>NC_134845.1:13016770-15743106 GCF_965363235.1 Mytilus galloprovincialis | reverse complement strand
TGGGAGGGGTGATTGGGTAGGAAGAGGGAAGGAACAGTGGCTTGGGATAGTTTTGAAATTATAAAAATTGATGTTGATTTTTTCAACATAAAATTTTTGTCTAAACAGTTGTCAGTTATTTTCGAAAGTTCGATAGAACACTTAAAAAATGTAGGACTATTCTATGGAAGGCCAAACTAGAATTTGTCGGAGAATGAAGATGAGATAACCTAAATTACACTTACATAAATAACATTTTTAAAGCTTTGCATTTTATAATTCCAAAAGAAAGTCTGTTGTCAAAGATTTTTGATAAAGAATTAAGAGGGGAGTGAATGATATTTATATATTTAAATATATTTCTTGAATAAAAATAAAAATATGCCACAATTTAAATTGAAAATGAGTGAAAAATGAGTGAACAGAACGGAAAAAATACCAGACTCAGAAATACACTTTTAATATTGGTAATACCACGAGGCTTTTTGTGTACCAAACACACCTTCGCTGTAGTAATGACTCGTTACTTAGGTATTTCACTTCACGCATTTATTTCATTTTTTGATACAGTGAATTCTTTGTATTATTACATTAACATGTATAGCCTTTGTATATATATATATATATTTGTAAAAAATCGAATCTAAAGCCAGATATATCAAACATTTTTTTCCCCATTTAATATGTGTTTTCAGGACTCAAAAAACTAAAAAAAAACGCCTTTGAAGTAAAATGCGATAAAATGGTTGCCCATTCCCCCCCCCCCCCAAAAAAAAAAGAACTTTTGCCGGATAGGGAGAGGGAGGGGTCAGATATGCAAATTAAAATCAATATTTTATCTTTTCGTGTACGTTTTTTTTTTACTTGAATTTATACTTGTTTGCACCAACAGAAATCGGTTTAAAATATATAAATGTGCTATTAATTTCAAAAATTAAAATATCTCGTAGCTTCATACTACCAATTGAGTATAATTATTCAAGTATATAAGATGTAGAAAAAAAACACTAAATTATATACCTACATCTAACTTTTAAAACCGATAACAGTTAAAAATCAAAGTACTGATGTACTGAACATCGGATGACCGCATGTTCTTGTGGATGGTTCGAAAACCACTTGTCTCATAAAAAAATAACATCTCTATACCTGAAAGTGAGGTTTGCTTACAGATATAATTTCTTTTTCTAGGCGTGGATGATAAATTAATGACACGGAGTTCAACCTCATCGTAATAACTTTTATATTGTAGTGATACAACTCAGTATACTCTGGTTTATTGTTATTTATAGAATAAATAAATGTATATTACAGTTACCTGCATGTATATATAATGTTTATGTATTTGTATATCATTCTTTTCTACTATATAAATAATAGTGCAGTGCAAGTGCATATTGGACACTCTACTGAAATAATGGACAATTTATTAAAAAGGTTGATGACCACAAACATTTGGGTGTTACTTTTTCTAATAATTGTCAGTAAATATAGTTAACCTTTGCTGTAGTGCCATTAAACAGATTTTTTTTCTGAGAAAATTGAAATTTATTCTTAACAGAAACAATCTTAATAAGATACTAGAACACACCCGTGATATCGCGGGTCCGTGAACGAATTAAAGTATATATCTTTGCGGAAGCCTTATTTTAGTATTGGGATTGTCATCTGATAAAGTCATGCCGATTATAAGATGCAGTTTTCTCTGCTTTCAAAATCTTTCTGTTTGAACCCGTCGACCTGGAACTTATCAATTATTGGTAATATTAATTACTTTGGAAAACAAAAGGTCCTGAAATGGAGTATTTTCTAATCAACAGCATTGTCCTATATTAGTTATAAATAAAGTTGAATGCTTTGATTAGCTGTTTTACGTCATGCCCCTTAACAAATTGAAAACGGTACGGTACCTATACGCCTTATTTCAAGTCCAGATTTTTAGTATTCGTATGCGTCTTTGAACTAGCTTTCAGTAGCTGCGAGTATGCGTTGTTCAATAATTTATTAATTCATGTGATAAATTGTTGTGTTGTTACACCACTGTACCAATGAAGGAGGAAAGTAGGAGGGGTTAGTTGGATGGAGTTGCGAGAGGTGTGTGAAACGCACATTTAACTGAAATAAACCAGTCAAACCTTAATGTCAATATAAGACCCCCTCTTATAAATGTCGCTTTATTTTAAGCACCTTTTAAAACTGTTTAAGTTAACATATTTTGTAGAGAATCATCAATTCAAGGGCATTTAATATCTTAAATAAAACTATTCTAATTAGATACATTTTCATCTGATATTGGACGGAAGATGTTGCCCATTTATGTAATATAATTACGATTTATCATATAAAACAGCCAAATGGATGCACAAAAGTAAAAATTGGAGTCACAGATCCGATTGAATACAATTATCAGCTAAATTTTATTGATTTTGTAACATTTGTTTCAAATATGACAAACTTTTTACCCAAAATCACCAGCACCGTATCAGGACCCACCAGCACAGTATCAGGACATGAATAAATTGAGAAAATGCAAAATTTTACTAAATTGCACTGTTTTTTCACAAAATAATTTTCTCATTTGGATTTGGGTATAGAAAGCGGACTCCATGAGCATTTTTGTTTTAGTTTTTCAGTTCTAGATTTTCTGAAAATGAGCACTTTAGTGTTACGCTTACTGAAACAGTTTAGAGGATCAACTTTTTAATGGTTTGCCTATGAACCCATAAGAAACAAAATTGAAAAATTTCAACTGTTTCCTTCCTTTTTTATGAGAGAAAACGTCAAAAATCATCATTTTCGTCTTTGTTTACATTTTTTCATTGATGACCAGCACCCGTCAGGACCGAATCACCAGCACAGAACGTTCTCTCGCAGGACAACCATACCCACCGTGATGTAGAGCAAATCCAATTCGAGACAATTGTTGATTTATTCACTGATATGTAATAAAATCTTTTGAATATCAAATATTTATACTTAAGATGAAAAAGGCGCAAACTGCACAAAAATGACGTAAGCAAACATTCCCATAATGGAAAAAATAAGAAGCTTAATACCACGCACCTGTTCGTAAAACTCTTTCTTTGTTACAATAGTACTAACTATCTATTTACATGTATTGTGTTAACAGTTGTTCTCTCTAATGGTTTGTATCGTCATAAAACAATAAACACAAAGTTTTAGCGAAGGTTAGTTGAGACATAACCGTTTTATGCTCAATTGTAATAAACAAATCAGAAACCCTACATCCGGAAAGTTTATTTAATCTGCTTGATGTAAAGGCTTCAGATTCTATAGGCTTTACTGTAAACAAATGCCAGGAAATGCCAAAACAAAAGATGATACTTGTCCTTTGTTTTTATCTCTCTGTTACAATGTCGTCTTACTTTAATTAATTCTTTAAACTTCTCTAAAAGTACACTTATTGTAACGAAATTTTATTGAAAAAGCACACATGATTATCGTAATTGTTGCATCATTTCCAACTAGTCATTGCCTAACAACATGTTACACAGTTGTGTTTTCAAAGCCGTTTTTTTCAATATAAGTGAAAACCGTCGACATGTTTAACTGCTTCATTATCGGTTCCTTTAAAATGTTACTGTGCTGTATTGGTTTTGCTCATTGTTAAAGGTCGTATAGTGCCTTCTAGATATTTACACCCTCTTTGTTGGTCTCTGATGGATAGCTGTATCATTGTAAGACATTGGCAATCACACCACATTACCATACTTCATCAAACCTTTGTCAAGGGGTGCTAATCAGATAGTGGTTCTTATAAACCACACCAAGGACGTGTTAACCTTCATTGCTTGGCATTTTCATGAGCACGAATAGTGCATCATACATATCTTTATTCTTTTTTGTGAAAAAAATTAGTCTGATAATTTGTAAAAGTTAGAAAAAATTTAGTGCAGTACAGTTGTCTTCCATAAGATAATATTGGATGTTTGTGTTTTAAAAATAATAAATCTTAATTAATATAAATTCTTAAAATGAGCAGCTTAACGTCAATGATTTTACGAAAAACAACAAGAAATAGTCACAACTGATCCTTCTCCTATATAAGTGCACACTACAGGTCATTTGAACAATGCATGATGTAAACATGTCATAGATATTTCAATCGATGGTTTTGATCATCATGATCAGTTTTGGCTGTCTTTATAGAACAACGCCAATAGATTGTTATTATATTAACCAATTTGAAAAAATTGAAAAGATGGAAGACTTTTTTTTTTTAAAGCAAGAGGTCGGTTATAAGTCTAACCTTTGTTTTTTTTTAGATATAATGTAAAGTCTGCAAGTGTATCAAATATTATTCAAATTCTATAAAAGTAATTCTTCAAAACATCTTGCGACTTACAAGTAACGACAAGTTATCAAAAATCATGAACTTTTCATATCGTACGAGAGTTATTTATATTTATTTATTTTTTGAAAGATTTTCGCTGTTTCATGCTTATCATACATTCTAATATCTAGGTCTTAGTAGGTTTAACTAATTTAAATTATTTGAAATCAGAGCGTAAAATCATCTAAATGTTCGAAGGTTGTCGTCTTTACATCAGACAAGATAGGAATTTAATTAATTCACAGACGCCTATATAATCGGCATTGCTATTCTATTTAGTTAGTATAATTGAAAATACGGCGTTCGGTAATGTGTCGTAATGTCTTTCCTGCGTGCCTTATGCAATTGAAAACAATGACTTAGTTAAACTTGAAATGTTTAATTACTGTCGCTTGTGTCATTTTCAATGATGACACTTGAAATATTGAATCGTAACAAGTTATATGACGATTGGTCACATCATTGTAACGTCATTCAAATCTACAAAGAAAAGAAAAAATATCCAATTAAACTGCAGTGGCTAGATAGTTATCAAAGGTACCAGGATTATATTTTAGTACGCCAGACGCGCGTTTCGTCTACATAAGACTCATCAATGACGCTCACATAAAAATATTTATAAAGCCAAACAATTACAAAGTTGAAGAGCATTGAGGATCCAAAATTCCAAAAAGTTAAATATCCTGAGATAATAAACTTACCAGATAGCTTATATGTACCGTATAAAAATAAATAAAATTTCAATAACTTATTCGTTTTTGAAAGTATTTGATTCTCATCTAGGTTGTGGGGTGTACAATGGTCACTCTGCGTTTTTGTAGCTTTTTTCTTGTTGATAAATCTTAATATGTAAATAGAAACAAATTACTGAATACAAAGTCAATTTTCCTGATTTTTTCATGAACACATGTTTAGAAAACGGTTGAAAATAAAATTAACATTTTAAATAAATTTGTTGCGTCCGAAGCGTTTTTCTGGATTGACCATCACCATGGTAACGCTCAAACCCAAAATATATAATGTCAATTATGGGCTAACAAGCAAACACGTGAGGAGCTATAGGGCCAACAGGTATACCTAAATATTAGCTACAGGGCCAACAGGTACCTAATTATTAGCTATAGGGCCAACAGGTACCTAAATATTAGCTATAGGGCCAACAGATACCTAATATTAGCTAAAGGACCAACAGGTACCTAAATATTAGCTATAGGGCCAACAGGTACCTCAATATTAGACGAATTCATAGAGGGTAGACTTTGCTTACGAAAGTTGGAATCTCATGTTCTTAATAATTTCAAAGGTTTGTTATAAATAATGTTAGTACTCAAAGAAGAATCCACTGAGCTGATGATACCCTCTGGGACTAACAGTACACCAACAGTGGTATCGTCCAGGTGCTAGAATAGGAAAATAACACTGCATTAATGTGTTGCATTCAAGACGCTTTTCTTGATTAACCTTCACCAGGAACGTCCAAAGTTGGAAAGTCTAAAGACTTGTAAACGCATTCCATATAATAATTTACTGATAAAAAAATGCACCAATAGGAGAAAATATTAAACAATTCAAAAGATTAAAACAACGGCCTGGTTTATGTACAAAACATTGTTTACGAAAAAAACAACAAATATGATAGAGACAACAATCCGACCAAAGATCAGAAAATAGCCTAAGGCCACTAATGGATCTTCAAGCCAGCGAGAAAATCCTTAGCTACCCACTAAACAAAAATATGTACTAGTTCAAATAAAATGGACGTGACACCAAACTCCAAAACATATAAATGAACCTAAATTAAAAAAAAAACAACATCCAAGACTAACAAAGGACAGAGGCTTCTGGCTTTTGGACAGGCGCAAAAATGTTGAGGAATATAAATGTTTTGTGAGAGAATGTTTTCAAAATTGTAATGTAAAACGTATTCAGACGAAATTACTAAAGTAATGAGAATGTGACCCTTTTATTATCATCGTTATACACTTATACCAATACGAATGATTTACCTTACAGGAAAAAATACCAAAGTTTTGAGAGTATCAATGGTGAATTGATTAAAATCACTAAAACTTTTAAATTATTCAGTTTGCATGCTTTGAAGTGTTGTTAACAGATTTTAAATGTAACTTTTTGGTGAGTTAACAATGATATCAATTGTAGAAAATTGTGACAGAATCTATTACGTCAGATAAATACTAGTTAAGCACGCGACTGGTTGTTGTGATTATTAAGATATTGTTCTTTGATTTTTTCTTCATCAAGATGATAAAGTTTCTTTACACCTATTCACAAGAGAAACTTTCACCTTATATTTTGGCTATTAGTTACTATTTGTGCTAATAGAAAAATTTACGATTTACTGATAATCTTGACCCAATTGTTAAACTGCCTTTGATTTATATCGTTGTAAGAGCTTTTTAACATGGACAAAATTTCCCTTAGATTTTGGAAATTCTTACTTTTAAGTAAGGGTACACGTCAGTCATTAAGGAAAAGGGCCTTAGTATGAGTTAATGACTATTTCATTGCTACATATATTTGTCATCAAACTTTGAAAGTCTATTAAATTAACAAAGTGTTTTTGATTGTAAAAACTGAGTGCTGTCAATTTTGCACAATCGAAGATTTAATTATTATAAAAAGACATTTTATTACCCGTCTGATGATGTGAAGGTTACCTAATGGTGCATTAACCAATGTTCAAGTCATCTTTTCACCATTACATGCATTAAATCATTCTATCTTTATGATGATTGCCGATATTTGGTCCCTATATATCAGTACTATTAAAATTCTAACAATTAAAACATTTTCATATTATTATGATACTTAGTCCTTATTGACTATTCGTTCATTTAATGACAAACGCATGTTACCCATATGTATTATATATGCACGGCACGTGTTACTGGACTAACCCTCTTATATAGTGTCGAGGACAACCATTTGGGAAGTAAACAATCGAAAATGTTTGACAGTATAATATTCAAGAGTTTTATCAGTATAGTTTCTAACATTATCAGATGAAGTTAAACCCTAATTTTAGTTCAATACTTCAAGAGTACCAGTGAAAACATGTCAAAGACTTTAAAATTGGTATCTACTACTTCTCCGATCCGCTAAGGACCCGACATTAAAAAGGAAGAGCGTAGACTGGTCTGCTCGGAGTCGGAATGTTACCACAATTGTATTCCGAGTTTAATATCTTTCAGTTACTTACTAGAAAAAAATGATTGGTATGCCAAAAAAATATAATTATTTGAGGGTTGAAAAACCAAAACAGCAAAGCCTTGGTTCCATAGTTTTTCATCTGAATTATGGGACAAAATTTTCTATAGGTTGTTAACCCATATTATTTTGTTCTCCTATTTCCTACGTTCATTAATGCAGCACTTCATTCGCTCACACTGCATCGTCTAACGTATATAACTTTGACACCACAGTATAGAAAAAGTACTAACCATGTCGACTAAAATTAACGCGCATAGTTGCAGTAAATTTAACGTATTGTTTTTTAACATTGGGTCGTCCTGAACATGCATGGAATAGTTGCAACTGAACGTTTAGCATCAATCAATCAATCAATCAATCAATCAATCAATCAATCAATCAATCAATCAATCAATCAATCAATCAACAGCCAATGAGACAAAATGTATATTATACAGAAATAAACCTCAGCCAAATACAGACATATTATTAATATCATTCAAATAATTCAAATTGGTACCACCTAGTTGAGTGGAAAAGAATTTGTTGACCCATCCGGTCGACCTGTATCTTTTATTGGGTTCGTATAATCATGTAAATTCTTTTTATGTGTATTGTATTTAAAATTTTGTTAGCACGTATTGTTTTACAATTTGGCAACGGCTCATGGTATATAAAATGAGATAAAGAGATGTTGTACGATAGCCAAACGAAACCACTATCCACCAGAGACAAAATGACGTAGAATTTAGAAACTATATATAGGTCACCGAATGGGGGTCAACTTGAACAAATCCCAGATTGCATAGCAAGCTATATTAGAGACTTTGACAAAAAAAAAATGAAGACAAATCAATTAAGAAACCCAACGACCAGATTTATGTACGACATAAAGGCAACAATAGCATACCTATGCTCAAAAGTTATAATTCGACTGAGAGAAACCAATTTAGAGTTACTAACTAAAACTGAGGGAAACACATACATGAACTATAAGAGGAAAACAACGGAACAAGAGAAACCGTGAAGTGCAACAAAAACAAACGACAACATACAAAGAATCGGACTAGTTGGTAACAACTATCATGTTCCTGACTTGGTACATGACATTTTAAGAACAATTGGTCGGTGCTTTGCTTTTGCGCCAATTGGCATTTCATTTGCGCAAAAAAATTCTTTCATTTGCGCCAATAATACAGGTAAATAAAGGTAAATATTATTATTATATTTTTTTCTTCAGAAAATACTTTAAAAAAATAAATAACATTGTGGCGCAAATGAAAGATTGGATTTTTTAAAAATTGGCGCAAATGCAATGCAGTACAACTTACAAAGAAACACAAGAACACTCAGCAAATAGGTCTTCCTTGGTGTTGGTAAATATACACCTAATCCAGCTATTATGGGAGACATGGGGTGGACTCCAATTTACCATACTCAATGGAAAGTAATTACAAGACACTGGCACAGATTAGTAAATATGGAGCCAGACCGTATTAACGGGAAAATATTTATATGGGCAGATGAGGTCAGTCTGAAACATAGAATTGTAAAAAATTGGAATTGCATTGTTAAAAAACATTTCACGGAACTTGAATTGGTTGACTTTTGTAATACAAACACTTATATTAATAAAAATATGTTTATTGATATAGTCATGTCAAGAATGTTTGATAATTATATTGAAGACTGGAAAAGTATTGGTAGCTCATCCTCTTCCAAACGGGGAAATGGGCGTAATAAATTGATAACCTATAATATTTTAAAGCAGGATTATGTTGTTGAAAACTACTACAAACTGTTAATGCCTTTTTGTGAAAGAAGCGCCTTTGCAAAATTTAGATGCGGGGTGGCTCCTATTAGACCGGAAACTGGAGGTATACAAATTTGCCGCTGGAAGAGAGATGTTGTTTAATTGTTTTAATACTGTCGAAGATGAATATCATATTATTTTACATTGTCCTGTTAATAATGATCTTAGACAAGTTCTTTTTACTGAGTCTCTTAAAATTGATGAACATTTTAATAGTTTTACAGATAGTCAGAAAATGGTATTTTTATTTTCGAATTAAGATGTGCCAAAACCTGTAATTTTATTCTTAAAAGATGCCGAGAAGTTTTATATTGTAAATAATAATTAAACATTTTTGTTGTATAATTTTACCATTCAGGTTTAATAGTTATTATGTTCATAAACATATTGTTTTAGTTGATTATCGTTTCTCATAAATCTGTACAGATTGGCTTATGTATACAAAATGTATCTTTTATAAATGTATTGTGTAATTTTATTCATAAGGTGAGACGTAAATAAATATTGAATTGAATTGAATTGAACGCATAAATGAATAATATAATAATTCGAAACCACAAACGGAAAACAAAAATTATATACAACAACATAAGACAGCCAATGAATTACAAGATGACATTGGACAGGAACTAGCTTTTATAAAATTTTAACAGTTTATACATTAAGAAAGTCATGATTATAAAGGCGATATTTTTACTTATTTCACCCTTTTACTCGTAAAATTGTCAAACGTGAGCAGTTCATTAATTTACTTTACTAAGTTCAATTATTTTCTTTACCTCTTGACTGGCCTATATTTTGTACATGTCAATTATTCTGAATTAGGTCAATTTATTTATTGTCAATATCTATGTTGCCTATGATCTAGACTGGAACAACCTATCATAAATATGTATGCAGATAATTTGGGTGATTTAACACAGCTTAAATAAAAACACGACTTTTCATATCTATAAACAATTAAAAGATTTAATTATGCAATTAACATATTTTCTTTAAATCAAAGACGAGCATCAAAGCCCTTAAGAAAAATAGCATATTCTGTGCGTTTTGCATGATGAGTTTCAGATTACAGATTTGCACAATATCCACGTGTTTTGTTTATTAAATGCAGCGTACCGTTTGTACCTTTTGTAATATTTATGGTTTTATGTTATTGAATGATTTCAAATTCATCTAAATATGATTACGTCTTATGTGTTCTAGATCTTTCTTTGTATCCAATTTTTAAAAGATTTATTTGTTTCCTTGTGTTTGCCAATCAAACAACCGTTCAACGTTGCAAGAATGCATATACATAATATATAGTCTCAATAAATATATCCAAGTGTTATTAAAAAATCTATCTATCTTAGAAGTTCCCAATGATCTACTTTTTAATAGATATACTATGGCAATATACTGTTCACGAGACATTTGGGGAGCTTGCAAAGTAAAAAATATCGGATCCATACCGTTAAATAAGACACATACAAATATTAGTGATAAAAATGGTGTTCATAAAAAGTAACAGATGAGTAAGTACGGATGATGCCTACTGTTTCAGTTGGTTCTCGTTTCTAATGTTTCAAAGCAGTGACCTTTATAAGAACTTCTAAATCATTTCAACAGATACTGTCATTTCAAAAAAACATTTAAATGATTTAAATCAGAGGTGTAAGCTATCAGATTACATATACTTACAATGAGCATCATGCTCATCTTAACACCAACTTCATTTTAAAAACTCAAATTTGACGTAAAATTGAATTCTTATTATCCAGAGTCGATGAATAGATAGCAAATCGCCGTTGCATCTTGGCTGATTCCAAATCTGTAATAGTCGTTATACGCGCGTTTTCTGATTCTCCCCATTGCAAAGGAACACATGAATGATTGCAATATTTTACAGCACTTTTTTTTTTATTAATTATTAAGAACATATTATTACAATCTAGTGCGAAAGTCCTCATAAGAACAAAAATAAAAAGTTGAAAAAATATAATTTTGACGTAAATAACCTTGTGTATAAATGTATTCTTCCACATTCCGATGTTTTGAGATAAAATTACAGAAAAGTTGGATCTTCATAGTCTACCGCAGTGTGTATTCATAATTTAAATCGCTACATCAACATTTAAGTTGAACATTTAAAACCACGATTCGAGATATACTTTATCATTATAAAGAATATAATAAGTTTTGAATGTTGCGTTGCTTTTTTAAAAATAATTATAATGGTACAGATTTTCATCAGATTGTAACTTATATGTATCAGTCACTAAGCATGTAATTCGGTTTGTAATATTTTGGAGGTAATTAGTGACCGTTAATGTCTCGTAAATCTATGCAAATCATCTATTTAACATCCAGAACATGACCGAACATAACACATAGTTATGATAGTAGGTTTAAGTCTGACTTTTAGATTTAATAAACTACTTCTAAGCATACACAGGTGCTTGTTTTTTTTTTGTATCTTTGGCACGGGGGGGTAACTTCGATATTTTTTTGGTAGGGGTGTGCCATTTTTGCCTCAAAAAACGTACCCATTTTAATATAACATTCACTGAAATTCAGTACCTATAGTTATATAAATATTTAAGAAAGAATGACCTATATTTATATATTTCTGGGGTTCATTCGGGAACTTATTTGAAAGGTGAACTTTCAAATGAATTGATTTAATTTAATATAATAATTGACCATTAATAATGTAAGATTCGCAATAGCATATTTATATATGATATGTAGATCATACCCCAAATCAATATACAGTTATCAAACGTAAATGCATTTTAATATAGGATGTCATTTAAAAGGAGGGTCATTTTTATATAAAATCTCGCAAAATTATGACCCATATTTTTGGCACATCCCCGTATACCCAATAATAGGAAGTAACCCCCCCGTGATCTTTGGTCTGGGTTATTGAGTAGATACTATGTCAAGTCAAAAATTTAGATTCCATTTTTAAATGTGTTCAACAATTAAGTCAATGTAAAAATAAGGAGATGTTGTCTGATTATCAATGAAACAACTATCCACCAAAGTTCAAATGAAGTTGATGTAAAATTGAGAATGGAAAGGGGGAAAGTGCCAAAGAGACAACAACCCGACCAATGAGCAGACAACAATTAAACCATACCGTATAGTCAGCTACAAAAAGACTCCGCGACATGACAAATATAAAAAAAAAATCAATGGAGAAAACTAACATTTGTGACCGAGTCCTTGATTTACAAGCACATAACTTTTGCAAAGGGTTTATCCATTAATGGATTTGAAGCTTTCGCAATTCCGTTCGTCGTGTTTGTAACCAAATTGTGATATATTTAATTCCTTTGATTTTTGGAAAAAAAACTAATTTGGCTTTAATCTGTTATAGCACTTAAATTTTGATTGTATTTCTTGTGAAAGTTATTATAAGCTTGTATCAAAGAAATATACAACCATTCACATAGTGCATTTAAGATTTTTCAGTTTAATTATTGAAAAAAATGTTAAATTGCACTATGTAAATACGCTTGACCTCGTTTAGCTTACACTATTATGTAAAGTTGGTAAGTAGACATGTATTGAGCCCACCAGGTGAGACATTGTTTTAAACCAATATAAAAGTGATTACTTCACCTTTTGTCTTTGATGTTTGGTACGTTTTCACAGTGGTTACATAATGTTGATGCCTAGATTACTCTCTGATGCACCGATTATCTACCCACAAAAATCTAAGTTAAACACCCCTTTTCTGGTTATAAAGATGCACAGATAGTCGTCCAAATCAATTTATGAATGAATGAACGAAAAGGCAGATAGCTTGAATGACGTTGTAAAGTTTATTGTTGCTGGGACGGTAAGGGAGGGATATGAACACGTTTAATAAACTGCATTATTCTGTAAATGGGTGTAAAAGCTTTCACTTTCATACATGTCATATAAAGGATTATGTCTCAAAACCACAGATCACCCAAGCCTTAAAAGATGAAAGTTAAACAAAGGATTCATATGCTAATTATGTTGAGTTAGGTTTACTGTAAGGACTAACAGGTGCCCTTTATAATAATAAATGTTCACATGGATCAGGAATATTTACTCTCGGTTCAAATAATCACAATATATATAAAAATAAGGCATTTTATATTTCATGCGTATGTATTTTATTCCAATATTTCAAATTGAAGAATTTTGAGCAGTTATTTAAGATGGGGTAGATTATCTTGACAAATTCAGTTAATCACTCGGGATTAGAGAACTATTTCTGTCTTGGTTAAACTATTTCATTGTAGACTTTATGGCTGACATAGTAAAACGACGGCATAAACACATATGCCTGTAATAAATTGAATAAGATTAAGTTTTTTATGCTCTCAATTCAGGTATGCAAGGGGATTTGGTGTTGTCGCCCTTGCTATAAGACTACCTTATAAAAAATGAAGTTGTTACAAGACAGCATCTTTTGAAAGTTTTATGATCGTCTGCAAGATTTGGTTGCCGTTGTGGAATACATGTGTCCCTACATATGTTTATAAGTAGATTTAAAGATCTGTAATCATGACTCGTGAACGAATACATTTAGTGTACAATTGATGACGAAGATCGCGGCAGATCACACTTTGTGAGGAAGGAACCAATTGTATACCCTTTAATTATCAGTCGAAAGTGGGATTTGCTATGCTCTATATTTATCACTAAATTGTGATATGTGAGTTACTCGTTTCTGTGATTGTATCCATGGTTTTCCCTGTTCATTCAACTTATAATTTCTGATTGCTCATTGTAATTTCTAAATTTCTTGAAATACGCTCATTCTCTTCTTTTCTTAACAAACAATTGGTCAACAATAGAAGTTACACAATCGATTTCTACAGATCAACACATGTTTTTGACCAGAATACAAGTGTTTACAAGTATGCCATATTCTGCGTCTTCTTGATTATTATTTATGTTACTGATCAACACATGGTCTTGGGAAAAGGACAAGTGTCTATACATTATGTCAAGTTCTGCGACTTCTGGAATATTATTTCTGCTATTGCCTTTTTGCTATAAACTATCAGCATTATACGTAGTTTATTTTTTGTCAGTATGTTTCAGTAAAGGACACTGACTTTATTATGTTAATTATACAATAGCTGTCAGATCGCACACTGGCCAAGGACATTCGGCGGGAAACACATGGAAATCAGCATTCCCTATTCAAAATTCAAAATATTGTTATTATTATATGTCCAAATCTTCATTCTGATTGGTGATTTCCGGTAAAAACTACTTACTGATTTGTTCAATTTCAAATTTAACTATCTAACTTTCTACAGCTGTGTATCATTTCACACAGATAAGAAGATTAGAATGTCATTTCATTCATTCATTCATATTCTTATATTTGTAATAAATTCACAGCCCTTAGCCCATCTTACAAAATGTTCAACAAAGTAACCACATAAGGAAAAAGCATCTCATTTTGTGCTTGAGTGCATAGATGATATGTAACGTTTTTTCTCTCTATTGTATGTATAATACATTTCACGGTTGTATCCTATTGCCGATCCTTTCTGGTCGTCAAGCATAGTGTTCGTGTCTGGATGGTATTTGTACGTTAACCCACTCTAAATATTAAAGTATGTTTAGATTATAACGATATTTGTAGAAGATTATCCACATCATTTGATTCATAAACTTTTCATAAACTGTATCTTACCATCCCACCTGCTATAACTACATACATGTATTCGTAGTATTTCGTTCTCATAGATACTCACCCACATCTATAAGTACACACATTTATGCAGTCGTAGTTCTAGTATTTAACTGTCTCAAATGAAAGTATGTAAGCTGTTTGTATCTCCTTAATCTAAATATCTTGGTTGTTAATTTACTTTTATGGGAATGACTATAACACAAAAAGTTAATTGCATTCAAATTAGATTTTTTGTTCCAATTCTGTTGCTTATAAAGACCGATATATAGCTGTCTGTTTGCAGGTTTTCTAATCCTTAATTGGCTATTGATTCGTCAATTATATTAGTTATTATATGAAAGCATGTTAAAGAATTACACATGCTTCTATATGTTGCTCGAGACTGGATAAGAGTCGATATCAGATTGCTGTCTAGAATGCAATAATCCCTCTAAATAACAACTGAATAAAGACATTTACTTTACACTTGTTATTCAGTCGGAACTTTTTTTGACAATTGGTCTTAGGTACAGACCGATAAAGAGTATTTTTAAGGTTGACTGCGGTGTGATGTTACACTTTTAATGTATTTACATCAGATTGCCAAAAAATAAACATAGAATCGCATTAACATCTTGAACGGTTAATTTTTCCTTGGAAAGATTGAACGGTTTCTGAATAGTCGAAATATCTAATGATAAATTCAGATTATTCGAATAAAAATGTATCATGGAAGATGTTTGGACACAAGTGGTTGCATGTAAATACCATCAATATAAACAGGAGATACTGATTGCAGTGCTCGCGACACGGGTTTCTGGAAATAACTTCATCAGGTACACTAGAAACAGTTTCATGGTTCTAGAAGTCCCTACTCTCAAATCAAGTTAAATACATTTTGTTAATTTGACCTTTTGAAACTTTCATACTTGAGCATATGTGAAAATTGTTTGTTCATACATAACTTCATGGTGGATTTAGTATCTGTGATTATTCATTCTCAACTATCATTCAAATATGACTGACATATTTCCAACATTCTTTCCCAATATGTATAAAATTGGCCATAAGGAAGAAGAACGAGATTGATTCGTACTAGGAAAATAGAGTTGCCTGTCCTTACATATACGCAATCGTGTTCTATCGTAAGTGCTGTGAAATTATTCGCTTATTCTTGTTTAAATTCTAATGGCCATATAATTTAAATTATACATTTGGATAAAGCATTTAAAAGGTGAACTATTTTCCATATTTTTTTCATATCGTCTGCTTATTGTGATCGCGAAGTGATGTGTAGATAATAGACAGAACTTAAACGATAAGCTGTCAACAGTCGACGGTCCTTTTAACTCACTTTCAATGTAATCTTCCGCATGATCGTTCGTTCTACAGTATGACCTGTCTAAAATGATGGGCAGTTTGAAGTTCGACATGATGTATTGATTTCAAAATTAACCACGTGGAAAAACTTCATTCACATTTCACAGCAATAGCTTTGTTTCTTAATGTTTTTTTCGTCCTCACATACACACCTTATTCATTCATAATTTCAATCAAGGACATTTTGATATTATTTTTGGGGTCACGGAACCCATAGGAACTAATTGACAAACCGCAATTTTCATTTTTAATTGTCAAAAATTAACCACGCGTTCTCGTTACATTTATGATTTATTTTGTATCAATTATATTTGTTTGGAGTTAATCAAAAGAAACAAAATTGATGTAGTAATTTGCACTAAAAAAGAGAATGATTTAAGACAACTAAGAAATATATGTTGCATAAAATAGACTATTGAACGGTTAATACTATTTATTTTCTATCGAAAGTGCATAACTGCTGTCCCACCCCACAATTACAATACATATCATAAGTCTACAAAAATAAAATCCTTATGGGATGATATCATTCTTTTGTTTCTCTCAAAAAATTGAAAAAAGTTACTGCAGCAGGTGTCTTGGTTCCTCAATATTCAGCCCAGGACTACTACATTCTTCAATACTGACTGTGTACATTTTACCTTAAAGGAAAATATACAGTGTGAAGTAGTTAAAATATGTATCATTAATTTTACATAGTTTATTTTGTCATTATGAATAAGTATTATGAAAATTGTTTTGAAGCAAACATTTTTTTATTTGTTCGTTATGTTTAATGAACACTGTCATCGTAAGGTTAAATCATAACATTGTATCATTAGTCCGTGGCGTTTACCTTTTCAGTATGCAGCGACTTGAATGCAGTAAATAAGGAAAATGGCAATGGAAAGTCATTTTAGTTAATGAAGGTCAAACAACACTAATATTGAAAAAACACAACCCAAAACGAAGAAGACTAGTCACAAAACAATAAATGGAAAAAAGTACCTAACTCCAAGACAATTTTAAAAAGGGGATGTTTAAAAACTGACAATCAAACGATATCATTCAATGGAACAGGAACACCAATAGCATATTCCTGACCTGGTACAGACAATCAATGGGACAGGAACACCAATACCATATTCCTGACCTGGTACAGACAATCAAAGGAACAGGAACACCAATACAATATTCCTGACCTGGTACAGACAATCAAAGGAACAGGAACACCAATACAATATTCCTGACCTGGTACAGACAATCAATGGAACAGGAACACCAATACCATATTCCTGACCTGGTACAGACAATCAATGGAACAGGAACACCAATACAATATTCCTGACCTGGTACAGACAATCAATGGAACAGGAACACCAATACAATATTCCTGACCTGGTACAGACAATCAATGGAACAGGAACACCAATAGCATATTCCTGACCTGGTACAGACAATCAATGGAACAGGAACATCAATACCATATTCCTTACCTGGTACAGACAATCAATGGAACAGGAACACCAATACAATATTCCTGACCTGGTACAGACAATCAATGGAACAGGAACACCAATACCATATTCCTGACCTGGTACAGACAATCAATGGAACAGGAACATCAATACCATATTCCTTACCTGGTACAGACAATCAATGGAACAGGAACACCAATACAATATTCCTGACTTGGTACCGACAATCAATTGAACAGGAACTCCAATACAATATTCCTGACCTGGTACAGACAATCAATGGAACAGAAACACCAATACCATATTCCTGACCTGGTACAGACAATCAATGGAACAGGAACACCAATAGCATATTCCTGACCTGGTACAGACAATCAATGGAACAGGAACATCAATACCATATTCCTTACCTGGTACAGACAATCAATGGAACAGGAACACCAATACAATATTCCTGACCTGGTACAGACAATCAATGGAACAGGAACACCAATACCATATTCCTGACCTGGTACAGACAATCAATGGAACAGGAACATCAATACCATATTCCTTACCTGGTACAGACAATCAATGGAACAGGAACACCAATACAATATTCCTGACTTGGTACCGACAATCAATGGAACAGAAACTCCAATACAATATTCCTGACCTGGTACAGACAATCAATGGAACAGGAACACCAATACCATATTCCTGACCTGGTACAGACAATCAATGGAACAGGAACACCAATACCATATTCCTGACCTGGTACAGACATTTTTAAATGAAATAGAGGGTTAAACCTGGTTTCATAGCTAGCCTAACCTACTACTTGTATGACAGTGGTTCATAGTTCAGTTATAATGACAAAATTTGATGAGCAACCCAAACAGACAGAAAAGCGCTGTTCCTTTGCTTTTTGTAAGTTGTTTTGTTGTTGTGGATGTACTGGTTTTGTGTCATGGATAGAGGCCCCCATATCCTTTGTTTTGTGTCATGGATAGAGGCCCCATATCCTTTGTTTTGTGTCATGGATAGAGGCCCCATATCCTTTGTTTGTGTCATGGATAGAGGCTCCATATCCTTTGTTTTGTGTCATGGATAGAGGCCCCATATCCTTTGTTTTGTGTCATGGATAGAGGCTCCATATCCTTTGTTTTGTGTCATGTATAGAGGCTCTATATCCTTTGTTTTGTGTCATGGATAGAGGCTCCATATCCTTTGTTTTGTGTCATGTATAGAGGCTCTATATCCTTTGTTTTGTGTCATGGATAGAGGCCCCATATCCTTTGTTTTGTGTCATGGATGTATACCCCATATCCTTTGTTTTGCTATTATAATAAGATAACGTGACAATAATTAGGATCCAACATACGAAACTGTCAATATACATGACTTCATAAGTGCGTCAGTATTCTACAAAAGAAAACTCTTTTTCATTGTGAAATATACAACTAGTTTATTCTTTGACTGTATTTCAATGCGTACTTTAGTAATCGGTCAACATCTGGTGGTTCTGTTATTACCTAATGGTTTTGTTTCCGACACTCTGAGTGAGTTATTACCTAATGGTGTTGTTTACGACACTCTGAGTGAGTTATTACCTAATGGTGTTGTTTACGACACTCTGAGTGAGTGATTAAACTAGTTTCAGTTTAGTGATATGGTTAACAAATGTGTTTTGATTCGGTTAAAGCGGTTTCGATTAACCAGTAATCAATTTGCTGTAGATACAAACTTTGAAGTGCATAGTCAACATATCATCTGGAATCAGTATATGATGTCTTTTTACCCTTTTCTCAGAAAGTATATATGACCTTCCTTTTTGAAATTTCCTTGGCGTTTAGTTTTTTTTTTTTGAGATTTTACTTTTTTCTTACAAGGAAATGCTTTTGTCTAAAGTCCCACACAACACATTGCGGGGGACGTAGAAATACCGGGCGTCCGTCCGATTTTGCGAACAATGTCACGTATACAATTCTTGCAATATAGTGATGAGATCTATATCAAAGGTTTATATAGGCAATGTTTTGGACAAGTTCGAAATTCAGTGCCAAACAACTGCTTTAAAGGAGTTGACAATGGTAAGATAAATTATATGGAAATTTGCACTAAAAGCGCAATCAAGCCTGCATTACTTGCAGAATTCTAAGAACTTTTATATCAATGGTTTATATCAGAATGTCTGCGAAAATTGCGCGTTTACAAGATCATTATTATTACTGTCGTTGGGTTGTAGTCTCATTGGCGTATACCCTCCCCCTCTAACTTGACATTTTTTACGTCCAACTTGACATTTTTAAATTCAAGTTGACTTCAACTTATCTGACATTTAATTTGGTCACTATATATTTGGCCTAACTATTTACAAAAGCACGTATTATTTCTACTTTTTTGGGTCGTGACTAAGGCTTGATCAACTCAACCTATTTCTTAAAATTTCGACTATTTTAGATTCCAAATGTCAATATTATTTACTTCTTAATCAGACAATAATGAAGTTTAAATAAAACCATTGTATGATATGAATCGAATTAAAATTTTCTATTTGCATTGCATTTAAAAACTATTCGGAAATAACTTAAATCTTTAAATTATGTTGAAAATATGATAAGTAAACGGTCAATTATATGTTTATTGCCGACATGAACTTCATCGCAAATTCTATGTAAAAGTAAGTTACATTATTATTTTATATTGAAATATACTTCTTTCTGCTAGTTCTAGCACGATCATACTAATGAAATAATGAAATGAAAGGTTTATACAAATTACATTTATTTATATATCGTCATACAAGCTTTTTACAATGAAAAAGTAGAGTCACAATACTACTGACCTCCTAGGAAAATTCAAAAAGGAAGTCCCTAATCAAATGACAAAGCTCAAACACATCAAATGAATGGATACCTGATTCGGAATTATACCAAAACCAGTGACAATATTCACCTCCAAAAAGCGGAAAAGTATTCACATACTACAAAAAAAACATTAACATAACAAATAGTTTTTGTTTTTCGTTTATCGTTTTTATTGTGTTGTGCTGTCCTAAATGAGGAGAGGATTTAACGCCTGCTTATATGTTTTGTCCCTCTTCTAAGACAAGATCCTGTAATTCAGTGGTTATAATTTGTTGATGTATATCGTATTAAATATTCCTTTATTGTATTGTTCATCGATCAACCCATTGATTTGATCACTTCTTGATATTGTTTTTAAGCATGAGTGCTAAATAATTTTATATTGTGACTTGGATGGAGAGTTGTCTCATTGACATTCATACCATACCACATGATTTGATCACTTCTTGATATTGTTTTTAAGCATGAGTGCTAAATAATTTTATATTGTGACTTGGATGGAGAGTTGTCTCATTGACATTCATACCATACCACATGATTTGATCACTTCTTGATATTGTTTTTAAGCATGAGTGCTAAATAATTTTATATTGTGACTTGGATGGAGAGTTGTCTCATTGACATTCATACCATACCACATGATTTGATCACTTCTTGATATTGTTTTTAAGCATGAGTGCTAAATAATTTTATATTGTGACTTGGATGGAGAGTTGTCTCATTGACATTCATACCATACCACATGATTTGATCACTTCTTGATATTGTTTTTAAGCATGAGTGCTAAATAATTTTATATTGTGACTTGGATGGAGAGTTGTCTCATTGACATTCATACCATACCACATGATTTGATCACTTCTTGATATTGTTTTTAAGCATGAGTGCTAAATAATTTTATATTGTGACTTGGATGGAGAGTTGTCTCATTGACATTCATACCATACCACATGATTTGATCACTTCTTGATATTGTTTTTAAGCATGAGTGCTAAATAATTTTATATTGTGACTTGGATGGAGAGTTGTCTCATTGACATTCATACCATACCACATGATTTGATCACTTCTTGATATTGTTTTTAAGCATGAATGCTAAATAATTATATATTGTGACTTGAATGGAGAGTTGTCTCATTGACATTCATACCATACCACATGATTTGATCACTTCTTGATATTGTTTTTAAGCATGAGTGCTAAATAATTATATATTGTGACTTGAATGGAGAGTTGTCTCATTGACATTCATACCATACCACATGATTTGATCACTTCTTGATATTGTTTTTAAGCATGAGTGCTAAATAATTATATATTGTGACTTGAATGGAGAGTTGTTTCATTGACATTCATACCATACCACATGATTTGATCACTTCTTGATATTGTTTTTAAGCATGAGTGCTAAATAATTATATATTGTGACTTGGATGGAGAGTTGTCTCATTGACATTCATACCATACCACATGATTTGATCACTTCTTGATATTGTTTTTAAGCATGAGTGCTAAATAATTATATATTGTGACTTGGATGGAGAGTTGTCTCATTGACATTCATACCATACCACATGATTTGATCACTTCTTGATATTGTTTTTAAGCATGAGTGCTAAATAATTATATATTGTGACTTGAATGGAGAGTTGTCTCATTGACATTCATACCATACCACATATATCTATATATAAGAATATGTGGTATCATTACCGGTGAGACAAATACCCACATGAGTCTATAAGTCAATGATACAAGCAACTTTATATAGCTCACTGTTCGACCTTCAACAATAAGCAACCAATACTGTAAGGTCACCTACAAAAGGGTTCAGCCTGCCATAAGAGTATGTTTACGGTATAAAACATAAGTTTATTTATCAAACGCAATGCTCATTAATTAATTGTTGGACTCGCGGAACTCATATCATAGAACAGAAATCATGTCAATGGGTCAACTTGATGTCCGAATTCTTTTGATCTGGGTTTAATCATTTGTAAATAAATAATTTAAGCACAAGTGGTTATCCCAACAAACTACACAAACATTTCTATTTTATCTCATTATATTTATCTTTAAATAAATCAAAAGTAATGCCTAATTCGTGTAAAATCTACCAAACTCAACATTTGACTTTAACTGTAACAGTATAATTATAAGACATGTGTTGTTCTATGGTCCGATTGAAATGGCTAGATCATGTCCGTATAATCCAAGAACTAGTATCCCAAAATCTTCACAAGCTATATCTTCTCATGGGAATAATATAAAGAGAATTCAAGTGTGTATGTATGATGATGTCAAAGTCGCAAATAACAAGATTTTGTTAGATTTAAATAGAAATCAAACGAATTAAACTAAGAGTTACATAAAATGGTTACTGTGTTAAATTAAAATAAAGTCATTTCAAAGAATATTATAAATAAAATGTGTGTCTCTCTATTTTTTTTTAAATATCTAAGATGTACTTGCTTTTTCTGTCCGTTGATCTTTGGACCTTTTTTACTGAGATAATAAATAAAATACATAAAAAACATTCTTTCAAAGAAGAATACAAATAAACAATGAATTGAGACACGATCAAAAGAGGTTTTTCTTACGACTGAAAACGTTATACAAACATACATTATATCAAAATGTTTACAATGTAAAAAGGACACTGCTGCCTATGATTTGAATATCGAGTTCAACGATTTGATATAAATACTGTTAACAACTTAACGATCACGAATTCAAAATCCAGTACTGAAAAAAAACCAACTACGGTTACAATACTTCTAAGCAATGATGAACAACAGTTTGTGTGCTCTATCTCAGCATCTTTTATACATTTTACTGTGTATCTATTTTTATTTGCTTTATTTGAAAGTTCCCGGTGAATTCTTCTTTTAAGTTCCTCGTGAATACTTGTTTAAAGTGTATACTACTGCTACCAATGGGTCCATTCCGCTACTGGTATAATGCCTGTGACTACGGGTCTTTTCTGCTTAGAAGTTATTTACTCATTTTAAACAATCAGTTTGTACATTACATAATTGAATTGATCCAGAATCGTGTTTCAGGTTTCATGCACGGTGGAATGTGTATCAAACGTTTCATAATCAAATCACATAAAATTCAGTGATTAACTTAATTAAATTCCCGTTTCGGTGTTAGCGCCACAGGGTCGAAGAGAATGCAACCTACACGCATCCATATGAACTATATATTATGGAATAGCATTTCTAAAAGAAAACACGAGTTTACGTTTTATAAGGCGACTCAAAAAATTGAACTATACTGTACCGTAATATGCTATACCAAGTTAGGAATATGGCAGTTGTTGTCCATTTGTTTGACTTTTTTAGGCTTTTGATTTTGTCATTTGATTATGTACTGTTCGTTTTGAACTATCATTGGAGTTCGGTAATTTTGTGATTTTACTTTCTACCACTACTAACAATATAATTTTACCTAGCAGTAAAAATTTACGAAAAATTAACTATTTTCTTGGTTCATTCTTTTGAAACTAAAGTTTAACTACAATGTGATGTATGTGTGTAATGGTGAAAATTGTTAAAAGGTGTATATGTTTTCAAGTAGTATTTCTTTGCACCTCAAATGTATTGAATACTTATTGTGGTGGTTGGTAAGAAATATGTTTTTTTGCTCGATCATTGATGTACTTATAGTTCTCTAATTTAAAACGTCTATGTTAATTTTTTAAAACGTTTAACTTGTATAATCTCTGTTATTTGCAATGTGCATAGTTATATTTCCAATGTTAGTGTTATATTTCAAAAGTTGTTTTGGTTAACAATATAAAACCGTTTAAATGTTATTGAACCTCCTCAATGACGTTCATCAATATGTGAACCAGCAGGAAAAAAGTATAAATAGAAGCTGACACTTAAAATTTATTATTTGCATGCAGTGAAGGTAATTATTACCAAAATGTCAAACCACCATTCAATCTTGTTATTATTCTATATAATTTGTCATTTCACAACGTGCTTGCATAATGGTAAGTCCATGCTTACATTTTTTCATTTTACATCTTTTTCATATAAAATGTTTAGTTTGTTTTGTATGAATCTTTAGTTTACATTAATTTTAATTCAACTTATTTTCCTTAGCTGTTGCTATTTAATATGGCATTTTTCTTTAAAAAAAAAAAGATGTTCAAAATATGTGTTTGAAAGCAAATGAAAGAAAGGAATTGGACACTGTATGTTATGCTGATATAAATGATCCCCATCAGGGTTACACATGTTTCTTCTTTGATAGTGGATAGGGTTTGTTTTCCTGTGGACTTTCGGTCAGTACTTTGGTACTTTCATGATTTGAACGATTCGTAATTAGTAATTCATCCATTATGTTATTGCACAAAGTTTAAGGTTAACTATCAGTCCTCGATGGTATTGTCAGATCAGTAGTCAGTGCTTCGGTACGGACACGATTCTAAAAGGACTTGTTTTTACTACTCAGTTGAAAACGTAAGAAGTGTTTAAGAACTACATCGGACAAAGTTGATTTTAAATGATTTTGAGTATTCTTTTTATTACCATTTTGATTATATAGTTCCTCATATATTCAGTTATTTTTACATCCTTGACTTTCAAATGGCTGGACAAAGCGTTTCCGAAAGAAGCAACTACCTAACAGTTTTTCGGACTTTTTAATTCATAAAGTGTTTCTTTTTTCCAATTAACTCAGGTAAATTTTACCTTAGATGATTTGATTATTGAGTTAATTGGTTTCGATGCTCGATCTTATGGTGAGTCTGTATTATTTGGTTTATGCTTACAATTTGTTTGTTTTACATTCTTTTCTTATGGAATCCTTATTTTGTTTTGTTTAAGGTATTAGTTTACCTAAATGGCATGTCAATGAATCTCACATTACTGCTGCTCTTTAAGGATTTATGTTAAAAAGAAATGATGTTCAAAAAGTAGAATAACGAAAATACCGAACTCCAAGGGAAATTAAAAAACGGTAGGTCCTTTTATAAAAGGGCAAACTTAAAAGCTTAAACCGGGTTTTACAGCTATATATCTGTTTAATAAGAAATCAAAAAAGGAAATTGACTTTGTTGAAACAACAAAAATAATATGACAATGATTAAACGGTTAAAATATAAAAAGGAAAAAGACACCGGAGTGTGAAGTACACAAGGTTGAATTAGAATTTCATTAAAATGGCAGAATGTACAACGTAGATTTTAACATGAAAATATCACATATTTTTTACAACCACATAATGGATTAGTTTTGCTGAAGGCAATTGCAAAAGTCATTAGATGCACTCAATCTATATTTACATAAGAAGAACAAAAACAAAGATAAGGTTTCATATCTTTAAGAATTCATTGCAAATTATCTGCTTATAAATAGCGCATTTTTTTGCGAAACACAGTTCACATTCTCTATCACTATAAGGGTACTTTTTTGCAGATATTCAATCTCACATGCTGTCAGCTACTTAGTAGTCTGAATTGTCAAAAGTTATTACATAAATGATTATAAAATGTCAACTGATTAATTTTGTAGACTACGGTTTCCACTCTCAGACTTGACGTATACTGTGTTTTTATCCTTCTTTCAGTTCCGTTTTCATGTATCTATATATCTTGGTAATCAAAGAGAGATTAGGATGACATAGTGGTCTAATTAATAAAGGAGAAGGTTCACTAGCCCGTCAACACTGATGTTGTGTTTCCAAACCTCTATTGTTTGCAGGCGCATTCGTCTCCAATCTTAATTGACTAGGTTTGTCCATTCTCTAGCTTAAGTTAATAGTTCTCTCTGCCAGTAAAACATGACTGCCATAACATATCTTAGTATGCTGATAGTGGTGTAACAATCAATCAATCAATCAGCCCCACCAGTGTTTGACTAAGAATTACTGATCAGACAATTCCAGAAGTTGTCAAGAAAACAGAAAAATGTTTCGTTTTGCTTTGATTTTCAATGACTTACATTTTGTTGACTACGCAACATTCGATAACCGTGAATTTGAATAATACTTTGAACAATCAATTGCTTACATCGATAAGTCATTCGCTGTATCCATCTTCATTCTAGAGATTACAGACAAAGTCGTTTGTATCTAGGTTTTGATGGTAACGACGGCGATGGTTCATCTTTTTCTCCCGATGTGAATTAAAAAATAACCCATTGAACTAAAGAAAAGAACGTGTTATATAATAGACTTGAAAAGAAAGCGTGACGTCTCAATTGATCTGTTGACCAATTATACTAACAAAGTTATAAGTATCTTCTTTAACAAGGCCTGTCCCAACGATCTTTAATATGTAATCGTTCATAAACGCAAAAAAATTACACTAAATTTATTCATCACAATGCATCTTAAAACTCACACGTTCTTTTCCTGATAAGAGCGTTTGTTTGATCAAGTCAACATAATCTAAGATTAAGTTTTCATTTTCTAACATTTCACCATCACTGTCTAATTTCTTACAAAGGCCATATCCTTTACTGTATACGGTGTTTAAATACTATCAAGACAACTTAATCTGAAAGGCCAAACAATTTTAGAACATTAGTTCAATTGAAATGTACATTTATCATTAGAAACGTCGAAATAAAGAAAACTTTTGACGCAAGCAGAAGTAAAAATACCCGTATGAAAGTGCAGACTTTTATTTCAGTTTGACAGGAAGGGGAGCGAGGCAGATGACCTCGTATACCTCCTCGAAGTAACCAGTTTAACTTGTGAGTACTTTTGTCGAAATTTGAATGTAA
Organism: Mytilus galloprovincialis; assembly: GCF_965363235.1. Taxonomy (NCBI): domain Eukaryota; kingdom Metazoa; phylum Mollusca; class Bivalvia; order Mytilida; family Mytilidae; genus Mytilus; species Mytilus galloprovincialis. Next base: position 15,715,665 of record NC_134845.1, on the reverse strand, counting down.
TATAACTTATTATATATAAATGTTAGCCTTAATTGAAAACAATAATAGATTTTAAAATATTTAAACATGGTTTCCTGTCATGAACTATGTTCTGAATGCCTTTTGTTGTTTTGTTTGTGTTACGTTATACTGTCATTTTATCGGTATTCTTAACATTGTCATATAAGTTGGAGGTTTGGCTAGCTATAAAACGAGGTTCATCCCACCATTTTTTTAATGACTATTAAACAGCGGTATGCTACTGTAGCGTTTATTTACGTTATATTGTGCCCGTTTTGATTATTTGACATTTCATCAACTTCACTTAGTTTGAAATAATGAGTATAGATAAAAATGCAAAATAAGTTTCACAGGCATTGCTTTATTGTTTGTTTGTTAAGAAAATAACTTAAACGCTTTAATATGAAAAGTAGAGTTTTTTTGTATTATTGTTTGTCTGTTTGTCTTTGTCGTTTTTAGCCAAGGTGTTTTCAGTTTGTTTTCGATTTATGAGTTTGAATGTCCCTGTTGTATCTTTCGCCCCTCTTTTAGCAGTCTTTCCTTTTATTTGTTTCTTATAAAGTTTAAAGATGACTATCCTACGATTTAAATTACCAAAAGAAATACAGAGGACCATGGTCTGTCTTCTGTCGATGCTATTCTAATCCATCTAACTGTATGATTTCATTCGAAACCATGGGTCAATCAATGAAGCTTGACAAAGTAAAAACAGTAGAATCATTTATATTATCACAAGTTTCAATCACCTGCGAGTTCTAAGCTTAGTTAATTTTTAAGCATAGTTGCACAGGGACATGTTAATCAAAGTCCATATTTTGTTTCTCAAGTTTAGGTGACATTACCATAGTTTTGTTTACCAAACTGAAAAACCTTAATTAAACAAAATGATTGAAATTGATTGATATATCACAGTGTAGACGCATTTTAGTGTATTGCGTCATTGGGTTTGTGTATACCCTATTTCATCATATATTCTAAATTCAATAATTCAAAGAATTCAAATACCTTAAAAGAACCTAGAAATTATTAGTTTTAAAAGTTTCAAAATTTTTAGGTTTTTCAATTTCACTTTAAACTGCACCAAATCTATAAACGATATCAACGTAAAGTGCCAAATTTGCTCATTATAATATAGAAAGATACTTGACTTAAATTAAAGTGTACCCCTTCGCGGGTTTCGTCTGCAAAAGACTCGTTAGTGACGCTCAAATTATACATTTAACAGTTAAAAGGTCAAATCAAGTACATTTTGTATTTAAAGAATTCAATAAAAAAAGTAAACAGGGTGCATTAAAAAGATACCTGAATAGGTATACAATATTGTGATAATGAAAGACCATGGACATTAACTGAACAATCAATACAATAACTGTAGAAAAAACTGAAAATTTCGTTTTTCAACTTTCGACTTAGGACGTAAAAAGGGGTTGTTGTTTTTTATTTGGGAGGGGAGGGGGTGTCTTCAAGGGGCACACTGTTAAAAGCTCAGCTTTATGCATCCTTTCAAAAATAAAACAAAGAATGCAAACTTATCAAAATTCGTAAAAGACATCATCATACTTATCTAGCAAAAAAAGTACAAGGAAGTGATTATATTATTTAAGCTGTTTTCTGTAGGAATAACGTCTCGGTTGGCCTTCAAAATTTTGCATGGAACCGATATATTATCTGTACTGTCGAAATATAAGAACGTACAATTGAACAGAAGTTAAACAAGAAAGTTCCTGATGGCTTTTTTTATTAACATTAAGACGGTGCAAATACCTTGACAATACGTACTTTCGTACTTACGATAAATGTCGTGTCTAAATTGAAATGAATTGATTTAGACTTCTGGTTAAGTTATAAAGCCTTGTATTCAATTCTGATAGGGTTAGAACATACATATAAGTCCAACCCATGTTCCTGCTAAGCGTCCAGTTCTATAAAGTACAAGTTTTCTTTAATGTTGAAAGATGATCCACTCAAGACATGTCAAGGACTATTAAACTAGGTGTAAATACGAGCAGAACTAGATATGTGTAACAACAATCACATGTACGTACAGAAGGCCCACTGGTTTACATAGCATTGTTACTTACAACATAAAAGGCTTTTATATCTATAATGCCGACAAATGTTTACTGTAACTACAATCTACAACTCAAGTTAAAGATGTTATGAAAATATGATAACAAATCATTATAGGTAACGGTATAATGAATGACGCGTGGCCTTTTTAGAAATATAATCATGAATAAGCATTAAGATGAAAACAGAAGTTTGACCAATATCCATTTCATTTTTTTTTTTAGATCAGATATTAATTAAAGTTGTGCACAAAAAGTCTTAATCTTGCTTGCACTATAATTCATATTATTTTGGTATATTCTTTTGGTTCTTGATAATTGCTAACCTTATTTATCGTTTAATTGCTAGATGTACATTGTTTCCATCTGCTTTCGGCTAGCTATTTATAAAACAAGTCGATCGATTGCATACATATGTGTGTTTTGGTATATGCTTATCAACTAATAAGACTAGAGGGCTAATATTGAAGGATTACAGTATTTTTTAGAAGAATACCAACAGCGTCATTTTCCGTATTTAAACTCATAGATATAAGAAGATGTGGTATGAGTGCCAATGAAACTTTCTATCCAAGTCACAATTTGTAAAAGTAAACCATTATGAATCAAAGTAATTTATACGTTATACATTTATAATACTTTCTTTAATATTTATTGATCTGATGGTAAAACAGCTCTAAAGAATATTTAACTTTGTAAGTCATTGACTGTATGTTACAATATGATGTCTATTAATTCATTATTTTGATCACTATTTTAATTGTTAATCAAACTATGAATCGATTGACATCAGGGTTTTTACTTCACTGCAAAATAATCCTTGTAATGAACCTGATATAGGGTGTGTCAACCGTGTGCTAAAGTATTGAACTTAATCCATTATTCAGATCCAAACTTTAGAACATGTTTTGCATAGTCGCACTCATATTGATTTTAATCTGAAGTTATGATTAAACTCAATGCCAGAGTTTACCCAAAACCTTGAAAAAAAAATTGCAAGCTTGCACATGGCATTGCTTCACAACAATGATGTCGATTTTGCTAATTTTTTAAAACAATTCTAGCATATACTGACAATAAGCGCATGTTGCTGAGGGTAATTCGCCGAAAACTAGGACAAAATAAAGTCGTCAAAATCAATAACGCTTGTTTCGAGCATCATTTGGCGCACATAATACCGCTACTGGCCTACTTACAATGATCGATTATCTAAAGTGATCAATTACTCCTCGATTCATATCTTAAATGATCCTTTAAATTTCTTAAAAGGTCAAATCAATTTAATATTAAAGTCAGACAGAACGACGATATATATTGTAGTATATTTTGGTAGTTATATAGCATCTAATCAGTGGAATTATAAGTTTCTCGCTTCTTTGACGTCATATAAACCGTTAAGTAAACAAATCTATTTATGTATATTGATAAAATTTTCTATAATTCTGACTTTTCAATATGGTAATGAAAGGGTTGATGTCTAAATTATATGAGTAGTGAATTTATTAATAGTCAAACAAGCTTTCTTTTATAGACTTGGAAACTGAATTACCTTTGAACGTTGTCTTGAATCGAAAGTAGGTTATAACTATACAAATGAATATAAGATTTACACTTAAAATGATTCTTACATAATCTGATAATTTGAGAGCCTTGTATCGAAAAACTGAATAATTTACAGTACTCATCGTGTAACTTCAACAGGTTCGATTTTAAATTTCTCCAACAGTACTGGTACAATCCTAATACATAAGTTAGAACTGATAAATGTATCGCCCTCATGCAAAGTATTCATTGTAGGCATTTGGATATTTGAGTAAGGTCTTTTTTGGTTTGATCAGTTTTTCAACAGTTGTATAAATTTAGATTTTTTTTAAAATATTTTATTCGCGTGCATCCCGGATGAGACTTTTATTGTCGAAATACACTTTGGAAGCAGTAACATTGGTGCCATTAATGTTATAATATAATCAAGATGTGTTGTGCTTTACTACATGTGCATTATTCTAAATGACATATGAAAGAAGACTCTGTGAAGTTTAAAGGAGATGGAATTGTGTCTTTAAAAAACCGGTCGTCTTACCCACTACAAGTTTCATTTGCAGTTCTTGCGATTCCCAAGGTTGTTTTTACTTGTTTTTACACCAAAATGCATAAACGATATTTGAACATCTGTCAACTAATGTTTGACCTCCTTTGTAAAGTCCCCTAAAAACATTTACGAGAACTTAGTTGGTGTGTGTGTATATTGTTGTACTATTTTTTTTAAACTTTGCATATTAACTTTGTCTTCATAAAGAAAGTTTGTTGTGTGTTTGTTTTATTGTTGCGCACCATACATTCCTATTTTCGTAATTCGCTTCGTAATAATTTTTCTCTTTTTAGCAAGGACAGCATAATTCCAATTTAAAATAGATGCATGGTTATATTAATCATTTGGCTTAGTTTATTTTTAATCGACAAATTGTTCGCTCCTCGCCCTTCTGCTTCTAATGAACCATACATAGGTTGAAGAAAAAACATCGCATTGGAATGAAGTTTGAATGAATGAATGAATGAATGAATGAATGAATGAATGAATGAATGAATGAATGAATGAATGAACCAATCAATCAATCAATTATCATAGCAATGTACTGTATAACATGTACGTTCCTTTTGCACGTAATTTCCACAATTCCTAGCAACTCGAAACCATTAAAAGTAGTAAAAATCAAACTAAAATAAGAATGGTCATCATATAAAATGTCAAGTTTGCAAAGACAAATCACTCGGTTTAATGCTTCAAGGGGTTTTACACTGACTCCCCGAGGCAGTCTCCGATTCGGTGTTGAGTTTATACTCCTCAATTTACATTTCTCTGTGGATTGTTTGGTGAAATAATTGGCTTGCAAAGATCCCAAAATTTTGAAAAAAAAAATGGAAAAATATTTAAAAATTTGCAGTAAATACAAGCCGGGGTACTGAAATATAACAATTTCGCATCATTATTTTAAATCATATACTGATACGTTACTGGAATAGTATGCTCTCCTCCAACCCACTGAGAGCAAGTATAATATGCAAGATTTTCTTGGTACGTAACATTTCAATAAGTGTATTATAAAACACTTGCAGAAACCTATTCTCACTCATTTATGTAGGATACATGTATATAAAATCGCATACAAGTTTATAATCAAAGGATTTCAACACACCATGCCAAACCGTTGTGCGCTCTTGTAAATCCGAACAGGGGGTCGAATGAGCACTATAAATATTTGTTACCTCTAATCTATCAACAACTACCCAAACATTTAAAGACAATATTATGGTAGTTATAACAATGCTGGAAATTAATATGCCTTATCTCTTCAACATCAGGTAATTTCCCCCTGAAGATATTTTATCAATAATTTCAAATATAATTAATTTATAAAACATCCTACACGCAATCCTCTGACCTAATATTCTAAACACAAGGAGTTAATACTCGACCTTAGACACTGTTCTGGTATGTATTTGTTTTAAATTTAAGTAATTACATCTAAAATGTTCAAGTTATATGCATTGGTGCACTTCACTTGCAATAATGAGTAGTGATCTTTACATGAAAATTATAGAGATGAGAAATATTTTGCAGTCCGGAACCGCCTCATCGCAAAAAACACGAAAGGGATAAGCTATTCCAACCTTTTGAATTTTTTGAAAGTTATGTTTAAAATAGTCCATGGTATCTATTAATAAATCGAAAGAGTGTAAACTCAGGAGAACGCAGTCATGTTTGAAATATTTAAAAAATAAAAAGCATGTTCGTATTCTAACAAAACATGCAGTTCCCGTGCTTGATTTCACAATTGAATTTGCAACTTCAGGTTTTCAGTGGACATTTCTGTATCAGAGCTGTTAGCTATATAATTCAATTAAATAATAAAATCATAAAAAATGTCCAATAATATTTTTTTACTCGATTTTTTTTTCATTTCCTTCAATCAAAATTGCTTCGTTTTGAAGGTGTCATCCTTTCTCGAATAGAACTAGTTCTTTTATTTTTACGCTCTTTGTTCAATTTAACATGGGTAGGCATTACATGTTTAATATTTTTCAACTCCTACCTGTTTGTATACAGATATGGAGATATATAATGCTTTCCTATGTGAATAAAATGTTATTTACTGATTTATTGCTTGCGAACGTAAACAGCAGAATACCTTACATTCGAATTTAATCGAAGAAACACAAAACAAATTATAAGGCAAAGAGTTTCCTTCAAATAGATGATGTACGTCTTCTTGAATTTGCAATTACCTTTTTCTCCATTCTAAACTTTTAGCTGACCAGAAACCTCTTTCTTTGGTTTTGGGTTTGCAATTGCAAAAAAATTGTAAAAAGCACATTATACAATTCCTTTTGCAGTCTATTCACAATATTTTCCCTATCAAGACACTATTTCCTGTCGAGTTATCTAAACAATATCTTATTGTGCACCGGTGTTGTCTTAATGATTGTACTGTTTCTATACTATTTCCTATATCCATATACTATTTCCTGTTAAATAATCTAAAAACATAATGTCTTACTGTGCTCCGGTTTGAATGTTTCTTTTGTTTGTGTGTTTTGCAGTTAGATTACCGGATAATTTATGATGGTATTTTCGACCGTTATATCTATATAATATGTTGTTATTATCCCTCAACTATAAACTTCAATGCATATATATCCCGTAATATATAGTTAGCACAGGATGTTCCTTAAAGTGCTGCATAAGGAAATTCTTGAACTTGCAGTGAGGTGTCACCTTTTGTTCCTTTAAGAATTTGTAAATATAGGATTGGCTTCCTCATTTAAGCTGAAAAAAAATCTCCGCGATCTGTGGTCCGTTTTACCATGCTTCAGATATTTTTCTTTTATATTAACTTTATGATATGTATAGTTTTAAAAAATGTGATGAAAGCAAAATGTACATGAATAACCATCAACATCAAGAAACATGATTATTGATGGTACCGAATTGTTTAGTAGGCACTATGCGTTAACAGCGTATTTTATATTTTCCATTCCGTAATGTGGGCTAGTTTCATGGTAGAAAACATCCATCATGATCAGTAACTAAGACATGACATATTTCCCCCATATGTCTTCCTTAACAAAAACTCTATCTATAATCAATCCGTGGTCAGTTTCAACAATCTTTTCAATTAGTCAAGATCTTGATGTTATCTCTGTTCACAAATATAAAGTGATAACATATTTAATTTCAGGGTATTGTTTTTGTTTAGGTTACACCCATAACGATATACAAAACAAAAAATGCTATCAATTATTTAATATATCTAACCCATTTGTATCAAGTTCAATGAGCTTTGTTGTTTTATAGGTAAGCCAATGAAAATGTGTAACATTTCCTTATTTATGCCTGATGTATCAGATGCAAAATTGGGTGTTTGCAATTTAGTATTTCTGTTGTTTCGTTGTTCATATCTTATAGTTGATGTGTTAAGTTAAGTTTATAACCCTGATTTTTTCCTCTATCAATCGATTTATGATTTTTGAACAGCGGTATACTACTATTGATTTTATTTTGGAAAAAGTCTTCTTACTATTTGTAATAACAAAACTAGTGACGCTGACTGTGTAGACTTATCCATTCAGCCTCCACGCGATTCCGTTTGGTTTTCCTTTTGGTTAGTGTTAATGATAGTGTTAATAAGTATAATGATTTTTGATTTTCTTAATATGTGTTAGACATATTTGGTATCTTTAAGTTTCTAAACGTGAGTAAGGTACATTAGGTATCTATGAGTTTCTAAACGTGCGTTATGCACATTAGGTATCTTTGGCTTTTCTAAACGTGCTTTAGGCACATTTGGTATCTTTTTTTGATTTTTTTCCACCGTGATTACAAGTGTTGGCACATATTTTTGTACTTTCATCCCATGTGCTAGCTTCAAAAACACCAAACCATCTCCTTTTCGGTTCATTCTGCTAAATATGTAATTACAGCTTTCTCTGAAAAAAAAACCAAACCTAAATCAAATAGAATCAAAGTTGCAAGTCCCATTTTGATCCTTAGTTTGTTCCAATCCAAAATTCAATATGACCGCCGGGAATTAAAATCCTGCATTATCAACTGATCTTGTTTGCAACAAATCAAGTACATTTGATTGGCTGGTGCAGATGTTTGATTACTGATTACAATGAAAGATAATGACAAAAGTGGATATTAGATTAATATGTCAATTTCGTAATGTAAGTTTACAGATTCTTCTTGGAATTGCTTTTTACATTCGAGTGAAACATTGTATAAATTTTGGGTTTCAATCTTTATGAAATCCATCGTTGAATTAAGTAAATTTTAGATTGAACGTGTATGTTAAGTTCTGTACGTACATGAATGTATACAGTATATAAAGTTAGAAAAGATAAACATTATTTCAGACTCTCATTACATATAAACATGCAACCAAATTATCGTTTCTACACAAATTATACATCTAAAATTGGATATACATGAAGGTAAAACGATTAAACAACTATTACAAATAACACTGGGTTACAAGGCCTTCATGTTTTCTCATTTATAATAGTTTTATAAAGTAGTGTCACAGCACACTGTAAAATTTGCTTCTTTAACCGAAAAAAGGTTAGTAGTAATAAACTTTCGAATAATGTTTTTCATTCATAATTTATGACATAATAAAAGTTTAAATTATTCCTTTTCTTGTTTGTCTATGCTTTCCTGAACGATGAGGTTGTTGCATGTCGGAGGAGTAGATCTGATACATGTATGTAACTGAGAGAAGATATCTTGACTAATACAGTTTATGATATATCAAATATTTCAGATCTCATGATTTTGTTAGAATGCATATCATTCGAACAGGCCTATATAGACAATTTGAGATTACCTGACAAATAATCTACCTCAGATCCACATCTGCTATAACACATAGAACTTGTAAACACGCTAGCCGTCCGAAAAAGCTGAATAAAACTACATGATATATGGCGTATCACTGCGTCGTCATAAGAGATTCACCTGAAATGGATATGTTTCCACCAAAAAGCACGAAATTTTAAAGACATAGCCATATCAGGGAGAACGTTTTTATTCGTACCAAGTCAGGAAAGTGACAGTTGTTATCTTATGTTAGTGTTGCATTGTCGTTTTGGTTTTTTGTTGCACTTCAGTGTTTCTGTTGTGTCGTTGTTTTCCTCTTATAGTTCATGTGTTACCTCAGTTTTAGTTTAAAATCCAGATTTGTTTTCTCTCAATCGATTTCTGACTTTCGAACAGCGGTATACTACTGTAAATGCCGAATTAAAAACTTGTTTTATTTTTTTTCCGTGTTTTTGTAGCATCAATTATCATAATGAGAATCACTGTGTCATTTTAATTTTTTTAGTTTTTTAGTTGTGTAGTTGGTCGCCCACTTTCCGATCAGATCAATTTCCCTACGTAAAGTTTTAGCCGCTTTAGAGACTGTCATCTACACGGCTAGATATAACTTTTTGCTTGAGAGCAGCATAGATATTATGTTTCACTGTATTTATTGAACCTTTATACATAATAAAGAAATATTAAAGACGATATTTGATAGTGTTACAGGAATAGTTAACTCTCCAAAACACTTTAGTGCGGTCATGTTATGATGTGCTCTTGAAATCTCTAGATTTCTATAAGGTGTTTTGAAGTTTGTTGCCGTTTTTTTTTATGTCCATATTAATTGCCAAAATAAATTGTCTTCCCTTTGTATTATCACTGAGAAAAAGATTTAACAATAGTACCATAGGTTGTATAGTTATTTGAAGTGTTTTGTACATTGTTGAAAACTTTAAACAATTTATAAGTATTAAAAAATCATTTCTAATAGTCAATCTCTTTTATATAAAAATTTTAACCATTAAAATCAATTCACTACATTGTAAATTTATGAACGGAAAATTGTATATATGACAAATTGAAGACTTATTTACAACAATGATGATAAGATGTTATGATAATGATTATAGTGAAGTCTTTACTACATTTATAATTATTTAATTGGTATAATTAAGCATTGAAGTTTTTTTCCAAATAAATCCATCATTAGTTAAAAGCTGCACCTTTTTTCAATTACGGATGCCATCTTGACTGCCATTGAGAAAGGGCCATCATTTTTTGTATAAATGTTGACTGTAATTATTCATTATCCACATTAAGTTAAGATATTAAGTTGAAAAGTGGTTCACGTCACGCAATCGTCCGAATGACGAACCCATCCTGTTGCGTTAGTGAAAAAAACTTAAAATTTAAGTACAGTAAAGAATACAAAATACATCATAAAACGCGAATTATATATATTTTAGAATGAAAAGTACATGAAAGGGTCATAAGAATGAATTTTGAAACGTTGTTATATAAAGCGACCATAACATTCGTTTCTCTCTACTTGACAGTTGTTAAAACGCTATGTTATTTACTTTGACGTCACTTTAATGTGGAAAAATAATATTAATTTGATGTAATTGCACTTACACTTTTTAAATTTTCTACTTACGGTAAACATATATCATTATTAACTAGAACACACCCGTGATATCACGGGTCCGTGACTGAATTAAAGTATAGTATATAACTATGCGCAAGCCTTATTTTAATATTAGTATTGTCATCTGATAAAGTCATGCCGATTATAAGATACGCAGTTTTCTCTGCGTTCAAATCTTTCTGTTTGAATCCGTCGAACTGGAACTTATCTGAATTGTTGGTAGTATTAATTAGTTGGAAAACAAAAGGTCCTGGAATGGAATATTTTTTAATCAACAGCATTGTCCTATATTAGATATAAAGTTGAATTCTTTGATTCGCTGTTTTACGTCATGCTCGCTAACAAATTGAAAACTGTACCTACCTATACGCCTTATTTTAGTCCAGATTTTTAGTATTCGTATTGTTATCTTAGAAAGTTTTACTGATTAAAATGCTACAAAAGGTAACAATTTGACAATCTAGTAGTGTCAACCCTGTGAATATGACCCGTGTATATAGCATATCAATCCTGAATACAACGTTTGGTGGTGCGCCTGTCAGATGCGGAACGTACAAATAAGGTAATAGGTAACAGGTGAATATACTATTGGTATCGGTATAGGACTCAACCCGGAACTTCTTAATTATTGGCAATATTAATTACGTGGAAAACAAAAGGGCCTGGAGTGGTGTAATTTTTAATCTACACCTTTGTACTATATTAGATATATATAAAGTTGAATTCTTTGATTCGTCGTTTTTACGTGATGACGGCTGACAAATTGGACCTCGTAATTTTAGTATTATAGATACAGTGTTTATGAATGAAATGCTTCATTTAAATTTTGCTGATTAACACGACTTCACGCTAATTTAAATATAGAGAAGTATTGCATAATCTTTGAAGCATGAATCTTAAATGACTCTTGAATTGCTCTGCCTTTTTAGGAAATTTCGGCACACATAAGGCCCAAATGCCCACCTTGTACATCATGAGTAGATTAACATTGTTTACATGTTGTAATTGGTCTTTTCCAAATGCTACAAATGATTGATGTAAAGTTGCTCTGTTGAGGTTTTTATTCTCAGAAACGTTTTATATACCTATTTTTCTTCCTTGTATTGACCAGAGTTTTCTATAGCTTTCAAGAGCTTAACCGATTGTGCCTATTCCAGCAATGTGAGCTGGTGCTACTGAAATAGGTAACGTATGTTAATGATCTTGTTCTTGTGTGATAAAATGTTTTAGTCCCCTGATCTACAAATCTATTTTTTTGTCTTACTCCTTATCACGACATATTCGCTGAATTTAAGTTACCATAACTAGTAAAACAAACATAGCAACAGTCGTTTACCCTGTCAACCCAGCCGTTCTTGCTCCGTTTTGGGTTTTATTCAGATTATGTGTTTGAAAATTGAACTGCGAGTTTGGAAAATCGATATATCTTATATATCAACTTTAGCATAAGTAGTCGTACTCGATTTTATGTACACCTTGTTTACAATTGGATGACAATTTGTTGAAATATTTTTTTCCAAATTTAAAAAATATCTGGAATGAAATTATAAGGATTGATAAAGCAGTGTACAGGCACGTAACAATAGAACGTGGTGCCAATCTACGTCTTATAGAAGGTGTAGGGAAAAATGTGTTTGTCCTCACAACTATCATACGTTTTATAACATTAATTAAAAAAGCATATTTACAAATTCATTTTTACTAATTCATTTTTTGAAATACAATATTTTGCTTTCCAAAGTTTGAATTTTTCGAGATACTAGTGATTACGATTTTTAAAAGATTTAAAATTTTAATCATGGTATCAGACAATGATGAGTTTATTTACAAGTTTTCCTATTCCATTCAACTCTTTCAGTAATAGACATATATGTATATACATTTACACCGTGTTGAGGTGTACTATAAAGAAAGAAGCAGACGACAGCGGTATTCAGATAGAAATTAAGTAAAAGTCAATGTGAGTACGAACAAACTTACGTTCTTCCTCATCCATTGCACTTATCGTCTGCAAATAATCTTGCAAAGTCATAGATGTGTCGCACGTATCTGGTAGACGGGCTTAACACTTACCTGATAATACGTTTACAGCATGTTAATGTTGTTGATCAACATAACGTCCAATCAAATTCACTGAAAAAGAGCCAATTCATTTTTTTTATATTTACCATTTAATATGATTTTATAGAAAAGTTAATTTGATAAATTTTTTTAATATGTGGGCTTTTTTTGCAATGATTCACACTTTTCATAAGTTAATAAACCAGAAAGTTATATAATAATTTACTGAAAAAAATAATTTTGTAACGAGTATTCCTTTTTCTTTTTTTATAAATCATAACTGGTTTCAATTATGCAGACTCACAGATCTTTGCCATTTAATTCTAAAGAGCCCTGAACTACAGAACTATCAAAAACGATCAATCAATTCATTTTTGTTTAACAAGTTTTGTTACTTTGCACAAGAAGTAGTTTAACATTCTAAACATGTATCTAACCATTTTACTTAACACATTAAACACTTAAATGCTCATCTTACAAAATGTTACCAAGTTGGTATACAAAAGCTCTTAAATAGATTAAAATTATCACAACTATATTGATTAACTGTAATATTTGATAACCCTTCTTCGCGTGATCTTAAATGCATAATAATCCAACAAACCTCATACTTGTCGATATGTTCAATCAAGAAATGTAAGTGTTTTTTTCTTTTTGTTTTATTTTAACTTGAAACATTAATTTTTGTACATATTATACATATTTCATTTTTATGATTTTTTTGGTTCATTAACGAACGAATGCTTTTGTTAACCATGTACGCGAATAAAATGCTTTCGAATATATGAAATATATTTAGACACTTATGCAAAATATATGTAGTTTTATTGACGTAAATGTACGATAATAATAAGTTGTCTTATCTATCAGTTTGGCGGGAAACCAATCTGTTATCGCTATTCTTAGAAATATAATGTAAATTAATATTGCTGATTTTTTTTTATATTTCTTATTTGTTTCTTGTATTAGTAAATACTCTTTTCTTCTTTCGATACTTTTGAAGATTAAAAACTTATCCAAATCATTAATTGCCATTTCAGTCGGAGAAGCAATCGTATACTTTAAAAAAAAGCTTCGTCAATCGTCTATGTTCTATATGTTCGTGTTTTATCAGAAGCCCAATACAATTGATAATTTATGAGTTTTGTATATAAAAAATGTATGAATTAATTTTTCATAATATAATCTCACACTTTCTTAGTAAAGTTGATATCGAAGTGTTCTATCATTATCTGAGCTTGAAATATGTTTAATCGTTTGATCTCGTATGCATGTGTGTCATAAATTGAGGTTTATCCTTATTTGCAAATCTTTTAAACATTGATTTATCATTATTATCAAGAATCCGTTATTTTTGTGTCAATAAAACATTATTTGTTTAAACATTTATTTTATACGTTCGTAAATAAATCTTTATTATGCCATTATAATGTTATTCTGCATATCTGTGTTTTGAGTATGCCAGGTGTGCATACAAAATTTGTTTCCTTTTTTTAGTTTCATCAAAAGTCCTTAAAGTAACAGAAAGTTATATTTCTCTTTTATAATTTGTGTTTTAAGTGTTTTTATACTGTACTTAGGAGTACTACACCCTCGTCTATGTAAGGTACTACTATTTGACATGGGGTGGGGATGGGGAGGGTGCAAAACTTGAAATGACGAAATAAAGTTCTTTTGAGCTGTTGATTTAGCAAATTGATTAGGGATTTTCCTTTTTGAATTTTCCTCGGAGTTCAGTATTTTTGTGATTTTACTTTTTTCTTGATAAAAGTAAATGCTACGGTCACGTGCAATTTATAAAGTTTTTTTTTTTATTTGTAATTGTACTGAAGAGGAGAGTCCGTGTATTTTTAATTTGTTTAGTGTATCCAAATATGCATTGCTTAAATTTTGAATAAGTCTGTTTATTTAATAGATGTAAGGATACCCGTCGTGTAATGGAAAATTCATATTTTCATTTAAATTACTTGTGTTAATATTTGCTGTAATAAGGCAGACGTTTTGCGATACATTTTAGTAATAAAATTGAAGTACTCTTTTAAAGATGTTTGACATCTTCAGGATCTTGCATGTATTGTTTAATTTTGATACAAAAAAATCAGTGCACTGAAACGTAGACCAAGTATTTGTCTAAGTGTTTTCCTGCTAATGATTGGATACTGTTGTACAAGTGAGTTATCAAAACTGTAGATGCAACATGTTTATACTTGATGGGAATAATAGACACAATTACATTTTAACGAGTACAATAATATTTATCGTTTCAGGCTGGAATCCCATGTTGATGTTTTATTGCTATTGAAGGTAGGTTAATTTTTCTCATCTTAAAGTAAAATAAACCTTGTAAATAAAGGCAACAGTAGTATACAGCTGTTCAATAGTTATATACGATTAATCAAAATCTGGGTAACAAAATTAAACCGAGGGAAACACGTCAATTTTAAAAGGAAAACAACGGAACAACAGAAACACTGAAACTACAACAAAAGCAAACGCCAACGTACGTAGAAAAGGCCTGTGGGACACAACTGTCATATTCCTGACTGGTACATGAGACCTAAAGAAAAAATGGTGGGTTGGACATGGTTTTATGGGTAGCCAACCTTCCCACTTATATGGTAATGTTAAAAATACTGATAAGATGAAATACTACGTGACAGGAATACAGTACAAACAAACGCACTAACAATAATACCTATCATTTCAATAAAACTTGCAATTTTTTCCTCACAAACCATAACGTATGTGCTTAGTATTCGTATATTGAATGACTCTTTAGCGCATAAATACCCCGCATCATCACCTTTTAAAATGATTCAGATATATAGGGCACATATTATGTACATGTGGAAACGAATATATGTTCTGTCCCCTTGATATCTTCTGCCCCTTTAAAAAAAATATGAATGCATAATAGGATCTTTAAAAAAGAAGCCTTTTTCATTGAATGTAATCGGTACGTTGAATGATACTGTATTGAATGCACTGCACAAACACACACTAACACACATCAAATAAATAGCACATATAGATGATTTTACAGGTGTAAAATGCTTAGTAAAGAAGTATTTCTAATTCATTGAATTAGATCAGTGTTCGATAACTTTTTTTTTCTTTACGACTTTTCGACAAGGGTGATTGAAGATCTAATCAAACTACAGAAATTTTTTTAAACAGTTTTTTATAAAAAAAAAATCGAAATAGGTCGACTGTTACATTTAACAGATATAAAAACTCAAAAGTATTGAACAAGTAGATCAAACATCGCCCTATATATATATAATGTTTTAATGCACTTTAATGGATATCAAATGTAATGACAGGGCCGTTAATGAAATCTTAATTATTAGTAGACGCCTAATTATATCTTTAACATCGATTCTTATCTATATAACACATGTAATACAAGTGTCACAAATATTCAATTTGAATTCATTCATAAAAACAGGCTAAATACTTTTGTATAAGGTTTAAATGTATCTAACTGTTGGATCTTAGTCGGTTTAGAAGCTTTATGAGCTTGACAGTTCTCATGAATGTCAGCACAATAACAAGGTTTATTCAGTAGTTCCAAATATAGCAATTAGTGGTCCGAATGCTTGTACTTTTGCAATGTCACGGTTGTATTTTGTCAGGAGCTTGGCAGAGTTCAGTTGGCACAAAGAAATACTTTGATACTTTAAAACTGTATGTCTATGATCTTAAAAAGAAATCAACTTATATCATTTTATAGTAAACATGTTTCAAAATACCCCTTTTTCAACAGATTTTTGATTTGATCAAGATTGTCGCTGCACTGAGGAATGTTTCACCAAAACATGTGTTTACTCACATTTGTGTTACACTTCTATATTAAAGAAATAAAATTACCGGGTGTGCTCAATTTTTTAACATAATTCAGAAAATTAGTACAAAACGCGGAGCAATTCCATTAGATCACAAAGTGTCTCTTGCTTTTTCAAGGTAACGAGAAGTTTGTGACATAAATAATCTAACAATAATCACACTGGAAGCAAATTATTCTTTTGTCTTATTTGAGGTTATATTCGGTACTTCGAAGTTTTAGTTAAGATGTCTGTTTCAATGTTTGTCTTTCAGAAAGTCTGTATTCACAAAGGCAGATAAAGTTCCGTAAATCTTTTGTTTGGATTTCGGAACGGTCAACGTTACAAAATTTTAGTCGTAACATTTTTGTGAAAAGATCTCAATGGATGTAAAGACAAATAGAAACGTTATCATAAAGAAATATCAGTCTAAGGGACGAAAGACGAAAGAGAATAATCAAATGCATAATCAAATGCATGTAAGACCCAAGAGAGTTAGAAACTTAGTTTCTAAATTGTTTCTCAGTTTATCAACGGGGAGTTGTTCTCTTATTTATATACACCTCTGTTAACGTCTGACGTACCTTCCATTTGAATTATTTTGTAGAATGTTTTCGACCTTACTCATTTCTGAGCAAAATGTTTGAACTGAAGGCAATTTTTATCCTTCAAATACCGTGTTTATTCAAAACCATCAGTTCAACAAGGGGACGCTTTGACTTTAACTCTACAATTAACAATATTGTATTCACTTCTATCTCTATTCAAATGACTGCACAGTATTTAATCGCATCTACTTGCTAAAACACTCAATCATGTTATGCATTATAACAAAACAAAATGAATTCCACCCTTTCAGCAAATAAGGCGTTTGTGAAAAATAAAAATGTAGTTAACATACTAACTTATTTCATACTTTAAATTGATGTTCTCAATCGGTCTGGTTTCCTGTATTGATAAAAATTCAATGACAATGCGAAAAAAAAAGATATCACATTTTTATCTCTAGTCTCTAAACAAACTGAAGAAATCTTATGTCAACAAATCTCAACAACAGTTTATTTCAATGACTATCAAATTTTCAAAGGTTAAGCAAAATTGTGATTGACTAACTTTTCATTGAAAATAGATACCTTTCAAACTATAACATAACCTATTTACTAATTCCTACTTAAACTCTGCGGGAGCCGTTTATATTTGTAGAAGATGAACTTTGAACTTAATTGGCAAAATCAAAAGTGTCTTTTCCGATGAAGGTCTTCCGGTCTCAAAGCGATTAAGACTCAAAAGTACGAGGCGTGGAAGAGTGTCAGTCTTAGTTCTTTTGACATTAGATATTAGTCGACTAGACTGAAATAAAAGGACCAAATACCAGAATAGTTTTATTTGATTGATCGATTGTTGTGTGCCTGAAGATGGTGTTTGTCGCTAAGACACAGCATACTGTGCTGGATACAATTTTTCAGCTTTAATTGATTGACAACTAGTATACTCTGTATATGTATTGTTCTTTTAGTTAATTGCCTTTGCTTCTTATTCATGATATTTAATTAGATACACGGATTTTTAGTTAATTGCCGTTTCTTCTTATTCATGATATTTAATTAGATACACGGGTTTGTAGGAATAATACTGTATTGAAAAGTTCATCCGACACTAGGTAATAATACGTCATATGTCTATATATGCTTAACCAAGTATTGCAGCCCTAAAATTTAATGGATAAGAAAATTGGATTGTCATTTCCTCAAAAAGTTGAAAGATTAAATCATATCAAATAGTATCTATAACTGAAACTATTACATTAATATATCAAATTTATCGTTCGAAATGAATATATTTTTTTCATTATCAAGCGGATGTTGTAATTTGATAATATTGATATAAAATGCTGAATCATTTAATAAAATGCTTGACTCGCTTTTATTTTGTAAACATAGTGACACTAATACTACATCAGTGGTTAAGGCTAATGATTAAAACCGTGTTTAGTTGATCTTTGTAAAAATATATATAAAAAACGATGTGAAATGATTGCTAATGAAGCAACTTTCCAAAAGAGGTCACATGGAGTGGATATAGACAGTAATATGCCGCTGTATGTTGTTAGCTCCGACGTCATTTTGTCTCTCGAGGAGATGGAGTTGTCTTATTGAAGATCATAAAACGTCTTCTCATTTTATACATCGTTGAATTAAATTGTCAAAGGAAGAGAAGACATACTTTTCATTTACTAGTACCATATTTCTCTAATGCATAGTCGTAAGAGTTTATTTGTACAGTAAACGTGCGTTTTGAGGACACAATTTTTACCCTGACATCTACAATGAGTTTATTTTCAACTCCTTGGTCGATACCACTGCTGGTGCGGGTTTCTTCCCAAGGAGTATCATAAGCCTAGTAATCAACACTTCTGTGTTGACATGAATGATCATTGGTATGGCGATAAGGCTATAACTAAAATGAACTGTTTGGAAATCATTTAGTATTACGTAATCCTAGAGATTTTCTACGTTAGGGTTAGAATACTTTAGATGCATTTGGCAAAACCTTTCGGAATTATGGGTCTTCAATGTTCTTCCTTTATTTTGTCTGTTTAACTTGTTTAAGTACAGCGCAATTGTTGAGTATTTTGCAAACATTACACACACTTGCCTACAAAATTTAAAGACTGTGATCTACAATGAGCTAGTTCCCAACTACTTAGTCGATGCCAATGAATTATCATTGATATGGTCATAATTTAAATTCACTGATATGCAAACTTTTAGTATTTCGGAATACTAAGGATGTTCTACTCCGAGGTTAGATTATCTTTAAGTTTCAGAACCGTGGGTCTTCAAAGCTCTCCAAATTCGAACTGTATATTGCCTTTTATGATGCTTGGTTCTAACGTCACTGATAAGTGTTTTTTTTTTTTTTTTTTTTTTTTTTAAATCTATGGAGTACAAAATATGAATACTGTTATCTTCGATGAGTTTATTTTCTATCAATGAGTTAATGCCACTGTTGGTAGAGGTTTATTCGCAGAGTGTATCTCAAGATCACAAGTCAGCACTTCCGTATTAACACGAATCATAAAGTCATAATTATAATTAACTGTTTGGAAAACTTTGAATTTTTCTAAATACTAGGATTTAGGGTCTTCAATGCTCTCCAAATACGTACTTTGTTTAGACTTTGTAACATGTTTGATTCTAGCGAAACTTATTAGTCTTTTGTAGATGGTGTGGCGTACAACATATAAATGCTAGTATCTTTGATGAGTTTACTTCAATGTACAGTTACTGCCTAACTCATTTATCGAGCGAGAAGTTAATTGTTAACTATTAAAATTGCTCGAATGCTATTGTAATTTAAAGGGGAATGAACTCGAAAGAAAAAGCCATGACCAAAATGAGTATTGGAGCTGAAACTAAAACATTTACCAGTAGACATTAACTCCTCACAACCAATCTTCATTCAAAACTTAACATTTTAACCTAGTACTGGTGAAGAGACCAAAGTTCTTAACCAGGTTGATGAGCATGATGATGACTAGCGAACAATATCTCATTATCTAATCTAATCATGAAAAAAACATAACGCCAATGTTTTCTACGTGAATGAAATTGCTGTTCTTTGCAATTAGTTAACGCTGATGTCACCGTCCCCGAAACCCAAAGAAATAAATTCAAATCGAAACATGATGCGCGTTATCGTTTAGATCTAAGAAGTTATATAAGTGTAACACATTTAACAAATAACAGCCAGAAATAACACGTTGATATTTACACTCATCATAGATACCTCAAATTATATGGTCTACAAATTCAGAAATATGGTCTGAGAAACAATGCAGTAATGCTAGTCTCAAATTGATTCTTCAACATTGTGTATCATGCGACGTTGTAAACTACACTATTCGTTCAATGCCGATGTTTGTTTTTGACACTCTAGCTACTGACAATGACAAGTCAAAATAGTGATAAATCATATGAGGAAGCTGAATTAAGGAAATTTGAACAAGAAAACTATATGAAATAGATACATTAACAATAAAAAGAACTTCAATCCTAGAGACGGTTATGATATCTAAAGTTTTTGAACTATAAAATTTATCTTGATATCGAAATACACATTTTCTGAGACAATAATAATGTTTGATAAATCCTTACTTTTGTGATCTTCAACTCCAAACAATCTAAATAAGAAGAACTTACTTACAATATTAAATCAATTGATTTTAGACTGAAAAAGCCAATTTGAGGTACTTAGTTTATATGACAATTGGAAAATCACACGAAAAGTAATATCGTTTCTTTGGTTCGTGATCACGTACACTGGAAATGCTTATATTTGAATTGATATCAGCGTAAAGGTAGAGTGACCACGTACATATTAATATAAAAAAGAAACAGTGTCATGCATGCAACAGCCGAGGGGCAATTCCTAATTCGTCAATAGAATAAAAATCGTATCCAAAGCAAGCATTTGAATAGGTGTATTGACAAACAAAAAAGTCCAAACACTAACATATACAAACCTTAAAACCGAAGCTAAAGGCTAAAGTATTTCCTTATTTGCTAATGTAGATTTATATCCAGTTTTGTTGACTTATTGGGCTTAAACTATTTTTTTTTAGGTTTTCCTTATTTGCACATTAAAATAAGCACCATATTATTTTTATCCAATTTGATTTATTCCCATGCATGTCGAAAAAGCAAAAATTGGCTATGGAATTTTAAAAGATATCATGATTTATGTGAATCGTGACACAAACTTTATACTTTCAACAAAAATTGAGGCATTTAATCTGAAAATAGCAACTCATCCTTGTGCTATTTTTGACTTCCTGATTTGATTTTAATTTCATTTTTATCAAAAACTTTATTTAATTGCTTTTATTTTTTACTTGTGTATCTGTGTTTTAATCGTTTTTTCCACTTCTAACCGATTTCATTTTGTCTAAATTTTGTGAAATATTGAAACAAGCCTCATAGTTTTTATCAAGACGAAAAACACTTTGCTTTCATTATTTATGTCACTCGTCGTTTAAAATTGGGAATATATCTCAACACAGATGCTATAAAAAGTAAAATAAGAAAGAAAAAAAACGAACTCCTTGAAAAAATCAAACCGGAGAGTCTCTTAACATATGGCAAAAACAAACGCTCAAACACATCAAATGAATTGACTTTGTACTAGCACTTCCTTATGTAGCAAACGGTTGATGTTTTAACATCGTCGGGATACAATAACTACAAAGGATTACTGGCTTTTGTAATTTAGTAGAAAAATGAAAATATCTCTTTATAAATTTACGCTTTATCACTTTTTATATGTGTGTCAATGTCATAATTACTAGTGCTAAATAGTCCCAGACTACTCATGTATTGTTGCTTATTTGGCCTTTTATTTTAGATATCGTTTGCAAATTGGTAAGGTATTAATTTCGGGTTGAGCATTTAAATTTTTATTTGTCTTTTTCTTGTTTTCATAGTGAATATGCACGGTATAATTATGAAAAAGGCGTTAAATATTTAATCAATCAAGCAAGCAAGCAAGCAATCAAGCTAGCAAGCAAACAAGCAAGCAAGCAATTAAGCAAGCAAACAAGCAAACAAGCATGCAAAGCAACCAAACAATATACCAAGCATGCAAGCAAGCAAATTATCAATCTATCAAGCAAGCAAGCAAACAAGTAATAAAACAATCAATCAATAAATCAACAAAGCAAGCACAAATCCATCAATCAATCAATCAATCAATCAATCAATCAAGCAAGCAATGAAGCAAGCAATGAAGCAAGCAAGCAAGTCATCCATCAATCAAGCAATGAAGCAAAAATATAAGACAGCAAGCAATTTATAATCAAGCAAGAAAGCAAGGTATCAATCAATGAATATAGCAACCAAGTATGCATGCAAAGTAACCAAACAATATATCAAGCATGCAAGCAAGCAAGCTATCAATTATTCAAGCAATCAAACAAGCTATCAAGCAAGCAAGCTAGAAATCAAGTTATCAATCAAGCAAGCAAGAACAGCAAGCTATCAATCAACCAAGCAAGAAAAGCAAGCTATCAATTTATCAAGCAATCAAACAATATATCAACCAAGCAATCAAACAATCTATCAAGCAAGCAATCAAACAATCTATCAAGCAAGCAAACAAGAAAAGCAAGCTATCAAGCAATATATCAATCAATCAATCAAACAAGAAAGCAAGTTATCAATCGCTTGTTCCCTTAAATTATTGGCACAATTTGCGATCTTATATTTAGTTTACTGTATGACTTAAAATTCAATAGCATTCCACACATACATGTTATATACGAGCAAAGTGTTGCTTCAATGCCTTTCATCTGCTTTTAAAAGTCGCTGGATGTTAATTTTTTTTCTTTATAAAATCTATCCAACTCTTTATCTATTTATCTACGATGTTTTATTATATGAAAATGCAAGATAAAAATGTTTTCAATAATCTTCATATTTTCGGCATTGTCCCCAAAGATAACGTGTTGACGGATAGCTGGCTGATTCGACCATACGAATATAGTATTATAGTATGGCCGATTAATTTTTGAAGGGTATTATTTTAACACATGTGACATAGATCAATTTACAATCAACAAAGCAACAAATTCTGCTTTGGTATTGTTTGTAGAATATGTTCTAACCTGATACGATTCATCTTTTAAGCTTTTAAAATTCAATAAATTATAAAACTACAAGGTTCGTTTAAATTCCTCTATGATGTAGCAAACGTATCTGAAGGGCCTTTAGATACTTTTTGAACAGAAATAATTCCGCTTTGATGACTATTTTCAGTACTAGTCTGTAACTTATCGAAAATTATCATAACTCTGGCTTTGAAATTTGACCTTATAAACAATACACGGGTGGTCCTTTGTTGGCAAACTTTTTTGACTTTGAATGGTTGTCTTAACATTTGGCAGTGGTCCCTCAATACAATGCATTGATCCTTCATATCAATATGTTTAGTAATTTAGAAGGTCGTGTGTAGACTTCATGTGGACACTTAAATCTTTTAATTAGTGTAATGAATACTTAGATATAAAATGTCACTTTATTAATTGTATATCAAAGACGTTATTCAATAGGTAAGTCCATAATATTTATATCTTATTAATATCTACTGAGGATTCCACAGGATCCAGTCATGCTGATGTTTTACTAAACGTTTAGTATGGGGGAAATTTATGAACAAAAATTATAAATTCCCTAATTTTGAAGCATTCAGCATTAAATTGGTGTTTCCTAATGAAGGTATGCTGATATAACGTAAACTAATTATAGAGTAGATAAGAGTTTACCCTTTTATTCCTCATTATTCGAATGCCTAGCATTTTTAGTTTTTAATCCAATTAAAATCTTAATAGCATTACAATGTTAATTCGAAATATTATAACCCTGAACCATTAGTTTAAGAAATTACGCAACATTTTGCTGAAGTTTGGCTTCACGCCGAAGACATTTAGTAAAAATGCATATTTCATTTATGTTCTGTGGGACTATCTATAGACCACTCTGGTTGAAAATATATCCAAGTTTTTCGGCGTAATTGTTGACTTGCGCGAATCAAACAGAACATTTTTGAAGGTATTTAAACAAGACCCTCGATATTTGATAGGATCATCATATGGCTTATAACCTGCAATTTCCATCTGGTTTGTCAATTGTCCTTGGTCTCATTTTTAAAGTTCAATGACTGGTAAATATGAATATTGTTTTCATCATTAATTTGATATATTAGTTACAGTCAAATGACATGCTAATCATTTCGTCTCTAGAATATAATTAGATGAAGGTGCCGTCCTTGACATTATATATTTATTCGTCAGACGTAAGTTTTTATGCTTTATTTATTTTTCTTTTCTTCAGAAATCTACAAGTTTTGTGTCAACTAAATTTGGGCTATAGAATCAAATCCATCGTAAGGTTAACAAGTCAGTCTAAAAAGTGACATTCGACCTTGACCTAATTTTCGTAGTTCACTTACCAATGCTAAGTTTTCAAATCAGTTTGCGTTTATTTTGATTTACGCGGAAAGAAATTTCTGTTAAATCATCATGGTATGTGTTTTGCTCAAAGTAAATACCATAAGGTCTTCAACACGGAGCCTGTGTTCACATTGCACAACAAGCTATGATGGCCCCAAGAATTACTAGTGTAATACCATCAAAACGGGAAAAACAACGGTCTAATCTATTAAAAAAAAGTGAAAAAGAAACATTTATGAACCACATAAACAGACGACAACCACTGAACATCTCCATCTTGTTGACGTACAATGTATGTCTTCTTTCCAATTTCATAATATCTTTTTTTATATTCCTTAAACTCATTGATTTTATCAAAACACTGGATGATAATCTTAAAACATCTTCCTTACTTAAATGTCAAAAAGTAGCACAAGAAATTATGAAACTTTTGTATGACGTCTTTGTTGAAATTGGCTATAATGTAAAAAAAATAGTCCTTTTTTGTAGCATTGTAGCAATAAACCTGACACCATCTTTTCAAACATTAAACACAAGCTATATCAGATCTACAACAATTAACATTGACTGCCCACAAGTTACATAACATTTCACCAAAAGAAGAATAAGATCAAATACAACGTGACCTTGTGAAACATTATGATACTATCAACATGTCATTGTTTTGATTTCTGTGTTAACATGTGCAATTACTGCACAATTGCTCATTAAAATGCGGTTGGTCTAAGATGATCGTATCACCTTTTATCGTGTCTTTACTGTATAGAATTCAATATGTTTCTTCCTCACTACGACGTAACAAATACCATAAATTTATGAAGATATAGTGTACAAATCTTCCAAATACAATACATTGTTTTATAAAATATTCAGCATGGGGATATTTATAGCAGATTGAATGTATCCACATGTCATTTTTCACAGCTTGTAAAATATCAAATATACCATCACTTTTGCAGTTACAAAGACCAACTATCATATTTTATTAAGCTATATTTTACAGCATGTAGAAGATAGATAAAACAAACACTTTATATATTTGGTGCGTTCGAAGTGCTGTTTTTGTATCCTTTCAACACGTTTTTTTCTGATTAACCTTTACGAGGAACCCACAAAATGCAAAATATTAATTGGGAGACAAGAAGGTATAAATACTTGAAAAGAGTGGACAAAATAATGTTAGGTCTGCTTTGCCCAAGGAACTAGGATACAAATTGAAGGCAAATTCATGCAATGTTTGTTATTTTCCCTCATGAGTTCTGTGATAAACTATTCCATAACAATAGCTCTTTCCTTGTGAGGTCTTTGTTGAACTGTAACGCCACAATTGTTTTACCTTATGAGTTTTATGTTAAACTTATTTATGTCTTTTGGCCATACATGTATTAACTTCTCGAATCAGTTTGTCTGCAAGTGCTTTCTTTTCTAGACACTTGCAAAGGTTATTTTGTTTGCAACACGAGTCAGCCAGTTACTAATACAGAAATTATTTTCGATTTTTGCCTTTGAGGGTACATTTTACATAATTTACCTGCAGAGACAAAAACAACAAATATGAATTATATCCTTGGCCCAGATGTTCATTTCTTCAATGTTAAAAAATACATAGTTTTGTATCCAGTCATTTGTTGTGATGCTTGTAAATTATAATTTATATTAATGCCCCAGTCTATAAAGTGAAGCATCAAAACAATAAGATAATAAAGATGTGTTAAAAGTAAGGGATTCATTGATCATACAATACACTAGGTCAAAGTTAAAATAGGAATCGTGCAAAATGTAGCATCATAAACATTGATCTGTCGTCTTGTAGAGCAACCCACTGTCATCATAATGACTATATATACCAATTGTGCATCTTACTTTTATGCAATCTACGTAAAAACTGTGTAAATATTTCAGACTCAATTTTTGTTTTATGTGTACTCAATAAAATCCCAAGGTAATGGGTTCATAGTTGGTGTCTATTTGAACAATCTTGAGTGGTAGAACGGAAAAAATTAGTAGTGCAAAAAATAGTATTACATGGCATAATTATGTTGACTTTTAATTTGTAACAATGACGGTACCAATTAATCTGCACCAGATGCGTATTTATCTACGTTGATTAATTTTCATAATTATTTTTTTGTCATTATTGCATATTAGAATCTTAAGTGCTGTTGACCGGCCATCCATTAAACGAAGTCTGTATCCCACTATAAGAGGACTTCCCTTTTATTATAAAATGCTTACAGGATACTGTCTATACATGTACATTAGCCTTTCATCTTTTTTACATAATAATTGTTGTTTCATTGATGTTTGCATGGTCTGTAATGACATCATTTGACTGTTTAAATCCTTTTAGTATTTGTTAATAGTACATGTATTTCCTGAATATGTATGAAATATTTGCCACTGGGCGTAAAGCAAGCAAAATCAATAGTATCTATCCCAATTGGATTTTAATCTTGCTTGCTTAATGTGCTTTAAGTACATATTTTCTATAAACATCCATGAAATATTTGCCACTGACCGTAAAGCAAACAATAAAGAGAGAACCACCAAATAGTTCCTAGATGTAGATGACCACCAAATTATCTTTTGTGTCGTTTTCCGAGTCGATGTATGTGCATGCAGGAACCCGATATGAATAAAGCAGCTTTTCTACCAACTGCAAGACTCTTTACTGCAGATAATCCCTATCAAGGATCATTGACCTTTAAGATTAGGTAAAACTAGGGGAAAATGTAAAGAAACAAGGCAATATCATTTGCCATATTTTCAAGTAAAAGGTAATATTGTTTCTTATTCTTAAGGACGTGAAATATTTGATCAGTCTTACAAATGTTCTATTAACATATTATGGAGACTTGCCAAAATACTCGGGCTTCAAAACAAAATCTATAAAAAAGAGTCTTTATCTTTTCCTTATTTGTAAAGGATGATAATGATGGACACGGATAATCATGTCATATATTATATAAGCTATTTATTTATAAGTAAAACATATCATTAAATTTTACTTTGATCTAGCTACAAATATACACTTAAAATTTAGCTTTTCGTGTAAATGCACTTAGACGCACCATATTTGCAACATTTGAAAATAAATAAGATTTGTATATGATTAATATTGTTAAAAAGACTGTTTATTATCATATAGGTGTAATAATTGACATCTATCTCTTTATTCCTGTAAAGATGTACCCAGATTACACGTCTTCTTTATTAAATTATTTGATCAAAAGCAGATAGTAAGGTGAAGTTAGTTTATTACAGATATTTTACGACGAGTTATTCAAATATTTATTTTGTTCAACGCACAAATGTAATATATATAACAAGGAAAGGCTTGTCAATTTAGAAGGTAATAATGTGCATATATGTGCACTTCGAATATAATGTGGTTGTTTTTTCGGAGGTAAGTATGCTTAATGGACGATCGCAAATCCTGAGTAATTCAACAAATCCAAAACACTATATATATATACATACCACATTTTCTTATATCAATGTAAATGAACAAAAATTAGAATTTGCCCCCTCTCGGCGTAATTTAAAATGATCGGAAAGCTAAAAGTAGATGTCAGACAGATACGAGATGCGCTCTTATTCAAAATACATTTCCTGCCAAGCTTACACCAAATATGAAACGATTCTGTTCAGTAGTTCTTAACTCGAATAATTCAAGCCCTTTCCGTGTCCGATTTTCTCCCACCCTCGCTTGAACTCCTTGTGATCATTGGCCGCGTCGCCTGCTCTCTGTGAGAGAGAGCCAATCAGCGGCGATCAGGATATGAGTCTGCGCAACTCTCTTGAAATTGTCTTACCAAACACGTGTGTTCAATTAACACAAATCCGATAATAATCAATTAACATCAATTAACATCAGTTTACATCATTTATCATCAATTAACATCCGGAACTCCTCCTTCTTTAGCTGCCAATTTAAATCAAAATTCCCATATTGCAAAGCGGTGTGAATTGTCCGGTTGACGGTCTTGATCGAGGAAGACGTTCAGGCGTTAATGTAGCCTTCGTAGATCAGCGGAATATAACGACTGAATTATTCGGGTTAAGTAGTTCTTGGAAAATGTCTGATAAAAACAATGACATATAGACGGGGTAATTTTCCATATGTCTTAATCGTCTCTAGTCTATATTCTATACCTTCGACCCAAACCCCTTTTAAGGAAACCATTAATGGAAATTGTACACAATTTCAATTAAACTTAACCTGTAGTATTTTTTATGGTTTATAACATTTTGTTTTTTAACGATTCTTTCAAGTGCTTCTATAATTAGCACCAGGAAATCAAAGGAGTCCCAATTTAAGGATGTCCAAGGGGAATAACTCTTGACGGTGGTGAATGTCAAAAAATTTTTAACATTATATGTATTTGATAATCCAATGTTTTTAAGTTTTAAAAGATTTGGATAAACGGTAATCGTCGACGGAAACCAAAGAAAATCAAAACTTTAACGTAACAAGGGGGCAAAACTCTTGAATTGAATATAGCAAACCTTACAACATCGAAAAGTAACATGCTCGAGTATGGCCATAGTTTGTTTAAAATTCAAAAGAGTTGATTAAACGATGCTTTGTCATCTGGAAACCAAAACGTTGACGGACAGATGAACTTTACTGTTTACACAAGTGAATGTTGATCTGGGATGGTGTTCTCGAAAGTATCCTAAGATTCGTCGTAAGTCATAGATAAGACCGATTTTAGGATGGACTTAAGATCGACTTAGGACACTCTTAAGTTGCGTCTCAAAGCTATCTCAGAAGCATATAATGTTAGGACGTTCAAAACATATCCTATGTGCGAAATCCTAAATAGTTAGAGTAATTGTATGATAAAACATTTATTAGCGACGAAACCAATTAATAAATTTGTTTACAAAATTTTGTAATAACAAGTATTTAATAAAAAAAAAAAATGCATGATTTTAAATGTAGTTATAAAATAATATCAAAATAGGATTTTGATATAAACTGTAAAACAATTTGTTTTGAAATGAGAATATTGAATTCGTAGTGTCATCGTATCGTAAAAACACGAAGTTCAAAGTTTAAAATCATGCACAATTTCTTGATACGAGTTAATAACCGATGGTGCGTCTCTTTTCACGTTCATCTTCACGTACACAAATGAGAGAAAAACATGCACAAAGTTAGGATGAAGACATGATGATCTTAAGACACCTACATGTAATTAGGTGTCCTAAAGTTAGGACGAAAATGTGATATATCTTAAGTTAAGAGAGCTTCGAGAACACGACTTAGGACAAAGACTTGTCATACGATGGTCTTAGGACACGTCCTAATCCTAAGATAGCTACGAGAACACCACCCCAGCTGATCTTGCTTTAAAAATGTAAGAGAACATGTTTTTCGTAATTTCTTTAAACTATGGATGAAATTATTTGATTTGTTAGGAAAGTTTCAACTTAAAACATTTAGTCATTGACTGCAATGAAATCGTGATATGTTTACCATTAAACATACTGTGTCTATCGAGTCGGGAATGTGAAATGTGTTTCCTATTGTTCCAATTCAGATTGGTTTTAAAATTTTTGCCATTTTATAGCCTGACTCCAACTTTTTTTTTAAAATATCTGTTATTTCGTACACTTTGAAATAAATACTACACGCGAAAACATGTATTTACTTTGTCATCTATATAGACATTAAAACATTTTTGAGTTTTGTGTAATGACCCTTAAATTATAATTCTATATATATTTATAATCTATTTATATTAATTTCGGTTAAAGAAATGTAATAACTTTTTTTTCGGTTTGAATTTGAAGTTAACAGATTGTTTGTTTGCTAATGATGCTAGTAAAAAATGTAGACTAAATTTTAATTCTCAATGACATTCCTAACACAGGTGCACTTTTATTTAAGTAATGTAAACTTCTATATGCATGCATCATTTACTTATAGCCATTATGATACGTCTATTATATGTTTTTTCTAATAGTACAAAACCACAAATTATCTTCAAGTAACCTGTTATTTTCTCCTTTTTTATAAGTCTTAATTTGTCTTGCAATAATTCAATTGACATTGAACGACCTTGGCATATAACTGCTGAATCACTACGCCAGTGACAATGACAACGATTTTTGGGTGAGAAATGGACAATTGAAAGTTTGTTTCACTACCCTGCTGGGTGGGGCACAACAGTTTATCGTTAATATAAAGAAACCAATAAGGAAGGGTAGTAAATTAAATTAGTTAAACAAATTATGTCATCCTTATTCTCACAAGTGGTTAACTGTTCTATATAGAAGGAGACGTTGTATCTTTGTCAAACAATGATGTAGCTAAAAATGTTTCGAAGCTCTCGCTGAAAAAATGGAACGATAAATATTTTGATTATTTTTTTTTTTTAAGTTGAAAAAGCAATATACCTCTTGAATGCCTTTAATGGTCGTTGCACAGTGTATGTCCAAAGCACTTCTATTAATAATAAACGCATCATACTGATACAAGTATAAAAATTGTTTACGACAGACACGCGTTAACGGTTTCGTATATAAAAGTGAAACGAACGATACCAGAGGGACAGTCAAACTCATAAATTGAAAATAAACTGACAACGCCTGACTGAAAATGAAAGAAGACAAACAGACAAACAATAGAACACATGACACAGCATAGAAAACTAACGAATAAGCAACACGAACCCCACCAAAACCTAGGGGTGATCTCAGGTGCTCCGGAAGGGTAAGCAGATCCTGCTCCACATGTGGCACCCGTCGTGTTGCTTATGCGATTACAAATCCGGTAAATAGTCTGATTCGGTAGGTCACATTCATGAAAGGGAAGGGGATTGTAGTTACGACGTAAGGAACATGTCCGATATCATTTGTGAAACGGTTATTCCATAACGGTCAATCAACTCGCGATGGCGTCCGTAAAATTTACGAAGGGATGATTTCAACTTCACCATTTGGAACTCTTGGTTTTAAAAGTTTCCATGTGAGCAGCAACCCTCTATCAAGAAAATGATAGGAAATGAAAGCACGGGAATGTCGTATCAATTGGGATATATATACCCCGTATGCAGGTGCTGCTGGAATGTTGCTACTTAGAAATGGAAAGTTCACAATTGGAAAGCTGAAATCATCTCTTTTGTCGTAAAGTTTTGTTTTCAACCGACCCTCATTGTCAATTTCTAGATGTAAGTCAAGATATGAGGCCGGCTTAACTGTATGGTGTATCCTTTATCTCAAGGTCCTGTATGAATTCAGCCTCATAATAATAAAGAAACAAGTCGGCAAGAAGAGGGACACAATTGGTTCCCATTGGAATACCGACAGTCTGTTGAAAACACGTCCTCCGAACGTAACAAATATGTTGTCAAACAAAAAATCAAGACTCTTGATAATGTCAGTTTCAGAGAATTTTTTGTTTGAATCAGAGTGATCATTTACAAAGTACGATTTATCCCTCCTTAAGACAAGATACTTGTATCTACGTTGGTCATTATTTTTAATTAATTTATTTAATGAAACAAAGGAATACCAACTCTAAAAGACACATAGACTCAAATATTGTCAAAAAAAGCAAGAGTAGTCCAAAACCATACCACTTTCTTTCGAAACGTAATACATGACTCTTTCACGTTAGACGATTTTTTTTTAATTTAAAAACAAAATAATTTATACTTGTCTCGTATTTTATTCCGTTGTATAAGTACTTTTCGAAGACCGCGTCTTCCAAAGACTCGTTGGCAATATTTTTTAAATTTATATAAACATAAATTAAAGGAAACTAGGAACGGAGTCGGTGTCATTTATAGCTGATACTTCCGATTTTATTTACATGTTAATGAAAAGTAAAGCAGCAAATACACATCGAATGTTTTAAATCATGAATGAACTTTTTAAAACAGATATAGAATACATGAATGAAAATAGAACAGGTGAATCATGAATTCAATTTGGTTAAATGCAATTAAAAATATATATATATATGTCATTCGAATTGAGAAAACATTTCAAGACTTTGTCGCCTTAAATTGTGACAGTTACACTTGTCGAAACAGAATTATCATGTTAAGGTGAAATGATTTACGGGTGATTCAGAGATTGAAAATGATGAAGATTGATTATAAAAGTTCAATTAAACTTGGTATGTTGATAGCATCTGGGTAAAGCTCTTATCTTATAACTATTTGTTAATTTAAGTTGATAGCCCAATAGTTGATCTCAACTAAAGTCAACATTGTTACATTAAATCTGTAGTAGAAATTGTGATAAGCATAGAGATTACCCCCGAAAACAAACCCCCTCGTAGATGTGACTCTCCATAGAGTATCCTTGTCTGATGTTACATTACTTGCTGAATTAGATGTTTAGATATTCAGACATTTGTCATTGGCCTTCACAAATTGTTTCTCACTGACATGTTTTATAATGGTGGATGGTAGTGATCTTATAAACTGCCAACCTTGCAATATATTAATGTCAAAGGACAGGAACTAGTAACTAAGTGGTTGTCTTTTTTATCTATCTAAAAGTTATTTATGTTAATAATTGAGTTTTTTTTTAATGTCTGTTTGTGTTTAGACTGTTGAATTTGTCACTTAGAGAGCTTTACTTCCTTTCCATTACGATATCTTCTCACAGGCACGTGTCTCTAACAAAAAATACTAAGTATGATTGTTTTCAGAAAACAATCTTATTTCTTAATAGATCTCAAAATACCAGCCCGTTTGGAAAAAATCAAGTAAGATCAACAAGTCTTTTGAAGACCAAAAAAAATACATTCGGTTTCATGACATGGGATATTGTTTCAAAAACTTATCAAAAGAAATCGAAAATCAACAGGAAAATCAAAAATCGCAGATAAACTGGAATCCGGTTGTGTTTACGCTACGCTCATTAGTAAAGGAGGTTATGACAGCAAAAAACGACGCGAGACAAACAACAGTCTACAAAAACACTACACAAACAACTTATTGAAAAATAGATATATCCTTTTTTAATTAATTTTTTTGTACTTTTACGGTGTCATAATTAAACAATTATTAGACAATGAAAAAGTCATGTATACGAAAAATATTATTTGCATTTACAAGAATCGCTTTGCTACTATTTCAATAGCCGGAAATATTATATACAGAGTTTTGAGATATTATTAGTATTGCAGTTATGGGTTCAATGCCGTTATAACAGAAGTAAAAGTACACTTAAGTTTAAACTATCGTGTTGACATGTATGAAAGGCTTTATAATAGTAATTGCAACGATCATGTTTTATTTGACTCCTGGCCTCTTTAAATGGTGATTTTATTGCAAATGATTATGTTTTTTGGGGTCAATGTAGGGGTACTTTTTAAATTTCAGCTCATCGTTTAAATTGTCAGATGGCTTTGTAAAATAACCAAAGGCATTTGATACAAATAAATCTTGAAGATTACTTGTGTTTTCAGATCAATTACATTGAAATAAACAAGAACTATAGCTTTAATTACCCGTAAAATTATAATATTTTCATTTGAGGTCACGTGAGGAAGTGGTTTATATCAAAACTATATGGCGGTCCAAATAACTATTGTTTGTGAATGAACGTAACACGATATATATACCACAAGTCTTGAAAAATACTATAACACAATACTTATGTTTTTTCATTTGCATTATTGTTGCAAAAGTCATCGAGTGTCCATTTTGGGGGAGATTTTTATCCTGTCTTATATTCAATGGAAATGCAGGTTTTCTCACGTTGCAGATGTACACCTACAACTTGTTCACCAGTATAAGATCTAAAGTCCTTTTTATTTGTGTTAAATGTGATTACTTCTGAACAAAGAGAAACGATATTCTAGACCAGAGGTCACTTTTAACTGTTTCTAATTGGTTTGGATTTCAGTAAATTATGTATAAATCACTTATTTTTTTTTTAAAACAAGACACCGGAAGCTAAACAGCAGACAACACACATTAAAACTAAGCTCAATGTCGGACTTTTTGTTATGATATTTATCATTAATTAGAAAATGTGTATCCGAGCGTAGATGATAAAAATCAAGATAGCAAATGGTAAATAAATTCCTTCAGTTTTATAGCTCGTGGAGATTTTTATGAATGACGCATTTTGTAGTCCACGAGGCCAGCTTGGTTATATGAACAATTTGTGTATTTGAAACCACGTTCTTTGCTGCAGGACTTGTATGATTATCGTTTGGAAGACAAATTTATGACTAGATATAATCTCTTAAACTTAAAACACTGTGACGAATCGTGACCTAAAACAAAAACATGTAAGGATATATTTAATAAAGAAAGTTACAAAGACCCGTAGACTTAGTTATAATAACATTATACAGAAAAAAACAACCGGAAAATAAAAAGCGAAGCCTATTTTGAAATGTAAAACAACAGAAGATGTAGTTAGGCATAATTGAAAATAAAAACTGTCATTTTAACAATTATAATTTGTAGAATTTGAAAAGAATAAGGTATGGTGTGACAACATGCAATGCATGCATGGATGCTACAGACATACAAGCATGTATACACTATTGAAGGCCGTACTGTGCGCTGTAGTTGTTTATCGTCTTTTGGACTCTGATAGAAAGTTTTATCATTTGCAGTCATAACTATACGGCCTACGCCACTGAACAACTTCTTTCTTCAGTTTTTATTGCTGTTTTTATTAAAAATACAAATGTAAATATCTCTACGTGTAGATGATACCAGTGTTATACATATCTAATTAATTTGGAAATATATCATAAGTATTAATATTTTCCATAAAAAAGGAGTAGTTCTCTGATAATTTTAGAAGTAAGATATGCAGACTTATACACATTACACACTAATCAAATGGTATATGTAAAAATCTTATGTAATAAGTGAAATTCGGGCGTTATCATGATCTAAGAACTTTTAAAATGAGCTGCACGTTAATGTTCATATTGAGTCACAATAATTGGGCAGTGGGTGAACATATTATTACCCACACTGGGGTGGTTTGTTTTTGTTATAAATGTAACCTGTCACTTTATGAAGATCCTCCCGTCTTAAATAAAACATATTTAATAAAAAAAATTATTTTATTTCCTGTTAACTTCCTAGTTCTTCCCACTGTTGTCTTCAAATTACATAAAATTTACATATGTTTTACAAAAATATCGTCAACTGACTCATGTTAATATGTAGGTTATATGCAAAAAATATTAATTGTGTTGGTGTTTACGAGAAAACAAAAATAGTCAATACACAAATCATTATGACGTATGGTTATGTAGGTATCATAAGGTCATCAAGATCAATATCAACAATTACTTACATCTGATAAAAAGAAATATTTTAACAGTGTTTTCATCTAACATTGTTCCTTGCGCAATTTTAATTGACCATCGACTGCTCTCGGCTGTTTTCTAAATACCCAGAGATCACTTACTGGAACTTGCGCACATCTGTGTCATTCTTATATACTATGCCGTTGGTGAAATTAGTTTTTTGAATAAAAAAGATAGTAAAACAAAACGTTTTAGACTTTTTATCTCATCTTGAAGTGTTACTAATCTGTCATATAAATATTTATCAACAAAAAATATGGTTGCTGTCAGCAGTTTATGTAAATTGTTTTCTGTGTTCACCGAATAGTCATAGTATATTGGCGAATTTTTAGTACATTGGTTGTCGGCAACTTAGGTGACCAACATCATACGACGTCCTACAAAAGGAAGACCGTAGTCTTTAAAATGAAGGTCTAGATATACTGTTTCCAAAACGTTTCATCTGGACCTCTATACAACCAGTAACGATGTTCATAGCTTTGGACAAACACATGCTCATTTTTATCTATATTTTTCAAATTTCTTGTAAAAAAGTTACAAATCTATAATACAAATACAGAAATACAGACTGTTTACACATTGACATAAGAAACGCATTTCTGTTGTGTTTTACAAGACATTTGAAAGCCGAAATCCCCCCAACGCGTATAATCATACGCATGTAATGAAATTTATTCATGGAATTCTTGATAAATAACAAATCTTCAAACTTAAGAAATAATCTATGAAATCAATTTGAATGGATCATGACGATTTGTTTACTTTGATTCTACCGTAAACACTTATAAGGCATATGTTTACAATCATTGAAGTTATAAATTATATGTATATCACTTTGGAATATCTAATATGGCTAGAATTATAATAATTTTGCAATATTTCGTACTTTAACCATCTTTTTATTGATTATAAGTGAAATACGAGCCATGTACTGCTACAGGAAATATTTTCTGTAAATAAAACATAATTTAAAATCAGAACGAATAATAAAAAAAAATTCTGGCGTATGCAAATACAAAATTTTTCATGTCACTTCTGAAAAATCTACATAATTTAATTCATTAATAAACAAATAAATAATAGAAATAAATAGAAAAACAAATATTGGAAGAAATTGTCGAATTGGTTCGTGTTCCGTATACCGTATGCGAGCATGTGGTTGAAGAGTTTTATTTTCCATAGCTGAAACAAGGAAATATACTACGATTCAAATTTGGACTGATAAATATCAGTAAAGCAGTAAGCAAACAAAACAGTAAACAGCCAAAAGGTATTTTCATTCAACACACGATCTAAAACAACACACGTTTAAGTTTCTACATCATACCCGAACTCGAGAAAAGCTGTCAAATTGATAACCCGAATAATGTCAGTACATTTTTTAGTTATATACCGCCTATCCCCGACTGATTGACAGAGGCTTAAAAATTCTGACTTAACAATACATTTCTTAATGAAAAGACTATAAATAAAACTACTTGCATTCATTCAAATAAATCGACGGGACTTAATACACTACCTAAAACAAAGAAATCAACAGGGGGCTTACCGTATAAATGTCATAGAACAGTACGAACACCTTGATTGTCAAATTTATAGCTGTTATACATACAAAGTCACTCTATATATGTACTCTCAAACGTATATCTATCTTAATACAGTAAAAACAAGGAGAAGGAATGCTTTATTGACTAACAAGGTAAACAAATACGTACTAAAAACTTAGTAAATCATAGCATGGGGGATATAGAGACAATATGTAAGTTTGAATCATTAGTTGTAAATAAATGTCAACAGAATCGGTCTAGTTCAAAGGACTTGCCATCTTTAACACTCATCCCACTCACAATAACAATAAACTTGGGTCATTTAATATCCATTCATGTACTTTTGTTTTTGGTTATCAATAATGTTATAGTAATATTGACTCAAGTGTACTGTGTAAGAAATCTTGGTCATTATGATCGTTGTTTGGAAGAGATTGTTTCTCTGCATGAGGATTGTTTAGTTCACTAAGGACTGTTCAAAAATCCACAATAAAATGGCGATATAAACATTTCAAGTTTAAATGAACTATTTTGTGACATGTTAGCTGTCCTGGGAGATTCAGACAAAAAAGTATGACTGCTTTGCTCCTTCTGTATGTTGAAACTGCAGTCTGAGAGTTGCTGGTCATGCTTACAGAGGTGTTAGTATATAATTCGAAGCGCTTTGTGTTTGCTGCCAACCGACCGTGCTGCCTGATTTTCAAGAGGACACTCATTTATGCAGACTTATACTATGGGGGTATACCTGAATTTAAGGTGTGAAAGTTTCAATCCAAGTGATGCTTGCGATATAAGTAGCTTCGCTTGTGCTTTTTAATCATGCACACATGTGAAAAGAAGTTAAGTAGTCTGTGTTAAATAAATGCCTCGAATTTCATTTCTACAAATGTTAACACAAACGTAAATGGACCAATGTACCAGTAACCTTACCCTACAGATCTGCAAACTCACGATATCAGTTATATACGGTTAACAACATGAATACCATTACATTAAGAACATATAGTTAGATTTCAATGACCGAGATCTTTGAAATTGCAGTTATATCAAGATTTAATTTTGTTTCCAACGTATTATAGCTTAGAAAACTAAGTTATTGTACTAAGACCTGTGCTATTTCAGTAATTAATATTGTTGGGCCTTTATACTAATAATGTGCATAATTATACATAGGTATATTCTTACATATTCTATTCAATTAAATACATGTACCCTTTAGAAAGAAAAATACAAGCGAAGTCGGCATATTATGTTTCATGTAAAAATTGAAAGTACACTCTACCTGCAAATTATCGATATATTTGGACATAACTCATAACTGGGTACACTAGTTTCTATAAACCAAAGTTCAGTGAAATATGAAAGATTAGTTCAAACCACTATATCATTAATACGTATTTTCTTCTCATACGTATTTACAGAAGAAAATACGTATGACGTCCTCGCATTCATGATTACGATATACAAAATAAAATTCGGTCAGTTTGTTCAAGAGAAAGAATTCCAACAGTAGGTCCATGCATAAAAATTACAGTCTTGACGTATTATTAATTATAGTTTCTAAAAATGTACCAAATAATGATTAATTTGATTGTACTACGATTTCAAAGACTAGTCATCATAAATGTCCACCACGCTACATAAAATCTGTCCCTGGCTATTAGGTTAATATGTTTTAGCAATTTATAATAAATATAATGGTGATTAAGGTACCACAGGTGACGAAAGGTTTGTTTTGATAATATACCATAAGATATCATGACCTCACAAAGTATATATCCAAATGATTGAAAAAGTGCAGGTTTACATTTGATTGCACAGAAATGTTTAACTAAATTATTAAAAGTTGAATTGCATACTACCTGCTTTTTTTTATTTACTTTAAGTTAATGTTTATTTTCAACTTTTTCAGATAAGCTCTAGACATAACACTTTGAGAAAAAAGCTCTAGACATAACACTTTGAGAAAAGTAAAAAAATAAATAAATGTACGCAGTTTCATCTATGTAAAAAACGAAGCAACCAAAAAAAGCAAACAAACAAACAAACACGTTTTTTTTAAAATTCGAATAACATATAGTTCGGCTAATATTCATCTATAATATTACAAATCATATAGGAAATGGCGGATGATTTAACGGAAATGATTGGTCTGCCTGATTATCTGATTTGTAAAGATGTCCTTTAGTTAGTGCAATGCGAAACATGCAGTAGGTATTTGAAAATCTGAAAACCATAAAAATAAAATAATCATATGGTTCCTAGTTGAACATTAGTAGTGATATAAGAGGACTCACAGAGCTGAACACGAAAATTTAGTTTACGTTGCCACATTAAACCAAAAAATGCCAATTCATTGAAATATCTGCAAAATGTTTCCATCATTTAAAAATCGTAAAATCAATAATAGAAAAGTACCAACTGGGCATTTAAGATAAGAAAAAACCCAAAATTTCGTTAATTCGTGCGAACAGATACCCGACGATTTATTTCAAGTTCCTTTATTAGCCACAGTAAATGTATTCGCAATCAGATGACAATAAAATATTATGCGAGGTTAAATGCCTTAAACAATTTCAGGAATGGATTTTTTTCTGTTTTATGCAATTATTACAAATTGTAAATAAATTATCTGTACTATAATTCTTGGCATATATGAAATACAATCGGTGACAAGATTGAGTATAGTCTGACACAAACTTATAACACATAATCAAATCACAATGCATATCATGTGTACGTGCATGCTTGTTCAAAGTCAGGAACTCCGTCAGTATATAGCTGTCTTGGTCGTATTTTGATTTTTATTTCCTAAACGTCTAGCGGCAAATATTTCATGTATAGGTGTATAGCATGTGCTGCAAAATGAGTCGGCCGCGATGAGAGTCGAAAATTGTAATCTACGGCTGGAATAGGGTGTATGTGTTAATGTGACAGCGACTATTGCCTTGAAATAGGTCACCTACAGACGCCTCAAATGTTTTGTCCTTTAAGGAATGTGGTGCAGGGATGGAAGGGCTTCACATGGTCTATGTTAAATTAAGTCACTATTTTTTTTAACTCTAAGGTGCTTTTGACAAAGTGTATGAGAACTTGTATGTTGTTTCTGATTGCGTTGACACCTTAATATCTAATTTCTTTTTTGCTGTCATGTTTTTTCATTTTTATATATATATATAGTGAAAAATTAACAACAAACCGGTTGTAATGATATAAAACACTCGTATATAGAACCACAAAAAAATTGAAGCTTTATAGAGGATGCACACTGATATTAGCCGCATGAAAATCTAAAAATAGTAGTACATCTGAAATACAGACGTTTGAAATATTACTGAGATACTCTCTTACAAGGTGTGTTCCTTAATGATATGTCCATCCTGCTATTGCCTTCTCCAATTTCTGCACGATACGCCATTTATTAATTCAAATTGTGATATTTCCGGATAAGTGTCTGTTTCATATTCACTTCTAGTTATTGTTGGGCAGCACAATGTAAAAAAAGTGGAACATACTAGACCTATTTGGGGCAATGAAATTCCCACTAAAGGTTTTGTATGACTGAAAAAGTAGACATTGATATAAAAACATGCATTCATTAATAGAAAGAACAAATTATAAAGTACTGAAATAGACTGGCGACTGAACACCCACTACAAGACAAATATGATCGTAAACAACTACGGTAAACAAATGTCATAATTTCCGGAAACTGATTTTGAAATGCAGACTTGTGTCTTTAAATTATTTTCGACAAGAAGCAGTTATTGTCAAACTCCAATAAATGCGTGTTACATTGTCATTTTAATAGCCGACAGCTCTTGATCACTGAAGAAGCCGTGACCGGACTTTCTTAATTTGCAGCTTGTAATCAGTATTTTATGTATGGAAAATAGAAACAAACATGTTGTTTTCTTTGTTCTCTTTACATGTCGGTATTGTCAGCACGAACCGTATATCTGTGTTGATATGAACAGTTCAAATATAGCGCTAAATGTTCAATGAATAAAAATGAGATTAACTTATAAGGAAATAGCCTTCTTTTTCCTGAAATTTTGAGTGATGGCTATTTTATGCCAATTGTGAAACTTATAATGTAGTATTGAAAAATATATCATTTAACCTTGTGCTTTCCAAAAAACATACTGAATATGTTAGTTCCGTTAACATGCCTAAAATAATAAATTCGACTTTCCAAGCCGGTTGAGATATTTTGCTTTACAGTGATCATGGTGTCTTCTGCTGGTACTAAGTACTGTTTTTAAATTATAAAGTGTCAAGACTTAAAATGTAGTAAATGTGCATTCACTATTAAGTGCGGAATTGTTTTTCGCCGTACAGCAGTAAAGACGTAAAGACAGTAGACAACTCAATCTATTGTTTTATAATAACCACCGAATAAGTTGATAAAATATATACCTAGCTATAGGGCTTAAAAATGTTATTTATTTTTATGAGAAAAAGAAGCAGAAAAAAACAGACGGACATACAAGCAACATCGTGTGTGGGCTTTATCCTAATTAATAGAAATTGTGTTTAATTAAATTTTCTTTTGTATCTATCTAAAAACAAGAAATTAATTACGCTACGAAACTCGTATTACATTATCCCCGCCTAAACAAATAAAACAGGTGGTCTTACTCACTTGGAAAAACTAAAAGTTCAAATTAAGCTTCCGGGCCTCGTTTGCCGAACGGTATAAGAAGTAAATCTACTGTTATCACTAGCCCGTCAACACTGAGACTGTGAGTTTAAACCCTTCAATCGGCATTGACTATGATTTCTAGTTTCAAGACGACCTTCGTCGGTCGTCGCCCTCCACATCACAAAACTGGCCGCCCCTAAATTGTGCTGAAGGTGACGTTAAATACCAGAAGGTCAATCAATGAAAAGCTCCCAGTCTGTATGTTATGTGTTATGTTATTATTTCAGTTGCTTCAA
Organism: Mytilus galloprovincialis; assembly: GCF_965363235.1. Taxonomy (NCBI): domain Eukaryota; kingdom Metazoa; phylum Mollusca; class Bivalvia; order Mytilida; family Mytilidae; genus Mytilus; species Mytilus galloprovincialis. Next base: position 15,673,400 of record NC_134845.1, on the reverse strand, counting down.
CACTACGTTGATTGTTAACTGTATAAAAAACACACGAACGCTTTTTGCTGACTTCAAATTACAAATGGGCTCAACTAATACGTCATTTTGTCTCTAGTAGAGAGTTGTCTCATTAGAAATCATACCTCAATTTTTATATATACTCAACTATGGTAACAACCTATCTTTATGCTTAACTATTAAATCTATTCTAGTTGCATCACTTAACTGGTATTCATAAGTTTCAGATAGACAAGTCGATCTGTACTGTAGGTCGTGTCTGCTGGGTCAGAATGTTTCTTTTGCATTTAACCATTATTTTAGTACAGTGAAACTATATATTATATTGTTTTCTTAGGGGAGATACAAAAATAGTTGGCAGAGAAAGAGAAAATAGAAAATAAATATACCACAGAGAAAGCAATGATAAAACTACACAGAAGCTAATTGAATGATAATTAATAATTAATTTACAACACTAAGAAAAGAGAGGTTCGCAGCAGTTCAGAAAGATTAATCTATAATCAGCTATATATAATATACCTGAACTTTCCCTTGTCATCAAATAGTAAGAGTTTTATCAAAATTGGATATAAAATTGCATTTATCTGCGTCAATAAAGTGATATGTTACACTTATAGAATCTAAATCTGTAATACAAGTTAAATCTGTGCTTCTGCCAACAGTTTAAGATAGGCTGTTATAATTAATTTACTGGTTTGGCTAAGAAGTTTATTGGTATAGTAAGTTACTCCGTTTAAGCAAACTGTTCGTAATAAAACAAGAAACTGGACACTATGATGTTTTATATCAATTTAGTTGGGTATATTACACAAAGAACTGGCCGATATCTAGAAATAATATATATTTCTGCAAAAATTCAAAGCGAATCTACTGTTAAACAGATATCCTTGACCTATAATGGTTTACTTTTATAAATTGTTACTTGGATGGAGAGTTGTCTCATTGGCAATTTAGTCTGTGCCACTCATACCACATCTTCCTATATATCTATTTACCAGTAAATTAAAAGTCCTTCGGTCAAACATGTACATTTCATACATGTACCAAACGACGAATATGATTAACACTCTCTATTCCCGATAAATAAAACTATCCTCCAGTGTCTAGATACACCCTTACATATTTGTGTTGAAAACTTGAAATAATACATGTAAATATGACAATGAAATAATACATGTAAATATGACAACTTTGTATCAACAATCTCATGCATCCAAATCGGCTTCTGAAGGTAATGTCTCTTTTTTTTTTGTAACTTGTGTTTGAATTTTAGATTTTCTCATTTAAAATACATGATTGATAATGTTAGTTTCTTAACATTCAACTGTTCAATATGGATAACACAGTAAGTGCGAAAACAAGTTCAACAATAAATCAATTTCATGATGATTGACTGAATTTTAGGTCTCACATTATTTTCTGTTACTAAAAATTGAAAAAGACTCGACAAACATGTAATCAACTCTTCATATGCATCATGATGATAACCCAGTAAAAACGACAACAAGTTCAACACTATATCAATTTCATGATGATTGACTGATTTTGATTTTTCTTTGTCTGCTACATAAAATGGTAGAAGACTCGAAAAACATGTAATGACTGTAAAAGAGATTTTAAAAAAATTAAACCAATTTTTTTTTTTAAATATCTTGTATTTAGAAATATACGTAAAGATTTTCCGATGTATTATTAACGCAAAAAAATTTGGTCTCTCCCACTCGCGAGGTTAATGCAGCTATGGTATAGCAGTGGAATCCTATAACCATGTGCTGATTCGTAATACATGTTACATATATGAACAACATTGGTTTAGTTGCTTATCGAATTAGCAATAACGATAAGTTATAATCTATGCCATTGAAAACATTCATCTTATTGTATCATGCAAGGAACAAAAAAGTTCTAAAATATAATGATCGATTGCATATTAAATAATGGTATACAGATACAGGTACAATTTGTCTGCATATGTTTGCATAAATTCCACATAGCTGAATAAAAGAAGCTGAACATTTATCAATTTTATAAAGAAACAGTTATAAAACAAACTAGACTCCAATTTGCATTATCTAAATGTAAAAACTGATGAGGAAAACAACAGTGAACATTGGAAATTTGTAGCAATGTATATATTTCTGGATATTTATTCGATTTTATTACTGTATGTACTCTGGATCTTCTAGTCCAATTTCTGACAGATCTGTTATCTTCGTTGTTTATTGACAGACAACTATCAACTATCATTTAACAATAAAGTATAGCTGCTACTTCATTACACTTTGTTATTTAATATATTATTTTGTAATGAACACTAGGTACAAATACATATTAATGTTGTCGGTATATACATGAATAAAAGCGACAAGTGTTACATAAGAAAACTAAACAATTTATCTTGTTCTGACCTGTTATAATTTATGACAAATTTTTGAACAACTTACTCCATTGTGTAATTTATGTACCAATCTTCTGCTAATTTGTACATGTTAAACCAATGACAAATATATCGTGTACTGCAGGTTGACCTATAACCCCGCCACATGTATTGACCTATAATTTTTTACAAGGTCAACATGCTAAAGGCTTAGCATAGCCAGACCTTGTGAACAAATTGTTTTGGTAGTAATACACAATAAGAAACGCCAGTACATCATTCCTGTTTTGTTGAAGCCAGCGTTTCTATCGTTTTACAAAGTAGGATGGTGGTTAGTATAAATCCTACCATACCACTTAATACATTATAATATTTTTTTACAAACAAATTATATACTTTATGCCTTTAAAAGTATTGCTATTATAAATGTTATCAGTTCTTGTTGCAATACCTGGATTACCGAGTTATATAATGTTTAGTTTGAAGTAACTTTATCCTAGATAGAACCAATTTGATGAGGTTGGCCTTTGCTTTGCAATACACTCCCGAAATATTTTAAAGGAATTTTGATTTGTACTTTCTTTTTGACAAAATGACCTTGTGTGGTCTTTAGAATTTTTAGCCTTCATTATGACGAAGTAGCAGACGACACTTTGGTTTCCATACAAATGGATGCCAGCATCCTTCGTTGAACTGTTCGCGTCTGTAATGCATTGCATTTAAACATTTATTGTAAGCATTTAATTTGAGTGAATGATACCTCACATATATATCTAAACTACTGATACATCAATTCAAGGTCAAACCAGATCCTTGTACTTAAGTTTCATCCTTAGCTATTTGTCACTTACCATTTTAAAGTTTAATGCCGCATATTTTAACAAAAACCACGTAAAAATGTTGTGGTTAAAAATTTAATCCTGTTTACGCAGGTACTGAACCATCGTTTAACAGAAGAACAATTTTAATATAAACGATGACATGTTTTTAATGAGATTTTTTCTCCCGAAAAGAGGGATAGATTCACAGTGTTAGAACACCACAGGAATTCCCGACGTAACCTCTACACTTACCATTCATATGCAGTCATAAACATGAAGGTCCATTGAAGTCAAATTGTAAATCAAAACTATCCAGGTCTCATTTATCTTTTTTGTTAACTATACAAAAGTGTTCTTCTCTTACAGATATCGGAGACATTCTGGCATGTTTAATTCTATTGTTAAAGTACAATAATGTGCGAAAAATTTGAAACTTAGATTTTAATAACTCGGCACTTTTCAAGTAAGCTTTCAGCTTGCAAGTTTTCTCCTTTTTTCGCAACCACTTAAAGGCGTTAAATGTTACAGCTGGAATTCAAGTATACATGTTTCTGTTGAAATTTTAATATATTGTATATTTATTTATTTATGTATATACTTATATCTTTCCAGTAAGCGTTATTTTCTCTGTGCCTTGTGTATTATTTTCGTTCAATAAAATTGAAAGCCAAAGATATGAGTAATTTTAAGAATTTCAAGAAACTCACTATACTTCGATGTGGTTGCTATCGTCACTTGTTGTCACAACTCATATTTTCAATGTGGTTTTTTTTCATTTTTGAATTAGAAATATAATGGTCGAAATGTGGTAGTTCCGAGTCCCTTTTAACTTTATTTACTTTTTGTCTAGACATTAAACAGTGTGTAGATTTTACTGTGTTGTTAGGTCGCTGTCACTTTAACTTCCCCCACTACTCCTTTTAATGGTAATAACTATAACAAAAGCTTTATAAATGGAATTCCATTGACATCCAGTTACTTTGCATACACGATTTCCTCTCTATTGTGCAAACACATTTGTTCATTTATCTCATATTTCCTGTCAGCATAAAACTTTCACATTAACCTGATAAAATTGAAATAGATTATTATGAAATGCAAAAATCTGCATTTATAAGAAAATAACTGTTTGATTGTGATGTATTGAAAAGGATTTCCGGAACTTATTTGGAATTCTAGAAGTGTTTCAGGAACGATCAAATTGTACGATTACAATATTAACCCTATACACACCACCGTATAATTACAAACATGTAGATTCAACTAGCAAATGAAATACATGCACTTTGTCTTTTTGTTACGTTCGAAGGTTTTTCCTGTTTAAATGAACGCTTAATAAAATACCAAAAATTTGAAATGCCAAAGAAGATGATATTGAGAGCAGTATAAAACAAAAGTCTAAACCCATCTTATTCAATTAACTTTTGTTTTTCAATTGTATGGTTAAAAAAAATGGTGAACGAGTATATACCAATGGCTTTGCTACAACTTATGCACACCGAGACTTATAAAATCTGCTACAACTTATGCACACTGAGACGTATAAAATCTGCTACAACTTATGCACACTGAGACTTATAAAATCTGCTACAACTCATGCACATTGAGACGTATAAAATCTGCTATAACTTGTGCTCACTGAGACTGAGACTTATAAAATCTGCTACAACTTGTGCTCACTGAGACTGAGACTTATAAAATCTGCTATAACTTGTGCACACTGAGAGTTATTAATCCAGATGAATTACATTCCACTTGAAGGATCTGTAAACAATTATTTAGATGACTTATTCGTGATAGACAAAATATCATGTGTTTTCACAAACAAAGGCATTCTATTTTAAGTACCTATATACAATGATATAAGCATCTGTATAGTTTTTGTTTTTCTTCCGTATGTAAATTAAGCAAACCCCATGTGGAAAATTGTATGAAAGAATTTGTCTTTAATTTATACAGAAAATATAGATTAATATTTCAAAGTAGGTCTTCATTTGCATATCTTTTGAAAAATAAATAAGAAAATATAAAAGTGCTCATAAAATGTATAATATGTACACCATCTCTTATTATACTATTTCTTTATATTACATTCAAAAATATGATATAATATTCATATTAATAAACAACAAAGCTGTCTTCAAAATACCAAAAAAAAAAATCTTCTTTCAAAAGTTTTTGAATTCATTGACAGTTCAAGGCAGAGAGATGATCATAAAATCCGCCAAATGACATAGCACAATCATTAAAAGTAAAACAAATGTTCTTAAAATCAATGATAAGTTAAAATCCATAAACCACACAGAATTAAAATCATACATGTTAATATTTCCTATATCAAAATTTTATGTTTTCTTTTTGCTAATTTCAGTATTCCGTCTGTTGAAGCTGCAAAATGGAGGAAAGTGTTTCAGACTCTGAGGTTGATTTTCATAAATCCGAGTATGAACAACATAAAGTAGGCAGTAAACGTTGGAATTATGCTGTAAGACGGCAATCGATTGGTTGGTCGCCCTATCAAGGGGCGGGACCATCTATTCATGATTCAATCAGTCAACCAGAATGTGTCGTTGAATTACTGAGATCTCCTTCTGTTCAAATATATTCAACATTGAAACGTAAACTTCTGAAGGCTAGATCAAACCCGGAATGGATTTTACAATTTTTACATCATGATGGTTTGGAATTACTTTTTGAAAGTTTGGATGAAATCTGTTGTCAGAAAACATCCAGTTTTCTTGATTCAATTTTACAAGTTGGATGTGTAGAGTGCATTAAAATAATTATGGATACCTCTATAGGATTAGATTATGTAGTTGAAAATAGTGATTTCATTCCAAAATTCGCTTCAGGTAAGCTTTTTATAGATATTTCTTCAACTTCTACCTACAATTTTCTGCTATCAAAAATAGTTTATACGTTTTAGTTTATAACATGAAACAGGTGACAATTTTTACCTGTTCGACTAGATAGCTCTTTAATACTTTACAATAAAAGGGGTTGTTATACTAACTATCATAGATATATATTTACATTTGTCAACCTTTCCAACAAGTTATATTCCAAAAACAATAAAATAATAAGTTTGAATGACAAATTAACGATTTGATTTGTCCTAATGATTTATTTAAATGGTATATGTATATTTTTTAATATTACAACCCTTTTCTGTCTTCAGCCGTATTTAGATTCAATTAAACATTGTATAAGATTGTAATGCAACCTTCTCCTTTTGATATAAGTAGACGGAAAACGTCTACAAAATCCGAAACGTCTCAGCATCCTCGATCGATTTTCAATATTTTCTTTGCATTCCATCAGTTATCAAAATGTCATTCACAAATAGCAGCAACACCTTTTTACGGAATGATATTGCAATTTCTATTCCGAAATGAGACTTTCTCATCATACGTAAAGTTGAAGATGAATTATAAAGATATCAGTATATTCGATACCAACGTATTTTGTCTGGTCATTCTTCTGAATAGGTATAGGCAGTGCACAAGAAATTGAAACACCAAGAAAACTCACGCAACATTTGTTAAGATAGTTAGATATCTTGTGTCTGTATTAAGTTAACATAGTGTCAGCGCATCAATTGTCAAGTTTAAAACACAAATCTTATAATTCAAATTTACACGCAATGAACAGAATTGATGCCTTACAGGCGATGAACAATTTTATTTAGTCGAAATACATGGGGAAGTTAGAAAAGTTTAATGTCGGAAACTTCAATAGATGTTATGTTATTTCTTAATTAATTACATGTAGTTTTTGGGGATCCTCTTACTGAAAGATTGCATCTGTTTTAACAAAATACTTTGAATAGGAAGCAGAAACAGCAACTAGAATTTAGCCTGGGCAGTCTGAGAAATCATTAGCTACCCCCATTTAGCCTGGGCAGTCTGAGAAATCAATAGCTACCCTCATCTCATATAATTGTATACGATAACAGAAATCATGTGATCTGGAAAAGTATCATTCTTCTACAAAACTTGGTCTCGCTCTTCTTTTTCGTACGAGCCCGTATTTAATTGATATTTTATGTCATCTTCATACGACTAAAGGTAAAACTATAAAATAACCAATGATAAAATTTCTACCAGTCAGATTTTTGGATAAATATATTTTTATTTTTGTGGGATTGCCCGTAGTAGGCGTTTGTAAAATCATAACAAGGTCAAGTTAGATTTTAAATCACAAAATAACACTTTCAAATGTTCAAATCTGGGTTAAACCCCTACTGCAAATTCGAGTTAAAACGAATGATCAAGCATTTTCATTGTTATAAAGAATAAATATGAATGGTCAAGCCCTCTGACCACTGTTGACCATCTGGCTTGAGGCCAGTACACTATTATTGACAACTTGTTTTGATACATTGTGCTTCATGGACAGTTGAATGTTTTAGGAATGTGTATTGTATAATGGCTTTACACTTTAAGCTTAGGCAGTTCCATTTTTTGTGAAGAAATATTATTTCAATATGACAGGTTGTTGACAAATATTTGAGATTTTTTTAACGAACAGTGAATTCACAGAAAGCATCTCTGCAATTGATAACTTAAAATATTTGAATTGAATAAAGAGAAAAAAAAAATCAATATTTTTTAGCTACTTTCATCTTTTGACAAAAACCTCTGTCTAAATTAAGATACTGACGTGTCCGTCTTTTAAATTTACAACCTCAAAATCCCAGCAATTAACATATACATGTTACTGGTAGAATGAAACTTTTATCAAATCAATCACTTAAAATTTTTGTCGTCCTCTAATCTATATAGCAATACAAACTGGCATATATACAGAGATTTCAGTTCGAAACGTTCTCTGGTACGATTAAGATACGATACGTTTGACAAAAACCAATACAAATTCAAGTTTGATATCTTAACGGCTTTACACTTCATTGTGACAATATCATATTGGAAATTAGTCTTGTGGTAAATTTGTGACGAATTATCATAAAATATCTCGTTATGATTTTGAATTGGAATCCGATAATAAATTTGATATTATAGTTATTAATATCTTATAATTCTCTGCTACTTCCATAGGTTCCCTGGTTTTTTTTCTAAGACATTGACCGTTATGCCTAAGGATGTAAAATGGAATTATGACATTAATCTTTGACATCAAAAAAGACTGTTTTTCACACTTTACTACTGAGTTCTACAAACTAAAGGATACAAACAGTTGAGTTGTTATTTTATTTTACCATTGAAATGACAAACTGTTAAATAACGTCCTAAATATATCGACAAAATATTATAGATAATCCGACTTACTGGCGAAAAAAGATAGCATACGTTTTAAGGACACTGAGAGATCAGACAATGACAAACGAAGCGCTGTTGGACGTGTTATAAGGCCGTTTATGTGGTCACGAAAAAAGAAATCTCATTGCTACATATAAAAATCCTGATATTAAGTAGTTTCTATTTTTGTCTGATCCTGTCAAAATAAGTACAAATCACCAATATTAGATCTGCATTCCGCCATTTGCCACTTGCTAAATCCATAAGATATATGTGTATTTTGGTCTTGATCATCTGATGTAGGTAAAATTAGTCCCATGAAGTTTATTTTACTGATTAAGGACGATTAAGAGATGGACATACTATTTAGACATAAATGTCTTTTTGTTATGGGTGAGAAGGAAACGACACAAGACAGAATCTTCTGTGGAAATCTTAGCAAGTAATACGAGATTCTTTACGGTGTTGTTTCTTAAGTGTAAACAACTGATACGACGAAATTAATTTACTCAAACGACTTTTAAAATATTCAATCATTTTAATTGCAAATGCCTTTACTTTGAGACAGATTATCCTATAATTTACATAAGAATTTCCATTCATTTGAAGTAGCCATTAAGTCATTTATTTGCACAATTAGGTAGTCAACTTAAGCATGGGCATGGTTAGTTTGAATTGAAGCAAGTTTACAAAGGTCAAAGTCAAGGTCAATAATGCAAGGTCAAACCTTCAATAAATGTTAACAGATAGGGAGAAAAAAAAATGCAAATAGAGAACCATAAAAGTAAACGGTTAAGAACACTTGTAAGTTAAAATGTATCTTGAGAATCTATAGCCAATTTCACATTATTCTTTCAATTATTATTGCAAAAGAAAACCAAGGTATTTGGACTAATATTTAATTTTCAACCGTAGTCATACAGTAACTATAACAAGTACATACATTGTCTGAAATATTATCTTCTAAACAGAAATAAACTTGTGTTTAATAATCCACCAATATGTACTTGTTATTTGACGAATGTAAGGGGATCTTTTCCATTGATAACATAATAATCATACTCTGTTTAGAAAGTCCCATCTTATTTTTCCTGTACAAAATATGTCTTGAGGATTGCATTTCAGTTTGTCTCGTTTTGTTCAAATTAGACAACGTGGGGTGATTGATGAGCCTATGGGTTTTGGTATGATATCAAAATTGATATCTCTAATATTTTAAAAGAACATTGTTTAAATGCGTCATAAAACGACTTGTACACTCTAACTTTCAGCTATTTCATGTCGCTAATTTTAAACTTGCCATATCGGGTACTAGGTTAAAGTCGTGCATTGAGTTTAAATATCGCAGAAGACAGAAAACCAATGCTTCACAACAGAAACTGACAAGGACAAGGAAACATTGAAACGACCCAAACAGAAAGCAAAAATAAAACATGAACAGCTTTTAGCATGTAATTTTGATCCTTCTTCTTTCCTCAATCTAGATTTTTGATATCGGTAACGTTATAGGTACCGTAACGTTTTATGAGTAGAAACGTCTTACTACGAGTTCAGCACATGTTTAAGCCAATACCCCCTAATATCAAGTAACCACACGGATTGACTAGAGTTAATAAATATGGTAATCCAAGTAACTATCTCAACCGACAGTTAAAAGCACGCTAATGAAGGGAGTCCGTTTCACTATGTGGGATGTATTGATACACAGCCACGTTTAGTCTGAATGACAACGTTAAAGTCGATGCCTTGTCGTAGGGATAGTACTGAACGCTCATGCTTGCAACAAATATTTTGAGGGGTCTGTAGGTGGCCTCGTTAGAAAGCAAAATTTCTTTTCGTTTCCAGTGGTGTGTTTATAATTGAAGATTAAGATAATGACTTTCAAGGGTCTTTTAACTTCTAATTTTTTGTTAAAAAATCAGAATAAAACACATGCTTTTATAAGGAGAGTACAGCCTTAATGTGATTTCTTTCAAGCTAACTGTTTTTGTCTGTCGACTTAAAAGTTCACACGTTAATCAATACTAAATTCTATTAGCAGTATTTCCAGACAACATATTTGTAGAGAAACATAGGCAACAGACTTAATTAACTAACCCTAACATATAAATCTATCTATCACATGCCGGCAGACGACATTATTCACAGGTGTTGTTTTCGTTGTCATTTTCTGGACATATATGTCATTAAGGACAGCGGTCACTATTGAAGACAAACGGCATAAGTGGCAAAAAATCAAACATAATTATTTTCTACATTTGTTGAACAGAACATAACTGTCATTGAGTCTTGTCAAAACAGATCAAAGATACATCTTTTGTGTATTTTTTAAAACCGTAAACATATTCTTGCTCAGTTACTACGACAAAACCGGAAACCTGACGCTTGTTTAATGTGCAGCCCAGGAATGATACACATCATTATAATGTCCTTTTACAGTATTAACTTTTGCCAGCAAGGTGAAAAATCCAATGAATAAATTCAAATTTCTATTCTTATTTTATAGGTTTGAAATCTGATACATGTAATTAAGTTTGGACATTATGTCCATTCTACCACCCAGGGTTTTGGTCAGTTGGCTGTTCTAACACTATTCAGAGTCCCACACTCAAATACCGATTAATACCAGTTTTATTCAAATGTCTAAGTTACACTTTAATTGAGTCTTGGTTTAAATTTAAACATTATGTTTCAATAAAAGTTAAATTCGGCCATTAAAGTGTTAAGGAATGTTTGAAAGGGTGTTGGGATTCTAAAGGCTGCTAATAAGGCATACACACACCTTTAAATAGCAACAAAAGACACATCCAGGAAGTAATTGGAATGACTGTTAAGGTATTCTTCGGTGGCACAATATTAATTCAAAGTAAATGCCTGTTTGTAAACAAACCTTCAGATTTAGGTAGCTGAACAGAAAGAAAACAATCGTTTACGAGACCATAATTGTTATTAAAAGTGTTAATGCCAGAAGAACTGTTCCCTCTGTATACCTTGAAACATTGCCAATGTTCCTTATTTATCGATATAGGAAAATTTGGTATCAGTGCCAATGAGACAACTCTACAAATGAAAATAAAATCACAATTTATAAAAGTAAACCATTATAGGTCGAGGTACGGCCTTCAACACGGAGCCTTGGCTCAAACCGAACAGCAAGCATGAACCTTTTCAAATCCAAAAATATATGAAACATAATAACACATTCATAAAGAAGTTCTTAAATCTGTACTGGATAATAAAATAATATCTCTATTACATGGTATTACAAGTAAGCTTAGTTTTTATTCCCTTGTTGAACTCCGGTGAACGTTTCTTTAAGTCTAAGCTGTTATGCCTGATCTTCTTAAACATTTATGAAAATGACCAGTTATTTATGAAATATCAGACGTTTATTTATCATGGCTGTGTATTCTGTCGTATTATATTTTCCCAACGCAGCTCATTCAAGCGGAAATGACAGCGTTCTTTTCTGCACTGCAGAGTATAAAATGCTCCATTTGCAGGAGCACCAGTTCAATAGAGATAATACGCATGTGAAAATATCCGCAAAAACAGAAACTTGGAAATAGCCATTATAGCTAAAAAGAAAGCACAGTCATGATTTACCAATAAACTTTCCACTTTTTGTTTGTAAATATTTGTCAATAAATCACTATACATAACCTTAAACGGGCCTCGTATACATTTTCGAACTAATGATCTATCAGTTGGACAACTTAAAACAATAGTAAAACATCTATCATTAATCTTTGTTTGCAGATTTATTCATGACTTTTCAATTGAAAAATTGATATGACTTTTAGTAAATTTTATAACAAAGGTTATTTAGGACCACAAAATAAGATTTGTTTCTCTATAGATATGTACTTTGTATAAAATAGAGGTCAAATTTCATAGTTTTGTTCACGCCCTTCCATTGAAACTTTTGTATCGTATTTGTAAACGATCGATTTTCACTTTAATATGGATTTCATTTTATACTTTCTTTATTAGATACCAGAAAAGTTAACGGATAGTATAATTTTAAATTTGCTTTGTTTTCACGCGTGCCAGCTTTTGTATATGGAATTAAATGTTTTTATTTGAAACGAAAGAATACAAGTGTGATTTTTCAAAAACGATTAGTCCAAAATTAGTCTTTAAAGAAAGTAGAAGTTAATTGAATTTAGAACCGTTTTATCATTGTTGATGTCCTTTTTCGTCGTGTTAAGTGCAGGATTTTGTTACTCAGGATAATATTACACGCACACTTGCTGCATTCTACATCAAAGTATAATTAAGTATAATTCAGACATGATTAAAACTTGTGCAACAGATATACTGAACAAACATTCGCCATTGATGAAGAATTAAGTTGTTAGGTTTAGAGTTTATTTGTTCATCGGATGTTTGACTTTATACGATTGACAATATAAATATCTCCAGCCAAACAACCAACTAGTGAAAGAAGCACCTTGTCCAACTCCCAGAGTATCTCAAAATCTAGGTGTGTGCAGAATTGACTGATCTTTGTTGAACACAATGCCATAGGTGTTTGAGATAAGAAATTTTAGGTATACCATGACAATATATACAAACTATGATGACTCATTTACCTGTCGGCCTGGATGATAGGTGAAACACTTTGATATTGCTGCCCAGGTGTTATGTTCAGCAGTTACATTTCATGTCATTTTAAATACTTTCTAATTTATTGACACGTAATTAATTGAAAATTCAAATAGGTCGATTTATGACCGAACGTTGTACATTGTTTTAATTTACACCACTGTTATTTAGCAGTTTTACGTATGATTTATGACAATCCCGTTTTTACATCATGGTCTTTAGATGTACCCGCGATTAAATGGATGAGCTACCATCCAAAAAATCTCGTCCTTATTTTAAGTGTTATCGGGTCATCATTTACCTACTATCCTTAAGATTCGGACAAATATCAATTTACGTAAACATTAAATTGAGTTGGGTTGTCAGTCTTTTAACAGATAAAAGCCGAATGACAAGCAATTTTACTTATGTTGATGAATGTACTATTCGGATTTTATAGTTTTAAATGTTACTGGCAGTTTTAATGAGCTTTTTTAAAATACATTTTGAAAAAGAGGGAAAGGGGAGTTTATAACTTATAAAAGTGAATGCAAAATGCGTTTTTGTAAAAAAAAAAAAAAAAAAAACTGTATAGAAAACTGTTAAAACGTTCCAAATATTTACATTTATAGTGAAAATGGCGGGAAAAAGACATACAATAGATGTAAATTGCAGTCACCTACACTTCTTTAAAACAACAGTCACGTGAACGTAAACTAAAATTATGGTCGGAGAATTAACAGTTTCTAAATAGTCTTATTTATATGTATAAACCATTCTCTGCATATGATTTTAATTAAAACACCATTAAATTTGTGCACGCGACACAAACCTATTAACAGATAAACCTATAGGTAGCGACCACTTACTACTAGGTACACGTGTATTAAGGTGAAAAGCATACAATGACATTTGAACTTTTAACATTCTGCCAACTTTATTAATTAAATAATGGAATTGGAATTATTGAAAATGAAGTCCAGAGAACGAGTTTATCTAATGCTTAAAAATCGTGCTGGACAAAGTTTGTTTTCTGCTTACAAGCAGTTAGCAAACATTTAGACAGAAAAAAGCCAAACAAATGGACAGTTAAGTGTAATTGTTAAGTAAATAAATGTTTGTCGGTGGACTATAGAATTGTCTTACATACGTAAATGTATGGCTTAACACCTGTACTCTCAAGTTCTAATTAATATTAGGGAAAAAACTTTAAATATCGGAACATATTTCAGCATGACAAACGATTTCTTGACTGAAAAGAACTTGATCAAACAACGATCTGATTCCAAACCATATATCAGATATATAAGCTTTATGCTTGTATCTATGGAAATAAAAAGTTTCTCGGAAAAATCAAATGCATGCAATCGTAAAAATAAATAAATAATTTAAGGGAAAGCAAATACTGGAATAAAATGACAAAAATTCAGCTTTAAAAAGGCAAACATAATAGGCTGAAATTAGATATCAATAAAAGCTTTGAAAATAGTTTTAATGCTTAGTTAGCGTTGTCAATAAGACCTCCATAGGAATGTGGAATTATAGGTCCTTTACAAATTACGAAATTTATGATTTTTTAAGAACCAAAAAGGCCTTAAACTGACATTGTTTATATTGAAATGCAATTTTATGTAACTCGCTGCACTCGTAAATATAGACCAAATGTGGTATAGCGTATTGTTATAATTAGAATTTAACACCAGTGTATACATTTAAGATTGACAATAATGGGGATAAAATACATTTAAAGTTTAACATACTCCAAACGGGACTAGGAACGGACATCTAATACATAGTTTGGTATAAGTTCGTGTTGCATAGAAGTGTAAACATGGTGTTAGCCTTGTACTAACATGGTTTTTTGATGCTGTGTTTATTATGTCGGTTTTAAAGTATAAAAATAGAAAAAGGTGAAAATGTAAGCATACAAGAAACTATGAAGTCTTTACAATTTATGTATTCTTGGGACTGTCTTATCATGAAACACTTGATCGTGCAGTGGCGGATCCAGCCATTTTAAAAAGGGGGGTTCCCAACCCAGAGTAAAGGGGGGGGGGGTTCCAACTATATGCTCCCATTCAAATGCATTGATCGGCCAAAACAAAGGGGGGTTCCAACCCCCGGAACCCCCCTGGATCCGCCACTGTCGTGGGATAACATACGGTTAATACGGTTAACAGAATTTTCTTGTCTATTTTGCACTACATATTAGTTTTTTACAAAATGATTTAGAAAAACCGACAGTTATGACATCATTCAATATAAATGCAGACTATATAGTAGTTGTTACTAAGTCTGACCATTTAGTATCTGTTATTAAGTCTGACCATTTAGTATCTGTTATTAAGTCTGACCATTTAGTATCTGTTATTAAGTCTGACCATTTAGTATCTGTTATTAAGTCTGACCATTTAGTATCTGTTATTAAGTCTGACCATTTAGTATCTGTTATTCAGTTATAATTCCATATAACATATGTAACAAAGTGGGATCTTCTGAAAACAACCAATAAATCAACTATTTACAAAATTTAAATTTCCTGTTTTGGTCAATGTATTGCTATTGAAATGTCCTTGAGGGGAGAAGGACATAGAAAGACCAGTCAGGAAATATTCAACCAATCGTTAACTTTTGATTTTACAATGGCGAAAAGAAAAGATCTTAGCACTGATAGGTGACATTTAGAAACATGTAAACAGCTAAACATAATACTAAAACAGACATTAGGTTAGCTCATTTAACTTGTATAATAGAGTTAAGCAGAGAAAATTAATCTTTCATCTAATATTTAGCTTGACCAAATTTTGAACTCTTCATTTCATAGACATGCAACTTGAAGCATGTCGGGTAATAAGTACAAAATGTCATAGCGTTTTATATTTTCAATAGAAATTTCATAAATCTTTTGCATTAATAGCTATACCACACGTTTTTGCCCAAAGACACGAAAACGAAAGTGTACAAAATTATAAAATTGAGAATGGAAATGGGGAATGTGCCAAAGAGACAACAACCCGACCATAGAAAAAAAAACAACAGCAGAAGGTCACCAACAGGTCTTCAATGTAGCGAGAAATTCCCGCACCGGAGGCGTCCTTCAACTGGCCCCTAAACAAATATATACTAGTTCAGTGATAATGAACGCCATACTAATTTCCAAATTGTACACAAGAAACTAAAATGAAAATAATACAAGACTAACAAAGGCCAGAGGCTCCTCACTTGGGACAGGCGCAAAAATGCGGCGGGGTTAAACATGTTTGTGAGATCTCAACCCTCCCCCTATACCTCTAGCCAATGTAGAAAAGTAAACGCATAACAATATGTATACAATGTAATGACACTATGTTTTGGTATATATGCAATGTTACATTAGAACGGAGAGTAAAATAAAATGAATAAATGTAAAACACGTTGCAAGTGAGAAGTTTTTGGGATAATAAATAAATAATTATATGCAATAATCTACCCTGCTATAGCAAGTTAACTTATTTTGCTTTTATTTTTCAGCACTCAACACTGACAATGAGGCAACAAAGAAACAAGTGTTCGAACTTCTTTCAGCTTTATGCGTTTACTCGAAAGACGGAACACACTATGCGCTGGAAACTCTGGCTCATCTTCAGGTAAGGCTAGTTTAATGTAGGACAGCGATGGCGAGTTTCTTATACCAACATAGCAGTTTACCTACCCGAGAGGTTCTGTAAGTGGTCTTTGAGCAAAAATTCTGGCATGCAGCCATCGACTTCTGTTGAAGAGATTGGTTGAGACATATTGTTCAAATCGTGTCTAACTTAAACAAGCTAAAACATATACATGTACTC
The DNA here is from genome assembly GCF_965363235.1 of Mytilus galloprovincialis. Classification (NCBI taxonomy): domain Eukaryota; kingdom Metazoa; phylum Mollusca; class Bivalvia; order Mytilida; family Mytilidae; genus Mytilus; species Mytilus galloprovincialis. The sequence continues at coordinate 15,656,530 of NC_134845.1, read as the reverse complement.
TGTCCTCGTGTGGTGTAATCTTGACTCAGATATTTCAGGTACCATGTTCTCGCTTGGTTAACGTGCCCATGTTAACAACCTTTGTAAATGGCTGTGTGTAAAAAAATGGTATATCAACACATTAAGATTAAAAACAGTGTGGACTGTTTATTACATACTCGAACAACCGATATAAGATGTTACCCTGATATAAAAATTCCAATTTATACAATAATCACTCTGATACAGCATTTATTGAATCACTATACATAAGTTATACATTGTCATTGTGGATAACTGACCAGTGATATTCTATTGTGGCCTTTATCACTTAATTACAAGGGCCACCATTGAAATCACCTATTATAAGTAGTAATTGAAGATTCGTATTGTAAGATTCAGTGTTTGCTAGGGTATAATTACAGTCGTTTAAACCTGTTACCAATTACCGCTATGTTTCTCAATTTATGTCACTATCCTCGTGGATAGATAAAGTTTAAATTGTAATTTCGTGGTTATAATGAGATGAAGCCTTAGAACGGTGTAATTCAAATTCACATAACTCTAGTTAGATGACTTGCTAACTATAGATTAAAGTGAAAGCACCTGTTCAGTCTACTCTTTCTATCTTTTTCGAACGCATATGTTCAAAAGTCGGTCAGAATGCAAATGTCAGAATGATTGAAGTTGCTAATCATGTATTACTCTAATAAAAACAAACAAACATACGTAAACAAATATTGTTGTCTGTACGTCCAGTGGCAATTATTTCATGTATGATACAAGATATTTTGCACGTGGAAGAAAGATATGAAAGACAGAAAATTTGGACTGCCATTTGAAACAATTTAACAAGATTTAATTCAAAATAGAAATTAATAATATAAATGCTATATGACATTGCTTGCGTATGATCATCCATTTTGGAAATCTGTGAACCGTTATTATCTCTGCCCTAGATACCTATTTTAAAAAGAAATTCAACCCTACTTCCTTTTAAATTTTGTTATCTATTAACAAAACTTCAACAAAAAGAAAATTAGCTTTATGTCATACGTTTTAAGAAAGCGTATTTTATCGAATGACAGGGTTGAAAAATCTTCCCCTGTCAATGTACTTACAAGAAGTGTATAAAACCCGGTATTCCTTGGTTTTCTAGTGATAGGCATCGGAACTGTCTGTTATGTCACTCATAGACTTACACAAACAATTGTAACACCTTAATATAGCTTAACCAAGGATAATACTTATTATATCACGCCTTTTATTACTAATCTTCTCACCTTGTATTTATTGCTTAAGGTGAAGATTGTACATATCCATGAATTATGTGACAAGGCTAGCGGATTATCTCTCAATGAATGCAATGTTTCCATTTTTTCCCTTATATTGAGGTCGTTGCTAGCTTGGAGCAGTACCAAATGAAAGTTAGCTATGCAAGTTGTTTCAATGGACATTATTTATCTCTATGTAAAGAAAAAAGGACAACCCACAGTGCTGTCGAAATACATATATAGACAGACGCAATATTTATTTTAACAACAAAATTTAAGAAGATTTATTAACATTTTCTACTTAGTAACATAGCAATACTGTAATAGATTGTGATAATTAACAGGCGATAAAAAAGAACTTTTCATTAACCAGAAAGATGTAATCGTCTTTCCATAGCCAGACACAAAAATCCTTCACCCAGCAGCAAACCAAACATCTTAACATCACGGATGCGACATAAGTATCATAAAAAGTATGAAATAAGAGACTACACTTGTTGGAACAGACTCTTCTGTGTAGTCTGAGTACCCGGATTAACGTGATTACTATAAATCTGTCATCTTTTTATAGTGCAAGGGTTTTCTCAGTTCTTAGTTTAAATCTAAAGTTTTATATATTTTAATTTATTTCATTCACTGCAATTTTCGACTAATGGCGTCAGTTGTTTTCTGTTGCATTTATACTTAACTTTATTGTCAATATGAACTGTACTTCAAAATATATTTTTGCATTGGCGTTCACTGTAATCTTACGGTCTTAACCATGCCTTATAACGGTAATTCCACGACAGTGTACTTGGCGGCCTCAATATGCATTATTATATATATGTATATATATATATATATATATATTTCAATAAATATACATCCAGTCGCTCATATAAAAATAAAATTATTTTTAATTTGATTCTAGAGTCAAAAATGAAGCAGGACTTGCTACTACACAGTAAACTACAGTTTAAGTTTCAGTTGCAATAATTGTAAAGGATTCTATTTATAGTTACAAATTTACGCAATGCTTCAGTTCTAAAAGTTGACCTTTTATTTTTATATGATCTAGAATTAATTAAATCTTTTCGTCACATCGAGTCTCAAAATAGGCGTTAAGATGTTAATCTGTAACTGTAAAGGTGAATTATTTGATATTTTCACTATAAATATTACCCCGTTACCTAGCTATGACCGAGGTTAACATTACAATTCTTCCACAGCATCGTCATATGTTGCGCTGTTTCCACGTTAACTGTTTAAATAAACTATTTTATTTACATCTCGTGAATTATTTAACATGACAAGATAAAGCTAAGATCAATAGTAATTAAGTTTTATTAGTTAAATATTCGAATATAACAGTGCCTTTCACAGTCTACTCCAAGAAAAAGAGCAGATCTTTGAATATATATCATATAACATGTTAGTTTTGATACATAAAGCGATATCCCATTGACGAGCGTATTTGGATTCATTTAAGTATAGTTGAGGGTTTCGTTATGGTCTCTTTTAGTTTTCCCATGGAATTCCAAATCTTTGGAATGCTTGTTCGTTCAGGGTATTTGTATTTCCTTGACAGTTATCTTATAAGAGGTCTGATTAAACACTTTAACTATATATACTTCATTCTTAAAAGTTTCAACCTCAGTTTTTAATTATCGGACAAACGATAAAACAGTAAGTTTTCTTTAAAATAAAACCTGTTGTTCGCCACGTATACACATACAAGATTGCACTGCTGTGTCCTGTATTGTGATAGATGAAGGAAGGAGTTCGGCAATGAACGTCGGTGTTTTCTCGTTTCTAGTACAAATTATCATCCTCTATCATATAAATTACTAGATATATAAAATGATTCATTCAGTAGATGAATTACTAATATCGTACTATACTTCATACTCCATTTATGTTAGTTACAGTTGTCACAATTAAAAAGTATTACAAATAAAGAATTATAAATCATATGTAATTGATGTCACTTATTGTTTATTGTTGTTCTTTATAGATCCTAGTATATAATTAGTAGCCTACTTTGTTATATTGTAATCTAATTTTAGTAATGTGTAAATTATAAATTCATGTTCTGCCTCTTTTTGGACTAATTATGCGTGAAAGGAATATGCAGCTAATGTAACATTTTATGGTAGTTTTATTACAAAAGAAATGTTTGATAGATTACTTTATGATTAACCACAAGTTTTATTAAAATTCAATCGATTCTTCTGATAGATCAATCATAACCACTTAGACTATGTATACTGGTATATATGTGTAAAACCTGCTTTACTTCCTTAAACTAACATTATTAAACCCGAAACAGGTGGCACAGCCAGGCATATCTTCTATATTCTTTTTGTTTACCATAAACAATCCTCTCAAGAATCAGTCGGAGGCAAATACAAAAGGGATAGCATTGTTTGCCAGAAATATATTTTTGTGCTTTTAAAAGAGGCTTTAAATAACATTAGCGATGATAAAGACGGTTGGTTGAGACATTTCTGCTGTTTTAAAAGAGGCTTTAAATAACATTAGTGATGATAAAGACGGTTGGTTGAGACATTTCTGCTGTTTTAAAAGAGGCTTTAAATAACATTAGCGATGATAAAGACGGTTGGTTGAGACATTTCTGCTGTTTTAAAAGAGGCTTTAAATAACATTAGCGATGATAAAGACGGTTGGTTGAGACATTTCTGCTGTTTTAAAAGAGGCTTTAAATAACATTAGCGATGATAAAGACGGTTGGTTGAGACATTTCTGCTGTTTTAAAAGAGGCTTTAAATAACATTAGTGATGATAAAGACGGTTGGTTGAGACATTTCTGCTGTTTTAAAAGAGGCTTTAAATAACATTAGTGATGATAAAGACGGTTGGTTGAGACATTTCTGCTGTTTTAAAAGAGGCTTTAAATAACATTAGCGATGATAAAGACGGTTGGTTGAGACATTTCTGCTGTTTTAAAAGAGGCTTTAAATAACATTAGTGATGATAAAGACGGTTGGTTGAGACATTTCTGCTGTTTTAAAAGAGGCTTTAAATAACATTAGCGATGATAAAGACGGTTGGTTGAGACATTTCTGCTGTTTTAAAAGAGGCTTTAAATAACATTAGTGATGATAAAGACGGTTGGTTGAGACATTTCTGCTGTTTTAAAAGAGGCTTTAAATAACATTAGTGATGATAAAGACGGTTGGTTGAGACATTTCTGCTGTTTTAAAAGAGGCTTTAAATAACATTAGCGATGATAAAGACGGTTGGTTGAGACATTTCTGCTGTTTTAAAAGAGGCTTTAAATAACATTAGTGATGATAAAGACGGTTGGTTGAGACATTTCTGCTGTTTTAAAAGAGGCTTTAAATAACATTAGTGATGATAAAGACGGTTGGTTGAGACATTTCTGCTGTTTTTTACATTTGTTTTATTTGGATATATCGTTCTAGTTTGCATTACACGGCTACATATCATTTAGCCATTTTTAAAAGGGGGGGGGGTTCATAACCCAGGACAAAAAGGGGGGGTTCCAATTACATGTCCCCATTCAAATGCATTGATCGTCCAAAAGGGGGGTTCCAACCCCCGGACCCCCCCCTCTGGATCCGCGCCTGTAGATACTAGTACACATATTATGATAGTATAAAAAGATTAACCGTTAGTGTATCATAATTAAGCCTAAGGAGACGCTGTCATTGAATACGAACCATGCATTTTTTTGGTCAGAATTCACGTATTATGAAATGAGATCTGTGCTGTGTTATGCTTTTGCATATTTTGCATTAGTTTTGACTTATAATAGTGAGATCGGATTTTGACAGCTTGCTTTAAATGTTGAATAAGAATTTAACTCCAATGATAGGGTTTCATTGAGACATTATTTAATGACATTGTCTTTAATTCTAAATTTCAACAGGTTCTCATGATGGCGACCATTAAGTCTAAATTAAGTGGCAATTATTCAATTTTTGATATGATATCTTTATGTATATATGAAAGGTTTTTTGTTTGGTCTTTATATAAACGACCTCCTGGTGTGGAGCTCTTCATTAAAGGAAATAGATAAAGACGACTTAACGCTATCAGACGTGAATCTCGCCTGAAGTTACACGCAATCAAATTCAAACGACACAAAATAAAGTATTTGAAAATAGGTCAAATGGTTTCTTTTATTAACATGTCATATTAATGTCTTCCGTCCATAACCGTTATAACCTTCTTCCATGTGCTGAAGGTCAACTTATATTTATAATAAATGACGAATCATCATTTCATTTAAACAAAAATAAATAGTATTTAGTGCGTGACAGTTATCTCTAAAACACTTCCGCCTCAAATTATGCCAAATTTTTCATACGGTTATGATTTTAACTTGATATAATGAATCTTGTCCCCATAAGTCTTTAAATCTGATTCGTAACAAAGTTAAGAATTATGTCAATCAATGGGCGGGTGATACTTGAATTTATCAATTTCCTTCAAATATGTGAAAAAAAGATAGAATAGAAATATAAACAAATCTATCAACTAAAGTGCTAACTTAATCTGGTAACAACAAATCTCCACCCATCATGATGTAATCATAAATCAAAAATAGGTCCTAACCATACTGACAGTAATACTCATTTTTCTTTGGACATGTTGGCAATAGGTTATCGTTTTGTGAAAACGCGTTAAAACCCATGTTGGGATGTGATAATGTTTAATGGAGTTAACAATACGGAGATTATATACCATACTACAAATACAGATTTTGTGTCTGTGAGGAAACCAGTTTATGTTTGTTCAGTCAAGTGAGAGAAATGGACTCAAAAGAACTAATGTATCTTTGTATAAATTTGTTATTTGAAATATATGCGAATTTTAAAATGCAAATAAACTGAAGAAAAGATATTGTCAGTCTGTTTTGCAAAGCTTTCTGAAGTGGAAAATCTACAAAATGTTCTTTACACACTTTGTACCGAGTACCCGCAAGCCAAGGAATTCAGTGTCAGCTTTTTCTTTTGAAATATCTTACAAAGTACTTGGCCATAAACGTTTTTCTCTGAAATCAGATGTACACTAGCTTTGAAAAATGACGAATAAAGAAAACATATGGTTTAAGAATTGTAAATATTAGATATAGTATAAACTTTAGAAAAAATGTTCAATTATAGGAACTTCTCACTTTCTCTATTTTGAAAAAGGGTAACCCTTTTTCATAGATCCATTCAATAAAAGGTAAAATCACAAAAATACTGAACTCCGAGGAAAATTCAAAACAGAAAGTCCCTAATCAAATGGCAAAATCAAATGATAAAACACACCAAACGAATGGACAACAACTGTGATATTCCTGACTTGATACAGGCATTTTGAAATGTAGAAAATGGTTGATTGAACCTGGTTTTATAGCGCTGAACCTCTCACGTGTATGACAATAAAATCATTTTTTACAAGGAACATATAAAACATCAAATAACGACGTGATACATTCCTTACATAATAAAATTTCAATATAGAAAGCGTTCTGTTCTTGGCAAACATTATTGTTGACACATTAAACATAGACTTTATTTGAAAAGGACACCAACACGAAAAATAAAATAAAACTGCATGGCCATTTTATGTTTGTTTTCTTAAATATATACATGTTAACTGATTTCACAACCTGTATAATATAAATTTTTACACCTATATGTTGTTTGCCTCAGAATTAAATTTACAAGACATATTTAACTTACACCTGTGTTTAACTACCACATGCTGAGTCTACAAGCTTGCTGTCCTGCTTTTGGACATGTTTATTTTACACCTCTACTGTTTGTACTCATACTGAGTCTATAAGCTTAGAGGACGTTATGTTACGGCACCTTCGTGATCTCCCTTCATTCCTTGAATGCATGTTTTGACATCAGTAGTTTAGCGACTTCCAGATATCATCAAATGGATTAAAACGATACAAGTCAAGGTATATTTAAAGAAAAAAAGCCAAAACTGAAGGAATTGCACGAACTCTAAGAAATGTCACCTTTTAAGTTTATTTTTGCACTATCTATTCATTTGTATGCAATTGATTAAGAGTCGTATTCAGGCAATGCGTTTGTGGTTCCCTAAATATCGTCGTATTGGATCATGTTAGTGGAAAGTTTAATTTAATCGGTGTATTTAGTGTTGAAAGTCAAACCACTATTAGTATCACGTGACTAATATCTTACTTCCTTTGATTTATTCAGTCATTGAATTCTTATCCTAACTAAGTCCACTTTCAAATTTAAAATTTCAATTTCAATCGGAGATGATACAATATCTATTATAGGTTTTGTCGTACTAAAGTCTAAATAACAGATTTAAATCAAATTAGTAATTTCATCAAGGATTTATGGTTGTTAAGATTAGTACATCATAAGAAATGAAAAAATGTCTTAAATTGAATTACGTAGTCTTGGATATTTCATAAGAAACATCTATTAGTTACTTTTTCGAACAGTTTGAAAAAAAATGTTTTGTTATATAAAAATAAGATTGCCAATGAGACAACTCTCCACAAGACATCAAATGACACAGAAATTAACAAATATAGGTCACTGTACTATGACCTTCAACATTATGTAGAGCCCATACGACATAGTCAACTTTATTCGCCATTTCACATTTATTTTCCTCCGATTGAGCCTGACTATACAAAAGAACCGTTTTCCAAAAAATGCTAAACTAATACAGACAGCAAAACACACTTTCCTTGTTCTTCTATAAATGAATTTATCAAAACTAGTCCATTATAGTATACTTTGACGTATGTAATGTTAAGTCGGTTAAGAGCTCTACAGAACTCATGTTAATTATATTTGGGTGCAAAAAGGAAAAAAATGAAAAGTTCATCTTTCGGTTATTTTTTAGTTTACTGCTTGTCATCCATTAAAAAAAACAAAATCCGAACAAATAAAGAAAGTAAATTGGTCCTGTGGGAACATTTGTTATAGGTATAAGATGATTGATGCAATAAGTCTCAATCTAAAGAAATTGATACAACTTAAATGATTACTTGCATTTTATTTTTCCAATTTGCCACAATTATTTAAACATCTCATTTCATGCATATTTGGGCGTAAAAAGACTGATTTGATTGATAGGTTTGCTCGAAAATAGGTCTGTTTGTCACAAGTATCCAACCGTTAGCCGTGTTTGCTGCGTCAGTGTGACCAAAACGTTTAAGTTGTAATCATTTATAGACTTAAATTATAGAAATCATGTGAAAATAAAGAATTGAAAATGACTTGCTTAAAATTGAACATGTGAAATTGTAACTCCACCCAAGAAAATTGACTGTGTGCACACTGTTTATCTCTAAATAATGCATCAGTTAGGAGTAAAGTGCCGCCAAGTTTGTGTTTCATATTACAATTTTTTTTCTTTTACTTAAGCGACCTTCGTAAGGGATAAACAGTTACCATTAGATATGTATAATGTGGGCCAAAGACACTGAGGTATTTCATTGACACAGAGGAGGAACGAATGATACCGTTTGATTATTGTATAGATGTATATCAAACTAAACTTTCAGTTTTAATCTTGTTGGATGTGACCTTTGTGCTCTCAAATTATGGACAGCAAAAATTATGGACAGCAAAAATTACCTAACGGAAAAGAATTTTCGAGTCGACTGTCGTAATTGGAACCCATTTTACTGTACAATTTTATATTGTCATTGTCCTCTTAAGAAAAATTATCGACGGGCCTTTGCAATTAGTCATATTTCCATATGAAAAAAATATAAAGTTACAATTAAGCTGTGTGTTGTTAACTCCATGTTCAGTGATGAATATTTCATGCAAATCAAAACGAGGGTTACAATTGACATATATGTTTATTGAATGCTAGGAACATACTTACCCTTCCGGAGCACCTGAGATCACCCCTAGTTTTTTGGTGGGGTTCGTGTTGTTTATTCTTTAGTTTTCTATGTTGTGTCGTGTGTGCTGTTGTTTGTTTGTCCTTTTCCTTTTTAGCCATGGCGTTGTCAGTTTGTTTTAGATTTATGAGTTTGACTGTCCCTTTGGTATCTTTCGTCCCTCTATAACATACACGGTTTTAAAATCTTTCAAGAGGCTCAAGAGCATAGATAATCTGTTGATTTTGATTAAAGCATCTTTATAAGAAAATGACAATGACACAATGTTAAACGTGTTTCAAACAAATTTAGAAGCCTAAAAATAACTTGCTCTTTTGTGGATTTGTCATTGCTCTTGTTCTGCTCTGCTGAATTCACATGTGTACTAGACTGCCTTTAAATATCTATAACAGAGAAAACAAAATGTTTTATGTATATTCCAACCTATAAGAACCATAAGAGCCCATGTTTCGAAGACAACACCACAGAAATATAGGGTCAAATTACACGCACAATTACCTTTTCTTTCATTTACAGACCTGAGAGGAAAAATTGAGAAGGACTAAGTCAACACAAAAACACTTTCACAATCAATATTTACTCTACGATGTAGACCCTTCGTTTAATATGTTTCAATAGGTCGTGACAGGAGGACCTAAATATAAGGAAGGTTATAGAAAAGTTTAATTTAAAAGTGATTTAATGAAAGGGGAATTAACAAAGAGAAAAAAACTCACTTTTATGTTTCATATTCGGAAACCTCTCAGGGCTTGTTTCTGAAATTAACTATTCTGCTTTCAAGTTTACCTGTTTGATCTTATATGTTCCCACACATTTTGAAAATCAAGCTAATTTAATCATTATTTAAGACATTCTATCTGTCATTTACCCCTAAGGAAAAACACAAACGAACAACACTTCAAAGATTCAACAAACCTTCATGCACTTTTTGGTACTTCAGCTGAATTTTTTTTTTATATTATTCATACATATATAAAATAAATTGATTCATATATATATATATATACTTTTAAGAAAATTACATATTTATAATATTATCTTAACAATGATAGTCCTCTTGTTTTTGCTTGTTTAATTGATTGATTGTTTTTGCTTGTTTAATTAATTGATTGTTTCATAAGTCACATTTATCATTATTAAATATTTGGTTGGTTGTCACTTAAGTTTACATCTACCATTAAACTACCTACAAATGATACACAATTTATAAGCATAACAAGGCAGTCCAGATAACTCCTTTTCAGTAAAATGTCTGACGTGTAACGTTTCTAGCAAGTCTTTGCACATACTTATTAAACTCGTATATATACTAAACGGCTTATATTTCTGGCACATATGTAATCATTGAACAATAGTTCATGTAAACTGAAACTATGTGCACTCTGGATTCTTCGTATTTCTTTTGACAAACAGATGTAATATAAGTGACAAGATAATATGTCAGTTTATGGTAATTAACTTTTTTCAGATATTAAAAAATGTTAAACGAGTCCGAAAAATTGCAGAATAAGCAATATTTTAATACTTTTAAAAACGCATGTTTACCAAACTGATTTATTGAATTTGTCTACAAACTAACTTAGCTGACCAGACGTGTCTCAATGTAGACTAATTTCATGAATATATGGTTGAGTTCTTTCTAATTTAACGCAAAATATAATCTGCACGAAATAGAACATTATTTCGTTGGCAAAGAATAAATTTTGACAAAATTGAATTAAAAAAACTAATGGTGATAAATCGTTTATAAAATTGCATTCCTGGCTAAGAATGTTTTATTTGTGTGAATGAATAACCAACATCTTTGATAATCTGCTCTCTATACGTACACCAGTATTCAGCTGACACAGCAAGATTGATAGTCTGACTACCGGTGCTGTAAACAAAAACAATTTGTACCAACAACTTTCTGTTACGGACTGAGTCGGTATCAGGAGAAAACTCAATCGATTTTAAAATATATATATTAACATGCGTTAGAGTGAAATTGGTTTAGACCAGTTTTCAATATGTAAATGTAATACCATTACGAGAAATCCGTGGAACATATTGCCCTTTATGTACATATGTATTTCATAAAACATTATTTTTATGCCCCACCTACGATAGTAGAGGGGCATTATGTTTTCTGGTCTGTGCGTCCGTTCGTCCGTTCGTCCGTCCCGCTTCAGGTTAAAGTTTTTGGTCAAGGTAGTTTTTGATGAAGTTGAAGTCCAATCGACTTCAAACTTAGTACACATGTTCCCTATGATATGATCTTTCTAATTTTAATGCCAAATTAGAGTTTTTACTCCAATTTCACGGTCCACTGAACATGGAAAATGATAGTGCGAGTGGGGCATTCGTGTACTGAGGACACATTCTTGTTTTAAGAAGCGTAGTAAGGCTCAAAAGTAGACAAAAGACTCCTAGGTATAAGGAAAAAAGGTAGGACCAATTGGAATATTAAATTGAGACCATGTGGTTGCTCTAGCATACACCACAATCTACGCTACTGTTGTCCTAAGATCCTGGCTTACTACTTAACATACTGATGCGAAGGAAGGGGGCGAGATTCTCATTTTACAGTTACTATCGTAATTTAGTTTAGTATTCATTAATATGTCCCTGTCATTGACTATCTGTGGTAATTCGGAATGGACTCGGCACTTCCCTTTAAAACAACATTTCTTGTTTCAAAGTACTGTTTAAAGTCTTTGAACTGGATTCTTTATTTCCTGTGGGGATTTTTGTTCCTCCTTGTTTTAACATAATAGGAGATACACGTAGTTGTGACAATAAGGAAGAATTATGTTTCCTATTTTGCAAAAATATAATAGGTTTTAATGCCAATATAAATACAAGATAAACTGCTTGTTGGAGGCAAAAAGGCATCACCTCTAATTAAGTTGAACATCACTTGACTAATTATATAATTGGCGTATCTTTATTGTAATACCTGTGTTCAGATAACAGAAACAGCATTGGGGGTAGGCATATTCATGTTGCAGCGTTCTTGCAGAATCTATTTACATGATATGATTATAGTTGCATGTCAAATTGACACTGTTTATATATAAATTTACCAATACATCAATTTATCATACAGAACAATTCTTATTCAGTTTTAATAAAATTTGGTGGAGTTGTACATTCCGAATATATATAGTGATGGATCATTTATTTTTTTACCAAAAAAACGGGTTTAAGTCACATTGGGAATGTCGCAATGAGGAAGTACCATGTTCTCTGTATTGATTTTATAAACAGAGTTCAGAAAGTCCTTTGCATAAACACTAATACATAAATGACAAAGATAAGTTGAGAAAGCACATGCATCAAATCGGTTCAATAAAAGACATATTTCAATCAAAATCATTCTGAATTCCTTTCTCGTCACTAAATTCGGTTTGAATTAATATCAAAGGAGCAAAGTGTCTTGTATTTATAACTGTTAAATTTTTCAAGGATTTTTAGTTTATTCCTATGGACTCTTTAATTGATTTCCAAAAACCGGAAAAGGTCATACCTCGAATGTAGTTTTTCTAGGAAACATAATTGAAAATAGGTAATATGTTAAAAACAGAATCGTATGACGTGCAGATATTGTGATGTATTTTTTTCACATGAAATAGAAAACATTTATCTATAAAATACTATAAGCCAATTTGAAGTAAAGTGCAGCCAACATTTAAGATGATCTTTAGATATTAACACTAAACGATCACAAAATTAATTTAGCAATGTGAAAGTTATTCTGAACAAATTTGATTGTAAGATGTCTAGATTTCACGTCGGCTATATCAAATAATCTTAATCGTTAGATTGCATATAATTTTACTTTTAAAGTATTAAGTAATCTGAAGTGATTATATTGCCAATCAAAGAGTATGTTTTTTTTTTAAATCAAAATAAAAATGGAAAACAGTTTTGCATTGTACTTCAAGGTTGATTATAGGTTGTTCCCGTTCCATTCATAATTCTGAGTCAGGTTTGCACTTATTTAAACAGAGATACACTTATCCAAAACAAACTCTTTCATAACAATGAAGCACTTTATGTTGCATATGTTTTATAATTCATAATTGTTTTGAAAAGTGTATTGATATATATTTATTAAAATTCCATCTCAGTTTGTCATAATATATACAGTACTATTGACATAGTTTAAAATAAAAACAACTACTAGGCGGTACCAAACAGGGAAGTCCGTTGTAGGGCAGTCAGTGTAGAACATAATAACGCCATCATTGTCCTTATTCGGTACTTTTCATTTAAAGATTCAGGATCCAAGTGTGTTTTAGTGTCTTACGACACTGGTACCAGTGTGTTCCATAGTGTTAATTATACTTTAAACACATTAAAGGAATGAAACAACCAAGATGACTTAATTACACGGGGGGTTCTCAACATGGGATTTTGGGTACAGGTGTGCAGCTGGGATTTTAAAAACACCCCCCATTCATATATTGAATAATTGTGAAATCCCTACCTATACATATATTTCACAGCGAAATCATAACCCATTCATATATTTATCAGCTCAAATAGTACCTATATCGGTCAATTACTACCTATTGATATATTTCCTCGGTAAAATTGCACCCCATTGATATATTTGACAGATCAAAAAAGGGACCCATTCCAGCGGCACATATGTATATACCTTTATATAGGAAGAGACCCCCCCCCGTGCTTAATTATTGAATGAATGAATAAATAAATAATGAACTAAAATAGTACATACATGTTTCAACTGAGTTCTTCTGAATAATTTCTTCTGGGTCTATACCCAAAATATTTCAAGGCTGTTTCTAGTGGTTTCCATCTTATGAGTTTTGGAATTTCTAAAAACCGAATCTTCAGTTTTCAATAATGAGTTTTTGGTTGCCTTACTTACTTTTTTTTAATTCAACAATGTATACCTTTGTTTGTTTGTTTGTTGTGTGTCTGCTCTTTGTTTACTCTAGTATTTTGTTCATCCGTTATATTGTTTCCTTACATTATCAATCTGGCAGTCACTTTCGGGTGCTCTGATATAGACTTGTCGACTGTCAACACCCGTGTTTCTACGGAAGTCAAACGGCGAACATTCTTTATGGTGATGCTTCCTGTCTTATAACTTCAGATTAACATACCATACAGTCTCGTATTATAGATTTCATAAATACAATTAACATGATTTTTCTTTTATTTACAGAAACATAGAAAACAGAATTACAGATTTTCCACACTGATTGATGAACTACGAAATACAGATAATACCGACTACAAAACGATATTACTACAGTTAATTAATTGTATTATAATATACACAGAAAAAGTGGAAGACAGAATTCGGACACGAAATGAGTTTTTCGGTAAGATTTGTTGAAATGTTTATTCTGAAAACTTGAATATAAACATTATTTTATCATTGAACGAACATGCGCTATCTACTAATACAAATCTTTCTTTAACAGAGGAACAGTAGTTCGTTTTGTCTGGTCTTAAACTGCATTACCTCTTGGAGCTTAACAGGCACAGGTGTGGATATCTGAAAATTTGTTTTACATGTATATTCATTTCAAAGTATGGGAAACCTAAACACAATTCTGTCAACACTATCAACAGATCAGATTTTAAAACAACTTTTTTCAAGCCATTATCAATATTAACATATTTAGACAATGCGAGTATTAAGGAAGAACCAAAACACCTGAATAGAAATACTGCACCAACATACAAACGATTTAAGTCCAAATATCCTCCTGGGGTCTAAATTGACCACAATTCGATGTTTAGGTATGTCTGATTGTGAATGTCGTATTATCCTTACTAAGGCGACTTAAAACTAATGTCAATTCTACATACAGCCTTTGGCATGTTTTAATAGTCCTTCTTGAGATATGGAGTATTGTGTATTCTAAATGTTTTTTCTCTAAACTTTGATTATTTTGACAAGGATTTATAAACATAAACTGTTCTAGTCAGGTCGCCATATATCTTGTTGACCTCTATTCGAAGTTCAAGTTAAAGGAGAGGTCTAACTTATGTTCATCATATACGAGGACATCGTACTGAAAAAAAGTATTTAACATTGACTTTACGATTCTTAAAGGAAAGACCATTGGGTTGGAAATTTCCATTTCTTACTTTCACTTTCGTCCCAACACCCTTTGTCCAACGTATTTCCACGTCTTTTACTTTTTGTATATGCTCTTCTGTCTACAAAAACTGTGCACGATACATTCATATGCACTCTCATCTCGTTTCTGCACTTTACTCAAATGTATAAAAAAAATAAGTCTATTTAGTTTTTAAATCGTGTTTTAAATGAAAAGAGTCGACGTAAAAAAAAATTGTTATGATGTATATAATATGCACTCTTATATCATTCGTGCAGGAATAATTCAGTTAAAAATCTGAATTAAAATTTTCAGTCAAGTTTGCCTGCTATTGAATCAATATAATGATTCTACTCATATTTAAAGTACATATGAAATGTCAATACAAAACGTTCTCTACGAAGAATTTGTTTTTGGAATATAATACATTATTAGGTAACTCCACTAATTCTACGTCTATCGATAATTTTCTTATAATGATAATTCGATGTTTGTGTTGTCATGTTTGTCGCTGTTTTAATTTGACGTTAATATGTAATAGATTGTCAAAGTTAAGTACGTCACATTTTACTTAGTAATACCAAGTTATTTTAATAAAACCATTACAAATACATGCTACTGAATTATGTAAAAGAAAGGTACTTTACCATGTAATAATCATTTCTCTGCAATCAAATAACCGCGATTGCTAGCTCGAAATCGGGCCTTGGTATCAATATATTTAGTTGATTTCACAGTGCTTATTTTATCTAGATTATTTGTGAATAAAAGTAGATATGGATATGCATGTCAATGCGAAAATAATTACAACAACACATGATGAAATAGTGCCAGTTCTACATACAGCTATAAGTTTGAATACGAATAACAGTATTTAAAACTTGACGGTACTGAATATTCATGCAAAGGAAAAAGACTATACAAACATATTGTAACCGAATAAATTTATGCCTGGTCGACATTATGAAGACCAACCACTATAAATATAAAAGGCTTCGGCCCAACTTTTTGTCGCCTTCATTTGAGGAAATTGTCCTTAGTTTGAACATAGCTGTCAAAATCAAAGCCACAGCGTTTCACAACAAGGAATTGCAATGGCATTGTTTTTAATAACTTGACTACTTTTGTTTTCCTTGTTAGTGTATAATAACAAAAAGGCAGTTTATGCTGACTAACACTTCCTTGTCTTTTTAAGGTCTTCGGCTGCAAGAAATCATTAATAAACTAAGGTAAGTGAATGTTATTGATATTTAATTATTTAATTGACATTAATTATTGAAATGGGCTGTAAATCTGTCTTAAAACTTGTAAACCTTAAACCAAAGAAGTGAATATTTGATTGGCGTGTTTGTTTTGATAAAAGAACGTCCTATACCACAATATGAATCACGAAAATTCAACAAACCATATATAAAACAATTAGGAGAACCAAGGTTGGGTAAACCACACAGAACTTTTTTGTCACGTCTTAAAGTGCAATCTAGTAATGCGGTTTGTGAAATTTCAGCATTTTAATACTAAGTAAAAAGGGAATTATGTCCTCTCCATCGAGTTGTGAGTTCTCCTTTTCGATTTTCAAGGTCGACGGTATTTAATTTAGTTATGTGGTCAATTTTTAGCTTCTAGTTTAAGTTGCATGTTCATTGTAAGCTTTGCTTCTGTTATGCATGTTTCACATTTGACTTCCAAATTGTGCATCTTTTACTCGCAGATATTGCATCTTTTAATTGAAGATTGTGCATGTTTAACTTCAGAATGTGCTTGATCGTTTAACGATTTCATCTGTGGATTTGCACTATTAAGTCGTTTTCCATTTCCCGTGTCTTGCTCATTTCCTTTTAGCATGCGATTTACTTCCTGGTTCGCATCGTAACACATCAATGTAATAATTGACTATTGTATATATAGTGACGGTGCATTTCTACATTATCTAAGATTAACAAGCACCTGGTTATAATTAGAAACTTATTTATTACACAATATGTTCTAACATAATACGGAGGTGAAAATGACTATAACTACGTACCTACAGATGTTTGGGAGGAGATACTGAGGGGAGAAAACATCACATTGTAATAGTTCTCTTGTTATCTACTACATAATTACAAAGCATCTATCGTTTCGTAGATCGAATAATTTGCAAAAGCAATGGACATTCTTAGGGTTACGAGAATGATAGTAATACTTAAATAGAAGCTAAATGATATAGCCTGAATGTGTTTTTTTTGTTTGTTTAATTACCTCTTTATTGAAACATAAGTTAAAGTAATTACCAGACGTCTTCTTTTATTAATTACTCTATCTCAAACCCTCTCGTGCCTCCATTAATACTAGAAAAGAGAAGAATACGATCATTCTGAGACAAGATCTGCTATTTCAGCAATTAGTTTGGGTTTATAGGGTAACCGATCATTTCACTATCAGTATGATACAATGTCTTAGCTAGGCTAATCATGGAAGGACAGGGGTGGTTTCGGAGTTTCAAATTTATTTTCATTGATCCAAAAAATGACAAGGGACTTTCCTGGCAACATACAAAGTAAGTCTCTCAGTTTTTGAACAGTTTAATTATCTATTTATGATTTTATTGGTGTAAATCAGATAAAGCTATTAAGAAACAATCTCAGTTTATCCATTGATAAAGAGATAAGCGTACTTACAGTAATATCTAATTGTTATTCGCTATCATTATAACTTTGTGTTGGGATTCGTTACAGTACTTTGTCATACTTTTACGACTTATAAGTACAATAATAAAGATATTGCTGACAGCCGTTTATGTCTTATATGTACCAATGCACACCATAATACTTTATGCATTTTTCTCCTTTTTCGCATTTTAAACAGAACATTACATTTTCTATTATATTTTTTGTTAATGTAAATTAATCCACGTTAATTTTGCAAATAATAACTTTTATTGTAAGACATTACAACGAGATATTGATTCGTCTCTCAATTGAGACTTAATGTTAATAAATTTGGCTGTTATTTGTTTTTACTTTTTTTTTATCATTATATGCAAGTTGAATAAGTATGCTGCAGCCAAATTTACACTTCACAATTCTTCTGGAAGTATACAGACAAACATTTTCAAAATCTCTTCGTTTCATGTTCTTAATCAGAAAACCTATTTTTTTCTTCTTATAGAGCATGTATGTTTTCGTATAAAAACGACATTATAGAAAATAAAGTCATAAGTACCGATTGTAAATCAAAAACTGATTAATCGTTCTAACTAGGTCTATTTCTGTATTTCCTCATATTTTAATTGATTTATAAAGACAGAGTGGTTGTTCAGATCCCACATATAATTTTTGGCACACCTTTCAGACTTCATTTTTATTTGGCAAAGAAATCTTAATAAATAAAAATTGTTTGACACTAAATCTGTTTCTTCGTAATATCCGGTAATTAGCTTGAAATTGTTCACATTTCCTGCATCTGTTGCAGTAAGAAAAGATCAAGACCATCACAAAATAAAAACTTTCCGAAATGTCCATAGGTGGTCTGTTGCAAGGTAAAATGGGTGCCTTCAATCGTTGATTTTCTTCAGAGCAACCTTTATACTTCTCGTCCTTTGTCTCGATTGACCGGCTCTCTTCTCTATTAATTGTTATTTTGTTCTACCTTTAATATGGATGAAATATTTTCAACTGGACATTAAGCAAGCAGAAATCATTCATCATTAATATTGTGTCTGATTCAAGTGGTACACAAACTTCTCAGACTAAAGTACTACTTTTTTTTAAAGCTGGTCAGAGTATTGATATTTAATATCCTCTCAAATAGAAATAAATTTACAAAAGCAATGTCAGTAATGGGTAGCATGTACTAGAGAAATCTATAGTACTGGTTATTTACCTTTAAAATTAACTTGGTGTTTGATTTTAGTTACAAACATTTCACTCATCTCGATCAATAACCAATGATTTTCGACAAATTGTCGTCATTAATTGAACAAACTACTAGGACAAAATTTCAAACTTTCAAACAACATGTCCCCATCGAAGACTGAAAGGCGGAGAACTGTCAAATATAAGCTTCTATATAGCACACATTCTCAATCTGGGCTTCTGTCACATGGGTTACAAGTTCCTATCATTGTTTTTATTGTACATATATTCTAAATAAACAAAACTTGTCATAACATCAATATTTTTGTCTCTTGACTAAGCCGGTGATGATATACAATAAGAGTCTTTTCTAGTATAAAAATAATTTAATTAATCTTTTACTAATGCAAACGATACGAACACACCAATGGATTAACTAGAGGTATTGCAGATTTTGGTGCACTGTTTTTGTCATTGCATGCAATCTTGTACGAATGAACTGTGTAGTATCTTTATTATCTAGACTTGTCTCTACATGAACCAATGTGAAAAGACAACTGTTTTTAGCATGTATGTCTTAATGTATTTTAAACTATTTTTTGTCCTCTTATTTTTCATGTGAAAACTTTCTCCAAAAAGTGATACTTAATTTAAAAAAAAAATCTGAACACAATGACAGCAGCATGCATTAGATATGTTGATTTTAATTTATTTTCTGCTTTTAGCTACGGAATGTTAACATTGATATATCTGCATAAAATAAGCATATACATTAATATTTACAATTCTTCATACAAACACATCATGGTATTCACTGCCTTGATCAACATAAACAACAAATATATGCATGCCTTACACGACCTTTGAAGTTTCGGGAGACAGGCAACGAGAAGCATGTATAAAATGCATGCATGTCCATCATGTGCTATCATTAGCCATCTGTGAAAACTGACATAAATATGCATTTGTATGCACCTTTATTGCATTGCATAATACTAACATTATTTATTCATCTTCAAAGCCTTTATCTACATAATAAGTAGTACATGTGAAAGACTTGAAGGTTATAATGTACATTGAATCATGTATAGGTAAAAATCAGTGAAATCGTTTCGTTTACGATTAAGTAGTTATCTTGATAATTGTTAATACATGTTCGATTGTTAAGGGTCAATAGGGTCATATCGAATGTGAGAAATTTCGTAATAACTAAAAATTTCACTTACAGTAGAAACACAACATTGAAGTTCAAATGAAATATTTTTTAGAAGTTAAAGTTTAGCGAAAGTCTGTGAACAGTTACATCATTGTAAATGTCAACGTCTCATGTCCTTTAAAACATTGTTATAATCAAAATTGGCTTAAACTAATGACTGAAAACTATCTCTGAAATCGACATATCCCTCCCAGACATAGATGTATTATACATAGCTCTCCGATGCCTTAGAGCATGCTTACCTTTTGAATTGATATACAGTTATTTTGCGAGTACGTCATGTGTATGCGTGATTTTCTCGCTGTGTTGAAGACCCATTGGTTGACTTCTGCTCTTTGATCGGGTTGTTGTCTCTTTGACATATTCCCCATTTCCATTCTCAATTTGAGTGTGGAATCCTCAGTAAATTCGCAAAAATGCAATTCGCCAAAAGTACAATATTACATTTTAAATTTTAACAGTCCTGTGCATGGCTTAGGAATTTGAGCCGTACAAACTGCTGTTAAAATTTGGTCTTATCGTTTAAAATTATTAGGGAGGCTAAAACATGATTATTAGAATGACATGGCGATTTTTACCAAACTGATTTTAGCCAAATTATGAATTTTACATCTGTGCCAACACGACACGTTAATATTAGATTCAAGATTCCAACTTACAAAGCACATAACTAGTTTTAATAACACAAAAGGTAAAACCTGGTGAGGGGATAATAAATACTAAGACATGGTGTACATCCACAAATCTTCTCGTGTGAATAGGGGGTGGATGAATTAACATCCAAATTACAATATAATTGATCGAAAGCCTGTATAACAAATTTCCCACGTTTCTAATAAATGGAAGGAACAAGTTGGTTTTATTTACTTATTTAAGTAGGTTTAATATTCATGCCATTGATCATTCGAACCCTGATCAGAATTTTCAATTATACCATGCTGCGTATGACTCACTATACAGTATACCTGTATATTTCTGATGTATTTTTACTTATTTGTGACACTCGACACCTGTTTTCAAAGGTGTTTTAATGTACTCTTGCTTATTTATTTAATATCAAGTATATAATTGCACCATTGTTATACATATCTGCCTTTCTGTTATATATGTGGGTGCATTTAAACTTGATTGCAAAAAAATAATTTGGTAAAAGGGTAGTTTTACTGTGTGTCAGTTGTATCGCAACCTGGTTCGCCTGTCCTTTATCTGTTTTACTTTTGTTTTTAATTGTGAACCAAAAAGGGTGTCTAAACCCCCTTCATAATCTATAGCTTTGAGTTTTATTAGCGTTTTCATTATGTTAGAATTGTACACAAGTTTCACAAGAAGCATCTCCCTCCTCTTTTCATTTGATCTGCAACGTGCCTCAATGCTTCCCCCTCCACTTTGCTAATAACTCGTAAGGGGGTAAATTGACTTCTAACTGAATGTATTTGTTGGGTATCTGCCTCATCGACATATAACACAAACACATTTAGAAGTTTTGTAAACGCAAGAGTAAACCAAATAACATAAAATAATAAAGATAGAAAAAAGGCTAAAATGTGTCTATTTAATTAATTTAACTATAAGCACAGGTTGTAGAGGATGCCGCCTAGTTTTATTGCTCAAATGTGTGCACTTCACATGCGCGAGTACACTACACATATGTGCGAGATGTGGTGGTTAGATTGAGTCATGTTCTCCCATCAATGTAGGGGGTAAACTATTTTAACAGTCAACCTCTAAAAGTCAACTTACAACTTAATTTTAACACTCTGATTTGAATTTTTCTTCTGGTTGATTTTACAAACATGTTTGTTATGGAAACACAGATTGCACAAATTAAATGTTGTGGACATCTAATATATTCTACTTCCACTTTGATCTTTTACATACATAGTACTTCATTTAAATTTGTTATATGATACAAAACTGTGAAGATTTGACAAATTTTAGTATCAAACCCACGCCTGATTAATACTATTGAAGCTCCTAAATCGTATTTTGTAACACGTTTAAGCCTTTTATGACAAATAATTCATATTAAAAAGAAGTTGACAAATTAATTTATAATATTGGGTGGGAGGGTTTTAATTACCAAAATGTCCCACTCTTAACATTTATACAATATGAGAACGATGACAAAAGTACATCGACGTTCAAATAAAATTTCAAGGACACTTTTGTGAGACATAACGAAATGAAAAACGAATGATTGTTACCGATTATACTCGGACAGATTGAGTTACGATTTAATTTTATGATTGGGATTCCTTCACCTTTAACTAAAGTTCTAAATTGAGTTAAGTGAGACTTTCTGTTTATATAACATAAAATTTTAAACTTTTTTGGGTAAGTGACCTATTGGGGGACGTTTCACCCAGTCATTATGGTAGATTATTTTAAAAAAACTAACATTTAATTTGGTTATTTGAAAGTATTAAAGTACAAAGTTTTGGTTCAGTATATGGAAACTTATACCCTCAAACTAATCAACCATGAGAATATAAAAATAAAATAGTTTTGTTTAATTATTTTGTCTATTTTGACAACGAAATCTATTTATATACTACTAGTCTAGTATAATGATGATTTTGAACATTTGAAGCTGTTAAAACATCATGGTAACATCTTTAAGAGGAACGTATGTTATAAAAACCTTATGTATATTTAAGAAAGCTTGTATAATATACACAAGTATTAAAAGTTCTTTGAACTAGAGATAAAGCTGTAACACTGCCTGGTTTTAACAGAATGTTTATTTTAACGTTTTGTTTACTTTTATTGATAAACAATAGCCAGTGTATACAAGGGCTGTTTTTGTTTTACGCTAATGGGAATTATGACATCAACGAAATGTTGTACTTTAATATTTCAACACTAATCTTAGAACATATGATCTTTAATTAGAAACTCTTCACCTCTTAACTTACAGAATACTTCTTCGTGCAAAACTGTTTCAACTTATGTTACTACAATGGTATTATCAATCATGCTTTAAACCGATACATTGTTCGCCGTATCATACACTGTATATATATGCTTCTTTCTTTGCGTTTTCTTGTTTTGGGTGGTATCAGCTCTCTGTTTTGGGGCCATAGGTTGTGGGTAAGGGATCCAGGCTATTTTCTGTTTTCTTGTTTTTGGTGATATCAGCTCTCTGTCTTTGGGTCATAGGTTGTGGGTAAGGGATCCAGGCTATTTAAGATGTAGGAATTGATAGCAATGTTGATGACGTTTATAACTTTTATTACTCAGTCCAAAATAAAACATCTCAACAGTCATTGTAATAACTATTAGTTTATAAAACCAGAAAATATTTGAAAAGTCAAAAAGTAAACCTTAATTTCTACTTCAGAAAACAAGAAGACGTAGATTCTCAGATTCTTGTTCAGCTGGACGTTTTCGATGAGCAGAAAGCGAATGATGAAGAGCAGCTTCCTGGTATCAAAGGCGTGGACCTTAACAGTCCGCTGGACGTTTTTCATGCCATATTTACACAGGTAAGATTCAAACAATTTACAATAGAGATTTTTTTTAATTTATTTCTTCTCAACAAATCTTTAGCAAACGAACATATACGTTATGTCATTATATTTCTTGTGATAAAAATATGTTTAGCTATTGTTAGAAATGTTTACAGTGTTCTGATAAAAAATTGCTTCCATACACAAATTTGGGTACAGATGTAGTCTATATAAATTATTATAAAAATATTTCCAAACGATTTTGATTAAAAAAACTTGCGTCATAAATGAAACAATTTGTTCAGTTTAGAAAATGATTAGCTTTCTTTTAGTTTGTGAATGAGGATCAAAAGTTCAAATGTCTACAGGCCCGTGTATAGTTTGAAAAAATAGTCTATTATTGGTCTGTTTTTCTTACATAATTTACTGAATGCAGGATAAACAAATCAGTAGACAGTCAGGTCTCGCTGAGTTGATAGTTAATAAGTGGCATAATTCGACCTATCAAATACAAACGGTTATGTTTCCACACTCATTCAAATGTTTTGAGACATTTTCATTTAACTGTTACATATGATATCCCATTAAGGAGAACAATCATTTATGACACTCGAATTATGACAAGTTATTTTATCAATCATTAATTGGATTTTTACCGGAGGTGATTTTTTCACAACTTTTTATTTTTAAAAGTCTAAATTAACTTCATTAGATGTCATTTTAAAGTTACATAAATACTGATGACATTTAGTTTAAAAATAAGATGTAGCATGATGGTATTGAAATTAAATTAATTTTAATATTTTAGAAATACAAAAATATTAGTTTTAATCAGTAATTTGATTATCAATTATATAGTCTTTTACATTAAAATCACTGTTTACAATTAATCGTAAAATATATGAATTTATAGATGTTTATCTCAGAAAAATGATATAATAATTATTGTATAAATAAACCTTAACATAATTAACCGTGTAACTACAATCTTAATCTGCCAATTAAACCAAGAGGAATAGGTTTCTATACCACTATCAATATTTATTTATCTTTTTTGTTAGTCTTTTGTTCATCCCAGATAGGTACAATGGGTACAATCAAATTTCTTTTATATAAGTTTGTTTACATTATAGGTATATGTATATATTTGGTAAACATAATTTATATAATAGTATCAATATAAACACTTCGTAAAGTCATTTTGTTAGCTATTCAGTGAAGAATCTAGGTCTAAGGAGAAGATTTGGACAAAGAAAAAAGAGGTGAAAAAGTCAATATTTGTCTGTCTGAGTCATCATAAGCATAGAGAAATGGTTTGTACTTTCCGAATACATGTAACTAAAGCATCATAAGCATGGAGAAATGGTTTGTACTTTCCGAATACATGTAACTAAAGCATCGTAAGCATGAAGAAATGGTTTGTACTTTCCGAATACATGTAACTAAAGCATCGTAAGCATGAAGAAATGGTTTGTACTTACCGAATACATTTAAGCAAACTAACAGAAATTCCACATTCACACATGCACCAAACATACAATTCCTTTCGTTTGTCTCAAACACCTGTAAATCATATGTTTTGCCAAAAAGTAGACAAGATACAACTGTTAACTTATATGTGCTGAGCAAAGAATGATTATTTTTAGCTCAATGTTGATTGATGAAACAATGTTGCAAACCATTCCATATCAGCCATATGTTTTTATCTTTACAGATCACGGATACAACTCAGGAGATTTTCCTAACGACGCTTCAGCACATGCTGAAAATAGACCCGAGTGATGAAAATAGTAAACTAATATGGCAGACAGTGGAAACACTTGTATCGAGAGCAACTCTTATAGAAAACAATGATGACTCTCAAAAACTACTGAAATCTTTTATGAGACAGAGGGAAAAATCAACAAGTGATGGCAAATGTACGTGTGCGTGTCATGATGGACGAACTCGTGTAATGTCTCCAAAACGGAATACAGACAATTCTCATCCGGGAACGATAGATTCATCGAATAAAGCCCCCGCGCCACCACCACCGCCTCCTCCGCCGCCTCCTGGTATGGGAGCACCCCCACCACCGCCGCCACCACCGGGCATGCCGCCTCCTCCACCGATGGCACCGGGAATGCCACCCCCACCTCCGGTTCCGGGCCTTGCCAGGCCATCTCCAGTACAAAAACTACCTCAACAAAACATTCCTAAATCTACAACAAAGTTACGAACACTACAATGGCAGAAAATATCAGCAACAAAAGTGCTATCAGGCAAACCAAACATTTGGAATACGGCAGGGAAATTATTTAATGGATATGTATCAAAATTTGACTTCGGAACAATAGATGAATTATTTAGTGTTAATTCAAATCCAGATTCTTCCACGGATAAAGCTGCTGGGACTAATTCAGCAGAGAAGAAAAGAAAAGAATCAACAGAGGTAGGATTTCTTTATTAAGCGACCTACGTATAAAGTCTTTAACATATTTCATAACCAATTAGAATTGATAAATGCCCGTAAATAATATAGAAATATCAGAATAATACATTATTTCAGTTTTAACTTAGGTTTGCTTTACTGAACATTTTCAGGTTTATTTACCAATAAGAAGTGACTATGAATCCATCTACTAGACGTATTTATAATTTGAGGTTGGACATTTTGTCTCTTTTCATACAGTTTCTATTGATCAAATGATATTTTAACACAATCAATCATCTTCTTTCAAACTTATCCTTCAAAGTGAAAGTTTTATTAGATTGAGCAAAGTAATTCTGATTTTTTTGGGGGGTGGGGGGTGGGGGGGGGGGTGCAGGGGGATACATTTATTTTGCAGGCAACTGCCTATTAATATTGAAATAATATGTTAAGCATCTCCAAAACATAACTTGCTTTCGTCATCGACCTGTCAAAAGAAATTGATAATTCTATACAACCTTAAAACTTCCTTATCAAGTTATACAATATTTATATGATTCAGAATTTATGTTTTTTAATCTTCTGGCTGCTTATTTAGTAAGCAATGATACAGCACATCTTTAGAAATTATATTTTCAATGTATTCATGTGTATATAATCTTCGCACTACTTAATATTCCTAAATGACAAAACACCCTTTAAAGTTTGAGTTCTCACATGTGATTTTATCTATTGGGGAATCAAATTGTAAATGAACGCATGATGTCATATGTATAGATTTATGACAAGAACTGCACCACATAATAACATGCCTCGCTGCATAATGCAGATAGTGTTGGGTGAAGAGGACTAGATAAACACCATGTGCTCAATGCGTGATGATATGTTTTAAGTCCTAAGGCAAATACATTGAAGATTTGTATCATTATTCAGATTTGTATTTTGTAATTCATGACTTAAGAAAATAGAATTTACAAAAAACATCCAAATGTACAAATATTAGATTGCAATAAATCTTTTCTTTAACAAATCCGCTTTAGCTTTAGCTCCATTGATACAGGAGATATTGGGGCATAGTGACGAATTAATGATTACGACCAACGAGGGCAATAGTATTTCAGTCAAACAATAATACAAATTAACACCGAATCAATTGTCTAGAGCTTAAAGTTCCTGTTCAAGGACTAAGCACCTATATGAAATAGTACGACCTAAATGATTTGGGGAAATTATCATTAAAAATAATTATATTCATTCGTAAGTTATTTAACAACTTTATTCCCTGACCTTTGAATGTAATGTTTCTGATGTTGTACAAATCATTTTAGACAAAATATAGAACCTATATATATATCACGAAATCTACACCTAAGTATTTTAATAATTTCTTATCCAAACTTAAAAGCGAAAGAGATTTCAGTAATCGCGATTTGATTGTTGTAGACCCCTTTAAAACGAAGCAAATATTTTATATATCATGAATATTCCAGTGCTTTATAACAGCTTGATTTGTTATAAATATATTATCAACAATTAATATTACAAAGCTATCAATATATTTCTGTACAACTGATCCGCGAAATCTCACTTTAATATCATATCCAGTAAGCCGTGGGAGATCCTCATAACACCAAGAACAATCGTACCCTGTTCACTGTCTTGTGGGTAATTGTACAGATTACAAAACCCTGTTACCACAATCTTTACTGTCAATCTGGTATTTTTCTTTAGGTTAAACCCTTCATTGACCACGATTTGCATTTATTTAAAGGGACACGTGCAAATTATCAGAAGGATAATATTGCTAAGCTTGTTCAATCTGACGTCACTTTGATCTTCGTATTCCAGGGGGTTATTTGCTGAATTTTTCCAAAAGTTCAATGTATACATGAACACCTGCTAAAGCAAAACACGTCACACTGCGAATAACATATGATCTTTTAATATTTACTGTTTAAGATGGCTTTTTATATTGAATAAGCGATACTAGTAAAGTAAAAATATTCATGCAGTAATTTAGCTAGTCAAACGTACCTGTTGTATATTTTGAACGTAGCAAAAAGAATATAAGATTGATATATAATCATGAATATTGCTTCAAATTTTGAAAAATGAAAACATTTCTTCGATATTTATTTGTTCAAGTTTTAATCAGCGTTAATTCAGGGTAACCTACAATCTACCGGTCTGTTAAAGCGACGACAGTTTTAGCAGTTATCAATGTGCCTTTCTTAATTCACTTTCACCATGAATTCTCATAGCCTCATAACATCGGAGAGGCCAACCAATTATAATTACACGAAATGTTCTACGTTCGAACCACTCCGTGTGGTAAAACATACACAAGGAAGAGCATGAACAATTTATAAATACTAAAGGACTATGCAGCTAGATCCTTAATGAAATTGTTGAAGTGTGGAAAAATTGTAAAACCAGCAGTTTAGAGTTTAGCAAAATGTATGCTGTTGATACAATAGAGAACATCAAATTGAAGTAAATATTGTTTCATATTTTGAAACAGCTATAAGAATTTATTGTGTCTATAGTTGTAATGTATGGAAACATTTTACATATGATCTTTACACCTGACAAACTACGGTTTAACCTGAACGAATTATTTTCATTTATGTGTACAATGCTTTATGAAAACAAAAATGACACTTTGAAAAATGAGTATAAACATTGTCAATTATGATTTTTAAAAAAGTTTTCTTCATTTTACCGTCACGCAAACATGTGAAAACATTATAGTATAAACATAATTTATATGTAATTTTCCGCGCTATTAGGTTTGGGTAGGTCAGTCTGAAAGGAGTGATAAAACAAACCAATTCATTCAAAACAAAGACTTATTTAGTCAAAAGTAGACGGTCAAACAATATATGTATAAAAGACATTAAATCAAAAATCATTTCAACCTTTTACAGTTTGTAACCTTTCTGCACAATTACATTTGAAAGGGTTATTTTGTATGTTAGAAATAATTAAATCATAATGCGTTTCAAAGAAGAATACAGATATGTATATTAATACCGAAAGTACATGAAACACATCTTGACAGGTTAATATTGATCACTCCCAATCTAAGTTTAACGGGAACTCACGATCACTCACGATCTGAGATTAACGATAACTTACGACCATTACGGATACGAGTTAAACGGGAATTGATGCGTTTAACTACAAAAACAAGTTCAACCCACCATTTTTTCTTAAATGTACTGTAAGTCAGGAAGATGGCAATTGCTACCTTATAGTTCGTTTCTGTGTGTGTTGCATTGTCGTTTGGTTTTTTGTTGCACATTAGTGTTTCTGTTGTTTCGTTGTTTTCCTCTTATATTTGATGTGTTTCCCTAAGGTTTAGTTTGAAACCCGGATTTGTTTTTTCTTTATGATTTATGACAGCGGTATACTACTGTTAAAATTGAGAATGGAAATGGGGAATGTGTCAAAGAGACAACAACCCGACCATAGAAAAAACAACAGCTTTATTTAGACCAATACAATACACAAGACAACCATGAACATATGAAATGTTAAAATATGGCAACTACAATTAGAATATTTGTATCGTTAATAAGAGCAAACAGTAGTATACCGAAATCTTATACTGTTTAATAATTGGAAAACCCTTTTAAATAAACAAACGAACATAGATTCAAACTTTTTGTTTTATTTCAGATAAACCTACTTGAGGGAAAGAGGAGTCTTCATATTAATATATTGTTGAGACAGTTTAAAATGCCAAGTGACGAAATCGTACAGTTAATACATGAAGGTGCTAGTGACAAAATAGGTGCAGAAAAACTCAGAAATCTTCTTAAAATTCTTCCGTATGAGGATGAAGTAAGTTTTTGTTATAATGATTTTGCTTATTTCAGATCTCAATTGCAATTATTTTATTACTTTATTGCAAACTAATTTATCCTATTGTAAAATAATTGAAAGACTTTCTGTACATAAACTGGAATACTGTAAAGATCATATTTCTGTTTCACATATTGTAATAAAATGCATTTAATTATACCTATCTGGCATAACATTAGAGAAAACACATTTAAGTAACATTGTTTAGACAAAATAAAGACCAATTATTGTTATTTACTTTACATGCTTCATAATATGATTTTACTTTTATAAAGGTTGAGAAGCTGAAAACATTTGATGGTGACAAAAGTAAACTTGGTGGTGCAGAGAAATTCCTAGTTAGTCTACTTACCATACCATAGTAAGTACAAAATATATATCTTCATAAATCATTGTTTAAATTATTTGAATTTTATGCAACAGTCATACAAATGGGAGGTTTAGCTAGCTATAAACACAGTTTTTACACAATTTTTTACAGAGAAAAATGCCTGTACCAAGTCAGAAATATGACAGTTGTTATCCGTTCGTTTGATGTCTTTTAACGTTTGATTTTGCCATTTACCATTTGATTAGGGACTTTCCGTTTTGATTTTTCTCGGAGTTCGGCATATTTGTGATTTGGTTTTTTATCAGACTCTAACTATGCAGTATCTTTTCAACATTTTATACATTAAAATAAATGAAGTTTCTTTCTGTTACAGTTATAAATCCAGAATAGAAGGTTTTGCCGTGAAAGAGGAATTCAATACAAACATGGACTGGATAAAACCTGCCATAGAGGCAGTGATTGCAGCAGCAAAAGGTACAACCTATTTATGTGCATTTAGTTTTGATATACTCGAGTATGTTTTTTGATTGTCTACACCATTTTAAACACCACTTTAGTAATTCATTAATTGAAGTAGTTTTTGTTTTAAGATGTCTACGAAGTGATGAGGTGATAGATAGGTCTATCCAAAAAGTAGATATGTGATGACTTTTGTGGGAACTTCTTGAACTTTGCTCAATGTAATTATCCTATGGATGAGAACATAGAGCATCAATTTTACTTTTTTCACTTCACTGACAACTGTGATGTATCTTCGGCGACTTAAAAACAAAACAACGGTTCAAACCACACAGGTAAAAAACAGGCATAAACAAATATTGATATATACATGAAATACACATTAATGTAGTTCCTTAAAAGTTAAACTAGTTTCTTGGATGACGTTGTATATATTTATGTAAAGTATTAGTCATTATGATAATTTTTTCTCTCAATATAAGTACATTCTAATAAATTTTTACTGGCTACTTAAAATTTTGCGCTATCAAATTTAGACTAACACATACGTTTATAAGGTGTAGATTCAGGGTGGGAGTATATTTATTAAGCAGTCTCAATAACTTAGATTTACTTACAAAGTTAACACTTCAACAGTATTAAAGCCATAAGGTAAATGTCAGATAAAGTTGAAGGTTTTGAGGCTGCTATTGAAAAACAATTTGTCACAAATAATTGGACAAGTTCAATTTTTCAAACCAATGAATCATATGATGATTTATCAGTTCATGATGTTTGATCCTGTTTGATTTAAAGATAGTATAAGTTAATACACGAAGAACCCATGGATACACTGGCGATGGCAATCACAATATGTGTTGCTGTTTATGTCAAATCATTTAAGTTTTATCTTATTATTTTCGTATGATAAAATTTAAAAGCGTAACGTTTATATATATTATTTTTTGCACTATTTGACTTTTCACCAACTGTCATACAAGTGAGAGGTTTAGCTAGCTTTAAAATCAGCTTATATCCACCATTTTCTACACAAGAAAATGTCTGTTCCAAATCAGGAGTATGACAGATGTTATTCATTCGTTTGATGTGTTTGACTTTTTGATTTTGCCATTCGATTAGGGACTTTCCTTTTTGAATTGTCCTCGGAGTTCAGTATTTTTGTGAATTTACTTTTTGGAAAGTAGCTTGCACAAGTTAGGCAAGGTTATTCAGGTCATGTTACTTATTAAACATTTTTCCCTTTGCAAAAGAGAGTAATATCATAATTAAGTCCTTACCAATACAAACGTATTTTAAGTAATGTATCCACTTATTAAATATTGACTTATTCACACATTTTCCAAACATTATTTATTATTTGGATTATAACTTTCAGAAATCAAAGAGAACAGTCATCTTCACGAACTGCTATATTTGGTACTGATTGCTGGAAACTACTTAAATAATGTAAGTTTATATAAAGACTTAAGATGAACCGATTTTATACTGTTTCTATATATTGGTTTTTATCGTATGATACCAATGGACAGAAAGGTTGCTTATTTAGATCAGAATTTTAAAAGTTTTGATTCACTGTAATTTAAGATTTGAAATTTATAAATGGCTTTGTAATTAAACTTGCTTTCTGTAATATTAAACATTTATAAAACGAAGGAGAATCAATTATATTATTACATCAAATTAACTAGGATATAGATACACTTACATTCTTATTTAATAACAAAATAAACCTTAAAACAACAACACATGTGAGTTATTGTTTCTTATATCAAAGATTTTAATATCAAATTGTTTAACTTTTAAGATTTACAATTTGTGAATTATATATACAAATATACAATATTTGTCTTACTCTTTAAAGCGGTGCCTAACCTTGGTTAAATGTTATGAACTAATCACTTTGTTCTTAGTTATGAAACTCTGCCAGTTTGAGCGAATTAATGCTATTGAAGTACATAATATGATTTAATACTTTGAAATATTTATACACTAAGTCGTGTAATGGTTGTTATTATACCCAATCATATCATACCTAAATATTTGCTGTAAGGCTTATGGGACCTAGCCTTCAGTCAAACTGGTACTTGATTAACATTACGTTCAATTGGTTACTGTAATGTTAATACAGAATGTTCACTATAATCCATTTATTTTGTTGATAATAATTTACAACTAAATGATAAAAATCGTTAAGTATATCATGAATAACACTTTTGTCTGATGTAATGATAAAATTGGTCAAGTGTTTATAGATCTACAAATAAAATCATCTAAATATAGCCCTGTGTCAGTGCTTTAAACGTTATTAGGTGTAATACAACAGAGCAAAAGCTAAATTAGAGACAACCAATCACAAAACGACAGTATTGAGACATAAAACATTAAAATCAAATGGTTTAATCGAAAAATGCACAATAAAACAAAGGTACATGTAAACTAGAAACGCGTTTCTTCAAAGAGCTCTCTGCTGCCATGTTCAGTCATCTGTCATCACGTTTCCCAAAGAATATTGAAATATCATCTTTTTTCAATTAATAACTATATACATATTTTTTTATGTTTCAGGGTAACTATGCTGGTGATGCTGCAGGATTCAAATTGTCTTCTCTCATAAAGTTAACCGAAACTAGAGCAAATAAACCTAGAATGAACCTTCTTCATTATGTCATTTTGGTAAGTATTATAGCTATTTAAATAAGTATAAACGAATATCTGTTTCAAATTGTTTTGAACCTAATATGCTTACTTTTCAATATTGCCCAGTTTCTTAACATACTTTTCTGATATATTAAGTATACTTAATTTCATAAGTAAAACATATATTTATGCTTTAGCTGCAACGAAAAGTCGTTTTTCTTTAATTTATTTCATGTTCTGTTTTATATTTTTCAGCAAGCGGATGAGAAAAATCCCGATTTGCTTAAGTTTCCTGATGAAATGAGATATTTAAAAGATGCCTCTCAGTAAGTGTACTGTACTTGACCTTTTCTGACCTTGGAATGTAATTAATGCTGATCACACGCCTATCATAATAAAAAAGAACTTGTTAATTTATTTCCAAGTTTGTATGTTCTCTGACCTTCCTATGAACCAAATAACAAATTTGTTCTGTTATAAAAAAGGATGTATTTTTAGTAAATAATCATTTCTTATGAATGTTTAATATAAGATTTGTATTTATTTTTATGTCATGCTTAAAAAGGCTATTAACAGATTTAAAATTGCATAGAGACAGTAAAAAAGGCATTGTTCTGAATAATTGATGATAGACATAGCAAAAGCATGTAGCCTTTAGGAAATTTACTCTTTTATTTCTCCTCATACCCTAAAAACATATAGTAAATTTTGTATTTTAATAATGTCTATGTGTCTAACTCACTTCTAGTTAGTCAATGAACTTCGACATTTATATTTTATGTTTCATCATTCATAATATATCTAGAAACATTTGATTGATAACAAATTGATTTTTTTTCAGGGCATCACTTGAAAATGTTACATCGGATATAAATGGTCTTCATGATAAAATCACTAAGCTATCAATGCAAGCTGAAACCATTGGGGCAGATTTCAAAAATCAGATGTCAGATTTCTTACAAGTAAGACACTTTTTTCCAATGATTTTTATATTCACATCACATAGTATATTATAAACGGTCATTGTTGTTATTTTTATAATTCCTTTTTTAACTATAAATGTTACCTGATGGTTGATGTTCTTCAGAATATATCATCATATTTTTAACTTTTGTTGTTTGTTCTTTGCAGTTTGCAAAAGATGATCTATCTGAACTCCAGGAAGATCTGAAAGACATAGAAAGTCTGAAGTTAGAACTGGCAGACTTTTTCTGTGAGGATTCGTCTTCCTTTAAATTAGAAGAATGTTTTTCTGTACTCAATACGTTCTGTACCAGATTCAAGAAAGCAATAACAGTAAGTTCACTATAGACAAGAAATTAAAGTTGATAAAACAAAAACTCAATAAAGATAACAGGCAAGTCGAGCGTTACATACGAGTAATCAGTGTTGCACAAATCAAAAAGAATGGGAGGCTTAATCATACACGTACTATAGAATATTAAAAACCGAATATTGTGCCATAATCGATTAAGGCAATCTATAATAAACCATCTTCAACCATGAAACTGAAATAAGATTAAGCAAAAACAAAAAAGGAATCTACATTCGAACTTTTCAACTTCTTGTGAGATTAATAATGTTTCCGATATAAAACATTTTTGAGGGTTGGTATTTATAAAGACATTTTCATGAACACCAGAAAAGCAATTAATCGACTTTTTCTGCGTTTGAATTCATTTGATATGCTGTTCTCATTATAAACTGTTCTATGACTATATGGATATGTTGACTACATTTTTGTGAAAGTCTAACTTTCTGTTGTCATCTGAAACAGTGCAATAACAGAAGATGCACACATAACATGCAATACCAAACCATTCAAAAAATAACTCAACATTATCTTCTTTATTTTAAAAGTATTAAAAGTATTAAAACTCATTTGAATTTAACAATACTACATAAAACTATTTCACAGAAATTGAATTTAAGTCCTGATTTATGTTCAATGATTTTTCTAGGAAAATGACCATAGGAAAAAAGTTGAAGAAAAGCAAAAGGAACGACAGAGACTACAAGAAATTGAGAGAAAGAAACAATTGCAAGGTATGTTTGACGATTAAATGTTAAGATAAACAAATGATTAAGTTACACCTGATGTATACCTTGATATGATAACAGATACTCGAACTAATTGAGTTTAAAAAAAGAAGATGTGATATGATTGCCAATGAAACAACTCTCCACAAGAGACCAAATGACACATAAATTAACAACTATAGGTCAACGTATAACCTTCAACAATGAGCAAAGCCCTTACCGAGTAGTCAGTACACTTTTGGAAAAGTACCCAGAATTAATGCATAAGATTCTGAAACATCAAATTGTACACTAGCATGCAAAAAAATCACTTAAAATACTAGATAATAATAATTATAACTTACGAAATAAAAATTATATAAAGTGCTTCCCTTCTGGTTATGCAGTCTAATAAAGACGTTTCATTGGTTAAACTGGAAGATATGCAATAATATTTTTTCTTAAAGTATGTGCAAGTACAAACAATGTCATAGAACAAATACCAAATTTTTTCACATATTTACATGATTAAGAGAGAATCCCATGCTACAAAACATTTTTTTATATTTGAATATTAAAAGGTGAAAGTATGTAACATTTTAATGTAGTAAGCCATTATTACAAGGTAAAAGAAAGTCCGGATTTGAACAGTTTTTATTTACTTTCAGATGAAATAGAAGTTCCTCCTGAACAAAAAATAGATCATGGATCTGAAAACATAGTTGATCTACTGCTAGCTGATGTAAGAAGCGGATTTGCGAGTAGAAGATCTGGAGAAAGCAGTTTCTCTGTTACCAGAGTCAAAAAAGTAAATTTGGATTCTAATGAAAACATTACAAGTGCTGACGCAAAATCTGGTTTTGTTCGTCAAGGTTATGGAAGACGAAGCACGAGACGCCGAAAACCCGATTCCGACGATAATGCTGATTCAGAAAGTACATGCAGTAGTTTGGAAGATGCTATGGAAACAGATAGAAAACGTGTTTTACAAGGTTCACATGACACGTTGCTTGATATTCTATCTCAATCCGACAGCAGGGCATCAGAACCACCATTTGAACGATATCCGAGTTTACGCATTAAACGTAAAGATAGGACAGCAAAACGAAGTGTTATTGACGTTTATGGTGATAGAGAAAGGGCACCTTCTCCTGCTGTTGATAGTAACTTGAATGATTCTATTCCTAGTCGTCCAGCTCGTTCTAAAACACCTTTATTAGAACGACCAAAATCCGCGGAATTTACTGTAGACTATCAAAGTTCGTCTATACGTAGAGTGAAAAGTATGAATGACAAGCGTGAAACGGAAAAACCAATTGTAGAACAAGACAGTTCTGTAGATGCAAATAATTCAAGTGAAAGTGATAATTTAATTGAAAGATTAAGAAGAAAGTTCCCAAGAAAACCAACTAATTCACCAGACACGACACCAACTACACCTATTCGTGATCATCAAGTAAGCGACAGTTCTCCATCTGACGAAACAAGACAAAGATGGAGAAGTGGCTTACCATCAGATTTACAAACAATAGACGAAAAGTCGAGGCTTCAGTCTCCGAGTAAAAAAATGTTTGACACACCAGCAAAGAATTCACGTGAAGAAATGGAACGTCGTGTTAGTCATACTTTAGATCCTAAAGAGCTACAAAAAACGTTAGAAAAAGTCGATAAAACTACAGTTGGGCAATCACATGATACCAACGCTAATGATCCGAGGGTATCGGTTTCTGTTCGGAAACAAATAAATCATCGATGGAAGAGTGATCTTGGTAAATCTGATATAGACAAAGTGCTTAAAACAATTGAAGATAGAGAGAAACAACAAAAACATCAACACCAAATGACTACTCAGGACGATTCTTGTATAGATATACCGAAATCAGATCCAAAGTTTGAAGAAACTCTTCATGTTAAACGAAAACAACGCAAACAACGATCACAATTAGATTACGGCGATGTACACGCAGCATTGCGTCAAATCCGCACTGAAGAGGAGCCCGGATCGTCTCATTCTCATACTACTGTAGTAACTGCACAGAGTTCATCGACTGAGAGGGAATATTCACCTCCTCCTCCAATACCACCACGGTCGCCATTTAAAGAAAATAGTGAGTCTGATTCATCATCACCAGCTCAAAAATCAAACATGAGCAAAGCTGCTATAAAATTAGCAGCAAAACGAAAATTTATTCACAAACGTTTTGGTGATAAGGATAGACCGGCTTCTTCCGGTGGAAATATTCGTTGTAAAAGTGATGTTCACAAGGAAGAGGTAGATCAGGCATTACGAGACTTGAAAAATGGCATGAGCAGATCAAAATCATATGACGAATCAGTTGCTAGGAAGGCCAGTAATCAAAATGGGACTGTTGTCAATGGTGATATATCACTTTCGCAACAGAAATCGTTTCGAGGTAGTGTCGGTCGTCTTGGATCAGACTGTCGTCGACATGGTGTATATATTGCAAGTAGTGATAGTGACAGCGAAATTCCACCTGACGGTGCGTCATCTCCGAAACGACCGTCTAGTACTAAAAGTGATAGTCCGAAAAGCGACAGTCGGTCATCAATTAAATCGACAAGTACTTCTACCGAAACATTACGCTGTGATACACCGTTTAGTGATAATGAATCGCCTGTACAGAATCGTAAAAACTCGACAAGCAAAAGTCAAGACTTACTTGATAAAGATGACATTCAAAAACCAATATCAAAAGACTTCAACCAACCTTTTGTTCCACCTCGAAACAATAGAAGAGCCGTTAGTCTGGTTGAAGGTTCAGAAATTCAATATGCAGTTACAAATCATGAATCTAAACCGAGTGATTTTGATCAATCACCAGCTTCTATGATGGAAAAATGGAAATGGAAAAGGAAAAACCGACGAAGTTTCTATGACAACGTTCAAGAAAACGAAGGGCCAACATCTCCAAGAAACAAAAACTTTAACGATCTTAATGAAACTAATATGTCAACAAGTCCGAGAACAGGGATTATTATTAATGATATAGGATCGAGATGTAGTTATGCTAGTAGTAGCGACAGTGCAAGAGATGAAGGATTTGAAACTATGTCGGGAACTGTTTCACAAAGGACATCAATGAGTAGTACATTAGAGTCTGAATTCACACCAACTTTGTCTCGCAAAATACTTAATAACATGAAGCCTGATCAGAATGAGAAGACCAACTTAATAGAAAGTTTAAGACCACCTTCACAAGAAATAGTAGTAGCACGTGGTCATAAACATACAGAACAAAAAATCCGAAAACAACGAACGGAATCATGGACTGAGCAGGTGGCGGCAACAACTACAGCAAATATAGACAAAGATTCCTCACTTGATTCATCAATGGAATATTCTGTTGCATCACCCGACAGTGGGCATGGAACTTTTAAAGAGGATGCATGGAGTGAAAATATGGACCTTGAGGCAACATTAAGAGTAGGGTCGCCAGCACCGTCTGTTGAAAGTCCTCGATCTGCTACAGGTAAAAAATCACAGGCGCCTCTTGCAACAGCCGAAAAGTCTTACAACTTATCAGTGAAGAAAAAATCAGTTCCAAGTTACATGCGTGGCACAACAAGTAGTACAAAGAGAGTAGATCGTAATAGTACAACACCTGTTGATACAAATAAAAGGAAAAGTACAACTCCGTCACGTTCATCGAATCTCAATCGAACAAAGACTGATTCAAATACTAGTATTACCTCTGCAGTATCAGAGACTAGCACCAAAGTCGGGAACAAAACACCCAATAAACGATCATCAACAGGTGTTGGGAGTACACCGACATCTCGATCAACCACACCACATCCACCAGCTCGATCAACTACACCACATCTTCCAGTGTCTCGATCAACCACACCTCATCCAGGTTCTCGACCAACAACACCGCGTGTGTCAAATTTAACAGCAAAGACAAAAGGGCCTATTGCCACTACTTCACATCCATCAGGCTTTAATCGAACTCAGTCTCTGCGGCTGCCGAAGAAAATAAGACCATCGATGGGAGATTCTTCTGAAACTACTAGTTCAGCAGGGTCTAGACCATCGTCAGCGTCATCTAAGTCATCATCAGGTCGAAGTGGATTCATGTCTGCAACGGCTTCATCAATAGCAAGATTGGATGGCACGACATCTCCAGCACCAACACCTCCTCCACGTACAACATCTGTAGCCTCGGGAAGAACTACGCCTACGTCAGTAAGAAAATCACCTGCATCCTCCACTAAATCGACTCCAGCCCCCTCTACTTTGACACGACATGGAAGCTTACGATTACCCGCTCGATCTGCCGCCAAACTAGTGTATGCTGATGCACCTGCAGATAGTGATAAAACTGACGGGAAAGTTAAATCATTTAGAAGTAAAATTGGCGGGAATAAGATCAAACCAGAATCCCCAACAAAATTAGCAACTGTAACAGAACAGGATTCTCAAGAACAAGAAACTGCACAGTCACAGGAGAAAGAAAAAACAGGCTCCTCTATCAAACGCATTGTTAACAAAACGAAAGATAAAATCCTGCCCAAAAGGTCTACAGATTCAGCGAAAAAGGACTTAACTGATAAAAAGAAGACTTTGAAAAAATGAAATCCTAACAAATAAAAATCGTCCTTATAAAAGCAGACAAAAGAATTCTTTTGTTTACAGCTCCTTGAACACATCTCAAATTCAACAGCTGTTCAAAGAACGAAGCACGCCGAGGAAGAATGAGATGAAGTATGTGAGAACTTTCGGAATCGGTAGTGTGACTATATGATGTGAGAACTTTTGGAATCGGTAGTGTGACTATATGATGTGAGAACTTTCGGAATCGGTAGTGTGCCTACAT
Source organism: Mytilus galloprovincialis (assembly GCF_965363235.1). NCBI lineage: Eukaryota > Metazoa > Mollusca > Bivalvia > Mytilida > Mytilidae > Mytilus > Mytilus galloprovincialis. The sequence goes on along the minus strand of NC_134845.1, from coordinate 15,616,259 downwards.
GATGTAACGACGGACAGCTTTCGTTTGAGAATGTTGTTACGCCTTGCTGTGATATGATTGACTTGTACAACCCGATCAGGTGCCAAATGATATTGACAGTTATTTCACATGATTGACTAATACAATTTGTATTAATTGTAACCCATTTAAATGTATAGTGCTCGAAAACATCGAATAACTTTGTTGAAATGTCTGGTTGTCATTGTCAGTAGTTTTCATGATATTTTCTAGTCTCATTTCAACTGTGACACAAATTATAAAGTTGTATTGAAGATTATTGTGTTGCATTATCACGCTATATGTACACAAAACATATCGTATAACCATCCATATATTTCATATTTCCATTTAAAAAAACGCATTTGTTTTGTTTTTTTAATATTTCGGATAATTGTTAATATCAGATAAAATCTGTAATAATGGATGTATTTATTAAAAGGTTTGAAATTAATGGGAATGAATATATCCTGGACTCTTAACATAGTGTGAAGAGGTTGGGAATGACCTAGGCTTAACATATAGTGAAAGTGATTAGGAATGTGCTTCCTACAGTACATTAGGTTAGGTAGACACTCCAGTAATCACTTCGCTAGACATTATTTTTTTGGACACAATCCTTGATGGATAAGTATTAGCTGCTAAGCTTTTAGTTGATAGATAAGCTATAGAGTAACTGTTGGTAACTTAACCGAATGTTTCAATTTGAATTACTAAGGTAGAATCTACGGTTTCGATTATTTTCGACAACGTAACATTTGAATTCCTAGGGTTTTTTCGAACAACTTCTTGCCTTCAGTGATTGGCTAGTATACCAATGTTGATATTGTTAGGACATTTTGAGCGGGTCTCAATATAAAATATTTTGTAGTAGATTTTAAGTGACAGCTTATCTGTTAAAATATCACCTTACTATGCAAACCAGTTTTTAATTGATATTTTTTCATACATTATATATTTTCTACATTTTTATTTCTTTAATGAAATCATGTCACCTTTTTCATTCTGTCAAGCTAGAAAAATATATATTTTGCACATTGAATATCATTTTCCAAGATAAATATAAACAGTCCATTCGTTAAGATATCATACTTCACATGTCAAATTCAGATGAATTTTGAAACACAATTTATAACTACTCAATGTGTCTACTAATTGTGGTTTTATGTTAGGAATATGCATTTTATAAAATATTCGTCCATTTTTTATAATACCCATAAGCACATATTTACATTTTAACAGATATTTGTAGATTTTGTACATTATTATGTATATCATTTGTATATTGCCTTAATTAATTATTTGTTATACTTGTTATGTGTTAACGTGTTTAATATATAAATACAAAATTAAACTATATTCATAAATTACCTACATTGTCTTGTACATTTATTTTGATTTAAAGTAGCTGCTGTTGAAACTTTGAATACAAAAAGAAAAGTAAGAAAGACTGTACACAACTAGAAAATAAAAACGATAAAAAAATATCAACAGTCTGCAAAACAATACGTAGAAAACTGAAGATTAAGCAACACGATTACGTCCAAATATCTGGGATGATCTCAGGTGCTCCGGAAATGTACGATTATGTCCAAATATCTGGGATGATCTCAGGTGCTCCGGAAATGTACGATTACGTCCAAATATCTGGGATGATCTCAGGTGCTCCGGAAATGTATGATTACGTCCAAATATCTGGGATGATCTCGGGTGCTCCGAAAATGTACGATTACGTCCAAATATCTGGGATGATCTCAGGTGCTCCGGAAATGTATGCAGATTCTCCTCCTCTACAACTATATTTATCTCATATCTTTAATATTTTGAACATTATATTGAATTATCGAATGCATAGTCGAAACGGAATTGCTTGCATTCATCAAGACGTCAGGTGGATCTATAAAGTGAAGATCTCTGGATTTTAGCTATAGGTGATGAGTTTTGTGTTCTGTGATGTATTTTGATGCGTTTTTTCTGTTCGCATTTCCTCTTTTTTAAAATGACCCCTGGGGTATAACCGGTCATCAGATGTAATAATTGGCCGAAGTAGATACTGAACAAAGATTCGATACTGTATCAACATACCTCCAGGTTTAGTTTTGTCTCAACCAAATTTTATGAAACTAGTACACGATGCTTATTACAACAAAACACTTATCAATTGAGTGACGTTACGTTTACCGTTCTAAAGTTGTGCCCTTTTACAAATTGAAAAAATGTTGAATTTTCCGCTTCCGTTCTCTAGCTTTAATTTCCTTCGAACCAAAAATTATGAAACTAAAACGAAATGTATATTGCCACAAAATTTAGATCAATTTTGAGTTTTGGGTGGCGTCACTTTTACTGTTCTTGAGTTATGACCCTTTTTTATTTTATAATACAAGCGGGGACATCATATGTGTCCCATGTACACATTCTCTATTTATAAATAACTTATATGTGTATTCCCAAGTATATATACGTTCCTTCTCTGCTGGAACACCATTAATCTATCTCGGACTTTTCACATGATACTTCTCCAATTAATGACTATTGATACTATATCAAAAGGATGGGTACTATTAAAACTGCTTCAACAATTCTCAAACAAATGGGATATAAACTTGAACTTTTAATGTCATTTTTCATATTTTAATTTCGTAATAAAATTTCTCAGCTGATTTACATGCAGGTTTCAGCTCAAAAGAAACCATTAAACTGCGAAAATGCACTTTTTTTTTTATAAAAGCTTTAAGAAAAATGATTGCTTTTTAAAACTGCATAATATGTATAGAAAATGTTCGTTCAATTACATGACTTTTTCTTTGAAGTATCTTTGTATGAGGTTGAGTTGCCTTTTAAGATCAGATAAATGTGAATGATGACATCTAATATACCGAAAAGCTTTAGAATTTGGATAGGTTTACCAATTAAAACCACCAAGAGATGAATTATAATAATTTAATGTGCATCTCAGTATGGAAATTACCTAAAATAACATTGAAATAATCTACAACTGTGACTACGAGAATTCCAAAAATTAATAGAAATAAGGAAATAAAACAAGAATATTTACAAATAATTTGTTTGAGGAAAAGAGATCTAGCAATCTATCTTCCTATTTCCGCACTCAGTCACAACTTTGACCATTACGTGCCGTTGCCGTTGATAATCTAAGATTTGTTTCTTCAGCCAATTTTTCTTTATTATTTTATTTATCTATTAAAAGGAGAGGCAAAAGTTACCAAAAAAGACATACTCAAATTATCGAAAACAAATTGACAATGCAATGCCAAAAAACGAAAATGAACAAAACACAGACAAAAGGACACAGAATAACACAAAGAAAACTGTAGACTGAGCAACACAAGCCCACCAAAAAATCGGGGGTGGTCTCAGGTCCATCGGAAGGCTAAACGGATTCTTATATACATGTTATATGGAAAAAAAAAAACTCAATCAAATACCTTATCAGTTACAATATATAAATTTCTAGATCTGCAATCAATAAACAATAGAAAGGAATTGCTGTGCTGTATGCAAATAAGCATGGGAAAATAGAACAGCAAACAAACCACAAAACAACCTAATAACGCGTATTCTTTTACTATAGATGCATGTTTTTAAAATATGTAAAGTGTACAATTTAAACCATTTTTGAATAAATTAAACAGAAACCGTAAAACCTTTCTATTCTCTAAATTCTTCAAATAATGAAGAATGACATATGACAATCACTGACGAGTTTCCTGACTAGAGACAGGTGCGTCAATATGTGGATAATTATGTGGATCTCAACTTTCATTTAGTACAATTATGTGGATCTCAACATTCATTTATTACAAGAATAACGCAGTAAGGTCCTACTACGACGGATATAGTAAAAAGACACTATTAAACAGTGGTCAAATAAATGCACTTCATTCAGTCTGAGTTGGAGGAGATCGGTACAAGTAATGTTGTCGTTAGAATATAATAAACATCAATGACCAGCGATATCAGCGAGAATAACAATGGGCTGATCAAAGACATGTGACCAGCGATATCAGCGAGAATAACAATGGGCTGAGCAAAGTCATGTGACCAGCCATATCAGCGAGAATAACAATGGGCTGAGCAAAGTCATGTGACCAGCGATAGTCAGCGAGAATAACAATGGCCTGAGCAAAGTCATGTGACCAGCCATATTGATCAGCGAGAATAACAATGGGCTGAGCAAAGTCATGTGACCAGCGATATAAGCGAGAATAACAATGGGCTGAGCAAAGTCATGTGACCAGCGATATCAGCGAGAATAACAATGGACCGATCAAAGTCATGTGACCAGCAATATCAGCGAGAATAACAATGGACTGATCAAAGTCATGTGACCAGCAATATCAGCGAGAATAACAATGGGCTGATCAAAGTCATGTATTTCATATTAACCAAAATATAAATGCCTTTCTGGATCTTCAAGATGTCAGATAATAAATTGAAAGAGGTAGTTCACTTAGATTGTTTTCCATGAATGTGACAATTACAAAAGAATTTCGAAGTTGAGTGCAAGTTTGAATTCCATTGGTCGTCTTGAAAACAAAATACCGGTAATTTACATAGTGATAAAGTCATTTGTTGACGCTGCAAATACAAACTATTTCATGATCATTAATACGATCTTTACTGTGACTTGAAAATAAAGTAGTAAGGGAATAACTTTTAGTAAGGATTATGTTAAAGGAATTATTTATATGTAAAATCTGCTTCCATATTTCAAGCTTGACAAAATAAAAGTGTCTCGGATTTCATTCAGTCTTTCGGTGGATCGGCCGAAAATACACATCCATAAGTTCCTTCAAGATAGCCTTATTGCCATATATAGAATGTAAAAACGAATGAAAAATTGTATGTGCATGCCTCATTTTGATTTAATTTCATAGTACATTAATGCGTTTAATCATTCATGACAAAATCTTTAATGTGATTCGTATATCACAATTAAAAGTTAATATTAAGACCCCTTGTGTAGGCGAATAACATACGTATTATTATAAAATATCGTAAACCTCCGTGAAATCTATATTTGAGTATCATGTAAGAAATGGGAGGATAATTAAGCATGAATCATCAAAGTACGGGTTTTTAATAACTGGTCAAAGTTTAAATTTACATGAGTAGTAGCAAAATAGTTACTTTGATAAATCTCTTCTGTATTTGATGTAGTTTCAAAACTGACGGCATTCGAACAAATGTACTTTCAAAATGTACCATGCACTTTAAAATTTGTTTAAAATTATTTTTCTAAAATCTAGTCTCGACTTCCAACAATTGTTTTTTGCCTTCTATGTCAGTTACACCAACTACAAGTTAGACGAAATTCTGATGTCCTACTTCTTAGTCTGGAGTTGATCTTACTCTTGGTCATTTTTGGTTTCCAACGTTTGAATAACATTTGTATCGTTAATATTAGAAAAATTTGAACTGTAAATAGAAAAACTAAGCTGCCCCTCAAGGTCAACAAAATATATGGAATCAATGCTCTAAAATAATTTCATTCATTTTGGTTTTAGGCAAAATCTATAGAAGTAAGAGGGACCTGTACATTTAAAAAATTATCAACAACACAGATATTTTAGTCGTGAATAATATTCTATACCACAATGTTGAGGAGAGCTCATTGTTGAGGATGCACATATAATCTTTGATGAGTTTATTGATCAAGATGAGCGACACAGACTCTTTAGAGCCTCATGTTGTTGTTTTCTCGGACTATTGCATTCGTTATAGTTAGTATATATCAGATGTTATCATTATAAAGGCTTTAACCTTATAGCTGACTATTCAGTTGGAGAGTAGACAGCCAATTGATAATATAGGTGCATACCAGTCTGACATTTGATATGTACATATATACGTACACTCCCTCTTCAAACAAGCGAGTCTTACCTTCCTAGTAAAAAATTAGTATCAAATGTTGGTACATATATGGCCAACAAAAACAACTTTAGTTTTTCAATGGCATGCATTGTTAACTTGTTTACCTTCAGCCTCAACTATTTAGGGTTGTGAAAAAAAGTGTTTACATCGTTAACAGAAAGCAGAAACACAGCCTTTTTGTGTTATATTATCATATTATGGTCTTTAAAATTTAAAACATTACCAGCAAATTATATACAGTACAAAAAATGGTAGCCTTCGGCATGCAATGAATTCAAGGTCAATACTTGTTGTTTTTGTGTTTTTATACTTAAATTGTTTTGTAAACCACAAGTAAAGGTGCATTTTTTAATGAATGGGTCTTCAAAAACTTTAATTCACAAAATTCTTGACGAAACCATCAAATTTGCATATCTATAATGAACAAAGTAATGATACCCACGGAAAGAATAAATCTCTCCGATGTATTGTGTAAAACCACAAACCTTTTCACTACAGTGTACATTTTTCTCCGCACTTGTCTATTAAATTTTTGGCGGATGAATACCATTGGTATTAATTAAATGCAGAAATCTTCTTCTATTCACTTTTTTCAAAAGAGCAGTTTGGAACTATTCATGATTGTAATTCAGGTGCAAATGAAATCATAAGATGTAAAGAAAATGTGCAATATCATCATGTATATATGCCACAGAAGGGCAAAAGGATTAAAAGAATGATTTAATATAGTGATTTCACATGTTAAAAGTCATTTTGAATAAAGAAATGATATATGTTATGTAATTTCTTCAAATGCAATTTGAACAGGCATTCATCGTCCCTACATTATGATTCTCCATCAGTGACTTTAAAATGTCTTCATGCATGCAGTTTTATACAATCAGTTGTAAACTCAAACCAATTGTGCATGCGAATTCGGGACTATAATACTAATTAAAAGTCAATATATTACTCATAGCTTTATTTATAAAAAGAAAAAAAAAGAAAAAATAAGAAGACCCCAAGGACCACTATACAAATGACAATATAAAAAAAAAGAAAAATGTAAATGACTAACACCACACAGATGACTATAAGCATGATTGTTCAACGTAAATAAATAAATAAATAAAGAGTTCGGCACCAAGGGGGGTTACTTTCGAAAGAATAATAGAATGGTCATAAGCCATTCAATGATACATCTTGGCCTGTTTATCAAAGTTGTCCTATGAAGGGCTTTAGACAATCCTTCCATTTAAATGCACTATGTTCTCGTTGCGTTGTAGCCCCATTGGTGGCATTTGGTTTCATTATTACATGTATGTTACATGTACATTTAAATTGAACAGGTAGATGAACAAGCTAGACATGTAACATCTTTCATCTTACAAGATAATTTCATGGGAACAGATACTTTAAAAAAAAAACAAGGCGAAGGTGTTCTGGAACGAAACAAACCAACTTATAATAAAGAAACTCATCATAGATACCAGGCTTAAATTTGGTATTTATGCGAGACGCGCGTTTCGTCTACAAAAGACTCATCAGTGCGCTCGAATCCAAAAAAGTTAAAAAGGCCAAATATAGTACGAAGTTGATGAGCATTGAGGACTAAAATTCCTAATAATAAGGTGCCATCGACTGTCTGCATTTTGTAATCAAACATCAACCAGAAAATGAGTTAAGGATTGGGCTTCAACATAATATGGAACATAGCCGTACGTGTTAACGTACTTAATCTACGACTGAAATTAAAATAAAATCTTAGTCTATGAGCTTCTTTGTAAGCAGAAACCACCAACCAAAGAAATCGATTGTGATACGAAGCGCAAACTTTGATATATCGTATCAATTTTAAACAGATTTCCGCAAAAAAATAACAAATTTATTTCATTAAAAAAGTCAAGTATCTTGATAAATTGTAAACGCACTAACTGGACAGGTAAAAAGCTGTTGTACGTTTTCATATTTTATATATACAGCGACAAGAGATGTGTACGGCTCCTCATATATACACAATGCAAATTTAGCTGGAATGTATAAAAGATTATGAATTAAAGTGACAGAAACAAAACAATAACAAACATAAAAAAGAAAGAAGACAAAAATCGTTATATTAAAAACTTGAAGCGGTTCCTTTCTGTCTGGTAGTATTTATCATCTCGTTATAAACCATACGTGTATACCATTACATTTATGACTTCTTTTTTAAATTTCTTCACAATATATATATATATTTGGAGATCTTATCAAATGTTCGGTTGAAATAAATTTACATAACTTTTATGATTTCTAAGAAATGTTCATTGTAATTTGTTTCGAATAAAAGATTATTTATAGTTTTTCTCTATATTCAATTATCAAAACTAAACTTGGCTCTTTTATCGCTCCTTCTTCAGTCAGCTATTTCCATATGTGATTTTTCGACAAACTTCACAACGATTTTTCACATGTAGGACATTTGATGTTAAAACCAACTTTGATTAATTGAGTGTCGCTTGCTTAATTACCATGGCAAATATTTCACACATTTTTAGGACGAGAAATAGATTACAATAAATGCATTTATCTATGTTTTTAGGTACATGTTTCAAGATAGGAAGGAATTGGGACTTTTGGACTTCCACTGGAAAATGAGGGTATGTTAAATAGGGGCAGACGTTTGGCCTTGGAGCAGGCCCCATATAAGGACTCCTCAAGATGCTCTAAAGTCATATGGACATTTTAAGAGCATGTCAATATCTACACCTAACATGTAGGACGAGGCATGCGTTTTAATGTTCCCTTTCAAACCGGAAGTGGCTGAATATGTAATTTATACCTCACAGCCATAGGAAGGCCCGGTCCGCACTAACAAAGGGTTTTACAGTCGGATGGAAGGAAAAGCATACTTCTTAACCTCGGTAGACACTTTTGGTAGAGACATTTCTTAGTCAAAATGCATGGCACAGTAGGATTTACTTACAAAGCCATCTCCAACTATAACTGGGGCTGAAGTGTTTTAACACTTATATAAAGTTAATATTCAATCTGTTACTTATTTTGATTAGAAATGAGCTCTGATTTAGTTTACATAAGAAAATATACATATTTAAATTTAGTAGTTAACATTTTCCCTTCCACTATACTTATTAAATGCAAATAACTTTGTTGATTATTTTTAAGGTGTCCTTATCGACAATTAATCAATTGTTCTGGAAGTAAATGGTTCAGAATTAAGAACAACGTTATAAATACCAATAGAAGCATACACTTGAAGGTCAATAACTGCAAAACCATACACACAGAATGAGTTCATTCTATAACAGAACAAAGGGTATGTTTAGTTATAGTGATCACGCCTCATACATCGTCCTATGCACAAGATGCACCGAGAGATATAATTCTATCACATCAAATTAATCTATCATAATAACTTATGTGTAAATATATAAAAGGTTTAAATATTAATGCAAAATGTCGACCTTCAAGAACACTGATAGTCATATCATCCAAAGTATTGTTGGGTTTGATACGTTTTTATAAATGTATACAAACCTGACAGGCTTCAGATTTCATTGATATTCATATTTTATTCAAAAAATTTACGAGGTATTTGAGGACACTTTGATAAAACTCAAAATTCTAAACAACGATACTGATAAGACCTGTTATATATAGTCCACATTTAGGTTTGACGTGTTTTGTGGTTAAAATAACTACAGAATTGAGAAAACGAAGTGGAGGGATCATGTTGAAATGTAAATACTATTATATAAAGTAGTTTTTATTAGACTTTTACAAAAATTGCCCAAAAACCTTTCAATTAATGAGAGCAAGTACGATTATTTTCACTTAATTTGGAAATTCTCGTTCCGACAGCACTAGTATTATCCCAGATTGGAGTAATTGTACACTTAAAAATTGGCATAAATGATACTAGACATTTTGAACACTAGTGTAAACCAAATGTGCAAACGAGTTGCTATCTAAACGGATGAATGGATATCTCTCATAGATGCATGATAACGTATTGGATTTGAAACTGACTTAAAAGTAAAACACTTTCTTGTTCTTAATTATTTGTATATAAAATTGCATATATTAAAGTATCTGTGAATACATGTATCTATAAAAAGAACATATTCCTGAAATAGTCATGACTATTTTGTGCATAGGACAGCGTGATCACCATAACTAAATATAGCCTTTGTTCTGTGTGTATAGTTTTATCGAGTTATTGACCTTCAATGTCTACATTCAAGACAGGACAGAGGTCATTTCACGAAGACATTTCTTTTTCGATTTTCGAAATTATTGAAAGTTTATCGTTTTTAGTATATCTGTTTACGGTGATATCATTTGATTTGCTTTTTTTGCTTTTTTATTGTGTTTTAATTTTTCTAAGTTTATGTCTGGTACGGTTGCTTTCACTAAATTGATGAAGATAAAACCTTATAATTTTTGTTATCTTCTGTCTTAACATGTTTTTAAAGTGGCGTGTGAAAATATTGTATATCAAAAATAGATATTCAACAGAATTTAAACATTTAATCCGTGTACACGCCCTTCAATCTTTACATTAAAATCTATTAAAATTAATCAAATCGAAATTCGAAACTTATATATAAAGATATTAAATGAACATGTGATATCAAAACTATGACTTAATACTAAAGCAACTTGTTACAGAATTAGTATTGACTAAACCTGACACTGAGATTGTTATCTGGATAATTGATAAATAATAGGTCTAAGTATAAAAAAAACATATTTTTATATTTGTGGCATTATATTTGGCGCCAAAATAAACCACAAGGGCTAATATTTTTCTTTTTTGTGCAAAAAGAAATACATCATCTGACCTCAAACTACATTTATATTTGGTAATATCCATAGTACTTTGTAAACATTAATTTAAAAGTTAGTCCAGGGGGTGGATTGAGTTGAAAGTGATATCCAAAATATTTGACCAATATAATATGTTATTTATTTGCTTTACCTAAACTGGTCGTAAATGACACGGTATTCTATAATGTACAAAAACGTTTATTGAACAAATTGGTCTGGTATTATTTACTGGCACTTTAAGTACAAAATCATCAGTCTTTATATGTTTCAGACTAATTACATATATGTGGTTTTACAGTCATCTACAGGACTTAGTTATCTAATAAAATCACATCTCACATAAATAATCATATGAAATATTTTCACTCTTTGAGTTTTTGCATGAAGATGTAGCTACAAAAATAGATTTGTTTTAGCATTTGTCATCATTCTCGAGTAGCTTCAAAACACTTCAAATAAAATTGAGAATGGAAATGGGGAATGTGCCAAAGAGTCAACAACCCGACCATATAACAGACAACAGCAGAAGGTCGCCAATAGGTCTTCAATGTAGTGAGACATTCCCGCACCTGGAGGTGTCCTTCAACTGGCCCCTAAATAAATATATATATCATTTCAGTGATAATGAACGCCATACAAAACTCCAAATTATACACAAGAAACTAAAGTTAAAAATAATACAAGACTAACAAAGGCCAGAGGCTCCTGACATGGGACAGGCGCAAAAATGCGGCGGGGTTAAACATGTTTATGAGATCTCAACCTCCCCCTTAAACCTCTAGCCAATGTAGAAAAGTAAACACAAAACAATACGCACATTAACATTCAGTTCAAGAGAAGTCTTAGTCTGATGTCAGAAGATGGCCTATATTGGAATTACAAGTCACCGATTTTATCGATAAGCTAATGCGCCATATGAAAAATTTGAGGAAAATTGAATCTGGATTGATAGCCCTATAGCCCAGCATTATAGAAGGCTGCCACTATCCATGTATTGATAGGTTGCCACTAAATCACTTTCTCGCCTGCGACCATCCATGTGTTAATAGTGTGCAACTTAATCACTTTCTCGACTGCCACCATCCATGTGTTGATAGTGTGCCACTTATCCACTTGCTCGGCTGCCACCATCCATGTGTTGATAGTGTGCCACTCAATCACTTTCTCGACTGCCACCATCCATGTGTTAATAGTGTGCATATGATTTATCATGACAATGCTTAACATGTAACTTTGTTAGTCATAGGTTATAATCCTGAAACTGAAATTAATTGTTTTACGTCATATAAGGGAAATTTACGATGAAAAACCACTGGAATGAAAATAATTCGTGAGGACACATCATTTTAAATTGCAAAAATAGTACAAAACAGGTTGTTTGTATAACATGCCGCACGGGTCACTGCAAACGTCAAAAAGAACATTTTTACAAGTTTGCGAGTTAGAGGTGCGACGTGAACATGTTAATACATGTACATGTATATGGTTATTAAGTAATGTATCCAATATAATTAAAACTAACCAAATGCTTTGCTTAGTGTTAACAAGATAACCTTTGCTAATTTAGGAAATGAAGCCTAAAATAGAAATCTACAAACCAGTACAAGATATAGGTTGAATGGACTCATGATAATAGTTTACTTTTTAACTGTTAACAAATCTTTAATTTGTACGTAAAGACACTAAAGATTTTATATCGTACGAATATGTCTGTATTTGACAAATTAACTGGTTTGATTAAAACATCACTGATGAGTCTTTCGTAGTGTACATGAGCCACCAGGCGCACACAATTATAAGCCTTGTATCTTTTAAAAGTTTGTTTTATATATCAGATGACAAACCAGAAACCTTGTTGAGGTTGCCATCAGTTATATCTTACTGTGTTTGATTTGGTCATTCAGGGAATTCTGTGTTGATAGTTATATCTTTGGTAGTCTTTGTTAAAACGGTTTACAACCCTTTAGACTCGGAACGATTTAAAGTGGGGAATATCATATAGACGATTGTCTTTTCTGAAGGATTGTTGAACACCGGTATACTACTGTTACCTTAATTTAGTTTATTGTATGTTGACACTTGAACTTTTTTTGAGTATTTTGTGTCATATTTTATTGTCACAATTGAGTAAACCATATCCCTTTCTTTCTCTTTTTATTTTCTTCAACCTAAATTTAGACGCATTTTCCAGTATGATATTACCGAAAGCAAACAACAAACCACAGCAAGACAATTGACGAAGCGAACCATTAGAGAGATGATGATAAAGCTATAACGAATTTGATGTTATGTGATAATATCACTTTTATAGTAAGGTTTCATCGACTGAATCTCCAATCTCTATAAACCAGTTCGTATTAGTAGAACACTGTACTGTCAAATCTGAATTCAAAATCAGGTGCAATTTTTAAAATTGGCATTTATTGTCTTATAAAAATGCACTACAGAAACCCTTTGTTCTCTGGCCAAGAACAGATACATCTTCTGAAAATGAATAGTGAAATGTATACCGTTTATAATAAGGATTAAGATTTACTTAAAACATAAAAGACCAAATGCACAGCACCTTTCTTTTAACACATTTCATTTTCATTGTCGTTATTAACACGTATTTATATGCAGTTGCATTTACGTTTTAACTTCAACATACGACGTTGTATCTCAATTAAAAAAATGTTTAAATTGTAAAATCGAGTGTTTGCGTTTCTCCTCCTACTATTTTATAAGATAAACAGACTAATTTAGTGAAGGAGTTCAAAAAAGTCTTTAACGGTTTATATAACCCTCGAAGTACTGACCGAATTCCCGGTTACTTTTAATATTTTGCTTCATAGCCATTTCACGTTTTCAAGTGGTCCAAAGTTCTTCTGTTATTGGTTTAGATCATGTTAGTACAGACCAAAGAAGATTCAAACTCGTTGACAACTTCTTCTAACGATAAAAATGTATGTTCTATAAGTCGAATTAGACAATGATTTGAATGCTACCAATTGTACATATTTCCCCCCGAAAATCTGCACAGAAAAAAAACCCGAAAGCTTTTAAACAGATATATCATGTTAAGGAGGGGTATTTGCGAAAAATACCAGTCGAGAGAATGTTGAATTGCGTGCGCCGTAAGGCGAGGGAAATTCATTCTCAAGACTGGTATTTTTCGCAAATACCCCTCAAGAACATGCTATATCTGTTTAATTACACCGAATATTAATGTTCAAAAAGTTGTTGTTCGGTCAACAGAACATACCACATGCAATAAGTTAAAAAGGCCAAATAAAGTAGATGTTGAAGATCATTACAGTTCTTGGTGCAAAAGTCAATGGAATTAACTGCAAATTGTGCACCAACAAATACATCTTCATCTTTTACAAATAAAAGATTTTAGGAAATTTCAAATCCAATTTACCGCCCTTATTCGGTATTATAATGACTTTGGAAACCTACCGTCTTTTTACTGGATACCTAAACTTCACAAAAATCCTTATAAAGAAAGATATGTATTGCTGCACGGGTCATCTAGATGTTCGATCAAACATCTTTATAACGCATACCATTCTCTTGATAGTACAAGATGACATTCAAAAATATTGTGAATTGGTATATTCAGTGGTATATAACCAGTGTTGGAAATAAGATGTGAATTCCTAAAAATTATAAAGATCTTCTCTAAAATCTAAGGTCAACTTCTCATTAAAAGTACTTCTCTTTAAAAATTGAAATTGTAGACACATATTCATTTGACTAATATCTATCATTGAATATTGGTAAACTACTGTTACCTCTAATATATAGGGTTATTACATGTACCTAACAATTTACATTGTCCAGAGATTCATTTTAAGTTCAAATATTTCTAATTTATTTTTAATTACTAGTTACATTTTTCTTTTTAAGAAAACAATGATCTGTCTTGGCGTTGTTTCGACTGTTATTTGGTTGTTGGTTTCCTTTTTAAGGAGGATAATGTCAGAAATTTCTTCATAAGACTTCTAGATTGTCTTAAATTGGGTGGTTTGGCATGTCATTTTTCATTGATAGAACATCATTTACTTGTTTTGCTTTACAGGTTTGTTATGAAAAAGAATTATGCCAGTTACAGAAATGTATCTGCACTACTCCATTAATAAAAACTGTTCGTACATTTAAGTTGTCGCAAATGTTGAAAAATTAAAACATCAAAATAGTTGAATATAGCATCTTAATGGTCGTAATTAATATTTGAAGAAAGACATCTAGGTTAACGTACGTTATACAGTTACACAACACATTTTGACTTATTATTTACTTTATAAATCAAACCAATCAAATCAAATATTTTATCATTTAAAAAGAAGTGTATGCAAATGCCAATATGACATTATATTTGTTCATAAAACTAATATTGATTGAAAATCAAATATAAATTCTTTGTTTCTTTAATTGACCTCTCTAAATAATTTTCAATATTTGCTCTCTTTGACAAAATGACATTTAGGGGATAAAAAATAGATATAAAATCAATGTATTTGACCACAAAAGCTAAAAGGAGAATTTTAAACATTCGTTTTTAAGTGTGTTTGTCTTTAACCTGGCATGTCCTCATGTTTGAAGTAAACTTAAAGAATAAACCAAGTATTAAGAAAAAAGCAAATGTCATGACTCTAATCAAACCCTTTAAAACAAATTCAAATAATCTTGTTTAGTCGTTGAAAGTACATATCTGTTAAACTGTTAAATAGATTATTCAACCTGAATATGAACACCTACATGAAGTATATCTCTTATATGATACGCAAAAATAAAACAGTATAGGGTAATTATCCTTTATACACGGTAAATCACGTGCACATTTTAATCCATTCTATCGATTTCATCCTTCCATTTGGACTCTTCGGGATAACTAAAGAGTCCCAATGGAAGGATGAAATCGATAGAATGGAACTGTACAGATCTAACATTGTTGGGTTGATGTTAAGACGAGTTGTATATATATATATATATATATATATATATATATATATATATATATATATATATATATATATATATATATATAAAACTCGTCTAAGTTGAGTTGTATATATATATATATATATATATATATATATATATATAACTCGTCTAAACATCAACCCAACAATGTTAGATCTGTAAATTTGCTTTCGAAAATTTTTGGTTCTTCCCTCGCCGGGATTCGAACCCATGCTACTGTGATATCGTGACACCAAATCGCCTGCACTGCAGCCGTCCCGCTAGACCACACGACCACCTGGGCTCTCAAAAAAGAGCTTTCGCTGGCCGTGTGTTACCTTTCCTCGTCAGTTTTAATCTAGCGGCGTACTACAGTACATGATATATAAGGCATTGAGATGTTATTGATACAGATCAGCTCAATTATCTATAGTAAAGGATCCTACAAATTAATGCAAGATACAGTCACAGAAAATAATTATATTTATAAGTACGTCTGAGTCAGTGACAACCCTACAACAGATGTATCCATCGGATCACCAGCAATGATGGTGATACATGGCTGTGTACATAATGTATATACAACTCGTCTAAACATCAACCCAACAATGTTAGATCTGTAAATTTGCTTTCGCAAATTTTTTGTTCTTCCCTCGCGGTATTCGAACCCATGCTACTGAGATATCGTGACACCAAATCGCCTGCACTGCAGCCGTCCCGCTAGACCACACGACCACCTGGGCTCTCAGAAAAGAGCTTTCGCTGGCCGTGTGTTACCTTTCCTCGTCAGTTTTAATCTAGCGGCATACTACAGTACATGATATATAAGGCATGGAGATGTTATTGATACAGATCAGCTCAATTATCTATAGTAAAGGATCCTACAAATTAATGCAAGATACAGTCACAGAAAATAATTATATTTATAAGTACGTCTGAGTCAGTGACAACTCTACAACAGATGTATCCATCGGATCACCCGCAATGATGGTGATACATGGCTGTGTACATAATGTATATACAACTCGTCTAAACATCAACCCAGCAATGTTAGATCTGTAAATTTGCTTTCGCAAATTTTTTGTTCTTCCCTCGCGGTATTCGAACCCATGCTACTGAGATATCGTGACACCAAATCGCCTGTCACTGCAGCCGTCCCGCTAGACCACACGACCACCTGGGCTCTCAAAAAAGAGCTTTCGCTGGCCGTGTGTTACCTTTCCTCGTCAGTTTTAATCTAGCGGCGTACTACAGTACATGATATATAAGGCATGGAGATGTTATTGATACAGATCAGCTCAATTATCTATAGTAAAGGATCCTAAAAATTAATGCAAGATACAGTCACAGAAAATAATTATATTTATAAGTACGTCTGAGTCAGTGACAACTCTACAACAGATGTATCCATCGGATCACCAGCAATGATGGTGATACATGGCTGTGTACATAATGTATATACAACTCGTCTAAACATCAACCCAACAATGTTAGATCTGTAAATTTGCTTTCGCAAATTTTTTGTTCTTCCCTCGCGGTATTCGAACCCATGCTACTGAGATATCGTGACACCAAATCGCCTGCACTGCAGCCGCCCCGCTAGACCACACGACCACCTGGGCTTCACAAAATAAAGCTTTCGGTGGCCGTGTGTTACATTTCCTCGTCAGTTTTAATCTAGCGGCGTACTACAGTACATGATATATAAGGCATGGAGATGTTATTGTTACAGATCAGCTCAATTATCTATAGTAAAGGATCCTACAAATTAATGCAAGATACAGTCACAGAAAATAATTATATTTATAAGTACGTCTGAGTCAATGACAACTCTACATCAGATTTATCCATCGGATCACCAGCAATGATGGTGATACATGGCTGTGTACATAATGTATATACAACTCGTCTAAACATCAACCCAACAATGTTAGATCTGTAAATTTGCTTTCGCAAAGTTTTGTTCTTCCCTCGCCGGGATTCGAACCCATGCTACTGAGATATCGTGGCATATCGTTTTAAAAATGTACACGACAAAAACTCATCTAATAAACAACAAAACAGACAACTATAAAATTAAAAATACAAAAATCGGAATTATATTTTCTTATGTCTAAAATTACATTTTTGTAAATTCTTCTGTATTCAATGTTTTATGCTATAGTCATTTGGAATAAAGTTATTACATTAATATTGCTATTTTCTTGTATCTGGTATCAACATAGTGAAACTCGCCTCAATATTCCTAAAATATAAGTTAGTATATATATGACAAGTTTGTGTGGTTATATTCCTCAAGTATAACTGTTTGTGTTAAGTCGTTATAACAACGATAAAAAGAGTTGACATTGTGCTTTGAAAGTGCGAAAAACTCCATTCAGAGAAATATTGAGCAGGGGTTTCCAATGCCAGGCCAAAGGATATTCCTAGTCGCAAAGTTAAAAAAAAAACTATTGGTATGAATAATGAAGGTCGACGAACAACGATGGACTTCTCATTGCAATGGACAATGACTAAATGAACAGATATATACAGGTATTATAGAAATGTGTCAACAAGTATCTAACTGAAAGTTACTAGTAGCATGCACCTATCAGATTTCGAATAATTGCATTTATTCATACAGCTTCATTGAATAGATATGTAAAAGGTAAAATCACAAAAATACTGAACTCAGAGGAAAATCTAATCGGAATGTCCATAATCACATGGCAAAATCAAATGACAAAACACATCAAAAACGAACATACAAAAATTGTCATATTCCTGACTAGGTACAGCTCATAAAATGGTTTAGGATCGAATTTTAGTCTTTCACTTAAATTACTAATGTATACAATAATACCGACCTTTATGACAAAAACAGTACTTAGTCAACATTGGATTGAATTACACTAAAATCAAAAGAAAGAAAACCAAATTCTTATTTTATTTTTTTGACACGAAAAATAGTTGTTTAATTTAAACCCAGTGATTCTACTCCAACTATCTCAACGAGTTCTCTCACGCCCTTTTCCAGCTACTCTTAAGATATCGCCCCTGTTCAATTGAACAGTTGAAACAATAGACCCAGTAGAACCGTGTTTATATCCATAACCACGAGCGACTTCATGGTTATTCTTTAGCAACATTAAGTTAGTGCTTGATCTTACTGCAAGAAAATACACCGCAAAGTAATATATTCCGCATGCACAGGAGCAGTAAAAAGACCGGTGTGTTCATTGTATCCTCCGACTCCATTAAGTAAACTTTGTCAAATACCAGTGTTTGCAAGGAAGACAATTTGATGTCTGTCGTCCGTGTTGACGAAAAGGATATTGTTTCATTTTGTATGGGCTTCACTTCGATATCTGAAAAAATAGTTAACGGAAGTCTGAATAACACGTAGGTTTAAAGATGCATGCTAATATTCAATATGATTTATTAACTTAATTTGTCTATGTGTATGTGTTTGTCGGCAAGTCTTGGATGAATGTGTTTGTTAACTGATACTTTTTGAAAACGCTACGGTCCTTGCATGTTATTACGTGTAATAAGAAAAGATAAGATAAAATTAGTGTTTACTTTAAAATAATACTATATTTGTTTTACTAAGCAATAATTTAATTTTGGATGTAACGCGTCTTCTGATTGGCTGACGTTATTTTGTAATCAACCCATAGACATAATTTAGTCATGTGACCGTGACGTCATCAACGTTTTTTCATGGTTTTCTACGGTTTAAAATGGAATTTAGAATACAATTATAAGAAATGACTGTAATATTTTTTCTGTCTATTCAAAATAACATAACAAATGTGGTGCACATTGTTAAATAACCCGCTACGCACGTTATTCAGTGTGCACCAATTTTTTTTTATGTTATTTCTTCATAGACAGAAAAAATATTACAGTCATTCCTTAAATAAAGCATCATAATATTAAACAATTACCCCATCTGCTTAAAAAAAAACACGTTTATCAACTTGAAGACACATGTAGTGTTGTCTTGTTAACGTATTTACTTTCTACATACACATACTCTGCATCTCGTTTTACTTACATTTTAGATATTGGATGAGTAAACTGAAGACAATTAAATGTTGAATTTCCGACGCTCAGCAAATTTAGTATATTTCTAAAAATACCTTTCCCAGATATGCAACTTTCAAGCTGTGTCCATAGTGTACGACAGTTTTTTTCGGACACTGGTACTGCATGATAACAAACATACAATCAATAGCATCCACAAACGTCGCATAGTATTTTAAAAGAATGGCTTTTTCTATGTTTGAACAATCATGGTTTTATTATATATTCTGAAATTCTATACAAGAAAATCTGTTCCCTTGCAAATGATACCTGCACAGCTGTCATAAGTGCTGAACAAGCTGTTGATTATTTAAGCATTCATTGTTTTACTGAGTTTGATACTTTAATCCTGTAAACAAATACGGTTCCTTATCCAGACTAGTATCGGATATCTCTGAATGGGTAGCGTATTACAGGGTAGTACAAGAATACTAAAAGATGTCATCGATCAGCGTTTGGCTTCAAGCATGTTGCAAACAGTTCTCTCAGCATTCATCATAAATATTAAGAGAACATTGATTTAGACAAAGTGAGACGTAATGCAAATCATCATCGACTGTTATGATCTTGTGAAAATTTTATATTTGTATTACTAAATTGCTATTACCGTATAACAGCCGTTATTCGAGTCCCCTAAAATCATAATAGGAAAAAAGACTAAAGTCTCCAAAGGAACAATCACAATTTCTAAGTCGGAGAAAAGCTAACAAAACTATGGTAAGTTCAAATTACTAGTAATGTTTTGTTTGTTATTATTTGTTAAAAAAATAATATACAATTTTATACGAATTACTTTTTAAGAGTATGACGAATTGCTTTTCCGAAATTTTCCGATTCGAAATTTTTTCCAAGAAGTTTATCAACATTATTAATTGCCTTTCAAGCATACCCAAATGTTAGTCCTACCTCTTGAGATATATCCTGTAATTTTCTGTTTGGCGCGAGCTTTTATTTAATGCCCTGTTTGATAGGACATTCATGACATAGGGGCCGAATCCACACGACATGTAAGCTTTTATGGTTCATATAACCCTTCTTTTTTATCCGGGCTTACGACCAGCAGATTTAGAAATTAAGGAATTAAGGTCGCAGACTTAAAAGTTAATGAATAAAATATGTTGAAAATCAAATTCTTAAAAGTTAATTGTTTTTAATATTGAACAAGTACGGTCATCATAGGTCCGCTTTCGCTTAATGCTAAAAGTAAAAAGTTGAAAAAAATGAAGCTCATGCACGTAAGCTGTCCAAACAAGAATTAATAGATGCACTGAAATTATTATTCATTATTCTGTCTTTCAGTATTTTAGCCAGAGGTGATGGCTTATCAATATATTCAATTATGATAAAAAAAAAAATATAAAGTTTACGAATTGCTGCTTGAGAATAATTTGATTTTCATCAAACAGACTTTAAAGATGGCCTGACAAGAACTGGCGGTCAAATCTTGCTCAATACAGGACAAAAATCAATATTCTGTCCAAAACAATAGAAGACTGCAAAATTTTAGATTAATGAGCTGACTTAGCAAGAAGTGAAGAAAATCCCCTTATGACTGCCGTCATTTTGAATATTTCCGAAGACATTATTTTATTTTGTAGAACGTAAACCATACACTCAAAGAAAATCTTTCAGTGCATTGTGTTAAGAGTTCATAAAATTGTATACCTTTTGAACAAAAGCAGTTTCTATTGGTCCCTTGCTTCTGTCACTCGGATCATCATAGCCTAAAAACTGAAATACACAAAATAAAAATAAACGTTTTAGAAATGATTAAGTTGCTTTTATTATATTAAAAGCATATTATATATAAAGCCTCAAAGCGAATTCGAATTCTTACCATGCGGCTACCAACATCTGCATACAAATTCAACTTTTGACTTTTCTTCTATAAATTTCCTTTTTGGGCCTTTTTATGTCATAAATATATGGGAATCAAGACATTTTAAATGCTTACGGGTCCTAGGGCATACACATTACTTACTTTTATTCCTTTTAATGTGCATTGCATAGAGCAATGACAATTAATAACATGGAAATAATTAATTTGAATCCGTCACTGTTTATATCTTATCTAAACCAACACCCAAACTTTTTTCTGAGCATTCTGATGAATGCAAGCTGCATTGTTTGGATTGTGTAAAGTGAATATAAAGTTAAGAAAGGATGTTTTTTTGGGAGATAATATTTTATATATTATATGCAAATAGGTTGTGTTTAATTGGTTTAGTTTAATTGGTAAATGTATTGTTGGCGTTTAATGCACCTGTCTGTCCTATTGGGTATATTGTGGTGTCAAGTGGAGGAAACTGGAGTAGTCGGAGAGTGCAACCGACATTTGAATGAATACTGTCAATCCTAGTCAATTAAGATTGGAAGTCGAACTCACTGTGCTGTACATGCGAGGTTCGCTAGTCGTTTCTGTAAATGAGCAACGTTGATCACTCGTCCAACGGGATTTAACTGAAAAGGATAGGATGCAATTTCAGAATTTGTATAACATCAAATGAAGCCTTTTAGAATTTTTTTTTACAGAAGTTATTATGCTTATATCTCTCTTTTTTCTGTTCTTATGTCTGGTACTTGTCAATAGCTTGTAGTTTGTGTCATGGCTTAATAAACTCATTTTATATCCCTATGAATAAGGCTTACGCAAGATCCGCTGAAATAAAAGTCTAATGCAGCATGTTTACAATGCTTTTTATAGCAATAGTCACTAAAAAGATAAATTCATAATTCAGTATTCCCAAGATGACTTTTATATACATTCATAGCACGTATATAACACGTTTAGTTGAGAAAAATGACAGCAACATTTTATATAAAAACGACGACATTCTATTTCACATACCGTGCACATGCTTCTTATCCATGCAGTTGCTATACAGGTTTCAAGTAGCATATTTTTGTATTTTAAATGTTTTTACTTCATGAAAACATATTTTGTTTATTAGTTAACGAAGGTCAAAAGTATAAAAGTAAACAAATATTTACTGGTTTAATGACCAAAGGTTTGAATAATGTAAAATGCAACATCATTCACGCTTACTTTTAGTACAGCTGTTAAAATGTAAAAACATTTTTGTGGGGTCCTTCTGAGTTAATTAGACCTTAGTTATTGCTAACATCTTGAATAAAATAACCGTAAAATTTGAAATGGCTACATTAAAGAGACAAAAATCATTGTTAAATGTCTTTCCAACTGAATTCACATCAAAGAGTAAGGACACATAAAATTCGTAACCGTCACACTATTTGTTCATCTCCTTTCGGGTATTGATGCGACTCGTTTGAATGATATAAGATCGTGTAAGACAAAACGACCTGAACTAATTGTTCTTTTAACAAATGGCGGAATTAATGAATTCAAACATAAAACTATCACTTATCTAACGAGATTTAGAATATCTATAAACGAGATTTAAAACATCTCACGTTACCATCGCCTTCTTTTTATAAGCCTACGTGTTTTCATACTTCATGATCACTTCCATTGATTATCAAAGATTAGGCAGTAATCTTGCTATCAATAAGTGTGGCATCTTTTGTTTTAGAGGTTATCTGCACTTTTACAAATCTACAGTAACATCGACGTATTATTTACTTAATTGAAAAACGAAATAGCTTATATGTATAAACAATCCCACAAGATGCAGAAAACTTTTTTTCAAAATTAGTCAAATGCTTTTAACTGGAAAGCAGTTATTCACGTTCCGATTGTTATAACATCTCTATCGAGCTTAAGTCAAGAATAAACGGTTAGTGTCGTTGATCAAGTCAAAGAGAGATAACTCAAATATATTTATATACTCTGTCAGCTTCAGTCCATGTCCACTTTTTTCCTAGCGCTTCAAAAATGATTTATAATGACCGTATGATTGTCTACGTTCACTTGGCGTTACTATATACAAAGTCAACTTACGGTTCGCCCCTTCAAGGATTGGGGTATCATTGTGAATGAATTGTCTCGTGAATCATGTTTAGGTGACACGAATTCGAAGCTGTATTTGCTTAATAAATGTTCGCTCGTTTTAGCCGGCACGATTAATGCTTTGTTGCATCGTATCGATGTGTCTAATGATATATTCCGATATCAGCATCGCATTTAAAGAGGATGCCCATGCAATCCAATCAAAATTCCGATCTATCAAATCAGGTGCTCGTATGTGAAAATAACGAAATCATAAATTTATATTCTAAATAGATTGATGTCATGGTATAACTTGCAATGTATTATAAAATTTATTATCATTTCATTTGTGAAATTTTATACCTGTCAAGACATTCTGTGTCATATCCTGATCTTTGTATGCTACTCGTATATTCTTAGTGCTAACATTATAAGGTCATCTTCCGCAGCAAATTTTCGTGTCCTGTAATTTCACTATACAGTGGCGGATCCAAAAAATTTCAAAAGAGGGGGCCCGCTCCAGTCATGCTTCAGTGATTCCCTTATTCTTGATTGATGATCATGATCATAGGTGTACATTCGTTCGATAAATTATAACTGTTGCCTAAATTTGTTACCCCAAGCATTTTCCCTGTGAGCTAGAAGAATTGCCACTGCCTAGATTTAAAGATTTTTATTTTTTGTGAAACTTTCAAGAGTTTTCAGTTTTAAGCTAAATTATACTCTTCATTTTTTTATAGTATGTAATAGATGTGCCTTGGTGTGCCTAGGTTAATTGCCCTTAATTTGGACAGATTAATTATTTAGTATGTAAATGTTTATTTTAAGTTAAATTTGATTTAAATATAGTAAGATAAAAGTAAAGAAGGCTAATTTAACTGTTTTAGTATTTAACTTTTGTTGTTTTAATAATGTTTTAAGAATATTCATTTATTTAACTTTTCTTCAGTACCTTTTATGTTAAAATTAGCCTGTTTAATGACAAGTTTATGATATCATTTGATATTCAGTCGGAGTCGGCCTTGCACAGGCCTCCAAATACTCGCCGGAACTATAATTAGGACTACTCGAGTCTAGAGTTAGCCACCATTTCGGTGCAGTTCGCCAGAGTTAGTCACCCCTTTTTGGTGCAATTTTACTATAGTCCGGCCGATTAGTGCAGATATAGAGCAGAACTGCTCACTTGATGAGGAAAGCATGAAACTTTGCATAGTAGTTCTTGGTTATATACCCTTTGATTTCAGCTATGGACCCACTCTGAGAAATCCAATATGGCTGCCATTTCAAGATGGCGGAAAAACGGTATAAAATTCAAGATTGTCCTAAAGGTATTCTATATAATTTCGGAAATTAAAGCACTGTAATGATTCTTTAAAAATGGACTTCATGTTCTTGAATTTGTTATCAATTAATTCTAAAGTATAAAACAAATAATTTGGGTATTTCTATAATACATAAGTTGCAAATATGGCTGCATATACAAAAACAAAGAGTGAAATTAAAAATGTTAATCAATATGTTACATGTTATTGTAATTGTTCTTTAAACGCTTTCAGTTTTAATGGTTGGAATGAAATAGGTTGAAACGAGTCGATTGACGTTAATATAGGTCGGTTAAATGTGGTGGAATAGTAGGTATGTCATCTGAACTTTGAGGCAGTGCCGAGGACACCTTGTCTCGTGTCGCTTCAATGGCACGTCTTTCGTCACTTATCGCGTTTTTATCTGCCGTACCCACTACGTTGTCAATTTATTCTATGTAATCAATAGGTGTACCTTTCTTCAGGCGCATTAGACGATTGCCATCATTTAAAATGGTTAAGGGGCAGCTATTTCCTTTTCCAACTAGGTGTGTAACCAATTTGTAACATTTCAGCGAGCATGGTCCTAAAATGCACTCCTGGTCAGCCCCTTTTTTTGTTTTAATGGTTACAGTCATGTTTGAATTTGGCAGAACTGTGATGGTTCGTTTTATGCAAACTATCTGAGTTTCCATTATCAACAACTGGCGCATTTATCACTTTATTGTTGATAGTAATTGTAGAAGTACTCAGGTTTATCACTGCGATCAGTGTGTCCAAAATAACTAGCCTAAGTAAAACATCGTCTGTTAATGGCTCTTTGCACACATCCCATTGTATGTTTACTCTATTAATGTCGAGAGTCGTTCCTTATAATCTTCCCAATAACAAGCTGTTTACCCAAACCACGTAGCGTTACGTTCTCCAAATCTCCATTTTCTGCCGGAATTAATTTCTCATTTACTAAATAATATATGTTATCATTGCAGCAGTGTCCACAATCATGCTCACATTCTGGTCATGTATAGTACCTCGTACTACTAAGCTCTTTCAAATGGTTCGTCTGATGACAATATTGGACGAGGAGGTGGGCCTCTGTTCGATTTTGTGATAAGGTGATGTTTCATGGCCTATAGACTTTGGAATCTGAGTTGTCCTACTGACCCAACCATTTGCTCCTTTGTTGGGGTTACACTTTGATTTGCTCCGTATCCTGGTGAAGGTGACGGTTGTCTGAAATATTCGGGATTTTTGGAGTTTGTCCCTGGAGATGCTAACCGTTGTCTTTAGGGACTATATGATCTCTAGCTTAGTGGGGGTGTTGCTGATCGATAGGCATTAAGCTTATGTGTACATCATCTGCCGATTTACCGCGATTGTATTGCTCAAGAGATCTTCAACGTTTATATTGATCAGGTGATCTTCCATTGAACAGGTGATCTTCCATGATTTTTTATCAGAAGAACCGAGATTATATTGATCGGCCAATCCAAAGTTATGCTGATTAGTTGAAAGCATAACATCAGCTAGTTTTGTGACAATTTGTGTGAGGTTATGCAACTCATAATCCAAAGGACTGCTCATATTTTCTTTATCGGTCGGTGATACTGCGACATCAGCAAAGTAGACTTGTCGATGGTCATAATTGGCACTTTTTTTATCCATATATCGCCATCTGGTTTGCTTTTGAGGTTTTCAATTGTTTTAACGCCTTGTTGAATGTTTCTGGGTTCCTCTCTATTACATGTCTTGAAGAATCTTTGTCTTTACATCCTCGACGGAATGTTTTGGTTCCAAACTGGTTTTATCGTCTTTCTTGCTGAAGCGCTGCTCCAAATGATTGTTTTTTTAAGGCCTTGGAATCATCATCTGTGTTTACCATGTTAGCGTACTCAAAGCCAAGATCGGCTTGGCAATCTGGGGCCTACACACATTTTTCCTGGTTTCCTATTGTGATCTACCGGCATTTCGTTCAAATTGGCAAAGGAACGCCTCCCAAGTGATGGAACCTCTTTAATTGAGTTTTTGCATTTTTGGCAGCTGTGGGCTTCGGCTCCGGTCCCTTGCACGAATATTTTCTTGCCATTGGGTATATTCTCTCTCCAGTGAAGAGTCTGAATAAAAGGTGTTGCCACACTCTTTTTGTTTCCTCTGCCCTTTTCCTGGATCGGTCAATGGAGTCAACTTGCTGTTATGGGAAGCATATTAGACCTCCAGAAGCGGACGAGGTTGTCATAATTGGAGTGATGAATGTGGAATTTGCCATTGACTCGACGGGGATGATACCGTCAGTAGGCAATGCATTCAACATTGGAGAAACTTGATAGAATCCACCTGCAGCCAATTGTTTCTGTAATGGTGTGCTGCTCTGAACCAAATATTATTGACTCATAGTAGATGGTAAGTGTGCGTAAGACGACACATAAGCCTTATGCTGGTATCCTTGATTAGTACTAGAGGTTTATAGTATGTTCTTAAATGGAGATTAACGCATTCTATTTGAAAAAGAGAATTTCTATTTTATTCTCTTTTTTTGATGGTTTCAAATTCGGTTGACGATGTGAATTGAAATAAACACTTTTTGTCAACAAATCTATAAGATAATGGAAATGCGCTTACATGATTTTATCAAATTTGAGGAAATCTCCCCACTCAATGAAGAAAAATAGTCTTCTTGAATTGAAAAACGTACCAGTGGGGAAATTCCCTACATACACTACACATATAAAACCAATAACATTAGAATGGGGAAATATCCCCACATTCACATCTACAATCAAAAACATCAGAATGCGGAAATCCCCACGATAAGATTAATTATTAATTGGAAAATACAAGGTTTAATATTGCTGACTATCAAATGGGGAAATTTCCCCATAATTTCATCATGTTCAAATTATAGAAAATATTGTTGACTATCAATTGGGGAAATTTCCCCATAATCTCATCATGTTCATATCAGATATTGTTGACTACACTTTGGGGTAATTTCCCCCATAATCTCATCATGTTCCTATTAGATATTGTTGACTTCAAATTGGGGAAATTTTCCCATAATCTCATTCAAGATTCAAATTTACGGCAAATCAAATAATTGTATGTACTAAAACTGTCATCCCAAGTCGTGAAATTTAGACAGTGTTTAGACAGTTGAAACAAATGTGTACCAATGAGACAACTCTCCATCCAGGTCCCAATTTGTAAAAAAAACAAACATTATAGGTATAAAAGAAGGTCTTCAACACGGAGCCTTGGCTCCTACCGAACAGCATGCTGTAAAGAGCCGAAAGTGACTACCGTAAAACCATTAAAACGGGAACACCTAAGGTCTAATCAATATCAAAAACGAGAAACGAGAAACACTTATGAACCACATCAACAAACGACATCTACTGAACCTCAGATTCCTGACAAAATGTTTGAATATTTTGTTGTTATCCGTATAAAGAAGGCAGAGTGTTTTGAATACAGATTGCTTTTAAACACGAGGAGCTTACTTTAAATCATCATCATTAGGAACAGACCTCCTTAAAAGAGAGGCAAATGATACCAGAAGAAAATTCAAACTCATAAGTCGAAAATAATCGGACAACAGACCAACAATAGTACACAAAACACAACATAAAAAACCAAAGACTAAGCAACAAGAACCCACAAAAACACAAGGGATTGTTATATTCTTACGAAACCACAAAAACCACAAAACGCACACACTCCTTTTATAACTTACTGTTTTTCTATTCTATAGCGAGTACATATTTTTTTTATCGTACAGGTTAATAAAAGGGATGCATTAATATGCTATGGCCTTTTTGCCTGGAGAAGTGTAAACCCTATTTTCGTCATAATTTCTAAATTTAGTAATAAAACATTCAGAAATATACACTTCAAGTCAAATATTAGTGGATAATTAATATTAATTAAAAAACCGATTTCTCCTATGCAATAATACATTTGATATTGATCTGTTACACCTTATATACTAGTAGAACATTAGTATTTTTCTATCATAGATACAGATTACCCAGAAAAGAAAAAGAAAACAAAGTGAACAAGACAAAACCAGACCTGAATTGAAAAAGCAGAAGAAAGGCAAAAAAGGTACGCTATTGTACAGTTCTTGTTACAGTGGCATTTGGAGGAGCAATGACGATTTTGTTCAATGCCGTTACCGGTGGCATTCATTACCACTGTTTGTTATTACAAAAAAACGGACATATTTTAGTTTGTTTGAATATTCAAAATATGCATAGGGGGAGTTGGCATATGATATATTGCTTATAGAATTCTTTTAGTTCAACTGATTTCAAAGTATTTTTTAATAAGTTAAGTCAAACGCGTTGTCTTTGCTTGCTAATATTAATGAGAAAACTAAATATTTTTCTTCTTTTCAAATTAAATATTTTTCATTTGAGCAAAACATCTGGACGTTTTATTAGCAAACTCAACTTGAAATCGGTAATTGACTACTTTATAATATTTATTTGATTTTCTTTGTTCATCAATCAACAACATTTAAAGTCGATTTTTTTGTATTTTCAGGAAATACGAAGAACATGACAACTAGACGCACCATATATGGCTATATATGTCAAACGAAACATATATTTTATTCTATAATACAGGAACTAATAGAAGTCATTTTCGTTTTTGATTTGATTTGTTATATACACGAGTTATCATATTTTTTGTGGCTATTTTACCTAGCAATTGAACAACATATGGTTTCAACAGCAACAGTACAAGAGTGCGAGAGGTCGTAGGTTAGAACCCGGCTGGATGAAAACGGAGACTTTAGAATTTGTATTTGTTGCTTCTCCGCTTTGCACGCAGCATGAAGGAGTTTGATCAAAGGATTGATTGGCTCGAAGTGATAATGCTATGTCCGTTTCGGTGGACTGTTATCTTATGAACAACATGGCAGTTGTCACATGTGAAGCAGTATTTTCTTCCCTTTCGGAGTTGCCGAGATCACCCCCGGCTTTTGGTGGGATTCGTGTTGCTTGTAGGTTTTAATTTCTTTGACGTTTCTTCTTCACTATTGCTTGTCTTTTCTTTTGTAGCCATGGCGTTAGTTTGCTTTCGATTTATGAGTTTGAATGTCCCACTGGTATCTTTTACTCCTCCTTTATGAATTAGCTTGTTAAAAATCCGACTCAGCGTGTGGTTCAAGTGTAAAGTAAAGTTATTTTTCATGTTACATTAACTTGTTTTTGTCCTAAATATGCATATTTATTTCCCGCTGGATAGTGCGAAGCCAACATAATCACCAAGATTCATCTTTTATTTCGTATTTCGTTTTTAGACGGAATGTAAATCTTTGCAAAATGCTGTAGAAATGGATAAATTCACATAATGGGGACATTTCCCCATTCCGTGTTTATTGTTTATTTCTTCGACATAGAAAATGACCAATTACACAGCCTGTTTTAAAGATTATTTTCATGTGGGGAAATTTCCCCAATATTGTTTAGTGTTCACGTATGTGTTGTCTTCCTGTATAGATGTTTTCCCACTACTTGTAATTTAATGGGGAAATTTCCCCATTTCGAATTCTTTTATCACCATATTGAAAGTCATATTTAATTTGGGGATATTTCCCCACTTTATTTATGATGTTAATTACAGTTACTAACACACACTTCTTAAACTTAAAATTATCTTTGAAGAAAAGTGGGGATATTTCCCCAGTCTGAAGGTCTTTGTTCTGGAGATATTTCCCCAGTATAAAGGTCTTTTTATTCCGGGGATATTTCCCCATTTTCATTTTTTTTAAATTCATTATGATCATAGATGAGGAATAATTTCAATGTTTACATTTTAATGTATGTTATAGCAAGGACTTTCATCATTTTTTGTTGCTGCATGAATATAAAGTTAACATCAGGTGTAATTCTGGATAAATTTTCACTAATTTTTAGCAACTGAATCGCCTTGCCTTCTTCAAATAAAGATGTTTTTTACAATAAACGTTGACAATCTTTTTGTTTACCGAATTTGAAACCACACTAAAAAGAGAATAAAATAGATATTCTCTTTTTCAAATAGAACGCGTTGATTGTTGTGGAACAATTTGAACTGTCTCATGCAGGGCCAAGGGCCCTGACATAGGACTTTTGACTTAAGGTGCTGACACCTTCAACAGAGTTTGCGCGGTTTATGGTTCATGCGAACTACAATTGGGGAAAGACCCACGGCATGGATTTTGTGGTGTACTTTTGGTAAACTTGCGTTGTACTGGCTAAGGTCAAATTTTGGCTTAGATGATGTGTCCATTGCCGAAATATTAACTTCTTTATTTCGATTGTCCACTGATTCATTTACAACAGATGCCAGTTGTTGGAAGGTACCCTGCTGTTCAAATGCACTTTTAATAGAACTGTGTCTTCTTCCTCAGTTGTTGTCAGCTTGTCCATTCGTCTCACCACAATATTGAATATCTTATTGGTCTGACCATCAATTCCGCCAAGCAGTTATTACTAGCCTTGTGGTCTATCCTGTCTTCAGAATGCTGAAGTTGCTGAGATATTGCTTTCATCTGTTTGTTATTAATAGTCATTGCCTCTTAACTATTTTGATCTGAGCGTCACTGATGAGTCTTATGTAGACGAAACGCGCGTCTGGCGTATAAAATTATAATCCTGGTACTTTTGATAACTATCTGTTCAGCTTGAAATGTAATGAGATTAACACATATTTTATATATTCGTGCTTTGCTCTGTTTTATATTGCGGTAAATCTCAGCTGTTTTTTGAGCATTTGATTTTCTATCTGCTAAATAGTTTTGGTACAATTGTTTGATAGTCATTTCTGAGCTGTCCTCTGTTAAAGCGTCTTCAGCTGTGGGTTTCTCCATATCCCCAAGTGATTCAGTTTCTGCCATTTCAATGTTCTTGTCCTTGTTGTCCTCAATTCCTGCCATTTCACTGATATGTGTTTAACTGATTCTCAATTCACAGTTTAATGTCTCAAATTGCAAAACATTGCGACCCAAGAGATAAGATAGGCACAGAATAATATCTTAAGGCAGATAAATCCCAAATCACAGCTTTTATGTGTGACCCAAGACAACAAATAGTGCAGCTTTTAATGAAAGCTACTACTGCAGCTTTTTATGAAAGCTACTACTGTGTGTATGAAATGACAAGCAAGGCAAAATCACAAAGGACAGAACTGGGACATATACCAAATGACACTATACATAAATAAAATGCTTATATTTAGGTCAATTCTCAATAATGAATATTTGCTTATTTTTCAAGGCGGCCATTTTGTATTTCAAAAATTGATCAAAGCAAAATCTTGCTAAGTACACCAAGTCATTCAAATATGTTGATCTTTGTGCACCAAGCATCAAATCCACTGTGGTTTGTGCAATCCTGGAAAATATTTTAGAACGTACGGCAGCCATCTTGAAATAAGCCGCCATATTGAATTTTGAGGGTGGGTCCATAGCTAATATTGCTCAGTACACAAAAATGTACCATCATGCAAAAATTGGTGCTTTCCTCATTATTTGAGCAATTTTTTCACCGATCGGCCGGACTACTACTTTAAAACACAACGCGAAGCAAATTTACTTTATTTTACTTAAAAGACTAACTCTGGGAACACTCTATTTTTCATTTTACATTTGAAATTACTTTATTTTTGAACTTCATTTAAGACAGTTTTCTGACTCCTGTTTATATCCGACTTTGTTTAAATTCATGCAATTATTGTACATTTGTAAATAAATTATAGTTTCATTTGATTAATTGTTTGTTGTTCAGTTCAGCCATAATCTGATATCAGGTAAGTAAGTAAGTAAAACTTTATTTGGATTCGGCATATATTTAGTACTGCAACTGACATCGAAAAAGACGCTTAGTTAACGAGTTTAATGGTCCGGAATAACACACGGCTGCAAATTGTTTTAAATGATAGAATAATATCTATATTTTAATTTCCGTCGGGTCGTAAAAAGTTTCTATGGTCACATTTTTGTAGTTTATCCCTTTAATAGGGGTACCCCTCAATTTACGGTTTTGGGTAGTTACCTTAAAATCCAAAAATATATTTTTTGGTTAAATTTCCCGCTATTTTCGTAAATATTTTCTATGCACAAATCATCAAGGATCATCGGAATGATGAAGACATAAATATAATACCATCTCCAAGTAAAACTTTCAAACTTAAAGTTGGCTGATTTTTTAGATAGAAATTTAACGCGTTTTTCTTTGAAAACAAGAAAACATATGATTCAAAAACAGTATTTGACATTTGAGAGGACAAAACATATTATTGCGATACTGCATGCAAATTTTGTTCGGCAAATTCCAAACAATTTTGTCAAAAACTCAAAAATAAAAACATCATTTGTACCTTTTTTATTACGGAAATTTCCTATCCGTCAAACAGCTCCACCATTTATATTTTCCTTCACAATCAATTTGATAGTTTCGATGTGATTAAGTAGATTTTGTAGGAGAAGTTAATTTATTTTTGAGTGATTTGAATATATATAGTAGTTCTTTCGTGTATTTTCTGTAAAAAAGTTATATTTTTGTTAATAAAATTTTGACTTTATATATAAGTTAACCAAATCCTTCGGATAAGAGGTTTTTCCGGATAATAATATAGTTGACATTGTGTGAAAATACATTGTATGTCAATGTTTAACCTCAGAGCAATTAATATGCATGCAAGTGGTCGGGGGAAAAGTACTATTGAAGTTTAGCAGAGATTTGGTGTGTGACAAGGTGATGCTAAAACCAACTTCTCTTGAAATTCTGCTTTCCGTGGGCGAATCATCAGTGATGTTATGAGACTTGCACCAGATTGCAAACTTGGTGTGCATCTTTAAATTAGATTGATTGATTGATTGTTGGTTGCTTAACGTCCAGTGGCAAATATTTCATGCATGTTCAGGATGAGAACAAGTTAACAATAAAAACAATAGGTAGGTTTTGTCATAATAGAGGCCATTCGGGATGATGATCGGCAAAATTTAGACTGCCAATGGAAAATGATGGTATATTGGATTGGGACAGAAATTGTCCATTGCAACATGCCACCTACGGACCCCTCAAAGAGTTGATGCAAGGGTTTTTAACGTGCAAAGAACGTGACACTCCCTTTACACGAGGCATCGGATTTAACGTCCCCATTCTGACCGGACGTGACTGCGAAATTGATACACATCCCGCACAGCCAAACGGACGCCCCACTTCGTTTTACTGCCGGTCGGGGGAAGACCAAGTGACCCTTGGGGAACTTTAAATTAGAAACAACAGAAATCCATATATGTGATCAAACTAATCGACATGTATCCTCACAACCTGAAACTTTTATACGATCTCGCGCTCAGTTTCTTCCTTGTAGTTTGGATATGAAAACAGGGTTTTTGTGTAAAAGAAAAACCTTAAAAAACAACAACAGAAAACTACGCAAAACTGAGTCCTTTAAACGTGTTGACAGTCTTTTAAGTTGTGCTTATTAATGTGAGTAATCATGTATCCATGCATAACCAAGTACTTATTGAAGTCAACACCTGTGCAATTGAGTAAAACAGTTTCTGAAAAATTAGAATTTGAACGTGCTATCAGTTCATTAATAACGATTGTTAGTGATGTGATTTGTTCTTCCATAAGAAAAAGCCTTTCTCATGTAGCACATCCTCTATATATACCGATCAATTTTATCCAAAATTGTCTCTGATGCTTACCGAACTGCCAAACTCCAGAACTAACTAGATATTGTGACACCTTACAATTCAGACACAGTGGGGCCAAGGGATATGAAATTTAGAGTTTAGCTCTGAACTCAATTTAGGGGATGCCATATCTGCTGCAGGAAAATTGAAGTCTATGTTAAGACTTTCAGAATTACACCAAGGTGTGTCTGAAGGTGTGTCTGAAAATATCAGGGATACATTAAAAGAAGAACAATTACTTCACCCTGCCACCAGTGCTCTTATGAGCTATGTCCTCGTTTTGGTATTTCTATGGAAATGATGCCCGCATAGCTTGTTAATAGATATAGGAAGTTGTGATATGAGTGCCAATGCTAACATTAAAGGTCACGGTCCGGTCTTCAACACGGAGCCTATAGGCTCAAAAATTCATTTGTTAGTTAATTGATGAAAAATAAAACAAAGGCGCTTCTGAACCGTATATTCTCCCTAAAGATAAAAAAAATTCGTAAACGTATGGCTATTACAAAATCAATCGTTACTGTACATGTAGCAACATTTGCCCCATTACATTTGGGATTGGCAGTGCAGATACATCATGCATATGCATATGGGAATAGGGGTCACGAACATTGATCGAAACTTTGTACTCACATTTCTTTTGTGTTTCCTATGCAAAGGTAAGACTATATCTGACGAGTTTGACCGAATCATGACGGTATTTACGCTCCAGATAGCATTTGTACTCACAAAC
Organism: Mytilus galloprovincialis; assembly: GCF_965363235.1. Classification (NCBI taxonomy): domain Eukaryota; kingdom Metazoa; phylum Mollusca; class Bivalvia; order Mytilida; family Mytilidae; genus Mytilus; species Mytilus galloprovincialis. The sequence continues at coordinate 15,580,905 of NC_134845.1, read as the reverse complement.
TCTGTCCTGCGCCTAACTTGTTGTTATAAAAAAGGGACCTCGCATTCGCCTCGGGTGACTATAGTATATTTTGTGTTATAACTGCTCTGTCCAGACTTTGCAAAAACGCAATATGTATTTATCTATAATAACTAGATACTAATTTTCACAAAATACACAACCTTTAAGATGCAAAATTAAAAACACTGTTTCAGCGCTTGAATTTAGTTTTTTTCAAAGATAGAAAAAATATTGAAATAATTTGATAAAGTGGTGTTTTAAACTTTAAAAAATAATTCTGTAATATACTATAGTGAAATACTATACACAATATGAAAGTTTATGGATGTGAAAAGGTCAAGGCCACTTCTTCTTTTGTTATGTCTTAAATGGAAAAAAATCAGAAGGTTCCAAATCAACGCCATTTTGTAATGGCAGCTCTTCATATAAGTAGTCAAATTTGTCGTTTTAACATCGTTATAGCATATGCTTATGATTGAATCGTTTTTGTAGCATTCTATTGAATAAATAGACTATTTCTCCTTTTTGTCATTGTGGTTGAAATATTGATATTTTTAGGTCTGACCTTTGACCTCAATTTCACAAAATTGTGACCACTCTGGATTTTTACGACCCAACTTTTCTGATTGTACAAGTTTTCCTCTTTCCATCGATATATAATTAAGGTGTGTGTTCTTCCGGACCATTAAAGTTTTAAAAAATGAACTCTGGTTGCAGTACTAATTGACAAACAATACAAACATAAGCTCTAATGAGCTTTTCACCGAATGTAAAAACATATGCAATAACAAATAAAACAAGGCATGCAGCATGCAATAAATAATAAAAAGCAGCACCAAAAATTAACTCTAAGCAAATAGCATATACATGTAACTTGCAAACTACCAAAACATATATATATATGAAGCACTAAAATTTTAAAAAAATTTCTGTTAAAAATTATTTTTTAATGTAAAATAAGGAGTAGCTGGCCTACATAGAGTAAATATACCACAATACTAGTCTACCATGCTAAAACTATTTTATTTTTGAATTAATTATTCTAAAAAATGCTAATCTATACTTTACAAGATGTTTTCTCTTTTTTTTTTGTTCTGTTAAATATTTCATCTATTCTGTATACCCCAACAAGACCCTCATACAATGAACCAATAATCGTAAACTTTCACCGTAATTGGTTTGTGCTCTAGATGCATGGACTTGTTTCCGGGGAAAAAAAACAACATCAATGAACAAAAGTTTTTTCAACATTTCTTCCTTTCTTGACCAAATCATACGGTATTTTCAGTTTATTTACAGTATTTCCACACGTTAAGTTAATACCACAATGACAGGGTATCACTCGTTTTAAGGATCCCAACGAATAAATTTTCATTACTCGATTTTCAACAAGAAGCAGTCAATCGGTTCAACGATTTCTCTGAAGAGAACTCCCAAAAATCAATATGATCCCAAGATACGATAGATATTACACGATATATAAATTAACTGTATATGGAGTAATATAAATACAACACAAACAACATTTTTCACAAGTCAAAAAAAGTAAAATAGTATATAGAAGGTGATACAGTCAGAGCTTAGACATAAGTCTTAATCTGAAGATTTCAAGATTTGTCTCCCTTTAATTTTAAACAAATTATGACTTCAATAAGTCAATAAGCATGATAAGTGTTAAGCAAGAAATATTTTACCTGAATTAAAAAAATGCAAATATTGTCTGAGGACTGCAAGTGCAAGTCGATAAATTACCAAAACTGGTCAAGATTCCTAAGGCAGATACATGTAAGCCCATCATAATTCCGGGTTTTACGATCAAATACAATAAAACAATTCCAGGTGACAAAATACATCTTTGATGATACAAAATTTACACTAGAATTGAAAACCAAAATATTTATGGAAAGAAAGAAAAAGCAGGGATTAAAGAAACTCAAAATTGCTTTTAGTTTACAATGTTTCATGTTGAAATCCAATAAAATGGGACAGTAATTTTCTTTATCATTCATAAATGTTGATATTACATGTAGATGTTTTTATAGTGTAAACATAACTACAATTCCAAGAGGTAATTTCTTCTCAATTTTGAAGGGCCAGTAAAATCTGAAAGTGTCTTACTTTATTTTCACACAGGAACTAATATAATAGTGCAACTAGATATGATACACTTAAACAGCTTTGAATTTGAACTGTTACTTTTAATGTATACTCAGACATAGACATATAATATCATATGTCTCTGACTCGTGTATGAATTGAACAATATAAAAAGAGATAGAAATAGCTCTTTATTTCATAGTTTTACAAGACAACACACCCACCCACAGTGACACCCTCCCCAATACCAAAAAATAAAGATTTTTATGATGTCATAGGTGGTGCACTTTGGCCACTAATTAAAATAAAGTATTTTCATAGATATAAATAGACATAAACAAGTCTGTCATTTTCTGACTAAGACTGAAAATGAAAACAATTTTTTATAGTAAATGCAGTTTGTGATTTCTGTAAGTCATAAAACAAGCTCTGACTGAACAATGGATGTTCTGTTAAAAACGCTGCTTACTGTCATGACTGTCATGGGCTCATGGCAATTGCCAATTAAATGGATCACCAGATGTACTGATGTAACAAACATGACAAAATGGATCTTAATCAAGTTATTAATTTAATACCAAACAGAAAACAATAAACTTGTGGAAAAGAGTTTTAATATAGTTTTTATTGCACAAGGCAAATTGTTTCAAATTATTATGCAGGTTCACAACAGGAAAAAAAACAAAGACAGCTGAAGAAAAATGTATGACCAAATAACTATGAATAAATAAATATACATCACTCAATTTTGCTTTTTTTAACACATTGTTTTGTTAAAATTCAATCATAAGCACCTTCAACCTAAATTGATAATTGATGAAAGGAAAAGTCATTCATTTAAAATATACAGCAAACAATTGTATATTAAATGTAAATGAAATACGTTTGCAATGCACTGTTCACTATAATACACATGATACATGATATACAATAATATACTGTGACATATATGCATTAAAAAAAGTAGGAACAAATTGTCAAGTCCCAGTAGTAATGAACAAATCAGTTGGAACAAATTAACCATTAACTTAGGCCGAATTGTACAAATCTGACGGGACCAAATCAGGGTTGGCACAAACCCGGGTTTTATGAGTATTGCCCAGCCTAGTGGGAAATACTGGGAAAACCTGGTTATTAATGGGTAATACTGGGTAATATAATACTGGCCTGATTTTTTTTTTTAAAAGAGGATTCAGTGATCAAACTCAAATGCAGTACATTTAAGATATTTATTAACACATTTTGATTTATAAATAAGTTTAATTGTTTGAGAGTTTGATTATACAAGTGTATACATTTGAAAAAGTACTATTCTAGCAACTATGAGACAAGTAAACATATGAATACTTTATTTCTCATTAAACTACAATTACATAGTTATAGAGAACATACATAAATGTAATGTTGAGGTATACGTACATGTACATCATGTACATTTATTACTAGTAATTTTTCACCCTCCCATCTAGATTTGTCAAACTGTTAACATAAATTCAAAGAATTCAGTTTTCAAATGTATATACAACAAAATGTATTATCTTACATTAAGAATTACAGAGAAAATGTTACAACAATTACTTTTGCATAATTTATATGTACATGTACATCACTAATTAATAAGTAATTATTTAGATAAGGACAAATGGGTTTATATAACAATATTCAGCCTTTACATTTCTATGAGTGTTAATGACTTGACCTTGTAGGGTGTTTGGTCATCAAATTGACTATACCTAGTTCCCATCTGGGAAATGGCAGACATAGTTATTCAAACCTGTTCAAACACTGCGTAATGTATCTCCGATCCCTGTGCATGGTACCTTTATAGTATTAAATATTCCTAATTGAAAAAATAACTTAATTGTTTAAAATTTAGAAAATATAGATATAAATGGTTATCTACAACCTTTAGAATAATTACGTCTGCCATTTTATTAATAGGTACTTGCATACACATGATACAAGGCACATTAATTGAATTTCTGATGTTAAATTGTGTTTTTTTTTCATCCATTAAAAGGACATGACACAGTTCACGAGGTGCAAGCTGATAAAAATAAATTTTGTACAATCTTTATTGTAAAAAGTGAAGTCTTTCAACTATGCCATATTTATTTTAGCTGTGCTGTATTATTACCCCTGTCACTGAACATGCAGATGAATACCACACCAGTTCTCTCAAAATTTTGCATCAAAATTGAAAACAATTGATGTCATAATAAAAAAGAAGGTTATTTTGTAAAACTTTATTATTATTGAACAAAGCAAACAACACCAATGAAAATATATTTTTTTGTTTAATATTTTATCTCACTAATTTAAAATGTAGCATTACGGTTTCATTTACATACATGACCACCAGCTCAAGTAATTCTTGTCCAGTATGTGTTATTTAAGATCATGTGTGTATAACTACTTTTTGTCTATTTTTCAGATAATATACATTTCATCATAACCAACAGATGACAATATGGGAAGAAAAGGAACATCATTTATTACATTGTCCAAAATAGAAAACATTTTAATGTTTGTTATTATTTGGGCATGTATTTTAAGTATACATTATGCCTATAGAAAATCAGGGACAGATGCTCTTAATAAAATTAGTAGCACAATAAATACCATTCCTAAAAGTCTTGAGAAAGAAACTATACATAAAGACAGTAACAAAAAAGATATTTTGGAAGATTCAGACTTTCTGCAACCTGACTTAGAAGCAAAAGTACAGAAAGAATTAGAGGAAATAAAGAAAGAACAAGAGAGAGAATTGAAGAAAGAATCTATAAGAAAGAAAGAAGGAGAATTTTATAGCACCTATAAGGAAGATGAAGTGTATAAATGGTTTGATGAGAGGCCTAAACGAACTGAACTCTTAAAAGATCCTAGTGTTCAAAGCTCAAATCAACCAAAATATTTTATAAAAGGGGAAAATATTTGCAAAGGAAAAACAGATATTTTATTTTATATCCATAGCAAAAATAGCAATGAGAAAAATAGAAAGGCAATTCGTCAAACCTATGCTCATCCAGAAAATTTTAAAAAGTTGACTGTAAGGGTCGTTTTTATTCTTGGAAAAGGAGCAAATGAAGAAGAGAAAAGTAAAATTATCAAAGAAAGCGAGGCTCATAAGGATATTGTTCAGACAGATTTTGAAGATAATCAGAGAAATTTAAGTTATAAAGTTTTAACATTTTTACAATGGGTTGTTGATTTTTGCTCAAGTCCAGTACCTAGATATATAGTTAAAGTGGATGATGACTTTTTCGTTAATCCATTCATGCTTGTTGAAGAATTTATTTCAGAAGTATGGGAGAAAGAGAATTTTGTTGCTTGTCATTACAAAGAAAACAGCCATGTAGTCAGGACAAAGAATAGTAAATGGAACATTCCAGAATCTGCATATCCAATTAAAGATCCTGACGTATTCCCTAAAACTTGTTCTGGATATACAGCCATATTTCCTGGAGATTTGGTACCAGTTTTACGCAGCATTTCAGTTGACACTCCGTTTATTCCTGTTGATGATGCTTACTTATTTAGTGTCATGTTCGAGAAGCTTGATAATCCACAATACAAACAGATTTTAGAAGGGATGACCCTAAATAAAGATATGGGACTACAGGATTACAGTGGGAACAAAAGGTTACAGTACATGTCTGTCAGTGCCTGGGGGGATATTACAGAAATGATGAATATTTTATGGAAAGGAACAATGAAACATTTAACAACATTAGGTAAACAGCTTATCAATGAAAAACGCTTACCAAAATAGTAGATCAACAGTTTATCAATTAAAAAACGCTTACCAAAATAGTAGTTAAACAGTTTATCAATGAAAAACGCTTACCAAAATAGTAGTTAAACAGTTTTATCAATGAAATAATTGGCAAAGCAGTATTTTAACAGCTTATCAATGAAAATGCTTACTAAAACAGTAGCTGAATAGTTTATAAATGAAAAACAAATGAAGAAAACTAGAACAGTAGATAAACAACTTATCAATTAAAAATGCTTTCTAAACAGTAACGTAACAGTTTATAAATTAAAAACGATTACATGTACTAGATCATGTAGATCATTTATCATTGATAGGTAAAAACGAAAGAAATTTCAATCTTGTTAAAGAAACAAACATATTTTTTTAGTCAAAGCTACACATCTCTTCTTGGTTTTATCTTGACACTGTCTATTATAGTTGTCTTTACTTTTCATATCAGTACAATTTCATGGACAATTTAATTTTCTTTAAAATTGTCTGTTATTTTCAAAATACTGCCTATTTACAAGTCTCCCTTGAACATTTTAAATGCATTGCTAACATTGCTAGGTTACATGTACCTAGTATCTGTGGCTAGTAAAATTGTCGAAATATCTTGAGAGAAAATCTTAAGCAAAAAAGAATAAGAAAAAAACCTAAATAGGAAAAAACTTTATATGTTTATGAATGAAAAGAGTTGTGATATTGTACATGTTGATTTCGAGAAAGAAGTGAAAACAAAAAGAAAATTTTTGGTATGGGTCAAATTTCCCAATAATTGCTATATATTTATACAAATTGTTTTATGCTGTGTAACATGTATAAAATATTTATGGACAAAATCAGTCATATGACAGTCTCATGTTTATATATAAATCTATGTATGTTAGCTTTTTTTTTTGCATGTCTCCTATAAAAAATATTTGTATTATTATTCATTGATGAATTGATAAAGCAATATTTTAATGTGAGTCTTGCCAGCTAGTCGCATATGTTTACTTTTATTCACATGTATTTATTTTTGTCAATGTTTAAAATGTACTGAATTCGGAATATCTAGTTGGCCTTACTTGTTCATTATAGTACACAAGAAGAATGATTTTGAACCGTTTATACCTTAAATGTATACAGTAGCATAATGGTGGTAGTTTTACCTTATAACCAATATATTGTTTTGATAAGAGAAAGGGAAATAAAAGATGAAAAACACACAAATTAGTCTTTATTTGGTGAAAATCCACTATTGTTTTTTTTTTAATTTAAAAAGGTCTATGCACATGATACATGTACCGGTATACACATGTACATAAACTTTATGTTGGTACGAAATAAACTTATTATGTAAAAATACTATCTGGAAAAAGAATGAAATATGTGATTAGATTAGAAACGCAAAACCCACCTTTGTTTATGGTTAAAAGAATATTTAGTTTTTATAGTATATTTTTATATATTAATATATTGTGTTTATAGTAGAAATGTTGATGTACATGGTTTATCTCCCTTTGTAATTCTTTATTTATGATATTACAATCATAACTACTTGACCATTCTGGCTATGCCTATGATTGACTGGTATTACTGTACACTGTATTTATATTTAGGGAGCAAACATTTTACTTCAATGAGGCAGTAATGTTGATTTTTTTTTGGCCAGTTATTTTTTTGTACAAACTATTTATTTAGTTTTTTCAATGTGATCAATCAGAATATTTTTTTCAATTTTTTTCACCTTAAGGTACAGGTGGGGTTGGGGGGGATTGAGGGATTTGCATTCAGAAATATTTTTTTTGTCATCTTCTTGACCAGAATTTTTTTTTTCTTCAAAATGGTGATCTGAATATATAACTCAAAACAACCAATACAATCCTTTTTAACATATATATTTGAGTTTATACTCATTGTTTCTATTATGAATTGGTGTTCAGGGTGTAGTTATATCAAGGACGTATCTAATATATGTCCTTGAGTTATATATATATTATTACAAGTTATCTTAAATTTTAGAATTTTTTGGATTTCAAAATTAATTCAAAGGGACATAATCTGATTTGTTGAAAAAAATGTATTTATTAATAGTATTATTAACATTATATTTATAGTTGCATTTATTCTTAAATCTATTTTGATACTTTATTGTATTATATTGTTATTGTTATTTTTTTGCTTATACATTTATGATTAGTAATATATCTTTAATCTGTGTCAAATCTATTTGTGGGAACATTTTTCATTTTTTTCTAATTTGTTCATTAAATATGAAAAGTACTTTGTAAATGGCAAATTGGATGTATCTCTGTATTTTTAAATAATTTAATTTTGGATGTAACGCGTCTTCTGATTGGCTGACGTTATTTTGTTATGAGCCCATAGACATAATTTAGTCATGTGACCGCGACGTCATCAATGTTTTTTCATGGTTTTCTACGGTTTAAAATGGAATTTAGAATTAAATTATAAGAAATGACTGTAATATTTTTTCTGTCTATTCAAAATAACATAAAAAAAGTGGTGCACACTGTTAAATAACCCGCTACACGCGTTATTCAGTGTGCACCAAATTTTTTATGTTATTTTTTCATAGACAGAAAAAATATTACAGTCATTCCGTAAATGTACGTGATTTGGGGAAATACTGGCCACTTATTTAATCTGATTAAAAGAAGAAAAATTAGTGAAAATGATGATTTTCTGTGAAATCAAACAGTAATGACACTGGTAAATTATAAAATTTTAACTTCTCATTGGTTTTATTTGATTACTTCAATGCTGTGATACTATGTTATACTGAAATTTATTTATGCTGCATGTGTGGAAAATACTTATATAAGTAGCATAATTTTTTCAACTTTTTCCCTTTGATATTTCTAGATATTTGTCTAACAATCTTGAACAAAATATTTGAAATAATCTGTCTTAATACTCATGAAATATTTTTATGTTATGTACAATGTATATGTATGGCTGTATTTGAACATAATTATACCTGTATAAGATTACCCAAATCAAACTATCAAAACCAGGGTAACTTAAGGGTGTGAATTTATCAGTAAGAATTGGCTGTCTTATTTGTATATCAAACACAGTCTTGATTATTCCTATTTTCATATGCATGTATTTTAACCACCAGTAAAAGAGAACAATATTTATGTGATTGTTGTTCTTCATATGTACATATATTTATTGTACACCTTTTGTATCAGGACATTTTTTTATTTTTATATTCCTAACTTGTATTTTTTTGGTAATTAAAAGGATAATGCATTAAATGTTTAAACATATCTGAAATCCAGAATTTTCAAAATATATAAAGTTCTAAGGCACGGTCTCTTTGTATTTTTACTATTATATATTGAGCAATCTAGTATTGCAATTCTTCTCTGGATTTTTCTTCATTGTTAGGAAGAATATATTTGAATATAGATTTAAATTATAGTTAAGTTTAGGTTCTACTAAATATGGATTTTTATAAATATTTTTGTTATGTTTTGTGTCATTGTCTGCAAATATTTACTCAGCTGAAACTCGTATATAACAAAACCAGAAACAAAACAAACGTTGAAGGTCATAAAAATGACCTGGTGATATTTTAAGTTCTACAGGCTCTAATGGACAGCTCTTATTGCAAATCATACCACAAGTTCACATATCCTTTGTTTTATATTGAACATAAGTGTTGTGCCACCAATGTTTTTTTTTAATTAATTGGTGTTTTGAAATTTTCATTTAAGAGTTTTGCAGGTATGCATATTACCCCCTTTCCATTTGTAAACTGTGCAACAGAAGCTAACATTGCATGAATGATTACACTGAGTATTTTATTTCACTCTTAATAATTCTCAGCATCATTATTCTCTGCATTTTACCAAACGCCAATCAATTTAATAGATAACCTGGTACTCATAGTACTTAACCACCATATTTCTTTAACCACAATATTTACAAAACCAATATTAATACAGGTATACTATCTGTAGTATTTGTTTAGTGTCTTTTAAAGACTAATGTTATTATTTGCAGGACATTGAGTGAAATTCCTTGAATTTTTAATCTCTTCTAAAGCTCTCATGATGATTTGTTTACCTGAAATCTTTGATAGTCACAACCTAATGAATTATTTAAAACGCATATATTATGTCAGCAATTTTTATGAACGGTACCAATTTGTAACATCATTTTTGTGATTTTGAAATATGCATACATTAATTAGTAAGTTAATATTTTTTCAATTTACCTTACAATGTATCATTAAAACCAGTTAGAAATATTGTACAGAACATACATGCGTCTGTGATATAGATTTTGTTATTTGTGTATGGATATAATGTATGATCAAGACGTTAGTTTTGAGATCCACCAGCAACATTCCCTTGTTTTAGTGTTAGTATTTTGTATATTTATATTATATGTCACAATGTGGGACAATAAAAGATATTGGTTGTTATTCTTGAATTACTTTAAACACGGCTGGTAATCTACACACGCAGAACAATTGGTTCCGCAATAAAAACTGTGAGAGGATTTTCCGGTTGTGCTTGAGTGTAGCAATTGTCATCGCTTCAAAAGGTATGTACATTTCTAAATCGCAATTTTCTAATTCAACTGATCAAAATATTGAAAATTGTTGCTTTATGTCTCTCTTCAGACTTTTAAGACATACCAGGGTAATCTAAATAGGAAAAGGAGAATGTTTTTATGCATGTAAAACTGGTTAAATTCAACCATATTGTGTACCTGGAACAGCTGTTGTTGACGGCTCTTTGTCTTTATATGCTGTTTTTATCTCACAGAATACAAGACAGGTACATTTGTATTACAATTTGCCTATGGTGATTTCCTCTAAAACTATACCTTTTAAATATATACCTTATGCTACAAATTTTCTGTCTGTCAGATGTCCATTGTCCTTGACCTTTTTCTCATGGTTTAGTGACTGATTGAAAACAAAATTTCATTATTCTTTAACATATGACTGCACATATTTTGAGGAAGCATAATGGTATAACATGGTTGTATAGGTGTCATGTAGGTGTATGGTTCAGTGACTGCTTGAACAAAAATTTGGTAATGTGAATTTCTCATTTATTATAAGAAATAAAAAAGTAAAATCACTAAAATACTGATCTCTGAGGAAATTCAAAACGGAATGTCCCTAATCAAATGGCAAAATCAAAGGATAAAACCCATCGAACAAATGGATAACAACCCGTCATATTCCTGACTTGGTACAGGCATTTTCAAATGTAGTAAATGTAGAAAATGGTGGATTGAATAGGAAATAGGATAACTATATTTGGTAAATGGGATCCTTGCAATGTGTAGTCAATTGACCTCAACCTCAATCCATGTATCAGTGATCAAGGTTAAAATTATAGGATTTTCTAAGGTCCCTTTTTGAGATACTGAAAGCAGTATGTGAACTATATTTGGTGAATGGAATAGTTGTAAGGTGTCCATGTCTTGCAGGTATCATTTGACCATGACCTGATTTCATGATTCATTGGTCAATGTTAAGATTTTATACGACAGCCAATTTTCTTTTTTCTATTAATGCTATGATGTTGTCGGCCAAAGAAACATTAGGTTCCCAGACAATTACTTTAGTTCAAGTGAATGGAACTCACTATGGGATTGAGTTTGGGGTGATAGCCCCAAACGTGCAGGAATTAGAGGCAACAAAGGGGTAAAAAACAACCATTTTATAGTTTCCAGACAATAACTTGTTTAAGTGTATTATATTGTACTATAAGGTTGGGATTGAGTAAGGGGGTAATTACTCCAAGAGGACAGGGTTAAAAAGATTGAGGGGGGATTTCTTTCACCAAATTTTTAGGGTGGTTCATATTCTTTTCTCCAAAATTTTTAAAACATTTCAAGAAGAAATCTTTAATTGAACAGTATAGCGCAATAGCACAGTATTTCATAATGGATTTTTAAGATCTTTGACCAAATTTATTTTGTGTCAGAAATCTATATCATATATGTCAAAAACTTTATCACAATCCAAATTTAGACAGTTTCAAACTTGCCCCAACTGTTTGGTGTTTGACCTCTGCAGTCGTATCAGGCTGTGCTCAGTGAAGCATTTTTTTTGTGATTTGGTCTGTTTTTCAAATGCTTTAAGCAGTAGGTTGATTATATCTGGTGTATAGATAATCCTCACTTTCATTGTTCAGTGGTCAATGTTAAGTTTTTGTGCTTTTGATTTTTTTTGAAATACCAGGTACTATAAGCAGTGAGAAACAAAGAGAAGATTGGTGTTCTATGTAGTAAAAATAACTAGATATCATTGAGATGGGAGCCATCTCTGTGGGCCCCGCTGTCAATAACGTGGGGTAAATAAGTTGTATGGATAATCTGATATGAAGCATTATTTGAAGTTATTACATAGTCTCATGTGTGATTTTGATCTAAGATTTTAAGTTAAAACTGATAAATATTCTCATCTTACTTTCATAGTATAATAGTGATATGACTGCATGATGTGAACTCATTGATTACTACTCTAAGGTGACTTCTGGATATATGGATTGATGTTTGAACAATATGTTTAAAGGTGCTGCCCAATTGATATTTGTCACATATTTTTAGAATTATGCCTTCAATATATTATGACCCACCAAGTATAAAGTATGAAATATTAATGGTTCTCGAGAGGTAGAGCGGACACAATTTGTTAAGAACAACGAACAGATGGACAGACCGACAGACTGATCTTAGACCTAGGATGCATACATTATGACACATTCTCTTGTGTTGGTTAATATATATGTTAAGTTGAAAATGTTTGTCAGGTATAAAGTATGAAATAATAACAGCTGTCCTCTCAAAATATAATGTGGATCAAATTTGTTAGCGATGGACAGACCAACAGACAGACAGACCTTTGACCTAGGAAGTGGTACATATATCATGACACACCCTCTGGTGTTGGTTAAAATAGATGTCAAGTATAATATTTGAAATCATAACGGTTTTCAAGATATAGAGCGGACACAATCTTCACCACAGGACACAGGGTTGTCAACTGAAACCAAAGTTTTTTTGACGTTGACCTTTGACCTAGGAAGTTGTACATACATCATGACACGCCCTCTGGTGGTGGTTACAATGTATGACAAGTATATACTTTGAAATCATAATGATTATCTAGATATGGAGCGGACACGATCTTCACCACAGGACACAGGATTGTCAACTCGAAACCAAAGTTTTTGACCTTGACCTTTGACCTAGGAAGTTGTACATACATCATGACACACCCTCTGGTGGTTGTTAAAATGGATGTCAAGTATAAACTTTGAAATCATAATGGTTATCTAGATATGGAGCGGACACGATCTTCACCACAGGACACAGGGTTGTCAACTGAAACCAAAGTTTTTGACCTTGACCTTTGACCTAGGAAGTTGTACATACAACATGACACACCCTCTGGTGTTGGTTAATAATCATGTTAAGTATTAAGTATGAAATCATAACGGTTCTCTAGATATGGAGCGGACACGAAAGTGTTACGGACGGACGGACAGACGGACAGACGGACGGACGGACAGACTGATCACTATAGGGCGACCCGCCGTCGGCGGGGCCCTAATAAGACCTGAGTTCATAAACTGCTATCAGCTGATGGTCATTCTTTGCAAAGTTGAACTCTATTTAAAGTGCATATGAATATAAAATTGAGAATGGAAATGGGAATGGAAATATACTCATTACAGATACTTGAATTCAAATTTTGTATGCCAAACATTCATTTTGTCTACTAAAGACTCATCAAAAACCCTTAAATAAAGTCAAATAAATAAGCCATACTGATTTGATTAAATGTATCATCAAGTAATCCATAATCTGCTACAATAGATGAATCATGAATTCAGATAGTGTTATGAAAATGGTTCTGATTCTAGGCATCACATTGAGGTTATTTATTATTAATGCATTGGTAATCGACTTATATTCAAAGAGACTGTCAGTTATAATTGTGGTTCAACATTAATCAGTTCCTATTAAAACTGCAGGCATAAATACATCATATACATATTTGTGAAATCTATCAATCTCGCATGGAAAAAGACTTTACCTATTGGTGAACTTCTGCTGTTGTCTGTTCTATTGTCGGGTTGTCTCTTTGACACATTCCCCATTTCCATTCTCAATTTTATTAGATGTAAAACCATCAAAGGACTTTGATGTAAAATGTGTAAAAAAATATAGAATATTGTATTTATTTTTGTTTTTGAAAATATATGAAATTGTACTACAGGGTTTCATACTACAAAGGAAAGGCTGGGATTGAGTTTTTTGGGTTATTGTTCCAAGATTTTTTTTAAGGGATTCATTTCTTTTTATAAAATATTTCGAATTTTTGTAAAGTTTCAAGAAGAAATCTTAAATTGTATAGTATCGCGCAATAGATTTGTAAGATCTTTCAGGCGCGTAGCTCCCTATACGCTAACACGCAGTTGCGTGCACATCGATTCGGCATGCAAAAAAAAAAATGGCAAAATAAAAATTTATAGATTGAATGTTAAAGGAAACACCTATGTTGTCACTTTTTTAATTGATGAAATATCATTAAATAACGGCATTTGGTTTCAAAATAAAAGTGTTATTGGAGATTATTACAAAATCGGACAGTAACTTGTATCTTTTACAAGATTTGAATTTATAATATTCAGTCTAAGACATGGAGTTTTTGGAGCACATTTTACAGTGTACGGTTCATCAGTTTTGAATGAGATGTACCAATCGGCATTAGAATTATCAGAACCCTTCGATATCGTTGAAAATATGCCGAGGCAATGTGGTCGACAGACTACCAGTGCCAATCACCCTGCAAACACGCTAACACAGTATTGGAAAGTCTCATTATTTTTTGCGTATGTTGAAAACAAATGTACGATCAACAATGAACGACAACAGTTACTAGCATTACTGCATAATCATCGGCATTTCAGTGTGAATATTGACAATTAAAGTAATAGAGAAGTTTGTTTCTGCCTAGACCCGAAGAGCAGATTTTGGACAATTTTGAGTAAATTCTGTATCACAAATATGTTTTGTTTATGTATTACTCTATTCAGAAGATTTATTAATAGTTTTACATTCATAATTTTTTTATAAGTCCTATCTACATATAGCTCCTCTTTTAACCATCCTATGACCGAAAACCGGAAAAGAAAACATTTTTCTGCATAAAAGGGTCCCCAAATTTTTGCGGTAGTTGCTTGCACAATGTTTCTTTCTAGCTATGCCCCTGTCTTTGACCGCATCAATTTTGTGTCAGAAACCTATATGTCAAAAATTTGATCTCAATCCAAATTCAGACAGTATCAAGCTTGAATATTGTCCAAATTTGACCTCTGAGGTCGTATCAGGCTGCGCCCAGTTAAGCATTTTATTTAGGCCGTTAGTTTTCACAATTGAATTGTTTCTTATTTTTCAAGTCAGCGTCTTCTATAGTCTACTATAGAGTTTTCTCATTGATGAAGGATGTTTGTGTTGCCTACATCCACTTCATTTCAACTTAACTGATATTTGTCTCATTGACAATCACACGACATTTCCTTAATCATTATAGGCATGAGTTGGTCTATTGCCAAGTTCTACTTCAGGTACAACAGTATTCAGGAATATATAGTTTTTGTGTGAACAGTATCATAGAATATGTCATTGAAAACAAAGAAACAAAACAAGAAAATAAACATGTTAAAGCTATTTTAATATCTAGCATATTGTCATCTAAACAGATTACCAATGGAAGAACTAGTCAAAATTATCACAAAAATAACAAACAAATGTCAAAGACATGAACTCATATCAAAATACATATTACAAAAAATATACAATTGGTCTGTTTTAAAATATTTTAAAAATACATAAAATCTAAAAATATATCACAGATACATATAGTGGTTTTATAAACCTTATTAAATTCTTGATTATTAAACAAGAAACAAATGAAACCCATAGTTTTTTACTATATAAGCTAGCAAAAACAATAACAATACATTGAACTGCAAACAAAACTGTGATTAAATTTGAAACACCATTACAACAAGTATCTAAATATAACGTTATAAAGGGACATAACTGGAGAACTGTTTAAGTGATGCCACCTTAATTCGAACTTTATCTTATTTCTTAAGATTCATAAAATTTGGTTAAAGGCAAACTAAAGTGAGAAAACGCAAACAAAAATATAGCAAATTTTCCTTTTATAAAGAAGCATATAACTCTAAAACAGCAAAAAAGTGAAGCCAACCAAATTTGAACTTGATCTTTTTTGTGGTAATATAAGCTTTGTTCATAATTTGGTTGAGGCAAAATAAAGAAGGGAACTGAAATTAATTTCGAAAATATACAGACAGACGGTCATGCTAGAAAACACTGAATACCCCTCTGCAGTGGAAGGGGCATAACAATATCATTAATATAATACTGTTATATGGTATATCCTTACAACATTAGCCTATGATTGAATAACAAGGATAACATAAGACATATAACTACTATAGGTCATAAAACAATATTCTGAATACTTTTAAAAAGGGAAATTCACTTTCATCTTATGTGGAAAAAGAGATGTTTAAACTGTTTAAAGGTAGACATTTAAGTGTTAAACAGCGAAAAATTAAATGTTCCCTTAACAGTTAATTAGCGTATATATATTTGCATATTTAATAAGGCTTACAGGTATAACATTTGCCATAAAAAATTTAAAAGTGCATATTCATTGTAAAATGTGTGGTAAGGCACTAGATTATTTTAATTCATAATATATATATATATATATATATATATATATATATATATATATATATATATATATATATCTTAAAAGATGGAATGGAGAATATACATTCAATAATTATTACGCATAAAATATATGACCCTCAAATTATTTGCTGTAGATCATAACTTTTCAAATTTTAAGTCCCATTGTTATATTTCATACCAAATATTTTTCAAAATCATTTGTTTCTCAAATATAAAAAAGAAAATCTGAAAAATCTTAAATGATATTGGATACACAGATAACAAAGGGTTGCTAAAAACCAATCTGTAAATACACATTTATT
Source organism: Mytilus galloprovincialis (assembly GCF_965363235.1). NCBI lineage: Eukaryota > Metazoa > Mollusca > Bivalvia > Mytilida > Mytilidae > Mytilus > Mytilus galloprovincialis. The sequence continues at coordinate 15,563,967 of NC_134845.1, read as the reverse complement.
AAATAGTCAAAATTATATCATTTTCTTTTTAAGGCAAAATACATGTTTAAGTGGATTTCCTACCCAACTTCAGAATAATTCACTTATTTACTGTTCCTATGAACCCTAACAAGTACAAAACCCAAATATATAAAAACAAAAAAAACTTATTTTTAGAACTTTTGGCGAATAAAAAGTAAGGCACTCCAACCCAAATAAAAGAGAATACCATTATTCTAATATATACTATAACATGTAATATTGTTGAATATAAACATCCCCCCAGATACACTGAGATAATTCACATCAAGTATTCCAAACTAAAAGATATGAAGCAAACTTTAAACTTTAAAACCTTAGTTTGCATTGTTTTCATTGGCTATCACATGGTGCTTAACCTAATTCTATACATCTTTGTACCAAATCTAATTATTATTTTCAACTTAACAATAAGTTGTAGTTATCTTAGAACTAATAATTAAGACCTCACATATGTATATAAATGGTGTTTGTGCTCTTAAGACCCCTCTACCAAGAAATTTGTTTTGAATGCACACATATAAAATTGTGGTTTTTATCCAGCAAAATCATAGGTTTGAACATTGTTTTCAGTTTAGACATGTATGTGTATGTATGGTCATATATACTAACAATGACCACTGCCCTTTCCTCGATCTTGATATCTATATCACTAACGGAAAGCTGAATACTAAAATTTATGATAAAAGGGATGATTTTTCATTTCCTATCGTTAATTACCCGTTTTTAGATGGTGACGTTCCCTTGTCACCATCTTACGGTGTTTATATATCTCAACTTGTACGATTCGCTCGTGTATGTAACAATGTTTTAGATTTTAACGAGAGAAATTTATGTATTACTGAAAAATTATTACACCAGGGTTTTCGATATCACAAACTGGTCAAAACATTTACTAAATTTTATCATCGGTATAAAGACATCATTCATAAATATAGCTCAACATGCAGACTTCTTATACGTTCAGGTATTTCACATCCAATTTTTTATGGAAATATTCTTTATAAAGCACAAAGGTGTCAGTATTCACCTCAGAAACTTAAAAAACCTTTGAATAGACTTATTAAGAAGGGATATAATTACGATACTGTTGTCAAGTCATTAAAGACTGCATATTTTGGCGTTAATATTGAGTCACTGATAAGGTCTTTGCGTCGGAAATAAACACATTTATTCTAAAAACAGTTGTTGGCATGACACGGGTTATGGTCTTCTCATATATGTTATGATGGTATGATACTAAACCCCTAACGGGAAGGATTGTGCCTGATGTACATATGATGAAATCATAATCTTTCAGTCAGTTTAATTGAAGTCTGGAGCTGGCATGTCAGTTAATTGCTAGTAGTCTGTTGTTATTTATGTATTATTGTCATTTTGTTTATTTTCTTTGGTTACATCTTCTGACATCAGACTCGGACTTCTCTTGAACTGAATTTTAATACGTATTGTTATGCGTTTACTTTTCTACATTGGTTAGAGGTATAGGGGGAGGGTTGAGATCTCACAAACATGTTTAACCCCGCCGCATTTTTGCGCCTGTCCCAAGTCAGGAGCCTCTGGCCTTTGTTAGTCTTGTATTATTTTAATTTTAGTTTCTTGTGTACAATTTGGAAATTAGTATGGCGTTCATTATCACTGAACTAGTATATATTTGTTTAGGGGCCAGCTGAAGGACGCCTCCGGGTGCGGGAATTTCTCGCTACATTGAAGACCTGTTGGTGACCTTCTGCTGTTGTTTTTTATTTGGTCGGGTTGTTGTCTCTTTGACACATTCCCCATTTCCATTCTCAATTTTATTTTATGTAATATAGTTACATAAAACCTTTTTTCATATGAATGAGTCAACAGTTTAAATCCTTCATACAATCAAGTATATCTATAAAATATCAAAATTACTTAGAGAAAATAAATCGGTAACAAAAACTGTCTTAACAACTTTGTAAGTAACAACTGTAGAATTTAAAAAAAATTGCATATGAAATTTAAAATCTGCATAATTAATACATTAAACTAATCTAAAATTTAAGTTACTATGGAAACCAATGATGAGGTATAGAAGGAGGCCATTCAGGATGCATTTGGAATTCTCCACGAGTTAATGTTGGGTTGACAGCTTTTCTCATTGAAATCATATCTTGCCTCCGTCTTTGTCGTAATGATGTATTACTGCCAACTCTAGATGAAGATGGACTTCCCATCATTTTCTCACTTCTTATTTGCTGTAAAACTCTTTGAAGATTGGCGTTTTCTGAAAATAGCATTAAGATAAAATAACTTAATCCTTTGAAATCTTATAGTCTCATATACTGAACGACTTTAGAAACGCAACACTCATTTTGTTGATTTTTTAAACTAAATCTTGTTTGATTTTCTTACAAATACTTTCCATGCTTATCATACTTCTTTCTCCGTACAAAAAATCAAAATCTTATTAACCTGTGGTTATTGAACATACCAAATTTTTTAAGTCGCACGAATTTCTTAAAGCGAAATTTTGGACCCATGAAAGATTGTTTCGGCTGTTTTGCTTTGTGAAACAGTTCTTTCAATCCTTTGCCTCACTTAAACCAGTATAAAAATGTTGCATCTCCATTTGACCAAGACTGAGAAACAAAAAAGTGAATTACCCCTTAAGAATACTGCAAACATAAAAACATAAACGTGCTGCAACCATACTGTATGACTTCAGAAACTCGTCTTACTGTCCTTCCGACAACGATACAAGTAGACAAGATTTGTTGCTGGCCATCAATGAACAGATAAACGTTTAGAGACAATGAAACGTCAACAGAATTTGATTACGCAACGTCATTTGCCAGACAGGTTTACGACCGCAACGTCAACTGCTAATCAAATTGCCGAGTGCCATTGAGTATAGATTCATGCCATACATGTTTCCCATCAACTGAATTGCCAAAGAATCGACTGAAGGAAAACTTAAAAGCCCTCAAGTTCCGACCGCATAATTGCCAAAACCAATTAATGGGTTGAACAAATGCAAAACCAGAAGGTGCAAAAAAGAAGCCAAAACATATCAGACAGACTTTGTTGACCTTTGTGACAATTATTTTGGCGTTTGCAACATGCAGTCATCGCTTTTGACGGGGACACATTCATTAAAAAATAACACAAAAATAATCTAGTGTTGCGTTTCTAAAGCCAGTCAGTATATTAATGCACAAATCTTTAGAAACACACTCCAAATCCTAGGCTTATTTTAAGTTGTTGAAATGTGCATAGTTAGTATAAACAAAATGGATGAGAACCTGGCAAAAATGAAGTTACATGCACAAACTGCAAATTTTTAATTGTATATAAATGAGACAGAGTGATCTTAGAACTAATGAATTTAGAATAATGATACATCAGGCTCCTGAAACAACTAAATAAATTGGTTCTTTTTATCCTTTTAGCTCTTTCATTTAAAAATTAAAAATAATACAGCTCTATAGAACTGTCCTATTTTTTTACTTAGATTTTTAAGATATGAGTTTGGACCGCATTATTATACTGTGACCAGCAATTGAATTATAGTTAACCCGTACCATCGTTAACCCGTACCAACGTTAACTCGTACCACTAAAAAAAACCTCGTACCAATGCAAACTCGTACCAACTTATTTATATATGAAATGGTTCCTAAAATCATCCTCAGCTTAGTCTTTCGTTCGCTATGTTGTCACGGTCTTGTGTGCTATTACTTGCCTGCTTGGCTTTTTATTTATTAGCCATGGCGTTTATTTCATTTTATGAGTTTGACTGTCTATCCGGTAAATTTTTGTTAATTATGGTTCTAATGGTATTGTGAATAGCCAGTAGATGTAATGGTAGTGTTGGCAGCATAATATTTTAAGTTTATTTCTATTTATGAGTTACGAGTTTGACTGTCCATCTGTATTGTGAATAATGGTATTGTGAATGGCCAGTTATAGGCTTACAAAGGAATATACATGTAATATTAATTAGCAGGGTAATTAAGAAAATAATGTATTTTTGTATAAGTTTTCATTAAAATCCAATATAAAATTCCAGTAATTCAACTTTTCATTAAGTTTACAAAGAAAAAACACCATAAAACATTCGTATTTTTGAAAATATTTTTAATGGTACGACTTCCCAGTGGTACGACTTTTCGTTGGTACGAGTTAACTTTTTTGGTACAAGTTAACATGGTACGAGTTTCCGTTGGTACGAGTTAACTTGCTTCCACCAGCAATTGAATACAATATAAAGATATGAAAAAGAGTCTTTTTCCCCCTTCATATTGCTGACCTGCAAGGCATGTTTTTAACTTAAATATATGACAGTCTTTATGTGTGATAAGATCAGGTATTGAATTATGGTTTGAATTAAAACAGGCTTTACCGAGAGTAATCGGGTTAGGAAATAGTAGACCGGTGAAATCTACACATCATTAATTGGGTCGTATAAAAAAGTTGTTGCATTAGAGATGTAAAAATTTGAAATTTTTTACATTGTACAATGTATGTACCTTTTTTCTCCCATTTTATAAATCAAAGTAAATTCTTTAGTCCAAACTACATTTTTAAAATCTAATTTTTCTGAAAAAAACTCAATGATATATGAAATCTTCCTTTTCAATGGTGAGAAATATATAATTTGCATTCCACAGTGCAGGAAAGTAAAGCTGAATAATTGTAGTTGCTACCATAAATATTTTTAACACTTTGACAATCAGTGTAATCCTTTTCATGCAAATCGTTGGAAAAATTCATGCAAATGTAGATTAAAAATTACTAAAAGGTGTTCCGGATATGATACATCAACAACAAAACTTACCCTCTAGTTTTATCTGGAAGGATTTTATATTCTATAAATTCTTATAAAGTTTTTTTTTGTACCATTCACATGTTAATCAAATTTCTTACATTTTTCTTTCTATTGATATTAACAACGTACTGCAATGTTTTTAAAAGTTCACATCATGTTGAAACCCATATTTGCTGAGATGCAATTGAAATAATTTTGTGTAATGATTCTTGAACAATATTGATTTCAAGAGGGTACATTTTTTAATGAGTTCTAGATAAACTGGCTATAGTAGTTTAAAAAAGGTTTAGACATGACCATGATGAATGGTTTTGTTGTAAAAAGTGAAATATTGTTATGTCAAAGTGCTGTTTAAACAGGGAAATATCTGCTAATTCATAAGAAATCCCACAATAAACAAATATCAGTTGACATGCTGAAAATAATGTTTCTAATGTTCTCTACATTCCTAAAAGAGTTAGAAAATTTATTGAGTTATCTCCCTTTTTCAATCAGATCTTACAAAAAGATCTTCAAGATATGAGTAAGATTATTTTAAAAATGTAAATGAATATTAATTATGCGAATTTCACAACGCACAGATAAACAGAGGTATAATTGAACATCAATGCTGACATCTTAGATTTGTTGCTATATACCTTCCGGTGTTTTTAAAAAGCTTGAAACCAGTTACAAAAAACCTTAATTTGATTATCATCTTCTAGCCGTACATTTCTAAAATATTCCCTTAAATATATTTTATTAATGAATTAAGATAAGTAGATAAATTTTGCTTATACATGCCAATTCAAGGGAAGATAATTAAGTTTGATTTTACTAAAAATCCGTCAAATTTTTGAAATATCTGTGAAATAGAAAATTACATATGTGTGCATTTTACACTGAAATTTGTTCACCATTGTAACAGGACCATTTCTATACATTTGCACAATTGTATGCAGTGATTTTTCAAGCATAAAAAAAGACAGAAATGCTGAATACAAACCATTAATTTTTGCATTAACTGAAATGTAATGAAATCAAATTCGGAATTTTAAAATAATCATTATTTTGTATTAAAAAAAACCCTGGACTGTTTCACATTTTTAATGTATAAGCCTACTGTACTGTATGGGTGTTCTCATTGTTAAAGGCTGTATTGTTGCCTCTTATCTATTACATGTACATTATACTTCATCTTAACTTCAGTGAATAGCTCATCTCCTTATTTCTACATATTACTCAATGGCATCACATATTTACTGGTAGATTTTTTATATCAGGGGCAAAGCTAAAATTTTTATGTTCCAGAATGAAGCATAAATTAACCAAAATAATGTTCAAATTATTGATGATGCCTTTAGGATTATAATTATTATCTATACAAATATTGACAGACTGTTAGGTATGGTTCAGACTACAGTCGAATATTATCAAGTAAATTTCAGACCAATACAGACTGGTCGAGTAAAACTCAGTAGTCGAGTAATGATATGAGTAAGATTATTTTAAAAATGTAAATGAATATTAATTATGCGAATTTCACAACGCACAGATAAACAGAGGTATAATTGAACATCAATGCTGACATCTTAGATTTGTTGCTATATACCTTCCGGTGTTTTTAAAAAGCTTGAAACCAGTTACAAAAAACCTTAATTTGATTATCATCTTCTAGCCGTACATTTCTAAAATATTCCCTTAAATATATTTTATTAATGAATTAAGATAAGTAGATAAATTTTGCTTATACATGCCAATTCAAGGGAAGATAATTAAGTTTGATTTTACTAAAAATCCGTCAAATTTTTGAAATATCTGTGAAATAGAAAATTACATATGTGTGCATTTTACACTGAAATTTGTTCACCATTGTAACAGGACCATTTCTATACATTTGCACAATTGTATGCAGTGATTTTTCAAGCATAAAAAAAGACAGAAATGCTGAATACAAACCATTAATTTTTGCATTAACTGAAATGTAATGAAATCAAATTCGGAATTTTAAAATAATCATTATTTTGTATTAAAAAAAACCCTGGACTGTTTCACATTTTTAATGTATAAGCCTACTGTACTGTATGGGTGTTCTCATTGTTAAAGGCTGTATTGTTGCCTCTTATCTATTACATGTACATTATACTTCATCTTAACTTCAGTGAATAGCTCATCTCCTTATTTCTACATATTACTCAATGGCATCACATATTTACTGGTAGATTTTTTATATCAGGGGCAAAGCTAAAATTTTTATGTTCCAGAATGAAGCATAAATTAACCAAAATAATGTTCAAATTATTGATGATGCCTTTAGGATTATAATTATTATCTATACAAATATTGACAGACTGTTAGGTATGGTTCAGACTACAGTCGAATATTATCAAGTAAATTTCAGACCAATACAGACTGGTCGAGTAAAACTCAGTAGTCGAGTAATGATATGAGTAAGATTATTTTAAAAATGTAAATGAATATTAATTATGCGAATTTCACAACGCACAGATAAACAGAGGTATAATTGAACATCAATGCTGACATCTTAGATTTGTTGCTATATACCTTCCGGTGTTTTTAAAAAGCTTGAAACCAGTTACAAAAAACCTTAATTTGATTATCATCTTCTAGCCGTACATTTCTAAAATATTCCCTTAAATATATTTTATTAATGAATTAAGATAAGTAGATAAATTTTGCTTATACATGCCAATTCAAGGGAAGATAATTAAGTTTGATTTTACTAAAAATCCGTCAAATTTTTGAAATATCTGTGAAATAGAAAATTACATATGTGTGCATTTTACACTGAAATTTGTTCACCATTGTAACAGGACCATTTCTATACATTTGCACAATTGTATGCAGTGATTTTTCAAGCATAAAAAAAGACAGAAATGCTGAATACAAACCATTAATTTTTGCATTAACTGAAATGTAATGAAATCAAATTCGGAATTTTAAAATAATCATTATTTTGTATTAAAAAAACCCTGGACTGTTTCACATTTTTAATGTATAAGCCTACTGTACTGTATGGGTGTTCTCATTGTTAAAGGCTGTATTGTTGCCTCTTATCTATTACATGTACATTATACTTCATCTTAACTTCAGTGAATAGCTCATCTCCTTATTTCTACATATTACTCAATGGCATCACATATTTACTGGTAGATTTTTTATATCAGGGGCAAAGCTAAAATTTTTATGTTCCAGAATGAAGCATAAATTAACCAAAATAATGTTCAAATTATTGATGATGCCTTTAGGATTATAATTATTATCTATACAAATATTGACAGACTGTTAGGTATGGTTCAGACTACAGTCGAATATTATCAAGTAAATTTCAGACCAATACAGACTGGTCGAGTAAAACTCAGTAGTCGAGTAATGATCAGAAGTCAAGTACAGATATAGGCAGTTTCAGACTTTTACTGGTTTGTTGTGAATGAGGAATTTAAAAATTTTAATGATACATGTATTCATTTTGAGTAAATGACCTTGGTGTGACCTATTGAACCTCCTATGAACATATAACATACCATTAGTACCAGCAAATTTCATCCATCTATGAAGTGAAGGTTGTGGTATAACTGCTGATGTTACTGCAGGCATTGGTGAAGTCTCTACTCTATCAGTCTGAGTTATAGAAAATTATGACATCTTTACAAGTAAATTTAAATGATGTCTGCATAAAATGTTTTTAGAAACAGCTTGTGCCAAAATCAGAAGGTTTGGTGCCAAGTTGCCTCTTAATAAAAAAATTTTCAAAATATCTAAAATATTCACATCTAAAAGTTTAATGTTGTTGATCAAACAGTGTTATTTGGATTATAAATGTACCCTTCCATGAATTATACAGGATAGAATGACAGTAAATTCTGTAAATTGGTGTAATTACTCAAAATCTTGATATTTGACTTGAACATGCTTCAAAACAATATTGAACACAACTGTTGCTCAAAAAGATATTTGCACAGTTATTTTGTGTTTCTCTATTTACTGGCAAAAAATCGTTTGGGGCAACAGTTGTTCTCCATGTAAATTAAACCAAAGCATTCTCACAATAAGGCTGTTTTTGCTAAAAAAATCTTGCCGAGGACATCACTTCAAACATATTTAAATAAAACAGTACATTCTTAATGCATCATCAAGGCTGGGCTACTGTATACATTTTGGAAATTATTGTGAGATTTTTATGAATTCTGAAAAATGCAACTAATTGAGGATTATACGAATAAAAATTCCCATTCTGTTATCTGATACACACTTTGACTGAGGATTGAAGTCCCTAGACTAGTTTTTCATGGTTTAAATGTTTTTTAAAATTGATATTGTGTCTGAATCACCCTTTCCCAATACATACCCATGTTGGTGGTTCTACTTTGGTTTCTCTTTTAAGGTCTTCCAATGCATTTATGAGTTTGTCTTTTTCTTCTCTGGCTATAAAATAAATAATTCATTTCTATTATCAACATTTAAAGGATAAACTCATTAGAAAATATAATGTAGCATTGACAAATTTTTTATGCAGTTAAGCTGCATTATGCGAGCACCCTAGATTTGTGTTCTACCCAATAAATCCTGAAATACTTGCCATTGTTATTATCTAGCTTGCTACTATGTTATATATAACTAATTGAACACTTTTTTAATACTTTTTATTCTGGATTACAAAAAAAATGACCAGAAAAACCTTAAATGATCGTCGATTTATCCAAAAGTTTTAAAGTTACACATAGGAAGTAGTGCTTATTAAGAATCCTTGTGTAGTTCATTATGACTTGTGCTTTTAGCTAAGATGTCAAAGAACAATTGTATGAAATATTTAATCGCCGAAAATCTCTTAAGACAAGTAGTTTAGATTTCCCAAATGACAAAAGTCGTAGGAATATTGTTTGTCATCAATACGTAGTACAACTACGTCAGTAGTCTATTATATAATAATTTCAACTGTTCATGCTGTTGGCGGCAATTTCAAATTAGAAAAAGAAATGTTCGTAGCTTTTCAATTTGGAGCCAGGTGTGCAAATTAGCGGTGGTCCGAGGTCCGCGACCTTCCACTTTTGCAAGCGGAATTTCGACTAGGATAGTTGGTTTCTAGCTACGCCCGACGTAGTCACCTTACATTTGAAAGAAAATAAGAAATTACTTTGCAAACCTTTTCACCATGTTCACCAAAGTCTCCAATTAAACGAGCTAAAAACTTATTTTTATCATTATTATTCATGACGGTGATGTTCATTTTGTTCAACCGCTAGCTTTATACAGAAAATCGCCGACAAATATTGTATAAATTCGAGTAAAATCGTATCTGATTGACAAAAACAACATTGTAAACACATAACAATGGCGGCCGTGAAGACAAAATTTTACAAAATCGGATCCGATTCCGGAAGCGGAACCTAGAGGATCAGGATCTTATCCAAGAATTAATAACCAATGACGAACATTTGTGTCAGCTAGTTATCGACTGCTCAAAATTTAGATTTTTAAATGAGAATGCACAGAATAGAATAGAAACATTATCGAGAGGTCTGTGTCATAAATTATTCCAGCAACGGGCAATATTAATTGAACAGTGATTAAAAGCGTGTAATACCGAGCTGAAAAGAAGGGTCATACCAAAAGATAGAACATTTTGTTGTATATAGTGTATTTACATTTTACCGTTTTTAATATGAAAGAAGCAACTTTTATATTTGAATGATGGATGACTTTTTATGCATACCAGAATAGTGTAAATATTGGTGATAGGGTCACATCCCCCAGAGGAGATAAATTAATATCTCTTTTATAGTTTTAAAGGTTTTATATATCTTTTAAACATAATCTTGAAGATTTTAACCGCGAGTGATATTACACCGATTCTAGGATTGGTGGTTCTCCTGACATAGGAGGGAGTTGCAGTACAGGTAACAGGATAAGGGTTAAATTCCGGGTTTGGCGATCATTTACAAAATAAATCAAAGCAGGTGAAAAAATACATCTATGCATGGTAAATGAATATAAACACTAGTATTGTAAACCAAAAGATATATGTAAAAGAAAGAAAAAGCAGAAAAATATTTTATTCAGAAACTCAAAATTACTTTTTGACAAATTTTAATTTAAAAGTCCAATACAACGTGACAGCTGGGAACAGTATATCTAACGTATGTACTGGTAAATGCCTCCGATATCCGAAGAACCCCTCGAAAACTGCGAGGGTACAGTGGCATCCATGTACACTCCCTAACGGGATTAATGGAGATGTGTCACTAACATGTTTATACGACAATTATTTTTACAAGGACAATCAATCCCCACCCAACACAAAGGGAGTGCTAGGACACCGGGCAGTCTGTTATTATGGTGGAGGAAGCCGAAGTACTCGGAGAGAACCACCGGGCCACTCGGTGGAAACAGACAAACCAGAGAGATATCAGAAGATTGATCTCCAGGTCAAAGTAAGGGACAACTTTGACCAACCGAGGCCCCCAAAGTACCCATTCTAGTTTAAACTCCGGTCTGGGTACCAGAGATGTGTGTGAGAGGGTGAAAATTACCCTTCTGATGTGCTGATATTTTTAGCACCCCGAGTGAGAATCGAACTCGGGACCTTCAGCACTGTAGCCATCGGTCTTAACCACTAGACCACGAACTCTAACAATATACATGTTCATGGTCACAGTCTAAATTTTCTTTATAAATGATAAATGATGATAATGCATGTGAGATGCTTTTAAAGTGTAAAGTTTACTGCTATTTCGAGGGGTTATTTGTTTTTTCTCAATTTTGAAGGGTTAATTAAAGTAGCTGAAAGTTTCATTCTTTTTTTTCTCACTAATAATGCAACTATATTATATATACCTTAATGTAAGTAAATCATATGATATATAGGTGGCATTCTTTGGGCCACTCTACCCCCTCCTGTTTGATAACTTGGAAACGGTCGAGCTCCCCACCCCTAAACCATATGAGGGGGCAGATCCAGGATTTTAGGTTAGGAGGGGCGCAAACTTAAATTTTCGCTGAGCAGAGCGAGGCTAAAAAAAATTGAGGTAAAATTCTCGGAATATTCTTTATTAGGCTGAGAACAACCCATGCTTTGCAAATTTAAGGGGGGTGCAAGCCCGCAACCCTCCCCCGTCTGAGTCCGCCCCTGCATATATTCAAGTATAGGACAATATAATAAATAAAAAATGAAATATAGGGGGAGTCCCTGGAGTTACCCCACCCCCTCCTGTTTGAGAACTTGGAAACGGTCGAGATCCACACCCCTTAACCATATATATTCATGTTTGTGACAATATGAAAAATCAAATGAAATATAGGAAGAGTTGCTAGGGGTCACCCCACCCCTCCTGTTTTAGAATTTAAAAATGGTCGAGATCCCCATCCCTAAACCATATATATTCATGTATGGTACAATATAACATGGTCCTTACCCCTAAACCATATATACTCATGTATGGGACAATATAACAAATCAAATGAAATATAGGGGAAGTCCCTGTGGTCATCCCAACCCTCCTGTTTGAGAACTTGGAAACGGTCGAGATCCCCACACCAAAACAATATATATTCATGTATGGATCAATATAACTAATTAAATGAAATATAGGGGGAGTCCCTTGGGTCACCCTACCCCTTCTGTTTGAGATGAGACCCCCACCCCTAAACCATATATATTCATGTATGGGACAATATAACAAATAAAATGAAATGTAGGGGAATTCCCTAGGGTCACCCTTCCCCCAGTGGCGGATCCAGAAATTTTTATAAGTGGGGCCCACTAACTGACCTAAGAGGGGCCCGCTCCAGTCACGCTTCAGTGATTCCCTATATAAGCAACCAAATTTTTCCAAAAAAGGGGGGGCCGGGCCCCCTGCCCCCCCCCCTAAATCCTCTGCCTACCCCTTCCTGTTTGAGAACTTGAAAACCGTTGAGATCCCCACCCCTAAATTATATATATTCATATGTATGGGACAAAATAACAAATCATTTACATTTACTATAGGCAGGTCAGTCAGACCTCACCTTTGATCCCTGTTGTAGTGAACATTTGTCTGATTCGTGTCTCATAACTTTTTACTATAGAACACAAACTCAGTTTTCTTTCCAGGGAAACCAGTCCATTCATACTATTACATGTTCATACTAAGTCAAATTGAACTTCTAGCAGTCAAATAAAACCAAGGTTAACTACCAAGTAGAACAACTGCAATCATTGGGAACTTGTACCACTGCAGATTCACCATAAAAAATATACATTGATATCGTATATGCATTGCTTTTGAAACCTTGATAACATATAAATTATTTGCCTTAATAAATAAATCATTAGATAAACATGGATGTACTATATATGAATGTTTAATGTTGAGGCAACATTGCCACAGTTTTCATAATTACGGTTGCCTTGGTTTTTGGTTAACTGCCTTCAGCGCTTACAGCGCTTTGATTTTAGATTTTAAAGACCAACTTAACAAGCAAAATATATCCATTCTAAATAGATTTTTTGTATTGATTTATTCTAGTAAAATTGAACAGATTCATAACATTGAATTAGTGTTTATTATTTAGTTTTTATTCAGAATAAAATCATCATTTGCTTTTACTAAATCACACATAGTTGATGCTTTAAGTTTAATGAGCCCATAGCAGTTGATAAGGTTTATAAAGAACATTTGTGAGATTTTGAATAATGAATTACTTTTATCATCAGCCACTTTCATCCAAGCCTCTGCAGCAGATACATCTTCTGGTTCAAATTCTTCTCTGACACCCTGAAAATATAAAACGTCATGATTATCAAACAAAAAGTATGATAATAAAACAAAAAAATGCTAGAAAGGAGAAAGGGAATAAGCTGGTGGTAATGAATTCCTGAATCATTTCAGTTATTGCAGGTGATATTACAAGTGGAACTGCAAGCTACTGCACACTGATGATACCCCTGCCACAAGTGGATAATTTTAATAGTGTAAAAATATGCAAGTGTTTGGTAAACAGGAAGTTGTTGAGTGATAGATATGAAAACGCATCACACTGTATAGCTGACTTGTATAAATCCTGAAACCAAATTTCAGAAATCCTTGTATTGTAGGTCCTGAGAAAAATGTGACGAAAATTTTCAACTTGGCTATCATGTGTAAAATCATACGAGTGTTCAGTTAACAGGAAGTTGTTGAGTAATAAATCTCAAAATGCATCACACAGTATAGCAGACTTATATAAACACTGAAACCAAAGTTCAGAAATCCTTGCATTGTAGTTCCTGAGAAAAATGTGACGAAAAATATTCATGGGACGGACGGACTGATGGACAGACAGAGATGAAACAGTATACCCCCTTTTTTAAAGTGGGGGTATAGTAAAACAGTATACCCCCCTTTTTCAAAGCGGGGGTATAATTATAAAGTGTGAAAGTATCATTGAAGTATAGTTTAGGAGAAATTGCAGATTCAAGATATCAAAATAAGAAGATGTTGTATGATTGCAATAAGAGATAAATCTCCACAAGAGACTCAGACTAAATGACAATGAAATTAACTACTATAGGTCACTCTGTATGGCCATCAAGAATGAGTAAAACCCTTACTCCATATATAGTCAGCAAAAAAGGAACTGAAATGAAAAATGTAAAATAATTCCAATTTCAAGATGCCTACTACTTATAGCAGTGATGGCATCATCCATGTTTTTAAACAGGAAACTCTAAAAATTATGATTGGGAATAAATGTTTTTTTAGAACAATGGTAATATGTTAGTCTATGTCTTACTATATGGGAATAATAAGAGTTGGGCAAATCCTTTAAGGAAATTTAAGATTCTCTCAAAATTTCATTCAAATCAAATCAACTGTTTGAGATTAGGTTCCGAATCATAAGTTTAGATAGATGGACAAACTCATTTACCAACACAAGGATCAATACATACTTTGTACTGCAGTTTCAGTAAGTTAGAACTATAAATATCAGAAGTAAGATAACTAACCATTGGATCTTTATACTGGTTCATAGCTGGTGAACTTTGTCTGGCTACAAACTTTTGTCTGATCTGTCTTCTGTCCATCTGATCTTCATATGGCATGAGGGCATCAACTTTAATTACAAAAATGTTTCTTTATGCATAATTTATAAATACAATTAACACAGCTGTACAAATACATATACATGTATAGGTATAACAAAAATGTGTCCATTATGAGACAGAGTACATGTACATGGATGCCCAACTCAAAGTACTATAATTTTCGTTGTTCAGCGGATCGTAAAATTGTGGTCAAAAATTAAATTGGCATTAAAATTAGAAAGATCATATGATAGGGAACATGTGTACTTAGTTTCAAGTTGATTGGACTTCAATTTTACCAAAAACTACATTGACCAAAAACTTTAACCTGAAGTGGGACAGACAGACAAACAAACACAGACTGAAAACATAATATACCCCTAATAGGTGGGAGAAAACAATCCTAGATACACAATGTACTCAAGGTATACATGTACAATGTATATATCTACGAGTACATAAGCAGATATGTCTCCCTCTCATAAAAACTGATTTTAACTAATTCCAAATATCATAAAAACATTATAAGCAACCATTATCAAAAATATTTCCATTTTACCTCTGTAAACATCTTTATTCATTGAAGCATCTGGATTGTGATACCCTGGTATATAGTGAAGTCTATTGGTCAGGAACACTCTGAAACACAATTATATGTGTATAATATATTATGAATAACATAAAATGCTACATGAAGATTATAAAATGTGAAATCAAGACCTATATAATATTACAGTCCAGCAACTGATGACATTTGTAACAAAAAAGCATGAATGCAAAAGGTAAGAGATTCTCCCCAGACATATCATATACTATAGCATGCTGCTATAGAGGGAAATTTGAAATACCATCTTGTATCTAAAAATTATAGCATCACATCCACAACATAATCTATAAGAAAACCTGAGTGAATTCAGATAGCATCACATTCAAGAGATATAGGATCACATTACCATGATGATAAAAGGCCCTGGGGAGAACACTGCAATATAATGGAATTTGATGATACTGTCATACAAATGAGAGGTATAGCTAGCTTCATTGCCAGGTTTAATCCACCTTTTTCTTCATAAGAAAAAGCCTGTATCAAGTCTGACAAGTCAAGTATGACAGTTGTTGTCCATTCGTTTGATGTGTTTGAGCTTTTGATTTTGACATTTGATTAGGGACTTTTCCATTTTGAATTTTCCTCCCAGTTCAGTATTTTTGTGAATGCTATTGCAGATACCTTGTCATATAAACCTAACTAGAAATTCTTGCATTTAAACATTAAATGCAGTATTAAATAGGCTATTTATTGTCGTTTCATCATTTTTCTTTTATTGTCTGTTTCTCTTAGACCTATAAAGTTTGATTGTCCCAATGATATATTCTGACTCTTCTTTTTTTATAAACTGTAAGACTTAAAAACCTAACAAACACAATTAATGTACTAAATATAAACAAAAAGGTGCTGTATGATTGCCAGAGACAACTTTCCACCAACTCTCCACAAGAGACCACTGTATGATTGCCAATGTCAGAGACAACTTTCCACAAACTCTCCACAAGAGACCACTGTATGATTGCCAATGTCAGAGACAACTTTCCACAAACTCTCCACAAGAGACCACTGTATGATTGCCAATGCCAGAGACAACTTTCCACAAACTCTCCACAAGAGACCACTGTATGATTGCCAATGTCAGAGACAACTTTCCACAAACTCTCCACAAGAGACCACTATATGATTGCCAATGCCAGAGACAACTTTCCACAAACTCTCCACAAGAGACCACTGTATGATTGCCAATGTCAGAGACAACTTTCCACAAACTCTTCACAAGAGACCACTGTATGATTGCCAATGCCAGAGACAACTTTCCACAAACTCTCCACAAGAGACCACTATATGATTGCCAATGCCAGAGACAACTTTCCACCAACTCTCTACAAGAGACCACCAAAATGACACAGAAATTAAACTATAGGTCATTGTATGGTCTTCAACAATGAGCAAAGCCTATACCTCATACCAGTAGTCACTGAGTCAGCTATAAAAGCCCATGAAAAAGTAAAATCACAAAAATACTGAACTCAGAGGAAAATCAATTCGGAAAGTCCATAATCACATGGCAAAATCAAATAACAAAACGCATCAAAAACGAATGAAAAAGAACTGTCATATTCCTGACTTGGTACAGGCATTTTCAAATGTAGAAAATGGTGGATTGAACCTGGTTTTATAGCTAGCTAAACCTCTCACTTGTATGACAGTACCATCAAATTACATTATATTGTCACCGATGTGTGAACAAAACAAACAGATACAATAGTTAAAAATGTCAAAAATAGGGGTACAGCAGTCAACATTGTGTTATCATCTTAATAACTATAAAAACAACAAATGTAACGAAGAAGCACAAAAAGGCATACATCAAATTAACATCCTAATTTTGATTGTATTATACGATTTTATTTGTCTATGTAAAATGCCGATATCAAGGAAGGAGGGTTTTGAGTACTAGTGTAAAATTGCGCGTTTAAAATTCGCACAGGTAGACATGAAATAATTTTGTCGTTCAAAGTATGACAGGATGCATAAATACAGTCACGCAAAATGACAATGTAAAACAATTCAAACTAGAAAACTAACAGATTAATTTATGTATGTACAAAAAATTTTATATTCTACTCTGAAGTTTTAATAAAGGGATAGTTAATATGATGTCATATCAAATAATAACATAAATGCTATATAAAAAAGTATTTTCCTTTGATTTGCATATTAGTAGAATATTGGAATACAAATAAATACATATATTTTTATGATTTTTATGCCCCACCTACGATAGTAGAGGGGCATTATGTTATCTGGTCTGTGCATCCGTTCCTCCGTCCGTTCGTTCGTTCGTCCGTTTGTTCGTTCGTTCGTTCGTTCGTCCGTCCCGCTTCAGGTTAAAGTTTTTGGTCAAGGTAGTTTTTGATGAAGTTGAAGTCCAATCGACTTCAAACTTGGTACACATGTTTCCTATGATATAATCTTTCTAATTTTAATGCCAAACATATAAACAAATGAACCTTTGAATCCTTAGCATGCTTTAAAATTTGTACACCATTGTTTTTACTCATTCCAAGCTAACTAGCAAAAACTTAATAAAACAAGAATGTGTCCTCAGTACACGAATGCCCCACTCGCACTATCATTTACTATGTTCAGTGGACCGTGAAATTGGGGTAAAATCTCTAATTTGGCATTAAAATTAGAAAGATTATATCATAGGAAACATGTGTACCAAGTTTGAAGTCGATTGGACTTCAACTTCATCAAAAACTACCTTGACCAAAAACTTTAACCTGAAGCGGGACAGACGGACGAACGAACGAACGGACGGACGCACAGACCAGAAAACATAATGCCCCTCTACTATCGTAGGTGGGGCATAAAAATGACCTAAGTGAAATTCAGAATTTTACTAATTGCCTAAGGGACTATTTTCCTATTTTTTGCTTCAAACTGAAATGCATGACTTAAATGTATATGCAATAAAAAACTGAAAGTGGAAAATGATTTTTTTCTCTCAAGAAATCAATTAAATGCTAAAACATACTTCTAATTAAGAAACACCAATAATGCATTTAACATGTTTAATATAAATCAGTGTTATAAGTGCATATGTCTTTAATCATACAGCATAAAGCTGTTTTAAATTAGTTTCATATCCTTATTGATTCTAGGTATGTTTATAAAGCATAATACTCAGTACACTGTGTTATATGGATGATTTAAATCCATTCAAATCTTACTTATCAGTTATTAAAAACCTAGATGATCAATTATTTTAAGGGTGATTGGATTTTTATAAACATATCATTTGATCTCCTTGTTTATAGGTTTTAAAATATTACATGGTGTTTTTGTTTTATTGTCAGAAATTTAAACTCAACAAAGATGGTCATAAATGATAAATAGTTTATTGTGGATATTAAAGTAGGGTTAGCACATGGTTAAATCAGGTATTGTTTTACTGCAGGTAATAAACATGTAGGGTTGAATATTGTGTTGGATTTTAGAGATCACTTCAATAACATAATTGATAAATAATATTTGTTTTCTTCAATTAATAAACATTATATAAAGGAACATATCAAAATATTTTATACTGCAGAATTGTTTGTGATCTAAAGAAATTGTTGTAAATGCTAAAGACTTTTACTATTTTTCATATATACAAAAATTGGATCAAATAAATACTACTACAGTACTATAAAATTAGCATTTCAGGCCTTTACTGGCTTTTTTCTCTCTCATTCACTGTATATAGCTGATGATGTATTTTAAATCTTACATATACATGATATATATAGTTTTAAAATTATGTAAAATATATATACAAGTGCCATATATTCTATTAAGAATGATGAGAGACTTTTAACATGATAAAAGTAAATGATTAATTATATACAATATTTTACATAATTTTAAAACTAACATATATAACTGATTCAGCTTATACATCATTTCTATAGATTTGTCAATGTAGAACTAGATCAGAAAAACACAATTTTCTTCATTAACAGACATTAAGGCTATAAAAGTTTTATGTGAACTATAAAACCTGAGTTTTCCATTTACTATAACAGTTCAGTGACAGTCTATACTTAGTCCCTGAATAGTCTATTATGTAAGTCCTTAAAAAAACTGTTGACCCGAAACAGTCCTTCCTATTACTGATTTATAAATAAGCAGTCTCATACAGACCCAATTAAGCCACTAGATTTCATAATTTTCTTGGCATTTGCTGGCGTATCAGCCAACTGATTAGACCAGCAGATCAGGGACATGTACTGATTACATGTTCGCCTTGGGTCCGTTTGCCCTGAGTTTGTTGGCCTATAGACATGATAGAGTCTGTCCGCCCAGGATTAATTCTGCTTACTTTTATTAAAACATATTTATGTTACTGTTATTAAAGTTTAATAAATTTACGAAGATATTATAATTCTCAAAAATCCTCAAAATGCATGGAAAGATGTTTATGGCTTGTTTTGGAGCAATTAATTGTTTATTATAATAATTCTCACTGATTGGTTGTAACAATAATTATTAATAATATAAACTAGACAGCTTGGAATGAGTATAAAGACAATCATGTACCAATTGTAAAGCATGAAAAGGATTGATACACTGTACATGTACGTTCATTTATTAATATACTGCATAAATTGACTGACTATAGACTAATTAAAATTATTTATAAAGATAAATGAAAAGTCATACATACATTGTCGTTCATGTTTTCTGTTATGCAGATCATGGGAAATTATTTACTTGGTTGCAGCAATACAAATATTCAGCAATTTTTATTTTTAACAACTTTAACATATACATTTGACTTACTTTATTCAAATTATAAATATTTCTGCGATTAAACATGAACAATGGATAAAAATTAAAAAAAATTAGGGCAAATGGACCCTAGCTATATATATAGGTGAACAGGTTTTCAGGCAAACAGGCACCAGGGCAAACATGAATCAGGGCGAAGGGACCCATTATCTACTTAATAGTTTAGAAATAGGGCTCTTCACGGTTAGTTCAGTCATATTGGATAGGGGGCAGATTTTCATAATGGAGGTAAAAATGGTGTGAAAAATACGGGAAAACATCATTAAAACAGACCAGTTGCTTGGAAACACACATAGGATTTCCCATACTTCCATACTACATGTATTTTCACCTCTTTCTAAAAAATCTGCCCCTATCCAATATGGTCGAACTCGCCGTGAAGAGCCCTATAAAGGTCCTACATGTGTATACTGTGTATCATCGTACAGCGGATATAGGTACTATATGGGCGTGAGCAATTTTGATCTTACACGGTAATGAAAAATCTTTGTTTTGTTCACATACATGACATAATAACAATTTGTAAAAATTCAATATGGCTGCCGAGCAGTTAACACCTTAGAAAGTTAGCTCCCAGTTTTTGCAGCTTTATGACAAATTTAGGAAGACACTGTCTGTGAATTTAGTACTATGTGATAGCTAATTCAATGGAGATTAGAATGATATAATTTTTGTGGAATGTTTTTCAACAGGAATAATTTTGTGACTTGTGAAAGATTTTTTCCAGAAGGATCTATTTTGATATTTGATTATTGATTTCTACTACTAGAGGTGACAATATATGTACAGTATGTCTTCAGGGCAAAATTTAGCTGGTTTAAAATCAACAAACAAAAGACCTACTACTAAACCTGTGAATACTGTTCAGACATTGCTTGCAGCAAAAGTAGATAAGAATAAACCACCACCTAGTAAGCGAACTCATTCAGACGTATCTAATGAATCAAACAATAGTTTAGACTTATCTGGCATAATGAACTTTCAAAAGGATATTGATGAAATTAAAATCAAACTTGAAGGTGTGACAAGGAGAGAGGACCTTGATAGAGTAACAAAAGATCTGATTAAAACTAGTGATCTTGAGCAAGTGGTTACTTTAATTGTCAAAAAGCTGATGAATGAATTTGAAATAACTGTACAAAAGAAGATTGATGAAAAAGTGGAAGAAGTTAAAAATGAAATGCAGGAAAAATTTGATGCTTTAACTATAGAAAATGAAGACCTGAAAAATAAGATACAAGCTATACAGTATTCCAATACAACAATTAGAAGAGACTTAAACGAAACAAGTCGACTTTCAAGACAGGCTGATATAAGCAGCAATTATAACGAGCAGTACTCGAGAAAAAATAACATTAAAATAATAAATTTTCCAAGAAAGGATAAACAAGATCTTAGAAAGGACTTTATGGAAACTGTGAAAAAAGAACTAAATGTCCAATTAGAAGACAGAGATGTGGTTGCAATCCATCGTATACCATCTCAAAAGGCTGGGCCCTATCCAGTTATTGTCAAGCTATTCAGTAGTGATGTTAAGCGCCAAATTATGAGATGTAGGAAAGAATTGACCAGTAAAATTAGATTTGTGGATGACGTTACTCAAAGAAACATGAGTTTAATTGAGAGACTTAGAAAAACTGACGAGTTTGAGTCTGTCTGGTACTTTAATTGTGGAATTTATGGTAGAACACCTGCAGGACTTCAGCTGAAATTTGGACTATATGATGACATTCACTACAGAGTACAGCAAGGGAAATAGATGTTACGTAATAAGAACTTAGATCTCACGGACAGTTTTGAGAATTCTATAGTTCATTGTTGATATTTGACTTAATATTTGTGCTTATCTCCCTTTCTTTGTATAAAAAAATCAGAGTTATCTCTCTTTTAACTATAGATCATGTATAGTATTGATTTTCTTTCTACAATACATATTGATGTTAATTATTTTTTTTCTGTACAGATAATCTTAATTTTTGTTGAACTATTATTTTGTTGGTGTCATATAAGGCAAACTGCATAAACTGACAAATCCCAACTACAATGTGGCAAAACATATTGAAATATTTATTTTTTTTAACACTTTTTTTGTCTGTTAATTTTATTTTTTTCTATGAATTGAATGTCTGTAAAGTATTGAATTACACTGTTGGTCTATGTACGAGGCTTGGTAATACATGTATGTTGAGAATTTTTATACCACCATATCTAGATTTTTTGAGCAAATCTTTGCGTATATGTCTTTGTGTCTCATGTGAATGTATAATATGGATGATCATATGTAAAAATGCATGCCTATATGAAATGATGATGTACACATATTTCAAACCATTATGGGCTCTTTAAAGATACTGTCTGTTAACTGTCAGGGTCTGGGTGATTTATCTAAAAGGAGGGATGTATTTAGTTTTCTAAAATCTGGAAACCATAACATTTATTGTCTTCAAGACACTCATTTCACAGTGGATAAAGAAAATAGTATAAGAACGTTATGGGGATATGAATGCTACTTTTCATCCTTTTCTTCAAATTCAAGAGGTGTAGCTATTATGTTTAAAAATAATTTTGAGTGGAAAGTCCTTAAAGAAAAAAGGGACATTGATGGAAACTACTTAGCTTTGGATTTGGTTGTAGATAAAGTTCGTTTTACTCTCATAACTATATATGGCCCAAATACTGACAGTCCACTTTTTTATGAGCATATTATGTCAATTATTGATGATTTTGAAAATGAGTGTTTTATTATCTGTGGAGATTTTAATCTTGTGTTAAATCCAAATTTAGATTGTTATAATTATTTACACATAAATAATCCTAATGCTAGAGACAAACTATTAGAATTGATTGACGATAGATCTCAAGTTGACCCCTATAGGGAACTTTTTCCTGACCTGTGTAGATACACTTGGAGAAAAAAATCACCTTTCAAACAAGCTAGGCTTGATTTTTTCTTATTTTCTGAAAACATTTTGTCGTTTTTGAAAAATTGCTGTGTAGAACCCAGTTACCGATCGGATCATTCTAGAATTATTCTAGAACTTGAATTGAATCCATTCATTAGGGGGAAAGGTTTATGGAAGTTCAATAATTCTTTGTTGTATGATGCTGACTATGTTAATGTTATAAAGGAAAAAATTTTGGATGTAAAAAAACAGTTTGCAGCCTTGGTATATAATTTTGACAATATTAATGAAGTGAATAATAATGATCTTCATTTTACAATTAATAGTCAGTTGTTTTTGGAAACTCTATTAATGGAGGTGAGGGGCAAAACTATCTCATACTCTAGCTTCAAAAAGAAGGAAAGAGAGAGAAGGGAAAAAACTTTAAAAGATGACATTGATATTTTAGAAGAAAATGTAAACTCAGGTTCTATACAGCAATTGGAAGACAAAAAAAATGAACTAGAAAAATTCAGAAAGGAAAAAATGCATGGTAAAATAGTTCGATCTAGAATACAGTGGATAGAAGAGGGAGAAAAACCCACAAGTTATTTTTGTGGACTTGAATCTAAGAATTTTACCAGCAAGATTATTCCAAAGGTTGAAAAAGAAAATGGTGATATTGTAACTAACCAAAAAGAAATACTTAAACAGGTTAAAATATTTTATGAAAATTTGTACAAAAACAGAGATGTTGAATGTTGTAAACCCAAAGATATTGAAAATAGTCTACAAAATGTAAATGTTAGAAAGTTATCTTTGGATGAACAAGATAAACTAGAAGGTGAAATATCAGTTCAGGAAGCTGGTGAAACTTTAAAAAGAATGAAAAGCAATAAAACGCCTGGATCAGATGGTTTTTCAAGTGAATTTTTTAAATTTTTCTGGTCTGACTTAAAATTTTTTGTTGTAAGATCCTTGAATGCAGGGTATGATAAAGGGGAACTTTCTGTTACTCAAAAACAGGGGATAATTACATGTCTTCCAAAGGGTAACAAACCTAGACATTTTTTAAAAAACTGGCGCCCTATATCTTTGCTTAATACTGTATATAAAATTAGCTCTGGGGTTATAGCAGGAAGATTTAGAACAGTTTTGACTAAACTTATTGATACTGATCAGACAGGTTTTATGAGTGGAAGATATATTGGAGAAAATCTAAGATTGATCTATGATATCATGGAATATACTGAAGATAATGATATACCAGGCCTTTTATTGCTGATAGATTTTGAAAAAGCCTTTGACTCCATTTCATGGGAATTTCTTTTAAATGTATTGAAATTTTTTAATTTTGGCGATTCTATTATAAATTGGGTGAAAGTGCTCTATCAAAACATTAATTCAGCAGTCATTCAGGGAGGGAATCTTTCAGACTTTTTCACTGTTGAACGGGGTTGTAGGCAAGGTGATCCATTATCGCCTTATCTTTTCATTCTTTGTGCTGAAATTTTAGCGTTAAAAATAAGAGATAACAAAAATATAAATGGAATCAAAGTTCTTGATGTTGAACACAAACTCTCGCAGTTTGCTGATGATACATCACTACTTTTAGATGGTAGTGAAGAGTCTTTAAATGAGTCATTATTGGAACTAGATTGGTTTGCTAAAATTTCTGGTTTGAATATAAATTTTTCCAAAACTCATGTCATTTGGATTGGAAGTAAAAAGTACAGCACAGAGACACTTTGTACAAATCAAAATCTTACTTGGGGAAGCACATCCTTTAAATTATTGGGTGTTAATTTTGATGTTGATTTAGAAAAACTAGTTAAAATCAATTATGATGAAAATATTGTAAAAATAAAAAGACTAGTCAAACAATGGTCTAGACGTAACATTACTGTTATTGGTCGAATTACTGTTGTAAAGACACTTATGTTGCCAATTTTAAATCATTTAATATTGTCACTACCTAATCCAAGTGAAGATATTATTAAACAGATAAATGAACTGATGTATAAGTTTATTTGGAACTCACCAGTTCATAGAGTAAAAAAAGATGTAATACAAAAAGATTATTGTGATGGAGGCTTAAAAATGATTAATTTACATGCTTTTATAAATGCTTTGAAATGTACTTGGATTAGAAGAATTTGTAGAAATGATTGTAAATGGCGAAATATATTTTTGTCATATGTTGATAAAGATAGATTATTTAGTTGTGGTAATAGCTATGTAAAGCAACTACAGCAAAGTATTAAGAATAAATTTTGGAAAGATGTACTGGGTGCTTGGCAAATGGTAATTGAAAAAGAAATGAATTTGCACGACTGGGAATATTTTCTTTCCAGTCCAATTTGGATGAATAACCTATTCCAAATTGATAACAAACCAGTTTTTTTCAAAGATTGGCATAGTAAGGGTATTTTATATGTAAATGATATTGTGGGGGAGAATGGTACCTTTCTAAATTTTTATCAATTTCAGGAGTGTTTTCAGATGGATATAGACATCATGAAATATAATAGCATAATTTCTATGCTAACTAAGACTTCCAAAAAAATTAAAAGGGGAGATTATAAATTAGTATCTCATTTCATACCATCAGTTATAAAGACCATTCTCAAAAGCAAAAAGGGATCAAAAGATATGTATTTGGTGCTAAACAAAAACAACACTGTTCCTACAGGAGTAAAAAGATGGGAAGCAATTTTAGTTTTAGAGAATCAAAACTGGAAAAAGATTTTTCAACTACCATTTGCTATTACAAAAAATACTAAGCTACAATGGCTTCAGTATAGAATTAATCATAAAATTCTGGCAACAAATACATTTTTAAACAAAATTGGGATTGTGCAAAACCCATATTGTACCTTTTGTAAGACTGAACTTGAATCAATTGAACATATACTGTGGGATTGTTATTATGTACAACAATTTATTGAGCAAACTGAAATGTGGTTTCTCCATAACGGTATTAGTATACCATTTACACAGGATATTTTTTTGTTTGGAAATTTATCACGAATGTACAAAGGTGACCCTCAAAACAATATTTTTCTCTGGATTAAACAATATATATATAATACACGATATTTTAAAGGAGAATTAAGTTTAACAGCATTGATTGAAAAAATAAAGCATCATTATATTTTGGAGAAGAAGATATCAGTTAAAAATAAATGTTTTGAAAAGTTTAATCAAGCTTGGTGCATTTACCAAGAGGCTTTACAGGATAATTTGGTGGATTAGCAACTATGAAAAAATTAGCAGACATCAAAATGATTTTTTGTTTTTTTTTATATTTGTTTTTTGTTTTTTGTTTTTTGTTGCTTTTGTTTTTTTTCTTTTTCTTAATCATCTTTTAATTCTTTTATTTATTAATTCTCTATATTTTTTTTTGTATGTCCTTTTTAATAAGATACAATTATAAAATCCAAACAAAATGTGAGTTCTATACATTTTCTAATAGGTTGTATTATATTACATTTATATATATGAACTTATTGTTTGATAACTGTACTGTTGTATATTATATATGTTGGATAAAAAAAATAAAAATTAAAATAAAAAAAAAAATATTTAAGTAAAAAAAAAAAAAAAAAAAAAAAAAAAATAACAATTTGTACTTCAATCTAAACATAATTGCTGTTTTAAGAAATGATTTGGTCATGTTGGTAGTAGGTTGATGATTAAATATGTCTCATTATTTTCCCAAAACAAGAAGAATTACTAAAAGCATGTGCAAATACTTGTAAAAGAAGTTGGCCCTCGTCTCATCCGATATAATTCTATATACATTGCAACTCTTTTTCTGATAGAAGGTCAATGTGTGTGTGTAATACATGTAAGTATAGGTGTTTCAATAATTGGCATTGAAATCTTTCATACATATGTTATTTTTCGATATTCTATCCCTAAAGAAGCGTTGTGTACGGTGTTTAGCTGACCACATAAATCCTTACGTACGGTGTATAGTTAAGATGTTGTACATGTACACCGTACACAAAAACTTTATTTTCATACTCGTTTATTACCCAAAAAGTTTCAAGGAATGAGTAATAACAGGTTAGGTTTGTATGTTTATGATTAATAACTATTACTTTTGCCCTGTATTAGGTTTCTTTCAGATAAAACATGTAAATGTCTCAACAACTGTATCGAAATTGAAAGTTGGTGTTGACATTCACAACTATTTGCGCATGAACAAGTTAATTGTTCTTATAAGAATAGCAAGTTGTTTTATGAATAGGAAAAAAATGATGCGAAAATTATTTGGGAGCAGGTATTTCAAATGTTGAGAAATGTACATTGAATATTAATAAAACAAACCAAAATTGATCATGCTCACTTGATTAGTACCTATATCCGGTGTACTGATGATACACGGTGTAGTTATAAAATATATATGGATGTGGATTAATGCCTTCCTCAGTCACCGAGAAGCTAGATGCATGGTGAACAATTACAAAAGTCCTTGGTTTCAAACAAGTATTGGTCTGCCACAAGGATCTGTTATCTCCCCAATCCTGTTTAATATTTTTATAAAAGATATTTTTAAATCCGTGTCTGCAGACTGCTGTAAGTTTGCAGATGATGCAACTATTTGGCACTCACATTCAGATCCAAAAGTTATACAAGAAAAACTGCAAAAAGATCTCAATCAAGTACAAAAATGGAGCAATGATTGGAGAATGAAACTTAGCATTCAAAAAACAGAGTACAGTATTTTCAGTAAAGAAAAAAATAAAGTCCAAAATATCAAACTAAAGCTTGGAAACACAATTCTAAAATACAACCCTAATCCAGTTATACTTGGATTAAAATTAGATGAAAAACTAAATTTCAATAGTCACATAGAATCTACAGTAAAGAAAGCCAAAAGATCTTTAGGAATTATAAGAGAAATCAAGGGAATAGCATTAATACCAACAAAGACACTCATTCAAATATATGACAGCTTAGTATGTTCAATTTTTAATTATGCTAGTAGTATTTGGCAATCCAGCACTTCAAGTCATTTAGACAAATTAAATGAAATACAAAGAAAAGGTTTAGCATTGTGTTTAGATCTACCATCTCAATCATCCCTTGAAGCATTAGAAGTACTTAGTGGAACATTACCAATAGATTTAAGAAGAGAGGAAATGGCCATCAGAGAGTTAGGAAAAATTAATTCTTTTAGTAATAATGTCCCAATTAAAAGAAAATTTGAAATTTGGAAAGAGGAGAAAAATCCAGAAAAATATATATCACCACTAGGAAAAATGTACCAACAAACTGAAGATATGAAAGATACAG
Source organism: Mytilus galloprovincialis (assembly GCF_965363235.1). Lineage (NCBI taxonomy): Eukaryota > Metazoa > Mollusca > Bivalvia > Mytilida > Mytilidae > Mytilus > Mytilus galloprovincialis. Next base: position 15,535,538 of record NC_134845.1, on the reverse strand, counting down.
AATTGGTTGATATAGACAAGATAGAACCGCAGTATGAATACCAAGGTCTAGTATCAGTCATTAGAGCCCCTGACTACTGGCGTAACATAGGCAGCTCAAAATCCAGAACAACAGCCCAAATAGAGGAAGGAAAACAAATCATCTCGGAACAACTCCAATCTCAAACACCAAACACAGCAGTTGCTTTTACAGATGGGTCATGTTTAGGAAATCCAGGCCCCTGCGGTGCAGGAGCTATAATTTACATTAATGATAAAGAAGAAAAATTGGGAAATTTGTTCTCAAATTTTAATTTTATGATAGAATAATACTTACGTAATTGGAAATTACATTAGGATTATCTCCCCCTAATTAGTATTCACACCGCCGATCGCGCTTTAAAATATCAATAAAGCGCTCAGGTATATCGACTCCCACCACGCATGCGTGATTCCCCAGTCTCTCTCGGCGAAAAGTGTTCACCAAAAAAGATTCAAAAGGGGAGGTGGGTGGGAGCCAATTACGTAAGTATTATTCTATCATAAAATTAAAATTTGAGAACAAATTTCCCAATTTTATATTAATTCATAATACTTACGTAATTGGAAATTACATTAGGAGATTTCTAAGCTATCCACAGCTGAAGAATCTTTCTGTACTTTGTATACTGTATTTTCTTCACATCAGTTTAGATATAAATAACACAACACTATACAGTTAAAATTTTTTCTTCCATTTTCTATAAATTTTTCTCCTTTTTTTTTTTCTTTTTTCAGAATTTTCTTCCATATATATACATAATTCTTATTTACACAGAATTTAAAACTTCAACATCTATGTGACGTAAATAAAAACGAGTAAAGGTTGATTCCTTTGTCCAGTCTGCTGTGTCCATAATAGACTTCACAGATGCGCCGTTAAAAAGTGCCCAAGATGGGCCCAAGGCTCTTGTAGAATGAGCACGAAATTTTTTGTCTTTTTCATTGTAAGCACATTTAATTGCATTAACAATCCAAGACGAAATAGTCTGTGATGTAACCGGTTTATGCGGTTCAATAAAAGATAAAAACAACTTGTTCTCAAACTCACTGTCGGAGTTTCTAAAAGGTGCAGTTTTCTTCAAATAATAATAAATAGAACGCTTCGGATCTAATAATTTATCTGATTGATAAGACGGAATAAAAATCTTGCTGCCAAAATGTTTTGGTCTATCCTGTTTTGATAGTCCATGACGAACAAAAGTCACTCCTTTCTTCTGCACAACAATCGACTCTTCTCCAATACACAAAGATTGTAAGTCACTGCATCTCCTGAAAGAAGTAATTGCAATTAAAAATGCAGTTTTCCAAGAAATAAACTTCAAATGAGCATGTTTCATTGGTTCAAAAGGTGCTCGTTTTAATTTTTTTAAAACTAAGGGTAAGTCCCATTCAGGTAAAAGCACTACTTTTGGAGGTCTCGAGTTAAAAACACCCTTTATAAGACGAGTTATATAAGGATGTTGTCCTACTGGAATTTTCCCAATTGGAGCTAGGAATGAGGATAACATAGATCTATAACCAGCTATGGTTCTATACTGAAGACCTTCTGAGAATAAATATGTCAAAAACTCAGCCGCCTCCGTCAAAGAGGCACTATAGGGATCAATTTCCCGTCTACTACACCAGCTATTGAATTTTCGAAATTTGACAGAGTAATCTTTTTGAGTCCCAGAGCGCCATGAGGCTCTGAGTAATTTTCTAGTTTCTTTAGAAAAACCTTTCTCTTTAAACTGTTTGTCGATAAAAACCATGCAGTCAGATTGAATACTGCTGGATTTGGATGAAATATGTTTGTTTTTGGCTGGTGTAATAGATCCTCCCTGACTGGCAGGCTCCTTGGATAATCTATTATGTACTTCAGAAGATTTGTGTACCAATGTCTGCGCGGCCAATGTGGGGCTATTAGAATTAACTGACAATTGTACTTTGTCATGTGTTGTAGTATTTTTGGTATTAGACAAATTGGAGGGTAAGCATATGCATACATGTTGTTCCAAGGAATTGTTAGAGCATCTATTGCATAAGCCTGAGGGTCTGGGTTCCAGGAGCAATAGATCTGTGTTTGTCGATTTTTCGCAGAGGCGAAAAGATCTATGTGAGGTGTCTCCCAAATCTGAAACATTGCATGTGTTATCTCTTTGTTTAATGACCATTCCGTTGGTTGAATTTTTACCCTGCTTAAATGGTCTGCTAGAATGTTCTTTTTTCCTGCAATGTGTGCAGCTTTCAGAAAAATTTGATTTTCTAGCGCTAATTGCCAAAGTTTCCAAGTTCTCATACACAGCTGAGGAGAACGAGTGCCTCCTTGTTTGTTTATGTAACGAACAACGGTTGAATTGTCTGACCGAATAAGAACATTTTTGTTTATCAAATTTGGGAGAAAATGTTTTACAGTTAGAAAAACTGCCTCCATTTCTAAAGAATTTATGTGGAGAAGTTTTTCTTCTACTGACCATGTACCCTGAACTATGAGACTGTTGTTGATGTGACCTCCGTACCCTGAATTTGATGCGTCTGTTGTTACTGTTATTGACGTTTCCCAAGGTGTTATTGATCTGCCTATGACCAAATTTTCTATTTTTAACCACCATCTGAGGTGACCTTTTAGATGTTTCGAAAAAGGAATTTTTATTCCTAGATTTTGACAAACTGGTTTCCAATGATAAAGGAGGTGTAACTGAATTGGTCTCATAAAGAGTCTTGCATTTGGAATTAATTCTATGCATGAAGCCATAATACCTAATAATTGTAGAAAATCTCTTGCTGTTGCTTGATTTTGCTTGTTTAAGATAAGTTCTACTGCAGAAAGGAGTTTTGACACCCTTTCTGATGTAGGACGAACCATTCCCTCTTTTAGAGAAAACAGTGCTCCTATGTATGTTATTGATTGTGTTGGAATTAGGCTTGACTTTTCTAGATTTACTACAAATCCTAAATTTGTTAGGAGTTTTAGCGTTTTCTCTCGATCTGAAATCAGCATTTTTTTGGTCTGATTTAGCAAAAACCAATCGTCTAGATAAGTTGCTAGACGAATATTTTGGGCTCGTAAATGAGCTGCCACTACAGAACACACTTTTGTGAAAATTCGTGGTGCTGATGTTGGACCGAAGCACAGCACCCGAAATTGGTAACACTGATTGTTGACACAAAATCTTAGATACTTTTTGTGTGTTTCGTGAATTGGTATGTGGAAATAAGCATCTTTCAGATCTAGAGAAATTGCCCAATCTCCTTTTTGTACTAAGTTTAAGACACTGTTTAGAGAATCCATTTTGAAGTGTTTTTTCTGGAGACACTTGTTCAGAGGTTTTAAATTTATGACAGGTCTCAAATCGCCTGTCTTTTTTGGTACTAGAAAAAACGTACTGTAAAAACCGTAGTTTTTTTCTTTTACAGGTACATTTTCTATAGCGTTTTTTCCAAAAAGTTGATCTATTTCTGTTAACAGAATAGGTAAATCTTTCGCAGGAACATTTGTTTTCTTTATTCCTGTTTGTGGGATTTTCCCCGAAAATTCCAATTTGTAACCCTCTTTTATTATTTTTAAAACCCAACTGTCGTTTGTTATTTTTGCCCAATTTTGCCAAAAAAGTTTTAAACGACCTCCTACAGGTATCTCTGGATTCTGACATAAAATATTTACCTGCTTTTTGTAGTCATTTAGATCTACCATTGCCACGAAAAGAACCTTTCTTTTCACCATCAGCCTCTTTTCTACCAGAACCAAAGCGTCTGAAATTAGGTTTAAATCCACCTTTGTTTTCACTAGGTTTAGCTGCTACCTTAGGAATACGAAAATTGGAAAAGTCATTTTTAGCTACTTTAGGACCATTAGTGTCTTGGCTAGTATGAATGATAGCACTCTTCCTCTTAAAACTTGAAGTTGAGGTAGCTGATTTACGAGTTAACTCTGGTAGTAAATCTTTGATTTGTTTGTTTGTCTCTGAACGATTTTTCAGTTTCTCTTCAAAATCTTTCCCAAGAACACCATCACTTGACAATTTAAGAGATAAAAACTTATCATTAAGCTCAGTTATGTCCTCTAGACCTGTATCTAACAAAGTAGCTTTCCTACGGATCAGATGATGAAATGCACCTGTTCTAGCTGTTTGATCCATAGATTTCACTGACATGGCAAAAATGTCTTTGACCATTTGTACAAGTAAATCAATATTTGGTTCAGAATCATTGAGTTTTTCCATTAATGAACCCAAGGCTTGTTGCATGTATGCCGTTATAATCAAACCCATTCTAGCTGCTGACTGACCTTTGAAAGCCATATTTTCAAAAATTTTCTCTGGTTTAGAAAAAAGTTTATTATGAGCTTTACCAGCATTAGGACCATGTCGTTTACACAGTAAAGTTTGAGTAATGTCATCTAGTTTTGGTAAGTTAAGAATATCAGCTGATTTATCACTCACTGGAAAACTAGCCCTATATTCCTCTTTATAAGTTGACAATAATAAAGGATTATCACAGTGCCATGATTGATTCAAAATATTAATCTGACTTTGATCCAGAACAATACCAGCTTCAGATTTGTCTGGTTTAGTTTTGGCATCTTCACCAAAAATGTCACCAAGGATATCTCTACTGACATTTTCAGTATCAAGAGAGTCCTTATCAACTACCGAATATCTCTGAAAACGGTTGTGTGTACTGTTTTTCACAGAAGAATGTTGGGATTCATTGTCAGAATCTAAATCTAAATCAAGACCCCTTCTTTCGTCTCTATCTGGTTGAAGGGAAATTGCATCATCAATGTCATTATCATGATTTGCAACACTAGCATGTCTGAGAGAATTTTGCCCACCTGACGTGGCAATGTCCCTCGAGTCCTGAGAAATGTTCTGCCCACCTGAAGTGGCAATTTCTCTGTCCGTTTCTATTTGTCCACCTGAAGTGACAGTTTGAGAAACGAACTTCTCGAAAAGAGGTAGAAAAATGTCCATTCGAGAATTCACCGAATTAACAGTCTCTTTGACACTAGAAATTTCTGCCCTCAATTCATTTTCTATGTTTACAGACAAACCTGTTGTTGACATTGTCTCCGGTTCCTCTGATACTTCTTTAGCACACGTGCTGCTAGCTTTACGAGACTTACTTGTCGTCTTTTTACGACTTCCGGTCTGTTTACCTGACGATTTCTCGTTTTTATTATCAGAGCGAGACGGAGTAGCTTTAGGAGAATTTGCTTCTTCACTTGCCGAATTAATGGCCGTAATGAAAGCTTCTGCCATGTTGACAATGAAAAGCGTCTATCTCAAAAACTTAAAATTAAACTATGAAAATACACGATATATAAATCAAAAAAGTTACATTTCCGTGAGGAAAAAATAAAGCGTGTGAACACTTTTCGCCGAAGAAGAAGACTGGGGAATCACGCATGCGTGGTGGGAGTCGATATACCTGAGCGCTTTATTGATATTTTAAAGCGCGATCGGCGGTGTGAATACTAATTAGGGGGAGATAATCCTAATGTAATTTCCAATTACGTAAGTATTATGAATTAATATAAAATTAAAAAGACCTGTCTCTAACAAAGGATCAATCTTGCTAGCTGAACTTATAGCAATAAAAATGGTTCTGGATTACATAGAATCTTTTTCAAAAGAGCAAATTAATACTTTAACTTTATTTTCGGACAGTCAGACAGCATTAGGTATCTTAACTCTCAATTGGAAAAGTGACAGCTATCATCAAACCATTAACGAAATCAAAGGGAAAATAAAAAATTTAAACGAACATGGATTTTTAATAAACTTAAACTGGACACCAGGACATGCCAACATAAAAGGAAATGACGAGGCAGACTCCTTGGCAAAAGAAGCTGCTAAAGAAGCAGAAACACTAGCCGTTGATGATATAGTGTTTACAAAACAAGATGTAAAAAAAGCAGCCAGAAATTCTGTTACAAAAAAATGGCAACGCAGATGGGAAAATAGTGATACTGGACGTCACTATTTCAGATTTCATCCTGAAGTTAAAGATAAAGTTAAAAAAGACTTCCCGTCAAAAAAAATGTACAACATAATCAACAGTTTACGAACAGGTTATTCTAAATTAAATGCATACCAATTTATAATTAACCAGCACATCGACACGGAAACCTGTCATCACTGCAAACAAAAAGAAAATGTACAACACTACCTTTTTGAATGTGACCTGTATTCAGATGCCAGAGACAAATTATTTCATCAAATATACTTCATAACAGGACAAATTCCAACAGATCTAGACAATTTATTAACAATCAATTTGCCAAATGTAGAAAATATCAATCAACTATTAGCGGAGTACATAGAGGAAACAAACCGTTTTAGTGGATAATTTGATACAAATTTCTTTAAATTTTTTATATTTTTAATTTTTCATGCCATTTCAATAACCTAATAAACCATTTTTTAAATTTATTTCACTTCATACAATAATTCTATAATATTTTTAAAGCGCCACCTACAATATATAAGTACAAAGGAGAAACTACAATTGTGATAATTATTTTACAAGAGAGGATAATTTACAAGAGAGATTACTCTGTCATCACGACAAAGATTGAAGAAGAAGATATACCTCATAATTTATGATAAGAAATCATACCACAGCAGAAACATGATTTACAATGTTTGATTTGAGAATAAATATATATTATAGATTTTGCATTCTACAATATTTAACTTACTGACGTGGATGTGGCTTGTTTCGTCTACATCTGGATGAAGGACGTGATTGTGTTGCTTCATCTAAGAATTTTCCTTCAAAATGTGAATTGTAAGTTGTTGGATGGCGTGCTTGAGCTGACCAAATACGAGTTGCTTCATTTCTGATATTTAACAATTCATTGTGATCTGGACCTGGATTATTGTACAATGCAAACTCCCTCAGTTTAGCCTTGTCAAGAGGCAAAGTTGCAGTTTTTGCTCTTCTCAAATTAGTAACAGGGTTTCCATAGCCCGGGAGAATATGACCCGTAGCCATTGTTAACTTTTTGTTATTTCTTTTTTTACGGCATCAGCAATTTCATGTATAAATACTTAACTTAATTAAACAAAATTTTCTGTAAAAAAACACCTGTGTTTACGCGCACCAAGCAACAAGATAAAACCGGAAGCGGATGTCATGCAGAATCCTATTTCCGGATGGAAATTAATGTCAACTTTTTGTTTTGGTGAATTTTTAGATCATAGATGAAGTTAGTGGAATCACATCTTATCTGTTAAAGAAGTAATCATTTTTTTATTTCAATCTCATTCTTGTCGAACTCGCAACTAAAACAAATTTGCTAAGTAATTAAAAAAAAATCTGAAGTGGGAGGGTGAAGTTGCTGCAGTTTGTTTATGCTAAGACTTATATTTTAGGATGATACACATGTAATTAAGGTTCATCATAAGGAATTGAAAAATATGGCCGTGTTTACACCTCCAAAATTACTATGAGTACAGACAAACTGGTACATCCAGGAAAGTTTTAAGGCATGGCAGGAACTAGATATATAAAAGTTATATGAAGTCTACGTTTCAGAAAATTAAAAACTTACCTGGATTTTGATGTTCATTTTTTTTCCAGTCTGCAGAAGATAGCAAAATAAACAAACACCCGAGTTTCATTTGATACGGTCCACTCAGTTACACAGTTTAAACCTGTTAAATCACCTATTGTTTACAGGTGTCTATTGTCCATCTATTGTCCATTTAAATCAATACTACTCACAACATTGATTATATGAGGGGAGCTTCTCAATCGTTTTCACTACTTAGTTTATTTTTGCACCTTCTGCAGGAACGAAAAAAATGGATAGCAAAATCTAGAAAAGTTTATAATTTTCTGAAACATAAAATGCATTTAAAATTTATATATCTAGTTCCTGCCATCCCTTAAAACTGTTGCAGGTGTATAGGTTAGTCTGTACTCAGAGTAAAATTTGGGGTGTAAATACGGCCATTTTAGCCAAAAGGTTATGATGAACCTTAACCGGTATCAAGTCCTTTTTCTCCCAAAAGCCATTACATCCTAGTGTTCACACCACACAAGTTTGACTCCTGAGTTTTTGCACCCTTTGATTCGTTCCCATAGGCGGATCCCCCCCCCCCCCCCCCCCCCCTTAGGCAAAGTTCTGGATCTGCCACTGGTTCCTGCAAACTGGTACATGTATATAGAACATATAGAACAGAACAGAACATATTTTATTTCAAATTAAGGGCCCAAGAACATATTTTATTTCCAATTAAGGGCCCACAAGGGGCATACAGAGCTTACATGAATAAGGCAAAAGAATATTGATTTGCATAGATACATAGATACAAACAATTTTTTACATACAGTTACAATACAATTATATGTTCCGGACCATATGATTATTTGGACCATATGCGTATACTCATATGGTCCGACCGTAAGAATATGGTCGAACCATATGCATATAATACTCGTTTGGTTATTAACGGGCCGGACCATTCAAGTATTTGACCATATAGGTATTTTTTTAAAATGACATTAGGCCATAAAAAAGAATAGGTTTGTTTGCCCAAACCCTACCTACCCAGAAAAAAGCTGCCTACTCAAATTCTTTTATTGTCCTGATTTGAAGAAGTTTTTTTTTAATCAGATAGGCATGAAGACTAATAAACACCTTATACTTCAACTTCTTCTTTTTTCCAACTTCTTTTTTTGAAAAAAGAAAAAAAAAATGCCTACCTACCTACCCACTGTCTTAACCTTTGGGTAGGGTTCGGGCAAACCAAAATATTTTTAATTGTGGCCTTATGAAAGTTTCAATAATACAAAAACTTACTAAAAAAAAAAAAAAACAACCGATAAAAAACAATGATGGTTACATGACAATGTATTATTTTATAATTCAAATACTACGTACAAATTAAGGGACGACATCAAAAGTTCAATGTAGGATAAAAAACTTAATTCACACAGGTTTTTTCGCTGACCCCCTACCCCCCTTCTTAACTTAATTTGGGAAAAATTGATTTACCTATCTAGATATATGTAAAATCGATTTTAGATTAACAAAACTTGCAGCAATGTTGACCCCCCGCCACCCCCAAACTATTCGATTTAAGTTTTTTATCCTACATCGATCTCTTGATGTCGTCCCTTAGATCTAAATATTGATGCCATAGTTAGTTTTCATCTCTAATTTCATTCTTGCATGTAGGCTTGGGGTGACATTTACTTCCACACGGTATCATAGCTTTTTTTGAATTTGCAAGTCTTGGTTGTGCATGACCCTTTTCATTTTCAACTTTTGTTTGCGAGTGAAAAGCTAGCCTTTTATAGCAGTGTACAGTGATACCGAGGTCGTGGGCCATTCTGATATGTCTACGTTTTTTTTAAGAAGCTCTAGATCTCAAATATCGTAACATGACTGCAATACACCATATTCACAAGACAACTTAAATAATCTATATAAACGGTAATTACTTTCCAGTTTATTAATTTTTGGATTTTTTTTTTTTAAGTCGACATATTGCCATTCACGGGTAATAACAAATCGGTAATGACCATCAGAATAAAATATGTTTATTATAGTTTTGACAAGTAAGTTAAATTAACAATGTGAAACTTCTAACTTTTATTTAGCTTATCTTTTTATTATAATACAAGTACACACCCGTGATATCGCGGGTCCGTGACTGAATTAAAGTATAATTATGCCTAAGCCTTATTTTAGTAATTGGTATTGTCATCTGATAAAGTCATGTCGATTATAAGATACACAGTTTTCTCTGCTTTCAAATCTTTCTGTTTGAACCCGTCGACCTGGAACTTATCAATTATTGGAAATATTAATTATTTTGAAAACAAAAGGTCCAGGCTATCCAGGAATGGGGTATTTTTTAATCAACAGCATTGTCCTATATTAGTTATCTTAGACAGTCTTGCTGATTGCTGAATAAAGCTACAATAGGGAAAAGTTTGACAATGATAGAATTTAGTAGTGTCAGCCCTTTGATTATGACCCATGTATATAGCAAAATCCTAAATACACCGTTTGGTGGTGCGCCTGTCAAATGCGGAACGTACAGATAAGGTAATAGCTAACAGGTGAATATACTATTGGTATCGGTATCGGATTAGACCCGGAACTTGTTAATTATTGGCAATATTAATTATGTGGAAAACAAAAGGGTCTGGAGTGGTGTAATTTTTAATCTACACCATTGTCCTATATTAGTTATATATAGAGTTGAATTCTTTGATTTGTCGTTTTTACCTGATGACGGCTGACAAATTGGACCTCTTAATTTTAGTATTATAGATACATGATATATAATAATAAAATGACCTATATGATAGCGTCTTTTTAAAGAACAGTCATACCATATATATATATGAGAAGTTTAGAATTATTAAAAGTAAACTGTAACAGAGTGTTAATTATCCCGACCATATGAGTATATACCCATATGGTCATGACCATACCCGTATGGTCCAAATACTCAAATGGTCCGGAACATATATATAATATATACAAGAAAGGTGGCAGTTCCTGCTGGGTCATAAATACGTTACAAGTGGAGTGTGGTCTTCACCCCATACATGTAGAAGCAACTCCTGAACAGGTTTTAGAAGTAAACTTATCGCTTTCAAATATAAATAATACTAGAACACACCCGCGAAATCAGGCATATACAGCTTGTGAACTGTTGTAGGATGATTTTTTGTAAAAGATATGATGTATGGAGAATTTCATAAAAGGTATCAAAAGCTCTCTCCCTTTTTCCAAAGTCCGATATTTGTTTCCTTTCTGTTAAATTCAATTATTTCCGTGTTTCTGACCTCAGACCACAATTATTCTTCTCCTTTGCTACAATGCATCTTTTGGTAAAAGTCAAATTAACAATGATTGAGTTAGAATTTGCACCGCTTCAAACATGAAATAAATGTAACTGCAAGTTATATATATACCATTATTAGTCTCATAAAATATGCTTTTAGGACAATCTATCAGTGCTTTTTTTCTTTTGAGAGCCTTATCAACATGCCAATGCCAATGGTAGGATATGAATCTTGTATAAATGACTAAGACCGACTAACGTAAAGGCTAATTTGAGGGGTGGTCAAAGGGGTCCTGATTCCGAAATCCCGGGCTTCAAAATATGAAATCCCGAGATGCAGAATTTAAAGAAATTCATATCCTGAAATCTTGAAATAGAAAAATATATTCCTGGCTCCGGTAAGGATCAATCCCCAAATCAGGAGCTTAAAAACACCCGATCCAGACATCCCGAAAAAGGTCCTGCCTCCCTCTAATCTCTACTCGTTCGTCCGTCAGTCTGTCCTGTTTCATGTTAAAATTTTGGGTCAAGGTAGTTTTTAATGAAGTTGAAGTTCAATCAACTCGAAACTAAGTAAATATAGTACCGATGTTGCATCCGCCGTGTACTATGGACACATTCTTGTTTCCTGACATGTTTTACTTATTTTAATATATAACTGGTATGACCCCCTAAATATTAAACATCAAAGAAACCAATAGACAGAATACAGAGAGTCTCTATATATTAAATGATTAAAGTAGTATAATCATGGTTTACATATAGATAAACGCGAAAAATAATTGTCCACTCTAAGGGGTTATTTTTCCCCTTCCCTAGATTTTCCATCAAAACGTGATGGAATTTCGAGATGGAAAAAATGCCATCAAGTTGATGGAGTATTGGAACAACTTTCCATCAACTTTCCATCAGTGATGGAAAATGTTTGATGGAATTTTTTCATATTGATGGAAAATTGATGGCATATTTTCCATCTGATGGATAATTAAGGGCATATTTTCCATCTGATGGATAATTGATGTCTGTTTTTCCATCTGATGGAATTTGAAATTTTTTCCATATATGGCATTTTCTGTGATGTCATAAAACAATATTTGTTCTCTGTCATCTATATGTGTATCTTTTAGTTCAGTGTCCCATTGGAATCTCTGTCCTTAACATGCTTAAAGTTGAATTAGTTGATTGGAAATTCTGCAAAATAAAAATAAAAGAATCTAGCATATTATAAACATGATAAATTAGAATAAGTTAACATTGTAAAGACATAAAGTAAGGTTATTAGTTACTTGCCATTTGTGGATATATAAATGTATAATTGTCAGTCATACCACAGATCTCTAATTTTATAGCAAAATTATTTTATTGGAATTAAGTACTAAATAATTTTATAAAACAAATAATGTTTTAAAATGATACAAAATATGATTCCTGTCGTACACAATTGTATGATATGTATATTCACATTTTTTGTGTCATTTGGTCTTTTGTTGATAGTTGTCTCACTGGCAATTATACCATGTATACCACATCTTCTTGATTAATAATTTCTATAAATCTATGGTCTAGTTTTTTTCTCTTGACTCTGAAAAGCTAATAAAACATTTTAAATGTCACTTAACTTTGAACTAAAAGAGCATGCACATATATTCAAAATGGTGGAAATTCTAATACATTGTACTTACCAAAAGATTTAATCCAGAACATGTGTACACACTTATCTTCCTAAATCCAAGAGACAATTATGTCATCAGAAGAATACATCTGCACTATTCAATCCCAGTCAATAGAATTAATAAGAACCTTTTGATCTAAATCCATTGTAAAATCCATAATTTGTTAATGACAGAAGACATCTTTGCTTCTTGTCTGCATGTTCATGAATGTTCAAATTTAAATTTGTTAATAAACTCTGTGTTCATTTATGATGTCACATCCTGTACACAAAGGTTAAAGGAAAACAGATTGGCACCTGACACCTGTGATGGAAAAAAATTCTAAGTTTTTTTCAATCAAGAAAAATGACAGAGTCCAAATACCATCCCTCTTTCCATCAAAGAAATTGTTTAAGTCCAATTTCCATCAAAATTCTTTCATTTCCATCCTATTTAATACCATCAGATGGAATAAATGCCATCATATTTTCCATCAGGGGTAAAAATGCCATCCAATTTTCCATCAAAGGGTAAAAATGCCATCCAATTTTCCATCAGGGGTTAAAGATTCCATCAAATTTTCCATCAAAAGAATGATGATGGAAATTTTTTTTTTAATTTCCATCATCCTTTGATGGATATTTTTGGTTTAGGATGGAATTCCATCAAGTACCATCAAATTTCCATCAATTGTCCATCAAGTGTTGATTGAAAATGAAGAAATTGATGGAAGATCTAGGGAAGGGAGATGTGGTTCTTGCGATCTAAACACAATGATATGGAGAACACTCTGATTGGCTTGTTTATTTTTCATTTTTGTTATCTATCATACGATTGATTGGTTGTACTTATGCATGTTTCAAACCGGAAGTCTTATCTTTGACTAAAAGTTAGTCTGATGACGGAATCAATATCTGGACTCCTTTTTTGTCGTTTTTCTTCAAAAATAACTCAATCTGAATAATCATAAGAATGGATGACAAATGCGACTATGCATGTTACCTATAGAAAACAGAGGGATGATGATGATTAATTTATCGCAGAAGGAAGAGAAGCGACACACAAAGTGGGGTCTTCTCGTTTAATAGTATAGAAAACGGTCTTAAAGAAATATTGAATAAATGAACATTCATCCAATACATAAATTATAACTAAACATTAATTAAACATTGTTAAAACAGCTACATAGTATTTGAGCATGTTTGAATAAAAATAAACAAAAAAAACCCATTTAATAATAAATTATTGATCTGTCCAAACACGGTTACTGTTACTTATACTATACAAATCCTTGATTGAAATTAAGGGGAATTAACAAAGTCACATTCTTTACATTTGGTTGAATTAATTGATGTTTAAAGATGTATCCTCATCTCATGGGTTTTAGTGTTATTAAGAATGCATTGTGACGTCACAATTTCCATTGAAAAAGCATGCATGATACAAATTCATATTATGACACGAAAACATATGATCTTACCATGCTAACCATACACATAATTTGATAATTCCGCCAAAGTGGTTACTTTGCCTGTCTGATAACTCTGCCCCTTCATCTCAGTGTGAAAACAATTCTTCTGCTATATTATTTCAATGAGTGTTTTGTGAATTTAAAGGTTCATGTTTGTGACTTTTTGTAAATAGTATAATAATTGCTAGCACATAACAGAAAAAAAAACAAGTAAGTAATCATTGTGTAGAATTTTATAACAAAAATCTCTGTACTAAAGTGTGTGGATTTTCTACAAAAATCTTAGTTTTGATTGCCGCAAAATCCAAATTTCCTTCAAATGCAATAAAACGATAATTAATGATGTTTTCCATGAAGTTTCCCTTTAGTATATACAAATTGGTCTCTCTTTTATTCATTATCTTTGCTTGATTGATACTATTGCATTTAAAATTTATAGTTCACATGGCTACAGAAGGGGTCACACTCATGATCACAACCGTAAGAAATATATTGACTTTGAAATAAAATTGTGCTATATATTAAATTTCCTAGCTAATGCACAGACTTTGAACCCATTTACAAGGATGATGGTCAAAGTAGCATATACACGGTTAGGTGTGTGGTTTCACATTTTCGGCCCCTGTGGATTTTTCAAATATGAAAGTTATATTGAAATAAAATTTGTACCAATTTAGCTATCAACAAGTTTTTGATCAATTTTACCAAAAAATGAAAGGAAAGACATGATTTTTATTTGATTTCTTGAAAGACATATGCAAACAGTTTCAGAATAGGTATGATCCCTCCAAGAGATTGAAATTCTACTTAAAATTGGCTAATTTTGGTGATATATATATGTGACATCTTTACCCCCCTTTTTGCAATATCTTATATATGGCAAATAAAGGCAGGTTGTTGCCATGGATACACCCAAACCGACAGCTAACAGGCATTTTCTCCAACACACATGACACAATTCACAAGTACAATAAACTGTTACCAGAATCAGTATTATTATAGTACAGAGTTTGGTGAATTAAACTAAAGACGTCCATTTCTTAAATGTTTGGGTTCAACAGTTTTGATCAGGAAAACTAAAATGAGGGTAAACACTGTGTCCAAATCTTAACTAGAAGATTGGTTCTGACAAGTCTAAACAAAAAGTATGTGTGTTAACTGTACCCCTACCTACCCTAATTTTTATTCCCTACCCTACATATTCTTTTTTACCATTTTTTATTAAGCACTGTCATGACTGTTACAGTAACACTGTTATTCTCATAGACTCAATGTAAAATTTGTTAATTAAAGATGAAAAAATTTCCTACCTATCTACCTACCCTATTTTTTGTCAGCATGTAACAGTAAACACACATACTATTTTGTTTGGCCTAAACTATAGAGTGAAATGTTTGTCTTTTTCAGATACGACAGAAATGACAGCCATAAAACATACATTACATAGGGACGTCTTTCTACCTAATGATGAACAACTGGTGGCGTTTGTTCATGTCACAAAAGTGGGACGGAAAAAGAAAAATAGTTTTCTTTGTGCTGTTTGTAAGTAAAAGAATTAAGATATATACATGTATTCATAATGATACATGTTTTATTTATATTACCGTCATGACCATGGGCTGCAAAAACCTAGATATTTTTAGCAAAAAGTTTTTTGCTGCACATTCATTTAAAAGGAAATTTTTATATTGTATATCATGCAGGATCAGCAAAGTTAGACAAATTCCAGAAGAATGAATTTTAAATTTTGCTCTATGTTTACTTTATTGTGATGTGACAGGACTGTAAATTCACCTGGTTTGTCGAAGAGATATGGAAAAAATGTTTGTTGTGTTTGTATTTTGAGCCAACTTAGAATTAGGACAATCATAGCTTATGGTTAACTTAAAAGTAGTGATCAATATAAAGACTCTTTGAATTTACTTTAATGTTTTGATAAAGTCATAGAGTACAAGTTCAGAAAATCACTAATTCTTTCAGTTTTTGTTTTGTGAAAAAGCACATTTTAAAATTCGAAAAGTATAATTATCATATATCAAACTTAAGAAATGAAAAGTTTACACAGAAAAATTCAACAGAAAAATTCAACATAAAAAAATGCATTTTTCTAAGTTTAATTTTACCATTTACATGCACATGATGCATGTACCCATAAATTTTGGAAAAATTAGTGGGTATAGAATTAAGTCATTTTGATTTGAAGTATTGAGTTGTACTGTTTGGTTTATTTCAGTATCAACAGATATTACCCCTGTTCAGCCAAGAGTATACCAAGTGAAGAAGGCTGACAAAGGGGAGTCATATAAGAAAAAGTTGTCATGGTTACTGAGAGAACTAAGAACTGTTGATGGGAAAAGTACAAATAAGGTGAGTATAGTAGATCACAGTTATATGTACATATAAAAAAGATGTGGTATGATTGCCAGTGAGACAACTCTTCACAAGAGACCAAATGACACAGAAATGAACATCTATATGGCACTGTACAGCCTTTAACAATGAGCAAAACCCATACGGCTTAAAACTTGCTTTAACCCTTTCAACGCTACACAAAAAAATAGAAAAATGGCTGCTGCTGCTGCATTTTTTTTTAGTACATTCATTAGAACAGTATTTTCCTTTTCAGACTGCTGTATCTTTTTTATTATATGAGATACAGAGAAAGTTATTGCATGAAAAATGCTCAGGAGAGCATGAACTGTAATGTTAGGCAATTATTTTACTGAAATTTTTATCAGGTTACCTGCGTTTTCAGGTAATTAACAGGTAAAAGGTGTAATTTATTACATTTGTGTTGAATTTTGAATAAAAACTACTTTTAGTCTTCATTTATTTTGTTGTTTTATCTGCCATATTGTAAAGAAGACACCAGTTGCCCGATTCCGTAGCGTATTGTACCATACATAACGTTTTATGTAATCGTGGCACAAATAAATAGCTCCGTCCTAAAAAATTTCAGTCAACCTCCGTTTTCCCCCCTTTTTCTACGTCTCGTAATGATCGATCAAATCATATTTCCCACACGAATTTTATGTAATAAACACATTGAGATAACAAGAAACCTTTTAACTAATCCTCGTTGTAAGTTTCGCCAAGGAAATGCTGAAATTTTTCCATATTTACAGCCTTGTTTCCGATTTCCGCCATTTGCATTTGTCAAAATATTTGTTTTTATTTTCCTTCTATTTTCCTGCATGATTTTACTATAAAAATTGTCGGGATTTCAAGCGCAAATGAGACCTTGCCTATCTTAGATTCAAACGAGGAAAAATTAGAGAGAACCCGAATGAAAACCGAATGGTTTAAGAGTCCTTATGAAAAATCCTTTTTCATCGCGGCATATGCCGCGAATAGCAGTGGCGAACGGCGTACGTCGTCGCGGCATATGCCGTGTATAGCGTTGAAAGGGTTAAAATGCTGTATAATGATATTTGTTATGATGACAAAACAAAAAGACAAAACACTTCATTTTCAGAAATATTAAGTGTAATAGTCAGTTCTTTGCAAAAATGTTGATTTGCATTAAATTTAAACTATTCAGAACAATGACCTATGTTTGTTTTTTGTTGCCGAAGGAAAAGAATTTTAAACTTCACAATGCCATTTTAAAAAGTTATTGAAAATTGTTATATCTTTTATGGAATCAAGTGTAATAAATATTTTACTGTTTTTTTATCTTTGCAGGAAACAGCAGAATTTGACCTCCATTTTGAGAAAATATTTAAATGGAGTGCCAGTAGTGTAGCAGAGAAAGAATCTTTTCTTTCCACTCTCTGGAAGGTACATTTACTTATGTATAGTACCACCATTTAAACAAAAAAAGTACATAGATACATACTAAAACTGCTATCACATCAATTGAGTCTATTTTCACATTGAATCTCAAAATCAGTGTTCACAGTAGAGTGGGGTGCTCATTTTTCGCCACACCATTCCATGTTTTTTACAGTTTATGTTCAGGTCTATATGTTTTTGAAGTATACTGATATTTATATATGAAAATAACTTCAAATGCAAAATATTCTTAACCTTGAAAAGGTGTCTGTTTGAAAATAATCATCTGAAAAATTAGATTAAAGGGTGTTTGAAATTTCCTGATGCTTTGTCAATGGGGGACACATATTCGCAGTTTTTACACATCTATTTAAAACCAAATAACTGCAGCTCTAAACAATATTTATCAAACCAATTTCATTATAGATGAATAGAAGACATTTCAAATGTGCAAAGAACTGAAATTTAGGACAATCAGTCAAAGAATTAGATAGAAATACTTCTTTGAAATCGTGTTTTTCATTCAGGGAATTTGTCGAAAATCGTTGTTTGTTATTCAGTCCTTTGCGATAAGTGCCTCAATTTTGTATCAGTTTTAAAAATAATCATATTTGTTATAAAAATATAATTTACTGGCATTTTCCTTCCATTTCACCAATCCTTTAAAGTTTTTACACCTCAAATCATGAAACGGCGAAATTGTGTCCCCAGTGAATATGTGCGCCCCACTCTAACATCTTTCAGTTTTAAATTATTAATTTTAAAACATTGAAATTTTGCTTATATTATGAATAGCTAGTTTTGGTAATCTGTATATGAAAACATTGTTAAAACGTATATTTCAGTAAAGGCATTAATAATACAAATTTTAAAAATGCTTTAACACTTCATTTGAACATTGTACAATAAATTAAAACAAGCCACATAAAAAGTCACATTTCAGTTAGTTTTATCAAGTTCATACATAATGAAATATGATATTGTCTTTTAACACTACTGCTTTTTCTTTCTAGTTAAGCCAGAGATACTTAATACAAAAGGCAGACTTTGTTAATATACCAAGACATTTACTACAAGGTAAAGAACATTGTTCTGTATGGACCATCATGAGGGGGCTGTAATTCAGAAGTGTTTATCCTGAGTGAACTTCCTACATGATTTCCTTAAATGAAAAGTGTTGCCAAAAAATAGTATATAATAAGATGAGTAAAAAAACCAATACAATCATAAAAACCATCACATACATTTCTTCTTCTAATTAATGACATATGGTACAGTTTCAGGGAAGGTCATGACATTGACAATGTACAATGTTATTTTTTGGACCACAAACTGCGATGTTTTGGGAAAAACATGCATCTTTCAAACTGATTTTAGTCATTAGCTTGTAAATGAGTGCATGCTCCCCTCTTTGTTAAATTGGATCTGACTTCATTTTGTATTAAGAAGATGTTTTGTGCCTTTTTTTGGTTAATTTAAAACAAAATAGGGATAAAATATACAGCAAAACATGCCATTAAAAAAAACCATGAGCATTTGATAAAAAGTTTTTTTTTTTCAAAGAGTTGTTTAACATATTTAGAGCGTATTTATGCATTGAACATATTTCTAAATGTTTTTACAAAAAAACTGCTTTTGTGTATCTTTTGAAACAAAAGTTAGGTATATGCATGTATAAATAAAGAATAGAAATGTATAAGAAACCAAAATATTAAGTAAATGTTTAAAATTCAGACCCCATTTAACTCTAAAAGTGACAAATGAAGGTATATTTGTTACTATTTCAATTAACTATGTGGAAAATATCGTGTATGCAAATTAAAAATCACTGTTTAGTATAACATAAAGTTTACTTTAGGTTCAGAATTATGGACAACATAAAATTGAGAATGGAAATGGGGAATGTGTCAAAGAGACAACAACCCGACCATAGAACAGACAACAGCAGAAGGTCACCAACAGGTCTTCAATGCAGCGAGAAATTCTCGCACCCGGAGGCATCCTTCAGCTGGCCCCAAAACAAACATATATACTAGTTCAGTGATAATTAATGCCATACTAAACTCCAAATTATACACAAGAAACTAAAATTAAAAGTAATACAAGACTAACAAAGGCTACAGGCTCCTGACTTGGGACAGGCACAAAAATGCAGCAGTGTTAAACATGTTTCTAAATTTTATAATGATATCTCAACAATCCCCCTATACCTCTAGCCAATGTAGAAAAGTAAACGCATAATAATACGCACATTAAAATTAACATCCACCAGATCAGTTGTGGATTACACACATTATTCAGATAAAAAAGATAATCATCCTAATAAGCTAATAAATATTTCATTTAAAAAGAAATATCCACATCAATACTTATTAAGATATCTACATTTATGTGGATGATGCTCTTTGAGTTACTTCCCCTTGGTTCTGATTAATTTGTAACAATTACTGTAGACTCAGAAATTTTTGTGTGTATTTAATAATTAAAAATCTATTCTGATTCAAAATTTGCAAAGATGTAACGAAAAATTATAAATAATTTACTGTTTAGCTGCTAATTTAGTTGAATGAAAGGGAGCCAATAAGGTTAGTTCTAAAAAAAAATGTTTCTCACATGGCTTTGTTAATATTTATACATCTGCCAATCGGCTCTGTCATTGTCTCATTTTCATTTTCAACCAAATAGTAAATTATAAACCTGTCCTATTTTATAGAAGTGAGTCGACCAACAGAACGAGTAACACAAGCAGCAGATGATATTGAGGTCTTACAAGAAGATTATCAAGCATTATCATCTAAAGAAGAGTCTGACCTTGACCAGTTAATGTCAGAATGTCAGGCAGCTATTAGTAATGCTGAAGTGTTTTCTGAAAACTTGTCAAAACAGCTGTCAGTTTTAGATGGGGTAAATATACTAATGATGCAATAGATGGATCATAACTTTAACATTTCTGACTTGTTACAGACAGTTTGTAATGGAAAACCTACAATCTACATAGATATAAGAAAATGTGGTATGAGTGCAAATGAGACAACTCTCTATCCCAAGTCACAATGTGTAAATAGTAAACAATTATGGGTCAAAGCACAGCCTTCAACACAGAGTCTTGGCTCACAACGAACAGCAAGCTATAAACGGCCCCTAAACGACTGCTGTTTAACCATTCAAACAGGAAAACCAACAGTTTTATCTATGACAGTTATTGACTGTTCTATATACTTAAATCTGTTCAGACAAATAAAAATAGTAATTATACTAAAATTTACATCCTCAATACGCATGATATTATAACCACTGGATGTTAAGCATCCGTCAGTCAATCAAGTTAACTGTACCTTTTCATCAAGAATGTGTAGGTAATAAATTTTATATAAGGTATTTCTTCAGACATTTACTTTGACAGGTAAGACTTAAAAACATCATTAGGAAAATATAATTCCCTCCTTTTTGTGTAATGCACACTTTAATTGTTATTATATGTTCAAATGTGTAAAGGAAAAAAAAGTTGATTTTAAGATAAAAAAATTACCTCTTTTATAAATCAGGCTAACATACACTCCATAATGGGTTCAGAAGACCAAGTTCTCAATCTAATGAGATTATTAGACGATGGAATAAATCAGGCAGAGAGTATTGAGGGCAAACTAGAATCCTACGATAACATATTACAGGTAGTGAAGGGCATAATTAGAATAAGAAGAATTTCCTTTTTTTTGTCTTTTAAAAATTTAACAGTATAAACATGTTTCGGTGCCTGGGGCAACTATGTTGAGAGATATTATATTAAGAACCAAGAAATGTTAGTCTTGATTTGATTTTGTATAGTGATTTTGATATATGTGTAGTTTGAAGTTATTAAAATGTCATCTTTTATGTTTCCCTTTTTGAAATATGATTAAATATATAAACATCTGTAAATAAGACTTTCCCCTTAATGGCATCCTTTTATATTGTTTTTGTAATTTCTTATTTGTAAAGTAATAAAACTTTAAACTAATAATTTATCAGGTTTATGTTTGAATAAATAAGTTTTCCTTCATGAATGGTCAAAATGGACAAAGAGAAGATGAGTAATACATAATGTAATGATCTATAATCATGTTAAAACTCTTCTCTGAAATGAATATTGCCGAAAAAGCATTTATACAATTGAGGTTTGCACTATAACTTTTTTATCTTATATATTTTATGATTTTATAGAATGTAAAAGAACAGATGGAAGTAATGAAAGATAAAGATACACTGATAAAAGTCAGGAATACAAACCATCAAAAACTACTGGAAGAACTGGACAATGTTGTGGTATGTATTCAAGGGAAGATAAACAGGGATCTCCATGGCCTGTTTAACGATGGCGCCCAGCCATCGTTCAAATGTCTTGCACCATCGTCAAATGACTGGTGCCATCGTTAAATTGTCTTGCACCATCGTTAAATTGTCTTGCGCCATCGTTCATAACTTCATAATTTTTTGAAGCCTGATGCCATTTTTTTAATTAATTAGAATCAAAAGCATGTAATTGCATAACCCTTAGGCTTTTTATGTTATAATCCAATACAGTTCTAACGCCTGAGGGATATCCGGATTAAGATCGCTAATCACTTGAACCTGAGCTTGTACAGGTAGATCAACAAACCAGACAGGAGAATACTATCTGAGGATAGACGATCCATTTGTCGAATTAATCAACTAAGTTTCAGCAAATGATTATGATAATTTAGATTAAATAAATAAATTAATAATCCAGTTACAAAGAAAACAGTTTAACAAGTCGAACACGTGCTTTATTTTGACTTAGGCAATCAGCATCCCCCTTTTTTAAGAAGTACAAAATAAGACGCAAAACAGTAAATATTATTTCATCGCAAATAACTCGAGTACTGCTGTAACGATAATTTAGAATTACTTTAAAAGTTTAAAAGTAAAAACTTAAATATTTCCTGTACATAAAGAAATATCGTATCGTAATTACGAATTCATTTCATATATTACAATCAAATTGATACATCCGCGTTTCCTGTTTCTATTCAGACTCGAAAGATGCATGTTGCACAGCATCAATTTGCCAGATAAAGTCATTAAAAACCTTTTCATTTGTCAACGTTTGCTTTACAAATCTCTTTAACCTTTTACATAACCCGTACGAATCATTTTGTTGTTGCTGCAAATCAGCCATACCGGTAATGGGTTCTGAATTTGGCAGTGTCCATGAAAAATCAGCTCCACATCATATGATTTTTAACCCCCATAACAATTACCAAAAATACAAGAAATCTACATGGGGACCTTCATGACAGCTTTTGGTCATTCTCGACTAAGGGGAGACCATGGCATTTGAATGGTTAAAAATGGCAATAAATGAAAATATTGATACTTCTAATTCTATAATGAAAATTCAAATAAATATAATTTAAATAAGCAATGAATTACCATGTTCACCGTTCCTTGTATGGAGGGATAAAATACTTCCGATCGCGCTACACTGTACAGCGTAGACACGGTTTGTAATGGTGAAAGTTCCTCCATCGTTCAATTTTCATCCACAGAGATCCCTGGATAATTTTGCATTAAGTACGTGTTACCCTTGACCATCCTTCTGTTTTTACATCCTGTTATCTGTCTGTCTGTGTGTCTTTCTATCCTTTTGTCTGTCCAGTCAGATTGTTGCGGAAGTATTCATGGGCAGATACTTCATTATGCTCCCAACATATGCAATGGGGGCAGTAAGTATTACCCTTGACAATCTTTACATCTTTCCATCCATCTGTCCATCCGAGATGTTCATTTCAGTTCATTACTTAAGTTTTACTCATCAATTTTTTGTTAAGTTCATACAAATCAGAACTTGTAGACAGAGTTTGAAATTGGACAGGGAGTCAAATTTATCACTATTAGTTCCCTACCAACAAAGTAGAAGGGGACTTTAGGTTTGCACTCTGTTTGTCTCTCTGTCCATCTGTCAATCCATCGGTCTGGCAAACCAGTTTTCCTGACTTTTTTTCTTCATGCTTGTTTATTAAAGGAATGAATAAATGAAAGAATGAATGAATATTTTAATATTAAAGTGCAACCTGAATTATAACAACAATTACATCCATATATACAAGTAATGTTCAGCTAGCCAAATAGGCTTATGATGCACTGTACATTGTGTACCATTATTGAAAATGAAAAAAATAGGTGACAGTGGAAAGAAATATAGCAAACTAATATAGACTTGTATTCCAAGAACTTTAGGAAGAATAAAAGCATGCTTTAATTCAGTATATCACCTAAAGATAAAGCAATATTTTTTTTTATGTTTTTAAAAAATACTTCTTTATTTTATGGTAAATTCAGTATTCATAAAAAGAAGCAGTTGTCTTCCTTTGACTGCTGTGGAAAATCAACCATGGACACTAATAAACAAAAATAGTCTGAAAGACCATGTTAATGTCTAAATGAAAATATGCTGGCCTTTTTTCTTTCATTTTGTTAATAGAAGATTAAGGTACGATAGTTTCAATAAATTCTCCAGTTAGTGCAAATGAAAACCACACAGTGAAATGCTTTGGAAATATAAAAGAATTTATTGTTAAGGTGCCGTCTGTACAAGTGTCTTGCTTACTGTTATATGTAGTTTAACCAAAGTAATCCAGATTAACAGTTAGTCCCCTTTCTGGCAAAGAGTCAATGTATATATTTAACATGCCTTTGGTATATAATCTCCATACATATGTATCTATGATGTTATTCCATAGGGTTTCGGTTTTTCTCAACTTTTAGTTTAGTAAATTTTCATCTTTAAATGGGTAAAACAGTATTTTACTAAAAATCTCTGATGTAATGTTCTGTACTTTTAACATTAAAGTTAATATTTGAACAAATATAGAATCACTTTACTTGACAAAAATTGTTCTAAAAATGTGTGCCTTATTATAAGGACTTTTGAAGTGGCTGCTGTTACAGTTGTTTGGACAAGACAGAAATTAAATTGGTTAAAGTCTTTGATTTCTATATGAAGAGTTAGACCGGACAACAATTTCTTTATTAGGCAAAGAAAAATGTTTTTGTAATTTTTTTTATCATTATAAAATTTAACTTAATTTATTAAAATTGAGCTTTCTCTGTATTGTAGACACAACTTGACTTAGACACCAGACATCTGAAGGCTTTACAGGATGGTGAACTGTCAACTCCTAATGGAATCTACGAGTGTACGGCTGCTGCTTTAGCACTCCATAAATGTGTCAATATTAATATTCATCCAGGTAAGGGTCGGAGCAGGAGGATATCTGTCATGCTTGCTCATTTCCTTCTTGCTGGAATTTCAGAATATTTGCGAAAAAATATATTTTTAATAAAATAATTATCATTGCATTATAAAACATTGTAGACTGCATTTTGATAAAATTCTTATTTTTTGTGAAATTTTTATTTTTTTGTGGATTCATATTTTCTAAAAAAAATTTCTTAAGTGTTTAAGTTCTCATGCTGATTTTGTGCCTTGAGCATAAAGATATGTCAGATTTATCTTGGCTATTATTATTCACCAATTATCCTTTTTAAGCCTTAACAAAGATGGCTGCTGTAGAAGAACAACAGAAGAAGTTCACCAAGTTTGCTGCTGGTTTTGCCAAAAGACTTGCCCATCATCTGAATAATTTATTTATTCATCAGGTATTTATAGCTTTTAATCTGATGGAATATTTTTCCAGTTAAATTAAATATTCTATAGGTTTAAAAAGATAATTCAGATTTGGTGTATTTTGAAATTATTTAAATATGAACTACTTACCTAAAAAGTTTAAGAGGTTACATATTTTTGGCTACACATTTAAACCATCACTACCTTAACACCTCATTAAAGTGAAAATTGATTTAAAATATGAAAATTACTGCTGGAAATTGCTTCCACATTTAACAAAGGCTTTCTCTGAGTATACAATACACATTTTTACCTGAAATTGTGACTTCTGTTTTGACAGAGTATACATTTAAAATACAAATTCCAAATTCATTTCTTAAATTTTGTTTATATTTCACAAATAAAGCATTTCAACTTATGTAAAATAATGGATTATTTTTGTAAATCTATCTTACATACAATATGCAGCTTTTTGTAGAACAACTTGTAAGCAGTAGCTTAATTGCTAATAACAAGATATTTATGATATCTTTTTGCAAATTTATTTAAAAAATAAGTTTTGTATTTTACCCATAGTTTGCTGAAATGGTAATACCTATAATAAACCAGTGATATTCCCAAAATATATTTCTGTATTAAACATGAGAATATTTAGAAATGACATGAAATTTGTATATTTCTTCTTTTACTCCAAACTTAATATTGACAAGTGACACACATCCCATCTTTGGTCTATACATTTATTCACTGGCTAATTGGCTCTATTTTTTTCCCAGATTCATATCTTTTCATCTCATTGTAATTACTTAATCTATAACTGTAATATCTTTAAATGCTTTCAAATGTATAACAATTTATTATGGAATTACAATTGTATGAGTTTGTATCTGAGTTCTTCATAGATATATTTCTGATTTCTGTCCTAAATCCCTTGTTTAATTTGAGAGAAATAACTTATATTCTATAATTATTATATTTAAGAAAGAATGAAAATTATACAAGAATATATATAAACATTTATTTTGACTAATTATTCATGTGTTTTAAGTAATAGATACCCATACAGATAGACAGCAATAAACCATGGTGTAAACTTTAAAAAAAAATAGTTATAAAAGTAAAATAACTGAGCCTAATTACTGTGGACTCTTTATTATTTGTGGGATACCAAGTTTCTTGGATTTCGTGGGTACAGGGTTACCAAGAATTTTAATGTTCCATGAAGTACCAATGTGTTATAGGTTTGTATGCAAAACTTTACAAAACCACAAAATTAAATACACAAGAAAGTATAATTGTTGTTCAATCCACGAAAATTGGGAGACATTATTCAGGAAGACTTGAGAGGGTTCAAGGGTATAAATCTTTTTTTTTTTTTAATATATGATTTCGCTATTCTTTTCTGTAAATGAACTTTATCCTATAGAGTGGGGTGCTCATTTTCGCCATATCTTTCTATGTTTTATTCGGTTTTTGTACAGGTCTTTATGTTTTTGAAGTATACTGATATTTCTATATGAAGATAACTTCACATGCAAAATATTCTTAGCTTTAAAACATGTTTGTTTTGAGAAAAATCATCTGAAAAGTTGGATTAAAGGGTGTTTGAAATTTCCTAATGTTTTGTCAACGGGGGACACATATTCACCGTTTTTACACATCTAATTTAAATCAAATAACTGCAGCTCTAAACAATATTTATCAAATAAATTTCATTATAAATGAATAGCAGACATTTGAAAGGTGGAAAAAATCTAAAGTTTAGGGCAACCAGTCAAAGAATTACTTAGAAATACTTCTTTTGAATCGTTTTTTTTCATTCAAGAAATTGGCTGAAAATCGTTGTTTGTCGTTTTTCGGTCCTTTGCGGTAAGTGCCGAAATTTAGTCTAATTTTCAAAAATAATCATATTTGTTATAAAAATATAATTAACCGGCATATTTCTTTCATTTCAACCATCCTTTGAAGTTTTTTCACCTCAAAATCATAAAACGGCGAAATTGTGTCCATGTCAAATATGAGCGCCCCACTCTACTTTTAAAATAGAGAAAAAAAATAAAAATACGGGGTCACTATTCTTTTAAGCTCACAATCTGGCTTCGTAAGAAGCATGTGTTTTTGTTAAGGTACTTTTTTTCTGTTGAACTAATAGGAGAAAAAAAGTTAATATCGAAATAAAAAAGGAACCAAATTACAGGAATCACTTAAACTTTACAATTGTTGATTTTAAGTACAGTTTATTTGAAAAAAATAATAATAAATATAGGTCACTGATCATGAGTTAAAAAAGATATTTCTATTTTAATGCCAAAAAGAGGCATTTTTCCAACAAAGAGAGAAAATTTGGAGCTTTTTCAATGATATAAACATTTTAAAAGTCATCTGGGGCCAACATGAACCAATTTGTTTTGGTTAATATTTGTACCATATCATAAAATAACAACTAATAGTGCAAAAAATAAAATTTGTAATGAAAATGTTGGTTTTTTTTGCTGAAATTTTTGTACCCGTGAGCCTCCTGAAGAGTATAAACTATCTAAATATAATCCATTATTCAAAATATATGGAAATAAGATAAAGTTTATGTACACAGACTTTTAAGGATAGTTTAATTACAATTCTATGTTGACAGGGTAATGAAATGGGAGAGACATTATCCAGACAGGCTGCAGAGTATAAACTGACACCACATCATACCCGCCATAGAGATCTTACTCCTTACGCTGATTTAATGGCTTGGTTAAAAGCTGCTGATTCAAAGACCTTCACTGACCTCTCAAAGGTAAGACTATTTCAGTTTCTTAGAGTCCCCCCTTTTTAGCTCACCTGGCCCGAAGGGCCAAGTGAGCTTTTCCCATCACTTTGCGTCCGGCGTCCGTCGTCCGTCGTCTGTCGTCCGTCGTCCGGCGTCGTTAACTTTTACAAAAATCTTCTCCTCTGAAACTACTGGGCCAAATTGAACCAAACTTGGCCACAATCATCATTGGGGTATCTAGTTTAAAAAATGTGTGGCGTGACCCGGTCAACCAACCAAGATGGCCGCCACGGCTAAAAATAGAACATAGGGGTAAAATGCAGTTTTTGGCTTATAACTCAAAAACTAAAGCATTTAGAGGAAATCTGACATAGGGTAAATATGTTTATCAGGTCAAGATCTATCTGCCCTGAAATTTTCAGATGAATCGGTCAACCTGTTGTTGGGTTGCTGCCCCTGAATTGGTAATTTTGAGGAAATTTTTGCCGTTTTTAGTTATTATCTTGAATATTATTATAGATAGAGATAAACTGTAAACAGGAATAATGTTCAGCAAAGTTAGATTTACAAGTAAGTCAACATGACCGAAATGGTCAGTTGACCCCTTAAGGAGTTATTGCCCTTTATAGTCAATTTTTAACCATTTTTCATAAATCTAAGTAATCTTTTACAAAAATCTTCTCCTCTGAAACTAATGGGCCAAATTAATCCAAAGTTGGCCACAATCATCTTTGGGGTATCTAGTTTAAAAAATGTGTGGCGTGACCCGGTCAACCAACCAAGATGGCCGCCACAGCTAAAAATAGAACATAGGGGTAAAATGCAGTTTTTGGCTTATAACTCAAAAACCAAAACATTTAGAGGAAATCTGACATGGAGTAAAAATGTTTATCAGGTCAAGATCTATCTGCCCTGAAATTTTAAGATGAATCGGTCAACCTGTTGTTGGGTTGCTGCCCCTGAATTGGTAATTTTGAGGAAATTTTTGCCGTTTTTAGTTATTATCTTGAATATTATTATAGATAGAGATAAACTGTAAACAGGAATAATGTTCAGCAAAGTTAGATTTACAAATAAGTCAACATGACCGAAATGGTCAGTTGACCCCTTAAGGAGTTATTGCCCTTTATAGTCAATTTTTAACCATTTTTCATAAATCTAAGTAATCTTTTACAAAAATCTTCTCCTCTGAAACTAATGGGCCAAATTAATCCAAAGTTGGCCACAATCATCTTTGGGGTATCTAGTTTAAAAAATGTGTGGCGTGACCCGGTCAACCAACCAAGATGGCCGCCACGGCTAAAAATAGAACATAGGGGTAAAATGCAGTTTTTGGCTTATAACTCAAAAACCAAAACATTTAGAGGAAATCTGACATGGAGTAAAAATGTTTATCAGGTCAAGATCTATCTGCCCTGAAATTTTAAGATGAATCGGTCAACCTGTTGTTGGGTTGCTGCCCCTGAATTGGTAATTTTGAGGAAATTTTGCTGTTTTTTGTTTATTATCAAGAATATTATTTTAGATAGAGATAAACTGTAAACAGCAATAATGTTCATCAAAGTAAGATTTACAAATAAATCAACATGACCGAAATGGTCAGTTGACCCGTTTAGGAGTTATTGCCCTTTATAGTCAATTTTTAACCATTTTTCGTAAAT
Organism: Mytilus galloprovincialis; assembly: GCF_965363235.1. NCBI lineage: Eukaryota > Metazoa > Mollusca > Bivalvia > Mytilida > Mytilidae > Mytilus > Mytilus galloprovincialis. The sequence continues at coordinate 15,505,785 of NC_134845.1, read as the reverse complement.
CTTAGTTATCTTTTACACAAATCTTCTCCTCTGAAACTACTGGGCCAAATTAATTCAAACTTGGCCACAATCATCTTTGAGGTACCTTGTTTGAAAAATGTGTCCGATGACCTGGCCATCCAACCAAGATGGCCACCACGGCTAAAAATAGAACAGGGGTAAAATGTAGTTTTTTGCTTATAACTCTGAAACCCAAATCATTTAGAGGAAATCTGACAAGGAGTTAAATTGTTAATCAAGTCAATATATATCTGCCCTGAAATATTCAAATGAATAGGACAACCGGTTGTTGGGTTGCTGCCCTCCAATTGGTAATTTTTAAAGAAATTTTGCTGTTTTTGGTTATTATCTTGAATACTATTATAGACATGATAGATAGCGATAAACTGTAAACAGCGATAATGTTCATCAAAGTAAGATCTACAAATAAGTCCACATGACCTGAATGGTCAATTGACCCCTTAAGGAGTTATTGCCCTTTATAGTCAATTTTTAACAATTTTCATTAATTTGGTAAATTTATGTAAATTTTTACCAAATATTTTTCTCTGTTAGTAATGGGCAAAGTTCATTATAGATATAATTGTAAGAAGCAAGAATGTTCAGTAAAGTAAGAACTTCAAACACATCACCATCACCAAAATACAATTTTGTCATGAATCCATAATGTGTCCTTTGTTTAATATGCACATAGACCAAGGTGAGCGACACAGGCTCTTTAGAGCCTCTAGTTATCATGTATCAAGATTTATTTCTAATTAATTATATATGCAATGAATCATGGATGTTTGTCAGAAGACTCAATTTTCCTTTTTAAGATATTTTATTTTTAAAGTATAGTGGGAATAGGCTGACTTGAAATTTCACCTCATACTTGCATTGTTATTACTTGGATCTTTTAAATCAAAAGAAAAGAAATCTGGAACCTGCTTAAATGTTGGTAGATGACCTTTTATGAGCTATTGAGTATTGATAATGTGAAAGGATAAATGGGTGTTATGAGGCAAACTATTCAACCTTGTATGGTAGGGAAAAAACTAAGAGTCTGAATATTTGACACCAACACACAAAATCTCACCTATGCACATCTTTATGTAGCAGTTTTTAAAAACAAAACACCAACTGTTTAGTGAACATTACATTACTTTTCTGTTCATTGTGGTGTGTCACGATCGCAATTTTCTTGTTGGTTCTCAGACAGCCTATTGTAGTTATTTTTATCCCGGGTTTTATAAATAATTGAAAATAGCAATCATATTAAATTTGGATGACGTAAGGGGGTCAAGGGACTTGAGGAATCAATATCATTGGCTGCTTTATTTTTTGAGAACGTTACTGCTCGACGTTTCCGTCCAAATCAGTGTCACGTGAGCAATATATATTTAGATCTGTAACTCTCCTGTATAGGAGTTACGATATCGCCCTTTGCAGAAATCAATTCGGAGTCAGTTCCTCCACATGATGGGGAAGCAAAGAATGTAAGTTGTATGTAATATCGTTACAAGAGGACCTTAAATGTATTCCGTCCATCAAAAAGACATTCACAACAAAACGTTGAATCAAGTAATTTCATGATAGTAGATGTTGCTAATGTTACTATTACGAATTGGTTACTTGTGTATTCATTTGATATAAAGTACACCTGCAAATGACATTCTGTATATTTAGAAATTCTAAACCAGACTGTACAATTTTATTACTCCAGGCATATATTAAACATCACTGTGTGCATACATTTTAACTTTAAAAGATGTTGTTGCTAATGTGACATGTCCAAATGTTGCTTATGTTACTCATTTTTGTCTCCATCACGTTAGCAACATGAAAGTAGGAGACAGAACACAATACTGTAAAATTCTATCAATTATTTGTAGGTTTATACAGAGAGTTTGAGTAAATTGTATAAAAAAGAAGTCCTAGATTTTATAGAATTTTCTAAACAAAGATTAACCACTATTCCAGATAGAGTAAAACTAGGTGAGTATAAGTGAAGATTTCATAGAGAATTATTTTGTTGTGAATAAAAAGTTGTTACTTTAAATAGTTCTACATATACATGTACCACAATTGAATAAAAAGTTAAATATTTATAACAGAACTTGCACAAATCATGAATATAGGCTATAAGAAGAAGAATTTCAAAAATTACTATTCTTGTTTTGACATTTTCCTTACCTACTGATTAAAGAAATTGAAATAGCTCAAGTATAACCAGTAGTATAAACATATGGAGATGTATCTGGTTTCCAAGGAGACAACTACATATGACCTTCAACAATGATCAAACCAATGCCATAAAGGAGGCTATGAAAACTTTCTTATATTTTCAAATCATGTTTGAATGTATTAAACAGGTGCACAAGCAGCCTCAATGTTGTCAGGTTCATCAACAAGTTTACAGAGATTTGAGGCCAGTAGAAAGAGATCAGGATCCATGCAGAGTGTAGATTCAGCAACTGTTTCATTCCATGGGTCAGATGCAGATATAGCCAGTCGTCATTTCTTTGATCAGGTAATTAGAGATATGAGCCATAAAAGTGTCCTGTCAAATAGTGTCCACCGGGAACCTTTTCACATAAAGTTATATTTAAATGTGTCTTTTGCTGTGAACAAGTGTTCAGTGATAATTTCATGATATAATACTATTAAACTTTGTCTTTTCAAGGTTTATTTTCCATAAGAGGACACTATCAAAAGAAAAGCATCCAACTATAAATTAAAAATTTAACTCAAGGAGGAAAGATAAAATTATGAAAATTCAACTTGACCTTTATTCAGTCACAGTACCATTTTGCTTAACCTTGCAATACCCAAATTGCACAGAGTACCCAAATTGCACCTATTTAGCAAAAATAGCAGGGGAAATCTTACAAAATATCCTAGAGACTAAACAATGTGTTTTTTTATGATTTGATACTATGCACATCTTTCAACATAGGTAAAAATATTTAGATATACACAAAACTTTCACAGTATCTATCAACAGATGAAGTGTTTACTGAAAAAGCAAAATATACTGAAAGGTTGCCATGCGACGTCATCAAAATGTCATTTTTTTAAAGCAATTGCTTTTATGCCGTCGCGTATGGCCATCTTTGTGACCCAGATCAGAGACTCCGCCCAGATCAAGCCATAGTATTTTGTTAAACAGGCTCCTGGTCAGTCATTCTTTAACACCTATGTATGTTTTCTAATGCAATACATAGCTTGAATCTTTAAAAAAACGTTAGTGGATTTAAGAAGTTTCAGAATATGTTCTTGTAGATGTATTTTTGTATTTAAAGGGTCAACCGTTTGACTATCAAATAACATAGAAGTCCGAGTGAAAAAAAGTACATTTTTATAAATGCGATTCCGTTTTCCGCCGTTCGTACGATGTTTCAACAAAATATGGATTCATTTCAGTTGTTGATTTAGTATTGAAAATTTAACTGAATTATCTCCTGATAAATACGGTTTTTTATGTTTAATTTGTGTTTCTTTAAGAGGTCAGGTGCTCTTGTTCATTCATAAAATTATCGTTCATTCATACATTTTAATATCGTAAAATCAAAATCACTACACAGGTTAATGCGTAGTGTCAAATTATTACCTGTAATCTAAAAATAGACAAACTTTATTTGCGCAAATAATTTAGCGGAACGAAATCTTTTGTTGAAAACACATAACAATAAGTTCGTTTTCCTTTTCTGTCAAAACTCCGTAATATTTATCGATCGCCTTACTAATGAAATGGACCCGTCCAAACGTAGTAGATGCCAAGTCGGTCCAGATGAAGATGGAATTTTCTAGTTTATTGATACATAGATTGAAAAAAAGAACGTCTTTTTAAATATCATGATCAAAACTGGGTTTGCATAACAAATGTCAGATGAAACCATTATCCTCGTCTTTTCAGTGAACAAGTCTACTACGTTTGTTGACACTCGACGGTCCACCGTGTTAGCAATTTTATTTCACATGTTTTCGAAATATTGAAGATCATTTTTCGCAATGTTTCCTAAAAATTGATAAATATCAAAGCAACGTAGAGCTGTTTGTTCTTGTTCGTATAATAAAATTGAGAATGGAAATGGGGAATTTGTCAAAGAGACAACAACCCGACCATAGAAAAACATACAACAGCAGAATTAAGGTCACCAACAGGTCTTCAATGCAGCGAAAAATTCCCGCACCCGGAGGCGTCCTTCAGCTGGCCCCGTTGAATTGCATGAGAATTGTAGTTATCTCGTACCCACATGCACTTGTTTCTATCTTCCTATGGATAGAAACAAGCACTTGTTTCTATCCATAGGAAGGTCGACTATCCATATAAAACTATTTATATGGATAATCGACCTTCCTATGGATAGAAACAAGTGCCTGTGCTCGTACCGCATCAGAAGGACACATATCAACTGAGCAATAATGTTTGGAACTTAGTTTTAAAAATGATGACAAAGTAACATTATGAAAATATTTTTATTAAGCTGAAATATACATTTATTCTTTACATGTTTATGTCTTGTAAGATATTTTATTTCTTTCCCGTTTTTTAACATTTGCGTCTGGAAAGTTGAAATGTTTTAACTTAATCATTTGTGTTAATGGTTAAATATAAATTAATAATGAAAATTGTTAAAATTAAATCAATAAAGGAAATTATTGCCAAGGAAGTTACAAACACTACCAGGGGATAATCCATGATGATTTCTTTTTGAGTTATATGTTTCAGCACATGTATATTTGACCCCAACTTTAGCCTGGTAAAAGTGTTGTCTCCTTGTGAAATATAAAACATATTAAAAATGACTTTCTGCTAAAGTCTTTTATTTATATAAAGTTAAAACCTTCTTACTTTTAACTAGACAACACTCATGTCAGGTTTAATTCTTGTATATATGTGGATGAAAAATAAAAGTCCCCAAACATTAACATGGCAGCAATTGCTTTTACAGCCTTTAAGGCTTTGATTTAAATTTGCAAAGACAATATGTTACAAGTATCCATTTCTTAAAAAATGAAGAGTAAGCATGGACTAGATATCCAGTTATTCAAAATGTTTGAAGAAATTAAACAAAAGATCTGTTATTCGACATTTGACGATGTGATTTTAAGCATGGATGTAATTTGGGATACTTCTCATTACAGAATCATTGATGGTTTTGGAGGTCACTTCAGACCAATTTTTCTATGATTTCACATGGATTCAAAATTAAATTGGTGAAACCATATAGTAAATAATGATAAATTTACAAAATGAACACAAAATGAAAACTTTTGTCTAAAGCATAAATAAACAAAGGTTAATAGATGCAATTTGGGTACCCTCACGTTAATCTTTTTAGATATTAACAAATAGCTATGGAAAATAAAATGTAGATCACATTCAATTTGAATTTTGGTTTTGGCATGTGCCATTAAGGACTTTCCTGCAAGATGGGGTTATCTGTTTTCATGATATCATTTTATCTAGTTCTATATTTTTATCAATCATTCAGAGTAGGTAATATTGTTTTCCTCTTTTGTTGTTGTAGGTACTTGATAAACTGCTTAGCGAGTTGGAGCCATTTTGTTTGGCAGAACAGGATTTTTGTGTTCGATTCTTTCATCTGATTGGAGATCCAATGAAGGATGAAAAGGAACAAGTCAATGTAAGATTGTTATTGTTTTTGAATCTTTTATGTAATTTTCGGCAGCATCTTTATTTGTTATTGCCAACATGAAAATTTTCATAACAGAAAAGTTATAACTAAACTTGACCCCTCCTTAAAAAAAACCATTCTTTTTATGCCCCATTTAAGGACATTATGTTTTCTGGTCTGTGCGTCAATCCGTTCGTCTGTCCCTACTGGTTAAAGTTTTAGGTTAAGGTAGTTTTTGATGAAGTTGAAGTCCAATCAAACTTAGTAAACATGTTCCCTATGTTATGATCTTCTAATTTTAATGCTAAATTAGAGATTTTATCCTATTTTCATGGTCCACTGAACATAGAAAATGATAATGCGGATGGGGCATATATGTACTTGGGACACATTGTACTGTTACACCACTGTCCCAGGTTAGGAGGAGGGTTTGCAAACTATTTCAATCCTGCCACATTATGTATGTGCCTGTCCCAAGCTTAGAGCCTGTAATTCAGTGGTTGTCTTTTGTTCCTTTATATCATAATTTATTAAAGTCTCACGACTTGATTTTTGTCGAGCCTGCAACTTTTGTTGCAGAAAGCTCGACATAGGGATAGTGATCCGGCGGCGGTGGCAGTGTTAGCTAACTTCTTAAAAGCTTTATATTTTAGAAGGTGGAAGACCTGGATGCTTCATACTTTGTATATAGATGCCTCATGTTACGAAGTTTCCGTCAGTCACATGTCCAATGTCCTTGAGCTCATTTTCATGGTTCAGTGACCACTTGAAAAAAAAGTTCAGATTTTTTGTAATGTTGAATTCTCTCTTATTATAAGTAATAGGATAACTAAATTTGATATGTGTGTACCTCGAAAGGTCCTCATGTCTGTCAGACAGTTTTCACTTGACCTCGACCTCATTGTATGGATCAGTGATCAAGGTTAAGTTTTGGTGGTCAAGTCCATATTTCAGATACTACAAGCAATAGGGCATGTTCAACTGGCAGGTGTCATCTGACCTTGACCTCATTTTCATGGTTCAGTGGTTATAGTTAAATTTTTGTGTTTTGGTCTGTTTTTCTCATACTATATGCAATAGGTCTACTATATTTGTTGTATGGAATGATTGTAAGGTGTACCTATCTAGCGGGCAGATGTCATGTGACCTTGACCTCATTTTCATGGTTCAGTGGTCAAAGTTAAGTTTTTGAGTTTTGTCTTTTTATCTAATACTATATGCCATAGGTCATCTATATTTGGTGTATGGAAATATTTTATGATCTTTATGTCAGTCGCACAGGTTTTATTTGACCTATGCTCATTTTCACGGTTCATTGCACAGTGTTAAGTTTTTGTGTTTTGGTCTATTTTTCTTAAACTATAAGTAATAGGTCAACTATATATGTTGTATAGAAGCATTGTTAGCTGTACATGTCTGCCTGGCATGGTTCATCTGACCTTGACCTCATTTTCAAGGTTCATTGGTCTTTGTTTAGTTATCTTGGTTAATGTTAAGTTTATGTGACAGTTGTATTAAAGCTTAGCTTTATACTTAGGACAATCAACATAATATCAATGATTAGTATAGAAGGTGAGACATTTCAGCGTGTGCACTCTTGTTCCTTTATTGTATTGAACATAATTGAGGACAAATGATGTCTCGTTTAAATTGTCTTACATTGTCTTTTTTCGGCCTTATATAGTTTGCTGTGCAGTATGTGTTTACTCATTATTGAAGACTGTATGATGACCTTCAATTACTTCAATGTTGTTTGGTCTCTGGTAGAGTTTTGTGTCATTTGTAATCATTCCACGTCTTCTTTTTTTGTTTATATATAACTAATCATCAATAATCAATTAGATTTTTAAATATAAACCAACATTTTAATTCAGTAAATTCTTGTGAAACTCATCCCTTTGCAATTTTTTTTACCTTATTGCATAGGTATTATTTGGGTCTCAAACCAAAAGAAAGAAAATTAAGAATCTGCTTAAATTTTGTCAAAGGACCTTATATGAGGTATTGGAATTTGTGACAATAATGCACTTAGGTGAGGTATTGGAATTTGTGTAAGATGTTCGAACTCCTTGGTGTTATTTCATACGATACAAGGTAAAATATTTTGCCCCATAACTGCCATTTATCTTTTGATATAAGACTTAATAGCTCATAAAAAGTCATTTAACAAAATTAAAACAGATTCTTGATTTTCGTTCTTTGAATTTGAGACCCAAATAATACTGATGCAAACACAAGGTAATGTTCCCTATGTTGAAGTCCAATCAATTTGAAACTTAGTATACATGACTCATGTGTTCCTTACAGACTTGGGGTAATTGTAATTGTAATCGTTAATCAGCTGTAATTGATTACAATTTTTCAAGTAATCATTGTAATCATTAATCAGCCAAAAATCTGATTACATGTAATTTAAGTTTAATCAATTACTTTTCATAATACCCTGTAATCCTGATTACTTTATGATTACATTCTGATTACAATGAAAAAAAATCTTAAACTGTGTTTATGGTCAATAAATGAACCTTTTTGTTATTCTTATTTAATTACTAATAATATTTAACATGTTAAGATAGTTTGGTTTACTTTCTTTTATAAAGCATGATAATTGGTTTGTATACTTCAGTAAAAAATAAACTGTTACAGTATTGAAAAGTCATCAATGGCCTAAGTAAAAGATATTGTACATATATTCACAATTAAAAAATTTACATATATATATTTGATAATAACTGTTATATTCAAGTAATAGTTTTCTTTAACCCTTAATTATAATCTTTTGTTAATGTTGTGATTTTTGTCAACTTTGAATTGACAGGTAGGAAACCAATTAAGGTTTGTTTTTGTTGCAATTACCAATTGAGTATATCTGTAGGACAATATATATGGTAAAAGATAAATCAGAAATGTGATCATTTATCTAATAAGCACAAAATTAATTAAAAGTTGGACAAATATCTTGTTTAAAATTAGCAAATTTTTATTTGTATGTATTTGGACTTGACATGTTAAATGCAATGATTTTTAGTACTTGTATTTTGTTTACAATTTGATTAAACTGGTAACTTTATTTCATCCATATTTTAACTTCCATAAACTGCACTTTGAAACAAATATAAATTAAAGTCTAGAATAGGTCAGAAGACAAACAGCACTCTTTTTATAAAGCTATATTCAATTAAAGTCAAAATAATTCAGAGATCAATGATGATAAAGTGCAATGGGTCATAACCAGTGACACAATGTTCATGGATGTATGAAGTGAACTTTTGAGGTTTATTAAATAGATGAAGTTTGAAGTTATCATTTTATAATATAGCAAACAAAATACTTTCTAAAAAATACTATATATATACATACAAAATTTTTTTTTTAAATTCATTGTAATCAGATGTAATCATGATTACTTTGCAAATGTAATCATTAATTTAATCAGACACTTTCAGAAATGATGTAATCATTAATTTAATTTAATCGTACAAATGACAAAGTAATTGTAATTTAATCAATTACATTGAAAGTAATCGGACCCATCTCTGGTTCCTTATGATATGATCTTTCTAATTTTAATGCCAAATTAGAGATTTTATCCCATTTTCACGGTCCACTGAACATAGAAAATGATAATGCGGATGGGGCATATATGTACTTGGGACACATTCTTGTTTTTCTTCAAACAAGAATGTGTCATAAGTACATGGATTTCCCATCCGTACAATCATTTTCTATGTTCAGTGGACCATGAAAATTAGGTAAAATCTTATATTTGGCAGTAAAATTAGAAAGATCATATCATAAGGAGCACATGAGTCATGTATACTAAGTTTCAAATTGATTGGACTTCAACTTCATCAAAAACTACCTCTACCATAAACTTTAACCTGAAGCAGGACAGACGGACAGACCACAAAACAACATACATGCCAACTTTTGAAAGTTCCCATGGGGGTTTTCAGTGAGCGACAACAATTTTAAAGGTTACAATTTTTAGCGAAGTATTTTGTGCGATCTGGATTGTCTAGAAAAAGTGTCATATTTGTATGTTTGCATGCCTTTTTAGCTCACCTGGCCCGAAGGGCCAAGTGAGCTTTTCCCATCACTTTGCGTCCGGCGTACGTCGTCCGTCGTCGTCCTGCATCCGTCGTCCGTCGTCGTTAACTTTTACAAAAATCTTCTCCTCTGAAACTACTAAGCCAAATTTAATCAAACTTGGCCACAATCATCATTGGGGTATCTAGTTTAAAAAATGTGTCCGGTGACCCCGCCAACCAACCAAGATGGCCGCCATGGCTAAAAATAGAACATAGGGGTAAAATGCAGTTTTTGGCTTATAACTCAAAAACCAAAGCATTTAGAGCAAATCTGACATGGAATAAAATTGTTTATCAGGTCAAGATCTATCTGCCCAGAAATTTTCAGATGAATCGGACAACCCGTTAATAGGTTGATGCCCCTGAATTGGTAATTTTATGGAAATTTTGCTGTTTTTGGTTATTATCTTGAATATTATTATAGATAGAGATAAACTGTGATCAGCAATAATGTTCAGCAAAGTAAGATTTACAAATAAGTCAACATGACCGAAATGGTCAGTTGACCCCTTAAGGAGTTATTGCCCTTTATAGTCAATTTTTAACCATTTTTCGTAAATCTTAGTAATCTTTTACAAAAATCTTCTCCTCTGAAACTACTGGGCTAAATTAATCCAAACTTGGCCACAATCATCTTTGGGGTATGTAGTTTAAAAAATGTGTCCGGTGACCCGGCCATCCAACCAAGATGGCTGCCACGGCTAAATATAGGACATAGGGGTAAAATGCAGTTTTTGGCTTATAACTCAAAAATCAAAGCATTAAGAGCAAATCTGACATGGGGTAAAATTGTTTATCAGGTCAAGATCCATCTGCCCAGAAATTTTCAGATGAATCGGACAACCCGTTGATGGGTTGCTGCCCCTGAATTGGTAATTTTATGGAAATTTTGCTGTTTTTGGTTATTATCTTGAATATTATTATTGATAGAGATAAACTGTAAACAGCAATAATGTTCAGCAAAGTAATATTTACAAATAAGTCAACATGACCGAAATGGTCAGTTGACCCCTTAAGGAGTTATTGCCCTTTATAGTCAATGTTTAACCATTTTTCGTAAATCTTAGTAATCTTTTACAAAAATCTTCTCCTCTGAAACTACTTGGCCAAATTAATCCAAACTTGGCCACAATCATCTTTGGGGTATGTAGTTTAAAAAATATGTCCAGTGACCCGGCCAACAAACCAAGATGGCCGCCATGGCTAAAAATAGAACATAGGGGTAAAATGCAGTTTTTGGCTTATAACTGAAAAACCAAAGCATTTAGAGCAAATCTGACATGGGGTAGAATTGTTAAACAGGTGAAGATCTATCTGCCCTAAAATTTTCAGATGAATCGGATAACCCGTTGTTGGGTTGCTGCCCCTGAATTAGTAATTTTAAGGAAATTTTGCTGTTTTTGGTTATTATTAGCTCACCTGGCCCGAAGGGCCAAGTGAGCTTTTCCCATCACTTTGCGTCCGGCGTCTGTCGTCCGTCGTCGTTAACTTTTACAAAAATCTTCTCCTCTGAAACTACTAAGCCAAATTTAATCAAACTTGGCCACAATCATCATTGGGGTATCTAGTTTAAAAAATGTGTCCGGTGACCCCGCCAACCAACCAAGATGGCCGCCATGGCTAAAAATAGAACATAGGGGTAAAATGCAGTTTTTGGCTTATAACTCAAAAACCAAAGCATTTAGAGCAAATCTGACATGGGGTTAAATTGTTAATCAGGTCAAGATCTATCTGCCCAGAAATTTTCAGATGAATCGGACAACCCGTTGATGGGTTGCTGCCCCTGAATTGGTAATTTTATGGAAATTTTGCTGTTTTTTGTTATTATCTTGAATATTATTATAGATAGAGATAAACTGTAAACAGCAATAATGTTCAGCAAAGTAAATTTTACAAATAAGTCAACATGACCGAAATGGTCAGTTGACCCCTTAAGGAGTTATTGCCCTTTATAGTCAATTTTTAACCATTTTTCGTAAATCTTAGTAATCTTTTACAAAAATCTTCTCCTCTGAAACTACTGGGCTAAATTAATCCAAACTTGGCCACAATCATCTTTGGGGTATGTAGTTTAAAAAATGTGTCCAGTGACCAGGCCATCCAACCAAGATGGCTGCCACGGCTAAATATAGGACATAGGGGTAAAATGCAGTTTTTGACTTATAACTCAAAAATCAAAGCATTTAGAGCAAATCTGACGGAGTGAAATTGTTTATCATGTCAAGATCTATCTGCCCTGAAATTTTCAGATGGATCCGACAACCGGTTGCTGCCCCATAATTGGTAATTTTAAGAAAATTTTGACGTTTTTTGTTATTATCTTGAATATTATTATAGATAGAGATAAACTGTAAACAGCAATAATGTACAGCAAAGTAAGACCTGTTTGTTGGTCTTTGTGAAAAAAAGAATAGTACATTGTGCTTTAAATGATTTAATTGAATACAAAAATAATATATGTTACAACAAGTATTATGTCAATAAATTAGTGAAAAAACTACTATTCATTATCCTTATGGTAGTACTGCATCATTGAATTTTGTCAATCAGTCATGCTGTTATCCTTAAGCTGTGTAAGAAGCTCCTTGCAGATGAAAATTCACCTGTGGCAGTGCCATGTTCACGATTTTACAACTAGATGAAAACAAAACAAGTTCAAAATCTAGCATGTTAGAATAATCTTCAGAGAAAACATTTTGATTGGCTTATTAATTTGATCATGAGAATCATTGAATTTGATTGGCTGAACACAATTGTTTTACCTTGGGAACAAAATAAGGAACGATCATATTTTTGTGATGATTTTCACAAATTCGTGTTTTAGAGGTTTTTTAACAATACCCTTTAATATTGATATTTTTTAATAAATGCAAGGACGTATTATAAAACGTCGTTGATAAGAGTAAAGAGAGTGAACACAGGGTGAACGTACTATATGGGCGAAAGAACTCAGGACGAACAGACCAAGGGCGAACATGTAAACAGGGCAACTTCAACCCAATACCAAATTCACGCATGCGTACTACAAATATTTACATTAAAAACATCCTGTTTCAAGAAAAAATAATGTTCATGTAGATGAGATAAAATCTAATAATTTACATAAATAAAAGGGTATATATTTACAATAGTGATTGTTTTCAATCCTAATTTACAAATTAAATGATTCAGATGCTTAATCATGTGTAAAAATTGGTGTCAAGAATCGGAAGTTGTTAAGTTTACAGCTGGCACCATAGGCCTTCAGAAGACTTAAAGTCTTCTTCCACCAAAAATTAAATATCTCAAAAAGGAGCTTTCAATTTTTAACTAATTTTGATCCTTATATTTAATTAACTAATTATGCTCTTCTAGCTTATAGTATCAATTTGAAATTTTTAGTAATATTTAATTTCCCCTAGGTACATCCTTAATATGGATTTTTTTAAATGATGAGCATAATACATCAGGTCCGAGACCACAATTGTCGTCCCTTGTTTTTCGTTGTTCACAAATATAGTCCCTAGTGTTGACAGTGGGTTACTTGCCATTAATTTTTATACCCCTTCCAAATTTATTTCTCCATGTTTATTGCCTCAAATTGCAAGTATGGGGGTGAAATTACACTGTAAAAAAATTTGGGTCCAGAATTTTAAAGGAAAGTAGTGATTTGGTCCAGCTGAAAAAGGTTGAAAATTAGCACTTCGGAAGCTGTCAAAAGATTTCAAGACGCCCTAAACATAAAATTGTCCATATTTTGAGTTAGAGCCGATGAAGTTTTCTATAATGTTGATATAATTTGTCCCAAAAGTAGTACAACACACTGTGAAAGTTTCTTTAAGAAAGCGCACAGAAGACATTCATTATGTTTTGGTTCATATTCATTGTAACCAGTTGTCTTTGCATTTTATTGTATACTATATTTTTCTGTTTTTGAAGTCCCTTTGTTGTAACAGGTTTATACTGTTTACCATCAGATGACACATGTTGTACTGATCCATCATTACACATCACATATAGACTGTTATCTTGTAGTGTAGTCATACTACAGGGACGTGCTGGTAATGTTAGGGTGTGATGTCTGTCATCAGTATAACTGTACCAGTACAGCTTATTGTTGTTGTTGTAGAGACTAAGGTTCTTTTCACAGTAGAATATTTTTTCACCAGAACCATGTACCGCCCAAGGATCACAGTCAGTCTGTATTGTCTGTACCACCTCTCCTGTCTGATGATCTATGATCAGTAGGCTGCTGTAACCACGTACAACTAGCTTGTTGTTTATAGTTGTAATGTCCCCACTCCCCCACCACATTCCAGGTACTGATATTGATTTAAGTTTGAGTTTATTGTGTATGTCATACATCCCTATACACACACTATCCCTCATTATAAAAGCTACTGTAAAGTTGTTGACTGCTGTAACAAACAATGGTTTACCCTGTACATCTATACTGTCTACCTGTGATCCATCTGTGTTATAGATCAATAGTCTCATCTGCCTAGGTAAACACATCACCAGTCTACCATCATCCATCATCACCATATTTGTTACAAGTTTGTTACCAATTTCTGCTGTCTGGTTGATCTGATGATGAAATTTGAAAACATCTTGTCCTAGTGTGTATTGTTTATTGTTTGTGTGGTCTTTGTCTGAAAGATAGAAACCACACATTGTTTATTGTTGTATTTTGATTTATACAAACATCTGAAATATGATCATCTAAAGAAATTAACAGCAACAGATCATAATCATTTGCAACAAATAAAAACAATAATTTTGTATTAAGAATTTTCAATCAATACCACAAAAAAGCAGTTTTAGGATGAATGTTCATTAGACTTTTTTCAATTTTCATTTGTGTAATATAAAGGATCAGTTAATAAAGACGAGGAGGAATACTATCATATAGATGTATAACATATAGGCTCACATCATAACAAGAATTCAAATATCCTTTAAGTCCAAGTAATATATTTAGTTCAATATAGTACTGGACATATTTGACAAAAAAACAAATTGTAATATTAATACACATTGTTCATTGTGAAAAAATCTATCATATAATTACCAATATATTTATACATACTTTGTTGCTCAGAGTTTCCACATTGGCAAGAGCACCCTCCTTTTCTGATGTACAGAAGTATCTCCTGTAATGTGATAAATAAGTAACTTAGATTTGTTCATATACCAACTGTGCAAAACAAAATATATCAGTGGAGTCAATGCAGCTTTTACATTGTATTGTGATTTATGTGATTTAAAGATACTATTGGATATAATAACCAGATGCTCCGCAGGGTGCAGCTTTATACGACCGCAGAGGTCGAACCCTGAACAGTTGGGGCAAGTATGGACACAACATTTAAGCTTAATACAGCTCGGAATTTGAATTGTGATTAAATAGTTGACACAACATAGGTTTCTGACACAGAATGGATGTGGTCTAAGAACTTAAACTTAAAAACTTAAAATTTTTAAAATAGACATTTACCTATTATGGTCCAATATCAAAAATCTAAATACATGGTTAGATTCAGCATATCATAGAACCCCAAGAATTCAATTTTTGATGAAATCAAATAATGTTCAATTCTAGACCCTTTAGACCTCAATGTGGACCAATTTAATAACCGGGCCCAAATATTAAAAATCTAGATACATGGTCAGATTCAGCATATTGAATAACCCCATATATTCAATTTTTGTTGAAATCAATAAAGTTTAATTTTTGACCCTTTGGATCTTATAATGTAGACCAATTTGAAAGTGGGACAATACTGTGCAATTGAATATTTCTTGCTATTGCGCAAAACTGTGCAATTGAAAATTTCTTGCTATTGCGCAATATTGTGCAATTAGATGTTTCTTGCTATTACGCAATACTGTGTAATTGAAGATTTCTTGCTATTGCACAATACTGTGCAATTGAAGATTTCTTGCTATTGTGAAATACTGTGCAATTGAAAATTTCTTTCTATCGCACAATACTGTGAAATTGAAGATTTCTTGCTATTCCGGAATACTGTGCAATTAAAAATTTCTTGCTATTGCACAATACTTAATACAATAATTTTGGACCCCTATTTGGACCAACTTGAAAACTGGGCTCATAATAAAAAATCTAAGTACATGTTTGGATTCAGCATATCAAAGAACCCCAAGAATTCAATTTTTGTTAAAATCAAGCTAAGCTTAATTTTGGACCCTTTGGACCTTAATGTAGACCAATTTGGAAACAGGACCAAAAATTAAGAATCTGAATACACGGTTAAATTTGGCATATCAAAGAACCCCAATAATTCAGTTTTTGATGAAATCAAACAAAGTTAAATTTTTGACCCTTTTGGCCCCTAATTCATTGGGACCAAATCTCCCAAAATCAATCTAAACCTTCCTTTTGTGGTCATAAACCTTGTGTTAAAATTTCATAGATTTCTATTACTTTATACTAAAGTTATTGTGCAAAAACCAAGAAAAATGCTTATTTGGGACCTGTTTTTGGCCCCTAATTCCTAAACTGTTGGGACTAAAACTCCCAAATTCATTTCCACCTTCCTTTTGTTGTCATAGACCTTATGTTAAAATTTCATAGATTTCTGTTTACTTATACTAAAGTTATATTGCGAAAACCAAGAAAAATGCTTATTTGGGCCCTTTTTGGCCCCTAATTTCTAAACTGTTGGGACAAAAACACCCAAAATCAATCCCAACCTTCCTTTTGTTGTCATAAACCTTATGTTTAAATTTCATAGATTTCTATTTTCTTTTACTAAAGTTAAAGTGCGAAAACCAAATGTCTTCAGATGACGACGTCAACGAGATACCAATATACAACCAAAAAATTTTCAATTTTTGCGGTCGTATAAAAACAACATAAAATGTCTATAAGGCTACTTGATGATTGTAGAAACATTGAAAGTTTGGCAATGTTGTTAAAATGTTCTGAAAAAAAATACTGAAATGTTAGAAATTTTTTGGTTAACTAGAGGTACACAAATATGCTCCTCCCTGTCTGATCCAAATAGGAATGATCATTCTTAAATTCTCATGTCTAAGGAGATTGCCACACTCTTTTCACTGAAAGGATCCCTTGCAAAAAATGTTTAAGTGGTCTGATATTTGCCAATTAAAATGCAATTTTCATTTTCTATCCAATATAAATTAACAAAACGAAATACCTATAAAAATTATATATCAGGAGGCATGGTTTGGGAAAGTGCAGTCTACAAATGTGATTGTTAACAGTTCTGTACTTGTTCACAACTTTGACTTTTTATCGCACTTGACAGAGTGAAAAAATAGATATCGGTATACTGTTTCTGTTGACAGAGGAGGCGTTGGCGTCCGTGTCTTTGTCAACAATGTATTAGTTTGTGATTAGGTATAGTTTTAGTAGTTTATGGTGAACCACTAGTTAAGTGAGTCAAAAATATTTGGTATGCAGTTATATTAGTATTGGCACATCTAATTAGTATGGAGATTATGTGGCCCAGTCCCTTCAGTTATGGTCTACTGACTTTGAAACTTTTGCTTAGTTTTCATGTATTAGTTTGATTTTGTTGGTTTATGGGAAACCTCTCCTGGTAGTTAAATGATGTTTAGTATGCAGTTGTATTAGCATTAGCATATCTCATTACCATTGAGATTATTTAACCCTGTCCCCTCAGTTATGGTTTATTGACTTTGAACATTTTGCTTAGTTTACATGTATGAGTTTGGGTTTAGGTTGTTTAAAGGGAACTACATATAATAATTCAATGGTACATGTATTTGATATGCAGTTGTATTAGCATTTGCGCAAATCATCCCATGGAGATTGTTTAGCCATGTACCTTCAGTCATAGTTCATTGACTTTGAATATTTGCTAAACTTACAAAAGTTACATGTTAAAGTGTTGCTATCTTAATTTCAACATTTGCATTATCGAAATTAACAAAAAAAGCAAGACATATGTCTGTGATGACAATTTATTGTCTTTATTAATAGTTTTCTCATTGGCTATTACTAAACCCCCGTTTTTTTTAAAGATACAAAGTCAGCAAGATACACTTAGTGGTAATGCATGTAATAATGTATTTACCTGCATGTAAGCATTTTGTCCTTGTATGTCAGATCTTATACCTTGGATTGAATTATCCATCTGAAAATAAAGTAAAAACATTAACTATGTTAGCTGGAACTATTTTTTTTCAGTAAAGACAATTATACTTGCCCTGTGTTAAATACCATACTTTGGCCTATAATGGTGTATTTGTGACTTGGAAGGAGAGTTGTTTCATTGGCACTCATACCACACCTTCTTATATCTATTTGCAATTCTATTTCACTTTATTCTACTAAACTTAAACATTGAACCATCACAAAGTCAGGTCAAATATCCAACAGATCTTATTCAATGTTTCAGCAATCCTTATAATTTCATTTGTTTTTTTAGTGTTGTTTTTTTTAATATAATAATATTTATCATATATTTAGTACAAAATACAGCAATTTTGTATATTTGATAAAGGGTTTTGTTTCAAGTCTGTATCACCTACCCTGTATCGCATACCCCATATCACATAGCAAAACCTGTATTGCATACCTGGCGTGACGTCATAATAAAGTCGAATGACGTCAATGTTTGATCTCTGACGTCCAGTTGCTGTTCCCACCAAAAAAAAATGTGCTATCATTTCAACTAGTGTGATATAAATCAGTCATTTTGTTACTTTGAAATATAGTTTGGATTTTTAAAAATTAAAACATGTAGTTGAAATGATGGAACTGAGTGAGTGAGTATTGTTTACTTAGTAAATTATTTAAATACATGGTCTTAACAGTATATTGAGAATGTAATAAGGTTATAGGGGACATTACAATGTGGATATTCAGCTAATAAGGAAGTCTTTAAAAAAAAAAGTCAGCTGAAAAATACAGGAAAATTATAATTTCCTTTTTCTTACTTATATTTTTGGACGATTTAAAAGAATATCAGATTATTACATGGCATTTTTCATATCGCATGTATTATCAGCCCTAGGTAAAATATCAGCCCAAGAGCTGCATGGCTCGAGGGCTGATATTGACCGAGGGCTGATGATACATGCGATATGAAAAATTACATGTTATGATCTTTTTATCATTTGCTTCAACAATGGAGAAAAATAACAGATTCATATAATGATCCTTTTACGTGGTTCCCAAATAGAAGTTTAAATAGTGAAAAGTTCACGGACGTTAGACATAAAATTTAGTACATTCGATATGAAATCTTTCTACCATATGCCTCAACAGAAAAGAAAAACATTTTGAAATAGACGAATCGATAAAAAAAATTCAACAATAAACATAATTAAACACTGTTTGGAAAGTCAACTTTTTCAAAGTAACTTTCTAAATCTATGTTTGAAACTTTAAAAAAATGCATTTATTTAATAATTTGTTTGTTTTTTAATTATTTTTTTTGTGTATTATTTTACACAATGTACTTTTCAGTATCAAAATAATTGTTTACTTCTGTAATGTTTTTCACTGAAAACGTAGCATTGAGGTGTATTTTCCGGAATATGCCGAGTATCACCGGAATGCCATGCTATAACGTTACGGAAAGGCATGTGATAACAATCGAAGCATGTGATAAACTTTTCATATCAGCCCGCTTAGCACCAATTAAAAAAATATAGAATTTACGTAAATTTAATGCTATTATCATACAGTAAAAATCATATGTTATTTAGTCTAAGTATATGATAACACCGGATATTCCATGAATCTCATTCTGTTGAAATATAGGACTGATATTGGTTTCTTGTGGTGATACAGCATGCGATACAGATTTTCCCATGTATTATTCTATATGTATTCATTAAACCTTGCTTGATACAAATTTCACTGAGCTTCTCTAGGTCTTGAGTTTCTCTATTACACTATATTCCACTGATTATCCAGGGAAATAAACAGCTGTTTCAACTTATTAACTTATAAAAAAGCACAATTATCCTGTACAGCAACTAATTATTGCTAAAATTCTTTTTCATTCACGATAATACTGTTGATTTCTATTCATTCGTATCTACTCTCTTATTTAATTCATTTTCAAAAATACTATAGACATCAATATTAATATACGTTTTTTGATTTCAAGAGTTAAGCCTGCCAATTGATATTTTATCGTGTGTTTTTCTATGTTGTGATGTTATGCTATTGTTTCAGAAAAAGAGAGAAGGTTTGGATCCATTAAAACGTTTAATCCCGCTGCAAATGTTTGCACCTGTTCTAAGTCAGGAATCTGATGTACAGTAGTTGTCGTTTGTTTATGTAGTTCATATGTGTTTCTCGTTTCTTGTTTTTTTTATATAGATTAGACCGTTGGTTTTCCTGTTTGAATGGTTTTACACTAGTAATTTTGGGGCCCTTTATAGTTTGTTGTTCGGTGTGAGCCAAGGCTCTGGTTGAAGGCTGTGCATTGACCTGTAATGGTTTACTTTTTTTTAAATTGTTTTTTGGATGTAGAGTTGTCTCTGACATTGGCACTCACACCACATCTTCCTATATCTATCAACAGTTTTTGTTCTTAGCTTGGAAGCATATAATTTGAAAGAATATCATATATCAAAATAAATCATGTTGCCCAATGAAATACATTATAAAACAAATGTATAGGAATCTTTCGGAATATGCATGACATATTAGTCAGTGGCCATCGAAGACACACATGCAACTATTAATTAATCCACTAGGAATTGGTTACACTTAACATTAATCAACCTTTTTAATACTTTGAATATTTTAATTTAGATATCATATATTTAGAAACATCAAATGTAATATGTTACTGGTTTTTGATGAGTACCTTGCAGGATATATTGCAAATTTTCATTGAAGTGGCAAAATAAGTCTATTCTTTGGTTCATTGTTTTATATAATCCATACAAAACATATACAGCCTTCTTTTTAACAGTCAGTCAAATTTGAGCAATTTGATGTAGAAAACATATTCTTTATTTTAATACCTGATATGAGAACATTTATTTTTCATACATTTAGCTACTATTTTCATAAATCAAATAAATATAAAATTCTAGACATTAACATGTTGTGTCAGCCTACATTCCCGTGTCATTGTAATGAGACATTAAATGATCATATTAATACAGACGAGGGACACCTTGTATAATCAAAAAGGTAACGTAAGCAATATAAAAAATCCAGCTCATCTAGGTGCATGAGAATCACAATGTTTCTCTTTGACATAATCTAAATAGCTGTTCCACTCATTCTGTTTATATCACTATTGACACATGTTATTTTAAATTTATTACCAATAACAGACATATTGATAGTTACCTCATCAAGCTTCTTGTGGAGGTCCAGTAGGTTAAGGGTGTAACTGTTACACAAGGCCTCATCCAATGGTCTTTGCTCTATTCTTATCAAGTCATCTTGTTTACTAGGGTCAAGTTGTAGGACAAAGTTTGTCAGATCTGTCCAAAGGCTGTTGTATTCTGTCTGTGATATTCTGCCTGTGGTATTATGACTCAGGTAGTCATTTTTGTATTGTCGTAAGCCCTGTACTGCAGCATCTTCAGCTGGTGTTAGATTATTGCAGTTCAACAAAAACAGGCTGGATAAGGTGATGTCTAGATCTTCTAGTTGAACAGGATTGGCTGTGAACTTGCAGTGGCAATCATGAAGGGCAAGGCCAGGTTTCTCTGTATATAACCGCTTCCATTGACAATAAATTAGTGGCAATGATGGATGGTTATAACAATTTTGCCCATCAACACAGCATCGTGCATTTCTGTGTCGTAGATGAAACAGGATGTGTATTACTGGTTGCGTGTTGAGGAAAGCTTGTAGAGTTGTAAGTCCTTTACTAGTGTAGTCTCTTTCAAGTCTGGTTCTGAACAATGGTGTTACAACCTCCATTATAACAGACCCTACTATAAAGTATCGTCTCTTATCATCCCTGTCCATCCTGTAATATAAATGTAACAGAACAATTTAACACAATCTCCAATTTTAAATTATCATAGTGATAAAAACTGTAAACTTTGGTATTTTCACTTCAAATGGAACATTTACTATAGTCTCAACTGGTTTCTGTCAATTGAACTGTGTGTTATTTTCCAAAACCATAGAACAATCAAAAACAATAATTATGTTTTCTATTCGTAAAACACCTATTATGTCTTGAGAAAAGAATGGCGCTGAAAAGCCAGTTTTTTCTTCTAACCAAAGTGTTGTTATAGTATGATGTTGTCATACATTACAGAAGAAACATAAAAAATTGTATCCACTCCTTAATCAAGTAGTCAGGGGCATCAATGTAAACAGTTATCTTTTAAATAAAAATGATGAAACTCAAAATTAAGTTTCCCCAATATAGCCAATTATCTCATATCCCGGAAAATTGATACCAATGAAAATATAAAGCAATTCACTAAATGTTTTTTTTAACACTAACCAAATGTTGGATTAATAAAGGCAACAGTAGTATACCGCTGTTCAAAACTCATAAATCCATGGACAAAAAACAAAATCGGGATAACAAACTAAAACCGAGGGAAACGCATTAAATATAAGAGAACAACGACATAACACTAAAATGTAACACACATAGACAAAATCCCACGAGAATAACAAATATAACATATATATATAACATCAAAACCAAATACATGAATTTGGGATAGACAAGTACCGTGACACGTCTTATCGCAATGTGAATTTACACTCAAAAATAAGAGAAAACAAACGACACAACGTTATAATGTAATACACACAGAAACGAACTATAATATAACAATGACCATATTCCTGACTTGGTACAGGGCATTTTTAAAGGAAAAAATGGTGGGTTGAACCTGGTTTTGTGGCATGCCAAACCTCGCACTTTTATGGCCATGTGAAATATAACATCAAAATGACAACACAGGACTACAATATAAATAAATTGGAGAACACAATTGACAAAGAATCACACGAACAACAGCCAACAAAAGGCAACAAGTTCAAAATTTTAATACACCAGAAGTGTATTTTGTCCACACAAGACCTATGTGTGACGCACAGATACAAAAGTTTGAAAGCCGAAACGAGTACAAAGTTGAACAGCATCGAGGACCAAAAGATCAAAAAGGTTGTGCCAAAAACGGCAAGGGTTTTCTGTTAAGTTACCAGAAAATCCCTATAATTTAGAGTAATTTATACTTTTGCAAACAGTAAATTTAATAAAATGAATATTCAAAAAATGTACATGAAAAAGCTGAAGTATTAACTAATTACAGGAAACAACTGAAATACATTTACATAACCAGACATTTGAAACACAAAAGTAGACACATCCGAATACGTTTAAACCTCTACGCCAAGTGACGTCCTATTTGAAACTGAAAAATGACGAAAAAATGACGTCATTTGAATTAGTAAAACAGAGCATCAAAAAATGAAAAATGACGTCACATAAGAATGAATAAGATAGAATTAGGATTAATTTAAGATTATATATTTGAACTAAATACTGATATTGCATTTAAATAACAAAGCACATTTTAATTCTTATTAATATAAAACTGAGGTAGCAATTAACTATATTATAAAACTATGTCAGGTTTGTTATGAATCTAACTTCAAACGTAAAATATCGTACTGATTACTTTGAACGAAATCAAATCTGATAAATGAAGGCGGTGATTAATTTTCTTTACCATAACACATAAATATAATAGAAAAGACGTCAACACATATGACAAAATCCGATGAGAATTACAAATATAACATTAAACATTAATTACTTTTTATGATTCATATCTAAATAAAAATATACAGATAATGTCTAAACAACAGATTTATTATCATTTGAATTAAATGTTTTTTTAACATTGTTTACTGATTTCTTTTGTGACATAATAATTAATGTTAAAGACATTACCAACTAGGAGATGGAGGGGGCGTGGGTGCTTATTTTGTTTGGAATCCTGTTTATTTTTTGTTTGAAATCCCTTTACCGTGAAAACCATAAAAACAGTGGCGAATCCAGAACTTTTAAGGAGGATCCCACTGGTTGAACTAAGGGAGCCTGCTCCAGTCATGATTCAGTGATTGTCTGTATAGTCAACCAAAATTTTGGAGAAGTAGTAAACTGAAAGTAATTTTTTTTTAGATCAACTTATCAGTATCTATGTTAACATTTAGTAGTGTATTTTATATTTTAGTGTTATCATGGTAATTGACATGTATACTCACATGAAATGTATTTAATAAATGGTTTTGTCTTGTAAACTTAAAGAATAATGAAACTTCCTTTTTGATAATGTCAAGGTAGAATGGAAATACCCTTTTCTATTTATAACACAAGTCATGTGATCATTTCCAATACAAATTTTACATAAGAAAATGATAAGTTATTTATGTCAGATTCAAACAAGTTCAAAATCCACAACATTTAAATGTTTACTACTTTTATTCAGTTTCTATATTAGTATTCAATTCATGTCTGTTGTTTATAATTCATCTGTGAAAAGCTAGACAAATATGGTATACTGATTTTATTAATTAAAACATTATTAATTTATTGAAATGTCAAGATAATGTGTGGATTTCTTTTTTCATAAATTGACTTAATTGTACAATAGTTCTACAAACCATTTATAGCTACTTCAATACAAACAGCTCCCCTCTCTAAAACAAACAAAACCCACTTAATTAAGTCAGGTCATTACCTACAAAAAGTTCAAATAAATGCCTTAAGTCATAAGAAACAAGTGACTGGTGAAAAGTCATGTTCTTCCAATTCTTGAACCAATCCATGCAAACATCAGTAACTTAGTCTTCTGTGCACGAATTTATAATTTTGTATAATCGTCAATTTTTTTTCAATCGGTCAGTGTTGTGAAAATATTGCAGGTGTTTTGAAGCCAAAGTTTAACGATTGTCACCTGTTTGTCAACAATCGACAAAAAAGCACGGAATTTGAGCACATGTTTAACCTTTTAATTCAGATAATAGTTTATTTTAAGGTCGGGGGAATTTGCTTCCTGGAAGGAAGCAACGAAAATAAAGTAAACTTCTTCTAAATATGAATAAATTAAAGAATTTTCTTCAGAAAAAAGTTTATGTACATAAGTTTTATAATGAAAACTATCCATTGAGTTATGAAAAAACATATGCATTATTTATTTTGATTTGAGGTTTCATAATTGACTTTATAAGCTTTTGTAAAAAAAGAGTTGAATCCAGTGTAAATTAAATATGGTACATTCAATTGAATATTGATGTGTTTGTACTTTTTATTGATTATTATCTTTTTCAAATGATGTTGAAATGTAGAAGTTTTCATATATTGTTGGCATAATCTTTTCTAGGAAGAAGAGGCTGAGACAGGAGATATATGGATGCCAAGAAAAGAAATTCCTGTCATAGAGTAAGATTTTAACAATACAATTTCAACACTAGAGGATAGCATTTTTTAATTTAACAAGCATATTTAATGCTGACTTTTGTATTATTTGGGTGTTGGTGTGGTCTGTTGGTTACTGTCTATATTGTTCATGATTCCTGTTATTCTTTAAATGTAGTATTTAAGACAGGTAAAGACTATAAACATGATAAAGAGAACTTTAAAGACTAATATCTTAAGTTGAGGACATCATCATCCAAAATAAATACCTATTGGCAAGCACTCTTATGTTATACACTTTGGAAAAAAATCTATATTTCATTTTAATTTGTTAAGCCACATGTAAATTATTGTTGTTTATTTACCCAGAGTTGAGCATGTAGCTAAGTAAGTATACAAGCACATAGATGAGTATGTTGTAATAAGCTCTGATATCTTACATCTGACTGTCATCTGACTTTTACAGTAGCAATGCAATACTGTGGATTTATTATTATTCGTTGGATACCAATTTTCGTGGATTTCGTGGGCACAGTCAAACCACGAAATTAAATATTCAACAAATGATAATTTTTCTATAGGTTTGTATACAGACTCGGCAAAACCATGAAATTAAATATCCACGAATATGCAAGTTTTTCTTAATCCACGAAAATTGGTACCCACGAAAATAATTGAATCCACAGTACTAACACGTAACTCATTTCTTACAAGTAGTTAATTCGGGTAGAATAATTCAAGAGAAATTGATAATATATGCAAGTATTCAAATCAGCATTGATTTTGTAAAATTAACAAATTAATGCTATTAAATATAGGAAAATGTGGTATGAGTGCCAATGAGATAGCTCTCCATCCAAGTCCCAATTTATAAAAGTAAACCATTATAGGTCAA
This sequence comes from Mytilus galloprovincialis, assembly GCF_965363235.1. Lineage (NCBI taxonomy): Eukaryota > Metazoa > Mollusca > Bivalvia > Mytilida > Mytilidae > Mytilus > Mytilus galloprovincialis. The sequence goes on along the minus strand of NC_134845.1, from coordinate 15,479,807 downwards.
GGAACGGTCTTCAACTCGAAGCCTTGGCTCACAACGAACAGCAAGCTATAATGTGCCTTTTCCTGACATGTAACAGAGTATTACCAGATTTTTGTATTCAACAATATTTTGCAAAATCTCTAGACGAGATAGAACTAGAAATAAACACCTTGTAAGATTTTAGAACACATGTATGGTTTAAATTGTATTGTAAACTTAATATTATCTCTTTAAAAGACTCTTTTGAAATTTGAAATTGAAAAGTTCACTCTGTCTATAAAACTAACTCTAGCTATTTACAAAGCAAGCAATAGCTTATATAGCTTTGTATGAGCTTCTAATATTTTTCTTATACTCTTGATATAACTAATCAGGGATATTAGAAATGAGGAATAATAAATCTTTGTTACTTGCAAATAAGCTTCATAAACTGCTTTGAGAACTTTTAAAAAAAGGTCACAACTATCCCTGTTGTGTTGGTCAGCCACAAAAATAATCTTAGATACAGTGATAGGGTAAACTGTTCAGATATGAACCCCAGTTACCACAGAAAAGAGCGACGAGTTTCACAAACAACACATAATGGGATTTATACATATAAACTACTATAATACAGAATAGATAATAGGTCATCAGCAATAATATGAATAACAAATGATATTGTGTATAGTCGACCCAACAATGCAGAAAATTACAAACAACATCTTGAAGTCACTATATGATCTTCTGAAGTAATCTATTGGCTGTGGAACTGTTTTAGCTATGCTATATATATATTCTCTCGCCGCGATATAGCCTTTTTGTGCTAATGCGGCGTAAAGCACCCAACAATCAATCATATATATTCTCTATTGTGTACGTTTTACTGGAAACAAGTCATTGCTAGATGATTTATCAATAAAAAAGGATCCAAATTCTAAAAGTGAATTTAAAAAAGGATCCAAATTCTAAAAGTGAATTTAAAAAAGGATCCAAATTCTAAAAGTGAATTTAAAAAAGGATCCAAATTCTTAAAGGGAACTACAGATGTAACATGTTACACCAATTGCTGATCTCTATTTGATAGAGCAGCATTAAAAAATTGGAAAAGTCAAAGGTAAATCTCAAATCATCTCAATATCTGAGGGTTTAGAACATCTTGTACTGGGCAGGATATTGGGAGAGAAGGCAAGGATAAAGGCTGTATATCCTTGTATGGCATACAAAATAACTATGGTTTACAGTGTACATAAATATCAAATGGTTCAGTTATTTATTAAAGCAAATATATAAAAGAATTTATTCAGGTGATGTAATAAGTTTTTCATTGATCTTGTAAACATTTGTTTTTCAATACCTCATATGAGTATGTTTGATGACATTTATATTTTAGGGAGTATTTTATGGAAAATTTAGGTGAAGGTTTATATCAGAAACGTAGAACTGTTCTAATGTAAGTCAGACATGGACAATGAACAGCATACCAGTTTGATTGTTGTCATGTGGCTTCCATGCAAGCTTTCCCACCTCCACAAAGAAAACTCTTTAATCCCAGTGTAGAGCAGATTAGTTTCCCTTACCAATTTTTTTAAACGTGATTCACTAGCACAAATATGTCCTCTAGAGAGCTGGAAATCAGCATACCCTTTATTTTATCTGTTGTATGCATTCTAAGACCACATAAATCCTGATATCCCTGTCATTGTCCCCAAAACAGATTTATTATTTCTTTAATATAAAATAAAGGAAAGAAATATAAAAAAAAACCTTTCTTTAACGCATTGATGACTCAGACTAAATGGACTAATAACAGCACTAAATGGTAAAGCAAATTGTTCCCAGGAATTAAATGAAAAATTATAAAGAAAGTATTGTCTATGAAGATATTAAGGCTAGTTTAGTTGTTTTACCATTACTCACTAAACAGAAGTCAAGGGTTCTGTTTTTCTCAACAGTTCAATGCAAATAAATAACCAACATGATAAAATATCTTAAGATTTTTATACATTTTATCATGATTTCAATTTAAAGATTTTTCTTTTATAAACTTATGAAAAGGTGCCCCTCTGTATCCTTCAAATCCTCCTGTGAATGCTGCCAATAGCTGTTGTTATGCTAGTATGAGTATGATTCTTTGGAATGTTTATTTTTATATTTTCCTGCCAGCACTTATTTTATTATATATATAATTATTATGAGTAAATTTAGTTTGCGAGAATATCATATAATTACATGTATATATTGTAGATCTCTGTTGAATACGTTGAACAACAAACGTCAAAATTATTCAATCGCGTAGTGGAATGAACTATTTGTGGATTCTTATAAATTCTATATAACTTTTGGACTATTTTAAATAACAGTCTATTTCTGAAATTACTTCTTACATACTTTTGATTTTTTAACCCTGTATGCCAATATTGCACCTGTGAAATTTAAAAAAAGTTTGTATATACATTGAACAACAAATATATGTGACATATAAAATTTTCTAACGTCAGACACGCCAATCAATGAATGTGTTTGTAGATAGATGTTTTTGTGTTCTGTTAAATTGTCCCTTTTAAAATTGTCACAAGATGATGACTGATGTACCCATATTTTGACTTTTATTTATTATGCCTGTTTAGTTCACGCACAATTGTAAATATAACGGAATTTGATGAGACTGTCATCAAGGGGAGAGGTTTAGTGCTATAAAACCAGGTTTAATCCACCATTTTCTACATTTGAAAATGCCTGTACCAAGTCAGGAATATGACAGTTCTTGTCTAATCGTTTTTGATGTGTTTTGTCATTTGATTTTGCCATGTGATTATGGACTTTCCGATTATATTTTCCTCTGAGTTTAGTTTTTTAGTGAAGTAAGATTCAAAATAACAAATTACATAGTTAAAGCTTTTACTGAAAATGATAGACTTAAACATACAGTAAAAGCTTCCACTATTTTTACAGGAAATATAAAGTTTAAAATGAGTCTTCAAATTACATTAAAATGCAATTAAATTGAATGCAAAAAAGAGAAAGGAGGTGAAAAATCTATTTGATATGGTATGCTTTCATCATAGTCTTTCAAATTTAATTCTAAGTCCCATCTTTTTTGAAAATAACATAATTTTCTCTTTTTCTTATACACAAACAAGTGCTCATACCAAGTGGCTCATACAATTTTCTGTTGTACATGTACTTTTTATTAGACTAAGTGTGTTGTGTTATGCATGCTTTACTGTAAACGTATAAATATGTGTGATTGTGTTTTTGAAAACAGTTAAAAATTTGTATACCAAGTATGTATGTTTTTTTACAAAGCTTATTCATCTCAGAAGACATTTATTATTACAACTCGAAAAACTTTTTTTAAGTTGCAGGACTGTGTAATTTGCAAGCTTCCCCCCCCACATTACCATTAGTCCCTACATAAGTGTCAAAATTGGTTTCCGTAAGTTTGCATCAACCAAATATTATGAAATTACTACATTATGCCTATTATCACATAATACAGATCATGATTGAATTTCAGTGGCATCACTTTTACTGCTCTCAAAGTAAAGGCATTTTATAAAGTTATATGCAAAAAGGGGGGGGGGGGCATCATGTATGTCTCATGGACACATTCTCCATATATTTTGTTGTATTGGAAACCTATCTTACACAATGTATATTCAAAATCAGTAATTAAAGTATACTCTTCTATTCTTTCATTTTTGTATGACTCACATATGACAATGTTCACTATTTCAAAATTTTCTTATTTAGTTCATAATTCCCATCAGGTGAACTGGTAGATAAGTAATTAACAGCTGCTGCTTATGGTTTGAATAATTAAAATTTATTATTATAGGTTCAATTTGCTTACTGTTAGAATCATTTTTATGATGATAGGTTCAATAGTTTTACTAATTTGTGTCAGTTAATCTTTTTACAATTTACATTTTTACAATGCTATGCATTTTACAGGAACATGAGGAATATTTTATCTCTTTGCCAATTGCAGAAAAAAATGGTTACTTGAGTTTTTTATGGAACATAGATATTTGTATATTAAAAATAAGATGATATGTTTTTACAGGAGACAAATAAATGAAGAAGTAAGAAAAATGATGGGTGAATTATTTACCAATCTGGAGGAAGAATTAGAGGGATTTATTTTCTATGCTGATAAATTGGATGGATTGTAAGTTCATGTTTATGTTACATACCATTGCAAAACTGGCCAGGATGATAACTCTGGTCAACCTGATTTTTCTTATTCTGAATATATCTTAAAAAACAAGATAAAATTGAGAATGGAAATGGGGAATGTTTCAAAGAGAAAACAACCCGACCATAGAGCAGACAACAGCAGAAGGTCACCAACAGGTCTTTAATGCAGCGAGAAATTCCTGCACCAGAAAGCGTCCTTCAGCTGACCCTTTAACAAATAAATATACTAGTTCAGTGATAATGAAGGACTGCTATGTCATTTTTGACAGGTTTTATAGTTTGGATAATATGAAGTTTTCAGTTTAAGTGAAATAGTAACAAATAACAAATTTTCTCAGAATATGAAAGAAAAAATTAAAAGAAAAATCAGTAGTATTGATATATTTAATTGTAATTTGTTTTAACAGTTACTCCATGTACATGCTAGTAAGAATGAGTCAACATGTTAACAATGCACAAGATGCTGGATCCTTTCTAAGTGTTACATTTGCAAGCTGTTTAGTGAAAATTAAGAGAAACTTTGATAAATTTGTTGTAAGTACTGTAATTAGGCTTGATATGAATATTAAATTATAAGCTGTGAATAGGGAATATACTACCATTATTCACAAATAAAAAAAAACAGAATGGGGAATATAGTGTCTATTTATCCCAAAATTAGAAAAATGGGAAACAAATGTGCATTGATTATAAATGTTTATCATTGCTGAAGAGGGTGTCTGTACGAGAGGCAAAAAGACTCATCTGTGTTGGCATTAAGAATTATCATTACAATAAATGACACAAATACAAGATTAATTATTGTGATTTTAGAAACGACTACAATCCAATAATGCTATCAAAACATAAGATTTGTTTTTGTTTTGTGAAGCCTTTTTTCTATTGCATTTTTTATGAAAATAAAAAAAATAAATTTGCTCAATTCTGCATTTACAGTAATCATTAAAATTTAGAAAATTTAAAGTGTTTCCTTTGAAATCCTTTATTATCCTATAATTGTTTACTTTTAATACATTGTGACTTGGATTGGGCTCTCATACCATATCTTTATATTTATATTTATATATTTACATAAAAGAATAGTATTTTAACAGTTGAGATAAAAATGGTATTTGCAGTAATCAGATACCTGTGAAAAACTCACATTAGTCAATAAAAGATTCCACAGAAAACTAAACATTAGCTTGACAAGGGCTTGTATGTTCAAAGTTGATATATTTGTTTATGTGATTATTAAACAGACTTACCTTTATGAATTTAAACAACTTCAGGTTGACAATGTATCTGACAATTTTAAAACACTCTCTGGTAAGAGGTTAAGAGGTATGGTTATGATGCTATTTTTTTAAATTTAATAGCAAAACCAAATAGCTGCAATAGAAGATTATAAAGTTCAGAAGAAAAGCAGATGTGGTATCATTGGATTTGTACATAACTTTGGGGTAAGCTTGTTTTCAAAATATTAACAATTCTGATTAACAAATAGAAACAAGAATTATATTGTGTGGCAAACAAACATATATGCTATTTAAATGATTATGAATACATCAGTAGACTGTGTGTCAGTAAATTTGTCACACATTCTTTTGTAGTGATTGTTATTTTGATTTCTGATATAGGATTCTCACATATATCATTTGTGTCTTGCCTGCAATAAAAGTCCCAGTATGAAAGACATAGGTATCTAGTGGTGGTGGCAGGGGAAACTATTTGTTTGAAGCTTAATATTTTATAGAAGGTTGGATGCTTCATATCTTATGTTATGAAGTTTTTCGTCTGTAATATGTCCAATATCCCTAACCTAATTTTCATGATTCAGCAATTGCTTATAATCATTTCTGAGTTTTTATGTCCTGTGAATTTCTCAATTATTATTAGAAATAGGATAACAATATTTGGTGAAAGGGTTCCTAGAAATGTCTACACACCTCACACATCGGATTCACCATACCTTGGCCTCATTTCATGGATCAGTGGTCACAGTTAAAGTTATGTAATTAGGTCCGTTTCTCAAATACTATAAGCAGTTGGTTACTGTATGTTGTGTATGAAATGACTGAAATAGCTATATGTTGGTCTGACAGGTTTCATCTGACCTTGACCTCAATTTCATAGTTTATTGGTCAATCTTAAGTTTTTGTGATTTGGTCTGTTTTTCAATTACTATAATCAATAGGTTACCTGTAATTCATGTATGGAATGATTGTAAGTTGTTTTGGTCTGTCGTGTAGGTATCATCTGACCTAGACCTAATTTTCATGGTTAATTGGTCAATGTCTCTTTCATATTTTTTTCTGTTTTTCAATTATCTTATGCAATAGGTCTACTATTTTTTGTGTAAAAAACTATTTATAGGGATATATGTCTGTTTATTTATTTGGCCTGAGTTTCTGTGATGCTTTTTTTTTTAACCTTTATCTTTGAGACTTTCAACATATAATCAATGAAATGCAGGTGAGACATTTCAGTGTGTGCAGTTTTGTGTTAAGATATGAGAGTTCCTGTAAAAGTAATATTGATCATTAGTGTGATTTAAATTGAATACAATTTGAGTTAAAAGGAAAGACAGTCATATGATTCATTTGCACACAGCAAACTGGAAAGGTTATTGGAGTGATTGGAGACTATGAGTTATTTTAACAGTATTTGTTTTATACAGGAATTTGCTAATCAGGCAGAAAGTATATTTAAAGGATCAGATAGGCACACACATCTAGACAAGTCTTACTCTGCTCTAGTTAAAGTTGTTTATCAACAAATTGATAGGGTTTCAACAGAACATGGGAAAACTCCAAGAGAAGTTGTTATGTTAGGTAAGTATATAATGTATTTCTACCATTTATAGTTCAGTTATTATTCAGCTGTTTTTAGCTCACCTGGCCCAAAGATCTATCCTGTCCTAAAATTTTCAGACAAATCAGACAACTTGTTGTTAGGTTGCTACCCCTGAATTGGTAATTTTAAGAAAATTTTGCAGTTTTTGGTTATTATTTTCATTATTATTAATCATAGAGGTACACTGTAAATGCAATAATGTACAGCAAAGTAAAATTTACAAATAAGTCAACATGGGTAAAATTGTCAGTTGACCCCTTAAGGAGTAATTGCCCTTTACAGTCAATTTTTATCCGTTTTTGGTAAATTTAATTAATTATGGTAAATTTTTACAAAACGTTTTCTCTGAAACTACTGGGTCAAATTCATTAAAGGAGTAAAGCATGATAAATGCAGGATGTCCAACATTTAATGAATGCATGTAAATTATATTATGTCTGAACTTTAGAGCGAATGCTGCCAAAACTCTTTATACTATATTTCAAGTAAAGTTACATATACACGATCTATAAAAACTGGTCAAAAGTAGAATCACAAAAATACAAAACTCTGAGGAAAATTCAAAACAGAAAATCCCTAATCAAATGGCAAAATCAAAAGCCCAAACACATCAAATGAATGAATAACAACTGTCATATTCCTGACTTGTTACAGACATTTTCTTATGGAGAAAATGGTGCATTAAACATGGTTTTATAGCAAGCTACACTTCTCACTTGTATACCAGTCGCTCAAAATTCCATTGTATTGATAACTATATGTGAACAATACAAACAGTAATAACAGGTAAACAAATTTGTCAAAATAGGGGTACCACTAGTGTTATAAGCTGAGTAAGACATAATCTCTTTTTTCTGTTTCAGAAAACTTCCATCACATGTTTTGTAAGTATATTTACTGCACAATAAACAAAGGCCTTTCTGCTTTTAATATATCACTAAATTGATATTTAAAACTTTAAAAAAAAATAATTGATCATGCAGTAGAGCTGCATTAGCCATTTTTAAATTACCTTATATGCAAAAATGGCTAAATGGTTTTGTACAAAGTGATAAAAAAGATGAACCTTTTAGGGAAAAAAGTCATTGCTCATATCTTTCTCACTTACAGCAATGATATCATAAAAGGTAGTTGAAAAACAACAAAAATTTATGTTTACACTTCCTGCATTTTTTGTCTTGTTTATGATGCCCTTCATATTTCAGGGAGAAAAAGAATTATCCTTATTTATGATATTTTGATGTTATGGGTGTTATGGGTGTATGATATAATTAGTGTCGGTATTTAAATTTGCAAAGTGGAAAGGGATTAATATAAGTTGCAAAACTTGTTTCCCAATCCACTATAAATAAATATGTTTAAACTAAATTTCAAACTCAATTGAAAGGGAATATATATGTTACTGTTTTATATTGATGATAAAGGTGTGCAAATTTTCATTTATGGAAAAGTGTATCTTGAGTAGAATTAGGAGAAACTGTATTGTATTTTAAGTTTGGCCTTTGTAAAATCAAGTTTTATGAAGGATAAGCTTAAATACAATTCGGCTATCTTCATTCTAATGCAACATATTAAAATATATTTCATTTAATAAATATGTTGGCTGACAATGACATAAATGAAAAAGTCAGCGAAATTATTGCATTGTCTTCATCATCTAAACAATGAGATGTCATATGTATTCTCACAATGTCAAACACTGTCAAACATAAACACTAGACATTGTTATACCTTTTGTATGCTTCAGAATGGTTTGCATGTTGACAAACAGAAAATGTTGAGGCTGCAAATGTTAATTTCTTGTTTATTTGCGAGAAAATACATATCCCAAAAATTTTAAATGGTGGCTTTCCTAGTAAGGTACTGATATAATGTGAAATCTTAACCTTCAAAACGTTTATTGGCATCCTATGTAATTTATCATTAGAAACAAATTACCTTACATGGCATATTTTTTTCAGTTTGAAAATTTTAATTTACCATTGCAGCCTGAATTCTTTATAAAAACATAAAAGTTCAATGATTCTGATATTGTCAGTGTATATTTGCAAGTGAGTGTAGTATTCCCATCCAACAGATGGATAGTGTCTTTTATTTTGCTTTCTATCAAATCTAAAATGCAGTAAGTCATGATTTGCTATTAAATTTATTTGTTTTTTATATTTTGTATAGAAATGGTCAACCTACTTTTATGAATCCTTGCACTTAAAGGAATAATACATGAAAGCTACAGCCATTGGCTTAGGATATTACTGTTGTACATTTAGTTATCTGTTTTTCTGTTTTTAAGCTGTATTGTCACAGCTAAAGATTCCGTGTCTTGATGGAGATAGAAAGGAAGCTAAGCAGGTCTATCAAGACAACTTATCAGTTTACACTACAAATTTACTGGGTAGACCACTGGAGAAAATTCAGGTATTACTGTTATAAATAAAGAAGATATAAGATAAACATCATTGAAACAACCCCAAAAATTTAAACATTTGAATTGGGTATTGGGTATTGGGTCACATATCTGGTGATAAGGGAAATATTTACCTAATTATGAAATGGATGACTTAGATTATGAGCAACACTCATCAGAATGTTCATTATATCTTGCCAATATATTAAGGACACTGTTTTGTACTTCAAGCAATAGGATGGACAATACTATACAATTATTGTTTTTTTTTTAAATGAGGTAGATATGTGGTTTTATTGACTTTTGAAAAACTGATATTCACTGAGGCCAAGGGCAGATGAGAATATCTTTTTTTCAAAGTCTTGCATACCGTCATATTATGATGCCGAACCAAATTCATCTTACAAATTTCTAAATGATAGATATTTTAAAAATAGGATTAATTGATACTGTCTGTCAACTAATATTTTGAAAAAACAAAAATCTAGGTTCTATACATTTTGAGAAATAAGATTAAAAATAATGTTTACACATATCAATATTTTGCAGGTATTTTTTGAAGGAGTAGAAAGTAAAATTGCATCAGGTGTCAAACCAGAAGAAGTTGGATACCAGCTAGCATTCAGTAAACAGGAACTGAGAAAAGTTATCAAGGAATATTCTGGGAAAGAGGTAAGGAGACTAAGTTAGCCCTAACAGAAAATAGTAAATATTCTTCAAAGTCTGAAAGATATATAATACATTACTGTAGTTAAAGTAACAATATTCCTCAACCTCATCTACACTACCAGGCAATTGTCCCAGCTCTAGAAGTTTGATTAGGTTTAATGAATAATGTTATTGTAAATATAAAAAAGAAGATGTGTTTTGATTGCCAATGAGACAACTTTCCACAAAAGACCAAAATGACACAAAAATTAACAATTATAGGTCACCATACGGCCTTTGACAATGATCAAATCCCATACCGCATAGTCAGCTATTAAAAGGCTCCAAAATGACAATGTAAAACAATTCAAAACTAACTTATTGTAAAGTATACATAAATGAGGCAGTAATCTACCAGTTTATTATATATTTGTGAATGATCAATATCTTTGGCAAAAGTTCATGAGGTATGTTGATACATTGGTGGGATATATATAGTTGTGTCTTGAAAGAAGTACAGTACTACAGGGTACATGACATGTTTAAACAAACTTTATTCAAAAGTGTCTGTGGAAATCAGGACTATTCAAGTCAATTCTCAGTTTGAGATTTGTTAAGAGATATATCTATGACATTAATATCTAGATGAGGTTCAGTACATGATATTGCTTTTAATTTCTTAGAGCGTTATTTGAATTAAAACATGACTTTAAAGATGCCAATTTTTTTCTAGGTGAAGAAAGGCTTGGACCATGTTTACAAAAAAGTAGAAAAACATTTATGTGAAGAAGAAAATTTGTTACAGGTAAAAGATAAATATTAGATAAAGGCAACAGTAGTATACCGGTGTCCAAAATTCATCAATCAATTTAGAAAAAAACAAATCAGTGTTACAAAACAAAACAGAAGGATAAATAAAGGCAACAGTAGTATACCAGTGTTCAAAAGTCATAAATCGATAGAAAAAAACAAATCAGTGTTACAGACCAAAACTCAGGGATAAATAAAGGCAAAAGATGTATAACGATGTCCAAACTCATAAAAGAGGGGCGAAAGATACCAGAGGGACAATCAGACTCACAGATCGAAAATAAACTGACACCAATATGGCCAAAAGAGAAAAAGATAAAAAGACAAACAGACAAACAACAGAACAAAACAAAGAAAACTAAAGACTAAGCAACACAAACACTACTTAAAACTGGGGTTGATCTCGGGTGCTTCTGAAGGTTTAGTTATAAAACTTATCTTGAAAACAAAGACAAAACAGACACATTACAAAACCAATGAACAAGTTTTAGATATATTTATGGTTTATTCCTGATGATCAATAATGAATAAAGTTGGATAAAAATTGTCAAATATTGTGATGTTTAAAAAATATAACTCAAGGCATTAAAATGTTGATAATCACATAATAATCCACACATGTAAATCTTTGTTTTGTAGGTAGTATGGTTTTCAATGCAGGAGGAGTTTATCAAACAAATTAAACATTATGAGGATCTTATAAATAAATGTTATCCAGATTCTGGTATATCATTGTCATTTAGTGTCACGGATGTTCTTCAATTCTTCTCAGAAATAGCACAGGCACACTGAGAGGTCAGTTACAGAAAAATACACATGCAAGAGATTTAAGACTGAGAGCTGGAGAATTAAGACATTTAAATGAACGTGTTTGAAATAGTTTCGTTTATTATTGGTTCTACCTTCATCAGATATTTTGTTTTAACATTTATGAGAGTAGTATATACCAATGATTATACATGATGACAATTTATAAACACTGACAGTCCATTTAGGATTTGTCATATAAAAAACATGGGAAACTATTAAAGCATGTACCTCTTGTTGGTATTTTCCCACCATAGTTGATAAGTGCAAGATAATTTTAATACTGTTATCTTTGAATTGCACATGTTGAATTAATTCAAATGGAATTGAGAAACAATTAAATTATATATGTTATGCATGTGATACTAGTTTATATATATACAATGAATGTATGTCAGTGCTTGCTTGTTAATAAAGTGCAATATTATTGTTTGTGTAATAAAGATATCTAAATGAACTGATTTTTATGTGTCATTGGTAGTCTTATATTACAATGCACTTAATAGTGTTAATTGAATGGTTATTGGAGATCAAATTTTGTGCAAAATTTAGTGCATCTAGATAAGAAGTCTTTAATAGAACAGATAAAAAGAATATGCTGACAACGAGAAAGCTAGCTAACAAAGAGCTACGAATAAGGTTTCACAACTCAATACGTTTTTTTTCAGGGAAAAATTGGTCTTAAACAAATAGATGACCTGCACAAACATTTTGATTATATCAATTTTGAAAAAAAATTCTTTTAAAAGCATATGCTAATAATTGTTTTAAGCTTACCTCAAAAAGTTAGGGCTACTTAAAAGGTCACCTATGTTAATATCTACAAGCAGTTCTCAAATATTTGCGTACATTAACAAGTGTTTGATAATGGGTTATTAAGATTAAAAACATGAAATGCATCATAGTTTTATAGGCACATCCACACTTTTTCTGGGCTTTGTAAAGTTTCATGATGAATCTAGCTAGTCGGACATAAAATACTTTGCAATAATTGTTTAAGGATATTTTTTGTTCACTTGCGTTATTGATTGATCATTTAAACTTTGAATTGTCTTTCATTTTCTTATTTTAAGGTACGATGGAGTAAACAATTTGTTGCTCCCAGTTCGGTTCACTTGCCTTTTAAAAAGAATCTGCATGTGGTTTTGAAATTGTCTAAAATAATAGATTTTAAATCATATGAAAAATTTAGATGTGATACACTCCCCATTTCAGCCTGAATTTGCTTCTACATTCCATTAATTACATAAACAAGTATATGATCATTAAAACATTCGGTTTGAAGAAAAAGTCTCAATAAAATGCACTTGTATAAAAAGATTATTATTTATTTTTCCATTCGTTTGATGTGTTTGAGTTTTTGATTTTTCCATTTGATTAGGGACATTTTGTTTCAATTTCTTTTGAGTTTCGATATTTTTGTTATTTTGCTTTTTGCTACAGCAAGTGTTATATTCTATTCAGATACAAGATACAGAAATAACAAAGTTATACAGCATGTTTTAAGACCGTATCTGGTAGTGTATACCACCCTCACAAAATACCCTAAACTTCTTTGAGATGATTTTCAAAATTTATAATGGTATTTTCAGGTTGCTGATTACATTTTGACAGATTGCCTCTTTTATCACTAACCTATAAGTCGATATATATATATATATAAAGTTAATTAAGGATACCAGTTCCTAGAAAAAGAATATAACTTAATCATGTTAATGTAAGATGATCTAAAATGGCTTTTTATTGTAAAACATGCTTTTCATCTGGATTCAGGTTTGAAATGATGTGCTATTAGACTATACATCTTGAATATACAAGTAAAATCAAACTACACCTGCTCGCAGTGACTTTCATGTCAATTACTAAATATAGGTCAGGTAGATCATTATGACCTAAATGCCATGCTCTATTGAAGTTGGTCAACTTTTATATTCAAGTTCATTATTCAGTGGATATGGCCCCTTTAATTATTTTCATGTTTTGATACCAACATTAAAAATATAATATAAATGGTAAATTAAGAGATGTAAGATTGCCAATTAAACAATTATATACAAATGTAACAGAGTTCAAATGACATGAATTTAAGCAATTAAAGGAATTCATCACACGACATGGTGAAATATTAAACAATCATCAAGTTGTTAGACGAGATGTTTTAAATAAGAAATACAGAAAAAAAAAAAAAAAGTAATCTCCGATAATAAAAAAAACAACCAGGTAAGGAGAACGGGTATTATTCTTAATAGAGTTGACATATGCAGGATTGTGCTTCCTACGCAGAAACTACTCCAACAAAGTTATGTGGAGGAAAGATTAAAAGTGACACTCCGTAAATTTTATGGATCCTATCACAAATCGGTTGATCCATACAATGTGTCTGTGTCTGAAAATGGCAGTTGTTATCTTATAGTTAGTTTCTGTGTGTGTTGCATCGTCGTTTATTTTGTGCTCATCAGTGTTTCTGCTGTTTTGTTGTTTCCTACAACAACAAAAATGTCATGACAGTCCATCCAGAGTACCCGAGATCACCCTATTTTTTTTTATAGGGTTCATGTTAATCATGAACAGTTATTTCTTATATGTTGTTTTTCGAGACTGGTTATTTTTGTTTTTTGTTTGTTTGTTTTTCGTGTTTTGATATAAATATGTTTTCGACTTATTAGTTTGAATATCTCTTTGATATCTTCCTACTATATTATTGTGTGTGAAGTGCCAGACATGCTTACTTCGAGTCGAGTTTGTAACTGCTTTTATCATATAAGTGGAGTGTTTGTTTGAAATGTTGATTTTGTTTTAAATAAGATTATAACTTATTTGTCTTGTTCAAGTTTCGTTGACAAAGAAAACAATTCTAGCAACATATATCTAAAAATTTCAGTAAATATAAATTTTAAAAAATGTAGTGTAAACTTAAATGAAAGCAACCCATTTATATGATTACTCAAAAGTCAGATTCGATTTGGTGAAAATAGAAGTACTATTTTGCTAACTATGTGTCACAGGCTCAGGCACACTGAGGGGTCAGTTACAGAAAAATACACAGGCAACAGATTTAAGACTGAGAGCTGGAGAGTAAAGACATTTAAATGAACGTGTTTGAAATAGTTTCGTTTATTACTGTTTTTACCTTCATCAGATTTTTTTAACATTTATGCGAGTGATATATACCAATGATCATACCTGATGACCAATTGTAAACACTGAGAGTCCATTTAGGATTTGTCATATAAAGTACATGTGAAACTATTAAAGCAAGTAACTCTTGTTGGTATTTTCCCACCATAGTTGATAAGTGCAAGATAATTGTAACACTGTTATCTTTGAATTGCACATGTTGAATTAATTCAAATGGAATTGAGAACCAATTTTATATATGTTATGCATGCGATACTAGTTTATATATATACAATGAATGTATGTCAGTGTTTGCTTGTTAATAAAGTGCAATAGTATTGTTTGTGTAATAAATGTGGTGTAAACTTAAATAAAAGCAAACCATTTATATGATTAATCAAAAGTCAGATTTCGATTTGGTGAAAATAGAAGTATATTTTGCTTAATATGTTTCAGGTTATAACACATAGGCATTGAACATTAAATACAGATCTCGTGTTATTTAAATTTTGGCATGGACATATACGGTAAACAAATTTTCTGCAAGGTGGGTTCATCTGATAATTTAATTCAGTTTTGTATTCTAATCAACTATTCAGAAAAGGTAACAACCATTGTTTTCCTGTTTTTTGTTGCAGGCACTTGATATTTTTGTAAATCTAGCTTACAATATTCAGCTTTTTAGCTCACCTGACCTGAAAGGTCAAGTGAGCTTTTCTCATCACTTGGCGTCCGTCGTCCGGCGTCCTTCGTCCGTCGTCTGTACACTTTTACAAAAATAATCTCCTCTGAAACTACTGGACCAAATTAAACCAAACTTAGCCACAATCATCATTGGGGTATCTAGTTTACAAAATGTGTGGCGTCACCCTGCCAACCAACCAGTTGTTTTATTCAGCCTGAGAATTTTCTCAATTTTTTTATTCTCAGCAAAACACACCGCCATAAAAAAAAATTCAAATATTTTTTACTCAAAGTTAAGAATATTCTTAAATATTTGAGTATAGCCAAAACCATACTTAAGTATAAAAAAATAAATCTTAAATGTTGCTTTGGAGGATATTTTTGATATAGAATTAAATGTCAATAGGGTTTTTACGGATTCCAAAGCGTATAATTAGGGATATAGTAAACATAAAGTTGGTCGTGAATTTTTTTTTCAAAGTCGAAATTTTAACATTTTAAATCTTAAAATTTCTACTTTAAATGAAACCGTATCCGAAAAAGCATACAGTGTCACATCTTAAAGTTAAAACTCTACTCCGTCCAACATTTTTTGTTTGGTTTATGTCTTCTTTTTCATAAATTTTCTTTAGGATAAATACTCAACATCAAATTTGACTTCATTTTCTGTAAACACAAATTACGTTACAAACAGAAATGAAAGTGTTTAAAAAAAATAAAAAAATCAATCTAACGACTACAAAAGTTATTTAATATAATCATGAGAGCATCTAATATCTTTTAGAACCAATAAGATCCTTTGAGCAGCATCTGCTATTCATAGAAATTAATGAATAAGTATGATTTTTGTCAAATGAGCATAAGTATTACATAAATATGCAATGTAGTAAAAATATTCCATATATGGCCGTAACCTTTTCTTTGAACATTGAAAACATTACTGAGTAGCATACAACATAATTTAACCTTTAGAATTCAAAATATGTCTTATAATTCTGTGATAGCATATGGGAATCGAAAATTTAAGTTGATAACCCCATCTTTGTTAGTCATGTGTTAGTTGGTTGTAGCACATTAATCATACCGAATTTTAAAAGAGACGACAAAAAAGCGACCAATTCAACAGTTTCTCTTTGTAGATACTCCTACACTAGTAGTATTGTGCACTATATATCCCGCTTGAATATCAGATATTTATTTGATATTACCCAAGATATATATGGTGATTTACAGAATAAAAAATACACCCCCCCCCTTTTCCCCCAGAAAAAAAGAAAGAGAAAGAAAGAAATTTGTAAAAAACAGATTAAGAAAAAAGACTGAATAATTGGGTAGTAAACTTGATGTTCATTTACCAAATACATGTATAATTAAGGAATAACAGTACTGTAGTTGAAGAGTTGCCACCGTCAATTGTAGATTTGACGGTCGCAAATGTAGTTTTACTGGCGACGCGTAGCGGAGACAGTAAAACGGAGATTTGCGACCGTCAAATCAAAATTGACGGTGGCAACTCTTCAACTACAGTACTGTTATTCCGATTCTAATGCATTACAAAAAGAAAAATACGATAAAACTTGAAAAATGTCTAAATTTGTCAAATAAAAAAAAATCCGCGAAACTTCATGAATGATTTTGGCACAAAGACGTCATGGCTAAACGTGACGTCATACAAATGAAAACTTACAAACTGGCGGTTATTACGTTAATTCTACGCTTCAAATTCGGATAAAATTACATTAAAACGGCAAATTCGAGGCAAGTGTTGTTTTATTTTCGATTATATAGTAGTAATCGAACATTTGTTGATTCATCAATTCAAAATGGCGGGTCTCTCCTTAGTTACGTCTGGTCAACTGTGGATTTGAAGGCAACTTTTAGCCAATGAAAAAAATTGTTACATCCAAATTGCATTAGAATAATCAAATATACCTAATGGCACCATATCTACTGATTATTATCTCAGATATCCAAATTATGACAAAGAAAGTTAAATAATCCCCCCACTTGCTTGGTTTTAAACATATAGTAGTTAAAATTGATTAAGGCATCATTTGTGCAGTAAAGTGACAGATTTGGGGGAGGGGTTAACTGGGTGATTTATATATGTGTTTGATACAGACAAAACATCTATCATGTCAAAATCATGCTACCGAACAAAATTTCTATATGCACGATCAGAACACAAGAATTTTACAGAAAACATTTCTTACTGAAAAAAGAAAAAGGGCCAATAGAATTATAGAATACGGAAAAATAAAACACCCTCCCCACTCCCCTTTTCCCGTTATCAAGACCCTCATATATCATTGTGACTAATAGTTTTTTTTGTTCTATAAAACAGTTTTTATTTTCGAAAAGAATATTTTTTCAAGTTATTGTTAATAAATGAAATGGACAATATAATATGCCATGCCTTCTCACACGATGTCGTACTTACATTTTCTCTTCCTGACGGTGCAATATGATATTTAAATCAGAGCTGTTTTACTACTTGTATAATTGTTAAATTGTATTAAATTCTGTATCAAATTTACATATCTTGAATGTCAAAAACGGAGTAAAACAAAATTTCGAATTTTTTTTTCTGTCACTTTTATCATTACATATAGTGGCAGCTGTGGATGAACAAACACCTTTTTTTTCTTAGGGTCAAAAACAAATAATTTTGTCTCCATAAACTGAAACCAAATCCAAAAAACTCCCCTTCCCCCTCCCCCTCTCCCTCCCCTGGGAACAGTATATCAATATATATGTTCCTGCCCCCCTCAGAAAATCAAATGGTTGCTGCCGAAAAACATCCGGGTTCTTTTATGTTTCTTTTGTTTGTTTGTTAGTAGCTCTGTTTCTCTTTAATTAATAACTGACTTAAAATTGTCACATGGTGTTTTCTTATGTCGTCTTAATACATAATGAATGTTATTGATCCGTAATAAATGTTTAGTTGGCATGTCATACGCGATAGAAGTGCGGACGTGAAAGAAAGCACGCTTCACGTAAACGTCAACGAAGATTCTGTATAAAAAAATATATAAAGAAATAAAAAGATATAACAAGTAATATATATTTATAAGAAGATACGGATAAATAACTCAAAATATTTCAAGTTCTTTCTCTTTTAATTTCAAACAATTGGTGAATTCCCCACACATTATTTGTGAAGATAAATACAGTATTCTGTGACTTTTTGTCCATTAACAGAGGCTTACAAACTTTCCATTTGCCGATGCTTACAAAATGCTACTTGCCATTTTATCTATCATAGATTCTTTTTATGTTTTACATTATTGGTAAATAGATAAAACTGAGTTTTAGCGAAGTTTGGTATACTTTTTAGTTTTCAAACATCTATTTTAACGCTTACATCACTGAGAAAAAAATTCTCAGCAAAGAAAAAAAATTCTAAGCTGAGAATATTCTCAACGTTGAGAATATTTTTTTTTATGGCGGATAAAAAAGTTCCCATTCTTAGTTGAGTAAAATAATTCATTCTGAGAATATTTTTTTACTCAAAAAAAAAAGTTTTTACGGCGCCGGGGCCTGGTATATAGCTCAAATGTTAATAACAAGATATTTATGATATTTTTTTTCAAATTTATTTAAAAAATAAGTTTAATATTTTACCCATAGTTTGCTGAAATGGTAATAAGTATAATGAGCCAATAATATTCCCAGAATATATTTCTGTATTAGACATGTTTCACATGAGAATATTTAAAATGACATAATATGTGTGTATTACTTCTGTTACTCTGACAGAAATTGCTGATTTTAAATTATATTCTATTATTGTGTTTAAAAAAAGAAGAAACATAAAATAACTAATATGCAAATATACATCAATTAAACTAATTAATCATGTGATTAAAGTAATAAATACCCATATAGGTAAGAACAATACACTAGGTTGTTAAATTTCCAAAAATGGTTATAAAAGTAAAATAAAAGCTATGATTCATGGGATACCAATTTTCTTGGATTTCGTGGGTAAAGGGTTACCAAGAATTTGATAATCTAATTACAATCCTATGTTGACAGGGTAATGAAATGGGAGAGACATTATCCCGACAGGCTGCTGAGTATAAACTAACACCACATCATACTCGCCATAGAAATCTTACTCCTTATATAATCTTATTTACAATCCTATGTTGACAGGGTAATGAAAATGGAGAGACATTATCCAGACAGGCTGCTGAGTATAAACTCACGCCACATCATACCCGCCATAGAGATCTTACCCGTTATGCTGATTTAATGGATTGGCTGAAAGCTGCTGATTCAAAGACATTCTCTGTCTGAAAGGCCGAGTTCACTTGAACCTCTCGAGTTAACTTTACTTAATCTGGTTTCAACAATTGGAGTTTACTTGAACCACTCAAGTAAACCCTTCGTACCCTGGTTCCAACCGTCACCAAAGCAGGGTTGAACTCGAGAAACACTTGAATGACGTCAAACCAATGAGATTTGTTCATGTTTTTTACATGGTCAGGGCCTTACCCTATAATTGCTTAGAGTTGTTCTGAATAGCAACTCTTAGTGTGTTCACGTGATACTCTTCGAACTATGAAGTCAGTTCTAGAGTTTAAAGTGAACTTGGCCTTAAAGTCCCACTTTTTATCATGTATCAGAGTGTATATCTGATTAATTATATATGCAAAGAATCATGGATGTTTATCAGAAAACATGTTTATACAAGAAAATTGGTCACAATGTCCTATAATTTATGTAGGAAATAAACACCTAGTGAAGTTTTGTTAACATTGATCTACATGGTTAAACCACTCGCAATGCCTGTTAAACTACGCTGGAGATCAAAATGGGTATTTTCCATTTTTATGGCAATTTTAACATGGGTTATGGCTTTATATTCCACAACATTTTAGATATTGTTAATGCTCTGTGTAAAAATAAAATATAAATGTAATGCCTAAAAAAAAAAAGCACAGAGCAAGACATGAAAGATTTATTATTAAAGTAGAAGTATTGTAAAACAAAACACCAATAGATAATCCAGATATATTACTTGTAGAACTTGCATTAATCATGTTAATACAGTGACATTTATAACAATTTATTTAGCTTAATTGAACTCATGATTTCTTACAACTGTATAATGAACATAACAATACTTGATTGTTTGTTACTTGAACTTTATATCAACTTTTTGTAGGTTTATACAGAGAGTTTGAGTAAATTGTATAAAAAAAGAAGTCCTAGATTTTATAGAATTTGCTAAAGAAAGATAAACCACTATTCCAGATAGAGTAAAACTAGGTGGGTATAAGTGAAGATTTCACAGAGAATTAATTTGTTGTGAATAAGAGTTTTTACTTTTAATAATTCTACAGTGTACATGTACCATAGTTGAATAAAAGGTTGAAATAGCAATTATTATACAAGAACTTACACAAATCATTAATATAGTAAAAATAAAGAATTTCAAAAAATACTATTCTTGTCTGACATTTTCTTGAACTCCTGACTATAAAAAGCAAAATTGAAATAGCTCAAATATAACCAGTATTATAAATTTATGGAGATAGGGTTTGCTTTCCAAGGAAACAACTACAACAATGATCAAACCTATGCCATAAAGGAAGGTATGAAAAGATCTTATATTTTCAAGACATTTTTGAATTTTTGTAACAGGTGCACAAGCAGCCTCAATGTTGTCAGGTTCATCAAAAAGTTTACAGAGATTTGAAGCCAGTAGAAAGAGTTCAGGCTCCATGCAGAGTGTAGATTCTGCAACTGTTTCATTCCATGGGTCAGATGCAGATATAGCCAGTCGTCATTTTTTTTATCAGGTAAATAGAGATATGAGCCATAAAAGTGACCTGTCAAATAGTGTCCACCCGGAACCTTTTCACATAAAGTCATATTTACATGTGTCTTTTGCTGTGAAAAAGTGTTGAGTGATAATTTCATGATATAATACTATTAAACTATGTCTTGTCAAGGTTTTATTTTCCATAAGAGGACACTATCAAAAGAAAAGCATCCAACTATAAATTAAAAATTAACTCAACAAGGAGGAAACCATTTTGCTTAACGTCACGGTACCCAAATTGCACCGAGTACCCAAATTGCACCTATTTAGCAAAAATAGCAGCGGAAATCTCACAAAATATCCTAGAGACTAAACAATGTGTTTTTTTTATGATTTGATACTATGCACATCTTTCAACATAGGTAAAAATATTTAGATATACACAAAACTTTCACAGTATTTATCAACAGATGAAGAGTTTACTGAAAAAACAAAATGTACTGAAACGTTGCCATACGACGTCATCAAAATGACATTTTTTTTAATTTGCAAAGACAATATGTTACAAGTATCCATTTCTTAAACAAAGAAGAGTAAGCATGGACTAGATATCCAATTGTTCAAAATGTTTGAAGAAATTAAACAAAAGATCTGTTATTCGACATTTGACGATGCGAATTTAAGCATGGATGCAATTTGGGATACTTCTCATTACAGAATCATTGATGGTTTGGAGGTCACTTCAGACCAATTTTTCTATGATTTTACATGGATTCAAAATTAAATTGGTGAAACCATATAGTAAATAATGATAAATTTACAAAATGAACACATAATGAAAACTTTTGTCTAAAGCATAAATAAACAAAGGTTAATAGATGCAATTTGGGTACTCTCACGTTAATCTTTTTAGATATCAACCAATAGCTATGGAAAATAAAATGTAGATCACATTCAATTTGAATTTTGGTTTTGGCATGTGGCATTGAGGGCTTTCCTGCAAGATGGGATTATCTGTTGTCACGATATCATTTTATCTAGTTCTATATTTTTATCAATCATTCAGAGTAGGTAATATTGTTTTCCTGATTTGTTGTTGTAGGTACTGGATAAACTATTGAGTTAGTTGGAGCCATTTTGTTTGGTAGAACAGGATTTTTGTGTTCGATTCTTTCATCTGATTGGAGATCCAATGAAGGAAGAAAAGGAACTAGTCAATGTAAGATTGTTATTGGTTTTGAATCTTTTATGTAATTTATGTAATTCGGCAGCATCTTTATTTGTTATTGCCAACATGAAAATTTTCATAACATAAAAGTTATAACTAAACTTGACCCCCTTTTTCGGCCTTATATAGTTTGCTGTGCAGTATGTGTTTACTCATTATTGAAGACTGTATGATGACCTTCAATTACTTCAATGTCGTTTGGTCTCTGGTAGAGTTTTGTGTCATTTGTAATCATTCCACGTCTCCTTTTTTGTTTATTTATAACTAATCATCAATAATCAATTAGAGTTTTTCAATATAAACCAACATTTTAAATTCCAATTTTTTTTAAAGCAAAAAATTGCAAAGGGATCAGTTTCACAAGCCATTTAGGATAAAAACTTGCAATTTTAAATTTCAAAAGCATTTCCTAGTAATCACCATATTCAATCTTGCACATGTGTCTTTTTTTTTCAACAACTGGAAAAACAAATGCATACAAAATTTCTGAACTTACACTAGTTAGACATATGAGGTGTGTTGACAAAATATCCTACTAGGTGACACTAGGTAAAATTAAATAAATCAAGAATTCAAAATTGATACTTAAAGCTGGAAGAGAATAATTAAAGAATCAAAATAAGCTTAAAATATTAATTGGTCATGGTGTTCCTTTTTGAGATATTTGAATTATAAAATATGGCGGGAAAAGACTGACTCGGACTTTTATCTTATTGCATAGGTATTATTTGGGTCTCAAACCAAAAGAAAGAAAATCAAGAATCTGCTTAAATTTTGTCAAATGACCTTTTATGAGCTATTAAGTCTTATGTTTAAAGATAAATAGGTGTTATGGGGCAAAATATTTAACCTTTTATCGTATGGAAAAACACCAAGGCGTCCGAACATTTGACATTTATTTCAAAACCTCACCTGAGGTATTGGAATTTGTGACAATAATGCACTTAGGTGAGGTATTGGAATTTGTGACAATAATGCACTTAGGTGAGGTATTGGAATTTGTGACAATAATGCACTTAGGTGAGGTATTGGAATTTGTGTCAGATGTTCGAACTCCTTGGTGTTTTTCCATACGATACAAGGTAAAATATTTGCCCCATAACTGCCATTTATCTTTTGATATAAGACTTAATAGCTCATAAAAAGTCACTTAAAAAAATTAAAGCAGATTCTTGATTTTTGTTCTATGAATTGGAGACCCAAAAAATACTGATACAAACATAAGGTAATGTTTCCTATGATATAATCTTTCTAATTTTACTGCCAAATATAAGATTTTACCTAATTTTCACCGTCCACTGAACATAGAAAATGATAGTGCGGATATGTCATAAGTACATGGATTTCCCATCCGTACAATCATTTTCGATGTTCAGTGGACCGTGAAAAATAGGTAAAATCTTATATAACTTTAGAAAGATCATATCATAAGGAACACATGAGTAATGTGTACTAAGTTTCAAGTTGATTTGACTTCAACTTCATCAAAAACTACCTCTACCATAAACTTTAACCTGAAGCAGGACGGACGAACAGACCTGAAAACATAATGCCCATAAATGGAGCATAAAAATAGTAAGACTTGTAATATTCATGCCAACTTTTGAAAGTTCCCATGGAGGTTTTCAGAGAGCGACAACAATTTTAAAGGTTACAATTTTTAGCGAAGTATTTTGCGCAATCTGGATTGTCTAGAAAAAGTGTCATATTTGTATGATGCTTACATGCCTTTTTCTTATGTCTGTTTGCATGATTCTAGTTATTAAATCAGTAGAAAAAAGATGAACACGTAGCTAGCAGACCAGGATTAATTTTCTTGTGAAAGGATATTAAATGCTTGTTGAAATTTCCAATCTTGAATTATGCAAAAAGATTGACCTTTAACAGGTTGGAAAACCCTCATTGGAAGAACATTACAACCAACTGTAAAAATGAGCACCTTTATATTCATATTATTTGATGAAACTTTTCCCCAAGAACTATGCATCTATCAAGTAGTAAATGGTCAAAACATGTCAAAAGAATTTTGTGATGTTTCTAAATTTATATTTTCTTTATTAATTTGACCCTCATTTAGAAAAGTTGTTCCACATCTAATGAATTTTCCCACTTTTGAGTTTAAACTCTTTTTTTTCAACAGTAAATGACCCCTTGTTTTAGAGACAGTCCCTCATTTAAGGGATATCACTCATAATTTATTATCTTAATGGTAGTACTGCATCATTGAATTTTGTCAATCAGCAATGCTTTTATCCTTAGGCTGTGTAAAAAGCTTCTTGCAGATGAAAATTCACCTGCCATGTTCACGATTTTACAACTAGATGAAAACATAACAAGTACAAAATCTAGCATGTTAGAATAATTTTCAGAGAAAACGTTTTTGATTGGCTTATTAATTTGATCATGAAAAACATTGATAAATTTGATTGGCTGAACACGATTGTTTTACTTTGGGAACAAAATAAGGAACAATCATATTTTTGTGAAGATTTTCACAAATTCCTGTTTTAGAGGTTTTTTACGATACCCTTAATATTGATCGTTTTTTAATAAATGCAAGGACGTATTATAAAACGTCCTTGATAAGAGTAAAGAGAGTGAACACAGGGTGAACGTACTTTATGGCCGAAAGAACTCAGGACGAACAGACCAAGGGCGAACATGTTAACAGGGCGAGTCGACCCAATACCAAATTCACGCATGCGTACTACAAATATTTACATTAAAAACATCTGGTTACAAGTAAACAAATAACGTTCATGTAGATGAGATGAAATCTAATAACTTATATAAATAAAAGGGTATATATTTACGATAGAGATTGTTTTCATAATTTACAAATTAAATGATTCAGATGCTTAATCATGTGTAAAAATTGGTGTCAAGAATCGGAAGTTGTTATGAAATTGAATGATTTTACAGCTGGCACCATAGGCCTTCAGAAGACTTGTAAAGTCTTCTTCCACCAAAAATTAAATATCTCAAAAAGGAGCTATCAATTTTTAGCTTATTTTGATCCTTATATTTAATTAACTAATTATGCTCTTCTAGCTTATAGTATCAATTTGAAATTTTTAGTAATATTTAATTTCACCTAGGTACATCCTTAATATGGATTTTTTTTTAAATGACGAGCATAATACATCAATATAAGCATAATATCCTAAACATTCTCTATGTATGTGGCTGTCCCAAGTCAGAGCC
The DNA here is from genome assembly GCF_965363235.1 of Mytilus galloprovincialis. Taxonomy (NCBI): domain Eukaryota; kingdom Metazoa; phylum Mollusca; class Bivalvia; order Mytilida; family Mytilidae; genus Mytilus; species Mytilus galloprovincialis. Next base: position 15,454,136 of record NC_134845.1, on the reverse strand, counting down.
TGGAATTCAGTTGTTGACGTTTGTTGCTGTCTTACATATTTGTTTTTTGTTAATATTTTTTAGCATTTAAATTAATTAGGCTGTTAGTTTTCTCGTTTCAATTGTCTTACATTTGTGATAGCTGACTATATAGTATGGGCTTTGATCATTGTTGAAGGCCTTATCTGGTAGACTAAAGCTGTTAATTTCTGTGTCATTTTGTCTCTTGTAGAGAGTTGTCTCATTTGCTATCATACCACATCTTTTTTTATAATTATATGGAAGGAATATATAATATATAAAAAAAAATAATAATATGAGACTGATGTTTATTTGAATTTTGCAAGCAGTTTTTACAACATCATAACAAAATTGTTTACCGGTATCTATAATTGCATCAGAAAATCATCAGTTTAAAGATAAAAGACTTTGCAGTTATTCAAGTAGCAAATTAAGATAACAGGTAAAAGGCTACTATATGGCTATTTCTAATCTATGGATTGATGTAAACAAACTTGAATATGTAGGTCCATAAATGTGTCCTCTTTGTAATACTTACCAACAAGGGACATTTGAATATTGACCGTTTGTTCTTTAATATTTCTAGTGTAGTAACATTTTTATGGGGAAATAACTAAAACTAAAAAAATACTTTAATATTTTTGTTATTAAAAGTGTTTTTTTTATAATCATCTTTATACATTAATTAGATAGAAAACAAGAGAGAGCTAAAACATTTCTCTCAGCTGATACCAAGAAATTAACATTCATACTTTTTTAAGGAGTGATCTCATATGGATTCAATTGAATTTACCTTTCTTGTATAATACATTTACAATGTTTCTTTTAATTTCTTTAATGCATTTGAATTGGTATCATCAACTGAGATGTCACCATTATCACATTAACCTGAAGTAAAGGGTCTATATATTATATTCATATAATGATTAATACTATACATTATTCCTTAAAACATTTTATTGAAATGTTATAATGTTTTGTATACCAAAGACTACATTATAATTCATAGAAGTAATTGATTATATTCTGGTATTTATTCATTGTAACCAGTTGTCTTTGCATTTTATTGTATGCTGTACATTCAATAAGTTTGAGTTTTTGAAGTCCCTTTGTTGTAACAGTTTTATAGTGTTTACCATCAGATGACACATGTTGTACTGATCCATTATCACACAACACATACAGACTGTTATCTTTTAGTGTAGTCATACTCCAGGGATGTGATGGTACTGTTAGGGTGTGATGTGTGTCATCAGTATAACTGTACCAGTACAACGTCTTGTCGATGTAGTAATCACAGTAGAATATTCTGTCACCAGAACCATGTAACCTGCCAGGATAACAGACAGTCTTTATTGTCTCTACCACCTCTCCTGTCTGATGATCTATGGTCAGTAGTCTGTTGTTTCCACCTACAATTAACTTGTTGTTTATAGTTGTAATACCACTCCTACACCTCCTCATTCCAGGCTGTGATATTGATTTAAGTTTGAGTTTATTGTGTATGTCATACATCTCTATACGGTTACTCCACAACAGTGTAACAGCTACTGTAGAGTTGTTGACTGCTGTAACACGACATGGTCCACCCTGTACAGGTATACTGTCTACCTGTGATCCATCTGTATTACAGATCAGTAGTCTCATCTGCCCAGGTAAACACATCACCAGTCTACCATCATCCATCATCACCATATCTGTTACAGTTTCTTGAGTTCCGTTACAAATTTCTGATATCTGGTTGATCTGATGATGAAATTTGAAAACATCTTGTCCTAGTGTGTATTGTTTATTGTTTGTGTGGACTTTGTCTGAAAGATAGAAACCACACATTGTTTATTGTTGTATTTTGATTTATACAAACATCTGAAATATGATCATCTAAAGAAATTAACAGTAACAGATAGACTTTCTCAGTTGCAACAAATAAAAACAATAATTTTGTATTAAGAATTTTGAATCAATACCACAAAAAAAGCAGTTTTAGGATGAATACTCATTAGACTTTTTTTCAATTTTCATTTGTGTAATATAAAGGATTGTTTGCAGTTAATAAAGACCAGGAGGCATACTATCATATAGATGTATAACATATAGGCTCACATCATGACAAGAATTCAAATGTCCTTTAAGTCCAAGTAATATATTTAGTTCAATATAGTACCAGACATTTTTGACAAAAAAAAAATGTTATATTAATACACATTGTTCATTGTGAAAAAAACTATCATATATAAATACCAATATATTTATACATACTTTGTTGCTCAGAGTTTCCACATTGGCAAGAGCATCCATCTTTTCTAATGTACAGAAGTATCTCCTGTAAAGTGATAAATTAGTAACTTAGATTTGTTCATATACCAACTGTGCAAAACAAAAAATATCAGTGGAGTCAATGCAGCTTTTACATTGTATTGTGATTTATGTGATTTAAAGATAATATTGGATATAATAAAAACTACATAAAATGTCTATTAGGCTACTGTGATAGTAGAAACATTGAAAGTTTGGCAATGTTGTTAAAATGTTCTGAAAAGTTCAAAATTACTGGGTTAACTAGAGGTATACAAATATAGTCCTCCCGGACTCTTGTCTGACAAAATAAACTTGTGCTAATGAGGGAATGTTTGATTGGTTGCTCCTAATTACTGTAAGCTAGGCCATGTCTTATCAGAATAGGGATGTTCATACTAATTTCTCCTGTAGGGAGATTGCTGCACTCTTTCCACTTAAAGAATCCCTTGCAGAAACTTTTTAAGTGGTCTAATGTTTGCCAGTTGAAATGCAAAATTTCAGTTCCTATCCAATATAACAAAACAAGATATTTATGCATATTATAAAAAAGAGGGATGGTTTGGGAAACAGCTGTATTTACAAAGTGCAGTCTACAAATATAATTGTAAACAGTTCTGTATTTGTTTTTTTTCTCTTGTCTTGCTTGATGGAGTCAAAAAAGGGGGGGGGGAGGCTATAACAATGTTTTAGTTTGTGATTAAGTCTAGGTTATGGTGCACCACTAGTGGTGTGTCAAAGATATCTGGTATGCAGTTGTATTATTACATTGGCGGATTATTTGGCCTGCCCACTCAGTTATGGTCTACTGCCTTTGAAACTTTTGCTTAGTTGTGATTAGGTCATTGTATAGGGAACCACTTTAGTGGTTAGTTAATGATAATTGTTATGCAGTTGTATAAGCATTGGAATATATCTTTTCCGTTGAGATTATTTGGCCCTTAGTCATGGTCTACTGTGAATTCATTTTTATTCGTGAGTCATAGCAAACCATGAATTTAAGAATTCCATGGAGATAAATTTGTCTGGAGTCGGATGTTTATTTCCGGTTATGTTATGCAGTTGACTAGCAATAAAAATTGCAACACTAGACATGTTTTTATTAAAAGAAAATAAGAGTATTTTGATTAAATCAATAATAGAAAAATTAAAAATCAGTGACAAATTACTTTTTATAATTAATTAAAACTTTTCGTGGAAAATAACTTCAAGTTGTTTCTTAGTGTCATATTCTAGACATGGTCTAAAAAACAATAGGATTAAGTATGGGGATATTGCCCGTAGGTAATATTGTTTATGACAGGAACATTTATTTTCACACCTTTTACTTATATTATTTTACCGTGATGAGGGAAATAAGTTTTCAATCATATATCAATCATAGAATTTTGAATGCATCATAAAATTCCGACAAAAATCTATAAATTATAAAACAAACAAATAATTTGCTGTCTCTGTTCACAATTGTAATCTAAGTTTTTAATGAACACTTTAACCTAGAATGACCAAGCTAGGATTTTGACAATTCTGAAGTTCATGAGTTATGTATCTGAATTTATCAAATGTTTAATCAGCGATCCATGAATTTTTTTATTTAATATATTATGAAACTTCTTTTTTTCTCTATCAAAGAAAATTGATACTCACAAAAATAAATAAATCCACAGTATTGACTTTGTAATTTTTGCTCAGTTTTCATGTATTAGTTTGTGATAAGGTATGTTTATGACTGGTAGGTCAATGATATTTTGTATGCAGATGTATTAACATTGGCATTTCTCATTATGGAGATTTTTTAGCCATATACCTTCAGTTATATATGGTTCACTGACTTTGAATATTTGCAAAACTTACATGTTAAAGATTTTTTTTAATTTTTGTCTCGCTTGATGGCATCAAAAAGCGAGACAAAGGTATACTGTTTCTGACGGAGAGGGCAGCGGTTGCAGGAGTAGAGGTTGCGTGTGGCAGATGGCACCGTCAACAATGTATTTTTAAGTTTTTAGTGAACCACTAGTGGTAAGTCAAAGATATTTGGTATACAGTTGTATTAGTATTGGCACATCTCATTTCCATGGAGATTATTTTACCCCGCCCCCTCAGTTATGGTTTATTGACTTTGAAATTTAGCTTAGTTTAATTACATTTATTAATTAGGTCTTTCAACCTTTCAGGTGAAAGGCCTATTGCTTTTGTTCTGATTATTATTTTTTTTCTTCCACTTAAATTTTTTCCTTCACTGTTTTTTTGTTTCGCAAGATGTTGCTTAGATAAATGAAATATGATATCGAACAGTTTATGCGCTTTTGAAACTGACACTGCGAAACCGAATACTTTCCCATATAAGAGTTATCTCCCCAAACACTGTTTTCCTTGTTATCGCTTAATTTTCACAACCGTATAAGAAACCGACAAATTTATTTTTCCAAATTGCTCGTTATATCCTCAGGATGTTCTGTTTTATTTTGACCGAAGCCGTATAGAGATTCCATATGAGAGTTATTTCCCCTTTTGTATTTGAAATTTTGAAATGTATTTTAAACTGGAAAACCATAAGTGATAGAGACCTAGGGTCTTTTGATTTGAGATCCTTGGTCCAAAAAAATGAAAATAAGATCAAGGTCAAAGGTCAAGGTCGTAGTTTAGATTTTTATTTGTCTTTGATTTCCCTATAACTTTAGAATGGTTATAGATACAGAAAATTTACATAGTGAAAAATGCTTGGTACTTCAAGGGGCAACTTTGTTACATTAGGACTGTATTGGTTTTACCATTGTGTAAGGGACATAATCCCATTGCTGGTTTATATAAAGCCATTATTAGGCAAAACTCTTAAACAAAATGTCCTTGACCCATAGGGTCTTTTGCAATGACATTGTGGAGCAATGACCTTGACAAAGGTCACAAGGTCAAAGGTCAAGGTCATGTACAAAGGGACAAATTATGTGGTTTTGGCATTACTTAAAGAGTTTTGTGTGTTTGAATGCCAACCAACCAACCAACCAACCAATCAATCAATCAATCAATCAATCAATCAATCAATCAATCAATCAATCAATCAATCAATCAATCAATAAATAAATCAATCAGTGCATGCATGTTTCCGTCTCATGTGTGTTTAATATAGGGTCCAAAATCTTCTTTGTTTCTTTGCTGTTTCAATTGACCCTATCCAACGTGTTTGATCAACCAACCAACCAACCAACCAATCAATCAATCAATAATGTTTCCTTTTCATGTGTTTAATACGGGGTCCAAGGTCTCATTTGTTTCTTTTTCGCTGTTTCAGTTGACCCTATCCAACGTGTTTAATCAACCAACCAACCAACCAACCAACCAAACTACAAGTCCAATCGACCCCAAAATTTGCAGTCAGCAGGGCATACATGTACTAAAAGTTCATAAAACAACGTGGTGCAGATATCTCTCAAGACTTTTCCTAGAGAAAAGAAATGGCAATGCCGTAAAAATCGATTGCTAGGTCCGTAAATCTCAGTGAAATCCTACAATAAAATGTCCACTCCTAGATTGAAATACTTTTCTGTGTTACAAACTGGTGCTGAAAAATGTACATTTTAAGAAAATAATCCTTAAACGTGTTTTAAAGTTACACCGGATCAATTAAATCCAAATCATGTACTGCTGGTGAACTGTGATCAAAATGTCAATTTCCTACAATGACAAAAGAAATTACATTGTGTACATTCCGTCTCTATAAATGTTGTCTGTTCAACATTCCTACCTGAAAAGAAATAAAAAGACTAAGTTTTCGTTATTATAAACCCGCATCACGTGATGTCTCCTCAATCTGGCGCGCACGATGGACCTAAAATAAAATAAAACCTTTCCAAACTAAACATGAAACTTCTCCGGTAACACAATGCTATAGACCTCATACAGAAAACAAACAAACAAACAAACCCCCCCCCCAAATCAATCATGTTTCAAAGGGGGGAAAGACCGTTTACAATTGCTTTTTAAAAGCAATTGATTTATATTTTGTGTTTAGGTTTGTTTAAACTTTAAAGGGAACTACTTATGATAAGTCAATTGTATTTGGTATGCAGTTGTATAAGTTTTAGCACATTTCATTTCCATGGAGGTTTTTCAGCCAGTCCTTCAGTTCCTTCAGTCAAGGTTCATTGACTTTGAATATTTGCAAAACTTACATGTTCAAGTGTTGCTATTTTAATTTCAACATTTGCATTATTGAAATTTCAAAAATGCCAGACATATATCTCTATGAAAACAGTTTATTGATTTTTGGTGTTTTAACGCCTCTTTTTAAGCACCACATTTAGACTATTTTGTGGCGGCCAGATTTTGTTGGTGGTGGAAGCTGGAGTGCCCAGATGCTGCCTACATGTTAAAGTGTTGCTATTTTGATTTCAACATTTGCATTATCGAATTTTCAAAAAAGCAAGACATATGTCTGTGACATCAGTTTTTGTTTTTATTAATAGTTTTGTGATGAAGACATAATCTTTCAATCAGTTTAATTGAGGTCTGGAGCTGTCATGTTAGTTAACTGCTAGTTGTCTGTTGTTATTTATGTATTATTGTCATTTTATTTATTTTCTTTTGTTACATCTTCTGACATCGGACTCAGACTTCTCTTGAACTGAATTTAAATGTGTGTATTGTTATGCATTTACTTTTTTACATTAGCTAGAGGTATAGGGGGAGGGTTGAGATCTCATAAACATGTTTAACCCCGCCGCAATATTGCGCCTGTCCCAAGTGTGGAGCCTCTGGCCTTTGTTAGTCTTGTATGATTTTAAATTTTAGTTTCTTGTGTATAATTTGGAGTTTAGTATGAATACCATTATCACTGTACTAGTATACATATTTTTAAGGGGCCAGCTGAAGGACGCATAGGGTGCGGGAGTTTCTCCTTTCATTGAAGACCCATTGGTGGACTTCGGCTGTAACTTATGTTCGCTCTATGGTCGGCTTGTTGTCACTTTCAGACACATTCCCCATTTCCTTTCTCAATTTTATTCTCATTGGCTATTACTAATTTACCTTATTTATTTTTAAAGAAACAAAGTCAGCAAGATAAAATGATTGTTAATGAATGTACGGTAATAATGTATTCGGAGTGGCTATTTGTCCGGCTAGCCGGACGAATAGTGCCAGGGCTATTTGTCCGGCCATTGCAATGCGCATGTCATATAATGTGCTTTCGGAAGTGTGTGTAATATTATCTTCAGAAGCACCGAGGGGGCGCGTGTAATCCGATCACTGATTTTCAATTTTAAGATCATGGCTGAAAACGGCGATATCAATATTTGTGATAAATCTTGCAGTTTTTGGAATTTGACAATGAAAAACGATAGTATGAACTTCAAAAAATGATATAATCTTATGAAAGAGACTAAAGAAAGGGGGGGGGGGAGGTTACAACCTTGAAGTGGGTATGTTGGATATAGGATTATAAAAAGTGGGGTACTGAAATACACGGGACAACAAAGATGGGATTAGGAGAAAAAAAGAAAAGAGAATTTTGGGAAAAGAACTTGAAGCACACCGTGTCACTCCGACCCCTCACGTAAATAAAATAAAATCCAACCTAGAATTTCTGAACAAGATTTTAACAGTGTTGTTTACTTTTTTTTCTTTTTTTTTTGTGGGGGGGGGGGGGTGCATTATAGAAAAATCTCCAATCTCTCACTCAAAATATGGATAACTTTATGTCAAGGGGTCTATAATTCTATTTGACAGCTACAGACATAATAATTGTGTACCTTTTTTCAGCTACGCAAAATCCTTTACGTTAACTTAAAATGAGTCAAACAATACTTAAGTTTGTTTTTCTAGTAATTTATTCTCTCTACTTATTTAAAAAATAAGAATATACATTAATTTTTTTATAATTATTCGTCATCCACATTGGACTATATTCTGGTATGAAGAAAACAACAATTTCAATTACTAGTAACAAGATTAGGCCCTAACAATAAAGATTACAAACATGTGCTACCCCCTGGTGCTGCTGAATATCATATTCCACGCACACACAAATAGTGACATGCGCATTGTATTGGCCGGACAAATAGTCCTGGTACTATTCGTCCGGCTAGCCGGACAAATAGCAACTGCCTAATGTATTTACCTGCATGTAAGCATTTTGTCCTTGTAGATCAGATCTTATACCTTGGATTGAATTATCCATCTGAAAATAAAGTGAAAACATAAATTATGTATGCTGGAACTATTTTTTTCCCGTAAAGACAATCGTACGTGCCCTGTGTTAAATACAATACTTTGGCCTATAATGGTTTATTTGTGACTAATGGATGGACATTTGTTTCATTTGCAGTCATATCACATCTTCTTATATCTATTTGCAACTCTATTTCACTTTATTCTACTAAACTTAAACATTGAACCATCACAAAGTCAGGTCAAATATCCAACAGATCTTATTCAATGTTTCACCAATCCTTCTAATTTCATTTGTTTTTTTTAGTGTTTTTTTAATATAATAATATGTATTCATCCAACCTTGCTTGATACAAATTTCACCAAGAGTCAAAGCTTCTCTAGATCTTGATTTTCTCTATTACACTCTATTCCACTGACTATCCAGGGAAATAAACAGCTGCTTCAACTTATTAACTTATAAAAGAAGCACAATTATCCTGTACAGCAACTAATTATTGCTAAAATTATTTTTCATTGACAATAATACTGTTGATTTTTTATATTCATCTGTATTTACTCTCTTATTTAAATTCATTTTCAAAAATAATATAGACATCAACAATTTATGTACTCTACTCCGATACATATCATTTGAAAGAATATCATATATCAAAATAAATCATGTTGCCCAATGAAATCCAATATAAAACAAATGTATAGGAGTCTTTCGGAATATTCATGACATATTTGTTACTGGCCATTGAAGACACACAACTTTTAATTAATCCACTAGGAATTGGTTACACTTAACATTAATCAACCTTTTTAATACTTTGAATATTTTAGTTTAGATATCATTTATTTAGAAAAATCCAATATAAAGTTACTGGTTTTTGATAAGGCCCTTGCAGGATGTATTGCAAATTGTCATTCAAGTGGCAATATAAGTCTATTCTTTGGTTCATTGTTTTATTTAAGCCATACAAAACATATACAGCCTTCTTTTTAACAGTCAGTCGAATTTGAGCTATTTGATGTAGAAAAAAATATTCTTTATTTTAATACCGGATATAAGAACATTTATTTTTCATACATTTAGCTATTATTTTCATAAATGAAATAAATATAAAATTCTAGACATAAACATGTTGTGTCAGCCTACATTCCTGTGTCATTGTAATGAGACATTGAATGATCATATCAATACAGACGAGGGACACCTTGTATAATCAAATAAGTAACGTAAGCAATATAAAAAATCCAGCTCATCTAGGTGCATGAGAATCACAATGTTTCTCTTTGACATAATCTAAATGGCTGTTCCACTCATTCTGTTTATATCACCATTGACAAATGTTATTTTAAATCTATTACCAATAACAGACATATTGATAGTTACCTCATCAAGCTTCTTGTGGAGGTCCAGTAGGTTAAGGGTGTAACTGTTACACAAGGCCTCATCCAATGGTCTTCTCTCAATCCTTATCAAGTCATCTTGTTTACTAGGGTCAAGTTGTAGGACAAAGTTTGTCAGGTCTTTCCAGAGGCTGTTGTATTCTGTGTGTGATATTCTGCCTGTGGTATTATGACTCAGGTAGTCATTCTTGTAATGTCGTAACCCCTGTACTGCAGCATCTTCAGCTGGTGTTAGATTATTGCAGTTCAACAAAATCAGGCTTGATAAGGTGATGTCTAGATCTTCTAGTTGAACAGGATTGGCTGTGAACTTGCAGTGGCAATCATGAAGGGCAAGGCCAGGTTTCTCTGTGTATAACCGCTTCCATTGACAATAAATTAGTGGCAATGATGGATGGTTATAACAATTTTGCCCATCAACGCAGCATCGTGCATTTCTGTGTCGTAGATGAAACAGGATGTGTATTACTGGTTGCGTGTTGAGGAAAGCCTGTAGAGATGTTAGTCCTTTCCTGGTGTAATCTCTCTCAAGTCTGGTCCTGAATAATGGTGTTACAACCTCCATTATAACAGACCCTACTATAAAGTATCGTCTCTTATCATCCCTGTCCATCCTGTAATATAAATGTAGTTAACAGAACAATTTAACACAATCTCCAGTTTAAATTATCATAGTGATAAAAACTGTAAACTTCGGTATTTTCACTTCAAATAGAACATTTACTATAGTCTCAACTGTTTTCTGTCAATTGAACTGTATCTTATATTCCAAAACCATAAAACAATCAAAAACAATTATTATGATTTCTATTTGTAAAACACCAATTATGTCTTGAGAATAGAATGCTGCTGAAAAGCCAGGTTTTTTTTGTAACCAAAGTGTTGTTATAGTATGATGTTATCATACATACAGAAGAAACATAAACAATTGTATCCAGTCCTTAATCAAGTAGTCAGGGGCACCAATGTAAACAGTTATCTTTTAAATAAAAATGATGAAACTCAAAATTAAGTTTCCCTAATATAGCCAATTATCTCATATCCCGGAAAATTGATACCAATGAAAATATAAAGCAATTCACTAAATGTTTTTTTTAACACTAACCAAATGTCGGATTAAGATTACTTAATTTGTATTAATTACTTTTTATGATTCATATCTAAATAAAAATATACAGATAATGTCTAAACAACAGATTTATTATCATTTGAATTAAATGTTATTTTAACATTGTTTACTGATTTCTTTTGTGACATTATAATTAATGTTAAAGACGTTACCAACTAAGAGATGGAGGGGTGTGGGTGCTTATTTTGTTTGGAATCCTGTTTATTTTTTGTTTGAAATCCCTTTACTGTGAAAACCATAAAAACAGTGGTGAATCCAGAACTTCTTGTAAGGAGGATCCCACTGGTTGAACTAAGGGAGCCTGCTCCAGTTATGATTCAGTGATTTTCTGTATAGTCAACCAAATTTTGGAGAAGTAGTAAACTGAAAGTATTTTTTTTTAGGTCAACTTATCAGTATCTATGATAACATTTAGAAGTGTATTTTATATTTTAGTGTTATCATGGTTGACATGTATACTCACATGAAATGTATTTAATAAATGGTTTTGTCTTGTAAACTTAAAGAATAATGAAACTTCCTTTTTGATAATGTCAAGGTAGAATGGAAATACCCTTTTCTATTTATAACACAAGTCATGTGATCATTTCCAATACAAATTTTACATAAGGTGGCAGAAACCAGTTATTTTACAATAAATCTTTAGAATTTCATTGATTTATGATTTTATTTTCTTGAAAATTCATTCAAGCTTGTATACAAATAAAATGTATGGTTTCAAGGAACTAAGATGTGTACGTGCTTAAGTAAATATATAGAAAACCTTTAAATTTGGGTGTCTGTCCAGCATGGAGATTTAAAAATTTATAAATGCATTGCAAATAAGGCAAAAAATGTGATGCTCTGATACCAATCTAATCCTCACCTGCAGAATCCTGCTAAAAGCCGACAAGAATTTTAGCCAAAATTCAAGAGAGAAAGGATATTCAGTGAATTAGAGCCTTGTCTGAACCTATCCTTACCATCAAAATCTCAAGATATTTTTGTTTACATAAAACTGAATGTTTTCCCCACTTTGATTGGATGCCGTCAAGTGAGGAGACCACAATTTTGACATCTGATTGGACCTATATGTGAAGGAAATCCCCTACCTGTGTATGCAACTACTTACTTGTGTAGAACAGTAGCCTAGAATTTACATTCATTTATTTTTTCAGTCCACATGATGCAATTATATACCTCAATACTTAACTAAAACAAAATTTCTGCGTGGGACACATGTTCTGGTACACCAAAACTGGTACCTGCCACCTAAGAAAATGATAAGTTATTTATGTCAGATTCAAACAAGTTCGAAATCCACAACATTTAAATGTTTACTACTTTTATTCAGTTTCTATATATAAGTATTCAATTCATGTCTGTTGTTTATAATTCATCTATGAAAAACTAGACAAATATGGTATACTGAGTTTATAATTAAAACATTATTAATTTATTGAAATGTCAAGATAATGTGTGGATTTCTTTTTTCTTTAAATTAACTTAATTGTACAATAGTTCTACAAACCATTTATAGCTACTTCAATACAAACAGCCCCCCTCCCTTAACCAAAAAAACCCACTAAATTAACTCAGGTCATTACCTACAAATAGTTCAAGAAAAATGCTTTTAAATATAAGCTTTTGTAAAAAAAGAGTTGAATCCAGTGTAAATAATATATGGTGCATTCAATTGAATATTGATGTGTTTGTACTTTATTGATTATTATCTTTTTCAAATGATGTTGAAATGTAGAAGTTTTCATATATTGTTGGCATAATCTTTTCTAGGAAGAAGAGGCTGAGACAGGAGATATATGGATGCCAAGAAAAGAAATTCCTGTCATAGAGTAAGATTTTAAAAATACAATTTCAACACTAAAGGATAGCATTTTTTAAATTTAACCAGCATATTTAATGCTGAGTTTCAGATGAAAAAAAAACCAACCTACAAACCTAAAAGTTTCACAATACTTTTGTATTATTTGGGTGTTGGTGTGGTCTATTGGTTACTGTCCATATTGTTCATGATTCCTGTTATTCTTTAAATGTAGTATTTAAGACAGGTAAAGACTATAAACATGATAAAGAGAACTTTAAAGACTAATATCTTAAGTTGAGGACATCATCATCCAAAATAAATACCTATCGGCAAGCACTCTTATGTTATACACTTTGGAAAGAAATCTATATTTCATTTTAATTATACCCCCGCTTTAAAAAAGGGGGGGGGTATTATACCCCCGCTTTAAAAAAGGGGGGGTATACTGTTTTACCTCTGTCTGTCCGTCCGTCCGTCCGTCCATCAGTCCGTCCGTCCGTCCGTCCGTCAGTCCGTCCGTCCCATGAAACTTTCGTCACATTTTTCTCAGGAACTACACATCCACCCTTTCTGTAATTTGGTATCAACATTTATATATGTCAGCCATACCGTGTGATGCGTTTTCAGATTCATCACTTGACCACTTTTTGTTTACCGAACACTTGTCTGATTTTACACATGATAGCCAAGTTGCAAATTTTCGTCACATTTTTCTCAGGAACTACAATACAAGGATTTCTGAAATTTGGTTTCAGGATTTATATAAGTCAGCTATACCGTGTGATGCGTTTTCAGATTCATCACTCGACAACTTCCTGTTTACCGAACACTTGTATGATTTTACACATGATAACCAAGTTGAAAATTTTCGTCACATTTTTCTCAGGAACTACAATACAAGGATTTCTGAAATTTGGTTTCAGGATTTATATAAGTCAGCTATACCGTGTGATGCGTTTTCAGATTCATTACTCGACAACTTCCTGTTTACCGAACACTTGTATGATTTTACACATGATAACCAAGTTGAAAATTTTCGTCACATTTTTCTCAGGAACTACAATACAAGGATTTCTGAAATTTGGTTTCAGGATTTTTATAAGTCAGCTATACCGTGTGATGCGTTTTCAGATTCATCACTCGACAACTTCCTGTTTACCGAACGCTTGCATATTTTTACACTATTAATATTATCCACTTGCGGCGAGGGTATCATCAGTGAGCAGTAGCTCGCAGTTTCACTTGTTTGTTAAGCCACATGTAAATTATTGTTGTTTATTTACCCAGAGTTGAGCATGTAGCTAAGTAAGTATACAAGCACATAGATGAGTATGTTGTAATAAACTCTGATATCTTACTTCTGACTGTCATCTGACTTTTACAGTAGCAATGCTATACTAACACATAACTCATTTCTTACAAGTAGTTAATTCGGGTAGAATAAATAAAGAGAAATTGATAATATATGCAAGTATTCAAATCAGCATTGATTTTGTAAAATTAACAAATTAATGCTATGAGATATAGGAAAATGTGGTATGAGTGCCAATGAGATAGCTCTCCATCCAAGTCCCAATTTATAAAAGTAAACCATTATAGGTCAAGGAATGGTCTTCAACTCGTAGCCTTGGCTCACACCGAACAGCAAGCTATAAAGTGCCTTTTCCTGACATGTAACAGAGTATTACCATATTTTTGTATTCAACAATTATTTTGCAAAATCTCTAGACGAGATAGAATTAGAAATAAACAACTTGTAAGATTTTAGAACACATGTATGGTTTAAATTGTATTGTAAACTTAATATTTTCTCTTTAAAAGACTCTTTTGAAATTTGAAATTGAAAAGTTCACTCTGTCTATAAAACTAACTTTAGGTATTTACAAAGCAAGCAATAGTTTATATAGCTTTGTATGAGCTTCTAATATTTTTCTTATACTCTTGATATACTGGTAACTAATCAGGGATATTAGAAATGAGGAATAATGAATCTTTGTTACTTGCATATAAGCTTCATAAACTGCTTTGAGAACTTTAAAAAAAAAGGTCACAACTATCCCTGTTGTGTTGGTCAGCCACAAAAATAATCTTGGATACAATGATAGGGTAAACTGTTCAGATATAAACCCCAGTTACCACATAAAAGAGCAACGAGTTTCACAAACAACACATACTGGGTTTTATACATATAAACTACTATAATACAGAATAGATAATAGGTCATCAGCAATAATATGAATAACAAATGATGTTGTGTATAGTCAACCCAACAATGCAGAAAATTACAAACAACATCTTGAAGTCACTATATGATCTTCTGAAGTAATCTATTGGCTGTGGAACTGTTTTAACTAAGCTATATATATATTCTCTATTGTGTACGTGTTACTGAAAACAAGTCATTGCTAGATGATTTATCAATAAAAAAGGATCCAAATTCTAAAAGTGAATTTAAAAATTTAGGATCCAAATTCTCAAAGTGAATTTAAAAAAGGATCCAAATTCTAAAAGTGAATTTAAAAAAGGATCCAAATTCTAAAAGCGAATTTAAAAGAGGATCCAAATTCTTAAATGGAATTACAGATGTAACATGTTACACCAATTGCTGATCTCTATTTGATAGAGCAGCATTAAAAAATTGGAAAAGTCAAAGGTAAATCTCAAATCATCTCAATATCTGAGAGTTTAGAACATCTTGTACTGTTGGGCAGGATATTGGGAGAGAAGGCAAGGATAAAGCTATATATCCTTATAGGGCATACAAAATAACTATAGGGTTTACAGTGTACATCAATATAAAATGGTTCAGTTATTTATTAAAGCAAATATATAAAAGAGTTTATTCAGGTGATGTAATAAGTTTTTCATTGATCTTGTGAACATTTGTTTTTCAATACCTCATATGAGTATGTTTGATGACATTTATATTTTAGGGAGTATTTTATGGAAAATTTAGGTGAAGGTTTATATCAGAAACGTAGAACTGTTCTAATGTAAGTCAGACATGGACAATGAACAGCATACCAGTTTGATTGTTGTCATGTGGCTTCCATGCAAGCTTTCCCACCTCCACAAAGAAAACTCTTTAATCCCAGTGTAGACCAGATTAGTTTCCCTTACCAATTTTTTTAACGTGATTCACCAGCACAAATATGTCATCTAGAGAGCTGGAAATCAGCATACCCTTTATTTTATCTGTTGTATGCATTTTAAGACTACATAAATCCTAATATCCCTGTCATTGTCCCCAAAACAAATTTATTATTTCTTCAATATAAAATAAAGGAAAGAAATATAAAAAAAACTTTCTTTAACGCATTGATGACTCGGACTAAATGGACTAATAACAGCACTAAATTGTAAAGCAAATTGTTCCCAGGAATTAAATGAAAAATTATAAAGATGGTATTTTTCTATGAAGATATTAAGGCTAGTTTAGTTGTTTTACCATTACTCACTAAACAGAAGTCAAGGGTTCTGTTTTTCTCAACAGTTCACTGCAAATAAATAATTAACATGATGAAATAGCATAAGATTTTTTATACAAGAGATCATTTTGTAGATGTAGAAGATAGCACCATTTAGTTTTTATGGTCGAAATAAACATTTATCTGAGGTCTTGGGTCCTGTTTATTACATTGTGTATACTTAACAAATAAATCACTGAAGAAACAATTTTAAACTACCATAAAAATCCAAAACAACCTCTTCTAAGGTCAACTTTGCAGAGTATTTTATATGATTTTTAAAAATAGTGTTGAACTATATAAAAAAAATGATAATAATCAATTCAGAATTGAAGCACTTACTTAAAAATATTGATGAGTATTTCAGCATAACATGGCTGAGCTAAGTGAGAATTTTTTTTATACATTTTATCATCATGATTTCAACTTAAAGATTTTGATTTTTCTTTTATAAACTTATGAAAATATGTAACTCTGTATCCTTCAAATCCTCCTGTGAATGCTGCCATTTGCTGTTGTTATGCTAGTATGAGTATGATACTTTGGAATGTTATTTTTTTATATTTTCCTGCCAGCACTTATTTTATGATATATATAATTTATTATGAGTAAATTTAGTTTGCGAGTATATCATATAATTACATGTATATATTATAGATCTCTGTTAAATACATTGAACCACAAACGTCAAAATTATTCAATCGCGTAGTGGAATGAACTATTTGTGGATTCTTATAAATTCTATATAACTTTTGGACTATTTTGAATAACAGTCTATTTCCTGAAATTACTTCTTACATACTTTTGATTTTTAACCCTATATTGCACCTGTGAAATTTAAAAAAAAAATTGTATATACATTGAACGACAAATATATGTGACATATAAAATTTTCTGACGTCTGGCACGCGAATCAATGAATGTGTTTGTAGAAAGATGTTTTTGATTTCTGTTAAATTGTTCCTTTTAAAATTGTTACAAGATGATGACTGATGTACCCATATTTTGACTATTTTATTTATTATGCCTGTTTAGTTCATGCACAATTGTAAATATAAAAGAATTTGTTAAGACTGTCATCAAGGGGAGAGGTTTAGTGCTATAAAACCAGGTTTAATCCACCATTTTCGACATTTGAAAATGCCTGTACCAAGTCAGGAATATGACAGTTCTTGTCTATTCGTTTTTGATGTGTTTTGTCATTTGATTTTGCCATGTGATTATGGACTTTCTGATTAGATTTTCCTCTGAGTTTAGTTTTTTCGTGATTTTACTTTTTAAGGTAGCACAATACAAAGATTTTATAACTCCAACTCCAAAATTTTAAAATGCTGTAACTTTCTCAATAATGCTTGAAAATTTATGAAAGTGGTAGTTTTGGGTAGTTAACAGATTACTCTTTCAAATTAATGCAATGTTAGTATTATGCAACAATTATGTAACCAATTATAATGTTAACTGTGTCTAAAATATTGTTCACAAAATTTCCACTTTCAAATGAAATTAGCTTCCTCATAGGTATCCCTAGAGGGTTGATTTTATTATATGTTGTTCCTACGGCCATTATCTACAAAAGGGTGTCTCAGATTTCAGATAGAATGTATAGAACAAATTTTACACCTAATTAAACATTATCTTCTTTTATGTGGTTAGGATGTTTACACTAATTAGAGATTTATGAGAGAATGGAATACCATAGAGACAATCTGAGACACCCTTTTGAAGCCCATGATGTGTTAATTAAGATTTCGTTTATAGGTTAGACAATACTTGGTCATGTTTTATGAAGATTTAAGCCCAAGGCGAAGCCGAGGGCTTAAATCTTCATAAAACATGACCAAGTATTGTCTGACCAATTTAGAACATATTCACACTTTCGAGTGACCTTACAAAATTAGCCTTTCCCATTGCAATATTCAAACCTTAAAAAGAGTTCACATTTTATAATGAACCAAAGCATACGTAATCATCATTTCAATGGATGAAATGAAATAGCACTGACATAGTTTGTGAGGACCGAATAGATAAATTGTTTTCTTCTGCTTCAGGTAAAATTTAATTCTAATATATCTTGAGATTTTTTTTATTTTAAAAAGCAACACAATGTTATATAAGTCCCCTTTTTGAAATTTGATTTTTTTTTATAAATATAAAACTCTGTATAAGCATTTTAATTCAGACCATTCAACGTTAAATGCATATGTTTTTATTGATAACTTTATATGCATTGTGTTTCTCTGTAAAAAAAATCCTTTGCTTTATGTATCAGTCTGAAATTAATTTCTTGAAAGAAAATAAATATCCCTCAAATGCCCGGTTTATAATAAATAAATATTATTTTACCTCCATCCTTACCGACTTTGTTTTTAATTATTGTATATGTGTATCATTAGAACATTTATGAAAATTTGCAAAATTCAAAATAATGTGTTTTAATCTTAGCCCTTTCATCTTTAAACAGTAGGCTCTTTTCCAACGGAAAATGCCTCAGGTGTTTGTATACTTCATTAGGGCAGTTATTTAGAGTTCACTTTCATAATTAACTGACAATGAAAAGTCATTCATGTATAGTATTTTATAGTGCATGGAAAACCATGTACTATGAAAATTAGAGGGTGAAAAACTGACTTTTCATTGGACGAGAAGGGGTGAGTATGTTCTAATAAAATTTTCTGTATAGTTAAAGAGATGATAGAGCTAAATTCTTTCAAGTGAACTTACCCAGATTTTGCCTCTAATTACATAATAATTGATTACATAATGATTGCATAATAAAAATATTACATTCATTTAAAAGATTAATCTTTTATCTATCTATATATACCTCTTTTATTATTTTCTATGCATTCATAAGAAAGTTACAGCATTTCAAAGGTTAGTGATTAGAAGTAAAAAAATCTTTGTATTGTGCTACCTTAAGTAAGATTCAAAATAACAAATTACATAGTTTAATTAAAGCTCTTACTGGAAATGATAGACTTAAACATACAGTAAAAGCTTCCACTATTTTTACAGGAAATATAAAGTTTAAAATGAGTCTTCAAATTACATTAAAGGAGGTGAAAAATCTATTTGATATGGTATGCTTTCATCATAGTCTTTCAAATTTTATACTAAGTCCCATCTTTTTTGAAATTAACATAATTTTCTCTTTTTCTTATACACAAACAAGTGCTCATACAATTTTCTGTTGTACATGTACTTTTTAGACTAAGTGTGTTTTGTTATGCATGCTTTACTGTAAATATATAAATATGTATGATTGTGTTTTTGAAAACAGTTAAAAAATTGTATACCAAGTATGTATGTTTTGGTACAAAGCTAATTAATCTCAAAAGACATTTAATATTACAACTCAGGAAACTATTTTTAAGTTTCAGGACTATAATTTGCAAGCTTTTTTTTACTCCCCCCCACATTCCCAGATAGGCATATTAGTGTTACACGTGTCCCTACATAAGTGTCAAAATTGGTTTTCGTAAGTTTGCATTAACCAAAGATTATGAAATTACTACATTATGCCTATTATCACATAATACAGATCATGATTGAATTTCAGTGGCGCCACTTTTACTGCTCTCAAAGTAAAGGCTTTTTATAAAGTTATATGCAAAAGGGGCATCATCTGTGTCTCATGGACACATTCTACATATATTTTGTTGTATTGGAAACCTATCTTACACAATGTATATTCAAAATCAGTAATTAAAGTATACTCTTCTATTGTTTCATTTTTGTATGACTCACATATGATGACAATGTTCACTATTTCAAAATTTTCTTATTTAGTTCATAATTCCCATCAGGTGAACTGGTAGATAAGTAATTAACAGCTGCTGCTTATGGTTTGAATAATTAAAATTTATTATTATAGGTTCAATTTGCTTACTGTTAGAATCATTTTTATGATGATAGGTTCAATAGTTTTACTAATTTGTGTCAGTTAATCTTTTTCCAATTTACATTTTTACAATGCTATGCATTTTACAGGAACATGAGGAATATTTTATCTCTTTGCCAATTGCAGAAAAAAATGGTTACTTGAGTTTTTTATGGAACATAGATATTTGTATATTAAAAATAAGATGATATGTTTTTACAGGAGACAAATAAATGAAGAAGTAAGAAAAATGATGGGTGAATTATTTACCAATCTGGAGGAAGAATTAGAGGGATTTATTTTCTATGCTGATAAATTGGATGGATTGTAAGTTCATGTTTATGTTACATACCATTGCAAGACTGGCCATGATGATCAACCTGATTTTTCTTATTCTGAATATATCTTAAAAAACAAGATAAAATTGAGAATGGAAATGGGGAATGTTTCAAAGAGAAAACAACCCGACCATAGAGCAGACAACAGCAGAAGGTCACCAACAGGTCTTTAATGCAGCGAGAAATTCCTGCACCAGAAAGCGTCCTTCAGCTGACCCTTTAACAAATAAATATACTAGTTCAGTGATAATGAAGGACTGCTATGTCATTTTTGACAGGTTTTATAGTTTGGATAATATGAAGTTTTCAGTTTAAGTGAAATAGTAACAAATAACAAATTTTCTCAGAATATGAAAGAAAAAATTAAAAGAAAAATCAGTAGTATTGATATATTTAATTGTAATTTGTTTTAACAGTTACTCCATGTACATGCTAGTAAGAATGAGTCAACATGTTAACAATGCACAAGATGCTGGATCCTTTCTCAGTGTTACATTTGCAAGCTGTTTAGTGAAAATTAAGAGAAACTTTGATAAATTTGTTGTAAGTACTGTAATTAGGCTTGATATGAATATTAAATTATAAGCTGTGAATAGGGAATATACTACCATTATTCACAAATAAAAAAAAACAGAATGGGGAATATAGTGTCTATTTATCCCAAAATTAGAAAAATGGGAAACAAATGTGCATTGATTATAAATGTTTATCATTGCTGAAGAGGGTGTCTGTACGAGAGGCAAAAAGACTCATCTGTGTTGGCATTAAGAATTATCATTACAATAAATGACACAAATACAAGATTAATTATTGTGATTTTAGAAACGACTACAATCCAATAATGCTATCAAAACATAAGATTTGTTTTTGTTTTGTGAAGCCTTTTTTCTATTGCATTTTTTATGAAAATAAAAAAAATAAATTTGCTCAATTCTGCATTTACAGTAATCATTAAAATATAGAAAATTTAAAGTGTTTCCTTTGAAATCCTTTATTATCCTATAATTGTTTACTTTTAATACATTGTGACTTGGATTGGGCTCTCATACCATATCTTTATATTTATATTTATATATTTACATAAAAGAATAGTATTTTAACAGTTGAGATAAAAATGGTATTTGCAGTAATCAGATACCTGTGAAAAACTCACATTAGTCAATAAAAGATTCCACAGAAAACTAAACATTAGCTTGACAAGGGCTTGTATGTTCAAAGTTGATATATTTGTTTATGTGATTATTAAACAGACTTACCTTTATGAATTTAAACAACTTCAGGTTGACAAT
Organism: Mytilus galloprovincialis; assembly: GCF_965363235.1. Classification (NCBI taxonomy): domain Eukaryota; kingdom Metazoa; phylum Mollusca; class Bivalvia; order Mytilida; family Mytilidae; genus Mytilus; species Mytilus galloprovincialis. Next base: position 15,432,371 of record NC_134845.1, on the reverse strand, counting down.
GTATCTGACAATTTTAAAACACTCTCTGGTAAGAGGTTAAGAGGTATGGTTATGATGCTATTTTTTTTAATTTAATAGCAAAACCAAATAGCTGCAATAGAAGATTATAAAGTTCAGAAGAAAAGCAGATGTGGTATCATTGGATTTGTACATAACTTTGGGGTAAGCTTGTTTTCAAAATATTAACAATTCTGATTAACAAATAGAAACAAGAATTATATTGTGTGGCAAACAAACATATATGCTATTTAAATGATTATGAATACATCAGTAGACTGTGTGTCAGTAAATTTGTCACACATTCTTTTGTAGTGATTGTTATTTTGATTTCTGATATAGGATTCTCACATATATCATTTTTGTCTTGCCTGCAATAAAAGTCCCAGTATGAAAGACATAGGTATCTAGTGGTGGTGGCAGGGGAAACTATTTGTTTGAAGCTTAATATTTTATAGAAGGTTGGATGCTTCATATCTTATGTTATGAAGTTTTTCGTCTGTAATATGTCCAATATCCCTAACCTAATTTTCATGATTCAGCAATTGCTTATAATCATTTCTGAGTTTTTATGTCCTGTGAATTTCTCAATTATTATTAGAAATAGGATAACAATATTTGGTGAAAGGGTTCCTAGAAATGTCTACACACCTCACACATCGGATTCACCATACCTTGGCCTCATTTCATGGATCAGTGGTCACAGTTAAAGTTATGTAATTAGGTCCGTTTCTCAAATACTATAAGCAGTTGGTTAACTGTATGTTGTGTATGAAATGACTGAAATAGCTATATGTTGGTCTGACAGGTTTCATCTGACCTTGACCTCAATTTCATAGTTTATTGGTCAATCTCAAGTTTTTGTGATTTGGTCTGTTTTTCAATTACTATAATCAATAGGTTACCTGTAATTCATGTATGGAATGATTCTAAGTTGTTTTGGTCTGTAGTGTAGGTATCATCTGACCTTGACGTAGTTTTCATGGTTAATTGGTCAATGTCTCTTTTACATTTTTTTCTGTTTTTCAATTATCTTATGCAATAGGTCTACTGTTTTTTGTGTAAAAAACTATTTGAAGGGATATATGTCTGTTTATTTATTTGACCTGAGTTTCTGTGATGCTTTTTTTTAAACCTTTATCTTTGAAACTTTCAACATATAATCAATGAAATGCAGGTGAGACATTTCAGTGTGTGCAGTTTTGTGTGAAGATATGAGAATTCCTGTAAAAGTAATATTGATCATTATTGTGATTTAAATTGAATACAATTTGAGTTAAAAGGAAAGACAGTCATATGATTCATTTGCACACAGCAAACTGGTGAGGTTATTGGAGTGATTGGAGACTATGAGTTATTTTAACAGTATTTGTTTTATACAGGAATTTGCTAATCAGGCAGAAAGTATATTTAAAGGATCAGATAGGCACACACATCTAGACAAGTCTTACTCTGCTCTAGTTAAAGTTGTATATCAACAAATTGATAGGGTTTCAACAGAACATGGGAAAACTCCAAGAGAAGTTGTTATGTTAGGTAAGTATATAATGTATTTCTACCATTAATAGTTCAGTTATTATTCAGCTGTTTTAGCTCACCTGGCCCAAAGACCTATCCTGCCCTAAATTTTTCAGACAAATCAGACAACTTGTTGTTGGGTTGCTACCCCTGAATTGGTAATTTTAAGAAAATTTTTCAGTTTTTGGTTATTATTTTCATTATTATTAATCATAGAGATAAACTGTAAATGCAATAATGTACAGCAAAGTAAAATTTACAAATAAGTCAACATGGGTAAAGTTGTCAGTTGCCTTAAGGAGTAATTGCCCTTTATAGTCAATTTTTATCCGTTTTTGGTAAATTTAATTAATTATGGTAAATTTTTACAAAATGTTTTCTCTGAAACTACTGGGTCAAGTTCAGTAAAGGAGTAAAGCCTGATAAATGCAGGATGTCCAACATTTAATGAATGCATGTAAATTATATTATGTCTGAACTTAAAAGCGAATGCTGCTTAAACTTTTTATACTATATTTCAAGTAAAGTTACATATACATGATCTTTAAAAACTGGTGAAAAGTAGAATCACAAAAATACAAAACACTGAGGAAAATTCAAAATAGAAAATCCCTTATCCAATGGCAAAATCAAAAGCCCAAACACATCAAACGAATGAATAACAACTGTCATATTCCTGACTTGTTACAGACATTTTCTTATGGAGAAAATGGTGCATTAAACATGGTTTTATAGCAAGCTACACTTCTCACTTGTATGCCAGTCGCTCAAAATTCCATTGTATTGATAACTATATGTGAACAATACAAACAGTAATAGCAGGTAAACAAATTTGTCAAAATAGGGGCACCACTAGTGTTATAAGCTGAGTAAGACATATCTCTTTTTTTCTGTTTCAGAAAACTTCCATCACATGTTTTGTAAGTATATTTACTGCACAATAAAAGGCCTTTCTGCTTTTAATATATCACTAAATTGATATTTAAAACTTAAAAAAAAAAAATTGATTATGCAGTAGAGCTGCATTAGCCATTTTTAAATTACCTTATATACAAAAATGGCTAAATGGTTTGTACAAAGTGATAAAAAAGATGAACCTTTTTAGGGAAAAAAGTCATTGCCCATATCTTTCTCACTTACAGCAATGATATCATAAAAGGTAGTTGACAAACAACAAAAATTTGTGTTCACATTTCCTGCAGTTTTTGTCTTGTTTATGATACCCTTCATATTTCAGGGAGAAAAAGAATTATCCTTATTTATGATATTTTGATGTTATTGGTGTTATGGGTGTATGATATAATTAGTGTCGGTATTTAAATTTCAAACTCAATTGAAAGGGAATATATATGTTACTGTTTTATATTGATGATAAAGGTGTGCTAATTTTCATTTATGGAAAAGTGTATCTTGAGTAGAATTAGGAGAAACTGTATTGTATTTTAAGTTTGGCCTTTGTAAAATCAGGTTTTATGAAGGATAAGCTTAAATACAATTTGGCTATCTTCATTCTAATGCACATATTAAAATATATTTCATTTAAATAAATATTTTGGCTGACAATGACATAAATGAAAAAGTCAGCGAAACTATTGCATCGTCTTCAGCATCTAAACAATGAGACGTCATATGTATTCTCACAATGTCAAACAATGTCAAACATAAACACTAGACATTGTTATACCTTTTGTATGCTTCAGAATGGTTTGCATGTTGACAAAAAGAAAATGTGGAGGCTGCAAATGTTAATTTCTTGTTTATTTGCGAGAAAATACATATCCCAAAAATTTTAAATGGTGGCTTTCCTAGTAAGGTACTTGTATAATGTGAAATCTAAACCTTCAAAACGTTTATTGGCATCCTATATTATTTATCATTAGAAACAAATTACTTTACATGGCATATTTTTTTCAGTTTGAAATTTTAATTTACCATTGCAGCCTGAATTCTTTATAAAAACATAAAAGTTCAATGATTTTGATATTGTCAGTGTATACTTGCAAGTGAGTGTAGTATTCCCATCCAAAAGATGGATAGTGTCTTTTATTTTGCTTTCTATCAAATCTAAAATGCAGTAAGTCATGATTTAATATAAAATTTATTTGTTTTTTTTTAAATTTTGTATAGAAATAGTCAACCTACTTTTATGAATCCTTGCACTTAAAGGAATAATACATGAAAGCTACAGCCATTGGCTTAGGATATTACTGTTGTACATTGGGGTTCGTGTTGTTTATTCTTTAGTTTTCTATGTTGTGTCATGTGTACTATTGTTTTTCTGTTTGTCTTTTTCATTTTTAGCCATGGCGTTGTCAGTTTGTTTTAGATTTATGAGTTTGACTGTCCCTTTGGTATCTTTCGTCCCTCTCTTTAATTAATTATCTGTTTTTCTGTTTTTAAGCCGTATTGTCACAGTTAAAGATTCCGTGTCTAGATGGAGATAGAAAGGAAGCTAAGCAGATCTATCAAGACAACTTATCAGTTTACACTACAAATTTACTGGGTAGACCACTGGAGAAAATTCAGGTATTACTGTAATGAATAAAGAAGATTTAAGATAAACATCATTGAAACAACCCCAAAAATATAAATATTTGAATTGGGTATTGGGTATTGGGTCACATATCTGGTGATTAGGCAAATATTTACCTAATTATGAAATGGATGACATAGATTATGAGCAACACTCATCAGAATGTTCATTATATCTTGCCAATATATTAAGGACACTGTTTTTTACTTCAAACAATAGGATGGACAATACTATACAACTATTGTTTTTTTTAAATGAGGTAGATATGTGGTTTTATTGACTTTTGGAAAACTGATGTTCACTGAGGTCAAGGGCAGATGAGAATATCTTTTTTTCAAAGTCTTGCATACCTTCATCTTTTGATGCCGAACCAAATTCTAAATGATAGATATTTTAAAAATAGGATTAATTGATACTGTCTGTCAACTAATATTTTGAAAAACAAAAATCTAGGTTCTAAACATTTTGAGAAATAAGATTAAAAATAATGTTTATGTTCCAGACCGTATGAGTATTTGGACCGTACGTGTACGGTCTGGACCATATGCATACTTTTTCAAAATACCCATACAGTCGGACCGTACACGTACGGCCTGACTAATATTAAGAAGTTGGTCAAGTTTATAAGATACAAATGCATATTACAGTTGAACATAACTTAACTCTCAAATTAATATAAAAAAGTTCAATTGTAATTGAAATAAAAACTTTATATTTTAACTATTTAAAAAAAATCACGCTTATCAACTCTGTTAATCTCTTGTATTTAGCATGTCGATCAGTTATACATTAATTGAATTATGATCACTGAAATTGAAGATATCTGAAGTAAACATAACAGTTGTTTTAGAACGTTTAGCAACTTTACTACCAAAAAAATGCAAATGCAAAGGAACATGCACGAACTGCAAACATCTACATTTTTACATGTAAAAAATATTACGTTACTTGTTGTAGCAAGTGTCATGCACCTTGGGCGAGTCTACCAAAATAGGATTCAGATATACAATTAAACAAAATGTTTAATTTCAATTGTTCGTTTATTCAGTTTATCCATCTAATTGTAATAATAACAATTTGTAAAACTAAAAATAAAGATTTTGATATTTTTTTTTAAATATAACCCATATGATCCAATCACATGTATGGTCAGCTAGTACTGGACCATACGCGTATACTCGTACGCGTATGGTCCAAATACTCATTTGGTCTGGAACATTTACACATATCAATATTTTGCAGGTATTTTTTGAAGGAGTAGAAAGTAAAATTGCATCAGGTGTCAAACCAGAAGAAGTTGGATACCAGTTAGCATTCAGTAAACAAGAACTGAGAAAAGTTATCAAGGAATATTCTGGAAAAGAGGTAAGGAGACTAAGTTAGCCCTAACAGAAAATAGTAAATATTCTTCAAAGTCTTAAAGATATATAATACATTACTGTAGTTTAAGTAACAATATTCCTAAACCTAATTTATACTACAAGGCAATTGTCCCAGCTCTAGAAGTTTAATTAGGTTTAATGAATAATGTTATTGTAAATATAAAAAAAGGAGAAATGGTATGATTGCCAATGAGACAACTTTCTACAAGAGACCAAAATGACACAAAAATTAACAATTATAGGTCACCGTACGGCCTTCAACAATGATCAAATCCCAAATCCCATACCGCATAGTCAGCTATAAAAGACCCCAAAATGACAATGTAAAACAATTCAAACCTAAAAACTAACTTATTGTAAAGTATACATAAATGAGGCAGTAATCTGCCAATATATTATATATTAGCCTATAACAATGTGGTCTTAAGCGTGTTATGTTGTGAATGATCAATATCTTTGGCAGAAAGTTCATGAGGTATGTAGATACATTGGTGGGATATATATAGTTGTGTCTTGGTAGAAGTACATTACTACAGGATACACGACTTGTTTAAACAAACTTTATTCATTCAAAAGTGTCTGTGGAAATCAGGACTATTCAAGTCAATTCTCAGTTTGAGATTTGTTAAGAGATATATCTATGACATTAATATCTAGATGAGGTAGCAAATTTACCTGACCATATCGGGAAATAGGTATTTAGTCGGATCTTAACACGTACTTGTGATTTGTATAAAACCGGTTTTGATGAAAATTAACGAAGAAATGTCAAAATGTTCAGGACTTAATTAAATCCGTATTTCGGTAAGATGGTGCAAGTATAAGATTTCTATTGCATCTTACACTTTGAGAAGGGAATAATCTTTAACTACTTTATTCACATATTGTGTAAAAACGTTAATTTTGAGCTATGAAAGTCTTTCTGAGGAAGTTTTAAAAAATTGCAAAGAAATATTTTTACAGTGGGTTAGCTTTCATTAGTCTTCACTATCTATAGATTAACAACTTTTGGTTATATTCATAATTTAGAAACATCATTGAAGGTGGAGCATGATTGCACAGCTAATTAATTATATTGATGTGCCATTTGTATGCAAGAGTGACATTCCGTTGTATTATGTGCCAATTCGAAAAAGTTATGCGAGTATTGTCTTCCCTTAACAGGTTCATTTTTTTATAATTAAGTTTAGGTTTCTGATATAATTTTGAATAATTACAAAATGTATCAATTCACTATATTTCAGTTTTTGTTATTGATGTATCAAAAACATTGATGTACGAATATGATTTCTTAAATTTGAAACGTTTAAACTGATTACATACCAATATAATAACGGTTCATCATTTTTGAAAAAGACTATGAATGAAAATTGAATCATTAATCTTCCTTTGATGATAGATTGATTGGGAAATGAACCAGAGTGATCTAATGGTAATCACAGAGAGGGACCAGCAAGCAATTTTTAATTGTAGCTTATTCAACGTTAAAACAATTTATCACTATAAACTAGTGTTGCTTTATACAAATATAAGGACTTTGTTAGCTAAATCTACAAATTTTATTAGATATTATGATTTTTTATTGCAATAGATTAATATGCTAGATGAGGTTCAGTACACGATATTGCTTTTAATTTCTAAGAGAGTTATTTGAATTAAAACATGACTTTAAAGATGCCAAATTTTTTTCTAGGTGAAGAAAGGCTTGGACCATGTTTACAAAAAAGTAGAAAAACATTTATGTGAAGAAGAAAATTTGTTACAGGTAAAAGATAAATATTTGATAAAGGCAACAGTAGTATACCGGTGTCCAAAATTCATCGATCAATTTAGAAAAAAACAAATCATTGTTACAGTACAAAACGAAGGGATAAATAAAGGCAACAGTAGTATATCAAAAGTCATAAATAGATAGAAAAAAGCAAATCAGTGTTACAGACCAAAACCCAGGGATAAATAAAGGCAACAGATATATAACGATGTTCAAAAGTCATAAAAGAGGGGCTAAAAGATTCCAGAGGGACAATCAGACTCACAGATTGAAAATAAACTGACACAAACACAAACATGGCCAAAAGAAAAAAAGACAAACAGACAAACAACAGAACACAACAAAAAAAATAAAGACTAAGCAACACAAACCCTACTTTAAACTGGGGTTGATCTCGGGTGCTTCTGAAGGTTAAGTTATAAAACTTAAGGTGGTATGGGTGTCTTCCTCTATCTTGGATTGTAAAAAACAGAGAACCAAAGGTCCAGATTTTTTATCAAGTTAGCAAAATTTGATGCAGGAAGGCAGATATTTAATGTGAATTTGTATTTAAAAGAACTTATTTATAAGAATATAACTTATAAATATTGATATTTTTGCAAATGATGATTATTTTTGGTTGTTTTAAAAAAAAAATTAAATTGGCATTTTAAGGGGAGGTAACTCTAAAACAGTGCATTTTCTAAAGGATTCTACATAGAATTTTCCTATTTTGTATTTTAGCCGGAAAAAATGTACGGTGACCCTATCTTTTCTTTTGATATTCTCAAAGCATTGTCTGAAAGCTATCTTCTCCTTAAGTATTTAACAATTCTATCATTTTGTTTAGTTTCTAATCACAAAATTGTGTTTTTTTCTGTATAATCCATACAAAATTTGTCATTTTGTCACACCCTGTAGCTTGAGAAAATGCGCGGTGACCTATCATTTTCATAACATTTTTCAACATATATCAATAGATACTACATTTTCGCAAAGTATGAACAAACTCTATCATTTTTATTTTAGACTCCCATACCACCTTAACTTGAAAACAAAGACAAAACAGACACATTACAAAACCAATGAATAAGTTTTAGATATATTTATGGTTTATTCCTAATGATGAATGATGAATAAAGTTTGATGAAAATTGTCAAATATTACAATACTTAAAAAATATAACTCAGAACATCGAAATGTTTGTAATCACATAATAATTCACACATGTAAATCTTTGTTTTGTAGGTAGTGTGGTTTTCAATGCAGGAGGAGTTTATCAAACAAATCAAACATTATGAGGACCTTATAAATAAATGTTATCCAGATTCTGGTATATCATTATCATTTAGTGTCACTGATGTTCTTCAATTCTTCTCAGAAATAGCTCAGGCACACTGAGAGGTCAGTTACAGAAAAATACACATGCAAGAGATTTAAGACTGAGAGCTGGAGAGTAAAGACATTTATATGAACAAGTGTTTGAAATAGTTTCGTTTATTACTGTTTCTACCTTCATCAGATAATTTTTTTTTACATTTATGCGAGTGATATATACCAATGATTATACCTTATGACAAATTGTAAACACTGAGAGTCCATTTAGGATTTGTCATATTAAACACATGTGAAACTAAGCAAATACCTCTTGTTGGTATTTTGCCAACATAGTTGATAAGTGCAAGATAATTGTAACACTGCTATCTTTAATTTGCACATATTGAATTAATTCAAATGGAATTGAAAATCAATTTAGTATGTTATGCATGTGATACTAGTTTATATATATACAATGAATGTATGTCAGTGCTTGCTTGTTAATAAAGTGCAATATTATTGTGTTGTAATAAAGATATCTAAATGAACTGCTTTTTATGTGTCATTGGTAGTCTTATATCACAATGCACTTAATAGTGTTAATTAATGGTTATTATGCGTCAAATACAATGCTTTAAGAAGAATTTATTGGAGATCAAATTTTGTGCAAAATTTAGTGCATCTAGATAAGAAGCCTTTAGTAGCATAGATGAAAAGAATATGCTGACAACGAGAAAGCTAGCTAACAAAGAGCTACGAATAAGGGTTTCACAACTCAATATGTTTTTTTCAGGGAAAAATTGGTCTTAGACAAATAGATGACCTGCACAAACATTTTGATTATATCAATTTTGAAAAAAATCCTTTTAAAAGCATATGCTAATAATTGTTTTAAGCTTACCTCAAAAAGTTAGGGCTACTTAAAAGGTCACATATTCTGATGTCTACAAGCAGTTCTCAAATATTTGCGTACATTAACAAGTGTTTGATAATGGGTTATTAAGATGAAAAATATAAAATACATCATAGTTTACTAGGCACATCCAGACTTTTTGGGCTTTGTAAAGTTTCATGATAAATCTAGCTAGTCGGACATAAAATACTTTGCAATAATTGTTTAAGGATGTTATTTTGTTCACTTGCGTTATTGATTGATCATTTAAGCTTTGAATTGTCTTTCATTTTCTTACTTTAATTTGTTGCTCCCAGTTCGGTTCACTTGCCTTTTTTAAAAAAAATGTGAATGTGGTTTTGAAATTGTCTAAAATAATAGATTTTAAATCATATGAAAAATTTAGATGTGATACACTCCCCATTTCAGCCTGAACTTGCTTCTACATTCCATTAATTACATAAACAAGTATATGATCATTAAAACATTCGGTTTGAAGAAAAAAGCTCAATAAAATGCACTTGTATAAAAAGATTATTATTTATTTTTCCATTCGTTTGATGTGTTTGAGTTTTTGATTTTTCCATTTGATTAGGGACATTTTGTTTCAATTTCTTTTGAGTTTCGATATTTTTGTTATTTTGCTTTTTGCTACAGCAAGTATTATATTCTATTCAGATACAAGATACAGAAATAACAAAGTTATACAGCATGTTTTAAGACCGTATCTGGTAGTGTATACCACCCTCACAAAATACCCTAAACTTCTTTGAGATCATTTTCAAAATTTATAATGGTATTTTCAGGTTGCTGATTACATTTTGACAGATTGCCTCTTTTATCACTAACCTATAAGTCGATATATATATATATATATATATAAAGTTAATTAAGGATACCAGTTCCTAGAAAAAGAATATAACTTAATCATGTTAATGTAAGATGATCTAAAATGGCTTTTTATTGTAAAACATGCTTTTCATCTGGATTCAGGTTTGAAATGATGTGCTATTAGACTATACATCTTGAATATACAAGTAAAATCAAACTACACCTGCTCGCAGTGACTTTCATGTCAATTACTAAATATAGGTCAGGTAGATCATTATGACCTAAATGCCATGCTCTATTGAAGTTGGTCAACTTTTATATTCAAGTTCATTATTCAGTGGATATGGCCCCTTTAATTATTTTCATGTTTTGATACCAACATTAAAAATATAATATAAATGGTAAATTAAGAGATGTAAGATTGCCAATTAAACAATTATATACAAATGTAACAGAGTTCAAATGACATGAATTTAGGCAATTAAAGGAATTCATCACACGACATGGTGAAATATTAAACAATCATCAAGTTGTTAGACGAGATGTTTTAAATAAGAAATACAGAAACAAAAAAAAAGTAATCTCCGATAATAAAAAAAACAACGAGGTAAGGAGAACGGGTATTATTCTTAATAGAGTTGACATATGCAGGATTGAGCTTCCTACGCAGAAACTGCTCCAACAAAGTTATGTGGAGGAAAGATTAAAAGTGACACTCCGTAAATTTTATGGATCCTATCACAAATCGGTTGATCCATACAATGTGTCTGTGTCTGAAAATGGCAGTTGTTATCTTATAGTTAGTTTCTGTGTGTGTTGCATTGTCGTTTATTTTGTGCTCATCAGTGTTTCTGCTGTTTTGTTGTTTTCTACAACAACAAAAATGTCATGACAGTCCATCCAGAGTACCCGAGATCACCCTATTTTTTTTTTATAGGGTTCATGTTAATCATGAACAGTTATGTCTTATATGTTGTTTTTCGAGACTGGTTATTTTTGTTTTCTGTTTGTTTGTTTTTCGTGTTTTGATATCAATATGTTTTCGACTTATTAGTTTGAATATCTCTTTGATATCTTCCCACTATATTATTGTGTGTGAAGTGCCAGACATGCTTACTTCGAGTCGAGTTTGTAACTGCTTTTATCATATAAGTGGAGTGTTTGTTTGAAATGTTGATTTTGTTTTAAATAAGATTATAACTTATTTGTCTTGTTCAAGTTTCGTTGACAAAGAAAACAATTCTAGCAACATATATCTAAAAATTTCAGTAAATATAAATTTTAAAAAATGTAGTGTAAACTTAAATGAAAGCAACCCATTTATATGATTACTCAAAAGTCAGATTCGATTTGGTGAAAATAGAAGTACTATTTTGCTAACTATGTGTCACAGGCTCAGGCACACTGAGGGGTCAGTTACAGAAAAATACACAGGCAACAGATTTAAGACTGAGAGCTGGAGAGTAAAGACATTTGAATGAACGTGTTTGAAATAGTTTCGTTTATTACTGTTTTTACCTTCATCAAATTTTTTTAACATTTATGCGAGTGATATATACCAATGATCATACCTGATGACCAATTGTAAACACTGAGAGTCCATTTAGGATTTGTCATATAAAGTACATGTGAAACTATTAAAGCAAGTAACTCTTGTTGGTATTTTCCCACCATAGTTGATAAGTGCAAGATAATTGTAACACTGTTATCTTTGAATTGCACATGTTGAATTAATTCAAATGGAATTGAGAACCAATTTTATATATGGTTAATATGCATGCGATACTAGTTTATATATATACAATGAATGTATGTCAGTGTTTGCTTGTTAATAAAGTGCAATAGTATTGTTTGTGTAATAAATGTGGTGTAAACTTAAATAAAAGCAAACCATTTATATGATTAATCAAAAGTCAGATTTCGATTTGGTGAAAATAGAAGTATATTTTGCTTAATATGTTTCAGGTTATAACACATAGGCATTGAACATTAAATACAGATCTCGTGTTATTTAAATTTTGGCATGGACATATACGGTAAAAAAAATTTCTGCAAGGTGGGTTCATCTGATAATTTAATTCAGTTTTGTATTCTAATCAACTATTCAGAAAAGATAACAACCATTGTTTTCCTGTTTTTTGTTGCAGGCACTTGATATTTTTGTAAATCTAGCTTACAATATTCAGCTTTTTAGCTCACCTGACCTGAAAGGTCAAGTGAGCTTTTCTCATCACTTGGCGTCCGTCGTCCGTCGTCTGTACACTTTTACAAAAATAATCTCCTCTGAAACTACTGGACCAAATTAAACCAAACTTAGCCACAATCATCATTGGGGTATCTAGTTTAAAAAATGTGTGGCGTCACCCTGCCAACCAACCAGTTGTTTTACTCAGCCTGAGAATTTTCTCAATTTTTTTATTCTCAGCAAAACACACCGCCATAAAAAAAAATTCAAATATTTTTTACTCAAAGTTAAGAATATTCTTAAATATTTGAGTATAGCCAAAACCATACTTAAGTATAAAAAAATAAATCTTAAATGTTGCTTTGGAGGATATTTTGATATAGAATTAAATGTCAATAGGGTTTTTACGAATTCCAAAGCGTATAATTAGGGATATAGTAAACATAAAGTTGGTCGTGAATTTTTTTTTCAAAGTCGAAATTTTAACATTTTAAATCTTAAAATTTCTACTTTAAATGAAACCGTATCCGAAAAAGCATACAGTGTCACATCTTAAAGTTAAAACTCTACTCCGTCCAACATTTTTTGTTTGGTTTATGTCTTCTTTTTCATAAATTTTCTTTAGGATAAATACTCAACATCAAATTTGACTTCATTTTCTGTAAACACAAATTACGTTATAAACAGAAATGAAAGTGTGTTTAAAAAAAATAAAAAAATCAATCTAACGACTACAAAAGTTATCTAATATAATCATGAGAGCATCTAATATCTTTTAGAACCAATAAGATCCTTTGAGCAGCATCTGCTATTCATAGAAATTAATGAATAAGTATGATTTTTGTCAAATGAGCATAAGTATTACATAAATATGCAATGTAGTAAAAATATTCCATATATGGCCGTAACCTTTTCTTTGAACATTGAAAACATTACTGAGTAGCATACAACATAATTTAACCTTTAGAATTCAAAATATGTCTTATAATTCTGTGATAGCATATGGGAATCGAAAATTTAAGTTGATAACCCCATCTTTGTTAGTCATGTGTTAGTTGGTTGTAGCACATTAATCATACCGAATTTTAAAAGAGACCACAAAAAAGCGACCAATTAAACAGTTTCTCTTTGTAGATACTCATACACTAGTAGTATTGTGCACTATATATCCCGCTTGAATATCAGATATTTATTTGATATTACCCAAGATATATATGGTGATTTACAGAATAAAAAATACACCCCCCCTTTTCCCCCAGAAAAAAAGAAAGAGAAAGAAAGAAATTTGTAAAAAACAGATTAAGAAAAAAGACTGAATAATTGGGTAGTAAACTTGATGTTCATTTACCAAATACATGTATAATTAAGGAATAACAGTACTGTAGTTGAAGAGTTGCCACCGTCAATTGTAGATTTGACGGTCGCAAATGTAGTTTTACTGGCGACGCGTAGCGGAGACAGTAAAACGGAGATTTGCGACCGTCAAATCAAAATTGACGGTGGCAACTCTTCAACTACAGTACTGTTATTCCGATTCTAATGCATTACAAAAAGAAAAATACGATAAAACTTGAAAAATGTCTAAATTTGTCAAATAAAAAAAAATCCGCGAAACTTCATGAATGATTTTGGCACAAAGACGTCATGGCTAAACGTGACGTCATACAAATGAAAACTTACAAACTGGCGGTTATTACGTTAATTATACGCTTCAAATTCGGATAAAATTACATTAAAACGGCAAATTCGAGGCAAGTGTTGTTTTATTTTCGATTATATAGTAGTAATCGAACATTTGTTGATTCATCAATTCAAAATGGCGGGTCTCTCCTTAGTTACGTCTGGTCAACTGTGGATTTGAAGGCAACTTTTAGCCAATGAAAAAAATTGTTACATCCAAATTGCATTAGAATAATCAAATATACCTAATGGCACCATATCTACTGATTATTATCTCAGATATCCAAATTATGACAAAGAAAGTTAAATAAACCCCCCACTTGCTTGGTTTTAAACATATAGTAGTTAAAATTGATTAATGCATCATTTGTGCAGTAAAGTGACAGATTTGGGGGAGGGGTTAACTGGGGGATTTATATATGTCTTTGATACAGACAAAACATCTATCATGTCAAAATCATGCTACCGAACAAAATTTCTATATGCACGATCAGAACACAAGAATTTTACAGAAAACATTTCTTACTGAAAAAAGAAAAAGGGCCAATAGAATTATAGAATACGGAAAAATAAAACACCCTCCCCACTCCCCTTTTCCCGTTATCAAGACCCTCATATATCATTGTGACTAATAGTTTTTTTGTTGTTCTATAAAACAGTTTATTTTCGAAAAGAATATTTTTTCAAGTTATTGTTAATAAATGAAATGGACAATATAATATGCCATGCCTTCTCACACGATGTCGTACTTACATTTTCTCTTCCTGACGGTGCAATATGATATTTAAATCAGAGCTGTGTTTTACTACTTGCATAATTGTTAAATTGTATTAAATTCTGTATCAAATTTACATATCTTGAATGTCAAAAACGGAGTAAAACAAAATTTCGAATTTTTTTTTCTGTCACTTTTATCATTACATATAGTGGCAGCTGTGGATGAACAAACACCTTTTTTTTCTTAGGGTCAAAAACAAATTATTTTGTCTCCATAAACTGAAACCAAATCCAAAAAACTCCCCTTCCCCCTCCCCCTCTCCCTCCCCTGGGAACAGTATATCAATATATATGTTCCTGCCCCCCTCAGAAAATCAAACGGTTGCTGCCGAAAAACATCCGGGTTCTTTTATGTTTCTTTTGTTTGTTTGTTAGTAGCTCTGTTTCTCTTTAATTAATAACTGACTTAAAATTGTCACATGGTGTTTTCTTATGTCGTCTTAATACATAATGAATGTTATTGATCCGTAATAAATGTTTAGTTGGCATGTCATACGCGATAGAAGTGCGGACGTGAAAGAAAGCACGCTTCACGTAAACGTCAACGAAGATTCTGTATAAAAAAATATATAAAGAAATAAAAAGATATAACAAGTAATATATATTTATAAAAAGATACGGGTAAATAACTCAAAATATTTCAAGTTCTTTCTCTTTTAATTTCAAACAATTGGTGAATTCCCCACACATTATTTGTGAAGATAAATACAGTATTCTGTGACTTTTTGTCCATTAACAGAGGCTTACAAACTTTCCATTTACCGATGCTTACAAAATGCTACTTGCCATTTTATCTATCATAGATTCTTTTTATGTTTTACATTATTGGTAAATAGATAAAACTGAGTTTTAGCGAAGTTTGGTATACTTTTTAGTTTTCAAACATCTATTTTAACGCTAACATCACTGAGAAAAAAATTCTCAGCAAAGAAAAAAAATTCTAAGCTGAGAATATTCTCAACGTTGAGAATATTTTTTTTATGGCGGATAAAAAAGTTCCCATTCTTAGTTGAGTAAAATAATTCATTCTGAGAATATTTTTTAAGTAAAAAAAAAAAAAGTTTTTACGGCGCCGGGGCCTGGTATATAGCTCAAATGTTAATAACAAGATATTTATGATATTTTTTTTCAAATTTATTTAAAAAATAAGTTTAATATTTTACCCATAGTTTGCTGAAATGGTAATAAGTATAATGAGCCAATAATATTCCCAGAATATATTTCTGTATTAGACATGTTTCACATGAGAATATTTAAAATGACATAATATGTGTGTATTACTTCTGTTACTCTGACAGAAATTGCTGATTTTAAATTATATTCTATTATTGTGTTTAAAAAAAGAAGAAACATAAAATAACTAATATGCAAATATACATCAATTAAACTAATTAATCATGTGATTAAAGTAATAAATACCCATATAGGTAAGAACAATACACTAGGTTGTTAAATTTCCAAAAATGGTTATAAAAGTAAAATAAAAGCTATGATTCATGGGATACCAATTTTCTTGGATTTCGTGGGTAAAGGGTTACCAAGAATTTTATAATCTAATTACAATCCTATGTTGACAGGGTAATGAAATGGGAGAGACATTATCCCGACAGGCTGCTGAGTATAAACTAACACCACATCATACTCGCCATAGAGATCTTACTCCTTATATAATCTTATTTACAATCCTATGTTGACAAGGTAATGAAAATGGAGAGACATTATCCAGACAGGCTGCTGAGTATAAACTCACGCCACATCATACCCGCCATAGAGATCTTACCCGTTATGCTGATTTAATGGATTGGCTGAAAGCTGATGATTCAAAGACATTCTCTGTCTGAAAGGCCGAGTTCACTTGAACCTCTCGAGTTAACTTTACTTAATCTGGTTTCAACAATTGGAGTTTACTTGAACCACTCAAGTAAACCCTTCGTACCCTGGTTCCAACCCTCACCAAAGCAGGGTTGAACTCGAGAAACACTTGAATGACGTCAAACCAATGAGATTTGTTCATGTTTTTTACATGGTCAGGGCCTTACCCTATAATTGCTTAGAGTTGTTCTGAATAGCAACTCTTAGTGTGTTCACGTGATACTCTTCGAACTATGAAGTCAGTTCTAGAGTTTAAAGTGAACTTGGCCTTAAAGTCCCACTTTTTATCATGTATCAGAGTGTATATCTGATTAATTATATATGCAAAGAATCATGGATGTTTATCAGAAAACATGTTTATACAAGAAAATTGGTCACAATGTCCTATAATTTATGTAGGAAATAAACACCTAGTGAAGTTTTGTTAACATTGATCTACATGGTTAAACCACTCGCAATGCCTGTTAAACTACGCTGGAGATCAAAATGGGTATTTTCCATTTTTATGGCAATTTTAACATGGGTTATGGCTTTATATTCCTTAACATTTTAGATATTGTTAATGCTCTGTGTAAAAATAAAATATAAATGTAATGCCTAAAAAAAAGCATAGAGCAAGACATGAAAGATTTATTATTAAAGTAGAAGTATTGTAAAACAAAACACCAATAGATAATCCAGATATATTACTTGTAGAACTTGCATTAATCATGTTAATACAGTGACATTTATAACAATTTATTTAGCTTAATTGAACTCATGATTTCTTACAACTGTATAATGAACATAACAATACTTGATTGTTTGTTACTTGAACTTTATATCAACTTTTTGTAGGTTTATACAGAGAGTTTGAGTAAATTGTATAAAAAAAGAAGTCCTAGATTTTAAAGAATTTGCTAAAGAAAGATAAACCACTATTCCAGATAGAGTAAAACTAGGTGGGTATAAGTGAAGATTTCACAGAGAATTAATTTGTTGTGAATAAGAGTTTTTACTTTTAATAAATAGCAATTATTATACAAGAACTTACACAAATCATTAATATAGTAAAAATAAAGAATATCAAAAAATACTATTCTTGTCTGACATTTTCTTGAACTACTGACTATAAAAAGCAAAATTGAAATAGCTCAAATATAACCAGTATTATAAATATATGGAGATAGGGTTTGCTTTCCAAGGAAACAACTACAACAATGATCAAACCTATGCCATAAAGGAAGGTATGAAAAGATCTTATATTTTCAAGACATTTTTGAATTTTTGTAACAGGTGCACAAGCAGCCTCAATGTTGTCAGGTTCATCAAAAAGTTTACAGAGATTTAAAGCCAGTAGAAAGAGTTCAGGCTCCATGCAGAGTGTAGATTCTGCAACTGTTTCATTCCATGGGTCAGATGCAGATATAGCCAGTCGTCATTTTTTTTATCAGGCAAATAGAGATATGAGCCATAAAAGTGACCTGTCAAATAGTGTCCACCCGGAACCTTTTCACATAAAGTCATATTTACATGTGTCTTTTGCTGTGAAAAAGTGTTGAGTGATAATTTCATGATATAATACTATTAAACTATGTCTTGTCAAGGTTTTATTTTCCATAAGAGGACACTATCAAAAGAAAAGCATCCAACTATAAATAAAAAATTTAACTCAACAAGGAGGAAACCATTTTGCTTAACGTCACGGTACCCAAATTGCACCGAGTACCCAAATTGCACCTATTTAGCAAAAATAGCAGCGGAAATCTCACAAAATATCCTAGAGACTAAACAATGTGTTTTTTTTATGATTTGATACTATGCACATCTTTCAACATAGGTAAAAATATTTAGATATACACAAAACTTTCACAGTATTTATCAACAGATGAAGAGTTTACTGAAAAAACAAAATGTACTGAAACGTTGCCATACGACGTCATCAAAATGACATTTTTTTTAATTTGCAAAGACAATATGTTACAAGTATCCATTTCTTAAACAATGAAGAGTAAGCATGGACTAGATATCCAATTGTTCAAAATTTTTGAAGAAATTAAACAAAAGATCTGTTATTCGACATTTGACGATGCGAATTTAAGCATGGATGTAATTTGGGATACTTCTCATTACAGAATCATTGATGGTTTGGAGGTCACTTCAGACCAATTTTTCTATGATTTTATATGGATTCAAAATTAAATTGGTGAAACCATATAGTAAATAATGATAAATTTACAAAATGAACACATAATGAAAACTTTTGTCTAAAGCATAAATAAACAAAGGTTAATAGATGCAATTTGGGTACTCTCGAGTTAATCTTTTTAGATATTAACCAATAGCTATGGAAAATAAAATGTAGATCACATTCAATTTGAATTTTGGTTTTGGCATGTGCCATTGAGGGCTTTCCTGCAAGATGGGATTATCTGTTGTCACGATATCATTTTATCTAGTTCTATATTTTTATCAATCATTCAGAGTAGGTAATATTGTTTTCCTGATTTGTTGTTGTAGGTACTGGATAAACTATTGAGTTAGTTGGAGCCATTTTGTTTGGTAGAACAGGATTTTTGTGTTCGATTCTTTCATCTGATTGGAGATCCAATGAAGGAAGAAAAGGAACTAGTCAATGTAAGATTGTTATTGGTTTTGAATCTTTTATGTAATTCATGTAATTCGGCAGCATCTTTATTTGTTATTGCCAACATGAAAATTTTCATAACATAAAAGTTATAACTAAACTTGACCCCTTTTTTCGGCCTTATATAGTTTGCTGTGCAGTATGTGTTTACTCATTATTGAAGACTGTATGATGACCTTCAATTACTTCAATGTCGTTTGGTCTCTGGTAGAGTTTTGTGTCATTTGTAATCATTCCACGTCTCCTTTTTTGTTTATTTATAACTAATCATCAATAATCAATTAGAGTTTTTCAATATAAACCAACATTTTAAATTTCAATTTTTTTTAAAGCAAAAAATTGCAAAGGGATCAGTTTCACAAGCCATTTAGGATAAAAACTTGCAATTTTAAATTTCAAAAGCATTTCCTAGTAATCACCATATTCAATCTTGCACATGTGTCTATTTTTTCAACAACTGGAAAAACAAATGCATACAAAATTTCTGAACTTACACTAGTTAGACATATGAGGTGTGTTGACAAAATATCCTACTAGGTGACACTAGGTAAAATTAAATAAATCAAGAATTCAAAATTGATACTTAAAGCTGGAAGAGAATAATTAAAGAATCAAAATAAGCTTAAAATATTAATTGGTCATGGTGTTCCTTTTTGAGATATTTGAATTATAAAATATGGCGGGAAAAGACTGACTCGGACTTTTATCTTATTGCATAGGTATTATTTGGGTCTCAAACCAAAAGAAAGAAAATCAAGAATCTGCTTAAATTTTGTCAAATGACCTTTTATGAGCTATTAAGTCTTATGTTTAAAGATAAATAGGTGTTATGGGGCAAAATATTTAACCTTTTATCGTATGGAAAAACACCAAGGCGTCCGAACATTTGACATTTATTTCAAAACCTCACCTGAGGTATTGGAATTTGTGACAATAATGCACTTAGGTGAGGTATTGGAATTTGTGACAATAATGCACTTAGGTGAGGTATTGGAATTTGTGACAATAATGCACTTAGGTGAGGTATTGGAATTTGTGACAATAATGCACTTAGGTGAGGTATTGGAATTTGTGACAATAATGCACTTAGGTGAGGTATTGGAATTTGTGTCAGATGTTCGAACTCCTTGGTGTTTTTCCATACGATACAAGGTAAAATATTTGCCCCATAACTGCCATTTATCTTTTGATATAAGACTTAATAGCTCATAAAAAGTCACTTAAAAAAATTAAAGCAGATTCTTGATTTTCGTTCTATGAATTGGAGACCCAAAAAATACTGATACAAACATAAGGTAATGTTTCCTATGATATGATCTTTCTAATTTTACTGCCAAATATAAGATTTTACCTAATTTTCACCGTCCACTGAACATAGAAAATGATAGTGCGGATATGTCATAAGTACATGGATTTCCCATCCGTACAATCATTTTCGATGTTCAGTGGAAAAATAGGTAAAATCTTATATTTGGCATCAACTTTAGAAAGATCATATCATAAGGAACACATGAGTAATGTGTACTAAGTTTCAAGTTGATTTGACTTCAACTTCATCAAAAACTACCTCTACCATAAACTTTAACCTGAAGCAGGACGGACGAACAGACCTGAAAACATAATGCCCATAAATGGAGCATAAAAATAGTAAGACTTGTAATATTCATGCCAACTTTTGAAAGTTCCCATGGGGGTTTTCAGTGAGCGACAACAATTTTAAAGGTTACAATTTTTAGCGAAGTATTTTGCGCAATCTGGATTGTCTAGAAAAAGTGTCATATTTGTATGATGCTTACATGCCTTTTTCTTAAGTCTGTTTGCATGATTCTAGTTATTAAATCAGTAGAAAAAAGATGAACACGTAGCTAGCAGACCAGAATAAATTTTCTTGTGAAAGGATATTAAATGCTTGTTGAAATTTCCAATCTTGAATTATGCAAAAAGATTGACCTTTAACAGGTTGGAAAACCCTCATTGGAAGAACATTACAACCCACTGTAAAAATGAGCACCTTTATATTCATATTATTTGATGAAACTTTTCCCTAAGAACTATGCATCTATCAAGTAGTAAATGGTCAAAACATGTCAAAAGAATTTTGTGATGTTTCTAAATTTATATCTTCTTTATTAATTTGACCCTCATTTAGAAAAGTTGTTCCACATCTAATGAATTTTCCCACTTTTGAGTTTAAACTCTTTTTTTTCAACAGTAAATGACCCCTTGTTTTAGAGACAGTCCCTCATTTAAGGGATATCACTCATAATTTATTATCTTAATGGTAGTACTGCATCATTGAATTTTGTCAATCAGCAATGCTTTTATCCTTAGGCTGTGTAAAAAGCTTCTTGCAGATGAAAATTCACCTGCCATGTTCACGATTTTACAACTAGATGAAAACATAACAAGTACAAAATCTAGCATGTTAGAATAATTTTCAGAGAAAACGTTTTTGATTGGCTTATTAATTTGATCATGAAAAACATTGATAAATTTGATTGGCTGAACACGATTGTTTTACTTTGGGAACAAAATAAGGAACAATCATATTTTTGTGAAGATTTTCACAAATTCCTGTTTTAGAGGTTTTTTACGATACCCTTAATATTGATCGTTTTTTAATAAATGCAAGGACGTATTATAAAACGTCCTTGATGAGAGTAAAGAGAGTGAACACAGGGTGAACGTACTTTATGGCCGAAAGAACTCAGGACGAACAGACCAAGGGCGAACATGTTAACAGGGCGAGTCGACCCAATACCAAATTCACGCATGCGTACTACAAATATTTACATTAAAAACATCTGGTTACAAGTAAACAAATAACGTTCATGTAGACGAGATGAAATCTAATAACTTATATAAATAAAAGGGTATATATTTACGATAGAGATTGTTTTCATAATTTACAAATTAAATGATTCAGATGCTTAATCATGTGTAAAAATTGGTGTCAAGAATCGGAAGTTGTTATGAAATTGAATGATTTTACAGCTGCATACCTGTCAACCTCTGAAAATGAAAAGTCAGGTCATGACCTGCATTGAGAAAAAAAATCTCAGGTCATAACGCGTACGACATTTTGCGGGCTCAATTGAAGAACAAAAATATGTTTACATATAATTTATATAGTCAATATGTATATGAAACAGTTAGAACATGTATACAAGTTTATTTCAGACTATTGTTATATTCCATAGTAGCAGACTTGGCATTCTTAAAAAGAACTGCACTTGGTTTCAGTTCATAGCAATGCAAATGTGTATTCATTTTACAAGAAAGAAGAGCACACAGTGTATCCTTATTAAGATCAGCCCTAATCTCTGTAGCTATTTTCTTTACTAAAGAAAATGCCCTCTCACTGTCTGCATTGCTGTTTGGCAAAACTGTAATGTTTTAGCAAGTTTTGACAAAACAAAAAATCTTGGCCTGTTAAGAAAAATGTCATGCAACTTGGACATTTCTCCCCAAAATGTACCAATGTCAGTTTCAGGGGAAGTGCAAAGTGGAAGTTCATCTAATAAAATATCGTTACGTAGCTCAGGTAAACAGTCCTACATTTTGACTTTTGGTTACATTGAAAAAGACCGATAAAACCGAAGGTCGTATTACTTCTAAATACCGGAAACAATTCCGGTCAGAAATCCGGGTGAAACGGGTAATGTTAGAAATTCCCGGGACCCGCCGGGTAAAGAAAAACTCCCGGGTGAGAGGTGAAAATAACGGGTGTCACCCGCAAAAAACGGGTGAGTTGACAGGTATGCAGCTGGCACCATAGGCCTTCAGAAGACTTGTAAAGTCTTCTTCCACCAAAAATTAAATATCTCAAAAAGGAGCTATCAATTTTTAGCTAATTTTGATCCTTATATTTAATTCACTAATTATGCTCTTTTAGCTTATAGTATGAATTTGAAATTTTTAGTTATATTTAATTTCACCTAGGTACATCCTTAATATGGAATTTTTTTTAAATGATGAGCATAATATATCAAGATAAGCTTGATATCCTAAACATTCTGTATGTATGTGCCTGTCCCAAGTCAGAGCTGGAATTCAGTTGTTGACGTTTGTTGCTGTCTTACATATTTTTATTTTTTTATTTTTTTTAGCATTTAAATTAATTAGGCTGTTAGTTTTCTCGTTTGAATTGTCTTACATTTGTGATAGCTGACTATATAGTATGGGCTTTGATCATTGTTGAAGGCCTTATCTGGTAGAATAAAGCTGTTAATTTCTGTGTCATTTTGTCTCTTGTAGAGAGTTGTCTCATTTGCTATTATACCACATCTTCTTTTATAATTATATGGAATATATAAATAAAAAAATTAAATAATATGAGACTGATGTTTATTTGAATTTTGCAAGCAGTTTTTACAACATCATAACAAAATTGTTTACTGGTATCTATAATTGCATCAGAAAATCATCAGTTTAAAGATTCAAGACTTTGCAGTAATCAAGCAGCAAATTAAGATTACAAGTAAAAGGCTACTATGTACTAATGGTTATTTCTAAATCCATGGATTGATGTGAACAAACTTGAATATGTAGGTCCATAAATGTGTCCTCTTTGTAATATTTACCAACAAGGGACATTTGGATATTGACCTTTTGTTCTTCAATATTTCTAGTGTAGTAACAATTATATGGGAAAATAACTAAAACTGAAAAAATACTTTAATATTTTTGTCATTAAAAGTGTTTTTTTTTTTATAATCATCTTTATACAATAATTAGATAGAAAACAGGAGAGAGCTAAAACATTTTTCTCTCAGCTAATAACAAGAAATTAAGAATCATACTTTTTTAAGGAGGGATCTCATATGGATTCAATTGAATTTACCTTTCTTGTATAATACAATTACAATGTTTCTTTCAATTTCTTAAATGCATTTGAATTGGTATCATTGATTGAGATGTCACCATTATCACATTAACCTGAAGTAAAGGGTCAATATATTATATTCATATAATGATTAATACTATACATTATTCCTTAAAACATTTTATGGACATGTAATAATTTTTTGTATACCAAAGACTACATTATATTTCATAGAAGACATTGATTATATTCTGGTACACATTCATTGTAACCAGTTGTCTTTGCATTTTATTGTATAATATATATTTCAGTTTTTGAAGTCCATTTGTTTTAACAGGTTTATAATGTTTACCATCAGATGACACATGTTGTACTGATCCATCATTACACACCACATACAGACTGTCATCTTGTAGTGTAGTCATCTTCCAGGGTTTTGATGGTAATGTGAGGGTGTGATGTCTGTCATCAGTATAACTGTACCAGTACAGGTTGTTGTTGTACATGTTGTACTTATAGCTGTTGTAGAATATAGTGTCACCAGTACCATGTATCTTTAGAATCTGACAGTCTGTCTTTATTGTCTGTATCACCTCTCCTGTCTGATAATCTATGATCAGTAGACTTCTGTAACCACATACAACTAACTTGTTGTTTATAGTTGTAATGCCACTCGCCCACCACATTTCAGGTACTGATATTGATTTAAGTTTGAGTTTATTGTGTATGTCATACATCTCTATACACACACTATCCCTCATTATAAAAGCTACTGTAAAGTTGTTGACTGCTGTAACAAACAATGGTTTACCCTGTGCATCTATACTGTCTACCTGTGATCCATCTGTGTTATAGATCAATAGTCTCATCTGCCTAGGTAAACACATCACCAGTCTACCATCATCCATCATCACCATATTTGTTACAATTTCTTCAAGTTTGTTACAAATTTCTGCTGTCTGGTTGATCTGATGATGAAATTTGAAAACATCTTGTCCTAGTGTGTATTGTTTATTGTTTGTGTGGACTTTGTCTGAAAGATAGAAACCACACATTGTTTATTGTTGTATTTTGATTCATACAAACATCTGAAATATGATCATCTAAAGAAATTAACAGTAACAGATAGACTTTCTCAGTTGCAACAAATAAAAACAATAATTTTGTATTAAGAATTTTGAATCAATACCACAAAAAAAGCAGTTTTAGGATGAATGCTCATTAGACTTTTTTCAATTTTCATTTGTGTAATATAAAGGATTGTTTGTACGTAGTTAATAAAGACGAGGAGGCATACTATCATATAGATGTATAACATATAGGCTCACATCATGACAAGAATTCAAATGTCCTTTAAGTCCAAGTAATATATTTTGTTCAATATAGTACCAGACATATTTGACAAGAATTGTAATATTAATACACATTGTTTATTGTGAAAAAATCTATCATATAATATTAATATATTTATACATACTTTGTTGTTCCGAGTTTCCACATTGGCAAGAACATCCATCTTTTCTGATGTACAGAAGTATCTCCTGTAAAGTGATAAATTAGTAACATAGATTTGTTCATATACCAACTGTGCAAAACAAAACACATTTCAGGGGAGTCAATGCAGCTTTTACATTGTATTGTGAATTATGTGATTTAAAGATACTATTGGATATATTAAAATCAACATAAAATGTCTATTAGGCTACTGTGATTAAAGAAACATTGAAAGTTTGGCAATGTTGTTAAAATGTTCTGAAATGTTGGAAATTTCTTGGCAAACTAGAGGTACACAAATGCTCCTCCCTGTCTGATCCAAATAGGAATGATCATTCTAACATCTCATGTCTAAGGAGATTGCCACACTCTTTTCACTGAAAGGATCCCTTGCAAATTTGTTTTAAGTGGTCTAATATTTGCCAGTTAAAATGCAATTTTCAGTTCCTATCCAATATAAGTTAACAAAACAAAATATCTATGACTATTATATATCTCCCCAGGGAAACAGCTGTATTTACAAAGTGCAGTCTACAAATGTGATTGTAAACAGTTCTGTACTTGTTCACAACTTTGACTTTTTATCTTGCTAATGATATGTCGACAGAGTGAAAAAACAAGACTTCGGTATGCTGTTTCTGTCTGCAGAGGAGTTGTTGGCGTTCGTGTCGTTGTCAACAATGTATTAGTTTGTGATTAGGTATAGTTTTAGTAGTTTATGGTGAACCACTATATATATAAGTTAAGTGAGTCAAAAATATTTGGTATGCAGTTATATTAGTATTGGCACATCTCATTACCATGGAGATTATATGGCCCAGCCCCCACAGTTATGGTCTACTGACTTTGAAACGTTTGCTTAGTTTTTGTCGAGCCTGCAACTTTTGTTGCAGAAAGCTCGACATAGGGATAGTGATCCGGCGGCGGCGTTATCTCACTTCTTAAAAGCTTTATATTCTAGAAGGTGGAAGACCTGGATGCTTCATACTTTGTATATAGATGCTTCATGTTACGAAGTTTTCGTCAGTCACATATCCAATGTCCTTGACCTCATTTTCATGGTTCAGTGACCACTTGAAAAAAAAGTTCAATTTTTTTGTAATGTTGAATTCTCTCTTATTATAAGTAATAGGATAACTATATTTGATATGTGCGTACCTTGCAAGGTCCTCATGTCTTTCAGACAGTTTTCACTTGACCTCGACCTTATTTCATGGATCAGTGAACAAGGTTAAGTTTTGGTGGTCAAGTCCATATCTCAGATACTATAAGCAATAGGGCTAGTATATTCGGTGTATGGAAGGACTGTAAGGTGTACATGTCCAACTGGCAGGTGTCATCTGACCTTGACCTCATTTTCATGGTTCAGTGGTTATAGTTAATTTTTTGTGTTTTGGTCTGTTTTTCTCATACTATATGCAATAGGTCTACTATATTTGTTGTATGGAATGATTGTAAGGTGAACATATGAAGCGGGCAGATGTCATGTGACCTTGACCTCATTTTTATGGTTCAGTGGTCAAAGTTAAGTTTTTGAGTTTTCGTCTAATTATCTAATACTATATGCCATAGGTCAACTATATTTGGTGTATGGAAATATTTTATGATCTTTATGTCAGTCGCACAGGTTTTATTTGACCGTGACCTCATTTTCACGGTTCATTGCACAGTGTTAAGTTTTTGTGTTTTGGTCTATTTTTCTTTAACTATAAGTAATGAGTCAACTATATAAGTTGTATAGAAGCATTGTTAGCTGTACATGTCTGCCTGGCATGGTTCTCTGACCTTGACCTCATTTTCAAAGTTCATTGGTCTTTGTTTAGTTATCTTGGTTAATGTTAAGTTTATGTGACAGTTTATACTTAGGACTATCAACATATATCAATGATTAGTATAGGAAGGCGAGACATTTCAGCGTGTGCACTCTTGTCGTGTATTAGTTTAGTTTGATTTTGTTGGTTTATGGGGAACCTCTTCTGGTAGTTAAATGATGTTTAGTATGCAGTTGTATTAGCATTAGCATATCTCATTACCATGAAGATTATTTAACCCTGCCCCCTCAGTTATGGTTTATTGACTTTGAACATTTTGCTTAGTTTACATGTATAAGTTTGGGTTTAGGTTGTTTAAAGGGAACTACATATAATAATTTAATGGTACATGTATTTGATATGCAGTCGTATTAGCATTTGCACAAATCATCCCATGGAGATTGTTTAGCCATGTACCTTCAGTCATAGTTCATTGACTTTGAATATTTGCTAAACTTACAAAAGTTACATGTTAAAGTGTTGCTATTTTAATTTCAACATTTGCATTATCGAAATTACCAAAAAAAAGCAAGACATATCTCTGTGATGACAATTTATTGTCTTTATTAATAGTTTTCTCATTGGCTATTACTACACCCCCGTTTTTTTAAAGATACAAAGTCAGCAAGATACACTTAGTGGTAATAAACGTAATAATGTATTTACCTGCATGTAAGCATTTTGTCCTTGTATGTCAGATCTTATACCTTGGATTGAATTATTCATCTGAAAATAAAGTAAAAACATAAACTATGTTAGCTGGAACTATTTTTTTCAGTAAAGACAATCATACTTGCCCTGTGTTAAATACGGTACTTTGGCCTATAATGGTGTATTTGTGACTTGGATGGAGAGTTGTTTCATTGGCACTCATACCACATCTTCTTATATCTATTTGCAACTCTATTTCACTTTATTCTACTAAACTTAAACATTGAACCATCACAAAGTCAGGTCAAATATCCAACAGATCTTATTCAATGTTTCAGCAATCCTTTTAATTTCATGATTTTTTCAATGTTTTTTTTTAATATAATAATATTTATCATATATTTAGTACAAAATACAGCAGTTTTTAGTTTTGTATATTTGATAAAGGTTTTTTTTTCAAGTCTGTATTACCTACTCTGTATCGCATACCCTGTATCGCATACCTGGCGTGACGTCATAATAAATTCGAAAGACGTCAACGTTTGATCTCTGACGTCCAGTTGCTGTTCCCACCAAAAAAAAATGTGCTATCATTTCAACTAGTTTGATATAAATCAGTCATGTTGTTACTTTGTAATATAGTTTTGATTTTTTTAAGTTAAAACATGTAGTTGAAATGATGGAACAGTATTGTTTACTTAGTAAATTATTTAAATACATGGTCTTAACAGTATATTGAGAATGTAATAAGGTTATAGGGGACATTACAATGTGGATATTCAGCTAATAAGGAAGTCTTTTAAAAAAAAAAGTCAGCTGAAAATACAGGAAAATCATAATTTCCTTTTTCTTGCTTATATTTTGGACGATTTAAAAGAACACTGGATATTCCATGAATCTGATTCTGTGAAAATATATGATCAACAGAATAATACATGGCAAAATCTGTATTGCATGCTGTATCACCAAGAGAACCAATTTCAGCCCTCGAGACCTTCGGCCCTCAGGACTAATATTGGTTTCTTGTGGTGATGCAGCATGCGATACAGATTTTGCCATGTATTATTCTATATGTATTCAATAAACCTTGCTTGATACAAATTTCACTGAGAGTTAAAACTTCTCTAGATCTTGATTTTCTCTATTACACTATATTCCACTGATTATCCAGGGTAATAAACAGCTGTTTCAACTTATTAACTTATAAAAAAGCACAATTATCCTGTACAGCAGCTAATTATTACTAAAATTCTTTTTCATTCACAATAATAATGTTGATTTCTATTCATCCGTATCTACTCATTTATTTAATTCATTTTCAAAAATACTAAAGACATCAAAAGTGTATTTATATACGTTTTTTGATTGAGTTAAGCCTGCCAATTGATATTTTATCGTGTGTTTTTCTATGTTGTGATGTTATGCTATTATTTCAGAAAAAGGGAGAAGGTTTAGATCTATTAAGACATTTAATCCCGCTGCAAATGTTTGCACCTGTCCTAAGTCAGGAATCTGATGTACAGTAGTTGTCGTTTGTTTATGTAATTTATATGTGTTTCTCGTTTCTCGTTTTTTTAGCTCACCTGGCCCTTTAGTGAGCTTTTCCCATCACTTTGCGTCCGTCGTCCATCGTCGTCCGTCGTCGTTAACTTTTACAAAAATCTTCTCCTCTGAAACTACTGGGCCAAATTGAACCAAACTTGGCCACAATCATCATTGGGGTACCTAGTTTGAAAAATGTGTCCGGTGACGCAGCCAACCAACCAAGATGGGCGCCAAAATAGAACATAGGGGTAAAATGCAGTTTTTGGCTTATAACTCAAACACAAAAGCATTTAGAGCAAATCTGACAGGGTAAAATTGTTTATCAGGTCAAGATCTATCTGCCCTAAAATTTTCAGATAAATCGAACAACCCGTTGTTGGGTTGCTGCCCCTAAATTGGTAATTTTAAGGAAATTTTACTGTTTTTGGTTATTATCTTGAATATTATTATAGATAGAGATAGACTGTTAACAGCAATAATGTTCAGCAAAGTTAGATTTACAAATAAGTCAACATGACCGAAATGGTCAATTGACCCCTTTAGAAGTTATTGCCCTTTATAGTCAATTTTTAACTATTTTTCGTAAATCTTAGTAATCTTTTACAAAAATCTTCTCCTCTGAAACTACTGGGCCAAATTAATCCAAACTTGACCAAAATCATCTTTGGGGTATCTAGTTAAAAAAAAAGTCTCCGGTGACCCGGCTATCCAACCAAGATGGCCGCCATGGCTAAAAATAGAACATAGGGGTAAAATGCAGTTTTTGGCTTATAACTCAAAAACCAAAGCATTTAGAGCAAATCTGACAATGGGTAAAATTGTTTATCAGGTCAAGATCTATCTGCCCTGAATTTTTCAGATGAATCGGACAACCCGTTGTTGGGTTGCTGCCCCTAAATTGGTAATTTTAAGGAAATTTTACTGTTCTTATACGACAGCAAAAATTTTAATTTTTCGTCGTATATTGCTATCACGTTGGCGTCGTCATCCTGCGTCGTCTTGCGTCTTGCGTCATCGTCGTCGTCGTCCGAATACTTTTAGTTTTCGCACTCTAACTTTAGTAAAAGTGAATAGAAATCTATGAAATTTTAACACAAGGTTTTAAACCACAAAAGGAAGGTTGGGATTGATTTTGGGAGTTTTGGTCCCAATATTTTAGGAATTAGGGGCCAAAAAGGGCCCAAATAAGCATTTTCTTGGTTTTCGCACTATAACTTTAGTTTAAGTAAATAGAAATCTATGAAATTTTGACACAAGGTTTATGACCACAAAATGAAGGTTGGGATTGATTTTGGGAGTTTTAGTTCAAACAGTTTAGGAATTAGGGGCCAAAAAAGGCCCAAATAAGCATTATTCTTGGTTTTCGCACAATAACTTTAGTATAAGTAAATAGAAATCAATGAAATTTAAACACAAGGTTTATGACCACAAAAGGAAGGTTGGGATTGATTTTGGAGTTGAGGTCTGAACAGTTTAGGAATTAGGGGCCAAAAAAGGCCCAAATAAGCATTATTCTTGGTTTTCGCACAATAACTTTAGTATTAGTAAATAGAAATCTTTGAAATTTAAACACAAGGTTTATGACCATAAAAGGAAGGTTGGGTTTGATTTTGGGAGTTTTGGTCCCAACTGGTTTTTAGGAATAAGGGGCCCAAAGGGTCCAAAATTGAACTTTGTTTGATTTCATCAAAAATTGAATTATTGGGGTTCTTTGATATGCCGGATCTAACTGTGTATGTAGATTCTTAATTTTTAGTCCCGTTTTCCAATTGGTCTACATTAAGGTCCAAAGGGTCCAAAATTAAACTTAGTTTGATTTTAACAAAAATTGAATCCTTGGGGTTCTTTGATATGCTGAATCTACAAATGTACTTAGATTTTTGATTATTGGCCCAGTTTTCAAGTTGGTCCAAATCGGGGTCCAAAATTAAACTTTGTTTGATTTCATCAAAAATTGAATAATTGGGGTTCTTTGATATGCCAAATCTAACTGTGTATGTAGATTCTTAATTTTTAGTCCCGTTATCAAATTGGTCTACATTAAATACCAAAGGGTCCAAAATTAAACTAAGTTTGATTTTAATAAAAATTGAATTCTTTGGCTTTTTTGATATGCTGAATTTAATCATGTACTTAGATTTTTTATTATGGGCCCAGTTTTCAAGTTGGTTCAAATCAGGATCCAAAATTATTATATTAAGTATTGTGCAATAGCAAGAAATTTTCAATTGCACAGTATTCAGCAATAGCAAGAAATCTTCAATTGCACAGTATTGTGCAATAGCAAAAAATGTTCAATTGCACAGTATTGTGCAATAGCAAGAAATCTTCAATTGCACAGTATTGTGCAATAGCAAATATTTTCAATTGCACAGTATTGCGCAATAGCAAGAAATATCTAATTGCACAATATTGTGCAATAGCAAGAAATTTTCAATTGATTGGAGTTATCTTTCTTTGTCCAGAATAGTAGTTGAATCAACTTAAATCATTGTTTTATACAATGCACAATGTATATTCACTTTTACTACCAACTGATAAATTAAAACACTCTTTACCATTCAGTGATAACAAGCACTTTTTGTTACATTTTAATATTTTATGATGTATTTAAATGAGTAGTTATTGTTGCAAACTCCATTAGAAATTTGAATTGAGATCAGTTTTGAAACAGGGAAAGGGGGATGTGAAAAAAAAATGGGTGGGGGGGGGGGGGGTTAATTTTTCTCATTTCAGATTTCATAAATAAAAAGAAAATTTCTTCAAACATTTTTTTGAGAGGATTAATATTCAACAGCATAGTGATTGCTCAAAGACAAAAAAAATATTTTAAGTTCATTAGACCACATTCATTCTGTGTCCAAAACCTATGCTGTGTCAACTATTTAATCACAATCCAAATTTAGAGCTGAATCCAGCTTGAATGTTGTGTCCATACTTGCCCCAACCGTTCAGGGTACAACCTATGCGGTCGTATAAAGCTGCGCCCTGCGGAGCATCTGGTTGGTTATTATCTTGAATATTATTATAGATAGAGATAAACTGTTTACAGCAATAATTGAGAAATAATTCTTTCATGCCATGCTCTATGCTCATTTTAACATGGGTAGGCATTATATTTGTTAATATCTTAATACCGAGCGTTAGCGAGGTATTAAATGTTTACAAATATAATGCCTACCCATGTTAAAATGAGCATAGAGCATGGCATGATAGAATTATTTCGATTCTAATAGGAATTTTTTGAACTTTTGTACTTCGAAGCGGACCTATAGTAGACGCTCGAAATGTCGCCATTTTGATTTAATGAACAAAAACGTTATAGAAAAATCAACAGTTTATCAATAAAAAAAGAACAGAAACACTTAAACATACTTTTAAAATGTTTTTATTTAATTTCCTAGCGAGCAACACCAACAAAAATGTCCGTTTGGATCACTGGCGTTGGTTTAAAATTCATCTGATGTTGCAATTTTAATTGTGACGTCAATCACGTGCAGCCCATGTTCTATTCGAATTAGAACATGGCTTTGTACCCAAAGCTAGAGAAGAACGACATATTAGAATTTTCAGCAAAGTTAGATTTACAAATAAGTCAACATGACCGAAATGGTCAGCTGACCTCTTTAGGAGTTATTGCCCTTTATAGTAAATTTTTAACCATTTTTCGTAAATCTTAGTAATCTTTTACAAAAATCTTCTTCTCTGAAACTACTGGGCCAAATTAATCCAAACTTGGCCACAATCATCTTTGGGGTACCTTGTTTTACAAATGTGTCCGGTGACCCGGCCATCCAACCAAGATGGTCGCCATGGCTAAAAATAGAACATAGGGGGTAAAATGCAGTTTTTGGCTTATAACTCAAAAACCAAAGCATTTAGAGCAAATCTGACAATGGGTAAAATTGTTTATCAGGTCAAAATCTATCTGTCCTAAAATTTTCAGATGAATCGGAAAACCGGTTGTTGGGTTGCTGCCCCTAAATTGGTAATTTTAAGGAAATTTTACTGTTTTGGGTTATTATCTTGAATATTATTATAGATAGAGATAAACTTTAAACAGCAATAATGTACAGCAAAGTAAGATTTACAAATAAGTCAACATGACTGAAATGGTCAATTGACCCCCTAAGGAGTTATTGTCCTTTATAGTCAATTTTTACAATTTTTATAAAATTTGTGTAAATTTTTACTAACATTTTCCACTGAAACTACTGGGCCAAGTTCATTATAGATAGAGATAACTAAACTGTAAGCAGCAAGAATGTTCAGTAAAGTAAGACGTACAAACACATCACCATAACCAAAACAAAATTTTGTAATGAATCTATCTGCTTCCTTTGTTTAATATTCACATAGACCAAGGTGAGCGACACAGGCTCTTTAGAGCCTCTAGTTTTATATAGATTAAACCATTGGTTTTCCCGTTTGAATGGTTTAACACTAGTAATTTTGGGGCCCTTTATAGTTTGTTGTTCGGTGTGAGCCAAGGCTCGGTGTTGAAGGCTGTGCATTGACCTATAATGGTTTACTTTTTTTAGCTCACCTTTCCAAAAGGAAATGTGAGCTTTTGCCATCACTTGGCGTCCGTCGTCATCCGTCCGTCGTAAACTATTTCAAAGATCTTCTCCTCTGAAACTACTGAACCAATTCAAACCAAACTTCATCTGATTGATTCCTAGGGTATCTAAAATAAAGTTTGTGTTTTAATTCCCATTTCATCAAAAAACATGGCCGCCATGGCTAAAAATAGAACATAGGGGTAAAATGCAGTTTTTAGCTTATAACTCAAAAACCAAAGCATTTAGAGCAAATCTGACATGGGGGTAAAATTGTTTATCAGGTGAAGATCTATCTGCACTGAAATTTTCAGATGAATCGGACAACCCGTTAATAGGTTGCTGCCCCTGAATTGGTAATTTTAAGGACATTTGGCTGTTTTTGGTTATTATCATGAATATTATTATAGATAGAGATAAACTGTAAACAGCAAAAATGTTCAGCAAAGTAAGATTTACAAATAAGTTTACAGACCGAAATGGTCAGTTGACCCCTTTAGGAGTTATGGCCCTTTATAGTCAATTTTTAACCATTTTCCGTAAATCTTAGTTATCTTTTACAAAAATCTTCTCCTCTGAAACTACTGGGCCAAATTGAACCAAACTTGGCAACAATCATCATTGGGGTAACTAGTTTAAAATTTTGTCCGGGGACCCGGCCAACCAACCAAGATGGCCGCCATGGCCAAAATAGAACATAGGGGTAAAATCAGTATTTGGCTCAAAATCTGACATGAGGTTAAATGGTTTCTCAGGTCAAGATCTATCTGCCCTGAAATTTTCAGATGAATCGGACAACCCGTTGTTGGGTTGCCGCCCCTGAATTGGTAATTTTAAGGAAATTTTGCTGTTTTTGGTTATTATCTTGAATATTAAAATAGATGTAGATAAACTTTAAACAGCAATAATGTAATGCTTGGGGTATACAATGTTTTTTTATACTTTCATCATAAATTATATTATGAACACGAGACAAACGAGACATTTCAGTGTGTCCACTCTTGTTTTTGCTTTTGAAGAAAATATGACAGAATCGAAGAACCATTTATATAAATTGAAAACCCAAAATAATCATTGATGGAAGATTTAAGCAAAAAAATTAAGGTGAGCGATTCAGGCTCTTGAGAGCCTCTTGTTTAGATTGTTATTTGGATGGAGAGTTGGTTGTCTCATTGGCACTCACACCACATCTTCCTATATCTATCAACAATTTTTGTTTCTCAGCTCAGAAGCATATCATTTGAAAGAATATCATATATCAAAATAAATCATGTTGCCTAAGATGAAATACATTATAAAACAAATGTATAGGAATCTTTCGGAATATGCATGACATATTAGTCAGTGGCCATCGAAGACACACAACTATTAATTAATCCACCAGGAATTGGTTACACTTAACATTAATCAACCTTTTTAATACTTTGAATATTTTAATTAGATATATATTTAGAAACATCAAATGTAATGTTACTGGTTTTTGATGAGTACCTTGCAGGATATATTGCAAATTGTCATTGAAATGGCAAAATAAGTCTATTCTTTGGTTCATTGTTTTATTTAATCCATACAAAACATATACAGCCTTTTTTTAAACAGTCAGTCAAATTTGAGCAATTTGATGTAGAAAAACATATATCTTTATTTTAATACCTGATATAAGAAAAATTATTTTTCATACATTAATTTTAAGCTACTATTTTCAGATATGAAATAACTATAAATTCTAGACATAAACATGTTGTGTCAGCCTACATTCCCGTGTCATTGTAATGAGACATTAAATGATCATATTAATACAGACGAGGGACACCTTGTATAATCAAAAAGATAATGTAAGCTGCTTAGAATAGCAGCAATATAAAAAATCCAGCTCATCTAGGTGCATGAGAATCACAATGTTTTTCTTTGACATAATCTGAATGGCTGTTCCACTCATTCTGTTTATATCACCATTGACACATGTTATTTTAAATCTATTACCAATAACAGACATATTGATAGTTACCTCATCAAGCTTCTTGTGGAGGTCCAGTAGGTTAAGAGTGTAGCTGTTACACAAAGACTCATCCAATGGTCTTTGCTCTATTCTTATCAAGTCATCTTGTTTACTAGGGTCAAGTTGTAGGACAAAGTTTGTCAGGTCTGTCCAAAGGCTGTTGTATTCTGTCTGTGATATTCTGCCTGTGGTATTATGACTCAGGTAGTCATTTTTGTATTGTCGTAAGCCCTGTACTGCAGCATCTTCAGATGGTGTTAGATTATTGCAGTTCAACAAAAACAGGCTGGATAAGGTGATGTCTAGATCTTCTAGTTGAACAGGATTGGCTGTGAACTTGCAGTGGCAATCATGAAGGGCAAGGCCAGATTTCTCTGTATATAACCGCTTCCATTGACAATAAATTAGTGGCAATGATGGATGGTTATAACAATTTTGCCCGTCAACACAGCATCGTGCATTTCTGTGTCGTAGATGAAACAGGATGTGTATTACTGGTTGCGTGTTGAGGAAAGCTTGTAGAGTTGTAAGTCCTTTACTGGTGTAGTCTCTTTCAAGTCTGGTTCTGAACAATGGTGTTACAACCTCCATTATAACAGACCCTACTATAAAGTATCGTCTCTTATCATCCCTGTCCATCCTGTAATATAAATGTAGTTAACAGAACAATTTAACACAATCTCCAGTTTAAATTATCATAGTGATAAAAACTGTAAACTTCAGTATTTTCACTTCAAATAGAACATTTACTATAGTCTCAACTTAGTGTCAATTGAACTGTATCTTATATTCCAAAACCATAGAACAATCAAAAACAATTATTATTGTTTTTTTATTTTTAAAACACCAATTATGTCTTGAGAAAAGAATGCTGCTGAAAAGCCAGTTTTTTCTTCTAACCAAAGTGTTGTTATAGTATGATGTTATCATACATACAGAAGAAACATAAAAAAATGTATCCCCTCCTTAATCAAGTAGTCAGGGGCATCAATGTAAACAGCTATCTTTTAAATAAAAATGATGAAACTCAAAATAAAGTTTCCCCAATATAGCCAATTATCTCATATCCCCGAAAATTGATGCCAATGAAAATATAAAGCAATTCACTAAAGTTTGTTTTTTTAATACTAACCAAATGTCGGATTAAGATTACTTAATTTGTATTAATTACTTTATATGATTTATATCTAAATAAAAATATACAGATAATGTCTAAACGACAGATTTATTATCGTTTGAATTAAATGTTATTTCAACATTGTTTACTGATTTCGTTTTGTGAAATTATAATTAACATTAATAAAGACAAAGGCGTGGGTGCTTATTTTGTTTGAAATCCCTTTTCCGTGAAAACCATAATAACAGTGGCGAATCCAGAACTTCTCGTAAAGAGGATCCCTCTGGTTGAACTTAGGGAGCCTGCTCCAGTCATGATTCAGTGATTTTCTGTATAGTCAACCAAACTTTTGGAGAAGTAGTAAACTGAAAGTATTTTTTTTGTTTAGGTCAACTTATCAGTATCTATGTTAACATTTAGTAGTGTATTTTATATTTTAGTGTTATCATGGTAATTGACATGTTTACTCACATGAAATGTATTTAATAAATGGTTTTGTCTTGTAAACTTAAAGAATAATGAAACTTCCTTTTTGATAATGTCAAGGTAGAATGGAAATATCCTTTTCTATTTAAAGTCATGTGATCATTTCCAATACACATTTTACAGAAGAAAATGAAAAGTTATTTATGTCAGATTCAAACAAGTTCAAAATCCATAACATTTAAATGTTTACTGCTTTTATTCAGTTTCTATATTAGTATTCAATTCATGTCTGTTGTTTATAATTAATCTGTTAAAAGCTAGACAAATATGGTATACTGAGTTTATTAATTAAAACATTATTAATTTATTGAAATGTCAAGAAAATGTGTGGATTTCTTTCTTCGTAAATTGACTTAATTGTACAATAGTTCTACAAACAATTTATAGCTACTTCAATACAAACAGCCCCTCTCTCTTAACCAAAAAAAAACCCACTTAATTAAGTCAGGTCATTACCTACAAATAGTTCAAGAAAAAATGCTTAAAGTCATAAGAAACGAGTGACTGGTGAAAAATCATGTTCTTCTGATTATCTTGAACCAATCCATGCAAACATCATTAACTTAGTCTTCTGTGCACGAATTTATATTTTTTTTCGTGTAAATTTTGTATAGTCGTCAATTTTTTTTTCAATCGGTCAGTGTTGTTGTGAAAATATGGCAGGTAATTAAAATTCGTGTTTTGAAGCCGAAGTTTACCGATTTTTACCTGTTTGTCAACAATCGACAAAAAAGCACGGAATTTGAGCACATGTTTAACATGTATATTCAGATAATAGTTTATTTTAAGGACATCCATGTGTATTGTGATCACCGGATTTTTACGAGATGGGTCACACTGAGGTCACTTTGCATATGGAAAATATGTCGGGGGAATTGCTTCCTTCCAATTGATTCCTGGAAGGAAGCAATGAAAATAAAGTAAACTTCTTCTAAATATGAATAAATTAAAGAATTTTCTTCAGAAAAACGTATATGTACACAAGTTTTATATTGAAAACTATCCATTTGAGGTTTCATAATTGACTTTAAGCTTTTGTAAAAAAGAGTTGAATCCAGTGTAAATAAAATATGGTGCATTCAATTAAATATTGATGTGTTTGTACTTTATTGATTATTATCTTTTTCAAATGATGCTGAAATGTGGAAGTTTTCATGTATTGTTGGCATTATCTTTTCTAGGAAGAAGAGGCTGAGACAGGAGATATATGGATGCCAAGAAAAGAAATTCCTGTCATAGAGTAAGATTTAAACAATACAATTTCAACACTAGAGGATAGCATTTTTTAATTTTACCAGCATATTAAATGCTGAGTTTCAGATAAATCCAAACTGGAATTTTCAAATGAAAAAAAAACCAACCTACAAACCTAATATTTGTATTATTTGGGTGTTGGTGTGGTCTGTTGGTTACTGTCCATATTGTTCATGATTCCTGTTATTCTTTAAATGTATTATTTAAGACAGGTAAAGACTATAAACATGATAAAGAGAACGTTAAAGACTAATATCTTAAGTTGAGGACATCATCATCCAAAATAAGTACCTATTGGCAAGCACTCTTATGTTATACACTTTGGAAAGAAATCTATATTTCATTTTAATTTGTTAAGCCACATGTAAATTATTGTTGTTTATTTACCCAGAGTTGAGCATGTAGCTAAGTAAGTATACAAGCACATAGATGAGTATGTTGTAATAAGCTCTGATATCTTACTTCTGACTGTCATCTGACTTTTACAGTAGCAATGCTATTCTAACACATAACTTATTTCTTACAAGTAGTTAATTCGGGTAGAATAATTCAAGAGAAATTGATGATATATACAAGTATTCAAATCAGCATTGATTTTGTAAAATCAACAAATTAATGCTATTAGATATAGGAAAATCTGGTATGAGTGCCAATGAGATAGCTCTCCATCCAAGTCCCAATTTATAAAAGTAAACCATTATAGGTCAAGGAACGATCTTCAACTTGAAGCCTTGGCTCACAACGAACAGCAAGCTATAAAGTGCCTTTTACTGACAAGTAACAGAGTAATACCAGATTTTTGTATTCAACAATATTTTGCAAAATCTCTAGACGAGATAGAACTAGAAATAAACAGCTTGTAAGATTTTAGAACACATGTATGGTTTAAATTGTATTGTAAACTTAATATTTTCTCTTTAAAAGACTCTTTTGAAATTTGAAATTGAAAAGTTCACTCTGTCTATAAAACTAACTCTAGCTATTTACAAAGCAAGCAATAGTTTATATAGCTTTGTATGAGCTCGTAATATTTTTCTTATACT
Source organism: Mytilus galloprovincialis (assembly GCF_965363235.1). Lineage (NCBI taxonomy): Eukaryota > Metazoa > Mollusca > Bivalvia > Mytilida > Mytilidae > Mytilus > Mytilus galloprovincialis. The sequence goes on along the minus strand of NC_134845.1, from coordinate 15,392,227 downwards.
CTTGATATAACTAATCCATGATATTAGAAATGAGGAATACTAAATCTTTGTTACTTGCATATAAGCTTCATAAACTGCGTTGAGAACTTTAAAAAAAAGGTCACAACCATCCCTGTTGTGTTGGGTAGCCACAAAAATAATCTTAGACACAATGATAGGGTAAACTGTTCAGATATGAACCCCAGTTACCACAGAAAAGAGCAACGAGTTTCACAAACAACACATACTTGGTTTTATACATATAAACTACTATAATACAGAATAGATAATAGGTCATCAGCAGTAATATGAATAACAAATGATATTGTGTATAGTCAATCCAACAATGCAGAAAATTACAAACAACATCTTGAAGTCACTATATGATCTTCTGAAGTAATTTATTGGCTGGCTGTCTTAGCTATGCTATATATATATTCTCTTATTCTATTGTATACATTTTACTGAAAACAAGTCATTGCTAGATGATTTATCAATAAAAAAGGATCCAAATTATAAAAGTGAATTTAAAAAAGGATCCAAATTCTAAAAGTGAATTTAAAAAAGGATCCAAATTCTAAAAGTGAATTTAAAAAAGGATACAAATTCTAAAAGTGAATTTAAAAAAGGATCCAAATTCTAAAAGTGAATTTAAAAAAGGATACAAATTCTAAAAGTGAATTTAAAAAAGGATCCAAATTCTAAAAGTGAATTTAAAAAAGGATCCAAATTCTTAAAGGGAACTACAGATGTAACATGTTACACCAATTGCTGATCTCTATTTGATAGAGCAGCATTAAAAAATTGGAAAAGTCGAAGGTAAATCTCAAATCATCTCAATATCTGAGGGTTTAGAACATCTTGTACTGTTGGGCAGGATATTGGGAGAGAAGGCAAGGATAAAGGCTGTATATCCTTGTATGGCATACAAAATAACTATGGTTTACAGTGTACATAAATATAAAATGGTTCAGTTATTTATTGAAGCAAATATATAAAAGAATTTATTCAGGTGATGTAATAAGTTTTTCATTGATCTTGTAAACATTTGTTTTTCAATACCTCATATGAGTATGTTTGATGACATTTATATTTTAGGGAGTATTTTATGGAAAATTTAGGTGAAGGTTTATATCAGAAACGTAAAACTGTTCTAATGTAAGTCAGACATGGACAATGAACAGCATACCAGTTTGATTGTTGTCATGTGGCTTCCATGCAAGCTTTCCCACCTCCACAAAGAAAACTTTTTAATCCCAGTGTAGACCAGATTAGTTTCCCTTACCAATTTTTTTTAACGTGATTCACTAGCACAAATATGTCCTCTAGAGAGCTGGAAATCAGCATACCCTTTATTTTATCTGTTGTATGCATTCTAAGACCACATAAATCCTGATATCCCTGTCATTGTCCCCAAAACAGATTTATTATTTCTTCAATATAAAATAAAGGAAAGAAATATAAAAAAAAACCTTTCTTTAACGCATTGATGACTCAGACTAAATTGACTAATAACAGCACTAAATTGTAAAGCAAATTGTTCCCAGGAATTAAATGAAAAATTATAAAGAAAGTATTGTCTATGAAGATATTAAGGCTAGTTTAGTTGTTTTACCATTACTCACTAAACAGAAGTCAAGGGTTCTGTTTTTCTCAACAGTTCAATGCAAATAAATAATCAACATGATAAAATATTTTAAGATTTTTATACATTTTATCATGATTTCAATTTAAAGATTTTTCTTTTATAAACTTATGAAAAGATACCCCTCTGTATCCTTCAAATCCTCCTGTGAATGCTGCCAATAGCTGTTGATATGCTAGTATGAGTATGATTCTTTGGAATGTTTATTTTTATATTTTCCTGCCAGCACTTATTTTATTATATATATAATTATTATGAGTAAATTTACTTTGCGAGTATATCATATAATTACATGTATATATTGTAGATCTCTGTTGAATACGTTGAACAACAACGTCAAAATTATTCAATCGCGTAGTGGAATGAACTATTTGTGGATTCTAATAAATTCTATATAACTTTTGGACTATTTTAAATAACAGTCTATTTCTGAAATTACTTCTTACATACTTTTGATTTTTTAACCCTGTATGCCAATATCTATTTGATATGGTATGCTTTCATCATAGTCTTTCAAATTTTATACGAAGTCCCATCTTTTTTGAAAATAACATATTTTTTTCTTTTTCTTATACACAAACATTAGTGCTCATACAATTTTCTGTTGTACATGTACTTTTAATTAGACTAAGTGTGTTGTGTTATGCATGCTTTACTGTAATCATAAAAATATGTATGATTGTGTTTTTGAAAATAGTTAAAAATTTGTATACCAAGTATGTATGTTTTGGTACAAAGTCAATTAATCTCAGAAGACATTTAATATTACAACTCAGGAAACTATTTTTAAGTTGCAGGACTGTGTCTGAGGACTGTGTAATTTGCAAGCATTGATTATTATACGACCGCAAAAATTTTAATTTTTTGGTCGTATATTGCTATCACGTTGGCGTCGTCGTCGTCGTCGTCGTCCGAATACTTTTAGTTTTCGCACTCTAACTTTAGTAAAAATGAATAGAAATCAATGAAATTTTAACACAAGGTTTATGACCACAAAAGGAAGTTTTGGATTGATTTTGGGAGTTTTGGTCCCAACATGTTAGGAATTAGGGGCCAAAAAGGGCCCAAATAAGCATTTTCTTGGTTTTCGCACTATAACTTTAGTTTAAGTGAATAGAAATCTATGAAATTTTGACACAAGGTTTATGACCACAAAAGGACGGTTGGGATTGATTTTGGGAGTTTTGGTTCCAACAGTTTAGGAATTAAGGGCCAAAAAAGGGCCCAAATACGCATTATTCTTGGTTTTCGCACAATAACTTTAGTATAAGTAAATAGAAATCAATGAAATTTAAACACAAGGTTTATGACCACAAAAGGAAGGTTGGGATTGATTTTGGGAGTTGAGGTCACAACAGTTTATGAATTAGGGGCCAAAAAGGGGCCCAAATAAGCATTATTTTTGGTTTTTGCACCAAAACTTTAGTATTAGTAAATAGAAATCTATGAAATTTAAACACAAGGCTTATGACCATAAAAGGAAGGTTGGGTTTGATTTTGGGAGTTTTGGTCCCAACAGTTTAGGAATAAGGGGCCCAAAGGGTCCAAAATTGAACTTTGTGTGATTTCATGTGGAGAGAGCGGGAGTGGATTGTAACCCTTGGCTAGCGAAGATGGGTTTTTTGATATGCTGAATTTAAAAATGTACTTAGATTTTTAATTATTGGCCTAGTTTTCAAGTTGGTTCAAATGGGGGTCTAAAATTAAACTTTGTTTGATTTCATCAAAAATTGAATAAATGGGTTCTTTGATATGCCAAATCTAACTGTGTATGTAGATTCTTAATTTTTGGTCCAGTTTCCAAATTGGTCTACATTAAGGTCCAAAGGGTCCAAAATTAAACTAAGTTTGATTTTAACAAAAATTAAATTCTTGGGCTTATTTGATATGCTTTATCTTAACATGTACTTTGATTTTTGATTATGGGCCCAGTTTTCAAGTTGGTCCAAATCAGGATTCCATATCAAGTATTGTGCAATAGCAAGAAATTTTCAATTGCACAGTATTGCACAATAGCAAGAAATATCTAATTGCACAATATTGTGCAATAGCAATTAATTTTCAATTGGAGTTATCTTTCTTTGTATAGAATAGTAGTTGATAATATATGTTGGAAATTTGCCAGACATGACTATGATGTCATTTTCTATTTTTATATTTGCCAATAACTTTATGTAAATAACTTCATTGGAAATTTCCCAATATAAAATGTTGCTGATGAAGCTTTTTTTCCTTATCTTATCTAAAATGTTTTTAGATAATGTATGTTGGACATTGGCCAGACATGACTATGATGTCATTTTCTATTTTTATATTGCCAATAACTTTATGTAAATAACTTCATTTGAAATTCGCCAATATAAAATGTTGCTGATGAAGTTTTTTTTATTGTTTTATACAATAAACAATGTATATTCACTTTTACTACCAACCAATCTTTACCATTCAGTGATAACAAGCACTTTGTTTTACATTTTAATATTTTATGATGTATTTAAAAGAGTAGTTATTGTTGCAAACTCCATTAGAAATTTGAATTGATATCAGTTTTGGAAAAAGGGAAACGGGGATGTGAGAAAAAAAATGGGGGGGGGGGGGGGGGGGGTTAAATTTTTCTCATTTCAGATTTCATAAATAAAAAGAAAATTTCTTCAAACATTTTTTTGAGAGGATTAATATTCAACAGCATAGTGAATTGCTCAAAGGCAAAAAAAATTAAGTTCATTAGACCACATTCATTCTGTGTCAGAAACCTATGCTGTGTCAACTATTTAATTTTAGATTTAAATAAGTTTGAAGAAGAAATCTTTAATTGATTTGTAAATTCTTGACATTTGTTTTGTGTAAAAAAAACCCCATGTAATGTCAAAAATTTGATCACAATCCAAATTCAGAGCTGTATCACGCTTGAATGTTTTGTCCATACTTGCCCCAACTGTTCAGGGTTCGACCTCTGCGGTCGTATAAAGCTGCGCCCTGCGGAGCACCTGGTTTTATATTGGAATCCTTTCTTACACAATGTATATTCAAAATGAGTAGTTAAAGTATACTCTTCTTTTGTTATATTTTTGTATGACTCACATATGATGACAATGTTCACTATTTCAAAATTTTCTTAATTAGTTCATAATTCATCAAGTAATCTGGTAGATAAATAATTTACGGTAGCTGCTTAAGGTTTTGAATAGTTACAATTTAGTTATAAAGGTTCAATTAGCTTCCTGTTAGAATCATTTTTATGATGATCGGTTCAATAGTTTTAATATTTGTGTCAGTTAATCTTTTTCCATTTACATTTTTACAATGCTATGCATTTTACAGGAACATGAGGAATATTTTATCTCTTCGCCAATTGCAGAAAAAAATGGTTACCTGATTTTTCTCATGGAATCTTAGATATTTGTAAATTAAAAATAAGATGACATGTTTTTACAGGAGACAAATAAATGAAGAAGTAAGAAAAATGATGGGTGAATTATTTACCAATCTGGAGGAAGAACTAGAGGGATTTATTTTCTATGCTGATAAATTAGATGGATTGTAAGTACATGTTTATGTTACATACCATTGCAAGACTGGCCATGATGATAACTCTGGTAAACCTGATTTTTCTTATTCTGAATATATCTTAAAAAACAAGATAAAATTGAGAATGGAAATGGGAAATGTTTCAAAGAGAAAACAACCCGACCATAGAGCCGACAACAGCAGAAGGTCACCAAGAGGTCTTCAATGCAGCGAGAAATTCCTGCACTAGAAAGCGTCCTTCAGCTGACTTGAAACTTAGTACACATGTTCCCTATGATATGATCTTTGTAAATTTAATGCCAAATTATATTTTTAATCCCAGTTTCACATGCCACTGAACATAGAAAATGATAGTGCGAGTGGGGCTTTCGTGTACTATGGAATTTCTTGCCTGTGACAAACGTTTCAGTGCATTACAGGTATTACTGTTCAGCAGGGTGGCGGAGAAAACTATGTGTACAAAGCTTTATATTTCAGAAGGTAGATGACCTGTCCTGGATGCTTCATATCTTGTATGCACATACCTTATGTTGCAAATTTTACGTCTTGTCATATGTCAAATGTTCTTGACCTTATTTTCATTGTTCATCAATTACCTGAAATATAAACATTGTTATTTTGTCATCTGACTTTCTCACTTGTGAGTAATAGGATAACCATATTGGTGTAAAAGTTCAAAGTGAGGTCTACAGGGTTCACCTGGCCTTGACCTCATTTCATTGATCAGTGATCAAGGTTAAAGTTATGCTATTAGGTCCATTTCTAAATACTATAAGTAGTAGGTCAACTGTATGTGTTGTATGCATATGGAATGACTGTAACAGGTATGATCTGACCTCAACCTCAACCTCAATTTCAAGTGTCATCGGTCGATGTTAAGTTTTTATTGTTTGGTCTGTTTTCAGGTTTTCAAGTACTATAAGCAATATGTAAGCTATATTTGGTGTATTGAATAATTGTAAGGTGTACATTTCTGTCTTATTGTATCATCTGACCTTGACCTAATTTTGGTTCATTAATCAATATTAAGGTTTTCCTGTTTTTGTCTGTTTACCAGTTTCCACTTGTCTGTTTTTTTGTTAATCATAATTGGTCTACTTTATTTTGTGTATGAAATAGTTTTAAGGTCTATTTATCTCACATTGTATCATCAGTACAGCGGGTATAGGTACTAACCAAGTGTGCTCGATCGATTTTGACCTCACACTGTAACGAAAATTTTTGTTTTGTTCATATAATATCAATGTGTACCTCAATCTTAACATAATTGTTGTTTCAAGAAATGATTTGGTCGTAGGTTGATGATTAGAGATATCTCATTATATTCCCAAAACAAGAATGATTACTAAAAACATGTGCAAATACTTGTCAAAGAAGTTGGCACTCGTCTCATCCAATATAAATCTATATTCTATAATCAACTCCTTTTCTGATAGAAGGCCACTGTGTGCATTTACAAGTTAATTTTTCTTATTAGAATAAAAAAGTTGTCTTTCAAGTAGGAAAAAATCGATGCGAAAATTATATTGGAGCAGGAATTTCAGATATTGAAAAATGTACACTGAATGTTGATAAAGCAAAACAAAGATTTTCGTTACTGTGTCAGTTCAAAATCGATCATGTCCACTTGGTTAGTACCTATATCTGCTGTACGATGATACACGGTGCATTTATCTGACCTGAGTTTTTGTGAGGGTTGGTTTTTTTTTATCTAAAAAATGGTGAAAGGTACCAGAGGGACATTCAAACTCATAAATAAAGAAAATACTGACAACGCCATGGCTAAAAAAGAAAAAATACAAACAGAAAAACAATTGTATACAAAATACAACATGAAACTAGCGACTAAGCAACACAAACCCCACCAAAACCAGGGGTGATCTCAGGTACTCTGGAAGGGTAAGCAGATCCTGGCACCCTACATATTGCTCATGTTTTTACAAACCAGGTGAATAGTATAATTGGGTAGGTCACATTTTGGAAATGATTGTTGTAACAACATTATAAACTTATCCGAGATCATCTGTGAAATGGATATTCCATAACTGTCAACCAACTCGTGTACACCTATATCTTTCAACCTTTTTATTCAAGACTTTCAAAATAAGATCAATGGTCATTAAAGCAGTTGAGACAATTCAGTGTGTGCACTCTTGTGTTAAAATATAAGGGGTCCTGTATAAGCTTGCTCCTTAGTCTGATTTATATCTTTGAATTAAATTGAAAGACAATCCTATGATTCATTTGCACACAACAAATTGGGAAGAGTATTGAAGGAATTGGAGACTATGAGTTAATGTAGTATTTGTTTTATGCAGGAGTTTGCTAATCAGGCAGAGAGTATATTTAAAGGATCAGATAGACACACCCACTTAGACAAGTCTTACTCTGCTCTAGTAAAAGTTGTATATCAACAAATTGATAGGGTATCAACAGAACATGGAAAAACTCCAAGAGAAGTTGTTATGTTAGGTAAATGTATAATGTATTTCTACTATAAAAAGTACAAGTTGCAATTGTTTTTTTTCAGAGTGTTATTTATTATGTCAACATGTAACAGTTTATTTTGTCTTGATTCAAATGAATGAATTGACAGAGAAATTCTTTAAAAAAAATGGTAGAAGCTATTCTATAAAACAAAAAGTACAAGAAGACAAAACTTATAAGACGTACTCATATATAAATGCAATAGTAGTATACCGCTGTTCAAAAATCACAAATCGTTTGAAAGAACACAAATCTACAACTAAAATCAAGGGAAACACATCAACTATAAGAGGAAATCAAAGGAACAACAGGAGCACTGAAGTGCAACAAAAACATAAACCAACATACATAGAAATGATCATTAACTCTATCAAATGATGATATAATTAGTCAAGTTACACAGAATGAATGTGTACACGAAGGAGGGGGTATGATAAGAGCAATTATTTGATAAAAATGTTAACTTTTACGAATGACTAGTGGAAAAGTCCGTACAATATGGACACTCTAGTCACAATTGACCTATTCTTTTTTTTTTATATATATACAATTGATCTAGATTAGCCACGATATTACTTTAAAAGATATTTTAAAAACATCTTTATAAAGCATATTTTCTTTTTTTATAAAGCCTTGGCATATCAAAATAGATGTACTAATGTCAAGATTTCAAGATGTGTCAAGTTTGACAGTGTGTGATGTTTTGTACGTAATACAAAATGTGTGAAACTTTCAAACAAATATGTCAGAAAAAAATCAAAAGTATAAATACTGATGTACGACAGACTTATTTAATATCAGAAAGATGTCATTTGGTATATTTATAGTTATATTTGAATTTGAAATTAAGTGACCAACTTCACCTTTATAGTGTGTATAATTCAAATATGACATGCTTCATTCGCTTTGTGAATAAACCCATGTTCAAAATCCAATAAAATTTGTTTGCACATGCGTATATTGACAACTGCAGAATAGTGATTACTACATCAAAATGGTATGCATTGAAATAGTTGATTAACTCAAAACACTTCAAACCTCTCAAATGATGCACATGTTGTTACTAATTAATTTATTATGACTGTAACATGTTTCAAATTCGAAATTGACATATTTGATCTGATACAACAACCGTTCATACTGGCTGTTTAAAACTTCTACCTCTGAAAAATCACATTGCCAGTCTTTCGCTTGTTTAAAAACAAAAAAGGGATGTTCATGGTAGAGCCTACACAAATGCTTTGTACTTATACACATCAGACATAGAAATTCACTTAATTGTTCTAATCGAAATTATTGATGCAAGCTATATTTTATTGTACTTTTAACAAGGGTAGGCACTATATTCGTGTTTTTTTTTAGCTCTCACTATCGCTCGGGCAATAATAATCACGAATATAATGCCTACCCGTGTTAAAACTAGAATAAAGTATAGCTTGCATAAATTATTTCTTAAATTAATTACATATGATATTATGAATTTAATGCAAAATCATAGCTTTCAGTAATTTTTAAAAAAATAGGTACGGTAGGGGCAGTGGTCTATTATGAATTTAATCTTATTAAGGATAAAGCATGACAAATGCAGGATGTCAAACTACATAAAAATAAACTATATTTTATTATGTCATGTTTTCTAAACTCAAGTAAAGCCTATATAGCTATACTCAGAAAATAATATTTCACAGATCAACTATAATTTAATGCACATATTAAAAACTGGTTTTATAAGCTGTGTAAAACATGGTGTGTTTTTTGCTATTTCAGAAAATTTTCATCACATGTTTTGTAAGTATATAAATAAATATAATAGAAGACATTTTCTGCTTTAAAAGTATTGCTCAATTGATAATTTATTCAAGTTGGAGAAGAATGCATATTTTCTCAGTTTAAGCATTTAAATTGGACATCATGATTTCTTTATAAAAAACAGAAAAGTTCAATGAATTAATAATAAATGTATATTTCTTATGATTTGTCAGGGTATAATTACAGTCCAGTGTAGTATCCCATCCACTAGAGGGAGAGGGGTAGTTTATTTAGTTTAAACATATTTATTAATAGTGGATTGGGAAACAAGTTTTGCAACTTATCTTAATCCCTTTTAACTTTGCGGGTGCGAGTGCTGCCTTGTAGCGGCATTAGCCTGCTCTTTTTCGAAATCTAAAAGGGTGTCTTTAACTTGCAAGAGATATGGCTCTCTCTTAACACAGGTCAGCCATTTATCCTTCCCTTCTGACGGACTATCATCGTTTCCTCAAGACCATACTTGCAAATGGTGTCAAGGCAGAGCCGAAAATTCAGTCCCTGAAATTTTTATCCCGAAACTGGAATCGAAACAGGAACCTTTGTGATAGTAGTCCAATGCACCAACCACTACACCACCACTCTCATGGGTACTGTATTTAATTCTGGATTTATACCTGATAGCTACAGATAGGGGTTTTACTGTTGTATATTCTTATTTCTTGTTCTCTCTGTATTAAGCTGTTTTGTCCCAGTTAAAGATTCCATGTTTAGATGGCGACAGGAAGGAAGCAAAGCAGGTCTATCAAGACAACTTATCAGTTTACACTACAAACTTACTGGGTAGACCACTGGAAAAAATTCAGGTATTACTGTAATAAATATAGGAGATATAAGATAAACAACATTGAAAACCCCACAAATATATACATTTGAAATGGGTATTGGGTATTGGGTCACACATCCAGTGATAAGGCAAATATTTCCCTAAGTATGAAATGAATAACTTAAATATGAGCAGAATGTTCATTATATCTTGCCAATATATTAAGGACATTGTTTTGTACTTAAAACAATAGGATGGACAATTATTGTTTATTAAATGAGGTAGATATGTGGTTTTATTGACTTTTGAAAAACTGATATTCACTGAGGCCAAGGGCAGATGAGAATATTTTTTTTTCAAAGTCTAGCTTACATTCATCTTATGATGCCGAACCAATTCCATGTTACAAATTGCTAAATGATTGATATTAAATAGGATTAATTGATACTGTCTGTCAACTAATATTTAAAAAAACAAAAATCTATGTTCTAAACGTTTTGAGAAATAAGATTAAAAATAATATTTATACATATCAATATTTTGTAGGTATTTTTTGAAGGAGTAGAAAGTAAAATAGCCTCAGGTGTTAAACCTGAAGAAGTCGGATACCAGCTAGCATTCAGTAAACAGGAACTGAGAAAAGTTATCAAGGAATATTCTGGGAAAGAGGTAAGGAGACTAGTTACCCTAAAGTAAACTAGAAAATATTCTACAAATTTAAAGTCTGAAAGATATAATATATATTACTGTAGTTTAAGTAACAATATTCCTCAACCTCATCTACACTACAAGGCAATTGTTCAAGCTCTAGAAGTTTTTGTTATGTATAATGAATAAAGTAATTGTAATGTATACATAATGAGACAGCAATCTAACAATGATGTATATATTAGCCTATAACAATGCAGTCTGAAGCGTGTTTTTCTTTGAATGATCAATATCTTTAGCAGAAAGTTCATGAGGTATGTAGATGTTGGGATTATGAATTAGAGTTTTCAAAAGGAAAACTTAACAAATTGTGTCCAAGTTTTGGTGCAAGTACAGTACTACAGGTATAAACAACTTGTTTAAACAAACTTTATTCATTTAAAATTGTCTAGAAAAAAGGACTATAACAGTCAATTCTCAGTTTGAGATTTGTTAAGAGTTTTATCTATGACAATTATATCTAGTTGAAACCTTGAGGTTAAGTACATGGATATTGCTTATAATTTCTAAGAGGGTCATTTGAATTTAAACATGACTGCAAAGATGCCAAATTATTTTCTAGGTGAAGAAAGGCTTGGACCATGTTTACAAAAAAGTAGAAAAACATTTATGTGAAGAAGAAAATTTGTTACAGGTAACAAATAAATATTTAATAAAGGCAACAGTATACCTGTGTCATAAATTGATTGAGAAAAAAACAAATCTGGGTTACAAACCAAAACCTAGGTATAAATAAAGCAATAGAAGTATACAGGTGTTCAAAAGTCATAAATTGATTGAGAAGAAAACAAATCTGGGTTACAAACCAAAACCCAGGGATAAATAAGGCAATAGAAGTATACAGGTGTTCGAAAGTCATAAATTGATTGAGAAAAAAACAAATCTGGGTTACAAACCATGACCCAGTGATAAATAAGGCAATAGAAGTATACAGGTGTTCAAAAGTCATAAATTGATTGAGAAGAAAACAAATCTGGGTTACAAACCAAAACCCAGGGATAAATAAGGCAATTGAAGTATACAGGTGTTCAAAAGTCATAAATTGATTGAGAAAAAAACAAATCTGGGTTACAAACCAAAACCCAGGGTTAAATAAGGCAATAAAAATATACAGGTGTTCAAAAGTCATAAATTGATTGAGAAAAAAACAAATCTGGGTTACAAACCAAAACCCAGTGATAAATAAGGCAATAAAAGTATACAGGTGTTCAAAAGTCATAAATTGATTGAGAAAAAAACAAATCTGGGTTACAAACCAAAAAGATAAATAAGGCAATAGAAGTATACAGGTGTTCAAAAGTCATAAATTGATTGAGAAGAAACAAATTTGAGTTTCAAACTACAACTAAAAATTCAGATATTGTATACACATATATGAAGACTGACAAGGTAATATAAGGACAAAGTTAACAAAGAACAAAACTAAAACATCAGCAGAAAATAAAAAAAAATACATTAAAATACAAAACCCAAAATTAAAACCTTAAAGGTGACTAAAAATGATAAAAAAAACAGGACAAGATAAAAATTCACAAAACACTTTGTCTTTATGATGATTTTATTTTATATCAGTAAATTTAAGGTTGGCAAAGCAACAATGACATTTACATAAATCTCAAAAAGAACATTTTGAAGATTCCTATAAAGTCTTTGAAATGTTGTGGATTGAATTACTATATTAGCATATTGCCTATGACAATATAATGGGATTATGCATATGGGAAATGAAAAATATCTGAAATGTTCACTATTGATATCATACATAGTTAAAAACATTCTATTCAAAGGTCAATTGATACATTAACAAAACAAAAAAAATCAGCAAAGAAATAATTACCCAAATACTTTGACATTTAAAACTCTAAACTTAAACTATTGAGAAGACAAGTAAAGTAATGAAAGCCAAACATGCAAGACAAAAGAGGAGGGAACAAAAAAAGTCATGAGGAGTGAGGAATAAAATTCTTTCCAGGATATGATATTTAACCTGCTAACAATATTCACGTCCTCATGAATTATATCAAATGTTCACCACAAAAACAACATATAAGACGGAACAGTATTTAATGTAAACAACACTCAAAGTTGTAGGCAACACTGACTCATCACAAAACCTAGAAATAGTTTTTAAATATATTTATGGTTTAACTCCTAATGATAGTTTGTGAATTAAGTTAATAGAATATGTTGGAAATTATTGTGATAATATAACCAGGAACATTAAAAATTAGCATTTTTAAACACATGTTGATTAGATATAAAGGTATAACATATAGGTAGTGATAATATAGACAGTGTGACAGATGTGGACCAATGATTTAAAATTATGTATTTTTGGTCTGCATTCTTTGTACAATTGTTTCAATGTGTTTTCAACACTGTAGTTCAAAGAGTATTTAAAAAAAGAAAGACTTTGTTTTTGTCATTTTCATTTGACCTGCATAGTTTAATGGTAATGACAATTTTCTGTTATTACATTTTATATCAATGCAGAAAGAGAGTCACATTTTAAAATAAACTCTTATAGGATGAGAAGTTTCAGATCTTTTTTATTCGTGTGCATGGGCAACTTTCGTTAGAACTAACAACTCATTTGGCTCAATATTTGGAATTCAGGTCCAATTTATTTTGTGAAAATGTTCCAAAAGTTTTTTTTACACATTTCATTATCTGTCATGGTTACAAATTCTAAGGTTATTTATGTTTTGCTTTGGAAATGTTAATAATGCCATTTTATTCCACACGCATAAGTCTTTTTTCTATTGTAGGTAGTATGGTTTTCAATGCAGGAGGAGTTTATCAAACAAATAAAACATTATGAGGACCTTATAAATAAATGTTATCCAGATTCTGGTATATCATTATCATTTAGTGTCACGGACGTTCTTCAATTCTTCTCAGAAATAGCACAGGCCCACTGAGAGGTCAGTTACAGAAAAAACGAAGGCAAGAGATTCAAAGACTGAGAGAGTACGGACATTTATAAAAATAAGTGCTTTAAATCGTTTCTTATAGTTTTGCCTTCATGCATCTGATGTATATGTGAGGGAAATCGTTTAAAATTGTTTCGAATATTCTTTTCTACCTTCATCAGAGTTATATAATATAAGAGTTATATGTACCAATGATTATACCCGATAAAAACATTGGAAAGGACAATAAAGAAAGTGTTCTATAAAACACAAATGAAACTAAGCACTTTCCTGTGGTTGGTATTTTTCACTCTAGTTTATAAGGGCCAAGTTATCTTAATACTTGGAACACAGCTGTACTCATATTGAATTAATTTAAAATTTGTATTGTAAACCTATTTCTTATGTGTTATTTGTATGATACAATATAATATATAAAATGTATTTATTTCAGTGCTTGCTTGTTAATAAAGTGCAATATTTTGATCATCTAATAAAATTTCCGAAATCAACTGCTTTTCACTTTTAGTCCAATTCAAAACTATACGTAATGTTAATATAATGTTTTTTATGAGCATGATACAAAGTCTTGCCCGTCCCTAGGATTTTCATGGCATTCCATCTATGCCATCGATTTTTCATGGAAAAAGGATGGAAACAATGTTAAATTTGATTAAATTCCATGAAATTTATGGCAAATATTTTCCATGGTGAAAATTGCCATCGTTTTCATATTTGCCATGAAAGAACTTCCATGGAAAGGATGACAATCTATGACAATCGATAGCAAAGTTTGGACTTTATCTTTTTTGGGGGATGGAAACGATGGCAAATTTAGACTTTGAAATTTTAAAGGAAGGCAAACGAAGGAAAATCAGCACTTAGAATTTTTCTAAGAAGAAAATGAAGGCAAATTGGACTTGAATATTTTCAAGAAAATCAACTTAGAATAATTTGATGATTTGAAACATAAAAAGTTACTGAAAAAAAATACTCTGCAGGGCTCAGCTTGATACCACAGCAGAGGTCGTACCCTGAACAGTTAAGGCAAGTATAGACACAACATTAAAGTGAGAGGGTTAGCGCTATAGAACCAGGTTTAATCCACCATTTTCTACATTTGAAAATGCCTGTACCAAGTCAGGAATGTGACAGTTTTTGTCCATTCGTTTTTGATGCGTTTTGTTATTTGATTTTGCCATGTGATTATGGACTTTCCCAATTGATCTTCCTCTAAGTTCAGTATTTTTGTGATTTTACTTTTTGATACAGCTCTAAATTTGGATTGTCATTAAATATTTGACACCGCATAGATTTTGGACAAGGAACTTAAAAAATTTAAATTTACTTTTTATGGTCCAATATTCAAAATATAAATACAGGGTTAGATTCAAAAGTTCAAAGAACCCCTTATATTCAAATTTTGTTGAAATCAAACAAAATTTTTATTTTTAATTTGACCCTTATGTGGACCAATTTGTAAACAGGACCCAAAGTAAAAAATCTGAATATACAGTTAGATTGTGCATATCAAAGAACCTTGAGGAATCAGTTTTTGATGAAATCAAACAAAGTTTAATTTTGGACCCTTTAGACCTCCTCAATGTAAACCAATTTGATAACCATGATAACGGGGCCAAAAAAATCAAAAATCGAAATACATGGTTAGATATATATCAGCGTATCAAAGAACTCCTTATATTTAATTTTTGTTGAATGCAAACAAAACATTTTAATTTTGGAGCTTAAGGTGGTCACAATGGACCAACTTAAAAACTTGACCAATAATCAAAAATCTAAATACATGATAAGATTCAGCATCTCAAAGAACACAAAGAAATTAAAATTTTTGTTATAATCAAACTCAGTTTAATTTTGGACCATTGGGACCTTAATGTGGACCAACTGGAAAACCGGACTAAAAATGAAAAATCTAAATACACAGTTAGATTTGGCATATCAAAGAACCCTAACAAGTAAGAATTCAATTTTTAATGAAATCATACTTAGTTTTATTTTGGACCTTTTGACCTTAACGTAGACCAATTTGAAAATGAGACCACAAATTGAAAAAAAAAGTTTTAAAAACAAAAATTCATGCATCTAGAAAATGACAGTTGAATAGCACAGGTAACAAAATTATGGTAGCATATGAGACTATGGAACAAAGAACTAAAAGTGAATATTTTAATAACTACATACATTTACATACATTTTTAAGGGACATTGTTTTGAAAAAAAATAGATTATCTGCCTGAACATTAGGATTTATAATTATTTTTAAAGAAGATTTGTATTAGTAGCATATGATAGTAATTGTTTGAAGGTTGCCTCAACACAGTTTATGGCTATGAAAGGTCACCTTTGTCAACATCTACAGGCAGGTCTCAAACAATTGCAAACATTACGTGTTTGACCATGGGTCATTAAGATGAAAAGTATGAAATACATCATGATTTACTAGGTAAAAGCCAGATTTCTTTGACATTTATTAATTTTTATGTGCAAACATTGAACACTTTACAACAATCATCTTTGTTTATGGATGTATTTTTTGTTCCTCTGCGTTCGTCATTGAAAGGTCACTTAACTTAAGATTTGCCTTTTATTTTCTTATTTTTAAGTAAGGATAAATTATACAAATTGTTACTCATAAATTATTTTTATAAATGTAAATGTTTTTTGAAAATTTACAACAATTTGGTAAAGAAAGTCTTTGTAATAGTAGGAAAACTTTTATATTCAAATTTAGTTTTAATTCAGAAGATAAGGCTTATTTATCTACATGTTTTGTTAAAACAATGAATACTAATGAATAGTTTATGGTAAAGTGATGTGTTATGATTGCCAATCAGTAATCAAAAAGTTCATATGACATGGATTTGGGAAATAAAAGGAATTCATCACCAGACATGGCAAAATTTTTAAAACAACTGAATGTATACGTAGCTGCCATATTAATCAGAAAACAAAAAACTTGTAAAAACACATGCACACTTAGCACCTATGAAAACAACTTGGTGTTCTCACTTGAGTATTTGAGATTTTTAGTTTGACCCAAAACCCACTGTTATGAGTTTTATGTTTGCTTCACTCAACAAAGAACTTAGTACGAAGGATAAAAAGGAAATACTAACTCTTGATGGATAGTAGTTGTTTCATTGGCAATCATGCCACACCACACCTACTTAAAACTAGTGTCAGCTCAAGATTCCAAATATCAAGCTGAACAAATAAAAATGTTTAAAGGATAAAAGTATGACATTCTATCGAAATACTTGCAGTTGTCATGCATAGAACAGCACATTCAAGAAAGGTATTCATCAACCCAAATGGCAAAATGTTAAACAGATGAAATAAACAAATGAAGCTGCAATATTAATCAGAAAACAAAAAAACTTGTAAAAATTCATGCACACGTAGCGTATACAACTGCATACCACATGTCATTGACCAATCACTAGTGGTCCCCCATAAACTGTCATTATCACAAACTAATGCATATTAATTAATTAAATGTTTCAATGTCAAAAGATCATGAATGAGGGGGCAGGGGCAAATAAAATGGGGTTCTTATTGCTCAGTCTTCAGTATTTTTATGTTTTGTGTTGGACATTTGGGTTTGTCTTTATGTCTTTTGCCATGACGTTAACAGTTGATATTCAACTTTTTAGTTGAATATCCCTTTGGTATCGTTATCCTCCTATAGGTGATGTGTTTCCCACTGGTTTATTATGTAACCTGGATTTGTTATTTTTCAATCGATTTATGACTTTGGCACAGCGGTATACTACTGTTGCATTCATTTATACATCTTGTTTATTCTAGAAATAGTATAAGGAGTATAATCATATTTTATTTTCACAAACTTATGTGAGTGTTTTTGTTTAATTTCATACGCTCCTGATGTCGTAATTACAATCCCACTCCCTTTTCACGAATGTAAACGACCGTTTACCGGGTTTGTTATAACATGAGCAACATTAGCAACATGAGCAACATGACGGTTGCCACATGTGGAGCAGGATAAGTAAACCCTTCTGGAGCACATAAGATCCCCCTCTCAGAGTTTGCTGTGGTTCGTGTTGCTGAGTCTTAAGTTTTCTATGTTGTGTCTTTTGTACTATAGTTTGACTGTTTCATTCTTTTTAAGCCATGGCGGTGTTATTTTGTTTCCGATCTAGGAGTTTGAATGCACCCCTGGTATCTTTCGCCTCTCTTTTGATAAAGATCCTGTTTTTTTCAGTATCACCATATACAAATTCACCTTTTTTGATTGATAAGACAAAACAACAATTACAACAAATATGACATAACAGTCTTTTTGGAGCACATGATATCATCCTCTTTGTTGGTGGTGTTCTTGTTGCTTAGCATTTATAGTTATCAAAGGTACCAGGATTATAATTTAATACTCCTTACGCGCTTTTCGTCTACCTAAGACCCATAAGTGACGCTCAGATCAAAATAGTTATAAAGCCAAACAAGCACAAAGTTGAAGAGCATTGAGGTACCGAAATTCAAAAAAGCTCTGCCAAATACAGCTAAGGTAATATATTCCTGGGATAAGAAAATCCTTAGTTTTTCGAAAAATTGAAAGTTTTGTAACAGGAAATTTATTAGATAGTTTCTTTCTTGTGTTTTATAGACTTTTTTTTTCTTTTTTTAAATGTTTGCCATCGCATTGTGAGTTTGTTTTCAGCATACACGTTTTTAAATATTCGTTCACCTCTCCCTCTTGAACGTAAGATTAAATTTAGTTGGATATTAAATCGTATCAAATGCCACAGATGCTTAATTTTATATTATTCACATTTGCAAAAACAAGAAAGTGATAGTTTTCAACGTGATTTATTAAACTGGCATTTCACAATTTTGAAGGCATTTCCTGAAGACACAATTTCTTATCTTGCAATATTGTATATTGTTCCAAAACTGCAACAAGAAATCGGGTAAATAATTATAATATTTATAGATATGAGATGTGTTGACGAAATCGCCCGCTTATTTTGGTAATTTCTCATCTAACAAGCATACCACATCCATATCTGCGCAATCATGTTAATATCCTAGAAAAATATATAAAATATAAACACAAGGACATACGAAAATAATGTTTAATTCAAATCTTCAAGAATTCATAATAGAACAGTATTTATAACAGGAAGACAAAGTGTTTGTTAACAATTGTTAACTGACTCATATATTTAAAGATACCAAACTTTGCAATATACAAGTATCTATGGAACAAGCAAAGGCTGTTATGTAAAAATTACTTTCGTTGAAATCAGTGATTTGATGTGGAGCATAAATGCGTTTTCCTGGTTATACGTAGCAGCAATTACATATGAGTATTGATATTTTGTCTTTTCATATTTCTAAATGTATTAGAATTAATGTTTTTTTTTGTGCAGTCAAAGCTGAATACAATTTTTTTCCATAATACATGTTGTGGAAATGTTATAATCTTGCATAACCTAGACTTTATTATTTCTCATAGAAGACATTAAATTTTCTCTGGTTTATAATTTTTATAACCAGTTTTCTTTGCTTTGAATTATAAGCCAAACAGTCAATTTTTTTTAGTCCCTTTGTTTTGACAGTTTTGTATTGTTTACAATCAGATGACACATGCTGTACTGATTCGTCCTTACACACCACATACAGACTGCCATCTTGTAAAGTAGTCATCTTTCTGCATGGTGCAGGTAATGTAAGAGTATGGTGTCTGTTATCAATATGACTGTACCAGTACAGCTTGTTATAGTTGTAGTAGTTATTATGACGGTAAAATATTCTGTCACGAGAACCATGTAACCTGTAAGGACCACGGTACGTCTGTATTGTATGTACTACCTCTTCAGTCTTGTAATCTATGATCATTAGTCTGTTGTCACCAACCCCTACCACTAAATTATTATTTATAGTTGTGATGCCAATCCACCACCTCATTCCAGGTATAGATATTGATTTAAGTTTGATTTTAGTGTTTATGTCATACATCTCTATACACTCACTTTGTCCCACTGTAACAGCAATTGTAAAGTTGTTGACTACTGTAATACACCATGGAAAATCTTGTAAATGTATACTGTCTACTTGTGAACCATCTGTATTACAGATCAGTATTCTCCTTTTGTCAGACACACACATCACCAGTCTGCCATCATCCATCATTACTATATCTGCTACAGTTCCGTTACAGTCCTTAGGAATTTCTGATGTCAGGTTAATCTTATGGTGAAGTTTAAAAACATCTTGCCCTAGTCTGTATGTGCATGTGTGGCCTTTAGCTGAAAGTAGGAAGTCACACATAGATTATTGTAGTATTTGCTGTTTATATATTGTGTGTTGTTTTATTTTGCTGTATATATATATAGTATTTATGAAAAAAAGATTCCATGCTTTAAAGCGAACGATGAACGGTCATACTAGAATGTTGTATTTTATTATCGATTTTAATTGAACAAATGAAGACATTTTAAATCAATTACAACTAGACAGCATCAGTGTTAGCAAAAATGCAACCCTATTTTCATTAATGAATGTAGTTTTTCCAAGGATGCATTATTAATAGATCTTTTTAGTTTTCATGTGTTTGATATAAACAGTTATTTTCAGTTAAAAAATAAACAGGCAACAAGCATGAATAGAGTTATTCAAAGATTTTCTTTCTTCAATGGCACCAGAATGCCATTTAATAGGAAAACCAATTGCATGATTGTACCCTTTATCATAAGATTATCAAAATAATTATACATACTATGAACTTCATGGTTTCCACATTGACAAGTACATCCATCTTTTCTGATATATAGGAGTATCTCCTGTGATATGATATAATACAAATAATTTATACCTATAACTTGCAATAAGAAAAATACATTTTAAGGGAGTCAATACAATTTTTACCTTATATTTATTCAACATTGTTACTTTTTGTATGATTTAATATAGTTTTTGGTGTAACAAAATCAAAATTATATTACCTAAGGGGTCATCCATAATTGTCAACCATTTTCCAAAGTGTACAAAACATATACCTTTTCAGACCTCCCACCCTTTCCAGAAAGTGTACATCAACCATTTTCAGATTTCAAGACAAGAATCAATAATTCTTAATAAAAAGAAGATCCTGTCTAATAAAGTTTAGGTTAATATAGAAATTTGCATTGAAAAGAATCTGAAACATATCTGACTGTTTTATTTCATTTGATGAAAAAAAAAGCGTACTGTAAAAATGTTGATTTTTTAACCCAATCCCCCCTAGTGTACCTTTTGTACACTTTGGAAAATGGTTGATAATTATGGATGACCCCTAATACACAGATTATCATAATACTGTTTTAAAGAAAAAAAGATGAAAAAGATGCGAATGAAAGATGCCAAATGGATATTCACAATCATAAATCGAAAATAAAAAATGTATATTAATATATAGGAACAAAATGTATGAAAAAGCTAGGGAACATAAAGCCAGAATTTAGATAAAACAGGTAAGCATACATGACAATCCTGAAGTTCTTGCTTTAGATATACAAGTAAACCGGATTTTTGTTCGTGTTTGGTGTACTTGAATGGAGGTAATTAAGATACAGTAAGTGGTAATAAATGTTATAATGTATCTACCTGTATGTAAGCATTTTGTCCGTGTATATCAGATCTAATACCTTGAATTGAAGTATCCATCTGAAAAAAACCAACAGTAAAGACATTTCAATTATCTAACTGTGTAATTAGTTTGTTATTTCTTTATCATTTATGGACATTTAACTTGCGTCCCTATTTCATGAAAAGTAATTTAGATTTAATTGGGGTACAGTTTACTCGTGAAACATATAAATCAAAGTGGAACATAAGGTACTACTTGCATAGTAGAGGATTTTTCCTCTTTTCCTTCACTATGTCTAATGCTTATGCTTCACTATATCTTTGTTTGGGGGCCAGCTGAAGGACGCCTCCGGGTACGGGAATTTCTCGCTGCATTGAAGACCTGTTGATGACCTTCTGCTGTTGTTTTTTTCTATGGTCGGGTTGTTGTCTCTTTGGCACATTCCCCATTTCCATTCTCAATTTTATTCTTTTGAAGTTCATGTAATTTCCTCATTCACTTTGATTTGTATCTTCTTATTTATGAGATTTTTACATGGGTTTAATACTGTTTCATCCAATTCATTTAGTGTAAAAATGGTAATAGGCTTTTGCATTATGTTTAAAATAAGATGTTGTGAAATCAAACGCATGAACAATTTGGACAAATAAAGATGAAATAATTATTGGGGACATGTACTGTGAGGTAAAAAAAAGAGACTCTGTACTGTACGAGTAAAAAAAAGTAACAAACGCATGAAGCTGTAAAATTTTATTGAAGACCCGGTTAACATAAAAAAAAATAATCTTTGTTTTGAATTAGAGTTGGTGTAGCCAAAAGAAGAAGACTACAGTGTTAAAGAGCTTATTAAGAACACTCAATTGAAAGTATTAATATGTCAATAGTGAGATAATAGAGTTGCTAAATTTTATCTATGAAACATATGTAATTAGAAGGGTTAGTTACCTCATCAAGTTTTTTATGAATGTCCAGTAGATTAAGGGTGTAGTTGTTACACAAAGCCTCATCCAATGGTCTTCTCTCAATTCTTATTATGTCATCTTGTTTACAAGGGTCAAGTTGTAGGACAAAGTTTGTCAGGTCTGTCCAGAGGCTTTTGTATTCTGTCTGTGATATTCTTCCTGTGGTATTGTGACTTAGGTAGTCATTCTTGTACTGTCGTAAACCCTGTACTGCAGCATCATCGCCTGGTGTCAGATTATTGCAGTTCAACAATATCAGACTGGATAAGGTGATATCAAGATCTTCTAGTTGAACAGGATTAGCTGTGAACCTGCAGTGGCAATCATGAAGGGCAAGGCCAGGTTTCTCTGAATATAACCGCTTCCATTGACAATAGATGAGTGGTAATGATGGATGGTTATAACAGTTTGGTGTATCAACACAGCACCGTGCATTTCTGTGACGTAGATGAAATAGGATGTGTATTACTGGCTGTGTGTTGAGGAAAGCCTGTAGAGATAGTAGTCCTTTACGTGTGTAGTCTCTTTCCAGTCTGGTCCTAAACATTGGTGTCACAACCTCCAGTATAACAGATCCTACTATAAAATATCGTCTTTTATCTTCATTGTCCATTCTGTAATATTACAGACAACAAAGATATAAAATGTCCGAGAAAAACTAGCAAAGTAAAGACAACTCTAAACTCAAGCATTTTAAATTTAATTAGAATATAAACTGCAGTGTTAAAAGTTCTGTATTACTTTTACTTTTGTATAATGTTAACTAAAGGCAACAGTCGTATACTGCTGTTCAAAACTCGTAAATCGATGGTCAAAAAAGAATTCAAATATTCCATAACATAGAAGAGCGATGTAATAGCACATTATATGAAAAAACTAAAAACGTCAGTTGAAAAGGGTTTAACTTATCGGAGTAACACTACAAAGAAGAAGAAAAAAATAAAACGTAACAAAAATAATGCCTTTACGTAGCAGGATAATTTTACATCCTCACATAAAAAAACATAGAGTACTTGACATACGTTATATATTTACTGGCAAGTAGGTAGTTTATAGCGAATAAAAACTAATAAAAAAATCTTGTACTATAGAATGAAATATCAATCAGTACGCATCTAACATCTAATGGATTTAGTATAGAAAAGTCACCAACAGTCAGGAAAAACATGATCTTGTACAAAACCAATATAGAAGTATTGACATTCATATTTATTATAGAACCGTCAATGTGTATATGTATATGTATATAACTATATTAGTTCGGTTAATGTGCTATGAAATAACGTTTAAATTTTAAACCATAATGAATAGGATAATTTTAACTCGGCCAGATCAAAGCTACCGGACCTTAGCCGAGTTAAAATGGTAGTGTAGTCATAAGAAGCAAATATTCCGAAGTGCAAATGTCCTGTATAAAAAGCGCAAATTTCATATAAATTGGAGCGCAAATGTCCTTTTAAAAAAGCGGAAATGTTCTATGTAAAAGCACAAATGTCCTGCGCAGTATCATAAATATCAGCCTTTGAGTCTAAAACTGAAATTCAGTTTTGGTAATAATCTATCTCCATCTATTTGAGCCCTTAGTAATGCATTTTAAACGTTAGTGTTATAGCATACTTACATCAAACTTAGTTGTTTTTCTATCTAAAAGTCATATTGTTTTTGAATCCTCACAGAAAATGCAATGTCGATGTTGTATGGAAATACCCTTTCTATTTATAACATAAGTAATGTGATTATTTTCGATACAATCTCATAAAAATAAGTCAGAAAGGTTTTGATCTAGTGCCATATAAATTTATATATAATCAACTAATCATAAACAAATCAATATTTGTCAATACACAACATTTAAATTCTATGTCTTATCATTATATGTATCGATAGTATCTATATTCCTATTCAATACTTAAACTAAAGTAATATTCAATTCTTCAGGAATAATCAGAAACAAAAAATAATTTGTTAATTGCAATTTAGGCATACGAGTTTCTTTATATTGATGGTCCATATTTTATAAAGAAAAGGAGGCTGTGACTGGAGATAAACGAGCTTAAGTTTTAAGATATATAGAGACTACTTACTTCAACACCAACAAAAACAGAGTATTTTCTATTGTTGACATTGATACTGGTATTCTATTAGCAGATCTAGAATAATCAACGATTTGTCATGTAACTGTAGTTCCCACAACGATCGCACGAGGGAACTTCTCCTGACATCAACTGTTTAGTGAATAATTCAATAATAACATATATTGTACTCGATTCGTTCAGAATGTGCTTTTTATTTTAGGTATGCTGTGATGGTAGCATTTTCTCCAACTCCCCTGCATATCGTTAACTTGGATTTGTATAATAGCTCAAATTAAAGCTGTGACATTTACATTAATATAGTCAAATTTCTGGGTACAAAGTAAAATTATTATTATCTTGTTATCGCTATATCTCTAAAACCGTAAAAGATTTTAGCAAACTGTTTCACCAAATTGTTCGTCTGCTCTTGAGAATGATTTGGTTTATTTGACTTGAGTGATCGGAAGACATCTTATGGGAGTTATTTCCCTTTGAAAATTGAAGATAAGCGATTTGTTGGATAAATTCATACGTTAAAAGTCGTAGAGGCCTACAGTCTTTTGATATGAAATTCTTGGTCCATTTGAAGGAAATTGAGGTCAAGGTCAAAGGTCAAGGTCATGTTCTAAATTTAGAATTTTGCTTGTTATCGTTATTCCACAGAAACTGTGACAGTAACTGATATGATGTGTTTCCCAAATAACTGTTTACAAAAAGGCGGAACTTCAATCTATTTCAGTCGAAGTGTTTTAGTTAACCCTTATAGGAGTTTTCTCCCCTTATGTATTTGAAAACAGTTTTTCTCCACAACCATACAAATGATTGACCTGCGGTCTTTTGATTTGAGATTACTGACCTATGACCTTGAAATTGAGGTCAAGGTCAAAGGTCAATTTGACGTTCTAGATTTTACCGTTGCTAAAAGTTATTTCTAGTTCATTATAAAACAATTAAGTCTACTTACTGCATAAACTTATTAATCTTATCTTTTTTATATCAGTTTGATTTACCACATTACATCAAAACGGAGTGACATTTTCTAACATCTTTTTTTAAATTTCATTCTTATTATCGAGGTGGAAAGACCTTCAATTGTTCTCTGATGAATTGGTTTTTAATTGTTTTTGTTATTTTGAATACCAGGAAGGCCTTTGTGATGCGACTTTTTGCTTAAAAATATCTCTTTTCGTACAAAAACGTTTTAATATAATACATTCGATTACCACTGATAATCTACAGATTTTCACTCTTTTTATGGTCCTCTGTCTGCAATTCAGCACAAATGATTAAGCTAAGTCACTTGTTTAAATTTGCAATATACCCAAGGTAAAGCCAAATTCAGGCAGGTTGGAGGAAACATTATTTTGACTGAAATCTATATTCGATCCTACTTATACAATATTGGTAGTTTAATTGTTATTAAAGATAAATACGAACAAAAAACGAATCACAAACACAAACACTGACCAAAAAAGACAAACAAACAAATAACATACACAATACACAACATAAAAAACTTACGACTAAGCAATACAAACCCTACCAAAAAGTGGGGGATCTCAGGTGCTTCGGAAGGGAAAGCAGATCCTACTCCACATGTGCATCCCGTCGTGTTACTCATGTTATAACAAACACGGTTGAAAAGAGAACGGTATTGTAGTTACGACATTAGTGAATTTGAAATCATCCCTTCGTAAAACGAGCTGATTTGTGCTATGATCTATCCGTTTTACAGATGAAAGCGAATATGTTCCTTGTGTCTCACCTACCATCCCGTTTTCCTTTCACGAATGTGATATACCGAATTAGACTTATAACCAGGTTTGTACTTGCATGAGCAACACGATGTTTACCACATGTGGAGCATGATCTACCTACCCTCTCGGATCACTTAAATCATCTCTATCATTATTTGGTTGGGTTCGTTTTGCTTAAGTTTGTGTTGTGTTTTGTGTCCTATTTTTTGTCTGTTTGTCTCTTTCTGTTTGAGCCATGGCGTTGTCAGTTTATTTTCGATTAATGAGTTTGAATGTCCTTCTGATATCTTTTGCCTCTCCTTTCACAAGAATGATAGTTTGATGACAAAGTATGACGAAAAAAAAAACCCGCTCACTTGACGCTTTTGTCCAGGTGAGCTTAAAAACAATATCTCTGAGCAGATATAAAACTTGACTTTTAATATCAGAAAATATTGCATTTAAATGTATTTGAAAATATTTGTATTTTAAAATGTCACATGTTTCTTAAGAAATCAAATTAAAAAGTATATGGGTATCATCAACTAAAGCTAAGTATAAAAGGGCTTCAATGAAATCAATCTTTATTTGGACAAAAATGTTTTGATAATGTTAACATTCCTTGATTCGTAGATTTCATTATTTCTCATAGAAAATATTGAATATTCCCCAGTGTGGGGTTGTTGTGACCAGTTTTCTTTGATTCGTATTATATGCAAGACCACAACGTTTGTTAAGTCCCTTCGCTGAAACAGTTTTATACTGTCTACCATCCGACGACACATGTTGCAATGAACTATCCTCACAAAGCACATATAGACTGCCATCTTGTAGTGAAGTCATCCTCCTTGGTTCTGATGGTAGTTTAAGATTGTAATGTATGTCATCTGCATAGCTGTACACGTACAGATATTTGTTGTTGTTGAAATATTTATCACAGTAGAATATTTTGTCGCCATGACAATGTAATTTATAAGGACGACATTCGGTCACTATTGTCTTTAACTCCTCTTCTCCCTGATAATCTATGATTATAAGGCTGTTTGCACCACATACAACCAACTTGTTGTCTATAGTTGTAATGTCTCTCCACCTCCACATTCCAGGTACCGAAATTGATTGAAGTTTGAGTTTACTATTTATGTCATAGATGTCTACACATTCACTATTCATCAGTGTTATAGCAACTGTTAAGTTGTTTATAGGTGTAACATAACATGGTCCACCCTTTACGTGAATACTGTCTGTCTGAAATCCTTCTGAGTTACAGATCAGTAGGTTGTAGTACTGCCAAGGAAAACAAATGACAAGTCTACCATCATTCATCATTACTATATCTGAAGCATATCCTTTTAAGCCATCAGAAATTTCTGATATCAGATTAATCTTATGATTCAATTGGAAGATATCTTGTCCTAGTTTGAATGGTTTGATTATGGATCGTTTGTCTTTTTCTGAAAGTAGCGATCAATTATAGATTAACGTTGAGGTTGAAACAAAAAGTAAAATCACCAAAATACTGAACTCCGAGGAAAATCAAATAAGAGATGTGGTTATCTTTTAATGCTTACAATGTAACGAATGTGGACTGTTAATTAAAACTTGTATGATATAAATTGTTATTTTCTAGTTATTTGAATCAATCGAACAGAAATAATTTTAAATAATATTTTGAAAGAACAATGATCTCAAAGGTTAGAGTAGGGCTTTTAAGTAGGTGGTAAAATTGAGTGTAGTACTAAGTTGTAAATAACCTTTTTATATCATTTAATTACTTTATAATTATACATACCTTGTAGTTCAGAGATTCCAAATTCAGAAGTACATCGATCTTTTCTGATGTATAAAAGTATTTCCTGTTAAACAATAAAAGGCATTTTATACATATCATGCAGCGAATACAATACAACTAGGAGAAATGAAAACAGTTTTCATTATGTGTTTACTTGCTCCTGATCCAATATCATGTCGAAACTGTGTATATATAAGGGAATGCATGCGTTTTACACACAGGTTATAACATCGTTACACTTAGTCTATTAGAGAACTGATTAGTATTGATATCATAGTCGAGTGGAACATGATTTTTCTATTGGTTGTTAGTGGCCTTGAACTAGTTTTCAATATTAAAATATATCGGTGTTTTGTGTTTTGTGTCTTATGTCTGTATAACTAGCACTTGTGTTTGTTCTTCAAAGATTTGTACAAAACTATTGAGTTAAAATCAGTTGCAACTGATTGTTCGCAGTTTTTTCTATGGTTGTGCTGTCACACTACTGTTTTAGTTCAGAGGAGTATTCAACGCCCACAAACATGATTACCACGATATATTCATCGATGGACTTAAATGCAGTGGTTTTCCTTGGTCCATGTTTAACATGTTTTTTTTTTATCAATTGTATTATTACAAGTTTAAGCGTTGATGTTCACGTTTGAACTGTTTAACATTTTTCTTGTCGGAGCTTTTTATAGCATGCCAAACTTTTACACCAATCCATGAAACCCTCATTTTCTAACCGCAGTAAATTATTCTAATCCTTTTTAACTCCACTCATTTTGGTGAACAAGTAAATATAAATGTTTTTTTAACGTATCTACCTGCATATAAGCATTTTGTCCTCTTATATCAGATCTTATATTTTGAATTGAAGTATCCATCTAAAACAAAAACAAGAGTATTTTTATTAGTGGTTATATTTTTCCATATCTTTTTTTATTGCCCTAAATGCACATCATCGATTTCCATATTTCACTGGAATTTTAGACATATCTGACCTAATCATTCAAGTAATGGATATGCATGGGTTGATGTGATTATTTCAATGAAGAAAGATGGACAAAATCCTTTAAGAAAGCAAACCTTACAATTGTTTTGAATATTTTTCTTTATGTCATACTATGCTCTGACAAATTTAAATATTTTGTTGCTGATTGAATATTATGATTGAAAGTAAAAATACTATCAGAAAAAATACCACACTCAGATGTATATTCCAAAAGTGAAAGTCCATAAAAACTAACAAAATCAAAAGTCCGAAAACCACAATTTACCAAATGTAAGCGTGGCATTTTATTCTTATTCCACCATGTTTGCCTTTGAAGAAAGTCGCATCGAATTATCAGTATCAGATACATAAATGTATCGTGTGATCTAGTTGAAGTTTTCGCCATTTTTCAACAGTAAGTCAAAGTTTGTTCATCAATCAGATTTTTAAGTTTGTCCATCAATCAGATTTTTAGGTTTGTCTGAATCCTAATGTTGGATCTATTTATTTGGGGTACATTGTACAGGTCATCGACACAGATAGTTTTTGCCGATAATGGTAGTGTTAGTAGTTGCTCTGTGCTTGTGATAAGAGACGATTTTTTGTTCTTGAAAACACATTTTGAATTTCTAAGAATGCATCCAAGCCTCATTTGGTACAGATTTTGTCAATAAATATTATTTCCTAGGGTACTATGCTGACATATATAAATTTAACATCATGAACATAAAATATTTAGATTGATGTTTGAAAATTACCTCATCAGGCTTCTTATGAATGTCCAGTAGATTAAGGGTGTAGCTGTTACACATGTCCTCGTCTAGTGGTCGTTTCTCCAACCTCACCAACTCATCTTGTTTACTAGGGTCAAGTTGTAGGACAAAGTTTGTCAGGTCTGTCCAGAGGCTTTTGTATTCTGTCTGTGATATTCTGCCTGTGGTGTTGTGACTCAAGTAGTCATTCTTGTATTGTCGTAAGCCCTGTATTGCAGCAGCATCAGCTGGTGTCAATACACAGCAGTTCAACAAAACGAGGCTTGCTAATGTAACATCAAGATCTTTTAGTTGAACAGGATTTGCTGTGAACTTGCAGTGGCAACCATGAAGGGCATAGCCAGGTTTCTCTGAATATAAACGTTTCCATTGACAGTAGATTAGTGGTAATGATGGATGGTTACAACAATTCTGTCCATCAACACAACATCTTGCATTTCTGTGACGTAGATGAAACAGAATGTGTATTATTGGCTGTGTGTTGAGGAAAGCCTGTAGAGATACTAGACCTTTCGTGGTGTAGTCACTTTCAAGTTTTGTCCGAAACAATGGTGTGACAACCTCCAATACAACTGAACCTACTATAAAGTATCGTCGCTTATCATCCCTGTCCATCCTGTAATGTAAATGACAATTACAAAATACCCAGTGTAGTATTCAAAGTGAACTTGTGCAAAATTTCGCACTCTGTATGAAAGATTCACTTAAAATTATGCCGTCTGCTGGTTAATTAATAATTGAACATTGAAAAAATATCATCTAAAATAGATCCGATTGAAGATTGTATCAGATTGTTTACCGTTGTAGAAGGAAGTCCCGTTCAAATTGTCATAATATAAGTGATCACTGATTGATATCAATGCGGGTCAACTCACATCAAGCTTTATTGGTTTAATTATCTTTTAGCTAAAACCATTACTCTAGTAATCTCCAAAAGTAAAGGTAACTTCTTTTGACAATGGCAGCATAGTACGGAAATACCTGTTTCTAATTATAACATTTCTCATATGTCTTTTATCATAACAATCTGTATACACGGGTTGTTGTCAAGTAAGTTTAGATATTTGTGATTATATTTAGATTTGACTGATCTTTTATTATTCAATAAGCTACTGTTTGTGTCTTTTAATTGGAATGAAACAATGTAGGGAAGAATAACTAATCGATGTTTATAATTTATTTAACAATCACATTAAATATTTATTTCCTGTTATCCAAAGTTGATCAATAGTTAGTGTAATAGTCATACAAGATAAAAATAGAAACATGAATTACCTCCACCCCTCACTCTTTAAAAAAAAAACAAAAATTAAACAATTTTTATTTAAAAAATCACCTTTTTAATATTTTGTTGAAGTGCAATGTACAGTTATTTGACAATAAAATAAAATACACCATTAATGCAACAAAGAATTCCTTTCTATTACCTCTTTTATTGTTGATCTATCTGTTCTAGGAAGAAGAAGCTTCGACAGAAAATAAACGGATACCAAGAAAAACAATTTATTTTATAAGTTTTTTTTTTATCTTAAGGGGAGGATTAAATTTAACATCAAAAGACTTTATTCTGCATTTGTTTGTATCGAAATGGGTATTCTATGGGGAAATATGTCTAAAAAATTGGTTAATTCCTGATTTTGTTTTTAATTTTACGAGAGCAAAAGCTTAATATCCTTATAAAATGAATGTAATATGTTCATATTCAGAAGTATTTTTGGGCATTAATAGAAAATTGTTTTTCCATTGCATAAATCATAATGATATAGAACAGAGTTTGAAGGTATTTGTATTAAGCCGATATGTACAGGTTTTAAGATGTTTGCTTAGGTTATTTAATAGGGTTTTAATTAAAAAAAATATATATATGGTTTTACCAATATCTAACTCCAATATGTTTGCGATAGTTATATTTAAGGGAATGTTTTGAGGAAAAATTCATCACCTCGTAATGATATTGTGCACCATACGCGCCTTTTGTCTAGAATACGTTCATCAGTGACGCTTTAATCATAAAACTGAAAAGCAAAATATAGAAGGAGAATTAGAAAGGATTGATAAAGGACCCAAAGTATATATTAATTTGTAGGATCCTTTACTATAGATAATTTAGCTGATCTGTAACAATAACATCTCCATGCCTTATATATCATGTACTGCAGTACGCCGCTAGATTAAAACTGACGTGGAAAGGTAACACACGGCCAGCGAAAGCTCTTTTTTTTTAGAGCCCAGGTGGTCGTGTGGTCTAGCGGGACGGCTGCAGTGCAGGCGATTTGGTGTCACGATATCACAGTAGCATGGGTTCGAATCCCGGCGAGGGAAGAACCAAAAATTTGCGAAATCAAATTTACAGATCTAACATTGTTGGGTTGATGTTTAGACGAGTTGTATATTTATATATATATATATATATATATATATATATATATATATATATATATATATATATATATATATATATATATATAAAAGTGTTGCTAAATACTGCTTTAAGGGGTAGAACTCTTATTTTGAACAATTAAAATCTCTGAAAGCAAGTCATTAAATATATGAGACCATATCACCTAAATAGTGCTTATAAAAATCAACTATTAACAGCATATTAGTTTGCTTCCACTATGAATTATTTTCTGTAGATTTGGTATCATTTTCTACTAGACTTTCAATTAAGTAATGTTGAAGAAAAAATAAATAAAAAACATTGTAATACCCAGTCTTGTTTGATACATTGACTTATATCCCACAGATATATTTCATGTTGATGTAGTGCATCTGTGTTCAAGGAATAGCGCGTTTTATTTTTCAACTTATATTGTCTTTGTAAGTTAGTCATTTTGTTTGCAAAATTTATAAAGCATGGTACCAATTAAGTATGATCAACTTCTTAAAATTCCAACCAAGATCTCTTTTACTACACTAATGTACGGATGTTGAAGTTTTGTTACTCCTGTTATGAAATTGTTTCTTGAGTTATTGCCAATTGTGAGCGTTTCAATTGAGAACACTTGTTCAGGAAAATTTAAATAAAAAGTAAATTCACAAAAATACCGAACCCCAAGGTAAATTCAAAACGGAAAGTCCCTAGTCAGGAAAATTTACAAAAGACAGTACTTGTTTTGTGTAAGATTCTTCACAATCAGTTTTCAATCATGTTAAAGTAGTGCATCTGCTATCAAGAAATTGTTTGTTTTTAATTAAATTTATCTTGTCTTGGGAAGTTAGTCATTTTATTTTCAAAATTAGCAAAACCAATTAGGTATGAGCAATTTCTTCAAATTCCAATT
Organism: Mytilus galloprovincialis; assembly: GCF_965363235.1. Classification (NCBI taxonomy): domain Eukaryota; kingdom Metazoa; phylum Mollusca; class Bivalvia; order Mytilida; family Mytilidae; genus Mytilus; species Mytilus galloprovincialis. The sequence continues at coordinate 15,359,189 of NC_134845.1, read as the reverse complement.
CAGATCCAGTTTGACTTCACTTATGCACGGATGTTTAAGTTTTGCTACTCCTGTTATGAAATTGTTTGTGAAATTCTTGACAATATATACAGCCTTGTGAAAACTTGTTCAGGAAAATTTTCAAAAATGTAAATTACAAAAACACCGAACGCAGAGGAAAATTCAAAACGTTAATTCCATATTTAGGAAATATTACAAAAGACATTACTTCTTTTGTGTAATTAACTTCTCAAACAGTTTTCAATCAGGATCCTTGAAACTGCATATCTTAATTGCGAACACATTTAAATTGTGCATCTGCTATAATAAATTTGTTTGACTAATTTTGTCCATTATCTGTATGCCAATCCAGTATGTCTCTTCTCCTCTAGGAAACGTTTCTTAATTTTGTATAAATTTGTTTTACGACATAAGTTTTTGGATAAAAAACATAAATAGTTTGTGCATAATTTGTGTCGCAGTTGTTTAAAGTTTTTTCACACTTTCCAATTTCATATTTTCATATTTTGACAAAAGATCATTATAAATAAAGGCAACAGTAGTATACCGCTGTTCGAAATTCAAAATTTACATAATCAACACTCCACGCAACTTGGCCACTTTTGTATATAATTTATTTTAAGAATTCGACGGCCTTAAAAAAAAAAAACCACAGTATTGCTGAAAGTAATTTTATTCATATCGATTATTTTATCTATTACATGTAGGTGTGGACTTTATTTTAGTTACAATAATATTATTACCAACTCTAATTTTAAACCTACACTATTTATAGGTGCTAATTGTGAGTTACATAAATGACTACATGTCTCATCACAATAAATTTGATATCTTAGCTGATAATCGTTTTATACTAGAATAGTATTGTGTTTGCTTAAAATATCTTTATGCCTGTGTTGACCTTTAATTCATTATCAAATTGTGTCCTTCATAGCAATAGTTCTATTTTGACTTTTGTTTACGAATCAGAATGTTCGTTATATGTTTAGCACCATATACATATTCAATACTTTTACGCAGTACTTTTGACACTCAACGTATACCATTAATATAAATGGTACGTGACTTATATTTGATAAATTGATTAAAAGGTGTCAGTGTACGGTGAACTCTCCCATAAGGACAGCCAAAACACATTGGCTTAGTTGAACGTGAAGATGCACAAATCTTTTCAAATTGGTATGTTGGCTTAGGGAACTACTTCTGTTTGACTAATGTATGTTGTCAAAAGTCTTTAAATGTACAATACATGTAATTGAGCACGTCAGTTATTAGTTTTGTCTGCAACAGTCTAATTCGTGGTAGTATGATTCAATGTTTATTGTTAATAATGACATTTCATTCACAGCCTATCTGGTTCTCCGCTTCTATATGTAGTCTGGTTCTTCATGCATAGAGTAAATTAATATAGCAACTTAAACACCATAAGAATCTGATTTGTTAGTGTTATCAAGATGAATTATGCAATAACTTGAAAAATAATCTGCGAAATGTTCTTAATATGCAGTGAATTTGGAAATGTTCAACAAACTTGTTTCTCATGACACTTTGGAGTTCAAGTTTGATTTTAGTAATTGCATATTTTCTGTTCAGGATCATATTCCTCATCGCTGTATCATATGTAATAATAATGTAAGGAAAATTTTGTTTGCTAACATTTGCTGGCACAAGACTGATAGATCCCAAATAAGTACTATTGAGAATGTTAATGATATCAAATAAATTCTGTTTATGTGTTCAAAGGCTTTCTGTCACTGTTGCTATTTAATTCTAAAATTGGAATTCAGATTTTAAAAATGAGCCTCCAGTTAGGAAACAAATGTGTTCCTTTTTTCTATCTGTTCATCTGATTAATAAGTATTTTATCAAATCTAAGAAACGATTCTTTGGGGATTGAATTTATCGTAACTTTGCCAAAAGTAAGTAGATATAGGAAGATTTGGTATCAGTGACAATGAGACAATTCTCCATCCAAGTTACAATTTGTAAAATAAAACCACTATAGGTCAAATATAGTCTTCAACAAAGAGCCTTGTATCACACCGAACAACAAGCTATAAAGGGTCATAATATGACAAGTGTTAAACTTTTATACTAAATATTTTACCGCGAGAGCCAAGCATAGATGGCCAACCCATGGTTTAATCAATATAAATGTGAGCCCCAATGATTTATTTCTATTCTCTAAGGACACAGACAGCAATTCTTTTGGATCGAAGCGATCTATGTATTATAAGAAAGAAGATGTGGTATGATTGCCAATGAGACAACTATCCACAAAAGACCAAAATGACACAGACATTAATCACCGTACGGCCTTCAACAATGAACAAAGCTCATACCGCATAGTCAGCTATAAATGGCCCCGATAAAACAATGTAAAACAATTCAAACAAGAAAACTAACGGCCTTATTTATGTAAAAAAAATGAATTTGTCGATTTTTTTTTGCTGTTTTTGTAATTGAACAACTATTGATATTGACGAAAACGATAAAAAAAAATATGAAAAAGCGTTATTCTTAAACGATATACAATAACATATTATGTTATTTTTGGATAGTTGCAATTAACTATCTTAATTTTCTATAAGAGGATGATGACATAAAACAAATTCTTACCAGCATTTATATATGTTTTGACAACTTTCAGTTTTCCATTCGTGCATTACCCTTTAAACTCCTTATATTCTCACCTAATCGTTCATTGACGCCATGACCACCATCTGACGGTATGTAAATCATTCATGAAAATCATACGACATGGGAGTAGGATTTGAACAATCCAAACACGTCATGACGTTTTCCATTAGCTGACATATGAATACACTCAAAGTGTATGATGAAATATAATCTATTTTGAAATGACTGTACATTTTCTGTTTTCGCATAGGCTAAAACAATAGTAAATCCTCTTTGAATAAACATTATTTTTATCGAGAGGTAATATCAGATTTGAAACATCGTCTTTATTCATAAATATAGGTAATCCAAGGCAACGTCAATTTCGTACGTTTTTTTGTACATCCCGATTATATTTTTTCCACTTGTTGTCAGTGTTATCTTTCTCTTAGCAACTGCAGAAGCAGATGATGTCTTTAGTATGAAAATTGGGTTAGTTGTCACAGTATCTTGAGCAAAAACTAGAAAATCGATGACTGATTAAAGTCATGTGAATTCAGTTGGTATTATGGTTCAACAACCCCAGAGATATGACATTCACCATCGGCCGTTGACCTCAGGGATTGTCATCTGTCTGGGGTTGAGTATGCATTGTAACAAACTCATAAAAAGTAAATATTTGTATAATGCATATATTCCATTCTGAAATTGACCCGATGACATGTTTTGTTTTAAAACACTAAATTACTCAATAAGTAATACACAGGAGAAATTCAGCAACTCATTATTTGTTAATTCAGGAAAGATTTTGATCATTTATATCAGATTAAGATTATAAAATGAATACAACAGGAGACATGAGAAATGCAAGAAAAATAAGGGGATTACTGATATATATAAGAATTATGTTTTATTTACAAGATTCTCACTGCATTGATGTTTTTTGTTTCTAAAAATGATGAGTTTACCTAAAATTGTTCATCTGTATCTTTGGTTCTAAATATAATAAGACATATTGTAAAACTCTCTCCGAATTAAACAACAGAGTATAAGTATATCGATGAACTATACGTAACAATTGAAAAGTTTATTTAGATTCCCCATTGTTAACATTCTTGTGTTGCAACCATCCAGATGCATCTGGGGTCTCTATTCACGCGACATATATATATATGTGTGTGTGTGTTCCGGACCATATCACTATTTGGACCATACGCGTATGGTCATGGTCTCTATTCACGCGACATTTCCCCAGATTGTACCAAAACATATTATGACTTATCACAGGGTTTGTATTTCGAATGATAACCAATCCTACCCGACAATATAAATTAGTACCAGTTATTTGATAGAATTTGTGTGACTCACTCTTAATTTTTTCGTTTGACCATAATTTGTCGATTTTCCCCAATCGATATGCATTTTCTTACCTTGCGATGTTCAATTTGTATCTGATTATGAGCGTCACTGATGAGTCTTATGTAGACAAAACGTGCGTCTGGCGTACTAAATTATAATCCTGGTACCTTTGATAATTATTTACCACTGTACTAGCCATAATCGTTTTACATCACCTTTATTACGGTACTTGCAATACTCTTTTCACATTCTTTTATATTTTTACAAATACCATTTTAATATTGCTACCTTTACACGAGACAACGAAGCATTATCATATGGTTTAATATTTTATTAATCAAACAAAACAGCAAATAACAATTGTAAAATGATATAAAAAAAATATTTGAAAATGTTACTAAACCAAAATTTGTATTTATCTATCTCATTTGCAGCAGTACTAGTTAGAACAATTGACTTGCTTAATAATCAGTCATAAAGTATATGTTGTAACTTGTGGATCAATTCTTACGAACACGTGTTTTCAAGAAGTTGTATAACATGATGGTCTTTATTGATATGAGCACAAGTTAGAGATGTTCTTCCATATCTATCACGTTTACGATAGTTTGCTCTTCTGTTCAACACTATTCTGATAAGATCCATCTGCATTCGTTTAGTATTGCCGCCAGGCTTTCCATCACATACCATCAGTAATGGGTTTTCTCCTTCTTCATTTTGACAATTCACGTCGACTCCAACCTCTACTAATATCCTTGCAAGTCTGTACCGTTTTTCAGATATAGCTTCAAACAGTTGATATTCCATTTTGTTCAGTTTGTTATATGTTCTAGTTAAAGGTATTCTTCAGACTGAAGATGCGTAACAAAGCACAGTACTTTTATACTTTTAGTTGAGAATAACACATTGGTCCTGATATTAACATACTATGACAAACTATTCTAAAAATAATATGAAGTGTGAAATTTTTTAAGACAAACATGTTTTCGTTTTTGAATGCCATTCATATTGTGACATATTATATACACACAGAGCACTGAAGGAGGTAATAACACTATGCTATATTAAAAAGATATAAAAGGTTACGTATATGATAATATTTCATAGTCTTTAAATATTTGACATACTTGTATTTCGATGACAACGTAACTGAATCAAGTCAACTATTTGGTTTAAAGAATGAGGTGCAACAAAAGGCTATATATATATATATATATATATATATATATATATATACAACTCGTCTAATCATCAACCCAACAATGTTAGATCTGTAAATTTGCTTTCGCAAATTTTTGGTTCTTCCCTCGCCGGGATTCGAACCCATGCTACTGTGATATCGTGACACCAAATCGCCTGCACTACAGCCGTCCCGCTAGACCACACGACCACCTGGGCTCTCAAAAAAAGAGCTTTCGCTGGCCGTGTGTTACCTTTCCACGTCAGTTTTAATCTAGCGGCGTACTGCAGTACATGATATATAAGGCATGGATATGTTATTGTTACAGATCAGCTAAATTATCTATAGTAAAGGATCCTACAAATTAATGTAAGATACAGTCACAGAAAATAATTATATTTATAAGTACGTCTGAGTCAGTGACAACCCTACAACAGATGTATCCATCGGATCGCCATCAATGATGGTGATACATGGCTGTAGTGCAGGCGATTTGGTGTCACGATATCACAGTAGCATGGGTTCGAATCCCGGCGAGGGAAGAACCAAAAATTTGCGAAAGCAAATTTACAGATCTAACATTGTTGGGTTGATGATTAGACGAGTTGTATATACATTATGTACACAGCCATGTATCACCATCATTGATGGCGATCCGATGGATACATCTGTTGTAGGGTTGTCACTGACTCAGACGTACTTATATATATATATATATATATATATATATATATATATATATATATATATATATATATATATATATATATATATATATATATATATATATATATATATATATATATATATATGTGTGTGTGTGTGTTCCGGACCATATGAGTATTTGGACCATACGCGTATGGTCATGGTCTCTATTCACGCGACATTTCCCCAGATTGTATCAGAACATATTATGACTTATCACAGGGTTTGTATTTCGAATGATAACCAATCCTACCCGACAATATAAATTAGTACCAGTTATTTGATAGAATTTGTGTGACTCACTCTTTAGTTTACTATACACTGTTAATGGACTTAATTTTTTCGTTTGACCATAATTTGTCGATTTTCCCCAATCGATATGCATTTTCTTACCTTACGATGTTCAATTTGTATCTGATTATGAGCGTCACTGATGAGTCTTATGTAGACAAAACGTGCGTCTGGCGTACTAAATTATAATCCTGGTACCTTTGATAACTATTTACCACTGTACTAGCCATAATCGTTTTACATCACCTTTATTACGGTACTTACAATACTCTTTTCACATTCTTTTATATTTTTTCAAATACCATTTTAATATTGCTACCTTTACACGAGACAACGAAGCATTATCATATGGTTTAATATTTTATTAATCAAACAAAACAGCAAATAACAATTGTAAAATGATATAAAAAAAATATTTGAAAATGTTACTAAACCAAAGTTTGTATTTATCTATCTCATTTGCAGCAGCACTAGTTAGAACAATTGACTTGCTTAATAATCAGTCATAAAGTATATGTTGTAACTTGTGGATCAATTCTTACGAACACGTGTTTTCAAGAAGTTGTATAACATGATGGTCTTTATTGATATGAGCACAAGTTAGAGATGTTCTTCCATATCTATCACGTTTACGATAGTTTGCTCTTCTGTTCAACAATATTCTGATTAGATCCATCTGCATTCGTTTAGTATTGCCGCCAGGCTTTCCATCACATACCATCAGTAATGGGGTTTCTCCTTCTTCATTTTGACAATTCACATCGACTCCACCCTCTACTAATATCCTTGCAAGTCTGTACCGTTTTTCAGATATAGCTTCAAACAGTTGATATTCCATTTTGTTCAGTTTGTTATATGTTCTAGTTAAAGGTATTCTTCAGACTGAAGATGCGTAACAAAGCACAGTACTTTTATACTTTTAGTTGAGAATAACACATTGGTCCTGATATTAACATACTATGACAAACTATTCTAAAAATAATATGAAGTGTGAAATTTTTTAAGACAAACATGTTTTCGTTTTTGAATGACATTCATATTGTGACATATTATATACACACAGAGCACTGAAGGAGGTAATAACACTATGCTATATTAAAAAGATATAAAAGGTTACGTATATGATAATATTTCATAGTCTTTAAATATTTGACATACTTTATTTCGATGACACACGTAACTGAATCAAGTCAACTATTTGGTTTAATGAGGTGCAACAAAAGGCTATATATATATATATATATATATATATATATATATATATATATATATATATATATATATATATATATATATATATATATGTGTGTGTTCCGGACCATATGAGTATTTGGACCATATGCGTATACTCATATGGTCCGACCATACGCGTATGGTCCGACCGTACGCGTATGGTCGGACCATATGGGTATATATACTGGTTTGGTTATTAACGGACCGGACCATATGAGTATTTGGACCATATAGGTATTTTTTCAAATATTAATAAACTTTATCTAAAAAAAAAACAATGATATTTACATGAAAATGTATTAATTTTATAATTCAAAGGCTATAAAAAAAAACAAAACAAATATAGATGCCACAATTAGTTTTCATCGTGAATTGTATTCTTAAAATTACGCTTAGGATGGCATTTACTTCCACACGGTATCATAACTTTTTCTGCATTTGCACGTCTTGATTGTGCACGATCCTTTGCAGTTACCCCATTTGCATTCGAGCGAAAATCTAGCCTTCTTATCAGCTGCGTGCAGTGATCCCGAGGTCTCGGGGAAACTCCATGACAGTCATTAAGAAATTATGGAAATATCTACCTAAGTCGACATATTGCCATGCACTCGTAACAACAAGTCGGTAATGACTATATGAATAAAATGTGTTTACTATAGTGACTAGTGATTATAATTAAATGCACAAAACTGCTTATTTTGTTATTATATAATGAAATGACCTTTGATATCGTCTTTTTAATGGCGTGACAACTACAATGGTTATACCTTATGAAGAGATAGGTGTTACCTGTAAACTTGTTGATTACCCCGACCATACGCGTATGGTCGGACCATATGAGTATATACCCATATGGTCATGACCATACGCGTATAGTCCAAATACTCACATGGTCCGGAACATATATATATATATATATATTATATACAAATCGTCTAAACATCAACCCAACAATGTTAGATCTGTAAAATTGCTTTCGCAAATTTTTTGTTATTCTTTTATTCTACCGTCGCCGGGATTGATATATCACCCCGTTTGATACGATAATTCACATAGAGAAAGTTCAATTCACTAATTGTGGCATCTATATTTGTTTTTTTTATAGCCTTTGAATTATAAAATTAATACATTTTCATGTAAATATCATTGTTTGTTTTAGATAAAGTTTATTAATATTTGAAAAAATACCTATATGGTCCAAATACTCATATGGTCCGGTCCGTTAATAACCAAACCAGTATATATACCCATATGGTCCTACCATACGCGTACGGTCGGACCATACGCGTATGGTCGGACCATATGAGTATACGCATATGGTCATGACCATACGCGTATGGTCCAAATACTCACATGGTCCGGAACATATATATATATATATATATATATATATATATATATTATATACAAATCGTCTAAACATCAACCCAACAATGTTAGATCTGTAAAATTGCTTTCGCAAATTTTTTTTTATTCTTTTATTCTTCCCTCGCCGGGATTGATATATCACCCCGTTTGATACGATAATTCACATAGAGAAAGTTCAATTCATAAATTAGAAAGGCTAACAATCGAGGGTAAAAATAATGTTATAAATCTCATGTTTTACTCGATATTTTCTCTCATCATATACAAATTAATGCAAAATAACGACCATGAAATCCCACATAAATAAGACCGGTTATGATTCATAACAATTTCGCTTCTGTGTGGTATGAAATAATTAAACTTAATCAAAACTCTACTCAAAATCGATTACATTGATAACAGTACAAGAACAACATGTCAAGTTGTGGTTGTGCTTGGTAGTCTCTCATATCTTTGTTTTGCGGGTAGTTTAATAGCATGAATCACTTTTGATAATTCCTGTGTCATGTCCTGATCAAAGTATGATTACATTCACCGTACCAAATTACTGCAGCAAATGAGCATTTAGACACAAATTATGGTTGTTCATTGATGAATGTTGCTAAAATGTTTGAAAATCCAAATCTTTTTTTAAAATTAAAGACCCGATTAAACAAATAAAGAACTAAAAGTGAGACCAACACCGGTCCAGGAAGCAACCTTTTCATGAGCTAGATATAGCTAGTAAGGACATCCTGTGTCATTTATTGCCTTGTTTATGGCATTGGTATTAATCATTGTTGAAGCAGAACGGTAATATGTAGTTCGTACACCTACATCTCTTGTCATTTTGGGTTGTAGTAGCCTTTTTGTCAATGATATTAAATTCCCAGGATTTTATATACAACTGTAGTGAATTAGGTAATGTTAAATTGATAATTGGGTCTTTTTGAGGCAACTTTTTCCTTTATTACAATGTATCATAATTGTGCAATTTATTTGGTCATAGTCGAATGTACTTGATAGTGTCAATAAGATAAACACAACATTAGAAATGTTACATTATTCTACGAGTATAATTGGTTCAAATAAGGTCTTCCTAATCAGGGATCTCCATGGATGAAAATTGAACCATGGAGGAACTTTCACCATTACAAACCGTGTCTACGCTGTACAGTGTAGCGCGATCGGAAATATTTTATCCCTCCATACAAGGAATGGTGAACATGCTAATTCATTGCTTATTTAAATTATATTTATTTGAATTTTCATTATAGAATTAGAAGTATCAATATGTTCATTTATTGCCGTTTTTAACCATTCAAATGCCAAGTCTTCATGTTCCCCCCTTAGTCGAGAATGACCAAAAGCTGCCATGAAGGTCCCCATGTAGATTTCTTGTATTTTTGGTAATTGTTATGGGGGTTAAAAATCATATGATGTGGAGCTTATTTTTCATGGACACTGTCAAATTCAGAACCAATTACCGGTATGGCTGATTTGCAGCAACAACAAAACGATTCGTACGGGTTATGTAAAAGGTTAAAGAGATTTGTAAAGCAAATGAAAAGGTTTTTAATGACTTTATCTGACAAATTGATGCTGTGCAACATGCATCTTTCGAGTCGAATAGAACCGGAAACGCGGATGTATCAATTTGATTGTAATATACGAAATGAATTCGGAATTACGATACGATATTTCTTTACAGGAAATATTTATAAGTTTTTACTTTTAAACTTTTAAAATAATTCTAAATTATCGTTACAGCAGTACTCGAGTTATTTGCGATGAAATAATATTTACTGTTTTGCGTCTTATTTTGTTCTTCTTAAAAAAGGGGGATGCTGATTGCGTAAGTCAAAATAAAACACGTGTTCGACTTGTTAAACTGTTTTCTTTGTAACTGGATTATTAATTTATTTATTTAATCTAAATTATCATAATCATTTGCTGAAACTTAGTTGATTAATTCGACAAATGGATCGTCTATCCTCAGATAGTATTCTTCTGTCTGGTTTGTTGATCTACCTGTACAAGCTCAGGTACAAGTAATTAGCGATCTTAATCCGGATATCCTCAGGCGTTAGAACTGTGTTGGATTATAACATAAAAAGCCTAAGGGTTATGCAATTACATGCATTTGATTATAATTGATAAAAAAATGGAGTCGGGCTACAAAAAATGATGAAGTTTTGAACGATGGCGGAAGACAATTTAACGATGGCGCAAGACAATTTAACGATGGGGCGAGTCATTTGACGATGGCGCAAGTCATTCGAACGATGGCGGAGCGCCATCGTTAAACAGGCCATGGAGATCCCTGCCTAATTATATCATTATAAACATCAAGTTAATACAATATAATTGCTGCATGTTTGGGAGGAAAGGAAATTTAATACTTTTTTTCTTATTACAGATTATTTATAGTAACTAGCAAAAGAAGCCATATATACCAATATGCTAGAGAAGAAATCCCACACCTAATTAAATGGGCATTTAAAAAGTCAGAAAATGAATATATATGTTGAAACCCTTTAAGATCATTTTTTTTTATAGTAATAACAAACAACATAGCAACATCTTTTTAAACTGTATACCTAACAACAAAATTATCTTTATTAACCTGTGTATAATATTATTGCAAATTTCGTATTTTTGGTTTAGTTTATTGTTGTTTTTTTTCTGAAATTGTTTAACATTTCATACCGGTATAATACTATATATTTTTTTTAATTATCCCTTATTTTCTTATTTTTTTTTATTAATGTATTCGTTTAGTCTATGGTCACTTGTGTTATAACTCTTTTGATTAAGTTAAGTCATTTTAATTGATATTTAATAGTTTGTCTTTCTTTGTTGTGAAGTTACACTATTGTTTCAAATAAGGATGAAGGTTTGGTACCATTGAAACGTTTAAAACCGCTGTCCTAAGTGAGGAATCTGATGTTCAATAATTGTCGTTTGTTGATGTGGTTCAAATGTGTTTCTCGTTTCTCGTTTCTAGTTTTACAAATAGATTAAACCGTTGGTTTTCCCGTTTGAATGGTTTTACACTAGTCATATTTTCGGGCCCTTTATAGCTTACTGTTCGGTGTGGGCCAAGGCTGCGTGTCGAAAACCGCACTTTAACCTATAAGGGTTATTCTTTTACAATTTCTGACTTGGATGTAGGGTTGTCTCATTGACACTCATACCGCATCATATATCTATTGTTTAGAATGATTATTGTTACGATACTGTTGTCGTTAAAGATGGCATATTTTGGTATAATATTGATTCACTCATATGGTCTGTGCATTTGAAACAAACACGTTTTTAAAAACAGTCGTGTATATGATAAGTTTTGTTTGTATACTTAATGACGGTATGATACAAAATCCATAACGAAAGGGATTGTGCTTGATTTTCATATGATGAAGACATAATCTTTAAATCAGTTTAATTGAGGTCTAGAGCTGGCATGTTAGTAATTGCTATTAGTCCTTTGTTAATTTATGTGTTATTATCATATTGCTTCTATCTCAGACTTCTTTAAACGGAGTTTTAATGTACGTATTGGTGTGTAAGATATTTTCAACATTGACTAGAGGTATAAGGGGAAGGTTGAGATCTCCTAAGACATGATTAACCTTGCTCCTGTCCCTACTCAGAAGCTTCTTGTCTTTATTAGTCTTGTATGATTTTTAATTTTAGTTCATTTAAATGTTTTGGAGTTTAGTATAGCCTCCATTATCACTGACCTAGTACACATTTTTAAAAATGGGCCAGCTAAAGCAAGCACATCTTAGGGTTTGGCTTTTCGTATCTGTGTAGAAGACCCATTGGCAGCCGTCGTTTGTTGTTTGCTCTTTGGTCGGGTTGTTTGAAACATTTGCAATTTCCATTCTCAATTTTATATTTTTGTTAATTCAATATGCGCTATAGAATATTTATGATTATTTTGAATTTATTTAATGTTGCATGATATAATTAGTGATTATTGCAATTGCAACAGTTAACAGTGTTCCTTCACTAAATAATTCAAAAGTTGGTGACTATGTGGAACGCATCTATCCAATCGAACTAAAGATAAAGGATACTACAGATATAATTAAGTCGGCCTCATATCTTGACTTACATCTAGAAATGGACAATGAGGGTCGGTTGAAAACAAAACTTTACCACAAAAGAGATGATTTTAGCTTTCCAATCGTGAACTTTCTATTTCTAAGTAGCTACATTCCAGCAGCACCTGCATACGGGGTATATTTCTCCCAATTGATACGATATTCCCGTGCTTGCATTTTCTATCATGATTTTCTTGATAGAGGGTTGCTGCTCAGCAGGAAGCTATTAAACCAAGAGTTCCAAATGGTGAAGTTGAAATCATCCCTTCGTAAATTTTACGGACGCCATCACGAGTTGGTTGACCGTTTCACAAATGATATAGGATATGTTCCTTACGTCGTAACTACAATCCCCTTCCCATTCATGAATGTGACCTATTGATTTAGACTATTTACCGGATTTGTTATCACACATCTGCTTACCCTTCCGGAGCACCTAAGATCACCCCTAGTTTTTGGTGGGGTTCGTTTTGCTTGTTCTTTAGTTTTCTATGTTGTGTCATGTGTGCTATTGTTTGTCTGTTTGTCTTTTTCATTTTTAGCCATGGCGTTGTCAATGCATGTTGTTGAAACAAATATCGACAAATATTTAGTATGCAAAATTTTGAGATGTTGTTTTATTTTTATCACGTTTACGATAGGTAATGCTGTTCTGTTCAATAATAAGATACGATCCATTTGCATTCGTTTAGTATTGCCAACAGGCTTTCTAACACATATCATCCCTCATGGAGTTTCTCCGTCTTCAATTTGACAGTTTACGTCGAATACCTACTAAAACGATGCATGTTTGTATCCTTTTCCAGATATAGCTTAAAGCAATTGAAATCCATTGTGTTCAACTTGTTATGGTCTCCTCTAGTTAAAAGTATTCTTTTGTCGCATTTTTGCACCTGTCCAAAGTCATGAGCCTCTGATTTTAATCTTATTTTATTTAAAAGTTTATATTCCGGAGTTTAATTTGACGTCAATTTTCTTTTTGTTGTTTAGAGGCCAGCTGAAGCACGCCTCCGTGTGCAGGATTTTCTCGGCTGTGTTGAGAAGCAATTAATGACATTCGGCTATGTTCTGCTCTTTGGTCGGGTTGTTGTTTGACACATTCCCAATTTTCATTTTCAAATTTATTTAGACTGCCGAGTGTGAAACTTTAGATGTCAAACATGTTTCCGTCCGATCTTTTATAAATGTCAATTATATTGTCTCATAAAATAGAAAAATAGTACGCTGAAGGAGGTAATACAACAATATGACAGTCTATAAATATTTAACATAAGTTAATTCACCTATATATAGTTATCAAATGTACCAGGATTATAATTTAATACGCCAGACGCGCGTTTCGTCTACATAAGACTCATCAGTGACGCTCATATCAAAATATTTATAAAGCCAAACAAGTACGAAGTTGAAGAGCATTGAGGATCCAAAATTCCAAAAAGTTGTGCCAAATACGGCTAAGGTAATCTATTCCTGGGATAAAAAAATCCTTAGGTTTTACAAATATTTAAAGTTTTATATTCAGGAAATTTATAAAAATGACCACATAATTGATATTCATGTCAACACCGAAGTGCTGACTACTGGGCTGGTGATACCCTCGGGGACGAAACGTCCACCAGCAGTGGCATCGACTCAGTGATGTAAATAGTTATCAAAGGTACCAGGATTATAATTTAATACGCCAGACGCGCGTTTCGTCTACATAAGACTCATCACTGACGCTCATATCAAAATATTTATAAAGCCAAACAAGTACGAAGTTGAAGAGCATTGAGGATCCAAAATTCCAAAAAGTTGTGCCAAATACGGCTAAGGTAATCTATTCCTGGGATAAAAAAATCCTTAGGTTTTACAAATATTTAAAGTTTTATATTCAGGAAATTTATAAAAATGACCACATAATTGATATTCATGTCAACACCGAAGTGCTGACTACTGGGCTGGTGATACCCTCGGGGACGAAACGTCCACCAGCAGTGGCATCGACTCAGTGGTGTAAATAGTTATCAAAGGTACCAGGATTATAATTTAATACGCCAGACGCGCGTTTCATCTACATAAGACTCATCACTGACGCTCATATCAAAATATTTATAAAGCCAAACAAGTACGAAGTTGAAGAGCATTGAGGATCCAAAATTCCAAAAAATTGTGCCAAATACGGCTAAGGTAATCTATTCCTGGGATAAGAAACGCTGAAGCACACCTCCGTGTGCAGAATTTTCTCGGCTGTGTTGAGAAGCAATTAATGACATTCGGCTATGTTCTGCTCTTTGGTCGGGTTGTTGTTTGACACATTCCCGATTTTCATTTTCAAATTTATTTAGACTGCCGAGTGAAAGCAATGCAAGGTCCTGTTATCCTTTTGGCCAATAACATAAATTTCCTGATAATCACATACTGAGATATAATAGTCCAGTGTGAAACTTAGAATAGAAAAATAGTACGCTAAGGAGGTAATACCACTTCCGCTATATTAAAAGTTATGAACGTTTAAGTATGTGATAATGATTAGCAGTCTATAAATATTTAACATAAGTTAAGACACTTATATGACATTTATAACAACGACAACTATTTGGTTGATCGTCAGATCATATGGTTTAGTACGTTTTAAATCGTACCCATTGTACTAACCTTAATTTCTCAATTGAAATCGCGACGTCACAATGCATTATAGATAATAGATATATATTGATATTTAAATATGTTCTACCCAAGAACCCCACTAACTACAATACTTACCGGTGAGTTTAATATCGAGAGTGAAATTAATGTTTGAAACCCCAATGATAAACATTTTTCACTTTTGATTGATGTATGATAAAATCCACGGTACCAATTTGACTACACTAGATGGATATGTCGACATAGTTAGACTACACTAGATGGATATGTCGACATAGTTAGACTACACTAGATGGATATGGCAACATAGTTAGACTACACTAGATGGATATGTCGACATAGTTAGACTACACTAGATGGATATGTCGACATAGTTAGACTACACTAGATGGATATGGCAACATAGTTAGACTACACTAGATGGATATGTCGACATAGTTAGACTACACTAGATGGATATGTCGACATAATTTGACTACACTAGATGGATATGTCGACATAATTTGACTACACTAGATGGATATGTCAACATAGTTAGACTACACTAGATGGATATGTCGACATAGTTACGTCTGTTCATTGATCCTTGTGAACAAAATGTATAAACCTCACAGTCTTATTTAAAAATTGAAACATAAATGGATAAATAGTATGGTTTAACCAGGCAAGAAATCTGAGATTTCAATCAGCAACATATATTACAGGATAAGGAAAACATGTCAACTACGGGTGGTAGTTTCAACATTTCGGTGTTATGTATTGCTTAATGAAGAGAATAGGTATTGCTCATTGTTGAAAGCAGCACGCAGATCATTAATTCCTTCATCTAAATCTTATGTTATATGGAATATATTAGTTTTGTGGCCAATGATATCAAATCTTCCCAATTATATATCTTATTCAATGTACTTCACGTTAAAATGACAGATTTAGTTTGGCTAATACGAGTGAGATAATTCACTTTATCCCGTGGCTGAGCTGGAGAAAGTGTCTTGAATATCAATCTCTTCGTATTGGCTCAGATTTTTCATTGAATGTCAAAATATACAAAAGCATATTGCTTAGTTTCTGTTAAATTTTCTAATAGCCGTAAAGTTGTTATGTACGTTCCGTCATGGTAAAATACTGAAATTTAAAATTCAACTGCAAAAGACTGTAATAATTTAAATTCAGAATAATAAGATAACACATAGCCTAGAGGGTGACAAAGCAGATTGGTACTTCTCGAAAAAATATAGTCAATCTCTGCCTCGCTTCGGTTGACAATGTTTTCTCGGGTAGCAATCTACTCTATCACCCTCTCAGCTATGTGTTATTTATATAATAGAAAAAAGGTGTAGTGCTAGGTGATAATCGGGTATTTTAAGGCTAGTTTTTCTTCCATCATAGTGAGTCTACATTATAAACGAGTCTAAATTGAAAACAACGTTCAAACATATGATTGCGTTGGATAAAAACCGCAATGTTTATACGTGTGCATGTAAAACACACACACACATATATATATATATATATATATATATATATTGACTGTATCTTGCATTAATTTGTATGATCCTTTACTATAGATAATGGAGCTGATCTGTAACAATAACATCTCCATGCCTTATTTATCATGTACTGTAGTACGCCGCTAGATTAAAACTGACGAGGAAAGGTAACACATGGACACCGAAAGCTTTATTATGAAGCACAGGTGGTCATGTGGTGTATCGGGACGGCTACAGTGCAGGCGATTTGGTGTCACGATATCTCAGTAGCATGGGTTCCAATCCCGGCGAGGGAAGAACAAAAAATTTGCGAAAGCAAATTTACAGATCTAACATTGTTGTGTTGATGTTTAAGACGAGTTATATATATATATTTAATAATCGTCTGCATTTCAAAGTTTAATCGTAATATCTCCCTATCATACGAGTATGTTTGGTTCATCAAATTTAGGTTTGAATACAAGCTGTATTCATTTTTCATATTGTCAAGCTATTGTCTAACTTTTTCCATAAATTGAAGAAGATATAAATATAATGTCATTTTTCTTCTAATTACCGAATAATTATGGTACCTAGTGAAAGCAGCTTAATCATACTATTTATGTTAATTCATTATGCCATATAGACTAATTACAAAGGAGTAGGTCCAGTAAGACCACTTTTTGGCCCCAAAATATAGCAGTTTTACAAAATTGTTAAAATGTAAACTTTTAGTTATTTATTGGACAGTACAATGCTTCTGCTACATAAATATGGGCTGTTTTTGACAATACAATGCACATATATCGGGTACTAGCACCATTAAGTCAAGCTAAATTACTGAAATCTTCACAATTCTAGCATTTTAGTTAAATTTTAGACAGTTTCCGTGTAAAACGAAAGTGGCCGCATTCGTGTTCATCCTAAATATTGAAATATAAGTTGTATTTGATGATAATACATAACATATATAAAGGTTGAAGATGAACACGGATGCGGCCACTTTCATTTTTGACAAAAAACCATCTGAAAAGTGACATTTTTCGGCATATTTGGTAGATTTTTCATATTTGAGCTTGAATCGGATCATTTTTAATGACTAAATTAGTCAAAATCTTTCACATAAATTCATTGAATCAAATGAAATAAACACTTAAGTGTTTAAAAAGTGGTCAAAATCTTTCGTCAGATGAACCTGAAATTTGAGGCCAAAATCGGTCCTTACCGGACCTACTCCTTTGTTCAATATTGTGTGATATAATAAGCGATTACGTATATTATATAAAACAACTCCTATACAATAGGCGTAACAATTAATGTTAGTATCTTTGTATTTATCTTATGTATATAGTATAATCTATGATAGTAAATATTAATGCATGGTGTTAGATATATGAAGATGTGGTATAAGTGTCAATGACTCTCCATCCAAGTCACAATTTATAAAAGTGTGCTGCATTCGTGTAATATACCATGTCGTACTATTTCTATCATAATTTAAAAATAACAAACAGTGATTGTTGAAATAAAGCTAACGAACCAAACGATCAGATTGCAAAGTTTTAGCACTCTTTTCGATGATAGTTTACGAGCACCTGTCAGATAACAGGAGTGTAGATCGAGTAGACTGTGTTGTGCAATCTTTAGATCTCTCTAAAGTGTTTAGTCCTTTTCCTAAAAAAGTTCATCGGAAGGTACCAAGACCTTGTTGATAAATATTCCGTATCAACTTCTCAAATAATACATGATGGTCTTGGTGTATAGATTCTGCGTACTGATGTTTTTTTTATCATCTTAACAACGTGCGTATTGTTTTTTCATTTGTCTTTGATCTATTATCGATATTACTTTTACTGTTGGATTGTTTTATGTGATATCCATTTAATGTGCCTCGGTACTTACATGTAAAGAGCCCGTCAATGTGTTTGTATTCATTTTTTGCTGGTGTGTTTTGTATATGTGTCTTTTAGTGTTTATTTGGTTCTTATAACGTGACACTGTACTTTGAAAGATCCCGTCAGTATGATAATGTTCTGTTATATGGAATTTTGATATACTTCTATTATGAATTAGAAAATACGTTGAACCACAAACGTCAAAATTAGTCAATCGCTTAGTGGAATGAACTATTTGTGGATTATTATAAATTCCATATAACTTTTGGACTTTTTAAATCTCGGTCTATTTCTGAAATTAATTCTTACATACTTATTTTTTATTAACCCATAATATGGGTACGCTAACATTGCCAATGTGAAATTTTAAAATTGTTTGTATATACTATGTATACATTGAACGACAAATATATGTGACGTATAAAATTTTCTGATGTCAGACACGCGAATCACTGAATGTGTTTGTAGATAGATGTTTTTGTGTTCTGTTAAATTGTTCCTTTTAAAATTGTTACCCGATGATGACTGCTGTACCCATATTTTGACTATTTTATTTATTATGTCTGTTTAGTTCACGCATCATTGTAAATATAACGGAATTTGACGAAACTGTCATCAAAGTGAGAGGGTTAACGCTATACAACCAGGTTTAATCCACCATTTTCTACATTTGAAAATGCCTGCACCAAGTCAGGAATATGACAGTTCTTGTCCATTCGATTTTGATGTGTGTTGTCATGTGATTATGGATTTTCCGATTGGATTTTCCTCTAAGTTCAGTATTTTTGTGATTTTAGTTTTTAAAACAGTATACTCGTCGGTATTCATGCGGCAATATTGTTTCTTACCTTCATATTCGGTGACAAATTTTAAAACGGTACATTTATTTATGCAGTTATTGATAAAATGTTTCTCGAATACCAATTACAATGTCGGTGTATTTACAAGATGACAACAAGAACAAATAATACTGTATTTTAGTCGTGTATCACTTAATCAAAATGCTAAAAATAATATCCTATGGTATAATGATATCAAATAAACAATTAAACAATGTTAATACAAAGAGATATTTAACCAGGCATATTCAATCTCCTATGTAGTAGCATCCATAACGATAATACTCTTACTCTAGAAACAGTCATAACGTTTATGTCTGATGTTGTTCATCGATTTCTAAGAAGAAGTGTCTTCAAGAAGTTGTATAACATGGTGGTCTTTATTGATATGTGCACAAGTTAGAGATGTTCTCCCATATCTGTCACGTGTACGATAGTTTGCTCTACTGTTCAATAATATTTTGATCAGTTCCATCTGCATTCGTTTAGTATTGCCTCCAGGCTTTCCATCACATACCATCAGTAATGGAGTTTCGCCTTCCTCATTTTGACAATTTACGTCGACTCCACCCTCTACTAATATCCGTGCAAGTTTGTACCGTTTTTCAGATATAGCTTCAAACAGTTGATATTCCATTTTGTTCAATTTATTGTTCTCATCTAGTTAAAGGTATTCTTTAGATTGGCGTTTTAAAACAATACATGGTCCTTTTATACTTTTGGTTGTCAATAATTGAAGTTCCTGTTAATTAAATACCACCCCAAAATAGTATAAAAAAGTTACTGTGGGAGAAATTTCTCAGGCAAACATGTTTTCGTTATACTGGAATACAGAACCTTGAAGAAGGTTATGCCACCTCCGCTATATTCACAGATACCTAAGGGTTGGTATGTGCTAATATCTACTAGTTTATAAATATTTTATTTAGATGATGACAGGAAGTTAGTGATGGTAGGGAAAATGAGTGACTCTTTTATGTTTTTTCATTAATGCCCTCTAGGGAAACTGTCCTGAGCTTTCTTATCCAAAAACTTTCCCGAGCAAGTCTGTCGGCCTTTGACCAATCCTCGTTGTAATCTATGATGGTGATGGTAAGTTTTTTTTAGATCAGCTTGGTCGTGCCCATGTGATCTTAAATGACGACTTACGGGGATGTCGAGCTTGCAGGTGTAGTCACTACGATGACCATTCATGCGTTTGTTGAATGGCTGTTCTGTCTCGCCAACATACTGCATGCCACATCGACACTGAAGAATATATACAACTTATTTGTGAAAGCTACCGTCTCCTCTAATAAAAGCTGTTCAACTACAAGATGGTGCAAGTCATGTGGTAACAAACGATGTCTGACTTGCCAACAAATACTGAATACTCAAACATTTACTTGTCACTCCACTGGGTCTGTGTTCACAATATTTTGTAATGTAACTTGCAAAACCCAGAATGTTGTATACATTCTTCAGTGTCGATGTGGCATGCAGTATGTTGGCGAGACAGAACAGCCATTCAACAAACACATGAATGGTCATCGTAGTGACTACACCTGCAAGCTGGACCTCCCCGTAAGTCGTCATTTAAGATCACATGGGCACGACCAAGCTGATCTAAAACAGAACTTACCATCACCATCATAGATCACAACGAGGATTGGTCAAAGGCCGACAGACTTGCTCGGGAAAGTTTTTGAATAAGAAAGCTCAGGACAGTTTTCCCAGAGGGCATTAATGAAAAAACATAGAAGAGTCACTCATTTTCCCTACCATCACTAACTTCCTGCCATCACCCGTGTCCAGTAACTCCGGCTTCCGTACTGGACACTTACACTTTTCAGGAATTATTGAATTTACTAGTTTTAATTACAGCTGGCAGGGATGTGTAAATACACAGCCACGTTCTATTGCTTAACCTTAGTAAAAATTTATTACTTATTTTTCTTTTTATCTAATTACTATATATTTGAAATGTTTAAATACGCAGTCTCTGTTGCAAATTTTCTACCGCTGTCATATTTTAAATATTATACCAGCGTAAATCGGTCAGGACTGTTTATTGGGACTGTATTCCCACGCAGTTGTTTCACATCTCAACTATCACCACCTTTGGGAATTCAATGTTGTGCCAGTTCACATCGTAAATAACTAGTTTTATTTTGGCATATCTCTGTAGTCTTTGCGCCGTGTTTGGAAATTTTAACATTGTGCCAGCGTTCGCTTAAATTGTATTAATTTCAAGATTTTGATAGAGTCTTAATTTGAATTGACATGATTCATTTGTCATCGTGCTATTACCGAGGAAGGATATCTGTTATCCAAAATATCTAACATATTGTTCGTTTTATTGTGTTTTTGGTGATGTTGTAGGCTTTTAGACTTGTTAAAAATAGTATACCAAACCACTTTGTTAATTGCAAAACATCGTTTAGAAAGTTCAATTCATTTACTTAAAAAATTGATTATCGAGCATAAAAATAATGTTGGAAACCAAATGGCCAATATTAGTCTCTGATTCTTGATTATGTTATAACGAATACGTAAATGAAGATAATAATGCCCCACATACATATGACCGAATATGATACACGACACATATTTTAAGGGTAGTTTAAAATTATTAAACTTGATTGAAACTATACTCAGAACCGGTTACTATGTACACACTATCAATAGTCACAATATATCGACTAGTTTCTAATTGTTATATATTTGGTTTGCGTGTATTGTTTTAGCATGAATCATATGATAAAATTCCTGTGCCATGTGCTGATTAATGAGTTATAAAATTCACTTTACCAAGTTCACTGCACCAAATGTGGATTTCGGCACAGTTACGACTGGTTCATTTGGTGATCGCGGCCAAAATGTTTAAAAAATCCCAAACAGAACGTCGAAATTTAATTATGACGTTTAATTTTCTTGGTTTCTTCTGAAGTTTTCTGTTGTGATGACATGAAAAAAGGCGACAATGTCTGATGATGGCACATAAAAGTTCACAACTTTCTTCAAACCTGTTTTTTTGTGATCGTTTTTTTTTTTTCTATCAAATTGTCTCTACATTAAACATCATGGATACTCGACCGTATTATCGTCAACTAAGTTAGTTTAGAACACAAGCTGTTGTCTTATCGTTTGGAATGGGGAGTTTCAGTCTAACTATTGATTTTGCCGTTTGACTACGAACTTTCCGTCTTGAATTTTTCTCTGAATTTGATATTTTTGTTATTTTACCTTTTAATTTAATTCTCTTTAAATAAATAAAGAATTAAATTAACAGGAAATATAAAGAGCTTTTTTTCTATTTTCACAAGATTTATTGTACCTAGTAAAAAAAGCTAATGTATAACATATTTGTTAGTTTATTATGCCTCATACAATAATTTTTATTTGTTTAATGTTGCGTGATATAATTTGGGATTACAGCAGTGGTAGCAATTAAAAGTTCACAACATTTAAGTATCTTTTATCTGTTGTATATACATATTGTAATTAAAGATAGTAAATACCAATGCATGTTGTTACATTGAGATAATATTGCAAGTCTAATTATTCCTAAAAATGAGTTGTTTAAAAACAAATATTGTTTGTTAATTGTTGTTGAAGATGTTGAAATAAAACTAAAGCACCACGCGATCTTATTGCAAAGTTGTATTCTTTTCGACAGTTACGAACAAATCCAAGATAATCTGAGTTAAGACACGTGTTTTGATATCTATAATACAACTTTTTAAAACGTGTAGTTGTACTGGTATTTTTTTGTTTTCCCATGCTGTTTCTTACCTTTATATGCGGTTACAACTTATTTTAAATACCTTTAAATATGCCATGATAAATTTATAACATTTGTTTTTCAAATACCATTGTCTATGTTGGTACCTTACAAGAAGACAAAAATATAATTGTTTGGTTTAATCTTGTATTTATAAAACAAATAAAACAAAAACAATGACAATTACAATATTTACAATATAATTGTAAAAAATATCAACTAAACAATTAACATGATTGAAAAATGCTAATAACAAAGTTTAAACATGGATTATTGGATTATTTTTCTCCTTTGAAGCAGCACTCAACACAGTAATTATCATACTCTTGTCATAGTTATAACGTATATGTTGGATGGTGTTCCTAATTTTTACAAGCACGTGTCTTCAAGAAGTTGTATAACATGATGGTCTTTCTTGATATGTGCACAGGTTAGAGATGTTCTTCCATATCTGTCACGTGTACGATAGTTTGCTCTTCTGTTCAAAAATATTCTGATCAGTCCCATCTGCAGTCGTTTAGTATTACCGACAGGCTTTCCGTCACATACCATCAGTAATGGAGTTTCTCCTTCTTCATTTTGACAGTTCACTTCAACTCCACCCTCTACTAATATCTGTGCAAGTTTGAAACGTTTTTCAGATATAGCTTCAAACAGTTGGTATTCCATTTTGTCTTAGTTTGTTATGTTCTATTCCAGTTAAAGGTTTTCTTTACACTGAAGATTTAAAACAATACACAGTCCTTTCATACTTTCATGGTTAATATACAAAGTTCATGATAATTTAATACTTTGACAAACGATTCTTAATATGATACTGAGTGTGAAACTCTCTGTGACAAACATGTTTTCGTAGAAGCGTGTTTAAATGTCAACCATATATTATGACGCATTATTTACTGATACGAAAGTTTATCAATTTCGATTTTTTATGTGATAATGGCTAAAAATCTTTAAATACTTCTAATAACTTTATTCGCATGACATCTGTTATTTGATTAATTTAACACTTGTGATATTTATTAAGACGTGTAATAGTGTTTTCATGACGTTATGTCATCGTATTGTTACACTTTTTTTTATCTAGCTTATTATCATGGTTTTCCATTTTTTTGGTGTAGCTTTGATTTGAATATCTTTATAATATACTTTTCGATTTGTCCCTAAATGTGTCGGTGCCTTTTATAATATATACAGAATGGGTTATTTTGAATTTATCTTTTGTGCATCATTAAGTGCGTTTGTTTAACGAAAATTGCCGTGTTCTTTTGTACCGTATGTGTTGTATATGGAACATGTGTATTCATAAAATATATGTCATATTTGTCCAAAATAGTTTTCCGTGCATTCTGCACAGGTCACGAAATTGGAATATTAATGTCATCTTGGCGTGAATGATTTCTTCTATCATTAAATATATTGAAGAAACGATCTCCAGAGAATTAGGAGGATCCCTGGGTTTTTTTCATTGTTTGCACAATCCATGATTCCACTTCTTCTGCTACCAACAAT
This sequence comes from Mytilus galloprovincialis, assembly GCF_965363235.1. Classification (NCBI taxonomy): domain Eukaryota; kingdom Metazoa; phylum Mollusca; class Bivalvia; order Mytilida; family Mytilidae; genus Mytilus; species Mytilus galloprovincialis. The sequence goes on along the minus strand of NC_134845.1, from coordinate 15,334,240 downwards.
TATTGAGATGAAATTTTAACCCGATCATTTCGAGTTTTTAATTCGTTAGTTGCTTTTTGAGAGGTTTTGGCTAGTTATAAAACAATGTTTAATCCCCATTTCCACATAGAAAAATGCTTGTTCAAAGTCAGGAATACGACAGTTGTATTCAATTAGTTTGCTGCGTTTTAGCTTATGATTTGCCATTTGAAAAAGTACTTTCCGTTTTGAATTTTCCTTCGAGTTCGGTATATAAGGCTTTCCTTTGCGGCTTGAAAAAAAATCCTGGAAATAACTTGAATTTTATGGATTGAAAGTGTGTTGTTGATTTTCGTCATAAGCATAGATTAGTCGATGCCACTTCTGTGACATTTCTTCTATGAGGGTAGTACTAGCCCAGCAATTATGAAAATCACTAAACTAACACCCCTACCAGTAGACTTTTGTTTACACCAATGATGTCTCTACCTAGAAAAATTTAGCCTGAATATTTATATTGACATGGAATATAATTGATATATTCGTATCCTATAAAAAGGAGAATAACAGAAATACCGAACTCCGAAGTAAATTCTAAACGGAAAATTGAATGACACAAGCGAAAAAACACAACAAACGCATGGATAACATGTCTTATATTCCTGAAATGATACATCAATTTTCGTATGTGGAAAATGGCAGTTTTAACTTGTAAACTACTGTTTATAAATTGGTGAGCTTTGACCAGCGCATATTTAATAATTGGGGTTTAAATGTTTGTGATCGCAAAACCCCCTTCCCTTGAACAGTAAACTAACAGGACATTATGAAAGTCAGTATAAAACAGTTTAAAATAGCTCGTGCCGGTTCAGATTATCCCGAAAACCAAAAACACATAATAAAAAGACAAAGAAACACCCAAAGTAGCGATCTAAAAGATCTCTCGTTTGCCTAATTTTTGTTCGTATCCCTTTACATATTTAACAGTTTAAAGCAAAACTTGTTTTAACTTACTTCCTGCAGAAAGACAACACACAGTGAAAGTCTGGTTAAATTTTATATTTAGTTTAAAAAAAAACAATGAACAGAGCAGTTCAATACAAACGATCAACATAAATGATATAGCTTCTTCAGAATAAGTCACAACTTCTATATCGCCTAGTTGGTACAATGCAGGATGTTTAAGATGCCCATTGTCCTTGACCAATTTCCTGGAGAATTTTAATAACTTGAAGGTCTCTGTTAATATGTGCACAGGTAAGAGATGATCTTCCATAATTGTCACGGTTGAGATAGTTTGCATTATTGTCTATTAATGTTCTTATAAGTTCGATCTGCATCCGTCTCTGATTTCCATTTGTCTTCTCATTGCACACCATAAGTAAAGGAGTCTCGCCATCTTCATTTGTGCAGTTTGCATCGATACCACCTTCTACTAATATTCGTGCAAGTTTGTATCGTTTTCCACATACTGCCGCAAACAATAGGGTTTCCATGAGAAAATTAAAAAAAAATACCTATCTAGCGAAATAAATCACTTAACTGACTATTTGACACTGTGAAGCAGTCGTTTTGTACTGTCGATAACTAGTTATCTGATAATTACCTCCTCTAACACAATAAATTACATGCTGACCATGTATTTATCTGGACAACAAATATGTTTTCCATTATGTTATTGCTGAATTTTAAGACTCATCTAAAATACTTGTCGTCTTCAAGGATTGTGATGTTTTATGACCTTAAATTGTAATTATTAGGAGAAAAACAAAAATAAAACGTACCCGTTTTTAAAAATATTATTTAGAAAAAAGTTCAAGCTATCAAAACTAAATATGTAATAAACAAAGGCAACAGTAGTTAACGGAATTTAAATATCATAAATCGACAAAGAAGAAAAATCAAGATAACAAACTAAGTTATATAACTCCAGAAGAATCGACACCGAGTTCGTGATCAAGGTAAACGTATTCTGTTATACATAAATTATCCACTATGCCAATCAACTCTAAGTCAAAATGTCCAAATAAGAAATCGAACATTCTGTGTTAAATAACAGAGTATATTACTATTCTGGTATCTAAATCTCTAACACTGCAACATATGGCCGGTAGTAGTAGTAGTAAATTGAGACAAGGAAACGGTCATTACATTCATTTGTGGCCTTTGTACTTTGTGGTCGGGTTGTTGTCTCTTTGACATATTCCCAATTTCCATTTCTTATTTTATGAAGATAATAGTTACACTTATGAAGCATCAATTTTAGTCGTTCTTCATTAGCATAAGTCTTTTAAATCAGTGTAAGAAGCACATACCTAATAATTAGAAACGCATATTGTCAATATGTAGGAACCCATCGACTTTATTGAATTATTTGTAAACACAATACGATGAAGGAGGGGCGTATGTTTCTTTCAAAATAACATTAATATTACTAGTATATAAATGAAAAAGTGAAATAGTAACATTGTCAAATAAAGTGAAATAAATAACATGGTTTAAATGTTCAAGCTTGTAGATTTTAACTCAGTATACATAATACACAGTATAGTGTGGACTGGTTTTTTGTAGGTCTAAACACACACTGTATATGAAAAAAGTGTAGTAAGACACCAACGAGGGTAAACAATTAACAAACGTCTAAAAATAGTTAACAGTCTTGAATCTACCAATGTCATTTTAAATTCTATGTCGTTTGGCTGCTTTTTAGCTCACCTGGCCCAAAGGGCCAAGTGAGCTTTTCTCATCACTTGGCGTCCGGCGTCCGTCGTCGTCGTCCGTCGTCGTCGTCCTGCGTCCGGCGTTAACTTTTACAAAAATCTTCTCCTCTGAAACTACTAGGCCAAATTTAACCAAACTTGGCCACAATCATCATTGGGGTATCTAGTTTAAAAATTGTGTCCGGTGACCCCGCCAACTAACCAAGATGGCCGCCATGGCTATAAATAGAACATAGGGGTAAAATGCAGTTTTTGGCTTATAACTCAAAAACCAAAGCATTTAGGGCAAATCTGACATGGGGTAATATTGTTAATCAGGTTAAGATCTATCTGCCCTGAAATTTTCAGATGAATCTGACATTCCGTTGTTAGGTTGCTGCCCCTGAATTGGTAATTTTAAGGAAATTTTGTTGTTTTTGGTTATTATCTTGAATATTATTTCAGATAGAGATAAACTGTAAAAGGCAATAATGTTCAGCAAAGTAAGATCTACAAATAAGTCAACATGACCAAAATGATCAGTTGACCACTTTAGGAGTTATTGCCCTTTATAGTCAATTTTTAACCATTTTTCGTAAATCTTAGTAATCTTTTAGAAAAATCTTCTCCTCTGAAACTACTGGGCCAAATTATTTGAAACTTGGCCACAATCATCATTGGAGTATCTAGTTTAAAAATTGTGTCCGGTGACCCCGCCAACTAACCGAGATGACCGCCATGGCTATAAATAGAACATAGGGGTAAAATGCAGTTTTTGGCTTATAACTCAAAAACCAAAACATTTAGAGCAAATCTGACATGGGTAAAATTGTTAATCAGGTGAAGATCTATCTGCCCTGAAATTTTCAGATGAATTGGACAACCTGTTTTTGGGTTGCGGCCCCTGAATTGGTAATTTTAAGGAAATTTTGCTGTTTTTGGTTATTATATTGAATATTATTATAGATATAGGTAAACTGTAAACAGCAATAATGTTCAGCAAGGTCAGATTTACAAATAAGTCAGCATGACCAAAATGGTCAGTTGACCTCTTTAGGAGTTATTGCCCTTTAAAGTCAATTTTTAACCATTTTTCGTAAATTTTATATATCTTTTACTAAAATCTTCTTCTCTGAAACTGCTGTGCCAAATTGATTCAAACTATGCCACAATCATCTTTGGGGTTTCTTGTTTAAAAAATGTGTCCGGTGACCTGGCCATCAAACCAAGATGGCTGCCACGGCTAAAAATAGAACATAGGGGTAAAATGCAGTTTTTGGCTTATAACTCAAAAACCAAATAATTTAGAGAAAATCTGACATGAAGTAAAATTGTTAATCAGGTGAAGATCTATCTGCCCTGAAATTTTCAGATGAATTGGACAACCTGTTTTTGGGTTGTGGCCCCTGAATTGGTAATTTTAGGGAAATTTTGCTGTTTTTGGTTATTATATTGAATATTATTATAAATATAGGTAAACTGTAAACAGCAATAATGTTCAGCAAAGTAAGATCTACAAATAAGTCAACATGAACGAAATGGTCAATTGACCCCTGTAGGAGTTATTGACCTTTGTAGTCAATTTTCAATCTGCTTCCTTTGTTTAATATTCACATAGACCAAGGTGAGCGACACAGGCTCTTTAGAGCCTCTAGTTTGTATAACATACATCACAAACTTCTCTTTTTTATTTATAAATAGTCTTACTACGGAACTAAAGTATTTGTAACAGAGTGATATCCTAATTTGTACAAACTAAGCTTTCTGGGTTTTGGGGAAATTTAGGTGTATAAAAAAATCAGAAAAACGAAGAATAGGAAAACAACAGTTTGATAAACACTAAATAAAAAGATAAAGACTGAGCAATCCGAAATCCCATTCCTAGAACAGTTGGAGGTATTGAAGATATATTATCATGTTTAAAGATACGGATTTTGTATCGAAGGGGAACAAAATAAATCTTAAGAAGACAACAAATAATGATACATTTTGAAATAGATGTAATCGTTTATCCGTTTAATTAGATGTAAGAAGATATGGTATGAGTGTCAATGATAGGTCAAAGTACGGTCTTCAACACAGAGCCTTGACTCACACCGAACGTTAAGCTATAAAAGACCCCTAAAATGATAAGTGTTAAACCATTCAAACGGAAAAAAATAACGGTCTAATCCATATAAAATACGAGAAACGAGAAACATGTATGAACCACATCAACAAACGACAACTACTGAACGTCAGGATCTTGAGTAGGATAGGTGTAAATAAATGCAGCATGTTTAAACGTTTAAATAGGTTCCAACCTTCACAATAGTGTAACCTCCCAAAGATAGAAAGATAAAATATCAATTGAAATGGCTTGACTTAATCAAAAGACAAATGCATACAAGTGAACATATACCGAACGAATACATTTGATCTATGACACACTGTAAATACAAAAGCAATAAAATAAGGTGTGAAAAAATAAAGGCAACAGTAGAAGAATACCATTGTCAGATGTTAGATAATTTCAGAAAATCATCCATTACCTTGAACAAATAACCTTGCCGTTAAATAGAATAATGCACACGGGAACATTTACCCAAATCATCCGAAAAGAAAAGGTATAAATAATCCTTAAATTTGTTTAACTCATAAAATTTAATAACAAAAACGGTTTAAGAACCTTACGGGACAGAGTCTGTGAAATGTCTTAAAAAATGTTACTTTCGAATTGAAACTTCTTGTTTTAAAATGAACACCATACACATATAGCTTAATAAACTCAGTATGGCAACCTCTCATAAGGATTTAACAATATAATATTATTTAAATTACCCCCTTTAAATAATATTCATATTTAAACAAAAATGTTAATGTGTTCTTCGGTTGATATAGCTGTTTGAATTTTGTTTTCGCAGCAATTGTTTCTAAGCTTTAATGTTTGCTACGTTAAGCTTGTCAAAAACTGGTTGTCAGGGTTTTCCTTAATAAAAATGCAAAAGGGAAACTGTACTACTTTAATGTTACTATAAAAACAGAATGATAATGTGCAATTCCCTAAACCATAATTAACTGACATGCTCGAACAAATGATACATAACTATTTTTGTATTTTGTAAATAAAAATATTGTATGGTCATTGAATACATTTCTATAGTGTATATTGATCCCTTTGTATTACACGATCCATATTTTAAATAATTGTACAAATTATACAAAGTAAAATAAGGAAATTTGAAATCCGTAATCAAATGTCAAAATCAAAAACCATTAAACATCAAACAAATGGATAACAACTTTCAAAACGTGACTTGGTACAGTGCCTTTGATTCAAATTATGTACAATTTGTAATTTGTACGAGCACTTTTTCTACAAATTACAATTTCAAACCAAATTATAATATCAAATTTATAAAAAATAAGTCCACAGGAAAATATAAGTTTGTTTAATATTGTATTGAATATAAAATGTTACTTTCTGATCAGACTTCTTGCATTAAATGTATACCACATACAAATAGACTTTAATACACTCAGTCTGACAACTTGTCGTAAGGATTTAACAATGAGCAGCTGCATTACAATATAGATATAATTCAAAAGGTGCCATTAACAAAACTGTTAATGTATTTTTGGTTGAAGAAATATTGTTAAAACTCGGCATCTTTATCTCCTAAAAGTAAAACAACAACAAAAAACTAAGTCCAAGGTCAATTGAATACTGAAATTCCTTTAATATTTGGCAATAGCACAAGGTAAAAAACATACACGAATGGAAAAAATATGTCATTTTCCCGACTTCATACAGGCTCTTTTTTATTTAGAAATTATGGATTGAACCTGTTTAATATCTAGCAAAAATTATCACTAGTAATGTTTAAAATGGCAATTTCGGGTTAAAAAATTTAAACAATAGGTTAAAGATTGCATGCTGAGACCACAATGATATTTCTGAGTTCAGCTCTGTACAAGAAAGAGTATTATCTGAAAACATTTAAACCAAAAACAGCAGTTGTTTTCCATTTGTTCCGCTTAATGGTATAGTTGAACGTATGTAGAATGATAACCAGAAAGTTCACTTGAATATATTTATATATCTAGAGGCAAACATTTGATTGTTAATGATAGAATATCTTGTTTGTATTACTCGTAAATTTCTTATATAATATATGTTATCCATATACATAGAAATACATAGAATGATTAATAATAAAAAAAAATGGGAGCATTAATTGTTGCTACTCAAATGTCAAACATTTAGGACCACCATCAACTTTTTTTGTCCTTTAAGATTTAACAGGTTATGTGACACCCGCAGATAACACTATTGGCATTATGGCATTTCAATTGGTTTGATCTTAATTTGACATCAGACAAATTTCACACCCGGTACTTTTTTTCGGTGTAAATGATAATATTGAGTAAGTTATATATTTTTGACATCTTAATGTGCAAAAAGTTACTTTGTAAGATAACAATCTTCTTGTGTTAGAATGCAACACAGGCACAGTGCTATTTTTTTGAAATTTCTGACGTGGGTTGCGTTTCAATAACATTAAAAGTCGAATAAAAGAAAGATGAAACATCATTCAAAGGTTAAGAAGACGTAGCTATATTAAACATTGTTGAAAACAACAGTATTCTTTAATTTAAAAAAATGATTCTTTAAAAAATCTTTTCCCTCTTTCCACTACTTTAATACCTTAAAACGGGTCTTTACGATTATGTGTACCTTTATGAGATTATGATATCCTAAAACAGAATCAACCGGTCTTTGTTCGTATGAAGAACACCTTTTCATTAATTTTGAATTATTTTATGCAAAATTATTCCAGAGTCATTCTCTCATTTCTACATCAAGCAGTGTAGTTATCTATGATAGTTATAGTCAGTCGATTGAGATCTGTCTTAGATCTGTCTTAGATCTGTCTCAAACAGAGACTGTGAGGATTGTCTGAGTTACCAACATAGTCACTGTGATGGTCGTTTTGAAATAGGTGTTCTGACTCATCAACATATTTCTATTAGTTTTTGTAAACTGTTTACCACATTTGAACTGTCGAAGAACTCCACAGTCTGTAGTCTTTCAACTATCATTGCAAACTGTGGTGTATTTTACACATATTGAGGGACTTATAATTATTGGTATTTAGTTTTTGCTTGCCAGTGTGACATCGAATTTCCCTTGCAGTTGCCCATAATTTATGCAATTCCGAGACCCTTTTGTTGACATCTTTCTGTTCATTTTGTAAAAGTTCATTTCGACTGATGTTGTCAGCACAAAAGAAAACTTTATCAAAGTATGTTCTTCTGTAACTTAATTTTCAAGTTGAATGCGAAGTTTTTTTAATCAGCTTTTTGAAGTATTATTCTAATGGCCAAATACATTAATCACTTCATCACTTATATAAAGTTCATTTTATTCAATAGTCATAAATCGATTAAACGAAAACAAATCCGTGTTACAAACTAATACCGAGAAACAGACCAACAGAAACAGTCATCTGCAAAATAAACAAAACGCTAACATACATTCAAACAGACTATATGACAACAATTGCAATATTCCTTATATGATATTGATACAGGCCAGTTTAAGAAAAACATGTTGGTCGAACCTGGTTTTACTGCTTGCCACACCTGCAGCTTATATTGCAATACCAAAAGTACTGCTACGATGAAAACACTATGTGACAGGAAAATACTACAATCAAACGCACACAAATTAAGCAATGAGAACTACATAGATAAATACTATAAACGATTATTGCATTATGTAAACCGCAGGATACCAACGGGAACATCTCGTGAATTTATCGCAGCACACCATAACTAGGACAACACAAACGAAACATAAAATCGCGTCACATGTATAGATCAACGTCACAAAAAGTGGCGAATTGTTTTGTGACTTCATGTTATCACAGGTTATTTATATTTAAAGTAAAATTGTGAATGAAAATGGGAAATGTGTCAAAGAGACACATACACGAATACTAAATTTAGATTGAGTTTGTAATGGTTGTATTTTGTGTATTTTTTTAACTATGACAAAAATATTCAAATGGAAGTTTGTTTTTAATCCAGTGTCTATATATACTACATTTCTTGAATCTTGATTCTTATCTGTCATTTCTATAAAAATGAGCGACGTGAACATAAGTTTTGGCAATAGAAATTGAAAACAGAACTAAGATCAAAAGGAGATATATAATCATCTTCAACAAATAGACATTAATATTAATATTATTAAAAAAAAAATTACGAAAAAGCTTAGAGGCATTCTTAAATCATAAATAATGTACAAACATTCACTTTCTGTGTCTTTTGGTAATTTGAATTTGAATCTTCGGAGTTCAGTATTTTTGTTATTTTACTTTTGAATAATACATAATACCTGCAGATAACACTATTGGAAATATGGCAATTAAAAAGATTTGAAAATAGTTTTACACCAGACAAAATTCATACTCAGTACTATTTATTTGTTGGTGTAAATGATAATATTGATCTAGTTAAAAACAAGACGTTACTGTGATACCTTCTTCCTGGTCTTTGCAATTATGTGGTCTTCTATGAGAGCATGGTATATACCCCTAGATTGAAGTACTTCCTCGTTGTTTGTAGATTGTTCACGTTATGTTTGACTTAGATGATTTCAAGCGGATGTATGAGTTATAACTTTATTAGAACAATGCAGCATCATCTTTCACATTTTTCGGAAATGCGGCTTTGAATAAGTGTAAAACATCACCACACATTGTCTCGTGTTTACTTCAACTGTGGAGATATGCCTCTAAAATGAATAACACTGTGCAAATAAATCTTTCAAATGATTAGAATGATAAGTCATTACAATTTGGAATATTTTGTTGTCATCTTTCTGTTTGTTCTGATTTCAACAAAAAATACGTATCAATAACTCCAAAACATATAAATGAACCAGAATTTATAAAAAAAAACATCGAAGACGTCATTTGTATTTCGTTACTATCAATAAATATAGAACTAATATATTGTTAAAAGAACTGATTTATGTCTGTGTTGTTTTTATTTTGGTTATTGTAAAAGTAAAATCACAAAAATACTGAACTCCGAGAAAAAATAAAAACCGAAAGTCCCTAATCAAATGGCAAAATCTAAAGCTTAACCACATCAAACGAATAAATTACAACTGTCATATTCCTGACTTAGTACAGGCATTTTCTTATGTAGAAAATGGTGGATTGAATCTGGTTTTATAGCTAGGTAAAATTTTTACTTGTATGACAGTCACATCAAATTCCATTATATTTACAACGATGTGTGATAAAACAAACAGACAAATTATGTAAAAATGTCAAAAATAGGGCTACATCAGTCAATATTTTGTAATAATATTCATCACTATAAAACAAACAAATATGTAACAAAGAAGCACATACGAGCAGGTTATTTATTCTCGTTATACTTTCGTCTGAATATTATTTTTTTGACAATATGTCAATTTAGTATGAATCTAAAACATTTCCAACACATTCCGGAATACAATTTAAATAAGAACACCACTCCACCAACTTTTTTCTAGCTCAAAGTTTTGTGTTGTGCTTGCAAGTTTATTTATTAATAATTATATGGTGTCAATTGATTTTAAAAATATATAAGGATTTGTATTCAATTGAACACATTTTATATTGTGTTAAGAATAATTCGTACTTTTTGAAGAAAAAACCCAACCACTGATTCATAAAAACATTACCAATATGCTTGCTTAAAAAAGGGACGAAAGATACCGAAGGACAGTCAAACTCATAAATCGAAAATAAACTGACAACGCCATGGCTAAAATGAAAAAATACAAACAGACAAACAATAGTACACATGACACAACATAGAAAAACTAAAACAAAAAGGCAACACGAACCCAAACAAAAACTAGGGGTGATTTTATGTGCTCCAGAAGGGTAAGCAGATCCTGCTCCACATGTGGCACCCGTCGTGTTGCATATGTGTTTGTTACGTTGAGAGGACGTGTTTTTCAACAAACAATCGGCATTCTTATTGAAATCAAAGCTCTACTCAGATAGAATCAAATGGCACCAGTGCCTAATCAGACAATTGACGCATTAGTTTTGTGCCAAATAACGTCTCGTTCTGTTTTTAAATGAAAGTTCGTCGGAAGATTTTAAGACCTTGTTGATAAATATCCCGTATCAACTTAACAAGCATATATTGATTTTAGGTAATAATATCAGATTATTACATGTCATTTTTCATATCGCATGTATTATCAGCCCTAGGTTCAATATCAGCCCAAGAGCCGCATAGCTCGAGGGCTGATATTGACCAACGGCTGATAATACATGCGATATGAAAAATGACATGTTAAGATCTTTTTATCATATGCTTCAACAATGGACAAAATAACAGATTCATATATTGGTCCGAGACCACAATTGTCATCCCTTGATTTTCGTTGTTCACGAATATAGTCCCTAGTGTTAACAGTGGGTTACTTGCCAATAATTTTTATACCCCTTCCAAATTTATTTCTCCATGTTTAATGCCTCAAATTGTAAGTAGGGGGGTGAAACTACACTGTAAAAAAATTTGGGTCCAGAATTTTACAGGAAAGTAGTGATTTGGTCCAGCTGAAAAAGGTTAAAAATTAGCACTTCGGAAGCTGTCAAAAGATTTCAAGACACCCTAAACACAAAATTGTCCATATTTTGAGTTAGAGGCGATGAAGTTTTCTATATTTTTGATATAATTTGTCCCAAAAGTAGTTCAACACACTGTAAAAATTTCATTGAGAAAGCGCAGGTGGGATTTTTTTTATTTTCATTTATGTTCTAAAAGAAATGCACTACGAATTAATTGTGTTCTCGGACCTAAGAGGTGAAGTCTGTAAATATAGAATCTGTACTTTGGCAACTTCCCTAAATGATTTGGTGGTTTCAATTTGTCAAATAGCATGAAACTAAAGGATTTACACTTTTATTTTATAGAATTTCTGCAAAAATGACCAATTTTGGCATTTTATGGTCAAAATAGGCATTTTAAGGCTTTTTCAATAATGATGCATACATGGCATCCTGACTTTTTATCTGACAGGTTTTCATGTGTCAATACTTGTGTTTCTATGCCTCTATCTAGTTCTTTTGCTTGTTTATGAACTCAGAATCTACAGAAAAGAACATTATCTCAGACAATATGTACAAAATGTGTTGTATAAATGACCCTTGTCTTAACGCCCTGTTTGGATGAAGTCAAAAGTGGGGTTCTTGGTACATAAAATTTGAAGTCCACAATAAAGACCTCACTAAATTTGTATCAAAAGCACTTTGCAATGTCTATTGTACCTGTTCCATCTCACATAATATCTTTCTTTTCTTCTGTAGGATAGCAAGTGGTTTAGATATAAGCCTGTTGAGACTAAAATTGCATTCAAGTTTTTCATTAAAAAGGCAAAAATCTTTGTATCATACCATACTGTCTGTAAGAAAAGTTAATTGCAAGAGCCTTTTTGTGCTCAGATTTGTTGTATCATGTCACATGAGTATAGAAATGATAAAAAAGACACAATTTTTTATTTCTTATAGCCTCAATATGCATTTTTTAATGTAAATATGTGGCACGGCCTAAATTGACCCTTATTTCTTTCCAGTCTTACTTGGCTTAAGACCCTTTTAAAGTGATATGATATGTTATTTGTGACTTTTCTTTCCATTTAAAGTACATTCAATACATATGTAAGGATTATTTATAACCTAAAAGCTTCACAAATTTAAAATTGCTGGAAAATATTACATCTTCATGTAAGGCCCCCTTTCATTGAAAAACCTCAATTTTTAGGCCCAGGCTGATATAAATTTGACTTTTGAATAATTATGCTAAGTCTGATATATCAAATGAGTACTCTATTGCTTTTAATACATAATAAATGATATATTAGGGCATTTAAAAAGTATTTTTTTGCAATATTTTAATTTTCAAAGCCCAAAATGTTGATAGTTGAAATTATTCAATTTTAACGTCAAAATTAAACACGCAAAGATGAGTATAGAATTTAGCATATTGTCTATAATATATATCCTATTGTTATGAAACTTTGCAAGCAGTGTTATAATTTATTAAGCTTTGGTCATACCAAGTTTTTTTAAGATTTGTCAACTCTTTCTATCCTATTAGGTCCGAGACCACAATTGTCGTCCCTTGATTTTCGTTGTTCACGAATATAGTCCCTAGTGTTAACAGTGGGTTACTTGCCAATAATTTTTATACCCCTTCCAAATTTATTTCTCCATGTTTAATGCCTCAAATTGTAAGTAGGGGGGTGAAACTACACTGTAAAAAAATTTGGGTCCAGAATTTTACAGGAAAGTAGTGATTTGGTCCAGCTGAAAAAGGTTAAAAATTAGCACTTCGGAAGCTGTCAAAAGATTTCAAGACACCCTAAACACAAAATTGTCCATATTTTGAGTTAGAGGCGATGAAGTTTTCTATATTTTTGATATAATTTGTCCCAAAAGTAGTTCAACACACTGTAAAAATTTCATTGAGAAAGCGCAGGTGGGATTTTTTTTATTTTCATTTATGTTCTAAAAGAAATGCACTACGAATTAATTGTGTTCTCGGACCTATTGATCCTTTTATGTGGTTCTAAAATAGAAGTTCAAGGAGTGAAAAGTTCAAGGATGTCGGACCCCCAATTTAGTAGATTCGATCATATTCTATCATATGCCCCAACAGAGAAGAAAAATATCTAAATATGGACAAATCGACAAAAAAAAGTTATTCAACAATATACATAATGAATATTGTTTGGAAAAGTCAATATTTTTAAAAGAAACTTTCTAAATCATGTTAGAAACGTAGAAAAATGCATTTATTTTATAATTTTTTTTTTGTGTCTTTCTATATTTTTAACCTTTCTGTTTTTTTCCAGTTTTAATAATATTCTTTTTTTAGCGCGGCTTGGTTTTTATACCACCCACCGTTGTGTTATTGTGCTCTTGTCTATTTTTGTGTTTCCTATCTATCATATTTGAATATTTGCTTTGTTTATAGAGTGTCAAAATGCCATTTTGTTTTCTTTGTCGACATAGATGTTTTGACATTATCATCAAACTATGAATAAAAACATTTTGTACGAAATGATCTACAATAAAACGTTTTGCAAATTTGAGTTTTAATATAGAATTGAACATTAGCTGAAACCCGAAAAAATTAACACTAGGTTCTTTGTATTCAATAATTGGTATCTATTGAGCTAGAAATAAATATTTGATGTCTAAATGTAGAAAACGTTATTTGGTGTGAAAATAATGTATGATTTAAAGTTCTTCAAAGGCCTACGTTTTTAGTGGGCGCTATGATTTGAAATATTTGAAGGTCAAAACTAACGAGAGATGAGAAGCAAGGAACGCAAAACATTCTACAACATTTTAAATCTAATAGATACTATTTATTTATCAGAATTTTTTAGTTACAAAATGCAAAAAACTTTCCAATTCTTTTCCTCGTAATATGATTTTGATACATTAATCCTGGTGTTTTTGTAATTACATTTTCTTTGATAAAAGCAAGTCAGGTTCAAAACAGACCGTAGCCCCTTAGTTGGTCAACTCGAATTGATTGCATGTACGAGTTTAAAATTTGTTATATCAAGTTTTTAGTAGTGAAAATATATCACCAAAAGTCGTCCAAAGCTAATGTCATTGTAAACGTTTACGTGAAAAATAAAGAAACATGTTTTCGTTGTTCAAAGTAACTTATGTCGATAAAGATTTTGAAGTTTCGAGAGGAAATAAAGATATGATACAAACCTGTATGTTGATTATGAAGGTCAAGTAACAGTAAATTTTGTTTGAACGACAATTTATCATTGAAATATATCTGAAAAATAATGCGTTTGTACCTAATTTATTTTCGAAATATTACTGATTGCACTCTTAAGAAATAAGTTAACGTTTATATTTAATGGACATACAATCGGTGAAAAACGTTCTCGAAATCATCAAATCATACATATATTATTTTATGAAAATATATATGTTGTTGAAACTTTAGTTTAAACATATTTATTTATAGTCGATTTGGAAACAAATTATTAAATCTTATATTAATCCCTTTCTGTTAAACTTTAATTCATATTTAATGATGTAAAAGAGGGACGAAAGATACCAGAGGGACATTCAAACTCATAAATCGACAATGAACTGACAACACCATGGCTAAAAATGAAAAGGACAAACAGACAAACAAAAGTACACCTAACACAACATAGAAAGAGAATAAACAACACGAAAGACTACTTCTATCTTAATAGGTGACATCATTCAAAGAACTGAAATAGTATCAATAAAACAAACGTTAGAATAAGCTTATCGTCATCCCGTTTAGAGGCGTAACATATCGACTGTTGACTGTTTTACTCCAAAGTAAGTAACAGATTTGTTATTGCATCAAAAAGAAAGTCGGTGACATAATGAATTTTGTATATCATTGATACTGAAATTTATTATATGCATCGAGTGATCAAATATTGATCCTGCAGCCGTCTACACTAGAATTTGTTATTTTAATAAATCTTTCAACATTTTGTTCAAGGTTCACCCTTACTGTTTTAGGTTCACCCTTACTGTTTTGCTATTTTAAAAAAAAATCTTTGCCATGGTATTGTCAGTTTGTTTTCGACTTATAAGTGTGAATATCCTTTAAGTATCTTTTCCCTCATTTTTACAGGGTAACAGTTTCCTCTCAAATGTAGGGTGACTGCCACTAAGCACTTGAGATTCGCTTTCTTGCCTCCATTTAGAAAAATATGTTATCTTTCAAACGTTATTTGTAAAAGGTGAACACAAATTCAGCTGTTTGACTTCTTTGTGATAATTTTGTCTGTCCCCGAAGTAAATAAAATATGATACATCACAACAAATAATAAATGAAATTGGGAATGGAAAAGGGAAATGTGAATTACAGGCTAATACAGAAAGTTGTGACGTTAAACATGCTAGAGGCAATTAACCAGTACTCTTATTCTCCGACAGTAGTGCAACCATAAAGTGGTAGCACTATTTGATTGACATGTACAAACAAGGTTTTTAGCAGCTTCTTTCAGATATTTTCCGTTCATTGTACCAATATTGTTTACTTTCATATTTCGTTATAAAATTCATAAATGCAGATTATTCTCGGATTTTTTGTTGCATACTTTATATACAAGTTGCTGCTTAAGGATGTACACCTCTGAAGAGCCAAAAATTTCTAGAATTAAACTTTTTTTCTTAACCTGATTTTTGGGTTTATAAGACTGTAACAAAATAATTGGTGAAGAAAACATCATATGGTGGTGCACTTCTTTTTTTGCTACGGCCCTTTGAAAATTCCAAATTTTGATGATTTTCCCATTTTTCATCAATTTTTACCTATTTTTGGGCTATTATCATGACAAAAATCACAGTTCCACAATTAAACTTTTTCTCATACTTTCTATAAAGATGAAGTGGACCAATCTGAATAAATTTTACTTACAAAAACTATAGGTAGGTGTTAATATAAGAAAGTTTTATCATATTTTGACGCGTAAAATTTTTTGTGTAAAATTTACCATGCTGTCATTTTTGTATTTTTGTGAGTTTTCTCAGTTTTAAGAACAAAATGCATATTATTTCAACTTTTTTGTTATAAATGAATGAAAAAAGACATATCTAAGAAATTTGAAAAGACCAAAATGATATGGATGGACATGATTCTTGTAAAATCATTTTTGGTATCCCTCACCCATTTTCTCAAAATTTTGGCTAAAAATACTGACTTGATTGGTCGTAAAATTTGAAAACTGGATTACACAAAAACCATTTATTGTAAATACACAATTTTTTCACAGATTTATGTTTGCTTGTTATTTTAAAAATTCATTGATATTTTCCATTTCTATCACATGTTTTGGAAATAATTCAAGAACGAGATTTCAACGAGACTGAACGAGACTGAAAAGTCAGAAGAATACGTCCTTAAGAGCTTTTTAAAGCTGTAAATTGCATGACGATTAACTTTTATTTTGCAGTTGATTGTATCGTAGACGTTTATTTGACTTTTAGTCTTCTGTTCCCCATATCGTTCCTCAACTATCTTTGGTAATTGGAGAACAGTATTATCTCAATTTAGTGCTATGGCACAAATACTTATTTGGAAAGACCTCCACATTAGTTGACACAATACAAAATCCACACCAAGTAATTTATTTCAGTTAACAGCTATATCTTAACATAATTTATTGAAAAATAATAAATATTTGACATCTAAATGTGCAAAAATATTTACTTGGTGTGAGAACATCTCCACTCGGTAATATTCATTAAAAGTCACTAAAAAGCAAGTATTGATCTGTAATCAAATATATTTATCCTTTGTCTTTCATGTATGGTAACTTTATCATTCATATTTACACTTAGAAATATTTTGCCCGCACAAAGATTCATCCTAATCAATTTTAAAAAGACACTCAAAAAGGAGTATATTTTTTTCTGTCGCATATGATTTCTATTATGAGTTTTCAATGTCTCTTTATCATAAACCAAAAACTATCTTCACTGATGACCAGAGGATTACGCTATGCATTCTAGCGGCAATTATTTCTTTTATTTATCTTTGATTAATGACTAGATCGTTTTCTTATCGTATGGTTGATTGGCATAGCAAATATAAAATGTTCTTCTATTAGAGCAGTGACCACATAACTTTTAAAAGTTCACAATTTCAGTTTGGCCACAGTATCTTTTTATATTCGTTGAGATTGCACAACTATTTTGACGGGTTGGCGATATCACCTTTATTTGATAATACCCACACTTTAGTTGACACCGTACAAAATTCACATCTAGTACTAAGTTTCAAATTACGAGTAAGAAGTTATTGAAAATAATAAATATATGACTTTTATTGTACTAAAAAAACATCATTAATCATATATCTCCCTCGGGTGGATACTGCTAAGGCGATAATAAACAGACAAATGCCTAATTCATGTGAATGTCATCTCCTCGCTAAGAAATATCACATAGGATTATTGGCTTATCTAGATATCAGAATTACATCTCTTCATGATTGAATAGATACAATATTAATCATGAATAAATTTCAGTGTTGACTTTTAAATAAACATGTTTACCGGGCTGAAACACAAGGTATTCAACTAGGATTTTTTAGAAATAACGCTCGGTCGTAAATGTTCTAAAACATTCGATTCTGCTGTCGTTTATCACACGAAACGTGTTGTTGCAAATATACATTTAATTATCTACAAATGGTGCATAGTTGAAATAAGCATTAGTAGTGCTTGAGACCTTCATCGTGCTTCGATTGACCACATATAAGTGTTGTAGATCAAAATGTCATATGACAACACCGAATGTCTAACGAGTACGTTACTTGAATGTCATAAACTTGAGTTCGAAAACATTGCTTTAGTAGTTTGCACGTGTTTGTTACAGTTTTTAGCTATAATATGTGTATATGGATTTATTTCCTTTCAGAATGACAAGTACTTTGTTAGAGAAACAACCTGTATGATACCAATTTTCAATGAAATGATATTCAAGGCATTAGATTTGTTTTACATTTTATGTCACCCTTTAGTTTTTCTCTATACTGTTTGCTTCTTTATTCTCACCTTTAATCAATAAGAAAAATGGACAGTGTGTACATAAGAAGTAAAAATCAAGTAAAGTTCATAGAAGACATAGTGTTAACCTTAACCAATGGACATGTATGTTCATTTTTTCCGTTGAATGATGTAGTCGAGCGTCTGAATTTTGTTTTCAAGAACCCAATGTTTTAACTTTTCCCTTTTTGACAACAAACTGTAAATTAACTAAAACTACTGAGCTCTAAGGGAAATTCAAAATGGAAAGTCCTTTATCAAATGGCAAAATCAAGAGCTCAAACACATCAAACGAATGGAAAACAACTGTCATATTCATGACTTGGTACAGGCACTTGTCTGCAAAAGGGGGAATTTATCCTTGGATTCGGTATCGGTATTTATGTTAATACATTTTTGTCAAGGAGGAAAAAGACAGTTCACTTGATTAAACATCCAGAGTTATGCATGTTGTTTTCAATGGAAGTGAAATCATTTTTGTATCATTCGTAGACATTTTTTAATATAATCAACATACACATATTGTACGTGGTTCCCTCCCTTCGATAATACTATCGGCTCAAATTAGCAATATTGCATTCATATAGATTTGAACTTTGAGCTGACTCAAGAAAACATTATTAACACCTAGTACTGCGTTTTCAGTTTAGATGTTTATATTGAGCTAGGAATAAACATTAATATCTAAATTTGGAAAACTTAACTGTTTGTAAAAAAATATTATGTTTTAAAATTCGTCAAAGGCATACGTTTAATAATTTATATCGCCTGTCGTACTTTTCTTTTGTATTAACAACAGTTGAGATCAGAAAAAAACCATTGACCTTGAAAGATAATTTTAATGGAATAGCGGGTATGAGTAATTATACATTATCATGTAACTCTATGATCGTAGTCAAAATGGATACTTGAACCTTACCGATTTTCAAATGTCATAAACCAACTAAAACAATACAATCAAAGTAAAAACAAAAACAGGAAGGACTCACGTGTCCACTATAATGATCGTGAACGGGTAGGTCAAAGACAGTGATTTTCTAACTTTACCTTTGATTTACATGTAACCATTTGTTCGTTGAACTTTTCAATTTCTGTTTATGCAAAGATTTTATTATCACATTTCATTCTATTTTTAGAATATCAAAAGGGTTGTGTCTCCAAATGATGCTTGAACCTGAGAAATAAACATGATGTGGTCGCCAAAATTATTCTGCCACTACGCTATATAAACCTTTTAATTTTGCTTTTTTTTGGAACATTAATAAATGTAACTGAATTTTTACCTTAAAACTTTATTTGGTTTTATGTTTTGAATAAAATACATGTTTATACAAATCAATAGACTTCACAAACCTACAAGTATTCAAACAAAATGTGTACTTCGGTGGACATAAAAAAATTGTTGTCCACCTCTACAAACGAAAACTACGCAGTTGGTATCCCACAAAAAATTAAGAAATCCACAACATTACACAATAGGTTATAATTCAATGTAAATCCGTGGTAAACATGACAAACACTATCAAAACAATGTACAGCTGTTTCTATGCCTTAATTTTGTAAGAGGTGGTGCGTCTTCGTGTACCCAGCAATCGTTTTGAGTTTTCATTAAGATATCTATTACGCTTTGATCTCTGTTGATATGCGCACATGTCAATGATGTTCTACCAAATTTGTCTCTCTTAAAGAAATTGATCGGTTTGTTTAATAATGTTGTTATGAGCTTCATCCGCATTCTCTTTGTATTTCCTGTTGCTTTTCTATCACAAACCATCATTAACGGGGTTTCTCCTTCTTCATTTGTACAGTTAACATCCACGCCTCCTTCCACTAGTATACGAGCAAGTTTATATTGTTTTTTAGAAATCGCCTCAAATAAATTCTCCTCCATTAAGTAGTGTTTCTAATGCTTATAATGTATAAATAAGTGTATACCGACTCTGAATTGTCACTGTATACGTTGAAGTTTGTTTTTATCACAACTGATTTGAAATATAAAGGTATTGTCATTTATATATGCATATACATGTTCCCACGGAAAATCTTGATGGTAGGTCTTAACAGTTATTAATTACCAACTCAACGAATAACACTTATCTGTTATTTTCATTTCAAATTGAATAAACAGTGTACATTTACTTGTATTCGTGCGTCATTAACCAACACGTTTTTTGGCTTTTGACTTCGTACCTAATATATGTTTGTTGTTGGTAAAGGTCTTGCAAGGTTTAATTATATCATTTTATAATGATAAAGTCAATGTCAAAAATATAAAAGATCAGCAGATGTAAAACGGATTGACGTATACTAGTCAGATACGTTTTACTAATTCCGGTCGTATTTCCAAGTATATTTTTTTCAACAACAAATTTCAAATTGCTTGTTACAACTTTACTTAATTGTCCAAGCTTCAATAAAGTATCCCTGAGAAATACTTTCTGAGTATCCAGAAAAATACACAGAATATGATAAAATATAAACATTTTTTTCCATCAATTATATCAATCTTTTTAACTTTATGAAAAATTTATTTTGAGATACTGTTTTGCTCTCATTCATAAACCTTCGTAGCTCCTTTATAAACATAGCATACACATCTTAAAATTTCAGTTTTTGCTCGGATACATAATACGACTTGCAAATACAAAAACTATAATTGTCAAGAAATAATTAAAACCGTTATACCCTTGATCCAATATTTTGTATCAAAATACTATATGTTTTGCTAATATCTTGTTTTGAAAATTCATTTTTGCTAGAAGATAATGTACTTTCTCCCAAAAAACTTTCAAAAAATGAACATGTAATAAAGAAATGCAAATAATCTTCTTCTTTTGTTTTACAAAAATTGCATTTATCGTTCTCAGATAATTTTCCACTTTATTAGTAGCTGCTTTGTAGGAATAATGTACTGAAGCAGTTTCCATCTGAACATTTTTAACTTATTTTCCATTAAAATTTTAAATATAAAATCGTATACAAATGACATGTATTCTAATTTAAAATATCTTGTCCAAATGTTGATACTGATTGGCTTTGCATATTTCTTATCTACTAAAGTTTTATTGGTGATATCTTTTGTTTCAATTTGTTTATATCTAAGTATATCTTCGTTTAATCTCAGATATTTGACAGTTTTTGGAAAACCCTTTTTTATTTACATCAAATATATTTTCTTTACTCTGATATTGTAAAGAATTACCTCTTCGTACAATATGAAAATGGTGAAAATAAAAGGATATATCGAAGCTAGTTTGTATATAGTTTTAAATTTATAAATGTCTTTGACGTCCCAGCGTTAACAAATAAATTCTTAACATTTATATGTTGGTTTGGTTTTTGTGCTATCGTTTGAGCTTTGGATTGTGTAAACGCTGGTAATGTCTAACATCTAATAATCTTTCATGTCAATCATTTTTTAAGTTAAATAAATTTTACATACAATATTCCATCAATATAATATCGTATATGATATAACAGACAAATAGGGACGTTTCCGGGTACATATCGTGATAATGGTATTATCGTCATAGAATCCCCCGTACAAAAGAGGGACGAAAGATACCAAAGGGACAGTCAAACTCATAAATCTAAAACAAACTGACAACGCCATGGCTAAAAATGAAAAAGACAAACAAACAGCACACACGACACAACATAGAAAACTTTAGAATAAACAACACGAACTCCACTAAAAAACTAGGGGTGATCTCAGGTGTTCCGGAAGGGTAAGCAGATTCTGCTCCACATGCGGCACCCGTCGTGTTGTTTATGTGATAACAAATCCGGTAAATAGTCTAATTCGGTAGGTCACATTCATGAAAGGGAAGGGGATTGTAGTTACGACGTAAGGAACATATCCGCATTTGTGAAACGGTTATTACATAACGGTCAACCAACTCGTGATGGTGTTCGTAAAATTTACGAAGGGATGACTTCAACATCACCATTTGGAACTCTTGGTTTAATAGCTTCCTTGTGAGCACCAACCCTCTATCAAGAAAATCATGATAGGAAATGCAAGCACGGGAATATCGTATCAATTGGGAGATATATACCCCGTATGCAGGTGCTGCTGGAATGTTGATACTTAGAAATGAAAAGTTCACAATTGGAAAGCTGAAATGTTACTTGATAGTTACGAGCGAATACGATAAAGAAATCAAAAGATAACCCCTCGGATACATCAAATGTATACTGTGTTATTTTCATTTACTAGTACTGGCTTCTTTTTTTTCTTTCTTTTTTGTATCGGTTTTTAGGTATATTCTGGAATTTGGGACCCTTAACAATTTGGGTCTTTAATACTATCCATCTTTGCTCTTATTTGGCCTTATATTCTTTCGACTCGATCGTCACTGATGTGTTTCGCGTACAAATTTCAATCCTGGTATATATGATGATGTTTTTAGTCACATAGCTAATCAAGTTTTTAAATACTTATGCAACCTTAGTTTCAAATTTTGAGTGTTTGTGGCAATGGTTAATCCAGGAAGAATTAATAACTTTTAAGTTGTTTTCCATTGGATTAGACAGACACTATGAACCTGTTTAGTTTCAACCGACAGAATAACATTACACCGAAAGAAAGGATTTTTTTCTGGCCTTTTTGCATATCTTCGTTCTTCTCATTTTCTGTTTTTCTCTGATTAAGATTTTAGAAAATAAGATTTATATATGAGTTTACTTATTTAAAATAATCACTTTTGTCTGTTTTTTGTGTGGAATAATAAGGTACATATAGGAACACAGAAGTCAGGAGCCTACAGTTCCGTCGTTGTCGTTGGTCGGTGTCCTGTATGTTTTTATTTATTGTTCTGTAAATACTTGAGGTAGTTAGTTGTCTTGTTCTTTTATTGTTCACATTTTGGTATTTCAGCATATTCTATTTGCAAAATTTACAAAAGGGATTGAAACAAGGTTAGTCACGTCCTCTCATTATATAGATATAAAAACAAAGTACATTAGATAATGAAGAAAAACATAGTAGGAGTGGAGTGAAGAGTTGCAAAGTTGGAATTTAGAATTTTATTTGATTGCTCTAATCTTGGTGTAATTTCAATATATGATTGAACAAATTCACAAATGTGTTTGTTTTGGTTGAATGAAAGGTCACCGTCACCAAAGAATATAAGCTCAATAGCTACAGCATTTCTTTCTAATTTTGAGAACAATCATTTCTTGCTTTATTGTGAAAAGAGCAATCAAAATAAAAGTGAATAATATCCTCTACAGGCTGGCCACAGCTGCATGCAAGACTGGGTTTGATATCAACACGGTGCAAATGTTAGTGTGTCCGGGCAACTAACGGGTCAATATATCGTTTTACAGTTGCCTATATCTACGCCATTGTGTCGAATTGACAATCATACATCATGTTGTTTTTGTATATATCTTAAAATTTAGAACACGAAACGCATTTCACAGTATATTGACTTACAATATACAGGCAAATTTCACTGACATCAATTTCACGTGAATTTAAATTCATGTGAATCTCACGTGAAATTCACATGAATTTCACCTCAAACGAGCGTATACGTGAAACTCACGTGAAATCAGTTTTTGTGAGTTTCATGTGAATCTCATGTGAAAATCATGTGAATTTAACATGAAAATCACATAAATTGTTTTCATGTGAAATTCACAAGAATTTCTAAAATAAAGTATTTCACATAACTCCTAAATTTTCAAATTGAATCAAAATTATGAAAAATGTAAAAAAAAAAATTGTTGTAAATTTCACGTGAAATTCATGTGAAGAATTTCATATCAGATTCATGTGAATCTCAATTTACGTGAAATTCACATGAAAATTTTCATGTGAGTTTCATGTATAAGCTCGATTGAGGTGAATCTCACGTGAAATTTTTCATGTGAATTTCATGTGAGATTCATGTGAAATTCATGTGAGATTCATGTGAAATTCATGTGAGCAAATGTTGCCTGTGTACAGCTATACCACAAAACTCCAAATATGTGGTACCTTGATTAGTTAGATCCGTGGACTTTTTATAAGGTTGGCTTTTACTTATTTAATATGAATTGGAATAGGCACATATAGAATGCAGCGCGAACAAATCCCTCAAAACGAACTTATCTTGGTCTGTTGTGTAATAATTAACACAACATTCGAAAAAAAAACCTGTAAAAATTTGGTGGAAACTTATCAAACCGATACAAAGCTAATAATACAACAAACCAACACAAAACAAACATGAAATACAAATTTTGTTTACCGTTTGACCTCCAGTGTTTTTTTTTTTTATTTAATCAATACAGTGTAATCGGAAACGCTTAAAAAGCATTTATTGGTTTGCTGTCGGGAGAATTAAAGTTTTACAGTTCTGGTCGTTTTGTTATCACTATTTCTTAGATTTGAAATATATTTAAAAGAAAATTGACTCAAGGATGAATATATATGTTTTTACATTTTTATATACAAGAAATAGGAAGGCTAGACAGGGGGTCCCACGTTCCAACTTCCCTCTACTTTATTCTCAAACAAACATCGGTCAAAGAAATCTTTTAGCATATCTCTTTTTTTATTCCACTTTTTTCCGACTTCTCACTTCTCATTACCAAGTGTAACACAATATAATCTTTCAATGACCTTAACTTATAATGATTTAACTCAAATACAAATTTCGTATTGATGTTTTTGACAGCAACAATATCTCCTCGAATATATTTTATAGTTATACGTCAACACAAATACAAGTACATGCCTTGTTGGAATGGACACAGGTTTCAGAATAAAAGGACAAAGACTTGTGACGTCAATGACGCAAGATACAAAAGGACAAACAAAGAACTGAAGCAAGTACACATATTTGAGCTGGTCATATATTTCAGTCTAAAATCTTAGACTCGAAATGATACACGTTCAGAAATTCAGCTGTAACAAAACGAATATAAAAGTACGAACTATCCATCGGTGTATTGTTATTATTTAATATGGATTTTATCAATCAAAACCAGTTTTGTAATTTTAATTGTAAAAACAATCGAAATGTATTGTTCTATAATTCAACGTTTAACAAAAATCATTCAAAATGCCGTTCGTTCACACCATGATTTCATATGTTCTTGCCTTTGCAAAGAAAAGATTTAACGAGATTCAATATGGACGAAGGTGTGTACCTATTTTCGTTCCCCATTTATACTGAATACCTTACAGCAAAACTATTTTACCTGTGTACATTATTCTATTCGTCGGATTTTGTTCAATTTTGTTTTTCTGAAATTGTTTAATAATACATAACCCCTTATGTTATTGATTTTTATGAACATTGTGTCATAGATCAAATTTATTCGCTCAGTGTATGTTCACTTGTGTTAATGTGTCTCTTGATTGCGTCTGTAACCTATTTCAATTGATATTTTTTAATGTGTCTTTTTTTTATGTTGTGATGTTACACTATTGTTTCAGATAAGGACGAAGGTGTGTTCCTATTAAAACGTTAAAACCATAAGTGTTTCTCGTTTCTCGTTTTTTTTATAGAGATTAGACCGTTGGTTTTTCCGTTTGAACGGTTTTACACATGTCATTTAAGTGGCCCTTTATAGCTTAGTGTTAAATTAAGACCGCACTTTGACCTATAATGGTTTACTTTTACAAATTATGACTTGGATGAGAGAGTTGTCTTATTAGCACGAATACCACATCTTCTTCTATCAGTTGTTTTGTTATTACTTTTTTCATTCTGTATACGTATTACATGTCTCTACTGGTTATGTCACTTTTTGTAGACCTTTGTTTGTTTTTTGTTCGATGTTCGTTTTTGCCATTGCGTTGTCAGTTGACCTTTGACTTTTTTTAATATCACGCAGCTTATTCCTCTACTTATTTTAAACATATTGATTTCTAAAAAAGCAAAGTAGCGGACCATATTTTAACAGAATCATTTGGTAATCCAAATATCATGTACAAACAATGAAGGGCTGTGGGTAACTTAAGTTTTCCATTCGTTTGATGTGATAAGGAACTTTCGTTTTGAATTTCAGTTGGAGCTCGGTATTTTTGTTACTTTACTGTTTTTTATCACTCAATCTGCCAACACAATAGAACTTCAAAATTTAGCATTTATCAAGGAAACGGACAGAAATCAGGACATGTAGCTTATAAATCTCACCACCGTTCTCACTGCATAAATCACAAATTTCATACCAAATTACTAAAGACTCTAAATCGTACATTAAAAGTGCACATATTAAAGCCACCTTTAAGAGAATAAGTTCAGATGTCAATCCTGAGTGAAAATACTGAAAAAAGATATAGACGCTTTGATACCAGATGTTATTGAATCCCTGTATAGTCCAATCGATTTGTGAAACAATTGTTCAGATTGTGGTAAAAGCATAAAACTTTGCAGAGTGTTAGTTGAGGTCATAACTAACATTTATAGCTATGAACCCAATTCAGAAAATCAAAATCGCGGCTCTGGGCGGCCATTTTGAAATCATCTCCAAAAAATTATGAAAAATTATGAAAATACTTTACCAATTTTGATAACCTTTCATATATTCTTATGACAAAGACTATCAATTGAGGACAATTGACGTATTAGTGGCCATCTTAAATGGTGGCCATTTTGAAAACGTAAATTTCCAATATAATACCATTATTCGCTATCCTAAATTGTTACTTTAATTTATACTAAGTTTGTTTTATGCATTTACAACTAGTTTTGCTAATTATTTATTTATGACTATTACTATTCATATAGGACATATTCACCAAGTGCTAAAATAAGTCATGCATAAATTATGTTGACAAAATAAATATATCTAAAGAAATACATAAGTTCTTTTACTTGCAGTTTAGCATGTAAGGCTTAGTTACTTTTTACTACAAAATAAATGCGGGAATAATGTCGAAAAGGAGAAATAGGTAGGTATTGAAATCAATGGAGCTGATAAACCTAATAAACAAATAGACTAGAAAGAATTCCGAAACTCTAAGAGAGGACACTTGAGGATTTACAATACCAAGCAAATACAAAAAGAGCAGACGTAGACATTTGAGCTGGTAATCAGTCATTTTTTGTAAGCATACAAGTGTTACAAGTTGATGAAGACCATGTAATGGGAAACATTTCAGAATCACAAGGCAAAAGGTACTTATCCTGCTAAAGCAAATCTTCAGATCGAAATATATTTTGTCAGGAAAAACGAAAAAAGTCTTAGATGGGTCACTGATTGAAAATACCAGTAAAAAAACAGACACAGTTGTGATAAATCAACAAGAACAATTATTGCAGGAAGGTTTTTTTTTTTTCTTTTTTTGTGACGAGGTATCTGACTATCATCATGAAGCATCGACAATTATGATCGACAATAGAGTACATGACTGTCACTTGAACTACTAACCATTGTTCTTTTAGCCAGATTCAGTGCTTGAGATTAATATTTTAGGAGTAGATAGGATGTTAAATGTTTGTTTAAACTGTCCGACAAGGCAATAAGACAGAATTCAAAGACACAGAAGGAAAGTTGGGTCTGCTATCCATGAAATGGGGCTTGCCAAAATGATAGAAAACAGTGACGGCTCACAGTCTGGAATAGATGTTGTTGTAATATTTGAAATTGCTGATATCGGTAAATTGTACAGTAAACGTTCTTAGAAAATATGAGTTGTCATGGAAGGAATGATTGAAAAATTTAATACTAACTGCCATAGATGATATGCAAGCACACACACCTCTTTCTGAGGACTGATAAGTTGCAGTTGTATCGTTTCGACGACGAATTGCACAATTGAACCATTATAGCTGAGAAATGATCAGTATTGTATACAAATCAACGATAATACTGGAGTGTCTCGATGTTTGGCCATTCTGTATCATTCTTATTAAGGAAACTTATGTCTGTTGAAATGATGCATGTTAACAATGTTATTGAGTGTCCCTGTAAAGCTATTCTTAGTATCAAGCATATATATTTTGCCTGCTATGGCTATGCCGATGACTTCATTTTCACCCTTTCATTATTAGGTCTGTTTCAGAGCTTCATGAATACCTTCGTTGAAAATCAAGAGAATTAATTTACCTTGCTTGTATGCTTGCAGATACTATGGAAGCTACATTCCAATTTTGTAAGATGCATTGTATCAGTTCTTCCTTCCATGATAGCTCCAAGTTGTTCAAGGCGTTTACTGTACAATTTGCGTGACCTGCAAGCTTGGAGATTGGTACAATATCTCTTCCAGCCAGTGTACCGTCAATGTGTTTTATTATTTTGGAAAGCACAACTCTAATGATAAAAGATTCCTTGCTTTCTTTCTGTATCTTTTATCCTGCCTATTTGCTGTGTTGTCAAGTTTTATCACTCATTAAGCAGGATACTAGTGTTTTGACTTCTCCAGCACTTACTTTGGCTAAGAGAAAATTGTCTTGTAGTACATGTGCACAGTCATGTCCTATAGATATAAAAATGTTGATGCATCGTGGAGATCTTCAGATACATCCCTACAGAAGAAATAGATTGCAGTCATTGTTTTTGTTGATCGAGTACCACTTTACAGTGTTTGGTTGGTTATTGTTTTCTTTTAATTGGCAACTTATCTTCAACATCAGAAGTACGTTTTCTCTTGTACTGATGAAATATTTTGAGATCTGAAAATTTGTTTGACAGAATTTTGTGTCATTTTGCCTTGTGATGCTGGGGTGCTTCTGCCGTTCCATAGCCTTTATTCACTGCTTCAAATTGAGCGAAAGGAAAACCAATGCAAGCCCAAACATCTTCGTATGCTTGCATCAAAGGAGTGATTACCAGCTCAAATGTCTATGTCTGTTCTGTTTGTATCTGCTTGGCCTTTCAAACCCCCACATTTCCTCTCTTGCCGTTTCACATATTCCTTCCAGTCTATTCGTCCATTATGTTCTTCTGATATCTGGCTCTAGTGTTTTCGAAATCTACAAATTTTATCCTTTCCAACAACAACTTTCGGTCACAAATTATATCATATATACGTAATTTCTGTTTTAAAAAGTTACTTAGGCAAACGAGTAAGTAGTTACTTAGGCAAACGAGTAAGGAGTTACTTAGGCAAACAAATATTAAAGTAATTACTTAGGCAAACGAGTAAGTAGTTAATTAGGCAAAAAGAGTAAGTAACAGAAATTCTGATGCTGATATCTTTATTTCGTAAACATGTGCATGCTTTATGTGACCATTTTGTGAATATTCAATATAAATTCGCAAAAAAAGTATAGATGCAATTAGTGAATTAATGAAAATAGCAATAACGATTTTCAAAATGGTCATCATTCAAGATGGTTATCAAAAAATCAATATCTGAAGTCCTCAGATGACAGTCCTTGTCATCTTTGATGAATATACCATATGACTATATAGGAACTTTCCTGCAGCAAGCGCTTAACTAATTAGTCAAGGTGCACACGGTTATCAAGGAAATCCAAATATGTAAAGGCAGTATTAAGTTGTACTACTCTGGGTAAATGTAGAGGACAATGTGATAGAGAATGATAGACAGAGACAGCTATTGTGTGGTTTGACAAAACATGTACATTTCATTCATTGTGAGATATTTTTAACGTCAATTGAGATCATTTGAGCAGTTGATTTTTTTATTACATTACTTGTATGATATGAAACTCATTATGTTTGCAATCAAGGTTTGTTTTTGAAAGTTGTTTCAAATGAACAATATCAACAAAACGAATTATCATGTAATCAGCCAACTATTATAAATGACAGGCATACAAATATTTGTTTGCTTAATTTGTACTTGTAAAATAAAATTCTCCTGATATTCTATGTTGAACAAGCGGTAGTATGAATATTGCTTTTATCGTAATATTTCATTTTAGGGTGCTGGGTGTGAACTTCTAGATAAAAACAATAATGTACATTGTCGGAAAATATAAAGTAATTTGTACCCGCTACGAAACAAGAGAAAAAACTCGGGGAAGGGGGGTATTGCTTTTTGTCCTGTTTTTATTGCTCATACAAATACATTTGTATATTTCCAACAATGTACATATAATGCCTAGTTATTATTATTTTTTTTTTTATCAAATTACGACTTTAGAGCCATCTTCCTTTTTTGGCTTGAAAATTTCAAAATATTTCAAGATGGCCTCTATTCAATATGGGTAACATTTTCAAAACTTTTGTTCAACAAGGCAATTGGAATCAGCACTCTTATTCTATTTACCAGGTTTTATGTCAATATCTTCTCTAATATAACTTTCATGATTTTTTTTTTATTAATAAATAGAGATCAAACGTCCGCCGTTTTGAAAATGGCCGCCTCTTCAACCAATTTCGACTTTCAGAGTGAGTCCATAGCTTAAAATGTTGACCATAATATATACTCAGTTAACTGCTAGTAGTCTGTTGTTATTTATGTATTATTGTCATTTTGTTTATTTTCTTTGGTTACATCTTCTGACATCAGACTCGGACTTCTCTTGAACTGAATTTTAAATGTGCGTATTGTTATGTGTTTATTTTTCTACATTGGCTAGAGGTAAAGGGGGAGGGTTGAGATCTCATAAACATGTTTAACCCCGCCGCTGAGGTCAATGAAATGTTTAGAAGATTTTTAAATTGCTGTAATAAACTGCAATACTATATATATATATATATATATATATATATATATATATATATATATATATATATATATATATATATATATATATATATATAAAAATACGGAATAAATAGTCAACCATTAATCTTACGGGGCGATGGATCATATAATTATGATACAGTACACTACAAAATATAATATATAACAAGTCTAAAAGGGTACAACATCACCAAAAAAAAAAACAACAATAAAACGAACAATATTTTAGATATTTCGGATAACAGATATCCTTCATCAGTTGATCACAATGTAAAATAAATCATGTCAATCTATTCTAATTATAATAACTATCACAATCTTGAAATTTATACAAAAAAAAGCAGTTAAAGCGAACATCAGAGACGCTGGTACCATTTTAAAATATCACTGGCGACGCAAAGATCGCAAAGATATGCTAAAATAAGAGTAGTTATTTGCTATAGGAACTGGCACAACTCAAATATATATATATATATATATATTTTATATATATATATATATATATATATATATATATCCTTTCACTTACTCTAAGATGTTGGCAATTTTATTTCAAAGTCAACAATATATACCACTTGGTATATACAAAGGCCTAGGATTCCAAAGTGAACAATCTATATATAAAGTCAGAAAAATGAACGATACATTTCGCCATACAATCAGATCCCGTTCTTTATATAAACACTTTCAAAGTATACTTTGGATGCTGCTAAACCATCTGGATTTAATATATTATCTATCAACATCAGTGGCGGATCCAGAACTGTTCATAAAAGGGGAAAGGGGGCCGCTTACTGACCTAAGGTGGGGTCTCTCCAGTCATGCTTCAGTGATTCTCTTTATAATCAACCAAATTTTTCCCGTGAAAGACCCCAAATCCCACCCACCCCATGGATCCGCCTATCGTATCTGTAAAACTCGGGTCTGATTTTGATTGTATAGCTATGTTCTATTTTCTCAAAATTCAAAGTTTGTAAATAGGAAATTTATAAAAAAAATAACCATATGTGACACTAAGGACATATAAATGACACTATGGAAAAAAAACCTAAAAAAATGTTTTTGTTAGAAAACACTGTGACGTCAAACATAAAATCCGCACTGATCTGTGTCCACATTTGTTTGAATTGAAATAGTATAAAATTCAAGTTTTTTTTATTCACGTAAATATATTTTAGATTATAGATTTAAATTTACGTATCGACTTAGGATAGTCCTATAACATAAGATATCGGGGGCATTATTTACTATTTCTATTTACTGTTCTGATAATATTTTTTTACTATCAATGTGCCACTCGCATTCAAAAAAAATAAAAAATGAAAATATCAGTATAAAAACGTTAAAAATTGAATAAGGATGTTATAGGACTACGACTTAGGAGTGCACCTACAGAGGAGGAAATAACCTATAACAGTAACAGTAATAGTAATTTAAAGTGTACCTTTTTTATGCATATGACATACTTCATTTGTTTTACTTTCTTCAAGTCCTTGTAAGTAGTTTTACCACATTTACTAACTAATTAATTATCATGGCATATTTTAAACAGTTTATTACATCTATGTCATTTGATTATGCCATAAATATTTGATTTTGACGTTTTTTCTAGGGAAAAAAGGGGGGTTATGGTATTAGATGAGTTGAGGGCGTATTTAATGAACATTCTGGTTTGGTAGGAATATATGAAAGTTACAACATGACAAACAAAAGATGAAAATGAATTATCTATTCTACCCCCAACCCACTAAGATTTATATTCACTGAATTGCACAATACTTGCCCATGTTGTGTCACAGGGGCTTGTTTAGTGGGTCAGAGGACTGAGGAGGTTTACTGTCAATGGCGATTGCTATCCTATATAAAATACCTTGTCAATGGGGATTGCTATCCTATATAAAATACCAAGGTAATCTATATAGGATAGCGATCGCCATTGACAGTAAAACCTGAGGTTAAACCTGGTCTCACCCACTAAACAAGCTCCTGTGGTTGTGTCAAAATCTATAAAATTTTATAGGCATGTAATCAAATCTGGTGCGGATCCAGGGGGGGGGGGGGTGTTCCAATACCCTCCTTTTTTTGGAAGATCAATGCATTTGAATGGGGACATGTAATTGGAACCCCCCTTTGTCCTGGGTTAGGAACCCCCCTTTTTAAAATGATTCATACCCTTTACGAATGATTCAAGAGTTATGGGGACATTTCACTCCTCTACATGGAAAATCCTTAAACAGTAGTTTTCTGTAATTCAATTTTGTCAGACATTTGTCAGAGTAAAAAGAAAATCGACAACAGCTTTATTTTGTCTTAACCCCATTCCAAGCAAAACCAGTAGAATATATGATGATCCAACTCACCAGTCTTCCCAATCAAATCATTTTACCATTGAACAGAGACATAATTTTTTTATGAATATATTTAGAATATATGTCTGCATTGAATCAGGTAAATTATTTAATTTTGTGTGAGAATAGTTTCTAGAATATGAGGGTCTTGGTGAGGTTTTAAGAAAACAGAAAGATTGGCCCTGAAATGAATTTAAACTTTAAAGAAAATAGATTTGAAATGGTGCTTATAAATAAGATAAGGGAAATCAAATTATGGACAACAGCGATTAAAAAAATTAATTTGATAATCCCTTCTGAGCATTTGTAAGACATAATAGTGTCCTGTAAAAAAGTGTCCATGAGGACAGTTTTTCATAGAATTATGGTATTTAATAATGTCCATTGCCATGGAATAGTGTCCCTCAAATGGACAGATTTTTACTGCAAATGATATGAAATAGTGTCCACCCACTGGACAAATTTTCATAATAGTTGCTATTAAATTGTGTCCTTCAAGGGAAGTAATACAAAGGTCATTAAAAAGTTTTATTATACTTGAATTTTAATTAAAATGTGAAGGATTGAGGCCTAAAAAAAAAAGATATGTGTTTCCGGTAACATCATTTTGAAAAATAGGGTCGGTAGGTCGGAATTCTTTTTTTTTTTTTTTTTTTTTTTTTTTTGACATCGTAAATGAATATACAAATGTAAACAAACAAATAATGGATGGAAGTGAATCTAGAGAAATTTAAGTTCTAAGAAATTTCCAGCAAATGGTTAAATGACAATGAAAGAATAACAATAAGAAGGAAGTTTTAATCTGAAGATCTTTACTATATTTATTATGTCCGAGAAGAAGGCAATTGAAAATAAATAATAATGTCCATTGCCATGAAATATTGTCTCCTAAATGGACGGCATTTTACAGCAACATTTATGAAAAATGGTCAATCTACGGAATACATTTTTGTAGTGAATGTTAAAAAAATGTGTCCCCCAAGGATTTGTATCACTATACAAATCCTTGTGTCACCCAAGGAAAATAACACTGACAGCATCTGTTACTAACATGTATTTGAGTTTGAATTATACATGTATATATTATATTAAAAGATATAGACATGAAGGATGATATGGGTGCCAATGAGACAACTCTATGTCGAAGTAACAATTAATTAAAGGTCGCAATTAAAAGTTAAAATGCGTCCAGTAATAACAAGGCAATGAATATCATTTAATACTTTAATCATATCAAAAAATGCCCTAGCGGACACAATGTCCTGTGAAAAAATGTCCCCTTGGACAATATTATGGTTGTGAATCATGTCCATGTTCATGGACACTTTTTCATACCTGAGGACATATTTTCATAGGAAATTGTGTCCAGGACACATTTAAATAAGTAAATATTGTCCATGGACACCATGGACAATATTTACTATGAAAATGTGTCCAGTGGACATTTTTTCATGGGGGACACTATTAAATCCTACAATTCAACCACTCATTGATAACTGTTATGTTTAAAATTGAAACAATGTTGTGTGTTGACATTTTCCCTTACGAGAAGAACTTTAAATGCACAGAGTTTCATTGACTCTGGTACCAAACAAAACAAAATATGCATCAATCAACAACGAATGGAAGTTTTTTACGACCTTGACTTGCTATACAGCCCTTGCACGGTCGGCTAACAACATTCATGGACATTATCAATGATTATTTTTATATGTTGTGGTCTCTGACTTTTATTCTCGCTATTTTCAATTCATAGTACGTTTCACCAGCAGCGAATTTCAAATATTTGAAAAGGAGTCATTAATTACAGAACATATTTATTATGTCTGTTATTTAAGTTTTTATAAAAAAAGTCAACCAATTTGAAATACTGTTTTCATTTATCATGATGACTTCAGAATAACGTATATATAGTACTTTGTAGGTTGTCATTTTCATTGTGAATGGAAAAAAGTTCAAAACTGTTCAATGATTTGAAGACCTTCGAAGAAATACACAACTATTATACAAGTGCCTTGCTGAACTTTGCATGTATATAATGGAGGGGGAGGACAGGGGGTACCCTTCTCCCTTCTCCCACCCCTCTTCTCCTTTCTCCTACCCCCGTTCTCCTTTCTCCCATTAGAATAAAACATCTCCTTTTGAGATATTTTTTCTTGAAATATTAGATCATTTTTTAAAAGGAGAGATATTTTATTTTTTCTCCTTTCTCCAACTTTTTCTCCTTTCTCCCAGCCTTCCTCTCCTTTCTCCTACCCCCTTTCTCCCTGTCTCCCTTACCCCTGTCCTCCCCCTCATAATGTGTTTATCTCCAAGTTTATCACGAAATTTAGGCTGTTTAATCCAGCTGTTGATTTCTTGTGATTTATTTATAATCTATGATTTGTTGATTCTTTACTAATCGAGTAAATGATCATCACTAAAATTATAGCAAATGTTTTTTCTGTATTGAAAATTTGTACAGGTTTCTTCTGTCCATCGAACAAGGTCATGATTTCTTTTGATATGATGTTAAATCATGTCACACTGAGATACAGCCACTGAAGCTATATTGGAGTGTACGATGGCTTGGGAATATATTGGGATGTTAGGCATTTGAGCTGGCTTTCATTAACTGCTAGCAAATCAGAAAACTGACTTTTCATTAGTTGACTTGTCTAATGTGATATCTTCAGGTATTTTGTTATTTTTATAACTTTGAGTTGACTGTATATTATATAGTAAGGCATATTAACATTACTATGATGACAGCAACTATTATTTTTAAGATTTTTATACGACCGCAAAAAATGAAATTTTTTTGGTCGTACATGTATATATATTGGTATGACGTTGGTGTCGTCGTCGTCCTAAGACATTTGGTTTTTGCACTATAACTTTAGTATAAGTAAATAGAAATCTATGAAATTTAAACACAAGGTTTATGACCATAAAAGGAAGGTTGGGATTGGTTTTGGGTGTTTTGGTCCCAACTGTTTAGGAATTAGGGGCCACATTAGGGCCCAAATAAGCATTTTTCTTGGTTTTCGCACAATAACTTTAGTAGAGTACAATGTAAACAGAAATCTATGAAATTTTAAAATAAGGTCTATGACCACAAAGGAAGGTTGGGATTGATTTTGGGAGTTTTGGTCCCAACAGTTTAGGAATAAGGGCAAAATAGGGCCCAAATAAGCATTTTTTGTTTGTTTTTGCACAATAACTTAAGTATGAGTAAATAGAAGTCTATGAAATTTTAACACAAGGTTTATGACCACAAAAGGAAGGTTGGGATTGATTTTGGGAGTTTTGGTCCCAACAGTTTAGGAATTAGGGGCCAAAAAATGGGCCCAAATAATAATTTCTCTTGGTTTTTGCACAATAACTTTAGTATAAGTACATATGTAAACAGAAATCTATGAAATTTGAACACAAGGTTTATGACCAAAAAAGGAAGGTTGTGATTGATTTTGGAGTTTTGGTCTAACAGTTTAGGAATTCGGGGCCAAAAGGGTTCAAAATTAAACTTTGTTTGATTTCATAAAAAAATGATTTATTGGGGTTCTTTGATATGCCAACCGTGTATTTAGATTCTTAATTTTTGGTCCTGTTTTCAAATTGGTCTACATTAAGGTCCAAAGGGTCCAAAATTAACTTAGTTTGATTTTTACAAAACCTTATTCTTGTGGTTCTTTGATATGCTGAATCTAAACATGTACTTAGATTTTTGATTATGGACCCAGTTTTCAAGATGGTCCAAATCAGGGTTCAAAATTAAACTTGGTTTGATTTCAACAAAAATGGAAAATATGGGGTTCTTCAATATGCTGAATCTAACCATGTATTTAGTTTTTTAATATTTGGGCCCAGTTATCAAATTGGTTCACATTGAGGTCTAAAGGGTCAAAAATTGAACATTATTTGATTTCATCAAAAATTGAATTCTTGGGGTTCTTTGATATGCTGAATCTAACCATGTATTTAGATTTTGGATATTGGACCATAATAGGTAAAAGTCCAATTTAAAATTTTTAAGTGTTTAAGTTCTTAGACCATATTCATTCTGTGTCATAACCTATGTTGTGTCAACTATTTAATCACAATCCAAATTCAGAGCTACATGTATATCAAGCTTGAATATTGTGTCGATACTTGCCCCAACTGTTCAGGGTTCGACCTCTGCTGTCGTATAAAGCTGTGCCCTGTGGAGCATCTGGTTGTCTAAAAAAAGTTGAAATTTTAAATAAAATGAAGTATCAAGTCTACCCATAATCATAAACAATGTTTACAAGGTTTGCTTTGTAGATGTTTGAAACATTGTTTCAGCATAATTTCACTTTTTTTTCTAGTAACACTGAGTAATGAGCCCCTTAAAGATACTTGAACTACAGGAAGATAACTCTTCTCTTCTCGGTAAATACTTGACTGGATATCCTGTGTGTAAATAACAAGTACAATGCAGGACTGTTTCTAAAATCAGATATCATTCATATAATCATGATAATATACGTATGCTAAATGTGGTATGATTTTTTTATGAATCCCTGCATTCTCCCTGTCCATGTCTGTATAATAACAATAGCTTGTTCTGTCTACACTGAGGAGTTCAACCATTTGTGTCAATAGGATTTAATCTCTCCAAATGTAAATGATATTCAGATATTGCACATGTGTATTTTGATCTGGATTTTTATTCATTGAATAGATTAAAGTAAGAGCCACATTTCCTAAACATTTTGCAACTTGATAATGAAAATAACTATAAGGTGCAAATTTTCTATGGTTATTGCTTAAGTTTTGATAAGATATATTACTTTAATACGTTTCATTTGGCCAATTCTTTTTACTATTTTTGGTCCGTAATGCTCTTCAACTTAGTTCATTTTGTAGTTGGCCCTATAAATCTTTCAGCTTCATGCTTGACTTTTGAGTCCACAAGCCAGAAGCTCAATTTTTTGAAATTTTTTAGTGGGATTCTGTTGGCTTGTAGAGAAGAATTTACAAGCCTGAAAGCAATTTTACAAGCCAATGCCGTTTGACTTGTGGCTAAGCTTAAGGGGGCTCCTGGGTATAATAAACCAATCTATTTTCTAAATATAGGATTTCACTATTTTTTCCTATTTAGATAAACTTTATCCTATACTTATAGTAAACAAAATAAAAATTTTGGGTCACTGTTCAATTAAGCTCACAATCTGCCTTTGAAAGAAGAATGCATTTTTGTTAAGGTCCTTTTGTTCTGTTGAACTTATAGGAGAGAAAAGGGTAATATGGAAATAAAAATAGAACTAAATTACAGAAAATGCTTAAATTTTACAATTGTTTAGTTTAAGTACAGTTTATTTGAAAAAAATAATAAAAAATATAGGTCAACGATGAGTTAAAAAAGTTATTTCAATTTTAATGCCAAAAATTGGCATTTTTTTCACCAAAGGGAGATAATTTGGAGCTTTTTCAATGAGATAAACATTTTTAAAAAAAACTCATCTTAATAGTGTAATTAAATTTGTAATGAAATAAAAAATGTTTCAATTTTTGCTGAATTTTTTGTACCCTCAAGCCAGTCCTTAAGTGTGACGACAGATGTTTTATATTTGTCAATGTACAAAATGTTAACTATTTGAGTTAAGTGTGACAATCATTTTCACTTAACTAGTACACATTTTTGTTAAGGAGCCAGCTGAAGCCATTGCCTCAATTTCTAGAGCCTGCTTCTTTAAGCTATGTGCATGATGTAAGTCCCCATCTTTTGTAATACACTTAGTAATTTGTTTGGCATTTATATAACCATTTGATAATCCATGTCTCTCTTTTTCATTACTTTAACATTTGATAATCTGTCTGTGTGTTGTAAAAATATATGGACTGATTGCCTCTTTGTTGTCTTAGATTGGGCCAAAATTAAAAATAAGATTGTTTCCCATCCCCCTAACCAAAATAAGCCACTGGGTCAATAATTATTTTCCATGAAGAATCAGATAATTTTTTATTGTCAAAATTATTCAATTCCATTCTGTTTTGGTTCTGATATTACCGGATGTCTTGCCCGAACTCTCTGGAGTTATCAGTTACCAGTTAAAACAAAATAAAATAAAAAATAAAAGAACCTGCCTGCCTTGTCTGTTTACAAAGGGTAGACTTGGGGGAGAGGAAACATACATTCTTTTAAATGTGACCTTGAATTGTTTCCTTCTTGTCACATCATCATGTCAGCAAAATACAATTTTTCTGAACATAGATGGCATTCAGTAATGTATGCAATGAGGGCATTTAAATTCTCAGGGATACTCTCCAATGTTTCTTATGAGAACCTATATAAATTTGGGATACTATTACTTAGATTGAAACTAACCTCTATTTATCATGTTTATATTACCTGAAAAACATTGAAAAAATGGGTAGAACTAAGGTTTTGATTTTTGATACAAATTTTTCAATGTTTTCCAGGTAATTTACATTGTTATCTTTCATTTGTATCAAAAATCAAAACCTTATTTCTACCCTATTTTTCAATGTTTTTCAGTTAAGGTAGCACAATACAAAGATTTTTTTACTTCCAATCACTAACCTTTAAAATGCTGTAACTTTCTTATGAATGCCAGGCCTCTACAATAACTTTTTTTTCAACTTGTCCAGTAGGACAAGTGCATACCTAAACTTACTTGTCCGAATGAAATTGTTACTTGTCCAAATTTGTTTTTTTTTACTAAAAATAACCTTTTTACATCTTACATTGTCTTAAGGATGTACTTAGGTGAGGTTAGGTGAAAATTAATAAATTAAGAAGTTCAAATTGATACTATAAGCTGGTAGAGCATCAAC
Source organism: Mytilus galloprovincialis (assembly GCF_965363235.1). Lineage (NCBI taxonomy): Eukaryota > Metazoa > Mollusca > Bivalvia > Mytilida > Mytilidae > Mytilus > Mytilus galloprovincialis. The sequence continues at coordinate 15,294,202 of NC_134845.1, read as the reverse complement.
TAAGTATAAAAATAAGTTAAAAATATTGATATGTCATGGACCTCCTTTTCGAGATATTTGAGATTTAAAATATGGCGGGAAAAGGCTGACTCTGACTTTTACCTTATGTTTGCATTGGTATTATTAGGTCTCAAAACAAAAGAAAGAAAATTAAGAATCGTCTAAAATTTTGGTAAATGACCTTTCATGAGCTATTAAGTCTTGTATGAAAAAATAAATGGGTGTTAATGGGCAAAATATTTTACATTGTATTGTATGGAAAAACACCAAGGCGTCCGAACATTTGACACAAATTCCAAAACCTCACCTAAGTACATCCTTAAGTTGATTAAAGGAACAAAACGAATTTAAACAATAGAACAGAATTTGATGTTTTTCTTTTTAAATACTTTTCAAAAATATGAGTCAAGTACAACTGAATCTAGTCATGTCACAGGACTTAGGTTCTAGTTTGCATCAATGCTAGTCTCATCAGACTTTGCACATGAGGCACCATCTGATAGGCCTGTTCACTCATTTGACATTTGTATCCTATATTTTTCTAAGTTGAAAAAAGTGTATTCCAATACAATCAATAAAAAGAAGATAAGGTCTGATTGTCAATGAGACAACTCACAGCAAGAGACCAAATGACACAGAAATTTACAACTATAGGTCAATATATTGCAAGTATTGTTTTTTTCTACCTATTATCAAATATAATTTTGTGAATTTTATGGTAAATAAAAAAAAAATGTGAAAAAAATTACTGGTATGGTATGTATTATAAGGAACAGAATAAGGTAGCAAAATGAGGTACTGATTTGTTTTGGTCCCGAAATGTCTCCTGCCTTGACAAACTGTCTATCAATCATGTCCACTAAATATGTCTCCTACGGTGCCAAACTGTCTATTAAACGTGGAGCTAAACCTGTCAAGGTGACGAACTGTCCTGTAAGATTACCTTATCTACAAAGCGCATTATTGATTCGGATCAGTTAGACTGGTTTCCGAGAACACTTTTTTAGTATACCTTTTACCTTTTAAAATGTACCTGACAAAGAACCAGTTAAACATTATCAGTCAGAGCTCAGACATAAATAGGTCTGAATCTGCTTTTGACTCATAGAGGTCTAAATTTGTAAGTTTTAGGATTTGTCTCCCTTTAATGTAAGACAAAATACGACTTGAATAAGTCAAATATTGTAAAACAAGAAATAATTGACCAGAATCAAAAAGTTGCAAATATCGACTCCTACAAGTCGATGAGTGATCAAAATTGGTTAACTTCAAGACCCATGCATACTTATAAGGAGGTCATGCATCTAAATCAAATAATGACCACATTGAAAGCCAATGCTTTGTCTTCTAAAGAAAAATATGAATGAGAGTCTAAAAAATCGGAGATAATGTTAATTAACCTTACAATGCAACCACCTGGCATCACACTTAATGAGGTAAAACATCTGTGTTTAGTAAGGATGTTCAATTAGATAATTAAATATAGATAGCTCAAGTCCTTGTGAACTCTCATACAGGTTTCTGCTGTCATAGGTGGTGTAGTTTTGCCACAAAGTAACATTAAGTTTTTTAACCAACATAAATAGACCTAAACAAGTCTGTCATTTTCTGACTTAAATAAGTCTAAAATTGAAACTACATTTTTATAATAAATACATGTTTCGACTTATTAAGGTCAAAAACAGAAATGGACTTGTTTATGTCTGAGCTCTGACTGATTATCGATTGCAAGTAGGAAAAGAAGAAGAAATTAAACGGTTTTGCATTTGAATAAACAGAATACAGACACATATAAAATTAATATTTGTTTTCTTGGTTTTTTTTTTGTTTATAATTACTTTGTTCATTAAAGTTGGATTATTAAAATTTATTTTCTGCAAAATGATTGAACTTGTCCCGGCGGACAAGCTTGATACAGCTTTTACTTGTCCGACCTTTTTTCCCTCTGGTACCGGACAATCGGACAAGGTTATTGTCGAGGCCTGAATGCATAGAAAATAATAAAAGAGGTATATATAGATAGAAAAAAGATTAATCTTTTAGGGAGCTACCATTTGATTTTTATGGGGGGGGGGGGGGGGGGGGGGGCTAGGATGAAATTTGAAAAAAATAGGCAGGACAGGAGTTTTGAGTAAAAAAAAAAGGCAGGATGAGACACTTTGCAAAAAAAAAAAGGCAGGATGACAATTTAGGTAAAAAAAGTCAGGATAAACTAATATAAAAAAGGCAGGACCGAATAGAGTGAAAAATAAAAAGGCAGGACAGAGATTACAACTAAAAAAAAATGCAGGACAAAATTTTTCATCCTAGCCCCCCCATAAAAATCAAATGGTAGCTCCCTTAAAAGGTTGCAATATTTTTATTATGCAATCATTTATGTAATCAATTATTATGTAACTAGTGGCAAAATCTGGGTAAGTTCACTTGAATCTAACCGTGTATTCAGATTCTTGATTTTTGGTCCTGTTTTCAAATTGGTCTACATTTAAGTCCAAAGGGTCCAAAATTAAACTTAGCTTGATTTTAACAAAAATTGAATTCTTGGGGTTCTTTGATATGCTGAATCTAAACATGATTATGGGCCCAGTTTTCAAGTTGGTCCAAATCTGGGTCCAAAATTTGGACCAACTTGAAAACTGGGCCCATGATCAAAAATCTAAGTACATGTTTAGGCCAGGATTTTTTAATTTGTTGGTTTACGGATCCGCCGATCCGATTTTGCCGATTTCCAGAATAAAAATAAAATTGATTTTCATGCTTTTTTATTTCCACCGACCCTAGCAAATACATTATCCCTGAAAAATAATTAAAATCTTCTTTTTATGAAATGAAATGCATTATAATCACTAACAAAATTGATAACACTTTCTGTTGTGAAAAATAAAACTTCCAGTTTACGTTTCTAAAAATAGACAAATCAATTATAACTGACCTTGGCTTGAAATGTTGTTTGCGCAAATAATTTTTCGGAACAAAAATTGGTGTTTAAAACCAATTACACAATAAGTTCGTTTCCCTTATTTGTCATCAGTCCGTAAGATGCATAATCTCATAGAAATAGACTTGTCCAAATGTGGACAGGTGGAAGGCACCGAGTAAAAGTTCTGCATATCAACAAATCATTTAGAATTTTCTTGTTTCATAGATAATATAAAAAAATATCGTCCATTTGGATAAAAAAACAGGAATGCATGACACCAGATTAACCCGATATTCTCGTTTTTCCAGTGGAGGACACAGGCACTTGTTTCTATCCATTGGAAGACCCACTATCAACGTACATTTACGAGTACGTTGATAGTTGGTCTTCCAATGGATATATATATAGAAACAAGTGCCTGTGGTGGAGGAGTCTATTACGTTTTGACACGTGTGTTGAAACTTGTTTTCGTATGATGTTTTCTTTATCAGTTTTGAATTCGTGCTTGAAGATCATTACTCACCAAGTTTTCTGAAATTGATTGAGAAGCTCTAAAGATAACTTTCACAAATGTATTTACATTTTAAAAAATTATGTGAAATTCAACATTAAATGACTTTAACAATTCAGCACAATGTACTCACTGGAACCAATTATGTTTGAATATATGACAATTTCCAAGAAGAAAAGGGAAAATTCAATTTACTGATAATACTGGGTATTAGATTTAAGAACTTTTCAACAGAATTCAAAATCAATATTATATATATTTATACAGACACACAGTCTTCACACTGAGTGGCAGCCCAGCAGCCCAGGCTAGTAAAATTGCTCTCGAGCCTGTAAAAATCATATCTACAGGCCAACAGAATCTAACTGAAAAAAAATGAAAATTGAGCTCCGGGCCTGTAGATTTAATAGTTCATCGTGAAGACTGGACACAATTGGCAGATATGTATGTAAATCAATATAATACTTTAGATATATTTTTAAAAACCAAAAGCAAAAGTACATGTAATGATCTACAAATTTCCCCAAAACATCTCAATTAAATTTCTGAAATAAGTTTTATTTGTTCCAGTTATCTGAAACTGTTTCAAACTTTAAGGGAATTTTAATCAGATTTCAGATGAAATTGGTAAATTACAATAACAACAAATTTTTGTTTAGTAAATTGTGTTTTTGACTTCCTTAGCCTATTACAGTGTGTTAAGAAGAGGAAATTATTTTATTCATATAAAACATCGACCAATGTCATTTCTGATAAAAGGAAGTTTTAAAAATCTATTTTTCCCCGTTTTAAATTATAATAATTGTTTACTATGTATACATTACGGTTTACAAATGGTTATGAATACATTTAAACAAGTCATACATTTAAATTTTTATAAGGAAAAGGAACAGTGTAGAAGGTAAAAGCTGGGACATAATAAACTCTTCCCATCATGCCCATGTTAAAGGTAAGGAGGGTTGACTCTGAAACCTGTTCAGATGGTTTTGATACAAATTCCACTGAGCACAAATAGGTCATTAATATTAACATGATGAAAGTAAAAGAAATATGGAATGTTCATGTATATTGATCACAGTTTCCCTGAATTATCACAAGGTATTGTGGGTTTTAGAGATGTAAATCTTTAATTTTCTCTTTCACCTGAATAACTAAGGGATTTCCAAGGGCAAACAATTCAGGACCACAAAAATGTGTGTGATGAATGTGAGCTCTCTGATAGATATAGATATTGATATACATGTAGAAATAATATTGCTATTTTAATGATTTTCCTATATGCTATAATGTTATGAGAGGATTCACAGGAAGTTATTCTAGGGAATGTCCAGTGGTTGTGACATTCAGTTTCTATTATATAAATTTCATTCTAAATCATTGGCGGATCCAGATATTTTCATAAAGGGACCCACTGACTTACTAAGAAAGGACCAGTTCCAGTCATGCTTCAGTGATTCCCTATGTAATTAAGCAATCTCAAAATTTTTCCATAAAAAGGGGGGCTCAGGCACTAAATCAGCCCAGTGAAGTTGCTTTATATGAGGAATCTTTAGTTTTTTATGTGGTTTTAATTTAAGGACTGCATGTTTGGCTATGGGAAGATTTTTTGCAATGAAATCATCTTGGTTTGTAATTTTTTTTAATAATGATGTCCATTTGTTATATTTTCTTTTGATGGATTGTAATATTTATATAAATTACTTATCAAAGATATATTATCTAGAATTTGTGTATATTGAACGACATAATGAAAACGGTTTCAAAATAGACCAAAAAGCAATACTTGATATTATTATGATACATGTACATGTACTATAATTTTAGTTCAATTCTTAATATATTGAATGATATAAAAATTAAGAAATCTGAGATCAGCATGTAAACATGGTAAAATAAACCAGAAGAAAAATTGTATTTAATGAGCTTTATTGAAACTGATAACTATATGACTATGTCATGTATGTGTAGTACATTTGTAATCAACATGAGTAATACTTTGCATTGTTGTACATAAACTATGTATAGGTTAGAAACATATACTTGGAATTCACATGCATGTAGGTATGTAGGTGCCATGATTACTATCTTTTTCAGAGAAACAATTAGAATGAACAATTTGTGGGGAATTAACTATTCATTGTAAACTTACTAATCTTCCTCATTTATATGGTAAATAACATTTATTAACAGTTTTGTCGTAAAACAGTCACCAACTATTAAAAATTGAAGATCATTTTTCATAAAATTCATATTTGTACTTTGATATGTTGAACAAAACATTTTTTTAACAGTCCAGATAAATTTCCACCTGTCATTAAATGTTTACAAACTTTTCATAGATTGTTTAAATTTTTCCTTGTTTTGAAATGGCCTTTTATTTCAAATGACAAATTTAATATGTTTTTTCAGAATTTGTGTATACATATCATGAATATGGTGCAGACATTAACATGATGAAAGTTTGGTATGTGATATGTTTATAAGTCTTCCAAGAAAAGATGTAGGATAATGGTAATACTAGACTATGCAAGTATATATTTAAAATTATTATCTTTTTATGCCCCACCTACGATAGTAGAGGGGCATTATGTTTTCTGGTCTGTGCGTCCGTTCGTCCGTCCGTTCGTTCGTCCGTCTGTCCCGCTTCAGGTTAAAGTTTTTGGTCGAGGTAGTTTTTGATGAAGTTGAAGTCCAATCGACTTCAAACTTGGTACACATGTTCCCTATGATATGATCTTTCTAATTTTAATGCCAAATTAGAGATTTTACCCCAATTTCACGGTCCACTGAACATAGAAAATGATAGTAGTGTGGGGCATTCGTGTACTGAGGACACATTCTTGTTTTATTTTCATATGACTGGAACTAATCTATTAATTCCTTGTAACAATTACTGTCTCCTCAAAAATTGTGTGTGATTTTCAATATCATTTCATTATATCTGATGCCTAATATTTAGCAGTTAACAATATATATTCATTTATACAATCATTAGAAATCACATGTTTAGTTTATCATTGTTTGTATGTATAGCTTCATTCATGCATTAGTTACTAACATGCAATCAAATGTACTTAATTTACTTTGTTATATGAATCGAAAACAGGAATATTTGAAACTAAAACTTAAGGTAAAAAACAAACTCCCACCTGACCAAAACTTTTGGTTCAGGAAGTATTTTATATCCTGATTTACATATTGATAATTTCAAATGATGAATTATTAATCCATTAACTACCATCCAAGCTTAGCCTTATCCCACCCCCTCAGAAGAAAAACTTTAATCTTAATGAATAAATATTCTATTATTGTTCCACTCTCTAAATGAGACTTTAAAAAAGTACATATTTTAGTGATTTTGCCTTTCCAACTGTTGACTGGGGATTTCGGCTAAGGCCAAATAAAAAGATATATGTGTGGTTCCAGTTACCCTACCTACCCTATTTTTTAGTTTTAATAATAGCCTATCCTAAAGATTGTTTTGTAATTTTTCATTCAGCATTGTTGAAGTCAGAATGTTGCTGGAATAGACTCAATGTAAAAAAAAAAAACATAAAATAAATGAAATCCCTACCTACCTACCTACCCTGACTTTTTACAGATGTAACTAGAACCACACATACTATATTATTTGGCATAAAACTTAAGTTCTATCACAATGTGTTACAACAATCAAGTTACTTTTAGCAATGGTTGACCATCTCATTGGTCTTGTGCCAGTTGTCATGGTTGGGCAAGGTTGTGGGTTGATTTCAAGCCTGCAGGTCAAACCAGATACTTTAACATTTCCTGCTCCTCCCCTACACAAACAATATTTAGAGGTATTATTAGTCATATTCCCTAATAGAAGTCAAAATAATGTATCCACCGGGGTGACTTGTCTTCTTCGCTACTTTTACCTTTGAACTAACACTTTGATAATCTGGCATAGTGTGCCAGTCTAGGTAACAAAGCAGGATTATTTTGTATCTATGCATCAAATGTTTATTTTATAAATATATTCAAAATAGCAATGTAACATGAATTTTGATGTTATTGGATTGTTCATACAATCTTACTGCCTTAGACTAACTGTGCTGCATAACATAATCAAGTAACTGTTCACAGTGAAACATTAAGCCAATTTAAAAAACTTCTTCTTGATTTTAAAGTATTTATATTATTCTCTTTCAGTTCACAACCACTTCAGTTTATTCCATAGTCATTATATTTCTTTGGATTATCTCCCTTTCATCAGCTGATTACAATTTGGTGAATGGTGAAACAGGGAAATAGTAAGTTTCTTTTTTAACTTATTGAGCATGTACTTATTCAATATTATACCTGCCAACCTTTAAAATTTCCATGTGGGCTTTTAAGAGCTAGAGGACTTTTAAAGTGCTCTTCTTGTTGTGTCATATTAGTGTTTTTACTCTACTACTATATTATTTAAATGAGTTAACATGTGCTTTAAGATATCCTTTTATCTCATTTGAAAGCCTGTAATTTGATTTGTTCAATTTATTTAATCAATATTCAGATCAACACATCTCATAAGGGAAATTCACCATATATTGTGAAAGTTGACAGGGTCTGCAATACACAACAGACTCTCTTCACAGGCTGTGAGCACAAATGTACAGATAACATGTTAATAATACCAGACTGTTAGAGCTATAACAAGTAGAAAATGCATCTTAAATCTTTACAGTAAACATAAAAAGAAGACAAGATTTCAAAATTGTTTAAACAGTTAACAATAAAGTGTGGTTAAAATATCTATTCATAGTTGAGGCTTCATATAGCAGTTAGTTGCAAGTTTTGTGAAAGATAAAACAAGTAATTACACAGGCTAATTGCAGTGTAACAGTTGTCTTTCTCATTCAGAAAAGCACAGTTATTAAATGTTTTTGTATGTTTATCAGATCTCTTTGATTTATTGTATAGTCGTTGGTTTGACACAGCAGCACAGATCCATAGAGTATGCTGTTATTGTCCTATTGGTTGATATATATCTTTGATTTATTGTGTAGTCGTTGGTTTGACACAGCAGCCCAGATCCATAGAGTATGCTGTTATTGTCCTATTGGTTGATATATATCTTTGATTTATTGTATAGTCGTTGGTTTGACACAGCAGCACAGATCCATAGAGTATGCTGTTATTGTCCTATTGGTTGATATATATCTTTGATTTATTGTATAGTCGTTGGTTTGACACAGCAGCACAGATCCATAGAGTATGTTGTTATTGTCCTATTGGTTGATATATATCTTTGATTTATTGTGTAGTCGTTGGTTTGACACAGCAGCACAGATCCATAGAGTATGTTGTTATTGTCCTATTGGTTGATATATATCTTTGATTTATTGTATAGTCGTTGGTTTGACACAGCAGCACAGATCCATAGAGTATGCTGTTATTGTCCTATTGGTTGATATATATCTTTGATTTATTGTATAGTCGTTGGTTTGACACAGCAGCACAGATCCATAGAGTATGCTGTTATTGTCCTATTGGTTGATATATATCTTTGATTTATTGTATAGTCGTTGGTTTGACACAGCAGCACAGATCCATAGAGTATGTTGTTATTGTCCTATTGGTTGATATATATCTTTGATTTATTGTATAGTCGTTGGTTTGACACAGCAGCACAGATCCATAGAGTATGTTGTTATTGTCCTATTGGTTGATATATATCTTTGATTTATTGTGTAGTCGTTGGTTTGACACAGCAGCACAGATCCATAGAGTATGTTGTTATTGTCCTATTGGTTGATATATATCTTTGATTTATTGTGTAGTCGTTGGTTTGACACAGCAGCACAGATCCATAGAGTATGCTGTTATTGTCCTATTGGTTGATATATATCTTTGATTTATTGTATAGTCGTTGGTTTGACACAGCAGCACAGATCCATAGAGTATGTTGTTATTGTCCTATTGGTTGATATATATCTTTGATTTATTGTATAGTCGTTGGTTTGACACAGCAGCACAGATCCATAGAGTATGCTGTTATTGTCCTATTGGTTGATATATATCTTTGATTTATTGTGTAGTCGTTGGTTTGACACAGCAGCACAGATCCATAGAGTATGTTGTTATTGTCCTATTGGTTGATATATATCTTTGATTTATTGTATAGTCGTTGGTTTGACACAGCAGCACAGATACATAGAGTATGTTGTTATTGTCCTATTGGTTGATATATATCTTTGATTTATTGTGTAGTCGTTGGTTTGACACAGCAGCACAGATCCATAGAGTATGCTGTTATTGTCCTATTGGTTGATATATATCTTTGATTTATTGTATAGTCGTTGGTTTGACACAGCAGCACAGATCCATAGAGTATGCTGTTATTGTCCTATTGGTTGATATATATCTTTGATTTATTGTATAGTCGTTGGTTTGACACAGCAGCACAGATCCATAGAGTATGTTGTTATTGTCCTATTGGTTGATATATATCTTTGATTTATTGTATAGTCGTTGGTTTGACACAGCAGCACAGATCCATAGAGTATGCTGTTATTGTCCTATTGGTTGATATATATCTTTGATTTATTGTATAGTCGTTGGTTTGACACAGCAGCACAGATCCATAGAGTATGTTGTTATTGTCCTATTGGTTGATATATATCTTTGATTTATTGTGTAGTCGTTGGTTTGACACAGCAGCACAGATCCATAGAGTATGTTGTTATTGTCCTATTGGTTGATATATATCTTTGATTTATTGTATAGTCGTTGGTTTGACACAGCAGCACAGATCCATAGAGTATGCTGTTATTGTCCTATTGGTTGATATATATCTTTGATTTATTGTATAGTCGTTGGTTTGACACAGCAGCACAGATCCATAGAGTATGTTGTTATTGTCCTATTGGTTGATATATATCTTTGATTTATTGTATAGTCGTTGGTTTGACACAGCAGCACAGATCCATAGAGTATGTTGTTATTGTCCTATTGGTTGATATATATCTTTGATTTATTGTATAGTCGTTGGTTTGACACAGCAGCACAGATCCATAGAGTATGCTGTTATTGTCCTATTGGTTGATATATATCTTTGATTTATTGTATAGTCGTTGGTTTGACACAGCAGCACAGATCCATAGAGTATGTTGTTATTGTCCTATTGGTTGATATATATCTTTGATTTATTGTATAGTCGTTGGTTTGACACAGCAGCACAGATCCATAGAGTATGTTGTTATTGTCCTATTGGTTGATATATATCTTTGATTTATTGTGTAGTCGTTGGTTTGACACAGCAGCACAGATCCATAGAGTATGCTGTTATTGTCCTATTGGTTGATATATATCTTTGATTTATTGTATAGTCGTTGGTTTGACACAGCAGCACAGATCCATAGAGTATGCTGTTATTGTCCTATTGGTTGATATATATCTTTGATTTATTGTATAGTCGTTGGTTTGACACAGCAGCACAGATCCATAGAGTATGTTGTTATTGTCCTATTGGTTGATATATATCTTTGATTTATTGTATAGTCGTTGGTTTGACACAGCAGCACAGATCCATAGAGTATGCTGTTATTGTCCTATTGGTTGATATATATCTTTGATTTATTGTATAGTCGTTGGTTTGACACAGCAGCACAGATCCATAGAGTATGCTGTTATTGTCCTATTGAAGCTGTGAGTTCTGACAAATATAATGATGCCTTTCAAGTAGGAGAAGATGAAAGTCGTGATTCTTGTAATGCTACGGAAGACGAAGTAAAACAGACAGGAATGTGGCCTTTCTGTATATGTGAACACAAGATGGGACTGAAACCTGAGTTTATAGGTAAACATTTAAAATGTTTCAAGATGACTTTAGGTAATAAGGTTGCCTTTTTTAACAGATTTATTTTGTGACTGTCATATGTCATTGTCCTTGAACTCATTTTCATGGTCATGATGAAGACTGTAAATCTTTGTAGGAGTGATTGCACTTAAATGAGGATTTTATTTACTCTCTTTTGTGTTTGAGCAGAAACTAAAGAAGATAGAGAGATACTGATCAAAATAGACCATAGTAAATGATCAGCATTTAATGTGACAAGATCATCAAAACACAGATTTTTGTCATTAATTCTATTCTGGTCTACAATGTTGATGAATGTTCTTAGTTAGATGATCAAGGGTGAGCAACACAGGCTTTTTAAACCGTATAGTTTATCATTATTATTTTTGCCATATGAGACACTTACATGATTACTGGATTATTTTATCTATTTAATTTGGAATTTAGTCCAGCTGTTTTTGATGTATCAACATCTGTATTTTCAAACTTTTAATACAATGTAAGCGTTTTCAATCATTCAAATATACAACTATGTTTATTTTTACAGGATGTGTCCTGCCAAATATCAGTCGTGTAGAATGGACCTGTGACAATGTATTCACATCACTCAATGTTAGTGTTTATACAACATGTAAACCTAGGTGTACTAAAGACAGTATGGTTCTAGTTAATCCTGGGGCTAAGGCATATAGGTGTGGAGAGAACAAAACATGGGACAACCAACCAAAATCTGTTTACTGCCAAGAAAAAACTGAAGGTATATACTTTAAGTTAAGATAAATGAACTTGACAATCATACCACATCTTCTTTTTTATTATTGAAAACATTTCTTGAATAATACTGATAAAAATTGTTTTAACTCATTCCTTGGTCAAAAAGTTTTGATTCCCTTGGCTTTATGATATTACAGATGTACATTTAAGATCACTCAGCCAATCTAGGTATGTGATATATTGCCATTATTGTGCATACTAAATTGGCATTGATATACTTCACTTTAGACAACAAAGCCATTTTTGAGGATACTATTCCTGTCAAGCAATCTGTAGACTTTTACCATTGGCTCCTTTCCAAGTCTCCTGCTCCAACTGTTTTGTGTTTTATATTAAGAAACAACTCAGGTTCTTAAGATTGTGTGTGATAGGGTAATTTGTGTTGCTTATTTAACGTGCAACATTTAACAAAAAATGTAGATATTAACTTTATTAAAGAAGTAGAAGAAGAGACAAAATGGGGTCTTCTATATTCATCCACACCAATAAACTACATACCACTTGTTGCTTGCTGTTGATCAAATGTTTAAAAAAAAAAATTCATTTACAATTTACATATATATTTAAATAATCATCAGATGTGTTTAATAGCGAATTGTTCCAGTTACGATAAATAAGAATAAGGCTGAGATGATCAATAATGAACCTGCATGTAGCTATTAAAAGATAACCTAGATTATCATGTGAATAGACTGTTCTATTCAACATGTTCAAGTTGTGAACATATATCTAAAAAACTTCATGGAATATAAGCCTTGCAACAATCAAATGATAGTGTCCAAAGCAAATCTAGAAGAAGAAAATTGCATTTGTCTGTGTATAACTAATAATTAGACTTGGTTGATTTTTATTTAGCTGTTAACTTTTAGTCTACGATTAAGGGTTTCCTAGGAGTTATTTTACTAATATGACTTTTCCCAATTTCATGAAATTTTAGAAAACAACCTAGATTGGGACAATTTTAGTATCTGTATAGTTTTTCATTCTTATTTTTATAATCAATGATGAATTGTATATCTTAATCAAACTTTTATTGAATGTAATGAGCCTAAATGTACAGTTGTAATTGCATCTGGAGAAAAAAGACTGAATGATTTTATACTGACATCAGTAAATGCCAGAATAAACTAATTTACCAACAATACCAGGCTGATATTTTGGTAGAATTGCATTTTGGCTACATCATGTAATGACTCATCAGTACTTTAAGAAAGCTAAATCAAGTATGAAGTTGAACCCTTTAAGATATTTGGTTGAATTGAATTCTGCCAATCATATTTTTTACAACTGAAAAGATAGAAAAACTTATTTTTTTTTCTAAAATGAATTGAATGGGCCAAAATACAGCAATAATTTCATGAAATTGCATTGCCTTTAAAATACCTTTCCATAGACAATCAGGTGAAAACACAGATAATTTAAAAAAAAAATTGGCCAGTATATTTGTTCAAGGTTTATATAGACATGATAGATAAGTATAATCATGATAATGGACTCTGGCATATGCACCTCAAAGTTATAGTCTCTCTGTCTGTACCAAACAAGTAAAGCATGGTAATTCAAGATACTGTTTATCAAAAAGCTTTTATACAAGGTAGAATTTATAATTCTAAAAATCTATTGTCATTAAAATTTCTGCATTTTTAAACACATATTGGACATTTTTTGTCATATGAACTCTAAAGCAACTGTTGGCCCAACAGATTGATATTTATATAGGCTTGCACAAATGTATTTGAAGAATGTTTAGATTGAATAGAATAGGGAATGCATGTGCAGTTTAATGATTTATGAGAAAGAATAGTAATATCAGTGAAAATGGTGATTTTATCCCTCTGAGTGATTCAGCTCTTTGATTATAGACATGACAGAAATACTATGAAAGGAAGGTTTTCTAAAAAAATCCCTGCTTTATTCAAATTGGATAAATTAGATAGCAAGAAGTGCCAGTAGACTTTGATTCAATTTGTAAGGCATAAATGACTTGAAGACCCTTTACAAGTTATCCCCAATAAATGTTGATTGGTTGACAAATACATGTATGTCATATTCTTTAATTTATGCAAAAGTTTTTTCCTCAGCCTTATATTGCATGTTTGTTGTCAAGTTTAGCATAGAACTCTAGTAATGTAGCAAGACATATATATGCATATGTTCCAGACCGTATGAGTATTTGGACCATACGCATACGGTCTGGACCGTATGCGTACTTTTTCAATATACGCATACGGTCGGACCGTACGCGTACGGTCTGACTAATATTAAGAATTTGGTCAAGTTTATTAGATACAAATGTATATAACAGATCAACATAACTTATATCTCAAATTAATATAAAAAGTTGAATAGTTATTGAAATAAAAACTTATTATTTAAACTATTTGTAAAAAATCAGGCTTATTTAATCTATTAATCTCCTGTACTTAGCATGTCAGTAATTCATTTATTACAGCCGAGTATGCTCATTGAAATTGAAGTTATCGGAAGTAAACATAATGTGGGAGGACAATTGTTTTAGAATATTTAGGAACTTTACAAAAACATGCATATGCAAAGGAACATGCATGAACAAAACATGTTAATGTTAAAAATATATGACGTTCCTTGTGGAAGCAAGTGTCATCTTCGGCCAGAGTAACAAAATAGGATTCACGGATATAAAATTAAACAAATTTTTAATTTTTAATGTTTGCTTATTCACTTTATCCAATGGACCATCTAATTGTAATAATAACAATTTGTATAACTAAAAATAAAAATTTTGATAAATGTTTGTTAACATTTAACCCATATGATCCCAATACATGTATGGTCAGCTGGACCGTACGCGTATACTCATACGGTCCGACCGTACGCATATGGTCGGACCGTACGAGTATACGTATACGGTCCGGACCGTACGCATACGGCCCAAATACTTGTATGGTCTGGAACATATATATACAAATGACAACAGTTAATTGTAGTATAGTACCATATAAATCATAACAATTTACATAAAAAACAGCATGTGTCCCAAGTACACGGATGCCCCACTCGCACTATTATTTTCCATGTTATAATAAATGGACTGTGAAATTGGGTAAAAAATCTAATTTGGCAAAACTTAAACCTGAAGACGGAAGAACGAACGCACGGAAAGATGCACAGAAGGATGCATGGAAGGATGCACGAACAGACGAACGAACGGACGGATGCATAGACCAGAAAACATAATGTCCCTCTACTAATATATGTCAATACCATGTTGAATGAAATCAACAGATTATTCTTTAATTTTATATGGGATGGAAAAACAGAAAAAATCAACTGTGATACACTGATTGCAGATATAAAGGAGGGAGGTTTGAAAATGGTTCATTTACAATCTTTCAACTTTTACCTTAACGTCGGTTGGGTGAGGTGATTTTTTGCAAATTTGAATGGGGACTGGCAAAATATTCTTAAGTTGATATTGAAAAAATTTGGAGGTGCAAGATCTTTTTTTTTACAAAACTTCAAACTTTTGGAGATTGGAAATCAACTCAGCAATCCTTTTTGGAAAGATGTCTTTCAAGCTTTACACTCATCTAAACCACATGTTAAAACTGATGTCGTGGAGTGCCTCTCACTTGATGTCTTGAATTTTGTGAAAGCAGAAGATTTCCCATTATATAACAGATAGGGAGTTGCTGGTGTGCAAAACCTCTGTCACATTTTAGACCTTCAAGGGAGAGATTTTTTCACTTTTGATCAGATTAAACAAAAAGTTGAGACAAATAACTATATGCACTATTACAGTTTAATATCAAATATCCTGATGGAGGTAAAACAGTGTATTAGGGAAAACACTGATACTGACTTAGAAAATGTTACTCCACAGGATAATTTTTGGAGAAAATGTTACTCCACAGGATAATTTTTGGAGAAAATGTTACTCCACAGGATAATTTTTGGAGAAAACTACTAGCAGTAAAAATATCAAATTCATATATAATAATCTTATTGTAAAATGTGCACATCCTCCAGTTGTAAAGTTTTCAAAATGGGAGGATGAGCTGCATTCTAACATTGAAGACTGGAAGAAATACTTTTGTATACTTCAGAAAGGTTGTAGAGATACATATCTGTATAATTTCCAATATAAGTTTTTACATAGTAAAATTGAGAATGGAAATGGGGAATGTGCCAAAGAGACAACAACCCGACCATAGAATTAATTAAACAACAGCAGGACTATTCCTACAAATACATTTTTATATAAGATTAAAATCAAAGATACAAAGTTATGTTCTTTTTGTAGATGTGAAGATGAAACTATTGGACATTTATTTAATGATTGTCAAGTGACATCAAATTTTTTATATTTCTTTTGTGCTTGTCTGAAAAATTTCTATGTTAACATTAAATTTAACAAAAAAAAAAATTTTTTTCTTGGTTTTGTAGAAAGCTTATTTTTAAATTTTCTTGTAATTTTTGCCAAAAAATACATATATAAATGCAAGCTAGAAGAAAAGCTTTCAAATGCAATTTAATTAAAAAATAGACTGAAAAACTTTTATAACTTAGAGTAATATACAGCAAGAAAATACAACAAAGTTTTTAAACTTGAAAAACTTTGGGCCCCTATATGCTAATTATTTATCCTGAATGGTAATCTTAAACAACCAAATTTATATCAATATATATCTTTTTGACCTATTCATGGAACAGAGCAAACAACATGTAATATATGCATAGCACATGTAAACCTTTTTTTCTATTAAACAATCTATAGATATTTTTATATGAAGAGATTGTGAAAAAGAGAGAAAGAGAGAGTGAAAAATAGAGAGAGAGAGAGAGAGAGAGAGAGATAGAGAGAGAGAGAGAGAGAGAGAGAGAGAAAAATTATATTTTAGTTTGTGTAAATCTTGATAAAACAATAGTCTTTTGTTGTTATATATTTGAAACCCTGTATACGTAACACCTTAGTCAGGTGTGCTGTAAGGGTGATGTAAAATACTGACTATTGCATAAAAAAAATAAAAAAAAATAATGCCCCTCTACTATCGTAAATTGATAAATAAAAAAAAAATCCTATGAGGGGATAATAAAATTGAGAAAAGAAATGGTGAATGTGTCAAAGCGACAACAACCCGGCCATAGAGCAGACAACAGCCGAAGGCCACCAATGGGTCTTCAATGTAGCGAGAAACTCCCGCACCCGTAGGCATCCTTCAGCTTGCCCCTTAGAAAATATGTATTCTAGTACAGTGATAATGGACGTCATACTAAATTTCGAATTATACACAAGAAACTTAAATTAAAAATCATACAAGACTAACAAAGGCCAGAGGCTCATAACTTGGGACAGGTGCAAAATTGCGTTGGGGTTAAACATGTTTGTGAGATCTCAACCCTGAGCCCCTATACCTCTAGCAATGTAGAAAAGTAAATGCATAACAAAACGCACATTAAATTTCAGTTCAAGAGAAGTCAGAGTCCGATGTCAGAAGATGTAACAAAAGAAAATAAATAAAATGACAATAATACATAAATAACAACAGACTACTAGCAGGTAACTGACATGCCAGCTCCAGAACTCAATTAAACTGATTGAAAGATTATGTCTTCATCATATGAATATCAGACACAATCCCTCCCGTTAGGGGTTTAGTATCATACTATCATAAAATATATGAGAAGAACATAACCCATGTCATGCCAACAACTGTTTTATGTTTTATCTTTTCAGATGAAGTAGAGGTTTGGAAATCACTGGTGATTGTGATTGTTATAGCTTCAGTTGGAGTTATTGTATTTATATCAATAATAATAGTCCTGATAATAACTTGCTGGCGGAGACATCATTGTTGTTTTCAGGGTAAGATCCAAGAATATACATTTTTTTTTACTAAGGTATTCAATGGTATTTGTGAAACTTTTATTATTTTTTTACTTGAAGTATTATTATTGTGAATTGATCATTTGAGACTACAATGCAATTTTAGTTCTTGCGATATTGAGAAAATTCCTTTTTATACGATATAAAAAATGTTAGTTTAGATTATTGCGATTATAACCCTGTCATTTTTTATTAGCTGAACAAGTTTTATGGTTCATTGATAAAAATTAAAGTTTTTATACACCCATTTACTGTACGAATTATGGTATACTGTTGTCCATTTGTCCGTCCGTCATCAACATGTCGTACAATCACTCAAAAACGATTTAATCAATTCACATGAAACTTTGGTGATTTGTTTATTCTATTGCTGTGAGCTCCCTTTAAATTTTTATAAGTTTACACTTTTACCTTTCTAAGTTATGTGATTTTATTCATTTAAAAAGGGGAGTACAAATAATAAGTGCTTCTAATAGTTTTTATTAAACTTTAGTGACTATTTTATATCTCTTAAAATAACTCCCTTTATTTTTATGCCCCACCTACGATAGTAGAGGGGCATTATGTTTTCTGGTCTGTGCGTCCGTTCG
Source organism: Mytilus galloprovincialis (assembly GCF_965363235.1). Lineage (NCBI taxonomy): Eukaryota > Metazoa > Mollusca > Bivalvia > Mytilida > Mytilidae > Mytilus > Mytilus galloprovincialis. Next base: position 15,275,737 of record NC_134845.1, on the reverse strand, counting down.
TTCGTCCGTCCGTCCGTCCATCTGTCCCGCTCCAGGTTAAAGTTTTTGGTCAAGGTAGTTTTTGATGAAGTTGAAGTCCAATCGACTTCAAACTTTGTACACATGTTCCCTATGATATGATCTTTCTAATTTTAATGCCAAATTAGAGTTTTTACCCCAATTTCACGGTCCACTGAACATGGAAAATGATAGTGCAAGTGGGGCATTCGTGTACTGAGGACACATTCTTGTTTTTTTATAAATTTCTGACATGACAATGAGGAGTTATAGAACTTTATTTTTTTTAAAAGTGACTGGCATATCATGCGCTCATGGCAAAGCTTTTTATTATGGTTATTTCTTTCTCAGATACAATAAGCAAAAATTAAGTCAACTATATTTGGTGCATGATATAGTTGCATGGTGTTCATGTTCATTTATCAATGACCTCATTTTTATCTTGGTTCAAAGGTCAATGATCAGTTTTTTGTCAAGCTTTCAACTTTTGTCGCAGAAAGCTCGACATAGGGATAGTGATCTGGCGGTGGGGGCGGCGGCGGCGGTGGCGTTAGCTAACTTCTTAAAAGTTTTATATTTTAGAAGGTGGAAGACCTGGATGCTTCATACTTTGTATATGGATGCCTCATGTTACGAAATTTCCGTCAGTCACATGTCCAATGTCCTTGACCTCATTTTAATGGTTCAGTGACTACTTGAATAAAGATTTAAGATTTTTTGTAATGTTAAGTTCTCTCTTATTATAAGTAATAGGATAAAGTTCTATATTTGGTATGTGCATACCTTGCAAGGTCCTCATGCCCGTCATACAGTTTTCAGTTGACCTCGACCTCATTTCATGGATCAGTGAACAAGGTTAAGTTTGGTGGTCAAGTCAATATCTCAGATACTATAAGCAGTCAGTGATATTGTTTGCTTTAAATTACCGGAGAGAATAAAGGCTTTTCCCCTGGAGAAGAATTCCAATTTGAAAAAAAATGGCTTAAAATTATTCCCCAAAAGACAAATTTTTTTCCCAAACAGTGCAGTCTCAGTAGTAATTGTGCATGAATACAACCTGAAAAACACTCATTTATACATTTTTCATGCCTAAAATGACTATATGTGCAGATTTGAGGGTCTATATATGCATTATCACTGACAATAAGGGGTCTTATTTCAAAGCAGGGTTTTACTCTTGAAATGGGGTCTGAAAATTGAAGTTACAGTCAAATTCATGGTTTATTATAAATTTCCCAATTTGATAAAAATGACGCATATTTTCCCAATAAAAATGGGTAGAGGTAGTTTTGAAAAAAAGCCAACAATATCACTGGCAGTAGGTCTAGTATATTTTGTGTATGGAAGGGCTGTAAGGTGTACATGTCCAACTGGCAGGTGTCATCCGACCATGACCTGATTTTCATGGCTCAGTGGTTATAGTTCAGTTTATGCTTTTGGTCTGTTTTTCTTATACTGTATGCAAAAGGTCTTCTATATTTGGTGTATGGAATAATTGTAAGGTGTACATGTCTAACTGGCAGGTGTCCTCTGACCTTGACCTCATTTTTATTGTTCAGTAGTCAAAGTTAAGTTTTTTTTAGTTTTGGTCTTTTTTCTAATACTTTATGCAATAGGGCAACTATATTTCATGTCTGGAAATATTTTATGTTCTATATATCAGTCGCACAGGTTTTATTTGATCTTGACCTCATTTTCACTGTTCATTGCTCAGTGTTAAGTTTTTGTGTTTTGGTCTGTTTTTCTTAGACTATAAGCAATAGGTCAACTATATTTGTTGTATGGAAGAATTGCTAGCTGTACACATGTTAAGTGTATGTGACAGTTGCAATAAAGCTCTATCAACATAATATCAATGATTAGTAAAGAAGGCGAGACATTTCAGCATGTGCACTCTTGTGGAATTAGGTATGTTAATCAGATACTATCAGCAAAAGGCTAACTTTATTTGGTATAAGTTATTCTATCAGGGTTACTATTACCTTTACTTTATTTATATGGTGAGGTCACTTGGTATGAATACTTCATATTTAATATCTGAAATTAAAGACTCAAGATATATTCAAATGAAGTGAAGGAGTTTAACATGTTTAAGGGCTATTTAAAAAAAAATGATGCCAAAGTGTGACAAACATGGTAAAAAATAAGTCATTGCTAATCTTTTTTCTATCATTTTTCTTTAATCCAGAGACATTCAAGTTTACAAAACTATCAAGGGTTAATGCAAAATAATAAAAACAAAAATTTTAACAACCTTTTACTCATAAGAATTCATCAACTTTTCAAAGGAAACAACAACATACTATTATCAACTTACAAACATAAATAAGAATATAAATATCAATGTAATTGTTTTTGTTGTTGCAATAAAAAAAAAAAAAGGTACTAAATGATTTTCCTGCATTTTTTTTTTTAACTTATATACAGTTTTTTTCTTTAAATATGTAAATTACACCAATTTTTAGTGTATTCTTTAATATCTTATTTCAAAAGTTTTTATATCTCTTTGCAAAAGCTTTAATTTTATATAAAAATTATAAGGAGCAAACACATATGATCTCATTACATCCTTTGAATATTTCACACCAATTGCTTCAGTCAATTCTAAGTTTTCTTCATTTAAAAAAATACAAACATATGTTTTTGATCCTTTTGTTACACTCCTGACATATATTTTCAGTAACTATAAGACTGTTTTTTAATGGAATGTTTAGAAAATCAGTAGTGATATCTATTTTAAATTTACAATCTCACAAATAAACAAACCTATTAGATATTTGATTACATATTTTTTAAATTTCTGAGCAAAGAGCAAACTTTTAACATGTTTAATGAGAGTTACACTTTACACTTTTAAGAATCTTTGGTAAACAGTGTGCAGAAAATCACTTTTACAAGACAGATCGGCTTTCTTGTTACATTGTAAAGATGTTACAATTATTTTAATAAAGAATCATGTTGAATTTTGTTATAGATAAGCTACATCAGAAACTTGTTAGGAGTGTAACAAATGTTACACTCCTGACCATAATTTATTACTACCATATTTTAACCTGACACTGACCTGAAATCATGTAGAGTCTTTATATTTAACATATTATTTTAGTCCAAATTAAGAACAGGTTAAATTTTTTTATATATTTCTTACATATTTACAAATTTTGCTAATGGTCTATTAAAAAAAAAAAATGGCTTTCCTTCAAACCTTTCCAGTCTCTTGTTTGATACTTTATATATTCTGTTTTTATGTCGGATAATGTATTATGATAAGTTTGTTCTTACTACCATTGATGGTAGCAGTATGTGCTCTGTAAAAAAAAATGTCCAAAAATGTACCCGAAAATGTCAGGAGTGTAACACTTTAAAATGTTTAAGTGTAACATTCATGTTACTTTTTATAGAAACAATATTGTTATTATTGGTTTTCTTTTTCTGGAATTTGAGTGTGAACACCATCTGTTGCAGATTATCAGTAACACACATTATTATGGCCTTTATTGCTTGTTTATGCTCAATACTTGTATGTCAGGACAGTAACACATTTAAACAAGCTAGTTCAATTGCAATTTTAGTTCAAAAATTTCAAAAGAATGATGTAGACTTGTATTTTGTGTTAACATGGTTAAGCTGAGGTGTAGTAATGTCATTTAATAATAATTGTCAGCTTGTTTTTCTTCCATTAACTTACCTTTGCTAATAAGATTGAAATAAGGCATTTTTTAGGCAGTTAAGCTGCCTTATGCGAGCACCCTGGATTTGTGTTCTACCCAATAAATGCTGAAATACGTGCCATTGTTATCATCTAGCTGGCTACTATGTTATTTATAACTTATTGGACAGCTTTTTCATACTTTTCATTCTGGATTACAAAAAAATATGACCAGAAAAACCTTAAATGATCGTCGATTTTCCCAAAAGCTTTGAAGTTGCACATAGGAAGTAGAGCACATTAGGAATCCTTATGTAGTTTATTATCCCCTGAGCTTTTGGCTAAGATGTCAAAGAACAAATGTATGAAATATTTAATCGCCGTAAATCTCTAAAGACAAGGTATTAAGATTTCCCAAATTGCAAAAGTCGTAGGAATATTGTTTGTCGTCAATACGTAGTCAACTACGTCAGTAGTCTATTAATATAAGTTCAACTGATCAGGCTGTTGGCGGCAATTTTGAATTAGAAGACGATAATTTCGTATCTTTTCAATTTGGACGCAGGGGTTCAAATTAGCGGTTGTCCGAGGTCTGCAACATTCCACTTTTGCAGTCGGACTTTCTACTTGGTTACTAGCTACGCCCGACATGCCCGACGGACCTTGAAAGAAAATAAAAAATAACTTTGCAAACGTTTTTACCAAAGTTTCGATCTAATAAACGATCTCAAACTTATTTTCATCATTACTATTTATGACAGCGATGTTCAATTTGTGCAACCGCTAGCTTTATACAGAAAATCGTCGACATATAATGTGTAAATCCGAGTAAAATCGTATCTAACTATCTGTCAAAAACAACATTGAAAACAAAATGGCTGCCGCGAGAAGACAATTACAATACCGGATCCGATTCCGGAAGCGGATAAGGGTAATCCCGGGTTTTGGCTATTAACTAAAAAAATCCAGACAGGTGACAAAATACATCTTTGCATGGTAAAGAAATATAAACACTAGAATTGAAAACCAAAACATATATGTAAAAGAAAGAAAAAGCAGAAAATATTTTGTACACCAATTTTAATGTCAAAGTCCAATACAATGTGACAGCTGGGAACAGTTTATCTGACAATATATATGTTCCTGGTAACAGTATAAATTTTCTTTATCAGTGATAAATGTTGGTAATGCATGGCCTTTGTTAGTCTTGTATTATTTTAATTTTAGTTTCTTGTGTACAATTTGGAAATTAGTATGGCGTTCATTATCACTGGACTAGTATATATTTGTTTAGGGGCCAGCTGAAGGACGCCTCCGGGTGCGGGAATTTCTCGCTACATTGAAGACCTGTTGGTGACCCTCTGCTGTTGTTTTTTATTTGGTCGGGTTGTTGTCTCTTTGACACATTCCCCATTTCCATTCTCAATTTTATGTTAGATGCTTTTAAAGTTAAACATATTACTGCAATTTCAAGGGGTATTTTTTTCTTCTCAATTTTGATAGGTCATTTAAAATAGCTGGAAGTTTCTTATATAAAAAAAAAAAGATGTGGTATGATTGCCAATGAGACAACTATCCACAAGAGACCAAAATGACACAGACATTAACAACTATGGGTCATTGTACGGCCTTCAACAAGGAGCAAAGCCCATACACTATAGTCAGCTATAAAAGGCCCCGATAAGACAATGTAAAACAATTCAAACGAGAAAACTAACGACCCTATTTATATAAAAAAATAACAAAAAACAAATATATAACACATAACAAACGACAACCACCGAATTACAGGCTCCTGACTTGGGACAGGCACAAATAGTGCAACTATATTATATGATACCTGAATGTAAGCAAATCATATGATATATAGGTGGAGTCCATTGGGCCACTCTACCTCCTCCTGTTTGATAACTTTGAAACGGATGAGATCCCCACCCCTCAACCATATACATTCATGTATGTCAGAGACTAAATAACTAATCAAATGAAATATAGGGGAAGTCCCTAGGATCACCCCACCCCTCCATGTTTTAGAACTTGGAAACAGTCGAGATCCCAACCCCTAAACCATATTTATTCATGTATGGGACAATATATATATAATCAAATGAAATATAGGTGGAGTCCCTGGGTGTCACCCCACCCCTCCTGTTTGAGAACTTGGTAACGGTTGAGATCTCCACCCCTAAACCATATATCTTCATGTAGGGGACAATTTAACTAATCAAATGAAATATAGGGGGATTCCCTGCAGGTCACCCCACCCCTCCTATTTGAGAACTTGGAAACGGTCGAGATCCCCACCCCTAAACCATATATATTCATGTATGGGACAATATAACAAATCATATGAAATATAGGTGGAGTTCATGGGGCCACTCTTCCCCGTCCAGTTTGAGAAAACGGTTGAGATCCCCAATCTTAAACCATACATATACATGTATGGGACAATATAACAAATCAAAGGAATAATAAGGGGGTCCCTAGGGTCACTGTAAACCCTCCTGTTTGAGAACTTGGAAACATTCGAGATCCTCAATCCTAAACCATATTTATTCATATATGGGACAATATAACTAATCAAATGAAATATAGGGGGATTCCCTGGGGTTCATCCCACCCCTCCTGTTTGACAACTTGGTAACGGTCAAGATCCCCACCCTAAACCATATATATTCATGTATGGGACAATATAACAAATCATATGAAATATAGGTGGAGTTCGTGGGGCCACTCTACCCCTTTCTGTTTAAGAATTTACAACGGTCGAGATCCACAATCTTAAACAATATATTTTTATGTATGGGACAATATTACAAATCAAATGAATTATAAGGGGGTCCCTATGGTCACTGTACACCCTCCTGTTTGAGAACTTGGAAAAATTCGAGATCCTCACCCCTTAACCATATATACTCATGTATGGGACTATATAACAAATCAAATGAAATATAGGGAAGTCCCTGTGGTCACCATACCCCTCATGTTTAAGAACTTGGAAACATTTGAGATCCTCACCTCTAAATTAAATTAAATATAGGGGGAGTCCCTGCAGTCAGCCCACCCCTCCTGATTGAGAAATTGGAAACAGTCGAGATCCCCACCTTTAAATTAAACCATATATATTCATGTATGAGAACTAATCAAATGAAATATAGGGAGAGTCCTTAGGGTCACCCTTCCCACTCCTGTTTTATAACTTAGAAACAGATGAGATCCCCACCCCTCAACCATATATATTGATGTATTGGACAATATAACAAATCAAATGAAATATAGGGGAAGTCAATAGGATCACCCCACCCCACCTGTTTGAAAACTTGATAACGGTTGAGATCCCCACCCCAAACCATATATATTCATGTATGGGACAAGATAACACATTAAATGAAATATAAAGGTAGTCCCTGGGGTCACCCCACCCCCTCTTGTGTGTGTTTTGAGAACTTATTTAAGATTGAAATACCAACTCCTAAACTAAACCATATTCATTCTTGTTTGTCATTTCAAAAAGATTGAATGACATACAATGTCAATCTCATGGGCGTCACATATGCATGTCACTTTGCTAGACCTAACCAATGTGTACTAGACCTTGTCCAATTTCAGGCGACCATGGGAATGAATAATTATGGGAGCTTTGTTTGGAAGACTTCCTAACAGCATTATGTTACAATCATTTTTTTGATAATTAAAAAAATTTATTGATGGAAAATAATTAGTAGGTTTAAAGAATTTACCTTAATTATAATTTGAATTATTTCTGGTCCCATAAAAATTTCATTTTCATATGGCTCATTTTAAAGAAAACATATCTTTCAAGCCCAAGAATGTTTGACCAACTGTTTTTATAATTACCTGTCATTTTATTCCAAACTCCAGACTTGGGGTGAAGGTTGGGAACATTTACATTTACTATGGACAGGTTAGATAGACCTCACCTTTGATCCTTGTAGTAGTAAACATTTGTCTGATTTGTGTCTCATAACTTTTGTACTGTTGAACACAAACTCAGTTTTCTTTCCAGGGAAGCAAGTCCATTCATACTTTTACAAGCTCTTACTAAAGTCAACTTGAACTACTAACAGTCAACTAATACCAACGTTAACTATCAACTAGAAGAACTGCAACTTGTATCACTGCAGACTCATGACCATGAAAAAAATATACCTGATATATGCGTTGCTTTTAAAAACTTTGTCAAAATATGAATTATTTGCCTTAATGATTAATTCATTAAATGAACATAAATGTACAATATATGAATGTTTAATGTTTGTTCTTTTTAAAAATCTTTAAAAAAAAAATTGAAGCAACATTGCAACAGTTTTTATAATTATGTTTGGCTTGGTTTTTGGTTAACTGCCTACAGCGCTTACAGTGCTTTGATTTTGTGTTACACTCCTGACATTGAAGTATTGAGCATACAAAAGCAATGAAGGCCATAATAACGGCATGTTTGTTACTGATAAAATGTAACAGGTAATGTTTACTGAAATTCAAGAAAAAACAACAACTATAACAACATTGTTTCTAAAAAAAAATACATCTTAACCCAATTGTTACACTCCTGACAAACTTGGGTAGTCTTCTTATTGTAACCATAATATTCCAGTAGTAGAATTTCAGGGTCAACTGGATGCACCTGTGCCAAGCTATGATACTAAATAAAAAACATAAACCGTGCAAGATGTACAGAAACATGTTATTTCACCTGCAAAGACATTTCCTGGCAGCATATTGACTTTTACTAACATTTTTAGCTCACCTGGCCCACAGGGCCAAGTGAGCTTTTCCCATGACTTTGCGTCCGGCGTCTGTCGTCCGTCGTCGTTAACTTTTACAAAAATCTTCTCCTCTGAAACTACTGTGCCAAATTAATCCAAACTTGGCCACAATCATCTTTAGGGTATCTAGTTTAAAAAAATGTGTCCGATGACCCGGCCATCAAATCAAAATGGCCGCCACGGCTAAAAATAGAACATAGGGGTAAAATGCAGTTTTTGGCTTTAACTAAAAAACTAAAGAATTTAGAGCAAATCTGACATGGGGGTAAAATTGTTTATCAGGTCAAGATCTATCTGCCCTGAAATTTTGGGATGAATCGGACAACCCGTTGTTGGGTTGCTGCCCCTGAATCGGTAATTTTAAGGAAATTTTGCTGTTTTTGGTTAATATCTTGAATATTATTATAGATAGAGATAAACTGTAAACAGTAATAATGTTCAGCAAAGTAAGATTCACAAATAAGTCAACATGACCGAAATGGTCAATTGACCCCCTAAGGAGTTATTGTCTTTTATAGTCAATTTTTAACAATTTTCATAAAATTTGTAAATTTTTATTAACATTTTCCACTGAAACTACTGGGCCAAGTTCATTATAGATAGAGATAATTGTAAGCAGCAAGACTGTTTAGTAAAGTAAGATGTACAAACACATCACCATCACCAAAACACAATTTTGTCACGAATCCATCTGCTTCCTTTGTTTAATATTCACATAGACCAAGGTGAGCGACAAAGGCTCTTTAGAGCCTCTAGTTTTTTTTACACAAACTTATTTGACATACCTTATGTGGCTCATAGAAATGTAAATATATGGAAGAATTGAACAATAAATCATAGTCAAGATATAAAAGTCGGATGAAAGATATTGTTTGGTATTGTATCTGCCCTTATTTATTCTATATCATCAATGAATGCACATGCTTTCTTGTAAATGTCACACTAAAAGCGTTACACTCCTGACATTTTGAGGTACATTTTTGGACAATATTTTTGAAACAGAGCACATACTGCTATTATCTTTGGTAGTTAGGACCAACTAATCATAATACATTATCTGACCTAAAAACATTACAGATATAGTATCATACAAGAGACTGACAAAGGTTTAAAGGAAAGGCATCATTTTTTTTGAAATAGCCCACAAGTGAAAAAGGGGAGACACAATTTTCAGCTTGTGTATATATAAAAAAGAAGATGTGGTATGATTGCCAATGAGACAACTCTCCACAAAAGACCAAAATAACACAGTAATTAACAACTATAGATCACTGTACAGTCTTCAACAATGAGCAAATCCCATATCGCATAGTCAGCTATAAAAGGCCCCGAAATGACTAATGTAAAACAATTCAAATGAGAAAACTTAAACAGCCTAATTTTTTACTCTTGTTGTATATGATAACATTATTTTGTAGAGATCTACAGTTCTAGTAAAACCAATTCTTCAAGTAAAATGGAAATGATTGAAATACCTATAAATTCTACAAACACTGAATCATCCAGTGGTGATACTAATGATAATATGACATACGAAACACAGTTATCTGATAAAGATGTTAACAGTACTAGTGATTTAAGTTCAATCAGTATTGACACAATTAATAAGTCTGATTGTAAAAACCAGAAAGGTGAAAATGTGACAAAAATAAATGAAGAGGAGGAAAGAAAATCTATTCCTGATTCTTTAGTAGATGCTAAAATGGACTCTTGGGTGGCTAGATTGGAGAAGGACATTATCAAAGAGGAACAGTTACTACTGATGAGTAATAATAATGGTATATATGTCTACTTTTATGTTTTGTACTATTGGGATCTTGACAGGGCTTCTAAAAAAAATATTTGAGCCAGCCAGACATTTTTATGCCCCACCTACTAGAGTAGAGGGGCATTATGTTTTCTGGTCTGTGCGTCCATTCGTCTTTCTGTCTGTCCTTCTGTCTGTTCGTCCTGCTTCAGGTTAAAGTTTTTGGTCAAGGTAGATTTTGATGAAGTTGAAGTCCAATCAACTTGAAACTCAGTACACATGTGCCCTATGATATGATCTTTCTAATTTTAATGCAAAATTAGTGTTTTGACCCCAATTTCATGGTTCACTGAACATAAAAAATGATAGTGCAAACTTCAGGTTAAAGTTTTTGGTCAAGGTAGTTTTTGATGAAGTTGAAGTCCAATCAACTTGAAACTTAGTATACATGTTCCCTGTGATATGATCTTTCTAATTTAAATGCCACATTAGATTTTTCATCCCAATTTCACGGTCCACTTAACACAGAAAATGATAGTGCGAGTGGGGTATCCATGTACTATGGACACATTCTTGTTCATTCCTGTTTTTATCCCTTTAGGCAGGATATAGTAACATTACCCCATAACAAAAGATGGACCATAGGATAAAGCCATTAAACTTTTAAAGGACAATAAACTTCATAGACTTTATTCTTATTAGCTTTTATGTATATATTTCACATACATCATGTTGATCATTACATTGTTAACTAGTGCATTGTTCAAATTGGCATAATATCTGCATAATTATCAAAGTGTTTTAGTCAGTAGAGGACCAGGTTATAGTTAGTTTTTTATTAGCTCACCTGGCCTAAAAGGCCAAGTGAGCTTTTCTCATCACTTGGCGTCCGGCGTCCGGCGTCGTCCGTCGTCCGTCGTCGTCCGTCGTCCGTCGTCGTCCGTCGTCCGTCGTCGTCCGTCGTCCGTCGTCGTCGTTAACTTTTACAAAAATCTTCTCCTCTGAAACTACTGGGCCAAATTAAACCAAACTTGGCCACAATCATCATTGGGGTATCTAGTTTAAAAAATGTGTCCGGTGACCCGGCCAACCATCCAAGATGGCCGCCATGGCTAAAAATAGAACATAGGGGTAAAATGCAGTTTTTGGCTTATAACTCAAAAACCAAAGCATTTAGAGCAAATCTGACATGGGGTAGAATTGTTAAACAGGTGAAGATCTATCTGCCCTGAAATTTTCAGATGAATCGTATAACCCGTTGTTGGGTTGCTGCCCCTGAATTAGTAATTTTAAGGAAATTTTGCTGTTTTTGGTTATTATCTTGAATTTTATTATAGATAGAGATAAACAGTAAACAGCAATAATATTCAGCAAAGTAAGATTTACAAATAAGTCAACATGACTGAAATGGTCAGTTGACCCCTTTAGGAGTTATTGCCCTTTATGGTCAATTTTTAACCATTTTTCGTAAATCTTAGTAATATTTTACAAAAATCTTCTCCTCTGAAACTACTTGGCCAAATTAATCCAAACTTGGCCACAATCATCTTTTAGGTTAGTAGTTTGAAAAATGTGTCCGGTGACCCGGCCATCAAACCAAGATGGCCGCCATGGCTAAAAATAGAACATGGGGTAAAATGCAGTTTTTGGCTTATAACTCAAAACCCAAAGCATTTAGAGCAAATCTGACATGGGGTAAAATTGTTTATCAGTTCAAGATCTATCTGCCCTGAAATTTTCAGATGAATCGGACAACCCGTTGTTGGGTTGCTGGCCCTGAATTAGTAATTTTAAGGAAATTTTGCTCTTTTTGGTTATTATCTTGAATATTATTATAGATAGAGATAAACTATAAACAGCAATAATGTTCACCAAAGTAAGATTTACAAATAAGTCAACATGACTGAAATGGTCAGTTGACCCCTTTAGGAGTTATTGCCCTTTATAGTCAATTTTTAACCATTTTTCGTAAATCTTAGTAATCTTTTACAAAAATCTTCTCCTCTGAAACTACTTGGCCAAATTAATCCAAACTTGGCCACAATCATCTTTTGGGTTAGTAGTTTGAAAAATGTGTCCGGTGACCTGGCCATCCAACCAAGATGGCCGCCATGGCTAAAAATAGAACATGGGGTAAAATGCAGTTTTTGGCTTATAACTCAAAACCCAAAGCATTTAGAGCAAATCTGACACGGAGTAAAATTGTTTATCAGGTCAACATTTATCTGCTCTGAAATTTTTATATGAATCGGACAACCCGTTGTTGGGTTGCTGACCCTGGATTGTTAGTTTTAAGGAAATTTTGCTGTTTTTGGTCATTATCTTGAATATTATTATTGATAGAGATAAACTGTAAACAACAATAATGTTCAGCAAAGTAAGATTTACAAATAAGTCAACATGACTGAAATGGTCAATTGACCCCCTTAGGAGTTATTGTTCTTTATAGTCAATTTTTAACAATTTTCATAAAATTTGTAAATTTTTACTAACATTTTCCACTGAAACTAATGGGCCAAGTTCATTATAGATAGAGATAATTTTAAGCAGCAAGAATGTTCAGTAAAGTAAAATGTACAAACACATCATCATCACCAAAACACAATTTTGTCATGAATCCATCTGCTTCCTTTAATATTCACATAGACCAAGGTGAGCGACACAGGCTCTTTAGAGCCTCTAGTTAAACACATTTTCCAATACCAGATATTAACTAGACCAGGGTAAAACATGAAACAAAGACTGTTATGTAATATCTGAGAATTTTTATCTAGAAGTTTTAACTTTGAGCTGCTCTTTCCACGTTATTTCCTAGAGACAATACTTTAGATGAACATGATGTAAGGTATAAAGGTATAAGGCTGATATGGGAGTCTCTGGACGTTATAAGGGCCAATTTGGAAAAGGGCATGTTATAATCTATATTTATTATTAAAACTGTGGGATAATATAATGATCATGATGCAAGTTTAAAAACACATGTACAGTTAGATGTATAATGATATCCACTGTTTTTATCATCTCTTAGTTTATGTAATCAGTGCAGACTAGAATTACTCTATTTGTATGTGATATGTTGTAATACATTATAGCCTATATCATGTATATAGCTAGAAATTGTCAAGACAAAGTTGCTAAATTTTTATTTTAATTTCATGCAATTTATTTTTGCAGACTCAAAGCCAGAACAACCATTACCTGTAAAAGTAAGTGGGTTGAGAGAGAGTTACAGAGGTGGAGAAGTTCATTACAGTGTCATTAGAGGTAATAATTTTGATATTACACAAAAATTGAGTACCAATATTTAGTAGAGCATGATCTGACATCTGATCAATTGAATGCCAATTCCAAGCTGAGTTAAGACAAGGCATTACTCAAGTTATGATATAACAAATGTGAATGTCATCCATATGATAATGGTTTTATATTTCATGGTATGGAGAGAAGGATTCTATTGATTTTGTTTTCCTTAAGATAGAGGTCCATGGGTTGGTAAAATCCTCTATTGATTTTTTTGGCTTTTATAAAGTAACTAGATCAAAGGTCAAGGTCACAGAAGCAGTTTATAAACAGATAGTTGGTCAAGTTTTATGTCTTCAAATGAAATCTTTTAAACCATCCGTCAGACCATCACCAAACTTAGCTAAAGACTGCCTTTAGGAAGAACAAGACCTCTATAGATATTGGGTCAGTTAGTCAAAGATCAGTGTCAATTTCAATGGCTGTAAATAAATTTTGGGAAAAGTTCTGTTTGCAGCTACAGTTACTTTAAGCTATAAACTAGCTCAAAGGTGACAAAAGCAATTGATAGACTTATATTTTGGTTTCCAGATGATACATTTTGAAGTATCTAATTATAGGTCCGCATTTCACAAAACTTGACATAAAAATTTGCCTAGAAATATACTCCAAATAAACAAGACCTGGCACCAACAAAGTTCAACTTATAAGAGTTTAAAAGGCATGGATCAAACGGGAATTTTATAGGGACTGACCAGATTTTACTACTTTCTGAAACTATAACTATCATATATGCTAATTAGTGGTTTGTAATTTCAAATAAACTCTGAGGATAATTTTTGTAGGTAGTGAGGTTATTATAGCATCTAAAACCGTAGAAACAGATTCAGACTTCATTATAGATAGAGACTATGATGAACATAAACTTAATTATTATAAGATAAGATCAGCCAGCAAAAACAATGAGGGTGTTTATAATTGGGAACTTAAAGACAATAGTAAACAAGGGAAACAAACAGGAAGTTTTAACATTACAATTTGTGGTAAGTTTTCATTTATCTGCCTAAAAGCCTAAAAAGCATGATAGTTCTAAGAACTGGGTAGTTTGTCAACATTTCTCTTTGCAAATATCTCCAGCTCATTATAGTTTTGAAGGTATTAATAAGTCTTGATCCAGTAATTGCATAAGAAGAGGGGCAAAAGATACAAGAGGGACATTCAAACTCATCAATCAAAAATAAATTGACAATCCCATGGCTAAAAAATGTAAAAGACAAACAGACAAACAATAGTACACAAAACTCAACATAGAAATCTAAAGAATAAGAAAAACGCGAACCTCATCAAAAACTCATGATCAGATGCTCCGGAATGTTCATAAAAACTGTTGGTCTTTACACATGATAGATTTGATATGTGTTACTGCTTGTAGAATTTAATTTGTTTTGCATCATGATTTCTGACTTTATCACTGATGATCACTCTTTTCAGATAAAGAACGACCAGAGCCAGTAGGTGAAAGCACTCCACCTCTGCAGTACAACAGACAAGATATGGATTCCATTTTAACAATTGAAGAAAATGTACTTGAAGGTTAGAAAATAATTTGCATTATGCATTCATTTTATTTTCATTTGCTTGTCAAAGACTGGAAAGATTATGGTATATTATACTGTCTGTCTGTCTTTCTATTCATCCATATATCTGTCTTTCTATTCATCCATCTGTCATCACTTTGTGAAAGATAACTCAATGAAATAGAGATTGGACATGAGGATTGTGACAAAATGACTACAACCTGACCAAAGAGTAAAACAAAAATTGAAGGCCACCAATGGGTCTGCAACACAGGGAGAAAATCCTGTACACAGAAGAGGGCTTCAGATTTACCCTTGACAAAAATGTGTACTAGTTTAGTGAAAATTGACGTCAAACTAAACTCCAAAACATATAAACAACAATGATAAATGAACTAAAATTTGGAAAAATCCCATACAAGACTTACAAGACTGAGGACAGGCACATAAAGACTTATAAGTGAGTCAATATTAATTCCTAAAAATGCCATCTTTAATGCCAAGACCATAGTATCATAACTACATCCTTTCTGAATAAGTCTGTTGAAAGTTGATTTGGAAAAGTTATAAAAAAATTTAAAGGTGACTATCTGAATCTTTATCTATCTATTAATTAAATCCTTTGATTTGACAGCAATGAACCAAACTACAAAATTTCCAATATATAATTGAGTTAGGTGGCTTAATTTAGACCAGTCGAGACCAAATTTAAAAGTCAAGACTGAGTCTAGACAGGTTGAGACTGGTCAAGACTGAGTCAAGACTGGTTGAGACTAAGTCTAAACTAGTGGACCATTTGTCAGGACCATTTCAGACTAAACCAAGATTATCAAATACTTAATCAGACATATAAAGTAAAGTCGAAACCAAAGACCAAAGTTGAGTACGCCAAGTACAGTTATGTATTGTCAAGATAATGTTGAGTCTTATCAAGTAAAATCTTTGCCTAACCTTACTGGCCAAGCACAAAATATGAAATTTTCAGACTCAGAGCAGTTTGTTATTACAGTACACATATGTGTAGAGGAGAGTTTTGTTATTTTTAAAAAGGTACCAGTTATTGTTTTGAGTGTAAAGAAAAAGAAAAAAAACAGTACATGTATAATGAAATTGAATATGTTTTTTCAATCTATCTATACAGAGGCAACCAGTTAACCTTCCAGATTGTTCTTTGATGATGTTTAGACCATTGATTTATATTTATTCCTTAATTTTGCATATTGTAAACAACGTCATTAATTATAATGAATTTGCTTTGTTTTTCATTGCAGTAGATGGTCCAGGTAGCCCTTCTCTACTAGACAAAGCTGAATGTGTTCAGGACAGAAATAGTCCAATTCCCTCAAATAATTCCAATGGTGCTAACATTACCAGTTCTGAAAAATGTGACAATATGCCTCAGAAAAAAATAGGTAATACCCGATAATCATTTAGATTCTGATATTTTCTTTGGTCATATATATTGAGGTTGGTGATTGGCGGAGTTGAGATGTAATTAAAGCAATTACTTATATAAAAATATAAGTGATTTCTATAACTCTGAGTTTCTGTTGTTGCTTCGAAGTATTGAAAGCTTTAAAGAATGAAGTGTGACAATAAATCAAATGAATAAAAAAGGATGTTTGGTATGAATCAAAGAAAAAGCAACCTAGCAACACAAATAACCATAAGTCTCAATAGGTAAATATGTAGTCTCAAAAGACATTGACAGCTGTCAATATAAGTCCTGCTTTAAATCACCCTCAGTCTTAAAACTTCCTTTTAGTTCAGGTCAATATCACCTGTTTATCAAATTCTTATTTTTCATACACATTATGGTTGTATATGAAATGTTTATCTATTTTTCCCAGGAACTACACATCATGGTGTTTTAAAACTAGGAATCTACCTTCATGTGAACACTCAACCGTGTGATGCATTTTATATAATTATTTCTCATTTACCTGTTAACTGAAAGCTTCAACTAGCAGTCCTAAATCAAGTACCTGTTGTTCAGTGGCTGTGGTTTGTTGATGTTGTCCACAATTGGACTGTTGGTTTTCCTGTTTGAATTGTTTTACAATAGTCATTTTGGGACCCTATATAGCTAGCTGTTTGGTGTGAGCCAAGGCTCTATGTTAAAGGCCATACTTTGGCCTTTAATGGTTTACTGGTCAAGAAAAACTTTTCTTTATTAACAATTACATTAATAATGCATGGCATATGAATCTGATATAAAAAACTAAAAAAACAACTACAACTGTAAAAATCGTGAAAAAAGAAGGATAACTCCAATTAAAATTTATAATTTGCTTGCAATATTTGATATTAAATTCACAAAATCACATAGTGATCTTTTTACCCTTTACTGCTCTAACGTTTCGAATGAAATTTGATTCATATATACTTACAAGACTTGATTACAATATATTTTAGTTCATATATATTTGTTTGTTTACAATTCCATACTTAAACTAACTCACTTTTTTTTCTTCAGATTTTGTTGAGGAATGTAAGCAATGTAATCTGACTTTAACAGAGGCTTTGAATCATCATGGTTCATCTTACTCTTTGAGTAATATATGTCATATGTTGGACCCTAAAACAACAAGTGAATCACATTGCTGGATTGGATTTGTTAAATTTTACGGATTGATGGAGGGATTTAGAATTAAAAGTATAGAGTAAGCAACTTTTAATCTTTGTACTTTGTTCAATCTCTTTTAGGCCCCATTTATGGGCATTATGTTTTCTGGTATGTGTGTCCATTCTTTCCTCTGACCATACGTCTGTCTGCCTGACAATTCGTCTGACCATACGTCTGTCTGCCTGTCTGTTTGTCTGTCTGTCCCGCTTCAAGGTAGTTTTTGATGAAATTTTAGTCCAATCAACTCGAAACTTAGTACAAATGTTCCTTATGATATGATCTTTCTAATTTGATTTTTCCCCATTTTCACTGTCCATTGAGCATACTAAATGATAGTGTGGATGGGGCATCCATGTTCTATGGACACATTCTTGTTTTACTCATAACTTGAAATTTGAAAGTTTTTTTAGCCTCACCTATCAGGACTAAACTAAACGGTTGCCCAATGAGACCAGATTTTCGACTGGGCGAATATTTTTATCATCCAGATCGCCCAGCTGGCGACAAATAATCTTTTTCATTGAATCCCATCTCTATCCTGTCTCCATACTCTCCCCCCACGATAGAAACAAAAAACATATAAAAACTATGTCCAACTGGAAACCCGATTGTCTTATTCAAGCAGGAAAGTAGAATGGAGGATTTCCGTAAACCAGGAAGGTCATTTTTAATAACCGAAACTGAGTCGGACAACTATGTTGTGATGCGAAGTCACGATTGACACATGTATACCCTTTCTCTAAACACGTTTTCTTATACATCTCTTTTTAAAGCTTCTACGGTTAATTCATTGTTTTTACGCTTTTGAATCTGAATTGCTTCAAAGATACATCCCAGTTGATTAAAGAGTTATTACAAGTCCGATTTTGACAAATACTTGTCAACACAACGTGTTCTTTTATAAAGAGCGAAACGTAAAATCTCATAAATAAATATCATAATATCTAGTATAATTAATAACCAATCTGCGATGAAAAGTAATTAAATGATATTTTTGATCAACACTTATTAGAGGATGGCTTGGATTTGAAATAACATTTATTGATTATGGAACCCCTATTGTCAACAGGAAGTTATAATTGAAGGGAGACAATTTTGGTGGGAAATCTTCTAAAATCAATACTGTCAAATCTTATGAAATATTTCTGATGGCAATAATTCAAGTATTATGAAGTTATCATACATAATCTTTTCCTGACTTGAACAACTCACATGGTTTACATAAAAAGGCTTTATTAGTATATGAAATGAAATTTAAGTTTTTAATTTTTTTTAAATAGAAAAAAGGGCCCCTAAAATTTCAACTGGGCACCTGAACAAAATATTTTAGGGGCCTAGCTGGCCCCTGGAGAAAAAGAGTTAAGTTTAGTCCCTGCCTATCTGGGGTGTATATTCTGTGCATCTTTTTGAAGCCAAGTGCTAATGCAATATTTTTACTATCTCTCTGTGTCTGTCTGACTTATTCTTTCATTTTTTCCAGGTATCATAAGAAAGGAAATCCAGAGGATGGTCACATGCAGCATATTCTCCAGGAACTTCTACCTCCACTTGACTTTAGAGTAGGACATCTAACATATTACTTCTCACAAAAACATTCACTTCGAGAAGAAGTATTACTTGAGATAAAGAAGTTCCACAATAATTGTAAATTCTGTGATATATGTTACAAAACTGCACATAGTCAATCTAATTGAAATACAGTCATGTGTACTCACCAGTGGTGGATTTTAAAAAATTTCATAAGGGGAGGGGACCAATGACAGACCAAAGAGGGGGGGGGGCTGCTCAGGTCATGCTTCAGTGATTCCCTATATAATCAACCAAATGTTTACCACAAAAAGGGGAGGCCCCCTGGATCCACCTTTAATACCATTACAAGTAAATGTATATGACAACACTCTGTTGTATTATCAGTTGTTCTTATGATGGCACCTTCAAAATTTTGAAGGCTGATATTTTCTTAGTTGACATTATACCGATCAGAAAATTCAGTAAAACAAAGCATTTGGTATGAAAATGATCAAAGGTTTGTGTTTAACCTTCAGTGGCAAATATTACATGTCAATCATAGATGAGGAGTTTGATTTCTGTCTAGCATTGACAGGTTCAGCAAATCTTATGTGCTATTTTTGGCAGCATCATTAGTGGCGATGTTTACCATGTATAACGGTAAATTCAGAAATTATTGCAAGGTTTTTATTATTGTGAAAAATATGACAGAGTTGAAAACGCAATAACTTAAACTCTCATTTTGAAATATTTTATATGAATTAAACAGGATTTTTCTCAAAATAGTGAAAATTAAAATTGCATTTAAGTCTAAAAGGACAAAATCCCAATAATAATAGCATGCAAAAATTTCTGAATTTACAGCAGTTTGTGATTAGGTCAGTGTAGGGGGAACCACTAATGGCAGGTCAATGATATTTGATATGCAGTTGAATTAACATAGGCACATCTGAATAGAGATTATTTGGCCTTACTCCCTCAGTCATGGTTATTTACTTTGAATGTTTTGCATAGGTTACATGTTGAAATGTTGCTGCTTGTGTTCAATATTTGCATAATACTATCAAAATTACAAAAAAGGCAAAACATATATCTCAATGTCAACATTTTATTTTACCTTCTAGTTTACTTAGTATCTATCTTTGTTGTGACTCATAAAAGCTATGGTGTGAAGCATGAACACATGATGTGTGTTTCAATCAGATTGACTAATAGTTTGTATACATATATTATGTATATGTTGAATTTGATTGATTTGGTGCCATATTGTATAATATTTCAAGTTTTTAATGAATGACTTGAAACTATGTTTCCATTGAAATTGCTATCAAATGTATTATATATTGCCATCCTTATTTTCAAAATAACCCATTGTCTATTTAATTTAGAAGTGTATAATATCACTGACAATGAAAACCTCATTTTCGAAATACTGCTTATTTACCAGCCTCCATAGTGCATTATTTGGAGGGCCAGCACAGCTTCTCAACATTAAAAATTGTACTAGTAATTACTTGTACAATTGTATTTGTTATACGACCGCTGATCGTATATTGGTATCACGTTGGCGTTGTCGTCGTCCGTCGTCGGCATTCAAAGACTTTTGGTTTTCGCACTATAACTTTAGTATAAATGAATAGAAATCTATGAAATTTAAACACAAGGTTAATGACCATAAAAGTAAGTTTGGGGTTGATTTTGGAAGTTTTGGTCCCAACAGTTTGGGGTTGATTTTGGAAGTTTTGGTCCCAACAGTTTGGGAATTAGGAGCCAAAAAGGGCCTAAATAAGCATTTTCTTGGTTTTCATACTATAACTTTAGTTTAAGTAAATAGAATCTATGAAATTTAAACACAAGGTTCATGACCATAAAAGGAAGGTTGGGATTGATTTTGGGAGTTTTGGTCCCAACAGTTTAGGAATAAGGGACCCAAAGGGTCAAAAATTAAACTTTGTTTGAATTCATCCAAAATTGAATAATTGGAGTTCTTTGATATGCCTAATCTAACTGTGTATGTAGATTCTTAATTTTTGGTCCCATTTTCAAATTGGTCTACATTAAGGTCCAAAGGGTTCAAATTTAAACTAAGTTTGATTTTAACTAAAATTGAATTCTTGGGGTTCTTTGATATGCTGAATCTAAACATGTACTTAGATTTTTGATTATTAGCCCAGTTTTCAAGTTTGTCCAAATTGGTGTCCAAAATTAAACTTTGTTTGATTTCAACAAAAATTGAATTCTTGGGTTTTTTTTGATATGCTGAATCTAAACATGTACTTAGATTTTTTATTATGGGCCCAGTTTTTTAGTTGGTCCAAATCGTGGTCCAAAATTGAACTTTGTTTGATTTCAACAAAAATTGAATCCTTGGGGTTCTTTAATATGCTGAATCTAAACATGTACTTACAATATTTATTATGGACCCAGTTTTCAAGTTGGTCCAAATCGTGGTCCAAAATTAAACTTTGTTTGATATCAACAAAAATTGAATCCTTGGGGTTCTTTGATATGCTGAATCTAAACCTGTATTTAGATTTTTGATTATAGGCCCAGTTTTCAAGTTGGTCCAAATTGCGGTCCAAAATTAAACTTTGTTTGATTTCAACAAAAATAGTATATATGGGGTTCTTTGATATATGCTTAATCTAACCATGTATTTAGATTTTTGATGTTTGGGCCCAGTTATCAGATTGGTCCACATTGAGGTCTAAAGGGTCCAAAATTGAACTTTATTTCATTTCATCAAAAAGTGAATTTCTGGGGTACTTTGATATGCTGAATCTAACCATGTATTTAGATTTTGGATATTAGACCATAATAGGTAATGTCCAATTTAAAATTCAAAGTATTTAAGTTTAAGTTCTTAGACCACATTCATTATGTGTCAGAAACCTGTGTTGTGTCAACTATTTAATCACAATCCAAGTTCAGAGCTGTATCAAGCTTGAATGTTGTGTCCATACTTGCCCCAATGTTCAGGGTTCGAACTCTGCGGTTGTATAACGCTGTGCCCTGCAGAGCATCTGGTTATAACTTGTATGATGGCTTCATACATGTAATTACTTGTACAAAATAATAAAACAACATGATGTACACGACATATACATATCTATATAATATAGACATGTTTTGACAACACAAACAATTTTAGGGGTTGTATTACGAAAATTTCTTTTAAAAGTAATTTTTTTTTTAGAAATCTTACAAATTTACTTCTGAAAAGTAAATATAACTTGCATCTTCAAATAATTAAACATGATTTCTATAAGTATTATCCCTGACTTTATCATGTATATGAAGGACAATGCTAGACAAAATTTGTCTACTAGTCTTTTGTATTAACTATGACAACTGAATTGTATTATTTTTTTTACAATTGCTGCAATAACATAACACAGCCAGTATATCTGGTATATTGTTAGAATCTAGAACAAATATAGCTGATATGACATGTTTATTTATAAACCTTTGTTTTTAAAATCTTGGTATTTGTAAATTTAGAAATATTTGAGATGTTATCATTATTGCCAAAATTGCATTAGGAAAGATTCATAAAAATGAAAACTTGCATTTAATTTTTTTTTAGCATTTTTTGTATGCCGCATTTCAATAATTTAAATAACTATTCTTGCAAGGATCACACTTTATTTTATTTACAAGTGCAATTTTAGTTGGAGCTTTATGGTATCCACCTTTCTTCTATTGTTTTCCTTGTATGTTTGTTAAACAAATACATTTTTGTCACATTTTCCCCTTAGTTTTACCAAATAAAATTACTTCATATTTAGTGAGCAGCTTGACAGTGATGAGTCAAAATTTTAAATACTTTTCAGATCAGTATTAGTGTTTATAATAGTTAAAACTCATTTGGAAAATGTAATGCTAAGAATAACTTAGAAGTTGAACAATCAAAAAGTTCAATGGTATTTTAAAAAGCTGCAGGTGAAAATCAAAATAGATGTGACAGAGTTTTGTAAAAATGTTTTAGAGGATATTAGTCTACTTTTTATATACATTTAGAGTACCTTATATTTATATGAATGTGATTTTGATATTAGTATGTATTTAAGGATATAACGATCTGCACTTTTATATTGATACATTGATCTGAGATCAGCTGCAGTAATATGTTTTTTTAATGGATGCAATGGTAGATATGCCATCAAGTTGATATTGTCATAATTTCTTCCAATACTGTGCTAGGGAACTGTTGTATCACTTTAACCATTTTGGCATAATTTAACCGGCTTTCATGTGTGGTCTGCTAAATTAAAAGAAAAACTAAACAGTCTGAATAAGGACATATGGTTTTGCAAATTTGTCTTTTATGTGCTCACATGGGTTCAATTATTTTTGATTTGATTGATATAAAAATTAACAAGTATGATTTAAGATCACAAGAAACAGCAGTACTCCCAAGAGTTCGAACTACTAAGTATGGCTTAAAATCGTTTCGCTTTAATGCTGCACAAATCTGGAATGAACTACCGAACCATTGTCGAATTGAAACATCTTTTGACCAATTCAAAAAATTGGTACAAACATGGGATCCAAGTAACAGCTCATGCCAGTGCAGTGCATGCATATAGTGTGTATGCCTGTTTTTATTTTACTTTTATTTTTTGTGTGACTATATGATTTGTGCAATCTTATCATTAACTTGTCCTATGTTTTAAATGTACTATATGCCTTTAACTTATATATGCCATTTATGGTATCTTACTATGCATTATATGTTTAAAATTGTGTTGTTTTTCATGACTAGTGTATGTGTGTATTGTATTGTATTGTATTGTGTGTGTGTATTGTATTTTGTTATTAAGTCAATTTGAAAAGCTCACTAAGCTTGTGTTATGTAGTTTATTGAATATCGACTCTAAATAAAACTTTGAAAAAATTGAAATTGAAAACGTCACAATGAATTAATAAAATATTTATCCTCTTGTTAGATATCTTTTTGTTTTATATTATCATATGCAGGCTGGTAAGTAGATAAAGACTGATGCATTGCAACATTTGCATGTAGATATCATCGATTCTTAGATAATCAGTGATAACCATCAATAATATATATATTTATTTTTTGAAGTCACATGAGATTTTCCAATTATTGGCGTTAATGCATTTGTTTGTTTGCTTTTCGCATTTTGATAGTCTGCATCTAAAAACAATACTGTAAATTCAAAAGTATTTGTGTGAATTTATTTATTTTCCATTGTTTAAAAATAGAAAAAAATGTGAGGTTGTGACTTCAGTAAAATCGTTATACATATCTGTGTATTAGATAGCCACATTATTTTCATTAATAAAACATTGCAATAAATATCAAATTTACAGTTTGTAATAATAAAACCAAGTCTGGCAGAGATGTTCACTTCAAGGTCCTTTCAGATTTTTATTGGGTCAATTCGTTTATAAACCGCCATACTTTCTTTTCGAAACTTCTCAAGAAGGGATGCACCAATTGAAACTAATTGTGACATAGTAGTATATGTTCCTTTAGAGGTTCTGAAAAAGTCCAGTATATATATGTATCGTCAAGGGTCTGGACATCAATGATAAGATTGGCTACAAGTGTTATATGCTTGTGTCGATCGAACAATTTATACGACACTCAGCAGACAAAGTTCATACTGAAACCCTATAAGGAATAACCGTTTGCTTTCATGCCAAAAAAAAATTTCCAGGAAATTAACATAATGCTGTTCAGAAATGTTCATTTGAATAGTCCCAAACTGTCATTACTCGTAATCTGATGGAGAGATTGATACGGTTAAAAGGACAAAGGAGACCGACATTCAAGCATTTTGTAGAAATGAAATAATGAACATGTAGTTGGACAGATATTTTCCTGAAAAGATCTTGACAAACGTCGTTACTTTTGAATCCAATAGGATAGATTAAATTGTCAACGTTTACATCGATATCCAATTGAGTACTACTAGTATGTTTTCCTTCATATCATATTGAAGTAAAGATATTATTAAAAGAATGCTGATCATGTTTAGCTTTTCCCTCAGGTATTTACCAAGCAATTATACTTTGGTCCTGATAAAAAGTCCAATATGGCTCACATACCGAAAGGTAAAAGCGTAAAGAACTTCTTCTCCACATTGCGCATTGAATGAACTGAAACCAAACCGGCAACAGTTCATCCGGATTTTCGTACCCTTTAGGGGCACTTGAGATCACCCCAGTTTTGATGGGGTCCGTGTTATTCAATATTTTGTTTCCTATGTTGTTTTGTGTGTTGTTTTTTGTCTGTTTGTATTTTTCTACTTTGGACATGGCGTTGTTTACTTGGTTTGTTTTCGACTTGTGAGATTGATTGTTCTTATGGTATCTTCCGACTCTTGTCCCCCCTTTGCATGATATGCTAGTATTCCAGTAAAGCTGTCTAATAATTGTTGTGTCCTTGATGCCAAGAAGAATAACACTATTACCGATTGATTTATTGATTAGTGTTTGACGCCTTTACACACTAATGAGCTATTTCATGGATCAGTCTTTATTGGAAGTAGGACTGCCAAGAGATTCACCGAAATGTGGCAGAAAAACAAACAACCCTACCTGTCACCTGCAGGGTTCCAACAGGTGGTGATACAATAGTGCGACAAGTTCGGCCACCTAGATCCCCTACACTTCGACGACATTTAAATACAAGTTTACGGTCACATTATGGAAGTTTACATTTGCTTTTTATCCAGACAGTCTAATATGACTCAATGGTAAAAAAAGATGTTAATTGGCTCCACCTGATCTTCTACTGTTACAGTAGAAGAAATTATCCGATTGAAACAAACTTGCAAGATATTTTTTCTGAAAAAATAAAGTTTTCACACTTTTCACCGATGATGATAGGTATTTTTACATCCTACATGGAACTTTACCCTCTAGGTCGGACAATAAAACCCATAGTGGATACATTTTTGCTTTCACTCATCAATAGAATTTTGATGAATATACGCTTTTATAATTACAACTAAAATTAAATGAATTGTACCTTTTGTTTCTACAAAAATACAATATACTGTGACTATATTATATTTGTTTGCACACTATTGTTTGAAACAAGGACTTGGATATATCAACTTGGACATCAAACTTACCCAATTTCAAATGAGAATATGTAGGCAACAGTAACTTACTTTTGATCAGGATTATCACCTTCATTCCAGAATTCTTCCTTACAATAGTGATTAAGATCCGGTAGATGAAATCAAAATTTCAATGATTTTTAATTGGATGAAACTGAATAGCTAATACACCTTATCGCTATTTGTCCGCCATTACTGGATATCACACAGGTTCCCGTAAAATTATGACGTCATAATACAAAAAAGCTGACGCCACAATGAAAAAGTGATTGTTGTATGCGTCAAAAGTTCAAGCGGCAGGGTCAGCCGGGAATAGCGATAAGGTGTATTAAAAAAAGTACAATAAAAAAGATGAAATGATTCAACGAATTTACTTTCAGGTACAATATGTCAAAGATACACCTACATATGACTAGATGAAAAATAACATATGAGTATGGACTAAGGTAATCATAACACAATAATATCCAATAGTGCATAATAACACGAGGGAAAGAAGATTAAGTCAAAGATTTGATTACACAATCATAAAGTTATAAACTTAACTGTTAAAATCCATTTAAAGCATTCCTTTAAACAATAACATAAACTTAAGTCAGAGGTAATTATCTGTATTTTACATGTCTACCTGTTGCAGTGTCCTAAAGCCATAGAAACTTTAAAAGACCAATCCAAACTTTATTCTTGATGGTTGGAAGTATGAGCTTGTAAGTTCGATAAATAACTATACAGCAATTAAGTAATTTAATTGTGTTCAATACTCACACATTTTGTTGTACATTCTCTCTGGTTAGCCTATCACTAAAATGATGTTTATATTGGATCATCATATTAGTTTTATGATTTACTTTAAACACATCTAGTTTTCAAATATTGATCAACAAACTTACATATATATATGAATGTATTATTTCACGTACATTTATGTAAACGAAAATACTGCCTTACAATGCATGCTTCATTTAAGGAATGCTGCAAGGCATCATCTGAAGATTTAACGGTAATACAAAATTCACTACAAACATGACAAATATTTTCAATCATCATTTTGAAGCAAATTTATCCATACCTTTATTTCCATAGTAGAAGTTAATAAAATATGCTGTTTGCTTACAGCAAATATTAGGCTTCTGACAATGAAAAGTTTGAAGTTGTAAAAAATAATTAAATCATCTATCCGTAAATGAAATGTTTCCACGGCTTGCCATGCAGATGATGTTAAAAGATTTTATACATTGTTTCTGCCGAAAGCTCTTCACTGCACACTCGTTGACTTCTTAAGAGTAGTTGAGTTCGTAATATAATAGATACTTCAACTACAGGAAGCTAACTCTTCTCTTCCCACTAAATACTTGACAAGATATCCTGTTGGTAAATCACAAAGGGGTCAAACAGTATTAACATGTATTCAAAAGTACATATAATCAGTCAAAATAAGTATTTTTGTTTATATAGATTAGACCGTTGGTTTTCCCGTTTGAATGGTTTTACACTAGTAATTTTGGGGCCCTTTATAGCTTGTTGTTCGGTGTGAGCCAAGGCTCCGTGTTGAAGGCCGTACTTTAACCTATAATGGTTTACTTTTTAAATTGTTATTTGTATGGAGAGTTGTCTCATTGGCACTCACACCACATCTTCCTATATCTATGATATTTGTATGTGTGTGTATGAAAGGATTGACTGCCTGAAGTTTTGTAATGTCTTGTGCAAAGTTATCGTTTAGTACTAGTATGGCTTTCTAGCCTATAACTGTAATACTGTTAATGTTCTTAGGTTCCTTTGAGATCTGACTCGGGGCTTTATTTTCATTTAACAGATTAAATTTTAGGTTGGATATTCAGATAACGACATTGCTGACAGGAAAAACTACGGCTTAAAAATTAATGATGGCTTCAAAATTTAATGATATTCTTAAGCAATTGTTGCTGTTTTGATAAGATATTGTAACAACAAAAATGTAGAGTCAACCAAATTATTCATTTCAAACTTGTACTGCTCAGTTTATCCTGTAGTTTCCAAATGAAATTGAGAATGGAAATCGGGAATGTCTCAAAGAGACCAAAGACCAAACAAACAACAGAAAGCCTCCAATTGGTCTTCAACACAGCGAGAAAATCTACACCCGCAGGCGTGCTTCAGCTAGCCCTTCAACAAAATGTGTACTAGTTCAGTGATAATGGAGGCTATACTCAACTCCAAAACATATAAATGAACTAAAATTTTAAATTATTCATGACTAACAAAGGCCAGAGGCTCTAGACTTGGGACTGACGCAAACACATGTATTGTGAGATTTCGAGCCTTTATTAATAGTTAAATGACAGGTCAATATAAATTTCTGAAATAACTTTTATTTGAATGATCAAGTAACCGAAAACTTTTGCAAGCAGCAAGAGGGGATTGTAGGTCTAAAATGAATAATAAATTACAAGAACATCAAATTTTTTGCCAAATTTTGTATATTATTTTTGACTTCCTAAGTTTTTGGGAGTTTACTATAGCAATACTTTCCCTAGGCGTCGGCCTCAAACTTCCGGTGACAGACTATCTTAAATGTTTTGCTCCGAGATAATGTACTACTAGTGTCTGAATACTGATTCTAAGATGATGCTTTTGAAATTTTGAGTCCTTTTGAAAAGATTTCAGCTGGAATAAAATGGAATGTGTGTTCACAGACAATTCAGGTGAATTTAACTTTATTTTGAAAATGAGTATCACAAACACTACTTTGCGGATTTTCATTTCGCTGAAGACAAAATCAAAAGAAATCTACGCGAGACATCGTTTCATTCATGAATATTTCATTCATGAACATTTTCCTGCGTAATTTTTTACTATGTACGATATTTACGAATGTATATTATTAAATCTAAAGAAAAAGACCGAGAGTATCGAAAGACTCCCGTATTCGTGACTGACATTATTGAATGCAACTTGTTTATATTTTGTCAGAGGTTGCAAGATTTCCTCTTTATTTTTCTGTCATTATATCTATGGTAAAATATGTACACAGGCTTCAGGAAATTATTATTTGATAAAGTTATCACTTTTTGTACTAATTTTAAAGAAGTACCTAATGATAAGAAATATTTCTGGCTGTTCACAAATGAGCATTTACCAACACTCATGTGCCTAGGAAATTACATTATTAAAGGTTTAGAAATAAGATCCAGAATTTTGAAGTAATTTAGTATTTTATTGTTATAAGATTTAATATAATAGTTATATAAAACACATGTTGTGTTAGGCTCTGATCCTGTTCATAACGTTATAGTATGTTTTTAGTTTTCTGTTTTCCTTTTTCCAATCATATTGTGTTGTAAAATGTTCTTATCTTATCTTATCTTATCTTATTTTTGACCAAGCCGTCGGATAATTGACAAGTGATAAAAGTTTGATTGAACAATTATACACAGGTGACAGAAATCATCGATAGAATGAAATTCAAAACAGTGTAGCTGTGGCCATTGATTGACACATTAAAATCATCCATTGACAGGGACAATTTACGTGAACGTTTGTCTGTAACGACCACTGTTCACGACGTACCTACGATAGACATTTAAACTGTGGGGTCACCAAAGGTTTCTTAACGCCTTTAATTATAAAATAATTCGAAAAAATAATCAGGAATAACCTTTGTGTTTTGATTTATATAATTGATATAAATCAAAATATCGTGTTATTTCTGATTAATTTTTCGAATTACTTTATTTAGGTGTTGAGAACCTTTGGTGACCCCATAGTTTAAGTGTCTTTAAAAAGTACATACCCAGCTAACACATAATATTTTCATGATATTATTGACTGGTTATATATTTGTTTTTTATATTTTTTTATAATGAATAATAAATATTTTTTGCTGATGTTTTTAAAACGTTAAATAGACAGTTTTATAAATGAGAACAATTGTATGCCGAGGAGATATTTCTTTGCAATATTCAATCAATATCTGATGGACATTTTTATATAACATTTAATATATATATTTTTTAGATGTGTAAAAGAAATATTTATAAAACATTTTTGATTTACATCTATGTAAAGCATAGGTTTGATGTATAATAAAATATCTTTTTGATGTAACATCAATATACTTTTCTTGTCCTAATCAAAAATATCAAAATGGTAAATATCTAATGAATATTTCAATAACATCATAACAATATATTTTGTCGTTTTTATTTAGAAAATATTAGTTACAGACTGTTTCATAATAGTTTTAAGATACTATGTTTAATAGATATTTGTAAGATGTATGCTAGAAATGTTCTCCAAATGTTTGTCAGTGATATTTGAGTGAAGCACATGTTTGATTTGAAAAAAAGAAATATTTTATAAACATTTTTACATAATATTTTTAATTGATATTTGTAAGATGTAAGACAAATGTTTTTCTTATGTTTGTTAGTGATATTTGTGTGTAGTCCATGATGTTTGATATGAAAAAGAAAATATTTTTTATATAATTTTTTAATCAGATTAACATGAATGTCTCCTCATTTTTGATATAAAAAAAAGTCTTAACAATTCTAATCTAACTTAAATGAAAATTCAAATCAAGTCAAAAGAAAAATTATCTAGCGAATAACGATTGTGTTCTAAGAGCATTGAGGACCCAGTAAAAAATCAAAATGATAAAGTCATACCAAATAGGACTACGATAATCTGTGCCTAGAACTAGAAAATTCTTTGTAGTTTGCCTAATTCAAAGTTTTTTAAACAGTGTTTATAAAAAAATATCATTGATACTTCATGCCAATAAAGAAATATAAGCCAACATTGTGCCAACAATATGCCAACGTATTAGGTACTTATCTCCCCCTTTTATACCACATACTTGAAAATTATATTATTCCAATGTTCTAACAAAAAATGTGCTCTTCCTTCTCTTTATCTAACATTTGCAAATCTGTGTAGTCATTTAAATGTATTTACCTAAATGATTGAATAATTTTATGCACAAACAAAAAATATTTAAAACCAGCCAAAAACAACAAATACAATTTGAATATACTTTCATTTTTTTCATTTCTTGTATATCAACACATCATTGACACGAGTGAATTTTCTAACCCTCCAATTGATAGTTGTTAATCTACTGAATATATATTTTATAAAATCAACCAGTAGAATATATGAATTGACTTATAAACATTCAATTCAATGCCTCAACTTTTTAATAAAATGCGAATAAGGTTGCCAGACTGTATTTATAAAAAACATTAGGTAGACATCAATAAAACATACCCTAGACATTAGAAGAATATTTTGTCCAGATGTTTGAAAGATGTTGTCTGGATATTTTTAATTGAAACTGAATTATATCAAAATTATGTTATTTCAATATAAAATCAAGATATTTAAAAATAATGCTCTTTAAACATTCAGAGCAGATATTTCCAGAAAATATGCTATTCACATGAGTATAGCCAGACATATCACATCAAATACATGTTTTTGAATGATATTTTGGTGATATTTTGCAATATATTTTAAAAATATCAATAAAATGTTTTTGTGCTACCTGGGTAGTGAGCATTGGTCGTTACATACAAACGTTCACCTAAATTGTCCCAGTCAATGGATGATTTTAATATGTCAATCAATGGCCACAGCTACACTGTTTTGAATTTCATTCTAATTATATGACTTACAACACACGCCAAGGACGAGTAAAAGTAAATCCCGGCTATATATGAAACATCGATCGGAAAGTTTTGACATTTGAAAAGTTTTAAATTCCGCTGTTTAAATACTTATAGATTATCGTTGATCATCTCAACGAGATTAATTTTCTCGCTTGAGCTGGTACAGCGAAAGTGAGAAAAGCAATCGAATGATAATCTGTTTATCGCTATTTTACCTATGACGACGTTGTCAAATTCATGTCAATTTCGTTAGCAACGCCACGTGGCCTCCTTAGTTTCTAGCGATAATTTTTCCATCTCAAGCGAGAAGCATGATATGAAAATTATCACAAAAAAAGATCAAAAGAAAAATGCACAAAATAGCGATAATAGCTATTTCACATTTCAATGTGAATTTAAGGACCTTTCTCCCGTCCAGCATGCTCAGTCACGTGGATCAAACTGACAGCTAAAAAACATTGACTAAACGACAGTTCGTACATACATGTACCACAGCCTCATCAGTGTTACGATTAACAATTACATTTGTACACAAATCGTTTAAAGGATAAAGTCAGCTTCTACGTAGAATAACTCAGTGTATCAAGACAATTGCTGTAGCAATTATTTACATGATTAAATAAAATCTGTCCATGTAATAGCAAAATGACTTTCTTACTCTTAGTGCTAGTTCAAATAATTATGACTAAATGCTAAATTGCACAGCATTAACTGTAAAATGTGTTATAAGCACCTCTATGATTCTAGTGTATATAAACTTTTCATTCCTTTCGTCATACTGCTATTGTTATGTCCCCACCATATTAAGTTTTACCCGTTTCTTCTTTCCACAAAACACAGGTCAAGTTGAATTTTGTTGGCGTCTATTTTACAATTCTAGAGTTATGCTTCTTAACAAATTGGTTTCTGTTCTCTAACTTTAGTTTTCCTAAACCAAACTGTATGAAACTTTTAGGCAATACTTAATTCCACAAACCACAGGTCAAGTTGAACTTTGGTGGCGTCGATTTTACAATTCTATGGGTTATGCTCCTTAACAAATGGAACATTTTTGTTTACGATCTCTAACTTTAGTTTGTCTCAACCAAATGTTATGAAACATATACACATTGCTCATTATCACAAAATACTGATTAAATTTGAGTTATGGTTGTGTCAATTTTACTGTTCTAGTGTTATGCCCCTTTATAAATTCAAAAATTGTGTGATTGTTGTCGAGCCAACGACTTTTGTCGAAAAAGCGAGACATAGCGATCCTACATTTTGTCTGCGGCGTCCACAAATATTCAGGCTTTGGTTAAAGTTTTTGAAATTTTAACAGCTTTCTTAAACTATCCTGGATTTCTATCAAACTTGGCTAGAAGCTTGTTTATGATCAAAAGCTATTATCTGAAAGGAAATTCAGTTAAAATTTTTGTTCTTGTTTTTCCGTATTTTATTTATTAATGAACTTAGCTTTTAGTCCAGTTAACATTACATACAGTCTGCAGTTAAAAAAAATTAAAACATTTAGTAGATTCATAAACTATCCTGGATTTTTTCCAAACTTGGACAGATGCTTCTTACACTTACAAGATAGTATAGAGAGGAATATTATTATTGATTTTTTTCCTCAATTTTGTTTATGAACAGCAAAAGTAGGCCATATACCGGGTTCCGGGGAACACTTACGATTTTTTCTGTGATCTAACTTCAGTTTGCTTCAACCAAATGTTACAAAACTTATACACAATAATTTTAACCACAAAACCAAGATCAAGTTTGAATTAAGGTGACGTCATTTTACTGTTATGGTTAGGGTTACAGGTATGCCCAGTAACAAATTGAAAAAAATAAAATCACAGGCCCTAGATATGGCATGGGCATATAAAGAAATTAATAGAGCTTATTGTATATTTGATTATTTTAGAACAACAGTTTAAGGTTGCAATAAAAAATATCAAAATTTTATATGACAAACATATGAAAAAAAGTGATTTTTGATAATTGCTAAAAAGAAAATGGTTTAGTTAAAACATCAAAGCTGTGATTAAATACATATTTGAAATAATACACACATCTATAACCTATTTGAAATAATACACATCTTGTAATTTTAACAAGAAAGGATAATTTTATTCAAATAAATATCACCCAATGTTAATCCGTTTAGAAGGAAGTTCAAATCTGTGTTCACCCTGTTGAATTATTATAATTGTTTATTTTGTATACAATTTATACTGTAAAGATTACAAATCAAGATAGATAAGTTAAAACAAACACATTTAAATTTCTATAACACAAGGAAATAAGGTAAAGCGGAAACATAATATAGTGTTTTATTTATAAAGTAGCACAATAACTACTCACAAAAAAAAGATTCTAGTGTTGAGGTTGCATTTTATCTAGATTGGTATAAAGTCGAAACAATCGGATTGCTACTAAATACAATTTAACAAAAAATCTGAATTCTGCAAATGCATGTAAATAAATAAAAAGAAAAATTGTATTTGATAACTTTATTAATATTGATTACTAGTACTGATACCTAAACAAGAAAAAATGTCATTGTTGTGAATATGAACAGGACAGAAAAATATGTACCATAAAATTGTTATTGAAATTCACATTTAAGTGTGTAGTTGTTGTGATTGCTATCAGTTTTAGAGAAACAATTGACAAGTTTGAGTGAAACATGTTTTGTGGATCTTCTTCCTTGCAGTTGATAACATTTAGTTTTTTCTTTTAAAATAGGCATGAACAGTTCATAGAAATTGAGGTTGTTTTTATAAAACCCATATTTGTACTTTGACATGTTAAACAAAATATCTTGGTTAGAGTGAAAATACAACTACGCATGTCAGTTTGAAAGTAAATAAATTTTTCACAGCCCATAGAATCAGTGAGGTTTTCAGTAATTCAATAAACTTTTATTCAAATTATGTTTTTCAGAATTTGTGTAAACGATATGATGCAGACATGAAAGTTTTGATATGTTTAAAGTACTCAAAGAATTGATGTATGATAATGGTAATACTAGACTATGTAAGTATAACATTTAAATTTATTAACCTTTAATAAAGTCATATTAAACGAGTGACTTGTGAAAAATAATGTTTATCCAATTATTGAACCAATGCATGTATATATCATAAACTTCTAAGTCTTCTGTGCACGATTTTTGTGATGTATGTTCTTGCAATATCGAGAGTTAGATAGTCAGCACTTCGGTGTTGACATGAATATCAATTATATGGTCATTTTTATAAATTTTCTGTTTACAAAACTTTGAATGTTTCGAAAAACTAAGGATATTTTACCCCAGGAGTAGATTACCTTAGCCGTATTTGGCACAACTTTTTGGAATTTTGGGTCCTCAATGCTCTTCCACTTTGTATTTATTTGGCTTTTTAACTATTTTGATCTGAGCGTCACTGATGAGTCTTATGTAGACGAAACGCGCGTCTGGCGTATAGAATTATAATCCTGGTACTTTTGATAACTATTTAGATCACTTCCTTCTTTTATTAGTTTTTCTCTTATTTTCTGTGATTTAATGGTAAATACTATTTGGTCTCGCAACATTTCTTCTTTTTGTTGATAGTCACAATCATTAATTAATATTCTTAAATTGGTAACAAACTGTTCGAAAGTCTCTACGTCCGACTGCTTTCTTGTTGTGAATTTGTACCTTGCATATAATTTATTTGATTAGGGCTTTATATAGTTTTCGAACTTCTCTTAATGAGTCCTTAAAACTTTTGCCTCTGCAACTTGTAAATACCACGTGGAGTAAATATCCCGGCCTTTATTTCCAACCCATATCATGAGGTAGTTACATTTCGTTTCCTCGTTCTTTGCTTTAAGTAGTCCTTCGAACATAAACTGCACGTGTTGTTTGAACGTTTTCCATGCTGTCGGTAAGTCACCATTTTCTTAGTCCAATTTGGGCGTTGATCCTATTGTGGATTCCATCTTAAATTCCTTTTTACAGAAGCTTGACAATTGGCACAACTTTTTATATTGCGTATCGAAGTGTTCTAGATGGATAGTCCTCCTCTCCCGATGATTTACAATGGATTAATCTGACACCATGTTATGTATGGCTTATTAAACAGACAAGTTCAGTTCCAGATCTAGTTTAAATTCTAACTTCATAATGACGTGTACATATATGAATCAGAGGCTCTAACCGAGTATAAATAGAATACAGACTTAGCACACCTGACAATTTTTTTCATTTTTTACGCCAAAATATCGTATAATCGTCATTTTCTCTCTCTCTCTCTCTCTCTCTCTCTCTCTCTCTCTCTCTCTCTCTCTCTCTCTCTGTCTGTTATGAAGTGAAAAATATGGCAGCTCATTAATTGTCGTGTTTTGAAGCATTAGTTTACGATTAGTAAACAATCAACAAAGAAGCATGGATATTGAGCACGTGTATAACATGTACAATTAGATAATAGTTTATTAAAATGACAGATCCATGCGTATTGCGATCACCGGATTTTTACGAGAAGGGTCACGCTTAGGTCACTTTGAATACGGAAAATATATAGGCGAATTGCTTCCTGGAAGCAAACAATTAAAAAGGTAAACTTCTTCTAAATGTGGACAGATTTTCTTCAGAAAAAAGTATATGTACATAAGTTTTATATTGACAACTATCCATTTTGTTATAAAAAAAACATATGCATCATTTTTTTTAATATGAGGTTTCATATGACTTTAATAAATGTCATATGATTGGAACTAAACTAATTTTTATCTAAAACTATTTCATGAATAAAAAATATATGGCTGTAGATTTTGAGAAAGAGGTCTGAGTTCTTTAGTTAACCTGTATAATGATTAACATTTCAGGTTAGTGTTCTCTTCTGGCTAAAATGTCTATGACGTAGATAATTTGTATAATGATGACTGACAAATCATACTTATTTATGTTGACATTATTGACAAATCATATATTTTGTATATTTATATTTGTTATAATCAAAATAGCAATGTAACATGAATTTTGATGTGATTTAATTTGAAATTGTTTGTACTTTGTTATTTTCTGTAACGTTTAGTTCCCTATTTTGACCTTTAAAATCTGCTTAATAGACTTTAGAAAAATACAAGTTTCTACTATCACATTAAAACAAAACGCTTCATAGTATCTTGATTTTAAAGTATTTAAATTATTTTCTTTCAGTTTACAACTACTTCAGTATTTTCCATAGTCATTATATTTCTTTGGATTATTTCCCTTTCATCAGCTGATTACAATTTGGTGAATGGTGAAACAGGAAAGTAGTAAGTTCCTTGTATTACTAATCGACTACACACTTTGTCAAAGTACAATAGATCCTCTTCCAAGTACCGAAAACATGTGAAAAATATTATACTACTAGAGCGTAAACAAAAATAATGTGGAAAAAATTGTTAATATATCCGCTTAAAGTTGAAGATCTGGCTATAGCTGAAGGAAGCTAACACAAAGTTTTTACAAAAATAAATAGGAAGTAATTCGTTCATGTACAGGTTAAAGTAAGCATACAAAGAGTTGTAACAAGGGCTTATGCAGTTGAAATAGAATAGCTGACACAACACCGCAATAAAATTAATACAAAAATAAAAAATATATAAATAAAATAATATCAGTTGTTTAGGTTTAAAGAGCTCATACAGGTAAACTAGTGTTTTATTTTCTAATCCAGGTTCACTGGGGTAAAGCTGATGACCGTAACTGCATTCACGGTCATCCCAAGATGTCGGATGAAAAATTAGGTCAGTTTCTGTATTGTCTGTTAGAGTGTTTCTATATCATTTTCTTTACAAATCATACATTGAAACGATGTAAATTTATAAAAGAATCACTCGAAAATTACTAATTACTTCCGACAAATGTGCATGAAACGGGAAATTCGATTTGAAAAAATCGTTAAGATGACCGTAAATCATAATTAAAATATTTTCAAGATGACCGTAACATAAAACAAGGATGACCGTGATTGGTAAAAAGATGACCGTAACTTGTAAAGGATGACCGTAATTTGTAAAGACTGACTGTAATTTATATAGGACGACCGTAACTTCAATAGGATGACCATCAATTCTAAGAAATATCCGTATTGTATTAAGGTTTTTTGTTGAGTTTGTCGATCTCAATAGGGCTCGGTTAGCGGATATAAATATGTTTCATAAATTTCTTTTTTTAAACTATAATATAATTGGCCATATTTAGGATTTATAACAATGATAGTAAATTGCATATTTCTCGTAAACAATGAAATATTTAATTGATATCGACGTTAAAATTTTAACACACATTGACAGCGATACGACGAAAATTTGAAGAAACATGAATGTGTCCCTAGTACACGGATGCCTCATCTACACTATGATTTTCTATGTTTAGTGGACTATGAAAATGGGATAAAACTGTAATTTGGCATTAGAATTAAAAAGATCATACCATAGGGAAAAATGTGTACTAAGTTTCAATTTTATTTAACTTGAAGCTGGACAAACGGACAAACAAACAGACGAACGGACGAACGTATGCACAGACCAGAAAAACATAATGCCCATAAATGGAGCATTAAAAACATTAATAATACATACGAATATTTGGTAATCGAGCCCATGTGTATGGTTCCAGAGGAAGCAGATTAAAATCTTAATTTGTCTTGATATATGCACACGGAAACACTTTTGAAATAGAACAAAAGAATCGAAGCTCTGTGTTTATCGAGAAAGCGATAAATGTTAACTGTAATGTTTGATATAGTAACAAAATTTTAAAAAGTTAATAGAAAAAAATAAAACGACAATTTTCTTATTTTAAAAACACCATTTGCATAAGTTTTCAATGTATCTATTACATAGTAATGCAAAGCAATAAGATATCAAGTCGACGACATGGTTCTTATCGGGGCCTTTTGTAGCTGACTATGCGGTATGGGCTTTGCTCATTGTTGAAGGCCTTACGGTTACCTATAGTTGTTAATGTTTGTGTCATTTTGGTCTTTTCTGGATAGTTGTCTCATTGGCAATAATACCACATCTTCTTTTTATATATAGTATCTATAAGTTGAATGTAGAAAATGCATAACCTCAGATTTTTTTTTATCACGGACGGAGAACATATCAATCTTTTAGTTCAAAAATTTTCGTGTCTGCCCTTCCATTATGTGAATCAAGAAAAAATTCCCCAACACAGGTAACGATTGTATCGAAAAGAGAAAAATCGAGTGCACCTTTTTATGTTAGGGCATGTTTGGGGTGTATATTTTGTCTTTAAAACGTACAAAGCAAGAGTATTTTATATAGCATGTCGCTTCAGTTTCTATCATTATTATATATCAAAGCTACAGGTTGACTTTATAACGTAAAAAAATGACAGTACGAAAAGATGAAATATATGGGTCAAGTGAGACACCTATCTAATGAATCACAACAGAGTAGGTGTGTTAATAGCTGTTTTTTCTAAAAGTACTTGACGACAGTCTTTTAATTTGGATGATGAAAATGGATATCTTCGAAAAAATTTGATTTTCTTGTGTGTGATAACTAGGGTTTATAATCTTCAACCACTGAAAATGTTTAGTCTGCGCTTCCACGAAATATTTAATAAGAATTTTTTTAAATGCTTAAGAATTTTCAAAAATTCCATCTGACATCCGAACAGACAATATTTTTAAGTTGAATCAATGCAGACAAGATCATTAACTAATGCTCATGAGCTAGTAGATACATTTGTCTTTTAAAATATAACTGACATATAACGATCGATCGTAATGGTGCTATGTTGATAAATTTATCAGTTTTCAAGGGCAAAATTGGCAGAGCGTCATCCCTACAATGGCTTCCATTTCTACGTTCTACGATAATTTTAACGTCGATATCAATTAAATATTTCATTGTTTACGAGAAATATGCAATTTACTATCATTGTTATAAATCCTAAATATGGCCAATTATATTATAGTTTAAAAAAAGAAATTTATGAAACATATTTATATCCGCTAACCGAGCCCTATTGAGATCGACAAACTCAACAAAAAACCTTAATACAATACGGATATTTCTTAGAATTGATGGTCATCCTATTGAAGTTACGGTCGTCCTATATAAATTACAGTCAGTCTTTACAAATTACGGTCATCCTTTACAAGTTACGGTCATCTTTTTACCAATCACGGTCATCCTTGTTTTATGTTACGGTCATCTTGAAAATATTTTAATTATGATTTACGGTCATCTTAACGATTTTTTCAAATCGAATTTCCCGTTTCATGCACATTTGTCGGAAGTAATTAGTAATTTTCGAGTGATTCTTTTATAAATTTACATCGTTTCAATGTATGATTTGTAAAGAAAATGATATAGAAACACTTTAACAGACAATACAGAAACTGACCTAATTTTTCATCCGACATCTTGGGATGACCGTGAATGCAGTTACGGTCATCAGCTTTACCCCAGTGAGGTTGTCGTCAGTATTAAAAACAATAATTCCAGACTATTGAGGCATAAATGCATATGTTGACATCCCTATACTAGATACATATATACATACATAAATTTAGTTTTTACATCCAATTTCTGACCTTAGATCAC
Source organism: Mytilus galloprovincialis (assembly GCF_965363235.1). Taxonomy (NCBI): domain Eukaryota; kingdom Metazoa; phylum Mollusca; class Bivalvia; order Mytilida; family Mytilidae; genus Mytilus; species Mytilus galloprovincialis. Next base: position 15,235,274 of record NC_134845.1, on the reverse strand, counting down.
CTTCGAAATGTACTTGTTCATGTTTTATTCATAAGACATGTACCGCGATGGAATGAGTGAAATTTATTACTAAAAACATTTGTCAATAATTTCAAGGTCATTTATGTTCTATTTGTTCAATTTTAGACGATCAGGTACTTATTAAGTTTCCTGTTGAATTCATTGTATAGACTCTTAATTATGCATATATTAATTTTATCTGTATACATAGATGATATAACATGTGAAAAGCTAAAAATATATATGAATTCCAAAGGTTTTTTTTATTTGGACTATATATAATAATGAAAGGAGATGCAGGGTTTAATATATATCTCTTTTTATTTAACTAATTGATAATCTTTCAAATTAATAAAGAAATTCACTTAATCGTATAATAACAATTATGATAACATTCTTTGATTTTTACCACAAATATATTTCCTACACAGCTACAATGTACGACCAGAACAAAGGATGGACAACAACATATGATATGCGTTCTACCCTTTAGACAGTCTTTAACTTTTTATACCTATTCTGCTTAGTCTTACTAAGCAAGTCCTGTTTCAACAGAAATAGGTGTACTGTTCAAAAATCACTAAAAAGGTTTGAAAATGAAATAACAGACAGACCGTCGTAATGTGTGTCTAACTATAACTTCTCAATATGAACCTAAAAGAAATCCGTTTGTTAATCATTTGAATATATATTGAACTTTTACCAGCAAATCCAAAACAAATTAATCCCCACTAGTACTTATAATCGAGAGTAAATAGTTAAGATGACTTTTTTTGTATTCTCTTTTAATCATAGAAGCACGGTTAGGAAAATGCAAGTTAATTTTCATTTGTTAGATGTGTATTAGCTTTTATTTTTGTCATTTGATTAAGTACCTTCGGTATAAATTTTCCTTGGAGTTTGTTATTTTTGTTATTTTACTTAATGTCATTCAAAAGATGAAAATTGCAAGTAAACTAGTTGTAAGAAACATTATTTCAATGAAAGATATAGTAGTAAAGGAATAAGGAACTAGTGAAACCAAATTTTTACTCTATATTAAAAAAAATGAAAGTGAATTATTATTTTTTTAAATACTTACTCAATGCCTGGATTTCGATGAGATTGATCTGTACAGTTATTTTAGATTTCACACAGAATTAACTGATGATTTACTGTTTTTGTAAGTTTATTGGTTAAAATATCTCCAATTGGTTTTGTAGTCGTTGGTTTGACACAGCAGCCCAGATCCATAGAGTATGCTGTTATTGTCCTATTGGTTGATATATATCTTTGATTTATTGTATAGTCGTTGGTTTGACACAGCAGCCCAGATCCATAGAGTATGTTGTTATTGTCCTATTGGTTGATATATATCTTTGATTTATTGTGTAGTCGTTGGTTTGACACAGCAGCACAGATCCATAGAGTATGTTGTTATTGTCCTATTGGTTGATATCTATCTTTGATTTATTGTATAGTCGTTGGTTTGACACAGCAGCACAGATCCATAGAGTATGCTGTTATTGTCCTATTGGTTGATATATATCTTTGATTTATTGTATAGTCGTTGGTTTGACACAGCAGCACAGATCCATAGAGTATGCTGTTATTGTCCTATTGGTTGATATATATCTTTGATTTATTGTGTAGTCGTTGGTTTGACACAGCAGCACAGATCCATAGAGTATGTTGTTATTGTCCTATTGGTTGATATATATCTTTGATTTATTGTGTAGTCGTTGGTTTGACACAGCAGCACAGATCCATAGAGTATGTTGTTATTGTCCTATTGGTTGATATCTATCTTTGATTTATTGTGTAGTCGTTGGTTTGACACAGCAGCACAGATCCATAGAGTATGTTGTTATTGTCCTATTGGTTGATATATATCTTTGATTTATTGTGTAGTCGTTGGTTTGACACAGCAGCACAGATCCATAGAGTATGTTGTTATTGTCCTATTGGTTGATATATATCTTTGATTTATTGTGTAGTCGTTGGTTTGACACAGCAGCCCAGATCCATAGAGTATGTTGTTATTGTCCTATTGGTTGATATATATCTTTGATTTATTGTGTAGTCGTTGGTTTGACACAGCAGCACAGATCCATAGAGTATGTTGTTATTGTCCTATTGGTTGATATATATCTTTGATTTATTGTGTAGTCGTTGGTTTGACACAGCAGCCCAGATCCATAGAGTATGTTGTTATTGTCCTATTGGTTGATATATATCTTTGATTTATTGTATAGTCGTTGGTTTGACACAGCAGCCCAGATCCATAGAGTATGCTGTTATTGTCCTATTGGTTGATATATATCTTTGATTTATTGTGTAGTCGTTGGTTTGACACAGCAGCCCAGATCCATAGAGTATGTTGTTATTGTCCTAATGGTTGATATCTATCTTTGATTTATTGTATAGTCGTTGGTTTGACACAGCAGCACAGATCCATAGAGTATGTTGTTATTGTCCTAATGGTTGATATCTATCTTTGATTTATTGTATAGTCGTTGGTTTGACACAGCAGCACAGATCCATAGAGTATGTTGTTATTGTCCTATTGGTTGATATATATCTTTGATTTATTGTGTAGTCGTTGGTTTGACACAGCAGCACAGATCCATAGAGTATGCTGTTATTGTCCTATTGGTTGATATATATCTTTGATTTATTGTATAGTCGTTGGTTTGACACAGCAGCACAGATCCATAGAGTATGTTGTTATTGTCCTATTGGTTGATATATATCTTTGATTTATTGTGTAGTCGTTGGTTTGACACAGCAGCACAGATCCATAGAGTATGTTGTTATTGTCCTATTGGTTGATATATATCTTTGATTTATTGTGTAGTCGTTGGTTTGACACAGCAGCACAGATCCATAGAGTATGTTGTTATTGTCCTATTGGTTGATATATATCTTTGATTTATTGTGTAGTCGTTGGTTTGACACAGCAGCACAGATCCATAGAGTATGTTGTTATTGTCCTATTGGTTGATATCTATCTTTGATTTATTGTGTAGTCGTTGGTTTGACACAGCAGCACAGATCCATAGAGTATGTTGTTATTGTCCTATTGGTTGATATCTATCTTTGATTTATTGTATAGTCGTTGGTTTGACACAGCAGCCCAGATCCATAGAGTATGTTGTTATTGTCCTATTGGTTGATATCTATCTTTGATTTATTGTGTAGTCGTTGGTTTGACACAGCAGCACAGATCCATAGAGTATGCTGTTATTGTCCTATTGGTTGATATATATCTTTGATTTATTGTGTAGTCGTTGGTTTGACACAGCAGCACAGATCCATAGAGTATGTTGTTATTGTCCTATTGGTTGATATATATCTTTGATTTATTGTGTAGTCGTTGGTTTGACACAGCAGCACAGATCCATAGAGTATGTTGTTATTGTCCTATTGGTTGATATATATCTTTGATTTATTGTATAGTCGTTGGTTTGACACAGCAGCCCAGATCCATAGAGTATGCTGTTATTGTCCTATTGGTTGATATATATCTTTGATTTATTGTGTAGTCGTTGGTTTGACACAGCAGCACAGATCCATAGAGTATGTTGTTATTGTCCTAATGGTTGATATATATCTTTGATTTATTGTGTAGTCGTTGGTTTGACACAGCAGCACAGATCCATAGAGTATGCTGTTATTGTCCTATTGGTTGATATATATCTTTGATTTATTGTATAGTCGTTGGTTTGACACAGCAGCACAGATCCATAGAGTATGCTGTTATTGTCCTATTGGTTGATATATATCTTTGATTTATTGTGTAGTCGTTGGTTTGACACAGCAGCACAGATCCATAGAGTATGTTGTTATTGTCCTAATGGTTGATATATATCTTTGATTTATTGTATAGTCGTTGGTTTGACACAGCAGCACAGATCCATAGAGTATGTTGTTATTATCCTATTGGTTGATATATATCTTTGATTTATTGTGTAGTCGTTGGTTTGACACAGCAGCACAGATCCATAGAGTATGTTGTTATTGTCCTATTGGTTGATATATATCTTTGATTTATTGTATAGTCGTTGGTTTGACACAGCAGCACAGATCCATAGAGTATGTTGTTATTGTCCTATTGGTTGATATATATCTTTGATTTATTGTATAGTCGTTGGTTTGACACAGCAGCACAGATCCATAGAGTATGTTGTTATTGTCCTATTGGTTGATATATATCTTTGATTTATTGTATAGTCGTTGGTTTGACACAGCAGCACAGATCCATAGAGTATGCTGTTATTGTCCTATTGGTTGATATATATCTTTGATTTATTGTGTAGTCGTTGGTTTGACACAGCAGCACATATCCATAGAGTATGCTGTTATTGTCCTATTGGTTGATATCTATCTTTGATTTATTGTGTAGTCGTTGGTTTGACACAGCAGCACAGATCCATAGAGTATGTTGTTATTGTCCTATTGGTTGATATCTATCTTTGATTTATTGTATAGTCGTTGGTTTGACACAGCAGCACAGATCCATAGAGTATGCTGTTATTGTCCTAATGGTTGATATATATCTTTGATTTATTGTGTAGTCGTTGGTTTGACACAGCAGCACAGATCCATAGAGTATGTTGTTATTGTCCTATTGGTTGATATCTATCTTTGATTTATTGTATAGTCGTTGGTTTGACACAGCAGCACAGATCCATAGAGTATGTTGTTATTGTCCTATTGGTTGATATATATCTTTGATTTATTGTGTAGTCGTTGGTTTGACACAGCAGCACAGATCCATAGAGTATGCTGTTATTGTCCTATTGGTTGATATATATCTTTGATTTATTGTATAGTCGTTGGTTTGACACAGCAGCCCAGATCCATAGAGTATGTTGTTATTGTCCTATTGGTTGATATCTATCTTTGATTTATTGTGTAGTCGTTGGTTTGACACAGCAGCACAGATCCATAGAGTATGTTGTTATTGTCCTATTGGTTGATATATATCTTTGATTTATTGTGTAGTCGTTGGTTTGACACAGCAGCACAGATCCATAGAGTATGCTGTTATTGTCCTATTGGTTGATATCTATCTTTGATTTATTGTGTAGTCGTTGGTTTGACACAGCAGCACAGATCCATAGAGTATGTTGTTATTGTCCTATTGGTTGATATATATCTTTGATTTATTGTATAGTCGTTGGTTTGACACAGCAGCCCATATCCATAGAGTATGTTGTTATTGTCCTATTGGTTGATATATATCTTTGATTTATTGTGTAGTCGTTGGTTTGACACAGCAGCACAGATCCATAGAGTATGTTGTTATTGTCCTATTGGTTGATATATATCTTTGATTTATTGTATAGTCGTTGGTTTGACACAGCAGCACAGATCCATAGAGTATGTTGTTATTGTCCTATTGGTTGATATATATCTTTGATTTATTGTGTAGTCGTTGGTTTGACACAGCAGCACAGATCCATAGAGTATGTTGTTATTGTCCTATTGGTTGATATCTATCTTTGATTTATTGTATAGTCGTTGGTTTGACACAGCAGCACAGATCCATAGAGTATGCTGTTATTGTCCTATTGGTTGATATCTATCTTTGATTTATTGTGTAGTCGTTGGTTTGACACAGCAGCCCAGATCCATAGAGTATGTTGTTATTGTCCTATTGGTTGATATATATCTTTGATTTATTGTGTAGTCGTTGGTTTGACACAGCAGCACAGATCCATAGAGTATGCTGTTATTGTCCTAATGGTTGATATATATCTTTGATTTATTGTGTAGTCGTTGGTTTGACACAGCAGCACAGATCCATAGAGTATGTTGTTATTGTCCTATTGGTTGATATATATCTTTGATTTATTGTATAGTCGTTGGTTTGACACAGCAGCACAGATCCATAGAGTATGTTGTTATTGTCCTATTGGTTGATATATATCTTTGATTTATTGTGTAGTCGTTGGTTTGACACAGCAGCACAGATCCATAGAGTATGTTGTTATTGTCCTATTGGTTGATATATATCTTTGATTTATTGTGTAGTCGTTGGTTTGACACAGCAGCACAGATCCATAGAGTATGTTGTTATTGTCCTATTGGTTGATATATATCTTTGATTTATTGTGTAGTCGTTGGTTTGACACAGCAGCACAGATCCATAGAGTATGCTGTTATTGTACTATTGGTTGATATATATCTTTGATTTATTGTATAGTCGTTGGTTTGACACAGCAGCACAGATCCATAGAGTATGCTGTTATTGTCCTATTGGTTGATATATATCTTTGATTTATTGTATAGTCGTTGGTTTGACACAGCAGCACAGATCCATAGAGTATGCTGTTATTGTCCTATTGGTTGATATCTATCTTTGATTTATTGTGTAGTCGTTGGTTTGACACAGCAGCACAGATCCATAGAGTATGTTGTTATTGTCCTATTGGTTGATATATATCTTTGATTTATTGTGTAGTCGTTGGTTTGACACAGCAGCACAGATCCATAGAGTATGTTGTTATTGTCCTATTGGTTGATATATATCTTTGATTTATTGTGTAGTCGTTGGTTTGACACAGCAGCACAGATCCATAGAGTATGCTGTTATTGTCCTAATGGTTGATATATATCTTTGATTTATTGTATAGTCGTTGGTTTGACACAGCAGCACAGATCCATAGAGTATGCTGTTATTGTCCTATTGGTTGATATATATCTTTGATTTATTGTGTAGTCGTTGGTTTGACACAGCATCACAGATCCATAGAGTATGTTGTTATTGTCCTATTGGTTGATATATATCTTTGATTTATTGTATAGTCGTTGGTTTGACACAGCAGCACAGATCCATAGAGTATGCTGTTATTGTCCTATTGGTTGATATATATCTTTGATTTATTGTATAGTCGTTGGTTTGACACAGCAGCACAGATCCATAGAGTATGCTGTTATTGTCCTATTGGTTGATATATATCTTTGATTTATTGTGTAGTCGTTGGTTTGACACAGCAGCACAGATCCATAGAGTATGTTGTTATTGTCCTATTGGTTGATATATATCTTTGATTTATTGTGTAGTCGTTGGTTTGACACAGCAGCACAGATCCATAGAGTATGTTGTTATTGTCCTATTGGTTGATATATATCTTTGATTTATTGTGTAGTCGTTGGTTTGACACAGCAGCCCAGATCCATAGAGTATGTTGTTATTGTCCTATTGGTTGATATATATCTTTGATTTATTGTGTAGTCGTTGGTTTGACACAGCAGCCCAGATCCATAGAGTATGTTGTTCTTGTCCTATTGGTTGATATATATCTTTGATTTATTGTGTAGTCGTTGGTTTGACACAGCAGCCCAGATCCATAGAGTATGTTGTTATTGTCCTATTGGTTGATATATATCTTTGATTTATTGTGTAGTCGTTGGTTTGACACAGCAGCACAGATCCATAGAGTATGTTGTTATTGTCCTATTGGTTGATATATATCTTTGATTTATTGTGTAGTCGTTGGTTTGACACAGCAGCCCAGATCCATAGAGTATGTTGTTATTGTCCTATTGGTTGATATATATCTTTGATTTATTGTGTAGTCGTTGGTTTGACACAGCAGCACAGATCCATAGAGTATGTTGTTATTGTCCTATTGGTTGATATCTATCTTTGATTTATTGTGTAGTCGTTGGTTTGACACAGCAGCACAGATCCATAGAGTATGCTGTTATTGTCCTATTGGTTGATATATATCTTTGATTTATTGTATAGTCGTTGGTTTGACACAGCAGCACAGATCCATAGAGTATGTTGTTATTGTCCTATTGGTTGATATATATCTTTGATTTATTGTGTAGTAGTTGGTTTGACACAGCAGCCCAGATCCATAGAGTATGCTGTTATTGTCCTATTGGTTGATATATATCTTTGATTTATTGTATAGTCGTTGGTTTGACACAGCAGCCCAGATCCATAGAGTATGCTGTTATTGTCCTATTGGTTGATATATATCTTTGATTTATTGTGTAGTCGTTGGTTTGACACAGCAGCACAGATCCATAGAGTATGTTGTTATTGTCCTATTGGTTGATATATATCTTTGATTTATTGTGTAGTCGTTGGTTTGACACAGCAGCACAGATCCATAGAGTATGCTGTTATTGTCCTATTGGTTGATATATATCTTTGATTTATTGTATAGTCGTTGGTTTGACACAGCAGCACAGATCCATAGAGTATGCTGTTATTGTCCTATTGGTTGATATATATCTTTGATTTATTGTGTAGTCGTTGGTTTGACACAGCAGCACAGATCCATAGAGTGTGTTGTTATTGTCCTATTGGTTGATATCTATCTTTGATTTATTGTGTAGTCGTTGGTTTGACACAGCAGCACAGATCCATAGAGTATGCTGTTATTGTCCTATTGGTTGATATCTATCTTTGATTTATTGTGTAGTCGTTGGTTTGACACAGCAGCACAGATCCATAGAGTATGCTGTTATTGTCCTATTGGTTGATATATATCTTTGATTTATTGTGTAGTCGTTGGTTTGACACAGCATCACAGATCCATAGAGTATGTTGTTATTGTCCTATTGGTTGATATATATCTTTGATTTATTGTATAGTCGTTGGTTTGACACAGCAGCACAGATCCATAGAGTATGCTGTTATTGTCCTATTGGTTGATATATATCTTTGATTTATTGTATAGTCGTTGGTTTGACACAGCAGCACAGATCCATAGAGTATGCTGTTATTGTCCTATTGGTTGATATATATCTTTGATTTATTGTGTAGTCGTTGGTTTGACACAGCAGCACAGATCCATAGAGTATGTTGTTATTGTCCTATTGGTTGATATATATCTTTGATTTATTGTGTAGTCGTTGGTTTGACACAGCAGCACAGATCCATAGAGTATGCTGTTATTGTCCTATTGGTTGATATATATCTTTGATTTATTGTGTAGTCGTTGGTTTGACACAGCAGCCCAGATCCATAGAGTATGTTGTTATTGTCCTATTGGTTGATATATATCTTTGATTTATTGTGTAGTCGTTGGTTTGACACAGCAGCCCAGATCCATAGAGTATGTTGTTATTGTCCTATTGGTTGATATATATCTTTGATTTATTGTGTAGTCGTTGGTTTGACACAGCAGCCCAGATCCATAGAGTATGTTGTTATTGTCCTATTGGTTGATATATATCTTTGATTTATTGTGTAGTCGTTGGTTTGACACAGCAGCACAGATCCATAGAGTATGTTGTTATTGTCCTATTGGTTGATATATATCTTTGATTTATTGTGTAGTCGTTGGTTTGACACAGCAGCCCAGATCCATAGAGTATGTTGTTATTGTCCTATTGGTTGATATATATCTTTGATTTATTGTGTAGTCGTTGGTTTGACACAGCAGCACAGATCCATAGAGTATGTTGTTATTGTCCTATTGGTTGATATCTATCTTTGATTTATTGTGTAGTCGTTGGTTTGACACAGCAGCACAGATCCGTAGAGTATGCTGTTATTGTCCTATTGGTTGATATATATCTTTGATTTATTGTATAGTCGTTGGTTTGACACAGCAGCACAGATCCATAGAGTATGTTGTTATTGTCCTATTGGTTGATATATATCTTTGATTTATTGTGTAGTAGTTGGTTTGACACAGCAGCCCAGATCCATAGAGTATGCTGTTATTGTCCTATTGGTTGATATATATCTTTGATTTATTGTATAGTCGTTGGTTTGACACAGCAGCCCAGATCCATAGAGTATGCTGTTATTGTCCTATTGGTTGATATATATCTTTGATTTATTGTGTAGTCGTTGGTTTGACACAGCAGCACAGATCCATAGAGTATGTTGTTATTGTCCTATTGGTTGATATATATCTTTGATTTATTGTGTAGTCGTTGGTTTGACACAGCAGCACAGATCCATAGAGTATGCTGTTATTGTCCTATTGGTTGATATATATCTTTGATTTATTGTATAGTCGTTGGTTTGACACAGCAGCACAGATCCATAGAGTATGCTGTTATTGTCCTATTGGTTGATATATATCTTTGATTTATTGTGTAGTCGTTGGTTTGACACAGCAGCACAGATCCATAGAGTGTGTTGTTATTGTCCTATTGGTTGATATCTATCTTTGATTTATTGTGTAGTCGTTGGTTTGACACAGCAGCACATATCCATAGAGTATGCTGTTATTGTCCTATTGGTTGATATCTATCTTTGATTTATTGTGTAGTCGTTGGTTTGACACAGCAGCACAGATCCATAGAGTATGTTGTTATTGTCCTATTGGTTGATATATATCTTTGATTTATTGTGTAGTCGTTGGTTTGACACAGCAGCACAGATCCATAGAGTATGTTGTTATTGTCCTATTGGTTGATATATATCTTTGATTTATTGTGTAGTCGTTGGTTTGACACAGCAGCACAGATCCATAGAGTATGTTGTTATTGTCCTATTGGTTGATATATATCTTTGATTTATTGTATAGTCGTTGGTTTGACACAGCAGCACAGATCCATAGAGTATGCTGTTATTGTCCTATTGGTTGATATATATCTTTGATTTATTGTATAGTCGTTGGTTTGACACAGCAGCACAGATCCATAGAGTATGCTGTTATTGTCCTATTGGTTGATATATATCTTTGATTTATTGTGTAGTCGTTGGTTTGACACAGCAGCACAGATCCATAGAGTATGTTGTTATTGTCCTATTGGTTGATATATATCTTTGATTTATTGTATAGTCGTTGGTTTGACACAGCAGCACAGATCCATAGAGTATGCTGTTATTGTCCTATTGGTTGATATATATCTTTGATTTATTGTATAGTCGTTGGTTTGACACAGCAGCACAGATCCATAGAGTATGTTGTTATTGTCCTATTGGTTGATATATATCTTTGATTTATTGTGTAGTCGTTGGTTTGACACAGCAGCACAGATCCATAGAGTATGCTGTTATTGTCCTAATGGTTGATATCTATCTTTGATTTATTGTATAGTCGTTGGTTTGACACAGCAGCACAGATCCATAGAGTATGCTGTTATTGTCCTATTGGTTGATATATATCTTTGATTTATTGTGTAGTCGTTGGTTTGACACAGCAGCACAGATCCATAGAGTATGCTGTTATTGTCCTATTGGTTGATATATATCTTTGATTTATTGTGTAGTCGTTGGTTTGACACAGCATCCCAGATCCATAGAGTATGTTGTTATTGTCCTATTGGTTGATATATATCTTTGATTTATTGTGTAGTCGTTGGTTTGACACAGCAGCACAGATCCATAGAGTATGCTGTTATTGTCCTATTGGTTAGTATATCTCCTATTGGTTTTGTAGTCGTTGGTTTGACACAGCAGCACAGATCCATAGAGTATGTTGTTATTGTCCTATTGGTTGATATCTATCTTTGATTTATTGTATAGTCGTTGGTTTGACACAGCAGCACAGATCCATAGAGTATGTTGTTATTGTCCTATTGGTTGATATATATCTTTGATTTATTGTATAGTCGTTGGTTTGACACAGCAGCCCATATCCATAGAGTATGCTGTTATTGTCCTATTGGTTGATATATATCTTTGATTTATTGTGTAGTCGTTGGTTTGACACAGCAGCACAGATCCATAGAGTATGTTGTTATTGTCCTATTGGTTGATATATATCTTTGATTTATTGTGTAGTCGTTGGTTTGACACAGCAGCACAGATCCATAGAGTATGCTGTTATTGTCCTATTGGTTGATATATATCTTTGATTTATTGTATAGTCGTTGGTTTGACACAGCAGCACAGATCCATAGAGTATGCTGTTATTGTCCTATTGGTTGATATATATCTTTGATTTATTGTATAGTCGTTGGTTTGACACAGCAGCACAGATCCATAGAGTATGCTGTTATTGTCCTATTGGTTGATATATATCTTTGATTTATTGTATAGTCGTTGGTTTGACACAGCAGCACAGATCCATAGAGTATGCTGTTATTGTCCTATTGATTGATATATATCTTTGATTTATTGTATAGTCGTTGGTTTGACACAGCAGCACAGATCCATAGAGTATGCTGTTATTGTCCTATTGGTTGATATATATCTTTGATTTATTGTGTAGTCGTTGGTTTGACACAGCAGCACAGATCCATAGAGTATGTTGTTATTGTCCTATTGGTTGATATATATCTTTGATTTATTGTATAGTCGTTGGTTTGACACAGCAGCACAGATCCATAGAGTATGCTGTTATTGTCCTATTGGTTGATATATATCTTTGATTTATTGTATAGTCGTTGGTTTGACACAGCAGCACAGATCCATAGAGTATGCTGTTATTGTCCTATTGGTTGATATCTATCTTTGATTTATTGTGTAGTCGTTGGTTTGACACAGCAGCCCAGATCCATAGAGTATGTTGTTATTGTCCTATTGGTTGATATATATCTTTGATTTATTGTGTAGTCGTTGGTTTGACACAGCAGCACAGATCCATAGAGTATGTTGTTATTGTCCTATTGGTTGATATATATCTTTGATTTATTGTGTAGTCGTTGGTTTGACACAGCAGCACAGATCCATAGAGTATGTTGTTATTGTCCTATTGGTTGATATATATCTTTGATTTATTGTGTAGTCGTTGGTTTGACACAGCAGCACAGATCCATAGAGTATGTTGTTATTGTCCTATTGGTTGATATCTATCTTTGATTTATTGTGTAGTCGTTGGTTTGACACAGCAGCACAGATCCATAGAGTATGCTGTTATTGTCCTATTGGTTGATATCTATCTTTGATTTATTGTATAGTCGTTGGTTTGACACAGCAGCACAGATCCATAGAGTATGTTGTTATTGTCCTATTGGTTGATATATATCTTTGATTTATTGTGTAGTAGTTGGTTTGACACAGCAGCCCAGATCCATAGAGTATGCTGTTATTGTCCTATTGGTTGATATATATCTTTGATTTATTGTGTAGTAGTTGGTTTGACACAGCAGCCCAGATCCATAGAGTATGCTGTTATTGTCCTATTGGTTGATATATATCTTTGATTTATTGTATAGTCGTTGGTTTGACACAGCAGCCCAGATCCATAGAGTATGTTGTTATTGTCCTATTGGTTGATATATATCTTTGATTTATTGTGTAGTCGTTGGTTTGACACAGCAGCCCAGATCCATAGAGTATGTTGTTATTGTCCTATTGGTTGATATCTATCTTTGATTTATTGTATAGTCGTTGGTTTGACACAGCAGCCCAGATCCATAGAGTATGTTGTTATTGTCCTATTGGTTGATATCTATCTTTGATTTATTGTATAGTCGTTGGTTTGACACAGCAGCCCAGATCCATAGAGTATGCTGTTATTGTCCTATTGGTTGATATCTATCTTTGATTTATTGTATAGTCGTTGGTTTGACACAGCAGCCCAGATCCATAGAGTATGCTGTTATTGTCCTATTGGTTGATATATATCTTTGATTTATTGTATAGTCGTTGGTTTGACACAGCAGCACAGATCCATAGAGTATGTTGTTATTGTCCTATTGGTTGATATATATCTTTGATTTATTGTATAGTCGTTGGTTTGACACAGCAGCACAGATCCATAGAGTATGCTGTTATTGTCCTATTGGTTGATATATATCTTTGATTTATTGTATAGTCGTTGGTTTGACACAGCAGCACAGATCCATAGAGTATGCTGTTATTGTCCTATTGGTTGATATATATCTTTGATTTATTGTGTAGTCGTTGGTTTGACACAGCATCCCAGATCCATAGAGTATGTTGTTATTGTCCTATTGGTTGATATATATCTTTGATTTATTGTGTAGTCGTTGGTTTGACACAGCAGCACAGATCCATAGAGTATGCTGTTATTGTCCTATTGGTTAGTATATCTCCTATTGGTTTTGTAGTCGTTGGTTTGACACAGCAGCACAGATCCATAGAGTATGTTGTTATTGTCCTATTGGTTGATATCTATCTTTGATTTATTGTATAGTCGTTGGTTTGACACAGCAGCACAGATCCATAGAGTATGTTGTTATTGTCCTATTGGTTGATATATATCTTTGATTTATTGTATAGTCGTTGGTTTGACACAGCAGCCCATATCCATAGAGTATGCTGTTATTGTCCTATTGGTTGATATATATCTTTGATTTATTGTGTAGTCGTTGGTTTGACACAGCAGCACAGATCCATAGAGTATGTTGTTATTGTCCTATTGGTTGATATATATCTTTGATTTATTGTGTAGTCGTTGGTTTGACACAGCAGCACAGATCCATAGAGTATGCTGTTATTGTCGTATTGGTTGATATATATCTTTGATTTATTGTATAGTCGTTGGTTTGACACAGCAGCACAGATCCATAGAGTATGCTGTTATTGTCCTATTGGTTGATATATATCTTTGATTTATTGTATAGTCGTTGGTTTGACACAGCAGCACAGATCCATAGAGTATGCTGTTATTGTCCTATTGGTTGATATATATCTTTGATTTATTGTATAGTCGTTGGTTTGACACAGCAGCACAGATCCATAGAGTATGCTGTTATTGTCCTATTGGTTGATATATATCTTTGATTTATTGTATAGTCGTTGGTTTGACACAGCAGCACAGATCCATAGAGTATGCTGTTATTGTCCTATTGGTTGATATATATCTTTGATTTATTGTGTAGTCGTTGGTTTGACACAGCAGCACAGATCCATAGAGTATGTTGTTATTGTCCTATTGGTTGATATATATCTTTGATTTATTGTATAGTCGTTGGTTTGACACAGCAGCACAGATCCATAGAGTATGCTGTTATTGTCCTATTGGTTGATATATATCTTTGATTTATTGTGTAGTCGTTGGTTTGACACAGCATCACAGATCCATAGAGTATGTTGTTATTGTCCTATTGGTTGATATATATCTTTGATTTATTGTATAGTCGTTGGTTTGACACAGCAGCACAGATCCATAGAGTATGCTGTTATTGTCCTATTGGTTGATATCTATCTTTGATTTATTGTGTAGTCGTTGGTTTGACACAGCAGCCCAGATCCATAGAGTATGTTGTTATTGTCCTATTGGTTGATATATATCTTTGATTTATTGTGTAGTCGTTGGTTTGACACAGCAGCACAGATCCATAGAGTATGTTGTTATTGTCCTATTGGTTGATATATATCTTTGATTTATTGTGTAGTCGTTGGTTTGACACAGCAGCCCAGATCCATAGAGTATGTTGTTATTGTCCTATTGGTTGATATATATCTTTGATTTATTGTGTAGTCGTTGGTTTGACACAGCAGCACAGATCCATAGAGTATGTTGTTATTGTCCTATTGGTTGATATCTATCTTTGATTTATTGTGTAGTCGTTGGTTTGACACAGCAGCACAGATCCATAGAGTATGCTGTTATTGTCCTATTGGTTGATATATATCTTTGATTTATTGTATAGTCGTTGGTTTGACACAGCAGCACAGATCCATAGAGTATGTTGTTATTGTCCTATTGGTTGATATATA
Organism: Mytilus galloprovincialis; assembly: GCF_965363235.1. Lineage (NCBI taxonomy): Eukaryota > Metazoa > Mollusca > Bivalvia > Mytilida > Mytilidae > Mytilus > Mytilus galloprovincialis. The sequence continues at coordinate 15,219,733 of NC_134845.1, read as the reverse complement.
TCTTTGATTTATTTTGTAGTAGTTGGTTTGACACAGCAGCCCAGATCCATAGAGTATGCTGTTATTGTCCTATTGGTTGATATATATCTTTGATTTATTGTATAGTCGTTGGTTTGACACAGCAGCACAAATCCATAGAGTATGCTGTTATTGTCCTATTGGTTGATATATATCTTTGATTTATTGTATAGTCGTTGGTTTGACACAGCAGCACAGATCCATAGAGTATGTTGTTATTGTCCTATTGGTTGATATATATCTTTGATTTATTGTGTAGTCGTTGGTTTGACACAGCAGCACAGATCCATAGAGTATGCTGTTATTGTCCTATTGGTTGATATATATCTTTGATTTATTGTATAGTCGTTGGTTTGACACAGCAGCACAGATCCATAGAGTATGTTGTTATTGTCCTATTGGTTGATATATATCTTTGATTTATTGTGTAGTCGTTGGTTTGACACAGCAGCCCATATCCATAGAGTATGCTGTTATTGTCCTAATGGTTGATATATATCTTTGATTTATTGTATAGTCGTTGGTTTGACACAGCAGCACAGATCCATAGAGTATGTTGTTATTGTCCTATTGGTTGATATATATCTTTGATTTATTGTGTAGTCGTTGGTTTGACACAGCAGCACAGATCCATAGAGTATGTTGTTATTGTCCTATTGGTTGATATCTATCTTTGATTTATTGTGTAGTCGTTGGTTTGACACAGCAGCCCAGATCCATAGAGTATGTTGTTATTGTCCTATTGGTTGATATATATCTTTGATTTATTGTGTAGTCGTTGGTTTGACACAGCAGCACAGATCCATAGAGTATGTTGTTATTGTCCTATTGGTTGATATCTATCTTTGATTTATTGTATAGTCGTTGGTTTGACACAGCAGCACAGATCCATAGAGTATGCTGTTATTGTCCTATTGGTTGATATATATCTTTGATTTATTGTATAGTCGTTGGTTTGACACAGCAGCACAGATCCATAGAGTATGCTGTTATTGTCCTATTGGTTGATATATATCTTTGATTTATTGTGTAGTCGTTGGTTTGACACAGCAGCACAGATCCATAGAGTATGCTGTTATTGTCCTATTGGTTGATATATATCTTTGATTTATTGTGTAGTCGTTGGTTTGACACAGCAGCACAGATCCATAGAGTATGTTGTTATTGTCCTATTGGTTGATATATATCTTTGATTTATTGTGTAGTCGTTGGTTTGACACAGCAGCACAGATCCATAGAGTATGTTGTTATTGTCCTATTGGTTGATATATATCTTTGATTTATTGTGTAGTCGTTGGTTTGACACAGCAGCACAGATCCATAGAGTATGTTGTTATTGTCCTATTGGTTGATATCTATCTTTGATTTATTGTGTAGTCGTTGGTTTGACACAGCAGCACAGATCCATAGAGTATGTTGTTATTGTCCTATTGGTTGATATATATCTTTGATTTATTGTGTAGTCGTTGGTTTGACACAGCAGCACAGATCCATAGAGTATGTTGTTATTGTCCTATTGGTTGATATATATCTTTGATTTATTGTGTAGTCGTTGGTTTGACACAGCAGCCCAGATCCATAGAGTATGTTGTTATTGTCCTATTGGTTGATATATATCTTTGATTTATTGTGTAGTCGTTGGTTTGACACAGCAGCACAGATCCATAGAGTATGTTGTTATTGTCCTATTGGTTGATATATATCTTTGATTTATTGTGTAGTCGTTGGTTTGACACAGCAGCACAGATCCATAGAGTATGTTGTTATTGTCCTATTGGTTAGTATATCTCCTATTGGTTTTGTAGTCGTTGGTTTGACACAGCAGCACAGATCCATAGAGTATGTTGTTATTGTCCTATTGGTTGATATCTATCTTTGATTTATTGTGTAGTCGTTGGTTTGACACAGCATCACAGATCCATAGAGTATGCTGTTATTGTCCTATTGGTTGATATATATCTTTGATTTATTGTATAGTCGTTGGTTTGACACAGCAGCACAGATCCATAGAGTATGCTGTTATTGTCCTATTGGTTGATATATATCTTTGATTTATTGTATAGTCGTTGGTTTGACACAGCAGCACAGATCCATAGAGTATGCTGTTATTGTCCTAATGGTTGATATATATCTTTGATTTATTGTGTAGTCGTTGGTTTGACACAGCAGCACAGATCCATAGAGTATGCTGTTATTGTCCTATTGGTTGATATATATCTTTGATTTATTGTGTAGTCGTTGGTTTGACACAGCAGCCCAGATCCATAGAGTATGCTGTTATTGTCCTATTGGTTGATATATATCTTTGATTTATTGTGTAGTCGTTGGTTTGACACAGCAGCACAGATCCATAGAGTATGTTGTTATTGTCCTATTGGTTGATATATATCTTTGATTTATTGTGTAGTCGTTGGTTTGACACAGCAGCCCAGATCCATAGAGTATGTTGTTATTGTCCTATTGGTTGATATATATCTTTGATTTATTGTGTAGTCGTTGGTTTGACACAGCAGCACAGATCCATAGAGTATGTTGTTATTGTCCTATTGGTTGATATCTATCTTTGATTTATTGTGTAGTCGTTGGTTTGACACAGCAGCACAGATCCATAGAGTATGTTGTTATTGTCCTATTGGTTGATATCTATCTTTGATTTATTGTGTAGTCGTTGGTTTGACACAGCAGCACAGATCCATAGAGTATGCTGTTATTGTCCTATTGGTTGATATATATCTTTGATTTATTGTATAGTCGTTGGTTTGACACAGCAGCACAGATCCATAGAGTATGTTGTTATTGTCCTATTGGTTGATATCTATCTTTGATTTATTGTATAGTCGTTGGTTTGACACAGCAGCCCAGATCCATAGAGTATGTTGTTATTGTCCTATTGGTTGATATCTATCTTTGATTTATTGTATAGTCGTTGGTTTGACACAGCAGCCCAGATCCATAGAGTATGTTGTTATTGTCCTATTGGTTGATATATATCTTTGATTTATTGTGTAGTCGTTGGTTTGACACAGCAGCACAGATCCATAGAGTATGTTGTTATTGTCCTATTGGTTGATATATATCTTTGATTTATTGTATAGTCGTTGGTTTGACACAGCAGCACAGATCCATAGAGTATGCTGTTATTGTCCTATTGGTTGATATATATCTTTGATTTATTGTATAGTCGTTGGTTTGACACAGCAGCACAGATCCATAGAGTATGCTGTTATTGTCCTATTGGTTGATATATATCTTTGATTTATTGTGTAGTCGTTGGTTTGACACAGCATCCCAGATCCATAGAGTATGTTGTTATTGTCCTATTGGTTGATATATATCTTTGATTTATTGTGTAGTCGTTGGTTTGACACAGCAGCACAGATCCATAGAGTATGCTGTTATTGTCCTATTGGTTAGTATATCTCCTATTGGTTTTGTAGTCGTTGGTTTGACACAGCAGCACAGATCCATAGAGTATGTTGTTATTGTCCTATTGGTTGATATCTATCTTTGATTTATTGTATAGTCGTTGGTTTGACACAGCAGCACAGATCCATAGAGTATGTTGTTATTGTCCTATTGGTTGATATATATCTTTGATTTATTGTATAGTCGTTGGTTTGACACAGCAGCCCATATCCATAGAGTATGCTGTTATTGTCCTATTGGTTGATATATATCTTTGATTTATTGTGTAGTCGTTGGTTTGACACAGCAGCACAGATCCATAGAGTATGTTGTTATTGTCCTATTGGTTGATATATATCTTTGATTTATTGTGTAGTCGTTGGTTTGACACAGCAGCACAGATCCATAGAGTATGCTGTTATTGTCCTATTGGTTGATATATATCTTTGATTTATTGTATAGTCGTTGGTTTGACACAGCAGCACAGATCCATAGAGTATGCTGTTATTGTCCTATTGGTTGATATATATCTTTGATTTATTGTGTAGTCGTTGGTTTGACACAGCAGCCCAGATCCATAGAGTATGTTGTTATTGTCCTATTGGTTGATATATATCTTTGATTTATTGTGTAGTCGTTGGTTTGACACAGCAGCACAGATCCATAGAGTATGTTGTTATTGTCCTATTGGTTGATATATATCTTTGATTTATTGTGTAGTCGTTGGTTTGACACAGCAGCCCAGATCCATAGAGTATGTTGTTATTGTCCTATTGGTTGATATATATCTTTGATTTATTGTATAGTCGTTGGTTTGACACAGCAGCACAGATCCATAGAGTATGCTGTTATTGTCCTAATGGTTGATATATATCTTTGATTTAGTGTGTAGTCGTTGGTTTGACACAGCAGCACAGATCCATAGAGTATGCTGTTATTGTCCTATTGGTTGATATATATCTTTGATTTATTGTGTAGTCGTTGGTTTGACACAGCAGCACAGATCCATAGAGTATGTTGTTATTGTCCTATTGGTTGATATATATCTTTGATTTATTGTGTAGTCGTTGGTTTGACACAGCAGCACAGATCCATAGAGTATGTTGTTATTGTCCTAATGGTTGATATATATCTTTGATTTATTGTGTAGTCGTTGGTTTGACACAGCAGCACAGATCCATAGAGTATGTTGTTATTGTCCTATTGGTTGATATATATCTTTGATTTATTGTGTAGTCGTTGGTTTGACACAGCAGCACAGATCCATAGAGTATGTTGTTATTGTCCTATTGGTTGATATATATCTTTGATTTATTGTATAGTCGTTGGTTTGACACAGCAGCACAGATCCATAGAGTATGCTGTTATTGTCCTATTGGTTGATATATATCTTTGATTTATTGTATAGTCGTTGGTTTGACACAGCAGCACAGATCCATAGAGTATGCTGTTATTGTCCTAATGGTTGATATATATCTTTGATTTAGTGTGTAGTCGTTGGTTTGACACAGCAGCACAGATCCATAGAGTATGCTGTTATTGTCCTATTGGTTGATATATATCTTTGATTTATTGTGTAGTCGTTGGTTTGACACAGCAGCACAGATCCATAGAGTATGTTGTTATTGTCCTATTGGTTGATATATATCTTTGATTTATTGTGTAGTCGTTGGTTTGACACAGCAGCACAGATCCATAGAGTATGTTGTTATTGTCCTAATGGTTGATATATATCTTTGATTTATTGTGTAGTCGTTGGTTTGACACAGCAGCACAGATCCATAGAGTATGTTGTTATTGTCCTATTGGTTGATATATATCTTTGATTTATTGTGTAGTCGTTGGTTTGACACAGCAGCACAGATCCATAGAGTATGTTGTTATTGTCCTATTGGTTGATATATATCTTTGATTTATTGTATAGTCGTTGGTTTGACACAGCAGCACAGATCCATAGAGTATGTTGTTATTGTCCTATTGGTTGATATATATCTTTGATTTATTGTGTAGTCGTTGGTTTGACACAGCAGCACAGATCCATAGAGTATGTTGTTATTGTCCTATTGGTTGATATATATCTTTGATTTATTGTGTAGTCGTTGGTTTGACACAGCAGCACAGATCCATAGAGTATGTTGTTATTGTCCTATTGGTTGATATATATCTTTGATTTATTGTATAGTCGTTGGTTTGACACAGCAGCACAGATCCATAGAGTATGCTGTTATTGTCCTATTGGTTGATATATATCTTTGATTTATTGTATAGTCGTTGGTTTGACACAGCAGCACAGATCCATAGAGTATGTTGTTATTGTCCTATTGGTTGATATATATCTTTGATTTATTGTGTAGTCGTTGGTTTGACACAGCAGCACAGATCCATAGAGTATGCTGTTATTGTCCTATTGGTTGATATATATCTTTGATTTATTGTATAGTCGTTGGTTTGACACAGCAGCACAGATCCATAGAGTATGTTGTTATTGTCCTATTGGTTGATATCTATCTTTGATTTATTGTGTAGTCGTTGGTTTGACACAGCAGCCCAGATCCATAGAGTATGTTGTTATTGTCCTATTGGTTGATATATATCTTTGATTTATTGTGTAGTCGTTGGTTTGACACAGCAGCACAGATCCATAGAGTATGCTGTTATTGTCCTATTGGTTGATATATATCTTTGATTTATTGTATAGTCGTTGGTTTGACACAGCAGCACAGATCCATAGAGTATGTTGTTATTGTCCTATTGGTTGATATATATCTTTGATTTATTGTGTAGTCGTTGGTTTGACACAGCAGCCCAGATCCATAGAGTATGTTGTTATTGTCCTATTGGTTGATATATATCTTTGATTTATTGTATAGTCGTTGGTTTTACACAGCAGCACAGATCCATAGAGTATGCTGTTATTGTCCTAATGGTTGATATATATCTTTGATTTAGTGTGTAGTCGTTGGTTTGACACAGCAGCACAGATCCATAGAGTATGCTGTTATTGTCCTATTGGTTGATATATATCTTTGATTTATTGTGTAGTCGTTGGTTTGACACAGCAGCACAGATCCATAGAGTATGTTGTTATTGTCCTATTGGTTGATATATATCTTTGATTTATTGTGTAGTCGTTGGTTTGACACAGCAGCACAGATCCATAGAGTATGTTGTTATTGTCCTAATGGTTGATATATATCTTTGATTTATTGTGTAGTCGTTGGTTTGACACAGCAGCACAGATCCATAGAGTATGTTGTTATTGTCCTATTGGTTGATATATATCTTTGATTTATTGTGTAGTCGTTGGTTTGACACAGCAGCACAGATCCATAGAGTATGTTGTTATTGTCCTATTGGTTGATATATATCTTTGATTTATTGTATAGTCGTTGGTTTGACACAGCAGCACAGATCCATAGAGTATGTTGTTATTGTCCTATTGGTTGATATATATCTTTGATTTATTGTGTAGTCGTTGGTTTGACACAGCAGCACAGATCCATAGAGTATGTTGTTATTGTCCTATTGGTTGATATATATCTTTGATTTATTGTGTAGTCGTTGGTTTGACACAGCAGCACAGATCCATAGAGTATGTTGTTATTGTCCTATTGGTTGATATATATCTTTGATTTATTGTATAGTCGTTGGTTTGACACAGCAGCACAGATCCATAGAGTATGCTGTTATTGTCCTATTGGTTGATATATATCTTTGATTTATTGTATAGTCGTTGGTTTGACACAGCAGCACAGATCCATAGAGTATGTTGTTATTGTCCTATTGGTTGATATATATCTTTGATTTATTGTGTAGTCGTTGGTTTGACACAGCAGCACAGATCCATAGAGTATGCTGTTATTGTCCTATTGGTTGATATATATCTTTGATTTATTGTATAGTCGTTGGTTTGACACAGCAGCACAGATCCATAGAGTATGTTGTTATTGTCGTATTGGTTGATATCTATCTTTGATTTATTGTGTAGTCGTTGGTTTGACACAGCAGCCCAGATCCATAGAGTATGTTGTTATTGTCCTATTGGTTGATATCTATCTTTGATTTATTGTGTAGTCGTTGGTTTGACACAGCAGCCCAGATCCATAGAGTATGTTGTTATTGTCCTATTGGTTGATATATATCTTTGATTTATTGTGTAGTCGTTGGTTTGACACAGCAGCACAGATCCATAGAGTATGCTGTTATTGTCCTATTGGTTGATATATATCTTTGATTTATTGTATAGTCGTTGGTTTGACACAGCATCCCAGATCCATAGAGTATGTTGTTATTGTCCTATTGGTTGATATATATCTTTGATTTATTGTGTAGTCGTTGGTTTGACACAGCAGCACAGATCCATAGAGTATGTTGTTATTGTCCTATTGGTTGATATATATCTTTGATTTATTGTGTAGTCGTTGGTTTGACACAGCAGCCCAGATCCATAGAGTATGTTGTTATTGTCCTATTGGTTGATATATATCTTTGATTTATTGTGTAGTCGTTGGTTTGACACAGCAGCCCATATCCATAGAGTATGCTGTTATTGTCCTATTGGTTAGTATATCTCCTATTGGTTTTGTAGTCGTTGGTTTGACACAGCAGCACAGATCCATAGAGTATGTTGTTATTGTCCTATTGGTTGATATCTATCTTTGATTTATTGTGTAGTCGTTGGTTTGACACAGCAGCACAGATCCATAGAGTATGCTGTTATTGTCCTATTGGTTGATATCTATCTTTGATTTATTGTATAGTCGTTGGTTTGACACAGCAGCACAGATCCATAGAGTATGTTGTTATTGTCCTATTGGTTGATATATATCTTTGATTTATTGTATAGTCGTTGGTTTGACACAGCAGCACAGATCCATAGAGTATGCTGTTATTGTCCTAATGAAGCATTATCGAATGGAGAAACAGGTTATGCTTTTCAAATGTATGACGATAAAGATGTTGATTTTTGTAATCCAACACAAGATGAAATAAACCAGACAGGAAAGAACCCTTCCTGTATATGTGAACACAAGATGGGACTGAAACCGGAGTTTGTAGGTAAATGCTAATGATCAAGATTACTTCAAATATAAGGTTTAATGTTTTCACCAGATCTATTTTCAGAATTTCAGTTTCAAGTTGATTGGCTTATTCAAATCAAACTTATAATTTCATGTAAATGTATGATTGTAGTGAACATAAGATTCAATGTTTAAAAGGGTCATTACCTGTCAAATTAATGTATACCGATTTGACTCCAATTCTCATATTTGATTATAACAGACTTAAACGCAAATCCAAATTATTGATAGTCTATAACAAACAGTTTACTATGTATGGACTCGATAATATTGATGAGCATTTTGTGTGTTTAATGTATTCCTGAGGTAGAAAACCCTTAGTATTAAAAACTTTTTGTTAACAGTTAATTTATTATTATGAACATATCAATGATAATTCAAGTCAGCACACAAGTGTTTTCCATGGGTTCTTGATTATTTCGGCTTATTTTTTTAATTGGGATTTTAGTCCAGTAGTTTCGATATATCAACATCTGTATTAGATGAGCAACTTTTTCAACCATTTGATATTAAATATTAAACAAGATTTTAAAACAATTAAATTAAAAAAAAAATCTAATTATGTTTCTTAGGATGTGTCCTGCCAAATAATAGCCATGTTAGTCAGGTAGAATGGACATGTGATAATGTATTCAGATCCCTCAATGTTAGCGTTTATACAACATGTATGCCTAGGTGTTCTAAAAACAGCATGATTCTAGTTAATCCTGGTGCTCAGTCATACAGGTGTGGAGAAAACAAAACATGGGACAACCAACCAACATCTGTTTACTGTCAAGACAAAATTGAAGGTATAAAGTTATAAAAAAAATATGATATTGATAAGATGGTTAAGGTTAAATAATTGTGATTCATGACATTGTAGATGTTCATATAAGATAACTAGACCTACAGAAGTACTGTATTTGATATTTTGCCAGAAGATAGGAGTATATAGTCTAGCCAAACTAAGTTTTAACCTCAAACTAATTGCAACAGAAAATGTTTGTGTTCTAATCCAAAGCATTAGGCCCCAAATATACACAAAAAAGTGCCATAAAATCTAACTTAAGGAAAACTCAAAATCAGCATTTTCAATTTCTTATGGAAATTGACATTGTCACAAATGAGTCTTTTTTGTCAGTTTTTGGTTGATTTGATTGGACCTTTAACTGTGTATATTTGGGGTATAATGCCAAAGATTAAAATTTAATAACATTCTGTTGCGATTACTTCAAGGTTAGGGTCAAATTTATGCTTGATTGACTTGACTAATAACATAGAACCCTATGTTTTTTTTTCTTTTTAAATATTACAACAACGATGGACTCATGAGGGCTTCAGTAATGACCATTGGAACGTATTGTCAACTTTTGTCTCAAAAATTAAGGGTAACTAATAACCTTGGCCTTTCACCTTAACTGTTTTCAAATTCCACAAATCATCAAAATTAAATAGAAATGAATGAATGCTAGAGGAGTTTTTAGGGAATATACTTATGCGGACTTTGTTTGGGAGACTTCAAACTGTCATCCTATCACAAACATTTCTTGTTCTTTTTGCATTATCCATTCCAACAGACACTTTTCATGGCTGCTTGATTATTTTGGTTTATTTGTGCTATTATATGTTATTTCAGTCGGGTAATTTTATAAATATCTTCAACAGATTAGCAGTTTTTTTATTATATATTTAGTACAATTTAAGATTTTCAAGCATTCAGATATACAACAATGTCGATTTTTCAGAATGTGTCCTGCCAAATAAAAGTCATGTAGAATGGACCTGTAACAATGTATTCGCATCCCTCAATGTTAGTAGTGTTACTATTAATACAACATGTATGCCTAGGTGTTCTAAAGACAGTATGGTTCTAGTTAATCCCGTTGCTCTGTCATACAGGTGTGGAGAGAACAAAACATGGAATAACCAACCAGAATTTGTTAACTGTCTAGACAAAACCGAAGGTATAAACTTATTACAGAAAGATGTATATGATATGTAGAAACATTTCTTGAATGATATTGATGAAATTGTTATGGTCGAATAGTTTTGATTCATAATTTTGCCAATGGACATATAATAACACTTGGTCAACAGAGGTAGGTGATAAAGCCATTATTGTGCATACTTGGTACTTGGTCATTTATATTTTTCGCATTTTCATTTTATCTTTAAAGATACTTTGAACAAACTTGGCAGAATCGATGAAGAAGGAAGAAAATCTACAAACACATATCGTTTCTTTTCATTCCGATGGTATAAAGCTAGGCGACAACTTCTGATCAAATAATATTATAACATCTATTAAACTTCAAGGCGACTTGAAGGCAGTGATAACTGGAAGACCTTTTACAAACTATCCTCATTAAATGTTGATTGGTCTGCCAATCTGTCTCAATGTCAACTCGATTTAGTTTTAAATATGCAATTTTATGAATATTTTATATTTTTAACTTTATCGCATGTTTTTTGTTATCTTTGAAGTTACCGTAAGAATGTGGCAATAAACTCATCATAGATACCAGGCTTAAATCATGTACTCCAGACGCGAGTTTCATTTACAAAATACGTATCAGTGACCTTCGAATAAAAAAAAAATACGAAGCAAAAAGTCAAATAAAACTTTGTCATCGGTTACTTAAATCCGAAAAAATTATAAGAAAAATATCGATAAAAAAATCATTCTTAAAGGGGAATTAAACATGTTATATCTATTATCTTTACAGATGTCACACAGAGTTGGGTATATATGGTGATTGTGATTATTCCGTCTTCATTTATTATTGCCATTATATTATTAATAACTTGCATGCAGAGGTTATGGCATCATTTTTGTTTACAGCGTAAGACACAGGTTTATTAATATTTTACCACCCAGGTTTTTAATCGTTTCTTTATATGAAAGACATCATCTAAATTTGCCGAATTCACATGTTTGTCAATCTATTTTCATTTTTTGACAAATTGTCGATACTGACTTTTAGATTTCTTTGGTTGATGTTTGTTAAATTGTTAGTTGCTTGAGATATCAAATGCACACATTTCCAATGATTTTGATTGAAGATAAACAATTTGAAAAACTTCTGACCTTTTGTTTGCAAATTGCCATTTATGTATGACAAGCAACTAAAGCCAAAGAATACCAGACACTCTGATGCTTATCTGATAGCAGCCTCTTAAATATTTGATCAACATTGTATATATTAGATGACCTAGCTGCGTCATGTCTTGTATAAAGGTATATCGTGAAGTTTTTTCTGTCATATATCTATTGTCATTGTCGTAATGTATAGGTTAAGCTACTGCTTTAAATAACTTTTTAATGCACAGGGGAGAAGGTTTCATTTCTCGGCTAGTTCGTATCTTACATATATAATATAATCAATCAGTGGTGTAAGGTTACATAATTAACTGGCAATGGTCATCTGACTTCCATCTCGTTTTCCTGGTTCATTGATAACTTAATTTTTCCAGTAGATGCATTTTCTCAGGTGTAAATTGTCTTTGATCCATAGTTTAACTGTTATGTGTTGCTTGTAATGGGTGTGCATATTCGATTTTAAAACAAACAAAAAGGTCAATCAAGATATAAAATACCCTAAACATAGTTTTTGCTATTTATGCCATAGGCATATAGATTTTATCAAAACTCAAATCACTTATTTAAGCATATTTAAAAATACAAAGTTTCGGACAAACAATGAACTCTTGCATCAATAAACTACTTTCATTTAGGAGGTAAATATCTAAAGTACAACACAATAAATCGACTGTCTGTTATATAAATGGCAAAAGAAACCAGAATCAAGTAAAACTTGCTTGAACGTAACAGTTACGGGACACTTTATTATTAAATACAGAACAAAAAAACAAGTAACTTTTTACTGGTTTAACTTCATTTGTTTGTTTTAAAAAATCGAAAATGTACGGATTAAAAATATATCCATAAAATGATTTTGAAATCCATAATATATTTTATTAGTATTCATAATTTAAAATATGTTACGGAAGTAATTAACAAAAGTATTAGAGCATACATTTTCAAAGAATCCAATAAGGTATATTGAATAATCATGGCAACTTAAAATTGAAAATTTCATCTTTGACAAAAGCTTCGTAAGAACTAAGCTTTTTAAATAATGCTAATGGTATTCAACCTTAGTAAATATGCAAACTTGCAGATTGTGTTTATAGGTAACATTATTTTGTAGTGAAAAACAAATTCTGCAGTTCAAGTGAAAACTGTTCATCAATCGGAATGGAAATGCTTCCAATATCTATAGAGTCTAAGGTTAACGGACAGACTAATGGTTATATGATATGTGAAACACAATTATCTAAGAATATCAGTGATGCATGTTCAACCAGAATAGACACAATTAGTTATGAAAACAAGGGAAGTGCAAGTGTTACAAATATCGATGAAGATGAGGAAAGGCATTATATTCCTGATTGTTTGACAATTGATCAAATGAATCCTTGGGTGGCTAGATTGGAGAAGGACATTACCAAAGAGACACGGTTGACACTGACTAGTACACAGTTGCCACTGATGAGTAATAATGATGGTATATATATATATATATCACTGTTTTAATACGACTGTAATAATGCTGAACCCCCTTAGTAACATCATATGACAATTTAGGGTTGATATTACTGGTGATTATTAATAAAATCTGTTTAAGATAAGAAAAAAACAAAAAACAAAAAAACAAAAAAAATAAAAACAAAAAATTACTTTTATGTATTATATCATTTGAATATTTGATGGTGAATTGATAATGAAAACTTAAATGTATCAACTGATAAGTTGAGTTGAAATTGTTTAAATTTAATATAACTTTTTTTTATAATTTTAATATAAAAGTAACTCAAAAGGACAACTTTTGTACATAACAAAATATTCATACATTCACAGAGTTTATTTTATAAATATGTACTCTAAAAGTTTACATATGACTGTACATTATGATAAGGAACATAGGATTTCATGCCAACATAGGACGGGGTGTATGCACTTGTTTTACTAATATGAGATAATGGATGACGATACAAGTTTTAAAATTATCATGTACAAACAGATGTTTTGAAGTTATCTTTTTATTTCTTTTTAGAAGCCTATGTAATCAGTGCAGACTAGAATCATAATTCTGTATATTTTGTTTTCTGAATGCATTACAGACCAGATTTTGTACAGAATTGTTTCTAATTGTTATTCACATATTTATATCTGTAGATACAAAGCCTAAACTGCCATCATTTGTAAAAGTAAGTGGAATAAAAGAAAGATACAGAGATGGGAAAATTTATTACAGTGTCATTAGAGGTAATACCAAATGTACATGATCTGCAACTGATTGTTCAATTGATTTTTTTAGTCAAATTTGGACAAAGTCAAGAATTGCTACATGTCTATTTCTTATTATTTGTTTCAATTTTGCCTTATGTTACTACTATACCTAGGATATTACCATTATAGTGACATCTCCAAAGGGAAATCAGTATACTAGTACTGGTAAGTATCAGAAAACATATAAATTGGTAAGAAAGAAAGTAAAGAAAGGTAATTGTAGAAAGTCTAGACAAAGCCTTATTCATGTAATATGACGAATCTGAATTGAATCTGTATGATAGTAGTTTTAAAATACCCTTATATAATTACGAAGATAAATGCCTCATTGTTTTTGTCACTACGGTAGAGGTCATTTCCAAACGAAAGCAGTTATTCAAATACTGCTATTTTGTTCGACTTTTACCAAACTTGGTTTTCATAATATTCCTGTAAATGGGAAAATTCTCCATTGATTTTAAGGGTTTTCTTTAATTATATGAAATGTGGACATTTGATTTGTTTCCAAATGATATCTTTTGAACCGTCTGTCAAACCTTTCCCTTACTCATCTTAAGAATATATGTAAGACAGAATTAAGAACAAGACCCTTATTAATTTTGGGTCAGTTGGTTCATGTTCTAAATCAATGTCTTTAAACATAATTTGAGACGAAGAAAAAATGTCTTTGAGCTATAAACCAGGTCAAAGATCACGAAATCAATTAATAGAATGAGATTGTGGATTTTGTTTTGGGACAAGTACAGTGTGGTATACTGTGGAGTGTAGATCCCACTTTCAAAATACTTGACATGAAAATGTGTCTAATAATAAACCCAAAATAACTTTAATATGGCATCAACTTAGATTTACTTTTAATAAGAGTTCGAAATGCATTGATCAAAAAGAACTTTTAGAGGGACTGAAAAAAAAAACTCAACTTATTCAAGTTTCAACTAAACAAGGTTTGACTGTACTTTCAGAAACTACAACTCTCAAATGCTAACTACTGGATTATGATTTTAATTGTATAATGTGGATGATTTTTGCAGGTAGTGAGATTGTTATAGTATCTAAAACAGTAGAAACAGATTCAGACTTCATTATAGATAGAGAATATGATGAACATAAACTTAATTATTATAAGATAAGATCAGCCAGCAAAAAAAATGAGGGTGTTTATAATTGGGAATTAAAAGACAATAATAAACAAGGGAAACTAACAGGAAGTTTTAACATTACAATTTGTGGTAAGTTTAATTTATCTACACGAAAACATGACGTAGCTGTTCTAAGAACTCGGTAGTTCGTCAACGTTTCTCTATATAAATATCGTCAGGTGTGCTCGACTTCAATCATAATTGAATAGGGTTGTCAGTGTTCCCGATGAGGGTCGGTGGTTCTTCTTTCATTCACTGATAAAAACTGACTGCCTCGAAATAGCATAATAGTGGGGCAAATGGCATTAAAT
Organism: Mytilus galloprovincialis; assembly: GCF_965363235.1. NCBI lineage: Eukaryota > Metazoa > Mollusca > Bivalvia > Mytilida > Mytilidae > Mytilus > Mytilus galloprovincialis. The sequence goes on along the minus strand of NC_134845.1, from coordinate 15,204,444 downwards.
ACAATTTAATCAAAAATGAAAAAAGACACCAATGAAAATTACTAAACCAACAGTATAGACTATACAAAATATTTATCAAATATTTTATTAAGAAGAGGAGACAGTCAATTTCTGAATTGTTTACAGGAAAGATTGTTTTGTTCTGCCTGTGCCGAATGTAGTAAAAGGCAACACATGTGGATGTCCTACCCTGGCACATTTGTGTGTGTTCCAAATCCATAATTCAGTGGTAGTTGTTTGCTGATGTTTATTATGTTTTTTTTCGTATATCATTTTGAACAAAATTTATGCTGTCAGTTTCCATGCTTCAATTGCTTATTCTTATCGACTTATGATTATTTGCAAACGGAATACCGCTGCAGCCTATATTCACATGTTTAACCTATAACTGATCTCTGCTACAAAGTTATTTTATTTAAACTCATACCATATATTCTTTTATTAATGGTAATATGGTAAAGACAGCTACAGTGTGAACTATTTGTATAAAGCATTATATTTCAGATCGTACAAAACTTTGATAACTGTCATTTCCTATTGTCATTTATAAAAATTTGAATTTCTCAGATAAAATAAGACCAGAGCCCGTCGGTGGCAGTAATATGTCCTTTTCGTTCATCAGTTTAGATATTGATTCGATGGACACAGTTGAAAAAAAAGTAATGAATGGTGAGTTATATTATATGTTACAGGCTAAATATTCGAATAAGTTCAACATGACGATGGCCAAGAAACTTTATCAGTACATTCATCGATCATCAATAAAGGAAACAGTAGTATACCGCTGTTCGAAACTCATAAATCGATTGTGGAAAAGCAAATCCGGGTTACAAACTAAAACTGAGGGAGATGCATCAAATATAAGAGGAGAACAACGACAAAACATTAAATGTAACAAACACAGAAACGAACTATAATATAACTATAGCCATTTTCCTGACTTGGTCAGAGACACTTTAAGAAACAAATGGTGGGTTGAACCTGGTTTAATGGCATGTCAAACCTCCCGCTTTTATGGCAATGTTAAATATAACAATAAAATGACAACACTATATGACAGGACTACAAGACAAATAAATGGTAGAACATAAAATTGAGAATGGTAATGGGGAATATGTCAAAGAGACACCAACCTGACCAAAGAGCTGACAACAGCCAAAGGCCACCAATGGGTCTTCAACTCAGCGGGAAAATCCCGCACACGAAGGTGGTCCTCAGCTAAATAAAATTATGTACCAGTTCAGTGAAAATGGACGTCACACTTAACTCCAAAACATATATATAAATGAACTAAAATTAAAAAAACTTTCAAGACTTACAAAGGCCAGAGGCTCCTGACTTGGGACGGGCGCAAACATGCAACGGGGTCAAACATTTTTTGTGACATCTCAACTCTCCCTTATACCTCTAGCCAATGTAGAATAAAGAAAAACATAGAAATATGCACAGTAAAACTCAGTTTAAAAGAAGTCCTAGTCCGATGTAAGAATAGGTAACAAAAGAAACTAAGCAAAATGACAATGTTACATAAATTAACAAAGGAATACTAGCAGTTACTATTTGTTTATACTGACTTCATCCGCTTGAATACCAGTTCACCTTGGCTTGCTCGCTTGATATTATTGCTTACAATGGCAGTATCTAAAACAAAAAGCCACTATTCAATGTGATAGATTAATTATATATATTATGGACAACTTTATAACATTATATTTTGATCTCCATTGCAGATGGTTGTCCAGATAGCCCATCTCTACAATGTCTTCCTGAGATCAATAGTCCGTCTTCCTCGATTAGATTGAATAGATTAGAAAGTTCTGAAAGATATCATGCTATTTCTGACAATAGCTGTAATGGTGCAAAAAGTTCAAAGGGACAAGACGAAATAACTGAGATTAAAATAGGTAATTTATAATATGGACATTAATTTGGAGTTTTTCCCAGCATCAAATGTAATTTTCTCTTGATAATGATGAGCATTTTTGAAGAAATGGTGATATTTTGAAAGATAAGCGCTGTTTGAAAATGTTTAATTGCTTAAGTTTTAATTCTGCTTTTGACTTTTTTAAGGTGTTTAGTCTCGCTTTCGACTCAGTATGCAAGTCCGAGGTATAACTATACGACTATGGCAGCGGCAACTCCTGTCAACACCTTTCTGTCAATAGGAAAATGTCCCCCTGACCTCTACCTAATTTATTGAATCCGTGATCAAGGTTAAAGTTTGTGATTGGGTCCGTTTCTAAAATACTGTAATTGTAGGTTACCTATATTTGATGTCAGGGCCGTAACTGGGGTTCGAATTCAGGGGAGGCAGGGGTTTGGGGGCTGCCGATTGAGGCGCCCAAGATAGGGGGTTTTGGGGCGCAGCCCCCCCCCCCCCCCCCCCCCCCGCCGATTTTTTTTTCTCTCAGTCAATGGCTAAAAATGACCCGTTTTAATTCGATTTCCTTACTTTAAGAAACGTCAGTTTTGCTTGAACCTGGAAGCAATTTTTATGCAAAAACAAGCTGAGATTGCTGTTCGGGGTGAGCCAAGGCTCCGTCTTGAAGGCCGTACTTTGACCTATAATTATTAACTTAAAATTCATCGTGGCCGCCGATTTTTTCTCTCTTAGTAAAATGGCTAAAAATAACCCGTTTTCCTTCGATTTCCTGACCGTGACTGTAAGAAACATCAGTATTGCTGGATCCTGGGATCTGTATTTAAAGATTTTTTTTTTGCTAAAGAAATAAAACTGGTAAGTTTAATAAAGAACATATAAAGCAAGATGATCCGAGAACACAATTATTTCGTAGTGCATTTCTTTTAGAACATAAATGAAAATAAAAAAAATCCCACCTGCGCTTTTATTTCTCAAAGAAACTTTTACAGTGTGTTGTACTACTTTTGGGACAAATTATATCAAAATTATAGAAAACTTCATCGGCTCTAACTCAAAATATGGACAATTTTATGTTTAGGGCGTCTTGAAATCTTTTGACAGCTTCCGAAGTGCTAATTTTCAACCTTTTTCAGCTGGACCAAATCACTACTTTCCTTTAAAATTCAGGACCCAAATTTTTTTACAGTGTAGTTTCACCCCCCTACTTGCAATTTGAGGCATTAAACATGGAGAAATAAATTTGGAAGGGGTATAAAAATTAATGGCAAGTAACCCACTGTCAACACTAGGAACAACGAAAATCAAGGGACGACAATTGTGGTCTCGGACCAGATTAAAGAACGCAAGATTTTTTTTTATCGAGGACCTTGAATTTCAATATTGTTGAAAGCTGAACAGACATGTTAATAACTACAACCAGGTACTTTCTATGCTAGTTTATACTTAGTATAGAAAGTCCCTGCTACAACAAATGGGAGGCATTGACCATAATGTTCTCGCACGATCGGGAGACGTTAAAAAACGACCCAACAGCTGATTCAGCCGGTAATGAATTTCCGATATCTTAAAAGATTCACAATACAAAGGTAACTTCCTCTGCTTAATTGAGCCCCTAAATAAATGTGAATAGTTATGTTTTATTCAAAATTGTCGAAAGCAAAGTTTCGTATGTGTTCTCGTAGGAATACTGAATAACAGACGGACGGCCACGAAAAAAATAAATAAAATAAATACTGAAACGGTTCACTTTCGATCAAAAATCCGGAAAATGACAGACATATCACGTATCATGATAACAATGTTAAAACTGTAAACTAGTGTTGTTTGTAATATAAATTCAAGTTCTTCGTGTATATATTGTCAATATTTCATTTCATTACTTCAAAAAAAATTTGGTGTAGAAAATTCAGGGGAGGCAGTTGCCTCCCCTGCCTCATAGGTAGTTACGGCCCTGGATGTATTGAATGATTGTAAGGGGAATATGTTTATCAAGCAGGTTTCAGTTGACCTAAACCTTATCTTCATGGTTTATCTGGTCAATGTTTAGTTTTCGTGTTTTTCAAGTACAATTGTTTGAAAAATTGTAGGGTGTACACTTTGGTCTAGCCGGTATCATCTGACCTTGACCTCATTTACATGGTTCATTGGTCAATGTTAAGTTGTTTTTTTTTTAGTGGTTTGCTCTGTTTCTCAAATACTTAAAGCAAGATGTCGGCTATATTTTGTGTATAGAGTAATAAAATGGAGTATCTGGCCTAGACCTATTTTTTCTGGTTCATTGGTCAATGAGTTTTCGTAATATGTCGGTTTTTCAGATACTATAATCAACAAGTAAACTTTATTTGGTGTATGAAATGATTGTAAAGTGTACATATCTGTTTGTTGGTTCATCTGTCAATGATCTTATTATTATAAACTTAACATGATTTCATTTCAGAATCAATAATGGAGAAATGTAACAGATGTAATCAACAATTAAAAAATGCTTTGGATGATTTTACTTCTTCAAAATATTTGAATAATATGTGTCATATGCTGGACCCTAATACACAATATGATTCACAATGCTGGGTTGGATTTGTGAAATTTTATAGAATAATAGAGGGATACAGAATAGACAATATAAAGTAAGCACGTGATAAGATTTGTCACATGATTTTGTCAACTTTGTTTGGGAGTTTGTATGCATCAGTTAATTCAATAGAAGAGTATTGTGTTTATATTTGTTTGCTTGATTTAGTGTGCTAATAACAGAAATGACACAGACATGATATCAAAATTTAACTTCACCACAAGATATCTCAGGAAGTGGTCATTGCATAGAGGCTAATGGTAGCAATATAAGAATGCTACACCACAACACTATTTAACATAACCATTATACGGATAAATTTTGGAGCCAATTGAATAATTGTACAACTGACAGAGGGCGACTATATATAATTTATACCCTGTATTCGATTTATGGGACGTATTATAGTATACCACTATCTGTCTGTCCATTTGTCAGTTGGTCAACACTTTATATAATATCTCAACTTTGATTTCATTAATTCTCAGGTATTTTAACCCAAAATTATCAATAAGTAAAGAAAGCTTTCTTTCTGTTTTAGTTTTTTTTTCATGTCTTCTGTTTTATATAGTTACCAGACTTGAATTCTCAGAGTAAGGATATTAAATACCAGCAACCAATCATCATATTTTTAATACACAAGGACAAAATTATGTTCTTCCTTCTGCTTTAACACAAGACTAGCTATGTAAATATAATATTGCCGATTAATATTTTATGATATATATTTCTAAAGGTATCACAAGAAAGGAAACCCAGAAGATGGTCACATGATGTATATTCTCCACCAATATCTACCTCCACATGACTTCAGAATAGGACATTTGGTATATTATTTCTCACAGGAAGATTCACGAAGAGAAGATGTCCTATTAGAGATTAAGAAGTTTCACAAGAACTGTTCTTTCTGTGATATGTTTATAAATACGACTAAATGTTAATTTGATTGAAATGTAATTATTTTGTCCTCATTTCATTAGATAAACATTTTTTGTCCTATTGATTGCATTTTCAAAACTTTGAAGGCATAATTTCATTGGGTGACAATGATCAAGAACGGAAACAAACGGAAGTAGAACAAAACCTTTTAGGAATTTTTATTCTCAATCCTCTTCAATTTCGTACTTTATTTTGGCCTTTTTAACTTGTTTGTATTCGAGCCTCACTGATAAATCTTTTGTAGACGAAACGCGCGACTGGCGTAAATACAAAATTTAATCCTGGTACCTACAACAACTGGGTCGATGCCACTGCTGGTGGAGTTTTAATTCCCTGAGGGTATCACCAGCCCAGAAGTCAGCATTTATGTGTTGACATGAATTTTCATTGATATGGTCATTTTTATAAATTAACTGTTTACAAAACCTTTGAATTTAGAAATACTAAGGCTTTTTTTACCTCAGGAATAGATTACCTTAGTTGTCTTTGGTAAAACTTTTAGGAATTTTGGTCCTCGGTGCTCTTCAGCCTCGTACTTTATTTGACCTCTTAAACTGTTTTGGATTCGAGCGTCACTGATGAGTCTTTTGAAGACGAAACGCACGTCTGACGTTAATACAAAATTTAATCCTGGAATCTATGATGATTTTATGTCATATCATATAGTTGCTGATGTTTTTATGTAAATTATACATATGTTTTGCATGAGCGTTCCTGGTGAGAGTGAATACAGAAAAGTACGTCGGGCGCACGAAATTTCTGAAATGTTATATTCTTGGAATATCAACTAGACAACTCAGAATTCACAAAACGATTGCTATTCTTGAATTTGTTATTGGAACCAAAGTAGACAAAGTTCGTAGGAAGTAGAAATGTGTTTCGACCTAGAACAAGAAAGAGCCGTATGCATACATATTGTAACCAACTATACCAAGAGATGTGGTATATTTATTAGAAACAAAATGAACATTTTGAGAAGAACATTGTTATAAACATAATCTCACATAAAAGATAACTTAATCGATCATTCAAAAGTGTAAACACTGTTATCGATGATCACTAAAAATTCTATAACGTACCCTTATAGATACAGCTTCTGGTGTACCTGTTAAATACATGTAATACACTAAGGCGGCATGAATCAGATGCGAATACTTAAAAATTCGGAAAATCTGTAAGAGTATATAAGATCTATAGAGCATCACACCATTTGAATGACCAGCCTAGATAAAAAAAAAAACCTTGTCTTGTCTTTGTTCAAAAGTACTCGGATTGGAACAAAAAAATCTCTGAATCTGACATGATCAAGATACTTTATTTCCTGCAATCAATGACAACAAATTCGTTACGTATTGAGGACGTGATTTTCCAAAAACGATCGCCATTTATTTCAATTGGAATCAACGGTGATCTTCTTCTTGTCGACTTTTTTCTTTATCCATATGAGGCTGGTTTCATACTGGAGCTTCTTAGAAAGATTGTGAAGAAACAAGCATTATCTTCCACGTTCCGCTATATATACATGATGTCCTCGAACTACATAATTAAAAGCTTATTGACTTTGTAAATCGATCTATCCAATCGAACCTTTAATTAGGGGATACAACAGATACAGTTATAAGAACAAACATTTACGTCAAAAGAGATGATTACAACTTCTCAATATTTAATTTTTCCATTTCTATGTAGCAATATTCCTGAAGCACTTATATATGGAAGCAACATTCCTGCACCGCCTACATATGGAGTATAATATCACAGTTGGTGCGATATTTCAGAGCTTGCATTTCCTACCGCGATTTCCTTGCTATACAGATGCTGCTAGCTGAACAACTAAATAAAGAGTTCCAAGTGGTGAAATTGAAATCATCACTTCGAATATTTGACGGACTCATGAACGGCTAGTAAACGTACGGTCGAATTCTATTAAAAGATCTAAAGAATTGTTTGTAGATTACACCGTTTATTATAATGAGTGTGACTTATCGAATAAGACTTATCATCAGGTTTGTACTTTCAACAGCAACACGTCGGTGTCATATGTGGAGCATGATCTGCTCACCACTCTGGGTTATCTACCAGTTTTGATGGGGTTCGTGTTTCCCAGTCTTTTGTTATATATGTTGTGTTTTTGTGTGCTGTTGTTTGCTGCTGTTTGCTTTTTTTGCCATTGGATTGTCAGTTTGTTTTCGTCTTATTAGTATGATTGTCCTTGTAGTATATTTCGCCGTACGTATACAAATGCAAATAATTTTATTAAACCAATCGAGGTGTTCTCTGAAGAAATAATAAAAAGAAACCCTAACAAACTAACAAACTAACAAACTAACACGACAAGGAAATAAAAAAAAGCATGGATTCCGAAAAAATACATCAACATAGCTTCAAGCATTGCATTAATATTTACGGTTTAAAAAATATTCATACGTATATATAATTTAAAGCTTCTGTTTTTTCTTTGTACGTATACTTGACTTTTGTTTTAGTTGTTGTCAAAAATAATTTTGAAATAATGTCTAACATCGCAGCATGATCCTTGTAAGCCAATTTTTTATGGAAATTAATAATCTTCTTCTTTAAACATAAAAACAATCTTCCAAATAAATAGTGTAAGTGTAATATGATTAAACAATTCAGTGTACAACATAACTCTTGACCTATTTTTAATCAGGAAATGAAAAAAAAAGTTCTCCTATAAAAGTACATTACAAGGGAAAACCCTTGTATTCTATATATTTGGACTAAGCAACGTTGTATTCAAGGTTATGAATTTTCCTCCTTTCTTATAGACTTCTTGGGACTGACCATGTTAATGTCGCTACATACGGGTTTTCTTTTAAAATTGTGAATAACCCATTGTCCATAGAAGTGGTTTATCTGTTTCTATTTCAACAGATTCAGTCTGATCAGACTCATAAGTGTTTGATGTACTAATCAATTCACCAAACTTAAGACGTTGTTTATTTAGATTCCATTTAAGACCGGTAGTAAAAACAGATTCACATGGTTCTCCCATGGGTACCAAGCCGCACCAGTCCTCTCGAAAAGAAGATTTAACTGATATTTTGTATGATCCTTCTTTTAGAAGCACAGCAAGGTTATTCTCTGACATTAGATAAATTGGTATTGAGAAGTCAAAATGAAATAATGTGTCAATATTGGCAAAAATTTGATCAAGTCGTCCACCAAAAGCACCTAACACAATAACACAGCTTGCATTCATTTTAAGAAGTTTCATCTTCTCTGCAAGTAATTGTAAAGCTTTTGTAAAGTCTGTATAATTCTGATCAGGTGTTGATACTATTTCCACACCTTTAGTTTCAAAGAATTCCTTAACCCCTGGCCTCATTGAATCAAAGTCGCCAGAAATTAAATCGGGGAGATAACTTTCGTCATTCTTCGATAAATGATCATACAGTTCATTGGTACCACCATCTACCGAAAGCTTGTACACAGATTTATTCCATAGAAACTTAATTAGTTTCAGGTCGGGATTAAGAGGTCTGTTCAGCATAACAATGATGCATTTAGAATTGTTAGACTCCAGTATTCGTAAAGGTTCAAGCAGTTGTGCCATTTTCCCAAGCCAGTCTGAAATGATAAAATAACAGCAAGATACACATTTGTAGTATCTACAATTACGATTAATTTATACTTGAAAAAAGATGTAAGTCTTAAAATTGGTTCTTAGGCTAAACTGCTTTGTATTGTAAAATAAAAATATGATTATACAGGCAAGTGTATTTCCAACCTAAATGAAGCATGATGTCGGTTTTGTAGCAAAAGGAATGATCTATCAAAATTATTGACAGAAGTCCTTTCCATATTTTGTCATGCTGATTGCATAAAGATATTGGTCCATCTGCGGCATGTAAGTACTGTGTACGTCATGTACGTAATATTGCGAAACTGATGACCTACAATCATTTTGGGCATACAAAAGAGAAGTCCTAGAAACTGCATTTGTAGACATATGGGCGTTTTTCAATAACAACGCGAATTCTTGTCCCAGCCACTTAAAAAATAATGTGTTTGATCTTTACAAGTATTTTTTTGTGCAGTCAGTACATTGAATTAGATTTAACATTTTTAAGCAAAGAAACATACTGTTTTAGAGGGCTTAATAAGATATTGATTCCTGAATGGTTCAAAATCACAAAAATGGCATGTCCCTAGACCCCCTGTTCAAAATTCATACTCTAAAATATTGTAAAAAAGGTAAGTAATATAAGTTCTTTAAGTATTCAATAGTATTTGTACAGCCAGTATATTTTGATTAACATTTTTTTACAAAGGATTTTCAATCTTATACATGTAAGGTTTGTCCCTGACATTCCTTACAAAATGTCCATTACAAAACGAAGTCATTAAATTTTGCTACTAAACAGTGTTATCAAATCAATGTTTGCAAGATATATACACATTAGGGTCTTAAAAAAGAAGTGATGCTTTTAAAACGGCAGTTAAATTGTTGGCAAAAAAAAATTGAGCACATCAAATGGACCAGAGTGATACCGTATTTTTGTTAATGTCCACTACGAAAAGAGTCATATCCCCTTCAGTATCTGTTTTTTTAATTATGAAAAAAAATATCAGTGTACAGCTTAGTACGTGCTTTGGTGAATAGAACCATTCTTGTTAATATTGCAATATAGGGATTGTGGGGAAAAAATATAATAATAATATGTGAATATGTCCACTACGAAACGGTCACCTACGAAACAAGTATGGGTGAAAAACATTTCGTAGTGGACACTACCACTACCATGCAGTCGTTTTTTACTGGTTTTTTTTTTTACTATTTTTTTTTTTTTAAATATATTCGTGCAAAACAAATAACAAGGGTTAGTTTCATGTAATTTTTTTCAGTATGTTTTATCAACATAGGATATTAGGGTTGATGTCAACTATGAAACTTTTTGTCCACTACGAAACGGTTGTGTCAACTACAAAACTCATCAAAATGTCCACTACGTAACATGAGTTGAACCTTCATATCTGAAGTGCTGTCTAATCTTTATCGATAAAAAATGGTTCTTCAAATGTCCCCTACGAAACAGTCCATGAATTATGAAAATAATATCATTTTAAAGAGTATTTAAGATTGCACTTTTTATTTACAAACAGGTCTATAATAGAGGTATTCAAAATAACTCTTGAAATAAAATTTTAGACAAGTTGATTTTCCATTTTTTTTTTTTATGTCTGAAATTCACACTTTTATTGAAAAACGCCAACATATATTGCAATATACATTATGATCAGACTATTTGAAGATCTTTAGAAATGGAATCACACGGGTTTACTTAACTTTAAAAAAAACAATCTTCACTTTATACCTTAAAAATTAAACAAACAAAAAATACATAATCGAAGAAAGCAATTCAGTTAATATTAAGAAGTATCTCTTCATCTTTATATCTTTACATTAAAGAAACTGTATTACTATTGACGGCTATAAGTTACATGTTCATTGAATACACATATTCTCTAGCCTTAATGTAACTCTATTGTAATCTATGACCCCCTTGGGCCCGCCTCTGAGATTCAAGCCAAAAGCCTATAATCCATTAATTGTTTTTGATTGCCGTCTACATCAAAAAGAAGATGTGGTATTGAAACAACTCTTCGCAAGAGACCAGACGACACAAAAATGAACAACTATAGGTTCCCGTACGGCCTTCAACAATGAACAAAGCCCAAACCGCATAGTCAGCTAAAAAATAACACAGAAATGACAAATGTAAAACAATTCATAAGAGAAAACTGACAGCCTAATTTTTGCAAAAAATAGTGAACACAAAAATATATATGGGTCATTTTCAAAAAATGTCGAATTTTGAAATTGAAAAATTTATTAAAAGTTACTTATTCAAACAACCCTCTACATAAGCAAATCAAAACAAACAGTACTTTAAGAACAACATATTAAAAGATGCAATCTTAATGATATCATACAAGAATGTCTTGAAACATTTTTTGTTCGGTGGTACAATATTTTGTCTATCCTGTTACCATTTTCAAAAGAAATTTTGGGTTATTAAGGAAAGGTTTAGATAAAAAGTTAAGCTTGTTTTACGTTACCAATTAGATGGTTTTCAAGAGAATAAACTTCTATATATATTCATTCTGTAAAATAATAGATTATTTGCCAATTTTCTAGGTTGTACTGAAAAATGGCTCTTAAAATTGGTTTTCAAAGGTTGTAAAAATTACCACCAGTAATGCAAGTCTAAGATAGCAATTTATATTGTTCGGCCTTTTTTCACCCTTTCAAATAAACCCAACATCAAGTAAATCCCTCATAAGTTAATTTACTTTTCTCTTTATTTCGTTGGTAACAGGAACGTACGTTTCTGATATATCACTATATAAAAGTCTATCCTGTTACCTTTTTGTCTATCCTGTTACCGATATCAGTATTGCACCTGAAAATGCTTAATTGGGAAGATTAAGACGTTATAACCTTAAGGTGAGTTCAAACAATGAAATATTTCATTCGTTTTCCACCTACATGTTAAGATAAAAAATTTAACGACGTTTTTGTCTATAATTGTCTATCCTGTTACTGTAACCATAGCAACCATAGTAACAGGATAGACATAACAGGATAGACAAATTTCTTCGTTTTTGATTGCTGTTGTGAAATAACTACTCCCTTTGGTGAAGTGATTATGGTTTTCTATTGTGAATTTGGTTTCCAACACGTTATTGCACTTTTTACAACCATACTGCTAGTGTAATTAATCAAAATGGTTGGTAACAGCATAGACATGAAAAAAAGTACGCTCTATTTTTTTCACTAAATGTCTTGAAATTTCTTTTCTCTACACTGTCGTTCAAGAAACGAGGCGTTTTAAATGTAAAGATTACTTTGCATTTTTGAAATCAACACTGACTGATTCAATATTCATAGGGAGAATAATTTAACGACTGATTTAAGTAGCGGTAACAGGATAGACATGAACCTCCTGTACGCTGATTGAATTTAGTTTGTAGATAATCTGTTACATACAATGATAAAGAAGCTACCTTTTTTCGTTAGAATTATAATTAACGTTCTTAAAAAGTCCCTTTTGCAGATATCAAGGCGATCAGAAAATCGGAAAAAAATCATTTGAAATGTGTTTTTCTGACAATGTACGCACACAAATACCCCCAAAATCGGACTTAAATGCAGTTTAATCTTATCAAAATAGATGTAAGGTGTGTTTATTATTAATGTTCTGAATCACAAATCCGACAAGCTTTCATTTAAACCATTACAACTGAAATTTCCATTAGAAATAAAAAATTTAGCATGGGTGTACTGAAAATTCGACATTTTTTGAAAATGACCCATATAACCACTGATTACAAGCTCCTGGCTTTAGAATTTGGCGGGATTGAACATGTTAGCGGGCACCTAACCCACCCCTAACCGTACATTGATTGTCGTATGGTAAACATTTTCTAAAATGCTATCAAATTAGATATTCGGACGTGTGTATCTGTATGCTCATATTTGCATCTGTCGAGTTAATGTATTTCTACCAATTCAACTTTCGTATTCATAAAGATTTTTTTTTACATGTACAAAATACCTCCAAAAGTGTTTCGACAATACAACGGATATTATGGGTTGCTGTCTGCATGTTATGGTGGTAAATTATTAATTTTTTAAACATGCATATTGGTTATAATCATATCAAAGCATTATTTCATACACGCAAAATTCATTGACAAACGCAATATTGTGTCAACGAAGCGTACAGTATAAAAAGGTGTAATGACAACGAAGAGTACACAACATGAAAATAAAGACACTTTAAAACGTGTATTTTTTTTTGTTTCTAGACACAACACAAACATACGACCTTTATAAGTTTGTAAATTTTAACTATGAAATTTTCAAAAATGTATGTTATAAAAACTATGAGGTACAACAAGAAACATTAAGTTTTGAATATTTAAAAATACCAAGCACGTTTAAATATCATTGATATCGTCGTGCGTTATTTGATGTTTGTATATAAAAATTCCACATATTTGAAAAAACCTTTTAGTAACTAATGAGTATTATGGCAAAGAATATATTGGAGCAAAATATCCGAAGAATAGATATTGGATTTTCTTTAAAAGTATTAATTTCTTACTGTCTGAACTCAGTGTTACACGATGTGTTCGATTCGAACGCGTCAACGTCCGGTTTCATCTGTATCGGGGTTATACAGGGTGATTTTGATATATTTTGTAATTTTTTCTGTCATGGTTTCTCACATCACTGCATATTGATAAAATTTCCTTGAAAAATATATATACACATAAAAACTTGGGCTTTACTTTTTTGTCTAGTGCCAACTGGACTGACCATATAAGAGATATTTATACTAAAGCCATCAAGCGCATTAAAATATATATATATATATATACTGATCCATTAAACAAAAATTGACATAGCTTTACCAAAGAACTCTATTTTGCCTTTATTAGACCATAGATATAATAGTCATCTATGATTAGATCCATTTTTGAGTTTGGGAACATTATTTTAGGATAACTGTAAAAAAAGGTGTTTTTGAAGAGTATATTTACACCATGTCTGAAAATACCATTATAGCAGGAACATGATTTATATATTAACGTTAAATCTGGGAACAGTATATCTAACATATATGTTCCTGGTTAATATATGTGGTGGTGTTTAACGACCTTGACTGGCTATACAGCCCTCGCACGGTCGGATTCCTGGTTAAATATACTGTTTCCAGATTATATAGACAGTTGTCCCGGTTTTCATAAATGTCGTAAATTGACACTCATACATCACAGGCACTTGTCTCAGAAAAAAATTTCCCATATACCTTAATATAACACGTGTTATATAAAGGTATAAGAGGGGAAAAAAATTCTGAGACGAGTGCCTGTGTCATACATGTATGCAAATAAATAAAAAAATAAAATAAAGGCAAAGCAAAGCATTGAAGCAAAACTTGAGCCCTATTCAACACATAAACTAATCCCTACCTTCTTAAAGGTTCTCATCAGCTGTGACCTCTATAACACATGTTATGATTATGATATATATGTGATGGACGTATTGTTTTAGTATTTAAAGAACAAGTGGAAACTATTGGCAATTTGGGCCGAGTTTAAAAAGTACGAGTTTGTACACATTTGGTACGAATTTGTCAGTTCAATATGTCTTTGATGTAAACAAACAGGAGAAGAACAACACATGCCAGTGTAAACAAAGAAGAAAATGTGTAACAATTTAAAGATGACATTTTTTCCATGCGGCTAAGTACTAAACTCTTAAAATATTCATTATGGGCTGTGTACTAGGATCAAAGAAACACGGTGTGTAAATTATTTATAATACATGTAATAAGGATGTTGACTGTTGTTATGTAAATGAGTCCTTAAGTTTTAACAGATAGTTTAATATTTTACCTGACAGTAAAGTCCAAGACACACGTTCTTATGTCTCCATCACATGTGTAAAATATGTTTATCCTGTTCTAGATTCAGTACTGATATATATCATTATAGAGTTATTTAGTCGTTTCTGTCTCCCTACAAATCTCCTCTTCAAGGAGCACCTTCCTTTAAATTTTAAGAGATCTTTTAAAAATAAATACTGTTGAATATTAGTTAAAACATCCAATAGCAAACGTTGATATTCTACATCAATATAGGAATCAGTTAGATCAAACTATATTCCTTTAATGTTAGTTAAAGCAAATTCCCATGTACAGGGATATTCAGTGACTCCCTTCTATTACAGATCCAACAGTACCTAGATGTGCAGGAAATAATTATCCTAGAAATCCAGCTTATGCCAACCAACCACAAATGAATCCAGGTAAGACTTCAATAAGTATTAATAAGATATGATGCAAAATGCAGAAGATACCATACATTAATTTTGCTATCTTTTTTACTCAAATTCATAGTTCATGTTGTTGTTATTTATTAAAAGAAATCTAGAAATACAAAAGGAAAAATGTACATTAAGTCACAAAATTTTAGTCTCAAGTGATGAAATTTTAGTCTTGATTTTTGCATCTATATATATGTACAATGTATACCGATCTCCCTTTTACACTTACCTTTATACAATGCCTTTTATTCATTCAAAGATTTTTCATGGCAGGTGCGGATCCAGCCATTTTAAAAAGGGGGGTTCCCAACCCAGAGTAAAGGGGGGGTTCCAACTATATGCTCCCATTCAAATGCATTGATCGGCCAAAAAAAGGGGGGGTTTCAACCCCCGGAACCCCCCTTGGATCCGCCACTGCATGGACAAATTGTATCTTTTACCTATATATTCATTGTTTTTCCTGTATTTTGTTGCTTTGCCACTGAGAGGAAAACAAAATTCATCAAAGATACCTGTCTTACCTTTACAATTTGGTTTGCCAGACTGGCTTTTCAGCTACACAATACTTATTAGTTGTGTCACATCAAAAGAGTTTGAAGACCAAATAAAATCATTAGAAACCAAACATTCCTAAGAAATTGCTCAAACTACAGGTACATAGAAGGTAAACAATTTACACATGTTAAATTCTGTTACAGCTGGACCAGTTAATGTACCTGTAGGTATGCATGGTGGCAGGGATCACATGGGAGAAGTTATTGTTGCTGGTAAGATATTATTGAAAATATTTACACAACATAGATATTTTATACGGATTCCATACACAACAATCCCTCTTGTGCAATAATTATTAAAAGTGATGTTTAATGTTCCAAGGAAATGCATCATGCAGAAGGTTTGATTCCAATAATGCGTAGGAATTTTTTTTTTAAATATAAGAAAAGCTCTATTTTATAACTCAGGTAATTTCCTGGTTTTAGTATCAGAATGTAAATTATGAGAATTGAATAGACTTTTAAATAATTTTACAAGAATGTGAAAACATTCACTGTGCACATAATTTACTATAAAAACTAGACTATGATGAAATGTGCTTGGTTCAACATGTTCAATGCCTTTTAATCCTAATAAACAAAAAAAATATTATTTTCTACAAACATGACCAAATAAAATACATAGAAAAAAATAGTCTAGTTTCTACTCTAAGTGAGACAACTCTGATGAACTTTTGTATAACTTTAAATCACTGGAATTTAAAAGATAGGCAACCACAGTAATTTGAGTAAGTACAATCATTGAAAATTGAGATAAATGCCCTTAAAATTTTTAGAATAAAGAAATCAAGGACAACCTTTCCTGACAATTAGACATGGGATATACGTCAGTTAGAGACTAATAAAAAACTAAAAAAAACGTACTCTAAATATCATGAATTTGAAGAATAGACAGATGTCTGTCCAACAGGTCAAACTTGAACTGGTATAGACTAAAAATAAATGTCTTGAATAAAGGAGTAGGTTCAGTAAGACCCCTTTTTGGCCCCAAAATATAGCAGTTTTAGAAAATTGTGAAAATGTAATCGTTAAGATATTTATTGAAAAGTAGAATGCTTCTGCTTCATAAATATGGGCTGTTTTTGACAATGCAATGCACATATATCGGGTACTAGCATCCTTAAGTCATGCTAAGTTGCTGAAATCTTCACAATCTTAGCATTTTAGTTAAATTTTAGACGGTTTCCGTCTTAAATGAAAGTGGCTGCATTGAATTCGTGTTCATTCATAATATTGAAATGTAAGTTGTATTTGATGATAATATATAATATATATAAAGGTTGAGGATGAACAAGGATGCGGCCACTTTCATTTTTGACAAAAACCATCTGAAAAGTGACGATTTTTGGCATATTTGATAGATTTTTCATATTTAAGCTTGAATAGGAGCGTTTTTAATGACTTAATCAGTTAAAATCTTTCACATTAACTAATTGAATCAATTGAAATAGACACTTGAGTGTTTAAAAAGTGTATGAAATCTTTCGTTAGATGAACTTGAAAATTGAGGCCAAAATCGGCCCTTATCGGTCCGGACCTACTCCTTTAAAAGAGATCATGAATAATCTGCAATTAATGCCAAAGTTTGGAAATGTAAAAAAAATCTTAAGATATAATAAGAGACAAATGGCTTTGTTATGGTATAAAGGTAATAGCCTGTTTAAAAGAAATAATTTTGTCTATTTTCAGGAGCCTTGTTGGGCCATGGAGGTTATGGTGTAGGGGGATTAGGACCCACAATGCATAACCCTATATCTGGTGGCTATGGCGATATGTTCTAAACCTTGTTATTGCGTCATTTGATGTGATCATTTACATGTAAACAAAGGGTATAATTATATGATGTGTTCTTATTCAGGATTTAAAGCAATAAGGGTATATTTTTTCTAGCTTTTATTGATAAATGTAGATTTATTTTCTAGATCTGATGTTGCTTTTATGTGTTTTCAATGTTTTGATAGGATACACTTATGATTATGTTAAGGTAGATGGCATAATCTATAGTGTAAGCACAATTTTTATACTTTGTCTTAATTAAGTTTATATCATGCTGTATTATTTATAAAAATGTCTTAGTGTGGATCTCAAAGCTCTATTCAAGCTACAGGTTGTGCAAAACTGTCAGAACTTTATGCTTTGAACTATACTTGAAAAAACTACTGAATATTAATAGAAATAAATCTTAATAATAGAGGCTCAACTTTGGAACAGAATTTGTGAAAATATCTCTTAAAATAGGCTTTCATGATGGTTTACATGTAGCTATTTAAACTGCTAAAGTCAATTTGATGACATGTATATAACTGCTTAAATTTATGATATTTTGATTCTGCTTGATAGTAATTTTATTGTCAATCAAACCACATTTTCTTAACGTACAATGTATATTTAGACAATAAATATGAAAATTAGATTCATCTAATTCTTAGATTGTTTAAATTGTTAAATTTCCTATACACTTCTTTTTTTACTAAAATTATCTGAGTTATCTCTCCTTACATGAAAAAGGTTATAAAAATTGAAAAAAAACAAAAATTGTTATGTATTTGTAAAAACAGTCTTTATAATAGAAAAAAAACCCAAATGATATCCGAAAATATTACAAAACAATCACATTTTGTCTCAAGATAATCATATTTCATAAAAGATCTCGCTCGGGTGATTGTTTTTGAAATTAATATATTCTCATAACTTTCTCTTTTTTTAGTTCATCTTTTTTTGTATGTTTATTTATATTTTGTAGGCTCTTTGTCAGCAAAATTATATATTTTGTTAAATCATATTTTGTTTAACAGTTTAATCTTTGTAGTTACTTGTAAAGTTGTTAAATTATAAGATATTGTACATCACTGTTAGTACTTTCTAACTGTTATATATACTGTATATTTATCTGTTTTTATCTTTTTATAAAATTAATATCTCTTTAATTTGTTCTTTTTAATTTACTCAATAGAAAAGACCATTGCCTCATGTATTTCTTATCTTGCAAATATTGTTTATGAATCTTCATATAAAAGTTGAAATTATGCAAGTAAAATTTAAAAAAATGATTTTAGGTGAATAAAAGAAAATTTATGTGCCAGGATACTTATCTTGTACAATCTTTATTGCTCAATAGCTCAATATTAAGGCAGAACCAAATGAAACCAAAATGTGATACATGTTCCGTGGAAGGTCCTTATTTATAAATAGATTGTACTTTGTTACTGGTGAAAAAATCATGATTGCCAGTCTGAGAGGATTAATTTAAAATTTATTGGAAATTTTAGTTAGCTTTTCTTTTTAGAAACAAGTGGCTTGAAATGATAACAAAAAAATCAGAAATTTTCCTTATATAAGCTCGGAGTTATATAAGTTTAGGTACATGTATGGTTCTGAGTAAAGTCCAGTAGGGCATCAAGGCATTAAAAGAGAGACAACAAAGAAAGGGATCTCTAATATTAGACATGGTAAATTACGGGAATTGACAAACAGACTATTGGTACGATTATCACTGATCTCAAGAGCTATTGAACCATTTCATACCAAAGTCGACAGAAGTGTTTATATGTTATTACTTCGATTCTGAAAAGTATACTGGAATTGTTTTTTGGGCCATAAATCCAGGTGAGTTTTTCATGCTATTAGTGGCCTCTAGACCTTGTTCATATTAATAAAGCTGTAGTATTAAGGGATTTCTTGCTAAAATAAGATTATATAATTATAGTGTATTACAACTCCTTGATCTGCAATATGTAACTTCTAACAATGGCCAACATAACTATATTATTCAATATTGATTGAAATTAATAAATCAGTTTCTCATAAATATTTGATAGTGCTTTGATTATATTAAACCATTATAAATCTTAGAGATAAAAAACACAGTTCATAGAGGACACACTCTCTTGTAGAGAGTTGTCTCATTGAAAGTCATACCAACATCTTGTCATATCAGTATAATATATAGATTGTTATGAACTTTTTCAGTTTTGATGGGGGGTAGGATCTTTATTGGGTCTTAGGGATCTGGTGTTAAGTTCGGGATTGACTATTTCGGGATCCGGGAATTCTCATTTCGAATATCGGGATTTAAATATATTTAAATTCAGGACCTCGTGTTTTTAAGCCCGGGATATCGGGATCAGGACCCCTCCTACCCCCCCCCCCCCTAGTTTTATGTTTGAGCTATTATGGTTAAAAGTTTGTATTTAATCTGTAAGTCCATATCAAAAACATATATGTAACTTAACGTCAGAAATGAACAATAACAACCACTTACCGACAAGCTCCTGACTTCGGACAGGCACATAAAGAAGTTGACGGGGTTAAAAATATTTGTGAGTGCTCATCCCTCTCTTAATCTGTTATAACCGCTCAACATAAGAACAAACTGCAAAAATCAGTTGTAATTGTCTCATTGGCACATATATCACATCTTCCTATATCTAATAACCCGAAAGATTGACACAAGGCTTAAAACATAAAAAAATAGATATAAAGCATCGAAAGTTGCTGAACTCTAGTTCAAAGCCAATAACCACAAATAAATGTATTGCAAGCCTACATTTTATGCTTGGGCAATCTTTAGTGTGTTTTAACAAAAATCTTTTTATAATAAAACATCCACGATAGTAGCTGGTTTTCAATGCTCATCTTTATTTTGGATCATTTGGTTCAGAGAGTATGAAGTTATATATTTATCTTACGCTGAAGTGGCATTTTTGAAATTCGATCCTAATAGTAACTCTAGTTGGCCTTTCTTTACATCTTGTTTTCTGTCTTAAATGCACAGATAAATAATTGGTATTGGCAATACTACTTAACCATTGGAATCCATGGAATGAAGTTATATGATTCTAAATAATAAATAGATAATCTTAATATAATTTATTGTTAATTAATGTGACAAATGAATACAATTGTAAACATATTACATCAACACCTTAGCATGTTACAATTTAACAGGGGAACTTTGTATTAAAAAGTATTGTAATATTTGGTGAATAGGTAAACGAATAGAACAACTTAAAACACGTTATATCTAAATATCTTTTACAAAACCAATTACCAATTGCTCGAATAGAAAACAATTATGATTAGCAATGAGGACCCGAATTCCGAAAGGTTTTTCTAAATACAGCTATGGTCATCTATAACTAGGGTTAAAAATCCTAAATATTTCGTACAATTTATAGTTAACTGGGCTAATGATACCTTGGGCAGGACCCTTTTTTCTTGTAAAGAAAATAAGAATCGATTTAAACCGTTTAAGGAAAAGGTACCATCGAAATCGTTAGGTAACTCGCTATAGTGTCATAGGCGTGAATTGTGGTTATTGTCCCATATATCGGCATTTTTTGCCATTTTCATCTTCATTTTTGCAAAGGGACAGTAGCTATTTAAAAATGATCAGTAGGATAACATCTTCTGAAATGTCACATAGTTTCGATATCAAGAGAGAGTTTTACCATAAGATACTGATTTTAACAAGTTTTAATATACTTTGTAAAAACAGCGAGAAGATAAAGAAAAAACGATTGTCAAAGTAGTTGCATGAATTCCCCCGTAGTAGTATACATCAAAAGACACAATGAGTAAGACGAATGATAAAGTTAACATTAAACGTTTGTAAATGATCATTGTTGAAGATGAGAATAACATGGCTCTTTAGAGCCTCATGTTTATATTCTATACATGATGATTTGTTCATAGATTATCATGCTTTGGTTTTTTGTTGTTGTTAGTTTTGGTAAAGCCAATAAGGATTCACAGCCTTTGTTCTTTGACTGCAAGAAAATTTGTTGCAAAGAGACGGCTACAAGGAGTGTTCAATAATACGAAACAGACATATAATTTCTGTAATATTGGTATTTCACTAAAAAATGTAGTACCTAATACTGTAAAGAATCTATTTCATGTGGATATCTATCAACAAAGGCGGCAAAACAAGTGTTAATGTAATTTATGTAGATACAGACACAATAACATCTTACTTTGTCTAGCGATCATAGCACTCGTTTGACAGGCATTATATAATTAACGGTCTTAAGTTGTCAGGAGTTTCTGAAGACTCTGTCTCTTAATAAAACCTGTAATTTGATTTGGTGAGAATCCAATTCTTAACCAATTACGTAAAGACATATTGTATTTTCTCCACGATTTATTGAGAATGGAACCTAGGGAACACACACGTAAGTATACATTACATATTTGTTACCTCTTTATTTTGTGTGCTTTGTCAAAAAAATGTCAATCTGTAGTCATCAGTTTTATGCATAATCAATCAAGGAAATTCTTTCAAAAGTGAGGATAATTGAAACAGATGAAACGCAAGCTTAGTTATAACTGTAGTGTTAATTTTATCAATGATTGCAGAAATTTTTCCGGTTGCACGAAATTTAATGAATTATTAGGAACTAGTAATATATTAAGATATTTTGTATTGATATATAAGGGTTGCTATGTAATATTGAATTTATTTATCTTTTTGGGTAGTCTATCTTTCTGTAGTACAGTAGCAACGCATTTTACAGGTGTGCAACTGTATTCAAGCGAGCCTTACTTTGCGTGTTTAGTTTCCTAGCTAATTTCGCCTTTCAAATAAAGTACAATTGATTTTATTCTGTAAAAAAATATGGTTAAAGGGAATTTTTAATAATACATGCGAATAATTTTCGAAGCATTTGTGTTACACGCCAAGAAAGTGTACATAGATTCAACACCACAAGTGTTTATATCATCATTCATGTAATTAGCCAAAGTTACTTCCACTTTGCACTAGAAATATCATTCTGATTGCTCTTTGATGAGTTTATAGTTGTATTGCAGCAACAAAGATAGATTGGTATTTATTTTTAACAGACAACACTTCAGTCATTGACACATATAGTAACACTTAAGAAAAACACACTAAGCAAATTAGTGAACACAAAACCCCGCCCAAACCCCATCAAACCCATCATGTTTACTATTAGTTTATTTGTTGTTGCACTTGTGTTATCTCTATCTATTATATCGTGATTTCAAGTCTGTATTTATATTCAGAGTACCGGTATATTATTTATTGTACCTTCCACAAGCCCTATCATCGAGATTGAAATAGGAAAGTGTCAGATTTATAAAAAAAAAACCTTCCACTTCTTATATATGTGCATTTTTTCATTCAGAGACTGGTGTCCTATATTCCATCATATCTTTTTCTTTTTTCTTTTTTTTTTTTTTTTTATTAATTCGGGAAATGAATTTTTTATTGCAGATCATGCTAGTCTCTGTTTACATTTTATAATTAAGAGTTTTACATAAGATACAGACACTTGTCTGTTGTTAAAGACAGGATGTCGTTTGTACTCTATAAATGTGTGTTGTAGGGTTTCTGTAGTCCGTTTTACAAAAAAGCTTACGACTAAGATTGATCGTAAGTCATGAACAAATCAGTATACTTACGACCAACCTTAGTGGTAAGTTGTTTTGTGAAACCGACTCCTGTTTCATTGACGACTAACTCCTTTTAATAGCACATTTTTTCAAAAGGTCCCAGTGAACTCTTCTTATCACTTGTCCCTCGTCCGTCGTCATCCGTTAGCTTTGTCAACAATCTTCTCCTCTATACATTTGTAGCTAAACAGAAACTACATGTAAATGTATGTTCGATGATCATATAAAAATCTAATAATTTAAAGATTTAAATTTACAAGTGTTTCAATTGAATCTTGTGTTTTAACTTCGTAGTACTGACACACTTTTATAGACAATTTCATTATAAATATTTTCTTATAAAAAGAATATTGATTATTTCCATAAATATTTATCATCCGTGCGAAATATAATATTTTATATAAATTCCATGATATTTCTATTTTGATACTGACATGGAGTAATCAAATAATATGTATACCCATTTTGTGAAATAAACTCCTCCAACAATTTCGAATCTAAAAGCATTCAATCTTTGCAAAATGTGTTTACTACATTGTATATACATAGAAAATGTGTTCCTCCTATTATATATTCATTTCGGATATATTTTGCAGATTAGAAAGAAGCTGAAACTTCGTGATTTTTAGATGAAATATACATAAAATTTTGACCAATATGTCATTCCTTGGCCCCGCGACCATCTGTAGATACAATAACCCGGGAATATCTGCGATGTTTGTTTCCTTTCACCACATCTCCTTTATAAACAAGAAACAAATTGATTATATGTAAATTTAATACCTGTAGCATTTTTATTTTGCATTCAACTCAACAAGATATAATTACTTTTAATCAAGTGTTAACCTTGATTAACAATGTTGCAGTGCCGTTCACGGAATATCTGAAAATATCTGTCCAGGTTTGTTTGTTTTTTTCGTTTTTGTTTGTTTGTTTTGCCCTTAAATTTTACCAGTTTGACTATTCCTATTTAGGCAGCAACCATTTGATTTTCTTGGGGGGGCTATGGTTTTTTTTGGAAAAAAAAGTTTGTTTCCAGTATTTGGAGAAAAAAATAATTTGTTTTTGATTCTGAGAAAAAAAAATTGTTTGTTTCACCCTCAGCTGCCATTATATGTAATGCTATAATTGAAAGAAAAAAATTGTTTTCGGTTTGTCGCTAAAAAAATAGATTGTTCTTCGCCGAAGGCGAAAAAAAAAGTTTGTGCAGAAAAAAAAACCATAGCCCCCCCCCAGAAAATCAAATGGTTGCTGCCTTAAAGTATCTCAGACTCATTGCAAGTTTGATATGACGTTTTACTGATACCATTAATGTAACAAATATTGTGACTTCAGCGTTTTGTTGTTATTAAGAATATTTAGTACTAACACAAGAATAAAAAAAAGTTTCATTCATGAGAAAACAAGCATCTATTTAGTGACATAAAATTATGGAAGCTGCAGAAAACACACCAGTTTGAAGAGAAATATTGATTAATGTGTAGTTATAAAAATGTAATACAAGGACGTAATATATAGACTATGCATGACGTTTTTTTTTTTAAAGATAACATATTAGATGTACTTATTTTTAAAGATATTTATGACATTTTTGTTTGTTTTCTGTAGAACCTAATAAATATAGAGTTCAGTTGGTTTACAGTGGTAAGTTTGTCATGTTTAGTTTCCCAGCATGTCTTTAGCTTTATGTTTGGTTGAGAAATTCTCAGTCCCTTGCGTCGACAACATCGCCAGCATTATAATTTGTGTTCTTCCCTTGTTGGCTTAGTTTGAAGCTAATATATAGGCGTGAATATGATTAATGTTTACAGCTTTTGAGGCAATGTTTACTAGAGGCTACGTTCACCCTTAGACCCAAGTTTGTAGGCGTGAATATGATTAATGGTTATAGCTTTTGAGGCAATGTTTACTAGAGGCTACGTTCACCCTTAGACCCTAGTTTGTAGGCGTGAATATGATTAATGTTTACAGCTTTTGAGGCAATGTTTACTAGAGGCTACGTTCACCCTTAGACCCAAGTTTGTAGGCGTGAATATGATTAATGTTTACAGCTTTTGAGGCAATGTTAACTAGAGGCTACGTTCACCCTTAGACCCAAGTTTGTAGCCGTGAATATGATTAAAGTTTACAGCTTTAATTTTGAGGCAATGTTTACTGGAGGCTACGTTCACCCTTAGACCCAAGTTTATAGGCGTGAATATGATTAATGTTTACAGCTTTTGAGGCAATGTTTACTAGAGGCTACGTTCACCCTTAGACCCAAGTTTATAGGCGTGAATATGATTAATGTTAACAGCTTTTGAGGCAATGTTTACTAGAGGCTACGTTCACCCTTAGACCCAAGTTTGTAGGCGTGAATATGATTAATGTTTACAGCTTTTGAGGCAATGTTTACTAGTGCTACGTTCACCCTTAGACCCAAGTTTGTAGGCGTAAATATGATTAATGTTTACAGTTTTTGAGGCAATGTTTACTAGAGGCTACGTTCACCCTTAGACCCAAGTTTATAGGCGTGAATATGATTAATGTTTACAGCTTTTGAGGCAATGTTAACTAGAGGCTACGTTCACCCTTAGACCCAAGTTTGTAGCCGTGAATATGATTAAAGTTTACAGCTTTAATTTTGAGGCAATGTTTACTGGAGGCTACGTTCACCCTTAGACCCAAGTTTATAGGCGTGAATATGATTAATGTTTACAGCTTTTGAGGCAATGTTTACTAGAGGCTACGTTCACCCTTAGACCCAAGTTTATAGGCGTGAATATGATTAATGTTAACAGCTTTTGAGGCAATGTTTACTAGAGGCTACGTTCACCCTTAGACCCAAGTTTGTAGGCGTGAATATGATTAATGTTTACAGCTTTTGAGGCAATGTTTACTAGTGCTACGTTCACCCTTAGACCCAAGTTTGTAGGCGTAAATATGATTAATGTTTACAGTTTTTGAGGCAATGTTTACTAGAGGCTACGTTCACCCTTAGACCCAAGTTTATAGGCGTGACTATGATTAATGTTTACAGCTTTTGAGGTAATGTTAACTAGAGGCTACGTTCACCCTTAGACCCAAGTTTGTAGGCGTGAATATGATTAATGTTTACAGCTTTTGAGGCAATGTTTACTAGAGGCTACGTTCACCCTTAGACCCAAGTTTGTAGGCGTGAATATGATTAATGTTTACAGCTTTTGAGGCAAAGTTTACTAGAGGCTACGTTCACCCTTAGACCCAAGTTTGTAGGCGTGAATATGATTCATGTTTACAGCTTTTGAGGCAATGTTTACTAGAGGCTACGTTCACCCTTAGACCCTAGTTTGTAGGCGTGAATATGATTAATGTTTACAGCTTTTGAGGCAATGTTTACTAGAGGCTACGTTCACCCTTAGACCCACGTTTGTAGTGTAATTTTTGTTGCTTTAATGTAAGTTTTCTGTGCAATGCTTTTCTTGCTTTAGTAAGTGTTCTCGTCTAATTTTGAAACACAATCGTCATATAAGAAAGAAAAGACAGACGAAAAAACAAACCATCCATACCTATATATACACATGGAAAAAAGTATTGCAACACCTTGATTTTTTAAAACTTGAAAAGTCAGCCTCTTTTTTTTGGATGAAATATAATAAAATACATTTGTATGTGTATAATATTATTGAAACATAGTTTATGGTAACATTGGCATTGAAACGAACAAAAAATGTTTGAAAAAAAAATGATTTATATAACCACAATTTTAATTACAAAATGAAGTGTTTTTTGTACAAAAAAATGCATTTTACAACTTTCACTGTAGTCGAACTTTACAATGTCAGACATTTCAAAATTAATCTTCAGATGACTGTTCACATCATGGTTGATCGTTATACGCCAAAGAATTAGTACTCTGTGCGCAGCCTCCATTCAAACGGATAACCGCAACTAAACGTCTTCTGATTCCTGTCATAAATCGACAAATTTGTTGCTAAGGTAGCAGTAACCATTTCTGATGAAGGACATTTTTTATTTCATGATGTGTTTGAACTGGGATGTCCTTTCGCGCACTTTCCGCAAAATAGTGTCCCAAATATGCTCGATATGGTTCAAATCCGGGCTACGATCGGGCCAAGGAAGATGAACCGAATTCCATATGAACATTGGATCTTCCTCCATGATTCTAATTTTCAACTTTGGCGAGCTCTGCACTACATTGGATACGGAAAACTGTGTGTCTGGTCGTTAGCAAAGGTCTCCGAAATGGTCTTATCGCACGATAACCAGTAGCGATGAGTTGATCTCGAACAGTTTTTGTTATAAGTCTCCTGTATGGCCACCACTCTCTTTTTAGGATTGTCTTGTATGTAATGGGCTTCCTTCTGACCAACCTTCATTATGCTTGATTTTCCCTAGCAAATGGTATAGGGAGTCTACATTATCTCGGACGGTCTTAAACAGCGTTTATTGCCTGATTTTTATTCTCAAAACGACTTATAGTGGAATGGTGATGACCAACAATACGTGCAGTTGTTACAGCGACATCCCTGCTTCTCTTATGCTGATAATTTGCCATCTTGCTGCAGTTAAGAGTTGTCAAGGACTCATTACAAGGTGTCAATCACATAACTTTAAAAACTTGGTTATTTAAAGTGTTGAAAACAATGGGGATAAAAACACATGTTTTTCTGTTTACGGGTACAGTAGCTGCATGTGCAGATAAAAACTTATCGAGTCGATATTTATTGATTAAACTCAGGTGATACTTAAATAATGTTTCACTAGTTCTATTTTACCAAACTATATCACAAAAAAATAAAAAAGTGTTTTTTTAATTTCAATTTCAATTTGGTGTTGCAATACTTTTTTCCATGTGTATATAATTGCTTACACCCACTTAACTTGAACTTTGGTGGATAGTTTTCTCATAGGCAACCATACTACATATGACGATAACTGTTCCCGGACCATATACCTTATGTGTATATACTACATATGACGATAACTGTTCCCGGACCATATACCTCATGTGTATATACTACATATGACGATAACTGTTCCCGGACCATATACCTCATGTGTATATACTACATATGACGATAACTGTTCCCGGACCATATACCTCATGTGTATATACTACATATGACGATAACTGTTCCCAGACCATATACCTCATGTGTATATATAGGCTGCAAAGTAATTCATTGTATATCAAAAGTATAGATTGAACAGCTTCTAACCTACCAATATAAAATTTCACATCTCAAAACCGATTTCTAATTGAGGAACAATGCATTTTAAGGTAGCACAATACAAAGATTTTTCATCCCCAATCAGACATCTTAAAACTGATGTAATTCCACTCATCTTTCTTTAAATTTTATAAAATGAGGTACCAAAAGAAAGAAGAAGGATTAATCTTTCAAATTGTGATAATTTCATTATGACATAATTATTACATCATTAATTGTTATGTAATTAGTTGCCATATTGTGATATCTATACTTGAATGAATTTAGCTTCTTTGTTATTCATAGCATCCCAAAATATTTTATAGATTCTTGCACAACACAGTTTGACCTCCAAAACTGTGTCTCAGATTTTTCCTATTGTATTTCATTCTCTTATAAATCTTCAATGAAGTTTGCAACATCAATTCATAAGAGACCACTAAATTCAATTGGGTATAAAATTTGTTCTATTGATGTTTTTGGAAATCTGAGACACAGTTTTGGAGGTCAAGCTGTGTTGTGCAAGAATCTATAAAATATTTTGGAATGCTATGAAGAACAAAGAAGCTAAATTCATTCAAGTGTGTACAGCATCTAATTACATAATAACTAATTATGTAATAATTATGTCACAATGAAATTATCACAATTTGAAAGATTAATCTGTCTTCTTTCTTTTGGTACCTCATTTATAAAATATAAAGAAGGATGAAATGAATTACATCAGTTTAAAGTTTTCTGATTGGGAGTGACAAAATCTTTGTATTGTGCTACCTTAAGCAAAATAAGTATATAAGGACTTAGCCCTAGTCACAACGAACCCACGACACATCTATGCAGCGCCACGACATGCCATTTGGTCAAATTCCATGTCATCTGTGATCGTCGTACGACAGTCCCACGATATTTTGAGCATCTTGGGGCCGTCGTGTGTCGTGGAACGAAAATTGAACATGCACTTTTTTTTGATCTACGATTTTTTGTCGTGTCACTGTCTTGTGGCTGTCGTGAGAGTGTCTTACCACAGTCGTGCGATAAATAAATTGTTCATGGGTACCAACATAAACCATTTCAATAAAAACAATCCTACCACTGTCGCACGACTGTCGTACGACAATGCACGACTGTCGCAAGGCACTCGTGATTCACGCAGTCGCACGATTGTCTCACAAATACCAAATTTCGTACGATGCTCGCACAACATTAATAATGATTGTCTGTCGTTTTATTTAGAAGAAAACAATTCGGCGAGAATGAAAGTTTGGAAAAACATACCGACTGCCATTTAAAGAGGATGGCTATTCCATAGGAAAATATTGTCCTGTTATAGCGTTGATTCGAGCCCGTGAACAGTATAATAACCAGCGACATCCTCAAATAAATTTTCTGAACAATCATAATATAAACTAATACGAAAAACTTCGTTTACTTGGGCCGAACTTATAATGACACTGAACAATATTGAAGTCAAATAGAAAATTGGCACGCAATAAATCGGACTTTCTTAATAGTAGTTCGTGCGAGTGACCTACGACTGTTATGCGACCGTCGTAACAGTGGCATGACAGTTGTACGACAGTGACACAACAGTAACACGCGCAACCTTTGACATGAAAACCTGAAAAAAAACCAATTAAAGTACAATTAAAAAAAAATCTGTCGTGTACCCATCGTGGAACCATTGTGAAAGTGTAGCAGTCTAAAAAAAATACATCCGCTCTGATTACATTTATTGTCTTTTCCTTAAATAAAATTGATACGTATTTTCTCCAATCTGTCCATAAAACAGACTAAAAAACGTAAACAAACTTAAAACGATATATATTTCGTGTGTGTTATTTGCCCTCTAGGACAGAGGGGAAAATAGAAATGAATTGACATGTAAACTACACAATAACTCTTGTAATCTGAGTTGTCAGTAGCCCTTTAGTATTTTCTTTTATCATTATGAAAAGCGTATACTGTAGTTATACATACAAATGTATCTGTGTTTAGATCAGGAAGGCCTGTGATAAAATAGCCATGTATTCTGTATACAAAGCTATGCATGGAGGTAAGAAGATTTAGTATTTCTTCACTTTTTAGTTTCGAATTCATAGTTAATACTGATTAAATTCAATTTACAATCTAGATCTGAACCCTGGTTTGATCGTCATATTTCAAAATTTTATTTTAGATTTTTCGTTAATGTAAGCATAAAGCAACTAAGGAAATGGATACAAGTGCACGTTCAAGATTTCTCTGAGAGCAATGTTTACGGAAACATATCTATATATACATCTTGAATAGATAAATAAGTATCTTTTAAATATTGAGTGGGTTGCAGTACTAACTTGAAAATTTAGTTCCGTTTATATAAGGATGTAGTTTAAATGTATGCATCGCAGTAATTCGGTTAGGGAAAAATCATGAAATTATGTAACTTTAGTCTAGCCTAAAATCGATGTCTTATGACGAGTATCTTAGTTAATTATAAAATAAGTCAGAGACATATTCTTAAACATAAAGATTATCAGTATATGGTTGGATGCTAGCATTTTCGATTTAGCTTGGTTGAAGAATCTTCAAACTGGTAACAATCTTGTCCCTAAGAATAAGGGATACTTAGATAGGTATTACTATTGATTAGACCCCATCAATCACTGTAACAAATTATTCGTTCATTATTACAACTCTCTCCTCATAAAATGATCAATTACTTCCCAATTTATGTTACACTTTTATCATCAATTTCTTTATTATTGTAAGTGATCGCTATTTCAATTTGCATGGTGGTGATAATGTGATTACTTGCTTGATAATTGGATTATTTATATACTGTGGCTATAGTTCTAATGTACATGCACTTTTATCATATAGACATGTGACTAGGATTAAAATCTTGAAGTTGTTACATGTAAGAAAAGAAAAAAAGTAAAGTGGTTCTTTTAGAGCTAATCATAAACACAAATGAACATTTCGATTTTCGAGGTATGTTGAAAAGATGTGGAAATTCTCTCTTTTTTTTATTGTGGGGGGGGGGGGGTGGGGTGGGGGGGTGGGGGGGGGGCAAATTCACATCATATATTCATGGTATATTGCAACAACACCAGATGAAGTTAAATTCGCATGATTTAAATATTTGTAAGTATATATATTAATATATATCCTGGGCTTACTATCTGGTCCGAGGACACAGTTGGATAGTAGTGGTGTGGACAGTGTATAACTTGCAAATCTTTTTCATACACCTTCCACATTAATTTTTTAATCTTGCATGCCTAAAATAGTAAGTAAGGGGGGGGGGGGGGGGGCTATTGAAAAATGTTTCGGACAATATGAAGATTTAGGTAAAGTACTGATTTGGTCCAGTTTGAAAGGGTAAAAAATTAGTATGTCTGAAACTGTCTAACTTAAATTTTTAGTAAGGGTCGATGGATGTTATTTTCCCCAAAAGTAGTACGCAACACTGTAAAAATCTCATTTGGTAAGCTTAAGGGCAGGTGCAATTCTTTTAATTTGCGTTTTTTGTCTAAACGAAATAACTGTGTTCTCGGGCCGTCTGTTCAGCTATGAAAGTTGTAATAAATTTTATCAAGGAAAAACCTATACAACTACTTTGATTAACATAGATTTATTGATACTTATGGCCAGCAATTATATCTTTTGTAAATAAACGAATCCTTATATTATATAGATAAACTACAATGCAGTAGATATCATTACGTAATGTTTAAAAAGCGATGAAATAACCACGTTAAACAATGGGAAATAAAATATACAGTAGACTTCAAGATATATATTCAAATGATCAATGTGTATACTGTAAATACGTTAGCAAATCGATTCTTCAACTTCCGTCTTCCCAACCCAACTGGCAATATTTATGTAACACATTCTTTCAAGAATGTATGAAAAATAGGATACAGTTTCTTATAAACAAAACAGAAAGTTGACATAATATTTATTTATTATAACCACGGGTATACAAAATAAAAAAGATAGATTAGATATTACTTTTTCTTGTATTCAGCAATAACTCGTCTTTTGTGATAAAACATATGTCGCCTCAACATCTTGTGTTAGTATTAACAATATCTACAAGTAATAACTATGCGATGTTAAACAGACTAAACGTGAAACTATTCTGATTTACATGGGTATGAGTTACAAGCTGTGGCCAGAAAGTTACGAAGAGCCAGGTAGGAAGAGTTATCGTTCGTATTTATTTGAAATTCCTTGCAATGCAATTAGTTTTACGTCGTATCTCGTATAAAAGATGGTTAAGATGAGGAATGTTAGGTGATAACTAGAGAAATTGTCAAAACTATACTGTGTTAACAATTGTGGGAAACGGGATGAGAATATATAATAAATGACAATGCACTTTGGATTGTATATCCTGTGTCAACAATCATACAATTGTGTTACTGTATCACTTATAAACTGGAACAGACAGCCGAATCAATCATCACAATAATATTCAGTTCTTTTTTCAATTGTTTCCCTGTCCTTTCGCATTATACATGGTACAAAATTGAGTGTATACACGCAATAATCAAATACCTAATGGCTTTTAAAATACTTACTAGTCTACCGCATTTTATTATCTGCAAGTCAGCTTTTTTGATGTATAGAAAAATTCTAACTATTGGTAAACTATCATAGTA
The DNA here is from genome assembly GCF_965363235.1 of Mytilus galloprovincialis. Classification (NCBI taxonomy): domain Eukaryota; kingdom Metazoa; phylum Mollusca; class Bivalvia; order Mytilida; family Mytilidae; genus Mytilus; species Mytilus galloprovincialis. The sequence continues at coordinate 15,171,378 of NC_134845.1, read as the reverse complement.
TTTTTCATTATGCTTTATGTAGTACTGTATTTTAAGTAAAACGCTTTTTTCGTGACATTTGCTTTTAACGCGATAAAAAGTGAGAGGAACACGTTCTAAAGTAAATTAAAGTTTAACATCCCCGTGTTTTGAGGACAGATCTTTGGTATCTTTTAACCTGTGAATAAATACTCAAAATGCAGTACAATTATATTGTAACTGCCTTTATCACATATTTGTTACGAATACGTCTGGTTTTGCATATGCAATAACCTCAAAATTGCCCGGGGCAAAAATATAGAATAATCATACATTGTCTCGAAATATCAATGTTATTTGTACAAGGCTTAGAAACAGGTAGAAAGCGAGGCTGTGCCGAGCATTTCTACCTGTTTCGAGCCGAGTACAAATAACATTGATATTTCGAGACAATGTATGGTTATTCTTTATATACTGCAACTCTTATAACTCTTCTAAATAAAGTATTTAGGATAAAAACCATCATTTCTTAATTTTGAGCGGAAGACGTAAAATTTCCGCGAACCTATATGTTTTATTGACGTCATAAATAAAACTCTACGGAAACACATTGTCAACGTCATAAACAAGGTGATATACGGTCAGTGACTGTATATCACATATGAATATACGGTCAATGCAATTTGACTGCTTAGATAGCACAGCTGCAGTATATAAGACCATATTGATATTGTGCCCTGATTCTAAATGACGTGACGTCACTGTGTCCTTAACGACACGTTTGTGATAAAATGTTTTTAAGATTTTACCTTTTATCTTTCATTAAATTGTTATAATTGACCTTTGTTTTTCTTTTCTTCAGAAATTAAATATGTGATAAAAAGATTATAACATGTCTTTTCCATATTGGCCCTGGTATCATCCCTCGACCCATATCGGCCCTCGGCTAAAGCCTCGAGGCCGATATGGGAGTCTCGGGATGATACCAGGGCCAATATGGAAAAGGGCATGTTATAATCTATACTTATGTATCTAGTTATATTTGGATATATCATTTTGAATAGGACATTTATATTAATTCAAACATAATTTCTTAGTATCTACTGCATGGTGGGTCATGATTGATAATGCTAATTTTGTTTTGTTGTGTTGTTGGGTAGCTCATCAATGAAGTATTCAATATCAGTCCTGTATTCATGATATACACTTTAGAAATATTCGGTAGATAAGAATTATAAATACTTATATTTTAATGGATATTTAAACCATTAGCTGTAATGTAGAACATACTAAAGAAACTAGGAAGTTATTGTGTATCTCACTTTTATATAAGTATAATATATTATATATGTATAGTGACATTTCTACATGTATACTTAGAGTACTTAGTCTAATAATTTAATTTCCGGTTTACGCATAACTTTGCATTGTACGTTCCATCTCAAATTTCACAATGGGTTTTAATCTATTCTAGATATAAAGATATGCACAATTAATTGTTTGGCATTACATCAAAGAGCAAACAACAATAATAGGATGAAGTGCACAAACAATTCGATTTATGTAGCCTTGCGATCTTAATTCAATCGGAAAATATGAAAAATTAATAACATATTGACGTGATCTAATTATATATATAGAAAGTGAAAGTGTGTGCAATATTCGTTCACCTTTATGGGACATAAATCCAATTTACTGCCATTTTTGTCCAACCACGTGGAAACACAATACCTGAATAAATAAACAGAAACTACAAATTAAGCGAGAGTTTAAACTACTGATTATTGTTTGCCTATAATTAAAACTCATCTACCGTTCAATTTAATGGATATCAGTGATTTTATTCTTGGTGAAAATGTAACTGAATGAATTCCGGAAATGATGCGTAACCGTCTTTGGTACGGTAAGTAACTTCATTTTCAAAAGTGTCTGTAATATTTGCAAATAGACGTTCAGCAAACTAGTTACAATTTACACTAGTATTGATTTGCTTCACATTCAGCTATGAATGTTTATTTTTGGAAAGTCAACTAGTAAGAACAAGTAGGAACAAAACATTGGAATAAGTTAAATTTGAAGTGTTATTTGGTTATGCACAAAAGTGTCTGTAATATTTGCCAATGGACGTTCAGCAAACTAGCTACAATTTACACTAGTATTGATTTGCTTCAAATTCAGCTATGAATGTTTATTTTTAGAAAGTCAACTAGTAAGAACAAGTAGGAACAAAACATTGGAATAAGTTAAATTTGAAGTGTTATTTGGTTATGCACTAAGCTTCACATTCAGCTATGAATGTTTATTTTTAGAAAGTCAACTAGTAAGAACAAGTAGGAACAAAACATTGGAATAAGTTAAATTTGAAGTGTTATTTGGTTATGCACAAGGCAGACAGAAGTTTAGTCTGTCTAACATCGTATTTTCAAGTACATTTTAAATGTTATTTACCTCTGTAACTCATAGTATATTTCGAGATATATGAATAAGATGATATTTTAGATATTTATTCTGCAAAATTATTTACAGATCGACTTGCTCCAGATTAAGTCAGATGTTACCATCTAAAACCTAACGTTTTAATACGGAGATCAATATTCAATTTTCTGTGACTACATTTATATCTACATAAGACATATGAAGGCAAAATCCAATAAATTATAGTTTAAACATGAAACAAACACAAGCAGACAAGTTTAAATGTCGAAATCAATATTTTTCTGTCATGTATGGAGCTAACTTAATTTCTTATATCTATGTACTATATTATGGTATATCTTTAGGTATGGGCGATATTAACCTTTTTAAAGGTCAGCTAAGGATATTGATTAACGTCACATCTGTCTTGTATATTACATATAAACTTACCTAGCGGAAACATTTAATTAACGCCAAATCTGTCAAGAGGAAAACATTAAGATATACATATTTCTTGGTTAACTCTTCAATTTTATTTTAATTCTATCAAAATATGTTTAATCGATGACCTGTGCCCTCTATGTTCCAATTTTCTATATTGAGTTATCTCTCTTTAGAGCTTGACTGCAATCTGCAGAAATATACTCCTTGTCAACAGCGTAACCACAACTTAAGAAGAAGAACAACAGTAAAAGCGCAGTTCTTGCACGTTTAGTTTTGTTCAGTTCGCATAATGCTTTGTGTCATTATTATACACAAAGAAAATTATGTTCCGTTGTCAGATAGAAAACAGCAATGAAATCGCTATTTTTTTTAAAATAATTATTTCTTGTATTTCACATTCTCTCGTTTCAAACATGAACAGCGAAACTATTTCTTTCTGTGCACATATCAAAGTTCTCCCAATATATGTCTTTTAATATGACAAGACTTTTCTTGATCTGCATCAAACACGCACCTAACTGGATGTGTTCTATAGCAATGAAATATTCTGGGAAAACAAATTAAAAAAACCTTTTATTGACTTGGATACAGATAATCATTTTCTCTTTTTTTAATCAATCGATTGAATATTGTCTTTTGTCCTACATTTGCTTGCCGACTAAAACAATAGAATATTAAGCGTTGGTGTATTGTGTTTAATTAGTTCGATGCTGAGTTTATTTGTTAACTATTAGAAACAGTTCCATAAACAAATCAGTACTAGTGGTTTGGTTTCAGGTAATACAAAGTGAAATTTATATTATAATTGGAAGTTTAAATCGAGGATATTTCTATTATATATTTCTGAATTGCAAGGAATATCAAGTTACAAATTGTTAAATGATGTATTTTAATTAAAGGATTATGTTTCATATCGAGGCTACTTTGTTGTTATATTGATAAATTCCAAATGGCATCCCAGGTTTTAAAAATAACAAGTACAAGTAAAATCAACCGTTTATATTTTTCACCTTTCTTTCATCATATAAACGGTTATATTCCACTATTTGATATCATTTATTTGATTTTTGGTAACAACACAACGATAGATACATCCTGAACCATGGTAAAGAAGGGGTTGGAATGAGGGATGTCAAGAACAAAATGGGGAGTTTTAGCGTCCAAACAAAAATATTTGGGGTTATTGATGAAAGTTATAGTATTTATGATATCATATTCGGTGTTAATGTAGAATGTAGGACAAATTTGGAAAATATTGCTGTCATACTTCATTTTAGAACTGAATTTTTTTTGTTGTAAAATCATTTGGATGTAAAAGCGTTGACCGAAGTATATTTTATTGTGGGACCTCCTGACACCATGAATGTTAAATTTCATTGTGTAATGAATGTTAATTTCACAAGGACGCGAAATTACTGTTAACCAATCAAAATAACGTATCATTACGAAACATACATGCAATGTACGTAATTATTAGAAGTATAGTGTAAAAATTGACTTTTGCCAAAATGGGTTTAAAATGCTATTGAAATAGTCCCAGGGTTCTGATAACTGAATGTTATGTAAACATTACAATTAACTGATGTTTTAGTGATGATTCCATATGATATCATTTCTATCTGCTATTTTGTATGCATAATTGAACCATTATATACACCTCGTGGTCTTTCTACACTTCGATAAACTTTCTTCTTCCCTCTCTGTTGATACAGTAGAATTTTTAATCAGCGAATATGTTTTTAAAAGCTGTTTTTAGACGTTGGCCTTGATCAATGCTCGTTAATTATTAAACATTTTTTCCTGTTCTGCACTAAATTCCTTTAAAACGTCTATTCATCTGTATAATCCTACATAGCTTCATCAGCCTCCGTGACAACTTATAAATCAATAACTGGGCTATTATATTAGTTTTAAAACGAGATAGTATTGAACTGTTACATCAAGTTGCAAGAGAATTCATTCTAAAATCTATTGACTATAGCACTGAATCAGGTTTATCTTTGTGTTGTCACTGTCAGAGAGGAGTTACTTATTGGAGACATAAATAATGCATGGACAACTTGGAATATTGAAATAAAAAAAAGAAAAAAGAACTTGTTGAATAATTTATTTCCAATAAGTCGTATGAAGGAAAAGCTAATAAGACTATCAAAGGACCAAATGTAAATAAGTCATGTGAGGGGGGAAAGATAAAGACTCAATAAGGACTAAATGTAAAAAAGTCATATACATGTATAAGAAATCAATCAGAACCAAAATCAGAAAAAAGGTTATATAAAACCTGTATTACTTAGAGTGATTCGCCAAACGAAAGCGCCGAATGGTTTAGCCCTACTGCACTGTATTTCCGTTACCAGCAGTGTATATACTCATAATGCATAATGTGTTATGCATTGACTTCAAAGTGTAAACAAAACACAATTGCATGCATCAAAATTCTGAATCAAAACTATATTTTTTTTTCTATGACATGTATAGGGGCACAGCAGTGTTAAAGTAAAATAAACGTATAACATACGTAAGATTTGATTCTTTAAACAATACATTAATGATAATAGCAACTCTTAAACCCAGAAGCAGTAGTATACACTTGACTAACCGAATAAACAAACACCTATCACATGTTTATAGACTGGACAAACAAAAAGGCGAAATGGTGGAGGAATTACTTAAAATGATGTACACGTCTTCCACCAAAAGTCAAAGTTACATAAATAAAACTGCTGATTAACAAACCAATAAAAAGCATGAGTTTAGCTACTGGGGTACTTTTCTAGCCAAGGGTTACGATCCACAGTAGGGCAGTGGATCGTAACTCTTGGCTTGTGAAGAAGCACTCTTCTTGGCCCCTGCTGTTGGAAGCTAAACTTATAGTTTCACTTAAACGGAAGCTTCAATTCATTTGCATGTACCTTTTAAATAAATTCTTAAATTATAATCATTATGATATATTTATAAAAGTTCCAGAAATGAAGACTCAGAACTGAAAAGAAAATGAAAACCTTATGTAACAAAAAAAGGAATAATGAATGTATATTCTTATTATGATCACATTCTTACTTTAAAAAACTATTATTGATAAAGCTTTTAAATCAAACAAAAGAATATATGCATGTTTTAATGATTTAAAAAAAGCTTTTGACACTATAAATAGAGAGGCTCTGTTACACAAACTTGCTGAATATAACATAAATGGACCATTCTTTAATATTCCAAAAGATATATATATATATGTACAAAGAAGATTTATTTGAAGATAGATAAGATAAGAATTTTATTAATCTAATCAAGAACCCATAAATGGCATCATTTTACAACACAATATGATTGGAAAAAGCAAAACAGAAAACTAATACCATACTATAACGTTATGGACAGGATCAGAGCCTAACACAACATGTGTTTTATATAACTATTATATTAAATTTCATAACAATAAAATATTAAATTATTTCATATATTTTGTTTACATCTGGATCTTATTTCTAAACCTTTAATAATGTAATTTCCTAGGCACATGAGAGTTGGTAAATGCTCATTTGTGAACAGCCAGAAATATTTCTTATCATTAGGTAGTTCTTTAAAACTAGTACAAAAATTGATAACTTTATCAAATAATAATTTCCTCTGTTCATCATATAATGGACAATTTACTGTAAAATGGGTCTCATCTTCAATAGAATTTGATCCATGTGATAAGCAGTGATGACATAGACGTTGAGTTCTCTCTATGTATTTTTTACTATATCTATCTTTCCCAATTCTAAGATCATGAGCACTTATTCTCATTTTACATATAGCTCTTCTTATACTAAAATCTTTAATTGATAAATAAACCTCCTTTACAAAGTCAGTCTTGAGGTTGAAATAATTTTCTAATTTACTATTACCTTGTGATACGGTTTCAGATCTTTTGATCAACCAAAATGTTTTAAAACTATTACAAAGTTTACCTTTTACAAATTTAATTAATTTATTGAGCTTTGTATCTAAATTTTGTATATCAAGTGATTGAAGTACATATTTCATAGATGAATACCAACAATTAATGTTTTCTGCATCTAAAATTTTATTACAAACATAAGCATCATAAAGTAACCCTTTGTCCAACTTGTTAAGCCTGTGTACATATTTTACCATAGATATAATGACAGAAAAATAAAGAGGAAATCTTGCAACCTCTGATAACACTGCTAAATTTGAGGCTTTCTTATTTACACCAAGAATATACTTTAAATATCTGAAATGTGATTTTTTCAAATAATCATTTATGTAGATTAATTCAAATAGATAATCACTTTTTTCTTGCAAGCAGCAGAGTTAATTTTAAATGAACCCCAAATTTCACTACAATATAATAAAATTGGTTTCATTGTGTGATCATATATAAATGAATTGCAGTATCAATACTTGGATTACAAGTTGACATGGATTTTTTTAATTTAAATTTTGCCTTTAAGGATTTTTTGAATAGCTCTTCTTTCCCCTGTTGAAAAAGACCACTAGAAGTAAAGACTATCCCTAAATATTTACATTTATTAACACATTCTAAAGCCTCTTTATCTAAATAAAATGATTCCTTCAAAAATTTTCCAGGCTTGTTAAAAATTAAAACTTTTGTTTTGGACAAGTTTACATCTAGACACCAGTCAATACAATAAGTATGCAATATATCAAGTCGGTTTTGAAGACCTTTTTTAGTGTTTGATAATACAATAATGTCATCAGCGTACATAAGACAATCAATTCTACGCCCATTGATACCAACAGCATCTGGACTTGGCTCAAATTTTGGAGGCAGATCGTTAATGAAAAGCTTAAATAAGTTTGGACTTAGAACATCCCCTTGTCTTACCCCAACTAGTGAACTGAAAGATGGTGTTAATACATTGCCCACTTTCACAGACATTTCATTCTTGCTGTACATATCTTTTAAAATAGTATAAAATTTCCAGATATGTTATTTTCCAATAATTTATATTTAATACCACAGTGTATGACTCTGACGAAAGCCTTTTTAAAGTCCACAAAGCAAGCATAAATTTTTCCCCCTTTTTTGTTAGTATATTTGTCTAATATGGTTTTTAAAACAAACATATGATCAGATGTTCTACTCTTTTTTGAAAAACCAATCTGACATGGATGAATTATATTATTTTTATCAAGATGAATGTCAAGTCTTTTATTAAGAATACTGTTAAATAATTTTCCAATGCATGAATTTATTGCTATGCCTCTGTAATTTTCAGGTTTACTAGGACTCCCTGCTTTAAAAATTGGACATAAATAAGATAATGCCCATTTGCGAGGGTATGTTCCAGAGCAGAATACTAAATTAAAAAGTTTCTGCAAAACAGGTGCAAATATACTTCCCCCTGATTCCAATATCTCATTTGGAATACCATCCAATCCTGCAGCTTTATTATTCTTTAGTTTATTTATAGCATCCAAAATTTCTTTTAGGGTTATTTTGTAATCTAGTTCACAAAAAGTTGGATTTTTTTCTAAATCTTTTACTTTTTTTACTAATTTCCTCTAATCTGTCTTTAAATTTGTCAGAGTTAAAATTCAAAGATTGAAAATATGAAAACCAGACATTACTTTGAATAGAATTTTCTGGACCATCCGAAATGTCTTCTTTTAATTCTTTAATGAGATTCCAATAACTCTTTGGATTATTATCCCTTAGATTATCCAGACTGTCAAGAATGTTTTGTTTAAATTTCCTTTCTTTATATTTACGTAGCTTATTATTATGGCAAGCCGTTCTCGTCAAAACTATGTTTAAACCATTTTTTCGAAAAATTTACACTGAGAATTACAACAAAGCACACTGAGATTTAAAAACTTCAAAACGCACACTGAGAATTGAAAATTACACACTGAGAATTGAAAATTACACACTGAGAATTGACAATTACACACTGAGATTAAAAAAAGACACACTGAGAATAAATAAATTGAAAACACACACTGAGAATTTGAAATTACACACTGAGAATTTAAAATGACACACTGAGATTTGTGCGCACTTTTTATGCGCACATATCTAATTAGCATACTTAATCTGAATCTATTACAAGCTTAAAACAACAAGGGGACATAACTCGTTAGTCCTTCGATTTTGGTTTCAAATTATTAATAAAAAAAACCTTAGAAATACAAGAACAAGAAAAATACCCACTTACTCTTATTACAAAATATAACCAAATGGTGAAAAACTTTATTAAAATTATAAGAAAACATTGGAACAATCTGCAAAAGAATGCAGTGAAATTTTTACTCAAGTGTCTATTATAGCATATAAACGTAACAAAAATATAAACGATTAACTAGCGAAATCAGGGAAACAGTTGGAAGACTTTTGAAAAGGGACACATGTTTAATTACTGGTAGTAATGATCTGAATTATAGGCAACAAACTTATGAATATGAGCGATGTTAAGTCTTGAAATTTATTACGAATGTTGGTTGAAGGAATCGCATTTCATTATAATGACAAGAGTTCTTGAGATCAAGATATTAATCTGTTGAATTATTCATCTCATGAATATTCATTAGTAATTTGCACATTAATCTTAGTGTGTATTTTTGAAATCTCAGTGTGTAATTAACAATTCTCAGTGTGTGTTTTTCAATTTATTTCATCTCAGTGTGTCTTTTTAAAATCTCAGTGTGTAATTTTGAATTCTCAGTGTGTGTTTTTTATTTTTTTAAATCTCAGTGTGAAATTTCGATTTCTCAGTGTGTTATTTTAGGTTTTTAAATCTCAGTGTGTATTTTTTTCGAAAAAAGGGTTTAAACATAGTTTTGACGAGAACGGCTTGTCATATATTAGACTCTCTATATAACATTTATAGTAAGACCCTTTTATAATTGGGTCACAAGGGAATTTTGATAATAGCTTACCTTTATAAATAAGACTTTTACGTTTTTGTACTAGGTCTATGTCAAACCATTTTTTATTTTTATGTTTACGTACACCTTTTAATTTTGTTTTACGAAATATTAAACATTTACTGGCAGCGTTATCTATTATATTAAAACATTCATTAGCCGCTTGTTCAATATAGTCCTCTGACAGATTAATTTTTGAGTCTAATACTGTTTTTAATATTTGGCTGGCATAAAGTATCTGGAAGTTTTTGTGTAGAGGTTTCTGACCATATATATTTTCCGGGAAATAAAATAGTAATGTCTTGCTCCTTATTTTTAGGTGAATAACTAGCTAACATGCCAACTGTTAGTTTACAGTGACAGTCTGACAGAGTTGATAAAAAATCAGCAACATGAAAAAATAAGGTGTCTGCAATCAAGTCTTCTGACACGATAACATAGTCAACCACACTACTACCTACTGCTTTCATACAAGTGTATTTACCATAAGAATCGCCCCACATTCTCCCATTTAAAATACGTAATTTGGACGCAATAAACAAGTCCAGAAGTTGTTTACCTCTTGAATCTACTTTCATATCTTAACTACATCTTTTTCTTGAATAACATCACAACTATAATTATCATACATTGGTATATGTTTATCATTAACATCATTACTTATAAAATCTGGCTCTGACCCTGTCCTTGCATTTAAGTCACCACACAATATAATACTACCTTGTTGACTAAACTTAATAATATCTTTTTCTATGTTTTCAAGTGTGTCGTCTTCTGATTGGTCAGGATAAAATGATGTTGCAGGTATAATATATGCCAAACATAGAAATATATCAGTATTTAGATTAAAATAATGTTTATCAAATTGCAACCATTGACAATCTTTACATGTATTTGTTAAAATCTTGATGCCCTTGCGAACTTCATATTTTATCAAAATACCTAGGCCCCATAGTATCTAGAATTAGTTGATTGTGGTCTACAAATAGGGTAATAGTTAAAACCCTCAATATTGACTGTAGTGTTATAACCTACATGAGTCTCAGTTAATAGTACAACATCATAATTTCTTATCTCTTGAAGAAAAAAGGGATCTGTTATTTTATCATGGTGTTTTGAAATAAGCCCACCTATATTCCAAACACAAAATGTTATGTTGTGGAAAAAATTATTTTTCTTTTGACTGGTCATAATTGCTCTTTAATCAATTTTGTTTTTAATTTTCCTCTGACCACTTCTAAGTTGTACAATATTATTTTTTTAGATAGATAGTTAGCTTTTGGGCAGGTACAATGTAATATGAATATGAAATCCTTGTAAAGTAACAAACTCTTTTCCCTCTTACGAAATAACTAACTCCTCTAACTGAGGAAAGGTAAAAATGAATTAACCTTTTCTTGTCCTATATAAATAAATGACAATTTAAGTTTATACAAGACAGAAAGCAAAACAAAATCTAGCTACAATTGCTTACAATATGTATTTAAACAAAACTTAATTATAACTAGCAACTTTATCTTCTTTAATAAGATAGTTAAGATAGTTCAATATCAGGATATTAAGGCTACCCATATCCACGACCCCGACTTTGATAATTGTTAAAATTGTTATGACCGCGACCACGATATCCACCACGACTACGATATCCACCACGTCCATGATATCCACCACGCCCACGATATCCACCTCTTGATCCATTATTCAGATTAACATTGCTATTATAGAACGGTCTACGTTTAGGTAAATCAAGAGCTTCATCAACTATATCTCGAATATTTGCTGCGAACACATTCACACCTTGATCTGAAAGGTGATATTTATTATCTTCACAGAGAAATCTAGGTACTGCTCTGCCTTTATTTGCTAAATTACTGTGATCACACAGATATACTTCTTCGGTATCAAAGTATTCCTGCTTCAACTGGCCTTTCATATTGAAGCTTTCGTTGTCAGCTCTAGGTGTTGGTGTAGATATGATAATTTTTTAAGATGGATATAATTCACCTGCTAAAGACACAATTTCTTTCATTTATGTTCCCTTCCACAGTTGGAGTAAAACAAGGCTGCATTCTAAGCCCTAACTTATTTTCTTTTTATATAAATGATTTAACCTCAATGTTTGATAACACACGTGATCCTGTAACATTACATGACATAAAATTGTCTAGTCTTTTATATGCTGATGACTTAGTATTAATATCAGAATCTTCAGAAGGTTTACAAAATTGTATAAACAAGTTAAATACTTATTGTGAAAAATGGAACTTGACTGTCAATCTTGACAAGACAAAAACAATGATATTTAATAAAAGTGGTAAAAAACTTACTTACGACAAGTTTGTATCGAATAATGAAGTAATTGTATGTTGCACAGAATATCAATATTTAGGTATACTATTCAAGCCATCAGGAATTTTCACTAATGCTGTAAATCTCCTCTGTAAAAAAGCTTCTAAGGCATTGTTTTGTATTAAAAAAATACTCTACTCAGATAAGATGGATGTTTTTTCCCATATGAAACTGTTTAATTCTTGTGTTAGCCCAATAATACTGTATTGTAGTGAGATATGGTCGCTAAATATTGTGAAGAACAACAAAACTCTTGAATCTCAATACTTATCTATGAAATCAGTAAAACTCCAGATCAAATTTGCGAAAGGTCTTCTAAATGTTAATTCAAAGGCAGTAAATACAGCTGTATTAGCTGAATTGGGAATATACCCTATTGGTATACAGGCCCTTAATTCTTCTGTAGGATTTTGGTTACATATTTGAAAGTCAAATGAAAATGAGTCTTTATTATATAATGTTTATAAAGCTAACAAGCATTTAAATGATGGATTTGCTTCAAAAGTAAAAATGTTACTTTCAAAATTGAATTTCACTCATGTTTGGGAAAATCAATGTACCTTTTCTAAAAAACGATTACTTTTAGCCGTCATGAAGAAGCTCAATGAAAATAACATTATATTTTGGAAAAATTGTCTCTTTAATGATGATAATTCAATAAATGGAAATAAACTAAGAACTACAGAAAATTTAAAATAAAGTATGAACTAGAAAAAGTACCTTTTATTGAATTTAGATAAAAATTTACAAAAAATTATGCTAAAATAAGAATAAGTAATAGTATGCTGGCTGTTGAACGCGGTAGATACAACAAAACAGCTTTAGAAAATAGAATATATCCTTTACGCCATAAAGAGGTGGAAGATGACTTTCATTTTATCATAACATGTTCAGAAATTAATAAAACTAGGACCAATGTTTAATGAAATTTCTAGTATTGTCCCCAGTTTTAATTCAATGGGTAGAGAAAACAAATTTGATTTTATATTTTCCAGCGAAGAATGTGATATTTTACTTATTTTTGTTAACTATATAAGTGAAATGTATAATGAGAGAAACACTTATAATGTCAATATATGAACTGTGTAATTGATGGCTCAACTTATAATGTTATATATAAGCATAATATTTGAATTAATGATTTTAAAGAGGAGGCATGCTGTCAAAAATAGTATTATAATTAATATTAATAATCTATATATTTTTTTCTTTCAATGATACATGTTTGTAGTGTTTAATGTCTATCGTTTTGTAATTAATATGTCTGTTTGTTTGTTTTTGTTTTTGTTTTGTATTTTAGTAACAATCCTATTGTTTGGATTTTAGACTAATCAAATTCTTATTCTTATTCTGATTCTTATTATGATAATTTGACAATAGACTAATATCATATATTATTAACTCCTATTGGATCTAAAGTATACAATTAGTTTCATATCTTGAATTGCACATCGTAGATCTACCGAAAAAGTAGCTATATAACATTGAATATTTCCATATACACAGGCTCATACCACATCTTCCTATATCTATTGTATAATTTCCAGTTTTAATCAGCAACCTCCCAACCACGCTTACATGTGTAGTAAAGTATTCCAAGATTATGAAATATTATAAACTTTCTGTTGTATTTCACAATTGGCTTTATAGGAGGTTGCGTTTTACATGGAAACTTCTGATACAAAAGATTTTAATGATAGAACTGAAGAACTATATGTTGAATGTTTTACCGAGATCATAATGGCCATGTTGGACGTTACAGAATATTTGATTGTCCATGTTCTTTTTGTTGTACACATAGTTGCACAATCCTCATTAATTACCTGGTTCAGCAGCTTGACGGGAAGAATATGTAAGGTCGACCCCGAGTTTCGTCGGATTCGTTTTGTTCTGCTTTAAGTTTTCTGTTTTATAGGATTTTTGTTGGTCTTTTCGTTCTTTGACATTGACTGTGTTGTATGTCATTCGTAGTATCTTCATAGATTCCTTTGAATTTTTGGGTAAACTTTTATAAAATAAGAAAATATGAATGGGCTATTTAAGAGTATAATTCCTTAGACTTGAAAGTGCATTCATTGTATGCTTTCTCGTTTTGATGTTTTATTCGTTGAAATAAAATACAAAAGAGAAATATGATTACAAATCTTGAATATAATAGTACTTCACAAGTACAATGTATATGTGTATATATAGGTAAAATAATCAAAGGTTTGTTGTAGGCGTTACTGTACATTAATAATATTTAACTCTTAAATATGTATAACTAATCAATTATGCTATGTAAATAGGAATTTTATCTTATCATGAGAAGGAAAATGGTAGTTTTGAGATATTTTAACACCTACACACATACACAAAATGTATACTGTCACATTATTCAAAATATGCAATAATAAACATGCATAAAATACTTATTATATGTGAAGGTAGATTTTCGATTGAATAAGTGTCTATTCGTAACATTCCGACTAAATCTTGTACTTGATGTATTATATCACAAAATTTTCCGCTTCACCCCAATCTTCTTTTTACGGCTCAGCCGGGCGGCTTCGTGGACGTTCTTGTTGGCTATGCCGGGGGAGAAATGATGGAATAATGAAGTCGCATCTTCAGATTGATAACCAGTTTTTGTTTAATTATAAACAAGAAGATGTGGTATGATTGCAAATGAGTCATCTCTCCACAAGAGACAAAAGACACAGAAATTAACTATAGGTCACCATACCACCTTCAACAATGAGCAAAGCCCATTCCGCATAGTCAGATATAAAAGGCCCCGAAATGACAATGTAAAACAATTCAAACGAGAAATTTAACGGCCTAATTTATGTACAAAAAAATGAACGAAAAACAAATATGTAATACATAAACAAACGACAACCACTGAATTGCAGGCTCCTGACTTGGGACAGGCACATACATACATAATGTGGCGGGGTTAAACATGTTAGCAGGATCCCAACCCTCGCCCTAACATGGGACAGTGGTGTAACAGTATTGTTTCAATTAGTTCGTCTGATAAACAAAATTATTCATATAATGTAAAGTGCATGCGAATTTTGTCTCAGTTAGTATTACACATTAACCCCTTTATGACTTATCAGTACTTTTGCTGTAACGCATACTTCTTTATACAATGTAACATACATGCAATTTTCTTGTAAACATGGTGTATCACTTTTGATGTTTAGACATTTAAAGTTGTCTTTTAGATATTTTTGCAAAGACATTTTGATTTTGGCATGAAAGTGAACAACTGATTTTCGTGACGAAATATGTGTTCAGTGTGCAATAAAACATACAGTAAGCATATCCGGGATTTATTATTGCCCTTTAGTGAAATGTGAAATATTCGGTTTTAAAAGCGACAATTTGTTTGTATTTGTTTTTAATGAAAAAACTTATATTATTGCATATTTTATATAATTGGAGTAACCTGTACAGTTTTAAAATAAACTTTTAAGCGATTTTGTTTGTTCGGGTGAGGGGGTTGTTGAATCAATGGTTGGAACGAAGGATTTGACATACAATGTACAAATTACGAAGACTTTAAATGGATAAATTAGATTTAAAGCAATTTATTATATTCTTTCTGCAAGTTAGTTTCCAGGGGTTAAAAAATGGAAATTAATCGGATCAATTGTCGGATCCTCACTTAAATAAAGAAATTTCTTTGATGCGATTGCTGCACAGTTGATATGCCATGTCTATATATTATACAGTTGGTATACCTGTTATTTAGTCTATTTTATGTCGTTTGATGTTATAACATAATTATTATCCTTTGAAGCTAGCTAGAAAACACATCTTTATGAAAATTGGCTAGGTTTATGTATATAATTTACTGCACACAATTCATGCACAAACTTGAAAAAAACACTTAAGGTTTTCATTACTTTACATACATTGACACGGAACGAAAAACCCTTTATCATTACACCAGTTTCAGCAAACGTTGACATTGAATGATCTGTTCTATGTATCTCCTGTTATATTGGATCTGTACTGAGTTAAAAGTACACAACATTTATATTTGACCGTAACAAAATAAGCAACGCTATATTTTATATATTTTACAATATGCTTAACTGTTGTACATTACGTCTTAAACTTTAGTAATACATACAATATGTCTTAACTGTAGTAATATGTACACTATGTCTTAACTGTAGTAATACATACACTATGTCTTAACTGTAGTACGTATACTATGTCTTAAACTTTAGTAATACATACACTATGTCTTAACTGTAGTAATACGTATACTATGTCTTAAACTTTAGTAATACATACACTATGTCTTAACTGTAGTAATACGTATACTATGTCTTAAACTGTAGTAATACGTACACTATGTCTGGCACTGTAGTAATACGTACACTATATCTTAAACTGTAGTAATACGTACATTTTGTCTGGCACTGTAGTATTACGTACAAAAAGTAAAACGTGCACTATGTCTGAAACTATAGTTATACGTACACAAAGTAATACGTACACTATGTTTGAAACGTACACTATGTCTGAAACTGTAGAAATACGTACACTATGTCTAAAACAGTAGTAATACTTACACTATGTCTGAAATTGCAGTTATACGTACACTATGTCTGAAACTGTAGTAATACGTACACTTTGTCTGATTAAAGTAACACGTGCAGGAAGGACCCTGACTTACTAGACTTACTTATCTACTTAGCATTTCTGTCCCATTTTTAGTTAAATAAATATTCAGGAATCTAAACTTCTTATTTGAACGCTGATATTTCAACTACATATATTGCGCAGATTATTTTACAATTCCAGATATATTGTCGGCAGAATGTATTGGACAAAATACACACCGTATATATATTCTCATTTTGTCCATGGTTTCAATAGCATTGTTTTGTCTTGAAAATCCAACCGAAAGTATAACCTCTTCACACGAAGGTTGTACCGCGGCAGTGCTATAGCTATATGACATTATCTATCATCCATGCACCAGTTGATAATCAATAGCAATGTGTTTTGATACTTGGCATGATTCAAATGCTAAATGTCAATTTGATAATATTATGTATATTTGTGTTTATGCTAAAAATTGCAATTCCCCACAACAAATTTGATCTAAGGCGGTTGCATTGCTGTTTTTATTGCTGTTGTTGTTGTGCTCTTCAACACTTTTATAGTTTTGGCTCTCGAAACAGCGGGGTTTTTTGCACGATCAAGTCTTGAACTTGATGGTTATTGCAATTTATATACTACAGTCGGCCTAATGTAAAATGAAATTATGATAAAGACATCGATTACATATTTTACACGGTCAGACAATTATGTAAATTAGTACATGATACTTGCATACAAATATTAAGCCAATAAATTTGCATAAACTTACATTATGAATAATTATATATTGAATATAATACCGGTATTATTTATAACCATCACATATAGAATGTCAACCAAATTTCTTCCGATAACTCATTGTACAAATTTTTCACTATATAGACTAGCTAGAAAATGATTAGACAAATAAGTAGTCTATTATGAATACATGTGTTGTGTGTGTATTCCTTTGTTTCGTGTCTCATGATTGTCAATGAGACAACTCTACACAAGAGAACAAATGAGACAGAAATTAACAACTATATGTCACCGTACGGCCTTCAACAATGAGCAAAGCCCATACCGCATAGTCAGCTATAAAAGGCCCTGAAATGACAATGTAAAACATTCAAACGAGAAAACTAACGGCCTAATTAATGAACAAAAATGTACAAAAAACAAATATGTAACACATAAACAAACGACAACCACTGAGTGACAGGCTCGTCTTTATTGTGTGTAATAGCTGACTTTTAGGCCTCAAGGATAACTAAAGTCAGTTGACTAGGGTTCAGGATATTTATTAATCAGTAACGTAAAACACCCTGTAATAACAATGATAAAGTTATACTATTTACTTTACTATTTTACAGGTCAAATAATAAGTTAGTAATACACATAATAAGTATAATATTCTTGCATTACATATAATGGTATTATACAAAACATTACACTTTAAAAATACATTTAAGTTATGAACATAATGATATCAAATATTATGTTTAACCATCAAATCATAGTATTAATGTCTTTACATATAATATTCAGTTGTTCAGATTAACAACATTGATAAATTAAACAAGTATTAAAAGCATATAAAATCAAGGGAAATAACTCTTTATCAAAACTATGTGCTTAACATACTCCATAGTTAATTCAACCTTTTAAACGAAATACATTATAATTCTAATAACATTACTAATCCTTACCAACTTGTGGAGCAAGGTAGTTACTGTTGTGGCACAAACCAATTCAAACGTACATACTGGTATATCACACAGTGATATCTTTATAACAGCTTACAAGTTGTCAAAATGTCAAGTCTGTCAATACAATACAATGCTGACTATTCAATATACTTTCAAACTATTTCAATGGCTACTGAACATAAACGTCTGACCATTTTGACTCCATTAGTCCTTCTAACTCAAAACAAAGAACCTCGGAACTAAGCGGTAAAACTTTAAACTAACCAATCAAATCCAAGTAATCATGAATAATGTATGGAAACGTTTCAGTGTAATAAAAGTTTATATGAAACAATATGTTATGCAGTTTTATTCAATATTAACATAATTATACATCTTTATTTTACAATTAAAATATAACAAAATAAAGAGGCTATCACATTCTCCCCTGTGTTGGAAAAATGACTTCCACGTCATACGACTCTGACGAAGAAATGACGTTCTCGGCATTCTAACTGGTATTTTACTATGGTGTTTCTTTCACAATCTCAATGATGGTACGTGTGATGTCATTCTCCATTCCTCTAAACATTCCGTCTTTCAGTTGTCTTGTCAACCATTCTACTTTCTGTAGCCAAGATGTTTGTCCAATAGCTTGTTTGGTGATGTAATCTTTCAAATATGCGGGTGGTTTTCTAATTCTTGTTCTTGATGGTAATTCTCTTGGTGGTGTAGGTAATATTCTGCGTCGTCTGAGCCTTGCTGGTTGTTGCTCTGTGTTATCTTGAGCCGTTGTGTTATCTGTGTCTGCCTCGGTATCACCTGATGTGTCTGGGAGCGTACTGCCATCCTGCTCATCCTGTTTGTCAGAAGTATCACCTCTGTCAATCTGGTCAGTCGCTTTTTGACCTGTTGTCACATCAGCCCCAAGAGGTGGTTCACCAGTGTTTAACTGTACTGGAGGGATAACGTCTTGTCCAAAACCATTCTCTTGACTACCATCAACTAATAACTGATCGTCACCAGCCAAGTTGACGGTTCCTTGTTGCCCATCTACCACAGGTACAGCATCACTGTTGGTGTTGCTCTGTGCGTCTTCCTCTGGCAAATAAATAATATATCCCTGCTCTGACTCCTCGTCCGATTCTGTGTTAGTTTCCTCGTTGGTACTGTCGGAGTTCGTCTTCCTTTCCTCAAGGACTGTCTTTATAGGCGGTTTCCTTGGTGCAGGGTTTCTCTTAGGCTCTGCAGCCTTTTCCAAACCGGGCAGATGTCCAATTGGTAGAAGGAGGTTTCTATGCAGTGTTCTTTTGCGTCCTTCTCCATTTTCCTTCTGGATCACATAAACAGGTATGTCCATGTTAGGCTGTCTAACAATTCTGTACGTGTCCTCTTCCCATTTATCCGCTATCTTATGCTTCCCTTCGAAGGCAACTACTTTAACAAGTACACGATCTCCAGGTTGCAAAATGGCTCCACGGGCTCTTTTATCGTATCCTTCTTTCTGTCTTCCTTGTGCTGTCTTTGCTGAACGAGATGCAAGTTCATATGCTTTCTTCAGACGCTCCTTCATTGCTTCGGCATACTTTGTAGATGGTTCCTTAGTACCAGTCTCCTCAATCCCAAATGCTATGTCTACAGGCAAACGTGGATGTCTACCAAACATAAAAAAATACGGAGAAAATCCAGTGGTTGTCTGTTTGGTACAGTTGTACGCATGTACAAGTCCAGCTACGTGGGACTTCCAGTCTTTCTTCTGCGTAGTCTGTAGAGTTCCAAGCATGTTCAATAATGTACGGTTGAATCTCTCTGTAAGTCCGTTACCCATAGGATGGTAAGGTGTTGTTCGGGACTTTTCCATTCCTGTAATGTTGCAGAATTCTTTGATGATCTTGCTCTCAAAGTTCGCTCCTTGATCCGAATGAATACGACTAGGCAATCCATAGTGTACAATGAAGTTGTTGAAAAACGCATCTGCTGTAGTTTGTGCGGTCTGGTTCTTTGTAGGAAGTGCTAAAGCATATCTGGTGAAGTGGTCTGCGATTACCAAAATGTTTTCATATCCTCCTTTTGATCTTTCAAGTTTTAAGTAATCCATGCAAACCAGTTCTAAAGGTTGTGTTGTTTCTATGCTGATAAGTGGAGCTCTATCACTCGGAAGCTATGTTCGACGAATACATCTTTTGCAGTTGGTAATCCAGTTCTCGATGTCTCTGTTCATACCATACCAGATGAAGCAGTCACGTACCAGTGATAAGGTCTTGTCTCTTCCCTGGTGGCCCATATCATCGTGTAAAGATGTGAGAACTGTGGATATGCAGTTTTCTGGGAGAACTAGTTGTCTTGAAGTTTCACCATCAGATTCTATCTCTCTGTACAGCACTCCGTCTATAATCTTCAACTTCTCATAGTTGTTTAGGAACCAGTTGTTGAGTGGTGAATAACTCAGCTGTTGTTTATCTGGTTTACGATGTTCACTTATCCAATATATCCAGTCTTTGATGAATCTGTCTCTGCGTTGTTCGGCTTTAACATCAACTAACTTCTGAGATGGTAATGAAGGATCCACAGATGCATCTGAAATAATCGATAAGCTCTGGTGATGAGGTTGAGCATGTTGAAGGTTACAGATGGCCTTCACTGACTCTGGTTGAATGGTTTCAGTATATCTAGATAATCCTGGAAGTCTAGATAATCCATCGGCATCTGCATTAGCCTTTCCTGGTCTGTATTCAATGTTGAAGTTGTAAGATGACAGAGCTGCTATCCATCTGTGTCCGGTAGCATCTAGTTTAGCTGACGTCAAGACGTAGGTGAGTGGGTTGTTATCCGTAACTACAGTGAAGGTGTTTCCAAATAGGTAGTCATGGAATTTTTCTGTCACTGCCCACTTTAAAGCCAAGAACTCCAATTTGTGGACAGGGTAATTCTTCTCGGATTTACTCAAACCTCGACTAGCATAAGCAATGACTATCTTCTTCGCATTCTGTTCCTGGTACAACACAGCACCTAGTCCAAGCATCGATGCATCTGTATGAAGTTCAAAGGGCTTGGAGTACGATGGAAATCCAAGGATCGGGTGGCATGTGAGCTTTGACTTCAGTTGTTGAAATGTTGTTTGTATCTGTTTAGGCTTAAGAGACAAACCTCAGACTTATACCCGTTGTATGTTCACATAACAGGTTAACTTTGTCATCTGACCCACTACCAGACTCAAGCTATATATAGCTACGCGAGTTTGTATTTTAGGAGCTCCTGAAATATTTCTTTATAACTGAAACATTTCAATTTCGTTCGTCGGTAATTCACTCGGTTTAACACAGTGTAACAGCTGAAACTGTACATATCGATATAATGTAACATTTGATTATTTCTGACAAGAAAATTAAAAGTAACTCAAGAACTTGATAAAGCTAACATATTTCAAGCAAAAGAATATTATTTTTGTGTGAACAGCTGTGTATTGTAACACATTGCTCGATAAAGACCTCAGGTAACCAGATTGACTGACTGTAAAGAACATAAATTTATACAAATTTATGAAAATCTCCTTTTATCAACGGTGCATATTTGGACATAAGCCATAAATAATTGAGAAAACATGGATTAAAGTACGGCTCTAAGCGATATTTTGAGGTCATTTTTACAACGTGTCGAACGTAGTTATGCCAATGTTTGCCCTTGATAAAAGGACATACCGAATATAAAACATAAACTAATTTCATTGTAATCTTATGCAACAGATAATCATATATTGCACAATCAATAGAATGAAGATAGAGTGTTTTTTGTGCAGATTTATTGAGAATATATATATGTCATCTGCTCAACCAGAAATGATTAGGACCTAGAGGTACGGTAATAAAATGTCTTTACCTGTCATTATGCATCAAGAAATAACAATTTATCATTAATCAGATGTGAAGTCTGTTACATATTAGACCGTTCTACACCACTATAGGATCTATACAAGGAAAAGCAAGTGATACTGTCGGAAAATAATATTGAGAGAAGGAAGAATTAACTTGATATTTATGTACACACACCTGCATTGATTGCTTTATTGTAATTTAACAAGGAAGAAAAATAAATAAAAAAACTGTGGACTAGAAAAAAACCCGAATGTTATCGTGAACAGTGCTGTTAAATATGAACAATGAATTGATCGGATTAATAGCATTGTCTTTGCTTGATATAACGGACTTTTTGTGTTCTTAAGAAATTGACCTGTTTCGAATTGGAAACAGGGTTACTTACTTGAAGTGATTAGCAATTAATTTATAAAGTATAGTCATCTTTTAAAGGAACAAACGGTATCAGAATAGATTGCAAGTCCTCAAAGAACAACAACTTACTGTGTATGCAATAACTAGGCAATTACACTTCACAAGAACGCTGAACGACGCCACAATTAATATATTATGATCAATGCCTCTTTCCTATGTACTCGAAAAGTGTGTTGTATCGTTCATTTTGTAAAAGAGGAGGCATATAGTAAAAGAATTCCATCGTGAATTGACTCGTGTCTGATGAAAGTGAGGAGATCTAAAAACAAAGAAATCCACTCAAAATTAAGTGCAATAGGAAACTGACAAACGACTTTAGTATGCTCATTATCTACTTCGACTAACTACCAAAAGGAAACTAGAAAGGCCTAGTTCACGACGTAACATACTTATTACGTGTAATTAGACTTAATGTCGACACGGTCTATTGTGTGACCTTTTGTTATGCAGAAATAGATTTAATTTGATCCATATATGGAGTTATAAAAAGAATATAAGTTACAAGGTACAATAAAATTATATACATCGTAGGAAGGAAGTCTGATTGTCGGACAGCAGTCGAATATAAGTTATAAGGTACATTATACAACGTAGGAAGGAAGTCTGATTGTCCAGCAGTAGAGAAATAGCGACAGTCTGGAATTTCCAAGTGATCATTAAATATTCACAATTTGCAAAGAAATCCAATATTTCAAGCGACTGCCAGATTCTGATTGGATATTGGAATTTTGTGTATATTTGGTAGAGATCTGATGTATCGTTCTTGTTATATATATATCAATGAGATTTATGTAGTAGCAAATACGATTTAAAACCACCTATATATACATCATCAATTACTATATTATAAAACTCCATTGAGACTAATTCAGCTTAAAGTGAACCATTATTAAGTAAGCAGAACATTGAAAGATCAATCGTTCCGGCGACATAGTTCATCGCATCAATCGAGCGTTTGGAATATCCCGGCAACTGAAGGTTTGCAAAATAGCAGTCCGACTAATTACTCACGTGAGACGACGCTTAAATGCAAATGTCAAACGTCCTTACTTATTAATAGATGTAAAGTTAAATACATGTTAGAGGATTGTATCACATCATATGTTCGTAATATTGAGGGATTTTAACTTGTTGTTTACATGAGATGGTTGTACTAATTATTACAAGACGTAATCTGTATTCCTCATAGAAACACAACTGTACCTAATGTGAAGCACATATGGCTTAGAAAAATATCATAGGAAAGGAAAAATAACTTTTTCTCATCATAGTGCAAAGTGGTAGACCATATGTGAATTCAAGTTAAAAGTATATCAGGATAGTTCCCGGTATTTTATATGATGGAAAGTCCATGGGAATCGCAAAGGGCCGAGGCTGAAAACGGAGAACTTTTATCTGTTGAAGAGTCGGACCACGAAGGAGAAAGACTGGTTCACAAACAACCAGTGGAGATTGTGAAAATTCATGAAGGTAAGCTAGCTAGGCTGGTGAAAATGGCAAAATTCAATAAGTTTCTTTTCGTATGCTTCATTGAAAAAATTAAACAACGTGTAAGATTACCTATGAAAGTTGCATTAAGATATACATCAGAGAGTTGACACGTTAAGAAAGGTGATCTATTATTGATTTCATTATAATACAGTAACATGATATAAATGTGTATTGGATTAAAACGTAAAATGTAAATGTTTAAAATGTAAACAAATCATTTGTGACCTACGAAGCCATGTTTTTGTTTATATAAGAGAAAATCAATATACGTGTTTTAAAAGATGTATAGTAGTGACTAAAGTCTAACCAAGCGTAAATATCTTACATTATATCTCACTAGATCTTTGTGGTTATTGGATAATAGTGTTTTATTATAGTAAGTTATAGACCTCTCCCACATGAATTATTATCATTATCCATTACCATCAACCCAGTTTTACGAGAACTGGATAATTTAATTTGGTTTTGTATTATGACGTGGTCTTTTAGAAAGTAGATGTAAAGTATAATTTTGGTGATGAGTGTTATTAATACAATTATACCGACACACCTCCCCACCCAGGGCAGAAATGTTTGATCATTTAGTGTGAAAGAAAATTATAACCAATTTCCCTTATAATATTATCCGTGTAGATTCATGTATATGTGACTAAATGCAATATGCACTATCGAAAAGATTATTACATCATATAATTGTGTGAACATCGCCTCAGGGGAAACTTGACATTGGTATATATAGATATCAATACATTTTATAGTTTGTCTGATCGAGGTTTACGTAGGTCTTATTATAAAACTTGAATAATTTATTTGAAATAATGCAAAATATGTCGTTAGTTCCTTTGTATAGTTTCTTTATCGAATACAATTATTGCAACTTGTAGAGCACGTATAAAGTTATTAAGTTCTTATGTTTAGCGGCAAGTATTTTAATTTGCATACGACTTTGCAAATCATTCTGACAAGGACATAAATGAATATAAATTTAAACTTTTCCTATTATATAGTAAGACAAAGGTAAATTGTACATACATGTGTATGCTGTGTTCAAAGATCCATGAACGAGAATACATATACAACATGTAGCTTTGCGTTAACCCAATGACCTTAAGTTAACCTACATATATCTAAGTGTTTATAATTAATTAATCTATCATAATTTAGAGAACAAGTATTGAATTAAAAATGTATAACCAAGTAGATACGTTTTGTAATATTAAAGCTATTAGATTTGAATACTTTTCCAAATTTCTGTTTGTGTCAAACATTCATGCACAGCGAGTGAAGAGCATATTGTCAGAGCTCCAGATAAGCTGCGTATTTGCGTGATCACGCAATACAAATAATAAAAAACTCAATGCAATTGCCCATTTCAGGGTTCAATAACCCAATTAATTCAAAGGAAAACCCAATTATATTCCAAATCCACGAGTTCTCAACCCTTGTATTGGCTACCATTTGCGTTGTTTACCCTTATCTGTTTACAGTCGTCGCGTAAACTATTTTTATTTTTTATAATATTTAAATATAAATTGGAAATTTCCTTTCGTTAAAAAAATAGATCCCTGCATCAAGTAGCTGAAATGGGTTCCTGTGAGAGTTTGCCGTTGCTCAATAGGTACACGTGTTTTTGAAAACATTTCGATCTTCTCGACGTTTATTCAATTAGCGTGTGTCATGTAGTCATATTTTTTTCGCATTGCTCGGGATTTATCATAACATACATTGAATTAAAACGAAATTGAATGTTCGGTTAAAATCTCGGTTAAAATATTGAATAGAAGCATTTTTCTGCTTCTTTTGATAAGCTGAGGGAAAGTTATGATGATAACAAGACTCAGCCAGTGTTTTTAGGATGCCGTCGAACACACGGGCGTGTGTTCGTACCTTAACGAGAACATTGCTAATAAAAACAGGGTTTCCTCAAAAAGAAATCAGTTGGAAAAAGTGAAAGGCAAAACACGTAAGGCCAAATCAATTATGACATGATAAAGCACCAGAAACCAAAAGTTCTAATAAAAGACAACTAAACCCAGATTTATGAAAATTGGAATAAAACAAAAACATTCAAGTATAATTAGAGTTTATAAACTATTTTTTGTTTCATTTTACACTGGTCTCAGAATCTATTATATAAAGGTATAAGACGAGTGCCTGTGAATACACATATCCGTTTTATACAGTATATATGAGAAAATACAAAACTGGCAGAAGGTTTGAAACAGAGCAAAAATTAAACCTACAATTGCTCCTCAGTGAATAAACCAAATAAAACAGCTAGCAAATAACCCTTACCCTAAACCAAATAAAACAGCTAAACAAAGAAAGAAACATATTTAAGATGGAAAAAAATCTGGGGTTGATATTGCCTAAATATTCAATATTGTGTTGATGAAAAAACCCAATACAATAAGGAGCTTGGTGGTGAAAAACCCAATTTGATATTAACATGAGGGGTGAATTGGAATTGATAATGCAATTAAAAAACTTTATCACCCAATTATATAAGAAAATGGTGGGTAAAAAACCCAATTTGTGAATTCTTATCTGGAGCTCTGTATTGTGCAGATTTTTAAGGTCTTTCCTCTCCGCGAGGAAAGACCTTATTGTTTTTCTCCTTTTTTTTTTTTTTTTTTTTTTTTTTTTTTTTTTTTTTTTTTTCATCCAGCATTTGTTTGACATGGCCTCCCCTCGTTTCTATTGGAGTTATCAAGACCAAATATGGACCATCGGTAGACCTCATCATGAAGTATTACCATATGAGGCTGTGTAGGATTTCATCATCCCCTTTAGAAGTTATCTCCCTTTTATTGGTTTTTTTTCGACATGGCCCCCCCTCGTTGTTTTTAAAGATATCATGACCTTATTTGGACAAAAGTTAGATCTCATCATGATGTGTTACCATATGAGGCTGCTAAAGATTTCATCATTCTCTATGAGAGTTACGTCCCCTTGAAGCAATTTCATTCTTTTACATTTTTCTCAAAAAGTATTCAAGATAGAATCGATTTGAAAATGGCAACATGTACAAGACCAGATGGCAATGATAATAAACATATACAATCATTTTGTTGTTAACCCTTATAAGGAGTTATTTCCCTTGAAAAAATATACACAATTTTTGAAAAATTGTATCTCAAGAACCGGAAGTCGTAAAGACTTGGGACCTACACCAATAATCTTCAATTCATGTGACCTTTAATTTGCACCCAAGGTCAAAGGTCACCGATTGCAAAAAAAAATTACGCTGCAATTTCAAGCTTTCATATTAAGAAAACGATAAGAGTTTGCTGCATACTTACAGCGTATAAAATGTTCCTCTCGACGAGCTCTACATTTTATACTCTGACCTCAAAAGAGTCCGACTGTCTGTTCAAAAGTTACGACGGGATGATTCTTAAAAGTATAGTATTGTGTGTATATCTTTTTAAAGGTAACAGATATCAACCTACTATAAACTGCAAAGATGATCAGTAGTTCAAGATCTTCAATTTGAGGTCAATGTCAGGTCATGATGAAATTTCACCTTGACCTTCACATTATACTATGACTTTGACCTTGTGATATTTGAAAGGTCAAGTGGTCCTGAGTTGAATGGTGATAGTCCCATGTCTCTACGACTTCCGGTTCTCAAGTTTTGTATTGCATCATATATTTGATGATTAATTGTGACCTTGGTGAACTTTGAAATTGTCCAAATTCTTTTTCTATAATGTTGTCCTTCAACTGTAGATCATTTATCATTTAACAGATTTGAGATATCTATTGTCGTTTTAGAGATAATGCAGTTTGAAGTTTTGCGAGCGGAGGCATGTATTTCTGAATCATCAAGAGCTTACCACTTAAAATGTTTTAGAAATTGAAGAGGTTAACATAGTTATATGTTTGACCAAATACCAAAAACATTCCATTGAAAAAAACACCAAAAAAAATCAATTTGAAATTTTCAAGTTTTGCATTGACTTTGTAAGTTTCATAACTTCTATTTATATAGTTGATATTGCATCATTATTTGCACTTTGTCAAATGGGGTCATCTGATATATCAAATTGAAGGTCTTAACAAACTCTACTTAAAAATGAAAATTTTAAACCCCCTTTTCATCCCAGGGGGACGGGTGGGGTCATTTAGTGCAAACATTCAAATTTCTCAGATGGTAAGGTTGTCGCATATCAAATGAAAGAACATAAAGCGTACATTTCAAATTTCAAATTGACGTCTCCCAAAACTAGGTTGGATGGGGTCGTTGAGTGCAAAAAATAAATGTTCTTTTAAGGTAGGGTTGTTGTATATTAAATGAAAGGTCATGATGTGTACATTTGAAATATCAAATTCCCGACCTCCAAAAATTACTTGGATAGGGTTATTAAGTGCAAAAATCAAACTTTCTAGAACATGGTGTTGTCGCATATCTAATGAAAGCTCATCTACTCTGTTCCATATATCATAATTCCGATCTCAAAAATGTAGGCGGATGAGGTCATTAAGTGTAAAAAGCAAAAAGTTTCAGAAGGTATGCTTGTCGTATATCAAACGAAAGGTCGTACAAAGTACAATACAAAAACATCACTTTTACAGGAAAGACCTTTCAATTGTTTTACAAACAATTGAGATACTAGTTATTAATTGTTTTACTGTCAAACCATGTGTACCTCGTTGGTCAAAGACTTGGTATGTAGGCTGTTGGGATGGGTCAGTAATTCCGCCACATTTACAATTTTTTATTTTATATAGACCTGTACCAAGTCCTTTGTTTATCTGTTTTTTGTTTGAATGTGTTTTCTCTGGTAGGAGTCGGGTGTAAGTGGTTAATGATTGTTGTCTATTGTGTACAAGTGTAATTTTATGTCCACTGTAATTAATTTTGTCATATTAACGTTTTGATTATCGTCTGTTAAAGTCATTAAGTCAAATGGCTATCCTGCTATAAGAGATTATTAACATAGCATGTTCTCTAAGGTCACATAGTAAATACTTTTATATGATTTATATGTTTTATTTTTGTAAACAAAGAATTGGAGAATATTTGGAAAATATTTAGGTCAATTGGAGAATATTTGGAGATTATTTAGGTCAGTTGGAGAATATTTGGAGAATATTTGGAGATGATGTGTATATAAGGTTCAGATTTTTGTTATTCTGCCCCACTATATGTTTAGATACATCTTAGCAGATTACTGATAGCTTTGGAATTATTATTATTTCTTTATATGTTTGTCCGCACAGTATTGGACGCTGTTGCGTGGTTCCGCTCAGTATTGGACACTGATGCGTGGTTTTGTCCGCACAGTATTGGACGCTGTTGCGTGGTTCCGCTCAGTATTGGACACTGATGCGTGGTTTTGTCCGCACAGTATTGGACACTGTTGCGTGGTTCCGCTCAGTATTGGACACTGATGCGTGGTTTTGTCCGCACAGTATTGGACGCTGTTGCGTGGTTCCGCTCAGTATTGGACACTGATGCGTGGTTTTGTCCGCACAGTATTGGACACTGTCGCGTGGTTTTGTCCGCATAGTATTGGACACTATGCGTGGTTTTTGTGAGTGAACAGTATTGGACACTGTTGCCGAATTTATACAGAGTGTCGTTTATGATACCGTGTGAAAGTAATGTGCTAATGAATATTTGAACTATACATTTTGTAAACTGTATATATAATGTAAATAGTGTCCTGGAATGGAATTTTAATAAATAGATTAGTGAATTTACTTGTATATTTCTTTGACAACAAGACTACAGATTATTGGACTATTTTGTTCTTGAATTTTCTGTGATTTCCTAATACCCGGCCTGACCAGAAAGTTTCATGTAACTCGACCGCCATGGCATTTTTGTACACAATCCAACACTTTGGTATTTATACATCTGGTACGGTATTTTTTGTATGTATTATCAAAAGAGGCAAGACTATAGCAAGCTAGTACTGGAAGTTTGATTATGTTGACTTTAGGAAGATACAGTCATCGTACTCCTCGGCAATTTAGAACGGATGAGTCGCCATTGTCCTAAGTCATGTAGAAGCGCTGTTGTCCCTACCCACTGTGTTGAGTTGCAATTGTCCATTCCTCACCCTGTTGAGTTTTCATTTCCCTTTACAGGCCCTTCTGAGTTGCTTGTGTTCGTATCCCACTTTATTACGTTTCTATTCCCATATACCCTACTCTATTGGGTTGCTTTTACTCTACCTCACCGTGTCGAATTGTCATTGCCCCAACCAATTCAGAGCTCCAGATAAGAATTCACAAATTGGGTTTTTTACCCACCATTTTCTTATATAATTGGGTGATAAAGTTTTTTAATTGCATTATCAATTCCAATTCACCCCTCATGTTAATATCAAATTGGGTTTTTCACCACCAAGCTCCTTATTGTATTGGGTTTTTTCATCAACACAATATTGAATATTTAGGCAATATCAACCCCAGATTTTTTTCCATCTTAAATATGTTTCTTTCTTTGTTTAGCTGTTTTATTTGGTTTAGGGTAAGGGTTATTTGCTAGCTGTTTTATTTGGTTTATTCACTGAGGAGCAATTGTAGGTTTAATTTTTGCTCTGTTTCAAACCTTCTGCCAGTTTTGTATTTTCTCATATATACTGTATAAAACGGATATGTGTATTCACAGGCACTCGTCTTATACCTTTATATAATAGATTCTGAGACCAGTGTAAAATGAAACAAAAAATAGTTTATAAACTCTAATTATACTTGAATGTTTTTGTTTTATTCCAATTTTCATAAATCTGGGTTTAGTTGTCTTTTATTAGAACTTTTGGTTTCTGGTGCTTTATCATGTCATAATTGATTTGGCCTTACGTGTTTTGCCTTTCACTTTTTCCAACTGATTTCTTTTTGAGGAAACCCTGTTTTTATTAGCAATGTTCTCGTTAAGGTACGAACACACGCCCGTGTGTTCGACGGCATCCTAAAAACACTGGCTGAGTCTTGTTATCATCATAACTTTCCCTCAGCTTATCAAAAGAAGCAGAAAAATGCTTCTATTCAATATTTTAACCGAGATTTTAACCGAACATTCAATTTCGTTTTAATTCAATGTATGTTATGATAAATCCCGAGCAATGCGAAAAAAATATGACTACATGACACACGCTAATTGAATAAACGTCGAGAAGATCGAAATGTTTTCAAAAACACGTGTACCTATTGAGCAACGGCAAACTCTCACAGGAACCCATTTCAGCTACTTGATGCAGGGATCTATTTTTTTAACGAAAGGAAATTTCCAATTTATATTTAAATATTATAAAAAATAAAAATAGTTTACGCGACGACTGTAAACAGATAAGGGTAAACAACGCAAATGGTAGCCAATACAAGGGTTGAGAACTCATGGATTTGGAATATAATTGGGTTTTCCTTTGAATTAATTGGGTTATTGAACCCTGAAATGGGCAATTGCATTGAGTTTTTTATTATTTGTATTGCGTGATCACGCAAATACGCAGCTTATCTGGAGCTCTGTAACCATACCCTGTATAGTTTCTTTGCATCTACTACACCCTGTTCAGTTGCCATTGCCCCTACCTCACCCCGTTGAGTTGCCGACAACCCTATCCCATCCTGTCGAATTGCTATTGCTACTACTTTACGCAGTTAAGTTGGCATTTCCTTCCACGCCCTAATAAGTTGAAATTCTCCTACCCCACTCTGTTGTGTTGTCATTGCCCCTACACTCCACCATGTTGTGTTGTCATTGCCCCTACACCCCACCATGTTGAGTTGTCATTGTTTCTACTCCACCCTGTCGAGTTGCCATTGCTACTAACTAACATATCCTGTTTAGTTGCAATTTTCTTATACCCCACCCAATTGGGTTGCCTCAGTGGAGGCAAACTTTTAAAAATAACTGAAAAATTAAAAGAATGTCCTATGAGAATAACATTGATGTTTCAAATTGCTCATATTTAAATTTAAGAAAGTAATCACCTGCTGTGTATCTATAGACAACAAATTGAGAACAGACATGTGTGTTATTTGAATATTGGACTTGGAAGAAAATCGATCTTGATATTCAACAACATAAGGATAATTTGTAGGTTTGACAACTGCCAGGTCAAACCTAATATTATAACATGATCTAATTAGGTCTTTACGCTTAATGAATGTCCAGGTATTTATCTGAAGTATGATTAATAGCTCTCCTCTAGTGAGATGACCCAAGTGGCTGGTAATGATGTTTTACAGCATCCATACAATGTTTATTTGTACAGAATCTGTCAGCGTTATGAGCCAGTAGTTGATATCCATGCATTCAAAGTAAAAACTGGATACTAATGTGAATTTAAAAAATAAAATGATCTTAACACATTTCCCGTGTAGAATGAATAATTGAATACCATAAAATACATTGTATGCTGCGAAAAGTTTACATACAAAAAACTATGAATTTGTTATCTCATTTTCATTTTCTTTTCTGTCTAAAAACTATCAATGACATGTTTAATTGTATAATACAACCGTTTAATGTTTTAGTTGAGGAAATCGATGTTCGTTCTAACAACACTACTTGAAGCTTTATTAGAGAATTTTATTAGTTTCAGCAGGTGAGGATTGCATGTTTTTATCCTCATCATAACGGGTCAATACTTACTATATATAATCTTCTTTGAGTGGAGAGGAATTCTTACGCTCTGCAAAATACTTACTATATATAATCTTCTTTGAGTGGAGAAGAATTCTTACGCTCTGCAATCGAGTGAAAAGGATAAGGCATCGGCGCAGATGCATAACACTATCAAATCTCGATTTGGTATGATTCTTTGAACGGAGGAAATCAAACGCAATGACTGGTTGTATTTTTCTAGCTTGATGTGTATTGATTGAGTGGGGTCTGTTTTGTTTTGAATTAAAATGAATATTATAAGCAGCTTCGTTGCTAGGATAAATATAACAACTTGAATGCTTCATGAACTTAGATAAAAGAAAAAAAAAACAAGTCATCAAATTGGAACTGATAATTAAAATAATTACAGCTATCACATAATGTGTATAGTAAACAATTATTCCTTTGTAAAAGTATCATTATGGATCATTTTCCTTTGCTTGGTATTTTGTAAATATAATTGAATGAATAAATGTATGAAATGGAACGATTTTGTCATATTAAAACATTCTATAGCATCTGGTATATATATGATAACAATGAACAGTACAGTGAAACTGGCTTACGATTAGATGAGGTATTCCATGAAATAACTTTTACAGATGAGGAAATAATATGATGGGTTATTTTTTTAACATACTCAATTTCATAACATCTGGTATACAGCATAGGCTGGCTATCCGGATAACTGTAATCGTATATAAGATATGCTCTGTAATCTATTAATTTAGGAAATAGATACAAAATAATCACGATAAACACAAAAGAGATATAAACAACCTTCTGTCTTATTCTCATATTATATTTCAGACAACTTATTATTTTGACCCCCCCCCCCCCAAAAAAAAAAAAAACTTTAAAAAAATAATAATAATAAAGTTGGTATACATATACCCTAGTCTTATATTATAGGACTAACATATACCCAATATATTATAATAATAAATCATTGGTAAATTCCTTTCTAATCAACTTTATATATTGAAAACCTGTAAAAAACGAATATTATAGTAACGTAAATCTATACCCATAAGATAGTTATAACTGGTGAATTCCTTTCTGATCAGCCTTGAATACATCTGTATAATGGGCAAAGTTCAGATTATATTTCTAATGTGCATTGTAATCACCTTACTACGTGCGTAATATTGTTCGAATGATTAGGAAACTTATATTATAAACAGTGCACCTAAGGAGTAAATATTTTACAGTTTACATCCCAGATGCAGACACCTTGATGATACAACTTACCAGATATAAGAAGTATTTATTGCCTTGTGATCATTTCTCTGTGTTAAGTCGATGTTGGAAGATCTATTAACAACACTTTATTGTCTGTCTAAAAATAAATCGAATTGAGAATATATGTTTTGCCGAATTAACAAGACTTCACACCCTAAATATCTCACTAAAATGACAGTTAACAGGATAATTGGATACCTGCTCCAGTACTATGATGGTCATCAAATTATAAACTATGAGGGGAATAATGAAACCTAACAAATTATAATGAATCATTTGGTACTAAGAGCTCAAACATACATGGGTATCAAAACATTTTAAAGCCAGACGTGATTAGTTTAGGGTCCATGACCAAGTGTATGTGTAGTTTTTACAAAGGTAGCCCTCTACCTTTAGATCTCTTAAACTAAAATGGCTCCAGTCAAACCCTGATCTAAGGTATAGGCTCCCCTCAAACCCTGCAATTATTAAATATAAGGGTCCAGTCAAACCCGGAATAAAGGTATTGGCTCCAGTCCTACCCCGAATAAAGGTATGGTCTCCAATCAAACCATCATTAAAGGTGTGGGCTCCAGTCATACCCTAAGTAAAGGTATTGGCTCAAGTCATTATACCCTAAGTAAAGACATTGGCTTAAGTCATACCCTAAGTAAAGTATTGGCTCAAGTCAAATCCCGATTAAAGGTATGGGCTCCAATTGAACACTGATTAAAGCTATGGGCTCCAGTCAAACCCTGCAGATAAAAGGTATGGGATCCAATCAAAACCCTGATAAGAAGTATGGGCTCGAGTTCATCCTTTATTAAATGTTTGGACTCCAGTCTAAACCTGATGAAAGGATATCAAATTTGATTCGTTTCGATATGTTAATAATTTAATTTTGTTCAATAGAAATGACAGAATAGTAAATCTGTCCGTGTTGTTCTGATTTGAACGGGAAATTCGACAATTGTGATAGACTAGACACATGGACATTCGTTTGAGTTAACTTAACTGAATATGTCGTTTACAGTAGAACTCATACACATATAGATTAAGTCTTTGGTTGGACAGCAAACAAGAACAAATACAACGTATATATTAAGGAATTATAGTAGTTGAAATTTGGAAGAAACATTGAAAGATATGAAAAAGAAAGAAAGAAATAAAGAAATCGGATTGCCAGTTCTTTGTGCTTTTGAAAATAGATTTCATATTTTGTGTACTGATATCAATGACACACCGGAAATTTCCTTCACTGGAGCCTCCGCAGCAAGATGCATGGATTGAGCCATGGATGCTACGAAAGCAATTAAAATAATAACTTTATGCAATACAAACAGACTAAAACAAACGATATTTATCTATCAATATATCGTTAATCAAAGCTTTCAGATATTAAGATTAAAATAAATTTCCAACCTACTGTTTACCATTTTATCATAAAAGCACGTGTGCATGGCGAATTGTAATCACTATCACAGCATTCATCGATGGGGTCACATTAAGGGGTACCAATAATAGTGTATAATACATTTTCACAATGAAATAGTGACAAACGACGACAGCTGTATCCTGGGGTATCTCTCGGCTTTTAGAAGGAGATTCTTTTTGTAACTTTAACATTGCTTTATTTCAATCCAAAGACTTATAACAACCATACATTTTATATTTGATGGAATATCTACAATTCCTTTATCTTTAGAATTTATCTGAAACAAAACATGTAGGAAACGAGGTAGGAAACGGTCAAAGACTAAAATAATATTTCAGAGAACTCTCTGATTCGTTATCATAAACAAACATTAAACAGTAAGGTATGAGGATGTCAGCATTAGATACAGGAATACAGTAAAAACAGAAATACCCGTAGATTATACATCAGTAATGTCATAAGTTGGCTTGCTCTGTACTAACCATTACTATGAAAACTTAAAATGATTGATATTCAAACTATTGTGCTACAAAGCACATTTTTGTAAACCACATTTACAGTTTTTACTTTTGATTTTATAGAAAATTATATGATTATGACTTAAACAAATGAATAGTGCTGATGTCAGTACGCATGGGACGAATTTTGCAATTAACTTTTATCATTTTAAAGCAAGATTCAACTAAATAGATTCAAGCCCCAAAATACATTTATTTAGTAAATTACTAACACTGATAAAACATCAACAGAACACGGTAAAAATCGCGCGAAAGCAGCAATAATTATAGTATATTACTAGTTTTACAGTTTATCTGAAGCACCGCTAATATCTTTATTATAAGTTAAACAGGGTAGGGTTTGTCTAAAGTTTTTCAAAAATTATTACAACTAGAGTTTACAAATTATAGTAATGTCCCGATGATGTATTTAGCAAAAAAAAAAAAAAAAAAAAAACGTTTGCCACAATCAAAATTAACTTGGGTAAAGTTTTGTTTACCAGGTTAACTTGATCCAAGTCATCTGTTGTCATAGATTTCCACAAAAACCTGATCAGATAAAGAAAACTTTGACCAGGTAAGCCTTGTCTAAGTCATTAGTTGTCACTATTAAAGTTTTGATCAAAAGCAAAACTGCAAATGTGGTTGATTAATTCCAGTCCCAGGCCGTGCAAGTGTTAAGGCCAATAGGATGAAATGCAATCCCAGTTTTTTTGACGGTTGCCATGTTATAAAACAATCCATCAAAATACTTTGACCAAGAAAACTTTGATAGTCAAAACGAGCCTTTAGTAATTCGTTTCTACAGCATGATCAGACGTTTTGCATGTTTAGTTCAGAGAATTGGCAAAAGAAATGTTCCTGGTTAAATTTTAAAAAAAGTCTGATACTTTAAGGTTATTTTGATAGTACCCGGTATTATTTTAACCTTACAACTTATAATACTTTAAAACATCTAAAAACTACTTATAACTTCTAAAAAGTTTTCTTAGGCGATGTTCTCATCATAAAACTGTCACTTCCCGCCATCTTGATATCTCTAGCAGATGAAGTACTTCCTTATCGTCTGCAGCCTCAGACAGAATCTAGGTTTTACTGTACATTTTCAATGCACAACATTTGTATATACGTCCACTCGGAACAAGTTTAGATTCCCTGGAGGGTCTATCTATAACAGTAGGATCATTAGCGGACTACACAAGCTTTTTTCACAACTATTATTAGTGTATTGAAGATGTTAACTAATTAGAATAAAGTGTTTGTAAGAAAGTGTTACTCATAATGGAGAACCCACAAGAAAATATAAACATGGAGGAAAATGTGCAGGAAAATGTGAACACTGAAGTTAAAACGGACGAACCTAATGATATTAATGTAAAAACTGAGGAAAATAATCATGAACAAACAACTCAGATAGAGGAAATTAAAACGGAAGAACCAATAACCGAAAAAGATGTCGAAAAATCTCAAGAGAAAACTGACCCTGGGTCAAGTAAGTCGATAAAATGTAACAAACTTCATTCATTCTTGGGAAATTTTGGTAAATACGTTTTTGATTTCATATCTTTTTTGACATTTGTTTGGTAAATATACTATGGCACTCATCGCGTATACTATTTTATTAATCATGTTAATTAAAAAAATGTAGTAACATGTCAAGTAATAACACACAGATAAAAATTGAACAGTAGGAACAGTATTTGGACGAAGCTTCATTGCATTTACAAGTGAAAAAAATTATCAAGGGTGCCCCTCCACCAATTCTAACAGCTATTTCCAGCTGTGTATTGTGCTAAATAGTAATATACACTATATAATGTGTAATTTACAATCACAACTTGTGGTAATCTACTTCATCGTTAAATAATTTAGCTCTGGAGTTATTCAATCAGAAGATAATAATTGATGCTTTTAATCAAGTCCGTTGCACTCTTTGATATTTTGATTAAAATTGATAATATACCATGCACGTGATCGAGATATAAATATTTGGATTTTTGTCAAATTTAAAACAAAATAATGGTAACATAAATAAAATCGATTACTTGTGCTTAATTAACGTATTGCAAGACAATTTAAGAATATTGTAGATTCTGATCTTCTTTAAACTTTTATTGACATGTTTTCATGGAAAGGTGACCTTTGTTGAATTTAGCAATTTATGTTTATGTCTCTTTTGGCCATAAAGCTCATAACCATGATAACGTGTCTTCGTGTTTATAAAACCCTGGCTTTCAAATGATTGCGTTTAAAGGTGTCTGATCTGCACATATCCAGAAAAGAGATTCAGATTCGGTGCACGAAATTTTAACGACTCTTAAATTGGTACTAGAAGTAACATAAACAAAACAAACGAGGTTTACTTGTCAATACCAATATCAGACAAACAAAATATATTTGTGTTTCCTGCTCTATATATAAATACCCTCAATTTTCATATCTAACCTAACACATTTCATAGACATTTAGTTAAGCACCAGGTACCAGGCATGCTAGGTTTTAAAAGCACGGTCAAAGCCCTAACATTCCTCTTTATTGTCTATGTAAAATACTGTTATTACTAATGAGACAGGAAAGAAGCATACAAATGTATTTTCTTAGCCTTACCCATGACTTCACAAAATTGAGATTGCTAATATAAGTACCATCCCAATTACATTGACTTTCACGCTGTACTTTAACAATCAGATGTTGGACATGTAACATGTCATGACTATATAATTACTGTACACCTTGATCGTGAGAAAATCTTACTCTCAGCAGGTACTGAAACATGTGAAAGGTGACACTTTATTTTTATATTTTATCTTTTATGTAAAAAAATGATTAAAAATATATTTTGAATAAAAATGTAAAAAATTAAATTATCAATACTAAATAGACCTCATAGATAGAAGTAAGACAAATATATTGATGTATTTAAACAAATGTTAAACGAGTGATAAGTGGCGCCAATAAATACCGTCAATATGAATTTACACCTTCCAAAGATTCGGCAAAACAAGGAACATGTTCAATAGCGTTCTAACATTGAAGTTTACACGTCCTTATTGAAGATGGAGGATCCTTTAAATAATAATTCGTATGGTTCCAATAATATGGTTTTAATATCTCGTTGTCAGTGTAATATGACCCAGATGAGGACCAATATACACTCACGCGCTTTACGGCGTCAAGGTAAGAAAACTACTGACATTGCCGTTGCAATGTTGTCGAAATGTTGACTGTATTAAAAAAAAAACCAAATGAAACCAGTCCCGATATTATTGTCGATACTCAGACATTTATATCGCGGAAGTTAGACATATCCATCCTAGATTCCGTCGTCTTGAACATTTAAAAGATCAGTGTTTGTTTGAAAGTTTGTTTTATACATCAACAACTTTGTCAAACCGGTATGGAATTTTATGAACTATGGGCAGAAGGGTTTTAATGACTAAAAGACAGTACTCAGATTTTTTTATGACCAAAAGACGAAATAATAAAGCAAAAAAATGATCCCGCTTTGTATTTAATTTTTTTGTATGCCGTATTGGGTTAAAGTTTGTTACAAATCAATATTAATTGTCAACCCTTCATAGAATTTTATGAAGCTTTTGCAGAAGTTTTACAAATGTTTTATTTGTGTTAAAATACTCATGATGAAATGATAATGTCTGCAGCAGAGTTTTGAAAATATGTATTTCTTTCATTTATCGTATATTCTACTAATAGACTGACTTCGTTTTTTGCCTTTAACTTTTACATAGACTGACTTCGTTTTTTGCCTTTAACTTTTACAGATAGTTTAGCCAAGGATAACATTTAGTTTTGACATGATGCATTTGTAAAACTGCATGAATTGTTATGAAATTTGGACATAAGCTCATCTTTAAAAACAAGAAATAGCATCTAAAGAAAAAGTTCGATATTTTTGTAGATAATTGGACTCATGTTTACAAATTACAACATAAAACTATCATGACTACATGTATGATTTTATGCTGATAGCAGCAATCGTAGACGATACACATGAATCAGTGGAACCGTTTAGAATTTTGTTTTGGTTTTATTTGGTCCTTGACTTTGTTATTGATTTTGCCTTTTACTGTTTGGTTTGAGTTCCACTGCCATGCCAGTTTAGTAGACGAAACTCTCGTCTGGCATACTAAATCATAAGCCCGTTATCATTGTTGACTTTATGCAAATCTCAAAATCTAAATTCATATTCAATTTCTGCATCTGTTATTTCAATTTCTTATGTTTTAAAAGTTAGTTACATTGTATGTCTAATTGCTTTTACTAAAGTGACTTTATATAAGACTTTGTTGGAAGGTGATACAAGATGAATGATTCTATAGAACCACGTTGGGAACATATTTCTTGAATTTTTAAGCTGTATCATATTGTGTCTTTGACATAATGTTACATAACCATGATATAGACAGATGTTTTTACAATTATTATAATTACCATCACTTACACAATAAGTTAACTTGCATTGAACTTGACACATAATAGATATACATGTATAGGAAGATGCGGTGTGAGTGCCAATGAGACAACTCTCCATCCAAATAACAATTTAAAAAAAAGTAAACCATTATAGGTCAATGTACGGCCTTCAACACGGAGTCTTGGCTCACACCGAACAACAAGCCCCGAAATTACTAGTGTAAAACCATTCAAACGGGAAAACCAACGGTCTAATATAAGTATACTTTCAATGACACTTGCACATGGTAAATAGACATGTGTCTATATTTATGGAAAAATAAAAAGATGGATATTAAGTACCATACAGCAATTAAGACTATGGATATATATTTCGAAAAAAGGACAGACAACACAATGACAAAAAGAAAAAAAAGTGGAACAAATAACAGGCCAGTAAACACTACGAAGGAAACCTTTTGGTCTTATTGATGTATTGGTTTTGAGTCGTTGGCTTGGAGTATCGTTTGCATTGAAAATTACTTGAACGTTCATTCTGTTATGGGTATTCAATAGAAATATTGTAAAGTCGTTCTGTAAGCCAGGGCTTGCGGTCATAAAACTTTCGAGCATGATTTTTGTACTCAGACTCAAGAATCAACCAATCAAAATACTGGATTTCAGGTTTCGAGCATGATTTTTGTGCTCCGAGCACTGAGCAAAGTTTTATGACTTCAACCCCAAAAGACGTCGTATTTTTTTGCTGAACTTTTTTTTTTCGTGTCTGTCATCTGCCAAGCATGTTCAAAACTGCATGCACTCCTTATTTTCTCGTATAATTTTGCTGCTAGGTTTTATATACGATTTAACAGAGATAGAAAGTTGTGAAAAACCTCACAGAATAAGGCGTATTCTATTATAAAGTATGAATCCTGGCATGCCTGTAATTTTCAAAAGTTGTAAAAATGCAATTACTTACTTCTACTTTCGAAGGTAATTAATTTATTGTACTGTATGTTTGAAATGATCATATGTCATGCGTCTTGAAACTCTCGAATATAGTTAAAGATGAGTTCTATATTTAATGCTGTCAGGTGGTCAATAATAATAATGATGACATATTACATGTAGCTTATACATACTATGACGGAAATGTATATTGCACTTAAATATCTAACATTAAGAATTATAAATAAATAATTTAAACAAATGCAGTCAATAAAATCCCTATAATCTGACATGAATGATCCAACCAGTTGAAATATTGATTGACACCTCAGGGAAGTGTAACCATATTTAAAATGTGTGCACTCATCATACATGTACTGGTATTTATGTTTTTGCTGAACAAAATGCCGTACTTTGAAACTTGGACACATCCAATTGGTGACATTATAATTTTATTTCGATAAAT
This sequence comes from Mytilus galloprovincialis, assembly GCF_965363235.1. Classification (NCBI taxonomy): domain Eukaryota; kingdom Metazoa; phylum Mollusca; class Bivalvia; order Mytilida; family Mytilidae; genus Mytilus; species Mytilus galloprovincialis. The sequence goes on along the minus strand of NC_134845.1, from coordinate 15,129,660 downwards.
TTTAAACATCTCGATTTTATCGAAGGACAACTTTTTACGATCAAAGCAAAACATTAATGTGTATAGCTTATTTTTTTAATACTTCATCGGTTCTAGATTTTGTTCATCGATAAAATACTGCTGAAAACTAAACATTTTTCTTCCGTATAAATACTTTATCGTATCCGTACGCTTCTACGTTCCGATCCTATACACATTAGTGGAACAGATGCATGTACAAGCACAGGGTTAACGAGTATTTTCTTACTTTTTCAGCTCGGAATGAAAGTTTTGGTAACCGAGTGTTACATTGCCTGTCTCAGGTACCATGTGCCTCCCTGATAGCGTGGATCATCCTCCTGGTGGGACTTGGTGGTCTTACGGGAGGACTGTTGATTGGAATACAGAAAACACGTGATCTAGTCGACTCGCAACACTTGTAAGTATATATATATATTCAAATGCATTTATTTACACAGTAAAGGGTCTATACCACTTTGATTATCTTGTAATATGTAGCCGGCTTCGTGATAATCAGTTAGACAAAAAAAATTAGGTACATTTTAAGGAGTCAAATAACTTGGCTTTAGTTTTTTTTTAATCTAACATGTCTTGTATGAAGCCAGATACTTTTCTCACTGGTATACAACACAAGAAAGTGTTATTGTAAACATAAAATTGAGAATGGAAATGGGAAATGTGCCAAAGAGACAACAACCCGACCATAGAAAAAAAACAACAGCAGATGGTCACCAACAGGTCTTCAATGTAGCGAGAAATTCCCGCACCCGGAGGCGTCCTTCAACTGGCCCCTAAACAAATATATATTAGTTCAGTGACAATGAACGCCATACTAATTTCCAATTTGTACACAAGAAACTAAAATTAAAATAATACAAGACTAACAAAGGCCAGAGGCTCCTGACTTGGGACAGGCGCAAAAATGCGGCGGGGTTAAACATGTTTGTGAGATCTCAACTCTCCCCCTATACCTCTAGCCAATGTAGAAAAGTAAACGCAGAACAATACGCACATTAAAATTCAGTTCAAGAGAAGTCCGAGTAATTGTAAACATGCATTATTTAAAGTTCATGACAGAATGTATGCAGTGGCAACAGTTTGTATGACTGTGATAATACAAAAACTGTTTTTTGTTTGTTGTTTTTTCCTTGAAACATTTCTTGAAACGCTTGGAAGTAAAATAAGTATATAGTTCTGAGTCAGAACAAACATACGAGCCATCAATACATAATAATTTTTAGGCAAGTTGTTGATTTTTTTGATGCTAAAAAAAAATATATCAAAATTGATATGTGCGAGAATGATAAGGTTTGGTGCTTGGATGAATTAAAAAAAAAACCGTATTAAAAAGGATTTAACAATAAGTTCGTCTGGAAAAGAAAATATTTTTCAAACATGTTACGTGATGGGATTGGTAGGATGTCATATGTCAATGAAGCGTAGACCTATCTCATCCATCTTATCTGTAGTAAATTGGTTTTAACTAAATCATATAGTACTGCTGCAGATTTTATCCTCGCTTTATAATGGTATGTTAACTGTGAGTAAAGAATTGATACACAATTTTCTTTAATACCAGAAAATAGTACTAAATATTGTGGTAAGCAGTAAGAAGAGTGCAATGCATCTGAATGTGTTTTGATATACATGCAAACCAACAAGATTTTATTCCTTTAAAATGGGTTAAGACAGCAAGATACGTTAATCAAATTTTGTCGCCAGTCAAATATTGCTAAATCTTGAAAGCATACCCACTCTTGAAAGTTTATTATTTTGTCCAATTATTTATTTTTTAGTATTTGAATTTTTATAACTGTAAGAACTTGTGCATTAGTGTTTTACAGATGTGTAAATAACTGGTTACTATACATGCTATATACATGTAGTAAGTTAGACACAAGATTATATATGTTTCGGATAATTTGGTTTTATTGCATCATACTGACTATTATAATGATTTACATTTTGAAGATTTTTCTAAATATATACAATGACATCATTTCTGTATATATACTTAATTTCAGACTATGCAAAGTAAAATTAATGGTGTTTTAATCGGATAGATTTAATAATACCTTACAAAGTGTAATTTTATTTCAGACTATGGTTTTTAGAATATGCAGTAGCCGGTGTAGTAGCCGGGATGTTTGTCTTTGGGACATTGTTGCTGTGTATTGGTCACATTTCTACAGATCCAACTAGTCGTCACATTTTCCATACTACAAAAAGAAATCTCTGTGCTCAAGGACTTAATATCACGGTAGGTTTACCCATTTGTGTCCTTCCTCTGGTTTCTGCTCTTTGGTCGGGCTGTTGTCTCTTTGACATATTCCCCATTTCAATTCTCAATTTTATGAACATTTTTTTGTGATTTGTTTCTGACTCCCTCAGTGTCAAAATTGTGAAATCTTTGGAAATCTCAATAACCATGATAACAGAATGGCCCTCACGATTTATCAGCTTTAGCTTGTACATGTATGAGTATTTACATATCACTTGAAAATACCTGGTTTTGAATTTATATTGAAATAAATTTCATGAACTTACAATTAAGAAGTTATTTCTCTCGTGATATACATGATATAGCTTAGATGAAAAATGGAATTAAGTCATCTATATTTGTAAGACATTAATTTCCTTTCCAATTCTAATGAGTTTTTTTTCAAACAGAGCTGCATTGACCTTTATAGATGTCTTGACAAGCCTTCAATTATAGAAGGATTTTCAACATGAGACAGACATTCAATTTCGAATATAATATTATTCAAAATAATTACAATATAACTCAATATACTAACACGTTCAGATTATGTTGAACTTAGCGTATATTTCCTACGAAAGGCTATCATGTAAAGTTAAGAATCATTAACGATTCACGATCAATCTTCCAAGCTTATACGTATTTAATATTTCTACTGGATGTCGAGAGAGGAACAAAACGCGTACTTAGGAAGTTTGTGGATAGTGAGAAAGAATCTTAGGTTTGACATATAATCAATGTCTGTTATCTAAAAATGGATTCACATCGACAAGTAAAGGACACAAAAAATTAATTGACGTCTGGCTTGATTAGCGCCAAACTTACAAATTATGCCATCTTGTTGTTAATTGTCTATTCGGTGCCTAAATATGGAAAAACATAAATAACTCCGCTGTCACGATGGATTTATTTCTACCAAAGTATCGGAATTTAGAAAAACAGAAATCCTTTAACAAAATTAACAATGTCAATGAGTCTTCGTCTTCATCTAAACGATTAATAAGTTAGTACAACAGTCATGACAGTCTGATTTAAATATTGTACGAGGTTAAATTCTCTTAAGGTATTGTCGTCAGCTCTAACAAAGGGAGTGTTTCATTTTGAGAATCCTTCTGTATGTCAAGGCATGTGAAGAGAAGGGTGAAGGTCGCTGCAGCTCTGTTTGGACTAAATACATATTTGAATTGAAAAAGAAAAATTAATTAATTTCTAAAATAACTTTTATCTATTTTTTAAACCAAAACAATATCACGAGATAATAATAGATTTATAAAATCTTTAATTAATAATAAAGCTGTAATAATCATATTTATTTTGTTATTATCAATTAAGAAATATGACTCATCAACACCGAAAAGTGGTCTACCAACTTAGATGCAAATGTCACATTCAAGTTAAATGATGCTGAAAATTGATGTTTACCACAAATAATCTCGTAAAGTTTTTGTATTTAATTCTGATAACAATTCTCTTCAAACATACGCGAGAAAATTAGTTTTAAACAGAATCACCCCCGGTGAACCTCCATAAATGCAACACAAATATCATAATGGCACTTGGAACACCCAAAGACTGATCTGACATCCTTAGTTTTTCAAAATGATCACAAAGTTTGTTTCTTTTATACACTTTAGACGGTTAATTTAGCTTTTGTTTGCGTGTTCAATACTACAGTGACATTGATTTGACATTTGGCGGGAGATGGACAAGAGGATAACAAAATTGACCAGCTGCTTGTAACTTCATTCTCACGATAAAAATCTTATTAAACATATACGACCTGTTATGTGTTAGATACTCCAGCGAAGTCGTTAGTCTGTTTCGGTTTGATTTACACCAAGTTATTCTGGTATATGCAACAGGGTAGATTTTGATTATTTAGTAGCGTCTTACAAAAAGTTGGTATTTTGTATAAATGCAGGATATCAAACTACAGTACAAGATATCTCAGCAAAATACAAATGCTTGAAATTTTTCGGAGATATCGGAACACGTGATGAAAGTCCTGTGTTATGCTTTCATGCCGACTTTGAAGTTATAAATTATCTTTCATAGTTTCATTTTCTTTGATAATTTTTTATACATTTCAATACCGTGAACAATTTATAAGATACTATGATAAATATACCAATTTCACTAATATTGTGAGTGTTTAGACAATGTTCATATTACATTTAGTTTACGAAGTATATGTGCCTTGTTTTTTCTGTTTACTCTTCGTAATGCTGATAATTCATCATGGGATTTGAAATTTAATGGTGTGCCTCGAATTGATGGATCCTTTTTTCAACATGTTCAATAATAGTCATAGTAATAAGCATGATAAGTATACTAATGAAAATAACGATCATTATTATCATTCCTACTGTTATTTTTATTTCAGTATACTTAATTCAATATGTTGAATATCAATCTATGAGAGAAAAAATCGTCAAGAACGCATACTCATTTTAATAAACAAACTTGGAAAACTCGAGATAATGAGTTCCCATTTTAAATGCTACATACTAATGGATGAATTACTTTTAACTTTCAGATGCTGATATTTAGCTATATGTTTGGAATTGCATGGGTTCTCATGACTGCCATTTTTGGAATCCCACTTTACCTTCTCATAAACATTCTGATGATTCAGGTTAATGAAATAAATCTAGTCAATTATGGTAAGTTGATCATCTGATGAAAGTTTCGTAGTCAATTAAGGTAAGTTGGTCACGTGATGAAAGTTTCTGAAACATCCTGAAAAGAATAGTTGCTTCAGATCTAATACCAGACACAATTTAGAACTAAGTCAAAGATGTGGTACGACGGTTGCCAATGAGACACATTTCCGTCAAAGAACAATGGACAAGGATTTAAAAAAACTAAAGGTCATCGTACGGGCTTCAACAATGAGAAAACTGATGCCAAAGAATGAAGATATGATGTTTTAAGCAGTTTTCTGAGTTTCTAATATTTCTTTAACCATTCAAATGTTCCGATGCTAGTGTCTTTGATTGAATATTGATTCAGAAAATTGTTTTTTCACACTTTCCAAATGTTTGGTCGTTAATTTAAAAGTAGGTCATAATTTTCAATCTTGCATGTCTGATACAATGTACCAGTCAAGCCAATGTGATAAAGATTAATTTTTGAAATACGCATTTTGTACTCCTCGAAGAATACCATTAGTTAAATTTACACGTAAATGCAGAAGTGTAATATATTTGTAATTAAGGTGGTACCTAACACTACAGGGAGATAACTCTGTAAAATCAGCTAAACGTTTAATTACGTTGTTTTAAGGGAATATCAAGCTTCTCAATGATCAAAATAAGTGTTTGTCAAACTGCTATATAACCAGTGTAATTTTTCTGATAAAACAGTTGGTTCAAATTTTTTGAAATTTTTATAGTTTTGTAAAAGGGTTAAAGTAAATACTTTGTCAAAATTTAAAAAAAATTAAACGAGCCAAATTAATTTTAGTTAAAGTGTTGGGTACCACCTTAAACTACTACAATGTGGCCCATGATCAAATTTAATCAGGTGTTTTGTATCTTGTAAACAAGGTTAATTGCACAATTGGATGCCTTTTAAAGCATTTGTTTCCAGAATGTTTCATTCCGGATCATTAATGCAGAAATCAGGCTGATGAAAAATCAATACGATGCCTTGTCGTTGTTGTATATAATTCTGGCTCCGTTTATTGATCGGCGGAATTCCCCATAGTAGTAAATAGAAGATGAGCACTACAGATCGTTAAATGACTATCAAACTACCGATAATACAGCATTATATATACTTGATGCTATCTAGAGAGGTTGAACTGGTTCAGGGACAATAACACAGTCACAGATCTGGTTCGAATAAAATGGCAATTAAATTGTACTAGGATTTCTAAACAATAACATACTTATTGGGCATGTTGGGAATATAACAATAAGAAGATGTGGTATGATTGTCAATGAGACACTCTCCGCAAAACACCAAATGACATAGAAGGTAACTACTATTGGTCACCGCTCGGCCTGAAACAATAAACTTATTTATATACAAATAAATTACGGAAAAGCAAGTATGATATATAGCAACAAACGATTAACACTGAACTACAGGCTCCTGAATTGGGACAGGAAGCTACCATTGAAATTATGGCGGAGTTAAACATGTTTGCAACTGCCGAACCATCCCCTAACATGGGACAGTGGTGTAACAGTAAATTTTTTTTTATATACAAAACTTTTTTAACATCTGTTTCATACAATATATCGCGTTTTGGAAGTACTTCTTTGACTGAATAGCTGATTGACATCCTTTCGAATATAGGGCAGCTGCGTAGATATGACATTAAAGAGACTCACCAATCAACAGTATTAAAAAACGAATCTATGAGTGAAACCAGCCCTGCAAATATTATTTGTGTAAAATATATACCAACCATATTTCCATAAACTACACTTTTTTAAATCTACATATGATTTAGGTGTTAAAATAATTTAAAATAAATGATTTAGATATTGTTTGCTTTACCTGAAATAGTCTTGATATATGATGAATGACAATCAAAAGAAGGAAATCTAGCAGGTTAAATCACAGGCTTTTGTGTATCATTTTCTATTAGATATATTTACCCTAGGAGCAAAGTTTTTAATACTAACATCTGATATAGAAATGTACCGCTGCATTCACAACAGTAGCCAACCCTTCATGAAAAAATAACCAACAAAGAATTAAAAGATACAAATAAACATCCATCAACGCTAGTTCAGTTTTCTTTTTCTTGAAATTCTGATTTGTATATCTGTTACGATATGAAACAATTATACTAACGAAATATTTAATATCCAAAAAACTTTGACTTGTTGAAAGAAAAAAAGAAAAAAAAAATATGATGTGAGATTAAATTCAAATATAAGTTTGAAAAATAAGATTTAGTTCGTCATATCTATTACTTTTATTCAAATCCTAAGATTAAAAGTCTAGACGTATAATGCTTATGTTGTCTTATGTCATAAAAGTCTGGATAATGAGGTGATCAAAATGTCAAAAGCGTTCAAATTTATTATTTGCTATTGAAACGTGTTTATGATCGACCTTTTGGTTTAGATTGAAACCATGATGACTTTACATGTACATGAGACAAGAAACAAAAACGTTTGATTTTTTTTATTTCCAGGTTTGCATGATAAATCTCTTGCTGGAAGTGATTTTGATAACTTTCGGATGGAGGTAAGATTCGGCTTTACAGTTAAAATTATCAGATATGACACATCTACTGCAATAAAATCTGACATGACACATCTACTGCAATAAAATCAGACAGGACACATCTACTGCAATAAAATCAGATAGGACACATCTATTGCAATAAAATCAGATAGGACACATCTACTGCAATAAAATCAGACATGACACATCTACTGCAATAAAATCAGACAGGACACATCTACTGCTATAAAATCAGATAGGACACATCTACTGCAATAAAATCAGATAGGACACATCTACTGCAATAAAATCAGACATGACACATCTACTGCAATAAAATCAGATATGACACATCTACTGCAATAAAATCAGACAGGACACATCTACTGCAATAAAATCAGATAGGACACATCTACTGCAATAAAATCAGATAGGACACATCTACTGCAATAAAATTAGATATGACACATCTTCTGCAATAAAATTAGATATGACACATCTGCAATAAATGTACACAAATTATCAGATATGACACATCTACTGCAATAAAATCAGACATGACACATCTACTGCAATAAAATTAGATATGACACATCTTATGCAATAAATGGACACAAATTATCAGATATGACACATATACTGCAATAAAATTAGATATGACACATCTACTGCAATAAAATCAGACATGACACATCTACTGCAATAAAATCAGACATGACACATCAACTGCAATAAATGTACACAAATTATCAGATATGACACATCTACTGCAATAAATGAACACAACAGAGGTTCAGTTTATCCAAAATTGTGGACATGAAGTAATTCAAAATTTCCAACATGTAGAGTACATATGTAAAGGGAAAGTTTTGTGCACATACATGTATAAAAACTGTCGTAACCCCACCTCATTTTGTGCCTGTGCCATGTCGGGTATATCACTAATGTGCCGTATAGTTTGTAAAGTGCCCGTCAAATGCAGGCTAAGACTAATCATGAACAGTTTGATATATTGTATTGACATTTGTTTATTGTTAAAGACAGCATGGTTACCAGGTTACCATGTTAACAGTCAATACCGTTATTGTCACAGTTACACTTGACCATGTTAACAGTCAATACCGTTATTGTCACAGTTACACTAGACCATGTTAACAGTCAATACCGTTATTGTCACAGTTACACTTGACCATGTTAACAGTCAATACCGTTATTGTCACAGATACACTTAACCATGTTAACAGTCAATACCGTTATTGTCACAGTTACACTTGACCATGTTAACAGTCAATACCGTTATTGTCACAGATACACTTAACCATGTTAACAGTCAATACCGTTATTATCATAGATACACTTAACCATGTTAAGAGTCAATACCGTTATTGTCACAGATACACTTAACCATGTTAACAGTCAATACTGTTATTGTCACAGTTACACTTGACTATGTTAACAGTCAATACCGTTATTGTCATAGATACACTTAACCATGTTAGCAGTCAATACCGTTATTGTCACAGTTACACTTGACCATGTTAACAGTCAATACCGTTATTGTCACAGTTACACTTGACCATGTTAACAGTCAATACCGTTATTGTCACAGATACACTTAACCATGTTAACAGTCAATACCGTCAATACCGTTATTGTCACAGATACACTTAACCATGTTAACAGTCAATACCGTTATTGTCACAGTTACACTTGACCATGTTAACAGTCAATACCGTTATTGTCATAGATACACTTAACCATGTTAACAGTCAATACCGTTATTGTCACAGATACACTTAACCATGTTAACAGTCAATACCGTTATTGTCACAGTTACACTTGACTATGTTAACAGTCAATACCGTTATTGTCATAGATACACTTAACCATGTTAGCAGTCAATACCGTTATTGTCACAGTTACACTTGACCATGTTAACAGTCAATACCGTTATTGTCACAGTTACACTTAACCATGTTAACAGTCCGTTATTGTCACAGTTACACTTGACAACCGTAAAAGACTTGTCAGAATTAAAGAGAAAACAATCTCATGGTTCAACGTTTTATAACAAATATTCCATTTAATACGAAGTTAAAATATAGCCGTAAAAATGCTTTTGGAATAGTTTACCAACTGCAAACTTTTTTTAAAAGCATGATTTACCAGGGAAACATTACTGCGATTCTTTTGAAATCGACATCAAGATTTTATTGATAAACAATTTTAGTATTTGTTTGGATTGTTTTACTTCAAACAATCAGCATTAGAAAGGGAACAAACAGGGATCATCTGCTCGATTTTTTCATTTTTTCTTATATACAAAACATACGAATAAGATACTAATTATTACCACAACTACAGTGAAGATCACTTCTAACCTCCCATTAGAACTGTCAGAATAAGCTGTAATAAAACTGATCTAAACTGTCATAGAACAGCTCTAACTAGAACAGTTCTACCCTAGTACTGTCCCAAGTAGAACTGTCTACTAGTTCTAGGGCAGAACTGTCTAAAACTGTTCTAGGTAGAATATCTGTCCAAATCAGTTCTTCTATAGCCGTAGAACTGTCAACAGAACTGACCAAATCAATTCTAAACGTAGAACTGTCATTAGAACTGACTAAATCAGTTTAACCGTAGAACTGTCAGCAGAACTGTATAAAAGTGTTTTGGTTGTAGAACTTACCAAACCTGTCAGGATTGTAGAACAGATCTAAATGACGTCACTGCAGTTTTTTCTGGAACGAGAAATGTAAAAACAGTGTTGTGATGAGAATTTTTTAGCATATATTATATTGTTTTGACTTATTTATATTTAAGACAAAGAGTTCTCAAAACTGTTCTAGTCGTAGAACTTTCTAAAATTGTTCTAGGGTAGAACTGTTAGGATCAGTTCTAGGTAAAACTGACCAAATCAGTTCTAGGTTAGAACTGTTCTAGCTAGAACTGTCTAAAAGGTGTCAGAATGAAGGTGTCAGAATGACAGTTCTACATACTGTCCATGAACAGTTTTCCTGACTGATTCTGACAGATTTGATGAGAGGTTAGAAGTGATCTCCACTGTAAGTTTGTTTCAATACATTGGCTTGTATTATGAAATCAACAATTAACGTAAAGGTAAATATTCCCTATTTAAACATCAATTTTCCAATAGTAGTGTTCTCCGATATAACTGTTTATTCCAGACCTTGTATTTTCTAAAACTGGAGCTCACAAAATATTAGAAGCTACTTATCTAGTGGGTTTTAACCATACCATTGAAGTAATCACTTGCCACATTTTAGTATCACCATCAGAATTTAGCAGTCTCGTTTACTTTTCTAAATTTGATATAAAAAACATCAAGTCGTTAATGATCTCACTGGTTGAAGCAAAACTCACAAGACTGATTGACGAATATAACACCGATGTAGGATGTATCCATAATGTGACGTGTTTCACGGTTCTTTTCTCTTATCACATTTAAGTAGCTCCTTTCCATATTGCTATTTGTGTATATGTTTTTGTCTTGTGTGGTTTTCTTCCGTGTTATTAAAGTTTGGCAAAAACAACTATTGATGTATCTGCTTTTTGAGATTTTGATAATTTGTTGTAAACGGGAGGCGGATATTTAAACCCATAAGCCGTGTGGTATAAGGCGCTCCGGAAGCGTAATTAGTGTCACATTTATTCACATTTCGTTCCTTGTGTACTGTCCACGTGAACCTCAGACGTGAACATACCAATTGTTTTAGTGGAATGTAGTTGGTTGTGATTCATATGTTTAACTTAATAAGTGACTTGCTGCAAATGATTCAGAAATAACGATCTTTAGTACAGGCAAATGATTCAGAAATAACGATCTTTAGTACAGGCAAATGAAAAAATAAAGATCTATAGTACAGGCAAATGATTCAGAAATAACGATCTATAGTACAGGCAAATGATTCAGAAATAACGATCTTTAGTGCAGGCAAATGATTCAGAAATAAAGATCTTTAGTACAGGCAAATGATTCAGAAATAAAGATCTTAAGTACAGGCAAATGACTCAGAAATAACGATCTATAGTACAGGCAACTGATTCAGAAATAACGATCTTAAGTACAGGCAAATGATCAGTACAAGCAAACGATTCAGAAATAATGATCTTTAGTACAGGCAAATGATTCAGACATAACGAACTTTAGTACAGGCAAATGATTCAGAAATAACGAACTTTAGTACAGGCAAATGAAAAAATAAAGATCTTTAGTACAGGCAAATGATTCAGAAATAACGATCTTTAGTACAGGCAAATGATTCAGAAATAACGATCTATAGTACAGGCAACTGATTCAGAAATAACGATCTTTAGTACAGGCAAATGATTTTTACAGGCAAATGATTCATAAATAACGATCTTTAGTACAGGCAAATGATTCAGAAATAAAGATCTATAGTACAGACAAATGATTCAGAAATAACGATCTATAGTACAGGCAACTGATTCAGAAATAACGATCTTAAGTACAGGCAAATGATTAGTACAAGCAAACGATTCAGAAATAATGATCTTTAGTACAGGCAAATGATTCAGACATAACGAACTTTAGTACAGGCAAATGATTCAGAAATAACGAACTTTAGTACAGGCAAATGATTCAGAAATAAAGATCTTTAGTACAGGCAAATGATTCAGAAATAAAGATCTTTAGTACAGGCAAATGATTCAGAAATAACGATCTATAGTTCAGGCAAATGATTCAGAAATAACTATGGTACAGGCAAATGATTTAGAAATAACGATCTATAGTACAGGCAAATGATTCAGAAATAACGATCTATGGTACAGGGAAATGATTCAGAAATAACGATCTATAGTACATGCAAATGATTCAGAAATAACGGTCTATAGTACAGACAAATGATTCAGAATGATAGCAATAGTGTATCTTCAAGTATCTTCAAACATAGCAGGGTTATAGATATACATCCGAAGCTAACCACGTGTTAATCAATTATTATCTTTGTTATTTTAGGCTTATCGCTTATTGGTCATCTACATTACTATCTTTGTATCATCCATTTTGATCACAGTTAGCATGGTAAGTACATAACACACAGACACCACCCCGCATATACGATTTCTATACTGTCTTTTTCCTCAAATCTAGTCAATTAAATGATTAATGTAACCCTTTTTATGTCCAGATGAATAAAATCAAAACGTACCGTTTTTTTCTGATGTATTAAGTAGACGTTACAGGCAACGGTAGTTTACCTATGTTCAAATTGTTTAAAAGAAACAAATACATCTTATATCGTGTAACTATTCTTCATACAAGGGTTTTGCTTTGGAAAAATGGACGCAGCATGAAATCCCATTGTCTTCATTCACAATGGTTATCCCTTTTATTTATGATTAACAAATATACCCTGGCAGACTTGTCCCCGAGCGTAAGATTTTTACAAATGACTAGCTGTAGACAAAGTGCTTATTATAGTTTATCCAAGACTTGTCTGTTAATATCCAATTTTGTTTATTTTAGCATGTAGATAATATTTTATTTTTGTTTTTTCTTTCTTTAGTTTCTTATTCGACGCTGGCATTATATACCAAGTTTTAACGACATATATTGCAAATTACAAGAATATGTACAATCATGATATACAAGTAGGAGTAAGTCTGAATGTAAGGTCCCTCTGGTCAATAATTTTGTGTTTTATCGTTCTGTTTGTAAAATGTGAAAATGTTCTACAACTTCTTTTAAGAAAACAGGATTTTTATTCCAATCAAAGCTGGATATCATGTGCGTTTGAAAAAAACATGTGACTTTAATGTTTAATTATAATGTTGTTCTTTTATTTCTAAATATAAATTTGAATTCAACTAGTACTTCAGGAATATAAATATTCAAATACAAGTCATTCGTGCCTTAAAATTAACCCTATCATTCGACCTCATTAGCGCAATGTCGATGCTTTACAGTGTATAATTATTGATATTTGATTCAGAGGAACGAATATGAAATAAATATTTTTGTAATCGATCTTATTTTGATATTGTAAGAGGAAATGATTAATGCTCTATGTATAGGATTTAACCTTGTAGTTTCAATTTTTTATCAGATAACTGTATGGACAGCAATATAAAACCAAGCACTCATCATGTTGTGAAATAAAAAGAACCATCATATCCTTATCGTAACCTAGCCACTTTCTTTTGTAAATTATTGTTGCATGTTATATTGACGTGTTTGTCTCTGTGTACAGTGTAAATCATTGTTCGTCTGTTTAGATTACTATAAATAAAAGCAACAGTTATACTACTGCTCAATAGTTATAAACTGACTCAACAAAAAATAAACAAGTCTTAAACAAAAACCGATGGAAATGTATCAAATTTTAGAGGACAAACGGAATAACAGAAACACTGAACTGCTACAAATACGAACGCCAACATAGATAAAACAGTACTTACTAATTAAGAAAAAGTGAAATTGACTTCCAGAAAACCTATTACATATCATTACTTTTTTCTTAATGCAAAGAAACTAGGTATCTCTTTCCCCAATATCATGATCATGATAAGCATGTAAATTATTGTCAAAGACACACGAATACAAAAGCTGGAATGTAGATACCAAACCTAAGCAGAAGATACAATGCTACCAAAAAGGTAGTTTAATGAAATTCAATTAAGACATTAAAATCAAATAAAATCCCATTCATATGTTTTCTGCTAAACACAAGATCGATTCGGTTACAATTGATTTCAAAGCAACATCTTGCGTAACCTAGTCATGTGTAAGTTCGTTTATTACGATATATTAAAGCTCTTTCGATTAAGTTATTTATGCATATATTTTGTTAGTGTGTAATCTCTGGAATGATTCTTTTTTGGTTGGTTAATGCATAAACCAGTCACTAATGAGGCTTTGTTACTGTTGCATATCATTGTTTGAATGTCACAGTAGTCAATAGAAACAATACAAAGCAAAACACGTTGTGCTAAATTGATTCATTTCACAGGTAGCATTGAAAAAGATAAGAGCTTTTGCATCAAGTTATTTTGAATTGCTGTCGCATTTTCTAAATCTTCCGTTACTGATAATAGTCATCTTTTACATTGCATATATGAATGATTTTGTAAAAGTGGCATATTTTTGGGTCAAGTATATGAATTTTGTTTTTTTATTTTGTGTTGAATCGACCAAGTTTCTATCGAAATTAGTTAAGGTTGCATTACGTTTTGACTTTGAACTTTTTCAGAACAGGGGGCTCTATATAATCGACTTTGCTAACCCAGGTCAATCTTTAAAGAAAAATAGCCATTTAACTTGGCAAAGCCTACTTTTAAGTTACCGTAGAATTGTTTGGTACATTATTGCATGGTAGATATGATGTTTTTACTTATAGTTACTAAACATAGGAATTAATCAAGGTAGATAATTTCTTAACGCATTTTGCATGAAGTTGATTTGAAATGATCAACACTTGATAATTCATTGGTGAAAAAGGGTTAGTTTATTTACATTCTACTTGAAGATAATAGAAAACTACTTGAATGAATATATATCTATAATCTCTATCTTTGTAATTACAGATTCACTTTTTGATCGTCATTAGTTCTAATTTGACACATCTTAAGGATACCCGACTTGCCACCTTGAATGCCTACGCCGATCATACAGAGATGCAGAATTCCAAGCACTCCGTGGTTGATACGACAATGTGACGTTACGTTACCATGGAAGGAACGTTTCTCTGATATCCAGTCTTTTATTACGGCATTGGGATAGTTCGATGGATGTGCTCTGGTTGAGGCCACATGCTATTTCTACAATAAAAAAAGTTTCATGCTCAATGAGCCTTACTATATTTATAGGAAACGGTTATACAGATGTCTTTAACATTCGTAATACCTTAAAAAAAAACTTGATATTTGCAATATGCATGTGACCTTCGCTTCCGACTATCATCCTCGAAAAATTGATTTCACAATTTTCAAGAAATATATTTAAGGAGTCGTTATAAGAAACTATATGTTGATATACGCGATGACAATGTATCTTTGAATTTATATACTAGAAAGTAGAAATGAACACTTGTTTACCTGTCATATTACTATATAGCAAGATAAGTATGTGAGTTAAGAAAGACAACTCCTATTGGCTATTAGTGATCTTTTATTTTATTCGCAATCAACCAAAGCAAAATTGAACAAACAACCATATGCCTGTGTCAAGGACTGGATCATTTCCATATGATCTTTAACGTTCCCTTTCATGTAAAGAAAACTTGCAGCTTAGTGTGCTTAATAGTATTCTGTTTTCTTTGCCATTGTCAGGACACATTATAGGCATATGTTGTGGTTCTTTTTAAGTGCAATATTAGAAAAATTCTCATATTGTCATTTTCGAAATTAATGTTGGCTAGGAGGAAAGGCATGTTTCGAATGTTCGTATTTAGGGAATCAACTACTAAAATTTAGAAGTATTTACTAATATAGGAACAGTTTGAATTTTGATGAACATTATATTTAGAAATTTTATTGAGACTTCCCTTAACGCTCAAAAGAAAAATTGAAGTTTTGTGAAGTATTAGATAACAAAAATATCGAGTTCGTGATGTTAATCATCATAACGTATGAAATAGTTTATAGTCAAGTCAACATCCGAATGACGAATGATTATGCAAAGTTTTTCGAATTTGACAAAATGTTGTAGTATAACAAATTAGGTAAAGAGTTGTTTCTGATTGTAATAGATATTGTATTTTATAGTATTTTTAAAGAGTTCTTTTATGAAGATACTTTGTAATTTGAATCTCATGTAAAAAAATCTTTTTTTAGCTTTTCATTAACATTGGTCTGTACCTTTTTCCTTGTACTATATTATGCAATTTAAACATAGATAGTTGTATGTTTTGAGATTCCTTATTGATAAATACATTTTACAACATTATATTAGGAATATATGTATACTTCACTTCATTTCAATGGTTATCTTGTTATAAAATATTATCAAGTTTTATAAAATAACAACATGTAGTATGTTTCTATTTGGATTCAGTTTTTTCAGTAAATGAACTTAATTGTAGAAATACAAAATGTTGAATGTCATTAATGTCCCACTTAACACCTTTTTGGCAGTATGTCAAATGCTGTTGTTATATAGATCTACAACAGTCCTTTTGACTGAAGTATAATGAATCAGACGTAGAAAATGTTATGAATAATGTTTATAAATAATAAATGACATAAACACATGACATTTTAAGATATACATATTGACTTTTTCTTATTTTGTTTTGTTATCAAATAGGCAGCTAAATTTACAAGACTACTCTTTACAACTGTAATAAGGTTCATGAAAAAACATATTTTCTTGTACAAATATTGAAATTCATTTTGTTGCAATTTATTTAAACGTTGTATATGAAATTATCAACACAATATTGACTTTTACAGTCGTCAGCAAAAACAGCACACAAAACGAAGTTGGAAGTAGCTTATTGCCAAGAACTGATTACAAAAAGAAAAAACATGTAGTTTCAACTTTTGAAAATAATTTTACAGCTGTAAAGAAGTCTTTCGTGAATTCCCGAGTGTGAATTTTCAGGACACAAATTTGTCTCTTTCCAATTAATTGTAATCTGTGTAGTTCTATTGCCTAGCACATGTACAGATATCTGTGTTTGTGTGTGTGCTTTAAGTGTGTATGCATTGTGAAACAGTGTACATTGCCTTTATATGTTACAAAACTTGTGTAAACATTTACTGAATTTTTAACTTTATGAATTGATATTTTATTTTGAAAAAAATGAAGTGATAATAGCTGTTAAATTGTTGTCTTTAAAAGGGTAATGTTGACGTTTTCTGTTGTAGAAGTATTTAAAACAAGTTACATCAGGAAAAAAAAAACAGTTATGCCCCTTTGGGTAATTTCTTTGTAAGAAAATGGCAGTTGTTTAAGTTTAATCTATTATAATTAAAATTCAGGAAAATTTCAATTTTAAATTTAAGTGTTATGTTAATACCCAGTACTTGTTACATTTGTTGGTTGAGGTAAAACTATTTGTTTTAAGTTGTTATTTAAAAATACCTAAACGGAATTTGTTTTAGATATTATAATGGTATACTGTACTATGTGATAATTGAAACGAAAATGGAATTACAGAGAATATTTTAACACTGAAATTCAATTCAAAATCTACAACTTAAAGAAGGAACTATGAAGACCTTCAAAGATAATTATAAAGATATTACAAAATTACAAAAAAATTGTAAATGACCAAAGTCAAATTTTTAATAAAACTCTCGCTACACATGGAGATGAATTCAAACAATAAAAGTTAACTTGATTAAAAATGAACAAATATGTAGGCTCAACACTGTTTATAACTTTTTGTATATGGGTATATATGTCTGTTAAATTTACGTCATTTTAACCTTGTTAAAGTTCTAAGTGCCAGTCGTTTTTACTCTTAATCCTGAATTAATTTTAATGCATAAATATTAATTGTTGTTTGATATTGTAGTATTGTTAAAGTACAATTGTTATTTATTTAAAATGGGTAGATTTGAGAGATTAAAATGGACAAATGGTTCAGTTTGACAATTATGTAATACTGATAGAGTTGGAAGATAAATAGATAGGTCATTGAAAATTATGAAAAATCATTCAATGAAGCAATATCCATCACATTAACATGCACCATTACAATGTTTTAATTCATTAGTGAAATAAACAGCAGTTACTCATCTTCTTTAAAGCAACCACTAAATTACAGGTTCAGACTTAATAAAATACAACACTATTATTCAGTGTGTTAAAATATTTCATAGCTAAAATTCTAAAGATTTGAGTTGACAATATTTCCACTAAAGATACCAGATAAACAAGCAGTAATAACAATCATTAGGCTACCAACTTTACCTATAAATCATGTTCTAAACATGTTACACCAAAATCATTGCTTCAAGTATTAGAATGGAAAATCATACTAAAAGATAATCAATACTTTATAGTCAGGATAAAACACTGATAAAACATTACTACGACCATATATTCAAGACAAATCGCAATTATCACAAGGAAAACAGACTCATTATTATCTTTCATCATTTGCTCATTTTAATTTTATTTTATTATAATAATTATAGTTAAATTAAGACATTTTGGTCTTTTCTCTATTTTCATAGACTTGAGATTAATAGATTTATTTATGTATGGTAAATAAAGTGTTCAATGTCTAAATTGTTACTAGTTGTTTTTTCTTAAGGTTACTAGAAAAATTAACATTTTTATTTATCCAATTCGTTAATCCGTGTCTCTCAATCTCACTAAAATCAGCTGTTATTGTTTGCCACGATACTCTCTACATCCCTGTGTCTTAATCTCACTAAAATCAGGTGTTATTGTTTGCCACGATACTCTCTACATCCCTGTGTCTCAATCTCACTAAAATCAGGTGTTATTGTTTGCCACGATACTCTCTACATCCCTGTGTCTCAATCTCACTAAAATCAGGTGCTATTGTTTGCCACGATACTCTCTACATCCCTTTATCGGACCACAGATGAATTATCACGTTGTGATTGGTTAAACGCCGTCACGTGGTGACCCCCTATGAGACCGTATGGGGTAAGTAAGTTTCATATGGGGTTCATGACGCGTTAATGGCGACGTCATCTATTAATGTTGTTGTGTTTCATTGTTTATTTTTCAACAAAACGCCGTAGAAAAAGTCCAGCGTCCGATAAATTCGTTATACGGTTAGCTACTGACCCCCTACGGATCCATAGAGGGTGAATAAAATTCATATGGGACTCGGCCTCCGGCCTCACCCCCTATGGATTTTACTAACCCTCTATAGATCCGTAGGGGGTCGGTAGCGAACCATATAACTTATAGTGTCTCAATCTCACTAAAACCAGCTGTTATTGTTTGCCACGATACTCTCTACCCTTAGAGGGAATCTCAACACCGGATGTTGATAAGATTGTCCTTTGTCTCACAATGTTAACATGAACAAGGTTTCGTGTAAGAATTGCAGTTATAATATTTTAGGAAATTCTTGAAATTGACTAGAAATTTCGTACGTAAATATTAGCGTTTAAAATATACTGTTATTGGATTTCCAATTCCCGCATTGACGAAGAAAACAGAAGAAAATAGCAAAGAAGTACTTACGACAAAAGGCATAAAAAGACCACGACTGAAGAAAAGACTTAGAAGAGTCCTAAACACGCTTCACCACAAAATCAGGAACAAACAACGGTACTCCTGTTATAATCCGTTGATTGTCGTATATTTAAAAAAAAGAAGATGTGGTATGATCGCTAATGAGACAACTCTCCAAGACAACAAGAGACCATATTGTATGCTTTATGAAATATCTTATTTAACTTTAAGACAGCAACACATTCATACACCATCGGTTCATTGAACTCTGTAAGCATAAAATATAACGCGACAGTTTTAGCAGAAGAAAACACATTGCAATAGATGAAAATGAAAACTAAGATAATGAGAAATACAACACACCAGAACAGAGAACCGCAAACTAAAGCAATATTAATATAAAACCCTTTAAACAAACTCGGAAACACTTGCAGATTATCGACCAGTTTCACCCGTGTTGGTGCTTAGTCCCAATATACCTCCGTTGTGAAGGTACATGATATCATAAATCAGTCATTCCCAAAAAATGGGTACAATTACAAAATTTCAGTGTCGCCGGCAAATAACCACAAAATGCAAGCTTAACATATGTCACAGATAATCTTTTTCGTGTTCTAAGTGATTAATATGTATACTAAAATAAAATTATATTCTTTTGTGATGTATATCGTAAATATATTTGTGTGAATTTCTATTCAATATACGGAAATCACACGAATTCCGAATGTCGCCAAGAAAAACTCCAAATATCGGTGTGAATTAAAATCCTTTATTTCATCTAAATCATGATTAGATTTGCTTTTTTTATTTGACACTATATTGATTTTTATCCACAAAAATATTTTAGAATCAAAAGTTATAATATACACTTTGATTTACCCATTAAACCAATGTCGCCGATAAACGTATAACCTACCGTAACGTATCTTTAGGTACAGTCAAAACATATTTATATGATTGGAAATCATGTCCAAAGTGACTTTAAGCAAAGTTGATACATCAAATTTTAAAATCCTGCCTTTAACTTTTATTGCAATGAAACGAAAAATAAAAAAAAATCTTCTCTTTCTCTTTTTTTCGATTGTCGCATATAAGAATCCAACCTACGTAACGCGTATCTTGGAACGCACTAACCAAGAACAAATCAAATTGATGATTATTTCATTGAAAGCACCCATAAAGCTTCTCAATAATCAGTTTTGAGAAAGCAACTCAACAATATTGTTACATATTTCCATGTATAATGTAAATAAAACTAACCTCCGTTTAAATAACCTCCGTGACGCAGTTATTTACAGTTAAGTTGTCAGACTTTTTTTATCAGTATCAGCGGCTGCCGACACTGCCGAAAGTCATTTTTGTAGCAGACATCATTTATTATAAAGAAAACAGACAAACAAAATACAGATTTTGAGAAAAAAAATGTTGTTTTGAGAAAGGTAGGTTAACTTGTTTTTTCCCTATTATGTGAGCAACATTATAACGTTTAATAAACGTTATATCAGCCATTTTCTTAGATTTAAAATAGTCTACAACACAACTTGTGTAATTACGACGACAATCATAACTTTATGGCAAACATTTTCAAGATTATTTAGGACTCATCAATGTAACGGAGGTTATGCAAATAAAAAAAATCTAAAGATGCATGTAAACACGATCATACCAATTGAAATTCTCGTACATTGTTATAGATACCAAATCAGTCCATCAATTATCACTAATAAAAATCAAAAGGTGATGTCAATCATAGACGACATCATAGATTTACGTTACGGAGGATAGAAATTTAAGGAAAAAAAGTTGTTTTTCTCTAACAGGACTTTACTCTTTTTAGATAACGATTTACTAAGAAAAATGTTTAATTCTGTTGTCTTGTTTGTCATTTAATTCCAATATTTACATTCATTTATATGTTTGCTGTTGGTAAGAACTGGAATTGTCCGTTATGGAGGTTTTAAATGTCGTTACGGAGGATAGAAATTTTCGAAATGAAACTATTTTGACTCCAAAACTTCATAATTGAGTATAATACATACATTATGGTGTGAAGGAAGATGACATTAACTGTATAGAGCTAATAAAATTAAGTTGAACAGTATTCGGTTTAGATAAAACATATTTTTGAGTGAAAGTTCATGAATCGTTACGGAGATTTTGACAAGAACAAGTCCATTTGACTAAAAGAAACATATAACTTGATAGAAAACAGTTTTTTTAGTTTGTAATGTCAATAAATTGTTTAGAAAAGCTAGCACTAAAGAGTTAAGTGTTACTATGTATCAGCATTCAGATACTGGTTTGATATCAACCTCCGTAACAAAGATGGGGGTGTGGAATAATACAAGCATAAAAAATACATACAAATGATTCAAAACATAAATAATAGGGTTTTTCCTGGAAAGCTGTATTATGAAACTAAAATATCATACAGCATAACATTTCATTAGTTTCAATTTATTACTAAATAAGTTGTGAAAACTACTTATTTGAATTATTTTTTAAACACTATATTAATTCAGACCTTAACATTTGTATTTGCTTTCAATATATACAGAATAATACGTATAAATCAGTTTGCTATGGTGGTAAATGTAACCCATTTCACATGAGCCTGGATTTAAATCTTGTGTTTTTCTCTAATGCAATTTTTAAGATGACTTTATACAACACTAACCTCCGATACGTTCATACTTACCTTGTCTTACAAAAAATGCTAAAACTAGAAAACAACTAAAATGGTGTAAGTAAAAATTAAAAAAATGACAGACTAGATATAGACACAGAAGAAAACAACACTCTCTCTCTGCTCAGTTGAAATTTATTTTTTAACAGTGTCTACATTCGAATTGTACCCATTTTTTGGGAATGACTGAAATACTAAAATGAGGACGTATTGTACAGCTTAATCGCGAAAATATCCATGGTAATCTGGCGCAAATATTAATCAAAATGTTATTTTTCTCATTTACCTTTGATGGATACGGAAATGGTAAGATGTTAGTTCCCTTAGAGGCAGTTTTATCGGAACATATGGTTGAGAAAAAAAACCCATAAAGATGGAAAACATACACATGGGAATATTGTCTCAACTAGGAGATGCTGAAATGTGTTACATATAAATGGAAAGTTCACGATTGGAAGGCTTAACTCGTCCCTTATGTTGTAAAGGTTTGTTCTAAATCAAACCCGCATTGTCAATTTCTAGTCAAGACATGAGGCTGACTTAATTATCTGTAGAATCCGGGTTTTTTTTCAAATCCGATTGAAAAGATGCGTTCACTATAGTTACCAAACTTCTGATTATTTAGAGAGAAGACATCATCTTTAAAGCGGAACTTGAAGTTCAAGTCAGCAAATAAAAGGGCACTATTGGTTCCCTATGTCGATTGTTGAAAAAAAAATATCGCCTCAACTTAAAATAAATCAGAAATTTTGATTATGTCAGTTTAAAAGAATATTTTGTTTTAATCAGAGTGTTTTTTTTTGCAATTTGTTTATTTTTGACATAAAGACAGAAAACAATCAAGCAGGATTACACACATGTACAGTTTCAAGTATGATCTTAAAGATATTTTCATTATATGACAACTCTAAATATCAAGACATACAACAAAATATAACTATAATTTTCGTACCAGTTATAAAATATTTAAATCACCTAGGACAGATTGTAATGGCAACCATTTTTTATCTATATATTCTTTTTGTGTAGGCGATAAGAAATTTACTGTACGTTGTTCTATTCTTATACAGTATTTTAAATATGCAATACTACCTTTCACAGAAGGTTTTTTCTCCTGCGTTTTTACAGCTATAAATATAAAATTTTTAAATCAACATTATATGGTGTACTACATTATATGGGTCAAAAGTTTCCCCAGTACCAAAAATAACATCTTTTGCCTCTATATGTTTAAGGCTAAATCCACATTTTAATAATAAATCTTGAAGTGCTATCCAAATATTTTTGCTGTATATACATTCCCAAAAAGCTTTCCTTGGTTTCAGTGCAGAAAGTGCACATTTCTGTTTCTTCTATTAAACCACATTTATAAAGAAAAGAGTTTGTGTATACAATTCTATGTAATACCTTGAATTGAAAATTCTGAAGTTTAGTGTTTTTTGTTGCTTGAAATGCCATCGAATAAATTTTCCCCAAATCATCAATCTTAACACATAAATCTTCAGACCATTTATTTTGTGACCTTAAAGGATTTTCTTTAATTTTTTCCAGAAATAATTGATAAACATATTTACAGTGTCTTTTTTTTTTTTTTTTATCATTTTTGAATTTTTCTACAATATCATTTTCAATAATATCTAATCTACCATGATCTGAAATGGTTTTCTTCCAGATATCTGGAATTGCACTAACAAGACCATAATAATAGATTAATAATGACCAATAATTAATCAGAATGTTAGTTTTACAAGTTAATGTTTATCCCCCCCCTAGAACAAGCTATTTGTATTTACCTTTGCCATTATTTTTTTTTATGTTAAAACTTATATTTGTTCTCTTCTTTTGTTTATTTTATAAGACAAGATTGTGGTATGCTAATGTAAATAGTAAAGAAATCAACTCTCTAAGTCAGGTTCAAACAATTATTTTTTTCTTAAAATGTCTTATATCTAGTCAGAAATATGGCAGTTGCTATTTAATTGCCCGTTTCTATGTATGTTGGTTGTTTTTATACGACCGCAAAAATTGAGACTTTTTTGGTCGTATATATAATATATATATATATTGGTATGACGTTGGCATCGTCGTCCGAAGACATTTGGTTTTCGCACTATAACTTTAGTATAAGTAGACAGAAATCTATGAAATTTTAACACAAGGTTTATGACCACAAAAGGAATGTTGGGATTGATTTTGGTAGTTTTGGTCCCAACAGTTTAGGAATTAGGGGCAAAAAAAATGTCCCGAATAAGCATTTTTCTTGGTTTTTGCACAATAACTTTAGTATAAGTAAATAGAAATCCATGAAATTTTAACACAAGGTTTATGACCACAAAAGGAAGGTTGGGATTGATTTTGGGAGTTTTGGCCAATAGGGGCCAAAATTAAACTTTGAATTATTGGGGTTCTTTGATATGCCAAATCTAACCGTGTATTTAGATGCTTAATTGTTGGTACTGTTTTTAAATTGGTCTACATTAAGGTCCAAAGGGTCCAACATTAAACTTAGTTTGATTTTAACAAAAATTGAATTCTTGGGGTTCTTTTATATGCTGAATCTAAACATGTACTTAGATTTTTGATAATGGGCCCAGTTTTCAAGTTGATCCAAATCGGGGTCCAAAATTAAACTTTGTTTGATTTCAACAAAAAGTGAGTATATGGGGTTCTTCAATATGCCGAATCTAACCATGCATTTAGATTTTTAATATTTGGGCCCGGAAATCAAATTGGTCAACATTGAGATCTAAAGGGTCTAAAATTGAACATCATTTGATTTCATCAAAAATTGAATTCTTGGGGTTCTATGATATGCTGAAATTAACCATGTATTTAGATTTTGGATATTGGACCATATTAGGTAAATGTCCAATTTGAAATTTTAAAGTTTTTAAGTTTAAGTTCTTAGACCACATTCATTCTGTGTCAGAAACCTATGTTGTGTCAACTATTTAATCACAATCCAAATTCAGAGCTGTATCAAGCTTAAATTTTGTGTCCATACTTGCCCCAACTGTTCAGGGTTCGACCTCTGCGGTTGTATAAAGCTGCGCCGTGCGGAGCATCTGGTTTTATTCAGTTTAGTGTTTTTGTTGCTCGTTTATTTTCTCTTATAGTTGACGTGTTTCCCTCGGTTTTAATTTGTGTTCCGAATTTGTTTTCGCTTAATCGATTTATGACTATTGAACACTGGTATACTTCTGTGGCCTATTGCAAAAGGAAAGAAACTCAGATTGTATATACGCCAACAGATCTTTCGAATTTCCGCATCTGATTCACAACAATCCTAGAAAAGGTAATTTAAAGGTACTTTCAAAGCAGCCGTTTAGTAAATCATCTTTAATATGCATACAATAAAAACATACAATAAATATGAAAATAGCCCTTTTTAAACAATTTGAAGTCTTTCAATAATTGTATGTGTCTTTACAAAAACAGAACCCCACTGAACACATTTTATTTTTTTAACGACCTTCTCTCAACCTCTTCATTATCTTCAAACCAAACTTTTTTCCAACACTAAAAAATAAATATGATAAAAGTCAAAGTGAAAAACAAACTCTTATTCTACAATAAATACATTCATGAAACTAAAGACACACTTAAAGAATCAAAATTGTCATTTATATTTAAATATGTTATATAAAGAATATGTTATTATGCATAATTATATGCAAGTCTATTTCAATTAAGACTAAGATTGGAAAATATCAATAGAAATAAAATCTACAGAATAAGTTGTGTGTACACCTTTTCTTATAGGTTGATTCAAGGCGCAGAAATTGACCTTAACTTGATAGAGGCTGCCTCAATAGATATCTGTTTTCGTCGACAGAAGGCATTGGCTAAAAGTAGACATGCACGTTTTCCTTCTTTGAAATAAAAAAAGAGGTCGTAAAGGACGATTTTGATATTAGATTTACGTTTAATGTAAAGATGTCTGATGTAGTTGGCAGCATTTTTGTAAATCAAATATACGAGATTAAACATGAAAAAAATAACTTCTCTGTATAACAAGAAACATTGAATCCTTCATGGGAAGAGATTGAATTCCTAAAATATCACAATTAATATTCAGAGTTAAGCTGACATCAGATGGGTTATAGGCTCTTTCTTATTTTGAAGAAAAAAAAACAACATGTATATCACTATTGCTAATGTCTGTCAAATATCTTTAACAAAGCTTCACAAAAATGCATTGATAAGCTGCATCTTAATGATACAATTATGCATAAAAAAACAAGCTTTCTTTATTTACATTTTGACTTTATTATAACATAAATTTGAACCATAATACTTTTTCTGCAAGCGAGGAACAGTGTACATACTGTCATGCTGCTAGCTATACTTAGTTTAGAAATAGTATACTTACAATTTGCCCAAAACAGGGGAATATTGGTTTGCATATGTAAGAAAAAGGACAGGATTCAAGGCAATCCAGCATTCATCAAGTTTGTTGGCTATGGCTATGGCACTTAATTCTGCACAACGTGTTGTTTTCATCCGTTTGTCAGTTGGCTCCATTTTCTGCTTCAGCACCTATTTATCACCATAATAAATTGTAAGCTTGAAGATCATATCAATTTGTCCCCTACGAATCACCAAAGTTATTCTCACAAAATATATAGCAATTATACAGCAAATTTAATACAGATTGTTTCAAAGTTGAGTTATATACAAATTATATCATCTACGCATACTCAAATAAGCAAATAATTCATAATTTTAAACATGGTATATGTGGCAACAATGGGGCAATCAATCATTGGCAAGTTAACAGACATATTTCACAATGCAATGATGCATAATATTGTAACTTCGATAATTGGGATGATATAAGGATATTTGTTTTTTTGTCGAAGACTGCCCTCTGTATGTCTTTTATTCTACCCGTTGACGTATAGCTCAAAATGTCTTTTGGATATTCCCAGAGCTTTGTACACCCGTCATAACTTAATTCAATTTATTTTGCAGGGAAAAAGCCCAAATCTCTCTCATTAAACTACAAATTTGTAAGGACAATGGCAAATACCTTTTGGGTATCCAAAAGCTCCAGAGATTACAGGGAGTAAAAATCAGTGAAAAATAATCATATTTACTTTTCCAGCTTCCCCTACGAAAGCAATATCCAAAAGATTTGAAAATACTGGTCCTGGGCACAGATTTGTTACAGCTATGTTGTTTTCGAGAACCTCAATTCTCAAGGCATCAAACCAACCCTGTAAAATGTATTACATTGATGAATTGAACAAATTATTTAGAGTTAGAAAAATAATCAAGATAATTTTTGCATATCTTTATCAGAAACGACTTTAAATAAACATACCTGCCAACTTTTCAAAATGCCCATGGGGGTTTTGCGTGCAAGATGGCTCTCATAGTCCTACAAAACCTTTAAGGGGGCCTTCAAATATATTTTAATGTTGTTTTTTAGCTTCTTTATACTTTTACAAGCCTATAGCCATTCTAAAATTAATTGTTTTGTTTAAATTATGGACACAATTGCTCTTTTAAAATTTCCATTTGGGAGCCTCCATGGTGGAAATCCCCCGCAAATAGTGACAGTTAGCAGGTATGAATAAAGAAGACATTTTAATAATATCATGGTGTTTTTTGTTTATTATATAAGAGTACAAACACATTTTGGGATACAGATACTTTTTAGAGCTACTAAAATAATAAAAAAAAAATGTATCAAAGCAAAACAGGCAAACAGATACCTCATTTAAGTAGAAATGGAATTAATTACCTGAATTGCATGTTTAGCTCCAGTGTAAGATCCAGAAAACGGCGCCCCTGTAAAATGCAAACGATATTCAATGATTCTTCAGATTTCATTAAATATGTTTCGTACAAGCTCTTTATACATATATTGTAATGAACAATAGTTATGAGATAAAACTTCCCTTACAAATCATATTTTTCAGAGTATGTACATTTTCAAAGATTCCAAAAACTTATTTTAGAAAGATTTTGCATCCCAATGCTTAGGTAAGCTGTTGGCTTTTTGAATGAATGTCAAAATATCATTTTCACATTAAGTGCTCAATTGGAGTTCAGTATTTTTATTATACCTTTTTACATTTTAAAATCATGGCATCAATTTTCAGCTGCATGTTTATAGTCATGGCTCACTAAGTATCACATTTTGTAACAGCTTTTAATATTTTTGGTAACATTTTAAAACTGTAAAATCCTAACAGATAATTTTTTAAATTAGTCGTTAAGGTTATTAGAAATTGCCATTACATATTCAATTTGCTATCAATTTTTTTCCAAGCTCGGTTATCAGCAAATGTAAATCCAGAAATGTTCTTTTAGATATGATCTAATGAAGACATATAATGTTCAAACAGTTAATAAAAGTGTCCATACAATAATTCAGTAAAATCAAGGATTTGTATAGTAATTGTCTTACTATACAAATCCTTGGTAAATAAACTTCAAACAATAAATCTAATGTAATTTAAATTGTTTTCATTTTGTTTCATCCATCGTTTGAAAATTATATTGTGAATGTACCTATTTTCCCAGCAATACTGCTCATGTTTACAATATGTCCTTCATTCCTTTTGATCATGTACGGTAAAACAAGCTTTGTAAGGGAGAGCACTCCAAGTACATTTACATTCAAAACTTGTTGGTCCACTTCTAATGATGTCTTTATCCATTCAGCTCTCTGTGATCGTCCAGCATTGTTGACTAAAATGTCAACCTACCGAAATAAAAAGGAAACGATTAAAAAACCCAGCGGTCGCCCATTGTTGTTGACCTTAATGTCAATCATGAGAAACAAAGTGTAAACGATTCTGAAACACAGGTCCTATCAAAATCATCTCTAAAGTATACGTCAATTGTCGAAAAGGAAAATCCTTTTTGTTCGAACAAGCACTGTAATTCGGTGGTTGTCTTTTGTTGATGTGTTACTTATTTGTATTTTGCTCATTTTTTGTACATGAGCTAGGCCGTTAGTTCTCTAGTTTGAACTGTTTTACATTTGTCATTTCGGGGAGTTTTATAGCTGAATATGTGGTATGGGTTTTACTCATTGTCGAAGGCCGTACGGTTACCTATAGTTGTTAATTTCTTTATCATTTGGTCTCTTGCGAAGAGTTGATAATTGGCCTCATTGGCAATCATACCACATCTTTTTTATACATAATAGAAACAGTTGTTGTGTTCACCACATCACCATGACTTCTGTTAAAGTTAAAATTATTTGTTCACTAAAAACTGTTTTGGTCATAATAAATGTCTGATATAAAACAATAAGTAGTATAGTAATTCACAGTAATGTATGAAAGTAAGTGTGGCATAACTTTTGTCATAACAATTGTTAGCCTAATAGTCACCTCTGTACAATAGTTTTTCTCGCTATGGTATGCACAGAAGTGTGACGAAAGAACAAAGAACGAACTCTTATAGATAACTGAAGTATAGAAACATGGCCGTCATTGCCGGTAGCTATTTTTTCATTAAAGTAGGAGATGATTGATGTATGAATACATAGTTACGTCCAGTTGGAATTGGAGCATTAAAATCGATGCGTAGTGAAGGTGCATATGTGACCTGTTGAATGGCACAATTGATTTCCCTTATCCATTACACACTCATTTCACCGTTAATTCTAGTAGATTCTCTTTGCAAAACCTTCCCTTTGCAATAATTGTTCTCGTCATCATGGCATGTTTGTCACTGGGCGGTCAGCATACAGTGATAGAATTAATAAACACAACTGAAAATTTACAAACATATACTGAAACGTGTTCAGATAAACAAAACAAAACCAGGTGCTCCGCAGGGCGCAGCTTTATACGACCGCAGAGGTCGAACCCTGAACAGTTGGGGCAAGTATGGACAAAACATTCAAGTGTGATACAGCTCTGAATTTGGATTGTGATCAAATTTTTGACATTACATGGGTTTTTTTTTACACAAAACAAATGTCAAGATTTTACAAATCAATTAAAGATTTCTTCTTCAAACTTTTTAAATCTAAAATTAAATAGTTGATCATGACACAGCATAGGTTTCTGACACAGAACGAATGTGGTCTAATGAACTTAAAAGTTTTTTTTTTGCCTTTGAGCAATTCACTATGCTGTTGAATATTAATCCTCTCAAAAAAATGTTTGAAGAAATTTTCTTTTTATTTATGAAATCTGAAATGAGAAAAATTTAAACCCCCCCCTTTTTTTTCACATCCCCGTTTCCCTTCTTCCAAAACTGATATCAATTCAAATTTCTAATGGAGTTTGCAACAATAACTACTCTTTTAAATACATCATAAAATATTAAAATGTAAAATAAAGTGCTTGTTATCACTGAATGGTAAAGATTGGTTGGTAGTAAAAGTGAATATACATTGTTTATTGTATAAAACAATAAAAAAAACTTCATCAGCAACATTTTATATTGGCAAATTTCCAATGAAGTTATTTACATAAAGTTATTGGCAAATAAAAATAGAAAATGACATCATAGTCATGTCTGGCAAATGTCCAACATACATTATCTAAAAACATTTTAGATAAGATAAGGAAAAAAAGCTTCATCAGCAACATTTTATATTGGCAAATTTCCAATGAAGTTATTTACATAAAGTTATTGGCAAATAAAAATAGAAAATGACATCATAGTCATGTCTGGCAAATTTCCAACATATATTATCAACTACTATTCTATACAAAGAAAGATAACTCCAATTGAAAATTAATTGCTATTGCACAATATTGTGCAATTAGATATTTCTTGCTATTGTGCAATACTGTGCAATTGAAAATTTCTTGCTATTGCACAATACTTGATATGGAATCCTGATTTGGACCAACTTGAAAACTGGGCCCATAATCAAAAATCAAAGTACATATTTAGTTAAGCATATCAAATAAGCCCAAGAATTTAATTTTTGTTAAAATCAAACTTAGTTTAATAAAATTAACGGTACTAATTTTCTTGCACCAGATGCGCATTTCGACAATACATGTCTCTTCAGTGATGCTCGTGGCCAAAATATTTGAAATCCAAAGCTTATATAAAAGATGAAGAGCTATAATTCAAAAGGTCCAAAAAGTATAGCCAAATCCGTGAAAGGAATCAGAGCTTTGCATGAGGGAGATACATTAATTTTGGACCCTTTGGACCTTAATGTAGACCAATTTGAAAACTGGACCAAAAATTAAGAATCTACATACACAGTTAGATTTGGCATATCAAAGAACCCATTTATTCAATTTTTGATGAAATCAAACAAAGTTTAATTTTGGACCCCCATTTGGACCAACTTGAAAACTAGGCCAATAATTAAAAATCTAAGTACATTTTTAAATTCAGCATATCAAAGAACCCCAAGGATTCAATTTTTGTTAAAATCAAACTAAGTTTAATTTTGGACCCTTTGGACCTTAATGTAGACCAATTTGAAAACGGGACAAAAAATTAAGAATCTACATACATAGTTAGATTCGGCATATCAAAGAACCCCAATTATTCAATTTTGGACTCTTTGGGCCCCTTTTTCCTAAACTGTTAGTACCAAAACTCCCAAAATCTGGTCATAAACCTTGTGTTTAAATTTCATAGATTTCTATTTACTTATACTAAAGTTATGGTGCAAAAACCAAAAATAATGCTTATTTGGGCCCCTTTTTGGCCCCTAATTCATAAACTGTTGTGACCTCAACTCCAAAAATCAATCCCAACCTTCCTTTTGTGGTCATAAACCTTTTGTTAAAATTTCATTGATTTCTATTTACTTATACTAAAGTTATTGTGCGAAAACCAAGAATAATGCTTATTTGGGCCCCTTTTTTGGCCCTTATTTCCTAAACTGTTGGAACCAAAACTCCCAAAATCAATCCCAACCTTCCTTTTGTGGTCATAAACCTTGTGTCAAAATTTCATAGATTTCTATTCACTTAAACTAAAGTTATACTGCGAAAACCAAGAAAATGCTTTTTTGGGCCCTTTTTGGCCCCTAATTCCTAAAATGTTGGGACCAAAACTCCCAAAATCAATCCCAACCTTTCTTTTGTGGTCATAAACCTTGTGTTAAAATTTCATTGATTTCTATTCACTTTTACTAAAGTTAGAGTGCGAAAACTAAAAGTATTCGGACGACGACGACGACGACGACGCAGGACGACGACGTCAACGTGATAGCAATATACGACCAAAAAATTAAAATTTTTGCGGTCGTATAAAAACAGCATTAAAACAAAATAAAATAAGAAAAGTTTATAAACAAAAGAGCAATACAAACCACATACTAAACGCAACTTAAATACGCGATGTAAGATCTTAAACAATGTACATATGGGTGTGGATGTCAATATTTTGAAAATTAATACGTTTCACTCACCTGCCCAAATTTATTAATGACTTTCTCGACAGCTGCTGCATGAGTATCAAATTCTACCATATCTAACGGTACCACTAAGATATCATCCGCCTTCACACCCCATTTCTCTAAAGATTTAATGTAAAAACATGTAAGTATAAAACACGAAGTTTGATATAAAAATTGTGATAATTGTATCGTAACAAAAAAAAAAAAAAAAACAACGGTTTTCTGTTGATCGACAATCTTTTGTGGATGCAATACATATACTTTTGATTTAAAACTGTGCCTTGTATAATAGTTATGCGTTCAATTAATGTGTCGCTTTGTTCTTTAATTTAGCTTTTAATAATGTGTTTGTTTTAAGATTGACATGTGCTTCAGTTTTATTTACACGTATTCGTCGCTATTTGTGTCTTGAATGTTGAGTTGATTTGCTATATTTATGCAAGTAATATGTTGTGTTAAATCTTTTTATTTGTAATTCGAACGTGGCTGTGTATTTTTACATCCCGAATAATCAAACGGACTTCAGGAGTTTACCGATGGGAGAAGTGTATTCTATATATCCAAGTCCACCGCCCTGTTTGTCTTTTAAATTAAACATATGATGTTTTCATGCCAATATTTACTGTAAAAAGCTTTACAAAATCGAAAGAAATAATATGGTTAAAAGACTTCTCCAAATAGTTGCTCAACTGTATCACTAACCTTCTACTTCTTGTCCTATACAATTGACATTTAAACCTTACCAATACATTGTCCTCTGACTCGCTCTAATTCGTCTTTTCGCCGAGCAGATAGAATCAGTTTGCATCCCACTTTAGACAATTCATACGCTAAACATTCGCCGATACCACTAGATGACCCAGTTATCCAAACTATTTTATTCTTTAAAGAGCCTAAAATACATACTCTATACATTGTGTGCATTTTAGGAACACTAAAACAAATGGTTGATAATTTGTTAGTCAAAATAATTACGACGCGTTGGAAGGCAATGCAAGGACGCATTCTTTCAAGAAAAAAAACCTCGATCGGTTTATGTTATTTGGAAACTTAAGTCGCTGTGTTGCATTCTTATTGGTTTGTACCTCACATCTCTTTTTATGCATAAATATCTTAATTTTAGATAAAATTAACTTTTGAAAAGACATCAGTGTTATCATAGTAAATAGGGATGTGCTCCTTACGCAAACAACTACTCTAACAAAGTTACGAGAAAAACAACTGAAATCGACACGACCTATGCTGTATGGTGACCATCACGATTTGGTGGATCATTATTGTCTAATATAATAGACAATCACAACTCAATAGCGAAATGCTATTAAAAGCAGTCTTACATATTTTAGTACCAGAAAAGTCGTGTGATAGTAAAAGAGGGACGAAAGATACCAGAGGGACGTTCAAACTCAGTAAACGTTGCATTTAAAACATACTTAAGATGCAAATGGTTCCACCATTTTCTACATACGGAAATGTCTGTACTACATGTATGTCAGAAATCCGAATTTGACGGTTGTTTTCCTTTCGTTTGATATATTTGAGCTTTTGATTTTGCCATTTAGGAGACTTTCCGATTTGAATTTTCCTTGGGGTATTTTCTTATTTTAATATTAAGCATGTTAAGTGTTCCTTTCTCTTAAAATTGTTATAAGAGGGTTGGTGAACTAATTTGCCTTTCTCACTCATTTTCCTTCATTGCTCCGTTCCCGATGTTGTAATTTGGCATTTCATTTTAATCACAGAAAGGTCTATGAAAGAAGGCTAATAAATGCTCATTAACAAGAAACCCTACAGACGTGAGTAAGCAATTGTTAAGTACTTGAATATGTTCATACAACAATATTCTTTTCTAGTAAATGATTAAAAAAAAAAGAAATTTTTCAAAGGGTTTTGATCTCTATTAACCACTAACTAAAAAGACAGTAAAAATCCTGCTCGTCTTCGTATCTATAAGAAGGATTGATAGTATATAGGTTTGAACGTTGTTTTAAATTTAGACTTGCAAGTTTATATCTACATGTATTTCGTTTAGGCTTGTAAATCATATTTCCCTTCCGGTTTATATAATCCTATTTCGACTCTTACAATTCAAGAGTCTATCATAAATTAAGGTAAATTGTATGGCCTTCCAACTACTTTTCGATCACTGAAGAGACATTGTCGAAATCCGGATATGGTGTACAATTTTTAACACCTCATGTTTGTGGTTAACCATCTTTGCCGCAAGTTTATTGATTTCTATTTGGTATTAAATCAATATTTATTAAAGATCCACGTTGTTACATCTCGTGATCAATTTATTTGGCAATCGTCAATGGCAGTCAGCCGGGTTTAAGAACATCAGTTGTTAGACTTGTTAGTCAAATAAGTTTTGTTAAAATATAAATGTTCTTTTTTTTGTCATTTGGAAAATGTTGTTTGTGCAGTATTTAGACCCCTCTACAAAGTAAGGGGCGATTTTGGTCTCATATTGCAGGTTCATCTGACGAAAGATTTTTGACACTTTTTAAACACTTGAGTGTCTATTTTAGTTGATTCAATTAGTTTAGGTGGAAGATTTTAACTGATTAACTCATTAAAAACGCTCCGATTCAAGCTTAAGTATGAAAAACCTATGACATATATGCCAAAAAAATGTCACTTTTCAGATGGTTTTTGTCAAAAATGAAAGTGGCCGCATCCGTGTTCATCCTCAACCGTTGTATATGTCATGTATTACCATCGATTACAACTTACATATTTCAATACTAAGAATGAACACAAATGTTGCCACTTTCATTTAAGTCAGAAACCGTCTAAAATTTAACTAAAATGCTAAAATTGTGAAGATTTCAGTAATTTAGCATGACTATATGATGCTAGTACCCGATATATGTACATGTACATTGTATTGTTAAAAACAGCCCATATTTATGTAGCAGAAGCATTTTACTTTCCAATAAATAACAAATAGTTTACATGTTAACAATTTTGTAAAATTGCTATATTTATGGGCCAAAAAGGGGTGTTACCGGACGTACTGACTCCTTTGTTTTACATACACACGTATTAAAATTAATTGCGGTTTTTATCATACGCAATCATAGGTTTGAACGTTGTTTTCAATTTAGACTTGTATATATATATATTTATATATATGTATATAAAACTGTTGGATTTTAAATGAGCAGTGTTTTAAACCCTTAATATGTAAGTTCAACATTTGTTTATTCTAAAATATATCTGATATAATTACACTGTTACAAGTATATATACATTAAAAATACACGTACAATAGAATACAATATTGTTATACGATCGATATTTTCAGTCTCCAAACACTTACTTGGTGATTTTCCGAATTTTTCAGCGATTTGAAGTAAAAGATCACAGTCTCCCAAGACTATCATGACTAGAGCTATGATGAAACATGTCAGCATAAACAAGAATATCAAATACAACCAGTCCATCATTCCGATAGGTCTCTAAAATGTATTAAAATCTTATTTTCATTTATAATATACATGTAAGAGTGATCAAAGTTTACTTCCGTCACATTCAGGAAATTTCATTAAAATATACTTCGCCTTACGTATTGCATGTATTGTAAATGTAGGTAATATGAATTTTAAACTGTTAACTGTTTTCAACCCACTGTGTTAACTGTTATCATGTTTGGATTTGTTGTTAACTGTTTTTGCCAAAATCGAGGTGTGGTTAACATGTTAACGGACCCCCTATTGCCCCCTTAAATGGATGACGACGACAACGATGCAAAAGACGAAGAAGATGAAGATTGCAATTTACCATTCGGTGACAAATTAAACCATCATAAAGACAAAAATATGTTGATATATCGATGTTGATGTTAATAAAATGAACCCTGCTTTATACAAGGCCAACTTGTTAAATCGGATTTTCTGCTTGCTAGTTCACAAGATAACAATCCAACCTAAAAATCGCCGTTCTTGTTTTCACAGTATTTAAATCACAAAATAGATCAATTCATTGTAATTATTAAAAGTGAGAAGATGTGACCGTATGATTGCCAACAAGACAAACGGAAGGACGACTACGGGTGCGGGAGTTTCTCGCTTCATTGAGACCCATTGGTGGCCTTCGGCTGTTGTCTGCTCCATGGTCGAATTGTTGTTGCTTTGACACATTCCCCATTTCCTTTCTCAATTTTATTCCATCAAAGACCAGATGATATAGAAGTAAACAACTTCTATGGGACATCGTAGGGCCTTGAACAATGAGCAAAACCCATACCTCACAGTCAGCTATAAAAGACATCGAAAGTCAGACAAATGTAAAACAATTCAAACGAAAAAACTAACGGTCTGATTCAAGATGTGTAAATTTCTTCATAAAATGAATTTTCTCAATTAATTGCCTGATGAAACGATACTGACATTGACTGATAACTGAATTTAAAAAAAAAAAACTATAATCAATGACATGAAAACATTATCTATACCAAATAATAACATAGGCGGATCCAAAAGGGGGGCCGTACCCCTTTTTCGTGGAAAAATTTTGTTAATTATATAGGGAATCACTGAAGCATGACTGGAGCGTGCCCCCTTAGGTCAACAAGAGCCCCCCCCCCCCCTCCCTATGAAAAGTTCTGGATCCGCCACTGAATAAATTACACGACCAAGCTTAAATTTGAAAGTTGACAATGGCACCATAAGAGCACGTATTTCTAAAAGATGAAGAGGTTAAGGTGGTAGCACACATATTTATATATATATATATATATATATATATATATATATATATATATATATAGAGTCTATACGAATCTACCAACCAGTAAACTTAATAGGTATATATATACTTGTTTTTGTCAATTTGGGGATGGGGTGGTTGTGTTAGTATCACACTCGTTCGTGATTTTAAAGCTTTCGTACAAGTGTTGATATAAACCAACCCCTTCCCCCTTCCCCTTCCACCTCATTGACAGAAACAATTGCCTGTGGATGGTAGGCAAATTATTTTCTTTTGATAAAAAAATATAATCTTCTTGATATGAATATAGACATGTTGGATAAAACGACAATAAGCTGACATGATTAAGATTCATGTAGACCCTATGGCTAAAATGGCCGTATTTTCACCTCAAAATTTACTCTGAGTACAGGCAAACCTGTGCATCTGGAAAAGTTTTAAGGCATAGCATGCCCTAGATAAATAGAATTCAAATGTATTGTATGATTTAGAAAATTCATAACTTAACTGGATTTTGCCGTACACTTTTTTTCGTCCCTGCAGAAGATGATAAAATTAACAAACAGTTGAGTTTACCTTGATATGGTCCACTCAGGTACACAGTTTAAATAACCAATTATTGTCAGGTATCTATTGTCCATCTCATGTCCATGTCAAGCAATACAGCTCACTTCAATTATTACCTGTGGGGAAGTTCTCAAACCTGTTTCCCAACTTAGTTTATTTTGGCACCTTCTGGAGGAATGAAAAAAAGTGCACGGCAAAATCCTGGTAAGTTTTTTTTTTTTCTAAAACATAAAACATATTTGAAATGTATTTATCTAGGGCATGCTATGCCTGAAATTTTTTTACAGATGCGCAGGATTGTCTGTACTCAGAGTAAATTTTGAGGTGAAAATACGGCCATTTTAGCCATAGGGTCCACATGAACCTTAATAACGAACACAGTAAAGTCACGTGATAGACAAAGTCACGAAACTAACTCTTGATGTGTTGAGACGAGTAACATGTAAATGGAGAACTGCGAATAGCAATAAACAACTACAACTAAACTGACTTACCTTTAAAACTCAGGTAAAAAGCTGTTAAAATATATCATCCTTCCGGCTTATCACTCTCACGTCCTAAATATTGACATATATTTGTATCGGTTATTTTTATCACTTCCAAAACTAGGAGCACCTTTTCAAGCCAGGTCGCAGAAAGAATAATCAAATTAATATGATCTAAATATGAGCATGAAGGAAATCGTCCGACGACTCCTTATTGTAGGTATTGCCCTTTAATGACGATTTTTGTCATTTTTTTTGCGTTTTGACTTATATGATAAAAATCATAATAGATAAGTAGACACTTTCAATTACAAAATGATCACCAAAGTAAGGTAAGATAGATCTACGAACAAGTAAAATTTTACCCATATAGTTAGTTGACTAACACTCTTTATTAGAGTGGTTGCCCTTAAATGAGGATTTATTTTATCCTCTTTTGCTTTTTGAGCAAAACCGGAAGAAAGTAGAGAGAAACTAAACAGTCTAAATGATTAGCAATACAAGATCAACAAAACAGAGCCTTTGACCATGCATTCCAGTGGCGGACCCAGAGGGGGGCGTAGAGGGCGTACCCCCCCCCCCCCCCCTTTTGCTTGGACATTTTTTTTTGTAAAAGTTTAATGATTTATCAGACTAGACGACGTGAACTTTGCCATTTCCCGTGTATTTATTTTATGTGACAATTCTTTACTTATAAAGATATTTTCCGCTGGTGTATACTAACTGAAAGTCATGTGATTCACTATGGTGGAGTTGACCAGTGCGTCGAAAAAACGTCACTCAGTCATTTCGAAATTTAAATTACTGTCACAAATTGCTTAGGCTGAGCATGACAATCTTCAAGGTGACACAGGATTGAGCAAGAACATATTGACTTCTATTTCATTAGTCCACAAAACAGTAATGCTAGTTATATTAGTACACTCTCACGAAAAAAAGTTCCTCATCAATATATCTACCTACAAAAACATGTTTAACTCGTAACGCCCCATGATCGGCATCCTATTTTAAAATAACAGCTGAATAATGATCCCCAGTCAGTATAATCTCTAGATAGATTTAAATTCTAAGGTACGAACCATTTGATTTAAAGAGGCAGTCGGAGATATTTGAGAGATAAAAAATTGACTCTAATTTTTGCATTCTGAAACAAAAATTCTGGCCGTATCTGGATTGAAAACAATAATCTTGTCAATTTTTTTTGCTATTAGAAAAAAAAATCCAACAGAATTATTAAGCATTAAATCAACATGATAGATAAAAACGGGCGGGATTTTTTTTGGCCTGGGTTTGCATGTCTGACCGAAGTGCCTGTTTCGCCGAACTGATGTATTTAATACTTTTTTCAAAACCATACTACAACCTGCTGCTGGAAGTAGCCTTAATGTCTACATTTTTCAACCGTCATTCATATATTCGTTGTCTGATGATTTCAGACTCATTTGTAGCTTTTCGTTGATTTGGAATCCCTCACATCCCTTAATTTTATTGGATGAAACATATCAACCAAACATTTGGATAAATATTGCTTGTTTGTCTTTTTTAGCTCAGTCGTGTCCGTCGTATTGTAAATTTTATCGAATAGCCCGACTTATATCTTGTTTACAACAAGAAATCTGTGAGGTTATGATAACTTAACTTACAGCAAACCAGCGAGAATTTTCCATGTCTTTTTTTATTGAAAATTACCACATCAAATTTATCAGTAAATAGCTTGAAATCCGTACTATCATTTTATGATAGACAATTAATAGGGAGAATACAGCATCGAAAATGTCCAATCCTCACACCTTTCAGGAACTACAAAATATACATGTACCACGCCAGGAATCCTTAAAAAAGTAAATATTACACTTATTTCATGTTTTTTAGCCAAAAAAAGGTGCCAAAAATTTAAATTAAAAAAAACTTCGCCCCCCCCTTTCCAAAATCCTGGATCCGCCCCTGCATTTTATTCTCGTCTACAATGTTGGAAAGTGTCCTTCGTTGAATATGCAAATAAACAAGGTGAGCGACACAGGCTAGTTTGTCTCGTGTTAAATATACATGACGTAGCAACCAGTGTTTTCAAACTTCGTCATCCCGGGGCCTTTTATAGCCCACTATAAGGTATGGGTTTTATTCTATGGTGTGAGTCAAAAGGTGACTTGTAATTGTTCATTGTCTAGTTGGTCTTTGACTGATTGTTGTCTTACTGAAAACGTAAGATAATTTTAATTAATTTTGGATCTGTCATAATAGGGGATACACATACCTCACGGCCATTATATTGACAATGTGTGAGCAAAATAAACAGACTGTTATGGCTGATTATGCGGTATGGGCTTTGCTCATTGTTGAGGGCCGTATGTTGACCCATAGCTGTCAATTCCTGTGTCATTTGGTCTCTTGTGGAGAGTTGTCTCATTGTCAATCATACACATCTTCTTTTCTTATATAGACATAATTCATGTAATTTGTACAATGTCAAAAATTTGGGCACAGCAGTCAACATTGTAACATAAACTTAATCACTTTAAAGACAAATAACTGTTTCAACAAAGAAAAACAAAAAGGTATATAGACACTCTTAAGACAAAGTCCACGAGATAAAATGAAATATAAAAATTCAATAATGACCATTGAACAATAACACGATGGCGGAATGTATAAGTACCGAACCACGCCAAAAGTATATTACAAAAAGTGGAATAAACAGTAAAGGTTTAAAATGTACAAGGACAAATTAAAAAAGGGAACACTATACATGCAACACGTAATTAAGACGATACACAACGTCAGTACCTTGTATCTATACTTCAATACCATCATGCATTATTTGTGAAGTTGATACGGAATAGTCATCATCAAGATCTTTGTATCTTCCGATTAACATATATAGCAAAAAGAAGGAGACATTCTTTGACATAACCTTGGCTCATCAACTTTCTGCTCTAGACACGGTTGAGTTTCATTAAGTCTGAGTATCAGCTGCAAGCTCTGGGATACCGATTGATTTGGGAAAGCATGTTTAGTTGGTATATTTCTGCTATGGTGGGGGGAAATAATAATTTCAAAATTAAAATCGTCTCGTTTGTTATAGATTCTGGTACTAAGATGACCGCTTATGTCAAACCTGAGACTACTATAACACAAAATTCTTAGGTCAAACTTAAGGTACAAGTCTAAAAGTGAAGCATTGGAAGCCATGTTTGTTGTTTCTTTAATTATTTGAAGGAATTTGTCAATAGTTTCTAAAACCTGCTTAAATATTTATGTAAAAGAACAAATTTCATATTTATATATGGGTGATAATAAATATCATTATATACAATAGTTTACCTGATTTTAAAAACTATTTGAGATTAAATAACATCAACTAGCTATACATAAATAAAGAAATTTGTTCTGCTTCAGAAAGCATTAAAGTAGGATTAAGCAACTACCCGACAAAGTTCTTCATTTCTTAATAAATATACAAACTCTTCGTCATAAGACTACATTGTAGTTATAAAATTGATCATTATGTTTTTCTTCTTCAATATACAATACATTTCGAAGGTCTGCATAACAAAACAAGATCTTTCATTAAATCGGAGAATACATAACTGTAGAAATATTATAATATTCATAAACTGTAATATCGTAACAATTGAGTAAACAGCATTTATTGGTTGAATACTAAAATTTGCCAATGTCTATCAACACATAACAGACTTGTAACGATAATATATCAATGGTTACTAAATTACCCTCGACAAAAAACCACGCCAGAATAAAAATTATTGTTAAAACCTTCCAGAACACAACAGTAATGTAAACTAGATTTGCGATTGCAAGAAATAGCGGATGGCACCCTTCCCCCATTGCCAGGCGAGCGGCAGCCATTTAGAAAATTCCAAAGTCAAAGAATGAATCTACACATGCAAATTATCATTTTTGTAAAGTTTCGTTAAGTTTGGAGCATTTTGATATTTTAAACAATTTTGTTGTTTCCATGGTTACGGCGGCCATTTTAAAATTCCAACTTCAAAAGTCAACTCTGCTTATGCCAGTGACCATTTCTGTAAAGTTTCATCCAGTTAGCAGCATTTTAAATTTTTTTTGAAAGTTTTGACCTTTTTGCATTGTTTCCATGGTAACAACAGACATTTTGGAAATTCCAACGCCAAATTCCACATCATCGCTCATCGTTACTGTGAAGTTTCGTTAAGTTTGGAGCATTTTGATATTTTTGACATTTTTGGTGTAGTTTCCATGGCAACATAGTAGTTCCAATGAGTGTCAAAATCATCCAACACCTGTATATAGTGGGCACCTACATTGTATTAAAATATAATGTTTCTGAGTTCAAGCATATCGAAACAGTTCACCAAAACAAAAAACTGGATTTTTTCATATTTGTTTCGTTTCCATGGCAACGGCAGCCATCTTGATGATACCATACCCCACTGCACTATTTAATGTGGTGGTCAACATTATGGCGATGTGTACATAATATTTACAATGGATGGTATAACAGCAAAACACTATACAATAATTTTATTGTCAATAAAAGACTCTCCATAGGGCAGCATAATTACAAATATCAGCAAAAATACAAACTATTTACCACAATGATTATTGTTGAATGATAATAACAAAGTAAAGAAAACATGTTACGTAACAATGTACAAAATATAAAAAAATCTGACAAGGCTGCGTGTTTCAGCACACTCCAAAAAGATTGAAAAATGAAGGTATCAGGGTATAATAATTCCTCGACATGATAGAACTTGTCCCAGATGCTCAAGTTCTGAAGTTGAATATGAGTTACATTTCTTCTTAATTGTACCTGATTAAATAATGAGAGAAGTAAATTAATACTTTGTGCTAGGAAATATTTTGCAAATTTTGATTAGTTGACAATTAAAGACCAGTTTATTTGGTTAATGAGTAATGAAATCAATGATATCTTGTAAGAAATGTGTGCTTTTAAAAAAAAAATTGAAAAAAAAAATACTAATAATTCATTCCATTGTTTCTGTGTTTTGTGTATTCTCTTTTTTTTTTTTAGAGCATTGGAACAAGTTGTACTAGAGGCTGCGTCCAAATC
Organism: Mytilus galloprovincialis; assembly: GCF_965363235.1. Classification (NCBI taxonomy): domain Eukaryota; kingdom Metazoa; phylum Mollusca; class Bivalvia; order Mytilida; family Mytilidae; genus Mytilus; species Mytilus galloprovincialis. The sequence continues at coordinate 15,086,189 of NC_134845.1, read as the reverse complement.
CAAATATGTTTACACAGAAATTTTACACAATATATTACTATGTCCTTTAACTGTTTAAGCACCTGCCCTTGGTGGCTCCTGCATTTGGATAACTACATATTAATATATAAACTTTAAGTTAAGTGTTTCATCGTGGTTAATATGTAGTTATCCAAATGTAGGAGTTTATTGTGAAAGTTATGTTTAAATAGAACGCTTACCTATAAAAATATTGTCATGCAATAAGTAGTAATTTAAACCTTAACAACAAATTGTAACCGTTGTTTGGTATTTAACAATTTGTTTTAGTAATTTAATTCATGATTTATTGTGGTAACACCATTGAAGTGGTCCTATCAGAGGATGACCTCGATTTGTTAATATTTTAGGAACTTTTCATTTTTCCCATTGCATATTTCTGAAAGTAGTTGCTACCATATTATAGAATAGGAGGACATATTTAAATTTTTAAAACAATGACATAATTTTCCAAATTTATCCTAATCGAAATTTGCAAGTTGTTTTATAATGACACATATAGGCTTCATGAAATCAAAAATGTATAAAATTAATGAATACATGTACAATTAATAACATTTCTAAAAAAAAATAATTTAAAAGAAAAAGATGCAAAATAATGACAATATTCTTCTTCGGTTGATCTTCTGGTACACACGTTATTGTAAGTCCCCTGCCAACTAAGCAATAATTTTTCTGTAGAATTATAATTCTCATATTAAAACTTGGCTTTTGATTTATAGAGAAATGGAGGGCAAAACATAAAAGGTTAATACATTTTTATCAGATGAAGGTCTTAATCATATTTCAAGCAGTCTAAAGGTGTTTTATGTGTAAAACTATACTACAAAAGAGTGCGGTTTATGTGTAACAATCAATTCCCGGAGTGTACCAGAATCATATTAAAATACATGAATATATATTGCAGCCTGTTTTTGCAACAACTATAACAACGACATCAACGATTTGAAATTTAAGCAAGGAAGATTGTTGTAGAAAAGCATTATGTCTCATCTGCAACTAAGGCATACAACATAAAAAAAAATTAAAGAAAAATCCAAACAGTAGTTTAGATGAATTCGAGAAAAAATGCATATGTATGATTGGTTTTTAAAATAAAACCCATATGTTTACACGAATATATTTATGAAGGTCAATATGTTAGCATATTAGAATACAAAACATATAAAATGCAAACGTAAGTATGCAGCATGGATTCAATAATATATTACAAACAAATCATTGATAGGAGATGTTATTTATTCAATACAGATAATAATTAATTAAAAACAAGATTATTTGCACAAAAAGCAATATGCCTTCTCGCACTGTAACTGTTTGTTCAGTGAACCGTGAAGTCGGGACCAAAATACTATCTTTGCATAAAATTTCACACCATAATCAACATGTGCATCGTATTCCAAATTGATGTGCCCACAACCTCATGGTAAATTACCTTGACCAACACCATTGAAGTAAGCTCATAGGGGACAAACGTTTTTCATAAGTACTATTTTAACTGAGAAGAATCCAAAAGGACCTGATGGGATTTATGCTTTCATTCAACAGTATACATGTTTTAATGTTTAACGATCACCATCATGAATTGTTTAACAATTATGACGTATCTGTTTCTGGTCTGACACCAGGTACGTTGAAGTGGTAATAGATCTTAAGTTATCCGAATGGTCGTTTAATTCAAAACTTACCGATTTCATCAATGTGCCAATCGTGAAGTAATGAATGAAACTACTTTCGCATGATGGGTGATGCATGCGTAGGAGACGCGGTCTCTGCACCAGAAGTCAGTTTCACAAAAAACTTTCGATTAAGATTGATCATGTCAGTCATGAACAATTCAGTATACTCATGATACTTATGATCAATCCTAGTCGTAAGTTATTTTGTGAAACCGACTAATGGGGTTGCTGAATAAAGTTAAGGTGATTCTATCAGTTTTTATATTTTCAAAATAACATTTTGAGAATTGTACATTGATGATCATTGATAAACTACTGAAGCCTCTTCTTTAGTTCTTATCTACCAAATATTGGCAAATATAACACATTTTGCTATTTGAATTAATAAAACAAAGGTAACTACGCTATATGTACAACACAAACAATAACAAAAAAAAAAAAAAAAAAAAACAAACAAAAAAAACAAGCTTAATTTGTTTCTCACTTTCTGCACATAAAGTTGTTTTAGGTGATTGATTGATTGATTGATTCGCTTTATTTCCTCCATTATGCTGAAGATTTACATTTTATAAAACAAATATACTAATTACAAGAAATGAACAAGATATAATTACAGACTACAATTAAAGCACACACAAACAAACAACAAAAACCATGTTACTTATATCTATGTATATCTCTATATGCTACATTTGTTCAGATATTTTAGTGACCAGAATTAAACCTCAGGTAATTCGCCTTTAAATTTTCCGTACAGGTGACATATATGATCTGCCAAGCAACACATCATGTTTCTCCAGTTGTCAGAGTTCACAGATTGAATAAAGTCTGTAATACCACCAAGTAAGGCTACGATTATATCGCTATCATTTTGCTGAAAAAAGCGTACAGATTCCTGGACTGGTAATACATGAACAATTCCGTAAAACATGTTATTTCTTGCATCCAAAAGTTTTTTCACAGTATAACATTAAGCGTTGAACGACATCTGTAGAATAACAACCGCATAAAGAGCACTGGCTATCCTTTATTGCTATTGAGCCAAGTTTAACCATGACTAAAAGTTTATAATTCAAATGCGGATTGACAACGGTAAGACGTAAAAGTCTGTGAATAGTTAATCTGTTTTGAATTTCGTAGTAACGACAAAGTTCTGGTCGACACTGTCTGTATAGATGATTTCAAAATATTTTCTTCTCGGATTTCAATTGATTGATTCACAATTTTGGACCATAGTTTTTATCCGGGATGTACAAGTGTATTTGCTGTTTGTTCATTGCCAGCTGTGTTTCCAAAGTTGAATTATTAGATTGATTAATAAAGGTTACGGCTGAAAACGGCGTTGCTTAGCTGAATCCTTATAGACGTATCTTGTTTATTCAACTTATTGGTGTTTTTATTAAAATTATTCAAATAGCATAAGACATTTAGATAAGTACCTAAGAATAACAGCAATGAGTTTGTACTGAAAAATATCAAAACTAAAATTCAATATGTCGGCGTGTCAGTATGGATATGACAATTGCATTGCAGAGAGGGGAGGGTGACGGTCGGATTTCTTCGGACGGAACAATCGTTTAATTCTAGAAAATAAATCCATATTGTTTTTTTAATATTAAATGTAAGATTAATATCAAAGACGACAAACGGCTCGGTCTTGTCAGACCAGATTATCGTGCATTTGTTATTTTGAATAATATTGATATAAAGTACAAAAAGATGTCGCAAGGAGTTTAAAATCGTTTAATATATATGTAAAGGGCACAAATTATCTTCCATTAATCAAACTAAACAAGTGATATTTTTTTAATACTTCCTAGTAACAAATGAAGGCAAACCTAAGGTTTTGTGAGAAAGGCTCACAAATGATACCCCGTTTCCATGCGCAAATTCTAAGATTTTCTATTGGTAAACCCACAAAAAAGTCTGATACAAAATAAAAGAAGAAGTGAAAAAAGGCATTACATGGTCAAGTTTCTGGATAAATGTCATACATCTTAATTAAGGATTTAGGATAAGTTCTTGTTACTTAATTTGTACCTCTCATAAAGCAACAGCAAAGTCCGAAATCAATTGGCATCATGAACAAAATAGGATGGGCATATATGCATCATATGGTGACGTTCTGTGAAAGTTTCCTTATATTATGAATATGGTTTTAGGCGAAGTTGTTGGTACTTTTTTGTTTGCACTGTAGTGTGTTGAATTGAAAAGTCAAGTTAACCCGGATGAAGAAACAATAAACGAGATGCAAAATTAAGTACATCATATGAGTTAGTTTGAAAAGTGTGGGACGATCGGACGGACACCCACGTCACTGCTTGACACCCGCTTCTATAAGCATTTTTTCTAAATCATGCCTTTGGTAAAACATCCAGCATTATTATGAAAAGCCCGACTATGACAAGGAAAGCAATGCCTCCACTTCCTATGTAAAATGAGGACTTTCGTGAGTCAGGGGCGCTGTAATGCCTTCTTTGGTAAGAGGATAACGATTTTTTATCAACTCTATATAGATAATCTGGGTTAGCATCAACACTGCCATTTGAGGATTGGGACCTATAACCTTTACACTTTATGATGCATGCCACCTCACATGCTGAAATGGTTGGCCTTGGAAACGTGCTTGGAATGATGGTGACATTTTCTTTTTGTTCTGTGTATTTTTGATCCGCCATTGTATCGTTGTAATTTGCCTTTTTGTTTGTTCCTGGTCCTTTCGGATGAGTACTAGAAATGTGAGTCGAATCTAAAGATGATGATACATCTGTTATAACGGAAGCACTTATTTCAGATGAGGGAAATGTTGTTTGTATATAAGCTGATGTGTCTTCCATCTCTGTAGAAATGTGGATGACTGTTGTGGCTGGAAAATTGTCAATCGCTTGAATTTAATGTCAGAAAAATGTTTTTATAAATGATTCAAACTCGGTCAGTTTCATTCAGTGGGTGTCTTTGTTTCATGTCTGTCATATTTGTTTTTCATAAATTGTATTTTTTATAAATCAAGATTTTAGATTTCCATTTTGAATAGTTTTACACTTTACAGTTTTGGGCCTGTTATAGATATAACTATAATGTATGAGTTTTTCTCATTGTTAAAGGCTGTACGGTAATCTATAATTGCTAATATCCATGTCATTGTAACTCTGGTGTGTTCTTGTTTCAATGGCAATCATACCACATATCTTTATTTTTATATTATTTGTTTGAATAAACGTACTGGACATTAATTGCTCTGGACATTCAATGCATTATGATACAATATAACTATTAACAATAATAATAATATTTATAATAACAATAATAATAATAATAATAATAATAATAATAATAATAATAATAATAATAATAATAATAATAATAATCATGAAAATAAAAAAAAAAAGAAAGTACTTACAATGCAAACTACTTACCGTCTATTTTGCAAACGACTCTCTGTGTTTGTGTACATTCTCCATTATAGAAGAAACCATTTTGTATATATGCACAGATGTAATCATAATCTCTTTGGTTTGGTTCAGAGCCTATATATACAAAAACAAAATATTGCAATAAAACACAATTAACGGAAGTCCGGAAATCAACTCCGCATTTCCTTGCATTCGTGTTTTTAACTATTAATTGTTTATCTATCTATAGGTTGCATTTTGTAAATACAGCTGTTTAACAAACCACGCTTCTTTTTGGGAGATAATTAATATTCATAGATACTATAGTTTGTTTTGCTTACGTACTAGTTCCAAGATATGATCTTTATGTATCTTCTCATAGAGAAATAACTTGGGAATGTTACCAATATAAGTAAGCATAATTAGCGGCCGGCCTTGAATTCTGAGGTAGACCAAAAGTGAAGGTAGGGGTAGTACAGAATTTTAGTATAAGTTTAAACTCTTAGAAGTTCGGGGAATATATGCCGCACAGCCCTATATTTTGACCTTTGAAAAAAATAGTAGTGCATATGAGCTTTCCATTCTAGGAAATATTTATTTTCGAAACTTCATAGTAAAAGTGGTAAAGTTTTAGCCGTAAAAGGGGTTCTTATGGGAAATTGCATTGTCTATATTTATAGAAATGCAACCTGTAGTGTTGTTTTTAAGAGTTTTTTTTTAGTTTTTGCTTCTGGGCATAGCATTTTATTACTTCTATTATAACATTTGATGGTTATTTACCTTTTTGTATTTTATGGTTTGCGATATAACTTTAGGTTTCATTATTTCTGATATGGTCTGGCATAATAGTAAACAAATTTTGAAAGTAATTTACATTCGTCGATATTTCATTTCTATACAAATAAATGTCATTTTGACTGACCCAAATACATTATAAGTTTGTATCCAATTTTTAAAAAAAATTTTAATACTAGAAATAAACTTTGAAAACCTTATTCTACTAGTCTAATTTTTTAACCTGAAATCCTAGAACAAAAATACGTTTCTTAGTTTGTTTACTAATATATGAAATCTTTTAAAAGACATCTTTGAATTTATTCATAGTTCTTTTGAAATCAACCTTATTATACAAACATTAAGATAACCAATAGAAACGCCAATATATAGGCTGGACTATTTAGTATATGTTTACTTGTAAATATGGGAAGACATTCGCTGGACTGCAAATCAGTTTCGAAAACCAAACTGACAAACAACGACACAATGAAGTAGCACAACATTAAAAGTTATTTCAATAATAAATACGCCATAGCTTCAAATGTAAAAATATAAAAGCATACCAATCAAGCAGACGTGGAAATGATTACGGCCCAAACACAGCACGAAGGACAACGTCCTTTAATATGATAGACGTGTTAGGAAAATCAATACGGTTTTGACGCTAATGTTAAATACCAATACCACTGCAGTCTATAGTGTGGACCATATCAAAAATAACATCAAAATCATTCATTATAGTTACCTGTATGGGTTTGTTTAATAATGTTGAGATGATTTTTAAACAATAAAATAGTTGCAATTTATCCCGCAATACACGGATGGGGATCAAGCAAAACAACACGATCATTATTCATAAAATTGCATTGTTTCATAGTAGACATTGATTATTTTTTATGCTCGTTGTTCCTCCATTTCTTACTTTGTTGAACGATTAAAAGGAAAATCTACAAAGTCACCAAAATAAATGAATAAAAAAAATCTGCCATTAAATCACATCCGAAGCCGATTTTTGTTCAAAACGTTCGTTTATTTGATATCTATTTAAAATAATTTACTTGTCATGGCGGGTCTTTAAGCTTTTATTTGGGATGGGTTTTGTTCAATGTTGGGGGTCATACGGTGACCTATACTTGATAACTAAAAAATGAAACAATTAAACAAAAACGTTTTCAATTTCATTATCTTAATCTTTTATTTCATCTAGAAAGGTCATTGGCAATCTAATGTAATATTGAAAAGCCACAATAGCTTAAAAAAACGAACGCTAAAATGTCCACATTTTAACTGACATATTCTCTCTATCAACTTTCGTGGGTTAGTTGTTTGGACAAACGAGGTCACTGAATCATATTTTAAAAGATTACAACGTTTGGACATTATTCAAGCATGTTTAATTTACATTTCTGTAAAGGGTCGGCAGTTTTTTTCTTTCTTGGTGTCACGGCTTCCTCCACAAACAACACAGCACACCACGATTTAATGGGATATTGTTGAAAGTGGCGTGAAACTTTCATATGGAGAAGGAAGATAATTTAAATATATTTGGGTAAGGAGAATATTTTGAAAATTTTTGGAATAATCTATCACACCTCTTGCAAAGTCTGCTAAATTATATGTCGGACAATTGTTTCGATTTCCTTCATTTTGGTTTTGCCTAATATTCTTAAAATTTGGATTCGACGTTAATCGTTCGCATCATATTGTATCATACACACCACAAAGCTGAACTATACTACGCCTGGATACTTTTCAGTACAATTGCATTTTGAGAAAGCCCCCACTAAAGCTTAAAAGATATTATGAAATCGTATCTTTTAAAAAGTACTACATGTACTAGACGTAAACTGTTTCAGTTTATGAATGATTATCACATATCAAATCTATACTTTTATTCAGGTTGATTAAAATTATTCTAATGCTGTTGACTGATGATTTCAACCATTAACTTATTTATAGATCTTTTCTTGCTATTAAAGTTTGCCATTAAAGTATTTATCTATCTATCATAGTTTTAAGCACTTAAACATGATAAACCTCGTCGAAAAGGGTAATAACTTCATCTTTTGTCCATTAAGGAGTCAACTGACGATTTCGACAATACTGAATGATTTGCAGATCTTATCATGCTGATCATGTTTGCTTTTTAAAGTTTCTATCTATTTTTATCAGTGTTCAAGACAATTTGCAACAACGAAAAAAACTATAAATTAAGGGCAATAACTCCTATAAGAAGTCATCTGACAGTTTTGATGTACCAGGCAGAAGTTATATCTTATTATTCTAAACATTTGTACCCTTTCAGATTTTTTGTATAGAATTTACACCTATATATAGACATTGTGACCTTGTTGGTTGGCAGATCGTAGTGCACAGTAGTGATTAGACGACATACCCTCATTGTGATTTTGGCTAAGTTTGGTTTCATTTGGCCCTGTAGTGTCTTCAGAGAAGATCATTTTTGTAAAAGTTAACAAAGGACGACAGACGACGTACGTCAAGAGATGGCAAATGATCACATTACATTTTGGGCCAGGTGAGCTAAAAATAATTAGTAAAAATATGCAAATGCTAAAAAGACAGACTTCTTGACGGATAATATATGCAAGGGTTTCTAATTCATTCAATAACCCGGAGGCTGTGGATGCTTTATCCTCTTTTCATGACAAAAATTTTGATATATCGTTGTTCCAGTAGATAAAGCCTTCAATAATATTGTCTACATATGTAAAAAAAACAACAACATTAATTTGAATGTCTCACAAAAGAGCTTGGCATAAACAGCAAAACTGGTAGTCCTACTTATTCTTTAACATCGCATCATTTACAACAGATGAAATTTGACAAAATCACAAATCTGTCCGTCTTTCTTTTGGTATCAACATCAAAGAAAGCGAAGAAAATCTTCCGTCATTATACTCAATACCAAAACATTTTGCAGCAACATTAAGACTTGATGATTTTTCAGCAGTAACAGACCCTCCGCCTCATTGTATAGTGTTTACATATCTAGTTGATACGCTATGCTTGTGAATGTCCACGCTATACGGACTTTATATACAACAGTGCGCTCCTTACACAGTAGGCACTGGCTACGGTTACATTGAAATGTTACAATAATAAAATGATTATTGTTACATCGGAGACTAATTGCCGGAATACAGGGTTGAGTAAGGAACAGATTAATTACGAATGTAACAATAATATGTGTGTCTACGGTTACATTGCCCAATTATTACATCGTCATCAATATACTGCAATGTACGATGGAACTAGAAATATTTACTAAAATAAAATTTGCAATATTTTATTTGATATTTACAATATTGCATACAATTTTGAAATTCTTATTTACATTGACAATTTCTACAAATCCAGTATGTTGTTTTTGTGGCATTTATAAGTCCGACGCATTTTTGGTGAAACCACTCGATCCAAGCATCCATTACAAACCAGTGATGCGTCATTTTACACGTCTGTATTACATACTGTTCAATTCCATTCTGCACTTTTTTTAAGATAAAAATTTGAGTCTAGATATTGTTTTAGTTTCGATTGAAACGCATGCGAAGTTTTCAATTTTTTACCCGAAACAAATTGAGTAATTGGAATCACTTTAGTCAGTGTTCCAAGTATAATGACAGTTATAAAAGAGGGACGAAAGATACCAAAGGGACAGTCAAACTCATAAATCTATATCAAACTGACAACGCCGTGGCCAAAAATGAAAAAGACAAACAAACAACATCACATATGACACAACATAGAAAACTAAAGAATAAACAACACCAACCCCATCAAAAAATTAAGGGTGATATCAGGTGCTCCGGAAGGGTAAGCAGATCCTGCTCCACATGTGGCACCCGTCGTGTTGCTTATGTGATAACAAATCCGGTAAATAGTCTAATTCGGTAGGTCACATTCATTCAAGAAAATCATGATAGGAAATGCAAGCACGGGAATATCGTATCAATTGGGAAATATATACCACGTATGCAGGTGCTGCTTGAATGTTGCTACTTAGAAATGGAAAGTTCACAATTGGAAAGCTGAAATCATCTCTTTTGTCGTAAAGTTTTGTTTTCAACCGACCCTCATTGTCAATTTCTAGATGTAAATCAAGATATGAGACCGACTTAACTGTATCTGTAGTATCCTTTATTTCTAGCTCGATGGGATAGATGCGTTCCACATAGTCACCAAATTTTGAATTATTTAGTGAAAAAACATCATCTATATACATGATATAGCGGAAAGTAGAGTTAAAGGATATTATCTTTCTTCCTAAGAAGTTCCTGCATGAAGTCAGTCTCATAATAATAAAGAAACAAGTCGGCAAGTAGAGGGGCACAGTTTGTTCCCATTGGAATGCCGACAGTCTGTTGAAAAACACGTCCTCCGAACGTTACAAATATGTTGTCAATCAAGAAATCAAGCATCTTGATAATATCAGTTTCAGAGAATTTTTTGTTAGAATCAGAGTCAATCTTATTAAAATAAGTTCTCATCACTTGCTCCTCGATTTTTTATATGTCACCGTGTGAGTCACACGGCGACATATAAAAAATCGAGGAGCAAGTGATGAGAACTTATTTTAATAAGATTGAATCAGAGTGATCCTTTACAAAGTAGGATTTATCCCTCCATAAGACAAGATACTTGTATCTAAGTTGGCCATTCTTTTTTATGAAGCAAAGCAATACCAACTCTTTCAATTTGTCTCTTAGTTTGGAATGTGGAATACTAGTGTAAAGAGTAAAAAAGTCAAATGTTTTAGTACTGTTACAAGAGGAAAGAGAGTTAGATTGTATGTACTCTAACAGATCTTTGGAATTTTTAAGTATCCACATCTGATTCACGCCTCTTCTAGAAAAGGCAGTTTCACAATAACTTTGAAGCCCGTCTTTGATTGCTGATAAAATAGATGTTAATAATTTAGAAAGAGGTTTCGTGGAGCACTTGGAAGACCCAGCAATATACCGTTCTTTGTAAGGACACTTATGTAGTTTAGTATACAATACAGTGATGGAAGATCCAGTTCTTCATCTTTGGTTGAAATTCCAAAGGAACACAGAACAGACCTATGATTATCCAGGATTTCCTCTTTGGTAAGTGTCATGAGGGTATATGTTGAGTTTCCAAGTGAATTGTCAATACCTAATTCGTCTATCAAGCAGTTAATGTAATGAGTTTTACACACAAAAACGATGTTGTTTTGGGCTTTATCTTTATCTGCGGGGATAACAACATATTTGTCATGGAGGTAGGATAGGTGTTTTTCAACATTTGGGTCTTTAAAGATTGACGTAGCATGGGCATTGATAGACCCATTCAGTTTCTTAATTCTGATTTGCTTCAACGACCTAACTGCCTTAATCCATTCGGAGAGAGTGTCTACGTCTTCCTTCTCGCACTTAGCCCATTGCTTGGCATAATCCTCAACTGAATCCATCAAAATTTTAAAGTTGTATTTCAAATTGATGGATTTAGGCTCACGATATTTCGGACCTTTCGATAACACATTTCGTAGAGAAGTGTTATTAACAATGTTGAGTTCACCGGTAATAACGTGGCCAGCAGGATTATATGTGAATTGGGAACTAGCACAAGTGCAATCAGGAGGTTAAGACTTGAAGTCGTCAATATCGAGATCCTGCAAAACGTATTTGTAATTGAAAATTTTAGTTGCAATAGATTTTCTATAGGTATAAGAAATGATTCGTACAGACTGGTCTTTGAAATAAGGAGGTATTTTTTTTTGGACTGAGAAAAATGTATTTTATGAACTTCTATTCTGTGACAGCACTACTAAACTTGAGCAGTATCATTACAAACATCAAAACAATTTTAAAATACTTAAAACAATTTAAACAAATGTTGTTGGATATAAATAAGGGTAGCTGTGCAGTTAAATACATAGAAGTGGACATTTTTCTCAGTCAAAGTTTAAACAACGAACCATTGAACTATATTTTTCGCATTTGACACTGACACTGTCAACGTATATTTGTTCCGCCTAACAGAAGTTCCAATGGAAACTTTGTTATAAACATTGTCATAATATCTATTTCTGTTGGAACAAATATTTTATACCATTTATTTCGTTAGGAAAATAACCTATAATATTTATTCCTGTGGAAATAATATTCCAGAATATTTTTTCCTTTTGGAACTTATATGATGAAGGAACTTCTATTCTGTGACAGCACTACTAAACTGGAGCAGTATTATTAAGAACATCAAAACAATTTTAAAATACTTAAAACAATTTAAACACATGTTGTTGGATATAAATAAATAATTATTATTATCATTATTAAAAATGTTAATTAGTACATATCAAAGAATTAAGCAACAAACTACAGAGGTTAAAGTTTAAGAAATTTTCATCATCGTGGCATTCTTAAATGTAACAATAACGCAATGTAACCGTAGACACAATATTATTGTTACATTCGTAAATTATCTGTTCCTTACCCAACCCTGTTTTCCAGCAATTAGTCTCCAATGTAACATTAATTATTTTATTATTGTTACATTTCCATGTAACTGTAGCCAGTGTCTACACAGAAACTGATCCAACAGAGTTATGAGGAGGAAAGATATGAAATCACACTCCGTTAATTTTATGGACACCATCAAACTATATGCCAAGGATTTATTTTTGTTTATGCAGAGTTTTGATTTAGAAAAAAAACCCGACATTGTTAGAAAATACAAATAATTACACAATTACAGACATAGTTCCTTTTCAATAAACTAATTAACGAGATTTTTACCACGTCTTGGATTTTGCTTTACCATCTACGTCGTCTGTCTACTCCATGTAAGTACCGAACGTGACCTATTCACGAATATGACTGGTTTGCCGAGTGTGAATTCGCTTTGCTATACGACGTATCCCGGTATTTATAAAGCCAACATTCGTATATTTAGTTATGATGTTTCGTTTGTTAGTCTCGTTGGATAATGTGTTATGTCTTATCGTTTGTGGTTTGAATTCTATCTTTATTTTCGATATATATGTATGTAAAAGTTTAGATAATTAATCAGCGTTTTTATTTATATGATTTTAAGTTGGAAGCAACTATATACTCAGGATTTATGTTTGTTTATGAACAGTTTTGATTTAGAAAAAAAAACCGACATGGTTAGAAAATACAAATAATTACAATATTACAAACACAGTTTCTTTTTTATAAATTCTTTTCATGGATCGAAAATACATAAAATGACACCATTATAAACTCAGTCCCAATTCTAAATTCTTATTTGTTCGAAATTTACATGTGATAAAAGAGACGTCAAAGAAATATGTCACATTTTGTGGCGTTGATACATTTGTGTGACGCACAGTTTATAATTCTATTGTGGTGTCTTGGTGTACTGTCGTAAAATGAGAGGTGTCCTTTGTTATTTCGTAGTTTACATGTAGTAATGTAATTTTTAATTATATATTTATGTATTTCTCTGTCCTGAGTGTTCTTGCGTTTATTTGTTCTGTATTCCTGTCCCGTAATGTTGTCATTTTATCATTAACATTACCATAAAAGCGGGAGGTTTGGTTAGGCATAAAAACAGGTTCAACCCACCATTAGCCATAAAAACAGGTTCAAACCACCATTTTTTTTCTCAAAGTGAACTGTGAACTTTTCTAAAAGTGAAAAGTCAGGAATATGACAGTTGTTATCAAACAGTCCGTTTTGATGTATGCTGGCGTTTGTTTTTGTTGCAGTTCAGAAGTTCCGTTGATTTCCTCTTATAGTTGATATGTTTCCCTGGGTTTGTGTTGCTACCCGGATTTGTTTTCGATTATTCGATTTATGCGTATTGATCAGCGGTAAACTACTGTTGCCTGTATACTTAAGGACATATTGTCAACCTTAACGCACATCAACCTGTGGTAGTAGTTTGCAATTTTATATAAAGGTCATCGTCGGTTTTTTTTGTAAGACCGTCTAGATAGAGCGATACAACCTAAATATTTACAAATAAATAGGGGGATGGTTAAAACCAATATTTACCATAATAAATCTACATATGACTATAGTAATAGTCTTTAAAAAAAGGATATAACATGGCGCTTAGTTAATTTGCAGATCTAGATGGATCAGGGCATGTGTATATAATTAATAAAACAATATATCTAAACTAGTCCGAGACAATAATTGTCAACATGCGTATATGGCGCAATACTATTACTACCACCAGGTCGATACATTTGCTAGTGAACTGTGAGTCCCCGAGGATATCACAAGGTTCATTTGTATTTGATTTGCTCGTCAAAGTTTTCGTTAGTGTTATGGTTTTTAGATATTGTGGCACCGATTATCACAAAAAGACATTAACTGTCGAAATTAGCATCTGGTGCAATAAAATAAGTAACGTGTATATTATTCCGTATGACCATTTATCTACATAATCATGATTCAGAGGAAACCCACCAAAAGATGCTTAATCTTGTCCATTTGTATTTTAAACCGGTTTAAAGCTATTTTAACACTCGTTAAATCAGTTTCGACATGTCCTTGATTTATAACAAACAATAATAATTATTGAAGAAAATTAATACATTTTGAATAATTAAGTAATACACAATGTATCATAATAATCATATATATATGAGAGCACAGAGAGTAAGTTGAAATGAATACATTATTAGATCATATATTATGCCTACTTTTATTACAACTGACTATAAAACAACAACAACTACAACAACAACATCGATAAATTATATATAAATATAATAAATAAATAAATGATTTGGGAAATACGTTAAACGTATTAAAAATCATGAAAATTCCGAATGAAATTAGGTTCTATCATGGCACTCTGGTTCAAAACCTTGGTTCCATCCGGGTATTTTGGTTCTGAACCTTGGTTTTATCGGGGTTCTTTGGTTCGAAATTATGGTAACTGGTACAATATCTGGATTGTTTGGTTATAGCAGCCCAACGTTTTGGTTCTATCCGGGTTCTTTTCCGTTGAACTTTGAGAAGATATCCGCAAGTATCCGAATAAAAATATTTTTCATTATACATTTCAGCATCGCCTTACAATGAAGCTGTAAGGTAAATATCTTCTCATTTTAATTATTTTAATTAGGAAACTAAACAAAAATAAAGCATCGTATATATTTTTAAAATAAACCGAAATATACAGTTTATCGAACATCCTTTTTATCTAAATTAGTCGTTCCTTTTTCATTTATTTTCCACTACTAATCCATCATTTTCATTAATGTTTTAAAAACACCCAATTAGGACATGTCGTTCAATTGGCCAACGATATGTGCATCTATCTACTTGACGACTTGCATATACTTTTGATTAAACATTTATATTCAAGTTAGACTGAATTTTATTCAATTGGCTTTTTAATAATGTCAGATTTGATAAAAATACATGTGCAGTATATGTAACAAATCGTTTTGTTCAAACCAGAATGTAAAAAGACATATCAAGAGAATCAACTTAAGTTTGTAAGCTTTCATTAGTTGAAAAATAAGCTATAACATATTGCAGAAATGTATATGTACACTACATTGGTAAAATTTGACACTGCTTGTGAAGGGCATGCATATAATCATTTGCCCAATGATACAACTCTCCATCCAAATCACTATTTGTAAAATGTAAATAATCATAGTTCAAAGTACGGCCTTCAACACGGAGCTAAAAATGCTAGAATTATAGTTAAATCTGTTGTTTCCGTTCTCTTAATTTTGCCTCAACCAAATGTTATGAAACTTATACACAATGCCTATGATCACAAAACGGTTAAAACTACATGGACCTGAATCCTGCATATATCTATATGTGGAAGTTTACTCATGTTTATTTAAAAGGGGGCATCTGTGGCCCATAGACATGTTCTACATTTATTTAAACAGTTTCTTTGCTTCCGTTGAGTTCTACTTCTAATAGAAGTAATTTGCATATTTTTTTCCAGGATCTCAAT
This sequence comes from Mytilus galloprovincialis, assembly GCF_965363235.1. Lineage (NCBI taxonomy): Eukaryota > Metazoa > Mollusca > Bivalvia > Mytilida > Mytilidae > Mytilus > Mytilus galloprovincialis. The sequence continues at coordinate 15,070,360 of NC_134845.1, read as the reverse complement.
GCAATTTGGTAACATACAGGGATATTTCAAGTTACATGTGACCAGCATAACAAAGATTCACTAGATTGAGCTCTCTGTCTAAGTATACTTTTAAGGTTCTTTCCGCTTAGTTCAGTTTATTGATATGCGTATACCTTCTGTATGAATTTTAAAAAAAGATTTAAAAACAGACCATCCTTATCTACATGTCCATGAAATAAAATGAAATGTAAGCTGTATAATGATTGAAACATTTTGCATTATCTATCACAATATTGAAAACAACACGTTATTAATTTCTTGCGTCCGAAGCGCTTTTCTGGATTTACCTTCATCAGGAACGCTCAAAGCCAAACATTTGAAATCCGAAGATGTATAAGAACCGAAACCGTTGAAGAGCTGAATGTCAAAAAATACCTAAAATAATTAGCCAAATTAATCTAAAACCAACTTTGCCTGAGGGAGTTGAAACCTTAGTTTCTTAATAATTTATAAATTTATAAACGGACAATTTTAGTAAAGTTTGTTAAATCATGTCAGTACCGAAATACTGACTACCGAGCTGATGATACCCTCGGGGACTGATAGTCCACCAGCAGAGGTATCGACCCAGTGATGTAAAATATTGAAAACAACACGTTATTAATTTCTTGCGTCCGAAGCGCTTTTCTGGATTTACCTTCATCAGGAACGCTCAAAGCCAAACATTTGAAATCCGAAGATGTATAAGTACCGAAACCGTTGAAGAGCTGAATGTCAAAAAATACCTAAAATAATTAGCCAAATTAATCTAAAGCCAACTTTGCCTGAGGGAGTTGAAACCTTAGTTTCTTAATAATTTATAAATTTATAAACGGACAATTTTAGTAAAGTTTGTTAAATCATGTCAGTACCGAAATACTGACTACCGAGCTGATGATACCCTCGGGGACTGATAGTCCACCAGCAGAGGTATCGACCCAGTGATGTAAAATATTGAAAACAACACGTTATTAATTTCTTGCGTCCGAAGCGCTTTTCTGGATTTACCTTCATCAGGAACGCTCAAAGCCAAACATTTGAAATCCGAAGATGTATAAGTACCGAAACCGTTGAAGAGCTGAATGTAAAAAAATACCTAAAATAATTAGCCAAATTAATCTAAAGCCAACTTTGCCTGAGGGAGTTAACTGTCAGCACATGGTACTTTAATGATTTTATAGGGGTATGTGTATGTGTTATATTACCTGAATATAACAATCCTAGGCTTGAGTCATTTGTCATCTATCAGGCCGCTCATCAGTGTGGGGACGTCCGATCAGGATAACAACTTGGGTAATGGCTGTCAAATATAGCATGGGGGATCTCGGAATTCATTAATATGACGTAGTAGTCTTGCGAATGTGCATTGGTTATTGTAAACCCAAGTATATGTAGTTCCGAGTAAACTGTTGTTATACCATATTCATGACATTCCCCCCTCTTTCATAGAAATGGACCCATTCTTTAGAATAAAGTCATGGCACCTTCTTTAATATCTCAACACTAAATTTTATGAACTGTTTGATGTTTAACTGAGAGAAAATACATCCTTAATTTGAAATACACTAGTCAGTAAAGTTGTAGTTGATACATGTAGATAGATTCTCCATTGTCATGCCATATAACGCTATAATCCTTTAATTTATGAAACACAGCTATCCTTTTCCTTCTGTACACAAATATATAAAACAATCTCTATATACGATTAAGAAGATTATGAGATATATGGTATTATCAAGGCTTACTTTCAATAAACTAGATACCAGGACTAAATTTAGTATAAACGCCAGACGCGCGTTTCGTCTACAAAAGACTCATCAGTGACGCTCGAATCCAAAAAAGTTAAAAAGGACAAATAAAGTACGAAGTTGAAGAGCATAGTGGACCAAAATTCCTAAAACGTTTGCCAAATACAGCTAAGGTAATCTATGCCTGAGGTAGAAAAGCCTTAGTATTTCAAAAAATTAAAAAAATTGTAACAGTAAATTTATAAATATAACCATATCAATGACGATTCATGTCAGCACAAAAAGGGCTAAAACGTCTAATACAATTATATTGATAACATAGCTCAAATTTCAACACGACATCTTGTGATTGCTGAACAAGTTCGTCTATTCGGAAGATAACATATTTGGCAGTAGAATTATCCAAAGAATACAAGATGTATGTCTCTTAAAACGCCAATGCTAAATATGAAATGCATATCATTTCCACGTCCTCCCTCTTCCATAAAAACAATGGTTCTTTTCTAAAAGCATTAGTTGCGTTCTCTAACATGAATTCAACTACAATTTCTTTGGGGTAAAATAGTTCACTTTGTCGTAGTAAAGATCCTACCAATAGAATTCTTGGAAGAAAGGATATTCTTGGTATTAGAAAGAGTCACATACATGTTTAATATGAATAAATTGATGCCGACATAAACAAAAGTAAAGCTAAAATTATTGTAGTTTTTATGCAGAAGAAATCAGTTTAAAATGAACAAATTGATGGATTGTCTTTTGCTCATATATGTCCAATGGCGAATATCTAAAGATATCAAATTAATAAAATTATATATAAACAGTCTCCGGGACAAGTTTGCAATTACGCTGAGGAGTGCAAAAGTTGTCACCTTAATTTTTGGAGTTAAGTCAAAATGAAGTTGATAACTTGGTTGGTATTGGTTCTCTGATATTTGTACTAAAATATTTTGGCTCTAGCACCACTGTTGTAAAAGTTATGCCCCTTTTTTAAACAATTTCCTCAGAGGAAAAGTAGTTTTCTACAAGGGAAATCAAATTTCCCTAAAGGAAAAAGATTTTTCCTCAAGGAAAAAACATTTCCCTTAGGGAATTTGCTGCATAAATATTTCCTTTGAGGAAATTCTATTTCCGTTAAGGAAATTCTATTTCATATGAGGAAATTCTTTTTCCTTTGAGGAAATTTGCGTCTTCAATTTTTCCTTTTGAGGAAATATTTTTTCCTGTGAGAAAATTTGCAGCTTCAAATTTTCTTTGGAGGAAATACTTTTTCCTGTGAGGAAATTTTTGATAAACACTTTTCTTTGACGGAAAATTCAAGACAATAATAAATAATAAATCTACATATGACTATAGTAATAGTCTTTAAAAAAAGGATATAACATGGCGCTTAGTTAATTTGCAGATCTAGATGGATCAGGGCATGTGTATATAATTAATAAAACAATATATCTAAACTAGTCCGAGACAATAATTGTCAACATGCGTATATGGCGCAATACTATTACTACCACCAGGTCGATACATTTGCTAGTGAACTGTGAGTCCCCGAGGATATCACAAGGTTCATTTGTATTTGATTTGCTCGTCAAAGTTTTCGTTAGTGTTATGGTTTTTAGATATTGTGGCACCGATTATCACAAAAAGACATTAACTGTCGAAATTAGCATCTGGTGCAATAAAATAAGTAACGTGTATATTATTCCGTATGACCATTTATCTACATAATCATGATTCAGAGGAAACCCACCAAAAGATGCTTAATCTTGTCCATTTGTATTTTAAACCGGTTTAAAGCTATTTTAACACTCGTTAAATCAGTTTCGACATGTCCTTGATTTATAACAAACAATAATAATTATTGAAGAAAATTAATACATTTTGAATAATTAAGTAATACACAATGTATCATAATAATCATATATATATGAGAGCACAGAGAGTAAGTTGAAATGAATACATTATTAGATCATATATTATGCCTACTTTTATTACAACTGACTATAAAACAACAACAACTACAACAACAACATCGATAAATTATATATAAATATAATAAATAAATAAATGATTTGGGAAATACGTTAAACGTATTAAAAATCATGAAAATTCCGAATGAAATTAGGTTCTATCATGGCACTCTGGTTCAAAACCTTGGTTCCATCCGGGTATTTTGGTTCTGAACCTTGGTTTTATCGGGGTTCTTTGGTTCGAAATTATGGTAACTGGTACAATATCTGGATTGTTTGGTTATAGCAGCCCAACGTTTTGGTTCTATCCGGGTTCTTTTCCGTTGAACTTTGAGAAGATATCCGCAAGTATCCGAATAAAAATATTTTTCATTATACATTTCAGCATCGCCTTACAATGAAGCTGTAAGGTAAATATCTTCTCATTTTAATTATTTTAATTAGGAAACTAAACAAAAATAAAGCATCGTATATATTTTTAAAATAAACCGAAATATACAGTTTATCGAACATCCTTTTTATCTAAATTAGTCGTTCCTTTTTCATTTATTTTCCACTACTAATCCATCATTTTCATTAATGTTTTAAAAACACCCAATTAGGACATGTCGTTCAATTGGCCAACGATATGTGCATCTATCTACTTAACGACTTGCATATACTTTTGATTAAACATTTATATTCAAGTTAGACTGAATTTTATTCAATTGGCTTTTTAATAATGTCAGATTTGATAAAAATACATGTGCAGTATATGTAACAAATCGTTTTGTTCAAACCAGAATGTAAAAAGACATATTAAGAGAATCAACTTAAGTTTGTAAGCTTTCATTAGTTGAAAAATAAGCTATAACATATTGCAGAAATGTATATGTACACTACATTGGTAAAATTTGACACTGCTTGTGAAGGGCATGCATATAATCATTTGCCCAATGATACAACTCTCCATCCAAATCACTATTTGTAAAATGTAAATAATCATAGTTCAAAGTACGGCCTTCAACACGGAGCTAAAAATGCTAGAATTATAGTTAAATCTGTTGTTTCCGTTCTCTTAATTTTGCCTCAACCAAATGTTATGAAACTTATACACAATGCCTATGATCACAAAACGGTTAAAACTACATGGACCTGAATCCTGCATATATCTATATGTGGAAGTTTACTCATGTTTATTTAAAAGGGGGCATCTGTGGCCCATAGACATGTTCTACATTTATTTAAACAGTTTCTTTGCTTCCGTTGAGTTCTACTTCTAATAGAAGTAATTTGCATATTTTTTTCCAGGATCTCAATGCAATTTGGTAACATACAGGGATATTTCAAGTTACATGTGACCAGCATAACAAAGATTCACTAGATTGAGCTCTCTGTCTAAGTATACTTTTAAGGTTCTTTCCGCTTAGTTCAGTTTATTGATATGCGTATACCTTCTGTATGAATTTTAAAAAAAGATTTAAAAACAGACCATCCTTATCTACATGTCCATGAAATAAAATGAAATGTAAGCTGTATAATGATTGAAACATTTTGCATTATCTATCACAATATTGAAAACAACACGTTATTAATTTCTTGCGTCCGAAGCGCTTTTCTGGATTTACCTTCATCAGGAACGCTCAAAGCCAAACATTTGAAATCCGAAGATGTATAAGAACCGAAACCGTTGAAGAGCTGAATGTCAAAAAATACCTAAAATAATTAGCCAAATTAATCTAAAACCAACTTTGCCTGAGGGAGTTGAAACCTTAGTTTCTTAATAATTTATAAATTTATAAACGGACAATTTTAGTAAAGTTTGTTAAATCATGTCAGTACCGAAATACTGACTACCGAGCTGATGATACCCTCGGGGACTGATAGTCCACCAGCAGAGGTATCGACCCAGTGATGTAAAATATTGAAAACAACACGTTATTAATTTCTTGCGTCCGAAGCGCTTTTCTGGATTTACCTTCATCAGGAACGCTCAAAGCCAAACATTTGAAATCCGAAGATGTATAAGTACCGAAACCGTTGAAGAGCTGAATGTCAAAAAATACCTAAAATAATTAGCCAAATTAATCTAAAGCCAACTTTGCCTGAGGGAGTTGAAACCTTAGTTTCTTAATAATTTATAAATTTATAAACGGACAATTTTAGTAAAGTTTGTTAAATCATGTCAGTACCGAAATACTGACTACCGAGCTGATGATACCCTCGGGGACTGATAGTCCACCAGCAGAGGTATCGACCCAGTGATGTAAAATATTGAAAACAACACGTTATTAATTTCTTGCGTCCGAAGCGCTTTTCTGGATTTACCTTCATCAGGAACGCTCAAAGCCAAACATTTGAAATCCGAAGATGTATAAGTACCGAAACCGTTGAAGAGCTGAATGTAAAAAAATACCTAAAATAATTAGCCAAATTAATCTAAAGCCAACTTTGCCTGAGGGAGTTAACTGTCAGCACATGGTACTTTAATGATTTTATAGGGGTATGTGTATGTGTTATATTACCTGAATATAACAATCCTAGGCTTGAGTCATTTGTCATCTATCAGGCCGCTCATCAGTGTGGGGACGTCCGATCAGGATAACAACTTGGGTAATGGCTGTCAAATATAGCATGGGGGATCTCGGAATTCATTAATATGACGTAGTAGTCTTGCGAATGTGCATTGGTTATTGTAAACCCAAGTATATGTAGTTCCGAGTAAACTGTTGTTATACCATATTCATGACATTCCCCCCTCTTTCATAGAAATGGACCCATTCTTTAGAATAAAGTCATGGCACCTTCTTTAATATCTCAACACTAAATTTTATGAACTGTTTGATGTTTAACTGAGAGAAAATACATCCTTAATTTGAAATACACTAGTCAGTAAAGTTGTAGTTGATACATGTAGATAGATTCTCCATTGTCATGCCATATAACGCTATAATCCTTTAATTTATGAAACACAGCTATCCTTTTCCTTCTGTACACAAATATATAAAACAATCTCTATATACGATTAAGAAGATTATGAGATATATGGTATTATCAAGGCTTACTTTCAATAAACTAGATACCAGGACTAAATTTAGTATAAACGCCAGACGCGCGTTTCGTCTACAAAAGACTCATCAGTGACGCTCGAATCCAAAAAAGTTAAAAAGGACAAATAAAGTACGAAGTTGAAGAGCATAGTGGACCAAAATTCCTAAAACGTTTGCCAAATACAGCTAAGGTAATCTATGCCTGAGGTAGAAAAGCCTTAGTATTTCAAAAAATTAAAAAAATTGTAACAGTAAATTTATAAATATAACCATATCAATGACGATTCATGTCAGCACAAAAAGGGCTAAAACGTCTAATACAATTATATTGATAACATAGCTCAAATTTCAACACGACATCTTGTGATTGCTGAACAAGTTCGTCTATTCGGAAGATAACATATTTGGCAGTAGAATTATCCAAAGAATACAAGATGTATGTCTCTTAAAACGCCAATGCTAAATATGAAATGCATATCATTTCCACGTCCTCCCTCTTCCATAAAAACAATGGTTCTTTTCTAAAAGCATTAGTTGCGTTCTCTAACATGAATTCAACTACAATTTCTTTGGGGTAAAATAGTTCACTTTGTCGTAGTAAAGATCCTACCAATAGAATTCTTGGAAGAAAGGATATTCTTGGTATTAGAAAGAGTCACATACATGTTTAATATGAATAAATTGATGCCGACATAAACAAAAGTAAAGCTAAAATTATTGTAGTTTTTATGCAGAAGAAATCAGTTTAAAATGAACAAATTGATGGATTGTCTTTTGCTCATATATGTCCAATGGCGAATATCTAAAGATATCAAATTAATAAAATTATATATAAACAGTCTCCGGGACAAGTTTGCAATTACGCTGAGGAGTGCAAAAGTTGTCACCTTAATTTTTGGAGTTAAGTCAAAATGAAGTTGATAACTTGGTTGGTATTGGTTCTCTGATATTTGTACTAAAATATTTTGGCTCTAGCACCACTGTTGTAAAAGTTATGCCCCTTTTTTAAACAATTTCCTCAGAGGAAAAGTAGTTTTCTACAAGGGAAATCAAATTTCCCTAAAGGAAAAAGATTTTTCCTCAAGGAAAAAACATTTCCCTTAGGGAATTTGCTGCATAAATATTTCCTTTGAGGAAATTCTATTTCCGTTAAGGAAATTCTATTTCATATGAGGAAATTCTTTTTCCTTTGAGGAAATTTGCGTCTTCAATTTTTCCTTTTGAGGAAATATTTTTTCCTGTGAGAAAATTTGCAGCTTCAAATTTTCTTTGGAGGAAATACTTTTTCCTGTGAGGAAATTTTTGATAAACACTTTTCTTTGACGGAAAATTCAAGACAATAATAAATAATAAATCTACATATGACTATAGTAATAGTCTTTAAAAAAAGGATATAACATGGCGCTTAGTTAATTTGCAGATCTAGATGGATCAGGGCATGTGTATATAATTAATAAAACAATATATCTAAACTAGTCCGAGACAATAATTGTCAACATGCGTATATGGCGCAATACTATTACTACCACCAGGTCGATACATTTGCTAGTGAACTGTGAGTCCCCGAGGATATCACAAGGTTCATTTGTATTTGATTTGCTCGTCAAAGTTTTCGTTAGTGTTATGGTTTTTAGATATTGTGGCACCGATTATCACAAAAAGACATTAACTGTCGAAATTAGCATCTGGTGCAATAAAATAAGTAACGTGTATATTATTCCGTATGACCATTTATCTACATAATCATGATTCAGAGGAAACCCACCAAAAGATGCTTAATCTTGTCCATTTGTATTTTAAACCGGTTTAAAGCTATTTTAACACTCGTTAAATCAGTTTCGACATGTCCTTGATTTATAACAAACAATAATAATTATTGAAGAAAATTAATACATTTTGAATAATTAAGTAATACACAATGTATCATAATAATCATATATATATGAGAGCACAGAGAGTAAGTTGAAATGAATACATTATTAGATCATATATTATGCCTACTTTTATTACAACTGACTATAAAACAACAACAACTACAACAACAACATCGATAAATTATATATAAATATAATAAATAAATAAATGATTTGGGAAATACGTTAAACGTATTAAAAATCATGAAAATTCCGAATGAAATTAGGTTCTATCATGGCACTCTGGTTCAAAACCTTGGTTCCATCCGGGTATTTTGGTTCTGAACCTTGGTTTTATCGGGGTTCTTTGGTTCGAAATTATGGTAACTGGTACAATATCTGGATTGTTTGGTTATAGCAGCCCAACGTTTTGGTTCTATCCGGGTTCTTTTCCGTTGAACTTTGAGAAGATATCCGCAAGTATCCGAATAAAAATATTTTTCATTATACATTTCAGCATCGCCTTACAATGAAGCTGTAAGGTAAATATCTTCTCATTTTAATTATTTTAATTAGGAAACTAAACAAAAATAAAGCATCGTATATATTTTTAAAATAAACCGAAATATACAGTTTATCGAACATCCTTTTTATCTAAATTAGTCGTTCCTTTTTCATTTATTTTCCACTACTAATCCATCATTTTCATTAATGTTTTAAAAACACCCAATTAGGACATGTCGTTCAATTGGCCAACGATATGTGCATCTATCTACTTAACGACTTGCATATACTTTTGATTAAACATTTATATTCAAGTTAGACTGAATTTTATTCAATTGGCTTTTTAATAATGTCAGATTTGATAAAAATACATGTGCAGTATATGTAACAAATCGTTTTGTTCAAACCAGAATGTAAAAAGACATATTAAGAGAATCAACTTAAGTTTGTAAGCTTTCATTAGTTGAAAAATAAGCTATAACATATTGCAGAAATGTATATGTACACTACATTGGTAAAATTTGACACTGCTTGTGAAGGGCATGCATATAATCATTTGCCCAATGATACAACTCTCCATCCAAATCACTATTTGTAAAATGTAAATAATCATAGTTCAAAGTACGGCCTTCAACACGGAGCTAAAAATGCTAGAATTATAGTTAAATCTGTTGTTTCCGTTCTCTTAATTTTGCCTCAACCAAATGTTATGAAACTTATACACAATGCCTATGATCACAAAACGGTTAAAACTACATGGACCTGAATCCTGCATATATCTATATGTGGAAGTTTACTCATGTTTATTTAAAAGGGGGCATCTGTGGCCCATAGACATGTTCTACATTTATTTAAACAGTTTCTTTGCTTCCGTTGAGTTCTACTTCTAATAGAAGTAATTTGCATATTTTTTTCCAGGATCTCAATGCAATTTGGTAACATACAGGGATATTTCAAGTTACATGTGACCAGCATAACAAAGATTCACTAGATTGAGCTCTCTGTCTAAGTATACTTTTAAGGTTCTTTCCGCTTAGTTCAGTTTATTGATATGCGTATACCTTCTGTATGAATTTTAAAAAAAGATTTAAAAACAGACCATCCTTATCTACATGTCCATGAAATAAAATGAAATGTAAGCTGTATAATGATTGAAACATTTTGCATTATCTATCACAATATTGAAAACAACACGTTATTAATTTCTTGCGTCCGAAGCGCTTTTCTGGATTTACCTTCATCAGGAACGCTCAAAGCCAAACATTTGAAATCCGAAGATGTATAAGAACCGAAACCGTTGAAGAGCTGAATGTCAAAAAATACCTAAAATAATTAGCCAAATTAATCTAAAACCAACTTTGCCTGAGGGAGTTGAAACCTTAGTTTCTTAATAATTTATAAATTTATAAACGGACAATTTTAGTAAAGTTTGTTAAATCATGTCAGTACCGAAATACTGACTACCGAGCTGATGATACCCTCGGGGACTGATAGTCCACCAGCAGAGGTATCGACCCAGTGATGTAAAATATTGAAAACAACACGTTATTAATTTCTTGCGTCCGAAGCGCTTTTCTGGATTTACCTTCATCAGGAACGCTCAAAGCCAAACATTTGAAATCCAAAGATGTATAAGTACCGAAACCGTTGAAGAGCTGAATGTCAAAAAATACCTAAAATAATTAGCCAAATTAATCTAAAGCCAACTTTGCCTGAGGGAGTTGAAACCTTAGTTTCTTAATAATTTATAAATTTATAAACGGACAATTTTAGTAAAGTTTGTTAAATCATGTCAGTACCGAAATACTGACTACCGAGCTGATGATACCCTCGGGGACTGATAGTCCACCAGCAGAGGTATCGACCCAGTGATGTAAAATATTGAAAACAACACGTTATTAATTTCTTGCGTCCGAAGCGCTTTTCTGGATTTACCTTCATCAGGAACGCTCAAAGCCAAACATTTGAAATCCGAAGATGTATAAGTACCGAAACCGTTGAAGAGCTGAATGTAAAAAAATACCTAAAATAATTAGCCAAATTAATCTAAAGCCAACTTTGCCTGAGGGAGTTAACTGTCAGCACATGGTACTTTAATGATTTTATAGGGGTATGTGTATGTGTTATATTACCTGAATATAACAATCCTAGGCTTGAGTCATTTGTCATCTATCAGGCCGCTCATCAGTGTGGGGACGTCCGATCAGGATAACAACTTGGGTAATGGCTGTCAAATATAGCATGGGGGATCTCGGAATTCATTAATATGACGTAGTAGTCTTGCGAATGTGCATTGGTTATTGTAAACCCAAGTATATGTAGTTCCGAGTAAACTGTTGTTATACCATATTCATGACATTCCCCCCTCTTTCATAGAAATGGACCCATTCTTTAGAATAAAGTCATGGCACCTTCTTTAATATCTCAACACTAAATTTTATGAACTGTTTGATGTTTAACTGAGAGAAAATACATCCTTAATTTGAAATACACTAGTCAGTAAAGTTGTAGTTGATACATGTAGATAGATTCTCCATTGTCATGCCATATAACGCTATAATCCTTTAATTTATGAAACACAGCTATCCTTTTCCTTCTGTACACAAATATATAAAACAATCTCTATATACGATTAAGAAGATTATGAGATATATGGTATTATCAAGGCTTACTTTCAATAAACTAGATACCAGGACTAAATTTAGTATAAACGCCAGACGCGCGTTTCGTCTACAAAAGACTCATCAGTGACGCTCGAATCCAAAAAAGTTAAAAAGGACAAATAAAGTACGAAGTTGAAGAGCATAGTGGACCAAAATTCCTAAAACGTTTGCCAAATACAGCTAAGGTAATCTATGCCTGAGGTAGAAAAGCCTTAGTATTTCAAAAAATTAAAAAAATTGTAACAGTAAATTTATAAATATAACCATATCAATGACGATTCATGTCAGCACAAAAAGGGCTAAAACGTCTAATACAATTATATTGATAACATAGCTCAAATTTCAACACGACATCTTGTGATTGCTGAACAAGTTCGTCTATTCGGAAGATAACATATTTGGCAGTAGAATTATCCAAAGAATACAAGATGTATGTCTCTTAAAACGCCAATGCTAAATATGAAATGCATATCATTTCCACGTCCTCCCTCTTCCATAAAAACAATGGTTCTTTTCTAAAAGCATTAGTTGCGTTCTCTAACATGAATTCAACTACAATTTCTTTGGGGTAAAATAGTTCACTTTGTCGTAGTAAAGATCCTACCAATAGAATTCTTGGAAGAAAGGATATTCTTGGTATTAGAAAGAGTCACATACATGTTTAATATGAATAAATTGATGCCGACATAAACAAAAGTAAAGCTAAAATTATTGTAGTTTTTATGCAGAAGAAATCAGTTTAAAATGAACAAATTGATGGATTGTCTTTTGCTCATATATGTCCAATGGCGAATATCTAAAGATATCAAATTAATAAAATTATATATAAACAGTCTCCGGGACAAGTTTGCAATTACGCTGAGGAGTGCAAAAGTTGTCACCTTAATTTTTGGAGTTAAGTCAAAATGAAGTTGATAACTTGGTTGGTATTGGTTCTCTGATATTTGTACTAAAATATTTTGGCTCTAGCACCACTGTTGTAAAAGTTATGCCCCTTTTTTAAACAATTTCCTCAGAGGAAAAGTAGTTTTCTACAAGGGAAATCAAATTTCCCTAAAGGAAAAAGATTTTTCCTCAAGGAAAAAACATTTCCCTTAGGGAATTTGCTGCATAAATATTTCCTTTGAGGAAATTCTATTTCCGTTAAGGAAATTCTATTTCATATGAGGAAATTCTTTTTCCTTTGAGGAAATTTGCGTCTTCAATTTTTCCTTTTGAGGAAATATTTTTTCCTGTGAGAAAATTTGCAGCTTCAAATTTTCTTTGGAGGAAATACTTTTTCCTGTGAGGAAATTTTTGATAAACACTTTTCTTTGACGGAAAATTCAAGACAATAATAAATAATAAATCTACATATGACTATAGTAATAGTCTTTAAAAAAAGGATATAACATGGCGCTTAGTTAATTTGCAGATCTAGATGGATCAGGGCATGTGTATATAATTAATAAAACAATATATCTAAACTAGTCCGAGACAATAATTGTCAACATGCGTATATGGCGCAATACTATTACTACCACCAGGTCGATACATTTGCTAGTGAACTGTGAGTCCCCGAGGATATCACAAGGTTCATTTGTATTTGATTTGCTCGTCAAAGTTTTCGTTAGTGTTATGGTTTTTAGATATTGTGGCACCGATTATCACAAAAAGACATTAACTGTCGAAATTAGCATCTGGTGCAATAAAATAAGTAACGTGTATATTATTCCGTATGACCATTTATCTACATAATCATGATTCAGAGGAAACCCACCAAAAGATGCTTAATCTTGTCCATTTGTATTTTAAACCGGTTTAAAGCTATTTTAACACTCGTTAAATCAGTTTCGACATGTCCTTGATTTATAACAAACAATAATAATTATTGAAGAAAATTAATACATTTTGAATAATTAAGTAATACACAATGTATCATAATAATCATATATATATGAGAGCACAGAGAGTAAGTTGAAATGAATACATTATTAGATCATATATTATGCCTACTTTTATTACAACTGACTATAAAACAACAACAACTACAACAACAACATCGATAAATTATATATAAATATAATAAATAAATAAATGATTTGGGAAATACGTTAAACGTATTAAAAATCATGAAAATTCCGAATGAAATTAGGTTCTATCATGGCACTCTGGTTCAAAACCTTGGTTCCATCCGGGTATTTTGGTTCTGAACCTTGGTTTTATCGGGGTTCTTTGGTTCGAAATTATGGTAACTGGTACAATATCTGGATTGTTTGGTTATAGCAGCCCAACGTTTTGGTTCTATCCGGGTTCTTTTCCGTTGAACTTTGAGAAGATATCCGCAAGTATCCGAATAAAAATATTTTTCATTATACATTTCAGCATCGCCTTACAATGAAGCTGTAAGGTAAATATCTTCTCATTTTAATTATTTTAATTAGGAAACTAAACAAAAATAAAGCATCGTATATATTTTTAAAATAAACCGAAATATACAGTTTATCGAACATCCTTTTTATCTAAATTAGTCGTTCCTTTTTCATTTATTTTCCACTACTAATCCATCATTTTCATTAATGTTTTAAAAACACCCAATTAGGACATGTCGTTCAATTGGCCAACGATATGTGCATCTATCTACTTGACGACTTGCATATACTTTTGATTAAACATTTATATTCAAGTTAGACTGAATTTTATTCAATTGGCTTTTTAATAATGTCAGATTTGATAAAAATACATGTGCAGTATATGTAACAAATCGTTTTGTTCAAACCAGAATGTAAAAAGACATATTAAGAGAATCAATTTAAGTTTGTAAGCTTTCATTAGTTGAAAAATAAGCTATAACATATTGCAGAAATGTATATGTACACTACATTGGTAAAATTTGACACTGCTTGTGAAGGGCATGCATATAATCATTTGCCCAATGATACAACTCTCCATCCAAATCACTATTTGTAAAATGTAAATAATCATAGTTCAAAGTACGGCCTTCAACACGGAGCTAAAAATGCTAGAATTATAGTTAAATCTGTTGTTTCCGTTCTCTTAATTTTGCCTCAACCAAATGTTATGAAACTTATACACAATGCCTATGATCACAAAACGGTTAAAACTACATGGAGGACCTGAATCCTGCATATATCTATATGTGGAAGTTTACTCATGTTTATTTAAAAGGGGGCATCTGTGGCCCATAGACATGTTCTACATTTATTTAAACAGTTTCTTTGCTTCCGTTGAGTTCTACTTCTAATAGAAGTAATTTGCATATTTTTTTCCAGGATCTCAATGCAATTTGGTAACATACAGGGATATTTCAAGTTACATGTGACCAGCATAACAAAGTATTTCACTAGATTGAGCTCTCTGTCTAAGTATACTTTTAAGGTTCTTTCCGCTTAGTTCAGTTTATTGATATGCGTATACCTTCTGTATGAATTTTAAAAAAAGATTTAAAAACAGACCATCCTTATCTACATGTCCATGAAATAAAATGAAATGTAAGCTGTATAATGATTGAAACAATTTGCATTATCTATCACAACTGTCAGCACATGGTACTGTAATGATTTTATAGGGGTATGTGTATGTGTTATATTACCTGAATATAACAATCCTAGGCTTGAGTCATTTGTCATCTATCAGGCCGCTCATCAGTGTGGGGACGTCCGATCAGGATAACAACTTGGGTAATGGCTGTCAAATATAGCATGGGGGATCTCGGAATTCATTAATATGACGTAGTAGTCTTGCGAATGTGCATTGGTTATTGTAAACCCAAGTATATGTAGTTCCGAGTAAACTGTTGTTATACCATATTCATGACATTCCCCCCTCTTTCATAGAAATGGACCCATTCTTTAGAATAAAGTCATGGCACCTTCTTTAATATCTCAACACTAAATTTTATGAACTGTTTGATGTTTAACTGAGAGAAAATACATCCTTAATTTGAAATACACTAGTCAGTAAAGTTGTAGTTGATACATGTAGATAGATTCTTCAAAGAATACAAGATGCATGTCTCTTAAAACGCCAATGCTAAATATGAAATGCATATCATTTCCACGTCCTCCCTCTTCCATAAAAACAATGGTTCTTTTCTAAAAGCATTAGTTGCGTTCTCTAACATGAATTCAACTACAATTTCTTTGGGGTAAAATAGTTCACTTTGTCGTAGTAAAGATCCTACCAATAGAATTCTTGGAAGAAAGGATATTCTTGGTATTAGAAAGAGTCACATACATGTTTAATATGAATAAATTGATGCCGACATAAACAAAAGTAAAGCTAAAATTATTGTAGTTTTTATGCAGAAGAAATCAGTTTAAAATGTACAAATTGATGGATTGTCTTTTGCTCATATATGTCCAATGGCGAATATCTAAAGATATCAAATTAATAAAATTATATATAAACAGTCTCCGGGACAAGTTTGCAATTACGCTGAGGAGTGCAAAAGTTGTCACCTTAATTTTTGGAGTTAAAATGAAGTTGATAACTTGGTTGGTATTGGTTCTCTGATATTTGTACTAAACTATTTTGGCTCTAGCACCACTGTTGTAAAAGTTATGCCCCTTTTTTAAACAATTTCCTCAGAGGAAAAGTAGTTTTCCACAAGGGAAATCAAATTTCCCTAAAGGAAAAAGATTTTTCCTCAAGGAAAAAAAATTTCCCTTAGGGAATTTGCTGCATAAATATTTCCTTTGAGGAAATTCTATTTCCGTTAAGGAAATTCTATTTCATATGAGGAAATTCTTTTTCCTTTGAGGAAATTTGCGTCTTCAATTTTTCCTTTGAGGAAATATTTTTTCCTGTGAGAAAATTTGCAGCTTCAAATTTTCTTTGGAGGAAATACTTTTTCCTGTGAGGAAATTTTTGATAAACACTTTTCTTTGAGGGAAAATTCAAGACAACAAATTTCCTCTAAGGAAATCATTGTTCTTCACATTTCCTCTAAGTAAATTTCTGAACATCAAATTTCCCTTAAGGAAATGTTTGTGCTATTTTTCCTCTATGGACATTTCATAACAGTACACACAGTATAAATATAATTTTTCCTAGACTGAATCATTGATACAAAAGATAATTAAAACTTTAATACAAATTATCAAAAACAAAAGGCTGACTGTTTAACATGTTTAAGACAATACAATAATAAGCAAAACGCTATGAATATCATACCCTTTGTAAAGTTATTAATAGTGTGCTCATAATTGCATATTAAATAAAATAAACACTTTTGATGTTAAATCAACTTGTCTTTTGTTTCAGCTGCTGTGTACAATTATTCGACCCCCTACATAACAGTTCAGTGCATAAATAATTCCATCTACAAGACATCTTCCTTTAATTGGTTGAATAAATTTTGGCAACTTGTTCTTCAAACATCTTCTCTGTATATTTGATATGATGGAGCCATGTACATGAATGGATAAAGCATGTGTTCATTTCGACAACAAACATGACAAAGATACTATTTTTTTTCTTTATTTCTCCATAATCCATCAGTGAATATGTAGGTTGTTACACTTGTATAAATTGTTTGTACAAGTAATAACCTGTACAAAATAATAACATGTACACGACATATACATTTCAAATATAAATTCAAATAACTTATACACTAGTATTTTGAGCCAACACTTGTACCTAAATGCATAGCAGTAACTATAGCATCCAATATAAATGTAATTCTGATATAGATAATACAGTAAATATATACATGTATTTTCAATCAAATTTAAGAAACATAAAAAACACAACTAAAGAAATTAATTGTTGGCAACAGTATCCATCTTGGGTCGCAGAAATATCAAATGGTATGTCCGTCACCAATCGTTCAGTTTGAACATAATTTTTTCAAGGTTCAAGTTCCAATCCGATCTCCCCAATGTTTTACTATGGAATGTTTTTAGCCTAAGGTCTCTTCAATCTAAGTTTCCCGTCTTTACCCCAACTCCTCGTCTTTGGTAACATTCTCGTTGTTACTTGTTCTTCTTTTCTTTTTATTGTTCTCATTATATATTTTTTTACTTGTATCACTTTCTTTTTCTTGGTGACCAAGTTCTGCTTTGTCATTTTTATCTGATGTTCCAAGTTTATTTTCTTGTATTTGAACTTTTCAGTCTTAGGACCTTTCACTCTCTGCGTAAGCTTTCTTTTTTGTATCTTTCAAATTATCTCTGACCAGATTGATGGTTTCGTATGCTGTTGTACTTCTCTTTGCTTCCTGAATTGTTTCTTAACGTGTTTATCTTTTTAATATTGTTCCTTCAAGGAAACTAGGATCAATATGTTCATCTTCTGCTTTGACTGTATTGCGATAATTGATGACTGTCTGTAAAATGCATGCTTCATTTTTGTTCTTGATCAAAGTATATTGGCGTTTGTTTATTAACTGTAGTTTGTGTACTCTGATCTTTCACCTCCTTTCTTTTTGTAAGACTTGATTCTTTTCCTGATGATACTTCATCAGTTTGTGTCCATTCTTCTGTCTTCAGAATTTGTCTTTTGACGTAGTAACTCCAAGTATCTTGAAGATTTTTTTCCTCTTTATTACTATCTCGTTCTCTATCTTCTCCTTCATCATGTTTATGGGTCTCTGTATTGCCATGTGATGTCATCCAGTAACAATATTACTTTACCTTAAGTTCAAGAGTCAACAGGTTATCTTGGCAGTATACAGAATTTGGAGTAAGGCGGTCAATGATGTTACTAAGCAATTGTAGTTCTGATTGACTTAACTGTGTTTGGTATGAATTTCTGTTGATTACCTGATTTAAGTCTTTATTTTCTCTGAAAACTGACCTGGTCGTATGTTCGTATACATTGTGAATCTTCATTGACATTTATGTTTTCTTCTAAAATATGTTCCGCTCTGCTTGTTGACCTCCTTTTATATAAGTTATTATTTTCTTTTACCATTAATTGTACAAGTAGATGGAGTTTGTGTCGAGTTAATAACCTTGATGTTTTTTTTTTTATTTAGCTGCACTGACTTTACTATGATTATTTTCCTTATCACAATCACTTTTTAGTTCGTTGAAACAGTGGGAAATGGTAGGTATCGTATGCCCTTTTTCATCAGCCTCACATATTACATCTGGTTTGAAGTTTGAATGGGACTTTCCTCTGTCTGTATTATTTTATCATCAGCTACACCAAACCAATCTGTTTCGTACTTTAGACTGGGACTTTCCTCTGTCTGTATTATGTTATCATCTTCACCTAACCAATCTGTTACATACTTTGAACTGGGATTTTCCATTGTGTAAACTGCATTTACATTCCCATCTTTACAATGTGATTTATAGTATTCTATTACAGTTTGATACTTTCGCGACTGTTTCTCCTTTATGAGCCGTTTGCTTCGTCCTATCATAACCGGACTGAGGTCTTCTGTCTTTTCTATCAAATTGGTATCAGCTCCTTTCTATTTCATTGCTTCATTCCATTCCACTTCACTCAAATGTTTAGATGGGGTTTAACATTCTGGTTCATCGTTGTAAACTTCTAGTTGTCTCTTTGGAATCAACAATTTCATCTGTTTCTTGGCTTCGTTCAATAACATCATTGTCTCCGGTCTTTTCAATCTTGAAATTAATATCATCTCTTCTATTTGTCATTTCAGGTTCCAATAAACTTTTCAGGTTTAAATATCTGTTAGCTGTTGCTTTATTTAATGTACAGAGGTAACGTTTGGCCTTGTGCACTGAATCTTCGACGACAGCTTTCACTAGTTCTTTCCCTCCTTAAAACAAGTACAAGTGAGGTATTTTATAATCAGATGTTCTTTTACATTTTCTGATTCAGTTTGGAATGCCACTTCTACCAACTCGTCAATCCTGCCCTATTACTCATCCGGATATTGGAAAATATTCTCTAGATTTTCCCTAATGAGTAATGGGTAGCCAACTGAGTCAAATTGGTCGTTAAAGAGTTTTCACAATGTCTCGTAGTCTGCTTGTACTGCATATGACCTATTCTATAGAACTTCAGTGCTTTCTTGATACCAATGTTTGTATTTTTTGTTCACTATTCCATCCTTTCACAAAAGCAGTAGACTTAATATCGGCTTTTAGCAGGAACAATCCGAGCTGCCCTGTTCCGTCAAAATTACTTGAGTTACTCATATTATGAGTTGAGTTGTAATTTACTAATTAATATTACAATAAAAGCTTTAAAAAAACGAAAATTACAAGAAATTAAACACAAAAAGCACACAAAATATATGCAACACAAACTGTGTAACACACCCATATACAAAAACACGTTTGACAATGAAAACACAAGAATAGCAACCAAAAAAAATAAGCAATCCGAAAACACCTATGACATCAGAGGAACTGATGCTCAAAGCTGATTCAGAAAATAAATAATTTTAATAACAGTGGAAATCAGTGGCATCGTGCCGACTTCTGACACCACTGTAATGATTTTATAGGGGTATGTGTATGTGTTATATTACCAGAATATAACAATCCTAGGCTTAAGTCATTTGTCATCTATCAGGCCGCTCATCAGTGTGGGGACATACGATCAGGATAACAACGTGGGTAATAACTGTCAAATATAGCATTGGGAATCCCGGAATTCCTTAATATGACGTAATAGTCTTTCGTATGTACATTGGTTATTGTAGACCCAAGTATATGTAGTTCCAAGTAAACTGGTGTTATACCATATTCATAACAGTACTACTGAAGCAATAAATGTTTTCTTTATTTTTCACTGAAATTAAAGGACTTAATTTTCATTGGAACCTAACATTCTTAAAAACTGAGAATGGAAATCGGGAATGTGTCAAAAAGATAGTAACCCGAAAAAAGAGCAGAAAGCAGTCGAAGGCCACCAATGCGAGAAAATCCCTCACCCGGAGTCGGACTTTAGATGGTCCCTAAACAAAATGTTTACTAGTTCAAAAAATTTCAACCAAAGCATGGAAGTCTAGGGGCATGTGAAAATTTTCTAGAAACACAATACAATTTAAGTTTATGCTCCTACTTTGTATAAGATCACCTTGCCCTAAAAATAGCCTGATACACATTTTGAGTGTGTATCCACTCCAAATTCAAGATGTCCAACACCACTGGACAAAGTTTAAAATGAAACTATGAGATATAGATAAACAAAGCTTTTACTCGTAAGATATCTCGTTTATTCAAACACAATGTATCTGGAATGATCCTACATGAGGTTTTGCTATTTTGAATACCACTCTACTTCTACAACAGTGGAACATAAAGCCATACTAGAAACATACAGTTTTTAAAAAAATAGATCGCCCAATAAAATTCAAATTGTGCGCCTAGGATATTCGTCTACTTATTTTATGTGTTGGTGTGTTCTGATGTGTATCCCAAAAGAAACATTACCACTAGAGTGCAATAGTAGTTCACCTTGGCTGTATTTGACAAAACGTTTCCAAATTACGGGTCGTTAATCCTAACAGCTAGGTAAAATTGAAAATGGAAATGGGGAATGTGCCAAAGAGACAACAACCCGACCATAGAAAAAAACAACAGCAGAAGGTCACCAACAGGTCTTCAGTGTAGCGAGAAATTCCCGCACTCGGAGGTGTCCTTCAGCTGGCCCCTAAACAAATATATACTAGTTCAGTGATAATGAACGCCATACTAATTTCCAAATTGTACACAAGAAACTAAAATTAAAATAATACAAGACTAACAAAGACCAGAGGCTCCTGACTTGGGACAGGCGCAAAAATGCGGCGGGGTTTAACATGTTTGTGAGATCTCAACCCTCCCCCTATACCTCTAGCCCAGGTAATATATTTGGCATATTACTATTTTTGTTTTAGTAATTTCAAGACGAAAAGCGTGTGAGACGCGCAAACTTATCAGCATGATACCTAATGAGTTTTTGGGTTTTTTTTTTACAATGCAGTCTTTTTGGAAATCCATTACAAATACAAAAAAATGTAGCGTTTTAAAATCTTTAACATTACGTTTAACAGCTGCTGAAATTTCCCTTGATAAATAAACATTTAAAGTTGAAAAAGACAGAATCTGTTTTTCATTAACGCTCTTTTAAATAAAAAAAAGTCATTGAATTAATTGACAATATTGTCAAACTTGCATATGTTAAGTATTTTCATTTCTAAATACAAACAAAGTAAAATGATGGCCATTAAGAGTAAAAATCTGTTTCTGGTTTATTCTTTGGTGAACATTTTAGATTGGACCTTGTTATTTGAGGCAACGGAAATCAATTTGTATTTTTATATAAACGATAATATTTGTAAATTATATATAATTATATATAAATATACTAAATATATAAATGATTTGGAAAATACTTTAAAGGTATGAAAAGTCATGAGAATTCCGAATGCAATAAGGTTCTATACGGGTACTGTGGTTCTAAACCTTGGTTCCATCTGGGTTGTTTGGTTCTGAACCTTGGTTCTATCCGGGTTCTTTGGTTCGAAACCATAGTAACTGGTTCATCATCCGGGTTGTTTGGTTATAGCAACCCGACTTCTTGGTTTCTATCTTCGTTTTATTCTAGATTATTCTAATGTTCCCGTTGAACTTGGAGAAGATAACCACAAGTATCCGAATAAAAAGATAAAGTAGGTCAAAGACGCTAAAATTGTTTTATAACATTAAACATTTCAGGATTGACGGTAAAAGAAGCTGTAAGGTATTTATTTTCTCATTCTAATAATTTTGATTAGGAAACTAGATAAAAATAAAGCATCGTTTAGATCTTAAAACGAAATATACATTATATCGAACATCCTTTTATTTAATTCAGAAGTTCTGTTTTTATTTATTTCCCTTTACTCATTCCTTATTTCCGTTAATATTTCTAGAAGTTCTAAAACACAAGAAAAAAATAGGAGCTGTCGTTCAATTGGCCAAAGATATATGCATCTAATCACTTGACCAGTTGACTACTTGCATATATATTTGATTGCACATTTAAAGTTCGAATGAATTTCATTTAATAGCTGCTTTGTAATAATATCAGATTTGATAGAAATACGTGTGAGGTATATGTAACAAATCGTTTTGTTCAAAACAGAATGTTATAAGACATATAAAAAGAAAGTGATGATCAATTTTAATTTGTTAGCTTTATTTAATTCAAAAAATAAGTTATAAAATATAACAAAAATGTATATGTACAATAAATTTGTCAAATTTGATACTGCTTGTGAAATTAAGGCATGCATATAATCATTATAGGCCCAAAATAATCAAATACAAATTAAGATTGAATATTTTGATAATAACATTGTGTGTGTGTGTGTGTTATGACAGTGCTAGTGGGATGAGTAGCACAAGCACAATAGTCAGAACTTCTGTGTTGGTAAAGGGGCATAAACTGCGGAGTTACTCTAGTCCGAATTGTCAAAAAAGGGTTCCGTCTCTTAACTTTAGTTGCCTCAACCAAATACTACAAAACTTATACACAAAATGAAAAAAAAGATGTGGCATGAGTGCCAAAAAGAACTCTCCACAAAAGACAGATGACACAGAAATTAACAACCATATGTCACCATACGGCCTTCAACAATGAGCAAATAGATATAGGAAGATGTGGTAAGAGTGCCAATGAGACAACTCTCCATCCAAATAACAATTTATGAAAGTATACCATTATAGGTTAATGTACGGCCTTCAACAGGGAGCCTTGTCTCACACCGAACCACAAGTTATAAAGGACCCCAAAATTACTAGTGTAAAACCATTCAAACGGAAAAAACAACGGTCTTATCTATATAAAAAACGAGAAACGAGAAACACGTATAAATTACATAAACAAACGACAACTAGTGTACATCAGATTCCTGACTTAGGACAGGTGCAAACATTTGCAAAGGAACGAAACAATATTATAACATCACAACATAGAAAAACACACGATAAAACGAAATTCAAACGAGAAAAGAAACTGACAAATGTATAGGCTCCTGACTTGCGACAGGCACATGCATACTGAATAAGGCGGGTTGAACATGTTAGCGGGGTCTCCAATCTCCCTAACCTGGGACAATGCTTATTTCCACATACAAAAATTTAATTTGAAATTTGGTAGCGTCACTTTTACCGTCAAGAATTATCATGTTCCAATAAAAACATAGAAAATGCTAAATCTTTCGTTTTCGTTTTTTTTTAATAAGTTTGACTCAATCAAATGTTATAAACCTTATACGTAATTCTTATTACCCCATAACACAGATCTGTTAAGTTCGATATTGGGTTGTGTTACTGTTCATTAGTAATTAGATACAAGAAGTTGGTACGAGTACTAATGATACAAATATCAACACGTAGCCTTAAGATAGGAAAAATGCTAAATCTGTTGTTTCTGTTCTTTAACTTTAGTTTGCCTCAACCAAATGTTTTGAAACTTATACACAATGCTTATGGTTACAAAACAGTAAAAAAAAATACGTGAATCCTGCATCTATACATGTATGTTGAAGTTTACTTGTGTTTTTTTTCACAAGTAGGGGCATCTGTGGCCCATAGACAAATTGTACATTTATTTCAGTTAACAGTTTATTTACTACTTTGGATTCTACTTCTATTGGAATTAACTTGCATATTTTTTTTTAGGATTGCGGTGCATTTTGATAACAGACCGTGACCAGCATAAAAAAGTGTTTCACTAGATTGAGCTCCATGTCTAAATGTACTTCAAAGGTTCTTCGCACTGAGTTTATTGATATGCTGTTAGATTTTTCAAGATGCTTAAACAAACTATATATATAGTATCTATATCTACATGTCCATGAAATGAAATCCAAGGTAAAATGATTGAAACATTTTGAATTATCTATCACAACTGGCAGTAAAGGTTCTGTTTAATTTTTCACGGCAATTAAAAGATTTAAGTTTCATTTGATCAAAACAATCGTCAATTAAAAGAATTGAGAATGGAAATGTGAAATGTGTTAAAGAGACAGTAACATGACAAAAGAGCAAAAAGCAATTGAAGGTTACCAATGGGTTTTTAAAAAAGTGAGAAAATCCCTCGCCCGGCGGCGGACTTCAGATGGCCCCTAAACAAAATGTGTACTTTTTCAAACTCCAAAACATAAAACCGAACTAACAATTAAAAACATACAAGACTAACAAAAACCAGAGACTCCCGACTTTGTCAAGGTAATCGTACCAAGAGGCACACCCAATATGCATAGGTTAAGAGTTAAAAATTCATAGACTGGTCAAGAGTTCCATGACTAAAAAAATTCAAGCAGATTTTGAGGAAAGGGTTATCGTGGTACACAAAACTAACAAATATTATTAGTTACATAGTGTGCTAGTGACCTAATACGGTATATATATTAGTTACATAGTGTGCTAGTGACCTAATACGGTATATATGAGGTCAGTAAATTCCATATGGAATTTACTGACCCCATATATACCGTATTACAAATTTACTGACCCCATATATACCATATATACCTCACTAGCACACTATGTAACGAATTTATCTTACCGACTATCTTAACGGGTGTAAAATTTAGGCTTGTGATCTATCAAAATGAGCAAGCCAGTCTTCAATACTGTTAGCATTAAAAAAACTACTTCCATTGATCCTATAAGAACAATAGCCAACGATAACAACTTGTTAGGTTTAAATGTGTTTAATGAACTTATTTCAATCTTAATCATCAATTTCTTCGTCTGTTGAAACCTTTAAGATTTGTTCTCAGTTACTAACCGTGTATGAAATAAGCCCCGCCTCCCTACTAACCTAATATCAAATATACACGGTTTTCACGCGGACGCTTTTAACCAATCACATTCCTAGAAATGTATAGGAGGTAAGATAAATCTATATATCTAATATAGATATAAGAGTGCTATCAGACGATTATCCATATAATTCTAACAAATTATGATTTCACGTTAAACAATGAAAATTAACACTGTATATTTATATAAACGATCAATCTTGTAAATAAATAAATAAATAAATAAATAGATAAGCGTTATTTGATAAAACGGATGCTTACTACTGAAATACAGATTTGACTGGCTTTCTTCAGTGCCATCTTCCCACGTGTAGGTATGATCAGCATCAAAATCAGTTATTCCGACCCAGCAAAATCTGTATGAAAAATTAAAAGTTAACAATGCTATTATATGGAAGGACTCAAATTGGGATTACAGCTTGTATTCTTATATTGAAATTTGGTGTTGAGGGCAGATCTTTGACTGTCTCCATTGAATTATTGACCTAACGTTCTAGACTATATGGGATTTAAAGCTCGACATATTGTTAATTATTATTTGACCTGCATGTTTTGTGCCGATGGGTTGCTTCGTTATCAACAAAGACTACAATTATAGTTTTAACCTGCCGCATTCTGTTCGTCTAAAAGGAACAATCTTCAA
Source organism: Mytilus galloprovincialis (assembly GCF_965363235.1). NCBI lineage: Eukaryota > Metazoa > Mollusca > Bivalvia > Mytilida > Mytilidae > Mytilus > Mytilus galloprovincialis. The sequence continues at coordinate 15,044,221 of NC_134845.1, read as the reverse complement.
AAACTATAAAACTGTAATTCTGATTCTAATTCATTACAAAAATAAATGATATGTAAGACCTTAATTTTAAAATTATAATTTTAAATAAAATAAAACTCCACGAAATGTCATGAATGATTTTGGTGCATCAACGTCATGACTACATAACTTCTTCGCCGCCAATCTAAGATTACCAATGCATTACATGTTTCGATACTGGAGTAAAAGGGAGGCGAAAGATATTAGAGGGACATTCAAACTTATATGTTGAAAATGAACAGACAACTCAATAGCTAAACAAACCAATAAACAAACAATAGTACATAAAACACAACATAGAAAACTAAAGACTGAGCAACACAAACCTCACCAAAAACTGGGGGTGAGTTCAGGTGCTCCGGAAAAGAAAAAGCAGACCCTCTTCACATGTGGCACCTTTTGTGTTGCTCATGTTATGACAAACCTAGTAACGTATAATCATAGATACCAGGATTTGAATTCTGTACGCCATAGGCGTGTGTTGTCTAGAAAAAAACTCAGCAGTTTCGCCCTTATAGAATTATTAAAAACCCTAAAAGCTATGACGTCAGCACGAAGATATGAGAGGACTACAACTTATTTTCAAAGAAGTAATACATACTTATTTTATCTTGCCTCGTGTTTTAAAGAGAGTATTTAGTTTTGATAAAATAGTAATTGTGTCATTATTGCACATTATTCAAATACGGTGAATTTCAGAAGATGCTTTATAGTATTGAATTTGGAATGAAATCTTAAATGCATCTGTTTGTCTGCATGTCATCAAATTCATACATTTTTACTGCTTTTGTATGGCATTACAAATTGCTTTACAATCTTTCTTTTTCTATCTTAATGGCCAAATCTGAACGTTGTGCTCATATATAATAACACTTCTATGCAAGTTATGAAGGAAGACCGGTCTTCTCCATTGATAAAACGTATACAGACGTTACGTTGCTAAAAGGAGTTGTTTCCCCAATGGAAAAAAACCCAAAGGTTTTAACTTCATACAATGTACCCTTTTAAAAAATATTTACCTTTATATGCTAATATATATGTATTTTGTTTATAATTCTTCAACCTATTTTAATCAGGAGATTAGACAAACTACTTACTTGCCACATTGCAAAGTAGTGGCAATTTCCTCGGCTTCACTTTGTGACTGTGGCATCATTATGTAGGCATTTTCATTATTACAAATACTCCTTGCATCTCTAAAATTTACGCCAGAATTACTTTGTCTTAATCTTTTGTAGCACAGGGTTCCAAACTTTTTCCAACCATTTTCACATAATCCTATATTAAGATAAGAGTTAAGGGTTTATATAAAAGTAGAATATTTTGAAATATTTTATCATTTACTTGAAACCTTTACCAATGATAACTATCGGTATTCTTGTTAGTGATAATTTACAATTTACGGATTCTCTTCTAGAAACGAGGATTATTGGAATTAGGATTTATATAATTGCATTGTAAAAGATGTGATAGAAGCGACAACAGTGTTTGCTATTTCTTTGATTTCGCCATTTTCAATACATATTTGTCTTCATCATATCTTGACTTAAGACATTGACAATGAGGGTCGGTTGATAATTTTTTTACGAAAAAAAAAGAGAGAAAATTTCAATAGGTTAATTGTTGGTTTTCAATTTTTCTTCAACAACAATCAATCAGCTCCCTCAAATTGAATATATATTCCAGTTGATAGCCGAGATTTTGGTGTGTTCACCCTCTTTTCAGTTAAATAATCATATATACCTGAACCGTTGATTTCTTTCTGGCAAATCAGTCCATCTGTGCTGTAGCAGTACCGATCACACATCTCACCGTTTCTATAAACACTGTTTCCATAAACACTGATACACAGCTGAGGGATCCCTTGTATGTCACCTTTTTTAATTATTCATTATCATGTTGTAGAAATATATATATATAAATGCGTCTAAACATGTACAATACTATAGTAATGTAGTGATTGATATTTTAGTCTTGGATACTTTTTAAAGTGTTAAACAGCTTTGAACTAACTTGCAGTAACTGTGAGTATGCCAAGATTTGTACTTTCTATTTTATGTCTTTTTGTTAGTTGTATTTGCGTTCCATGTATTGATCTCACGAGTTAAAACTTTTTAACCTACTTTAAATAGTCTCTTGTTATGTTGTGCTGTTACACCACTATCCTAGGAGTTTCCGTTAATTTACTCGTTTAAATGATTTGTATTTATCAAGTCGGGCACTTTTATAGCTTGCTGTACGGTATGGTTTTGTTCAATGTTAAAAGCCGTAATTCTACGTCATTTGGTCTCTTGTTGAAAATTGTCTCATTGTCAATCTTCATATTAAATTTCACATTCCGGGCATTCCAAAGATTGACAAACAGCTAAGGTATTTTAATCTTTGGTTAAGATCCATCGTTATCTATTTTTTGGATTACAAAATATATAATATTGATTAAAATCTAAGGATTTTGCCCGATGATAACACAGGGATACAACTCCATTGAGGCAATCAAAAACCAGCAGTCGAACAAACAAGACATCTTAGACAATAATAGAAACAGAAGAAAGCACAAATCTACTTAAACAACACAGGAAAAAAAAAAACAGATTGTACAAAGCGAACTTCAACGACCGGAAATTACCTTATTTGGAATGGAATGGAATGGTAAGCTGTTTTCGCCAACAACTGGAAATTACCTTAGATGGAATGGAAATGAATAGTAAGCTGTTTCTGCCAAGATAGTCGCAACCGATTCCTCATACTAGTAAATAGTTTTAGTTTATATTCTGTTTGGAAAAGTGGCGTTTTTATTTTGATAATTTCGAATTTCGAATTTTATTTCCAAATCCTTTGATGAGAAATATATTGTTTTTTAAAATTAGCATCAGATACAATTAATGTATCGTCAATGATGCAGAAGGCACCATATTGGAAATTCAAAACCTAATATATACCTTTAAGAATGTACTTAGTTGAGGTTAGGTGAAAATTAATAAATTAAGAAGTTAAAATTGATACTATAAGCTGGTAGAGCATCAATTAAGGATAAAAATAAGCTAAAAATATTGATGGACCTCCTTTTCGAGATATTTGAGATTTAAAATATGGTGGGAAAAGGCTGACTCGGACTTTTACCTTATATTTACATTGGTATTATTAGGTCTCAAAACAAAAGAAAGAAAATTAAGAATCTTTTAAAATTTTGGTAAATGACCTTTCATGAGCTATTAAGTCTTATATTAAAAAATAAATGGGTGTTATGTGGCAAAATATTTTACATTGTATTGTATGGAAAAACACAAAGGAATCCGAACATTGTGTCAAATTCCAAAACCTCACCTAAGTACATCCTTAAGGGCATACGATACAGTTTTGATCCTGTATTTACAGTTTGATGAAAATGTCCAAATAGGCTAGTTTTTGTCTGCTTAAATCAAATATGTAATAAAAAGTATACCTTCATGTGGTACTTTTTGAGTAAAATGAGGTCGAAATTTTGTATATTTACTCAAAATTCGGATTTGTGGCCGTATTTTCCCTTTCGAAAGAAAGCCACAACTTTTTTGTTTTAAAAAATAAACACAAATTGTCTTTTTGTTAGATAATTTGTAATTTTTGTATTTTATAAGTATCCTAAAAACTTATGCATTTTTTATTCAGAAATAAGTCATATTTATCAAATGGTCATGAATTAAGAAAAAATCGTATTTTTTTGCTGTATATTTATCAAAATTAAAAAAAAATCTTTTATTTACAGTTTTATAAAATTTGGTCCACATAATCTCAGTGCAAAATTAAACAAAATGTCGTTTTAAAAAATAAGGGTCCATGCACTCGATTTTAAATTAAATCAGTTTGAATGATAAAAATCAGTCGAAAACTGCATCTTTTCCCAATAAGTCACAGTTTGACGTCGCGAAAATAACATTTTACGTTAGCAACGTCGTTACCTCCCCTGTAACTGTATCGTATGACCCTAAGAGCATTTTTAGTACAAGCCTATGTTTACTTCCCCAAATAAGGCTTGACATACATTATAGGAACTTGACTAGTTTTTGTGACCATACATTCTTTTTAGTTTATTAAATGCTAAAGTTTTCTTGTCGTACAAAATGTTATAAACTTTTTATTTTAATACTGTATCACGCAGTACTTATATATACAAAACACGGATCGGGGGCCAAAGTTTTTCCCCTTTATTTCAATGGATATATTCAATAATTGAACGACAAATTCTGTTCCTTATATCTGACTTTAAAATTTTAATTGGTTTCAGATGTTTATAGCTCCCATCATGTTTTTTTGAGTTTTCACTAAGGACTATTATCGACATTGAAGAGAGCAAAGGGTTTTGATGATTAATACGGTGATTTTATTAACTTCTTGGTTAAAATTGGAAATCAAATTTGAACAATTTTCTCAGACCATCACAAAAATATTTACAGAAGTTGAAAATGTGAGAAATACCGCTAAATTTACCATACAATTAGACAACATAACACATTTGTTCTATCAGTACACTATCATATTATACAAAAGTATATTTTATAAAGGATTTCATCAGCAGGCACTGGACTGGTATTATGGATCCTATTCCATATAACTTAGAGGGAGATATAGTATTTATTGTCCAGTGTCTCCAATATATTTTCGAAACAAATAGCTCTATAAATGTCTACGCTATGTGTTTTATAATCTATATGAATGGATGAATAAATAGTTTATTACAGTGCAATCTGAATATATACAATATCATGTACATTGAGTATTAACACAATGATTCAACCAGCCAAATAAGTTTATGATGCACTTCAGATATAACAGACATAAATAAAGGAGGTCAAAATAATAACATTTAAAAATGTAGACATGCGTATTGTCTCTACTTTGATACTCGCAATAGTTATATATATTCACGTCTTATGTTGGAGCATTCTAAAATAAAGTTTCCTACAAGTTTGTTATAAGCATTCAAGAGTACTGTAATGGCTTCGTTTGGATAGTTCATCAATGTTTATCAATGGTTACTGGGTGAATAGATGGTAATTCTTGTACAGTTTGTTTCGTGTATCAGTATAACGGTCACAATAGATTTGGAAATGTGTTTCGTCTTTAACCGAACCTAAATTACACAATTTACATAAACGCAGATTAAGTGGAATGTTTCTGTAACGACCTTGTTCTATTTCCTATGGAAAAGTTCCAGAGCCAATCCATGCGTTTGCCGAACGTTGCACCATTGATGACTGTCTTTTTGCATATGGTTAAATAGTAGTAAAGTTCTGTTTTTATCATATTTATTGTTTTCATGGTCTCTTAAAAGATTGTGTTGGTCAGTTTATGTTGTTTAATACACGAGTAGATTACAAATACAGCTGCATGCAGTACAAAGCCTATATACTGACGTTTATATTGAATTCATACTGCCTTTATATAAATCGACTTAATTTGCTATGCTTTAATTTATCTGGAGTGAAATATGAGATTTTCACCAACAAATGTTTGTAACAGTGGTCAAATATATTTGTTTTCGTACATATGTGTACATCTTCTAGTCAGAGAACTTCGCGAAACAATTCAATTACAATTGTATTTAATACAAAATATTGGTCAGATAAGTTAAATAAAAAGATTGATCGTCGACAAACGTTACAGTTTCTTATCCCACAGCGAGTGACAATACATCATGATTTTCATTTTCTAACTATGAAAATGGGCATTAAATTGTTCCCAGACAATATGTGTTCTTATTTCCTACCTCAAAATATCCCGTACTAATATATGTCTGATTATTTTCGCAACTTGATCTTGAGTACTCATACATAGCATATACACATGTGTTATGTCTTTAACTGACTGTCAAAACTACAGGCAAAAACAGATTTTTTTCTGCAATTGGATAACCGCAAATGTATTGCGAACTTAGCGAGAGCTGAATGGATATACAAACGGGTGCGGGAGTTTCTCTTTTCATTGAAGACCCATGGGTTGCCTTCGGCTGTTGTCTGCTTTATGGTCGGCTTGTTGTTGCTTAGACACATTCCCATTTCCTTTCTCAATTTTAAGAAATGCAACAAAAATAATAACATTCTTATATGAAGATATAATTAAGAGGTTTTCACAACTTTAATCAAGATGACAAATGTATACTCACTTCCCCAATTAACGATTCCGGTCGATCCATCATCCCATATCCATTCTGTGCCATTGCGGAACTTCAGTCCAACCCATATTTTGTCAACAGACCTGCAAGGAGAGTTGCTATCTTAATAATAATAAAAGAAAACATGCAAAATCCAAGTTCGACATCGGCAGAATTCAAAAAAAAAATCTAAGTCTAATGTTTTATTCTATGGATTCGGGAAATGGAAATTTACAAATTGTAAACATCATGAAAATGATTCATGCCTATTATTCCATTTTCCTTCTCTTTGAATTCTAAAATCAAGACTTCTGTTTTTTTTATCATACTAATCCTAAACAAATTAAAGGTAAGTATCTAAAAAAAGAAAGAAAGACTCAGATTTGCTATCCCTTTTAAAATCAAGATGACTGTTTCGGTTTGCATTTATTGTGTTGCTTTTTGTGTACATATTGCGTTCTTAATCGTGTATATGTTTATTGTTAAGTATGAAGTTACGGGACACGATAATTATTTACAACCTTTTGTTCATTTTGTTTGTCCCTAAAAAGGTGATCCCCAAAGCTTACAATATTGATTAAAAAAATAATCCGGCTGGAATCAAAATATGAAAAGAAACTGCTAATTTACAAACAATGTATCAGCGAAGGCGATACATACTAATCATTTCCATTTTTTGTTCGCTGTTGCATAGAATAAATGAAAAATTAAATATTAAACTTCATCTCTTTTGTAGAACTAAACCATTGCACAATTAAGATATTTAAAAATAATCTAATATCTATCAAGCTGTACTCTCAAACAATTCAGTTGCAATTTTCTATGATCGAAATGTTCATTTAATTGCAACAAATACATTAATTAAAACATTATTTATGTTATATGAACTGTTGGTGCAGTGAATTGAAATTATGTATAACCTCAAAATTATTCTTATGGAGATATTTGATGATAAGATGGTTTAAATTGGTGCGTTCCTTTTAGTTAAATGAGGATTGATTTACATCAATTTCTATCTGGTTCGAAATTAAAATATGCTACAATAAACATACATGTATGTCATTGTACTCGATAACCTAATTTTAGTTATTCCACTGTTGGTCCCTGTTTGTCATGTCGCTTTTTTTTATGTTTCTACATATTCATATGTCAATAGGTTTTAAAAGTTTGAGCGTTTCTGATTAAAGTCAATCTAAACTTTATTCGCTGTCGGTCACACTTTAACAAATTAAAGATAAAATATCTATTTTTTAATATCCTTACACTTCAACTCTGATGTAAAACGTGACCATAGCGTAATTTAATTGATTTAAATAATTGATAGTTATAAAGCTGTATCCTGAAATATTTCATTTGCAATTTTCTTTGATTGAAACGATCCTTAAAATGCAACATACTTATACATTCATTAAACCATATCATTAACGATACCAATTTTCTACACCAGATGCAAATTTCGACATTAAATAGCTATTCAGTGTTGTTTGAGGCAAAAATGTTAGAAAATCCAAAGCTTTTTGATAAAAACGATTATTTCATAAACCATAAAGGACACACAAATATACCCAAAGTCGGACAAAGGTCCTTGCAAGGGATCAGAGATTATCATGCAGAAGATATATTCTTTAATTTAAAAAAAAAATATAAAATTAATTCAAAGACTTATCATGTGCTTCTTATTCGATATATAAGTTTTGAACTTCGATACATTGCTGATACCGTAAGTCACAATAACTCAACAAAATAATCTTCAAAGATAACAAACAGGCCTATAATTTTGTACGTAAAGGCAACAGTAGTATACTGCTGTTCGAAATTCATAAATCGATTGAGAAAAAACAATTCCGGGTTACAAACTAAAACTGAGGGAAACACATCAAATATAAGAGGAGAACTACGACAAAAACAGAAACACAACACTAAAATATTACACACGACAGATGGTGATTTTTTCGTCTGCATAAGACTCACCAGTTGCACTCGAATCAATCAAAACATTTAGAAAGACAAACCTGTTTAGAATAGTTTTTTTATTTATTGATTTCCTAGTACAATATGATAATAACAAGGTGATATAGAATGGACAAGTGATTTATATAATGTGTAGAATGAACCCAAGAAAAAATGTTGCACACAATCGAATTTTATCAAATAACAATGGTATGATGCATGATTGGAAAAATGTAAAACACATTGAATATTTTTTGTATGTATTAATTTGCAAAAATAGAAATATCAAAATCACACATTAAGGTAATTTATATGAAGAATTAAGACAAAATGAATACATTTAGTAGCTTTTCTCCTTTGTTTGAATTCTTTGACAAACTTTAATGCTAATGATTGGGTAATATATCTACGTGGTTCACTCTATTAGTTGAGCTGAGAGAAATTAGTTTACGCGTTATGACACTAACACCATATTCAATTTAGCTCATTGTAAACATTGCCTTAGTTTTCTAAAAGAGAGGCGAAAGATACCATAGGGTCATTAAAACTCACAAATTGAACACAAACCAACAAAGAATTGGAATAAAACTAAAACGGACGAAGGGAAACCAACATAACAAAACACAACATAGAAATTAAAAGATTAGAATATCTTTGAGGATAACATTAAGTTGCCTAAATGACAGAAATTCAATGAAAAAAGTTCAATCGTAACTATTACATTATCTACTATCTTCCTACAACAGTGTAAAATATCATCTACTTACAACAATACACCGATAAGATTGGTTGTCACTTCTTCGGACGGAGCTAGCATTAATACTGCACTTTTATCTTCCTTGCTACACTGAGCCTGTCCATCTTTAGGGCTACCAGGGACTATTTTATAACACTTAGATCCTTCTAACACCCAGTCCGATTCTGTGCATGTAAATGTGCCTTAATTCAAAAACAATAATATAAATTTACAGAATGTCGGTGTTCAAGCTTATAATTTGCACATTTTGTTTTATTGTTGAGGTAATACATCAACGACAAATAAACATAATGGGATTGTCTATAAAGACTTGTGTATGTTTTATCTATCTAAATTGCATCGTATGATAAAAACAGATAAAAAATACAAATCCGAATTTGATTGTAAGCAGAAATATTTTAAAGATTCTTAAAAAATGATTTTTTTTTTTTTTTTTTTTTAATCTTTTCTTTAATATTGAAAAAAATATCATTCAATTTCATATATGAGAATCTCATGGACACTTTTTGGGAAAGCCCAGGCCACGAAAAATCGGTCAAATAACATAAGTGTAAGCCATTTTAAGGCTATCTAGATTACAATTTATACTTTATACTGAAGTCGACGAATGAGCCAATTAAATTCTCATTTTAAAACCATAAAAGTGCTGTTTTCGGAAGATTTAATGTGTTTAACATTGTCATAGAGCTCTTAAAGACTCAGCAACGTTTATAATTATAAAAGTAAAAATATCTTTTCTAAAATTATCATAGGAAATTATACAATTCATCAAAATACACGTAGTCACGAATACAATTATTTATTTAAAAACGACCGAAAAGAAAAAAAGGTATCTTACCGTTTACGAATAATAAGCAAAAAGGAAAGAGAAATATAAATCCCTTCATCATTCTCTGATGCCTTTAAAAGGTTGCATATATCTAATTAACAATGCTTGAAGATACATTACACAATGACATAATTAGTTGCGCAGTAATTCGATCAATTCAAGACCATTGTTCTGTATTATGAATAGACATATTAATACTGGTTAGATATGAGTCTATCATTGGTGCATTTATTTGATATAACAATCTGTTTGTAATTTAGAAATAAGGAAATGTTGCATTACTGCCAATAAGACAACCATGAGACCATAACACGAGGCTGTAAACGACACCTATATGACACTGCACAACTATCAAATGGTTTTGAACAAACCGTTCCTCGTTTTTTTTTGTTTTTTTTTCTCATGATGAGTTAATTTTCGAAACACTTAATAAAAGTGTTTTTTTTATCTTTGATCGACAGTATGATAAATAAAAAACTTTAAAACAAAATGTTCAAAGAGCATGCAGTCAAGACTTTTCATAATACATTTCATTACTTTACGTTTATAAAGTATGTATGCTTCTTTGAAGATTAAAATTTCTGATCATTTATTTCAAAGAGTGAACAAAGCGCGTCGAATAGGATAAAACTACAGCAAATTAACAGTAGTGTATCGATGTTATAATATAACAAATCGATTCAGAAGACACAGCAAATTGTAATAAAAACTTTAGGAATCACATGAACTCCAAAAAAAAGCGGACTACATTGTTGTTCTGGTGTCTAAAGAGTAATAGGTAAAGTAACAGACTACATTGCTATTCTGCTGTCTAAAGATTTATATGTACAATAGCAGACTTCACGACTATTCTGGTCTCTAAAGAGTTATAAGTAAAATAGCAGATTACACGGCTATTCTTGTCTCTAAAGAGTTATATGTACAATAGCAGATTACACGGCTATTCTTGTGTCTACAGAGTTATAGGTTAAATAGCAGATTACACGGCTAGTTTACCTAATGCCGAAAACATGTCTCTAAAGAGTTGAGACATATGCATATTGTATCAATCAATTCGTGATGGTAGCTGTAAAACTAGTGTACTGTCGATTTCAGTGGTTCTTCTTCATAATTCTATTGTGGCAGTGATTTTGTAAGGAGCACACATCTGAATCAGATGTGGATACTAAAAAATTCAAAAGATCTTTTAGAGTACATACACTCTAAGCCTTAAAGACTCTCTCATCTTGTAATAGTATTAAAACATTTGACTTTTCTACACTTTACACAAGTATTCCCCATTCCAAACTAAAAGACAAATTGAAAGAGTTGGTATTACTTTGTTTCTTTAAAAAGAATGGCGAACGTAGATATAAGTATCTTGTCTTGGGGAGGGATGCATTCTACTTTGTATCACTCTGATTCAAACAAAAAGTTGTCTGAAACTGACATTATTAAGATGCTTGATTTCTTGATTGACCACATATTTGTTACGTTTGGAGGACGTACTTTTCAACAGACTGTCGGAATTCCAATGGAAATTGTGCCCCTCTTCTTGTCGACTTGTTTCTTTATTATTATGAGGCTTACTTCATACAGCAACTTCTAAGGAAGAAAGATAATAAGTTATCAATATCCTTTAACTTTATTTTCCGCTATGTAGATGATGTTCTCTCATTAAATAATACAAAATTTGGTGACTATGTTGAACGAATCTTTCAACAAAATTTGAAATTCAATATACTCATCAAAAACTATCAAGGGGGCAATAAAACTCTTTCTTTCACAATTTAATTAGAATTAAATATTTCATTAAGTGCAATGACGTATTTGGACGGTAAACGAGTTTGATTAAAATAAAAAAATGTGTATTTTAATATTTTGTAACACCAGTTTTGAATTACATGGTATACAGTCCGTATTTCTATTACATTGATTTTTATTTGCTAAGAAAGATGTAATCCTTTTCAAACAACGAACTAAAAAAAAAATACAAACCCGTATTTAAAATAGGATGATTTTATTTATTTATTTTTTACTGAAAAGCTTCCGGACAACCTTGGCCGCCAAGTACGATTCAAAATATTATATAACCAAACGGTGCCAACAATTAAATCTATCCCTTAGATACACAACTTTCTGGAGCAGGGGTTGCAGCCAAAGTTAATTATGCCACAAACAGTCAAAAGTATCTGAACATTGGACCTTCACTGACGTTACATCACAAAGAGGTGCATAATTTAATTGGTGGCCAAGGTTGTCCGGAAGCTTTTAAGTAAAAACTAAATAAAAAAAAATCATCCTATTTTGACAATATATACAAAATCTTAAGACTTTTAAGCGTATGAAGTCTTCTTCTACCTTTCATGAAGGCTCTAGAAAAAAGAGTAATTTAAAAACCAATTTATAGCATTGTTGATATTTTGATAAAGTTCAAATTCAAGGCAATATTCACAAAAGTGAACCTCGTTCTTTTATCTACGATTTCCATTTATGTTGAAAAAGCTCGGATGAATGAGACGATTTATTCTATATTTCAATTGAGCATGATAAATAGAAGAGTAAAGCATAGACAAAACAAACGGTTTGAGATTATTGTAAAATAGTAATGATATCAATTGAAGATTTTGCAGCAGATCTATAGATTTTTTAAGATTACAACACATGATGCATACAGTTGCATTGGTTGAATATACCTATCACAATGTTTATGAAGGCTGTCTTTCCCTGTATAAATAATTGTGGTAAGACCTTTAGAAAGATGTTTACAACAGCCATGAATTCGTCACAGACAGTCTAACGTTGACAACGAAAACAAGACGAGAATAATGAAAGTCGGAAATAAAAAACAAGAACATTTGAGCTACTAACTGGAAAAACACTAATTCAAACAGGGAAATACAAAAAGCACGTTATATCGCTGCAGACAATTCAGCCACTGCTTGTTGAATACTGTCGCTTATGAAAACAATAAAATCATTTCGTAACATTTTATTGAAATCGGCAGTATTTTTGAGAGCAGTGTAGGTATTCTTAATTGTAAAACTATCGTATCATTTTAACTGAATTAGTTAGTTAATCACGCATTAAGCGATGGCTATTGAAAGACCAAAAAACTATTCCAAGTTTAAGTATTATATTTTGTAAAGAAATTACAATAGAAGTTATGAGGTGACGTTTTATAAGATATAAAAGAAAGCTTTATTGGCAATCAAAATTACTTAACAATGATGGCAACTGGTCTTATTTTTTTTTCACCTTGAGTAAAGTGTTAGTATCAAAGAGGTTCAACCTGATAAACTTTTATTTATTATGTATTGCGAATAATAATTAAATGATGTCCTCATATGATGATAAACATAACAAGATACGTTTGTGTAGTAAGAACTGAACAATCAATGCAAAACATATTCGAATAAAAGCAAGAAAAAGGAGAGACATATAATATATCAAATCAGCTAACAAATATGAAATTCGATTTACTAATACATTGTTATTATTTTCGATTGTCGTCTTTGTCTTCGTTGTTTTTCTTTTTTAATTGACACTTGATTCACTAAATACTTAAAGATGCTCTTCGTAATATCTTAATTCGTTTAAAAGCAGAAAAACCAACATAAATCTCCCCAAATTTAGTTCAACAAGGAAATTATCATTGAAACCAAAATAAAATCAAAATAGTCTCTGTTCTTTTATTACATATTTTATAAATAAATTGTGATATTTGCACAACGTTAATAACAACGACACAAACAAACTAAAACACTTTGAAAAGGGAAACTAGCCAACTAAGTCTTGTTAACACCCTTCAATGAATATAATACAACAACATAAAAAAGAATAAGGGGTATCCGTCCATGACACCAAACCAGTAAATGCAAAAAACACAAAAAGCACAGGAACAATGTGCTGAGGTTTAATCGAGTTTAAAAAGTTTGTTCCCCGAGAGTATCATCAGGGGTTGAAGTCATAAAACTTTGCTCCGTGCTTGGAGCACAAAAATCATGCTCGAAACATGAAATTTAACATTTTGATTTGTTGATTTTCGAGTACGAGTACACAAAACTGACTCGAAAGTTTTATGACCGCAAGGCCTGATCTGGGTCCTCGGTCATAAAACTTTACTCAGAACTTGGAGTACAAAATTAGTGCTCGAAACACCAAATCCAGTATTTTGTTTGGTTGATTTTCGAGTCTGAGTACAAACATCGTACTCGAAAGTTTTATGTCAGTGCATCGGTCATGATAACATACCTTAATTAAATTCTACGCTGTTCGATTTAGAAATCATTATTCAACTAAAGATCTAAAGGTATGGATATTATTTGTACATATGTAGCTCTTAATGTGTTCCTGTAAATCATACGTTTCTAGCCTTTCAAATGTTTGTGTTTATCGTTCCTGGAGTAGGTAAATCCAGAAAGGCGCTCCAGACACGTGCAATTTATGATATGTTATTTTTAATTTGGAATGAACTGTGTTTTTTTTTAAGTTGGATGAGTTGAAAAACCAAAACAATAAAGTATAGACGTGGCTATCTTGCTGAACATAGGCTATATTGCAAAAAGTGATACGATCTATATTAGGAAAAAGATGCTTCAATATGACCAAAGAAAATCTTTTAAGAAGTTTTGCTGAATCCCGCTACTTGATCGCCATATATGATCATGAACTTTATAAAATATCTTATGCTGTCAAGCAGATTCACAGATTGATATTGCAATATAGCCATCGCGTATACAATTTTTCTCTTAACAATTGCGTTTATTGTCATACACAATATTTTCAAGCTCTGAATTGACACGTTCAATCAAAATGAGGACGCTACATTGGTGTACGTGAATTGAGAGTGCCACGCTGTTTTCACGTTAAGAACCATTGAAACTGCTATAGGAGGGGCATGTAGGCGGCTTGTTGAAAGGATTAAGTTCCATCCCTATCAAATATTCCCACTTTTCCATTGACAAAAAATCCGCTCCGTTAAACAGGTCGACCCCTTATTGCAGGACCTTATAATTGAATTTGTTGATTATATTTTTCGTCCTGAAAATAAATGATATATTTGCCACTGAAGTGTAGCAAGCAAGACTCAATCAGTCATTCCAAGATATACACTTGAGTTGGTCATTATCTCCTTCAATGACATTGTATAGTACGTTGTTTGAAAAGGATTATATCTTTCTTAGCAAATACAAATAAATGTAATAAAAATACGGACTGTATACCTTGTATTTCAAAACTGCTGTTACAAAATATTAAATACACAATTTTTATTTTAATCAAACTCGTTTAACGTCCAAATACGTCATTGCACTTAATGAAATATTTAATTTTAATTAAATAGTGAAAGAAAGATTTTTATTGCTCCCTTGATAGCTTTTGATGAGTATATTGAATTTGAACAAATTAATTGGACTATTTTATAACTATTAACCTAACTAATATACATTAGTTGCAGAAATATAATATCTTAATTAGTTATGCGAGTTCACATTGTGCATACATCTACATGCTGAAACTATTGATTTACTGTTAGTTATATCTATATACCAACTCATTGTTATAATAGGTTTCGTATCGGTCGTATGGTAACCGTCTACATAATCATATGGGCTCATAATATTAGGTTATGTCATTTAATACAATGAAAATACGTTAAAGGGGCACTAGCTATCAAATTCATGTTCACCGATTCGACTCAAATTCTCATATTTGATTTATAACAATATCAAACATTTATCCAAACTATTAAAAGTCTAAAATAAACAATTAACAGGGCACATGTAATACGTAGCTTCGTTTCGTGTGTATTTGAGTCTAGACGCCATCTCATTAACCATCGAGTTGACCTCTAAATTCATCCCATGAACATATAAGCGATGTAAACATAATCAAAGATATAAATAGATTAAGCGAACTCGTGCTTTTGGATTTTTCTAGGTCTGTTTAATTTCATATAATAGATTAAAAATATATGCTTATCCTCGTTTTTACCTGTATAAGAATGATTTTTTGCGGATCGAATCAGTCAATCAAATGATTTACCTTTATTTGACTTTCAATGTTGACATTCTTTTCCTTTAAATAACTTAACACATATAATTCACGAGTTATCCATCTCCAGCTAAGGGGTTAAATTGAAGTTTACATGAATACGGATTCAATGAGGTCGAATTATTCACTTGCAAGTGAATAATTCATCATCAATTTTTCTTACCTTATTTTGACAAAATTGAACCGTACTGGCTGCTAAAAACGAATAATTATTTCACTCTTTCACATTCATTAATGATTGAACAAAAAAAAAAATCATATATTAGATTTTTTATATATCTCGTAGGTTATATACAAGCAATATTTCAACAAAATCAATTTTATGATTGCTAAATATAGGCTATACAAAATAAGAATATATGGTATAATTGTTAATGAGACAATGCTCTACCATAGACTTAAGAGAGGCAAAAGAAACCAAAGTGATATTTAAACTATAGGTCGAAAACAAACTAACAATGCCACGGCAAAAACAAAAACGATAAAAAAGATTAACAGTACATCAAACACAATACAGAATGACTAAAGATCGAGTAACACGCACCCTCAAAAACCGGCGGTGATATAAGGTGCTCCGGAAGGGTTAGTAGATTTTGCTCCACTTGTGGTACCCTTCGTCTTGCTCTTGGAAGAACATATCCAGGGATCAGTCTTATTCGGTAGGTCATAATCGTATTTAAGAGGACGGGGTTGTGGTAAATGCAACCACAAAATACCCGTTTCGAGTCGTTGTATTTCCATCAAAATCTTTAGGTTTTAGTGGACGTCATTCGTGCACTTCCTTCCCATTTTAAGCGAGCAGTTGAAAAACTATAATGCTATATTGCACGAATTATTCGCAAATCAAATTCTTATAATTGATAATCAGCATTGCTGTCATTAGGGAATTGTGATTAAGTACCTACGGAACAAACTTTATTTCAATATTAGTCCCCATGATGACGATCACGAGAACGCTTGATAAACTTTAATAGTACTGGGATACAGGAGGTCCCCTCTATCTGATAAATTACGTCATAAAGACGTGCATAATTGACGAGTTACCGGTGGCGTGTATAAGACGAAAGTGGTCTATTAGAATATATCC
This sequence comes from Mytilus galloprovincialis, assembly GCF_965363235.1. Taxonomy (NCBI): domain Eukaryota; kingdom Metazoa; phylum Mollusca; class Bivalvia; order Mytilida; family Mytilidae; genus Mytilus; species Mytilus galloprovincialis. Next base: position 15,027,420 of record NC_134845.1, on the reverse strand, counting down.
GTCGTCATCTGTGAAACAGATATTCCATAACGGTCAACCTTCTTGTGATGACATTTATAAAATTTGCGAAGAGATGATTTCAACTTCACTACTTGAATCTCTTGGTTTAATAGCTTTTCTATAACCTTTTCTGTAAGCACAAAACCTCCATCAAGAAAATTATGATAGGCAATGCAAGCTATGAAATATCGTATGAATTTGGAGATATACTTCATATGCAGGTGCAGCTGAAATTATGCCTCATAGAAAAATAAAGTTCTTTTAAGAAGCTGGAATAATCTAATTTGTCGTACAGCTTTGTTCACATCAAATCATCATGGTTTATCTCTAAATGTAAATCAAGATATAAGGCAAACTTTGTATTTTGGTGCTTTTTTCAGGTTTAATAGGATAGATGCGTTCAAATAGCCACAACACTTTGAATTATTTAGTGAGAGGACATCATATGAATAGCAGAACGTGAAGTTAACGTGATAATGGTAGCTTCTTATCATTCTTCCGTAGACGTTCCTTTGTGATTGATTGATTAATTGAACGGTATGTAACCCTTCTTTTAATACTGTTGTGCTATTTCTCATCTTCGCGAGCCAAGGGTTACGATCCACTCCCGCTAACCCTTGGTTAAGGAAGATGGCTATTTCTTGGCAGTCAGTTTTTATTATTGGAGAAAGACGGAGTGCCCAGAGAAAACCACGGACATTCGGTAAGAAAACTGACAATCTTAATAAAAAAGATTCGAGTCGAGTGCACCCGAACGAGCGAGGTGAACTCAAAACATCAGTGTTGACTGGCTTGTGATTAAAGTAGTTGAACATCTAAGATAACTTTGCCACCATGGCCCCCAGCTCCTGTATGAAGTCAGCCTCATACAAATTAAGTGACTAGTCGACAAGAAGCACAGCTTTTCATTAGAATGCAGATGGTTTGTTGAAAAACAAGTCCTCTAAACATAACAAATATGTTTCCAATCTAGAAATCAAGAATCTTGAAAACGACATGTAAGTTAACTACTATAGGTCAACGTATGGCCTCCAACAATGAACAAAATCCATTCGCATTTTTTGTTTTGCATTTAAAACTATAAAAATGTACGAGAGTAAATTTTCAAATTTCATCTCATCGTGATTTTAAGGGTTATTTTCTTATCATTCCACTGTTAAGCCTCGGTCACACCTTAGCGGATAGCTGGAACGGACAGCTAATGGATAACATTTTTTTCAATCCGTTCATGTCCGTTAGACGTCCGTTCTTATCCGTTAAACGTCCGTCCATATCCTTGCATGTCCTTTAAGCGTACGTTTTACCCGTTGACGTCTGTTCTGTCCGGTGGAAAATTTTGAGCATGTTCAAAACTTTGAACGGACGTCCAACGGATAAAATGTCCGTTGAACGTCCGTTAGGCGTCTGTTTTGTACGGTACTCGTCCGTTTTGATTCTGTTTTGTATCCGTTACGTGTCCGTTATACATCCGTTGGAGGTCTGGAAGATAAATTCACCAACGGACTTCTACCGGACGTTTAACTGATAAAACGGATGTTGAACGGATGAGAAAAGGACTTCTACCGGACGTATAACGGATAAAACGGATGATGAACAATGATGTCAATTGAAAATTTTGCGTCAGAAATGCCAATTATCGGTATGTCAGATTTCTTAAGGTTCATGAATTCTTATTATTCATAATCGATCTTATAGAGTATAGGCACGTCTTCACAATCAAGCAGTTCATATTCAGGGCAGACCCTTCCCTTTTGCGGAATTTTGAAGAACAAACCAAAACCAGTAACACAGAACATTTTGAATATTTATATGCGATTTACATGTATTATTATTGTCGCCTTAGATTTTTCCGTTTATCTTGTTCATCCGTTTTATCCGGTACACTTCCGTTAGGTGTCCGTTTTATACGGTACTCCTCCCTTTGATATACGTTCGACATCCGTTCTATCCGGTACGTGTCCGTTTCTCGTACGTTGCACATCCAGTGTGTGTCCGTTATGCATCCGTTACACGTCCGTTTTATTCGGTCAGTACATCGACGGACTCCCAACGGATAACGATTTTGTCAACGGACAACCTTTATTTTCATCCGTTAGGCGTCCGTTCGTGCTATCCGGTAATGTGTGACCGAGGCTTTAGGCGTCCGTTCGTGCTATCCGGTAAGGTGGGACCGATGCTTAAGAGTTAATCAAAAGTAAAATAACAAAAATACGGAACTCAAAGAAAATTCAAAACGGAAAGTCCTTTATCCCTTGTAAATTATCCTCTATTACTCTTAAATACCAAAAAATACAATTTCTTTCATTTCTGATAATACCAACATAACGCGCAGTGTAAATACCAAGGTTATGTGAAGACAAACGAATAATCTAACAAAAATGCACCTCTTTAGCTTGATCAAACAAACGCTGTCTTATTAAGGGTAAACAGAGCTGTCTACATTCAAAAGCATTTCCTATCCCACAAATTATTCATACCAAGAGTATATAACAATCTTTTTACATATGTTGCCCAATTCATACATTGTGAACTATTTAGCACAAGCTCGTTATAACAAGACCTTAATGTACAATTGAAACTCACTAAAATTTTGAACCAAATTTAAAGTATTCTAAAATTACGCTCATACTGCAGTGGAAATCTACCTAATTTAAAGTAGACAATCACATTTGATATCGTTCTTTTGACACTTAATAACATTTTGCAGTAGTCCAAATGGACCTTTCCTATCATAGGAGATTTGTGTACTCCCTATATCTCACACCCATACATTAATATACTACTAACATAAGTATCAAATAGACTAAGCATTGTAAATACATTTAAATATTGTGATGACGAAGTGCTCCTCGTACTGAACATTGCTTTTCTACCTTGTTCTGCACAATGGTTCTGTGTATTAAGAATTTAAAATTATAAGGTAGTAATACACCTAAATAACAAAATTGGTCCACAATATTCATTGTTTGGCCGTTATAGACACATGTCTCATTATGCAGTACAATTCCAGCCTTCCGGAATACAACAATTTTTGTTTTCTTTGTATTAACAGACAAGCCTTATTTTTCTGTGTAAATTGACAAAGTATTCAACATTTCCTGTAAACCTTCTACTGTTTCAGACATCATATCATCATATCATCAGCAAACATCAACAAAAATAATGTTATGTCTTGAAACTCTAAGGCACAATTGCTCTAAGCAATAAATTCATTTTCAAAATCATTCACATAAAAAGAAAATAAAATATATCTTACATTAAACCAAGGTTGCTACAAAAGTAATCAGAATTTAGCCCATTGAATCTAATACAGTTTCTAACATTACTATAAATAGATATTAAATTAGTTAATATTATTCCCCGGATACCTAATTTGGCAATTTTGTACCATAAACATAAACGATCAATTGAATCAAAAGCTTTGAAGTAGTCTACAAAGCATCAGTATAATCTTTTATTGTATTTAAAATAACAGAGTAGAAAAAAACCAACATCAGCTGTACCATTTACAAACCAAACTGTGCATCAGATAAGATATTAGTAACAGTTGCCCAATTTAACAATCTTTTATTTAGTATTGTGCTGAAAAGGTTATCTAGATTGCTGACAAGGCTTATACCACGATAGTTTGCTGCATTGTTACCTTCACCAGATTTGAAAATTAGAACCAGGATCGCATCTGACCATGCTGGTGGTTGGAAATATGAACTATTCAATACGCCGTGAAAAAATAGTACATAAATGTGGCATAAGAAAATCCTTGTTTTCAATAAAATAATCATTCAGCAAACAGCCTAGACCTTGATTTTTGTCACTTTTAATTTCATGAATTGCATTTAAAATCTCATCAGCAGTGATATCTGCATCTAATTCCCCAAGAACACAGTCGTTATTAATCACTTCAGGTCTCTTGTTGCTGATCGGCACACTTGATACAAGTTCTTCGAAATATTAAAAAAAAGTCAGTAATGATTAAATCACATTTCCTCCGATTTTTGCCCCTGAATAATGAATACAATTTTCTTGGATTGTCTTGTTTTAGTTTACACAACATATAGCCTTCCTGTCGTTTGTAGATACGTTTGAGCTTACATTCCTAATTCTTATAAACCTTTTTAGCACCGTTCAAATCTATATGACTATTAAATGGTTTTTTTTTACAGTTAAAAGTGTGTAATCGTTTACAGTAATCAACATATAGCTCTTTACACTTCCGTTCAAACTAGGGTTTATCAATATTTATTCTCTGTATTTTGCAACATCGCTTTAATTTCTATTTTACCTTTGGCATTTGTTTGAAAAAAGGAGCTGTCACATTTGTTAAGCACTGAGTGAAATTATTTACGCACAAGCCCATACCATCCTGAGACAATATGTCCATGTTATCTATTGTTGAACTTAAATCACCAGCATTAAGTTGTAGGACTCTATAACATAAGTGCCTAAATTCATCATCATTCCATTTGAAAAATTGAGATTCGTCAGCATCAATTAAATTTGAATTTATTTAGATCATTGCATTGCATAGCATAGTTAGTTTTAAATCGAACATATAGGGGATCATGATCACTGTAAAATTACTTGTAATAAATTTTAAAACTTTTCCAATGTTATTTGACTCAGCTAACAAGTGAGAGGTTTAGCTAGCTATAAAACTAGGTTCAATCTATCATTTTATACATAGGAAAATGCCTGTTCCAACTCAGGGATATGACAGTTGTTATCCATTCGTTTGATGTGTTTGAGCTTTTGATTTTGCCATTTGATTAGGGAATTTTCCTCGCGAAATAAACAACAGGCTCATAAAGTACTTAACTACAAAAAGGCAAATTGGGACCAAAAAGAAAAAAACCTCACTGTCACTTATAAACATCTAAAACAAAATCATCATCAATTGAGTCTGTTAGAACTTTGGAACACATTCAAAACCAACGTCCAAAAATGTAAGCATATTCCAACAAAAAGCATTGGAAACAAATCAATACTACCTTTGGTAAATAACCAACTGAAAAAGATCATCAACAAGAAAAACAAACATAAAAAAAAGGAAAATCCCAAGTATAAAAAAACATATCACGAAATTAAAACACAAAGGCTCCAGAAAGAATGAGAAACTCGTTTTGGCGATATATAGAAAATATGATTTTGGTTTTGAAATAAAGAAGCCAAATCAACCATGCTTCAAAAATACACATACAAAACTCTATTCTTACATTAAAATCCAGAAAAATGAAAACAATGGCATAGCTCCTCTGCAAAGTGAGGGTAAACTGCACTCAAGTTCATCTTAGAAAGCAATTTCAGTCTTCTTTTACATCTGAAGCAAACTCTAACATTCCAGATAGTAAAACACCCGAAAATGGAACCTATAACAATATCTAGGGATGGTGTTAACAAATTTATCAAAAACATAAAACCCTAATGAAGCTACTGGTCCTTACACCATTGCAGGCTGAGTACTAAAACAAAACATTGAAATATGTACAGACATCATCACATTAATTTTGACTAGACCATTACAAACAGGCAAAGTACCATCTGACTGGAACCATGCAAACATCACACCTGTATTTAAAAAAGGACAAAAACACAACCCAGGCAATTATAAACCTTTATCCTTAACATGCAAAGCTTGCAAGTTACTAGAACACATCTTTGTAAGCAGCATGATGAACCATCTAGAAACCAATAACACACTATATGAATTACAACATGGATTTAGGGCAAAGCGTTCATGTGAGTCCCAAGTTATCTCCCTGATACATGAATTATCACAAAACAATGACAAGAACATACAAACAGATCTTATACTCATAGATTTTCATAAAGCTTTCGACAATGTACATGTACCACAAAAGATAACTCTAAAAAGGAAGGCATATCAGATCAAATCATAAACTGGGTTGAATCATTTCTCTCCAACAGAACACACACAGCCCTTTAGAAAATATGTCGTCTTCAACAATACCAGTCTCATCAGGTGTTCCACAGGGTACAGTACTAGAACCGATGGATACTATTCTTAATTTACATAAACGACCTCCCAGAATACAACCAACATAGAAAATCAGACACTTTGCAGATGACAGTATAATCTACCGACAAATAAAATCTCCAAACGACTGCATCAAGCTTCAAGTAGACAAAGAAGCTGCCATACAATGGAAAAAAAGATTAGCTTATGTCTTTCCATCCAGACAAATGTAACATCATGAACATAACAACAAAGTGAAATACAATCCATTTTTATAACATCATGTATGGACACATATTAAAAACAGTAAACCATGTAAAATACTTAGGTATCACCATTGCTGCGAACCTAAAATGGAACACCAACATCCAACAAACCGCCGCTAAAGTAAATAAATTCTTTCAGGTATGCTTCATCAGAAGAAATCTTAAAGTAAAATCACAAACAATTAAAGAGCATACCATACACTTACAAGACCAAAGTTAGAATACTGTTCACAGACATCACAATACTAGCAGTGTGCCTGAGATGTTAAACACCATGAATTGGCAAGCATTACAAGACAAAGAACAAGGCTTATAATGTTTCACAAAATTGTAAATGAAAATATTGCCATTCCATAGTAAAATTTATAACAGCAGAGTCACTCTACTATAAGATCCACCCATAAAGAATCTTACAGACAAATTCATTGTAATAAAAACAGCTACAAATTTTTTTTTTTGGTCAAACCATTAAAGACTGGAACTAAGTATCCTCTAATATTAATTAGTTCAAACGAAACAAAATCAACAAATCATGAAAACGGCTGCTGTGAAAAAAAAAATAAAAAATAGACCACATGTTTTTTCACTGCAAATGGAGAAAAAAATGAATGTTTGGTATTTATAGACTAACTTATGAGAAAGTAAGCTTTTATTATAACTAAATATCTGTAAATTGTAACACATGTACACCATCGCACACTAGTATAAGGACAGTTGCACTTCGGCGACGACCATCGCATTTCAGCATCACAATCATCACACTTCATCATCCTTATCGCACCCCCGAGTCCTACATATATTTATTTTTTCTTTAGTAAATTAACATCCTATAAAACATTACTGTTAAACACATATTTAGATTTACGATACTTCAACCTGTCGATACCTGTTTGCTGACAGGGCACAAGGTTATGTATTTCTCTGATGTCTTTAAATTAAATTCATTGGATATGAATGTGTAATCTATTTTAGTCTAATTTTCATGTACATTTTTTATTTAATTGTTGTAATTTGTTTTAAATAGCAGTCAATATTTCATGGTAATTGTAAGTAATCTCAAATCTGTATTAAGTGTCCTCTTGTTGTTAGGGATGAAGGATTGATAAACACCCAATGGAATTGTTTTATAAATTTAATGTCGAGGCTTTTTGTAGCCAATTATAAGGTTTTGCCGTTTTTCGTTGTTGAAGCCTATATTTGCTTACATTCACTTCATTGGAATTTTGGTAAATAGTTGTCGCATTAGCAACCATATCACATCTCCTTATTTGAATACACACAACGTTATACATGGTAAATTCCTGATGTATCTAGTTTTATAACATTGCATTTAGTATTGTATTATTTTTAATTTTAGTTTCTTGTGCATAGTTTAGAGTTTAGTATGCCGTTCATTATCACTGAACTGGTATATCTAATTGTTTAGGGGCCAGCTGAAGGACGCCTCCGTGTGCGAAATGTTTTCGCTGCATTGCGAACCTGCTTGTGACCTTCTGCTGTTGTCTGTTCTATGGTCGAGTTGTTGTCTCTTTGACGCATGTCCCATTTCCATTCTCAATTTTATTTACCATGTTTACAATCTCGTTTCAGTTGTTTCGTCATTAACCAAGTGTTAGATACTATGATGTTCAGTAAGGGATATAAGCCGATAACAGTCCATTCTGTAAAATATTGGACAGGTCTGAGGCCGCAGGCCGAAGACCTGTTCAATATTTTACAGAATGGACTGTTAGAGGCTTATATCTTACTTAAAACATTGTTTAACACGTCGATAAAAGTTAAAATAAAAGAAAAGCCAGCAAAGATTTATTTTCATCAAGTATGAAAATTGTTTTGTGAATAAACTTTCTTTACATTAAAATATATCCTACATGTTGGCCCCTTTAAACAATAACTAAACTTAATACAAATAGACAAAAAGAAAGTACAGCTGAAGGTAAACAACATGTATTGCTACATGAAGAATAACAGTAAGACACAGGGTATGTGTATCGTGATTTTTACGTGCGCAAGGACTACTCACATTTTCTGCTCATAGTGTCCGTGGATACCATTACATACGGTTTGTGTTTCAAAATGGATAAAGTGATGAAAGTATATTTTAAATGCAAAAACGAAGAAAAAGATGTCGTTGCATGTATTAGTGATTGTGTTGTTTCAAACTTTGGATTAAAATCAAATGTGTAATTGGAATCTATTCAGATACAGTATTCAGTGTGGATTACAAAGAGGATATAGACAAAGCAGCTAACAATGGTTAGTTTTATATATATTATATTTCAAAATGTAGTCCTCCTCTTTTAGTTTCTTGTTTCTTCTTGGGTTTTATTTTTACCAAGTGAATGAAAAAAGAAAAAGAATAGGATATGAAAACAGGTTCTTGTTGAACCATATCGAGTGCACCGCAGTCGATTTTATTACAAATACATATTAATTAATCTGAACAAATGAAGAAATAGCAACATGCAATCAGTTATATTCTTTTATTGGATTTTTCAAGAGACTGTACCCAAACGGTACCACCTGAATACACCCCCCCCCTTTTCTGTTTTTTTTTCTTTCTGCAAGGTCGTGTCGCTCTTTGTTTTCGTTTATTTGTTTATTGAGTCCTTTGTGTTTTATAAATGTTACCGAAATATATTCTTGTCTCGATCTTCTTTTGAAAAAAAAATCTCTCATAAAACGATCACTGCAAAAAAGTGCGAATCGGAAACACGATTGGTTTGTTTGACAGATAAAATGCGGTAATGTGTTCCTTTATTCTACTTTCCATATTCATCGTGGTTCATGAGCGAAGTGTAGCATTATATTTATATTTAAGCAATAATATCAGACTTAAACAAACAATATTTCTTAATCAAATTAGAAACTTGAATATTATTAAAACTATTATAGTCCCCTAGTTCATGAAGGAAGTTCAAAATTCGCACTTTCTACACAGGATAAGGTTTAGTTTGTTCATGGCCCTTGTATTGTAGCATGATCTATCAAATTAAAAAATAATTACTTCATTGCTTTATTCATTTTTAATTGTAGTTGAAACTGATGTTAGGAAGAATAAGAGCAACACCAGAGGTCAATTTTGATAGTCTAAAGACGGATGAGGATAACTCTTTTGAAAAAAGAAATAAATTCATAAAATCCAAAGAACAAGACTTTCAACGAGCATAATCAACTTATTGAATTAGTCTTAAAAGAGACAACCCCAAAACACGAGAAAATGGCTGTGATATTAGTATTGGATGTGTTAAAAATCAATTTGAAAGTGATTTCTTTTCCTCAAGAAACCGTTTTGATGAGTGACAAAGTTATTGTATTGGAAAGTGACTTTAATAAAATGTTTTTATTTAACTGTGATTTGTTCTTTGGTTGTATTTAATGTTTACAAGATGAAAACAATTGGGGTATTAATAGGTTTTTTATTTGAGTGATTTAACTATCATTTACCTGTAAGAATCAGTTATGCTACCTTTAGCTGTCCAATATTTTTAAGAAAGAGGAGGGCTATTCTTAAAAATATTGGACAGCTAAAGGTGACATAATGGTTTCTTACAGGTAAATGATAGTCCAATCACTGAAATAAAGAACAGGTAAAACAATAGAATGACGTCACAACAATGTTTTAATAACTAATACTGTAGTAATGGTCGCTGGGTTCACCAACATACTATCAAATCTACGTTAGCCATTTCGAAAACCTACAGATGTATTCATTATATATTAACAAAGAATCGCGAATAAAGAGTTAATATATACGAATATATTACCTTTAGTTTCACAGTCAAGAATGTTAACAATTCAAAAACGTTGATTGTTATATAGGTCAGATTGACATATTATCAAATCGGCTAAGAAACGGTGATTGAAAACATCTCTTTTCTATTCATGATAAACTTGATTCTTCAAACTTCTGATTTTTCGTAATTATTTGCATTTTAGATATCTTTTTTGCAACAAACCAATGCTTGTAAATGTATTTGTGTGATTATAGTATTGATGCCTTTGTTGTTATTTTTGGTAGATAACGAGCACCTTATCGGTGAGACTCTCATTGTGATTTCATTAAATTATATATCATGTTACTTATTTCTTACAATTATTGTTTTATGATTTCTCAAAACGAATAACGAATGGACCCAGGTATACATAGCCTTCCATTGTAGTAAAGTTGAAGCCAGTTTATGGACGGTTTCTGATATATGTTTCATGGTTGACCACCTATATGGTCCAATTGTGCTAGCCACAATCACGTCCTTTAACTGGCATTTTTATATCACGTTATGTGTCCTTTACTTGCAATGCGTAATAAGACACATTTTTTTTTCATATCAACTTCAGCACTTTTGGTTACATAGCTTCCTTGTAATTGAGCATGGGGAATAGTTGGGTAAAGCGTTGAAAATAAAAGGTCTTAATGTTGCTGTAAAATTGCAGAGAGTGTAATCTAAGATTCAGCAATACTTTGTTGTTATTTCAAATCCACATCTGATTGACAACACTAGTTGAATATATTTCATTACTAAAAAAATAGAAATCAACCCTTTAGAAAGATGCTTAATCGAACATCTTCATGATCTTCTTTATACGGAGTTTTGTGAAGTGTTTGTACCAAGTACTGAAAGAAGGACAGATTTGTGATTTTTAAAAATGTTATCCTTTGAGAATGATGTTACATGATATGTTTGTTTACAGTGGCTAGTTGTGTTGTTTATTTCATGCTCTTTAGTTGATATGAACCTAGCCATGCAGTCACAGGACTTCAAATATTTCAATCCTTTATGGGTTGATTTAAAATAAACAAATAAGTAAGCAATGAACGTGGTTGTTAAATTTGATTTGCTTTTTGTGCTTCTTTGTTAAATATTTTTTTTTTCTGATTGGAATTGTGACACGGTGATGGCTGCTGTACCCTTATTTTGACAATGTTACATATAACGTATGTTTTGTTCACACATAGTTGTAAATATAATGGAATTTGATGCGACTGTCATACAAGTGAGAGGTTTAGCGCTATAAAATCAGATTATATTTGCTACATTTGAAAAAGCCTGTATCAAGTCAGAAATATGACAGTTGATGTGTTTTATCATTTGATTTTGCCATTTGATAAGGTACTTTCCATTTTGAATATTTCCTTGGAGTTCAGTATTTTTGTGATTTAACTCTTTTTAGACACTGCAAATAAGGGTTTTTACATACGAAGAAAATATTAGTGGAGACTGAATCTGCTCAAACAATGACATATTTGTCATGCAAGGAGGTTGAATCATGCACAACTTTAGGTTATGGAATGTGTTAGAAACCCTTGTGCTCATATTACATCGTAGTTCTAGAATGCGCATCTGAATGCATGAATATTAACATTTATGCTTATATCGGGTAAAATGGACGTCCTTATTATTCGGAGTTTATCGCTAAAAATAACTAGATGGCGTCTTGTTGAAAATATGTACGAAATACTGATGCATTATTGTGAGTCCATGGATTGTTTTTAAGAAATAAATCCTCGAGGCTTGCATTGAATGTATTGTGATTTTACCATAGGTTTGCCCTTTATGGTAAATATGTCGCAAGGGGTAAAATATCAGCATAATTGGCCAACTCGTGGCAAAATTTATATTCATTCACGCACACATGAATTATTTTCATTCTAATTGGTCAGACTGCTCTAATTATGGATCGACGGGCTCTATGTGACGGAAAATGTTTATTATTTCCGTAATAGCACACACTATTAATATTGACGTAAACGAGGAAGAATATTGAATACGTCACATTCTTAAGGGGGTACATAACACCTAAGATAAGATAACTCTTACTCATAGTCCGATTCTTTGCTACGTTTTAAAATCATGTGCAATATGCAAGCTTTTAAAAGATCATGATCAGAATGTTTACATTATTGCTAAGAGCAGCCTGTACACCTATTGTTATTCATTTAATCTTTTAATCCATTTAAAGTTACTCATTTTCAAAAAATGAATCTTCAAAGAGACATAAAAGGGAAATTTCAGAGTGAAAAAAATTACCAAAAGAAAACCAGGACGTTAGAAAAGTAGGGAAACAGAAAGGAACATAACTGTTTTCATTTTTTACTTGCCAATGCCTAGGTCTTACATTAAATAAAATAAAGTACAAAATGTCAAAATTCTAAGGATGATACCATTTGATTTTATGGGGGGAGGGTTAGAATTAAAAATGTTGTCCTGCACTTTTTTAATCATTGGAAAAAGGGGGAATTGCACCAGGATATTTTTTTTAAGCTCGGCCTCGGGATTTCGGTATAAGGGAATTCTTTTTTCGAACTTCGGAATAGCGGGATTTAAATTTATTTAAAATTGGGATTTCGTGTTTTTAGCCCGGGATTTCGGGATCAGGACCCATTCTACCTACCCGGCTCCCCCATCTGACATCATTTCTTGAATTTGAATTTTTCATTCTTTAGGGACCTGCAATTTTCATTAGTTTATCCTGAAATTGTTTACATAGATTGTAATCTGCTTGTTATGCCAAATTACTGTTGCTGTTTTTGTTTGCTCCAATGCTTGTCTTGCCTTTCCTCAAATTTCATCCAAGCCTCTGACTATACAATGCTTTCAGCCTTTTGTTATGTTTGTGTATCTTTCCGATTTTTTTTTTTTATCAACTAAAAAAGTTCTATGCAATTTTGAAATAAATATAAAAAAGAAAGTGTGGTGTTATACTGCAAGTGACAAGTGATTTTTTTTTCTTCTCAAGTCTCAATTCAAGATTATTACAGAATAGAATAATCGTTCTCTATAATAACAAGGGGCCCAAAAAATAATGTGAAACTTGTAACTGCCATGCTTTTAACTAAAAACCAGTTTTATCTTATTTTCATAACCTCTGCAGAAATACTAAAAAAGTTATATGTTTAACGAACTTGATTTCACAGTCAGCTCTTTTTCATCTCTCATGAGCCGTCATTCTTTGCACGAATAGTTGTGTTCTTAAGTTTTGAATTGTATATTTTTGTATTTTTGAATCTGTAGACCAATAAATTGAAAATCTTGCTCATGTAAAGCATCTTCCAACTTTAAAGCTTTTCCCTATGTATCATAGGTTTTTTTGACGTGTCAAATCAAAAATCAGTTGCATCCTTTTTTTGCCCCTGCAACTGAATGTCAAGGAGGGTGGTATTGTTTTACCCCTGTCCGTCTGTCCTTCCGTCCGTCCCATTATTGGTATATATTTGGCATATACTGATATAACTCCTTCTACCATTCTACTGTTTGATTACTAGGAAATTTTCCCCTTGCTGTCTTTTGAGTAGTTAAGTACGTACAGTGCGCGCTTCAATAGAAACTATTCCTTTTTCAAACAATTTTATGAGACTACATGTCCATTATGTATTCTGTGTTCGTGGAATGGATTGACATGTCATAAAATGTGTCTATATTGTTGTATGGTCGATTATATAATTAAAGCTTGTGTAATATGATTTTTTTAAAATAAATATGAATTCATAACTACATAAAAGTCATGGCCCGTACCAGTGTTTCTTACAAAAAAAACACAATTATCATCATCGGGGTCAACCTTCAAGGTCACATGAAGGTCACAATTTTAAGGCGGCACACTACCTCATGATGATACATCCACATGCCAAAGATGTAAGACCTAGGTCAAGGGCGAGGAAGTTATGGCCTTCATGGTTGTGTTTTTTATGAAAAAAACAATATAAAGTTGACCTTGAGGTCACATTTGAAGGTCACAATAAGGTCATCATGATGCAAGACACTTAACCCCGTGATGATACATCCACATGCCAAATATCTAAGGCCTAGTTCAAAAGACGAAAAAAAATATGGCCATTATGTACTTTTTGAATAGATTTTGCCCTTATTTAATGAACCAATTTGAGGGTGGGGGATACTTTAAACTTAAATAACAAAAAATCTAACGGTTAAATTTTTAAAAAAAATTGTAAGAACAACCTACTAGTATAGCACTCCAAATGCTTAGTTTTTTGAAAAAATTAAACGACACATTTTTTTTCCAAAAAAAAATTCTTCTTCAAATACTAGAAGCACAGCATTCACTTTTCGGGGCTAATTTTGACACCCCCTACTAAATTTCAGGCAAAATTTTAAATCTAGAATAAAAGACTTGCAAGAAAAGGGTATCAGTGAACTAATATTTACCTCAGCTATCATTATTAGCTATGCTATTGTCAATTTAGGATTAAGTTTTAAAAATTTTAACATATTTAACCCCATATCCATATTTCAGAAACTTCCAATTTTGGCTGATTCTAGTATGTAAAAGATGCTATATTTGAGTTGCCAAATTTTTTAAACCTATGGTTCAAATCTTTTAAAATTTTTACAAGATGTTTAGGTTGGCCTAGTTTATCAATGAAAAAAAAATAAGAAAAATTAAACGACAGGAATTTTTTGGGGTATAGTGTTGGGTACCCCCTTAAACAATATACAAAATTATTTTAAAGATAAGAAAGATGTGGCTAAATTCAATTGACTACCCTACTTTCATTTGAGAAGGTATAGACATTTTACAAATTCTTACCATCGTTTGTTTATTTTTTAATTTTTTGTCAGCTTTCAGGTTCCCATTCGTGCATTTTCCCGTAAAATCCTTACATTCTTATGTCATGGTTAAATTACAGTTTGAAGGTTCCACTAAAGTCAAAATATAGGACACTGTATTTTTCAGCCTTTAAAGAATAAAGTCCTAAACTATGGAACATATGTGCATCTCAACATACTGAACATTTACACACTGTGTAAATTGTAAATAAACTTGAAATTGTTATGATGTGGCCAAACAGTTGTTGGGGTTATCATTCAATTTTCCAAAACATTTGGAGGCCTGGAGAATTTCGGATGTTGTAACCCTCTTTTTTAGGCGATCAATGGATTTTAACGGGACCTATGGTTGTAATCCCCGTCCCCTTATCCTGACTTGGACACCCATTTTGAAAATTTCCTGGAGCCGCTTCTGGTAACTGAGACATCCTCAGTTTCTTTAAAGTCATCAACATGGCTTTCATAACTGCTAGAAAAAGTTGTCCGAGAATTTTGAATTCGATTTGATGTAATGAGAATTTAAATGACATATAGTTTACAAGTGTGAAAAAATATTATGTACAGGTATTTACACTAGGTGTATAGATTGAACAAATTGTATGTGAAACCTGTGTACATAACATTAAACTAATTGTAAACATGTTTAATGAACATGGCGTTTTGTGTGAACGCGGCATTCAAATGATTTAAATAAACATTAACTTTGACAGCTAGTGTCTCTTTAAAAACCTGGAACATGTATTAACAATGACAAAAACACAAAATGTATTACAAATAAGACCGTATTATAGAATGCTTTCTGTTGATAAGAAAGCATATATTTAAAATCGGTTGCTATTAACCATAGAAAAATTTTCTACATCAACATCATTGAAAGAACAGGAAGTCATGATTAAATGCAATGCCGGAAAAAAATAAAAATCGAATTGATATAAAGTGAATCCGTTCAACGTCAGTATAAGTCAACCCACTATCACTAAGGCCGTGTTCACATTGACCTAAACTTCGTGTTGTGTAAGTGTAACTCACACGTCAACTAAACTTAATTACGTTCCCTTTGATAAAGCTCAATGTTTACACGAAGTGTAAATCATGTTTAGTTTACATACAGTCGATAGTCAATGTAGGCCTTATGTAGGTTAGTGTACATAAAACTGGGCATTTAGAACATTAATTTTACCATGTATATTTTAGGAAGAAACGATTTTTAAATAAAATTGATATTTATAACAATTATTAATAAAGTTCTTTACAGTAATATTTGTCAAAACTTTGACTTAAATATATTAATTTGTTATAGAAAAAAAAACTTTAGGTAGCTTTATTAGCCCCTTATCAAGACTAAAAGAATCCTGATCATCATTGCCAAACACATAATTTATTTGACAAGGTCTTCCCGAATCGACTGGACGTACACGGAAATATTTGCCACTGGTCTTTACTTAAACAACGATTCACTCATAAATGCATTTATATACATGTGTTAGGTAAATTGTATTGTTTGTCTGGTATCTCAGATCCATTAAAATATACTCAGAAATCAAAACAATATCCCCTCCCATTGCTAAATACTCCTTAGAGAAAAATACCATTCTAACCAAACAGAAACGATAGAAATGTAGTGATCCTTAACACCTCAATTCCTTTTTATTCGTCTGTAAGCACGCTGCTGCGGCTTACTTTTTCTAATGCATAATCAAGCATCTATAGTATCTTTAAACTACTGCAAAACATCAAAATAGCTTTCATAAAGGAGCAACCACTTAAATTAAAAAAAGGGGTGGTTATATGTTTTATTCTGATCTAGTCAGAATATGTTTCGCGCGAACGTTTTTATTCAGTTTTTTCGATGCTAGCAATCATTTTTTTTTTAATATTTAACATTATAATGATTGGAGAAGCTCTAGATTCAGATTTTTTTTTCATCTGTATGACCAGAATATAATTTTTTTTTATCTAATTGGGGGTCATAATATCATAGTTTTCAAGGGAAAATTCCTTCCCCCCATTTTTTTTAAGTCAAATGGTCGTTCCCGGACTGCTAGAAAAGTTGCCGAAAAATTTGCATTCAGTTCTACGTAATGAACATTTAAATGACATATAGTTTAAAAGTGTGAACAAATCTTATGTACAGGTAACTAAACAAGGTTTAAAGATGTGAACAAATTCAATGTGAAACCAGTGTACATTAAATTAACATGTTTACTGTACATGTCGTTTTGTGTGAACACGGCCAAAGTCTACCAAGAAAATTAAGAAGACCGATTTAAAATACAAGTCCTTTAACTGTTATCTTCATAAACATTTTCACCGTTAAATTTTGGATACGAAATAAAAAAAATAACTTGAGTTGAATTGTCCACCAACATTTTGGCTTTCAAATTTATAACTAACTGAAAAATGACCAGGAACACAATGCCAAGTTATTATCATGAAGATAAAGGAATACTTGTGACGCAATCATTTACGAATTCAAAATGATTATTATCTTAGTAAAAAAATATAAATTTAACATGAACATAGATACATGTGTGGTATGAGCATTTTTATTCAGAGAAAGCCCATGATCTCGAAAAGTTTTAACTATAGAAAGTGGTAAGGTAGATAAGCAATTTTATACAATTGTGAAACGATAAGTTCAAATAGAAAAATTATCTTATGGCTTTACAGTGATTTGCCTCGTGTCGTTTGTTTTATATTACTTGTTTTTGGGCTTTGTATACGTACCTATCCGTTAAATTAACCAAAGTGCAACTCGCGTTACACTCAGTTCTTGAAAATATGTAATACTGTTACATGACTGTCCAAGGTTATAAAAATGTTCGACGTCACGAGCCTGTACATGTAGATCTGTGGTTGTCGTTGATTTATGGTTGGCATGGTTGTTTTTGTCGTAAAATACAGATGTACAAATGTAATGTTATAAATTTTCAAATTTCATTCGTTTCATTTTTTTATGTGGGGCCTTTACATATAGTCAATTACGGTATGGGTTTTTCTCGTTGTTGAAGGCCGTACAGTTCCCTGTAGTATTGCTAACATCCACTTTATTTTAATTTCGGTGGAAGGTTGTCTCAGTGGCAATAATACCACATCTTTTCTTTTTTATATAAGATATATTTAAATTTGTTTATCGTGTTTAAAAGTATCAGGATTATAATTTAATATACCAGACGGGCGCCTCGTCTACATAAGACTCACCAGTGACGCTAATATCAAAATATTTATAAGGGTAAACAAATACAAAGTTGAATTCAACTTTATTTGAACTCTTGTGAATTGTTGTCTTTATTAAGAATCATACCACACACCCTTTTATTATACTTCATGTAAGCTAATACGAGGGTGGTAATTTACTCTATCACATGGCTAAGCGGGTGACCATTTGTTTGAATGGCACCCTCTCGTCTAGACCAATCAAAAATCAATAATTCAATAGACAATGAACTGAATTACATCAAGTTATTAAAAGTTATTAAATAAAGGCAACAGTAGTATACCGCTTTTCAAAACTCATAAATCCATGGACAAAAAACAAAATCGGGGTAACACACTAAACCCGAGTTCTACATTTTGGCTTCGATTCTATTATTTGACTGTGAAAAAAGACATTCTGCTTCACTTCTGTTGATTTCTCTAATACCCATAACGTTGTTATGTACGTGACGTTATAGAAAATACTTTTAAATAACACTCATCAGTAAATGGCAATAATGATTCGCTTCGCCACAATTGACAATGTTTTCTCGGGGTAACAACCTGCTCTATCGCCCTCTGAGCTATGTGTTGTAGTTATATAATGTTTATATTTAGTAGGAAATATTTTGATTTTGATTCGATGACAGCGTTTAACTTAGTTGAAATTTCGTTAAACGATAACGATTCTTTGACAAAAAAAATAGTTCTTTTTAATTCACTGTAGCATGTGTAGTAAGGTAACTTTTAAGAAGCTTGCAAAAGGTTTATTAATAACCCAAACATTTGAGGAAATATAGATAAAACCTTTGTGGGGCGCTTATACCATATCGCACACCTCGCTTTATGTTATATGTGTATTTTTTCACCAAGGCATTTGCACACTTTTCATTGATGGACAACACATTTAAATGAAATCAAATGTTAAGCAATAGAAAACTATGCAAGTGATATATCATTCACTTTATAAACAATTTCAATGATCTAAATTATTAAAGTTGCTAAGAAATGAAATTCTTCATTATTTGTTATTTGACGATTTATTTAATACATTTTGTTAAATAACTTGATGATCTTGAATATGCAACGAAACAATAACGAATAGTTTGAAAAATTTGATAAAATTCAGTATTCAAGATTTATATATATAAAAAAAAGAATTTCCTACAATACAGGACATTCATGTCATCAATCAATTTTGTTTAACATATTATTTTTATGATTCAATTTCCGTTATTCTGCGTAAATGTCATATCGGTTATTGAATGTAAAACAATAACATGTATTGATTACTTTCAAATGTAAATATCAGCACATCAATGTTTAATCTGCAGATCTGCGGAAGATTAGAATCTAAAGTTGTAACACAGTATATGATATATTATGCATCATGATGGAATTGATTGCAGCTTAAGTAGATATATATCGTAAAGGATCGTAAAATTTAGTCACAGAAATATTTTTATATATATATTTCACGGCAATTTTTCAGTATGATCGAAAACTTACAACATATACAACATTGAATCGAAAATTTGGGCATCTTGTGTTGTTTTAGGCATCATCAATGTTGCATGGAGATTTTCGTTCATGCATTTTGCTTTTCCTTCATCATAACTGACGACATCATCGGTGATTTTATAGCATTTTGATTCAAATAGATTCCAATTATTGTTTGGACAGAGGAGTGTACCTAAATATTACAAAATAAAGCATAATGTAGTGCATACATTCTTAAAACATATTAGTGTTTACGTGTTGGAAAAAAATGAAATGAGTTTCAAAATCACTGTATTTAAATCTGATTTTGTTGATATACACGACTACATTAAAAGACTTGACGATGAAACTTGAGTATTAACAAACAATAGTCAACAAGACAAGTAAGTTCAACAAAACTATAAGTTCAACGAAGCAGTTAACCACGTGCTCATTAGGACAGACAGGAATAATATGATTCAAACTGTCATATAACAATATAAAACAATAGCATTTATCATTAAAATACCCATATGTAAATAAATACCATAAACAAATTTAATCATGGTAAACACACACTAAAACACACTCAAGTGACACTTCAGCAAATCACATAATCTAAAAATTCAGAAAATATGTATTTATGATTGTTTTTCTAACAAAAGAACACACTTTACACAATATTTTATCCAAATAAAACATAAAAGTTACACATGTGGCTTAAAAAGGGTTGCACAGACTTATATGCCATCATAGTTAGAATCATCAAAATGTGAATTCATTGCGCTAGCTTTCACGTATAAAAATAAATCGACGATTGGATACACATTCACAACGCACTAAAAATCGAGTTAGCTTCTATGTACAATATTTACATTTTAGAAATAGTGAAAGTTCAATGATCAGTTAATATTTGTTTAAAAAGACCTCCAAACAAAAAGAATTATTAATATTCCCGAGCCCGAAGGAAGGTTGGAATATCTTTTTTAATGATCAATGCTTTAGAATTTTAGAATAGGGACGTATGACTAGAACGCTCTTTTTACCCCGGGTTGTCACCCCTTTAAAAATGCTAGTATCCGTCCTTGTGTACCATCATTTATTAGTCTTCAACAATCAAAATATTAATGTCAATATTAACTTATCATTGAACATTTACTTGATTTATAAATCGTCAAAAACGTAAACAAATTACACAAAAAGCACTTGAATTGCTTATTCCCCTGAATTGGACGAGTCGAAATATGTTCAACTTATAAGATAGTTAAACAGTACTCCTAAAAAATGTCTACACTACGTTACAAACGAATGCGAAATAGCAAGTGTACGCTGTCTGTTCAATCCAATAAATTCATAGATCTTGTTTTGGTTTTTTTTTACTATTACAAGTATGCATACAAACTCTAATTACTTTAAATGTATGTTTCACTATAATACGTTATTCTGATTGACTAACTGTACATCACGTGTTATTCCTTAAGCAGTTGTATCACACAATAAAACTTCTCATTCATAATGACACGAGGTCCCACAATAAAGTGCACAGGTAAATGAAATAAAAACTTGATAAAAGGCGTGTTTTCATGATCCTATAGGTAAAAATGTAATTATAAGTATTGAATGCTTTTTTTTGTAACTTTATAGGGTTGTAAAAGCGTTGACCGTGCGCACATTTTTAGTATGAAGCGCTTCCGCGCTTCATACAAAATGTACTTCTGTCAACGCTTTTACACCCCAATAAATTTACAAAAAAGAGCATTCAATTCTTAAATGAATACAATCGTATTAAATTAAGTTTCACTGGCCCAAGCAAAACGTGTTCATGTGAGATATTTGATCAAATCAATGTATTATATGAAATCAAACGTTTTTATTTTAGTCGTACGTTATTCCCTTTTCATGTCTAAATCAAACAAAAACACGTTTCGTAGTTTTTATTTTGCCGGACAAAAATCAAATGTTATAAATCGTATTTAAACAGTAGACAAGAACCATAGTCACTGGGGTGAAGCTGATGACCGTAACTGCATTCACGGTCATCCCAAGATGTCGGATGAAAAATTAGGTCAGTTTCTGTATTGTCTGTTAAAGTGTTTCTATATCATTTTCTTTACAAATCATACATTGAAACGACGTAAATTTATAAAAGAATCACTCGGAAATCACAAATTACTACCGAGAAATGTGCATGAAATGGGAAATTCGATTTGAAAAATCGTTAAGATGACCGTAAATCATAATCAAAATATTTTCAAGATGACCGTAACATATAACAAGGATGACATTGATTGGTAAAAAGATGACCGTAACTAGTAAAGGATGACCGTAATTTGTAAAGGCTTACTGTAATTTATAAAGGACGACCGTCAATTCTAAGAAATATCCGTACTTGTATTTTTTTTTTTTATTTTTTTTTGATAATATACTAGTAAATTGCATATTTCTCGTAAACAATGAAATATTCATTGATAACGACGTTGAAATTTTCGTAGCTGTTTGTTAGAGACGGCGATAAATGTTTAGTGTAATGTTTACTATAGCAACAAAATTTTTAAAAGTTATTAAAAACAAATAAAACGACAATTTTCTTCTCAATTACGAAGTGTTTAATTTAAAAACACCATTTGCATAAGTTTACAATGTATCTATTATATAGTAATGCAGAACAATAAGATATCAAGTCGACGACATGGGTACTATAAGTTGGATGTAGAAAATGCATAACCTCCGATTTTTTTTTACCACGGAGGGACAACATATCAATCTATTAGTTCAGAAATTTTCGCGTCTGCCCTTCCATTATGTGAATCAAGAAAAAAAAGGTAACGGTTGTATCGAAAAGAGAAAATCGAGTGCACCTTTTTATGTTAGGGCGTGTTTGAGGTGTATATTTTGTCTTTAAAACGTACAAAGCAAGAGTATTTGATATAGCATCTCGCTTCAGATTCTATAATTTTAATATATCAAAGCTACAGGTTGACTTTATAACGTAAAAAAATGACAGTACGAAAAGATAAAATATATGGGTCCAGTGAAATACCTAACTTATGAATCACAAAAACAGAGTAGGTGTGTTCAAATAGCTATTTTTTTCTAAAAGTACTTGACGACAGTCTTTTAATTTGGATGATGAAAAAGACCCGATTATTCAATAGTTTTAAGGCAGCAACCATATGATTTTCTTGGGGGTGGGGGGGGGGGGGCTATGGATTTTTTTGGGAAAAAAGTTTGCTTCCAGTTTTTGGAGAAAAAAAATAATTTGTTTTTAGTGGCAGCTGAGGGTGAAACAAACAATTTTTTTTCTCAGAGTGTTTCACCCTCAGCTGCCACTATTTGTTATGCTAAAATTGAAAGAAAACAATTATTTTCGACTTATCGTGAAAAAAAAAAGTTTGTCCGAAAAAAATATCCATAGACCCCCGGAAAATCAAATGGTTGCTGCCTAAGTTGAATCAATACAAACAAGATCATTAACTGATACTCATTAGATAGTAGATACATTTGTCTTTTAAAATACAACTGACATATAAGGATCGTAATGGTGTTGTGTGGATAAATTTATCGGTTTTTAAGAGCAAAATTGGCAGCGTGTCATCCCTACAATGGCTTCCATTTCTACGATTGTGAAAATGAACTGCCTGACGTAATGGGGAGATAATTTTGACGAAGTAGAATCCTGACTGTATGAATAACATTTCTGTATATATACAAATTGACAACATTACAATATTTTCTGTTATTTTATTTGCACGACAAAATGGAAGACGATATAATATCAATGGGTGTACATGCATTGGCATTTTTAAAAATGTGTATCTATTATATGTCATTAAAAGGTATCCCAGCAATAAAAACATATCTTTTGTCTTGTAGTTGGAGGCTATGCACCGCATTTTTTCAATTATACTTGTAAGGTGTCATTTTATCGCGCGTTTGTTGCATGGTTTCCCCACTTCTTCATGTGCATGTCTTGTTGCAAATTAATTTTAAAAATTCAACCCTCTACTGTAAAAAAGATACATATGGTGAACTATGCATTTGAAGCACATCTAAGTTTCTTCTACTTATAGGATAAAACTCTCATATTAAGGTAGCACAATACAAAGATTTTATAACTCCAACTCCCAAGTTTCAAAATGCTGTAACTTTCTTAATAATGCTTGAAAATGTATAAAAGTGGTAGTTTTGGATAGCAAACTGATTACTCTTTCAAATTAATGCCATGTTAGTATTATGCAACAATTATGTAACCAATTATAATGTTAACTGTGTCTAAAACATTTTTCAGCAAATTTCCACTTTCAAATGAAATTAGCTTCTGCATAGGTATCCCTAGAGGGTTGATTTTATTATATGTTGTTCCTATGGCTATTATCTACAAAAGGGTGTCTCAGATTTCAGATAGAATGTATAGAACAAATTTTACACCTAATTAAAAATTATCTCTTATATGTGGTTAGGATGTTTACACTAATTAGAGATTTGATTTATGAGAGAATGGAATACCATAGAGACAATCTGAGACACCCTTTTGAAGCCCTTGATGTGTTGATTAAGATTTCGTTAAAATTTTCTGTATAGTTAAAGAGATGATAGAGCTAAATTCATTCAAGTGAACTTAACCAGATTTTGCCACTAATTACATAATAATTGATTACATAATGATTGCATAATAAAAATATTGCATTATTTAAAAGATATCTTTTATCTATCTACATATACCTCTTTTATTATTTTCTATGCATTCATAAGAAAGTTACAGCATTTCAAAGGTTAGTGATTGGAAGTAAAAAAATCTTTGTATTGTGCTACCTTAATACGTTTATACTAACACGATTAACTTCATTGTATACAAAAAGGTAGTTATATAAATACGGATATTTCTTAGAAATGACGGTCATCCTTTAAAAGTTACGGTCATCATTTACAAATTACGGTCATCTTAAAACCAATTATGGTCACCTTTAATTTGTTATTAATCGCTGATTCTGTTACGGTCATCTCGATTGTGATTTACGGTCATCTGAGCGATTTTTTCAAATCGAAATTCCTGTTTCATGCAAATTTCTCAGTAGTAATTAGTGATTTCCGTGTGAATCTTTTATAAATTTACATCGTTGAAATGTATTATTTGTAAAGAAAATGATATAGAAACACTTTAACAGACAATACAGATACTGACCTAATTTTTCATCCGACATCTTGGGATGACCGTGAATGCAGTTACGGTCATCAGCTTCACCCCAGTGATAGTAAAACATGTTTAAAACTTTGTATAAGCAGTCAGTTGTGAAATAAATAAAAGAGAAAATAAAAGAGGAAATAAAAGAGAAAAAGAAAACACAAAATAAAACATAAAAATTTAAATGAAAATTGGTCATATTAATAGCATTTTACAAGATCTTGTCTTAGTGTGATAAGCAGTAGTACATGGAATTAGTTGTGAAGTTGATTGAATATTGGCTTTACGTCCAGTAGCAAATATTTTATGCAAACAATAGGTACAAGAGCTTTTAATTTGGCGAGAGCGTTGATCCATGAAATTTACTCTGAGGTCGATCATCGATGTTTACGTGTTGTTTACAGTATAATTTCACGCATCACATTTAAAATAGATACTTTTAGCTCGTTTTAGTAATTGTGAAATTCTGTGAAACTGTATTGTTTATTGTACTTGAGATTTTAGTATGATATTCTGTACTATCGCTGTCCTGGGTGGTCTCGTGTGAGGGTGTTTGCCTTGAGAGCGGGGAATCATTTGTTCGAAACCCCACCAGGTAAAACATAGACGTTAAAATCGGCATTTGCTAAGTTAACGCTAAACATGTGGCACCACGAAGTAAGAGCACAAGCTAGTCGGTTCAGAGTCGGAAATGTGTCCGGGTAAGCTGACTTTTTTTCCTGCGAACTCATATCTTGTAAACTTGCACGCAAAACAAAACAAATCAGCGTGTTTAACTTAGACTAGTAAAAAACGGGGTTAATTCTTGTATTATATTAACATATTATCGTCCTGAATATTCATTTTATGTGCCGCATGTCGTCATCCATTATCATCATTTATTTTACCGTTATATTTTACAGGGAAGTATGTTTCGTCTACTGGTTTATATTATAACTTTTCAATGCCAGGTTCAGTAAGAAGTTCACGCTATCTTTGCATTACAAACATTAGATGGAAATACGATCTACACACGAGTTGAATGATTGAAATGTGTAAGCAACAAGAAAGGTAAGCTTAATCTTTTTGATTAAGTCGCATGGCTGAATTTTTTTTCGACCTTTGCAAGATCAATGTAAGACGGAAAAAGATAACAAACCGACATCAAGACAATATCTAAACCAAATAAATGAAACGCCCAAAATCCCTTCTATTAGTTTTGCTGAAAAGGTTACCCCTGATGTGTACTACGACAACGTTTTTTTTTTAAATGTTAAATAAAAAATAATGCAAAGAGAAAAAAGATGGAAAAAATGCTAAGATTTACGCCTAAAAATTTAAATGCAAATAAAATTGAAATACAATTTGTTTGAGACAATTATCTAATGAAAACAACATTATTATACATCACCAAATGAAGCTGAATTATTTATTTCTCCTTATGTCTATTGACAAATATGTCATGCAATTTCACGACGATCAACATCGTACGGTTCAGAACATGTTAGTTTTCCCACTTAAATACTGTGTGGTTACTGAGCGGAGATAAACAACCAAAAGCACTTTGAATAAATTATTTCTAAAATTAAATATTATCATGGTACATGTTTTTCCCCGATCCTATTTCTAACTTCCTGATTTTACGGGACCGTATCTAATTATTCTTACCCGATTAATTTTAAGTAAATAAATTAATATGCAAATTAAAGACTTACACCGGGTAAATAATAAGTCCGAGGTACAATAAGTAGACAATAGAAATCCTTTGTGAAATGGGATCTTACCGGATATCTCATATAGTTCTTTTGCGTTAAATAACAATGAAAAATGCACGAGCAGCTTAATCTCATTAAGAGGAGTTTCTAGTTTGTTGTAATGATCCGTCTCTATCCCTTCTGGTAATTTGTCATTTTTAAAGTAGATAAAATACGCCTATGTGGTCAATCAGTGAGAAAAATATCAAATATGAACTTTACTTTTTCATTTTTTTCAGAAAGCAATCTTTAATAAAAAAAAAAAGTTTTTGATTTTCAACCTATCAAATTATTTCACATTAATATCATGAACTTATTGTATTATTTGTATTGTTTAAATTTGCTAAGGATTCGACTTATAAGGTACAGAAAAATTAAGTTTGGTCAAATATACAGTTTTAAGCAATTTGTTAAATTTTAAACAATACTAGAGCATATATGTTATATATTAAATATCTTATGGAATACATTAGTCGACCGACTTTTTTCAGTGCGTCAGTTTTATATGGTATTGTTTTTACTTTTGATAAAAACGACATTTTTTTTTAACCATCATGTATATATTCAATATAAACAAAGTGCATACAGTTTTATACTTCACATAGAAGCTACAGAAACATTCACTAAATAAGAAATGTTTTAAAATAGGCCAAGTGCAATTGTTCTTAAATTAGGATTGTGCTCCGTAGTATAAACCAAACTAACGAATTTTCAAAGAGTTGTTTTAGGCCGTTGACTCATTTGAATTCGATATAATAAAAAAGCTTTACCAGTGTACACATACTAGTGTTTTTATGCTCAACATTTTGGAATTTGGGGTTTTCAATGCTCTTCAACTTTGTACTTGTTTTGGCTTAATAATTATTTTTATCTGAGCGTCACTGATGAGTCTTATGTAGACGAAACGCGCGTCTGGCGTATTAAATTATAATCCTGGTACCTTTGATATCTTTTTACTACTTTCGTGAAGTATGTCATAAAATGAAAATCAAAGCTATCCTTAGATAGTCTTACATGAACATGTGCATGTACCCATGATGACTGTCATAAGTGAAAATATGTCCCCTTATCTTGAATAATAATGATAATTATGACAAGAGAACAAAAATAGAAATAAATATGAAAATAAATATATAAGGTATGTAATTGAACATTATACGGGAAATATAATATACATTTATTATACAAGTTCATGAGTAAAAATGAGTCCTAAATTTACGCCGAAGGCAATTACAATTTAATTGATGAAGTGAAAAAGAACATGTTTTTCTTTTTATCAGACTGAGCAACACAAATATTATTTCTATAATGATAAACATGAAATTGTTTATAGACTGACGAAATTAAAATTTGAGTTGATAATCATAATATCATCATAAATCATGTCACGTAGTGTCTTAAGAAAACGATCAAAGTCATAACATATCGTTACCTAGGACACTTTCGAAAAAAAATAAATGTACGACTACGAAATGTCCTCAGACTGTCAAAAGAGATGTATTAGTCGAAAACCATATTTGGAAAACTAGGTCAATTGAAATACTCCTTTCCCCAACTATTCTTTATTTCTACTCGATTTATAATCAAATATAGAATTAAATTTGATAGTTCAACTCATTAGTATTTATTTTTCGATTAAATAATGACTTTTCCATCCTATGTATTGTCGATATGCTGTTCTTATAAATCAGTCAGCTATACCATTTTTATTACAAAAATTTCAATTTATTTTGAATTGTTGGAATTGTACTATTACATACAATGACGTTTACTGGCGTATTAAATTATATTCCTGGTACCTTTGATAACTATTTACTGTTTCCTTTTTTTTCAATACAAAACTGTCTAGCACAATTGAATATTCTCATATGCGAAAATTATAAGTGCATACCCTACCTTTCACAAGCCCTTGTCCAACAAGGCTCCATAGTAACAGTTCATGCAACATACTCAATACACTGTTGCTATTTTACGGTCAAACGATGGTGTTTTTCCTTTTAAAGTCAAGTAAAGGCGGAGTAACCTTGCCGATCATGAATAATCATTATTGGTAATATATACATTTTGTCCTTCAAATAGTCAGTAGATAAATCTTTTTCAAAACACGTGATTTCAAACCATCCCTGCGTTCTTTCTGAAATTAAATGTTTGCAATTGGTGGAAAAACAGTGAATACAATATTGTATGCATTTCGTTTAACATTGGTTTAGATCGATTCGAGCATCTCAATTGAGGAAAACCGGCTACATCAAGACGATAATGACAACTTGGGAAGGGAGTTCAAGACAATCTGATGGAATCTACCAAATTCTGTACGTTTTCAACTGATTTCTAATACGACTGATTCTTCTGTCTAATTCGTATGACCGAGAATAAAATTCATTATATATGCTAGACCTGCGTTGCAATTAGCAAATATATGCACTTAGTAAGCAGTGTGAAAAATTGCACCCAGTGTGTTCATATAAAGTTGTATTTAGTCATTTAAATTGCTATTCCCTCCTTAGTTGCAGTAGATATAGTATACACATTCATTTTGTTTTTATTTTGGTTGATCCGCTATGACGTTTGTCACTTTTGATATTCCCTATTCGTTACAGGAATTTGGAACGAGTTTTGAACATACATGTTTGCACAAAACAAATAAAATAACTAACGATTTTTCTTTATTCAAGATTCAGTTTTTTAAGGTCTCACCACATGCAACAAACATTCGCATCAAGATTCACATCTATTCAGCAGTATACTGCAAGCGAAATATATGTATGTGTTGATGCTATGAAATACCGTTTTAACTTATTGAAATGGAATGCCAAGTTTCGGCAACAATATTAGAAATATTGTGATGTTTTAATGAATAAAGACATTATTAACAACTAAAATAAGTAACTGTAAATGTCAATTATTGTCTTCCTCGACCAATTTTCCCGTAAATTGTGTAAATTAAGAGAAATGTAGATAACTAATGTTCTACTGTCGTAAAACGATACGAAAGGGACAAATCAAGGCAACACACAAAACCTGAGGGTATCGCATAAACAGTAAAAGAAGCAAGACCGGCCGAATAAATCGACAGGGTAAGTACTGCCTGCATCACCCGTCATACCAATGCATGCTCAATCAAAATATCACACTTTGGAAAAGACACAAAGTTTAAAAAAATAGAAAAAAAAAATTCCGAAGCAGTTAAAACTCTTTACTCTTTTTTTTTTCTTTCCATTTCTCGATTAATTTTCGAATGCCTCGTTATCGTACAATGTCATTGTTCTAACAGATTTTCGTATTTGATAATACTAATATTTTAGTATTTAAAAAAAACAAACTTATGATACACAGACGTAAAATAAATTAGTATATTTATTTCAATTTGTACAAATCAATGACTAAACTCCATTTTTTATGTATTCATAGATTTTTCGTGAAATTCGCATGCATATTACGTGTATCATACGTGCATTTCTCTCTGATTTATTCTTAAGATTAATTTCTCCTTATCTTGAGATATTGATATCGACTAATACAACATACTTGATCAACTATATCGACAAAAAAAATAAACTTGTTCCATTGTCCCTGCCTGATAAGATGTACAAAAATAATAAATTTATTTTCTAAAAATGTATTGAAACCATATTAAGTGATATATAACAATATTTGCCAGACTTGACCAAAGATAAAAAGAAGTCGTACAAGAATTTTCATAATAAATATTCTACTTATATGATCATTTTTGTTAATACAATTTGAAAACTAAAGTGGTATATTGTCAACAATAATATCTTTTATACAAACACAGTTGTATGTCCCGTGCCTTGCATACATGTAGGCTTAGATTAATTCTAAACACTGTGATCATCTGGGATATGTATGTTTGTGAATTAATAGAAAATTTGATTTAACATTATGTAGTAAAATTTGTCCAAAGCAACAATTAATGCTTACTGAAAAAAGATTTAAACATTTCGATTGCTGAACATTTAATATGTTATTTCCATCATATAATTATACTGTCTAACGTAAAATTAAAGATATAGATTTTTTCATACATGTTTTACTGGTATAATATTGAAATTACCATTTTTTGAAATTCCCTGCACAGAACTAAATATGCAAGTAAACAAATATGTAATTTTGATAAAATTACAATGTATATCATTTGCTTAATGTCTTTTAAATTGTAATTAAGATTAATATAGATCAATTTTCAAGTCTTTATGCAATTAATAATTCATAACTTTTAAACCTATTTAAACAAACGTATCCTTAATCCCTTTTCTCATTTCTATGATTTTAGAGGCCGTCATTGTATTTTGTAAACAAATATTTTTAGTCCATATATTAAGCAAATTGTTTTCTTTTGTGTTGCAGTTTCAATTGTTTGTCAATTATTTTCTTTGTTTTTGTCTTATCCTTTTTTATGGTATCAGCAATTAAAATGTAAAAACCATTCTTGAAGGGTTCGGTAAAATACAACCTATTACTAGTATTCCACTGACCGTGTTTTCCAGTGTGTGATAATTATTTATCATTTAGTTTTATTCACTAGATAACTGTTGGTGATGTATTTGTTATTAGAAATAATCAATGATCATATGCCAAAAAATCCCCTTACATAACTGATTTCAATTATTTGCCCATTTCAAGTTATCACATATCAGGAGCATATTCAATTAAGATTTTGAAATATTTGTGTTGATACAGAGAATGAGTAAGATGAAATGAAATGAGATAAATCAGTAGACTCAAATCGTTATCTGTTATTTATGATTTTTGCGGCGTTACAACTTTTGTCGAGAACATTTTATCTTGAGTGTATAATAATCAAATAAGTGAAGTTCGCTCGGAGAACGTGCAATAAATGTAGTTTGACATTATCACGTTTTCTTTTCTATAAGACATCGTTTTCTGACACTGACCGATACTTTGTTTACCCTTACTATAATCTTTGTTCATTGTGGAAGTTTTCATGGTATATTTGTTTTATTTTAATATATGTTAGCTATATAGATAGTGTATGGTGTTGTATAGTATGTTTGTCGAATCTTTAAAGTACCAGTAAAGACTTCAGTAGTTTGTAATGGTCCCTCTGCTGTTGTTTCAATACGCTTATTCGTAGTTATTCGAGGTTAATTTGCTTGCTCTATCGAAACTGGAGTCGCAGTTTCCAGAATATTTCTGGTTTGGTTCAACTGTTATTGTGGATGTGGATGAGAAATGTGTTGTGTCAGATAGAACCTTTTACGGCAAGTTATTATGTAGCCAAAGGAGCTGTACATTTGTTTTTACATTTTGGGTAAATAAAGGTAAATGATTTATCATTGAACCATAATCTTTTTTTTTATAATCCAAATTGACATTTAAAGAATTTTTCAGAATAGTTTCATTGATTTGTAATTCTAAGTATATTTCGTCCTTTTATAATAATCTAGTAAAATTAGTACAGACGAGTACAAAAACTATACATTAGAAATTTTTACTGGATTGAAAGTAATTCTGAAATAATGAGTCTTTTTTTTTAATTATTGGCGTACTTGTTTTGTTTTATAACTATGTTGATATGAGCGTCACTGATGAGTCTTATGTAGACGAAACGTGCGTCTGGCGTATTAAATTATAATTCTGGTACCTTTGATAACAATTTAAGGTTAAATGGATGTCAGATTTTTTTCTGAAAATCAACCAATAGAACCGTGTTCACCCATTAGTGCACACTGTTATACAACGATCAGCCATGCCATGCAAATAGCTTTTAAGTTATATCATTTTGAGCAATGACCAAGAAATTTGACGTGCTGTGAATGAAACTTGTTCTGAACAGCAGTAATTTTTTCGTATCTGATCAATACGTTTTGTGTAGTTACTGTTGTTATTCAACTTAAACAATTGTTTACAATACTTCGTCCCTCTTTTTTGAGCTATCTTTCGAATACCAATGGTTTATTTTAAATACTCAAAAGTATTCGTTGTTTTTTCTTCCTCTTTTTTTAGATTGATGGCCATTCGGGAGTTGACCGTTGGCATATATTTGAAGGGTTAGGTACGTTCATCTAGCCCACAAAAGCCACCATTTTGAATTGCGTTTTTTTTTTTGGGGGGGGGGGGTATGTAATTTCTCACTTGATAAACAAGAAAGTCACATTGTGAGCCTCAAAATTTTCTTTTTTTTCCAAACATTTTGAAGCGTACGTACGAAAAGTATAAATACGTCTAGTGGTTATGTTTGACATCGTGAATATAGATATAACTTCACATGGTCTAGACGCTAAAGACAATGCAACTGTTTTTCAGACCTTTACATTTATGTCATTTTAAGACAAAATATTTATTAAATTGAATTTATTGCAACATACTGCATTCGAATGGAGATAACTGTACTATATTTTAAGCTTGGCCTTCGTAAAACTTGATTTTACAGTCGAAAATTTAGTTTTTTGCTTTGCTTATACTGCTTGATTTTACACTGATTAAGGACACGGAAGGCTGAATAATAACCTTACAGTTTAATGTATTTTTCTTCCAGGAGGTTGTTTTTAAGAATCGTTCACAATTAAAGAAATTTCGAAGATGTTTAGTTTTACAAACGATGTATTGTTTGATGTGTATAGATTTATGTTGTCACGTATCCCACATCTTCGTTCTGTTTGTTCCATTAACTTGATGTAGGATTACAAAAAGATTTGAAAAATTTATAAATGAATACTTTTATTATTTTTTATATTGATATCACACCAAAAATCACACCAACAGGCGTTCGTTTATACTTTTAGTTTCAATATAAACAATACAATAATCACACCAAAAATATGTCAATATATGATTATTAAAAAAAAATATAAAACGAAATATACTGCACAAAATTATGAAATATCAATTGTTAACTTTATATTCAGATTAAACGTAATTTCGAGTTAACTTTTTTTGTGTTTTGATGATGTTAAACTTTAAACAAATTGTACAGTATGATCATTACTTTTCAATAAAGACCCCTTCTATGGTATATATTTCACCCTTTTGTCAGTTTGTTTCTTTTTGGTGGTCAGTTATACTTTAAATTATGAGCTTTGTATCTTAGATGATTTTTTTATTGGTAGAAACACTGAAATGTTGCAGGTAGATCACCGAACTTTATCGTAGAATGAGATTCCTGTCGAATATTTGGTCAGTGTATTATTACAAACATCCAAATTATAATCTTAATTGTCATCAGCTATATAAAACGTAAGGTTTAACGATAAAGTTGGCATACTCGTTGGCTTTTTAGTTTGCACTTGTTTTGTCTTTGTGTAGGACAACTATACCATAAAAGAACATATAACACATTCATAAAATAATAAACAGATATAAAGAGAAAGACCACTCTTATGACAAATAAAACATACTGTCTGCGTTGCTTGTATGATTTGAGTGCAGAAGGAAACGTGTGATATTCAATTTACAATTACAAGCATTAATTATAGATCGTATGACAAAAGGCGACTGCTATTTAAAAATTAAAAACATTTTTCATTAATCATTTTCTCATTTGAGACGTAAATCATGTAGATTACACTTTTCAAAATCTGTTTTTGGGACTGATTATATTTTGTTCATTAAAATACCAAAAAATAATAACAACAGTCATTTACAACATTACAAAAAATAACATTAATCATACAGTAAGCATACAGTAGATAAGTACTGATAATGCTTTACATATTTTCATGCATTTTATTTTATTTTGTGGAATTTAGTTTTGATAGAAGATAGACACTCATTTTTCAAGGCTTACGATTATATAATGCATATAATAACTAGATGTGGAATACATTTGCCAAAAATTAACATCTGTTTGACAATTAAGATTAACATAAGAAAGTATTTAATATATCAAGCTTAAAGATTTAAAAAAATCTGTACTTCCGATAGTAAACTGAAATTCCCCAATGGGAATATTAAATTTAGAGTTGAATTCATTTGGAAAGATTTTTTATGATTGACATTTACTGATAAATACCACAAGATTGTGTTTTTTTTTTTGTATGTTAGAGTGCAATAGTTTTCCTTGAATCTCATTTTGAAAATATAGTTTTATTGTAAAAAGAAAAGCCTATGCCAAAAGATTGGCATTCTGGAACGAAACACCGACTCCATATGCGAGTATTCATGTTAATGTTATATGCATGTATATCATATACAGATCTATATTCAGTACTTCAAAATATAGGACTAGTACAAATCTCACTACGCCAAATGGCTGTAATTCCGCAAAATATTGATGATCTTGACAACTGTTTGATGTAAGTAATACAATCTGTATTTGGTCCAATGAACAGCAGACATCTCGGTTACTTTTAGGGTCTTCTGAAATATGCGAACATCATATACAGTTGAATTGGTGTCAGATTTATCTTTCAGCGAGCACCTACAAGTATACGGACAATCTATTTCATTCAATACTCCAGCGTCAATCAATGGTTGTACTTCGCATTTCCTGAGCCAAATGCAATCTATCAATTTCACGCTTTGTTGATTCGACATTCTTCTCTTGGTCATCTACATTACCATCTTTGTATCATCCATTTTGATCACAGTTAGCATGGTAAGTACATAACACACAGACACCACCACGCATATACAATTTCCATACTGTCTTTTTCCTCAAATAAATGATTAATGTTACCCTTTTTATGTCCAGATGAATAAAATCAAAACGTACCGTTTTTTCTGATGTATTAAGTAGACGTTACAGGCAGCGGTAGTTTACCTATGTTCAAATTGTTTTAAAGAAACAAATGCATCTTATATCGCGTAAGTATTCTTCATACAAGGGTTTTGCTTAGGAAAAATGGACGCAGCATGAAATCCCATTGTCTTCACTTACTATGGTTATCCCTTTTATTTATGATTAACAAATATACCCTGGCAGACTTGTCCCCGAGCGTAAGATTTTTACAAATGAATTTTTTCTTTCTTTAGTTTCTTATTCGACGCTGGCATCATATACCAAGTTTTAACGACATATATTGCAAATTACAAGAATATGTACAATCATGATATATAAGTAGGAGTAAGTCTGCATGTAAGGTCCCTCGGGTCAATAATTTTGTGTTTTATCGTTCTGTTTGTAAAATGTGAAAATGTTCTACAACTTCTTTTAAGAAAAGAGGATTTTTATTCCAATCAAAGCTGGATATCATGTGCGTTTGAAAAAACATGTGATCTTAATGTTTAATTATAAGGTTGTTCTTTTATTTCTAAATATAAATTTGAATTCAACTAGTACTTCAGGAATATAAATATTCAAATACAAGTCATTCGTGCCTTAAAATAAACCCTATCATTTCGACCGTATTAGCTCAACGTCGATGCTTTACAGTGTATAATTATTGATATTTGATTTAGAGGAACGAATATGAACTACATATTTGTGTAATCGATCTTATTTTGATATTGTAAGAGGAAATGATTAATGCTCTATGTATAGGATCTAACCTTGTAGTTTCAATTTTTTAACAGATAACTGCATGGACAGCAATATAAAACCAAGGCACTCATCATGTTATGAAATAAAAAAAAAACCATCATATCCTTATCCTAATTACCTAGCCACTTTCTTTTGTAAAATATTGTTGCATGTTATATTGATGTGTTTATCTCTGTGAACAGTGTAACTCATTATTCGCCTGTTTAGAGTACTATAAATAAATGCAGCAGTTATTCTACTGCTCAATAGTCATAAACTGACTCAACAAAAAATAAACAAGTCTTAAACAAAAACCGATGGAAACGTATCAAATTTTAGAGAACAAACGGAATAACAGAAACACTGAACTGCTACAAATACGAACGCCAACATAGATAAAACAGTACTTACTAATTAAGAAAAAGTGAAATTGACTTCCAGAAAACCTATTACAGATCATTACTTTTTTCTCAATGCAAAGAAACTAAGTATCTCTTTTCCCAATATCATGATCATGATAAGCATGTAAATTATTGTCAAAGACACACGAATAAAAAAGCTGGAATGTAGATACCAAACCTAAGCTGAAGATACAATGCTACCAAAAAGGTAGTTTAATGAAATTCAATTAAGACATTAAAATCAAATAAAATCCCATTCATATGTTTTCTAAAAAAAAACAAGATCGATTCGGTTACAATTGAATTCATAGCAACATCTTGCGTAACCTAGTCATGTATAAGTTTGTTTATTACGATATTTGAAGCTCTTTCGATTAAGTTATTTATGCGTACATTTTGTTAGTGTGTAATCTCTGGAATGATTCTTTTTTGGTTGGTTAATGCATAAACCAGGAATACGACAGTTGTTGTCTATTCGTTTTTGATGTGTTTTGTCATTTGATTTTGCCATGTGATTATAGACTTTCCGATTTCAGTATTTTTGTGATTTTACTTTTTCCCGATCATCATGAACATGATAAGCATGTAAGAGCGTCAAAAACAAACGAATACAAAATCTTGAATGCAGATACCAGACATAACCGGTAAATGCAATGCTACCATAACGTATATTGTAGTTAAATAAAATTCCATCAAGACATTAAAATCACATTACATCCCAGTCATATGTTTTCTGCAAAAAACAAGATCGATTCGGTTACAATTGAATTCAAAGCAACATCTTGCGTAACCTAGTCATGTGTAAGTTTGTTTATTACGATATTTGAAGCTCTTTCGATTTAGTTATTTATATTATTTGAGTGTGTAATCTCTGGAATGATTCTTTTTTGGTTGGTTAATGCATAAACCAGTCACTAATGAGGCTTTGTTACTGTTGCATATCATTGTTTGAATGTCACAGTAGTCAATAGAAACAATACAAAGGAAAACACGTTGTGCTAAATTGATTCATTTCACAGGTAGCATTGCAAAAGATAAGAGCTTTTGCATCAAGTTATTTTGAATTACTGTCGCGTTTTCCGCATTTTCTAAACTTACAATTACTGATTATATTTACCTTTTGCATTTGTGCAAATGTGACATACCTTTGATTCAAGTATATGTAATTTTTTTTTATTTTGTGTTTAATCGACCAAGTTTCTATCGAAATTAGTTAAGGTTGCATAACGTGTTGACCTTAAACTTTTTCAGAACAGTGGTCTCTAAATAATCTACTTCGCTAACCCAGGTCAGCCGTTCAAGAAAAATAGCCATTTAATTTAGAAAAGCCTACTTTTAAGTTACGGTAGAATTGTTTGGTACATTAGATTTGATATTAATAGTAGATAATCCATTAACGCATTTTACAGACATTTGATTTGAAATTATCAACACTTGATAATCATTGGTAATATACGGTTAATTTAATTACATTTTACTTGAAGATAAGAGAAAAAATACTTGAATGAATCTATAACCTCTATCTTTGTAATTACAGATTCACTTTTTGATCGTCATTAGTTCTAATTTGACACATCTTAAGGATACACGACTTGCCACCTTGAATGCCTACGCCGATCATACAGAGATGCAGAATTCCAAACACTCCGTGGTTGATACGACAATGTGACGTTACGTTACCATGGAGGGAACGTTTTTTTTTATATCCAGTATTTTATTACGGCATTGGGTTAGTTCTATGGATGTGCTCTGGTTGAGGCCACATGCTATTTCTACAACAATAAAAAAAGTTTCATGCTCAATGAGCATTACTATATTTATAGGAACGGTTTTACAGATGTCTTTAAAATTCGTAATACCATAAAAAAAACTTGATATTTGCAATATGCATGTGACCTTAGCTTCCGACTATCATCCTCGAAACATTTATTTCAGAATTTTCAAGAAATATATTTAAGGAGTCGTTATAAGAAATTATATGTTGATATACGCGATGACAATGTATCTTTGAATTTATATACTAGAAAGTAGAAATGAACACTTGTTTACCTGTCATATTAACATTATGTTAGTAAAGAAAGACAACTCGTATTGGCTATTAGTGATCTTATTTTTTTATTCGCAATCAACCAAAGCAAAATTAAACAAACAACCATATGCCTGTGTCAAGGACTGGATCATTTCAATATGATCTTTAACGTTCCCTTTCATGTAAAGAAAACTTGCAGCTTAGTGTGCTTAATAGTATTCTGTTTTCTTTGCCATTGTCAGGACACATTATAGGCATACATATGTTGTGGTTCGTTTTAAGTGCAATATTAGAAAAATTCTCATATTGTCATTTTCGAAATTAATGTTGGCTAGGGGGAAAGGCATGCCTCGAAGGTTCGGATATAAGGAATCAACTACTAAAACTGAGAAGTATTTACTAGTTAAGGAACAGTTTGAGTTTTAATGAACAATAGAATTAGAAATTTTATTGCAACTTCCCTTTACGCTCAAAAAGGAAATTGAAGTTTTGGGAATTATTAGATAAAAACAATATCGAGTTTGTGATGTTAAACATCTTAACGTATGATATAGTCAAGTCAACATCCGAATTACGAATGATTATGCAAAGGTTTCGAATTTGACAAAATGTTGTAGTGTAACAAATTAGGTAAAGAGTTGCTTCTGATTGTAATAGGTATTGTATTTTATAGTCTTTTTAAAGAACTCTTTTATGAAGATACTTTGTAATTTGAATCTCATGTAAAAAAAATCTTTTTTTAGCTTTTCATTAACATTGGTCTGTACCTTTTTCCTTATACTATATTATGCAATTTAAACATATAGTTGTATGTTTTGAGATTTCTTATTGATAAATACATTTTACAACATTATATTAGGTATATATGTATACTTCACTTCATTTCAATGGTTATCTTGTTATAAAATATTATCAAGTTTTATAAAATACCTACATGTAGTACGTTTCTATTTGGATTCAGTTTTTTCAGTAAATGAACTTAATTGTAGAAATACAAAATGTTGAATGTCATTTATGTCCCACTTAACACAATTTTGTCAAATGCTGTTGTTATATAGATCTACAACAGTCTTTTTGACTGAAGTGTAATGAATCAGACGTAGAAAATGTTATGAATAATGTTTATAAATAATAATTGACATACATACATGACATTTTAAGATATACATATTGACTTTTTCTTATTTTGTTTTGTTATCAAATAGGCAGCTAAATTTACAGGACTACTCTTTACAACTGTAATAAGGTTCATGAAAAAATATTTTCTTGTACAAATCTTAAAATTCATTTTGTTGCAATTTAATTAAACGTTGTATATGAAATTATCAACACAATATTGACTTTTACGGTCGTCAGCAAAAACAGCACACAAAACGAAGTTGAAAGGAGTTTATTGCCAAGAACTGATTACAAAAAGAAAATAGTTCCCGAGTGTAAATTTTCAGGACACAAATTTGTCTCTTTCCAATTAATTGTAATCTGTGTAGTTCTATTGCCTAGCACATGTACAGATATCTGTGTTTGTGTGTGTGCTTTAAGTGTGTATGCATTGTGAAACAATGTACATTGCCTTTATATGTTACAAAACTTGTGTAAACATTTACTGAATTTTTAACTTTATGAATTGATATTTTTTTTTGAAAAAGAATGAAGTGATAATAGCTGTTAAATTGTTGTCTTTAAAAGGGTAATGTTAACGTTTTCTGTTGTAGAAGTATTTAAACAAGTTAAATCAGGAAAAAACAGTTATGCCCCTTTGGGTAATTTCTTTGTAAGAAAATGGCAGTTGTTTAAGTTTAATCTATTATGATTAAAATTCAGGAAAATTTCAATTTTAAATTTAAGTGTTATGTTAATACCCAGTACTTGTTACATTTGTTGGTTGAGGTAAAACTATTTGTTTTAAGTTTTTATCTAAAAATACCTAAACGGGATTCTTGTTAGATATTATAATGCTACAATGTACTATGTGATTATTCAAACGAAAAAGTAATAGTAATAAAACTGATAAAATTACTAAACAAAAATAAGGAAAAAAGTAAATTTCAGTTAATTAAAAGCTCATATGAAAATATAATAAAATTTATATTATTATAATTAATATCAAACTCCTACTATAATACGCACATTCTAAACGTGAATGGAATTACAGAGAATATTTTAACATCGTAAATTCAATTCAAAATCTTCAACTTAAAGTAGGAACCATAAAGACCATCAAAGATAATTAAGCAATCTTTTATTCATATTACAAGATAACAAAAAAATTGTAAATGACCAAAGTCAAATATTTAATAAAACTCGCTACACATGGAGATGGATTCAAGCAATAAAAGTTCACTTGATTAAAAATGACCAAATATGAAGGCTCAACACTGTTTATAACTTTTTGTATATGGGTATATATGTCTGTTAAATTTACGTCATTTTAACCTTGTTAAAGTTCTAAGTGCCAGTCGTTTTACTCTTAATCCTGAGATAGTTTTAATGCATTAATATTAATTGTTGTTTGATATTGTAGTATTGTTAAAGTACAATTGTTATTTATTTAAACTGGGTAGATTTGAGAGATTGAAATGGACAAATGGTTCAGTTTGACAATTATGTACTACTGATAGAAATGAAAGATAAATAGATAGGTCATTGACAATTATGACAAATTATTCAATGAAGTAATATCCATCACATAAACATACACCATTGAAATGTTTTAATTCATTAGAGAAAAAAAAAGCACTTAGACATCCTCTATAAAGCAATCACCAAATAACAGGTTCAGACATTATAAAATACAACACAATTATTCAGTGTGTTAACATATTTCATAGCTAAAATTTTAAAGACTTGAGTTAACAATATGTCCACAAAAGATACCAGATAAACGAGCAGTAATATAGAACATAATCAACAACGGAGCAGGAAAACAAATAAGAATCATTAGGCTACAAACTCTACCTATAAATCATGTTCTAAACATATAACACCAACATCATTGCTTCAAATATTAGAATGGAAAATCATACTAAAAGATAATCAATACTTTATAGTCAGGATAAAAACACCGATAACACATTACTACGACCATATATTCAAGACAAATCGCAATTATCACAAGGAAAACAGACTCATTATTATCTTTCATCATTTGCTCATTTTAATTTTATTTTATTATAATAATTATAGTTAGATCAAGACATTTTGGTCTTTTCTCTATTTTCATAGACTTGAGATTAATAGATTTATTTATGTATGGTAAATAAAGTGTTCAATGTCTAAATTGTTATTAGTTGTTCTTTATTTGAGGTTCCAAGAAAAATACCTCTTTTTAGCTCACCTGGCCCAAAGGGCCAAGTGAGCGTTTCCTATCACTTTGCGTCCGGCGTCCGTCGTCGTTAACTTTTACAAAAATCTTCTCCTCTGAAACTACTGGGCCAAATTAAACCAAACTTGGCCACAATCATCATTGGGGTATCTAGTTTATAAAAAAGTGTCCGGTGACCCGGGCAACCAACCAAGATGGCCGCCATGGCTAAAAATAGAACATAGGGGTAAAATGCAGTTTTTGGCTTATAACTCAAAACCAAAGCATTTAAAGCAAATCTGACATGGGGTAACATTGTTTATCAGATCAAGATCTATCTGCCCTGAAATTTTCAGATGAATCGGACAACCCGTTGTTGGGTTGCTGCCCCTAAATTGGTAATTTTAAGGAAATTTTACTGTTTTGGGTTATTATCTTGAATATTATTATAGATAGAGATAAACTTTAAACAGCAATAATGTACAGTAAGATTTACAAATAAGTCAACATGACTGAAATGGTCAATTGACCCCTAAGGAGTTATTGTCCTTTATAGTAAATTTTTAACAATTTTCATAAAATTTGTAAATTTTTACCAACATTTTCCACTGAAACTACTGGGCCAAGTTCATTATAGATAGAGATAACTGTAAGCAGCAAGAATGTTCAGTTAAGTAAGACGTACAAACACATCACCATCACCAAAACACAATTTTGTCATGAATCCATCTGCTTCCTTTGTTTAATATTCACATAGACCAAGGTGAGCGACACAGGCTCTTTAGAGCCTCTAGTTTATTTATCCAATCCGTTAATCTATATGTCTCAATATCACTAAATTCAGGTGTTATTGTTTGCCACGATATCCTCTGCCCTTACAGGGAAACACAACATCGGATGTTGATGAGAGATTGTCTTTTGTCTCACAATGTTAACAAGAACAATGATTTGCGTAACAATTGCACTTATAATGTTTAAGGGAATTCTTGGAATTCATTAGAAATATTTCGTACTACGTGAAAATTGGCTTTTCAAATCTACTGAAAACCAGGGACGATTAACGATACTCCTGATATCATCCGTTGACAATCATATTCTTTGATAAAGCATCAAAATTGTTGAAATATGTTGTAAAACACTTAAGACATCAACAAATTCATAAACCATCGGTCCATAAGACCCTGAAGGTATACAGTATAACGGAAAAGTTTTGAAATGTAAGACTGTTTTAGCCAAGAAAAATACATAAAATACAGAGAACAATGAAAACTAAGCTAATAAGAAATACAATACTCCAAAATTAAGCACCGAACACTAATGCAATATCCATACAAAATTCTCAAAACAAACTCAGAGATACACTTGCATCTTCTCGGCCATTTCAACCGTATTGGTGTTTAGTGCCAGTAAACCTCCGTGGTTTAGTCACATGCTATCATAAACAAGAAAATGAGAACAGGATTGTATAGCTGGAGGATATCACAGGTAATCTGACGCAAATACTAGTTGAAATATGAATTATTCATTTAACTCTGCCTTGATATTTGGTGGAATAGATGAAATTATTTGAGACAATTACTTCTGTATAAACAAATAGTTATAAAAATAACGTTGTACACTTTTTTTGGGACACTTAATTAAGTAGTTTCATTGAAACCAGAAACTCATTGTAGGAAACCCGCTCTGAAATATCGTTTCAACTTGGAGATGCTAAAATAAATGGAAAGTTCATAATTGGAAGGTTTACCTCGTCCATCAGGTTGCAAATGTTTGTTCTAAACCGACCTTTATTGTCAATTTTATTATTAAGTAAGTCAAGACATGAGGCTGACCTAATAACCTTTTGAATTCGTTATTTCAAGTCCAATTGGAAAGATGCATTCAACATGTTTTAAAACCAGATTCAAACTACAATTTTTCTAAGCACCAAGTAAGGCATATGTATGTTGGCGTTTGTTTTTGCTGTATTTCATTATGGCACCCTCAACGGAGTTGGGGTGACATATTGTTATTGTTCGTTTCTTTTTTTCATATTATTATTATTATGTCACCCGATCGACAATGTCGGGTCACATATTGCTTTTCCTCTATTATTATTATTTTTCTTCCACCTAATTTTGTCCGGCAGTTTTCTCAGAGCCAAAGGAACCAATCTGAATGATAGTGCACTATAACAAGGAACCCTGACTTTCCAGTTGCAGTGCAACTTTGGAACTAAAAAATGACTGCCTTCACCATGGAAACGAAAAAATGGTGAAAAAATATAATTTTAGAGTTAAGGGAATTGTTTGAGAATGCTTAAGCTTAAAATCTTTAGATTTTAATACAATTTAGGTGCCCACTATATACTGCTTTGGGATGATTTTG
Organism: Mytilus galloprovincialis; assembly: GCF_965363235.1. Classification (NCBI taxonomy): domain Eukaryota; kingdom Metazoa; phylum Mollusca; class Bivalvia; order Mytilida; family Mytilidae; genus Mytilus; species Mytilus galloprovincialis. The sequence goes on along the minus strand of NC_134845.1, from coordinate 14,983,484 downwards.
GCAATCATTGGAACTCCTATGTTGCCATGGATACCACACCAAAAATTTCATAAATATGGAAATGCTCCAAATTTTATAAGACTTCACAGTAACGATGAGCAACATTGTAAGATGTGGAATTTGGCGTTGGAATTTTGAAAATGTCTGCTGTTACCATGGAAACAATGCAAAACATTTCAAAATGGTCCAAAAACCTTAAAGTGGCATTAACTTTCTTAAAATGGTAGGTCAAATGGATCGAAACTTTGATGGTATGGTCCCTCCCATGTACCAATGTGGTATATGCCATTAAATTTTGGGAATGGTCTCTGTTGCCATAGGCACCATCACAAATGTCAAAAATTCCAAAAATTTCAAAATGCTCCAAATTTAATGAAACTTAATAGGATTGTAGACTGGCAAGTCTGGATGAGACTTTTGAAGTTGGAATTTCCAAAATGGCCACTGTTGCCATGGAAACTGCAAAAATGTCAAATGTTTTCAAAATGCTCCAAACTTAATGAAACTTATCATTATTGTAAACTGGCATGTATAAATGAGACTTTTGATTTTGAAACTTTCAAAATGGCTGCCGTTGCCATGGAAACAGAAGAAATGTCATGTTTTTAAAAATGATCTAAATGTACTGAAAATTTACAGAAAAATGTATAGCCATGCAAATATGTGCATTCACTGTTAAAAGTTTTTTAAATGGCTGCCGCTTAGTGGCAATGGGGGGAAGGGTGACATCCGCTATTGCTTGCAATGGCAATTCTAGTTATATTTATTCTTCCACACTTTTTTGTCCATTCTATTTCTCGGAATTGGCTTGAACAATATTGATGGAACTATACCATAATGTAGACCACCACATTCTATAGTGCAGTGGGGTATGGCACCATCAAGATGGCTGACGTTGCCATGGAAACGAAACAAATGTGAAAAATTTCTGTTTTTTGTTTTGGTGAACTGTTTGAATATGCTTAAACTCAGAATCATCATATCTTAATACAATAAAGGTGCCCACTATATACAGGTGTTGGATGATTTTGGCACTCATTGGACCTACTATGTTGCCATGGAAACTAAACCAAAAATTTCAAAAATATCAAAATGCTCCAATCTTTATAAAACTTCACAGTTACGATGAGCAACATTGGAAGATGTGGAATTTGGCGTTGGAATTTATAAAATATCTGTAGATACCATGGAAACAATGCAAAAAGGTCAAAACTTTGAATTTTCACAGAACATTCCAGAACATCAATGTTAAATGTATTCTAGAGACATTAAATGGTATATGATGGTATATATGATAATGGAGGGAAAAAATGGCAGCGGGGGTTTGACTTTGGAATATTCAAAATGGCCGCCGTTACCATGGGAACAGCAAAAATTTGAAAAATTTCAAAGTTCTCCAAACTTAATGAAACTTTACAAAATTGACAATTGGCATGAGTAGATGCACTCTATGATTTTGGAATTTTCAAAATGGCTGCCGCTCGCCTGGCAATAGGGGAAGGGTGCCATCCGCTATTGCTTGCAATGACAAATCTAGTTGTTTCTGTTATTCTGTTGTTTTCATCTTATACTAGTATTTCCCGGTTTTTGTTTATCTAATATTGCCTTTACGTTTTGGCTATTGCAAAAAAAAAAAGACACTTAGGTTTCATGTACGCTGATCTTTGGAATATTTCTATTTCCGCATATGATTCACAACAATCCTTGAATAGGTAATTTCAAATTTTCTTTTTTTATTATGCATTTAATAGAATAAATACAAAAATAGGAAATAACCCTTATAAATAATTTGAAGTCTTTCAAGAATTGTATGTTTGTAACGAACACATTTCTTTTATTTAACGACCTTCTCTCAATCTCTTCATTATTTTCAAACCAAACTTCTTTCCAACACTAAAAAATAAATATGACAAAGTAAAAGTCAATAAAATAAATAAATTGAACAAAACCTAATTCTACAATAAATTCATACATCAAACTAGAAGATACACTAAAAAGAAAGAAAGTTTGTCACTTATATATTTGAATATATTATATAAGGAATTTGTATTTACTCATAACTATATGCAAGTTTAAATTATTTAAGATTTTAAGATTAAAAATTATCAATAGGAATAAAATCTGCAGAATTAGTTGTGTGTAAACAGTTTCCTAAAGGTTGATTCAGGAAGCAGAAATGGAACTATAACTCGATACGAGCTGCCCAAATTCATAACTGTTTTCTTCCAGGGAACGCATTGGAGAAAGGTAGACATGCACGTTTTTCTTATATAAAAAAAAGGTTACGAGAAGGTCGATTTTGAAATTAGACTTACGTTCAATGTAAAAATGCCTTATGTAGTTGGACAGCATTTTCTTAAATCAAATATACGAGATTAAACATGAATAAATATCCTTTAGATAGCTTCATTAAAATGTAGTCATAAGCTGCATTTTAACCTACACATATATACATAAAAAAGGCTTACTTCGTTAATCTTGATTTTTTTGATAACACAAATTAAAACCATACCACTTTTCTAGCAGCTAGGAACAGTGTGTGTATTATAATGCTCATAGCTATACTTGTTGATGGGGGATTGTTTTTTTCGGTCTGTGCCTTCCATCAGTCAATATCAGTTTAAAGTTTTTTTATCAAGGTAAATCAGATCATCTTGAATTTCAGTTGTTATGTTCATTATGAAGTAAACTTTTTAACATATATATACACAGTAAGAGTATTGACGCAGCTCTCACAGCTCACAAATCATAGAAATGTAACGACGAAGGTACTGTGAAGTCACAGCAACCAGAAACTTTGTACACATGTTCATTATCAAGTTAACTGTTTGATATTTAGGTATATGCCAAAATGAGTGTTTTGACCAAGATTGTACTGTTCAGTGAACATGGACCTGTGATCATGTGAAAAAAAAAAATAACAAAAAAACGAACTCCGAGGAAAACTCAACATGGAAAGTCTGCAATCAAATGACAAAATCAAAAGCTCAAACACAACAAACGAATTGGTGATTTGGTACAGGCATTCTTTTATGTAGGAAATCGTGGATTAAAACTGGTTTTATAGCTAGCTTTACCTCTCGCTTGTAGGACAGTCGCATCAAATTCCGTGAATTGTTGGAATATCCTTGGTTTCAGTTTTAATCTTTGAATTATGTTATAGTGTACGTGATGTTTTTTCCTACAAAGCATCTTCCAAGATTCCAATAGTATACTTACAATTTCCCCAACACTGGGGAGTATTGATTTGCATATGTAAGAAAAAGGACAGGATTCAAGGCAATCCAGCATTCATCAAGTTTATTGGCTATTGCTATGGCACTTAATTCTGCACAACGTGTTGTTTTCATCCGTTTGTCAGTAGGCTCCATTTTCTGCTTCAGTACCTATTTATCAGTATGATAAATGTTAAGCTTGTAGATCATATCAATGTTCCCCTACAGGTCACAAAAGTAATTCTGACACAACATATAACAATTATACAGCAAATAAAATGCAGATCGTTTAATGTTGAATTATATACGAATTAACCTGTGTTTGTATCATCTACACATACTCAGAATTGTAAATAATTTAGAATGTTAAACATGAAATTTGTAGCAAAAATGGGACAATCAATCATTGGCCAATTAAAAGACATATTTTACAATGCAATGATGTTTAATATTGTAACTTCGATAATTGGGACACTATTTTGTTGAAGACTTTGCGCTGTCCTCTGTATGTCTTTTGTTCTACCCGTTGACGTATAACTCAAAATGTCTGTATATATATTTCCAGAGTTTTGTACAATGGCAAATACCTTTTTGAATAAACAGTGTGATTTGAAAAGAAAAATAACACATTTGTGTAAACACAGTAACATCATGTGATCAAATGTCAATCAATTTAAATGTTGCCTCTTAAATATTAGTATTAAGTTTTTTAAAGCCACACTTCAGCCCAGTGTTTATAATATATAACATAACAATATACAGTGTCAATTAACTCCATGTTCTCATTTCACACGCAGAAAATAAAATGTAAAATTCAAAAGCTCCAAAGGTTACAGGGAGTATTAATCAGTGAACAATAATTATATTTACCTTTCCAGCTTCCCCTACGAAAGCAATATCCAAAAGATTTGAAAATACTGGTCCTGGGCACAGATTTGTGACTGCTATGTTGTTTTCTAGAACCTCAATTCTCAAGGCATCAAACCAACCCTGTAAAATGTATTAAATTGATGAATTGAACGAATTATTTAGAGTAAGAAAAATAATCAAGATAATTTTTGCATATCTTTATCAGAAACGACTTTAAATAAAGAAGACATTTTAACACTATTATGGTGTTTTTTGTCTATTATATAAGAGTACAAACACATTTTGGGATACAGATACTTTTTAGAGCTACTAAAATAAAAAAAAATGTATCAAAGCAAAACAGGCAAATAGATACCTCATTTGAGTAGATATGGAATTAATTACCTGAATTGCATGTTTAGCTCCAGTGTAAGATCCAGAAAACGGCGCCCCTGTAAAATGGAAACGGTAATCAATGATTCTTCAGATTTCATTCAAGATGTTTCATACAAGCTCTATATACATATATTGTAATGAACAATAGTTATGAGATAAAACTTCCCTTACAAATCATATTTTTCAGAGTATGTATATTTTCAAAGATTCCAAAAACTTATTTTAGAAAGATTTTGCATCCCAATGCTTAGGTAAGCTGTTGGCTTTTTGAATGAATGTCAAAATATCATTTTCACATTAAGTGCTTAATTGGAGTTCAGTATTTTTGTTATACCTTTTTACATTTTAAAATCATGGCGTCCATTTTCAGTTGCATGTTTATAGTCATGGCTCACTAAGTATCACATTTTGTAACAGCTTTTAATATGTTTAGGTAACATTTTAAAATTGTAAAATCCTAACAAATAATTTTCAAAATTAGTCGTTAAGGTTATTAGAAATTGCCATTACATATTCAATTTGCTATCAATGTTTTTTTCCCAAGCTCGTTTATCAGCAAATGTAAATCCAGAATTGTTCTTTTAGAGATAAGCTAATGAAGACATATAATGTTCAAACAGTTAAAAAAAAGTGTCCATACAATAAATCAGTAAAATAAACTTTAAACAATAAATTTAATGTAATTTAAATTGTTTTAATTTTGTTTCATCCATCGTTTGAAAATTGTATTGTGCATGTACCTATTTTCCCAGCAATACTGCTCATGTTTACAATATGTCCTTCATTCCTTTTGATCATGTACGGTAAAACAAGCTTTGTAAGGGAGAGCACTCCAAGTACATTTACATTCAAAACTTGTTGGTCAACTTCTAATGATGTCTTTATCCATTCAGCTCTCTGTGATCGTCCAGCATTGTTGACTAAAATGTCAACCTACCGAAATAAAAGGAAACGATTCAAAAACCCAGCGATCGCCCATTGTTGTTGACCTTAATGTCAATCATGAGAAACCAAGTGTAAACGATTCTGAAACACAGGTCCTATCAGAATCATCACTAAAGTATACGTCAATTGTCGAAAATGAAAATCTTTTTTGTTAGAACAAGCACTGTAATTCGGTGGTTGTCGTTTGTTGATGCTCTAGATAGGCCGTTAGTTCTCTCGTTTGAACTGTTTTACATTTGTCATTTCGGGGACTTTTATAGCTGAATATGTGGTATGGGTTTTGCTTATTGTCGAAGGCCGTACGGTTACCTATAGTTGTTAATTTCTTTGTCATTTGGTCTCTTATGAAGAGTTGATTATTGGCCTCATTAGCAGTCATACCACATCTTTTTTATACATAATAGAAACAGTTGTTGTGTTCACCATATCACCATGACTTCTGTTAAAGTTATCTCTTCACTAAAAACTGTTCTGGTGATAATAAATGTCTGATATAAAACAATAAGTAGTATAGTTATTCACAGTAATGTATGAAAGTAAGTGTGGTATAACTTTTGTTATAAAAACTGTTAGCCTAATAGTCTCCTCTGTACAAGAGTTTTCTCGTTATGGTATGCACAGAAGTATGACGAAAGAACAAAGAACGAACTCTTATAGATAACTGAAGTATAGAAACATGGCCATCATGGCCGGTAGCTATTTTTTCATTAAAGTAGGAGATGATTGATGTATGAATACATAGTTACGTCCAGTTGGAATTGGAGCATTAAAATCGATGCGTAGTGAAGGTGCAACGGTCGGTCCGTATGTGACCTGTTGAATGGCACAATTGATTTACCTTATCCATTACACACTCATTTCACCGTTCATTCTAGTAGATTCTCTTTGCAAAACCTTCCTTTCGCAATAATTGTTCTCGTCATCATGGCATGTTTGTCACTGGGCGGTCAGAATACAGTGATAGAATTAATAAACACAACTGAAAATCTACAAACATATACTGAAACGTGTTCAGATAAACAAAACAAAAAAACAGCATTAAAACAAAATAAAATAAGAAAAGTTTATAAACAAAAGAGCAATACAAACCACATAATAAACGCAACTTAAATACGCGATGTCACACTAGACCAAGTTCCTATCACGTTCCCAGTGCGTTCTGAAAAAGTAAGCGAACGTAGTGGGAACTTCTAAGTCGTGGTACGAACGCAGTGCAAACTTATATGGTCGTACTGCGAACTTGCATGGACGTGGTAAGGTCTTCATGGACGTGAAGGACGTGAAATAATTTTGAACATGTTCAAAACAAACGTAGTGAGAACTTCCTGAGGATAAAACGCAGTAAAGACCTAATAAGAACGTACTGAGAACGGCTTGGTCGTAGTAAGGACGTAAAGGACACTAGTTATGAACCGTATGGACGTAGTACGGACGTGATAAATTTGAAAGCCGTCTTCACTGCGTTTTTACTACGTTCTTGGAGATTGCAATAGGACCTTACTACGACTGCTCTACGTCTTTACTACGATCTTTTAGAACTTGGTGATTAAGGGAAGTTTTCAACACGACCTCGCGAAGACTATTCTACGTTCTTATTACGTTCTAAAAGACCTTAGTACGTTCTTTGTACGACCTATCGGTATGCAGTACGTCTTTACCACGTCTGCGGTGCGTTTGCAGCAGGTTTGCATAGGATCTCTGTTACCCGTGTTGAATATGGTATATATAGGTTTTTTTTAAGACGGAATCATTTGTAATTGTACTGTTGAACGATGGAACAAGATTTACTTCTACTTCATACATCATTACAAGGACAATAAGCTCTTCTTGATGCTCAAGTTGCGCTTTTCTGCTTCAGGATAAAAAGAAAACAAAGGAGACCCAGAACATGGTGGGTGCGTCCCTGGCTTACTCAGGAAAGAAGGCTTATGTTTGGCCACTATGATAGACTGATGCAGGAGTTGATAATGGAGGATCAACTGTCGTTTTTCAACTTTCTGAGAATGCCGCCCGAGATGTTCGACGAAATATTGAATAGAGTAGGTCCCAGAATTCAAAGGAGAGATACCCGGCTTAGAAAAGCATTGGAACCAGGCCTGAAGCTCGCTGTCACTATACGACACTTATCTTCTGGGGATAAATATCCAACTCTACAATACGACTTTAGAGTTGCCCGAAATACAATTTCTATGTTTGTTCCCGAAGTCTGCCAAGCCATTGTAGACGAATATAAAGTCGAAGCAATTTCTTGTCCCACCACACAGCGCGAATAGCGTGATATTGCTGAAGAGTTCCAGCGAAAATGGAATGTTCCACATGCCTGTGGTGCTCTCGATGGCAAACATATAGCCATTAGATGTCCTTCAAATACAGGATCACTTTTTCATAATTACAAGGGATTTTTCTCAGTGGTTCTCCTTGCATTAGTTGACGCGGATTACAAGTTTTTGTGGATTGACATTGGTGGTTGTAGATCAATGTCTGATGCTCAGATCTACAACAATTCTGAACTTAAAGAGTGCTTGGAAGAAGAAACGATTGGCTTTCCGGACCCGGATCCAATGCCGAACGATGACAAACATGTGCCATATTTCATTCTTGGAGATGACGCTTTTGGTTTGAGAACATATCTGATGAAGCTTATTCTCAACGAGGCTTAACAGATGAACAATTGATAACTAATTACAGAATATTGAGAGGAAGACGTGTGGATGAAAACGCATTTGGTATACTGGCTCAACGATGGCAATTATTACTTACCACCATGATACAGCAGTCAAATGTAGTACGAAACATTGTCGAGTGTTGCGTTTGTCTGCACAATGTGATGAGACTACGATATCCAACACAACAGAACGCGCAACAAAAACAAAAGAATATACCATAGTCGCAAGATGTACTGATAGTCAAGGAACAATAAATAAGACTTTTTGGGTTAATACGGGACCTACCATTCAACTTGCAAGGCAGTGTGGGACATTTTTTACGAAGAGCAAATTATTGTTTCCATAACCTTTACATTATGCTATAATGTGTAAATATTTATTTTTTCTGTCTTTCTGAGCCAAACTTCTTCTAAAACTTCAGTATCAAATTATTTTTTAAGTAAAGAAATTGTCTCTACCTTACCCCTTCAATGACTTTGATTGTCTTTGATATATATTATATTTCTCGTATACTTACGCTGACATTTGTTTTCTTCTGAACCTCATAGATATGTGGCCTCAAAAACTCAAAATTTCTTAGCACCCAGTCGTCCCTCTCAGTTAATTCACCATCACCGGAACCAGATCGTAACTTCTTGAGCTTTCCATATCTACTTCTCAAACTAGAATACCATATCTTCAAAACATCGACAGATTTTCCCAACTCAACTGCTTTATCCCCCCAAAGTTTTTCTTTTTTCGCCGTATCTTTATATAAATTTAACTTCTTATTATACAAAACTGGGTTGGCCTCTAACCACTCGATCATACTTTGCTCCTCTTCTGGTGAGAAATCAATAACTGGTTTCGATTTTTTACTTGCCTTAGGAGCATCAGTACTAGCAAAGTCTGACTGAACTGACTGGGTATCATCTTCAATATGTCCCCCCTCTAAGTCATTTTGTGCATGAATTGTTGGTTCTTCCTCGGGTGTTGCTTCTTTTTCAGCAATTTCTCGCTGATTACATGCGGGTGTACTCCTACAAACTCCACTTTTACTCTTTCTTCCGCGACCTCTAGCTGGCATGTTGCTGAATGAAATAAAAAATGCCCGTGAATTTTTCTGTTTTGTATGGAGTAGTTAAGACGTAACTAGAACCTACAGAGGTCGTTCTGCAAACTTTATGGACGTTGTAAGGACGTGGTAGGAACGTAGTGAAAACCTTATGGTCGTAGTAAGAACGTAGTGAACACCTGATGGTCGTAGTAAGAACGTAGTGAACACCTGATTGCAGTTATATAGACTTGACACGAACCTAATAAACACTTGTTGAACGTGGTGAGGTCTTTGTAAGGACGTAGAAGGGTCGTGTTAGAGACCGAATAACGGTATTATCAATCGAATTTGAGCAAGTTTCTACTACGTTTAAAAAAAAATTAAGACGTAGTGGAAACTTCATGGACTTTGTCTCAGTGTGACGGGGGTTTTAGATGTTAAACAATGTACATATGGGTGTGGATGTCAATATTTTGAAAATTAATACATTTCACTCACCTGCCCAAATTTATTAATGACTTTCTCGACAGCTGCTGCATGAGTATCAAATTCTACCATATCTAACGGTACCACTAAGATATCATCCGCCTTCACACTCAATTTCTCTAAAGATTTAATGTAAAACATGTAAGTATAAAACACGAAGTTTGATATAAAAATTGTGATAATTGTATTGTAACAAAAAAAAAAAAAAAACGGTTTTCTGTTGATCGACAATCTTTTGTGGATGCAATACATATACTTTTGATTTAAAACTGTGCCTTATATAATAGTTATGCGTTCAATTAATGTGTCGCTTTGTTCTTTAATTTAGCTTTTAATAATGTGCGTGTTTTAAGATTGAGATGTGCTTCAGTTTTATTTACACGTAGGACGAGCTATTTGTGTCTTGAATGTTGAGTTGATTTGCTATATTTATGCAAGTAATATGTTGTGTTAAATCTTTTTTTTTGTAATTCGAACGTGGCTGCGTATTTTTACATCCCGAATAATCAAACGGACTTCAGGAGTTTACCGATGGGGGAAGTGTATTCTATATATCCAGTCCACCGCCCTGTTTGTCTTTTAAATTAAACAAATGATGTTTTCATACCAATATTTACTGTAAAAAGCATTACAAAATCGAAAGAAATAATGTGGTTAAAAGACTTCTCCAAATAGTTGCTCAACTGTATCACTAACCGTCTACTTCTTGTCCTATACAATTGACATTTAAACCTTACCAATACATTGTCCTTTGACTCGCTCTAATTCGTCTTTTCGCCGAGCAGATAGAATCAGTTTGCATCCCACTTTAGACAATTCATACGCTAAACATTCGCCGATACCACTAGATGACCCAGTTATCCAAACTACTTTATTCTTTAAAGAGCCTAAAATAATACTCTATACAATGTGTGCATTTTAGGAACACTAAAACAAATGGTTGATAATTTGTTAGTCAAAATAATTACGACGCGTTGGAAGACAATGCAAGGACGCATTCTTTCAAGAAAAAAAACCTCGATCGGTTTATGTTATTTCGAAACTTAAGTCGCCGTGTAGCTTCCTTATTGGTGTGTTCCTCACATCTCTTTTTATGCATAAATATCCTAGTTTTAGATAAAATTAACAATTGAAAAGACATCAGTGTTATCATAGTAAACAGGGTCTGCTCCTTACGCAAACAACTACTCTAACAGAGTTACGAGAAAAAGCAACTGAAATCGACACGACCTATGTTATATGGTAACCATCACGATTTGGTTGATCATTATTGTATAATATAATAGACAATCACAACTCAATAGCGAAATGCTAAGCAGTCTTACATATTTTAATACCAGAAAAGTCGTCTGATAGTAAATGCTGCATTTCAAACATACTTAAGATGCAACTGGTTCCACCATTTTCTACATACAGAAATGTCTGTACTATGTTAGAAATCTGAATTTGACAGTTGTTGTCCTTTCGTTTGATATATTTGAGCTTTTGATATTGCCATTTAGGGGACTGTCCGATTTTTCTTTTAGTATTTTCTAAATTTAATATTAAGCATGTTATGTGTTCCTTTCTCTTTCTCCTTTCTCTTAAAATGGTTATAAGAGGGTTGGTGAACTAATTTGCCTTTCTCACTCATTTTCCTTCATTGCTCCGTTCCCAATGTTGTAATTTGGCATTTCAGTTTAATCACAGAAAGGTCTATGAAAGAAAGTTAACAAATGCTCATAAACAAGAAACCCTACAGACGTGAGTAAGCAATGTTAAGTACTTGAATATGTTCATACAAAAACTATTCTTTTCTAGTAAATGCTTAAAAAAGAAATTCTGCAAAGAGGTTTGATCACTATTAACCGCTAAAAAACAGTAAAAACCCTACTCGTCTTCATATCCATAATAAGGATTGATACATGATATTTATATATAAATATGTATATAAAACTTGAATTTTAAAAGAACAGTGCTTGAATCCACTCATGTAAGTTCAACATTTGTTTATACTAGAATATATCTGATCTAATTACACTGTTACAAGTACATTTGTATTTTCATTAAAATTACACGTACAATGGAATACAATATTGTTATACAATCGATAGTTTCTGTCTAAAGCACTTACTTGGTGATTTTCCAAACTTTTCAGCGATTTGAAGTAAAAGATCACAGTCTCCCAAGACTATCATTACCATAGCTATGACGAACCATGTCAGCATAAACAAGAATATCAAATACAACAAGTCCATCATTTCAATTGGTCTCTAAAATTGGTTAAAATTTCATTACATTTATAATATACAAGTATATTAAAGTGATCACAGTTTACTTCCTGCACATTCAGGAAATTTCATAAAACTCAACTTCGTCTTACATATGTAAATATTGGTTATATGTGTTACATGGATGACGACGACGATGATGAAGAGACAAGGACGACGAAGACGATAACGACGAGGAAGACGGCAACGACGAAGAAGATGATGATTACTGTTTATCATTCAGAGACATTAAACGATCATAAAGACGAAAACGTGTTGATATATCGATGTTGATACATGTATGCATGATAAAAAAAAATGAACCCTGCTTTGTACAAGACCAACTTGTTAAATCTAATTTTCAGCTCACAAGATAACAATCCACACTAAAAATCACCATTCTTTTCTTCACGATAAATCACAAAATAGATCGATTTATTGTAATTATCAAAAGTAAGAAGATGTGACCGTATGATTGCCAACGAGACAAACTTCCATCAAAGACCAGATGACATAGAAGTAAAAAAATCCATGGGACATCGTAAGGCCTTGAACAATGAGCAAAACCCATACCTCATAGTCAGCTTTAAAAGACTTCGAAACAAATGTTAAACAATTCAAACGAAAAAACTAACGGCGGGCCTGATTCAAAATGTGTAAATTTCTTCATAAAATGGATTTTCTTAATTAATTGCCCGATGAAACGATACTGATAACTGAATTAAAAAAACAAACTATAATCAATGAAATGAAAACATTATCTTTACCAAAAAATAAAGTACACCCTGACCAAGGTTAAAGGAGTAGGTTCAGTCAGACCCCTTTTTGGCCCAAAAATTAAGCAGTTTGGCAAAATTGTGAAAATGTAATCTTTTAGTTACTTTTTGGAAAGTAAAATGCTTCTGCTACATAAATATGTCCCGTTTTTGACAATACAATGCACATATATCGAGTACTAGCATCATAAAGTCTTGCCAAATTACTGAAATCTTCACAATTATAGCATTTTGGTTAAATTTTAGACGGTTTCCGTCTTAAATGAAAGTGGCTGCACTTGTGTTCATTCATAATATTGAAATGTATGTTGTATTTGATGATAATATATAACATATATAAAGGTTGAGGATGAACACGGATGCGTCCACTTTCATTTTTAACAAAAACCATCTGAAAAGTGACGTTTTTTGGCATATATATATATTTGATAGATTTTTCATATTTAAGCTTCAATCGGAGCGTTTTTAATGACTGAATCAGTTAAAATCTTTTACATAAACTAATCGAATCAATTGAAATAGACACTTAAGTGTTTAAAAAGTGTCCTAAATAACTCGTTAGATAAAACTGAAATTTGGGGCCAAAATCGGCCCTTACCGGACCTACTCCTTTGAAAGTTGACCATGGCACGATAAGGGCACGTATTTCTTTTAGATTAAGAGGTTAAGATGGCAGCACGTATACTTGCATGTTTATGTCAATTTTGGGGGTGGGGTGGTGGGGTAAGTATCCACACTCGTACGTGATTTTAAAGTTTTCGTACAAGTGTTAATTGAACCACCCTTTTTCCCACTCCCCCTCTCACCCCATTGACAGAAACAATTGCCTATGGATGGTAGGCAAATAATGTCTTTTGATAAAAAAAAGAATCTTCTTGATATGAATATAGACATGTTTCTCAATCGGACAACCCTCAATCTTAAGTTTACATGTAAGTGTTTATTTCCTTGCAGATGCCATTTGTTTACTTTATCATGTTTATCACTCAATCTTTAAGCTTCTTTATGGAAGTCCGAGAATTGTCTGGCCGCAATGATAATAGTCTTTCTTGTTTGATATAATCTTAAGTAACTCCTCCCTTACTTGTCTAGGGTACATCAGAAATTTAGCCAAGTTAAGTTTTATATGGATTTAATAGATACACATGTTTATTTTATGTAATAATTTTATCCTGTTGGCACGAATTGTTCCAATGTGCAGTTTTCCTCTTTGTTGCGTTTTTCGACGTATTTTCTTCTCTGTCCTTTATGTTGGATAAAACGACAATAAGCTGACATGATTAATAACTTAAGGTTCATCATAACAAATGGACAAATATGGCCGTATTTTCACCTCAAAAACTACTCTGTGTACAGACTTACCTGTGCTGTTTGGAAAGTTTTAATGCCTAGCATCCACTAGATATATAAAAGTAAAATGCATTTTGTGTTAAAGAAAGATAAAATCTTTTTTGGTTTTTGTTAGGCATTTTTTTCCTTTCTGCAGAAGGTGTAAAAATAAACAAAAACCTGAATTACTTTGATACTGTCCAATCACTGACTCAGATGAACTCTTTAACTCACCTGTAGTTGTGACGATACCTTTTGTCCATGTCAATTAAGGACAATCAAAACAATACAAACCGGTTTTTTACATGAGGGAGAATCTCATAGTTGTACCACAACTTAGTTAATTTTCAGACCTTTTGCATGAAGGAAAAAAAATGCCCATCAAAATCCAAAAGAGATTTTATCTTTCTGAAACACAAAATGCATTTTACTTTATTATATCTAGTGGATGCCAGGCATTAACACTTTTCCAACTTCACAGGTAAGTCTGTACTCAGAGAAATTTTTGGCATGTAAATACAGCCACATTTGTCCGTTTGTTATGATGAACCTTAAACAGTAAAGTCACGTGAAAATATTAACAGTTGCATGTGATAGACAGTCACTTAATTAACTAACTATTGATGTATTGAGACGAATAACTGTTACACATGTGTAAACGGAGAAGTGTAAATAGTAATAAACAACTACAACTAAACTGACTTACCTAAGTTAAAACTCAGATAAAAAGCTGTTAAAATATCATTCTTCCGGCTTATAAATCACTCTAACGTCCTAAATATTGACACATATTTGTATCGGTTATTTTTATCACCTCCAAAACTAGGATCACCCATTAAAGCCAGGTCGCAGAAAAAAAATAATCAAATTGATATGTTATTGAAACTCAAGTGACTTTGTCCAAGCATATAACAGCACAAAAGCAACAAACACAATAAAAATAGTTCGAAAAAACAGGTAAAAAATAAACCATTATATATGTCTGTTATAACGAATTTGGGAAATAAATAATTAACAAGAAGATATTTGAACCTATGAAAACAAATATTTTGGTACTTGTTTATTAGACTTGAGCCTTTCAGAAATATATCCAGATAAAAAAAACTTTTTTTACGATATAGCTAGATATAAAAGAAATAGTCATCCAAAAGATACCGAAAAACTCAGCACATATATATAATACCTTCATTTTTTTTTATATATATATATATTTCATTCTGAAAAACATAGACAATGGTATACAGAAACACATAGACATACATAATAATATTATAAGACACATGGTGAGGTAACAGCAAATAAAGAAGAAAAGAATGCATTGGTTTGAAGGCTTACATTTTATTAGAGAGAATCCATTTTTGTATTTATGATTCTAATGAGCTTACACAGCTTTTTAAGTTTTGATTGTTTTGAAAAATTCATAACTGCTTTAAACTTTAGAGTATTAATTTTGGCACAAAATTTCTCATCTATGCATTCTTTTCTTTCTTCTGAAAAATATGTATATTCAAAAATATAGTGAAATTCATCTCCAATTTCATTTCTATTACACAAGTTACATGTTCGATTTTCTCTAGGTCTGTTTTTCCATCTACCAAATTCAATTGGGAGCTTGTGATTTACGGTTCTAAATCTACAAAGAGTGAAAACGTCTTTATCGTCTAGCTTGTTGAAATAGTTATCAAAAGCAAAACTTTCTTTATAAATGCAATAGTTAACAATTATGAAAGTTACCATGGTTACTAAAACATTAACAAAACAAATTACAACAGAAGGCATTTTAGGCTGAGTTACCACCGTTTAAGAATATAAATTAGGGGGTGTGAACGAAAACTAAATTCTATATCAGTGGAAACTTGACCTTCTGTTCAGATGAGAAAGGCTCTGTCAACAACGTTCACATATAAACTTGATAGAAAATTAACTGCATTTTGGTTTAGAGTGCCCTACATATAGTTCACTAAGATTATAAATCTAACAAAATTTATTCTAAAAGTTCTCCAAATCTGAGAAACATGAATTCAAACAATCTGGATCATAAAACCAGATGAGACAGGGGAAAAAATGACACAAGTTAATGTGAACAGATGGAGTTATCCCTCCTTGGCTTGTACTGGCTCTCTCCACTTATGTTGAAGTTAAAATCTGGTTTCTATATTTGTTATGATAAAACATGCTTTTAATCATAAACAATCAATATGTATGTTAGATTGCATGTGTTGTTCGTGTGGATATTGTGTGGTATTTTGGTGGGATTCGTGTTGATCAGTCTTTAGTTTTCTATGTTGTTTCTTGTGTACCATTATTTGTTTGTTTGTCTTTTTCATTTTTAGCCATGGCGTTGTCAGTTTATTTTTGATTTATGAGTTTTGACTGTTCCTCTAGTATCTTTCGCCCCTCTTTTATACATGTGTTCATAGTATATAGAAACGCGAAAATCATGGAATTTAACAGAAAAAAAACGGATTTTGGAAAAAAGGGAAAGAGCTTAAAATAGTTGTCCTGTCTCCAAGTACCTATGACTTTTAATACCTTTTTCTGAAATTCTTCAGACATAAAATCTTTTACAAAAATTCATCCTACAACAGTCTGCATACTTTCAACCAAGCTCTAAATGCCTACGATTTCGCGGTTGTGTTCTAGTTATAATTACTAGGACACATCCGAGAAATCGCGGGCATTTAGAGCCTGGTTGAAAGTATGTAAAATGTTGTAGGGAGAATTTTTTTAAAAGATTTTATGTCTGGAGAATTTCAGAAAAGGTAACAAAATTGAGAATAATTCAATCAAGTCATGCTTTTCAAATTTAAATAAGGTTCTAGCTGCCTTGGTAAATGACACCTTTAGCAGATTCATTGCAATAACTTAGTAAATTTATTTTTAGGTGCTAAAATTGGAGTCTATTTCGAAACTGCCGAATTCCGCTTTTGCCGTTTAAAAGATGTAGCCATAAATTGCTTTCGAATGACACTTAAAAATGGAAGAATATCTCGGTCTTCTGTCATTTTTGTAACTTGTTTTCTGGACTCTGTGCATGATCATACAGTGAATCCCATACTAAAGAAGTGCGTCCTTTTTGCTGTGCTTAATGTATGATTACAGAGCCTCATCCGATTAGAATAGGGTCGTTAAATTCGGTTGTACGATTTAGAGAATGCCAATATCACTGCACCTTGAATCTTACATGAACTCTTTGAAGTTGATTGTAGCAAAGTTGTAGTCCTCAATTAACATATGCCTCAATTAGCTGCCCTTAGTCTATGTACAACTCGTGTGGCCGGAATAAATTTGTCACGTGTTGACGTAAAGCGAAGGTAGCGGTCCTTCCTTGACGTTATTAACACTTTCTTCTTGTATATTGTAGTTTCCATTTTGAATCTTGCTTTGTTATTTTATAAATATCAATAACACTTCGATCGCGCTTTCGATTGTCAACTGAAAAGGCCGGGAGTAGGCAACTTTTCATTAGTACACGAACAGAAGAAGGCAAAAAAATTAACAATTCACGTACCCGAAATTTTGCCATTTAGAAGTGTATACATAAAAATTTCAAGATCAGATAGGACAAAAGTGACAATCATCATGTTTTCATATTTGTTCTAATTAAATCATACTTAATATTAACCATTAGTATGTATGTTAGAGTGTATGTGTTGTTTGTGTGGATATTGTTACAGTATGAACTTTGCGATTTGTATTGATTTATATGCTCTTTATGGGCGCTGTGGTTAGGCATACAGATATTTGATTTGATTTTTGATATAGTTAGATGTAAGTTTGTGTCATAAATGTCAGTTTTATTTTTAATAACCTATTTATATTAATTGCTGGGTACCATAAAAAATAACATATTAAGGCTTTACAACTGAATTCGGTGATTTGTATGCCCCACCTACGATAGTAGAGGGGCATTATGTTTTCTGGTCTGTGCGTCCGTTCGTCCGTCCGTCTGTTCGTCCGTCCGTCCGTTTGTCCGTCCGTCCGTTCGTCCGTCCGTTCGTTCGTTCGTCCGTCCGTTCGTTCGTTCGTCCGTCCGTCTGTCCCGCTTCAGGTTAAAGTTTTTGGTCGAGGTAGTTTTTGATGAAGTTGAAGTCCAATCGACTTCAAACTTGGTACACATGTTCCCTATGATATGATCTTTCTAATTTTAATGCCAAATTGGAGATGTTACCCCAATTTCACGGTCCACTGAACATAGAAAATGATAGTGCGAGTGGGGCATTCGTGTACTGAGGACACATTCTTGTTCTTACTGTTGTTAGATTTCAATGATCTATTTCAATGAATGGCATTTCTAATCAGGTTTAATTCTATAACTCAGACCATTAATTATATTCCAAAAATAGATATATACGTTGGCTGCGTTATTTGTAACTTTTACATTCAGGCATAACATGTAATCAAATTTGAAGATATTTTATTGATTTGATTGATAACAGTTTGAATTTAAACATAATGGCTTGTAAATGGTACGTACGTTTTAATAAAACAAAAGCTGTTATAGAATATTAATATGTGAAACAAGAGTCGATGTTCAGCTATTCAAATACATAATATGTCCAAATTGTTTGTTTCGATTCTATACAGTCAAGCTCATCTTATATCACAGCTACTTTAGTACAAGTAATCTAAGTTCTAAAGATGCATAATAACTGTACATCTGTAAAGCTGTATATAAACTGTACATATGTAAAGCTGTATATAAACTGTACATATGTAAAGCTGTATATAAACTGTACATATGTAAAGCTGTATGTAAACTGTACATATGTAAAGCTGTATATAAACTGTACATCTGTAAAGCTGTATATAACCTGTACATCTGTTAAGCTGTATGTGAACTGTACATCTGATAAAAGAGGGGCGAAAGATACAGAAGGACAGTCAAACTCATAAATCGAAAATAAACTGACAGCGCCTGGCTAAAAATGAAAAAAGACAAACAGACAAACAATAGAACACATGACACAACATAGAAAACCAAAGAATAAGCAACACGAACCCCACCAAAAAGTAGGGGTGATCTCAGGTGCTCCGGAAGGGTAAGCATTTTATGTTTTACATTAGTCAGAACACGTGATATGTCATTGATAAATCGTATAAATAGTTATCATTGATTGAAACGGGAAACACTTATACCCTCTTATAATGTGTAATATATCTTTTTTTACTTCAAAAGTGTTACAAAAATTCCATAGCAAGTGAACGTTTAGAAGGATTTCCAAATATGATTCTTCAAAAAAAAAAATTAAGTAAGCGTTTACTGTTGTCAATGGCCATTTGAAAATAGTATTCATATTTGTTTTCTTTTCCCCATATTTTTCTATTGTAGTTGTTGTACCTTTTACTTTAAAAAAAATCATAAATAATCCATTTTTCGTCGCAGTTAATATTTCAATAGCAGATAAGATATAGAAATGATG
The DNA here is from genome assembly GCF_965363235.1 of Mytilus galloprovincialis. Lineage (NCBI taxonomy): Eukaryota > Metazoa > Mollusca > Bivalvia > Mytilida > Mytilidae > Mytilus > Mytilus galloprovincialis. The sequence continues at coordinate 14,964,114 of NC_134845.1, read as the reverse complement.
AAACAATCTAATTATCAAGAAAGTTCTTTTTTAAATCAATGTTTTCTGTTGTCAACAGCATTTTGAAATGCATACTCCGAACCTACGTTCGACAGATGTCGTATGTAAAGTATACAAATGGATCGACATAATAGAAAGGTTGACTATCAAAGTTTCTGCTTTGCCCACTTTCATTATTTAGAAATAAAACTTTGTAAATGTTATTTAAAGTTCCATAGAATTTTAAGAGATTTGATACAGCAAAATGTACCAAAATGACGTATTTTGTTTATGAATTTGATATACCGTGCATGTCCATGATATATTTCGATAAAAAAATGACCAATACAATAACACAGATACATTCAAAACCGAGGTTATGTCAATTTACCAAAATTATGAAGACTTATTTAAGATACGCATACGAGATATCATGTGTCATAATAAATTATATCTCGCTGAGCAATTTAAAACTAACTTTATAATTTTTTTCTTGAAACCGCTTGGAAATGTCTAATACTCTTGAACATGGGCAGGGGATTGTAGTTAAGACGTAAGGAACATATCCGTATCATTTGTGAAACGGTTATTCCATAACTGTCAACCAACTCGTAATGGCGTCCGTAAAATTTACGAAGGGACGATTTCAACTTCACCATTTGGAACTCTTGGTTTAATAGCTTCCTTGTGAGCAGCAACCCTCTATCAAGAAAATCAGGATAGAAAATGCAAGCATGGGAATATCGTATCAATTGGGAGATATGTACCCCGTATTTAGGTGCTGCTGGAATGTTCCTACTTAGAAATGGAAAGTTCACAATTGGAAAGCAGAAATCATCTCTTTTGTCGTAAAGTTTTGTTTTCAACTGACCCTCATTGTCAATTTCTAGATGTAAGTCAAGATATGAGGCCGACTTAACTGTATCTGTTGTATCTTTTATCTTCTAGATCGATGGGACAGATGCGTTCAACATAGTCACCAAATGTTGAATTATTTAGTGAAAGAACGTCATCTATATAGAGAAAAGTAGAGTTAAAGGATATTGCTAACTTCTTATTTTTCTTCCAAACAAGTTCCTGTATGAAGTCAGTCTCATAATAATAAAGAAACAAGTTGGCAAGAAGAGGGGCACGATTTGTTCCTATAGGAATGTCGAGAGTCTGTTGAAAAACACGTCCTCCGAACGTAACAAATATGTTGTCAATAAAAAAATCAAGCATCTTGATAATGTCAGTTTCAGAGAATTTTTTGTTTGAATCAGAGTGATCCTTTACAAAGTAGGATTTATCCCTCCCTAAGAGAAGATACTTGTATCTATGTTGGCCATTCTTTTTTTTATGAAACAAAGCAATAACAACTCTTTCAATTTGTCTTTTAGTTTGGAATGTGGAATATTTGTGTAAAGTGTAGAAAAGTCAAATGTTTTGATACTATTGCAAGATGAAAGAGAGTTAGATTGTATGTACTCTTAAAGATCTTTGGAATTTTTAAGTATCCACACATGATTCACGCCACCTCTAGAATAGGCAGTTTCACAATAACGTTGAAGCCCGTCTTTGATTGCTGATAAAATAGATGTTAATTATTTAGATTGAGGTTTCTTTCGTGGAGCACTTGGAAGACCCAGCAATATACCGTTGTTTGTAAGGACACTCATGTAGTTCAGGTATCCAATACAGTGATGGAAAATCCAGTTCTTCATCTTTTGTTGAAATTCCAAAGGAACATAGAACAGCCCTATGATTATCCAGGATTTCCTCTTTGGTAAGTGCGGTGAGGGTATATGTTGAGTTTCCAAGTGAATATATAATAGGAAGTATAAACTGTACATTTTTAAAACAGCATTTTCTGCAATTCTGTAAAAATGTACTTTAATTGCACATGATTAAATATGTGTAGTAGCTAAACATATAGATTCTACCACTGCATCTTGTGTGATACGATATATATCCCCAGTTTATATACAGTTTTACAGATGTACAATTTATAAACAGCTTTACAGATGTACAGTTTATATACAGCTTTACATATGTACAGTTTATATACAGCTTTACAGATGTACAGTTTATATACAGCTTTACAGATGTACAGTTTATATACAGCTTTACAGATGTACAGTTTATATACAGCTTTACAGATGTACAGTTTATATACAGCTTTACATATGTACAGTTTATATACAGCTTTACAGATGTACAGTTTATATACAGCTTTACAGATGTACAGTTTATATACAGTTTTACAGATGTACAATTTATATACAGCTTTACAGATGTACAGTTTATATACAGCTTTACAGATGTACAGTTTATATACAGCTTTACATATGTACAGTTTATATACAGCATGACAGCTGTACAGTTTATATACAGCATGACAGCTGTACAGTTCATATACAGCTTTACAGATGTACAGTTTATATACAGCTTTACAGATGTACAGTTTATATACAGCTTTACATATGTACAGTTTATATACAGCTTTACAGATGTACAGTTTATATACAGCTTTACAGATGTACAGTTTATATACAGTTTTACAGATGTACAATTTATATACAGCTTTACAGATGTACAGTTTATAAACAGCTTTACATATGTACAGTTTATATACAGCTTTACAGATGTACAGTTTATAAACAGCTTTACATATGTACAGTTTATATACAGCTTTACAGATGTATATTTATATGCATCTTTAGAACTGTACATCAAGATTACATGAGCTAAAGTAGCTGTGTATAACAGGATATAAATATTGTATTTGTTCATATTGAACAAGGGCTTTTGCGTGCCTCTGACTTGTTTCCGCTTTAACGTATGTCTAATTGCAGGGTTATATATCTAATTATACATTTGTACTTGAAGTATCTATGCTGCATATGTCTAAAACAAAACCTGAAGTCCCAGATAGACCACTAGATCGTAACCTGCCCGAACACGGGTATTGCTAAATCATCAACAAATTTGGAACAAAAGGATAGCGTTCCTGACAAAATTGTAGCACACATATATTTGTATCATATTGTTGTTTTCTGACTCCTTTATTTTCGCCTTTTCAAAATATATACAGGTTTTTTCAATCGCATTTTTTCTTAATTTTTTAAAAGTAGCAAGTTAAAATTACCATCTTACAATTAACATTGATTTGCTATTGAGGGTTTTCAACATGGTTATATTATTTCGTTATGTAATTATTTGACCATATGTGCAAGTCATTATTTTCAGTTATAAGATTGAAGACATATGAATTTAAGGAGATATTCGGTAATCGTCAACTGATTTAATGTTTATGTTGCTTGCTTAACGTCTAGAAAAAAATAACAAAAATGATACAGGCACACATTTTGGCATTCCAACATTCCAACCGCCTTTGGACACCTCAGACAGTTGTTGATATAACGGTTCCTTAACGTGTAGATCATGACATGCTCTTTTACTTTATTTTAAAAAAAATCCGATATATATATATAAATAAATTAGTATTGTATATATCTAAGAACAAAATTCCATCTTTGGTATGCCATATTTCTATTACATTTTTTTTTTTTTTTTTAGAATAAATCAATTCCTCCAAGATCTCATTTATTCATTTTATTGAATTAGAAGGATAACACATGCAAAATTAATACACATCTACATATATCCATGCGACTGTTTTGTAACGACTGACTCAATTCAAACTTGGCTCGAACCGAGTGTTTTGGTACAATTCTCTAGAAACACAACATAAAAACGTAAATATCGAACAAAATAACATATTAAATAAGCCTATATAAGGAAACGAGGTTCCAAATTAAACACGTTAGGGTTTATTTTCACACAGAAATACGATACATATACAAATTAAGAAAGTATCAAGTGCTATAGCAAAATTATTTCTGTTTTTTCATCGAATTTCTGTACTCTCCTTTTGACAATGATTTCAGGTTACGTTCTAACATAATTCTTTAATATCACTAGTTGTTTTAGACACCATTGTCATAAATTTGTATAATTTAACATGTAAACCATCAATTAAACACAAATTGAAAAAGAAACAAATAAGAGACAAGTAAATGCGTTTATTTAATAAAGAATTGGAACCTGCAATTTGGCCATTTTATGTATTTAAATAGCTGAACATCGACGCTTGTTTCACACATTAATATTTCATAACTTTTTTTGTTTTTTTCAAACGTATGTGAAATTTAAAAGCAGAAATGTTAACATACTCTTTATTTTAAAATATGATCAATCAATTACGTATCTTCCAATTGGATCATATTTAATGTCTGTTTGAGAAAGATATGAAAACGAAATATGTTAGATTATTGGCACAGCCAACCTATAATCATGTATGAAATAAAATTGATGGTTCGAGTCATAGACTTATTCCCAAAGAATGAATGAATAAATGAATGAATATTGTATTTGCAAGAAGCAAGAAGCATATACATGCTATGGCAAACGAAAATATATACAATATATGACAAACAAAAGTAAGCAGAGAACAGTAGTAACAGAGTAAACAATAATATTATGACAATATATGTGATCTAATTTTCCAAGCTGCATTTAAATAGTTGCATAGTTTTACTGTCAGAGATTTAGAATAAGCTTGTAATAAGTTATCTAACTTGTGCCGATTTGGCCAAGAACAATAGAATAAAGGTAAAAATTATATACGGACAGATCTATACGCTGGACATGACAAAACAAAACGATATTCGTCCTTTAAAACATTCATGTTGCAATATATACAAATTCTGTTTTCTCTTTGAGTATATAGATAACGACCAACTTCAACATTTAATCTAAGTGTGCCGCTACGCAATTTTGTTAATTAAGATACATTAAAATGAAAATCTAAGTATTTTTCAAAACCAAATACTAGGGTATATCGTTTATAAATACAAAGTTTGTTACATTCTTCTGAAGCTGTATTCCAGCTTTGTAAACATTGATCTGTAATACGTGTTTTTATACAATCAAATGATAAATTAGAAGTATCTTGTGAAACCCATACATCATAAAATCCAAGTTACATAACATTTATTTTTTACATGTGACGCCCAATTAATCTTACCATTATTTGCATCTTCGTACAAAAGTTTATAAACTTCATATACAATATGAGGTTTATTAGTAACAATATAAATCCAATGTTTCAGGATTTTATATTTTCTCAAAATATGTAATGGCAAGTGTCCAAGTTCACCGTATAAAAAAATGAGAAAGGGTATTTATTGAAAAAAGCAACTCATTCTAAATTTAATTGCAGAAAAATTAAAACACCATAAAATTAGTATTGATAGGTTTATAAAAAAAAGTGTAACTGACCTTTAATGAACACTGGTTTAATTTATTACGATTTTATGGCAAAATGTGTGTCGTATCCCTTTGCATATATTAGCAAATAAATTATTTAAAAACTCAGAACCAAAGTTGTCACATAAAGACAAACAAGTCATCTCAATTTTAAACACGTCCGGGGTTGTCTATTAAAAGTTCCGATTTTTTATACATTTATGTTTTTACTCATAATGTCTGCTCATATGATTTTTTTCTTTTTTTACATAAATTATGTAATCATAATACAGAACGATTGTAATATAATATGATAGAAGTTAATTAACAAAAATTATAATTTTAATTTGTGTACGCGTCTAAGGTGTTATTTGAAATAAATAATGCTTAAATTAAGATCTATGTTTGACTTCGTTTTCCTAATACCTTTCGAACTCCTGTAATAACTTTAACTACAGAAAAGCAATGTACCTGAAATGTTCTTATTTTTGTACCAATTAAATTCTATATCTTTATAACAAGAAGAAAACACTGTTCATTGATTGGTTTACGATATTTTGCTTATCTATAAAATCATTGTCAAAGACCACTATTGACAGTAAATATTACACAATGCCGCGACTTTTAACATTGCTTTGTCTTTTTGGAGAATTATCAGTTGCAGGTAAGGCAATAGTTAACTAAAAATTACAACAAAGAAAAAAAAAGAAAAACTAAATGAACATGTAAATCAAATTTTATTTTACACTGTTACCTTTTTCAAATAATTCGTGATTAAGGTCAAATCCAAGTAAAAAGTTGTAAAATATCACGTCAGAATTTACCAAATAATGTCTCGTATTCGTTATCACGAATTTAGTCTACCATAACGAATTATCAAACGTGTGAAAATGTCATCTAGATTTTTGAAATTAATAATCTCCATTTTGATTAGATATGTAATTTTTGATGATTGCCAATTACACATCAATATCTTCAAAAGTATTCAATCACACAGGTTATAACAGTTATCTCTTTGGAAAGTTAAATTTACTTTTAAAATTTAGCATGTTGGTATGCATAACTCTGTATATCATTTTTGTGTTACATAATGTAGTCTGTTTTATATAAAAAAAAAACAAGGGGAGAGGGTGTTCCATACTAATGAACAGATATTTTTTGGGACGAATCATATTTTAGAGTTGAAAAAAAGTAGTTGAAAAAAATTGAAAATATAGCAGTATATCAAATTAACATCAACTTTATTAATAGCAACTCTAGATCTCTCGACATCACTTAATGTGGACCATATATGGTTCATATCAAGCTGCATTTTCTAAAAAAATAATAATTTAAAAAAACGAATCTCAATAATTTACTATTCTTTCTATCTTTGTTTTTATTTTGATATGCATTCTTTGGTGTTTGTGTTTTATTGCTTTTCATTTACTAGGAAATCAAGATTTATTTACTCTATAAGGGAACGTCTATTCGTTGAGTTTTTACTCTTTGAATGGCATGTTTGCACGGTCTCCGACAGCAACACACAAACTGATAAGGTCTTACAGGTGTCTTGACCATCACCAAAAAAAACAAGAAAAAAATATGTTTTGTTAGTTTCAGATCGATCTTGCAGATACACCATCATATCTGGTACCTTCAACTGGCAACAAGGGCGTGACAGTTGTATGTCTAAGGGGATGGATCTAGCTGTTATAAAAGATCTAGAAACACAAAACGAAGTCCACAATTTTCTCACTACAAGTACTATTGGAAGGTAACAAATTATGTATTGAATGTTGTGTTCCTATAATGTTTAAAAAATATTATTATAGATATATAGAAACTTTAAACAGCAATAATGTTCAGCAAAGTAGGATCTACAAATAATTCATCGTGACCAAAATTGCCAATTGACCCCTATAGTCAATTGTTTCCTTAATTTTGGAAATCTTTTACAAACATCTTCTCGTCTGAAACTGCATAGCCAATTTAACCAAACTTGGCCACAATCATCAGTAGAGTATCTAGTTTAACAATGTGTCCGATGACCCCGCCTGCCAACCAACATGGCGGACGTGGCTCAAAATAGAACATAGGGAGTAAACCGTTTACCAAAATTAACAGGTGAGCGACACAGGCTCCTTGGAGCCTCTAGTTTAATATACCATAGATTTTGGTTTTGTGATAATTCTTTTAAACAAACTTTATTGTTGCTTCAATAATAATTCTTTCATAATGGACCACTGACATAGCTATCTCAGTCAAGATCCTCGTTTCACTAGTACTAGTTTCATTGGGTAGATAAACTGCATGGTGTTTGCCTTTTACAAAAATATTAATATAACACCAATACATAAATGATTCCATTAAAAGAACGTATGTAGATAATCTAATGTTATTATCCTGACCCGAGATAGGGATGATTTATAACCTATTATCAATTTCCATGTGTATCCGGATAACGGTTGTTTTTAACGATTTTTTGTATATTAAAATTCATTTCATCTACATTTTTATTCAGGTAAGTTAGTTGTTATTTGAAAGAATGATCGTCATACTTTAACAGAACGTAATAATTAATTAATAAATACTCAAGTTTTTACATTATTATTATATTATATAATTATATAATACTGAAGTTTATAATGCCAAAAAAAAATTATGTGGTATGATTGCCTATGAGACAACTGTCGACAAGAGACAAATTGACACAGAATCAATAACTATAGGTCACCGTATAGCATTAAACAATGAATAATGTTCATACTGCACAATCACCTATAATAGGCCCCGAACCTAAAAGCCTACTTTGTGTACAAAATAATGAAGAAAAACAAATATGCTAGGCAGCAACAAACGACAACCACTGAATTATAGACTCAAGACATGGGACAGACACATACATAATGTGGCTTTGTGAAACGCGTTTGACACCGTCCCTCCTTTATACTTCTCTTACAAAGTGATAAGTGTGCTGGAGTTTTTTATTGACAATATATGTATTTGTTGAGTATTGAGGTAGACTTTTTCAACAAATTGTCGCCATTCTTATGGGAATGTAATGTGCGCCTCTCCTTGCAGAACTTTTTTCATATGAATCGGAGTTCCTTCACACACTTGTCAAAAACAAGAAGATCATAAAGCCAGGTCATTTAATTTGACTTTCAGATATTTTCATGATGATCTATCATAAAGAATCCACACTTTTCTGATTGGATTCCATTGATATATATCCCCCATAACTTGAATTTAAATAAACAATAAACACGGCTTCCTCCGCCTCATTTTTAAACCTATACCTCGAATTTGATATACATCTCACCTAAATTTTTGACAAAATATACGATTTTAATTTTGAAATGATCAATTTTCCCACCTTAATAGCAATATACCAACTTCACCTGCATATTGGATAAAAATTTCCCAACTTCTCCGGTATTCAAGAGCTTTCAGCTCCTACTCAGACTTTGTTCAACGTCACCAGTGTCCGGGCAGAAATTTTATGAACAAGAGGCATGTCAAAGAACGTTGTCAATTGCTTACACCCACTTCATTTGAACATTAGTTGATAATTGCCATTGGTCATACCACATCTTGATCTCCTTATTTTTATATTATTTCCTATGTAAAAAACGGTGGATTAAACCTGGTTCTATAGCTAGCTAAACCTTTTACTTCACTTGTTTGATAGGCGCAAAAAATTCTATTTATTGACAACGATGTGTTAACAAAACAAACAGACATTATAGGCACAAATGTCAAAAATGTCAAAATTAAGGTACAACAGTCAACATTTTTATAATTTTAATCACTATAAAAAAAACCAAAGAACAATAGCAAAAATAACAAAACAAAAATACAAAAAAATAACATAGCACAATAACACAATTACGGAATATTTAAGTGCAGAGCCACGTCAAATGGATTTTACCATAATCGAATAAAAAGTAAAAGGAATATTCATAAAGTCGAATAAAAAAATACAATAACACATTATTTCGAATATAAACAACGTCAGTATTAGAATCTATACTTCAAGACAATCGTGCCTTATTTGTGAAGTTGATACGAAATATTTATCAATAAGGTCTTGGTACCTTCTGAGTATTTTTTTTTTAAAGAAAAATGACGATACGTTCTTTGACATAAACTTGGCTCATCAACTTTCTGCTCATACACTGGTGACGTTTAAGTCCGAGAAGCAGCTGCAAAAAGAGTGAAAAAATCAAAAACTGTCAACCGAATCAGAAGGACCACCAAAAGCACGTAATCTATAAACAACATCAAAAGCATTTTTTAAACTCCAAAAATGGTGAATGTCACTTTCATATGATTAATAACAAAAACTAATGTTACTTTCTTTGAAAATACTAAAGGAAGTCGTTAAAAGCACCGAAGAAAGATAAGTTGTAGAAAACTTACTAGAAGCCGAGATGAAACGATATTTTCCGATTTTTTTTATGTGTCTACTTCAGGTAACCAATACATAGCGGGGACCTTGAAATGTTCAGAAGTGGCATTGCATGTAATTTATGAAGTCCCCCATTGAAGTTTTGCCACTTCAAAAGTAATTGAATCCACCATTTTCGTAGATCTTTTTTGAAAACTGTGTTACTAAGGTTTTGATTGTATGAAGTATATTAGTTAATAGAAAAAACAGTTTACTAGTGACAAAATTGGCCTGAAGATGAACTTAATCATAAACTCATGCACCATCGAAACCAATGAGGTAAAATAGTTTATCTGGTTGAGGTTACATTATATTTTTTCACAAAGTTAATCTAAAAAAATCTACAGATAGATGTATCATCTTTATCTCATGAAAACATTAATGAATTGATGCTTTGACTAAGAAAATGATTTATAAAACTATAGAAATATGCCAAAGAAGCAAGTCGGATGCAATTTGTATATTCGGGTGTGTTTGAAACTCTCATATAAACAAATAAAACGCTTCAGATTTCAGTTAATTCAATAAATGTTTTTGACTAAATTTTTATTTAGAACTATTAAAATTTACCCTTCGAAAAAATAATGTATGATTCCAGTGAAATGACCAAGTATTGTTGCTGCATTTGATTACACGGAACTGCATTTATTATTTCTTGTAAAGCAGTTGTTAATAAAATCATTCAATCTTGAACAACAAAATATGTAAAGATTTCAACGGATTTTATTTCAAATCAGATAGACAAAGAAATAATCTATGTCAACACAATATATGTAGTCAATGAGCTATTTTAATATGGCGTGCTTCTTTCGTGTTGTGAATAAAACCATGCTCTAAATCCAATAAAATATGTTTGCACATGCGTATATTGACTACTGCAGAATAATGAACTGTATCAAATTGTCATGCATTTATTATATATCATTAATTCAAACACTTTTAAACTCTTAAATGATGCACATGTTGTTACTAATTCATTTGTTATGACTGTTATGTGTTGCTTTTGGAAATTGACATATGTGACCTAGATACGACAACCGTTCATGGTGGCTGTTCAAAATCCTCCCTCTGAAAAGTCACATTGCCAGTCGTTTGCCTGTTTACAAGCGAAAAGGGAGGTTCATGGAAGAGCCTACACAAACACGCTACACTTATAACAATCGGACATAGAAATTACCCTAATTGTCCTAATCAGAATCGAAATAATTGATGCAAGCTATTACTTTATTGTAGTTTTAACATGGGTAGGCATTATATTCGTGTAATTTTAGTCCTCACTATTGCTCTGGCAAAAATAATCACGAATATAATGCCTACCCGTGTTAAAACTACAATAAAATATAGCTTGCATCAATTATTTCTTAAATAAATAACGCAGCCTTTGCTTCCCTCCAGCATGCTTAAATGTATTTTTCTTGGATATCACAAGATACGTTGCATATGTCTGGTAACGCTATTTTATTGGAAATCTCTATTAGAGCGCACTGGTCCACGAACATTTGGTGGTATGGAATCCGGAAACATCTGGTAGTACTAAAACCAGAACATCTGCCTGTCCAATCACTCTTTCAGAATCTAAAAGTCTCATTGTTCGTACACCAAAATGAAAATACCGTTACGTCATTGGTTGAACTTCCATGTTTAAAACGTTTTTAACAAATCACAACGTTTTGGTGTACGCTATTGAAATATTACCCAGAATGCATAATATTCTGAAACGGTGAATTTGGCAAATATAACATCCTATTTTAATTTCAAATTTGTTCCACTATTCAAAAGAAACTTAAATTAGATACTTCACTGACCACTAGTTATCTATATATTTTACGAATTGTCAAAATACAGCTAGCCCTGAGAACTATTTTGTTTATCATCTGAACTACTTTCTTGTATGTTCTGTATGACAGGGCTTGAAAAAGTGGTTCTTTACCTTAAAAATCCAAAGATGCCTACATTTCGTTTTGAGAAATATTCTGCTTTTTGAAATTGTGAAATCGGCCATAAACGTAGAAAATGATAGTAACATTACAATGGAGAATATAAACTAGATATTCTTACAGGGATTCTTTATGTGTTAATTATGTATACACCATCGGATATACGTATACTGTTAAATTGGACGCATTAGTGATTAAAATTAATACACCTGCATCTTGTATTCAAAGATTTTTTAAGTGTGTATGTTTTGACAACATAAGTATAAAACTCTATGGCATTCTTTTAAAGCATAAAAGACATTTGGATAGGATTGTTTTGGAGTCTAAATCTATCATTATTTAAATGGGTTGATAATGAAACACTAGGATCATGGTCAAACTGGAATTCCGGTGAACCAAACTGCATGGAACTAACAGAGGTGGAAATGTATTGTCCGACTTCATATGACCAACACTGTGTACGCATTCAACTAACAGCCAACTCATGGTTGTGGAAGACACATGGATGTTACAACCAATATTATGTGCTTTGTCAAAGCTGTACAGGTAGTTATCTTTAAATAAAACACAGACATGTCACTGCAATACACTTTAAAGGAAACATTTTCCTAATTGGTATTTTCTGTCTCTCTTTTAAATGATATTTCATTCCGGTTATTCATACCATCGATGAATACCTATTGACAATACAGTTTTAATCATATAATGTTAAAAAGATTATTTAGTTCGTCATGAATTGTGTTATTTTACATTTCACTGAGTCAACTGAATTTCTAAGAGCAATTCTCTATATAGGGGAAAAAAAGAGAAGATATAGAATTTCACCAAATCTTATTTATCTCATAGATTTAAAAAAAATTAACTCATATATGAAGTTTTATAAATATTTCTTGAAGATTGAGAAAAATCCTGTGCCTTAACTATGATGACTCAGCATAAATTCACAGTTTACAGTATGCATAGTTTACTTGGGTAGTGACTACGTCAATTCAAACATAATAATTATTTTGTCCAAGAAAAAAATTATATTTGTACATTAACCTCACTTTCAGCTATAGAGATGTGATTTTTGTTCAGAGACAATTGCTTGTCAGACCATCCACAATAACTTGCGGTCATTCGACGTTTAGTACTTCAGTACTTTGATTCTTTATTGAGAGCGCGTCCCGGGAAATTAAATATTTATCAAATATAATAAAAAAAATAAAATACGATTCGAATGTTTGCGTTTAACGGTCATTTAGATTCCTTCAAACAGAAAAAAAGGATATATATGACCAAGATCACTTTCCGAGGATTACACATTTAGCTAATCTTAGTCATTCCCTTACCACTAAAAACCGGGAGTGAAACCAGGTGCTCCGGAAGGATAGGCATTTCCTGCACTGTATACGACACCCCTCGTGTTATTTCTTTGTTCAGTTCGGTAATGATGGAAGGTTATTATGACTGAGGAAGAATATCAGATATAATTTCTGAAACCCTTGTGTCATAATGGCCAATCAGCTCATGATGGCGACCGTAAAATTTTTGAGTGATAACCTTAATTTTATTGATTCATAGCCCAACAATGGTTTTTGTTTTGTTCTCAAACTTGGCGTCTACATAAACAAAAAGATAGAATTTTCAAATCAAATACAAATCGATAATTCTTAAAATGTGCTTGTCTGTTCTATGGTCGGGCTGTTTTCTCTTTGACACATTCCCCATTTTCATTCTCAATTTTATTTCAGACATTTAAAAGACAATTTTGATCACGCGTCACATTTTCCTACTGCAAAACAAATAAAAGGTATATCACCTGAACTTTCCTAAATGAAAGTAAGATGATGTGAATTATCAACCCTTATATTGCATAGCGTAAAACAAACTGAATCATTCAATGCAAATGATTTATTTAGAACAAAACATGTGTAATAGTAAGAAAAAATACATTTGTTTCATTATTTTGATGAAAAGTCTACAAATGAATAATTGCATTCCCTATTTCAAAATAAGTAAATCTCATTAAAGATCTAGACAGATTGTGTACTTCTCGAAACCCGATCTATCTCATATCATTGTTTTTGTTTTGTCATTTGAATAACATACATATATGTATTACAGTATTTAAAAAAAAAAAAATATACGGCTTTTAAAAGTCGTATGTTTTTCAAATAACAGAGAAAATTGCAAAACATTTAAATAATTAGCAATGATGTAACAATAATAAATTTGAAGACAACAATAGATAATATTATAATTTTTACAGCAAAAATTGAACTACCAACGACATTACATGACCAAACATCAAACCATGCCGATTTAGAAACAACAATCCTTCCTGCAGAAACCACTGGAGTACCGTCGACATTCTACAAACAAACAACAAAGCATACCAATTTAGAAACCACAATCCTTCCCTCAGAAACCACTGGAATACCGGCGACATTCTACTACCAAACAACAAAGCATGGCGATTTAGAAACCACAATCCTTCCTACAGAAACCACTGACGTACCGGCGACTTTCTACAAACAAACAACAAAGCATGGCGATTTAGAAACAACAATCCTTCCTACAGAAACCACTGACGTACCGGCGACTTTCTACAAACAAACAACAAAGCATACCAATTTAGAAACAACAATCCTTCCTACAGAAACCACTGGAATACCGGCGACATTCTACTACCAAACAACAAAGCATGGCGATTTAGAAACAAAAATCCTTCCTACAGAAACCACTGACGTATTGGGGACATTCTACCAACAAACAACAAAGGAAACCAATTTAGAAACAACAATCCTTCCTACAGAAACCACTGGAGTACCGGCGACATTTTACAACCAAACAACAAAGCATGGAGATTTAGAAACCACAACTGTTCCTGCTACAAATATGTCGCTTACTTTAACATCACTTGAGTGTGAAGCATTATGGATGAATCAGAGAAATTGTAATTGTGAAGAACCGTCAGCTAGCCCAGAAATACCAAACGACATCATCACATACAGATTGGATAAGACAATGTTATCGTCGTACATAAGGAAAAAGAGCAGTGCTTCAGACACAAGAAAGTCATCATTTTACATCGGATGTGTCGGTATCATAGTTCTTGTCTTGTCCGTGCTTTTCATTGTTGTTCTTGACTTCATACCTATAGGATAATTTTTGGCTGACGGTTTTGCATTTAAATTGAGTAAATGACACAAATCTTTTTAAACAGGAGAAACATTTCAATATAAGCAATTTCTGGCTAAATATAATATAAATTGATCTATAATTTACATTCCCCAATAAATAAGTTTTCAACTTATATTATAATAAGTCCAACACAAATGTAATCGTGAGGCATATAGAATGTTTTAATAAATCAAAAGGAACTGATAGAAAGTATTATAAAATCAAACAATTAATGTATTTTAAAGTCAACGACGATGAAGTATTTCAGATTTATGTTCGATTTAATCAGATTATACTTTCAATCCCCAAATTTCAACTTCATATGACTGCATTAAAATTCCCACAATTGAATTACATTCTCTCAAAATTTGAACATATCTTTTGTTAGTGCTACAATAAGATAAAAGAAGACACCCTATCTATCTTAAACTCACTAACTTAGAAAGTATTTCCGAGCAAATAATGTTCAATCCAACACAAATGTGTATTGAATATAAAAAAAGAGCTTAAGCTAAACAATAAACCAAACAATCGAAGATAGAGAACAATTTTGAAAATAAACATTCTTTTGCATTAAACAATGCTGAACTTTTTTCATATATGATAGAAACTGTACAATAATAAGAATATAAAAATACAAGGAAAAATTAAGGGGAATAGTTGCTTACATCTAGAATTTTTACTTTTAAAGACTTACAGATCTTGAGATCTGGTTTGAAAACTAAATCATTATGTTTGTATATTATGCTATGCATTTAGACCTTACATATGCCAGGAAAGATACTTTTTTAGGCAGAAATAGACAATTTAAATCATATGGACATGAAGTAAGGATATCAATTCATGCAAACATATATTACACAGCTGGTTCCAAAAACTGTCATAAATAAATTACCTTACTCAAATGAGTTATACATATCATGGTGACCATGTGTAGTTTAACGTAAACAGCACCATTACTATTAATCATGTATCAAACATTGCTTTAAGTGATCACTATCAAATTTGTCCTACACAAACATTAACAAGATTATCAAAGCATACAACCAAACTAATACAAATAGATGATTTGAAAAACGATATGAAAATTATTCCTGAAAGATCTCCATTTCTTTTTCTTTCAAATTCTATTTTTTTTAAGGCATTAGCTATATTGCCGACTTCGGCAAAATAGAAAATAAAATAGAATATTTTCTATTTTGCAAGCTCTACTTAAAATGTCTTAACTCAAGCGGGCAAATAACATATTTCTATAGAAATGGCTACTTTACCGGCAACAAAAATAAAGTGAATGTGTTGCATCTGTGCTGGAAAAATAGAAAATATGTAATTTTTCTGCCATTAGGTAAGCGGAAGACAAGTTAAAAACTATTTTGTTTACACATATGCAATTTAAATTTTTGTTTAATTTTAACATTTTTGATTTTTTGAAGCTATGTGATAGACGTTGTTAAATTGCATAATGTTTTATCATATCTAAGATGCAATGATATTTTTAGCTTTAATTATTTTTTTTATAACACAGTTAAACAATCTGAGATTTTATCATTATGCACCTATGTTTGGCTAATTCTAGAAATGATTTTAAAAACATAAAATTGAGAATGGAAATTGGGAATATGACAAAGAGACAAAAACCTGACAAAAGGGCAGAAACAGCCGAAAGCCACCAATGGGTCTTCAACGCAGCGAGAAAATCCCGCACCAGGAGGTGGTCTTCGGCTGTCCCTTAAATATCACAGTTAAAAAATTCTTAAACATACATGTAGCATTAAACTATCAATAACTGATTTTAAAAATAATTTCAACTACACAAAAATTGAAAATGGAAAGAGGGAATATGTCAAAATAGAGATTAACAAAAACTAAAAACAAGCAGCGTGAATAATTTCAGATAACCATCTAAAGAATGTATTGACATATTTAATTGGCTAAACATCAAACAGAATTTTATACCATGAATAGATACATGTTTTGTATATAACATCGTGAATTTTGATAGCTTTGAACTAGATTTTATTAAGTGTGAGTACTCTCAGATTTATACTTTGCGTCTGTAATGTTTTTGTAAGTTGTTCTTGTCCTAGGCGTTCTATCGATCTAATGATTAGAGCTTTTTTAAAATGATTTTTTTAGTTGTTAGACCACTGTTGTCTTTTGTTATTGTTGGTGTTGTTGTTGTTGGGTTGTATTAAAGGTATATGTCGTATTTCATCTTGTAAATGGTTATTGCAATTTTTTAAACAATTTTAAGACTTTGTCGAATTTGAGATATAGGAAGTTAAAATTTTTTTTTTTTTTTTGTAAATGACTTGGCATATAATTAAACAAAACTCGAACCAAAAATGAAAAGAAGGTCTTTTTCAATTGTTTATAATAAATACTACCTAATTAAGTATTTTTGTATTTCATTGGACATCGCCTGAATTTAAGCACTTCAAACATGAAAGCACCGATAACGTATTTGTTGATTGTTTTTTTATAGAGTCTAGTAACTGTCAATTATAACCAATTCCTTACATCGATTTTCACATTTCAAAATTCCGTTAAAGGAATCTGGTCTTATTAGAAACCACCACTGACAAAGTTGATATTACAAAAATGAGTATTGTGTAGATATTTAATGAAAACAGTACTTCAAACCAATATGCATTTTCGTTCTTTATTTGGTACATCTATTAGTATCCTACTTCGCTACCCTTTGAGTTATACCACTTATATAAATGCTGCACAAATATAAAATTAGTTTCTAGAACTATATACTGTGTTGTAAGTCAATTTGAAGATTTATTTTTCGTGAGTTTTTCGATTTTTCGGATTTTTTTTGGAAAGAAAGAGTTGATGAATGAGTGGTGTGTACATCAACACCTCAATTATGAGTTGTTTTACCAAATATCTAGTCATTATAAAATGTTATGAGTATTGATGAATAATTGTGTGAATTTTTTTTTTAGCAAGGAGTTGTATGTCAATAGGTAGATACTTGACAATGAAAAATTAACGTAAACATAAGGTTTGAATTGAATAAAAATCTAAATAAATTTAACTGCATTAAATAACTTGTCTGTACACAATCGACGAAACAACTCTAAATATGAAATTTTTCTGTAATTGGAATATTTTTTTCTTTTCTTTTAGTTATTCAATTTTTTTAATCATTCAATTTTTTAATTATTTAATTAAAGATTCATAATCTTTCGAAATAATTTTGTAATAATTGAGTTAATATATGTTGTAATTGACATTACATGTAATTTACGAGCTCCTTATCGGAACGATTTGTGTCTATAGGATTTTACAATAAAGTAGAGAATAAATGTATTGATGTATTTACTTATATTGTGTGAACTATTAGTTCAGAATGATTTGCATTTGGAAATATGTGAATCAAAGAAAAATCATATTTAATCCAACCTACTGTCATTAATGATTGATAACCTTTTATGGCTTCTCAAAGTTCATCTTCAAATAATGAACATATATCTCTCGAATGAATTTCATTTTTTGAGTTCTAATCGATAGCAAGCATGGAATACTTGACACTAAACATTCACATAATAAAAGAAAAAAGTCTTCATCATTACCTTTACCGTGGAACGTTTAAATCGCATTGCTCATGTTGATTATAAGGAAATTATAATTGGACTCGTTTGATACTTACAATCCTATTCCATCGACACCATTAATTCCTTAAAAAAAACAATTTACCAGGATCAGCTAAAAATAAAACTGTCGGCCTAGGCATACATTATGACAAGATGAAATCCTGATAACAGTACCAAAGCCTCCTTTCTCAATTGAATTATTTAAATAACATAAATCTGTTAAAAAAAAAAAAAAAAAAAGGAACTAGAGAAAGAACAAATCTTTTGTTGATACTGAATCATTATGACGAAACTGGAAGAACAAAAGAATGTTTATACTATATCACTATGACGAAAAAAGAAAACCCAAAATAATGGGTTAATATGTATCACTATTACGAAGATAGAAACAACAAAATAATAGTTTAAATTGTATCACTATGACAAAAATAGAAAGAACAAAAAATTTGTTTAAACTGTATCACTATGACAAAAATAGAAAGAACAAAACAATTGTTTATACTATATCACTACGACGAAAAAGAAAGCCCAAACTAATGGGTTAATATGTATCACTATTACGAAGAAAGAAACAACAAAATAATAGTTTAAATTGTATCACTTTGACAAAAATAGAAAGAGCAAAAAATTTGTTTAAACTGTATCACTATGACAAAAATAGAAAGAACAAAACAATTGTTTATACTATATCACTATGACGAAAAAAGAAAGCCCAAAATAATGGGTTAATATGTATCACTATTACGAAGATAGAAACAACAAAATAATAGTTTAAATTGTATCACTTTGACAAAAATAGAAAGAACAAAAAAATTGTTTAAACTATATCACTATGACAAAAATAGAAAGAACAAAACAATTGTTTATACTATATCACTATGACGAAAAAAGAAAGCAAACCATAATCGGTTAATATGTATCACTATTACGAAGATAGAAACAAGAAAATCATAGTTTAAACTGTATCGCTATTCCGAAAATATAAAGAACAAAATAATTGTTTATACTGTATCCCTTTTACGCAAATTAAAGTTCTAGGCCTGAAATATATAGTCCTTTGTGCAACAAACACTTGGACTTACATTGAAATACCGGCCGCTACATATTGTTTGTATTTTCTGAAAAAAAATGATGATGTGTTAACTAAACATTCACTTATTGCTGGCTTACATCCTAGTTTGTATTCATGCTTCAGATGGTATAAAAGGCCTTCAAAAATGTAAATCCAAACCTCGGATTGCTCATGTGCATCGTCAAAATACAAGTATAGTCAAGCTGGTCATGTTATTACTGGCAACATCGTCATCGTTACCAGTAAAGGACTAAGAGCGTTGTTAGCCAAGGTATCAAATTACAGAACTCACCAGCCCAGCAAATGGAAAAGAGAACTCGAGGTTACTGGAAATGCAATTGAGGACTAAACAAAAACATGAGAAAATTGATAAAGCGCAATCCAGAACCAGAACTGGACACTTTGTCAAAATGGATCAAAGCTATTCAATCATGCATTCAGATGCGCATTCAAGAACCACGATGTACTATGAGCACAAGGGTTTCTAACACATTCCATAACCTAAAGTTGCGTATGATTCATCCTCCTTACGTGAAAAACATTTCGTTGTTCGTGCAGATTCAGCCTCCAATGATATTTTCTTCGTATGTAAAAACCCTTATTTGCAGTGTCTCAAAAAAGTAAAATCACAAAAAAACTGTACTCCGAGGAAATATTCCAAACGGAAAGTCCTTTATCAAATGGCAAAATCAAATGATAAAATACATCAAACGAATGGACATCAACAGACATATTTCTGACTTGATACAGGCATTTGCCAATGTAGAAAATACAATCTGGTTTTATAGCGCTAAACCTCTCACTTGTATGACAGTCGCATCAAATTTCATTATATTTACAACGACGTGTGAACAAAACAGACATACTGTTGTCAGGTCACTAAAGATTGCTTATTTTGGCGTTAATATTGATTCACTTATAGGGTCTTTGCACCGGAACTAAACACATTTATTAAAAAAAAAACAGTTGTTGGCATGACACGGGTTATGTTCTTCTCATATATGTTATGATGGTATGATACTAAACCCCTAATAGGAAGGATTGTGCCTGATATTCATATGATGTAATCATAATCTTTCAATCAGTTTAATTGAAGTCTGGAGCTGGCACGTCAGTTAACTGCTAGTAGTCTGTTGTTATTTATGTATTATTGTCATTTTGTTTATTTTCTTTGGTTACATCTTCTGACATCAGACTCGGACTTCTCTTGAATTGAATTTTAAATGTGCGTATTGTAATGCATTTACTTTTCTACTTTGGTTACAGGTATAGGGGGAGGGTTGAGATCTCATAAACATGTTTAAACCCGCCGAATTTTTGCGCCTGTCCCAAGTCAGGAGCCTCTGGCCTTTGTTAGTCTTGTATTTGTTTTAATTTTAGTTTCTTGTGTACAATTCGGAAATTAGTATGGCGATCATTATCACTGAACTAGTATATATTTGTTTAGGGGCCAGCTGAAGGACGCCTCCGGGTGCGGGAATGTCTCGCTGCATTGAAGACCTGTTGGTGACCTTCTGCTGTTGTTTTTTCTATGGTTGGGTTGTTGTCTCTTTGACACATTCCCCATTTCCATTCTCAATTTTATGTTATATGTAAATTTGTCAAAATAGGGGTACAGCATCCATCACCGTGTCACAATTCCAATCAGAACAAAAACAAACATATATCTAACTAAGAAGCACAAAAAGCATATCAAATTTAACAACAACGTTGATTGCTTACTTATTTTTTATTTATATCAACCCATAAAGGATTGAAATATTGGAAGTCCTGTGACTGCATGGCTAGGTTCATATCAACAAAAGAAACAACAGCACAACTAGCCACTGTAATCAAACATATCATTTAACATCATTCTCAAAGGATATAATTTTAAAATTTCAGTAAATATTAACATCAAAGAAAACGCATATAATCTACCGTCATTATATCATACTTGGTACAAACACTTCACAAAACTCCGTATAAAGAACGAAACATAGCTGGATCATGAAGATTTATGACTAAACATTTTTCTAAAAGGTTGATTTCTATTCTTTATACAGAATAAAGATGGCCTTCAAAAATAATATGTAATGAGATATATTCAAGCAGTGTTGTCAATCAGATGTGGATTTGAAAAAAAACCAATAAAGATCTACTGCTGAATCTTAGATCACATTCTCTGCAATTTTGCAGCAACATCATGACCTTTGATTTTTCGACGCTTTACCCTACTATTCCCCATGCTCAATTACAAGGAAGCTATGTAACCAAAAGTGCTGAAGTAAATATTAAAAAGACACCTGTCTTGATACGCCTTGTAAGTAAAGGACACATAACGTGATATCAAAATGCAGGATAAAGGAAGTAATTGTGGCTAGCACAATTGGAACATATCGGTGGTCAACCATAAAAGATATATGCCAAAACGCTCAACTAAATCATGGTGACGTTCGTTTCAACCGTCGACAAACTGGCTTCAACTTCACCACAATGTAAGGCTGTGTATAATTTGGTCCATACGTTATTCGTTATGAGAAATCATAAAACAATAATGGTGAGAAACATAATTCACATGATGTTATATATTTTAATGAAATCACAATAATGAGAGTCTTACCGATAAGGTGCGCGTTATCTACTTTAAATAACAACAATGGAATGAATACAATAATTGCACAAATACATTTACAAGCTTAAGCATTGATTTGTTGCAAAAAAGATATTAAAAATGCAAATTATCATGAAAAAGAAGTTTCAAAAATCAACTTTATCATAAATAGAAAAAAGTAGTCCGAGACTACTCTGACGTCCAACGTCTGTTTTGCCAGACAAGCTGGGGCTGTGGGACGTCAGAGCTTGTCCCATATTAAAAAGTGGATATTTGCCCCACCAAAATAGATGCGCTGCTTCGTCGCTTCTGGTGCCGACTGGCGGCCTCAGAATTATATAAATCGGGCATCAATCTGTTCATTTTTCATTTATCTTTTCATTTATGTAAGTTTTACCTACCTGCCAACCTTTATTATCCCATATTTTAACAGTTTTTACAGAGACCCATCGATTTCTGCATTTAGACTTTCATTTTCAAAGATTATCACGTGACCACGAGAAAACAAGTGATGATTTATGCAAATGACCATATTCTAACACCTCGATCATTTACGATGCAAGTAATCTAAATGTCCGAGATCTTCTGACTGTTATCGTGGTTGGCACTAAATGCTTAATATTGATCTCCTATAAAGGAGGTGATAAAAGTATAATTATTTGCATATTTGAGTCTCGAGGTCGCGAAATCCCTCGTAACTTGAAGTCCATTTGAAAATAAAAGAAAAATGTCTGAATCGATGGGTCACGGTGAAATCTGTATAAATATGAAGGGTGGCAGGTAGGTGAAACTTACATAAATGAAGAGATAAATAAAAAATGAACAGATTGATGCCTGATTTATATAATTCCAAGGCCGCCAGTCGGCACCAGAAGCGACGAAGCAGCGAATTTATTTTGGGTGGGCAAATATTCACTTTTTGATATGGGACGAGCTCTGACGTCCCACGGCCCCATCTTGTCTGACAAAACAGCAGTTGGACGTCAGAGTAATCTCGGACTAAGAAAAAAGATGTTTTCAATGCCGATTTGATTAAAGGTTAACCCAACCTATATTACTATTAACGTTTTTGAATTGTGAATATTAATGACTGTGAAACTGAAGGTAATTTTTTCGTATATATTGACTCTTTATTAACGAATCTTTGTTCATATATAATGAATACAACTGGTTTTCGAAATGGCTAACGTAGATTTGTTAGTACGTTGATGAACCCAGCGATCATCACCACAGTAAAGTTTTAGTTATATATATCATAGTATCTAACACTTGCTAAATGACGAAACAACTGAAACGACATTGTAAACATGGTAAATGCAATGTTCTAACACTAGATACAACAGGAATTTACCATGTATAACGTTATGTTCATAAAGGGATTTGGTATGGTTGCCAATGCGACAACTATCTACCAAAATTTAAATGAAGTGGATGTAAGCAAATATAGGCAACCATATGGTCTTCAACAACGAGAAACGACAAAGCCTTATAATCGGCTACAAAAACCCCGACATTATATACATATAACAATTCCATTGACAAAACTAACGGTCTAATTTAGGGTCAGGGTATTTATCAGTCCTTCATCCTTAACAACAAGAGGACACTTAATACAGATTTGAGAGTACTTACAATAACTATGAAATACTGACAACTATTCAAAACAAATTACAACGATTAAAAATGAAAACGACAAACAATATGTACATAAATCTAAGACTAAAATAGTGTGCACATTCAATATCCAATGAATTTCAAGTAAAAAGGTCAGAGAAATACCCAACCTTGTGCCCTGCCAGCATACAAGTATCGACAGGTTGTAGTACAGTGAATCTAAATATGTGTAGAACAATAGTATTTAATATGATGTTAAATTACTAGAGAAAAATTAAATATATGTAGGACTCGGAGTCTGCGCCGAAGTGCAATTGTCCTTTTGCTAATGTGCGATGAGGTAGTAAAATTTACAGATATTTAGTTATTATTAAAACTTAATTTCTCATAAGTTAGTATATATTTACCAAACATTCATTTTGTTCTCCATTTGCGTTATAAAACATCTGTGGTCTATTTTACATTTTGTTTTTTCACAGTAACCGTATACATGATTTTTTTTGTTCTGACTTACCAACAAGTACTTGCTTTGTAAATAACTGCCACGTTTTATTTCAATGAATGCAATTCGTACTGCTTTTAAAGAAAATATCTTGTGCGTGTAAGCTTTTTAAAAAGTAAAATTTACACTACAACGTTCCAACGAGAACTCGAAATTAAATGACCGTATTCAATAAAACGGGTTAAACTCTTGACTTTTTTACATTAAAAAAAAACAAAAAAGGAATAGGTATATATAATAAACAAATTGATTTCAACTTGAAAAACATTGAAAATGTAATTTATGTAATCCATCGCATTTTATCGTAACCATCACTGCACTTCAGCGTAGCTAACAAGAAGATGGTGTATCAATGCCATAATCGCACTTGATCAAAAGTAACATATAAACGAATACCGAACTCAGAGGAAAAATCAACAAGGAAAGTCTCTAATCAAATGCCAAAATCAAAAGCTCAAACACATCTATCGAATGGATAACAACTGTCATATCCCTGACTTGCATTTTCTGATGTAGAAAATGGTGGATTAAAAACACATTGCAGCTTTAAACTATCGAACAGCAGAGTGACCATCGCAGTTAGGGAAACTATCACGGTTCAGAGTCCTACATAAATTATCTATACTAATAAAAATAATATTCAAAAATTTTATAATTCGTTGAATTATATACATTTGCTTATTTGTATTTCTCCTGGCATCTAAATCGTTATGATAATTGATTTCATCAGCTGTGAAATGTCTAGTTGACAATTAATACAATGGAACAAGATGATACAGATAACACAACTGAATCAATTATATTGTATTTGTTAAAAACCTTCAAGTTTGTTTACAAATAGCCATTAAAAAATATATTTCAAAATAAAAGTTGTTTTATTTTTTGTCGTTTGCATACCACGATTGATTAGCCACAGCTTTATCAGAGGAGCTTTCAATATAAGCATCACTTAAGAGATCAGTGGGCGAGTTTTCAAGGCGGTGCCAATACATAAACATTTGAATTACTATGTTAATATATAAAGGAAATCTACCTAGCTCTGATATAACTCCAATATTTGTGCAATTTTTGGAGACACCAAGAACATACTTGCAAAATTTAAGATTTCTTTATAGTGATAGATACTATAAATCCGAACATTTTGACATTTGCACCTATATAATCTCTATACCAGAAAATTTAACAGAAGTTGAAAATATACAAATATATATATATATATATATATGTATCGGTCTGTTTTTTTGTTAAATGATTTATGACAAGGAATATATTTTTGATGAGCAAAATATACGAAAAGCCTGGGATACTTGATGTCTCAGCTGCTCAACCCCTCCGGAAGTACTTGATAAATATCTCCAAAAGAACTTATTTACGATATGGCTTGATATAAGAAATGCAATCTAATTAAAATATTGATCTCTGATTACATTATACTACACATGAGTATAGATTGTACTCATATGTAATATAACGTAATCAGAGATCAATATTTTAATTCGATTGTAAGAAATGGATACCGAAATAGCTCAGCATATAATATATACATAATTATGATATGATTCACTAAGATTATAGTTCTTACAAAATTTATTTTAAAAAGTTTCTAAATTTAAGAATTTATACAATTTTTTTTATCTGGATCATAAAATGAAAATTTAGATTTGAATACAGTTATTTTAAAAGTTTCCAGATGAGATAGGGAAAAAAGACACAAGTTCAGGTGAACAGATGGAGTTATCCCTCCTTGGCTTGTACTGTCTCTCTCCACTTCTGTTTAAGTTTTAAATCAGGTTTCTTTATTTGTTATTACTGAATTATTTACTTTATTCCGTTCGTCCGTCCGTCTGTCCGTCCTTCTGTCCTACTGCAGGTTAAGGCTTTTGGTGAACTGAGGCAGTTTTTGATGAAGTCCAATTATCTTGAAACTTAGTACACATAGTTGGTATCATACTGTAGCGTAAAATGAGACGGCAAAATATCGGATTCGGTAATATTATTTTTGTGTTTTTAGATTTCAAATGACTGGCTTATTTCGAACAGTACAATTTTAATTTCTAATCTATATTCAATTATATAACTCAAGCCATTAATTATATTCCAAATATAGATATATAATGGCCGTGTTTTTCGTACCTTTTACATAACGTATAATCAAATTTACAGATACTTGATTGGTTTAATTGATTACATTTTGAAATTGAGCATAATGTTTACATTTCGGCTTCTACATTTAACGTACGTTTAAATAAAACAAAAGCTGTTATGAAATATTAATGTGTGGAACAAACGTCGATGTTCAGCTTATCAAATATTTAATATGACTAAATTGGTTACGATTATATTATAAATGAGTGCGTTTACCTGCCTCTTACTTGTTTCTGTTTCAATTTGCGTTTAATTGCAGGGTTGTATTGTAATTACACATTTGCACCATAAGTATCTATTCTGCTGATGTCTTAAATGCCACTTGCCATGGCTTTATATAAGATACAATACTAGAACGTTATCGAATTTAGAGTATTGCGTTATCATCATCAAATTCTGAACAATAGGATAGCGTGTCTGACAAAGTTGGAGACCTTATTTTGTTTTATTTTTATTTTATAAAGTCAATATATAAATGGTAAAATAACAAAACCTCGGAGGAAAATTCAAAACGGAAAGGCCCTAATCAAAGGGCAGAAGAAGCTCCTAGACACAAAACGAATAAACAATAGCTGTCACACACACCTGATCTTGCATTGCTTGCTACAGGCATTTTTTTATGTAGAAAATAGTGAATGAACCCTGGTGTTATACGATACGCGCGTCTGGCGTATAAATTATAATTCTGGTACCTTTGATTACTCTTTACACCATTGAGTCGATGCCACTGCTGGTGGACGTTTCGTCCCCGAGGACATCACTAACCCAGTAGTCAGCACTTCGGTGTTGACATGAATATCAATTATATGGTCATTTTAATAAATTTCCGGTTGTCAAAACTTTTTTTTTTGAAAAACTAAGGATTTTCTTATCCCAGGAATAGATTACCTTAGTCTTATTTGGCACAACTGTTTGGAATTTCGGGTTGTCAATGTTCTTCAACTTTGTACTTGTTTGGCTTTACAACTATTTTGATATGAGCGTCACTGATGAGGCTTTTGAAGATGAAACGCGCGTCTGGCATATTAACTCATAATCCTGGTACCTTTGATAACTATTTATAGCTAGCTATACTTCTCACTTCTATGACAGTCGAATAACATTCCATTACATTGACAACAATGTGTGAACAAAACAAACAGACAAAATAGGTAAATGTAAAAAATAGGGGTACAGCAGTCAAAATAATATGTAAAAACAAAAATAAACGGTTTGTACAGAAATTCGATTGCGTTTATTAAAATCTTGTCACTTTGTATCATATTTCTGTTTTACAAATTCGGCTCTTCAAGATATATGCAGTGTTTTTTAAGATATAATTATTTGTTTTCTTGTTTATTCTAACGCCATTGGTTTTGAAAATTGCCATGTTTATATTAACACTTGACAATTAACAGAAATCGTTTTAAATACACAAATGTAAACCTACATGTGAAAATAAACTATAATCTGAAGAACCTCGTACCATATACTGTGAAAGCACTTTTATTTGTGAGTATCAAATTTTGTGATTTTAACGAAAGTTACAAGTTCTTGGGTATTGAAACTCGTGGATTTGTAATTTTAATCGAAGAAAATAGATTGATTTATTCGAAGCCATCAGAAACGACGATTTTTGAAAATTCAAATAATCATAAAATCATGTTGTTTTATAATAATTTATGGGACATGGCGCAATATAATGTGTTCATTTTACATTTACTTGATCGTATTTTGTTATTGACAACATTCTGCAAATTTTAATAAAATAGTTGCTCTGGAGGAAAAGGTGAATAAAGTATGCTTACAAATTGTCTCTATTGAAGGAAAATGTAAAGTAAACATTTTAATTGTTGCACACGTGTAATCAGATGTGATGACACTTATTGACCCAAGATGGAACGATCAATCGATTAACTACCATCACATGTGTTGATTGGGCCATCACCATCTCTCTTAAAATATATATTTTTTTTCTTCGAATCAAAATAATGAGCAGATAAAATGAATTCTTCAAACTGGAAGTCTTAATTTCATCGATCTTCTTATAGATTAATTTGCCATGAACATCAAAAGATCAATAGTTGTCAATTTACATTTTTAAAAGATTAAATGGATGAAAACCTGTCTGAAGTTGTACATATGGTTCAAGAAACGTTTTCTGATAGCTGATGCATTCTCAATGATAGATCCGTATCCATATACTCAATCATAAACAGGGGTCTATCGATGTCTTGCTTCGGACAAAAGTTGTTATAATTCGTTTGACACTTAAATTCGTGGATAGAGCTATCCACAAAAACCACATAAAATGTTACCCAACAAGTAAAAGGACTTGCAAAGTACACTTTCTCCGATGATTTTGTTCCTGCATTCTATTCTTAAAGAAATGTACACATACAATCGGTTTGATTGTAGTTTAGATGTGCCTGTTGTTGCAAAGAGTTCTCATGGATATACAAAATTAAATCGTTTTGTATATTTTTTTCATGTTTGCCCTTCTAATGCAAAAAATACAAATAAACGAATCAAAAGGAATTGATATACAATGCATATATATTCAGATAACTTTATATTACTAACAATAAAGCAGACCAAAATTACAACTATCAGAACATACATGAGGGGCTCTTAGGTGGTATGTTGGAATGCCACAACGTGTGCCTGGAACCATATAACCCTCACTTTCTTATCGCAGTTTTAAGGTTCCGCTCTTCATCCCGGTTGATACACTTTAAAGAAAAATTACAAAATCGTGCACAGGGTCCTGGTTTTCGAAAGTATCTTATGATGATCTTAAGACATGTCATAGTCGTAAGATATGTTTTCCAAAGTGTCCCAAGTTACGATGTATCATAACTTCTGTCGTTAACTTAAGACCCCTCGCGACATGACTTATGATGGTCTTATGATTATCAACTAAATTTCAATTATTTTTCATATATAATGTCATGTTCATTACAATAAAATAATAGTTGTGTTGCTCAGTTGGCTAAATAGTAAAGATTTATTCTCCTCCCTTTCGCAATTAGATCTTGAATCTCATGCGATGTACAAATTGACAGATTTTCTTACTCATGATTTTGTATAGTAATACAATTGATAATGGAAATGGGGAATGTGTCAAAGAGACAACAACCCGACCATAGAACAAACAACAGCAGAAGGTCACCAACAGGTCTTCAATGCAACGAGAAATTCCCGCACCCGGAGGCGTCCTTCAGCTGCCCCCTAAACAAATATATATACTAGTTCAGTGATTATGAACGCCATACTAAACTCTAAATTGTACACAAGATACTAAAATTAAAATTTATACAAAGGTCAGAGGCTCCTGACTTGGGACAGGCGCAAAAATGCGGCGGGGTTAAACATGTTTATGAGATCTCAACTATCCCCTATACCTCTAGCCAATGAATTAATAAGTTAATACACAGGCGAAGTTCAAGAGTTTCTTTATATACTATATAAAAACTAAATTTAAACAAATTATCAACTCAGATTTAAATTCATTTTCATAAATAATGTCATGTTCATTATAATGGGAAATTATTTTTTTTCGTAAATAATAAGAATGGTAACTGAATGAGTATTATGTTCGTACTAACTTTTTTTTATATTTATTTTTAATCATTTTGTAAAATAATAGGAAACATGTTGACTTATGATGGTCAAAAGTGAGTGCGTACATACATTGTTACAAGACATAATGTCTGTGTCATTTTGGTCTCTTGTGGACAGTTGTCTCATAGGCAATCATTCCACATCTTCTTTTTTATAAGTTCTATTTATTATAATGGTTGTTATACGCATAAGAAATAGAAACAATTTACAAGTCTACGATGTTATAACATAGTATATGCTAAATCTTAAGAATGCTTTAGAGTTCATGAAATATATAATCATATTCAAAATAAATTGAACAAATTCCATAAATCAACCCTTCCTATCTGTCGACAAATGACTCGTGTTTGTCTTTAGATTTGTCTTTAGAAAGATGATCTTTCATAAATAATGTAATACTTTGTCTAATGTAATACTATAATTTAAAACTAATTTTAATATCAGAATTCAAAATACCCCAAAATTACACTGTTTAGATATTCAAATATATTCCTGCTCCAAAAACAAAATACCACCAATTAGAAAATTTTCTCAAAAATTGTTTTATTTCTATATTTATAAAAAAAGTATGCTCTATAGTTTCTATTTCTTTACAACTGGCACATTCATTAGTTTCGAAAAGTTTATATTTTTCAAGAAGATAATTATGACTGACTATTCAGTATAAAAGTTTATGTTGAAAAACTTGTAGTTTGCTTTCTATAGTACATTTAAAAGCCAGTGAATAAAATTTTAATTTCTGTATAAAACTTTTTCCCCAACATTGTATTGTTATTATGTGCACGTAAAATCACACGAGCGACGTTTTACAATGTGAATATACTATTTTCCGCAGGTGAATATTAAACAATTACTGTCTTTTGATGAGGTGAATATCCGGTTTTATTGACTTTTGAAAATCTTATATTCGCTGAGGCCGTGGGCCGAAGAATAATATCAGTATTTTCAAAAGTCAATTAAACCACATATTTACCGAAAAAAAAGACAGTAATTGTTTTATTCCATACCTAAAGAGAACACAATGTATTTAATGACAAATATTTATCTAAACCAATTTTACATCAAACATTTTACCATAACGTTACATGTAAAAGTGCATGGTGTTTAGCGCAGTGAATAACACTTTTCTCCAGGTGAATATGCTTTTTTATTTGAAATCCAATTCATATAGAAAAACCTACTAAAATAATACTAATATGGAATAAACTTATTTATTCAAAATCCTATTCATATAGAAAAAAACTTCTAAAGTTGTATCAATATGGAATAATATACAATTACTGTATCAATATCTGTCTTTTAATGAGATAATAGTGTTGTTTTATTGAATTTTGATAAACTGATATTCACTGAGGCTAACGGCCGAAGTGATTATCAGTTTTCAAAAGCCAATTAAATATCCTATTTAGCGAAACGAAAGACAGTAATTGTTTAATTTCATATACCGAGAGACATATATGTAATGGGATTTATTAACAAAAACCAATTGTACATCAAAAGTTTTAGACCAAAATTATGCACGTAAAAGCATGTGACGTTTTGCGCGGTGAATATACTTTTTACGCAGGTGAATTATGATCATTTATTTAAAATCCCATTTATACAATGAAAACCTACTAAAATAGTATCAATATGGAACAAAAAAGTTTATTCATAATAATCACGTTATCAGTTATTATGCGTCTTAAGAATTATCATGTGATATAAATAATTCTTTAATTAAGGCTCTTTGCTTGACTTTATTTACCAATATCCTTCGAACACCCGTAATAATTTTAAACACCAGGTTTACTGGAAATATTTTTTCTACTAATTAAATTCTTTGTGTAGCAAGAACAAACCTCAACGTTTCTTTGATTGGTCTATAAAACTTTACTTTTCTTTAAAGTCATTGTAACCGTCAATTTTAGACATTCAGATTGCAGGATGCAGCCACTACTAACATTGCTTTGTCTCATTGGGCCATTATCAGTTTCAGGTAAGGCAATTGCTTAAAAAAATTAGTTTAGGGAAATATGATACTTGTTATAGATATTATGACATTGTAAAGTATTAGGTTACAACTTAACAAACAATGTCTCAAATTCGTTACCTTGACTTTCATCCGTGATAACGAAATATCAAATTTATAAAAAAAGAGATTTGATACTAAATCTGGATTTTTATATTTTTGGCTTTTATGAATTTTTTGTGATGGTCAATTTCACATTAATATCTGCAATATTGTATGAAACGAAAACTTATATATCACTAACACCAACATCAAGATTGTGATTACAATAACAAATCTGTACCTGTTTTTACATTATGAGGTGCGATGCATTGTCAAGATAGCAAACGGTATTTGGAAGGCCATATAATTTACCCTCAATTTAAGATAGACTCTTGAATTTTAGGAGTCAATATAGGATGAACGGATCATATAAACCGGAGGGAAATATGAAACAAGCCCAAACGAATAAATATAAACAAGTCTAAATTGAAAACTACGTTCAAACCTATGATTGCGTTGGATAAAAATCGCAAGTTTTATACGTGTGCAGGGGCGGATTTAGGCGGGGGCGTGGCGGGCGTGCGCCACCCCCCCTAAAATTTGCAAAGCATGGTTGACTACAACATATTTAAGTATCAGAAGAGACCATTCAATCTTTTTAACATTCAAAGTATATAAAACAGCCAGTTTAACAGAATCAACGTTATTACTTATCAACTGACCTACGCTTTATTAAAGTTCTATAAATAACTTCAAAGGAAGGTGTCAAACGCGGAGCTGCGTTTGATGACAAATATAATAGGTTTTTAGCAGTTAAAGTAAAAACAAATGTTACATTGTATTTGCGGTTTTTATAATCAATTTGTTTGATAATCGAAGTTCCAACACATCCCTTACTCACTTTCACAATTTCATCATGACACGGTCAAGAAAACAGTGAGATTCTTTTATAATATCCCGGCGTAATGAAAGATAGAAATACTGTTTCAAGCGAAAGGTTAGTTTATTAATTTGTTTCTCTGTGTCTATATTTATTTCTCACTTGCAACCTAAATATGTAGCCGAATTCTGTACCGTATTACTGTATGCTTGGGATCCCAAGAAAATAAATATAACTGCGTAAATGTATCTCATTCTGGTTTTAGTTGTTTGTGGCGAACACGGTGAAGTCTGGCACGACCTCCGAAAATCATAAAAGTAAAAAACAGATAGTATGAAAGGACATTTAAAAATCGCTGGTAAAAGTAGAAATTTTCGTTTGAAAATTATATTGGTCAAGTGAGCAATTGTGATCTGTCTCGTCTCACTTTGCGTCCGTCTGTCCGCCAGTCTATCTGTAGATTGTTGTCAGGTGTGGCTTAAGGCGGTTTCAGCTTGAAACTTTAATTTCTCGCTAATTTTACCACACAATAGTTCGAGATATCTACATTTCACCCCTTTAGAAGAATATTTCAATAGTTTTACCTAAAAAAAAACTCCAAAATTTTTCGAAAATATAACATTGCGCCCCCCCCCCCCCCCCCTTACTGGAAATCCTGGATCCGCCCCTGGTGTGCATGTAAAACAGATTTCGTTGAATAAGGGTATAAATACAGCACAAATAAAACATTTTCCAAAAGACCAAAAAAGTGAAAAAGTATATTTTAACAAAACGCATTTGACTAACAGGTCGAACAACTGATATTCTTTAACCCTGCTGACTGCCTTTGGCGATTGCCAAATAAAATTGATCACCAGATGTAACCAAATGAATCTTAATATAAATTTAATACTAAACAGAAAACAATAAACTTGTGCCCAAGATGTTATGCCACAAAAATATGGTGTCAATATTTTTTTTTAACACCAGATCCGGATTTCGACAATAAATGTCTCTTCAGTGATGTTAGGGATCGAAACGGTATTTGGAAGGCCATATAATTTACCCTCAATTTATACATATATAATATCAAATAGATATATCATTCTATATATGCATGCTCATACATATGTTTTGTATTATATTGTTATGAATGTTAAATGGAAAAGACTTCATAAGTCTGGTTGACTTGTATCTTATCCAATTTGTACTCGATCAAATGAAATATGTTTAAACTACAGCGATACAGTGCAGTCTCGATAACATTTCGAATCCCTGATGTGAATGATTGTCACTGATGAGTCTTATGTAGAGGAAACGCGCGTCTGGTGTATTTTAAAAATTATAAGCATGGTACCTTTGATAACTATTTACACCACTGGGT
This sequence comes from Mytilus galloprovincialis, assembly GCF_965363235.1. NCBI lineage: Eukaryota > Metazoa > Mollusca > Bivalvia > Mytilida > Mytilidae > Mytilus > Mytilus galloprovincialis. Next base: position 14,929,942 of record NC_134845.1, on the reverse strand, counting down.
TGATGCAAGTGCTGGTGAAGTTTTGTCCCCTAGGGTATCACCAGCCCAGTACTGAGTCGGAGCTGAATTTTGGGTCCTTAATGCTCTTCTGATTTGTACTTCCTTGGCTATATATAGATATAGGAAGATGTGGTATGAATGCCAATGATACAACTCTCCATCCAAATCACAGTTTATAAAAGTGAACCATTATAGGTTAATGTACGGCCTTCAACACGGAGCCTTGGTTAACACCGAACAACAAGCTATAAAGGGGCCCAAAATTACTAGTGTAAAACCATTCAAACGGGAAAACCAACAGTCTTATCTATATATAAACGAGATACGAGAAACACGTTTATTTTGATCTGAGCGTCACTGATGAGTCTTATGTAGACGAAACGCGCGTCTGGCGTATTAGATTATAAACCTGGCACCTTTGATAACTATTATTAATATAAAACGTCAAAGATCAATTAACTTGCAAATTCATTACTGCTTACAACGTTCATTTTCGATAGAACTAACAAAATATAAATAGGAACAGCAATGTCCTGAACTAGCTGTTTAATATAATTATGTTATATGTATTTATTTCTTACGTGTTGCTTACTCCATGACTGCGACAATATACAAGAACTAAGGCCCGGGAACAAGTTTTCCTGGGGACTATTATTTTAATATATATCAACTCAATCCACTCGACGTGTCTGTCTAGTAAGGGAAACGATTTACACATAATGAGATGTGGTATAATTGTCAATGAGACAACTATCACCAAGTTTCAAGTGAAATTGATTTAAGCAATTATAGACACAATTAAAGCCTTCAACAACAATAATACATATACAGTGCATTCAGCTTTTAGAGGCTTCGACATGAAAAATATTAAAACAATTAAATTAAGAGTACTAATAGCTTAATTTACAGAAAAACACTTAACTCAAATTAAATATTATGGTTATGGTTAAAGATGTTTGATAAGTCATAAGAATGGGATCTTTGTTGATATATACTTTATAGAAATGTTGATCGAATAAAAGACCCTTACAACACTCAACTCTTTAAAAAGTCTACTTTCCTTTTAAAATTTAGGAATTGTTGGTAAGATCTACTACTAGTATATACATTATTATTTTATTGATATTAATCTTTGCCTGGGAAGGGAGCGTTATATCTATAAGATATTTTAGTGATAAATCAAATTATTAGTGTTTAAACCATACCAATTTCATGTCTAGTTCTTCGGACACCTGCACCCAAAAATTTGGGGCGAGCGAGGGAGCGAGCGAATTTTTTTATGAAAATGATTTTATCTATGTTTTTTTAAAATTTATTTTCAGGTCAATCTTGCAGTTACTCGTACATACCAGGTCCTTTCAACTGGAAAGATGGACGCGACAGTTGTATAAATGATGGGATGGATCTAGCTGTTATAAAAGATCAAGAAACACTTGAGGAAGTCAAAGTTTATGTCGCCGCAAATGGATGGTAAGAAAGTATTGAGCAAATGTTTCGTTCCAAAAGTGTTTGAACTTAAACAGTCATTCGCATTTATACAATTTAATGCTATCGGGTAGCATAATCATTTCGTTGTTGATGTATAACATATTATAACTCGTTTTCCTTGGCTGTAGTAAAAAGGTAGAAATTTAAGATTTTTCAACGTCACAGCGCAACGGTGTTACGTTTTTCTGAGTTAAGTTACATTCTTTTACCAAATGAAACCACTTTAATTAATATTCACAGCACTATATAAAAGGTAAAAAAAAATATTTTTTGTTGTAAAAACATACATATCGGTAAATGTCAAATTCGTCAAATGTTAAAATCAATAGTAGTTTTTGTTCATGATAAATTCTATTACTATAATTATATTAGAATTTAAGAAACTCAAAAGATTCCTACAAAAAGTACTTCAGTTGTTACCCCCCAAAAAATTCCCAGATAAGTAATTTTAAAGGGGCATAACTCTTAGATATTAAATGCCAAAACAGTCAAAAATCAAACTTGACCGGTATTCATTAAATTTAGAAATTGATCGTTGTTTATGATTCATTGTAGACTCTATGATATGAAAATTTTAGGAGAACAAAAGATTCTGTCAATACGTGCTTGAGTTAGCCGCTGATTAAAAATCCCTTAGATAAATCTTGGAGGCAACATTTTAACAAAACCAACTCCAAGATTTAAACATGACTAATGGCTATAACTCTTGAACATTTTATGCCAAAAACCGTCAAAATCGAACGTGACTTGTATATCACGGTAAATGCCATTATGTTTCAATTTTAACACTGGAGCAACGTATTCCTACCAAATCCGGTTATGAACTCAGAGGCATCGCAACAGTGAAGGAATTCCTGCTCCTCGTACATGTAAGGGAACAAATTGAATGTTTCAATTGTCAAAGGAGAAGGTCCGGTAAGGACTCATTTTGGCCTCAAATTTCAGTTTCATCTGACGAAAGATTTTTACCACTTTTTAAACACTTAAGTGTCTATTTCACTTGATTCAATTAGTTTATGTGAAAGATTTTAACTGATTTAGTCATTAAAAACGATCCGATTCCAGCTCAAATATGAAAAATCTACCAAATATGCTGAAAAATGTCACTTTACAGATGGTTTTTGTCAAAAATGAAAGTGGCCGCATCCGTGTTCATCCACAACCTTTATATATGTTATGTATCATCATAAAATACAACTTACATTTCAATATTAAGGATGAACACGAATGCGGCCACTTTCGTTTTACACGGAAACCGTCTAAAATTGAACTAAAATGCTAGAATTTTGAAGATTTCAGTAATTTAGCATGACTTAATGGCGCTACAACACGATATATGTGCATTGCATTGTCAAAAACAGCCCATATTTATGTGGCAGAAGCATTCAACTGTCCAATAAATAACTAAAAGTTTACATTTTAACAATTTTGTAAACTGTTATATTTTGGGGCCAAAAAGGGGTCTTACCGGACCTACTCCTTTGACACATGTATTTCGTACCCACCATGCCAACTCATTCTGACGTCCATAAAGAAGTGACTTCAACTATATAGCATTAGAGACTCTGTAAAGTATTTTTTTTTCATTGTCTATCAATCAATTCCTTATACGTACCGTTCTTAGATATGTTCACATCATCTAGGATCGTATGCACCTTATGGGAAGTTACTTTCTCATCCGATCCTCACTGTAATGACATGAAGCAGACATAGCTATTTCTGCTTTATCCTTTACAATCCTGTTGATAAATAGGTATGAAAAAAGTACTTTAGAACTTCATTGCGTCATAAAACATTATATGAAATATTTACTTCTTCGTTATTTTATTTCATTTATAATGCTGTAAAAAGTCAAATAGATGTATGATAATACTACAACAAACAGAATATTAAACACGAGAAATTGCTAGAAAAAAGTACAAAAAATATAGCAAGACATCATTGAAAGCAAAAACCTATTAAATAGGTACTATACTAATGACATTTCTGTAAGACTAAACTAAGATTGTACACAAAAGCACTCCCTTATACAGTACGTACCACATTAAACAGTACATGTATTAACTAATTAAACAGAATACAACATTACTGCTATTTTTCTATATGTAAAATTCATTATTTACAAATAAAGATTATACAACATACACATTAATTGAACATGTTAAAGGGCAAACATGTTCATGGGTACACAAATGATAAAGTAAAGAAATAACAGTTAGACGACTCCAGATAAACTTTGTTGTAGGGGAAGTCCCCCTATGAATAATTTCAAGGACAATGCATACAGGAGAGATAAACAAAAGCTACAAGGAAGGTGTACAAAACAACATATACACAAGTCATAATAATAAATACAATATAAAGAAGACGTTAAATAAAAACGTAAATAATAAGATCAACATCATATGATGGCAAAAGAAAACACTTATCGACCAATGAAGATAAATATTCGCTGGTTTTAATTCCTACTTGATGTAAAAGAGCATGATATAGTTAGTTCGAAGCTTTAGTTAGCTTATCGATTATTTTGTAGTAGAAAATAAGATTCTGAGGATAATATCAAAATTTATTTCACTGTTATAATAACTGCATGCAACGCTTTCACAGTTTGTAAGTATTGAGAAATATATATTAATCAAACTTTTCACTTCTATTAAAGGACAAATGATTTTTGGATAGGATTGATATGGAATACAACAGATCTATCATTTGAATGGATTGATAATGAACCACTAGGATTATGGACAAACTGGTATCCTGAGGAACCAAACTTCATGCAAATGACAAATACTAAGGATCTATACCAAAACTGTGTTCGCATTCTAAGTACAAGCTTGTGGAGGACAATACACTGTACCAGCTTATATTCAGTGCTTTGCCAAAGGTGTACAGGTATTTATTTTTAATAAAACATTGACACGTCAATAGGAATCGTGTTTTAAACGATATCATGTTTTTGTCCTTATAAGACAGGAAAGTTTGTCTTTGACGTACGAGTTTGAATATCCCTGTGGTATGTTCTGCCTCTCCTAAAGATACTTTATTAAGATTAACCTTAAAAAAAACATTACCAGCACATTCTGAATCATTTAGTAGTGAAACGATTATTTAGTCTGCCATGAACTTTGTCGTTTTTCATTTGACTCAGTCAACTAAGGTTTGTAATGCGGTACGTGCGTAGCATGGTCGCATAGTTATATGTGTATATAACTCGTGATGACGGAATACAATCGTGTAAGGAAATATGGGACTCGCGTAAAACTTTAGAACCATCTTCCGAATGTTTAGTACAGCTGCTTACTCTAGTTCAGTATGCAAAGATTTCACCTTTAATGGTGAACATTACCTTCAGATAAACGGGACAGCGATGGGGACGAAAATGATACCGTCTTACGCCAATATTTTCATGGGCACATTAGAGAAACAAGTCATTTCAACATCTTTATCCAAACTCCTGTCTTGGTTCCGTTTCATCGATGATGTTGACATGAAATGGATTGAATCCCAACAAAACTGGATGATTTTATCAAACATACAAACAACGCCCACCAGTCAATTAAATTTACATATGAAATTTCAAAATCTAAAATATCTTTCTTAGACACAACTACAACTATAAAGGACGGTGTCATATCAACACACCTCTACTTCAAACCTACAGATAAACATCAGTATATATACCTTTTCCCCCAAAGCTGTCACCCCAAACACTGTACAAAAAGTATCCCGTACAGTCAAGCTCTCAGAGAAGGGGCGCAGCGAAATAGTTCCGTTTGTTTTAAAATACAATCCCGCATTTACTAACCTTTCACGTTTGATCCGTGCCAATTGGCAGATTACTGCCAAGCACCCAACATTATCCAAGATCTTTCCAAAACCTCCTGTCTTAGCTTTTCGGAGACCAGCAAGTTTGAAAGACTTATTTGTGACAGCTGATTTCTCCTCTAATAAAAGCTGTTCAATTGCAGGATGGTGCAAGTCCTGTGGTAACAGACGATGTCTGACTTGCCAACAAATACTGAATACTCAAGCATTTACTTGCCACTCCACTGGGTCTGTGTACACTATATTTTGCAATGTCACTTGCAAAACCCAGAATGTTGTATACCTTCTTCATTGTCGATGTGGCATGCAGTATGTTCGCGAGACAAAATAGCCATTCAATAAACGCATAAATGGTCATCGTAGTGACTACACCGGCAAGCCCGACCTCCCCGTAAGTCGTCATTTGAGATCACCTGGGCACGCCCAAGCTGATCTCAAAAACCTTACCATCACTATCATAGACTTCAACGAGGGTTGGTCAAGGGCCGACAGACTTGCTCGGGAAGGTTTTGGATAAGAATATTAAGGACAGTTTCCCCAGAGGGCATTAATTTAACAACAGAAAATGAGTCACTCATTTTCCCTACCATCACTCATTTTCCTATTATCACTTGTTTTCTGTAACTCAGGCATCCGTACAGCACTTTTGTAGTTTAAACCACCACTTTCAACATCAGAAAATGCATGTAACAAGTCAGGAATTTGACAGTTGTTATCCATTCGTTTGATGTGTTTGAGCATATGATTTTGTCATGTAATTAGGAAATTTCAGTTTTTTACTTTTTTACTTTTCCTCTGATTGATATTTTTGTTATTTTGCTTTTATGGTACTTATATGCCTACTAGAAGAGTAATCTAGTTTTTAAAAAGAGGAAACATATACGAAGAGGACATTAAAAAGTCATGTTGGAAAAAAATAGACAACACCATTGACTATTACTAATATACTGAGCTAAAGAAACCAGACAGATAACCCGTTATGTAATCAATTTCTCTGGAAAGCACATATTGTGTTCAATCAATGGCATCAATGAACATTTCGGTGATAAGATGCATCGGGTGATGTCATTATCAAGGAAAGAGATCGAACTAATGACTTCATCAATTCAAACATCTTACTAATCTTAATTGATAATCAAATGAGTAGAGGTTAATGGAAAGTCTCGGTACCGACTGTTTACACCAATTTTGACAGGAAAAAAGAATGAAATCGTCTCAAACAGAACAAAATGTACTCAGGAACTAGCATTTTAAGGTCATATTTAAGTCCTTTGACATAAATTATCGGCAAACAATGACTATGAATGACTTAGGGTAACACATTTAAATGTTGTTCCCCCTGTTCCCTGATTGCCTTAAAATCTGCAAAATGAACTATGTACTAGGACTGTTTATAATAAATCCCACAGTTTCTTAAATATTCATATGAAACATTTTTACAATATAATTTCAATCGGCGTGTATTAAATGCATGTTACCAGTGCTAGATTAACAATTATTTTTTACCCTTTCGGAAATGAAACGATTCAGGGATGAATTAAAAAGTTCAAAGCATCTCAAAAATAATAGTAACAGTAACAGTAATATTCTACGTTTCATGCACTAGATCTAGTATGATGCGTATAACAGTGAAGAGAAAAGAAAAATCAAGAACTTTAGTAAACAAAATAGGTGCATACCCTTCGATCATGTCTATGTTGTTACCAAATAAAATTATAATTAACAACAGTATTATACTTGTAAAAAGTGCAATTACGTGTTGAAAACTACAGAAGAAAACATTATCACTGCAAAAAAATGGGTGAAGTTATTTACATTAGAAAAAGATACAGACAATTGCCTTTATCGTTTACTGTCTATCATGTTAGAACAATTAAAGTAAAAGGATATACATCATGAAAATGAGGGTTTAAACTGATATAGCTAGTTTTGTTCGATTTTGTAATTTCGACATTTTTAACAATTCAATTTTCTAAATGGCCATCAATTACTATAAGGGGTCGACTTCTCGTCACAAACAATAAATATAGGTATAAGATGTTGAAATGTTTTTTATGCTTTCCCGCCATAACAGCGATTGATTAATCCAACATATTAAACAAAAGTGGCATCCATGCCCTGTGATTGGTTGATACATTTTGGTCAAACGCTTATTGGCTCGATAGTGCCGAACTTGAAATAGATTTCCCTGGGTTGCCATTTTCCCAACTTGAATCCGATGGCCCATGAAGAATGTTAGAATGGCCGCCACAACCTCTAACTAGTTGGCACAAGTTGTCAAGTAATATCTATTAGTACTGATTATTTGTACCCTCTTCTCCCACCCTCTTGTTAATTAAACTTTCCTTTATTTTCGTATCTGTGAAACAAGAGAATTTTCTTTTAATAGATGGGATTGGTTTTTACTTTTACACAATAAGATTATTGTCGTAGATAAAAATCATTCAAGGGGACTTTTCCGGCTTCATATATTATATGTTTGAGTGTGACGACAATCACGATTGAAACGTGCTATTACGGAAACTCTGAATTCAAGTTTTGCTGCTTATTGCCGATGGAGGTTTTATTTGCACAAAACATTATATTGCGCCGTAAAATTTATATTAGAGGCGACCCCTTTCATTTTTGTCAAAGTCGGTGTCAACAATCGGTACATTCCGAAAACCTTTAGTATGACAAACCAGAAACGTTTAAATATGATTCTAACGATAACAGTTTTCCTCATCAGGGAGACCTTTTTTCTCGATCTATTATCAGTTAAATTGGTAAAAATATCCTCTACAAAAAGTAGGCGAAGTCCAATTTGAATCGTTTTTATACATTAACGGCTTCTTAACATAATGCTAGTGCTTCATGATGTATATTTTTGCTATCTAATCAATCGATTTCCAACGTTACTAGTCACGGAAAACTACAGAGCAATTTTAATTACAAGGAATTATTTTCGTTATCAAATATAGTGCTAAAAGTCAATTTTGGCGCAACACGTATTAAGTGGATAGTTGAGCTGGCCTTAGTCCGACGTTTTTTTTTATATATATTTTTGACATTACTATTTAAACAACATTACATACAGAGAAACAATAACCATCTATTAATACACAAGAAAATTGAGACTTACAATCCTTTCACTGATCAATGGTTATCCAAATTAATGTTGTAATGATTGTTTATAAGTAAAAGGGACACGTTTTTATGCAGATCTTTCCAATAGGTTGTTCCAAATGGTGAAGTTGAAATCATCCCTACGTTAATTTTAAGGACGCCATCACGAGTTGTTTGATCATTATAGAATATCCGTTACACAGATGATAGCGGACATATCAATAATGTCGTAACTACAATCCTTTCCTCTTTTCCCGAAATGTAACCTACCGATTTAGACTTATTACCGGGTTCGTATTAACATGAGCAAGACGATGGGTGCCACATGTGGAGCAGGGTCTGCTTACTTTTCCAGAGCACCTGAAATCATCCCAGTTTTTGGTGGGGGTTCGTGTTGCTCAGGTTTTAGTGTTCTATGTTGTGTTTTGTGTACTATTGTATGTCTGTTTGTCTTTTTCTTTTTTCTCTAGCCATGGCGTTGTCAGATTATTTTCGTTTTAGAGCTTGAATGTTTTTTTGGTATCTTTCGCCTCTCTTGTAGGAACTTTTTGTTTCTTTTCTGATCTGATATGAAATTGGCGTGACATTTGATTGGACTAAATGACAACAAGTATAAAACCGAAGGCACATACAATGTACTTAAGTATTTGACTGAAAAAAAAACATGTGAATCCTCATGAAGGACGTATAAACAATGTAAATTTATAAATTTGATGAAAAGGACTTGGATATAGTAGGGATATTTAATGTACAAATACTGATCATAACGCCAAACTGGGACCCACATTTGTAAAGCCTTTAGGCATTCCTTTCTAACAGTCAGAACTCTTATTACGGAAAATAAGAAAAAAAAATAAAGATAAATAGAGTTAAGACAACATCTGTAAATATATATGATCCGGACACCACTTAATAAAATATTATTTCAAAAAAAGAAAAAAACACGCTACAGGCTGTGTATGGTACATACAATTAGATCAAAAACATACTTAAAAAAAACCGGTATATTCAATCTTAAACACACACAAAACATTTTAGACAAAACTGTTGCAGTTTATCATTTCAAAAGCAGCTACAGTTTAAAAAGAAAATGTCAAAGTATATCATCAATTAAAAGCACTAAGAAGGATAAACTAGTATAATAAGGAGGATATGTGTTTGCCAATGAGACAATTATCCACCAAAGGTTAAATGAAGTGGATGAAAGCAATTATAGGCAACTGTACGGCCTTCAACAAAATGAACAACCTACACCGTATTGTCGGCTATGAAACGTACCGACATGAAGTATGTGAAACAATTATATTGCGAAAATAACAACATAATTCATAACAAAACAATTTGCAAAAAAAAAAGATGACAGACATGAACAACTGTATTGTTCAAAGTAATAAAGAATAAGATTCAATTAAACCACTGAACTACAGGTTCCTTACTTGGAAAAGGCACATAAGGAAGTTAAAAGGGTTAAAGTAGTTTGCAAGCACCAAGCCCTACACTATAAACATCAGTTGAAAAAAGGCTTCACTTATCAGATTGATACAAAGCAGACCACATCTAACGAAAACACTGACCGGGCTGTCAGCGTATATATATATATATATACCATCCCAAAACAAAAAAGACACTCATTAAAGATCTGAGAATGCTCGCAGTTACTGTCAGCTAGTTCAAAGCAAATAACAACTAATAAAAGTATATGTACCCAAGGCTTCAAAATCAATCTGTACATACGCAACATCAAATGGATATAGTGTAAAGACAAAAGTGTCAGAGAAAAAAAACACGACCTTGTGCAATGTCAAAATATAGGTATTGACATATTGTAGTACCGTAAATGTGTATATTTGTAAAACAAAAATATGTGTATTTTTTAATTTACTGAAAACATTATCAATATCTATATTTAATAAATGGACATTGTCATAACACTTAATTTAAATTTGTATGTCAAAAAGTCGATTACCTACAATTCAATACCTACAATAAGAAACACAACTTTTAAATAATAATTGATTCAGCAAATTATTATTCCTGACTATTGGCTAAGCATGATCAAGCAAACAGAATGTTCTCATTACAACTGTAAAGTTATCGAGAAAAACAAAAACTATACTAAATAAGTCAGATAAACAGTTATTATATCTCCGAATATATTCTTTTCCCTTGACACGAAGCCTCAAACAAACACAATAGTTTTTATTTGTAAATCACATTATATTACAAATGTAACTGCTTAACATTGGAATGAATTATTGAATAATCACCTTCGTACCCCAAAATACTCCCATGACACTCATATAAAAGATACTAAAGGGACATCGAAACACCATGGGCATATAAGGGAGAAAAAACACAATCACCAGTACACAAAACACAACATCGAAAACTGAAGACTGAGTAACATTAACCCCACCAAAAAGGATAACTATGACAGTTAATCTTTTCCTTTACAATGAAGACGACCTGGATCTTCTTTTTCACCAATGCCCAAAATTAACACAGTTGTTTTTAAAAATAACGTTATATAGCTTGATCTACTATTAGATCCACGAATCCTTCCAAAAATATTGAAAGATTTATTTTAAATTTATTTCATTCAAAAAAGCTGGAAATATTTAGTTTTGTAAAGAAAAAATTCAACTTCGTAAAAGACAGCTCTAGATCTTGTTGAAACAAAAAGTTCTCTCAAACTTAAATCATGAAGTTATTTGTTTTTATTTGTAAATCACAACAAATGTGTATGTGTGGTGGGAATCATTTCGTCAGACATTATTGACTTCGACTGGAACTAACTACATTTCGGAACTTGTCGGATTGTTCCATTTTAATAATGAGGCATATATTAAACAGGTGTTATTAAAAAGAAAAAGAAGATGGCATCAACCTTTATGTCATGTTCCGATAAGAAGATGATGTTTTGCGACTGAAAGCGTCTATTTCATTGAGATAAAAATAAGGGATAATATATACTTTTTTGTGTATGATATCGTGTTTTACCTTTAATGAACAAAGGATGCAAAATGGTAAAATTGAAGTCAAAATTTCGAAAGGTTTACTAAACCTCTATTGTTCGTTCGTATCAGTGACACATCTTGGGCACTGAGATATCCACTATATATTTCAATTGTCGACGCCACAATCCCATGCTCTTTTCTTCGGTTTTGAACTTCCCTAATGTAAGGAACAGTGTTTCAGAATTTTCACTTCAATGATTAAGACGACGATTGACACAAGTGGAAAAAAAACTGCATACCATTCCGTAGCACATTATTTGTTGTAGAGGTTTGTTTTTTTCAATCTCAACTCTTCTGTATCTAGTTTTTGTTGGGAGTAATTTTGACCGCATTGTGTTGTATGTTTGCACTCGACTTTTGTTAGCTTGGTTTCGCTATTATTTTCATGTATTATCCCTCTTTTTCTAGCATGTCCTTAAAATCTGCTGACTCTTTCAACTTTCAGGTACAACCATTGGCTCATCATTATCCTCTCAAACCGTTGAATCAGATTATAATACGAAACTACAAACCGGACAGCATGCAAGTTCAACACAAACAACAACACCTACTCCGAATACTTCAACTATTGGTAAGATAATTGTACAAGTAAGTCTAATGACTGCCAATGTCAGAAAAGGATGTCAAACATTACAGAAAGCGTGAAAATAACAGATTACATTTGGCTAAGAAAATTTGAAGTCAAACCATTGATTGACTCTTGAGTATTAAAGGTAATTGATTGTCCGTTTACCTGTAGCTGCTCTTCTTGAAATACAAATGAAGCAAATTCAGCAACACATGAAATGTTTGCATGTATCAAAAGACGATGAAATATAATAAGAGAAGTGTGACAAAACTTTCAACAACTAACATCGATTTATTTCTGCATGCATTTCTAGCAGGAACAGTTTACGTGAAGACAAAAAAAATACTTCGAGCCCGGTCAGAACGAATATAAAAAAAAATTAATAGATATTCTAAGCAAAACAGTTCCTACTAAGTTAATACTAAATTAAATAAGTGGGAAGTTTTAGAATAAAATAAATCTGATAGAACTCATGTTAAAGTTTCTTTTCAACATTTGTTTTAAATAGAAGGGTATGTTTTGCATGTTTCGAAGATCAGAAGTACCAGTTTTTGTACAACCGTACTTCTGGGATCCGGTGCACTAATATAAGATTTGTTGATTTTTTCACCACAATCATTATATAATCTTAAGTTTTGACAAGAAATTACTGTTTGAGTTGAGCCTATACCAAAATAGATATGCAAGCTTGAAATAGTAGGTTTTACAGAGAAAGCAAAAGGGCAATGAATCAGTAACTTTATATCAACAACTAAAAAAAAACCATATGGAATTCAAATTTTAAAATAATGCTCTTTAAAAAAAAATGTGGTCACATTTATTGTAAGTTATTATGCAAAATCAACAGTTTTATGAATGACCAATTATTGTTGTGTTAAATTTTATTCAGCTTAAATTAAATTATGTCTACGTATACTTTCTGTCTTTTCGAATGGTTTACTAAACCTCTATGGTTCGTTTACATCACTGACCTTAATGTAAGGAACAGTGTTTCAAAACTTTCATATTAATGGGTAAGACGACGATTGACACAAGTGGAAAAGAACTCTATACCATTCCGCACTGATGAGTCTTTTGGAGACGAAACGTGCGTCTGGCGTAAAAATACAAAATTTGAATCCTGGTTTCTATGATGAGGTTATTTGACAGGATCGTGTTGTATGTTTTCACTCGACTTTTGTTAGCTAGATTTCGCTTTTATATAGTATCCCTCTTTTTATAGTATATGTGCTTCCCACATGCCCTTGTTAATGGTCCTAAATCTGCTAACTGAATATATTTTCTGCAACTTTCAGGTACAACCACTGCCTCATCGTTATCCTCTCAAACGGCTAAATCAGATTATGATACGAAACTACAAACCGGACATCTTGCAAGTTCAACACAAACAACAACACCTACTCCGAATACTTCAACTATTGGTAAGATAATTGTACAAGTAAGTCTAATGGCTGCCAATGTCAGAAAAGTATGTAAAACATTACAGAAAGCGTGAAAATAACAGATTACATTTGGCTAAGCAAATTTGAAGTCCAACCATTGATTGACTCTTGAGTATTAAAGGTAATTGATTGTCCGTTTACCTGTAGCTGCTCTTCTTGAGATAAAAATGAAACAAATTCAGCAACTCATGAAATGTTCGCATGTATTAAAAGACGATGAAATATAATAAGAGAAAATGTGACAAAACTTTCAACAACTTACATCGATTTATTTCTGCATGCATTTCTAGCAGGAACAGTTTACGTGAAGACAAAAAAAAAACTTCGAGCCCGGTCAGAACGAATATAAATAAAAATTAATAGATATTCTAAGCAAAACAGTTCCTACTAAGTTAATACTAAGTTAAATTATTGGGAAGTTTTAGAATCAAATAAATCTGATAGAACTCATGTTAAAGTTTCTTTTCAACATTTGTTTTAAATAGAAGGGTATGTTTTGCATGCTTCGAAGATCAGAAGTACCAGTTTTTGTAAAACCGTACTTCTTGGATCCGGTGCACTAATATAAGATTTGTTGATTTTTTCACCACAATCATTATATAATCTTAAGTTTTGACAAGAAATTACTGTTTGAGCCTATACCAAAATAGATATGCAAGCTTGAAATAGTAGATTTTACAGAGAAAGCAAAAGGACAATGAATCAGTAGTTTTATTTCAACAAGTAAAAAAAAAACATGTGGAATTCAAATTTTGAAATAATGCTCTTTAAAAAAAAATGTGGTCACATTTATTGTAAGTTATTATGCAAAATCAACAGTTTTATGAATGACCAATTATTGTTGTGTTAAATTTTATTCAGTTTAAATTAAATTATGTCTACGTATACTTTCTGTCTTTTCGAATGGTTTACTAAACCTCTATGGTTCGTTTACATCACTGACCTTAATGTAAGAAACAGTGTTTCAAAACTTTCATATTAATGGGTAAGACGACGATAGACACAAGTGGAAAAGAACTCTATACCATTCCGCACTGATGAATCTTTTGGAGACGAAACGCGCGTCTGGCGTAAAAATAAAAAATTTGAATCTTAGTTTCTATGATGAAGTTATTTGACAGGATCGTGTTGTATGTTTTCACTCGATTTTTGTTAGCTAGATTTCGCTTTTATATAGTATCCCTCTTTTTATAGTATATGTGCTTCCCACATGCCCTTGTTAATGGTCCTAAATCTGCTAACTGAATATATTTTCTGCAACTTTCAGGTACAACCATTGCCTCATCGTTATCCTCTCAAACGGCTAAATCAGATTATGATACGAAACTACAAACCGGACATCTTGCAAGTTCAACACAAACAACAACACCTACTCCGAATACTTCAACTATTGGTAAGATAATTGTACAAGTAAGTCTAATGCCTGCCAATGTCAGAAAAGGATGTCAAACATTACAGAAAGCGTGAAATTAACAGATTACATTTGGCTAAGCAAATTTGAAGTCCAACCATTGATTGACTCTTGAGTATTAAAGGTAATTGATTGTCCGTTTACCTGTAGCTGCTCTTCTTGAGATACAAATGAAACAAATTCAGCAACTTATGAAATGTTCGCATATATCAAAAGACGATGAAATATAATAAGAGAAGTGTGACAAAACTTTCAACAACTAACATCGATTTATTTCGGCATGCATTTCTAGCAGGAACAGTTTACGTGAAGACAAAAAAAAAATACTTCGAGCCCGGTCAGAACGAATATAAAAAAAAATTAATAGATATTCTAAGCAAAACAGTTCCTACTAAGTTAATACTAAGTTAAATTATTGGGAAGTTTTAGAATCAAATAAATCTGATAAAACTCATGTTAAAGTTTCTTTTCAACATTTGTTTTAAATAGAAGGGTATGTTTTGCATGTTTCGAAGATCAGAAGTACCAGTTTTTGTACAACCGTACTTCTTGGATCCGGTGCACTAATATAAGATTTGTTGATTTTTTTTACCACAAATCATTATATAATCTTAAGTTTTGACAAGAAATTACTGTTTGAGCCTATACCAAAATAGATATGCAAGCTTGGAATAGTATATTTTACAGAGAAAGCAAAAGGGCAATGAATCAGTAGCTTTATTTCAACAACTAAAAAAAAACAACATGTGGAATTCAAATTTTGAAATAATGCTCTTTAAAAAAAATGTGGTCACATTTATTGTAAGTTATTATGCAAAATCAACAGTTTTATGAATGACCAATTATTGTTGTGTTAAATTTTTTTCAGCTCAAATTAAGTTATGTCTACGTATACTTTCTGTCTTTTCGAATGGTTTACTAAACCTCTATGGTTCGTTCACATCACTGACCTTAATGTAAGGAACAGTGTTTCAAAACTTTCACATTAATGGGTAAGACGACGATTGACACAAGTGGAGATGAACTCTATACCATTCCGCACTGATGAATCTTTTGGAGACGAAACGCGAGTCTGGCGTAAAAATACATAATTTGAATCCTGGTTTCTATGATGAGGTTATTTGACAGGATCGTGTTGTATGTTGTATGTCGACTTTTGTTAGCTGGATTTCGCTTTTATATAGTATCCCTCTTTTTATAGTATATGTGCTTCCCACATGCCCTTTTTAATGGTCCTAAATCTGCTAACTGAATATATTTTCTGCAACTTTCAGGTACCATTGCCTCATCGTTATCCTCTCAAACGGCTAAATCAGATTATGATACGAATCTACAAACCGGACATCATGCAAGTTCAACACAAACAGCAACACTTACTCTGAATACTTCCACTATTGGTAAAGATAATTGTAAAAGTAAGTCTAATGGCTGCCAATGTCAGAAGAGAATGTCAAACACAACAGAAAGCGTGAAAATGTCTGATTACATTTGGCTCAGAAAATGCGAAGTCCAACCATTGATTGAATCTGGAGTATTAAAGGTAATTGATTGTCCGTTTACCTGTAGCTGCTCTCCCCGAGATACAAATGAAGCAAATTCAGTGACACATGAAATGTTCGTATGTATCAAAAGACGTTGACATATAATAAGAGAAGTGTGTCAAAACTTTTAACAACAAAAATCACTTATTTCTGCATGCATTGTTATGCACAGTTTACGTTAAGCCATACAACAATTACTAGTTATTCATTTATTCAATAGGAAATGGAATAAGAACGTTAAATTCGATGCTCCCTCTTCATAATGGTCCTCAAATGTTTTGTTACAGAGGCAGTTATATAAGTTGACAATATTCTGCAGATTTTTTACCATTGAACATATTTAATACGTACTTACCAAGACTATTTTCGAAAAGTAACAAATCTGTATTGTTTGGTTTTTTTTGGATGGCGATGACTTTTAAATCCAGGTTCTTTCTGATTGGATATTTGTTTTTGTGATTGGTTTAGTTTTAACAAATATACTAACTAAAGAAGATGCGGGGTAAAAATTCTTCAAAGATACCATGCTAAGATTTTGTACATCAAACTCTATTTCGTCCACATGACAATTATCGCTACGCTCGATTCAAAACAGTTGCAGGTCTATTGGACATAAATACAAACTATAGATAAGAAACTGCATGAGCTAAATCACCGCCCTAGAGTCAGGAAAAGTAAAGACTTATTACATTTACCAATGATTCAAAAGAAATTGTCCATTTTGTTGTAATGTGATAAATGTCTACAACTTTCATGGGATTTGACATGGAGTATTGACATGCATATATGACAGAGTTAAAATTCTGTTGGATACCAAATTGTCTCCGATTTATTATTGTTAACTTTATCTCATTTATTTAATTCCATTTAAATACTCCAACGTCATGGTTGTCCGAACTTAAATATTTACGTATTTGTTTTTGCTAAATTTCTTTGTGTGAATAAGACAAACCTCTTATATAAGTTTGGTTGCTCGCAATAACTTTTTTTTTTTTATTTTCTTGAAAACAATGTTAGACAACATATCATATCTTATATAATATATAATAATGCCATTCAAATTAAATAGGCATACAAGAAAATGTTCAAATGTATCATTATATATATATGATTTGAAATAATTTTATATGATCCATCATCATTTATATGACAATCAACTGTAAACTATACGTTGTAGTTACTGAGAGAACATTGGATAAACTGACAGCTCAACATTTTTTTTAATGTAACTACATTTAAACCACCAAAGGATTCCACGTGCATATATAACAAATGTATCTAGTTCCAAAATAACCCGTTTTACTACTACTCTAGAGGAAATCCCTAAGGTTAAACGAAAAGAAATATATGTAAGGCTAGTGTTGTGTTTGTAACTTTGTAAGAATTAGCGTTTTTAATGTTTTTTAGAATTCAAGTCTGAATTTTTTATCACATTTTGTAACATGCAGATATACTGTGTTTTATATTGTTTTCTACTGCATCATGGTACATTTGAATATTGAATATATGTATAATTATAAAGGCTATATATAAAAATTGTTTTGATGGTCCAACAATCTTTTGACAATAAATGAAACAACTATTATTTTGAAATTTATTTTAATAGTAACTTTTTAACAACGTACTTGAATTTTTTTATCAAATATAATTGAATTGATTCAATTGTGTTTTTGTATCACCTAGTCCCTGCCTCCGGGCATAATATGGACTAGGTATGTAGTTAGTCCCATTATCATAAATGTTAACCAAGCATTTCACAGTTGATATCAATTCACATAATGATTGAGAAGCCAGAAGAAATACAAATAACAAAATGTAAAAAGTCAACAAACTATTAAATGTTTGAAAATTGTTGTTATTAGTAAAGATATGTAGGAAAGTTTCCCGAACCGCTATGGTCACTCTGCTGGGCGATACTTTAACGCTGAAGTATGTTTTGAATCAACCATTTTCTACATAAAAAGATGTAAGTCATGTATATGACAGATGTTATCTATTCGACAGATGTGTTTGAGCTTTTGATTTTGGAATTAGATTAGGAACTTTCCGTGTTGATTTTTCTTTTGAGTTCGGTATTTTTTTTATGTTACTTTTGATCAAGTGCGAATATGGCACTGAGACGCCATATTCTTGTTAGCTACGCTGAAGTGCGTTGATGGTTACGCTAAAATGCGATAGATTATACAAATCAAATGTTCAGTGTTTTTCAAGTACAAATCACTTTGTTTATTATACATGTATGTAGCTTTATTTTTCTTTTTTTTTAATGATAGAGAGTCAACAGTATAACCCGATGAAATTCGAGCTCTAATTGTAACGTTGTAGTGTAGATTATACTTTTTAAAAAGCTTACACACCCAAGATATTTTCTTTAAAAGCAGTACGAATTGCATTGACTGTATGTGGCAGTTATTTGAAATGCAAGTATTTTTTGCTTATTCAAAACAAAACAAAATCGACGAAAAATGTATACAGTTGTTGCGATGAACAAAAGTAGTAAAAAAGATCACAGATGTTTTACTGCAACTGGAGAAAAAAATGAATGTTTGGTATTTACATACTAACTTAAGAGAAATTAAGTTTTCATTATAATTAAATATCTGTAAATTTTACTACATGTATACCATCGCACATTAGCAAAGGGACAGTTGCACTTCAGCAGCGCAGACCATCACATTTCAGCGTCACAATGATCACACTTCTTCATCCCAATCGCACTTCCGAGTCCTACATATTTTTCTTTTTTCTTTAGTAAATTAGCATCATATTGAATATTATTGTTAAACACATAATTATTTAAATTCACGGTACTACAACCTGTCGATACCTGTATGCTGTCAGGGCACAAGGTTATGCATTTCTCTGACGTCTTTACATTAAATTCATTGTATATTGAATTTGCACTATATTGTAGTCTTAAATACATACTTTTTATATTAGCTGTTATTTGTTTTGAACTAGGAGTCAGTAAATAATGGTAATTATAAAAACTCTTGATCTGTATTAAATATCATCTTGTTGTTATGGATAAAGGATGTATTATTACCCTGCCATGCCCGTATTGTGCTTTTTGTCGTACTTTATCAGTCTTTTAGAAGAGGGATGTTTACGGCTGATGTTTCATATTTTGGTCTTGTTGTAATCTTCCTTGTGTAATTGTCCCGTTTTAGATGGTTGTAGTTCAGTGGTTGTCGTTGGTTCATCTATGTCATAATTGTGTTAATATGTGAAATGTTTTTTTTTTATTACACTGTTAGTTTTCTCAATGGACTTATTACATACTTTCATGACGGGGCTTTTTACAGCGGATTATAAGGTTTGGCGGTTTCTAGTTATTGAATACCATACGATTGCCAATATTTGCTAACATCCACTTAATTTGCATTTTTGTAGATAGTTGTCGCGATGGCAACCATACCACATCTCTTTATTTTGATAAACATAACGTTAGAGTTTGATAGTTCCTGATGCAGCACCTCTATTTATCTAGGGTATCACATTGCATTTACCATGTTTACCATCACGTTTTAATTGTTTTGTCATTTAGCAAGTGGTATGATGCTAATAGCTAATACTGCACCGCAGAGATAGTTGCTGGCTTCCCCAAAATACTAGCAAATGTACTTTAACCATTATAAAATCATAAATCGTCAATAAAGAGTAAATATATTATACGAAATTCATTACCTTTAGTTTCAATTTATACAATTCAAATACGTTGATTGTAATATAGGTCTGATTTGACATATTATAAAATCGTCCAAGAAACGTTGATTGAAAACATCTTTTTTCTATTCATGATGAAGTTGATTTTTTAAACGTCTTATTTTCCATGATTATTTGCATTTTTAATATATTTTTTGCATCAAACCAATGTTTGTAAATGTATTTGTGTAATTGTTGTATTGATGCCTTTGTTGTTATTTTAAGTAGATAACGAGCACCTTATTGGTGAGACTCTCATTGTGATTTCATTAAAATATATAACATCATGTGACTTATTTTTCTTACCATTATTGTTTTATGATTTATCAAAACGAATAACGAATGGATCCAAGTATACACAGCCCTCTATTGTGGTAAAGTTGAAGCAAGTTTGTGGACGGTTTAAACGAACGTCATCATGATTTAGTTGAGCGTTTTGGTATATATCTTTCATGGTTGACCACCGATATGTTCCAATTGTGCTAGCCACAATCAAATCTTTTATTCTCCATTTTGATATCACGTTATGCGTCCTTTATTTGCAATGCGTAACAAGACAATTGTCTTTTTCATATCAACTTCAGCACTTTTGGTTACATAGCTTCCTTGTAATAGAGCATGGGGAATAGTAGGGTAAAGCGTCGAAAAATCAAAGGTCTTAATGTTGCTTCAAAATTGCAGAGAGTGTAATCTAAGATTCAGCAGTAGATCTTTATTGTTTTTTCAAATCCACATCTAATTGACAACACTAGTTGAATATATCTCATTACATATTATTTTTGAAGGCCATCTTTATTCTGTAGAAAGAATAGAAATCAACCCTTTAGAAAGATGTTTAGTCGAACATCTTCATGATCCAGCTATGTATCGTTCTTTATACGGAGGTTTGTGAAGTGTTTGTACCAAGTATGATATGATGACGGTAGATTATATGCGTTTTCTCTGATGTTAATATTTACTGAAAGAAGGACAGATTTGTGATTTTGTAAAATGTTATCCTTTGAAAATGATGTTTAATGATATGTTTGATTACAGTGACTAGTTGTGCTTTTTATTTCAAGCTCTTTATTTGATATGAACCTAGCCATGCAGTTACAGGACTTCAAATGTTTGAATCCTTTATGGGTTGATTTAAAATACAAAAATAAGTATGCAATGAACGTGGTTGTTAAATTTGATATGCTGTTTGTGCTTCTTTGGTTTTTTTTTCTGATTGGAATTGTGACACGGTGATGGCTACTGTACCCCTATTTTGACAATTTTACATATAACGTATGATTTATTAACACATCGTTGTAAATATAATGGAATTTGATGCGACTGTCATACAAGTGAGAGGTTTAGCGCTATAAAACCAGATTATATTTTCTACATTTGCAAAAGCCTGTATCGAATCAGATATATAACAGTTGATGTGTTTTATCATTTGATTTTGCCATTTGATAAGGTACTTTCCGTTTTGAATATTTCCTTGGAGTTTAATATTTTTGTGATTTTACTCTTTTGAGACACTGCAAATAAGGGTTTTTTACATACGAAGAGAATATTAGTGGAGACTGAATCTGCTCAAACAATGACATATTTGTCATGCAAGGAGGTTAAATCATGCGCAACTTTAGGTTATGGAATGTGTTAGAAACCCTTGTGCTCACAGTACATCGTAGTTCTAGAATGTGCATCTGAATGCATGAATATGAACATTTATGCTTATATCGGGTAAAATGGACGTCCTTATTATTCGGAGTTTATCGCTAAAAATAACTAGATGGCGTCTTGTTGAAAATATGTACGAAATACTGATGCATTATTGTGAGTACATGGATTGTTTTTAAGAAATAAATCCTTGAGGCTTGCATTGAATGTATTGTGATTTTACCATAGGTTTGCCCTTTATGGTAAATATGTCGCAAGGGGTAAAATATCAGCATAATTGGCCAACTCGTGGCAAAATTTATATTTATTCACGCACACATGAATTATTTTCATTCTAATTGGTCAGACTGCTCTAATTGTGGATCGACGGGCTCTATGTGACGGGAAATGTTTATTATTCCCGTAATAGCACACACTATTAATATTGACGTACACGAGGAAGAATATTGAATACGTCACATTCTTAAACAATATACAAAATTATTTTAATGATAAGAAAGATGTGGCTAAATTCAATTGACTACCCTACTCTCATTTGAGAAGGTATAGACATTTTACAAATTCTTACCATCGTTTGTTTATTTTTTAATTTTTTGTCAGCTTTCAGGTTCCCATTCGTGCATTTTCCCGTAAAATCCTTACATTCTTATGTCATTGTTAAATTACAGTTTGAAGGTTCCACTAAAGTCAAAATATAGGACACTGTATTTTTCAGCCTTTAAAGAATAAAGTCCTAAACTATGGAACATATGTTCATTTTAACATACTGAACATTTACACACTGTGTAAATTGTAAATAAACTTGAAATTGTTATGTTGTGGCCAAACGGTTCTTGGGATTATCATTCAATTTTCCAAAAAATTTGGAGGCCTGGAGAATTTCGGATGTTGTAACCCTCTTTTTTAGGCGATCAATGGATTTTAACGGGACCTATGGTTGTAATCCCCGTCCCCATAACGTTGATATAAAGTGAATCCGTTCAACGTCAGTATAAGTCAACCCACTATCACTAAGGCCGTGTTCACATTGACCTAAACTTCGTGTTGTGTAAGTGTAACTCACACGTCAACTAAACTTAATTACGTTCCCTTTGATAAAGCTCAATGTTTACATGAAGTGTAAATCATGTTTAGTTTACATACAGTCGATAGTCATTGTAGGCCTTATGTAGGTTAAGTGTACATAAAACTAGGCATTTAGAACATTAATTTTACCATGTATATTTTAGGAAGAAACGATTTTTAAATAAAATTGATATTTACAACAATTATTAATAAAGTTCTTTACAGTAATATTTGTCAAAACTTTGACTTAAATATATTAATTTGTTATAGAAAAAAAAAAAAACTTTAGGTAGCTTTATTAGCCCCTTATCAAGACTAAAAGAATCCTGATCATCATTGCCAAACACATAATTTATTTGACAAGGTCTTCCCGAATCGACTGGACGTACACGGAAATATTTGCCACTGGTCTTTACTTAAACAACGATTCACTCATAAATGCATTTATATACATGTGTTAGGTAAATTGTATTGTTTGTCTTGTATCTCAGATCCATTAAAATATACTCAGAAATCAAAACAATACCCCCTCCCATTGCTAAATACTCCTTAGAGAAAAATACCATTCTAACCAAACAGAAACGATAGAAATGTAGTGATCCTTAACACCTCAATTCCTTTTTATTCGTCTGTAAGCACGCTGCTGCGGCTTACTTTTTCTAATGCATAATCAAGCATCTATAGTATCTTTAAACTACTGCAAAACATCAAAATAGCTTTCATAAAGGAGCAACCACTTAAATTCAAAAAAGGGGGTGGTTATATGTTTTATTCTGATCTAGTCAGAATATGTTTCGCGCGAACGTTTTTATTCAGTTTTTTCGATGCTAGCAATCATTTTTTTTTAATATTTAACATTATAATGATTGGAGAAACTCTAGATTCAGATTTTTTTTTCATCTGTATGACCAGAATATAATTTTTTTTTATCTAATTGGGGGTCATAATATCATAGTTTTCAAGGGAAAATTCCTTCCCCCCCCTTTTTTTTTAAGTCAAATGGTCGTTCCCGGACTGCTAGAAAAGTTGCCGAAAAATTTGCATTCAGTTCTACGTAATGAACATTTAAATGACATAGTTTAAAAGTGTGAACAAATCTTATGTACAGGTAACTAAACAAGGTTTAAAGATGTGAACAAATTCAATGTGAAACCAGTGTACATTAAATTAACATGTTTACTGTACATGTCGTTTGGTGTGAACACGGCCAAAGTCTACCAAGAAAATTAAGAAGACCGATTTAAAATACAAGTCCTTTAACTGTTATCTTCATAAACATTTTCACCGTTAAATTTTGGATACGAAATAAAAAAATTAACTTGAGTTGAATTGTCCACCAACATTTTGGCTTTCAAATTTATAACTAACTGAAAAATGACCAGGAACACAATGCCAAGTTATTATCATGAAGATAAAGGAATACTTGTGACGCAATCATTTACGAATTCAAAATGATTATTATCTTAGTAAAAAAATATAAATTTAACATGAACATAGATACATGTGTGGTATGAGCATTTTCATTCAGAGAAAGCCCATGATCTCGAAAAGTTTTAACTATAGAAAGTGGTAAGGTAGATAAGCAATTTTATACAATTGTGAAACGATAAATTCAAATAGAAAAATTATCTTATGGCTTTACAGTGATTTGCCTCGTGTCGTTTGTTTTATATTACTTGTTTTTGGGCTTTGTACCTATTCGTTAAATTAACAAAAGTGCAACTCGTGTTACACTCAGTTCTTGAAAATATGTTATACTGTTACATGACTGTCCAAGGTTATAAAAATGTTCGACGTCACGAGCCTGTACATGTAGATCTGTGGTTGTCGTTGATTTATGGTTGGCATGGTTTGTTTTGTCGTAAAATAAAGATGTACAAATGTAATGTTATAAATTTTCAAATTTCATTCGTTTCATTTTTTATGTGGGGCCTTTACATATAGTCAATTACGGTATGGGTTTTTCTCGTTGTTGAAGGCCGTACAGTTGCCTGTAGTATTGCTAACATCCACTTTATTTTAATTTCGGTGGAAGGTTGTCTCAGTGGCAATAATACCACATCTTTTCTTTTTTATATAAGATATATCTAAATTTGTTTATCGTGTTTATATAGTTATCAAAAGTATCAGGATTATAATTTAATATACCAGACGGGCGCCTCGTCTACATAAGACTCACCAGTGACGCTAATATCAAAATATTTATAAGGCTAAACAAATACAAAGTTGAATTCAACTTTATTTGAACTCTGGTGAATTGTTGTCTTTATTAAGAATCATACCACACACCCTTTTATTATACTTCATGTAAGCTAATACGAGGGTGTTAATTTACTCTATCACATGGCTAAGCGGGTGACCATTTGTTTGAATGGCACCCTCTCGTCTAGACCAATCAAAAATCAATAATTCAATAGACAATGAACTGAATTACATCAAGTTATTAAAAGTTATTAAATAAAGGCAACAGTAGTATACCGCTTTTCAAAACTCATAAATCCATGGACAAAAAACAAAATCGGGGAAACAAACTAAAACCGAGTTCTACATTTTGGCTCCGATTCTATTATTTGACTGTAAAAAAAGACATTTTGCTTCACTTCTGTTGATTTCTCTAATACCCATAACGTTGTTATATACGTGAAGTTATAGAAAATACTTTTAAATAACATTCATCTGTAAATGGCAATAATGATTCACTTCGCCACAATTGACAATGTTTTCTCGGGGTAACAACCTGCTCTATCGCCCTCTGAGCTATGTGTTGTAGTTATATAATGTTTATATTTAGTAGGAAATATTTTGATTTTGATTCGATGACGGCGTTTAACTTAGTTGATATTTCGTTAAACGATAACGATTCTTTGACAAATAAAAATAGTTCTTTTTAATTCACTGTAGCATGTGTAGTAAGGTAACTTTTAAGACGCTTGCAAAAGGTTTCATTAATAACGCGAACATTTGAAGAAATATAGATAAAACCTTTGTGGGGCGATAATACCATATCGCACACCTCGCTTTATGTTATATGTGTATTTTTTCACCAATGCATTTGAACACTTTACATTGATGGACAACACATTTAAATGAAATCAAATGTTAAGCAATAGAAAACTATGCAAGTGATATATCATTCACTTTATAAACAATTTCAATGATCTAAACTATTAAAGTTGCTAAGAAATGAAATTCTTCATTATTTGTTATTTGACGATTTATTTAATACATTTTGTGAAATTACTGGATGATCTTGAATATGCAACGAAATAATAAAGAATAGTTTGGAAAATTTAAAAGTATTCAAGATTTATATAAAAAAAAAAAAGAATTTCCTACAATACAGGACATTCATGTCATCAATCAATTTTGTTTAACATATTATTTTTATGATTCAATTTCCGTAATTCTGCGTAAATGTCATATCGGTTATTGAATGTAAAACAATAACATGTATTGATTACTTTGAAATGTAAATATCAGCACATCAATGTTTAATCTGCAGATCTGCGGAAGATTAGAATCTAAAGTTGTAACAAAGTATATGATATATTATGCATCATGATGGAATTGATTGCAGCTTAAGTAGATATATATCGTAAAGGATCGTAAAATTTAATCACTGAAATAATTTTATATATATATATTTCATGGCAATTTTTTAGTATGATTGAAAAGTATACTTACAACATATACAACATTGAATTGAAAATTTGGGCCTCTTGTGTTGTGTTAGTCATCATCAGTGTTGCATGGAGATTTTCGTTCATGCATTTTGCTTTTCCTTCATCATAACTGACGACATCATCGATGATTTTATAGCATTTTGATTCAAATAGATTCCAATGATTGTCTGGACAGAGGAGTGTACCTTAATATTACAAAATAAAGCATAATGTAGTGTATACATTCTTAGAACATATTAGTGTTTAAGTGTTGGAAAAAATTGAAATGAGTTTCAAAATCATTGTATTTAATCTGAGTTTGTTGATATACACGACTACATTAAAAGACTTGACGATGAAACTTGAGTATTAACAAATAATAGTCAACAAGAAAAGTAAGTTCAACAAAACTTTAAGTTCAACGAAGCAGTTAACCACGTGCTCATCAGGACAGACAGAAATAATATGATTCAAACTGTCAAATAACAATATAAAACAATAGCATTTATCATTAAAATACCCATATGTAAATAAATACCATAAACAAATTTAATCATGGTTAACACACACTAAAACCTACTCAAGTGACACTTCAGTTAAGCACATAATCTAAAAAGGTAGTTTAATGAAATTCAATTAAGACATTAAAATCAAATAGAATCCCATTCATATGTTTTCTGCGAAAAAACAGATCGATTCGGTTACAATTGATTTCAAAGTAACATCTTGAGTAACCTAGTCATGTGTAAGTTCGTTTATTACGATATATTAAAGCTCTTTCGATTAAGTTATTTATGCATATATTTTGTTAGTGTGTAATCTCTGGAATGATTTTTTTTTGGTTGGTTAATGCATAAACCAGTCACTAATGAGGCTTTGTTACTGTTGCATATCATTGTTTGAATGTCACAGTAGTTAATAGAAACAATACAAAGCAAAACACGTTGTGCCAAATTGATTCATTTCACAGGTAGCATTGAAAAAGATAGGAGCTTTTGCATCAAGTTATTTTGAATTGCTGTCGCATTTTCTAAATCTACCGTTACTGATAATAGTCATCTTTTACATTGCATATATGAATGATTTTGTAAAAGTGGCATATCTTTTGGTCAAGTATATGAAGTTTGTTTTTATTTTGTGTTGAATCGACCAAGTTTCTTTCGAAATTAGTTAAGGTTGCATTACGTTTTGACCTTGAACTTTTTCAGAACAGAGGGCTCTATATAATCGACTTTGCTCACTCAGGTCAATCTTTCAAGAAAACTAGCCATTTAACTTGGCAAAGCCTACTTTTGAGTTACTGTAGAATGGTTTGGTACATTAGTGCATGGTAGATTTGATATTAATAGTAACTAAATATAGTAATTAATCAAGGTAGATAATTCCTTAACGCATTTTGCAGACATTTGATTTGAAATTATCAACACTAGATAACTCATTGGTAAAAAAGGGTGAATTTATCTACATTATACTTGACGATAATAGAAAATACTTGAATGAATCTTTTATCTCTATCTTTGTAATTACAGGTTCACTTTTTGATCGTCATTAGATCTAATTTGACACATCTTAAGGATACACGACTTGCGACCTTGAATGCCTACGCCGATCATACAGAGATGCAGAATTCCAAGCACTCCGTGGTTGATACGACAATGTGACGTTACATTACCATGGAAGGAATGTTTCTCTGATATCCAGTCTTTTATTACGGCATTGGGATAGTTCGATGGATGTGCTCTGGTTCTACAACAACAAAAAAAGTTTCATGCTCATTGAGCACTACTATATTTATAGAAAACGGTTATACAGATGTCTTTAAAATTTGTAATACCATAAAAAAAAACTTGATATTTGCAATATGCATGTGACCTTAGCTTCCAACTATCATCCTCGAAACATTTAATTCAGAATTTTCAAGAAATATATTTAAGGAGTCGTTATAAGAAACTATATGTTGATATACGCGATGACAATGTATCTTTGAATTTATATACTAGAAAGTAGAAATGAACACTTGTTTTCCTGTCATATTACCATATAGCAAGATAAGTATGTGAGTAAAGAAAGACAACTCCTATTGGCTATTAGTGATTTTATTTTATTCGCAATCAACCAAAGCAAAATTGAACAAACAACCATATGCCTGTGTCAAGGACTGGATCATTTCCATATGATCTTTAACGTTCCCTTTCATGTAAAGAAAACTTGCAGCTTAGTGTGCTTAATAGTATTCTGTTTTCTTTGCCATTGTCAGGACACATTATAGGCATATGTTGTGGTTCTTTTTAAGTGCAATATTAGAAAAATTCTCATATTGTCATTTTCGAAATTAATGTTGACTAGAGGGAAAACATGTTTCAAAGGTTCGGATTTAAGAAATCAACTACTAAAGTTGAGAAGTATTTACTAGTAAAAGAAAAGTTTGAGTTTTGATGAACATTCGATTTAGAAATTTTATCGAAACTTCTTTTTACACTCAAAAAGGAAATTGAAGATTTGGAAATTAATAGAAAAAAATCCAATATCGAGTTCGTGTTGTTTAACATCTTAACGTATGAAATAGTTAAAAGTTAAGTCAACATCCGAATTACGAATGATTATGCAAAGGTTTCTAATTTGACAAAAATGTGGTAGTGTAACAAATTAGGTAAAGAGTTGCTTCTGATTGTCATAGATATTGTATTTTATAGTCTTTTTGAAGAACTCTTTTATGAAGATACTTTGTAATTTGAATCTCATGTAAACAAATCTTTTTTTTAGCTTTTCATTAACATTGGTCTGTACCTTTTTCCTTGTATTATATTATGCAATTTAAACATAGATAGTTATTGATAAATACATTTTACAACATTATATTAGGAATATATGTATACTTCATTTCAAGGGTCATCTTGTTATAAAATATTATCAAGTTTTATAAAACTACCCAACTAAATTGTAGAAAATAAAATGTTGAATGTCATTAATGCCCCACTTAACACCATTTTGGTAGTATGTCAAATGCTGTTGTTCAATAGCAGTCTTTTTGACTGAAGTATAATGAATCAGACGTAGAAAATGTTATGAATAATGTTTATAAATAATAATTGACATAAACACATGACATTTTAAGATATACATATTGACTTTTTCTTATTTTGTTTTGTTATAAAATTGGCAACTAGATTTACAAGACTACTCTTTACAACTGTAATAAGGTTCTTGAAAAAAAAATATTTTGTTGTACAATTCTTGTAATAAATGTGTTTGCCGTTTAATTAAACGTTGCATATGAAAGTATTTAAAAAAACATTAACTTTTACGGGCGTCAGCAAATAAAGTACAAAAAAAGAAGTTAGAAGTACATTATTGGCAAGAACTGATTACAGAAAGAAAATTGTTACAAATTTTGAAAATAATTTTACAGCTGTAAAGAAGTCTTTCGTGAATTCCCGAGTGTAAATTTTCAGGACACAAATTTGTCTCTTTCCAATAAATTGTAATCTGTGTAGTTTTATTGCCTAGCACATGTACATATATCTGTGTTTGTGTGTGTGCTTTAAGTGTGTATGCATTGTGAAACAATGTACATTGCCTTTATATGTCACAAAACTTGTGTAAACATTTACTGAATTTTTAACTTTATGAATTGATATTTTATTTTGAGAAAGAATGAAGTGATAATAGCTGTTAAATTGTTGTCTTTAAAAGGGTAATGTTAACGTTTTCTGTTGTTGTAGAAGTATTTAAACAAGTTAAATCAGGAAAAAACAGTTATGCCTCTTTGGGTAATTTCTTTGTAAGAAAATGGCAGTTGTTTAAGTTTAATCTATTATGACTAAAATTCAGGAAAATTTCAATTTTAAATTCAAGAGTTATGTTAATATCAAGTACTTGTTACATTTGTTGTTTGATGTATAACTATTTGTTTTCAAGTTGTTATCTCAAAATACCTAAATAGGATTTGTTTTAGATATTATATTGCTACACTGTACTATGTGATTATTCAAACGAAAAAATAATAGTAATACAAATAATAAAATTAGTAAACCGAAATAAGGAAAAAAGTAAATTTCAGTTAATTAAAAGCTCATATGAAAATATAATAAAATTTATTTTATTATAATTAAAATTAAACTCTTACTATAATACGCACATTCTAAACGTGAATGGAATTAAAGAGAATATTTTAAAATCACAAATTCAATTCAAAATCTACACCTTAAAGTAGGAAATAAAAAGACATTTAAAGATAATTAGATAATCCTTTATCCATATCACAAGAATACATAAAAATTGTAAATGACCAAAGTTAAATTTATTTATTAGAACCCTCTCTACACATGGAGGTGGATTCATGCAATGCAAGTTAACTTCTATTGAAAGTGAAGATAACTACTGATTAAAAATGAACAAATATGTAGTCTCAACACTGTTTATAACGTTTTGTATATGGGTATATATGTCTGTTAAATTTACATCATTCTAACCTTGTTAAAGTTCTAAGTGCCAGTCATTTATGTTTTTACTCTTAATCCTGAATTAATTTTAATGCATAAATATTAATTGTTGTTTGATATTGTAGTATTGTTAAAGTACAATTAAATAAATATTTATTTAAAATGGGTAGATTTGAGAGATTGAAATGGACAAATGGTTCAGTTTGACAATTATGTACTACTGATTTGGAAGATAAATAGATAGGTCATTGAAAATTATGTACTACTGATAGAGTTGAAAGATAAATAGATAGGTCATTGTAAATTATGAAAAATCATTCAATGAAGCAATATCCATCACATAAACATGCACCATTACAATGCTTTAATTCATTAGTGAAATAAACAGCAGTTACTCATCTTCTTTAAAGCAACCACCAAATTACAGGTTCAGACTTAATAAAATACAACACGACTATTCACAATGTGTTTACCGAGTTCATAGCTAATATTCTAAAGACTTGAGTTAACAATATGTCCACTAATGATACTAGATGAACACGCCAGTATATAGAACACAATCAACAACTCAGTTCGAACAGAAATAGGAATCATTAGGCTACAAACCCTACCTTTAAATCATGGTACAACATTATAACACCAAAATCATTGCGACTTCAAATATTAGAATGGAAAATCATATTAAAAGATAATCAATACTTTATAATCAGGATAAAAACACTGATAAAACATTACTTCATGTACGACCATATATTCAAGACAAATCACAAATTATCACAAGAAAAACAGACTCATTATTATCTTTCATCATTTGCTCATTTTAATTTAATTTTATTATAATAATTATAGTTAGATTAAGACATTTTGGTTTTTTTCTCTATTTTCATAGACTTGAGATTAATAGATTTATTTATGTATGGTAAATAAAGTGTTCAATGTCTAAATTGTTACTAGTTGTTCTTTCTTTAGGTTACAAGAAAAAAATAACATTTGTATTGATCCAATTCGTGTAATCCTATGTCTTAATCTCATTAAAATCACCTGTTATTTTGGGCCACGATACTCTCTACCCTTTAAGGGAGTTTAACGAATAGCAACATCGGATTTTGATGAGATTGTCCTATTGCGCACAATGTTAACAAAAAATGTTGACTAAGAATTGCACTTGTGTTTTCTTTAGAGCATTCTTGAAATTCACTTGAAATATTTCGTATGTGAAAATTGGTATTTCAATTATACTTTAAACGGATTGACAGTTCCCGAATTGAAGAAAAAAGGCAGAAGATTTCAAAGAAGTACTTAAGACAAAAGGCCCAACAAGACTGTGACTAGGGGGAAAAGACAGACCTCAATACACTTCACCACAAAACCAGGGACGATCAACGATACTCCTGATATCATCCGTTGATAATCATATTCTTTGGTAAAGCATCACAATTGTTGAAATATTTTATTAACCCTCAAACATCACAAAACTCATAAACCATCGGTTCATTAGACTCTGTAAGCATAAAACATAACGGAAAAGTTTTGAAATGTAAGACTGTTTTAGCCAAAGAAAATACATAAAATATAGAGAACAATGAAAACTAAGCCAATTTGAAATACAATACTCCAAAATAAAGCACCGAACACTAATGCAATATCCATACAAAATTCTCTAAACAAACTCAGAGATACACTTGCATCTTCTCGGCCAGTTTCAACCGTATTGGTGTTTAGTGCCAGTAAACCTCCGTGGTTAAGTCACATGATATCATAAACAAGAAAATGAGAACAGGATTGTATAGCTTGAGGATATCACAGGTAATCTGACGCAAATACTAATTGAAATATGTATTATTCATTTAACTCTTCCTTGATTTTTGGTGGAATGGATAAAATTCTTTGAGGCAATTACTTCTGTAACAAATGGTTATAAAAATAACGTTGTACGCTTTTTTTTGGGACACTTGGTTAAGTAGTTTCATTGAAAGCAGCAACCTTGTATCAGGAACTCATTGTAGGAAACCCGCTCTGAAATATCGTTTCAACTTGGAGATGCTAAAATTTGCTTCAAATAAATGGAAAGTTCATAATTGGAAGGCTTACCTCGTCCATTAGGTTGTAAATGTTTGTTCTAAACCGACCCTTATTGTCAATTTTATTATTAAGTAAGTCCAGACATGAGGCTGACCTAATAACCTTTTGAATTCGTTATTTCAAGTCCGATTGGAAAGATGCGTTCAACATGTCTTAAAACCTGATTCAAACTACAATTTTTATAAGTACCAAGAAAGGCATATGTATGTTGGCGTTTGTTTTTGCTGCTGTTCATTGTTTCTGTTATTCTGTTGTTTTCATCTTATACAAGTATTTCTCGGTTTTTGTTTATGTAATGTTGCCTTTACTTTTTGGCTATTGCAAAAGGAAAGACACTTATATTTCATGTACGATGATCTTTGGAATATTTCTATTTCCGCATCTGATTCACAACAATCCTTGAATAGGTAATTTCAAAGTTTTCTTTTTTAATATGCATTCAATAGAATAAATACAAAAAATATGAAATAACCCTTATAAATAATTTAAAGTCTTTCAAGAATTGTATGTTTCTGTAGAAATAAACAGATTCTGAACAGAACCATAACGAACACATTTCTTCTATTTAACGACCTTCTCTCAATCTCTTCATTAACGACCTTCTCTCAATCTCTTCATTATTTTCAAACCAAACTTTTTTCCAACACTAAAAAATAAATATGACAAAGTAAAAGTCAAGAAAATAAATAAATTGAACAAAACCTAATTCTACAATAAATTCATACATGAAACTAAAAGATACACTAAAAAGAAAGAAAGTTTGTCACTTATATATTTGAATATATCATATAAGGAATTTGTATTTACTCATAACTATATGCAAGTTCAAATCATTTAAGATTTTAAGATTGGAAATTATCAATAGGAATAAAATCTGCAGAATTAGTTGTGTGTACACAGTTTCCTAAAGGTTGATTCAGGAAGCAGAAATGATACTACAACTCGATACGAGCTGCCCAAATTCATATCTGTTTTTTCCAGGGAACGCATTGGAGAAAGGTAGACATGCATGTTTTTCTTATATAAAAAAAAAGGTTACGGGAAGGTCGATTTTGAAATTAGACTTACGTTCGATGTAAAATGTAGTTGGACAGCATTTTCGTAAATCAAATATATGAGATTAAACATGAATAAATATCCTTTAGACAGCTTCATTAACATGTAATCATAAGCTGCATCTTAACCTACACATATTTACATAAAAAAGGCTTACTTCGTTAATCTTGATTTTATTATAACACAAATTAAAACCATACCACTTTTCTAGCAGCTAGGAACAGTGTGCGTATTGTAATGCTCATAGCTATACTTGTTGATGGGGGATTGTTTTTTTCGGTCTGTGCCTTCCATCAGTCAATATCAGTTTAAAGTTTTTTATCAAGGTAAACCAGATCATCTTGAATTTTAGTTGTTATGTTCAATATGAAGTAAACTCTTTAACATATATATACAAAGTAAGAGTATTGACGCAGTTCTCACAGCTCACAAATCATAGAAATGTAACTATGAAGGTACTGTGAAGTCACAGCAACCTGAAACTTTGTACACATGTTCATTATCAAGTTAACTGTTTGATATTCAGGTATATGCCAAATGAGTGTTTTGACCAAGATTGTATTGTTCAGTGAACATGGACTTGTGATCATGTGAAAAAAATAAAATAACAAAAAAACGAACTCCGAGGAAAACTCAACACGGAAAGTCTGCAATCAAATGACAAAATCAGAAGCTCAAACACAACAAACGAATTGGTGACTTGGTACAGGCATTCTTTTATGTAGGAAATCGTGGATTAAAACTGGTGTTATAGCTAGCTTAACCTCGCGCTTGTAGGACAGTCGCATCAAATTCCGTGAATTGTTGGAATATCCTTGGTTTCAGTTTTAATCTTTGAATTATGTTATAGTGTACGTGATGTTTTTTCCTACAAAGCATCTTCCAAGATTCAAATAGTATACTTACAATTTCCCCAACACTGGGGAGTATTGATTTGCATATGTAAGAAAAAGGACAGGATTCAAGGCAATCCAGCATTCATCAAGTTTATTGGCTATTGCTATGGCACTTAGTTCTGCACAACGTGTTGTTTTCATCCGTTTGTCAGTAGACTCCATTTTCTGCTTCAGTACCTATTTATCAGTATGATAAATGTTAAGCTTGTAGATCATATCAATGTTCCCCTACAGGTCACAAAAGTAATTCTGACACAACATATAACAATTATACAGCAAATAAAATGCAGATCGTTTAATGTTGAATTATATACGAATTAACCTGTGTTTGTATCATCTACACATACTCAGAATTGTAAATAATTTAGAATGTTAACCATGAAATGTGTAGCAAAAATGGGACAATCAATCATTGGCCAATTAAAAGACATATTTCACAATGCAATGCTGTTTAATATTGTAACTTCGATAATTGGGACACTATTTTGTTGAAAAATTTGCGCTGTCCTCTGTTATGTCTTTTGTTCTACCCGTTGACGTATAACTCAAAATGTCTGTATATATATTTCCAGAGTTTTGTACAATGGCAAATACCTTTTTGAAAAAACAGTGTGATTTTAAATATTAGTGTTAAGTTTTTAAAAGCCACACTTCAGCCCAGTGTTTATAATATATAACATAACAATATACAGTGTCAATTAACTCCATGTTCTCATTTCACACGCAGAAAATAAAATGTAAAATTCAAAAGCTCGAAAGGTTACAGGGAGTATTAATCAGTGAAAAATAATTATATTTACCTTTCCAGCTTCCCCTACGAAAGCAATATCCAAAAGATTTGAAAATACTGGTCCTGGGCACAGATTTGTGACTGCTATGTTGTTTTCTAGAACCTCAATTCTCAAGGCATCAAACCAACCCTGTAAAATGTATTAAATTGATGAATTGAACAAATTATTTAGAGTAAGAAAAATAATCAAGATCATATTTGCATATCTTTATCAGAAACGACTTTAAATAAATAAGACATTTTAACACTATCATGGTGTTTTTTGTCTATTATATAAGAGTACAAACACATTTTGGGATACAGATACTTTTTAGAGCTACTAAAATAAAAAAAAAATGTATCAAAGCAAAACAGGCAAATAGATACCTCATTTGAGTAGATATGGAATTAATTACCTGAATTGCATGTTTAGCTCCAGTGTAAGATCCAGAAAACGGCGCCCCTGTAAAATGGAAACGGTAATCAATGATTCTTCAGATTTCATTCAATATGTTTCGTACAAGCTCTATATACATATATTGTAATGAACAATAGTTATGAGATAAAACTTCCCTTATAAATCATATTTTTCAGAGTATGTACATTTTCAAAGATTCCAAAAACTTATTTTAGAAAGATTTTGCATCCCAATGCTTAGGTAAGCTGTTGGCTTTTTGAATGAATGTCAAAATATCATTTTCACATTAAGTGATCAATTGGAGTTCAGTATTTTTGTTATACCTTTTTACATTTTAAAATCATGGCGTCCATTTTCAGTTGCATGTTTATAGTCATGGCTCACTAAGTATCACATTTTGTAACAGCTTTTAATATGTTCTGGTAACATTTTAAAATTGTAAAATCCTAACAAATATTTTAAAAATTAGTCGTTAAGGTTATTAGAAATTGCCATTACATATTCAATTTGCTATCAATTTTTTTTCCAAGCTCGGTTATCAGCAAATGTAAATCCAGAATTGTTCTTTTAGAGATAAGCTAATAAAGACATATAATGTTCAAACAGTTAAAAAAAAGTGTCCATACAATAAATCAGTAAAATAAACTTTAAACAATAAATTTAATGTAATTTAAATTGTTTTAATTTTGTTTCATCCATCGTTTGAAAATTGTATTGTGAATGTACCTATTTTCCCAGCAATACTGCTCATGTTTACAATATGTCCTTCATTCCTTTTGATCATGTAAGGTAAAACAAGCTTTGTAAGAGAGAGCACTCCAAGTACATTAACATTCAAAACTTGTTGGTCCACTTCTAATGATGTCTTTATCCATTCAGCTCTCTGTGATCGTCCAGCATTGTTGACTAAAATGTCAACCTACCGAAATAAAAAGGAAACGATTCAAAAACCCAGCGATCGCCCTTTGTTGTTGATCTTAATGTCAATCATGAGAAACAAAGTGTAAACGATTCTGAAACACAGTCCTATCAGAATCATCACTAAAGTATACGTCAATTGTCAAAAATGAAAATACTTTTTGTTCGAACAAGCACTGTAATTCGGTGGTTGTCGTTTGTTGATGTGTTACATATTTGTATTTTGCTCATTTTTTGTACATGAGCTAGGCCGTTAGTTTTCTCGTTTGACCTGTTTTACATTTGCCATTTCGGGGACTTTTATAGCTGAATATGTGGTATGGGTTTTGCTCATTGCTACAGTTGTTAATTTCTTTGTCATTTGGTCTCTTGTGAAGAGTGATTATTGGCCTTATGGGCAATCATACCACATCTTTTTTATACATAATAGACACAGTTGTTGTGTTCAGCATATCACCAAGACTTCTGTTAAAGTTAAAGTTATTTGTTCACTAAAAACCGTTGTGGTCATAATAAATGTCTGATATAAAACAATAAGTAGTATATTTATTCCCAGTAATGTATGAAAGAAAGTGTGGCATAACTTTTGTCATAAAAACTGTTAGCCTAATAGTCTCCTCTGTACAAGAGTTTTTCTCGCTATGGTAAGCACAGAAGTATGACAAAAGAACAAATATCGATCTCTTATAGATAACTGAAGTATAGAAACATGGCAATCATGCCCGTTAGCTATTTTTTCATTAAAGCAGGAGATGATGGATGTATGAATACGTAATTAAGTCCAGTTTGAATTTGGGCATTAAAATCGATGCGTAGTGAAGGTACAATGGTCCGTACGTGACCTGGTGCATGGCACAATTGATTTCCCTTATCCATTACAGACTCATTTCGCCGTTCATTCTAGTAGATTCTCTTTGAAAAACCTTCCCTTTGCAATACTTGTTCTCGTCATCATGGCATGGTTGTCAATGGGCGGTCAGCATATAGTGATAGAATTAATAAACACAACTGAAAATCTACAAACATGTACTGAAACGTGTTCAGAAAAACAAAACAAAAAACAGCATTAAAACAAAATAAAATAAGAAAAGTTTATAAACAAAAGAGCAATACAAACCACATAATAAACACAACTTAAATACACGATGTAAGATCTTAAACAATGTACATATGGGTGTGGATGTCAATATTTTGAAAATTAATACATTTCACTCACCTGCCCAAATTTATTAATGACTTTCTCGACAGCTGCTGCATGAGTATCAAATTCTACCATATCTAACGGTACCACTAAGATATCATCCGCCTTCACACCCCATTTCTCTAAAGATTTAATGTAGAAACATGTAAGTATTAAATACGAAGTTTGATATAAAAATTGTGATATTTGTATTGTGACAAAAAAAAAACCGGTGTTCTGTTGATCGACAATCTTTTGTGGTTGCAATACATATACTTTTAATTTAAAACTGTGCCTTATATAATAGTTATGCGTTCAATTAATGTGTCGCTTTGTTCTTTAATTTAGCTTTTAATAGTGTGCTTGCTTTAAGATTGAGATGTGCTTCAGTTTTATTTACACGTAGGAAGAGCTACTTGTGTCTTGAATGTTGAGTTGATTTGCTATATTTATGCAAGTAAAATGTTGTGTTAAATCTTTTTATTTGTAATTCGAACGTGGCTGCGTATTTTTACATCCCTAATAATCAAACGGACTTCAGGAGTTTACCGATGTGAGAAGTCTATTCTATATATCCAAGTCCACCGCCCTGATTGCCTTTTAAGTAAAACATAATTTATGATGTTTTCATGCCAATATATACTGTTTAAAGCTTTAGAAAATCGAAAGAAATAATATGGTTAAAAAACTTCTCCCAAAAGTTCCTCGACTGTATCACTAACCTTCTACTTCTTGTCCTATACAATTGACATTTAAACCTTACCAATACATTGTCCTCTGACTCGCTCTAATTCGTCTTTTCGCCGAGCAGATAGAATCAGTTTGCATCCCACTTTAGATAATTCATAAGCTAAACATTCGCCGATACCACTAGATGACCCAGTTATCCAAACTACTTTATTCTTTAAAGAGCCTAAAATACATACTCTATATACAATATGTGCATTTTATGAACACTAAAAAACATGATTGATAATTTGTTAGTCAAAATAATAATGACGCGTTGGAAGGCAATGCAAATTCTTGCAAAAAACCCAACTCGATCGGTTTATGATATTTGGAAATTTAAGTCGCCGAGTAGCTATATTATAGGTGTTTACCCCACATCTCTCCTTATGCATAAATATCTTAATGTTAGATCAAATTATTTTTTGAAAAAACAACAATTACCAGAGTAAACAGGGTTGACTGTGCTCCTTACGCAAACATTTACTCTAACAGAGTTACGAGGAAAAACAACTGAAATCGACACGACCTATGTTGTATGGTAACCATTATGATTTGGTTGATATTGTCACAACTCAATGGCGAAATGCTAAGCAGTCTTATATAGTTTAGTGCCAGAAAAGTCGTCTGATAGTAAATGCTGCATTTCAAACATACTTAAGATGCAACTGGTTCCACCATTTTCTACATACGGAAATGTCTGTACTATGTCAGAGATCTGAATTTGACAGTTGTTT
Source organism: Mytilus galloprovincialis (assembly GCF_965363235.1). Lineage (NCBI taxonomy): Eukaryota > Metazoa > Mollusca > Bivalvia > Mytilida > Mytilidae > Mytilus > Mytilus galloprovincialis. The sequence continues at coordinate 14,890,236 of NC_134845.1, read as the reverse complement.
TCCTTTCGTTTGATATATTTGAGCTTTTGATTTTGCCATTTGATAGCGGACTCTCCGATTTGAATTTTCCTTTGAGTATTTTTTTTTATTTTACTATTTAGTGTTCCTTATTCTTAACATTGTTATATAAGAGTTGATGAATTAATTCGCCTTTCTTGTAAGATAGTATTTTATTTTTGATCACAGAAAAGCCTATGAAACAAAGCTCATAAATGCACATAAACAAGAACCCGACAGATTTTAGTAAACAATTTTTCAATACTTGAATATGTTCATTACAAAAGCATGAAAAGTATGAAATTCTAGTAAATGCTAACAGTTTCTTGTGGAGAACTGTCTCATTCGTCTTCTTTTTTATAATACCCGGTATACATGAAATTATGCAAAGAGTTTTGATCACTATAAACGACAGATAGACTGTAAAAAAATACATGATAAGGATTGATATTATGTACATAAAACTGTTGTATTTTAAAAGAGCAGTGCTTGAATCCCCTTGTGTAAGTTCAACATTTTTTACACTAGAAAATATATTATAATCTAATTACACACTTACAAGTGTATACGTTACGTATATACATGGACAATAGAATATGATCGATATTTTCAGTCTCCAAGCACTTACTTGGTGATTTTCCGAATTTTTCAGCGATTTGAAGTAAAAGATCACAGTCTCCCAAGACTATCATTATCAGAGCTATGACGAACCATGTCAGCATAAACAAGAATATCAAATACAACCAGTCCATCATTTCAATTGGTCTCTAAAATTGGTTAAAATATATCATTTACATTTATAATATAAAAGTATGAGTGATCAGTTTACTTCCGTCACATTCAGGAAATTTCATAAAAATATACTTCGCCTTACATATATTGTAAATATTAGTAATATACTATTACACCGATATCAGATAACGATGAAGAAGAGACAACGACGACGAAGACGATAACGACGACGAAGATGATAACGACGACGAAGATGATAACGACGAAGAAGATGATAACGACGAAGAAGATGATGACGACGACGAAGATGATAACGACGACGAAGATGATGACGACGAAGAAGATGGAAGAAGATGATGACTGTCAGACAACGACGAAGATGACGATGACGAAGATGATGATGAGACGACGAAGAAGATGATTCTAACTATTTACCATTCAGAGACAAATTAAACGATCATAAAGACGAAAACATGTTGATATATCGATGTTGATACATGTATGCATGATAATAAACTGAACCCTGCTTTGTACAAGACCAACTTGTTAAATCTGATTTTCAGCTCACAAGATAACAATCCACACTAAAAATACCGTTCTTGTTTTTACGATAAATCACAAATAGATCAATTTATTGTAATTATCATTTAAAGTAAGAAGGTGTGACCGTATGATTGCCAACGAGACAAACTTCCATCAAAGACCAGATGACATAGAAGTAAAAAAAATCTATGGGACATCGTAGGGCCTTGAACAATGAGCAAAACTCATTCCTCACAGTCAGCTATAAAAGACTTCAAACTGACAAATGTAAAACAATTTAAACGAAAAAAAAACTAACCACATTTTTAACGGCCTGAATTATGTTCAAAATATGTAAATTTTGTCATAAAATGGATTTTCTTAATTAATTGCCTGATGAAACGATACTGGTAACTGAATTTAAAAAAATCTATAATCAATGACATGAAAACATTATCTTTACAAATAATAAATTACACCCCGACCGAGCTTACATTTGAAAGTTGACAATGACACTATAAGAGCACGTATTTCTATAAGATTAAGAGGTTAAGGTGGCAGCACATATATACTTGTTTATGTCAATTTACGGGGGTGGGGTGGTGGGGTTAGTACCCATACTCGTACGTGATTTAAAAGTTTTCGTACAAGTGTTTATAGAAAACACCCCCTATCACCTCATTGACAGAAACAGTAAGCAAATAATGTCTTTTGATAAAAAATATTATCTTCTTGATATGAATATAGACATGTTGGATAAAACGACAATAAGCTGACATGTCACTTTCACCAGGTCAGGAATAACCACCAATTGGTGAATTATACCTCAATTGACGTATAATTCACCAATTGACATATATGGGTATAGACCAATTGACGTATAATGCAGGTGTTTTGTAATAAAATGCTAGTATGAGATAGGAGCATGATTTTGCAACTTGCAATCTATTTTATGACCCTTATTGAGTCCTCCGAAAGTTTCAGTTTTGTCAAAGCCTGCTGCATCTCTTGAGAATGCATGTGTACAACAATTCTTTTGTTGAAACATTTGTACTATTGACCATGATTGACTTTTGATAATGAAAGTCAGGTATTAACAAAGATCTCCATTCACCTGTGGAGTTGTACTCATGATCACATGACTGCACACAGTATTGATGTCCATTGACAGGTGATTGTGGTTAATTTACCAATCAAGAATTGACAAGATAACAATAGAAGAAACTGCAAATACAATTATTGATTAAATGCAATATGTTATGTGACTATACTGTCCCTATACTAAACTAGGAATGTTTGACAAGTTTTCATACCATTATATGGTTTTAAGAAAACAATGCTCCATTTTGGTGGATTAATTTTCTTTGAAAAACAAAGAACTATACACCAATTGGTCTAACTCATTATACGTCAATTGGTGGATTATACGTCAATTGAGGTATAATCCACCAATTGGTGGTTATTCTTGACCTGTTAACAGTAAAGTCAGTGAAAATATTAAAAGTTGCATGTGATAGACATGATAGACAAAGTCACTAAACTAACAATCGATATGTTGAGACGAGTTACATGTAAATGGAGAACTGTGAATAGTAATAAACAACTACAACTAAACTGACTTACCTTTAAAACTCAGATAAAAAGCTGTTAACATATCACTCTTCCGGCTTATCACTCTAACGTCCTAAATATTGACACATATTTGTATCGTTTATTATAATCACCTCCAAAACTAGGAGCACCCATTCAAGCAAAGTCGCACTTAATATACAATGAGAGGTAGGGGTAGTTGGGATAAAACCGCTGGAATAGGTCACTTTTTCATGCTCCATGATATATGAAGTGGTGAGAAATTCAGATTAAATATTTCAACAGGTTGATTTTATCACTTGCATGATTGATCAAGATTATCTCAGATGATTATATATCAGACTAAGTATCTGAAACTAATCAGTTGTCAGTATTTATTTTTGAGTGGTTAAACCAAACCACAGTCGTAAATGCATTGGCGGATCCAGGGGGGGGGCGCTAGAGGAATTTGGTTGATTATATAGGTATTTAGGGAATCACTGAAGCGTAACTGGAGCGGGCCGCCCCCTTTTAGGTCAGTCAGCCCCCCCCTTTTACAAAAAGTTCTGGATCCGCCACTGAAATGCATATTCAGCTATTTGTCAATCAAATCTCTATTTATTCCAATCTGGTTTTCCCACGTAGTTATAGATGCTATAAATCCGTACATTTTGACATTTGCACCTATGTATATCTCTATAATATAAAATGTAACAGAAGTTGAATATACAAATATATATATATACATATATATAAGTACGTCTGAGTCAGTGACAACTCTACAACAGATGTATCCATCGGATCGCCATCAATGATGGTGATACATGGCTGTGTACATAATGTACATACAACTCGTCTAAACATCAACCCAACAATGTTAGATCTGTAAATTTGCTTTCGCAAATTTTTGGTTCTTCCCTCGCCTGGATTCGAACCCATGCTACTGTGATATCGTGACACCAAATCGCCTGCACTGCAGCCGTCCCGCTAGACCACACGACCACCTGGGCTCTCAAAAAAAGAGCTTTCGCTGGCCGTGTGTTACCTTTCCACGTCAATTTTCTGTTTTCAAAACTTTGAATTATTCGAAAAACTAAGGATTTTCTTACCCCAGGAGTAGATTACCTTAGCCGTATTTGGCACAACTTTTTGGAATTTTGGGTCCTCAATGCTCTTCAACTTTGTATTTGTTTGGCTTTTTAACTATTTTGATCTGAGCGTCACTGATGAGTCTAATGTAGACGAAACGCGCGTCTGGCGTATAAAATTATAATCCTGGTACTTTTGATAACTATTTACACCACTGGGTGGATGCCACTGCTGGTGGACGTTTCGTCCCCGAGGGTATCACCAGCCCAGTAGTCAACACTTCGGTGTTGACATGAATATCAATTATATGGTCATTTTTATAAATTTTCTGTTTTCAAAACTTTGAATTATTCGAAAAACTAAGGATTTTCTTACCCCAGGAGTAGATTACCTTAGCCGTATTTGGCACAACTTTTTGGAATTTTGGGTCCTCAATGCTCTTCAACTTTGTATTTGTTTGGCTTTTTAACTATTTTGATCTGAGCGTCACTGATGAGTCTAATGTAGACGAAACGCGCGTCTGGCGTATAAAATTATAATCCTGGTACTTTTGATAACTATTTACACCACTGGGTGGATGCCACTGCTGGTGGACGTTTCGTCCCCGAGGGTATCACCAGCCCAGTAGTCAACACTTCGGTGTTGACATGAATATCAATTATATGGTCATTTTTATAAATTTTCTGTTTTCAAAACTTTGAATTATTCGAAAAACTAAGGATTTTCTTACCCCAGGAGTAGATTACCTTAGCCGTATTTGGCACAACTTTTTGGAATTTTGGGTCCTCAATGCTCTTCAACTTTGTATTTGTTTGGCTTTTTAACTATTTTGATCTGAGCGTCACTGATGAGTCTAATGTAGACGAAACGCGCGTCTGGCGTATAAAATTATAATCCTGGTACTTTTGATAACTATTTACACCACTGGGTGGATGCCACTGCTGGTGGACGTTTCGTCCCCGAGGGTATCACCAGCCCAGTAGTCAACACTTCGGTGTTGACATGAATATCAATTATATGGTCATTTTTATAAATTTTCTGTTTTCAAAACTTTGAATTATTCGAAAAACTAAGGATTTTCTTACCCCAGGAGTAGATTACCTTAGCCGTATTTGGCACAACTTTTTGGAATTTTGGGTCCTCAATGCTCTTCAACTTTGTATTTGTTTGGCTTTTTAACTATTTTGATCTGAGCGTCACTGATGAGTCTAATGTAGACGAAACGCGCGTCTGGCGTATAAAATTATAATCCTGGTACTTTTGATAACTATTAATCTAGCGGCGTACTACAGTACATGATATAAGGCATGAAGATGTTATTGTTACAGATCAGCTAAATTATCTATAGTAAAGGATCCTACAAATTAATGTAATATACAGTCACAGAAAATAATTATATTTATAAGTACGTCTGAGTCAGTGACAACTCTACAACAGATGTATCCATCGGATCGCCATCAATGATGGTGATACATGGCTGTGTACATAATGTATATACAACTCGTCTAAACATCAACCCAACAATGTTAGATCTGAAAATTTGCTTTCGCAAATGTTTGGTTCTTCCCTCGCCGGGATTCGAACCCATGCTACTGTGATATCGTGACACCGAATCGCCTGCACTGCAGCCGTCCCGCTAGACCACACGACCACCTGGGCTCTCAAAAAAAAGAGCTTTCGCTTGCCGTGTGTTACCTTTCCACGTCAGTTTTAATCTAGCGCCGTACTACAGTACATGATATATATTACAGATCTAACATTGTTGGGTTAATGTTTAGATGAGTTGTATATACATTATGTACACAGCCATGTATCACCATCATTGATGGCGATCCGATGGATACATCTGTTGTAGAGTTGTCACTGACTCAGACGTACTTATAAATATAATTGTTTTCTGTTACTGTATATTACATTAATTTGTAGGATCCTTTACTATAGATAATTTAGCTGATCTGTAACAATAACATCTTCATGCCTTATATATCATGTACTGTAGTACGCCGCTAGATTAAAACTGACGTGGAAAGGTAACACACGGCCAGCGAAAGCTCTTTTTTTGAGAGCCCAGGTGGTCGTGTGGTCTAGCGGGACGGCTGCAGTGCAGGCGATTCGGTGTCACGATATCACAGTAGCATGGGTTCGAATCCCGGCGAGGGAAGAACCAAAAATTTGCGAAAGCAAATTTACAGATCTAACATTGTTGGGTTGATGTTTAGACGAGTTGTATATACATTATGTACACAGCCATGTATCACCATCATTGATGGCGATCCGATGGATACATCTGTTGTAGAGTTGTCACTGACTCAGACGTACTTATAAATATAATTATTTTCTGTGACTGTATATTACATTAATTTGTAGGATCCTTTACTATAGATAATTTAGCTGATCAGTAAAAATAACATCTTCATGCCTTATATATCATGTACTGTAGTACGCCGCTAGATTAAAACTGACGTGGAAAGGTAACACACGGCCAGCGAAAGCTCTTTTTCTGAGAGCCCAGGTGGTCGTGTGGTCTAGCGGGACGGCTGCAGTGCAGGCGATTTGGTGTCACGATATCACAGTAGCACGGGTTCGAATCCCGGCGAGGGAAGAACCAAAAATTTGCGAAAGCAAATTTACAGATCTAACATTGTTGGGTTGATGTTTAGACGAGTTGTATATACATATATATATATAGGTCTGTTTTTTTTGTTAAATGATATATGACAAGGTATATATTTTGATGAGCAAAATATACGAAAAGCCTGGGATACTTCATGTCTCAGATGCTCAACCCCTCCGGAAGTACTTGATAAATATCTCCAAAAGAACTTATTTACGATATGGCTTGATATAAGAAATGCAATCTAATTAAAATATTGATCTCTGATTACGTTATAAAATGCAAGAAATGGATACCGAAAAAAACTCAGCATATAATATATATTATATATATATATATATATATTATGATATGATTCACTAAGATTATAGTTCTTACAAAATTTACTTTAAAAAGTTTCTAAATCTAAGAAATACGAAATTATACAATCTTTTTATCTGGATCATAAAATGAAAATTAAGATTTGAATACAGTTATTATAAAAGTTTCCAGATGAGATAGGGAAAAAAGACACAAGTTCAGGTGAACAGATGGAGTTATCCCTCCTTGGCTTGTACTGGCTCTCTTCACTTCTGTTTTAGTTTTAAATCAGGTTTCTATATTTGTTACTACTGTATTATTGACTTTATTCCGTTCGTCCGTCCGTCCGTCCTTCTGTCCTACTGCAGGTTAAGGCTTTTGGTCAACTGAGGCAGTTTTTGATTGAGTCCAATTAACTTGAAACTTAGTACACATAGTTGGTATCATATTGTAGCGTAAAATGAGACAGCAAAATCGGATTCGGTTATATTGTTTTTGTGTTTTTAGATTTCAAATGACTGGCTTATTTCAAACACTACAGTTTCAATTTCTAATCTGTATTCAATTATATATGAATGAATGAATGATTTATTATAGTGCAACCTGTATATATACAATAGATACATATCAATACAATATAACATTACAGCCAGCCAGATAGGCTTACGATGCACTGATTGATATAACTCAAGCCATTAATTATATTCCAAATATACATATATAATGGCCGTGTTTTTCGTACCTTTTACATAACGTATAATCAAATTTGCAGATACTTTATTTGTTTAATTGATTATATTTTGAAATTGAACATAATGTTTACATTTCGGATTCTTTATTTAACGTACGTTAAATAAATAAGACAAAAATTGTTATGAAATATTAATGTGTGAAACAAACGTCGATGTTCAGCTTATCAAATATATAACATGACTAAATTGCAGGTTACGATTATATAAAAATATAAGTGCGTTTACCTGCCTCTTACTTGCTTCTGTTTCAATTTGCGTTTAATTGCAGGGTTGTATTGTAATTACACATTTGTACCATAAGTATCTATTCTGCTAATGTCTTAAATGCCAATTGACATATAAAAGATACAATACTAGAACGTAATTTTATCGAATTTAGAGTATTGCGTTATCATCATCAAATTCTGAACAATAGGATAGCGTGTCTGACAAAGAGACCTTATTTTGTTTTATTATTATTTTATAAAGTCAATACGTAAATGGTAAATAACAAAACCTCGGAGGAAAATTCAAAACGGAAAGGCCCTAATCAAAGAAGCTCCTAGACATAAAACGAATAAACAATAGCTGTCACACACACCTGCTCTTGCATTGCTTGCCACATACATTTTTTTTATGTAGAAAATAGTGAATAGACCCTGGTTTTATACGATACGCGCGTCTGGCGTATCAAATTATAATTACTATTTACACCACTGGGTCGATGCCACTGTTGGTGGGCGTTTCGTCCCCGAAGGTATCACTTACCCAGTAGTCAGCACTTCGGTGTTGACATGAATATCAATTATATGGCCATTTTAATAAATTTCCTGTTGTCGAAACTCAATTTTTTTTTCTCGAAAAACTAAGGATTTTCTTTTCCCAGAAATAGATCACCTAAGTCGTATTTGGAGCAACTTATTGGAAATTTGGGTTGTCAATGTTCTTCAACTTTGTACTTGTTTGGCTTTACAACTATTTTGATTTGAGCGTCACTGATGAGGCTTTTGTAGATGAAACGTGCGTCTGGCATATTAACTCATAATCCTGGTACCTTTGATAACTATTTATAGCTAGCTATACCTCTCACTTCTATGACAGTCGAATAACATTCCATTACATTGACATCAATGTGTGAACAAAACAAACAGACAAAATAGGTAAATGTAAAAAATAGGGGTACAGCAGTCAAAATGTGTAAAAACAAAAACAAACGGTTTGTACAGAAATTCGACTGCGTTTATTAAAATCTTGTCATTTTGTATCATATTTCTGTTTTACCAATTCGGCTCTTCAAGATATATGCAGTGTTTTTTAAGATAGAATTATTTGTTTTCTTGTGTATTCTAACGCCGTTGGTTTTTGGAAATTGCCAAGTTTATATTAACACTTGACAATTAACAGAAATCGTTTTATTTACACACATGTATACCTACATGTGAAGATAAAACTATAATCTTTAGAACCTCGTACCATATAATGTGAAAGTACTTTTATTCGTGAGTATCAACTTTCCTGATTTGAACGAAAGTTACAAGTTCTTGGGTTCTGAAACTCGTGGATTTGTAATTTTAATCGAAGAAAATAGATTGATTAATTCGAAGCCATCAGAAACGAAGATTTTTTAGTGAATAGACCCTGGTTTTATACGATACGCGCGTCTGGCGTATCAAATTATAATTCTGGTACCTTTGATTACTATTTACACCACTGGGTCGATCCCACTGTTGGTGGGCGTTTCGTCCCCGAAGGTATCACTTACCCAGTGGTCAGCACTTCGGTGTTGACATGTATATCAATTATATGGTCATTTTAATACATTTCCTGTTGTCGAAACTCAATTTTTTTTTCTCGAAAAACTAAGGATTTTCTTTTCCCAGAAATAGATCACCTAAGTCGTATTTGGAGCAACTTATTGGAAATTTGGGTCTTTAATGCGCTTCAACTTTGTACTTGTTTAGCTTTACAACTATTTTGATTTGAGCGTCAATGATGAGTCTTATGTAGACGAAACGAGAGTCTGGCGTATCAAATTATAATTCTTGTACCTTTGATAATTATTTACACCACTTGGTCGATGCCACTGCTGGTGGACGTTTTGTCCCCGAGGGTTTCACCAGCCCAGTAGTCAGCACTTCGGTGTTGTCATGAATATCAATTATATGGTCAAAACTTTTTTTTGTTGAAAAACTAAGGATTTTCTTATCCCAGGAATAGATTACCTTAGTCTTATTTGGCACAACTGTTTTTAATTTCGGGTTGTCAATGTTCTTCAACTTTGTACTTGTTTGGCTTTACAACTATTTTGATTTGAGCGTCACTGATGATGCTTTTGTAGATGAAACGTGCGTCTGGCATATTAACTCATAATCCTGGTACCTTTGATAACTATTTATAGCTAGCTATACCTCTCACTTCTATGACAGTCGAATAACATTCCATTACATTGACATCAATGTGTGAACAAAACAAACAGACAAAATAGGTAAATGTAAAAAATAGGGGTACAGCAGTCAAAATGTGTAAAAACAAAAACAAACGGTTTGTACAGAAATTCGACTGCGTTTATTAAAATCTTGTCACTTTGTATCATATTTCTGTTTTACCAATTCGGCTCTTCAAGATATATGCAGTGTTTTTTAAGATAGAATTATTTGTTTTCTTGTGTATTCTAACGCCGTTGGTTTTTGGAAATTGCCAAGTTTATATTAACACTTGACAATTAACAGAAATCGTTTTATTTACACACATGTATACCTATATGTGAAGATAAAACTATAATCTTTAGAACCTCGTACCATATAATGTGAAAGTACTTTTATTCGTGAGTATCAACTTTCCTGATTTGAACGAAAGTTACAAGTTCTTGGGTTCTGAAACTCGTGGATTTGTAATTTTAATCGAAGAAAATAGATTGATTAATTCGAAGCCATCAGAAACGAAGATTTTTTAAAATTCAAATAATCATAAAATCATGTTGTTTTATAATAGTTTATGGGACATGGCGCAATATAATGTGTTCATTTTACATTTACTTGATCGTATTTTGTTATTGACAACATTCTGCAAATTTTAATTAAATAGTTGCTTTGGGGAGAAAAGGTGAATAAAGTATGCTTACACATTGTCTCTATTGAAGGAAAATGTAAAGTAAACATTTTAATTGTTGCACACGTGTAATAAGATGTGATGACACTTATTGACCCAAGATGGAACGATCAGTCGATTAACAATCATCAAATGTGTTGATTGGGCCATCACCATCTCTCTTAAAATATATTCGTTTTTTTTCTTCGAATCAAAATAATGAGCAGATAAAATGAATTCTTTAAACTGGAAGTCTTAATTTCATCGATCTTCTTATAGATTATTTTGCCATGAACATCAAAAGATCAATAGTTGTCAATTTACATTTTTAAAAATTAAATGGATGAAAACCTGTCTGAAGTTGTATATAGTTGAAGATACGTTTTCTGATATCTGATGGATTCTCAATTATAGATCCGTATCCATATACTCAATCCTAAACGGGGGTCTGTCGAAGTCTTGCTTCGGACAACAGTTGTTTTAATTCGTTTGACACTTAAGTTTGTGAATAGAGCTATCCACGAAAACCACAAAAAATGATACCCAACAAGTAAAAGGACTTGCAAAGTACACTTTCTCCGATGATTTCGTTCCCGCATTCTATTCCTTAAGAAATGTACACATACACTCGGTTTGATTGTAGTTTAGATGTGTCTGTTGTTGCAAAGAGTTATAATGGGTATACAAAATGTATATCGTTTTGTATATTTTTTTCATGTTTGTCCTTCTAATGCAAAAAATACAAATAAACAAATCAAAAGGAATTGATATACAATGTATATATATTTTTAGATAACTTTAATAACAATAAAGCAGACCAAAATTACAACTATTGTCGTAGATATATAATTAAGAATGTATGTATATCAGAACATACCTGAGGGGTTCTTAGGTGGTGTGTTGGAATGCCACAACGTGTGCCTGGAACCATGTAACCCTCACTTTCTTATGGCAGTTCAAATGTTCCGCTCTTAATTCCGGTTGACATACCTTGAAGGAAAATGACAAAATCATGCACAGGGTCCTGGTTTTCGAAAGTATCTTATGACTAAGACATGTCTTAAGATGATCCTAGGACATGTCATAGTCGATCGATGTATCATAACTTCTGTCGTAAACTTAAGACCCCTCGCGACATGACTCATGATGTTCTCATGATTATCGACTAAAAGTCAATTATTTTTCATATATAATGTCATGTTCATTACAATAAAATAAAAGTTGTGTTGCTCAGTCTGCTAAATAGTAAAGATGTATTCTCCTCCCCATCGCAATTAAATCTCGAATCTTCTTCGATGTAAAAATTGACAGATTTTCTTACTCATGATTTTGTATAGTAATAAAATTGGGAATGAAAATGGGGAATGTGTCAAAGAGACAACAACCCGACAATAAAACAGACAACAGCAGAAGGTCACCAATAGGTCTTCAATGAAGCGAGAAATCCCCGCACCCGGAGGAGTCCTTCAGCTGCCCCCTAAACAAATATATATACTAGTTCAGTGATAATGAACGCCATACTAAACTCCAATTTGTACACAAGATACTAAAATTAAAAATTATACAAAGGCCAGAGGCTCCTGACTTGGGACAGGCGCAAAAATGCGACGGGGTTAAAAATGTTTATGAGATCTCAACCGTCCCCTATACCTCTAGCCAATGTAGATAGTAAACGCATTACAATACGCACATTAAAATTCAGTTCAAAAGAAGTCCGAGTCTGATGTCAGAAGATGTAACCAAAGAAAATAAACAAAATGACAATAATACATAAATAACAACAGACTACTAGCAGTTAACTGACATACCAGCTCCAGACTTCAATTAAACTGATTGAAAGATTATGTCGTCATCATATGAACATCAGGTACAATCCTTCCCGTTAGAGGTTTAGTATCATACCATCATAACATATATGAGAAGAACATAACCCGTGTCAGGCCAACAACTGGTTTTTAAATAAATGTGTTTAGTTCCAATGCAAAGACCCCATAAGTGAATCAACATTAACGCCAAAATATGCAATCTTTAATGACCTGACAACCCTGTCGTAACTATATCCCTTCTTAATAAGTCTATTTAAAGTATGTAACTATACTTATTATTTCTTTCCTTATATAGTACTTTATTTACGTATTTGCACGGGGATTTCGTAAAGAGGGTACTCGATGTACCAAATCACTATCAAATAACTATTTATTTTTAATAAATTAATACACAGGCGAAGTTCAAGATTTGTTTTTATATACTATATAAAAACTAAATTTAAACACATTATCAAGTCAGATTTAAATTCATTTTCATAAATAATTTCATGTTCATTATAATGGGAAATTATTTTTTTTTCGTAAATAATAAGAATGGTAACTGAATGATTATTATGTTCGTACTTACTATTTCTTATATTTCTTTTTACCATTTTCAATCATTTTGTAAAATAATAGGAAACATGTTCACTTACATAACATGTATGATGGTCAAAAGTGAGTGCGTACATACATTGTTACAAGACATAATGTCTGTGTCATTTTGGTCTCTTGTGGACAGTTGTCTCATTGGCAATCATACCACATCTTTTAGAAGTTCAATTTGTTATAATGGTTGTTATACGAATAAGAAATAGAAACAATTTACAAGTCTACGATGTTAATACATAGTATATCCTACATCTTAAGAATGCATTAGAGTTCAGAAAATATATAATCATATTCAAAATAAATAAAAAGTCCATAAATCCAATAAATCCGCCCTTCCTATCTGTAGACAAATGACTCGTGTTTGTCTTTAGATTTGTCTTAAGAAAGATGATCTTTCATAAATAATGTAATACTTTGCCTAATGTAATACTATAATTTAAAACTAATTTTAATATCAGAATTCAAAATACCGAAAAATTACACTGTTTAAATATTCAAAAATATTCTTGAACCAAAAACAAAAACAAAAACAAAATACCACCAATTAGAAAATTATCTCTAATAAGAATATTCTACAATAACTGTTCTTTGATGAGGTAAATGTGTGGTTTTATTGACTTTCTGAAGCCAACAGCAAAAGTGAATGTCACTAGGTTTTTCAGATGTCAATTAAACCACATATTTACCGAAAAAAAAGAAAGTAATTGTTTTATTCCATGTACCAAGTGAGAAAAAATATGTACAAAATGACCAAAACTAATTAAACGTCCAACATTGTATCGTTATTATGTACACGTAAAATCACGGGAGCGACGTTTTACACGGTGAATAAACTATTTTCCGTAGGTGAATATTATACAATTACTGTCTTTTGATGAGGTGAATATGCGGTTTTATTGACTTTTGAAAATCTAATATTCGCTGAGGCCGGGGGCCGAAGTGAATATCAGTTTTTTCAAAAGTCAATTAAACCACATATTTACCGAAACAAAAGACAGTAATTGTTTAATTCCATACCTAAAGAGAAAACAATGTATTTAATAACAAATATTTATCTAAACCAATTGTACATCAAACAGTTTACCATAACGGTACATGTAAAAGCGCGTGACGTTTAGCGCAGCGAATAACACTTTTCTCAAGGTGAATATGCTTTTTTATTTGAAATCCAATTCATATAGAAAAACCTACTAAAATAATACTAATATGGAATAAACTTATTTATTCAAAATCCCATTCATATAGAAAAACCTTTTAAAGTTGTATCAATATGGAATAATATACAATTACTGTCTTTTGATGAGATAATAGTGTTGTTTTATTTAATTTTGATAAACTGATATTCACTGAGGCTAACGGCCGAAGTGATTATCAGTTTTTAAAAGCCAATTAAACATCATATTTAGCGAAACGAAAGACAGTAATTGTTTAATTTCATATACCGAGAGACATCTTTGCATCGGAACTAAACACATTTATTCTAAAAACAGTTGTTGGCATGACACGGGTTATGTTCTTCTCATATATGTTATGATGGTATGATACTAAACCCCTAATGGGAAGGATTGTGCCTGATGTTCATATGATGAAATCATAATCTTTCAGTCAGTTTAATTGAAGTCTGGAGCTGGCATGTCAGTTAACTGCTAGTAGTCTGTTGTTATTTATGTATTATTGTCATTTTGTTTATTTTCTTTGGTTACATCTTCTGACATCAGACTAGGACTTCTCTTGAACTGAATTTTAATGTGCGTATTGTTATGCGTTTACTTTTCTACATTGGTTAGAGGTATAGGGGGAGGGTTGAGATCTCACAAACATGTTTAACCCCGCCGCATTTTTGCGCCTGTCCCAAGTCAGGAGCCTCTGGCCTTTGTTAGTCTTGTATTATTTTAATTTTAGTTTCTTGTGTACAATTTGGAAATTAGTATGGCGTTCATTATCACTGGACTAGTATATATTTGTTTAGGGGTCATCTGAAGGACGCCTCCGGCTGCGGGAATTTCTCGCTACATTGAAGACCTGTTGGTGACCCTCTGCTGTTGTTTTTTATTTGGTCGGGTTGTTGTCTCTTTGACACATTCCCCATTTCCATTCTCAATTTTATATATATATGTAATGGGAATTATTAACCAAAACCAATTGTTCATCAAAAGTTTTAGACCAAAATTATGCACGTAAAAGCATGTGACGTTTTGCGCGGTGAATATACTTTTTACGCAGGTGAATTATGATCATTTATTTAAAATCCCATTTATACAATGAAAACCTACTAAATAGTATCAATATGGAACAAAAAAGTTTATTCATAATAATCACGTTATCAGTTATTATGCGTCTTAAGAATTATCATGTGATATAAATAATTCTTTACTTAAGGCTCTTTGCTTGACTTTATTTACCAATATCCTTCGAACACCCGTAATAATTTTAAACACCAGGTTTACTGGAAATATTTTTTCTACCATTTAAATTCTTTGTGTAGCAAGAACAAACCTCAACGTTTCTTTGATTGGTCAATAAAACTTAACTTTTCTTTAAAGTCATTGTAACGGTCAATTTTAGACATTCAGATTGCAGGATGCAGCCACTACTAACATTGATATGTCTCATTGGGCCATTATCAGTTTCAGGTAAGGCAATTGCTTAAAAAAAATTAATTTAGAGAACTATGATACTTGTTATAGATATTATGAAATTGTAAAGTATTAGGTTACAACTTACCAAACAATGTCTCAAATTCGTTACCTTGACTTTCATCTGTGATAACGAAATATCAAATTTATAAAAAAAAGAGATTTGATACTAAATCTGGATTTTTTTATTTTTGGCTTTTATAATTTTTTTGTGATGGTCAATTTCACATTAATATTTGCAATATTGTATGAAACGAAAACTTATATATCACTAACACCAACATCAAGATTGTGATTACAATAATAAATCTGTACCTGTTTTTACATTATGAGGTGCGATGCATTGTCTAGATAGCAAACGGTATTTGGAGGGCCATATAATTTACCCTCAATTTAAGATAGACTCTTGAATTTTAGGAGTCAATATAGGATGAACGGATCATATAAACAGGAGGGAAAATATGATACAAGCCCAAACGAATAAATATAAACAAGTCTAAATTGAAAACTACGTTCAAACCTATGATTGCGTTGGATAAAAATCGCAAGTTTTATACGTGTGCATGTAAAACAAAGCTCACTGAAGAAGGGTATAAATACAGCACAAATAAAACATTTTCCAAAAGACCAAAAAAGTGAAAAAGTATATTATAACAAAACGCATTTGACTAACAGGTCGAACAACTGATATTCTTTAACCCTGCTGACTGCCTTTGGCGATTGCCAAATAAAATTGATCACCAGATGTAACAAAATGGATCTTAATATAAATTTAATACTAAGCTTGTGGCCAAGATGTTATGCCACAAACATATGGTGTCAATACTTTTTTTTTAACACCAGATCCGGATTTCGACAATAAATGTCTCTTCAGTGATGTTAGGGATCGAAACGGTATTTGGTAGGCCTCAATTTATACATATATAATATCAAATAGATATATCATTCTATATATGCATGCTCATACATATGTTTTGTATTATATTGTTATGAATGTTAAATGGAAAAGACTTCATAAGTCTGGTTGACTTGTATCTTATCCAATTTGTACTCGATCAAATGAAATATGTGTAAACTAAAGCGATACAGCGCAGTCTCGATAAGATTTCGAATCCCTGATGTGAATGATTATCACTGATGAGTCTTATGTAGACGAAACGCGCGTTTGGTGTATTTTAAAAATTATAAGCATGGTACCTTTGTTAACTATTTACACCACTGGGTTGATGCAAGTGCTGGTGAAGGTTTGTCCCCTAGGGTATCACCAGCCAAGTACTGAGTGGCCGCTGAATTTTGGGTCCTTAACGCTCTTCAGCTTTGTACTTCCTTGGCTATATATGGATATAGGAAGATGTGGTATGAGTGCCAATGATACAACTCTCCATCCAAATAACAGTTTATAAAAGTAAACCATTTAAAGGTCAATGTACGGCCTTGGCTAACACCGAACAACAAGCTATAAAGGGCCCCAAAATTACTAGTGTAAAACCATTCAAACGGGAAAACCAACAGTCTAATCTATATAAAAACGAGAAACGAGAAACACGTTTATTTTGATCTGAGCGTCACTGATGAGTCTTATGTAGACGAAACGCGCGTCTGGCGTATTAGATTATAAACCTGGCACCTTTGATAACTATTATTAATATAAAACGTCAAAGATCAATTAACTTGCAAATTCATTACTGCTCACAACGTTCATTTTCGATAGAACTAACAAAATCTAAATAAGAACAGCAATGTCCTGAACTAGCTGTTTAATATAATTATGTTATATGTATTTATTTCTTACGTGTTGCTTACTCTATGACTGCGACAATATACAAGAACTAAGGCCCGGGAACAAGTCTTACTGCGGACTATTATTTTGATATATATCAACTCAATCCACTCGACGTGTATGTCTAGTAAGGGAAACGATTTACACATAATGAGATATGGTATAATTGTCAATGAGACAACTATCACCAAGGTTCGAATGAAATTGATTTAAGCAATTATAGACACAATTAAAGCCTTCAACAACGATAAAACATATACAGTGCATTCAGCTTTAAGAGGCTTCGACATAAAAAATATTAAACAATTCAATTAAGAGTACTAATAGCTTAATTTACAGCAAAACACTTAACTCAAATTAAATAGTATGGTTATGGTTAAAGATGTTTGATAGGTCATAAGAATGGGATCTTTGTTGATATATACTTTATAAAAATGTTGATCGAATAAAAGACCCTTACAACACTCAACTCTTTAAAAAGTCCACTTTCCTTTTAAAATTTAGGAATTGTTGGTAAGATCTCCTACTAGTATATACATTACTATTTTATTGATATTAATCTTTGCCTGGGAAGGGAGGGTTATATCTATAAGATATTTTAGTGATGATTCAAATTATTAGTGTTTAAACCACACCAATTTCATGTCTAGTTCTTCAGACACTTGCTCCCAACAATTTGAGGCGAGCTATTTTTTTTCATGAAAATGATTTTATGTATGCTTTTTTTAATTTTCAGGTCGATCTTGAAGTTATTCGTACATACCAGGTCCTTTCAACTTGAAAGATGGACGTGACAGATGTATAAATGATGGGATGGATCTAGCTGTTATAAAAGATCAAGAAATACTTGACGAAGTCAAAGATTATGTTGCCACAATTGAATGGTAACAAATAATTGAGCAAATGTTTCGTTCCAAAAGTGTTTGAACTTAAAGCGTCATTCGCATTCATATTCGCATTGATACAATTTCCGTGGCTGTAATAAAAAGATAGAAATTTAAGTTTTTCAACTTTACAGCGCAACGGTGTTACGTTTTTCTGAGTTTAGTTACATTTTTTTTACCAAATGACACCATTTTGATAAATATTAACACCACTATATAAAAGGTAAACAAAAATATTATTTTTTGTAAGAACATACATTGGTAAATGTCAAATTCATCAAATTTAAAAATCAATCGTAGTTTATGTTCATGATAAACTCTATTACTATAATTGTATATGAAGTTGAGAAACTCAAAAGATTCCTACAAGAAGTGCTTCAGTTGTTACCCGAAAAAAAATCCTACTAACTTGATCGGAATAAGTCGAAGGCATTCAACCTAACTTGAACGGTAATATATGCATCATGTACTTAACACCTTATTAAAATGAATCTTGGAGGCGACATTTTAATATCATGTTGAAACAAAACCCACTCCAAGATTTAAACATAACTAATGGCCATAACTCATGAACATTTTATGCCAAAACCGTCAAAATCAAATGTGACTTGTATATCACGGTAAATGCCATTCTGTTTCAATTTTAACACTGAAGCAACGTACGCCAACTAAACCCGGGTACAAACTCAGAGGCATCGCAACAGTGAAGGAATTCCTGCTCCTCGTAAGGGAACACATTGAATGTTTCAATTGTCAAATTTGACACATGTATTTCGTACCCACCATGCCAACTCATTCTGACGTCCATAAAGAAGTGACTTCAACTATATAGCATTAGAGACTCTGTTAAGTATTTGTTTTCATTGTTTATCAATCAATTCCTTATACGTACCGTTCTTAGATATGTTCACATCATCTCGGAGCGTATGCACCTTATGGGAAGTTACCTTCTCATCCGATCCTCACTGTAATGACATGAAGCAGACATAGCTATTTCTGCTTTATCCTTTACAATCCTGTTGATAAATAGGTATGAAAAAAGTACTTTAGAACTTCATTGCGTCATAAAACATTATATGAAATATTTACTTCTTCGTTATTTTATTTCATTTATAGTGCTGTAAAAAGTCAAATAGATGTATGAAAATACTACAACAAACAGAATATTAAACACGAGAAATTGCTAGAAAAAAGTTAAAAAAATATAGCAAGACATCATTGAAAGCAAAAAACTATTAAATACGTACTACACTAATGACATTTCTGTAAGACTAGACTAAGATTGTACACAAAAGCACTCCCTTATACAGTACGTACCACATTAAACAGTACATGTATTAACTAATTAAACAGAATACAACATTACTGATATTTTTTTATATGTAAAATTCATAATTTACAAATAAAGATTATACAACATATAAATTAATTGAACATGTTAAAGGGCAAACATGTTCATGGGTACACAAATGATAAAGTAAAGTAATAACAGTTAGACGACTCCGGATAAACTTTGTTGTAGGGGAAGTCCCCCTATGAATAACTTCAAGGACAATGCATAAAGGAGAGATAAACAAAAGCAACAAGGAAGGTGTACAAGACAACATATACACAAGTCATAATAATAAATATAATATGAAGAAGACGTTAAACAAAAACGTAAATAATAAGATCAACATCATATGATGGTAAAAGAAAACACTTGTCGACCAATGAAGATAAATATTCGCTGGTTTTAATTCCTACTTGATGTAAAAGAGCATGAAACAGTCAGTTCGACGCTTAGCTTATCGATTATTTTGTAGTAGAAAATAAGATTCTGAGGATAATATCAAAATCTAATGAATGAAATTTATTTCACTGTTATAATTACTCCATGCAAAGCTTTCACAGTTTGTAAGTATTGAAAAATATATATTAATCAAACTTTGCACTTCTATTAAAGGACAGGCGATATTTGGATAGGATTGTTATATAATACGACAGATCTATCATTTAAATGGATTGATAATGAACCACTAGGATTATGGACAAACTGGGATTCTGTGGAACCAAACTGCATGGAAAAAACAAGTAATCTCTGTAAATCATACCAAAAACTGTGTTCGCATTCTAAGTACAAGCTTGTGGGGGACATATATGTGTTACAAAGCCAATCCGGTGCTTTGCCAAACGTGTACAGGTATTTATTTTTATAAAACACTGAAACGTCAATACGAATTGTGTTTTAAAAGCTATCAAGTTTTTGTCCTTATAAGACAGGACAGTTAATCTTTGACGTACGAGTTTGAATATCCCAGTGGTATGTTCTGTCTCTCCTAAAGATAATTCATTAAGATTCACCTTAAAAAAACTATGAGAATCATTTAGTAGACAAACGATTATTTAGTCCGCCATGAACTTTGTCGTTTTACATGTGACTCAGTCAACTAAGGTTTGTAATGCGGTACGCGAGTAGCATGGTCGCATAGTTATGTATATACTTCATGATGACGGAATACAACCGTGCAACACTTTAGAGCCATCTATCGAATATTTAGTCCAGCTGCTTACTCTGGTTCTGAAATGCAACAATTTCACCTTTAATGGTACACATTACCTTCAGAGAAACGAGACAGCGATTGGCACGAAAATGGAACCGTCTTACGCCAATATTTTAACATCTTTATCCAGACCTCTGTCTTGGTTCCGTTTCATCGACGATGTTGACATGAAATGGATTGAATCCCAAAAAAAACTGGAGAATTTTATCAGACATGCAAACAACGCCCATCGGTCAATTAAATGTACATATGAAATTTCCGACTTTTTTTTACAGATAAACATCAGTACCTTTCTCCCAAAAGCTGTCACCCTAAACACTGTACAAAGAGTATCCCGTACAGTCAAGCTCTCAGAGTAAAGCGGATTTTCTCCTCGGAGGAGGCTTTCACTAAACGGTTACAGGAACTTGGCGGATTTTTGAGCAAACGAGGCTATAAGAAATGGGACATAGATAAGGGGTTTGCGCGTGCTAATAATAACAGCCGCAATGACCTATTACAGTACAAACAAAAGAAGCGCAACGAAATTGTTCTGTTTTTTTTAACATACAAATAAGTAAAATCACAAAAATACTGAACTTGAGGAAAATCAATTCGGAAAGTCCATCACATGGCAAAATAAAATAACAAAACGCATCAAGAACTGTCATATTCCTGACTTGGTACAGGCATTTTCAAATGTAGAAAATGGTGGATTAAACCTGGTTTTATAGCGATAATCCTCTCACTTTGATGACAGTCTCATCCAATTCTGTTATATTTACATTGATGCGTTAACTAAACAAACACAATAAATAAAATAGTCAAAATATGGGTACATCAGTCATCATCGTATAACAATTTTAAAAGGAACAATTTAACAGAACACAAAAACATCTATCTACAAACACATTCATTGATTTGTGTGTCTGACGTCAGAACATTTTATAGGTCACATAGATTTATCGTTCAATGGGCATACAAACAATTTCAAAATTTATCTAGGCAATATTAGCATACAGGGCTAAAAAATCAAAAGTATGTAAGAATAAATTTCAGAAATAGACCGAGATTTAAACTAGTCCAAAAGTTATATATAGAATTTTATAAGAATCCACAAATAGTTAATTCCACTACGCGATTGAATGATTTTAACGTTTGTGGTTCAACGTTAATTGTAATTCATAATAGAAGTATAATATTATGACATAAAATAGAACAATATCATACTGACGGGATCTTTGAAAGTACAGAGTAACGTTATAAGAACCAAAGAAATACAAAGTCGCATATACAAAACACACCACCAAAAAATAAAAGACAATACAAACACATTGACGAGATGTATAAGTACCGAGCCACGTCAAACGGATATTACATAAAACCATTCAACAGTAAAAGTAATATTAATTATAGAACAAAAACAAATGAAAGACCTATAAAACACGTTGTTAAGATGATAAACAACATCAGTACGCAGAATCTATACATCAAGACCATCGTGTATTATTTGTGAAGTTGATACGGAATATTTATAAACAAGGTCTTGGTAGCTTCCGATGAACTTTTTTAGAAAAAGAACGAAACGTTCTTTGACATACCCCTTGTTCATCAATTTTCTACTCAGACTCTACCTTTCACGTTTGATCGCTGCCAATTGGCAGATTATTGCCAAGCGCCCAAAATTATCCAATATCTTTCCAAAATCTCCTGTCTTAGCTTTTCGGAGACCATCAAGTCTGAAAGACTTGTTTTGTACTGTAATGAATCCCAGTTTATGACCAAACTAAGTAAAGACCCGTCTTAATTGCATTTAATTGATAAATTCAACAACACTTACCGTTATCTTGATGATATTTTTTCGTTAAAGCCATAAGAAAACTCAAATTAAAAAAAAATACGCATATGTTTTTTATAACGAAATAGATAGTTTTCATTATACAACTTATGTACATATACTTTTTTCTGAGGAACATTCTTTAATTTGTCCACATTTAGAAGAAGTTATTTTTAATTGCTTGCTTCCAAGAAGCAATTCGCCGACATATTTTCCGTATGCATAGTGACCTGAGCGTGACCCTCCTCGTAAAAATCTGGTGATCGCAATACGCATGGATCTGTCATTAAAATAAACAATTATCTGATTATACATGTTAAACGCGTGCTCAATACCCATGCTTTTTGTTTTTTGTTTACTGTAAGGTGACAATCGGTAAACTTCGGCTTCAAAACACGGCATTTAATGAGTAGCCTTATTTGTTAAATCATAACAGACAGAGAGAGAAAAAAATTACGATTAAACGATATATTTGCGTAAAAAATGATAAAATCGAACACAGAGGACTAAGTTTATGGTATATACATGTATATCATCTAAACTTTCCTAAATGAAAGTAAGATTATTTGAATAATCAACTCTCATATATTGCATAGCGGAAAACAATTCAATCATTCAAAACAAACAATTATTAAAAACAAAACAGCTGTCAAAGAAAGATAAAACACATTTTTTTCATTATTTTGATGAAAAGTCTAACAAATGAATAATTGCATTCCCATTTCAAAATTAGTAAGTTTCATTAAAGATCTAGACATATTGTGTCACATATTACACCAAAAGATAGCAGAATAAACCCGATCTACCTCATATCATATTTTTGTCTTGTCATTTGAATAACATAGTATGTTAAAACCAAAATAACATATACATGTACGGCTAAAGCAATATGTTTTTAAAATAATAGAGAAAATTGCAACACATTTAATTAATTAGCACTAATGTAACAAAAATGTATTTGTATATAACGTATAGATAATTTTATTATTTTTACAGCCAAAACTGGACTACCAACGACATTATACAACCAAACCACAAAGCTTGTCGATTCCGAAACCACAACGCTTCCTACAGAAACCACTGGAATACCGGCGACATTTTAAACCAAACAACAAACCTTGTCAGTTTAGAAACCACTACCTTTCGTTCAGAAACCACTGGCATACCAGCGACATTCTACAACCAAACAACAAAGCATGCCAAGTTAGAAACAACAACCCTTCCTGCTACAAATATGTCGCTTACTTTTACATCACTTGAGTGTGAAACATTATGGATGAATCAGAGAAATTGTAATTGCCAAGAACCGTCAGCTAGCCCAGAAATACAAAACGACATCATCATGTACAGATTGGATAAGACAATGTTATCGTCGTATATTAGGAAAAAGAGCAGTGCTTCAGACCCAAGAAGGTCATCATTTTACATCGGATGTGTCGGTATCATAGTTCTTGTCTCTTCCGTGCTTTTCATTGTTGTTCTTGACTTCATACCTAGGGGGTAATTTTTGGCTGACAGTTTTGCATTTAAATTGCGTAAATGACACAAATCTTTTTAAACAGAAGAAACATTTCAGTATAAGCAATTACTGGCTAAATATAATATAAATTGATCTATAACTTACATTTGCCAATCCATAAGTATTCAACTTATATTATAAAAGTCCAACACAAATGTATTTGTGAGGCATATAGAATGTTTTAATAAATCAAAAGGAGCTGATAGAAAGTATTATAAAATCAAACAGTTAATGTATTTTAAAGTCAACGGCGATGAAGTAGTTCAGATTTATGTTCGATTTAACAGATTATACTTTCAAACCCCAAATTTTGACTTCATATGACAGCATTACAATTCCTACAATTGAATTACATTCTCTCAAAATTTGAACATATCTTTTGTTAGTGCTACAATAAGATGACACCCTATCTATCGTAAATTCACTAACTTAGAAAGTATCTTCAAGCAAACAATATTTAATCCAACATAAATGTGTATTGAAGAACAATAAAAAAAAAATCTAAACAAATAAACGAAACAACTGAAGATAAATAACAATTTGAATGCATTACCTTGGATTAAACAATGCTGGACTTTTTCATATATGATAGAAATCGTTATAAAAATAAGAATAAAAAATACAATAAAAAATTACGGGGAATAGTTGATTTTTAAAGAATAAAAAATGTTAAAGAACATTTTACTATTTTATTATATGTAGATCTGGGGTCGGTTTCATGACGCTATCCTAAGATCTGTCCTAAGATATACATGTCCTAAGATATGTCTTATGATCCTCTTATGACTATCCAAGGACATATCTCAGACATCGTCTCGAAGCTGTCTTAGGATGATCTTTACTAAGATATCCTAAAACTGTCGCAAATTATTTAAAATAGAATATTAACATGGATTTATTGAAATATTCATGTAAATGTAGAATGTGTTTCCCATAAATTACTAAACGTATATATATTTATGTGCTCTTCGCGTAGTTATTTTTTGACGCGTAGTACCTATTGTAAGAACCGGTTTGGATTTCGCGGGTAGTATATAAGAAAATGATCACCTTTTTTCAGTTATCGAGGTTAGGCGGTGACCACGTTGATTACTACTCAGTACAGTGTAGACATATTTACAGAAGTGTAGAATTGTTATGTAATTCAATGAGATTAATTGGATATGTACTAATTATGATATGTGTTTATTTTAAGATATTGTGTGAGGACAGTGTATCATGATTTTTTTTTATTTAGTGGACTAAACATTTGCATTCAGTGAATCCAATGTTTTGGTGGACAATCAAAATTAATAATAATTAAGTTTGTACAAGTTTGTACAAATAAATGTTTGATAAAATAGACATGGTCACCGTGCTGGACAAAATCGACATGGTCAACGTGCTGGACAAAATCAGAAATGTGTTTCTTTATTTTATACCAAGAATGATATAGTATGTAGTTTGGGTTTAGAAATTAAGTAGCGAGGTGCACATAAATACTTTATATTCGTTTAAACAAGTGAATTAAAACATAATGATTAATATTCCATTACTAGATAATTTGTAAAACTAATTAAAAATAATCTATTAATAATACACCAATATACATTTAAAAAATCAAATACAAATTTAAAAAGAAAAACATAAAGTGATAATATTTTTTGTTTGTTTGGTAAAAGTTAGTTGAATTCCTTTTGTCATTGTATCGTTTACAGTAAATGAATAAGATTGAAGGATACAATCGTGCATTCTTCCTATAATATATCAAATGTTTTTATTGATGAATCATTGTGGATAATTCGTCAACCTATAAAGGTTTAGTTAGGAGCAGTAAAGTGAGATTTGCTAATTAGATAATAGATACATTTTTTAAAATTTTAAATATAAAAAATAAGTGTAAATTATATAGATAAACGTATGATTATCCTAAGACCATCATAAGACACCGTTCGTGTAGTCCTAACTTTATGACCAACTTTAAGAGATGACATAAGGTAGGACCACTCTGTGAAACCCACTTAGGACTTAGATATGTCATAAGATTATCCTAAGACAGTACAGCTTCGTGAAACTGCCCCCTGGTTTAAAAACTAAATAACTATGTTCGTATATTATGTTATGCATATTCCTGGAAAGATGATTTTATGGCAGAAATTGACAATTAAAATTGTATGGACATGAAGTTAGGATATTAATCTATGCAAACATATATTACACAGCTGGTCCCAAAAATAGTGATAAATAGAATACCTTACTCAAATGACGTATACCTATCAACATTGACCATATGTAGTTAAACGTAAAAAACACCATTGATATTTATCATGTATCAAACATTGCTTTATGTGATTACCATCAAATTTGTGCTACACAAACATTAACAAGATTGTCATAGTCTTTCAACCAAACTTATACAAATAGATGATTTTAAAACCAATATAAAAATTATTCCTGAAAGATCTCCAATTTTTCTCTTCTTTCAAATTGTGTTTTTTAAGGAAGTGGATATTTTGCCGACAAAATAGCAAATTTTCTATTTTGGCGGCTCCTCTTAAAATGTACTAATTCAAGCCGGCAAAATAGCCTAAAAATAAATTTCCTGTTGATTAAACTTTAAATTTTTCGAAAAATAAGGATTTTCTATCCCAGGAATAGATGACCGTAGCTATATTTGGCACAACTTTTGGAAATTTGGTTCCTTAATGCTCTTCAACTTTGTATTTGTTTGGTTTTATAACTATTTCAATCTGAGCGATGAGTCTTATGTAGACGAAACGCACGTATGGCATATCAAATTATAATCCTTGTACCTTTGATAACTATCTATAGAAATTGCTACTTCACCGGCAACTTCAATAACTTGAATGTGTTGCTGCTGTGCTTGAAAAATAGATAATATGTTATTTTGCTGTCATTAGGTTAGCGGAAGACAAGTTAAAAACTATTTTGTTTACACATATGCAAATCAAATTTTTGACTTTAATTTCAAAAGCAAGTGTAATTTTCACATTTTTGATTTTTGAAGCTATGTTATTGATGTTGTTATATTGTGTAATGTTTTATCATATTTAAGACGTAATTAATTTTTTTTCTTCGTTTTTCTTTTAGAATACACAATTCTTATACATAAATGTAGCATTAAACTATCACTGGCTGATTCTAGCAATAATTTCATCTACATAAAATTGAGAATTAAGAAAAAATTAAATTCACAAAAATACTGAACTCCGAGGAAAGTTCAATCGGAAAGTCGCTAATGGCAAAATCAAATGGCAAAACACATCAAACGAATGGACAACAACTGTCATATTCCTGAAAGGGAAAATATGTCAAATTGTTATAGTCTACAAATATTTGCGCGATATTAGGAAAGTGTAAGTGGAGATTAACCAAAACTAAAAAGAAGTAGCGTGAATAATTTCAGATGACCAATTCGTTACACCATCTAAACAATGTATTGACAGATTTAATCGGCTAAAAATCAGACAGAATTTAATATCATGAACTAGTCATAGATACATATTTTGTATATAACATTGTAGTTTTTGATAGCTTTCAACTAGATTTTATTAAGTGCGAGTACTCTCAGATGTGTACTTTGCGTTTGAAAAGTTTTTGTAAGTTATTCTTGTCCTTCTAACGATTTATAATTAGAGCTTTTTAAAATAATTTCACTAGTTGTTAGACCACTGTTCCCACTTATTCGTCTGTTGTTGTTGTTGTGGGTGTATTGACGGTTAATGTTGTATTTCATGTTGTAAATGGTTATTGCAAATGTTTAAACAATTTTAAGACTTTAACGAATATGAGATATAGAAATATACCACATCATATTTTTTATTTCTTTTAAATTAAAACATAGTATTTTATGCTATTTTTTAAAAGTAACTTGGCAAATTATTTAACAAAATTCAAAACAAAAATGAAACGAAATCTTTTTCAATTGTTTAACGATAAATACTATTAGATTTTTTTTAATTGCATACCGCAAGAACTTTGGCACTTCAAACATGAAGGCAGCGTTACTCAATTTTCACATTTCAAAATTCCGTTGAAAGAATCTGGTCTTATAAGAAACCACCACTAAAAAAAAAGTAGATATTAAAAAAATTAGTATTGTGTAGATATTTATTGAAAACAGTATTTCAAACCAATATGCATTTCTGTTCTTTATATGGTACATCTATTCGTATCCTACTTCACCACCCTTTGAGTTCTACCATGTATGAAAATGCTGAAGAAATATAAAATTAGTTTCCAGAACTATATAACGTGTTGTAAGGCAATTTATAGATTTATTTTTCGTGAGTTTTTCGATTTCTCGGAAATTGTTTTGAAAGAAATAGTTGATGAATGAGTGGTTGTGTACATCAACACTTCACTTATGTTTACCTGAAACATGTGAAAATATTTTTCCAAATATCTAGTCATTATGAAATATTATGAGTATTAATGAATGATTGTGTGATTTTTTTTTAGCAAGGAGTTGTATATCAAAGAGTAGATACTTACAATGAAAAAATTAACGTAAACATAAAGTTTGAATTGAACAAAACTCTAAATAAATGTAATTGGAATATTTCTTTCCTTTCTTTTAATTATTCGTGTTTTTAAACGTTCAATTTTTTTTATTAACAATCATAATCTTTCAAAATAATTTTGTAATTATTGAGTTTATATATGTTGTAATTGACATTACATGTAATTTACGAACTCCTTATCGGAACGATGTGTGTCTATATGATTTTACAATAAAGTAGAGAATAAATGTATTGATGTATTTACTTATATTGTTTGAACTATTAATTCAGGATGATTTGCATTTGGAAATATGTAAATCAAAGAAAAAAACATATTTAATCGAACCTTCAAAATTCATCTTCAAATAATGAACATATATCTCTCGAAGGAATTTCATTTTTTTAGTTCAACTCTATAGCACCTAATACTTGCCACTAGACATTCACCAAATACATGTAAAGAAAATAATCTTCATCATTACATTTACCGTGGAACGTTTTAATCGCATTGATCATGTTGATTCTAAGGATATCATAACTGAACTCGTTTGCTACTTACAATCCTATTCCATCGACACCATTAATTCCTTTAAAAGACAAATCACCAGGATGAGCTAAAAATAAAACTGTCGGCCTAGGCATACATTATGACAAGATGAAATTCTGATAACAGAACCAAAGCCTCCTTTTTCAATTGAATGATTTAAATTACATAAATCTGTATAAAAAAGGGAACCAGAGAAAGAACAAATCTTTTGTTTATACTGTATCACTATGACGAAAATAGACAGAACAAAACATTTGTTAAAACTGTATTATTCTGTTACACCTTTCCTCAATTTGTGTACTTCCTTCGATTATATTCTTAATCTGTTTATGTGTTCCAGTCTAGGAGGATTATTCATCTTTAACCTCATAAGAACATTAAAACATCGTATCATCGCTACCTTTCCCCTGCTCACACGGATCTCATCTCAAACCGAACATTGCAAGGTCATACCAGTTCTGGAGAACTTTTCAAAGGACAAACGTCATCTAGGACACAATTCGTGGCTAACCACAGAGTGAGTTAACTTTACAACATTGTTTTTGAAGCCTTCAAATTACTCTATACATATTTGAACATTCTCTCCGTGAAACACTGGAAATTAACTGCTCTTGAAAGTACAACATTTTCTCGGATTCAACGGACTGTGCTATCTATTACCTTTGACATTTCGTTTTAATAACATTAATTGAACACATTGTAAAATTGTATTTTATTTGTTTTTCAGCTTTTTACCATATGTCAGATTGGTTCATAATTAAAGTATCAGCACCTGATAGTCTTTTCTCCTTGAGCCCAATCGTCGGTTATACTTAATGGTCAGGCCATTACAGTAAAAAGTCTACAACTTGCCTGTTGTGTCTCACAGATAACGCCACTCCACGTTAGTTATACAGCTACATAACAACCTACCTGTTGAGCCCTGCATGTACGCGTCATCCCTTGACGTACAGTAAATTGACGACAACCTGTCTTTACATATCCAGACAAGGAACGACAACGTAGCAACGTACATACCTTCACACTGACAGTGGACTACATATCGTGTGTATACTCGACAGCAACCTAACAACGTTGAGTCAACATGGATCCCAGTCATGAGGAACAACAAGAAGAGGTACAGCCCCAAGAAGGAGATGTCCCTGAAATATTAGAAAATCTGTCTAATACATCTCAGTCAGATGAAATTCCCGAGGCTAGGCGAGTTCGTGACCTCACAGAAAAAGGACAAGGAGCTTTCACTGAAAAACGTGACAAGTTCTGTCAGGAACTAGAGGCTCTCTGGACAGACATTGAATCCAAGTTATTGGAAGTAACAACGCCACCTAACGAGCTCCAGCAACTCCTTACAGCTCAGGACAAACTAGTTAAAGCCTGTAATAACTATCGTAGGCTCACAGATGAGTACCTTGACTTTCTGAAAAGGACCAGAACACTGGAGAGTCAAAAAGAAATAGATGCGTGTAAACTCTCTTTAGATTTTCGTCTGTCCAAAGTGGAACTGGTCATGGAAAAACTACACGAGCAGCGCCTCGCTCTAACAAAGTCCAAATCCACTAAAACAAAGACCTCAAAAGGTAAGAAAACCTCACGCAGTGGTAGCTCTAACGTGTCAGACATGTCAAGCCTAGCACGGAGAAAGCGTGCCAAGGCAGAGGCTGCCAAGTCTAAAATAGCCTTTGTAGAGAAACATGCCATTATCCTACAACAGGAAGCAATGTTAGAAGAACAAGCCCTGTTCAGACAAGGTGAAATGGAACAGGAAGCTGCACGCAAACAGGCAGAAATGGAGCAAGAAGTCGCTCAACGTAAACAAGAGGCTATGCGCAGGAAGGCTGAAATGCAACAAGAAGCCGCACGAGTAAGCCGGGAAAAGGTCGAGCTTAAAGCCAAATTTAACCTTCTTGAAGCACAGAAAGAAGCTGCAGCCGCAGAAGCCGAGGCTCGTATCCTGGAATACGACGATAGTCAAGCCTTTAGCGAACTACCTGACGAAAAGGAAGACCCGCTCCAGCGTGTGCAAGATTTTGTCAACAAACTTCCTGTATCAACAGATGTGAAGGAAGTAACAGCACCTCAAAAGAAAAAGCAATTTCCTGTTAAAATTGAGCTGAGCCACGAAGCACCAGCGTTCGTGCCGTCCGCGGCACTGAACTTGCTGTCACAGACATCTGCTGTCTTACCTTCCGATTCTAAGTCACCGGAAGTTACCTTTATCCCAGATCTGGGATTAGTAACCGGCATACAAAAATTAGGTCTTTCAGATGAGAGCCCTACTGAACATCAAAAACAGGGTGTTAAAGAAGCGATCCCTGTCTTACGCATAAAACAAGACTTTATAGAAGAGATCCCTGTTTCACACCAAAAACAAGGCATAGTAGAAGAGATCCCTGTTGCACACCAGCAACAAATCAACTTTACATCAGAGATAACTAGATTCCTCTTACGTAAGGACCTGCTTTTCTCCCGGTTAACAAGCTTTAACGATCGGGCAGAATCCTTCCAAACTTGGAAAGCAAGCTTCAAGAATGTGACTGATGAGTTACAAGTCTCTGACTCAGAACAGATCGATTTACTGATCAAGTGGCTCGGTCCAGAGTCTGCTAAACACGCCATTAGTATAAGAGCGTCGAACGCCAATAATCCTACCATAGGTATACAGAGATTATGGAAGAGGCTTGACGAGCGGTATGGTGCTCCAGAAATGTTGGAAGCCTCTCTCGTGAGTAAACTCGTCAATTTTCCTACCTTGACGAACAAAGATAACGCACGTCTTTATGACTTGTCTGATATTCTATCAGAAATCGAATATCACAAGGAAAATCCCAAGCTGGGATGTTTACTTGCTTATTTCGATTCTTCGTCCGGTATAAATCCTATTGTGGAAAAACTACCATACGGACTCCAAGAAAAGTGGATAACAAGGGCTTCAATATACAAGTCCAAATATGAAGTTGCCTTTCCGCCATTCACAGAATTTTCTGCCTTCATCAGGGAAATGAGCAAAATTAAGAACGATCCTGGGTTCATCTTTGGATCAAAAGTAACACCAAATACAAAAGACTCTACGCCAAGGTTCACACCTCAGACGTACTCTAAAGTCAACGTCCATAAGACGGCTGTTGAACAGCAACCTGAAGACAGCAGTCAACAACAAAATCTCTGTATCCTACACAAGACAAAGCATACCTTGAATGAATGCCGAGCATTCCGAGCCAAACCAATCGAGGAACGCAAGGAACTGTTAAGACAAAACAACGTGTGCTACAAGTGTTGTGAGTCAACCACACACAGAAGTCGGGACTGCAACGCAAGTATCAGTTGTAACGAGTGTGGAAGTGAACGACATACCACAGCACTTCACATCATTAGACCACAACAATCTGAAAGTCCCCAGTTTAGCTCACCCAGACAAGCCTACGGCGGGGAGCTAACACAAGTCTACGGCGGGGAGCAGACAGAGTCAGCTGAAACAAAGTTAACCTCTGTAAGTTCGATCTGCACAGAGATCTACAAAGATCATAAGAGCGAGAAATCTTATGCCAAGATATTACCTGTGGACGTGTACCACAAGGACAAGACAGACAAAATTATCAGGATGTACGCCATTATTGACGACCAAAGCAACCGGTCTCTTGCCTCGCCTGAATTCTTCAGTCTGTTCAACGTTCGGGAGAAACCTGAAAACTACTCTCTTACGACATGCTCCGGCAGAGTAGCTACTTCCGGGAAAAGAGGAAAAGATTTCGTCATAAAATCTGTACATAGTGACGTACAATTTGATCTGCCTACATTAATTGAATGTAATAATATTCCCAATAATCGAGACGAAATTCCTACTCCTGAAGTTGCAATGCATCATCCTCATCTGACAGAACTCAGAGGAAGTATTACACCACTAGAGGAACGTTGTCAAATTCTACTCCTAATTGGAAGGGACCTTATAGAGGCACACCACGTTCTTGAACAACGCCTAGGACCATCCCGAACTCCATTTGCCCAAAAGTTGAGACTTGGTTGGGTCATAATTGGAAATACATACATTGACAAGCAAACTGTTCCTATCGAAGTCAACACAAAGATAACTTACGTTTCAATCACGGAATCAAAACAACGTCTTGCCTCAAGACCGGAAATAGCCGTTAAGGACAATAATCCAATTGTTGTTCAGTCTAACGACAAAAACCTTCATTCGAATGCCAAGGTCGCTAAATCGCATTCAATACAATTCCTTGAATGTACAGGACCTAGTACCAAGCCTGGTAAACGCACAAATTCATCTAAAGGGACATCACTCGCGTCAATAAAAGCAAAAGCTGTGACTTCTATAGAAAAATCTATAGATAAAAAAAGTTTCAATCCGAAATCAACAGAACCTAAAGTTCATGGAGAGGAAATCAATAGCATTCACAAACCTATTCCGAAAGAAGGACCTATTGCCAATCTCAATCTGCAATTGCATGAGCAACGTCTACTACGAGAAGGAAGCAGTATTGCCAAATCTGACTTGGAACATTCTACAGAACACAACAATGTCGTCCGAGACACCCTTTATCCAAAGGACAAGAAACTGTACCAACCCAGTTTCCCGTGGAATGTATACATTCAGGAACCTTAATAGTGAAAAGTCGTTCAGACCTGATATTTCTCACACGACAAATAGTGGATAATTCACCTGTATATATTTAATTTATATTTGGATTTATTCATTTATCTAGATCTTATGTTCATATGCGATTAATTTATGGAATAGTGATATCAGATAGACATCAGACGGGGAGTATTCTGTTACACCTTTCCTCAATTTGTGTACTTCCTTCGATTATATTCTTAATCTGTTTATGTGTTCCAGTCTAGGAGGATTATTCATCTTTAACCTCATAAGAACATTAAAACATCGTATCATCGCTACCTTTCCCCTGCTCACACGGATCTCATCTCAAACCGAACATTGCAAGGTCATACCAGTTCTGGAGAACTTTTCAAAGGACAAACGTCATCTAGGACACAATTCGTGGCTAACCACAGAGTGAGTTAACTTTACAACATTGTTTTTGAAGCCTTCAAATTACTCTATACATATTTGAACATTCTCTCCGTGAAACACTGGAAATTAACTGCTCTTGAAAGTACAACATTTTCTCGGATTCAACGGACTGTGCTATCTATTACCTTTGACATTTCGTTTTAATAACATTAATTGAACACATTGTAAAATTGTATTTTATTTGTTTTTCAGCTTTTTACCATATGTCAGATTGGTTCATAATTAAAGTATCAGCACCTGATAGTCTTTTCTCCTTGAGCCCAATCGTCGGTTATACTTAATGGTCAGGCCATTACATGTATCACTAAGACAAACATAGAAAAAAAAAAAAAAATCTTTATACTGTATCACTATAACGAAAACAGAAAGAATAAAATAATGGGTTAAATCTGTATCACTATTACGAAAATAGAAACAACAAAATAATAGTTTATAATGTATCGTTTTTACGAAAATTAAAGTTCTATGCCTAAAAACACTTGGACTTGCATTAAAATATCGACCGCTAAATATTATTCGTATATTCTTGAAAAAATTATGGTGTGTTAACAAAACATTCGCTTATTGCTGGCTTACACCATAGTTTGTATTCATGCTTCAGATGGTACAAAAGACCTTCAAAAATGTGAATCCAAATCAACGGATTGCTCATGTGCATCGTCGAAATACAAGTATAGTCAAGCTAGTCATGTTATTACTGGCGACATTGTCATCGTTACCAGTAAAGAACTAAGAGCGTTGTTGGCCAAGGTATCAAATTAAAAAAACTCACCAGGCCATCAAATGGAAAAAGAACTCGATGTTACTAAAAATGCAGTTGAGGACTATGCTAGAAAATGAGAAAATTGGTAAAGCGCCAACCAAAACCAGAACTGGACACTTTGTCTAAATGGATCAAAGCTATTCGATCATGCCTTTCAGATGCGCATTCTAGAACTACGATGTACTATGAGCACAGGGGTTCCTAACACATTCCATAACCTAAAGTTGCGCATGATTCATCCTCCTTGCATGACAAATATGTCGTTGTTCGAGCAGATTCAGCCTCCAATAATATTCTCTTCGTATGTAAAAACCATTATTTGCTGTGTCTCAAAAGAGTAAAATCACAAAAAATACTAAAATCCGAGGAAATATTTAAAACGGAAAGTACCTTATCAAATGGCAAAATCAAATGATAAAATACATCAAACGAATGAACATCAACTGTTATATTTCTGATTCGATACAGGCATTTTCAAATGTAGAAAATATAATCTGGTTTTATAGCGCTAAACCTCTCACTTGTATGACAGTCGCATCAAATTCCATTATATTTACAACGATGTGTGAATAAATCATACGTTATATGTAAAATTGTCAAAATAGGGGTACAGTAGTCATCACCGTGACACAATTCCAATCAGAAAAAAAACCAAAGAAGCACAAACAGCATATCAAATTTAACAACCACGTTCATTGCTTACTTATTTTTGTATTTTAAATCAACCCATAAAGGATTGAAACATTTGAAGTCCTGTAACTGCATGGCTAGGTTCATATCAAATAAAGAGCTTGAAATAAACAGCACAACTAGCCACTGTAATCAAACATATCATTAAACATCATTTTCAAAGGATAACATTTTACAAAATCACAAATCTGTCCTTCTTTCAGTAAATATTAACATCAGAGAAAACGCATATAATCTACCGTCATCATATCATACTTGGTACAAACACTTCACAAACCTCCGTATAAAGAACGATACATAGCTGGATCATGAAGATGTTCGACTAAACATCTTTCTAAAGGGTTGATTTCTATTCTTTCTACAGAATAAAGATGGCCTTCAAAAATAATTTGTAATGAGATATATTCAACTAGTGTTGTCAATTAGATGTGGATTTGAAAAAACAATAAAGATCTACTGCTGAATCTTAGATTACACTCTCTGCAATTTTGAAGCAACATTAAGACCTTTGATTTTTTCGACGCTTTACCCTACTATTCCCTATGCTCTATTACAAGGAAGCTATGTAACCAAAAGTGCTGAGGTTGATATGAAAAAGACAATTGTCTTGTTACGCATTGCAAATAAAGGACGCATAACGTGATATCAAAATGAAGAATAAAAGATTTGATTGTGGCTAGCACAATTGGAACATATCGGTAGTCAACCATGAAAGATATATACCAAAACGCTCAACTAAATCATGATGACGTTCGTTTAAACCGTCCACAAACTTGCTTCAACTTTACCACAATAGAGGGCTGTGTATACTTGGATCCATTCGTTATTCGTTTTGAGAAATCATAAAACAATAATGGTAAGAAAAATAAGTCACATGATGTTATATATTTTAATGAAATCACAATGAGAGTCTCACCAATAAGGTGCTCGTTATCTACTTAAAATAACAACAAAGGCATCAATACAACAATTACACAAATACATTTACAAGCATTGGTTTGATGCAAAAAATATATTAAAAATGCAAATAATCATGGAAAATAAGACGTTTAAAAAATCAACTTCATCATGAATAGAAAAAAGATGTTTTCAATCACCGTTTCTTGGACGATTTTATAATATGTCAAATCCGACCTATATTACAATCAACGTTTTTGAATTGTATAAATACATGATTGTGAAACTAAAGGTAATGAATTTCGTATAATATATTTACTCTTTATTGACGATTTATGATTTTCGAAATGGTTAAAGTACATTTGCTAGTATTTTGGGGAAGCCAGCAACTATCTCTGTGGTGAAGTATTAGCTATTAGCATCATACCACTTGCTAAATGACAAAACAATTTAAACGTGATGGTAAACATGGTAAATGCAATGTGATACCCTAGATAAATAGAGGTGCTGCATCAGGAACTATCAAACTCTAACGTTATGTTTATCAAAATAAAGAGATGTGGTATGGTTGCCATCGCGACAACTATCTACAAAAATGCAAATTAAGTGGATGTTAGCAAGTATTGGCAACCGTATGGTATTCAATAACTAGAAACCGCCAAACCTTATAATCCGCTGTAAAAAGCCCCGTCATGAAAGTATGTAATAAGTCCTTGGAGAAAACTAACAGTGTAATAAAAAAAAACATTTCACATATTAACACAATTATGACATAGATGAACCAAAGACAACCACTGAACTACAACCATCTAAAACGGGACAATTACACAAGGAAGATTACAACAAGACCAAAATATGAAACATCAGCCGTAAACATCCCCCTTCTATAAGACTGATAAAAGTACGACAAAAAGCACAATACGGGCATGGCAGGGTAATAATACATCCTTTATCCATAACAACAAGATGATACTTAATACAGATCAAGAGTTTTTATAATCACCATTAATTACTGACTCCTAGTTCAAAACAAATAACAGCTAATATAAAAAGTATGTATTTAAGACTACAATATAGTGCAAATTCAATATACAATGAATTTAATGTAAAGACGTCAGAGAAATGCATAACCTTGTGCCCTGACAGCATACAGGTATCGACAGGTTGTAGTACCTTGAATTTAAATAATTATGTGTTTAACAATAATATTCAATATGATGCTAATTTACTAAAGAAAAAAGAAAAATATGTAGGACTCGGAAGTGCGATTGGGATGATGAAGTGTGATCATTGTGACGCTGAAATGAGATGGTCTGCGCTGCTGAAGTGCAACTGTCCTTTTGCTAATGTGCGATGGTATACATGTAGTAAAATTTACAGATATTTAATTATAATGAAAACTTAATTTCTCTTAAGTTAGTATGTAAATACCAAACATTCATTTTTTTCTCCAGTTGCAGTAAAAACATCTGTGATCTTTTTTACTACTTTTGTTCATCGCAACAACTGTATACATTTTTCGTTGATTTTGTTTTGTTTTGAATAACCAAAAAATACTTGCATTTCAAATAACTGCCACATACAGTCAATGCAATTCGTACTGCTTTTAAAGAAAATATCTTGGGTGTGTAAGCTTTTTAAAAAGTATAATCTACACTACAACGTTACAATTAGAGCTCGAATTTCATCGGGTTATACTGTTGACTGTTTATCATTAAAAAAAAGAAAAATAAAGCTACATACATGTATAATAAACAAAGTGATTTGTACTTGAAAAACACTGAACATTTTTTTTGTATAATCTATCGCATTTTAGCGTAACCATCAACGCACTTCAGCGTAGCTAACAAGAATATGGCGTCTCAGTGCCATATTCGCACTTGATCAAAAGTAACATAAAAAAAATACCGAACTCAAAAGAAAAATCAACACGGAAAGTTCCTAATCAAATTCCAAAATCAAAAGCTCAAACACATCTGTCGAATAGATAACATCTGTCATATACATGACTTACATTTTTTTATGCAGAAAATGGTTGATTCAAAACATACTTCAGCGTTAAAGTATCGCCCAGCAGAGTGACCATAGCGGTTCGGGAAACTATCCTACATATCTTTACTAATAAAAACAATTTTCAAACATTTAATAGTTTGTTGACTTTTACATTTTGTTATTTGTATTTCTTCTGGCGTCTCAATCATTATGTGAATTGATATCAACTGTGAAATGCTTGGTTAACATTTATAATAATGGGACTAACTACATACCTAGTCCTTATTATGCCCGGAGGCAGGGACTAGGTGATACAAAAACACAATTGAATCAATTCGATTATATTTGATAAAAAAAACCTTCAAGTACGTTGTTAAAAAGTTACTATTAAAATAAATTTCAAAATAATAGTTGTTTCATTTATTGTCAAAAGATTGTTGGACCATCAAAACAATTTTTATATATAGCCTTTATAATTATACATATATTCAATATTCAAATGTACAATGATGCAGTAGAAAACAATATAAAACACAGTATATCTGCATGTTACAAAATGTGATAAAAAATTCAGACTTGAATCATAAAAAACATTAAAAACACTCATTCTTACAAAGTTACAAACACAACACTAGCCTTACATATATTTCTTTTCGTTTAACCTTAGGGATTTCCCCTATGTTTAGAGTAGTAGTAAAACGGGTTATTTTGGAACTAGATACATTTGTCATATATGCACGTGGAATCCTTTGGTGGTTTAAATGTAGTTACATTAAAAAAAATGTTGAGCTGTCAGTTTATCCAATGTTCTCTCAGTAACTACAACGTATAGTTTACCGTTGATTGTCATATAAATGATGATGGATCATATAAAATTATTTCAAATCATATATATATAATGATATATTTGAACATTTTCTTGTATGCCTATTTAATTTGAATGTCATTATTATATATTATATAAGATATGATATGTTGTCAAACATTGTTTTCAAAAAAACAAAAAAAAAACAAGTTATTGCGAGCAACCAAACTTATATAAGAGGTTTGTCTTATTCACACAAAGAAATTTAGCAAAAACAAATACGTAAATATTTAAGTTCGGACAACCATGACGTTGGAGTATTTAAATGGAATTAAATAAATGAGATAAAGTTAACAATAATAAATCGGAGACAATTTGGTATCCAACAGAATTTTAACCCTGTCATATATGCATGTAAATACTCCATGTCAAATCCCATGAAAGTTGTAGACATTTATCACATTACAACAAAATGGACAATTTCTTTTGAATCATTGGTAAATGTAATAAGTCTTTACTTTTCCTGACTCTAGGGCAGGGATGGGGTCAATTACTTAAGAATGTAATCGATTAAATTACAATTACTTTGCCAATAAAATGTAATCGATTACATTACAATTACACCCTATTTCATAAGTAATCGATTACATTAGATTACTTTTCTTGAAAGTAATCATGATTACTTTAGATTACTTATGATTACATTGTATACTGCAATATCAAAGTCTTTTTTATAACTTTTTATCCTCACAAAAAGAGAATTTTTGTGATCTTTTTAAAAGCTTGAATTTTTTTTATCTTATTTAAAATAATTTATAGACAAGTACAGTGTAACATGTGTAACTTCATAAAATAGCTATAGACAAGTGTCCTTTCTCTATGTTTAAAATTAACTTATTTTTTTCTACAAATTTTAACCAACTTCCTAATTAACAAAAAACCTGAACAAATAAGGAAAAATTAATTAAGTATAGTTTTATTGTCTGTTGGGACATAATTGACACATCCATTAATGTTTTTACAGGTGTTAATCACAACTTCCGTTTTTTTAACAAACAATAGGTGAGCTTGGGTATTAAAATTGTATTGTCTTAATAACAATAACCATAAAGTTAAAAGTGGCTGATTGTCATTATTTGTTTGAAAAGTTTTAATCTTGATCTAATCAAGGATTTGTATAGTAAGAATCTTACTATACAAATCCTTGATCTAATAAATAATTAATAGAATTATTGTCAGGTGAAAACACAAAACAGCTTTGTAACTTAGGAAAGTATATACATTTCTCTTTAAATTAAGAAACAGTTTATTGTAACAAAAGATATTTTGTAGTTATGATACTTCTGACGTCACCTATTATTTACTATGCATATTGTTTGTAATATTATGCCATATGTATACACTGTACATGTACTTGTTTATACTGATGAGCCGTAAGGCTCAAAGTTAATAAAGAATAAAAATTAGAATGCACATATTATACACGAATTTATAGACCAAAAAAAATAAAACACTCAGTTATACAAATTTGTTATGTAGATGATACAATTCATCACATTAAACAAAATTAAGGTCCCATCATTGTGAATACTAGTTTCATGATTTTTCATTCAAGCTTTACATTTTCTTATTTTCATCTTGTCTATCAAAAAACTATTTTCATAAATTTGTAATCGGCAAGTAATCATATAAATGTAATCTTAAAGTAATCTAAAAGTAATCATGATTACACCTGTTTTTGGCAATGTAATCGATTACATTATGATTACTTGTAATCAGAAATGGCATGATTACTGATTACATAGAATTACACTGCAAAATGTAATCGATTACAGCTGATTACGATTACTGATTACGATTACCCCATGCCTGCTCTAGGGCGGTGATTTAGCTCATGCAGTTTCTTATCTATAGTTTGTATTTATGTTCAATAGACCTGCAACTGTTTTGAATTCGAGCGTAGCGATAATTGTCATGTGGACGAAATAGAGTTTGATGTACAAAATCTTAGCATGGTATCTTTGAAGATTTTTACCCCGCATCTTCTTTAGTTAGTATATTTGTTTAAACGTAAACCAATCACAAAAACAAATATCCAATCAGAAAGAACCTGGATTTTAAAGTCATCGCCATCCAAAAAAAACCAAACAATACAGATTTGTTACTTTTCGAAAATAGTCTTGGTAAGTACGTATTAAATATGTTCAATGGTAAAAAATCTGCAGAATATTGTCAACTTATATAACTGCCTCTGTAACAAAACGTTTGAGGCCCATTATGAAGAGGGAGCATCGAATTTAACGTTCCTATTCCATTTCCTATTGAATAAATGAATTACTAGTAATTGTTGTATGGCTTAACGTAAACAGTGCATAACAGTGCATGCAGAAATAAGTGATTTTTGTTGTTAAAAGTTTTGACACACTTCTCTTATTATATGTCAGCGTCTTTTGATACATACGAACATTTCATGTGTCACTGAATTTGCTTCATTTGTATCTCGGGGAGAGCAGCTACAGGTAAACGGACAATCAATTACCTTTAATACTCCAGATTCAATCAATGGTTGGACTTCGCATTTTCTGAGCCAAATGTAATCAGACATTTTCACACTTTCTGTTGTGTTTGACATTCTCTTCTGACATTGGCAGCCATTAGACTTACTTTTACAATTATCTTTACCAATAGTGGAAGTATTCAGAGTGAGTGTTGCTGTTTGTGTTGAACTTGCATGATGTCCGGTTTGTAGTTTCGTATCATAATCGGATTTAGTCGTTTGAGAGGATAACGATGAGGCAATGGTACCTGAAAGTTGCAGAAAATATATTCAGTTAGCAGATTTAGGACCATTAAAAAGGGCATGTGGGAAGCACATATACTATAAAAAGAGGGATACTATATAAAAGCGAAATCCAGCTAACAAAAGTCGAGTGAAAACATACAACACGATCCTGTCAAATAACCTCATCATAGAAACTAGGATTCAAATTTTGTATTTTTACGCCAGACGCGCGTTTCGTCTCCAAAAGACTCATCAGTGCGGAATGGTATAGAGTTCTTTTCCACTTGTGTCAATCGTCGTCTTACCCATTTATGTGAAAGTTTTGAACTACTGTGATGTGAACGAACCATAGAGATTTAGTAAACCTTTCGAAAAGACAGAAAGTATACGTAGACATAACTTAATTTAAGCTGAATAAAATTTAACACAACAATAATTGGTCATTCATAAAACTGTTGATTTTGCATAATAACTTACAATAAATGTGACCACATTTTATTATAAAGAGCATTATTTCAAAATTTGAATTCCACATGGTTTTTTTTTTTAGTTGTTGAAATAAAGCTACTGATTCATTGCCCTTTTGCTTTCTCTGTAAAATCTACTATTTCAAGCTTGCATATCTATTTTGGTATAGGCTCAAACAGTAATTTCTTGTCAAAACTTAAGATTATATAATGATTTGTGGTGAAAAAATCAACAAATCTTATATTAGTGCACCGGATCCCAGAAGTGCAGTTGTACAAAAACTGGTACTTCTGATCTTCGAAACATGTAAAACATACCCTTCTATTTAAAACAAATGTTGAAAAGAAACTTTAACATGAGTTCTATCAGATTTATTTGATTCTAAAAATTCCCAATAATTTAACTTAGTATTAACTTAGTAGGAACTGTTTTGCTTAGAATATCTATTAATTTTTTTATATATTCGTTCTGACCGGGCTCGAAGTATTTTTTTTGTCTTCAAGTAAACTGTTCCTGATAGAAATGCATGCAGAAATAAATAGATGTTAGTTGTTGAAAGTTTTGTCACACTTCTCTTATTATATTTCCTCGTCATTTGATACATGCGAACATTTCATGTGTTGCTGAATTTGTTTCATTTGTATCTCAAGAAGAGCAGCTACAGGTAAACGGACAATCCATTACCTTTAATTCTCAAGAGTCAATCAATGGTTGGACTTCAAATTTGCTTAGCCAAATGTAATCTGTTATTTTCATGCTTTCTGTAATGTTTGACATCCTTTTCTGACATTGACAGCCATTAGACTTACTTGTACAATTATCTTACCAATAGTGGAAGTATTCGGAGTAGGTGTTGTTGTTTGTGTTGAACTTGCATGATGTCCGGTTTGTAGTTTCGTATCATAATCTGATTTAGCCGTTTGAGAGGATAACGATGAGGCAATGGTTGTACCTGAAAGTTGCAGAAAATATATTCAGTTAGCAGATTTAGGACCACTAAAAAGGGCATGTGGGAAGCACATATACTATAAATAAACTCATCATAGATACCAGGACTAAATTTAGTATATACGCCAGACGCGCGTTTCGTCTACAAAAGACTCATCAGTGACGCTCGAATCCAAAAAAGTTAACAAGGCCAAATAAAGTACGAAGTTGAAGAGCATTGAGGACCAAAATTCCTAAAAGTTTTGCCAAATACAGCTAAAAGAGGGATACTATATAAAAGCGAAATCCAGCTAACAAAAGTCGAGTGAAAACATACAACACGATCCTGTCAAATAACCTCATCATAAAAACTAGGATTCAAATTTTGTATTTTTACGCCAGACGCGCGTTTCGTCTCCAAAAGACTCATCAGTGCGGAATGGTATAGAGTTCTTTTCCACTTGTGTCAATCGTCGTCTTACCCATTTATGTGAAAGTTTTGAACTACTGTGATGTGAACGAACCATAGAGATTTAGTAAACCTTT
The DNA here is from genome assembly GCF_965363235.1 of Mytilus galloprovincialis. Lineage (NCBI taxonomy): Eukaryota > Metazoa > Mollusca > Bivalvia > Mytilida > Mytilidae > Mytilus > Mytilus galloprovincialis. Next base: position 14,846,034 of record NC_134845.1, on the reverse strand, counting down.
CGAAAAGACAGAAAGTATACGTAGACATAACTTAATTTAAGCTGAATAAAATAAAATTTAACACAACAATAATTGGTCATTCATAAAACTGTTGATTTTGCATAATAACTTACAATAAATAAAAGCAACAGTAGTATACCGCTGTTCAAAACTCATAAATCCATGGACAAAAAACAAAATCGGGATAACAAACTAAAACCGAGGGAAACGCATTAAATATAAGAGGAGAACAACGACATAACACTAAAATGTAACACATATAGACAAAATCTGACGAGAATAACAAATATAACATATATATATAACATCAAAACCAAATACATGAATTTGGGATAGACAAGTACCGTGACCACATTTTATTTTAAAGAGCATTATTTCAAAATTTGAATTCCACATGTTTGTTTTTTAAATTGTTGAAATAAAACTACTGATTCATTGCCCTTTTGCTTTCTCTGTAAAATCTACTATTTCAAGCTTGCATATCTATTTTGGTATAGGCTCAAACAGTAATTTCTTGTCAAAATTTAAGATTATATAATGATTTGTGGTGAAAAAATCAACAAATTTTATATTAGTGCACCGGATACCAGAAGTACGGTTGTACAAAAACTGGTACTTCTGATCTTCGAAACATGCATGCAAAACATACCCTTCTATTTAAAACAAATGTTGAAAAGAAACTTTAACATGAGTTCTATCAGATGTATTTGATTCTAAAACTTCCCAATAATTTAACCTAGTATTAACTTAGTAGAAACTGTTTTGTTAAGAATATCTATTATTTTTTTTTTATATTCGTTCTCACCGGGCTCGAAGTATTTTTTTTGTCTTCACGTAAACTGTTCCTGCTAGAAATGCATGCAGAAATAAATAGATGTTAGTTGTTGAAAGTTTTGTCACACTTCTCTTATTATATTTCATCGTCATTTGATACATGCGAACATTTCATGTGTTGATGAATTTGTTTCATTTGTATCTCAAGAAGAGCAGCTACAGGTAAACGGACAATCCATTACCTTTAATACTCAAGAGTCAATCAATGGTTGGACTTCAAATTTGCTTAGCCAAATGTAATCTGTTATTTTCATGCTTTCTGTAATGTTTGACATCCTTTTCTGACATTGACAGCCATTAGACTTACTTGTACAATTATCTTACCAATAGTTGAAGTATTCGGAGTAGGTGTTGTTGTTTGTGTTGAACTTGCATGATGTCCGGTTTGTAGTTTCGTATTATAATCTAATTCACTCGTTTGAGAGGATAATGATGAGGCAATTGTTGTACCTGAAAGTTAAAGAAAATGTATTCAGTTAGCAGATTTAGAACCATTAAAAAGGGCATGTGGGAAGCACATATACTTCTATTTTACTAGTGTCAACCGTCGTGTTACTCATTGAAGTAAAACTACGGAAACACTATTCCTCACATTAGGGAAATTCAAAACCGAGGAAAAGAGTACGGGAGTGTGGCTTCGATAATTGAAATATATAGTGGATATCTGAGTGTCCAAGAGTTGTCATGGATGTGAACTAACCATAGAGATTTAGTAAACCTTTCGAAAAAATTATTTCAATTTTACCATTTCGCATCCTTTGTTCAATGAAGGTAAAACATGATATTAAAAAAGAAAAAGTGCATCCCTTATTTTTAATTAAATGAAATAGACGCTTTCAGTCGCAAAACATTATCTGTATAACGGAACATGAAGGTTGGTGACGTCTTGATTCCTTTTTTATAAACACCTGTATAATATATGCCTCGTTATTATAAAGGAACAATCCGACAATATCAGAAATGTAGTTATTTTTAGTTGAAGTCAATGTTGTCCGACGAAATGATTTCCACCACACGTAACAAATATGTTGTGACTTCAAAAAACAAACATAACTTCATGATTTAAGTTTAAGAGAACATTTTGTTTCAACAAGAGATGTCTTTTAAGAAGTTTGATTCTTTCTTCAGAAAACAAAATATTTCCAACTTTCGTTTAAATGAAACAAATTTAAAATAATTCTTTCAATATATTTGAAAGGTTTCGTGGAGCAAATAGTAAATTAAGCTATATAACGTTGTTTTTTTTTAAGAACAATTGTGTAAATTTTGGACATTAGTGTAAAAGAAGATCCAGGTCGTCTTCATTGGAAAGGACAAAAATGAAAACAACGACCAATAACTATCATAGTTATCCTTTTTCGTCGGGTTCGTGTTACTCAGTCTTAATTTTTCTATGTTGTGTTTTGTGTACTGTTGTTTGTGTTTTTGGTCTTCTTTCCTTTTTGACCATGGCGTTGTCTGTTTATGTTCGACTTATGAGTTTGGTATTTTTTATATGAGTGTCATGGGAGTTATTTGGGTTTTTTTAAGTGAATAGTCAATAAATTATTCCTTTGAATAGCTGTTAAATTTGTAATATTGTGTGATTTACAAATACAAACTATTGCGTTTGTTTGAGGCTTCGTATGTAGATACAGCAACATAATTGGAGATATAATACAATGTAACTGCTTATTGGACTCATTCGGCATACTTATTGTTTTTTTCTCAACAAATTTACAATCGTAATGAGAAAATTCTGTTTTCTTCATCATGCTTAACTTAAAGTCTGGAATAATATTTGGCTGAATCCATTACTATTTTAAAGTTGTGTTTCGTATTGATAAATTGAAGGTAATTCGACCTTTTGACATACAAATGTTCAATAAAGTATTTTGACAATGTCCATGTTACAACTTATAACGCGGTCAACCGGTTTAGAAATGAATGGAAACTGGCAAAGTTGCTATCAAGTTGTTTGGGTTAGAAAGTAGTCGATATTTACAAGCAGCGCATGTATGCAGTTGACATGGAAACGTTTGGTCTCAATATATATGGTCAAGGTGTCAGGGATGATTGAACAGAATACAAAATTAAAGCATGAAGTTTTTTTCTAGATTTCATTCGATAATGGCATAGAGTCAAAAATCGAAGGAACATTTAAAAAAAAAAATTCTCTGCTTTATCAAAAACAGGAGGCGTCTACAATAAATAAACTCGATAAAACTGACAAATTAAAGGGGCACTAGCTACGAGATATATAAAAAATCTAAAGGTTAATTTTTTTCTGTTCAATCAATAATGAAAGTGAAATAGTGAAATAACAATTCGCTTTTTGCAGCCAAAAAGGTTCCATTTTGTCAAATTACGCTAAGAAACATTGTTAATTAGTTCTTCACTTGCAAGTGAATGAGTCGACCTCTTTAAATCCGTATTCATGTGAACTTCAATTTAACCCCTAGCTAGAGATTGACAACCCATGCATTGTACGTGTACTGGTTATTTAAAGAAAAAGAATGTCAACAATGAAAGTGAAACTACGGTAAATCATTTGATTAATAGAGCATTTGCATTAACCAAGTATTTGCTGGCGTATCCGTATCGACGTATCGTATAACACGTATATGAGTAAAGGATAAATAAAGTCAAGTTGGTCCCGATGAAAATATTATATAATGCATTTTATTTTAATTGAGATCGGGGTAAAATCATTATTGTGAACAAATCTGTTCGATACGTATACGTCGATCCGTGCACGTATCATGATACGTGAATTATGCAAATGCTCTACTAGGATTTTGCATTAATCAAGTATTTGCTGGCGTATCCGTATCGACGTATCGTATAACACGTATATGAGGAAAGGATAAATTAAATCAAGTTGGTCCCGATGAAGATATTTTATAATGCATAAAATACAAAAATAAGAAGAATCAATCATAAATTATATAAAAAGTCACATACATATAATACTAATAAACCCAATATGAAATTAAATAAACAATTTGGTTCTTCTGGCCGCAAGAGCTGCACACAAACAAACAACCCTACTTAGAGTATCCCTATGATGTCTGTACAAAGTTCCAACAACTTTAAAAAGTTTGAGTAACCGAATAACATGCTCTACATATACACGACACTTTCTCACTACACGGTTAAAATGTCTTAAACCGCGTATACGGGCAAATGGACGTCGATTGATTTGAGCTGAAGTAAATGGTGTAATCAGGGGATGTCTCGATGGATATATGCAGTCGCCAAGTAAAATACAGTGTAGCGGAATAGGGAGCTGTCCATTTTCGGAAATCTCCGACATCAGAGCAAACGATTGAGCATCGTTGGTATGTCCTAAAAATCCTGACTCTACATGTCGTATTCGCAATTCATTGTCAATAACAAGTTGCGTATGTATACAATGAAAGCGACGATGACCACTGTAATACATCTGTTGTATTTTGTTGTTCGGGCGATATATTTCGTGCGAGGTTCCATTTATACAACCTACGACCTCGGGAATATGTCTCCATCTGCCCCGCATACCCAACCATTCCTCGTTGCTTGGCCAAGTAATAGTATGGCATAAATGGGCCGCAAGTAATTGCCAGGTTGCGTGAACAATGCGTGATGTTTGGGAAATGCTTAAATCAAAGATCAGAGAAAGTTGGTTCATCAATGGGTATGATTTCAGCCACATAAATGTCATCATCAACAACTGATTTCGGCGATCAATCCGGGAGGGTCTACGTCGGGAATTAGGAACCATATTTTGATAAAATGAGTGATAAATATCTAAAAATGTTTCTGGTGTTTCTCCTGTCGAATTATAAAATTGGCGACGTCGCAGAATTAATGATTCAAACACATTTCTCCCTTGGAGGTGTGGAGATGGGGGATCATCCCAAAATAATATATTTCTAGAACTTGTCATGGAACGTTCAGGTGGAGCGGTAATCATCGAAAACAATTCATTCAAATCTACATCAATAGGCGCTGAAAAGTTTCGGAAGATTTCAAGGATTTGCATAACGAAGTCCATACCGTCATCATTTCTAGAAGAAGAACGAAGAAGGAACCAAAATATAACAAACACCATTCTACGTTGATCCTAAAACAATAAGGAAAATGTAAATACACATTATAAAGTAGTCTATAAAACATACACATAGCTTTTATGTTCTTAATCTCTCTGATCAAAATATATTTTTATTCGCAGTTGTTGAAACAAATTGGGCATTACCTTGAGCGTTTTGATGCTTTTTTTTCTGATTCGAGTACACCCATCATTCTTAAATATGACATACGAGGCTCTGAATGTTAACTGTGTCTGATTGTTTGAGTTGATCAATTTATATTGAAGAAGTTATAAAAATCCGAGTTTTTAATAAAAAAAATATTTTTTACTAACGATATAATATACTCCATTTTTTTTTCGTAAGAAAAGATCCTTGATTTATGGTAGTGTTTGACAAAAGTTAGAAACTGTCCTCGTGCGCCCATTTTACACGTATCCGCGTACGTATCAGAAACTGTCACAACGAGTGCACCTTACAGACGTAGACAACTTGAAAAATGTCGAATAAAGACATGCGTATGTATTTTATGTATTAACTGTACTTTATTTACGATTTTTATGTATTATATGTATTATACTTAACAATATAAAAGTTAATAGTACTTACCATAATTGGTGCTAAATACAGTTTCAAGTGAAGAAAAGGTGTGCTGGACTTGATTGATCGATTGATTGATACTCTCAGTCCAATTCAGTTGTCGAGGTGGACAACCCCAACCCCTTTTTCCGGCAACTTGTATTTTTTTTTTTTTTTTTTTTGTAAAACACGATAAAAAAAAACATCTACCGTCTCTAGCGTCTCTCATTATCGAGGAATTAAAAATGACTCCACAAATTGATCATATTATTTAAAAGGGAGCGAGTTGCATTTTTCTAAAAACCCTGATCTTCGAAATAGCATACAGGGGGCGGAAGCATGATTGCTATTTGAAGGTGCGCGCCCATGGAAAATATACATGTTGGATAAAACAAATTAGGAAGATAATAAAACGAGAAAAAAACTGAAAAAAATAATGATTAAATGCTTTCTGATAGGGAAAGCGGGGCGCAAACCTTCAACGCCCATGAATATCCACAAAAGTAGTTCTTGTTTTTCACACTGTTACGATTGAAAAATACATGAAAGAGATGAACATTAATTAGTAGAAAACAGGAAAATTAAACTATGCAAGCAACATGTGCCAGTTACACCAATGAAACGGTTAATCCCATTATTTGGACATTGCGAAATTGTTATCAAAGTTGTTTTTCCGTCTGATTGATAAATAGATATGGGAAGATGTGGTATGAGTGCCAATGAGACATTTCTCCTTCCAAATCACAATTTACAAAAGTAAACCGTTATAGGTCAAGGTACAGTCTTCAACACGGAGCCTAGGCTCACATCAAACAGCAAGCTACAAAGGGCTCCAAAAATTAATAGTGTAAAACCATTCAAACGGGAAAACTAACGTTCTAATCGAGGAAAAAAACCTACACAAACGATATTGTGCTTGCTACATTTGGTTTTTATGTGTTTTAGCTGCCTCATCCGACAGACGGAGCATACGTTTCGAAAGAATGGAACTTCTCCTTATAGCAAGAGGGTACAGGAACCACAATGGTTCTTTCGATGATATCATAGCAGACATCATAGAAAATGTCCATCTACTGTCTCCTGCTCTTAGAGAGCTATATCTGAATGACCACCTTAAAAAGGCGAAGCAAAGAATTAGAGAAAAATTTTCAAGAATGATTGCCAATCGCGCGAAGGAACAAGATTCGGAAATACGGTATATATTTCTGTAATTTTTGTTCCATTTTCACTTTGATTGATAGTTTAAAAAAAATATTTCTTCTCGCTAGTGAAATATCTTTTTTCTGCAAATGGTTGGTCGAAATTTAAATATTTTCTTCCTTTCTTTTCTGAAATAGCAGTAGTGACGTTATGAAAAAAACGTGACTATAAATATAAAGACCCCAACTTTCTGAAAATCTTTGTAAGGGAAGGATAAAGGTCAGAAACCGATTCCAAAACTATAACTCGTGTATACCATTTCTCAACTATCAACAGTTAAATTTTAATAACTCAAAGAGCTCCACAAGCCTCGTCCTTTTTTTTAGATATCAAAATGAGATAATAAATATCGTAACACACTAGTTGTAGTGTTAATATAATATATGTATATATACGCAAATTAAATGAAATTGCACAACATGACAATATAGTATCATTGTCAAACTATAGGGATATCTACCTCATTGGTTTCATAGGAACAAGTTTAAGTCAGTTGTACCAGAAAAGCACTAAAAAATCAGCTCATGTAATGTATAAAAAGACATTGTTTGTACACAAATGAAAAAAGCATATAGTAAAAATCAATTCGGATAACAAGGGTACGAAGAAATTTAAAACTTAACAATTATAATTCACCACACGATTTCCAGTGTTTATGGACCAGTAAAAAGAACCCTTCCGTTCTTTTGGGCCTACCATGGTAATCTAAAAGAATTTCTAACACGATTGAGTTGTAATGGTTAATTGACGAACAGTCCAATGGCTATTCTATGGCTTACACACAACAAGCTGTTGATTATGGGGGTTTCCTTTTTTTTTTAAGTGAACCTATCCTAAAAACCCAAATGAACTTTTCTTATTACTTGGCGTCCGTCGTCGTCCGTCAACTTTTACAAAACGTTTCCCATCTAAAACTACTGATTCAAAGTTCACAAAACGAGCCACAATCATCATTCGGGTTTGAAGTTTTTAAATAATAATAATAATAATAATAATAATATCTTTATTTAAAGAGAGTGACTCATTTGGATTAAACCAATTTTCAATAAGGCTCTCTACATGCATACAATGTTAACAATATGAATAAAAAATAATTAATCTACTGTTACACACATGTAAACAATAGACGTATATAAAGTAATATAACAACAACAACAAAAACAACTATGGTATACATTGTGGCTTAACTTATAAATTCAACACTTTTAAAAATAAAATGACTTGTAAGAGTTTTTGAATGCAGATATACTTTTTGATTTTTTAATTTCACTGGACAGTGAATTCCACACTTTTGGACCACTAAAAGAAAAACTTGATTTGTATAATTCTGTATTTGATTTAGGGACAATAAAATTATCCGATGATGAAAGTCGAGTATTGTACGATTGTTTACTACTTGTAGGCACAATAAGATTGGATAAATATTTTGGTGCCAGTTGGTGTTTTGATTTATACATTAATAATGATTTGTGGTAAAATATTCTCTTAGTAACAGGAATGATTCCAGATTTTTCAAATAGTTCAATAGATGGTTTTCGAATATCGTGTTCGTTTAAAATAATTCTAGCTGCCCTTTTTTGCAATTTTAGTAGACTGTCAACTAAAAACTTGTTACAGTTTCCCCATACTGAACAACAGTAATCCAAATGTGGAAGAATATACGCATTGTAAATAGAACATATAGGCGGGTATATACAGTTTTTTTGGCCTTACGTATTTGGAGTAAATTTGACGTAGTTAAAATGTTCATCAAGTTTAGACAGCAATAATGTACAAAAAAGTTAGATCTACAAATAAGTGAGATTCACTTGTTGTCGAGTATCGAGTTGCGAGTTGCGAGTATCGAGTTGCGAGTTAAGAAAGTCGAGTTGCGAGTTACAAAGGTCGAGTTGCGAGTTAAGAAAGTCGAGTTGCGAGTTAAGAAAGTCGAGTTGCGAGTTACAAAAGTCGAGTTGCGAGTTCAGAAAGTCGAGTTACGAGTTAAGAAAGTCGAGTTGCGAGTTAAGAAAGTCGAGTTGCGAGTTAAGAAAGTCGAGTTGCGAGTTAAAAAAGTCGAATTGCGAGTTACAAAAGTCGAATAGCGTAAAAATGCGGAAACGAAACTATTTTAATTTTTTGGTATAACTGTTTAACATTTTGGAATGCTGATTTCTTATAGAATTGTATATAGTATTGTTGATTATTTTTGTTGTTTGGACTTCATCCGAGTCTCTTGTAAAAATGAAATTGTTTGCTTAAATAATCACTACGTTTAGTTTTTTTCTGAAGAAGCAGATATCCTTATGAAATACAGCGGATGGCTTGCAGTTTAATTATTATTAAATTTCATAGCTAGCAACGTCATATTAAACGTAAAGTGAGATAGCAACCAAACTATAGTACATATGAAATACCCCTTTTGCAGATTGCGTTTAGAGTGGGCTTTTTTTGGGCAGCTGCAGAGCCCGGCAATATTCGGTAGGGACCGCAAAATTTATTCTTTTGCAGTGACATATTTTACATTGGCTATAGATGAAGGGGAAACGAATGGCATGCATAAAACCAGTTTTGTGTGTCTGACATAAGTCAGGAACCTTTATCCTTTGTTGCTCTTGTATGTTTTTTTTTAAATTTTGGTTCATCTTTATATTTAGGAGCATAGAATGGCGTCCACATTCTTGATCTCATGAACATTGTGTTTTGGGCTTTCTCGGGCTCCCTCTAGGTGTGCGATTATTCGCTGTGTTGAAGACCCAATGACTTTTGATTCAATTGTATATTTCTTTTGGGTTGCTGTCTCTTTGATTCATTCCTCGTTTTTATTCTTTAGTCTATACATGTAGACGCTTGTAAAAACTTTATTTGCGCCATTTTACAGTTAAGATTTAATTGGAAAGTTTAAAATGTGTATTGCTACATCGTGAATAAGATTTTTTTTAAGTTTTCGTCCTGGGTATTGGATAACTTACTAACTTGGGTTTAAAAATATATAGTGTTCAAATGTTTGAGATTGTCAATTATGAGCTAGTTTTCTAAGAATTTAATTTGGATTGCTTCACATTTTTCATGTTTGAGCCGTTTATAGCAGACTTTGAAGGTCATACAATTTTCTATGGTGTCTTTATAAATCCACTTAATTTTACCTTGGTAGTGCCTCATTGCAAATCATACCACATCTCCTTATTTTTAGGAAATTATTCTGTAGTTTTCTAGGACCACACATATCATGAACCATAATCCAGTGTACAATTCCGGGGGCGGAGTAATAAATTTCGGCGAGCGGAGCGAGGCGAAAATTTTTTGGGGATCTTTTTATTTTGCTAAAAAACATAAAATAAGTGTAAAATGCATTTTAGTTAAAGTGTAGGGGCTGGACATTTTTGGTTCCGTATTCTCTACATTGATTGTCTATTATAACATGATTGAATGGATCCAAAGCTATGTACTATTTAATATATTTGAAGTGGAATTTGTCAGTAAAAAATGGACATGGGAAATTCCCGTTTGTTGTATGGTTAGTTAGCATAACTTTACAGATTTCTTGTTGTGAACAAGATGTATATACGGCTTTTACATGAAATTTACAGTACAACCGACACGAAGAAAAACAAACAAAAAATTTTTATTCATTGAAATGTTTGGTTGAAATGTTTCACCCAACAATGGAAGCGAGGGGTACAAATCAACCAAAAGGCTACAAATGAATCGAAAACGAAAATGAAGTTGTGAATAACGTTCGACACATGGAGTCATAAAGGCCACACCAAGCAGGCCGGTTGCAGTCGGGCTTTGAAAAAAATATTTAGTATATCAGTTCGGCGGAACAGACCTTCCGGTCAGATATGGGATTCACATGCAATCCTCCCCCCCCCCCCCAAAAAAAAAAAATACGCCCCTTTTTTTAGAGTGTAGTAGAGTACAATTTTCTGTTGGGTGGAATTGTGATAAAAAAGTCAATACGTCCTTGCTCAATACTTTGAAGGTGTCATCCTTAGCCTAAACATGTGTTAATGAATTTCAAAATGACTGAGTGACGGTTTTTTTTTCAACGAAGTACGTACTTGTCAACTCCACCGTAGCGAATCACATAACTTTGACATAACCAATAATATATTACAGTGAATACGAGCGAAAAATATCTTTATAAGTGGAGAACTGTCGCATTAAAACTAAATACACAGCAAAATTCACGAAGTCTAGGCTGCTTATTAATCATTTTATATATAAAAAAAAGTGCCAGCAAAAGGAGGCGTACGCCCTCTACGCCCCCCTCTGAATCCGCCATTGAATTGGTACGTCCGATCCGTTGCTTTCAAGTCTTGTGCTAGACAAAACTTTTGGTTTAACTATAGTGTTTAGTGCTTTTTATAATATTTTTGAAAAAAGCATACAAAAATCTTCATTTTGGCAAATTATATGAAAATTCTGTCTCAAAAAGTATATACTTGCGATCTACCTTAATCAAATTGAACTTAACAAACAGTGTTGCAATACAATGGCTACCTTGAGATCGGTCTAAAAAAGTTGGCAAAAAAAGATCGATCTTTTAATTAATCTACTGAAAACGGGAAAAATCGATCTTCAATCGGTCTTGAAAAGTCCACTTACAGATTTGGTTTTTAAAGAATTGATTTATTTGAATGTTGTAATCATCGACAAACGCATTGACCATTCGTTAGTTATCGATGTAAACCAACGTAATGAAGTATAAGCTAATTTGTATTTGTTTAATTTTTGAATAAGCAGTTCATGATTGAGAAGATCAAAGGCTTTTGCTAGATCTAGAAATACTGCTCCAACAAGATCGCCATCATCAATGGCTTTAAGCCATTTATCTATTAAAGCTGTTAAAGCAGTTTGACAAGAATGGTTTGCACGAAAGCCTGACTGCATTCTATGCAATAACTTGTATTTATTAAGATATTTTACTAAGTGTGTTTTCACATGTTTTTCAAGGATTTTAGAAATGAGTGGTAAAATTGCAATTGGTCTATAATTAAAAACATCCTGTTTTGAGCCTTTGTTCTTATAAACTGGTATGACTTTTGCCAGTTTAAATGAGGATGGAAAAATACATTTTTTGATACTCAAATTAAAAATATGACAAAGTGGTAGTGAAATAGCATGAGAAGACATCATTTAAAAATTTTGCACTTATGGTATCAAGGCCTGTTGCTTTTGATTCATCTAGTGCTTTTAGTTGTAAACACACAAAATCATAACTCATAAGTGGTATAGAAAAATACACGTCATCTGGTACATGACCCGATATAAAATCACCAACTCGACTTTTGTAACTCGCAACTCGACTTTCTTAACTCGCAACTCGACTATCGAACTCGCAACTCGACTATTATAACTCGCAACTCGACTTTCTTAACTCGCAACTCGACTTTCCCAACTCGCAACTCGACTTTCTTAACTCGCAACTCGACTTTCTTAAGTCGCAACTCGACTTTTGTAACTCGCAACTCGACTTTTGTAACTCGCAACTTGCAACTCGACGATAAGAAACCCTTGCAATCTGTAGGTCGTACTGGGCACCGTTTGTTGACCAAAAATGGCTAATTAACAAAAGGAGAGACTTATACATCCGACAAACCACCATTAACGATGGTTGAAATGGAATTCCGCGGACAGTTACAGATCAAACAAGGAAGAAGTTTAGTGAAACGATAATGAGTTATCTACTTTTCTTTCAATCCGTGCCGTTCACTTGGAAATCGCACATTTTATGGATACATATTCTTGTATAAAAGCAGTCAGACACTTGATATCTCGTAGAAGAAATCCAGAATTGATAAGAGGCGATATCGAAACAAATCAAGAAGGAGCAGATAGGGAAATGAAAGAGAAAATAGAAAGATAGAGCATTGCTAAAATAAATGAGGTCAAGCTTCAGAAAAATATAAAAGGAATTTGCATGTCATGTGATTGGTGAAAATCTTTTGATTACGATGAAAATAAGGAATACAAGAGTTCACCAATACTGTACGATATATTTCTTTTACTTACTACAGATTAATTATCTACCATGTTAAAGTAAGAAATTTTGAGTTTAATTGATGTAAAAGTAATTTTATAGTAAAGTTATAATTTGGTGAAACTTATACTTGCCTTTTTTTATTTATTTTGAAAACATGTCTTATTCCGAATTGTGTATCTGTCTTTCCCATGCAATATTGGTTGAATGTTAAAACATAAAAAAAATAGTAATTTCTTATATATGAACGTCACTGATGAGTCTTATGTAGACGAAACGCGCGTCTGGCGTACTAAATTATAATCCTGGTACCTTTGATAACTATTATACATTTTATATTCTTAATTACAAGAATAAATGGCTTTTTGTGTATAGTATAATAATCGACTTTTTACGGTTACTCTGTGGGTCCGGTATTCTATAAATAGTATGTAGAAAGAACGCACCTTTCTTAATTTTGCACATAAATCTGGTTTATTACAAATAATTCATCCAAATATCTCACTATTGCTACACCAATAGCCAACACGAATTTCTCACTATTCCTATTCCTTTTTTAATAATATAATGCACTTTGTGAGAAAAACAATTGTGTCTAAAAATGACAATTTTATAAATTGCTGAACATAGATGCGGTATGAATGACAATGAGACAACTCTCCGTCCAAGTAACAATTTATAAAAGAAACCAATATAGGTCAATGTACGGCCTTCAACACGAAGATTTGACTCACACCGAACAGCAATACATGTATTTTTAGAGATGGAAAATGTACATGCATTAAATCAAATTCATATACGGCGTCAACATAAAGATTCAAACCAGCCTATTTAATAACAAGAGGCTGTCACAACGACAGCAAACCGGATTTATTAACATTTATTTGTGTCCTGGCAATATTACAAGAACCATTACTGATGAATGTGAAAGTGAAAATCGTCAATATCAAATTTGACCTCCATTTTGTCATCAGTATCAACATATTAAATTTTGAAAAGCTTAGATTGAATGGTTCATGAGTAAATTCAAGAACGTGAATGGAAACGCCATTTTACGATCTTTCAAGAACCATAACTCCTGAACGAAAAAAGTCAAAATCGTCATTATTGAACCTGACCTCTAATTTGTCATCAGTAACAACATATAAAAATTTCAAAAGCTTTGGTTGAATGGTTCATGAGAAAATGCACGGACACGACTGGAAACACCATTTTTCAATCTTTCAAGAACCATAACTCCTGAACGGTAAAAGTCAAAATCGTCATTATTGAACCTGACCTCTAATTTGTCATCAGTAACAACATATAAAAATTTCAAAGGCTTTGGTTGAATGGTTCATGAGAAAATGCACGGACACAACTGGAAACACCATTTTTCAATCTTTCAAGAACCATAACTCCTGAACGGTAAAAGTCAAAATCGTCATTATTGAACTTGACCTCCATTTTGTCATCAGTCACAACATATTAAAATTTGGGAAGCATTGGTAGAACGGTTCATGCGTAAATGCACGGACACGACTGGAAACTCCATTTTTCAATCTTTTAAGAACCATAACTCCTGAACGGTAAAAGTCAAAATCGCCATTATTAAACTTGACCTTCATTTAGTTGTCAGTAACAACATATTAAAATTTTAAAAGCTTTGGTTGAACGGTTCCTGAGTTAATGCACGGACACGACTGGAAACTCCATTTTTCAATCTTTCAAGAACCATAACTCCTGAACGGTAAAAGTCAAACTCGCCATTATTGAACTTGACCTTCATCCAATTGTCAGTAACAACATATTAAAATTTTAAAAGCTTTGGTTGAACGGTTCATGAGTTAATGTACGGACAACATTTGATTGCCGCCCGCACGCCTGCCCGCCCGACCGACCGCCCGACTGCCCGCCCGACGTACATCCCCAAATTAATAACCGACATTTTTGTCACAAAAATCCGGTTAAAAATTGTATGCATTTTTTACTTTATACATTATATCTTTAAACAATATGACGGTATGCAGGAGATGAAAATAGCAAAATATTTAAAAGATTCATATTATCGACATTGAATGAATATAATAACTGATTTGAAAATGTTTACCTACCATCTACCTGACAGACAACCTTGTGATTTGTACTGCAGACTACGTCATATATTTCACCATCAATCATAACTGCACACAATCTTGCGTTATCTCGTGCATTGGGTTGTCGAACTATGGAATCTTGAATAATAATTTTATCGATAAACATAGAATTACAATTAAACTCTTTCAAAGAGCTCTCTCTTGCTCATGACATTTATGCCAAAACTAAAAAAATAGTGTACTTGATCACTCATTCTCAGGATCGGTTTCTAGGTTCAAGCCTATTCAGATCAAATGCATTATGTGTTGTCTCATTGGATATTTGAAACCTAGTCTGCTTTAAAATGTCTTTAAAAAGTATGTTTTTGAAATCAAGGAAGATATCTAGCCTAAAACTAGTAACACCATTTCTATGCAGAAGAATATAAAAATTACTCCATCCATACACTAAAACGCGTATTATTTTGCGTGAAACGAATGTCCCTGATTGTATGTATACATATTTTTTCTGCTGAGTAGTCGACTTTAAGAGGCTTGCAAAACATGTACTTATGTTGCCTTTTCCTATCTATCACTTTGGACCATATGGGTATATATCCATATGGTCATGACAATACGCATATGGTCCAAATACTCATATGGTCCGGAACATCTATAATGTTGATACATGTAGTTAGCCACACTGAAATAATTATCCAATGAAATGTTTACACGTTCAATTATATAGAAAGACAAAACAATTTCGAGCCTTTGTCGGAAATGCCTCATTTGAATATATTTATGAAAGATATCGTTATTCATATTTACATACCTGAACCTGGAAACCAATAAAGTGTTGATAAATTTTGATTGGTACCATCTTCCCAAGTGTAAACATTGTCTGCGTCATTATCGGTAAGTCCAATCCAATAATAACTTAAGAAAGAAAAAAAGCAGTTTATTGAACATCCATTAAGCTATAGTTATTGACCAAGCAAATCGGTAGACCCTAATCAACACGAGCCTGCCTTTGTCAACAAAGGTCCCGATGACATGGATAATGACATGGATAATCAACAAATATTAAAAAGGAAGTCCTAAAAAATCATTGGTCAAGATCTGTTATACGTTTCTTTGAATGTTAACAAACGATGACGGACTCGATCTTCCTTACTGTATCGGGAACCTAGATTACATATGTAGCCTTACATGCAACGTTATATTTCTGGGTTTTTCAGCTGTTCCACAAAAAGCAAATATATCAAAATAATCGAACTCCGAAAAAAATTTAAACTGAAAGTCCCCTTTCAAAAGACAAAATCAAACGCTGAAACACATCAAACGACTGGAAAACAACTGTCATATTCCTGAATTGGTATAGACATTTGCTTGTCTATAAAAAGCGGATTTAACCTGGTCTCATAGCTAGCTAAACCTCTCATTTGTATGACAGTCATAACATTCTAATTTATTAACGACAATATGTGAACCAAACAAACGGTCAAAAATAGGTCAAAATGTCAAAAAAATTTGAACACAGCTGTCAGCATTGTGTCATAACATTAATAACTATAAAAACAAATGTATAGAAAGAAAGGAAACAAAGCATGTACAAATTTACCGTAGTACAATAACACAATGACGGGATGTATAAGTACCATTATCTTACCTCCTATACATTTCCAGGAATATGATTGGTTAAAAGCGTCCGCGTGCAAACCGTGTATATTTGATATTAGGTTAGTAGGGAGGCGGGGCTTATCTCATACACGGTTAGTAGTGGAGTTACGTCCCTTTATATTCCTTATTAGGTAAGAAGGGGGCGGGGCTTATTTCATACACGGTTAGTAATGGTGTTAAGTCCCTTTATAAAAAACAAAACCACAGTGTAGATACTATTCTGTACGCTATCCGGAAGTCGCGATTTTCGAAGCGAGAACTTTTTGGATCACATTTTAAATTTGATGGATATACTGAATTAAACGGTAAGTTGATCATCTGTACATTGCTTAATGATTAATTCAGCCGACATCGATATTCTCAAATGGTTTAGAATTAAATTCCGCACATTCATTATTCGTATCTTTGCCTTAATCAAGAGATTTTCAAGTGCATCACTAAGAAAAATCAGTCGGCGAACCTAAAAACAATCTTTTTACCCTCTTAGTGTACAAATTAACGTAAAAACCTGACTTAATTAACTAAATGAAGTATATTTCAAGTGGTGGTAAAAGTTTCAACCAGATCTTTGAAACCAGAAATAAGAAAATTACACTTGTTTGAATTTCTCACTGTACGATCAGTCTCGCTTGTTTATTTTAAAACTGTACGATCAGTCTTTATGTCACTGTATTCTAGTGGTGATTTCAAAGTTATTTACGATACATTAGAAGGTGGCATTTTTCTAAATAACACAACTATATTTCAATACATTCACATCCTGAAAACGTATGAAACATGTTTTAGCTTGAAAGGGTGTACTCGACTTACTACATTAAGTATAAGGATGTTTAAATGTTGCTGAAATAAGAGGAAGGTTTGATGTATACTAGTATATAAGTTTCAGAAATGTCCTCCGTTATTCTTAAAATTGTACAAAAACACAGATTTAGTTGTTATATAAAAATGCATGTATTTACACACATTCGAGGCCGTACTGTATATATCACTGTTCCTTCACTTTGTTTAAGATGTAGAGCTGTCTCTTTGACACTCAATTGTACACCACTTTGTCAATCGAGGGGTTACAGTGATAAAGAAGTCCGTCTTTCCGTTCGTCCGTTGGACCGGTACAATATGTTTCGCCGGTTTTGTAAGCGCATCTCCTCATAAACCACTTAATATACATTGGGGGTTCCTGCCATTTTTAAATGGAAAGGGGGTCCAATCCAGGAGAAAAGGGGATTCCAAATATATGTTCCCATACAAATGCATTGATAGTTAAAAAAGGCTTTCAAACTGAATCCGTCACTGATATAACTATAAATCTATCTTATGCGGTTTCCTAATCATAAATGATAATGACTGTATTGTGCACCGTCTATTTCGAATTTTGGTAAAAAATCTTTTATGGTGTTACTTTATATAAGATACGGACTTGAACATTGCATTATATGGGGGCACCCATCAGGTATTTCCAACACCTCCTAAACCAATCATTAAAGTTTTCTGAAATTGCTCCATTTTTACTCGATTAATGCATTATGGACCTTCTATTTCTGTAAACTTACCAAAATTATATCACATGAATTATCCCCCTGCGCAAAGCTGTCTTTATCCATTTTTTATTATTTTAAAAGAGACAAGCTTGATTTATGTTATCATCAATTGGTCAACGGCGGACGGTGTAAATACTCTTTAAAATGATGTAATAGCTAAACAGATAACTGTAACGATACACTATTACAAAGTCCACAAGCGAATCATGTATTACTTTTTAGGCATTTGATTTTAAATTAGACTGATGGAACAAAAATACAATTATTTTGCCATCTAAAAAATTCATCAGAAATATATTTGTATTGTCTGATGAAAGTAATTACATGTTATAGTTCCCTGGATAGTTCATAATATCACATATACATGTATATACCTTCAAATTGCTGTTGTTTTTTCTTCAAAATCACGACTGGTCATACAGTGAAAAAATCTGAAATCGCTTCTAGAATACAGTCAGTTCTAGACTGATCGTACAGTAATTTATTTTGGGATCCTCAAGGAAAACATATTTTTTTATGGGAAATACGAATATTCTACTTAAATACGCAAAGAATATTGAAACAGTATTTATTTAACTGTAAACTGATACAAATATTTGCAATAAAAGATTATTTGCTTTGTACTACGAGAGCAAAATTGTCCATCAATTTCACTTTTTTCTACCAAGTTGATGTGATGCACACGTATATTTTATATTCTAATGCATGTTTTTGTTACAGTTACTCATATTTATGATGCTATATATACCTAAAAGATGTTCAAAGTACTTTTTAGATATAGGAGTAAACAAATGATGAGAAAAGTTACCGTAGGCAAAATCGTCCTGTTAGCCAGTTGGAAATCATCGCTTCGAAAATCGCGACTTCCGGATAGCGTACAGAATAGTATCTACACTGTGAAAACGGTACTGAAAAAAAATCTTAAAATTTCCAACAGACGAAGAAATTGATTATAATGTTGAAATTAGTTCATAAAACACATTTAAACCTTACAAGTCGTTATTGTTGGCATCTGTTTTTGTAGGATCAATGGAAGTATTTTCTTAGTGCTAACAGTATTGAAGACTTGCTCATTTTAAGAATCACTAGTCTTAATTGCACACGTTAAGATAGTCGGCAAGATAAATTCGTTACATAGTGTGCTAGTGACGTAATACGGTATATATGGGGTCAGTAAATTCCATATGGGGATTCGAGCTTCGCTCTCACCCCATATGGAATTTACTGACCCCATATATACCGTATTAGGTCACTAGCACACTATGTAACTAATAATCCATGTCATATAGATACTACCATACATAGATTAAACAGTAGAAGTTATTATTAAGAAATACAAATATAAAACTATAACACTTAAGTAGGATTATAAACAATCCAGTACCTGGAATAAATACTTGAAGGTCATAAAGTACTATTTATGAATAAATACGGAATAATTATCATCTAGGTCTTGGTATTTTCTGATGAACGGTTTTTAGAAAAAAGGATAATACTAACTTTGATATAATCCTTGTTCATCATATTTCTGTTCAAACACTGGTTACGGTTTACATAGTATAAGAAGCAACTCCAACATCTTGAATAACGATTGCGTTGGAAAATGTATATCACATGTGCAGGTGAAGTTGGTATATTCCTACTTAGGTGGGTGAAATTGATAATTTCGAAATTAAAATCGTCTCGAACGTCATAGATTCTGCTACTGAGATGACCGCGTATGTAATTACATTCGAGGTATATGTCTACAAATCATGCTGAGGTAGCCGTGTCTGGTTTTGTGTCTTAAATTTCTAATTCTAGGGGATATAATGATGGAACCCAATAAGAAATGTTTGGAAAAACACCATCAATACATTTAAATGTATAAATTAAAATGATCTGGCTTCTTTGATCTTCTTGTTTATGACAAGTGTGTGTAGGAAATCCGACTCATATAAAAGGAGCTTACATTATCCTTAATCACACGTTCTCCTATGATCTACTAACCATATTGAACGCATATCCCATCAAATTAACTTGAAATTAAGAATACCACAGATGCAGCAAAGTTTGACTTACATCTATACAATGTACATGCTGGTACTGTTATGACCGCTTATTTCAAATTCGTGGTATTCTCATATTTAGTGTAGTACTACAAAGCATGAATTGAACGTATATAAACTGTGCGCCGGAGATTAATTGTTCAATTTAATATTCAATGAAGAACCTTTGACTCCTTGTCAAAGGACATGTTTTTTTATGTGGGATTGACTGCGTGCTAATTTATTTCTTATTCCTTCTTAATACATATCTGACAATATTATTTGAACATTTGTCTACGACTCATTGCTGATATTATATTGTTCCTACATTAAAGAATTATCCAGGACTTATATAATTATATTACTAGTCGATTTTGAAAAGGAGTTTGATACTCTAGAATGGAAATTTATTCAAAAACCAGTGGTTTGTTTTAATTTTGGCAACAAGTTTCAGATGGGTTTTACCTTTAAACTCAAATATATGTAGTTTTGACGCTAGGAATAGATTTAGTTCTATTTCATTCAACATTTAGAGTGGTGTTCGACAAGGGTGTTCTTTGTCTCCTTTTTATCATTTATTTTGGTCGTGAAACCGCTGACAATATGCATTAGTAAGAACAATCAGAACTCTGATATCAAAATTGAAGACACTGAGATAAAAAAAAAGAAAATGTACAGTTGGCTGATAAATTACACTTGTTTTCGAAAGATGTATTTTCATCGCAAATTTTGTTAAATTCCTTTAACGATTTTGAGAAGAATTTAGGGTTAAAAGTTATTTTTTTCGTTATGCGAAGCAACGTGGATCGAAAGAAATACAGAATATCAGAAATCTTTCCAGGATCGGTTAATTTGTCATTCTCAAATCAGATGCAATATCGAAGCATATTTTTGTCAATGTAACTATGAATCCAAAGATTATGCAATTAAATCGCGATATTAATTTTTATCGAAAGTTAAATCGGAAGTTATTCAATAAAGGCAACAGTAGTATACCGCTGTTCAAAACTCGTAAATCTATGGACAAAAAACAAAATCGGGGTAACACACTAAAACTGAGAGAAACGCATTAAATATAAGAGGAGAATAACGACACAACATTAAAATGTAACACACACAGAAACGGACTAAGCATTAGACAAAAGTACAAAAGTTTCTAAACGAGGGGGACTGAAATCCCTAAATTTAGAATTACAGCTGTTATATATCCTGTCGTATTATGTGGTTAAAAAGATTTCTGTCAGAACATGAGTCCGAATGAAAACTTGTTTCCAGAGCCCTATTTCCTCTTTTTGAAATACAGGAGTCTTTATGAGCAGATTGGAATTTGAGTTTTTAAATTTAAAGGCAGTGTTATCTAATTGGAAATGTTTAAGGGGAATTTCAATCCGTTAGATGCATTCGATGTGAGAAAAGAATTTATTTGGTTTAATCCGTCTATCAAGTTGACAGATAAACTCATCAGAGACACGTACCAGGATTGAAATTTGGTATTTGCACCAGACGCGCTTTTCGTCTACAAAAGACGACTTGAAACGGAAAAAACATTAAGAAGGCCAAAACAAAGTACGAATTTGAAGGGCATTGAGGACCAAAAATTCCGAAAAGTCTTATGGACGTCAAGTTGGTTACCTATTCCCTATTCCCTATTCGTTACCTATTCCCTATTCCCTATTCGTTACCTATTCCCTATTCCCTATTCGTTACCTATTCGTTACCTATTCCCTATTCCCTATTCGTTACCTATTCGTTAACTATTCCCTATTCCCTATTCGTTACCTATTCGTTACCTATTCCCTATTCCCTATTCGTTACCTATTCGTTACCTATTCCCTATTCCCTATTCGTTACCTATTCGTTACTTATTCGATTTTTAATATCCCCCTTTTTAATTCAGTCTCCCAAACAAAGTTTGGAGACTTATTGTTTTTGCTCAGTTCTTATTATTTTTATTATTCTTCTTCTTCCTCTTCTTCCTCTTCTTCTTCCGCCACTTTAAAAATGAACTTGTCCGCAGCATTTCTCCAAAACTACTTGTCAGATTTACTTAGGGTTTCATAAAATGTTAGACTAATATGTCTAGGTGAGCCATCAATCGTTCATTTGTGCATTGGGGTCTATTAAGGGGTATTTTTTTTTGGGGGGGGGGGCAGAAAGAAGGGAGGGGTTTACTATAGAACCCTATGGGATTTTATTTTCTAAAATTTTCAAATGAATATAACTTGAAAACTGTAAGTGATAGATACATGCAGTCTTCAGAAATGATTAAAGGACAATAAAACAAATCACATGAAATATAGGGGAGTCCCTGGGGGTCATCCCTACCCCCTTCAATTCGAGAATATATGCTTTTAACTTGTAAATGGTCCAGATCCCCACCCCTAAACCATATATATTCTTGAATAGGACGATAAAACAAATCAAATGAAATTAAATGGAAGTCCCCGAGTGTCATCCCCAACCCGTTCAATTTTAGAATGTGCTATTATCTTGTAAACGGTCCAGATCCCCACCCCTAAACCATATATATTCTTGTAGGGGTCAATAAAACTAATCAAATGAAATTAAATGGAAGTTCCTGGGGGTCACCCCGACCCCGTCCAATTTGAGAATGTACTATTATCTTGTAAATGGTCCAGATCCCCACCCCTAAACCATATATTTTCTTGTAGGGGACAATAAAAAAAATGAAATGAAATAAAAGGAAAGTCCCTAGGGGGTCACCCCACCCCCTCTTGTTTGAAAACTTATAAACGGTCAACATCCCCACCCCTAAACTTTATATATTCTTGTAAAGGACAAAAAAACTAATCAAATGAAATTAAATGGAAGTTCCTTGGGGTCACCCCACCCCGTTCAATTTGAGAATGTACTATTATCTTGTAAATGATCCAGATCCCCACCCCTAAACCATATATAGTCTTGTAGGGGACAATAAAACATATGAAATGAAATAAAAGGAAAGTCCCTAGGGGGTCAGCCCACCCCCTCTTGTTTGAAAACTTGTAAACGGTCAACATCCCCACCCCTAAACAATATATATTCTTGTAAGGAACAATAAAACTAATCAAATGAAATTAAATGGAAGTTCTTTGGGGTCACACCCACCCCTTTCAATTTGAGAATGTACTATTATCTTGTAAATGGTCCAGATCCCGACCCCTAAACCATATATGTTCTTGTAGGGGACAATAAAACAAATAAAATGAAATGTAGGTAAAGTCCCTGGGGGTCACCACCACCCCTCCTGTTTGAATACTTGTAAATGGTGGAGATCCCCACCAGTAAGCCATATATATTCTTGTATGGGACAAAAAATTAAATCAAATGAACATGGGACCATATGAATTGCGAGTTATGGGAGCTTTGTTTGGGAGACTTCGTAACAGCATCCTGTTACAATTACTTCTTGTTGTTTATACTCTTATATCTGGTAATAGTTCTAAATTTGTTGAGGTAAAAGGATCTTTTTTTGACCTATTTATATGTGTTTGTGCTCAACCGATCCTTTTACTTTATGTTCGATACTCATTTGTTCCTTATTTGATTTTTATACGTTCTACCTTTTAACTGCTTTATGTCCGTATGTTTGAAGATGGATCTTGGTTCGAAGGGAAGAAATCACCGTGTTAGCGCTTGCATAAAAAAAGATGTGGTATGATTGCCAATGAGACAACAACCCACAATAGACCAAAATGACACAGAAACTATCAACTATAGGTCAATGTACGGCCTTCAACAATGAGCATAGCCCAAACCGTGTAGTCACCTATAAAAGGTCCAGATATGACAATTTCAAACAATTCAAACAACAAAACTAACGGCCGTATTTCATATACAAAAAAATAAACGGAAAACAAATATGTAACACAAAAACAAACGATACCTACTTAATTTCAGGCTCTTGTCTAGGGACAGGCACATACTAACATAATGTGGTGGGGTTAACATGTTAGCAGGGTGTACATCGTTTCGGAGCATGCTATTACCTTGTTTAATTCGTTCCATCACTCGCTTATAATTCGCTTATAATACGTGTATCATACGTTACACCTTTTAAAACATGATTTTCAATTGTTTTGTTGTCTCTGGTGGTAGATTTGGGTTCTTAGAGGTGATATAACTCTATAAGCGCATATGTACCCGTTCCAGCGCTCGGATAATACCCTTTTACTTATTCGTTCCTTATTCGCTTTTAATGCGCGGGGTAATACGTTGCACCTTGAAATAAATTGTTTTTTAATTGTGTTCATGTCTCTGGTGGTAAAAATGTGTTCTTAGAGAAGAAATGACCCTATTAGAGCGCATTTACCCGTTCCAGCGCTCGGTTAATACCCTGTTACTTATTCGTTACCTATTCGTTACCTATTCACTTATAATACGTTTGTTGTACGTTGCATCTTTTATAAAAGGATTTTCAATTGTGTCCATGTCTCTGGTGGTAACAATGTGTTCTTAGAGATGAAATGACCCTATTAGCGCGCATGTATACGTTCCAGCGCTCGGTTAATACCCTGTTACCTATTCGTTACCTATTCGTTACCTATTCACTTATAATACGTTTGTTTTACGTTGGACTTTTTATAAAAGAATTTTCAATTGTGTTCATGTCTCTGGTGGTAACAATGTGTTCTTAGAAATGAAATGACCCTTTTAGCGCGCATGTAACCTTTCCAGCGCTCGGTTAATACCCTGTTACCTATTCGTTACCTATTCACTTATAATACATTTGTTGTACGTTGCACCTTTTAGAAAAGGATTTTCACTTGTGTTCATGTCTCTGGTGGTAACAATGTGTAATTAGAGATGAAATGACCCTATTAGCGTGCATGTACCCGTTCCAGCGCTCAGATAATACCCTGTTACTAATTCGTTCCTTATTCACTTTTAATGAGCGGGGTAAGTATATGTTGCACCTTGAAATAAATCGTTTTTCAATTGTGTTAATGTCTCTGGTGGTAACAATGTGTTCTTAGAGACGAAATTACCCTATTAGAGCGCATGTACCCGTTCCAGCGCTAGGTTAATACCCTGTTACCTATTCGTTACCTATTCGTTACTTATTCGCTTTAAATACGTTTGTTGTACGTTGCACCTTTTAGAAAAGGATTTTCACTTGTGTTCATGTCTCTGGTGGTAACAATGTGTAATTAGAGATGAAATGACCCTATTAGCGTGCATGTACCCGTTCCAGCGCTCGGTTCTTACCTATTCGTTACCTATTCGTTACCTATTCACTTATAATACGTTTGTTGTACGTTGCACTTTTTAGAAAAGGATTTTCAATTGTGTTAATGTCTCTGGTGGTGACAATGTGTTCTTAGAGATGAAATGACCCTATTAGCGCGCATGTAACCGTTCCAGCGCTTGGTTAATACCCGGTAATACCCTGTTACCTATTCGTTACCTATTCACTTATAATACATTTGTTGTACGTTGCACCTTTTAGAAAAGGATTTTCACTTGTGTTCATGTCTCTGGTGGTAACAATGTGTAATTAGAGATGAAATGACCCAATTAGCGTGCATGTACCCGTTCCAGCGCT
Source organism: Mytilus galloprovincialis (assembly GCF_965363235.1). Taxonomy (NCBI): domain Eukaryota; kingdom Metazoa; phylum Mollusca; class Bivalvia; order Mytilida; family Mytilidae; genus Mytilus; species Mytilus galloprovincialis. The sequence continues at coordinate 14,820,566 of NC_134845.1, read as the reverse complement.
CGGATAATACCCTGTTACCTTTTCGTTACCTATTCGTTACCTATTCACTTATAATACGTTTGTTGTACGTTGCACCTTTTAGAAAAGGATTTTCAATTGTGTCCATGTCTCTGGTGGTAACAATGTGTAATTAGACAGGAAATGACCCTATTAGCGTAGATGTACCCGTTCCAGCGCTCGGATAATACCCTGTTACCTATTTGTTACCTATTCGTTACCTATTCATTTATAATACGTTTGTTGTACGTTGCACCTTTTAGAAAAGAATTTTCAATTGTGTCCATGTCTCTGGTGGTAACAATGTGTTCTTAGAAATGAAATGACCCTATTAGCGCGCATGTACCTGTTCCAGGGCTCGGTTAATACCCTGTTACCTATTCGTTACCTATTCGTTACCTATTCACTTATAATACGTTTGTTGTACGTTGCACCTTTAAGACAAGGATTTTCAATTGTGTTCATGTCTCTGGTGGTAACAATGTGTTCTTAGAGATGAAATGACCCTATTAGCGCGCATGTACCCGTTCCAGCGCTCGGTTAATACCCTGTTACCTATTCGTTACCTATTCGTTTTCTATTCACTTATAATACATTTGTTGTACGTTGCACCTTTTAGAAAAGGATTTCCACTTGTGTTCATGTCTCTGGTGGTAACAATGTGTAATTAGAGATGAAATGACCCTGATAGCGTGCATGTACCCGTTCCAGCGCTCGGTTAATACCCTGTTACCTATTCGTTACCTATTTATTTTCTATTCACTTATAATACATTTGTTGTACGTTGCACCTTTTAGAAAAGGATTTTCAATTGTGTCCATGTCTCTGGTGGTAACAATGTGTAATTAGACATGAAATGACCCTATTAGCGTAGATGTACCCGTATCAGCGCTCGGATAATACCCTGTTACCTATTTGTTACCTATTCGTTACCTATTCATTAATAATACGTTTGTTGTACGTTGCACCTTTTAGAAAAGAATTTTCAATTGTGTCCATGTCTCTGGTGGTAACAATGTGTTCTTAGAAATGAAATGACCCTATTAGCGCGCATGTACCTGTTCCAGGGCTCGGTTAATACCCTGTTACCTATTCGTTACCTATTCGTTACCTATTCACTTATAATACGTTTGTTGTACGTTGCACCTTTTAGACAAGGATTTTCAATTGTGTTCATGTCTCTGGTGGTAACAATGTGTTCTTAGAGATGAAATGACCCTATTAGCGCGCATGTACCCGTTCCAGCGCTCGGTTAATACCCTGTTACCTATTCGTTACCTATTCGTTTTCTATTCACTTATAATACATTTGTTGTACGTTGCACCTTTTAGAAAAGGATTTCCACTTGTGTTCATGTCTCTGGTGGTAACAATGTGTAATTAGAGATGAAATGACCCTGATAGCGTGCATGTACCCGTTCCAGCGCTCGGATAATACCCTGTTACTTATTCGTTCCTTATTCGCTTTTAATGCGCGGGGTAAGTATACGTTGCACCTTGAAATAAATCGTTTTTTAATTGTGTTCATGTCTCTAGTGGTAACAATATGTTCTTAGAGAAGAAATGACCCTATTAGAGCGCATGTTCCCGTTCCAGCGCTCGGTTAATACCCTGTTACCTATTCGTGACCTATTCGTTACCTATTCACTTATAATACGTTTGTTGTACGTTGCACCTTTTATAAAAGGATTTTCAATTGTGTCCATGTCTCTGGTGGTAACAATGTGTTCTTAGAGATGAAATGACCCTATTAGCGCGCATGTACCCGTTCCAGCGCTCGGTTAATACCCTGTTACCTATTCGTTACCTATTCGTTACCTATGAACTTATAATACGTTTGTTGTACGTTGCACCTTTTAGAAAATGATTTTCAATTGTGTTCATGTCTCTGGTGGTAACAATGTGTTCTTAGAGATAAAATGACCCTATTAGCGCGCATGTACCCGTTCCAGCGCTCGGTTAATACCCTGTTACCTATTCGTTACCTATTCGTTACCTATTCACTTATAATACATTTGTTGTACGTTGCACCTTTTAGAAAAGGATTTCCACTTGTGTTCATGTCTCTGGTGGTAACAATGTGTAATTAGAGATGAAATGACCCTATTAGCGCGCATGTACCCGTTCCAGCGCTCGGATAATACCCTGTTACTTATTCGTTACTTATTCGCTTTTAATGCGCAGGGTATACGTTGCACCTTGAAATAAATCGTTTTTTAATTGTATTCATGTCTCTGCTGGTAACAATGTGTTCTTAGAGACGAAATGACCCTATTAGACTGCATGTACAAGTTCCAGCGCTCGGTTAATACCCTGTTACCTATTCGTTACCTATTCGTTTCTTATTCGCTTATAATACGTTTGTTGTACGTTGCACCTTTTAGAAAAGGATTTTCAATTGTGTTCATATCCCTGGTGGTAATAATGTGTTCTTATAGATGAAAAACCCCTATTAGCGCGTATGTACCCGTTCCAGCGCTCGGATAATACTCGGTTACTTATTCGTTCCTCATTTGCTTTTAATGCACAGGGTATTCGTTGCACCTTGAAATAAATCGTTTTTTATTGTATTCATGTCTCTGCTGGTAACAATGTGTTCTTAGAGACGAAATGACCCTATTAGAGTGCATGTACAAGTTCCAGCGCTCGGTTAATACCCTGTTACCTATTCGCTACCTATTCGTTACTTATTCGCTTATAATACGTTTGTTGTACGTCGCACCTTTTAGAAAAAGATTTTCATTCGTGTTCATGTCTCTGGTGGTAACAATGTGTTCTTAGAGATGAAATAACCCTTTTAGCGCGTATGTACCCGTTCCAGATCTCGGCTAATACCTTGTTACATATTTGTTACTTCTTATTTCAAGGTGCAACGCATAGCACGCGTATTTAAAGCGAATAAGGAACGAATAAGTAACAGGGTATTAGTCGAGCGCTGAAACGGGAACATATGTTCGATTAAGGTTATTTCACCTCTAAGAACCGACAGTTACCACCAGAGACACAAAAATATTTCTTTTTAAAGTGCAACGCATTACACACATGTTAAGAGCGAATAAGGAACGAATAAGTAACAGGGTATCATTGAGCGGTGAAATGGGTACATATGCGCTAATAGGGTTTTTTCAACTCAGATCAGAGAACACATAATTACCACCAGAGACGTGAAAGCAATCGATAATCGATTTATTTCAAGGTGCAACGTATACCACGCGTATTTAAAGCGAATAAGGAACGAATAAGTAACAGGGTATCAGTCGAGCGCTGAAACGGGTACATATGTTCTATTAGGGTTATTTCACCTCTAAAAACCGACAGTTACCACCAAAGACACAAACATATTTCTTTTTTTAAAGAGCAACACATAACACACGTTTTATTTTTTAATTTAAACATATTTATTTATAGTGGATTGGGAAACAAGTTTTGCAACTTATATTTACCCCTTTCCACTTTTCGGGTGCGAGTGCTGCCTCTAAGAACACATTGTTACCACCAGAGACATGAACACAATTAAAAATCCTTTTCTAAAAGGTGCAACGTACAACAAACGTATTATAAGTGAATAGGTAACGAATAGGTAACGAATAGGTCACAGGGTATTAACCGAGCGCTGGAACGGGTACATGCGCGCTAATAGGGTCATTTCATCTCTAAGAACACATTGTTACATCCAGAGACATGGACACAATTGAAAATCCTTTTATAAAAGGTGCAACGTACAACAAACGTATTATAAGTGAATAGGTAACAAATAGGTAACGAATAGGTAACAGGGTATTAACCGTGCGCTGGAACGGGTACATGCGCGCTAATAGGGTCATTTCATCTCTAAGAACACATTGTTACCACCAGAGACATGGACACAATTGAAAATCCTTTTCTAAAAGGTGCAACGTTCAAAAAACGTTTTATAAGTGAATAGGTAACGAATAGGTAACGAATAGGTAACAGGGTATTATCCGAGCGCTGGAACGGGTACATGCACGCTAATAGGGTCATTTCATCTCTAATTACACATTGTTACCACCAGAGACATGAACACAAGTGAAAATCCTTTTCTAAAAGGTGCAACGTACAACAAATGTATTATAATTGAATAGGTAACGAATTGGTAACAGGGTATTAAACGAGCGCTGGAACGGTTACATGCGCGCTAATAGGGTCATTTCATCTCTAAGAACACATTGTTACCACCAGAGACATGAACACAATTGAAAATCCTTTTCTAAAAAGTGCAACGTACAACAAACGTATTATAAGTGAATAGGTAACGAATAGGTAACGAATAGGTAACAGGGTATTAACCGAGCGCTGGAACGGGTACATGCGCGCTAATAGGGTCATTTCATCTCTAAGAACACATTGTTACCACCAGAGACATGGACACAATTGAAAATCCTTTTCTTAAAGGTGCAACGTACAACAAACGTATTATAAGTGAATAGGTAACGAATAGGTAACAGGGTATTATCCGAGCGCTGGAACGGGTACATGACGCTAATAAGGTCATTTCATCTCTAAGAACACATTGTTACCACCAGAGACATGGACACAATTGAAAATCCTTTTATAAAAGATGCAACGTACAACAAACGTATTATAAGTGAATAGGTAACGAATAGGTAACAGGGTATTAACCGAGCGCTGGAACGGGTACATGCGCTCTAATAGGGTCATTTCTTCTCTAAGAACACATTTTTACCACCAGAGACATGAACACAATTAAAAAACGATTTATTTCAAGGTGCAACGTATACTTACCCCGCGCATTAAAAGCGAATAAGGAACGAATAAGTAACAGGGTATTATCCGAGCGCTGGAACGGGTACATGCGCGCTAATAGGGTCATTTCATCTCTAAGAACACATTGTTACCACCAGAGACATGGACACAATTGAAAATCCTTTTCTAAAAGGTGCAACGTTCAAAAAACGTTTTATAAGTGAATAGGTAACGAATAGGTAACGAATAGGTAACAGGGTATTAACCGTGCGCTGGAACGGGTACATGCGCGCTAATAGGGTCATTTCATCTCTAAGAACACATTGTTACCACCAGAGACATGGACACAATTGAAAATCCTTTTCTAAAAGGTGCAACGTTCAAAAAACGTTTTATAAGTGAATAGGTAACGAATAGGTAACGAATAGGTAACAGGGTCTTATCCGAGCGCTGGAACGGGTACATGCACGCTAATAGGGTCATTTCATCTCTAATTACACATTGTTACCACCAGAGACATGAACACAAGTGAAAATCCTTTTCTAAAAGGTGCAACGTACAACAAATGTATTATAAGTGAATAGGTAACGAATTGGTAACAGGGTATTAAACGAGCGCTGGAACGGTTACATGCGCGCTAATAGGGTCATTTCATCTCTAAGCACACATTGTTACCACCAGAGACATGAACACAATTGAAAATCCTTTTCTAAAAAGTGCAACGTACAACAAACGTATTATAAGTGAATAGGTAACGAATAGGTAACGAATAGGTAACAGGGTATTAACCGAGCGCTGGAACGGGTACATGCGCGCTAATAGGGTCATTTCATCTCTAAGAACACATTGTTACCACCAGAGACATGGACACAATTGAAAATCCTTTTCTTAAAGGTGCAACGTACAACAAACGTATTATAAGTGAATAGGTAACGAATAGGTAACAGGGTATTATCCGAGCGCTGGAACGGGTACATGCACGCTAATAAGGTCATTTCATCTCTAAGAACACATTGTTACCACCAGAGACATGGACACAATTGAAAATCCTTTTATAAAAGATGCAACGTACAACAAACGTATTATAAGTGAATAGGTAACGAATAGGTAACAGGGTATTAACCGAGCGCTGGAACGGGTACATGCGCTCTAATAGGGTCATTTCTTCTCTAAGAACACATTGTTACCACCAGAGACATGAACACAATTAAAAAACGATTTATTTCAAGGTGCAACGTATACTTACCCCGCGCATTAAAAGCGAATAAGGAACGAATAAGTAACAGGGTATTATCCGAGCGCTGGAACGGGTACATATGCGCTTATAGAGTTATATCACCTCTAAGAACCCAAATCTACCACCAGAGACAACAAAACAATTGAAAATCATGTTTTAAAAGGTGCAACGTATGATACACGTATTATAAGCGAATTATAAGCGAGTGATGGAACGAATTAAACAAGGTAATAGCATGCTCCGAAACGATGTACACCCTGCTAACATGTTTAACCCCACCACATTATGTTAGTATGTGCATGTCCCTAGACAAGAGCCTGAAATTAAGTAGTTATCGTTTGTTTTTGTGTTACATATTTGTTTTCCGTTTATTTTTTTGTATATGAAATACGGCCGTTAGTTTTGTTGTTTGAAATTGTCATATCTGGGCCTTTTATAGGTGACTACACGGTTTGGGCTATGCTCACTGTTGAAGGCCGTACATTGACCTATAGTTGATAGTTTCTGTGTCATTTTGGTCTATTGTGGGTTGTTGTCTCATTGGCAATCATACCACATCTTTTTTTTTATGCAAGCGCTAACACGGTGATTTCATCCCTTCGAACCAAGATCCATCTTCAAACATACGGACATAAAGCAGTTAAAAGGTAGAACGTATAAAAATCAAATAAGGAACAAATGAGTATCGAACATAAAGTAAAAGGATCGGTTGAGCACAAACACATATAAATAGGTCAAAAAAGACCATTTTACCTCATCAAATTTAGAACTATTACCAGATATAAGAGTATAAACAACAAGAAGTAATTGTAACAGAATGCTGTTACGAAGTCTCCCAAACAAAGCTCCCAGAACTCGCAATTCATATGGTCCCATGTTCATTTGATTTAATTTTTTGTCCCATACAAGAATATATATGGCTTACTGGTGGGGATCTCCACCATTTACAAGTATTCAAACAGTAGGGGGTGATGGTGACCCCCAGGGACTTTACCTACATTTCATTTTATTTGTTTTATTGCCCCCTACAAGAACATATATGGTTTAGGGGTGGGGATCTGGACCATTTACAAGATAATAGTACATTCTCAAATTGAACGGGGTGGGGGTGACCCCAAGGAACTTCCATTTAATTTCATTTGATTAGTTTTATTGTCCCTTACAAGAATATATATTGTTTAGGGGTGGGGATGTTGACCGTTTACAAGTTTTCAAACAAGAGGGGGTGGGCTGACCCCCTAGGGACTTTCCTTTTATTTCATTTCATTTGTTTTATTGTCCCCTACAAGAATGTATATGGTTTAGGGGTGGGGATCTGGATCATTTACAAGATAATAGTACATTCTCAAATTGAACGGGGTGGGGTGACCCCCAGGAACTTCTATTTAATTTCATTTGATTATGTTTTGTCCTTTACAAGAATATATATAGTTTAGGGGTGGGGATGTTGACCGTTTATAAGTTTTCAAACAAGAGGGGGTGGGGTGACCCCCTAGGGACTTTCCTTTTATTTCCTTTTATTTGTTTTATTGTCCCCTACAAGAAAATATATGGTTTAGGGGTGGGGATCTGGACCGTTTACAAGATAATAGCACATTCTAAAATTGAACGGGTTGGGGATGACCCTCGGGAACTTCCATGTAATTTCATTTGATTTGTTTTATCGTCCTATTCAAGAATATATATGGTTTAGGGGTGGGGATCTGGACCGTTTACAAGTTTTCAAACAAGAGGGGGTGGGCTGACCCCCTAGGGACTTTCCTTTTATTTCATTTCATTTGTTTTATTGTCCCCTACAAGAATGTATATGGTTTAGGGGTGGGGATCTGGATCATTTACAAGATAATAGTACATTCTCAAATTGAACGGGGTGGGGTGACCCCCAGGAACTTCTATTTAATTTCATTTGATTATGTTTTGTCCTTTACAAGAATATATATAGTTTAGGGGTGGGGATGTTGACCGTTTATAAGTTTTCAAACAAGAGGGGGTGGGGTGACCCCCTAGGGACTTTCCTTTTATTTCCTTTTATTTGTTTTATTGTCCCCTACAAGAAAATATATGGTTTAGGGGTGGGGATCTGGACCGTTTACAAGATAATAGCACATTCTAAAATTGAACGGGTTGGGGATGACCCTCGGGAACTTCCATGTAATTTCATTTGATTTGTTTTATCGTCCTATTCAAGAATATATATGGTTTAGGGGTGGGGATCTGGACCGTTTACAAGATAATAGTACATTCTCAAATTGAACGGGGTGGGAATGACCCCCAGGAACTTTTATTTAATTTCATTTGATTAGTTTTATTGTCCCATACAAGAATATATATGGTTTAGGGGTGGGGATCTGGACCGTTTACAAGTTAAAAGCATATTCTCAAATTGAAGGGGGTAGGGATGACCCCCATGGACTCCCCTATATTTCATGTGATTTGTTTTATTGTCCTTTAATCATTTCTGAAGACTGCATGTATCTATCACTTACAGTTTTCAAGTTATATTCATTTGAAAATTTTAGAAAATAAAATCCCATAGGGTTCTATAGTAAACCCCTCCCTTCTTTCTGCCCCCCCCCAAAAAAAAATACCCCTTAATAGACCCCAATGCACAAATGAACGATTGATGGCTCACTTAGACATATTAGTCTAACATTTTATGAAACCCTAAGTAAATCTGACAAGTAGTTTTGGAGAAATGCTGCGGACAAGTTTATTTTTAAAGTGGCGGAAGAAGAAGAGGAAGAAGAGGAAGAAGAAGAATAAAAAAAATAATAAGAACTGAGCAAAAACAATAAGTCTCCAAACTTTGTTTGGGAGACTTAATTAAAAAGGGGGAAGGATATTAAAAATCGAATAAGTAACGAATAGGTAACGAATAGGGAATAGGGAATAGGTAACGAATAGGTAACGAATAGGGAATAGGGAATAGGTAACGAATAGGGAATAGGGAATAGGTAACGAATAGGTAACGAATAGGGAATAGGGAATAGGTAACGAATAGGTAACGAATAGGGAATAGGGAATAGGTAACGAATAGGGAATAGGGAATAGGTAACGAATAGGTAACGAATAGGGAATAGGGAATAGGTAACGAATAGGGAATAGGGAATAGGTAACGAATAGGGAATAGGGAATAGGTAACCAACTTGACGTCCATAAAAGTCTTGCCAAATACATCTAAGGTAATCTATTTCTGAGGAATAAAGGCCTTAGTTAATTTATAATTATGACTATATCAATGATACTTCCTATTAACACAGAAATGCTAACTACTAGGCAGGTGGTATAGACCCAGTTGTTGTAAAAGCATGACGCATATTTGTTACAGATCTTGGTAAATAGAAGGCATACGGTTCATCAATTATATTGTGGATCACAATGGAGAGTGTTTGTGTCATGACGCTATTACCCAAAAATATTACATTAATGTTAATTTTGTAGACATTCTATTCATTAAACTTGCTATACCACGCGACTGGAAATATTTGTTATTACAGCAACACATGTTCCCTAACAGCACCTCACTTGGATGCGTTTTTTAGCATGAGCATAAAAAAATGCCTAAAACTATTTATTCACTGGCTTTTAAAGGTACTATTGAAAGCAAACTACAAGCCTTCCAATATAAAATTTTACACAGAATAGTCTCTCATAATTATCTTCTTGAAAAATACAAACTTTTCAAAAACTAATGAATGTGCCAGTTATATAGAGATAGAAAATATAGAGCATAAAATATTTGAATGTATAGAAATAATACAATTCTTGAGAGAACTTACTAATTGGAAGAATTTTGTTTTTGGAATAAAAATATATTTGAATAAAGACAGTGTCATTTTTTATTGTGGCTGAACATTATTGCTGTTTACAGTTTAATATTATCTATAACATGTTTGATAATATTCAATACAATAACAAAAAACTGCAAAATTTCATTAAAATACCAAATCAGGGACAACAACCCAGCAACGAGTTGGCTGATTCGTCTGTAAATGACAGGGCAGATATATCTTAACCTGATTAAATTTTTTATTCCATTTTCTTATTTGCTCTAAATGCGTTAGTTTCAGAGATATAAGTCAAAATCTGCATTTTACCCCTTTGTTCTATTTTTTGGCATGTCAGTCATGTTAGTCAACTCAATACACGAATGATGATTGTAGCATAGTGTTTGGAGTTGTTCATCTTGTTTCAAAGGAGAAGATTTTTTTAAGAGGTAACAAAAATTTACGAAAAATAGTTAAAGATTGACTATAAATAGCAAAAACTCTTTCACGGGTCAATGCTCAATCTGGATTTTTCAATTGATTTTGTTCTTTGAAGATTCATATGCATTTTAAAACTTACCCTCTCAGGTTCAAAGTGTTTGCAATCAATATTGCGTCTGACCTAGTCTTTGGCATTATTACTGTTCCATTGATATTGCTGCACATGTCTTTGGCTTCATTATAAGAGACACCATTGTAACTGTCTAACAGCATTATATAACACAACAGGCCAATGTTTGTCCATACCAGGTCTGTGGGACAATCTTTAAAGGTAAATTGTTGATGTAATGTATACTAAGTTAAGTGATTTTACATCGATCGTACATTTACATAAATAATAAATTATGTAGCTCTGTCGTGTTTTACATAAAATGTTTAAATTCTGATCTGTTATACAATGAAGCGGTTGATCAAAATGTACATTTCTTAGTTCACACATTTGGTTATCAGATGGCATCGATCAACATAGACAATGAGTACCTATATATGGTATTAAATAATCATGATAATGAAAGCTATATTAGTGTTCAGCTACTAACATTTATGGTCGGCTTCAGAAGTGGGACATTTAAAGACGTATCGTATCCGTTTCTGATGCGTTGACGTATCTGAGAAAATATATAGTTTGTAACTCGGCACCAGAGTTGACAGATCTATGTTAGAATTTACCAAGAATATAGTTATCAGTGTGTTAACCTTGTGTAGAAATACCTTTACTTATGGGACACCCCCGTCCGGTAACAATACTAATCAAAAGTACCAGGCCTATAATTAAGTACAAGATGGACGAAAAATACCATAGGAACAGTCAAACTCATAAATCGAAAATAAACTGACCACGTCATGACTAAAAATGAAAAAGACAAACAGACAAAAAATATTACAACAGACGTGCGTTTCGTCTACATATGACTCATCAATGACGTTCAGATCAAATTAAAGTAGATAGAAAGCCACACAAGTATACAGTAGAAGAGCATTGAGGACTCAAATAAACCATTCGTTACCAGGTTAAGCAAACTACCAATTGTGTTCAGTTCTATGTTAGAGATCAATTGTCTACCCTACAAAAAGGGAATGGATAAATGTCAAGCTGCTTGATTTATATTAATCGCCACTCTGATTTCACACAGGAAGAACTTCCATTCGGGAAAATGTCTTAATATAAATTTGAGTGGTCAACTATTTTGATTAAAAAAAAATTGAAAAAAAAATGTGTACCTTGTTTCGTTCATTCTGAAATGAAATAGTAAAATTTTAAACATTACCCAGGTCTCTTTGACAAACTACTCCTCTTTTTCCAAGACATTTCCAATCAGACATATATCCATACGTTCCAATGGATACGCATAAATGTGGAATGTTAGGTTTTCCGTCTGAAATATAAGGAAAAAGTAAAATTACAAAGCTGCTGCACTTCAAGGACAATTTTAAAAAACGGACTTTCCAATGCATACGCATAAATGTGGAATGTTAGGTTTTCCGTCTGAAATATAAGGAAGAGGTAGAATTACAAAAATACTGAACTTCAAGGACAATTGTAAAAAAACGGAAAGTTACTTCAAATGAGAAGATTTAGGGCTGAAACACAAAAATCGAATATAAAACAACTGTCACATTTATGACTTCGTCGAGCATTTCCTTATATTAAAATGGTGGGTTGTCATGATATAGAGGACAACAAACAGACATTAAAGATGAAAATATCAATATTGAGGTGCAACAGTCAATATTGTGTTATAATCTTAATTACTACAAAAACAACAAAACTGTTTCAATAAAAAAAACTACACAAAATGACATACAGACAGTTATAACGATTATTTTAGGAATTTTCATGGTCGATTTAAAAATTTTAAATATGTATATGATGACATATAAACAGAATCAGTTTTCTAACTTTTTCAAATTGATTACATGTTCATTATTTTATTTTTAAGATACAATTATAAACGGATTTTTTTTTTAACAATTAAATCATCTTTATTGCACCAAATGCTGTTTACCAATTTATCTGGCTAACATCATTAGGCTAAGTATCCCTGTATATCAATTATTATATATCCAGGGAGAATATATAATAAAATATTGTATTAATCTAAGTATTTTACAATTAAACATAATACATTATATAAATAAACATCAATACTGTTACAAATAGATTCATTCATTTAAAAAAAAAAATTGTGTGTCTGTTTACAAATCGGGAAAAGTTACGGATCTACGCCGTACCGTTTTGTTATTATATTATGTGTGTTTACATTCTCACAGGTTACCTGTGTATTGGAGTTAGCTTAACTTATTTTTTTATATTACGATATTTAGGATTCATTTTTCCTAGCTTACATGCTTGATCATGTTTATTTATCGAAATAAACATATAGGTAAGTGAATAATTTTACAGGATTTTATGTATTTTCCTCATTGATCTATTTTAAAAAGAGTACAAAGTGATTAATATCACACTTACACAAAACCATAAGTCAACTTTTATAAAAAAAAATATATGTTTTCAACTTGTTCACTTACTTCTTTAATTAGTTATCAAAGGTACCAGAATTGCAATTTAGTACGCCAGACGCGTGTTTCGTCTACATATAAGACTCATCTGTGACGCTCATATCAAAATATATATAAAGCCAAACAAGAACAACGTTGAGAGCATTGAGGATCCAAATGTAAACAATTTTCAAATAGAAAATATGAGAAATTTCAATAAATTTAGTCGTACAGGAATTTAATCAATCATTGTAGAAATTTCTATGCAACTTGTCTATAAAGCACGCATGTGTCATTAATAATGGTTATATACCTGACATACGTTGATTGTCAAGTATTTACGCTTATTTTCTTTCATCTGCCGAAACTTACATGTCGACATTGTGTAATGTGATGCCTTTCTCTTCTTTACTATTTACTCGCTGGATATGTTCTTATTGCTAATTGAAATCTGTGAAAATTCTGTTATTGGTGTAAATTTGGCATAAATTAGCATTTAGCAACTGCGAGGACTGTTTGAAAGCTATATGTGCTGTGTGTCTCTTCATTATTGTTTCGCGCTTACTACCGATCTGACGAATCAATCTGTCGGACTAACTTTCACAGATAAATTCATTGGTGTGCTGTCACAAACATTGTACCATTTATGTGGTGGGGAAATGGTAATTTATTTTTAATTCAGACACATTGTTCATTTGCATGTCAGAAGTAATGATTCTGTTGTTGGGTTTGGTTTCTTTGTAGTATTGTTAATTTTATTGTAGTAAATACTAGGCTGATGTGTTCCAGACTGAATCAATGAACGTTTTGTAAGTTTGTTATTATCTATAACTTTCTTAACAGTATTGATTTTTTTGTTGTTGTTGATGTTTGTGCAGTGAAACCATAAGTGTTTTATCTAGTTTTATAAGAGGATACCTTTACAATTGGGGAAACTTGTAACCTCTCACTTTATTTAAGTAAGGGCTCATTAATAACTACATTTTGCTTTTGAAATGATTCTGTTAAAATCTAAAGGGCATTTTTATTTCATTTTCTTTAGCATTTTTTCAGTTTCGTAAGATTTACAATCAAAAAAACAATGTAAGTTTGCATAACACATATATTTCATGAGACTGTGCATTACAAAATATAGTAATCATTTACCTGACCATGATACCTCCATGGATGCGTTGTACTCAGAATTATCATTCCACATCCATACTGAACCCATGAGAAACCGAAGTCCTAGCCAGATATAATTATTTGAACTGAAACATCATTTTACTATATTTAGCATAATAAGTATGTAGCGAAAACTAAAATTCACTGGTAAAAAGTATTCATTTATTTCTTCCTTGTTTTTAGGAAAATAATGATTATGATGAAATACCTATTACAAACTGAGAAATACATTTGCCGTAGGACCTTTTTTTTTACTACAAAAAAATACAAGGTAAAATAACAATATTTTCGAACTCAGAGGAAAATTAGTAATGGAAAGTTTCTTTGCAAATGGCATAATCAAAAGCTCACATCAAACGAAGGAATAACCACTGTCATAATCCTGACTTAGTGCAGGAATGTTCTGATAAATAAAGGTATAAATTAGGCCTGGTTTTATAGCTTGATAAACTTCTCACTTCTATTGCAGTCACATAAAATTATACTTTATTGAAAATGATGTGTGAAAAAAACTAACAGACATATTAGGTAAAAATGTCAAAAATATTAGTACAGCAGTCAGCATCGTGTTATAATTTGAATCACTGTCAAACAAACAAATATGTCAACAAAGAAAAACATTAACACATGTAGATAATACACATTAGTAAAAAAGAAAAACAAGAGTACTAAAATTTACCGTTGCACTATAACAAAAAGAACCATATGTATAAGAACAGATACAAGTCAAGTTTATATTACGAAACATAAACTATAGTATGCTGTAGGGTGTGAGCCAAGGCTTCGTGTTGAAGATTGTACTTTGACCTATAATGGTTTACTTTCACAAATCGTTACTTGATTCGAGAGTTGTCTCATTGGCACTCATAAACCATCTTCTTATAGCTATAGACCGCATACTAGAAAGTAATACAAAGACAAATAAAGGAATACTATAACATTTATTAAGATAATAAACAATGTCAGTACCAATAATTCATACTTTTAGATCATTATCTGTTGTTTGTTAAATTCATACGAAATACACAGTTTGATAACTCTTGATAAACTTTTATTATAAAAAGGAACAGACGTTTTTTGACATACCCCTGGTTCAACAACTTTCCGCTCAGACACGTGTGACGTTTTACCGTACCTGAGTAGCAGCTGCAAGCTGGTAAATACCGAATGAGTTGGTAAAGGTTTATTTTATAAGCAGGTGAGTTTGGTATATTGCTACTAAGGTTGAGGATATTGATAATCGTCTCATTTGTCAAAGATTCTGGCATTGGGTGGCCACTTCAATTTCGAGTATACAATTGAGGAAGAGGGAGCCGTGTCTGTTATAACTTTAATTTCAAGTTCTTGATGATATATCAATGGAAACCAATCAAATAAGTTTTGACTGTTAATTAAAAGCACAGTATCAATATATTTGAACGTATAGTTAAATGATCTGACTTCTTTGATCGTCTTGTGTTTGATAAGTATCCAAAAGAATTCTGATCCATATGAAATAAGAAGTCGGCAGGTAGGGGTACACAGTTCGTTCCTATAGGAGTGCCGACAAGTCTTCTTCCAAATTCAGCATAGATGTTGTGATTAAGAACTTAATTAGCTTACTGACGTACTATGTATAGCCTATCTGATTAATTTTCAAAGCTACATCAAAGAGGTTTCTTAGACTGACATCCTATATACATCCTATATCCAGCAAGATCGAGTATATAGTTTTCTTGTACTTAACTGTACTCAACTGTACTTAAAAAGTCTGATTCAGTACTTAGCTTGCAATTGATAATAATGAATAAAATTGAAAAAGGAAATGGGTAATGTGTACATGTCAAAGCGACAAAAACCCGACCATAGAGCAGACAACAGCGAAATGGTATAGTCGGAAATGGTCTCAACAAATGCTTCATTAGTTCCGACCTGTCTCGACCAGTCCTGACTCAGTCTCACCCAGTCGCGACCTATATCGACCAGTCGAGACTAAGTATTGCACTGTCTCGACCAGTCTTGACCTTTAAATTTAGTTTCTTTTGGTCTGAATCAGCCCATCTAACTCATATATTGATCTTCCAACATGTCAAATTAATTTGTAGTTGAAAAAATAAAAAATAAATTATTAAACGTGTTGTTTTCCAACGATTTGCTCTTCAACGATTTTCGGTACTTATACATCTTCGGATTTCAAATGTTTGGCTTTGAGCGTTCCTGATGAAGGTAAATCCAGAAAAGCGCTTCGGACGCAATAAATTATTAAACGTGTTGTTTTATATTTTTACATCACTGGGTCGATACTTCTGATGGTGGACTATCAGTCCCCGAGGGTATCATCAGCTCAGTAGTCAGTGCTTCGGTACTGACATGATTAAACAAACTTTACTAAAATTGTCCGTTTATAAATTTTGAAATTATAATGAAACTAAGGTTTCAACTCCCTCAGGCAAAGTTGGCTTTAGATGAATTTGGCTATTTATTTTAGGTATTTTCAACATATAGCTCTTCAACGATTTTCGGTACTTATACATCTTCGGATTTCAAATGTTTGGCTTTGAGCGTCCCTGATGAAGGTAAATCCAGAAAAGTGCTTCGGACGCAATAAATTATTAAACGTGTTGTTTTATATTTTTGTTTGGTATATTGCTATAAAACTTAATTTATAGGTAAAAATAACCTCATAATGTTCCGTTCAGTCTAAATTAAGATAGTTAAGTTTAAACTAGGAATTTTATTACATTATATGGCTATCTCAAGTATATATTGCTCTTGAGCCCCAGTCCCAATAGACCACGATCGCACCACGCTCACCGCGATCTAAATTAAATTCAGATCTTGGTGAGGTCGCGGTATGAGCGGCATGAAAATGTAAATTTTCGTTGCTTTCACGATGCTACTACGTCCTCATTACGCTTCTACAACGATCCCGCTACGATTATAACACGTTCTCACCGTGCTTATTCTGCGACTTTACTAAGCTTATCAAGATCTTTCTACGCTCATCACGTTCTAACTACGACCATACCATGAGTTATCCGATAGCAACACGATCTTACCACGCTTCTACTGCGATTATAGCACGTTCTTACCACGATTACACTTCGTTCAAACCGCGATCTTACTACGATCTCAGCAATAACGTCAACATCGTGTTCCATATCAGTACAGTATTATTCCTTCCGTTCTATTTCTAATTAATACGTATATTTCTCGAAAAAAATACAATCAAGCCACCAAAATCTACTAGAACAGGTGGGCGTGGTGTCAGGGTTGACGTAGAGGCATATGGAGGTCTGATAGTAACGAATCTTGATCAAGTAGAGATGTCGGACCGACCAATCCGACCTAAATTATAACCTATTGCTGGTCAATAAAGCTGAAATGACGATATTTTAGTGAACGATAGCAGATATGAAACAGATGTGTCAATAGATATAGGAAGATGTGGTATGAGTGCCAATGAGACAACTCTCAATCCAAGTAGCAATTTTGAAAAGTAACAATTATAGGCCAAGATACGGCCTCAACACGGAGCCTTGGCTTACACTGAACAGGAAGATATCAAAGGCCCCAAAAATACTAGTGTAAAACCATTCAACCGGGAAAACCAACGGTCTAATCTATATGAAAACAAGACGCATGGTTGAGCCGTTAGAGAAAATGGACAAGAAGTCCCAATTACATACAGAGAAACAAAACCTGGAGAGAATTTTTATATTTTATGGGAAAATGACAATGAGAATAATGGTCGTAGTATGAACGTAGTCAGGTCGTGAGAAGAGCTTGATGAGGACGGCAAGGGCGTACTAGAATCGTACTATGGTCGTGAACAGCGTGGTATAGTCGTAGTGGAAGCGTAGTTTGGTAGCGGTGAGAACGTGATGATCGTAGTGAGGTCGTAATAACGTCGCAATGAGATCGTAGCGCAGTTTCTCCGAATAGAATCCGATTTCGTTACGCTCTCACTACGATGGTACAGCGACCTTTGCGATCTTACTAGGATCTTAGTGCGCTCTCAGTACACTTCTTCTACGACCTGATTCGGCCACGACCGCACCAAGATTGTTTTGAACATGTTCAAAGTTGGCAACGCTCATCACGATCCTTAAGACCTCACCACGACCGTGATACGACCTTACTGCGATCTACACGATCGTACTACGATCATCAAAATTTCCATTTTTTTCACAGATCGTAGTGCGATCGTGGCCTAGTGGGACTGGGGTATTACATAATGTAACGTTGTTTTGTAGTTTCGGTTATTAATATTGCAGAGTTTATCAATAAGGTCAAGAACAAAGTATTAAGACTCTGAGAAGTTTTAAATGTAAGCACCCACGTCCACTAATGGTTAACATGGATAAAAAGTATACATAAACATTGATAAAGGCTTCAATTTACAAAGCGTGAATATGCCGCGAGGAAATAATATCTGTTAAAATTTGTAAAAATTAAAAGCTACGTGGGATATCCGTCGATGAGACAGCAATATAGAGAAATAAATAGTCAAATGAATAAGAGAGCAACATATAGTCTTCAATAAAAGACAAAGTGTCTGATCAATATGCAGTACTAATACATGAAACAAAACAAAAACTAATTTAAACATTTTAGTTATGTCTCCGACTATAAATAAGCGAATTGAGATTTATTTCAAACAAAGAACAGGTGTATACTACACTCGTCAAAAAATATCTTTCAATCCTTACTACTTTTTACTTTTTGGCAAAAGTGCTGACTAAGGCAGAGGGAGTTGACGCAACATATGTGAAATTAAGATTTATGGGATGGTATATGCGACATTGTCGGTTTTTGGTCTATATTCCTTTTGCTTTTGGCTACAGAAACTTAGATCTTAGTCCGGGTAAAATTAGTTCAAATTGGTATATACATTTTCTGATAGATAAATAACATAAAATATATCATGGTCATATATATTCATTCTGATTGAGGTGTATACTTACTACGTTGAATTGATGAATTGTACCTCTTGTATTGTTGTGGGCATTACCAATGTTGCATTGAGGGTCTCGTTCATGCATATTGTTTGTCCTTTTTCATAACTAACATCCTCATCAGTGATTTTATAACATTTCAATCCATTTAAATTCCAGTCATCACCTGGACAGAGAAGGATACCTGAATATTTCAAATTGAAGATTAATGTAATATGAACTTTGCTGATAACATAACATTTGGATAGTAAAAGTTAGAATGGCTGTCAACAGTACGCTTGTAATGTAAAGTGTTCATTAAACGTGTAAGGAATTTGTTGACCCTATATGTACTAACCTCATACGTTTTAGCAGTCAAATGGCAGATAGTATCTTATAGTTCATATCTGTGCGTGTTGCATTATCGTTTGTTTTTTTGCAGCATTTTAGTGTTTCCGTTGTTTCAATGTTTTCTTCTTATTGTTGATGTATTTCCCTCGGTTTTAGTTTGTAACCCGGATTTGTTTTCTTTCAATTGTTGTATGACTTTCGAACAGCGGTATACTACTTTAGCCTTTATCTATGTATTAAAATATTAGTAAACAGCAGTAGTTCTAATAATTAATTTTGCAATAATATATGTCAATTATGGTATAATGTTTTTCAAAGCATATACTGTACAGCAAAGATAAATGTTTTTATTCTCAGTTGTATGTCAATTAACTGTATCAAGCAAATCTAGAACAGATCTATGATAGAAATCTCCAAAACTTTTCTAGCTAGAGCTTTCAAATACAGATACATATGTTAAAACCATAGAAACTTGACATTTCCTGTAAATCATTTTTTAAATAAACGGATTTGCTAGTACGACAATTCACAGTTTTGATGTATCTCAAACCAAATGTGTCCGTTCGCGCTACATTATGCAGTATCAGACCCGAGATTAAGCAAATTTATTGACTGTTTCTTCTTTTAGAACACAAAAAAGGTATTGTTAATAAGTTTCGGCTCCGAGTCAGAATTATGTTTCCTTACTTTGACCTATAATGGTTTAAATTTACATATTGTGTTTTGGATGGTGAGTTGTCTCAATGGCACTCATATTACAAAATAAAATGTAGATCATTTACTCCAAAAATCATTTACCCTTTACATTTCAGAATCACTTAACATTTAGAATAAATTGAAAGTTTAATAAATAGCCTTTACATATTCTATACAATTTAAACATCTTAACATAACTTTCATCTCAGTACTATATCCAATTTATAAGTTGATAGATGTTTAATTATAGGACTTCAGTCGCTGGTACTAGACTGGGATCTTGTAAACGGGATCCTATTCCATATATTTGCAAGTACAAAATAATATCCTACTTTATTAACTTAATTTTATTCAATGTTCAAATATGAATACTCAACCCATAAATTGGCGGAAGTTGCATTTTAAATATAATGAAGTTTTTCTTATAAAAGATTATAGTTCAAAAAACATTTTCTTTTTTTTCGATGCTAGCAATAAAATAATTTTTTTTTTAAATATTTAACACAAAAATGTATGAGGAAACTCTTGATTTTTTTTTTTTATTTATCAAATTGGGGATCAAATATTTTTCAAATGGTCGTTCTAAAACTGCTAGAAAGTTGTCCGAAATATTACCATTCCGTTTTACGTAATGAACATTTAAATGACATATAGTTTACAAGTATGAACAAATCTTATGTACAGGTAATTAAACAAGGTGTATAGATGTGAACAAATTTAATGTTAAACCAATGTACATTACATTAAACTAATTGTAAACATGTTTACTGTACATGGCGTTTGGTGTGAACATGGCCTTAGATAATAACAGGGCATATGCGCAAATATGTAATGTATAACCTGTGATCACACCTTATCAGAAAGCACGAACGTACGCCTAACGGATGAACATAAAAGTTGTCCGCTGACAAAATGTTTATCTGTTGGGGATCCGTTGATGTACTGATCAAATAACACGGACGCGTAACGAATGCATAACGGACACACACCGGATATGCAACGTACGAGAAACGGAAACGTACCGGAAAGATAGATGTCGAAGGTTCATCCAACAGTCGAGTACCGCATAAAACGGACACCTAACGGTAGTGTACCGGATAAAAAGAATGAATAAAGTATACGGAAAAGTTAAAGGTGATAATTATAACACATGTAAATCGCATAAATATTCAGAAGGTTTCTGTGTAACTGGTTTTGGTTTTTTTTATTTAAAATGCCACCAAAAGGTAGTGTCTGGCCTAAATAAGAGCTGCTTGATAGTGAAGACGTGCCCTTACCTTAAGATCAATTATGAATAATATGAATTCATGACACTCTAGAAATCTGACATACCAATAATTGGCATTTCTGTCGGGAAATTTTCAATTGGCATTTATCCGTTACAGATCCGTTCATTGGTGAATTTGTCTACCAGACCTCCAACGGATTCATAACGTACAAGTAACGGATACAACACGGAAACGAAAAAGACGAGTGCCGTACAAAACGGACGCCTACCGGACGTTCAACAGACACTTCATCCGTTGGACGTCCGTTCAAAGATTTGAAAATGCTTAAAAAAATTCACAGGACAGAACGGACGTGAAAGGATACAACGTACGCTAAACGGACATGAAACGGATATGGATAGACGTCTAACGGATAAGAACGAACGTCTAACGGACATGAACGGATTGAAAAAAGTTATCCGTTTGGCATCCGTTCGAGCTATCAGTTAATGTGTGACCGAGGCTTTACATCTTTAAGTAAAAATTAAATGCATAAGTTGACTTATCTGGGTGCCTAAGTTAGAATTGGTAACTTATGATGAAAATGATAATATTTCACAATAATGTATGTCTTCAAAATAATAGAATACATTGTAGAAATGTATTCATCGCTAGATATTTCGAACTTAACATGGAAGCTAGAGAATCAGTTGAATGTAACAAATGAATTTTAAATTGACGAAGTGCTATAGTTCTTAATTTCAGATGGTGTTGCATACTATTTACAGAACTAAATAAACCAGCAATTTAATATTTTGAAAAGTTGTATTATTTGATCGTGATATTATAAAAACCTTACGACTCCAGGCTGATAATTCTTTTTTTATTCTTTTCATTTTTCGTATTTTTATAGTCATACATAACCCATATTTCCAACGATAACAATTATTTTCTACGTTATTTATAATTAAATACAGAATTAAATTTGTTGTTCAACTCATTAACATTTCTGTTTTATATAAAAATAACTTTGCAAGCTATGTTTTGTAGTTCATCTATTGTTAATATTGATCAGTTCAGACACACTGTTTTTTTTTTAAATTTATTCCCTGAAATACCAACGTTCAATTTAGTTTGTAATGTATGTACTATACGAAACACAAAATAAAGATAACATTTTCTACATCTTTAAATACAAAACAGTCAGTTTGAAACTTGTATTTAATGCACAATTTGAATATTCTCAGACGTAAAACATATAAGCGCATACTATACCTTTCACCAGCCCGGGTCCAAAAATACTCCACAGCAAAAATTGATGCAACATGTTCAATAGACTGTTGCTATTCTACAGTCAATTTAGCTGTGCATTTGTACATAAAGCTACGTTAAGGCGGAATAAGCTTGCCAATCCTGATAAATCATTATTGATAACAATATACCTTTTTGTCAAATAGCCAGTTGGTGAGTTTTGTTAAAGACACGTGATCGGTAATCATTCTTACCTCTTTGTTAAATTAAATGATTGCAACTGGAGGAAACAGTGAATATCAATTTTACAACCTGTGTTTTATCCTGCCTGGGATTACAATTAGTGGGTGAAACCGAGGCGAAAAAAAAAAAAAATATAGACTGAAATACAAAGCGCTATGGTAAAACGGCAAAACGGAAAGATAACAAAAAGACAATCAAGTCCACAGATCCCAACAAAGAAAACTAGAGACTGAGAAACCCGAGCTCCTTAAAAAAACTTGGGGGGGGGGGGGGGGGGATTCCTTTACCAAATGTTAGGGCACATTTTGTCACAATTGAAGTAAAGGTAATGATTTTGATAATTAGAACTTGTATATATGAAGTGCCCCCCCCCCTCCCCCCCCCGAATATAATAATAGGACACTAAAACTCTAAAATATGGTATCAACTTGGAGACACATACGATATCGTTGCTGTTGTTTGCAAAGTTTTTACACACAAATCAAAAAATCTACAATGGCCTCAATGAAATCATCGTTTTTGTCTCCAACATTAGTTCCCAAACGACGTCTGTCGCCATATCGTCAATGAAATTGTTCTTTTCAAACAATTGTATGTAATATGTGACCCTCATTTTGAACTTTAACATTAAAACCGAGTTATGATGCAGACTTGATTGCACCTTTATGTCGTATCTTTCAAGTTAAAATGTAAGATATTTTCTTATTCGTAAAAGAGTTAGAAACAGAAAACTGTAAACTCAGTTAGCTTTCTATTTGGTTTGGCCACATTCATCATACATGTTCAAATCCGGTAATGTGTGCCGCTATAAGTTTTTTCATGCCTAATGTACCATAAATATTAAGCTTGTCATTTTGTAATGTAATGTAATGATTTGCGACAATTGTTTTATAAGGAGGTAAATCATAGCAATTTAGAATTTTATTTATGTAAAACATGTATAAACCTATTTTAAAATTATAATCATTTCAGTCATTAAATTACGATTATTTAATACGATCATAGGATCATTTTAAAGGGGAAAAAGTAATACTGGATACAAAAGTTTTTTTTTTAAATTTATTTTCTAAGTTAAGAGAAAGACTTGCTCGGAGTGTAACATAAGATTGGTCTCTTAAGTCTGATTGTCTGTTGAGCAAAACAATTCTGACATTTGTTAAGGTGATGTTTGATCTTGACATGATTTGGTGTAACTTATGTTTGAACTGTAAGTAAAAAGTAATTTTAAAGTGAAAATTAATGAAAAATTTAGACAGTTGTTCCATACTCATGTTTATAAGGACCATAATTACAGTCGGTCACGTGATCCACGGCTTCGTCGTATACGTATTTTCAAAAGTACTGTAAAATATTTAAATGAGATGACCTCACAACATTTCTTATACACCGACCAGGGGGTTCTTATTATAATATCGTGCACATATGCATACTACTGACCATTGTCAAACACTAATACAGCTTAAACAATATTATTTACAAATAAACAAGGAAACATTTTAACGTTTTATTCTTCATCTACTATGAAAAACATTATTTCGTACTTTTTTTAGAACCTTTTAAACAACTCAACAATTGGATAGTCTTAGATGCATGATTTTTTATATCAGTTATTATTGGCTTTGAACTTAAAGTCAGTAACTGTGAGCACTTTCAGATTTGTGCTTAGTGGTTGTTTGTTAACGGGATGTATACGTACCACTCTGTGTTTTATTAGATGTATTTCTTTATTTTTATTCATCAGATGAGTTATGTTTTTTCAACTGATTTGTATAATTTGTTCTTATGTTGTACTCTTACATCACCGTCCCATGTTATGGGAAGGGTTAGTGCCTTAAAAATCGTTAAACCCTGCAACATACTCTGTATGTGCATGTCCCAAGTCTAGAGCCTGCAATTGATTTTTTTGTGCATCAAAGGTGCTAAAAGGAGGAAAAAGTGGACTATCTTTATGCTTCTGAAACTCACAAGTCATTTTCACCATCGTTTAGAATATTATTTTTTTTTGGTATTTTTTTTATTTATTTTGCGATGCGGTCAAGTTTTGAACGACAAAATATACATTTGCTGATTGTGAACTTATTAGACTTTACAGTGATTGGTCAAGTATTATCTGATTATTTTTTTATGAAGGGGACACAATCTGTTACAGAGTCTTATGTTGAAAATGTAATATATTTTCATACAAATACAAAATAAAGGATTGTCCGTGTTTGCAGATTCCAAATGTAAAATGTTTGCCTTACATTTATAAAATGTATCTTTAAAATTTTACTGAGTTCGCATTTTTGCATTTAACTTAGAGGAGGAAGCTTGATAACCGAGAACTTTTTTTTTCGTGGTGATTTTAGAGACTTCATAGTGACAATTAAATCCATTTTGCAGCATATCCAGCTGTGTCCCTCTATTTCACCAAGACATTTAGAATTTGATTCAACTGAAAATCAGTGTTCCTGATGTTAATCTTCATTACGTTTCAGTATGCTTCAAATATAATAAATTTATGAAATGCTATAACAATTTCGTGTAAAAGGACCTCCTAAACTTTCTCTGTAGCCTTTTAAGATGGCGGATTTAATCAGATTGGTATATACGAGCTTCGTCGATGTTTCCCAGTTGTTATCAGTAAAATGTTATATGTACAGTCATTTATGTATGATCTTTTTTTACAGGCTTTTAAATGCTATGTACTTCCTATAAGAGTATGGCTGTTCATCTTTTCCATACATATCTGAATAGAGTATATATGTTTAATGACCAATATGAAATTTGGGAATAAAAATGGGAGATAAAACCAAATTTAACTTATATGAGATTTATGTTTTTTCATATTATCTTGAATGTCTAAATATAGATGTGAACCGTGTGGATATAATCATTAAAGAATAGAAAGGACAAAACTCGGAATTATTATATTTATGAAATTTGTCGCTTAATTGTCAAAACGGACAGTTGTTTTACTAGCGATGGGTTAAGCTGGAGTAGATACTTGATAAGAAGTAGTGGATTTTGAAAAGATAATCACCTTGCGACTATGCATACTAAAGTAACACAAGTTTTACAATACTTGCAATTATTGTTACTTGTCAGAACTGAAAATGTTATCAATTTTAGGGTAGGTATATGAAAAATCAAATCAAATCAAATATATTTCATTGTCAATTAAAGACGCCCATTACAGGCAGAATAATCACAAGTTAAATTTGATACAATTGATTACAAAACGATTACAATTATTTGAATACAATTAAATCAATGATTACAATGAAGAGAAAAGTATATTTATAAAACAATGTATCATGTTTCAACTTTGACAAATACAGTGATCTTAAAAAATATAGAAATCTGAATTTAAATATTCTGTTTTTTCCCTTGGTGCTTTTATGATTTATCATTATACAATAAGAAGCTAAAATTACAAATATCTAAATTATGCCTCTGTCTTTTTGACAGTAAAATATATAAATTTACTTACTTTCTAATAGTTGTTTTCGAGCAATATTTAAATTATAAATTAAATTGCTCACTTGATTAAAAATGTGACTATCTTCATTGGACATTAGCCAAATAAATTGTGATTGATAATCTAAATTGTGAAAGTTTTTGTAACTTTTGACGGTATATGATTATTAAACTGTTATCTAAATGACATAATACTACGAGGTCTTTCTTTGAATGAATTATATAATTACTATTTAACTAGTAGAGTTGGACCCTATTTATTTACATATCAAATCATACCACTGTCTCGTCTTGTGTAAGTATATTGATTATAGTTTTCCTATTTCTATCAAAATTTTACATGGTTTTGTTATTATGAGAGAATACACAACGGTTCAGAGATTAAAATTTTGTTTTTAATCGAACTAATAGATAATATTG
This sequence comes from Mytilus galloprovincialis, assembly GCF_965363235.1. NCBI lineage: Eukaryota > Metazoa > Mollusca > Bivalvia > Mytilida > Mytilidae > Mytilus > Mytilus galloprovincialis. Next base: position 14,794,133 of record NC_134845.1, on the reverse strand, counting down.
TTACCTACAAGTACATGTAGGGTGATATTGGTTTATTTCAAAATAAAGACTTTGAATTAATAAGAAGACACTACAGGGTTCATAACATTGTGTTTTAATTACTTTTACCTATCTTATGTTGTTGCACTTATGTATCTGTATTCCCTTTTCCATATAAAATAACCTAGAAATGAAATAAAATATCAACGTTAACAACATAAAGGGGCATCCAAAATCATATGTCAAATATAAATTGACAATGCCTTGCCTCTAATAAAACAACAGTATGCAAAACACTACATATAAACTAATGATTGAGTTACACGAACATTTCAAAACGTCACATGTATACATTATTACTTGTATGTTAAATTTTGCTATGAGGATGGTTCGAATTGAAATATTATATAAAACAAAAAGCGGCTATTAATAGGATAGAAATTAAGTAGTCCGTCTTATATAGTTAAATGTAAGCTATTTTTAAAACTAAATAAAACGTTTTCAAACAAGCTTGGACAAAATACTTAATAAATATTTTGTTCGCTCGTTTTTTTTCTTGCAAAGAAGCGTAAGGAATCAGATGTTCTCAAGTTTGCAAAATATGCTTTCGAAATATCGAGAACAGAAAAATAGTACTTTGAAACGCTTAATATGCAAATGAATCAGAAAAAAAATCTAAATTAAAATTAGTGGTAAATTACCAAAAGCTGTCAAAATCAACAGAATATTGTTCTGACATGAAACTGGATTTGACATATTAAAATGCGTTATATACAACATGGCTAGAAACTGGGATGTGCATGTTTTTGAATTAATCGATTGAACCTTTTATAGAATGTGTTCAATTTAATGACCTTAAAAATTATTATCACTATGATTATATTCGATCTTTTAAAATTAAGATGGTTATTAGTTCTTACAGTTGTTGACTTAAAGCTGAAAACGTCATCTATGTTGTTTATACAAAGCTATAATTACATGTAAAATATATATAATTTGAATGGAATTACCATTTAAATCGTAATTGTAATACATGCATGTTATAAAACGCAATATAGATTTTCCCGTCTGTTTGTAAGAAATATTATATTTCCTGTCTTTAGAACAAATAATAAATGCAAACGTATATTTATATATCTAATTTCTTTGCCGTCAGGCTATAACCGTTTGTAAATATATGTTGTATATCCTTAACCAAACACATTTTGTTTTATCTTACATGTTTTGGTTTGAATTGTTTGCCTTTTTCATTCCGTGCTTTTGTCTTGTTTGTGTGTTCACTGTATCAGCAATCAAAATTGTAATGGATTGTTGACGATTGTATTGAAAGTGTTACGAAAAATTGTCAAATAATAACTAGTATTCTGCGTACTGCTTTGTCCAACATGTGAAACAGAAAATGTATGTTTTAGTTATTGACCATCATGTGCTATTCATAAGTTTATTGTTAGTGATTTTGATTTTGCCATTTGATTATGGAATTTCCGTTATGAATTGTCCACGGAGTTCAGTATTATTGTAATTTTCTTCTTTTTTTTTTTTACATGTATTTGGAATTGTCATTTGATCCGGTTTAATAGACGTTCCAAATTATTTGTAATACATCATATAGCATATGATACCGTCATATACTTATAATTCGTATACAAATAACACCAAGCTGTATAAAAGCAACTAAACATTAAAGTACTATCAATCACGCTTAACTTATTTATATTTTTTGTCATGTGTTTTGTGCAAACGATCATGCTTTTACAAATCGCAAATATTTTTCACTTGAAAAGAAAAGAACTGTACAATATATATCGTTTAGAATTATTATCCTATGATACAAGTGTACAATTGAATTAGAAATTTGATAAATTGTTCATGCTAATGATAGCTCTATGATATGTTTTGTTTTTAAAGTTTAACTTCTAGGTTTCGGATGTGAACACATTGTATTTGTTTTCTTAGAAAATCTCTGAATATTAGAATTAAGAGCAGTGGTTTCCTTCCTATTGTTGCGCTAAGTTCTACTAAAGTTGATCCAGAAGAGCAAACGAACGAAATTTATCAAGTATTGTTTTCATTTGTACATGTATCTTACTTTGTTTCATTTAAAAATGGCGAACGTAGATACAAGTATCTTGTCTTGGGGATCGATCAATTCTACTTTGTAACGAATCACTCTGATTCAAACAAAATATTTCTGTAACTGAAATTATCAAGATGCTTGAGTTACGTTTGGAGGGCGTGTTTTATAATAGACTTGTTTTTTTATTATTATTATGCTGACTTCATAAAGGAACTTTTTAAGGAAGAAAGATAAGAAGTAAGCAATATCCTTAAACTGTACGTTCCGCTATAAAGATGATGTTGTCTCACTAAATATTACGAAATTGAGTAACTAGGTTGAACGAATCTCTCCCATCTATCTAGAGATAAAGGATACTACAGATACAGTTAAGTCTACCTAATATATTGACTTTCATCTAGAATTGACAATTAGGGTCGGTTGAAAACAAACCCTTACGACAACATAGTTATCAAAGGTACCAGGATTCTAATTTAGTACCCCAGACGGGCGTTTCGTCTACATAAGACTCATCAGTGACGCTCATATCAAAATATTTATAAAGCCAAACAAGTACAAAGTTGAAGAGCATTGAGGATCCATAATTTCAAAAAGTTGTGCTATTCCTGGGATAAGAACATCCTTAGTTTTTTGAAAAACTCAATGTTTTGTAGCAGGAAATTAAAAAAACAATTTCAGCTTCCCTACTGTGAACTTTCTATTTCTATGTAGCAACATTCCAGCAGCGCCTGCATACGGAGTACATATGGCCAAATTGCTATAAATCAGGTTTAATCCACCATTTTGTAATTTGCAAATGCCTGTACCAAGTCAGGAATATGACAGTTCTTGTCCATTCGTTTTTGATGCGTTTTGTTATTTGATTTTGCCATGTGATTATGGACTTTCCGAATTGATTTTCCTCTAAATTCAGTATTTTTGTGATTGTACTTTTTGATACGATATTCCCGGGCTTGTATATCCTATCATGATTTCTTTCATAGAGGATTGCTGCTCATACGGAAGCTATCAAACAAAGAGTTCTAAATGGTAAAGCTGAAATTATCCCTTCGTAAATAAAGAGTTGGTTCACCGCTATGGAATAACCGTTTCACAGACGATATCTGATATGTTCCTTGTGTCGTTACTACTATATCCTTCCCTTTTCACGAATGTGACCTATCGAATTTGACTATTTACCGGATTTGTAATAATATGAACAACACGAAGGGTGCCACATGTGAAGCAGGATCTGCTTACCCTTTCGGAGCACTGAGATCTTCCCCAGTTTTTGGTGGGGTTCGTGTTGCTAAGTCTTTAGTTTTATATGTTGTGTCTTCTGTACTATTATTTGTTTGCTTGTCTTTTTATTTTTAGCCATGGCGTTGCCAGTTTATTTTCAATCTATGAGTTTGACTGTCTCTCTCGTATCCTGCATCCTTTTTTTTACAATCATCTATAAATGAATCGGTTGGTTGATTAATTGTTGTTTTCTTATATAGTAAGTTTTCAAATATTGAATGTGGAGCTTAATTAGTTAACTCCGGCGATGGATTTTTCAATGAATAAAGATTGTCTTATATACAAAAATGACGATACAGTTCTACTGGATATTTGCAAAATATTCGGTAGCAAGATATCTTATTAATTTTGAAGATATTAGGACAGAAAAACGGACTTCATGTTGTTTCTTAAGTAAACTTAAAAAATCATCCCTTCGTAAATTTTACGAACGCCATTACGAGTTGGTTCACCACTATGGAATAACCGTTTCACAGATGATATCGGAGATGTTCCTTATGTCGTTACTATAATAAATAAAGGCAACAGTAGTATACCGATGTTAAAAACTCATAAATTGATAGAAAAAAACAAAATCCGGGTCATAAACCAAAACCGAGGGAAACGCATTAAATACATGAAAATGTCGACACAACATTAAAATGTAAAACACACAGAAACGAACTAAGCATTAGACAAAATTCGATGAGAATAACAAATATAACATCAAAACTAAATACATGAATTTGGGATAGAAAAGTACCGTATCACGACTTATAATAATGTGAATTCACACTCAAATATAAGAGGAAACAAACAACACAAAGAAACACAACGTTAAAATGTAACACACACACACACGAACTATATTATAACAATGACCATATTCCTGACTTGGTACAGGACATTTAAAAAAAACAATGGTTGGTTGAACCTGGTTTTGTGGCATGCCAAACCTCCATCTTTTATGGCCATGTTAAATATAACATTAAAATGACAACACAACATTACAGGACTACTATACAAATAAATAGAACACAATTGACAAAGAAACACACGAACAATTATTATAGCTAACAAAAGGCAACAGGTTTAAAATTTAATACGCCAGAAGTGCGTTTTGTCCACCCAATACTTACTAGTGACGCCCAGATACAAAAGTTTGAAAGCCAAAACAAGTAGAACGTTGAACAGCATCGAGGACCAAAAGTTCAAAAAAATTGTACCAAAAACGGCCAGGTTTTTCAGTTGGGTACCAGAACATCCCTATTATTTAGAATAATTTATACTTTTGCAAACAGTAAAGGAGAAGGTCCGGTAAGACCCCTTTTTGGCCCCAAAAAATTGTTTAAATGTAAACTTTTAGTTATTTATTGGACAGTTGAATGCTTCTGCTACATAAATATGGGCTGTTTTTGACCATACAATGCACATATATCGGGTTGTAGCACCATTAAGTCTTGCTAAATTACTGAAATCTTCAAAATCTAGCATTTTAGATAAATTTTAGACGGTTTCCGTCTAAAACGAAAGTGGCCGCATTCATGTTCATCCTTAATATTGAAATGTAAGTTGTATTTTATGATAATGCATAACATATATAAAGGTTGGGGATAAACCCGGATGTGGCCACTTTCATTTTTTACAAAAACCATCTGTAAAGTGACAATTTTCAGCATATTTGGTAGATTTTTCATATTTGAGCTTGAATCGGATCGTTTTTAATGACTAAATCAGTTAAAATCTTTCACATTAACTAATTGAATTAAGTGAAAGTCGGAGTATAATAACTCGATATCAAGCGATATTATTAGTATAACATATTTTATATATTAATATGTATAGAACACGGTGATTAAATATACATAACTGGAACCTAGTCTACGTCCGGTCGGAATAAGAACGTTATCAGTAGAGTAGAGGTTGGTTATAGCCCCTCCCAACTCAAATCTATAAATAGTATTTCTAAGGGAGAACCCCAATAAAGCAGATGTCTATATGTGGGGTTTATAATGATTGAACCCCAACTATAATAAGATATGCCGTCAATTTCTAAAAATACCCTATGACAAATGACAGATGTCTATATTGATCTTTATTTTTGGGGTTATACTACTTTTAAACTTTTGAATAAATTACAGAAGTCGTTGATTCCTGAGCCACTTGTTAGGGGTTATAATTTTCATCGGTTATTTTCTAGTACTATAAGATATGACGTCAATTTCTAAAAATACCCCATGAGAAATGACAGATGTCTTTATTGATTTTTATTTGGGGGTTATAATACTTTTATACTTTTGAATAAATTAGAGACGTCGTTGATGCCTGAGCCACCTGTTGGGGGTTATAATTTTTATCGGTTATTTTCTATTGAGTAAGGGTATAAAAGCCAAGCAGTCAAGGTAAAAGACCGCGTATACACAATCTGTGAGTTCAGATATACCGATAGAAAGCAGTCGTTACAAGAAATATAACTTATGTACACGCGTTCAAATAAGCAACTCCTCATCCTGAATTAATGGTAAAAATAATCTCAAAATATTTAAAGAAAAATATTTTTGTATTATTCACTATTGAACACCTGATTACAATAAAAAAACAAATCTCATTAATATCACATCGTTCTTGTCTTTATTGACCTAACTTTGAACCCATGAGGGCATTCGTTATTTTTATATTTTTTGACCGCCCGTATCCATACCCTTAGTCATATTTTATATTGGTATTGCAAAGTGTTGTGAAATAATGGTTTTGTAAGCACAGCTGTCCTTTTTTGATCATCTGCTTTTTGAATAGAACACGATTAAACAGATCTTTCATTGTACCTAATCGTTAAGCATACATTGCGCCATTTTCTTTTATATAAAACAGAATAAAGTATATTGGTAAAAGTAATAAACTAACTGAAAATAGGTGTTGATGGTAAGGAAAAGGGGACATTTGTTTTAATATATTTTTCATTTAAGACCCGTTTTTATGTTGTTATTGAAATTTTCAACCAAGAGTTATGGTAAACATCAATATATTTAAAATATTTGAGTTTACATAGCAAATAAAATTGTTGTTTTTGGGAAGGTACATTGGAATCTATATCAACTTAAGTCTATTTATTATTAGGTATAGAATATAATTTTTTAAATTTTACTTTAAACAAATTCATTTTAAATGACATTTTTATTAGATAGGGGAAAAAGGTTTATTGATAAAAAAAAATGTTCCAATAGTTTTCTTTTTTTTCTGAATTATTATCTTTAAAAAGTATTTTAGTGAGCTTTATGGCAGGTTTGTTTTTCAAAGAAGAAAACAAATATCAAATAATCAAAACGTTTTTGGAATAGATTTCAAACAAACAAATGAAAATCATAAAGTAAATGAAAATCAAATAAAGTAAATGAAAATCTTAAGTGAAGATTGAAAAATTATTTGAAAATCAAATAATAAAAAATGAAAATGAAAAAGAAAATCAAATAATTAGTCAATGGAAATCGAATAAGTGAAAATGGGAAAAAAAGGAAATTGTATTTCCAAATGATTTTTTCAAGAGAAAAAAAGAATAAGAAAAAGAAATTTCAAGAATTATTTTTTGAGAAATAAAATAGTTTTGACTAAAGATTATTTTTTTCTAATTTGAATAATGAAGTAATGAAAACGTGAATAAATATAAAAAATGGAAAAATGAGAATAAAACAGTTTGAACTGAAAGTAATTGAAAAAGAAAATTCAAAATCGAATAAGTAAATTAAAAGCGAATGTCAATGGAAATCGAATATTAAGTAAATGAAAATAGAAAAAAAAATAAAAATATCAAAATAAATTTTTCAAGAGAAAAAAAATATTAAGAAAGAAAAATTTGAAGACATGTTTCTTTTTAGAAATAGTTTTGACTACAGATATTTTTTCTAATTTGATTAACGAAGAAGTAATGAAAACGTGAATAGATATTAAAATGAAAAGAGAAAAAGAAAACAGTTTGAAAAAAAAAATTAAGTAGACTAGGACTATATTTCAATTTTGAACATTGACACAAGTTTTAAAAAAACAGTACTATTTTAATCGCAAGAATCATTATGTCAGATACATTAATTTGCTATCCGTTTGTCGTGTAATTCTTCTAAAGTGTTTCTTTTAAGCTGTCTATTAAACACACTATAATCTTGTTACCCTAAAGTTCAATGGGGGAAGGCGTTACGATAATAAAGTTTTATGTTCACCATTGTTAAATTATTCACGATGTATCAACAACGAGTGAGACACAAAACACCCTTGAGTTATTCTCAATGGGTGATTTTGAAAAAGCCAGTGTATTTCTATTCACAGATTGTAACCATAACAGTGTAATTGAAGTTTTTATTACATTAACATTAGTAGAAGTTTCAATACATGACTCTTCAATGATAAACTAAACTAACCAAAAGTTTTAAAAAATAATACTTGTGTGACATTGTCATTGAAGAAAACAATTTGTTAATCATTTAAATACCTTTAGTAGACCTCAAACTCCACCCCTAACATTAATACTATAATAACGGATATTTGAAAGTGAATACTGTAATAATGTTTCTTTAGATTAGTACACGTACTCATATTTTGTTTGATTCTTGTATGTTTAATATTTTATGAAAAAACGAATCTAAAATTGAGGAAATTTACCTCCGCTATACGTAGCTGAAACAATGGTAAACACCCCCTTGCTCAGTACATATGTTTTTTTTAACATATTGGATCTCATTTCTTTTCTCAGATGGAAGGGTGTCCGATTCTAACAGACATCATAAACTGTTTTACGTCCACTGATCAATTGTTGACTTTTGTTCGAGCATATGGTTTGGAGGACGATCCGTATGTTCAACTCCGCTTAACTCATTTGAGACAAACCAATTCAATGGATTTCAAATGCACGACATGTGGAGAATGGTTAAGTAACCAAGAAAACTATAAGTTTCACATGTTATACCACGAGACAATTCAAGATTTTGACTTAAGTTTATTTGATGACACTACTCCTGACAAAAATCATATAGAACCGACTATCAGCTCTAATAAAAGGACGACATCCATTCCCGATTCATGTGATGTTTACACACCACCTCCAGCTTAAAAATCAAGTTTCCCATCCGACCAGTATGGTGCTGGTGACGACAACCCTAAAACACACACATTTCACAAGAAAAGAGAACGCACCTACGCCAACAATGGGGCTACAGACATTACGTATGAAGTTAAATTCTCTAATCAGTTGCAGAATAAAAAACTGACGGACATAGTCGACGATTTACACAACGTATTCGACGATGTTCTCGATCAAGTGCGTGTAGGATCTCAAGACAACAGTCTTGCACGACTTATCATCGAACATAATGGTTTAACGGACCCAATCGTCGTCCCTTTACAAGAACTTCATACAATGGATGCCTCCACGGTGATTGATGAAATAAGCAAAGTCCTGCAAAGCAACGAAAAGCTACCTGTAGACGATAGTTTTTCTGTTACGGTAGGGCGAATAGATATTCCATCCGGTGGTGGTCGAGTGTATATTACAAAATTGACGGGTGACGATAACAGTTTAAAACGCAAACGTTCTATAATCAGTAGGCCTAGTGACACAATGTGCATGCCTATGGCAATTTCGGTTTGCTTCCTGAAAGCTTGTCGCGTTATACCCCCTAGGGAATGGAAAACACTGACGTCAGACGACACAGAGTGTATGACAGATAAAGTTCTGAAACACAGAACCACCCCGAAATGGTTCTACAATCATGTACTTGATAAGGGGAGAAAGGAATGTATTAATTTTGCGAAAAGTCTCTGTGCATTAGCCAATGTCAGTACGGAGAAACAATGTAACATTAATGACATAGAACGCTTTGAAAAGGTGGTGGACTTGCAAATTTTAGTCATTTCATCAAAACTAGGAAACAAATTCATTCGTGTTGGTGAAGGAGAAACGGACAGAAAAAAGGTGTTTCTCTACCTTATTTAAGAGAACGGTTGTGGACACTTTGCAGCCATAGTGATTATATCGGGCTTCTTTTCTTCTTTTCTTGTAGCTACTTCTGTACAGACTGTCTTAAACCGTACAGTGCCAAAGATCAACATTCTTGCCAAACGCATTGTATCGTATGCTGCACTTCGGATTGTGTTCTGACAGGGAACAGTTTGTCTTGTCGGGCGTGTAATAGAACGTGTAGATCCATCGCTTGTTTTCAAAGGCACATAGAGGGAAGAAAACAAAGAAAGGAGTTTCTTACACGGACTGTGGTAAAAAATACGAGTGTAAAACTTGTAGAAAAGTGCTAGTCCGAGAGGAACGACCATCCGAACTTCACCAATGCGGAGAATGGAAATGTGTATGTTGCCGAGATTATCAACCCGAAGAACATTTATGCTACCAGAGGGCAATCAATACCGAGAGAACCGACAGACAAATGATATTCTTCGATTGTGAAACGACCCAAGACACACTCCTACAATGTGAAAACGGGAATCTACCATCCACTTCGAGATGCCAAAATTGTAAAGACAAAGAGGAAGCGTGCAATCAGTGTACACTTTGTCAAAACTGCGGCAAATCTTGGTGTGGTTCAAAAGAACACAAAGTGAATTTCATCTGTATGCAAACAGCATGTGACCACTGTAAAGACAAACAGATATCTGATGAACCAAAATGTAACTTTTGCGGTGTTCGCTGCTCGATGTGTGATAAAAAGGACAAAAAAGAATTTAAAAAAGAACCATGTTTCAAAACATGTGGTTTTAGGGAAAGAATATTTCGCGGTGAACTCGCCACTGATGCATTCTGTAGAAGGGTTTTCTCAGAGCAGTACACAAACGCAGTCGTGTTGTCCCACAATGGATCTGGTTACGATAATTATTTTCTGATTGACTGGTTGATAAAGAATTCTATTCGCCCAGACGTTATCTTCAATGGATCCAAAATCATGTACATGGCGATAAATCGGGGTTTAAACATCCGAGTTTTAGATTCGTTGAACTTTTTACCTATGAAGTTATCGAAAATTCCGAAAGCGTTTGGACTAAAGGAATTGAAAAAAGGCTACTTTCCTCATTTTTTCAATACAATGGAAAACCAAAATTACATTGGCCCATACCCTGACAGTACATATTACGGTTGCGACTACATGAGTAAAGATGATAGGAGTGATTTTTTGTCGTGGTACAAAACGAAAACAAACGAAGTAGTTGACTTTGCAAAAGAAATAAAAGAATACTGTTGCAGTGACACGACGATCTTAAGGGAAGGAGTCTTAAGATTTCGTGATTTGATGTTGGAGGTAACTGGTACGGGGAAAACGAAAAACACACACGGGCAAGGGGTTGATGTTTTAGATTATGTGACCATTGCAAGTGTGTGCATGGGTGTTTACAAGACTTATTTTTTAAAAGAACAATATGACTTGGAAGTATTGAGGCATGACACTGACGATATCGACCAGATACCCATGACATTTACAGAAAAAGGATTCGACGTTTTAGATCATGACACTTGGAAGTCTTCCGAAACATTTCTCTCCGAAAATCCACAAAGTAAATTTGGTCAGCGAAAATTTGTCAAAAGTCCGCTGGCCCACGTACCATCAGAGGGATACACCAAAAGATACAATGATAGCAAAAGCTCGATAGTATGGTTGGAATGGATGATGAAAGAAGAAAAGATGTCTATTCAACATGCCTTGAATCGAGGGGAATTCAAAATTCCTGGAACAAAGTTTCATGTCGATGGGTACTGTCAAGAAACCAACGAAGTCTTTGAATTTTTAGGGGTAAGTTTTTCCTTTGTTACGGAGAGGTAGGCCGCCCGCCCGCCCGCCCGCCCGCCCGCCCGCCCGCCCGCCGCCGCCGCCACGTGCATATTATTGATACGCGTTTTAACGGATAACTTAGATAGATATATACGTAGATTTCACATCTTTATACCCATGGACAAACAAATATTGTCGCTATCCATTGCATCACCTAGAGATCATTACTATAGAAGAGTTGGATACATATTTTGGTTTGTGCAAAGTGAAAATTTTACCACCTAGACACTTGTATCACGCTGTTCTACCTTACCGATGTCACGGAAAGCTCACTTTCCCACTATGTAGAACATGTGCTGATACAAAACATCAAGGTAAATGCACGCATAATGAACAGGAACGAAGTATTACAGGTACTTATGCTACACCTGAAGTAATGGTAGCGAAAGAAAAAGGGTACCGAGTGTTAAAACTGTACGAAGTGTGGCATTTTCCGGATGATACACAGTACGATAAACAAACTAATTCCGGAGGATTGTTCACAAACTACGTACAGCTGTTTCTTAAAATAAAACAGGAAGCCAGTGGTTTCCCCCTAAACTGTCGGACAGAGGAAGAAAAACGAGACTACATTCGATTGTATAAAGAAAATGAAGGCATAGACTTAGATTACGACAACATCAAAATCCAGGTTTACGTAGTCTTGCCAAACTGTGTCTCAACAGTTTCTGGGGGAAATTTGGACAACGACTGTTCCTGAAAAAGCACTCTTTTTCCACGAATCAGAGGCCGACAAATTCTTTCAGATCATATCAGACCCCACTAAAGTAGTCGAAAATTTTCACATTGTATCAAACGATACAATAAAACTAGAATGGACACAAAACTCCAATTTTCCCCCTGTGGATGCGAAGACCAACATCTTCATCGCTATTTTCACAACGATGTGGGCTAGATTAAAACTGTATAAAGTTTTAGACATGTTGGATGATAGAGTTCTTTACACAGACACTGATAGCTGCATCTACGTAAGCCAGAAGGGAAAACCTGAACCGTCGTTAGGGAATTATTTGGGGGAACTGACGTCCGAAATACCATTAGACGAGGGGCATATTGTAGAATTTGTGTCCGGTGGACCGAAAAACTATGCTTATCGGACACTCAAGACTGAAACGTGTAAAGTCAAAGGTTTCACGCTTAATTTTACGAATTCTAACATTGTTAACTTCAATTCTGTCAAGGAGATGATCACATTGGACAGGGACATGTCCAAAACGTTAACTAATCCAACTAAAATAAGTCGACTACCTCACCAGAGAAAAATATTCAGCAGAAAAGAAAACAAGAAGTATAAATTCGCGTATGACAAACGTGTTATTTACAGGTCGTGTTGTTCATCGTCGGATCACTGTTTTTATGACCTATCGTAATCTTTTTACAGTCCGTCTGGTTTGTGGGTACCCTCCGAGACATTTCACTGGTTACCGCTAAACTTGTGGACATTAGAGCAAGCATTACAACGACACCAGTCCATTTAATCACGTCCAAATGCATTGAATATTTTTCATACATTGAGGAAAGATTTGATGCCAAACTTAACTGAGACGGCATTTTATGTCCCATAGAAAACCTAATTGGTTGCTCATCATTTCGTTCTACAGACTCAAAAGATATTGCTCGTGAATTCATGTTGTACTCTGACCCAACAGGAGACAAAATGGATTACTCTTTAACTGTTAACGTTTTTATACCATGATTTCATAAAGGTTCAGCGAACGGGTTACAGTTTGAACACCTGAGCATCCCTTCTTGGTTTTGATGGTTCTCTGATAAAATACAAGGGGTCGTGGTTTCCAGTTCAGGAACACTCTCTCTGACGTCAGGAAATGTGCCTTTCAACGCTTCCCACTTATCATATGTCAGAGAAATACCCTTCTTTGTTGAAACTATCTTATTGGAATCAGGGATCTTCCATCGTTGTCTGACATCAACGGTTGGATACGTTTTGTTAACAGAGACGTACACACCTTTACCAAGATGAAAAGTCATTTCAGGAACCCCTGTAACGTCATCAATCATCTGACCTATAGCCGCATCTATTTCGTTCACATACATTTCTAAAAGCTGCCACTGGTTCAAACGCAATGCTATTCCCTTTTTTGTAGGAACATATGTGTCTGCTGAATTCTTTTCGTATTTGCGGATGTGAATAAGCACTTTGCATCCCATTCATTGACGACGACAAAGATATCACCTCCTATAGGTATCATAACTCGGTCTTTTGATACCTTTTGATTCAATCGTTGACTCTTTTAAAAGCTGTACTAAACTGGACTTGCCTTCATCTACCAGTGCTGTACAAAAACATTCGAATGCCATTGGTCCCCTTCTCTGAAGTGTAGAAATAAGTTGTCTAGTTTTCGAATAAATATTTGAATTCTGTAAAATTTCTTCTCTCAACTCATCTGTTAGTATTCCATTCTGATATAAATGATCAACCACAACATCTGTTGGTGTTTCTTTCACCAATTTCACGTATTTTTTCTGAAGGGACTCTATGTGTTCTTTCTGCATGTTGACAGTCGAATTGTTTTTCTTATTCTGATACTCTGAACAATTTTTAAACGTGTATTTATAGTGATTTGGTAGAACAGGTGCTGTAGTTGAAACCTACGGATTGGGGGTTTTAATATCAGGAGATCGTGAATTTTTATACACCCTTTCTCTGTGATCACGGGATAAAATTGGGGAGCATATCTTCTCCATTGTGTGAATACGTCGCCTGAAACGATGGGCATCAATGGCGTATGTCATCCAATGACCCTTTCTTGCCTCTCGAGAGGCAAACGACCAGACTACCATGGGGTGTATTTCTTTAATTCTTCCCTCTGGTAAAAAGCGAACCTACGAAGAATCAAATCAAAACAATAACAAAGACTTTTTCTAAAACAATAACAAAAGTTCGAGTGAAAAAAATAGTTGTTTAACGCTACTCACCGTCTTAATTTCCTTTGAAAGTACGTTTGACATTTCAAAACCTAGATTAAAAAACTCACGACGGACTAATTTCTATATAGTAAATATATGTATGTTTAAATCTACTTATAAAATAAGGGGAAAACACAGATGAATAAATTAAAAAGCAATAAGTACAAGCATCTCATTCAATATTCATAACCCCCACATTATGTTTACAATAATCGATAACATTTAGATTATAAACCCCAACAGGTGTGCAGGTGAAGTCTCACATCTATTCATAAAAGTTATAACCCCACATATAGACATCTGTTTTATTGGGGTTCTCCCTTAGAAATACTATTTTTAGATTTGAGTTGGGAGTGGGTATATCCAACCTCTACTCTACTGTTATCTCCAAAAGGTGGCACAGTCTCCTCACGTTTTAAAAAGAACCTTTACAAGAACTCTTTGAGAGATGTAGCAAAGTTATGACTATTTTATATTTTTCTTATAGTATTTGTTATGATATATTTTATAACAATTGCATTATGAATTTATGTACTTGTATTTTCAAATTTGCAAAAGTATCACCTCCTCCAAAACATCTTGATATAATATAGTCTTTGTTTAAATTTCAATATTGTATGTTTGTAATGATTGTCATGTTTGTCTTGGTAACAATCCAATATGTAGATTTTACACCAATAAAATGATTTGATTTGATTTGATTATGATGTATTAATCATAATGAAACTTTTAATGCTATCATGTCTGTTTATATGATACAATATATATATTATTATATATGCAATAAGGACTCAACCAATTTTGTTCATGAAAATAGTTTATGAAATAATTACCACCTGTGAATCAATGATTGATTGATCGATTGTTGGTTGCTTAACGTTCAGTGGCAAATATTTCATGCATGTTCAGGACGAGAACAAGTTAACAATAAATACAATAGGTAGGTCTTGTAATTGAGGCCATCCGGGATGATGGTCGGGGAAATTTGGACCGCCACTGGAAAATGAGGGTATATTGGATAGGGAAAGAAATGTTGCCTTGCAACATACCACCTACGGATCCCTCAAAGAGCAGGTACTCTCTTTACACGAGGCATTGGATTTAACGTGCACATTCTGACCGGACGTGACTGCAAACTTGTACATCCCGCACTGCCAAACAGACGCCCCACTTTGGCAAGCGTTTTACTGCCGGTCGGACGAAGACCTAGTGACAATGTTTCTATTCCCTAGTCACATAGGTGGGGTCGGGGGGGGGGGGTCAATGAAACACGACATGTGATATTTATCAATTATAATTGGAGTGACAGTTCAATTTGAAAAATGGTGTTCTCCTTAGTGTTGCAGATAACGAGTTCAGATATACCGCCAACATCATTTTAATTACCATTGATTGATTGTTTGATTGGCAAGACAGAATGCTGTATTATTGATTAAGATTTTTATCATGATATATACTGTATAAACAGTCCTACATCTAGTACTAATTCCATTTCTAAGGTGGTTTTTTCGAAGTACATTCGACTTGTAGATAGGTGATTATCTAACAAAAGAATCATTCCAAACCTGTATAGTAGCGTTAACTATTGTTCAGTAAAAAAAAATGAATTCTTATTAAGAGGATGTTGATTTATAATTAACAGATTGGATTATCGTGTATTAGATCTAAGACTAGACATGCTAAATTTCTGGCCTATTTTAGTGTATATTATACAATCATTGACATTTGATTGAGGTTGATACATACAGGTTATTAGAAAAATGATAATGCTTAGATTATCAAGTTACTGTAAAACTAATATGTAAAATTGAAGTTCCTTTTCTATGTCTTTTATTCTTTTAAATGCATAATGTGCATACATAATCTATCGAAGTTGTCCCATCAGCACATATAAAAAAGAAGATGTGGTATGATTGCCAATGACACAGAAATTAACAACTATAAGTCACCGTACGGCCTTCAACAATGTGCAAAGCTCATACCGCATGTATATTTTTTTCTTTCTTTGGATGGTTATCAGAAAAACATAAAACCTCTATTAATATAACGTTTATGTTCATACTTTACTGTTTTAACATGTTACTATCTACATGCCATAACAGATTTATAGCTTTACTTTGCCATTTCAAAACTGAGAAAAGATATGAATTGTAAGCTGTAACATGTAGATTTTGTTTTCACTCTCAACGGATTAGATTCAAGACTATACCATTGAAAAGTCAAGTTTTTCAAAATACTTGACAAATCACAATACTTTTAAATTACATCACTTCGCTCCTTTGATGAAACTGTTGCATATAAATTTTTATCAACACTAAAATGTAATTAATTCTGAAGATATAAGTGCGGGAAATACTAGACGGTGCATCATTTAACTGAATTGACTTGCGTAGGCGTAAAGACAATAAAGCTGTCATTTCACTTATCAAGCATTTAACCACTTAACCATTCACCATGCTTGCATGATGTTGAACACATGCGTCTAATCGATCAGCCCCTTAACACATACCGCTGCTATAAAAGAATAGAGCTACTTTCAGCAATCATTTTTTTAATCATTTTAACTAAATATTTATTTCTTCCGAATTATTATTAAAAATGCACTTGGTCTTTGTTATAGATTGAATTTCTGTTATCAATATGTTTTTGACGGAAGCTACTAAAGTCCAATTCAACATTTTGATTGCAACGATGCACGTATTAATTAATAAACGTCTTTTAATATATTATATGGAATGTGATATGACTATTGTTTCTCCCTTTTCTACATGTATATTTTCCTCGAATACTACATCAACTCGTTTTAGAGCATTGTAAATGGTATATTTTCTTATCTAATTTTCTACGATGAATGTTTATTATTTTGAGAACTAATGTTATTTTGAGGGTGGCAAACAAATTCTATTCCGTATATCGTCAGGATATCGGACTTCCCATGGCCGGGACTAAGTTTGCACCACTTATTGGGAACCTGCTTCTGTATTGTTATGAGTTACAATATGAGTTACAATATATGACGAAAATAAGCAAGACCCATCGAAACAACATCTGATTCAAAAATTTAATAACACTTTTAGATGTTTAGATGATATATTGGCTCTCAATAACGACGACTTCAGTATGCATGTACTAACACGATTTATCCTGCCCAACTGACTAAATACAGATGGTCCTAACAATGAACACTACCCTTTCCTGGATCATGATATCTATATCTTTAACGGGAAGCTAAATACCAAAATTTACGATAAAAGAGATGGTTTTTCATTTCCTATTGTTAATTATCCATTGTTAGATGGTGACGTACGTTTGTCTTATGGTGTTTGTTTATCTCAACTTGTTCGATTCGCTCGTGTAACGTATTTGATTTCTCTGTATTACTGAAAAGTTATTACACCAGGGTTTTTCGATATCACAAACTAGTCTACATTAGTATGCTGATCGGAGCTGGAACCGCTTGCGATTTTGGAGCCTCTGGCCTTTGTTAGTCTTGTATATTTTTTATTTTACTTCATTTATATTTTTGGGAGTTTAGTGAGACGTCCATTTTCACTGAACTAGTACACAATTGTATTAAGGGCCAGTCGAGGACCACCTCCGGGTGTGGGATTTTTCTCGCTGCGTTGATGAACCATTGGTGGCCTTCGGCTGTTCTCTGGTCGAGTTGTTGTCTCTTTGAAATATTCCCAAATTGTCATTCTCAATTTTATCATAATATTTAAATAGTTATTCGTTTATTTATGATTAAATTGAGATTTAAAAAAAAATAGTGTGCCAATCCTTACCTCGTCAGTTTTTGTCTTAATATGATATTTAATCCAGAGAATATGGTAATGATGATAGATATGTGATTATTTAAATTATGTTTAATTACAAACTTCATATTCTTGAGGTAATTTGCATGTGTAATTGTTGAAAAATCCTACATTGATAAAAGCTGTCGTGCATTGTTTTAAAGTATTTTGTTGAAACACTATATATAAATCAAACACTGCTTATCATATTTTTCGAAATCAATCCATTATATTATGCATTTCTGTTTTTTTTTTAAATCGTGAACAACAGAAGTTATTATTTTTAAATATCTGATAAACAACTTCTCTTATATACATACAATAATGTTCCCTACAGTAGGTATATACTAAACCCTTTTCCTTTAATATTTCCGTGCGTCCTGTCAGATACTGCCAAATTGATATCAATTCAGATAGTGAAATACGCTGCATGTAACCTTGTATTGTCAGATCATAACAAAAAGAAGTGTTACAGTTTGTTAATTTTATTTGCTTTGTTTATCTGTACTAAAATGTTTGCATTTTATCCCGCCAGGGTTTCATGTTTTGCAATAAAGATTATTTATTTGATAAATTTCCATTTTTTAACTTACCTGTGTCTGTCGAAACTTAGATGTAATAGTCGAAACAATCTATGATTAAAGGGAGATAACACTTTCTACTCGTCTATATTACAAATATTCGTAATAAAGGTAAAATTACTTGTTAAAGTAATATTACCCATCCAAATAATATTACACGAATAAATAATCGCCTGGACTGATTACATAACCCTAAAAAAATCCAACACAATCCAACACAAAAAATAGACACACCCGAATTAGTCAAGGTCTCAACGCAAAGTGAACTCACATTTGAAATTGTAAAGAATGACAAAAAAATGACGTCACATTTGAATTTGTAAAACAGAACATCAAAAATGAAAAATGACGTCACATTTGAATGAACAAAACTATCTGTCAAAAATAAGATAGAATTAGGATTCATTTAATATCATATTTGTACTAAATACTGATATTAAATTTAATAACAATGAAAATTGCATTACTGAATAGGAATTAGACAATGATAGTGCGGTGACAGAAGTGTAAAAAGTCGTCTAGATCGCGAGT
Organism: Mytilus galloprovincialis; assembly: GCF_965363235.1. Taxonomy (NCBI): domain Eukaryota; kingdom Metazoa; phylum Mollusca; class Bivalvia; order Mytilida; family Mytilidae; genus Mytilus; species Mytilus galloprovincialis. The sequence goes on along the minus strand of NC_134845.1, from coordinate 14,775,163 downwards.
TTAATCTCCCCAAATAACACACGGCTAAAAACGGTCTTATCTTAAAGACAAATAGGTCTTCTTTAGTTTTTGCCCTGTCGTCAAAATTTCGTACGGTCACTTTTTTCTAAAAAGTCGTTTTAATGACTGGTAGTATATTGGAGAGTTTCAACCCCCCTTTTTCAAAATGAAAAAATGTGTATGTTTGCTTACATTTAATTGAAATAGTTTTTCCTGAAGCTATTAATATATATCAAAATATTCTATTCGGTATTTTATTTTCTTCTAATCTATAAAATTTGCAAAGTTTAGACTATTTAAAATTGAGGTAATTTTAATTGCAAATTCAAACTCAAACTTTAGTTTCTTCTTCATAGTAGTAATAAAAATTATCCCATAATATTTTAAGCATATAGTATTTAATAAAACTTGTCAGTGATAAAAATTTCGGAACCAAAATATGAAAAAAAACTTAAGAAATCAACGGAAAAGAATCGAGTAAAAATCTTCATTTTCAACACGGAACTCAATCACTTGCCTTCCGTCACATTTTGTGTATTAGTCAATAATTTGCTCTCAAATGATATATGAAATTACTACCTTTTTCGCTATTATATACACATATTTTCAATTAAAGTGCACTGATATATGCACGTACTTTGTATGTATATGTTTATATTCTATGTTTTTTCGTTATAAAACATCAAATACTTTGTCAGAAAAGTCTTATTGTAAAATCAAAATAATTGACGGATAGTTTCAGTAAATATTCCGTGATATGTCAAGTCCTTTGCAAATTGCTCCATTAAGTCCAAAGAAAAGACAAAAGTTGTTAAATTTTATGCAGTGCATAATATGCCACAAAAAACCCTTGATTGAAATTTTGAGTCAATTTACTAGTTTAAGGAAGTCGATTTTTGTATCTGCATTGCATAAAAGATTGGATGATCATGAGGTGAACATCAAGATGTTTCATGCGAAAGCTGTTAATTTGAAGAACTCGATCTGTGCAGGCAGTTTATCATCGTTCATGCTACAAAACTTACAAAGTAAACACATTTGTTCCCCCTTTTAGAACGAGGAAGCTTCTAGTCTGATATTTAATGACGACATACAATTATCTGAGTGTTATCCCTCAGTTTCGGGTATTTGTATACGTTCAAGAATGCAGTCGTTCAACTGGAGTGCTTGTATATTTTGTTGCAACAAAAAATTTTAGAAAGATAAAAAAAATACTCAAGTTTGAATCAGATGAGCGAATTAAAAATGTTTTATGCGTGTCAGATAAAGTTAAAGTTGAAATAGTTTCCCGTCCATCTTTTAAACTTCAAGCACTCTGTCATTTTGGTTGTATTACAAATTATTTGCTAAAAACGAAAAAAAAAATCCAAACCCGTGGAAGCAGATATCTCAGAACACGATACTGCTTTTACTAATTTTATTTTGGCTATTGACAACGATTAAATGGTCATTCCTCATGGCACCGTTACTTGATAAATATAGATCATTTCTTCCGGCTGATTCTAATTTAAAATATTCTACATGTAAAATGCAGTCTAAACTCATTAATTTCTATAGAAATTCAGTTGTCAATCAACTTCAACAAGTTCAAGGCAAATATAACATAATATTTAGTAGCAAAATAACTATTTAAGATGCCATATAAGCTTCTAGTCTATTGAGAACTGACCTCAAAATCTCAATGTCAACTGTAATAGACACAAATAACGGACAGATATTTCATTCCGCTGCAAGTTTACTTAGAAAAGACATCGAAACTCTAAAAAAGACTACCCAACTTTGGATGAATTGTCTCTTTCTTCTCAATTCAGTCAATGCCTTCGTATTTATTGCAATTCATTCTATGGTTACTCAATGAAACTGCATACAGCCAAGACTATTCTCAGGAAGTGGCACCAGAGAAATTGTGGAAATGCTAAGCAATTGTTGATGCAATCGTTTTTGTTTTACTCCTTTTCATTTAGAATTTTTACAAATGTACAATGAGTTTGGTTCAAAACACCTTGTTGAAACATTGAATGCCAATGGATTTTATGCTTCTTAAAGTAAAGTGCGACGCTATCTAGTTTGTTGCCAACCATGACATTGAGCGAATTCAAGATAGTGTGTACGTCTCGTATAATGTTTCCCCAGCATCTTTGCAGACAAGCATATGAATGTCAACACACCTTCCTAGCCCCCCTTTTACATCTCTGTCAAATCTTGAATGAATTGATAGGGATGGTTTGAAGCTGGTATTTTTTTGGAACAAATGTCTTCGGACTTCCTACAATACATTATCTGTACTTGTAAAGAAAAACTCAAAATAACGTGTTTGCTTTGAGCAGAACCTTTCATGTGCAGACCTGTGGCCATGAAAGAAATGTGTAGAAATATTAAAACATGTCTTGTGACGGTTGATGAAAATGAAGATGATGGAGATAGCGGTTGATTTGGTATAAAGTTTGTTGCACTGGTACACACGGTTCCAGCCCCGAGGTTAGGGGAGTGTAGGCGTGCCATTAAAAAGTACACTATCTGTATGCGTCTGTTTCAAGTCAAGAGACGGTAACGCAGTGTTTGTCGTTTGTTTCTATATACTATATTTATTTCTTTCTTATCTATTTTGTACATTAATCAGGCCGTTAGATTTTTTGTTTGTTTTACATATTCATTTCTGGAATTGAAGACTATGCAGTATGAATTTTACTTATTGTTGAAGCCCGTACGGGACCTATAATTGTTTTATGTCTCATTTGGTCTCATTTGGGATAGTTGTCTCATTTGCAATCATATCACATCTTCTTCTTTTTTGTATATGGAATACTTTTGAAGTTTGTGGTACGTTTCAAGCGAAAAATGGGGGGATATAGTTGCAATACCTATAATGTAATAGATATTAACCAAAGTTAAATACACAACAAAAGATAATACTATGGTAGCAGTAATAATTGTGAAAAAAACAAAAGCAACGAGTAGTCTATAAAAAAACTTAAGTATCCGCTAATTCAATTTGAGGTCATATTTGACCGTAGTGTTCTATGGCTTTGGTTTGATACCTCACCCACTATGATAGTTTAAAAAATAATTTTAAAGTATTGTCCTGCATGACACTTGATTTTTACCTGAAATTGATATTTTTCATAAGGTTAAGGTGCTCTAAACATTTTATAGGTTGAAAACTTGATTTTTGAAGTTTTGTTAATAAAACGTCGTTTTAGGATTTTTTTCTCAATGATTAAGGTTTATGTTTAATAACAAACATTACTAAAACCAAAACGGTATCATTTGTAATAAGGTAGAGTTTAAAAATAGAAATGTCAAAATTGAAACCATCTCAAATTTTCACAGATTTTTGCATATGACCTTTGACCTCAATTTAAAAAAAATGTGACCATATCAAGTTCTGACGACAGGCATATTATTATAGTACAAGATTTCCTCTTTCCAATGATATATTATGTAGGTGTGTGTTCGGTGGGGGGATTAAATTCAAAAAAATCTGCCTTCAGTCACCGCACTATGACCTCTATTCTATGTCCGGTTAATTCAGAATCAAACTGAAACCGAAATGCATCGTACAAATTACGTATACGTTGAACCAAATCAAATCTAATAAATGAAGGTGGTGATTAATTTTCATTAATATAACACATGAACATAACCGAAAAGACGTCAACACATTTGACAAAATCCGATGAGAATTACAAATATAACATCAAAACTAAATACATGAATTTGGGATAGACAAGTACCGTAACACGTCTTATAGCAATGCGAATTCACACTCAGCAAAACAGTCACAATCGGGAACAAGTAAAAAAACAAGTCTTATAGCAATGCGAATTCACACTCAGCAAAACAGTCACAATCGGCAAAAAGACACGTTTGGTAATTAAAAGGTAAGACGACGTAATAGCAAACTAAAATCTAACAGGTGGTAAAAATGTCCTTAGCTAGTTTGGTCAAAGACACACCGTATGGATCAACCAATTCGTGATGGTGTCCGTAGTATTTACGGAGTGTCAATTTTAATCTGTCCTCTTCATAACTTTGTTAGAGCAGTTTCTGCGTAAGGAGCACACTCCTATATATAAAGTCCGTATAGTGTGAACAAGCACGAGAATAACGTATCAATTGAGATATGTAAACACCATACGAAGGGGCAGAGAGTATGTTACTGCTGAGAAATAGGTAATTGATAATTGGGAAGTTGAAATCGTCCCGTTTATCTTAGATCTTCGTGTGAAGTCGTCCATCTGCGTCAATATTGACTATTAACCGGATCTGTAATAACATGAGCAACACGACGGGTGCCACATGTGGAGCAGGATTTTCTTATTATTCCGGAGTACCTGTGATCATCCCCAGTTTTTGGTGGGGTTCGTGTTGATGAGTCTTAAGTTGTCTATGTTGTGTCTTCTGTACTATTATTTGTATTTTTTGTCTTTTCATTTTAACCATGGCGTTGTCAGTTTATTTTCGATCTATGAGTTTGACTGTCCCTCTGGTGTCCTTCGTCTCATTTTACAATCGTCTATAAATGAATCGGTTGGTTGATTAATTGTTGGTTTCTTTTTTAGTATGTTTTCAAATATTGAATGTGGGACTTAATTAATGATATTAGACGGTTGGTTCTTCAAGTAATAAAGATTGTCTTATAGACCAAACTACCCATATAGTTTTACGGGACATTTGCATAATATTCGGTAGCAAGGTATTTCAATACTTTTGAAGACATTGTGACAGAAAAACTGTCACTGACTTCGTGTTTTCGCCTAATTAAACTTAGAATAGTTATACCAACATTTTATTCGCGTTGAATATTTATCAATAAAATATACTAAAGCTAAATTTTATAGTTTTTAAGATCTTCATATTCTTTTTATATTGCAGTGAAATACTCAGTAGAAGAAAATTTATGTTTATGCATGTGGCCTTTTGAAAGTAACATCAAAGCGCAAATTATCATGTGCAACTCCAGTCATGAAAGTCCAGTTACATACTAGATATCTTTGACTTACAATCTCAGGACATATTGGGTATATGATTCTTGATTTAAGTTTTGGTCCACAATTATGTTTTCAAAATAATGTTAAATTTATAGTTCTGATAAAACAATTAAAACATGAATTTTAGAAATTGAAACAAATATTTCATAAACCAACACTAGAACTGTTAAAGATGTAGTGTGAGAATAAATCTACACACAACTGGGCATTCCAATCAGAATTTTTTTTTAAATTGATCAACCTGGATAAAGGGTGGATATTTTTACTGCCAAAGAAAAAAGGATATATTATTACAAAACAGGTCACCTACGCTTACATTACACCTTTAACGTGCATTACCTATTACGCATTTCCTTCAGGGGAAATATGACTTATCGTCGCGTTTTGACCGGACATCCATGCCAATTCATGAACCCGAACAGCAAAACACATCCATAGTGTCAACATCGAGTATATTGTATTATTTAAAAAAAGAACTGAGCACAAATTATTAAAAACGTATATTTCAAAACGATGGCATATACCAGAAGAATATTGATAGCATTAAAATTTCTCCCGATTTCCTGTCAATGATTAATGGCTCTCTATGCGGTTACTATTATTGTCCTCGTCAGAAAAGTCTTCCCTCGATGAAATTGACAAGCACGCTAAAACATATTAAATAAGGGGAAAAACGAACAAAATTAAATCCCCTTCCAACAATTTTGTTTATATTACTAAAATCATCCAGATTCTTGATCTCGTGACTGACAACACTATTCTTTGCGTCCTATTTCTGTAGTCAAATGAAGCAGACTTCATACAATAGGATATACGGATGGATGGATAGATGCTATCATTATCCTGTAACTTTCCGTTCCACTGTACAAACGATGTGTATCCCTATCATAAGTCAAAGTTTGATGACTATGTTGAACGATGCTATCCCACCAATTGTGAAATGAGTACCAAGATATAGTTTATTCCGCCTCATATCTTGACTTTCGTTTTGACATTGCAAATGATGTTGAGAGCAAATTTTAAATACAGACAACAGTAGCTGTTCAAAGTTCAAAAATCGATTGAGAAAACACCAATCCGGGTTACAATCTAAAACTTAGAGAAACACATCAAATATAATAGGAGAACACTGACATAACAGAAACACAACACTAAAATGTAAAACACACAGAAACGAACTATAAATATAACAATGACCATTTTCCTGACTTGGTAAAGGACATTTTATGATAAAATGGTGGATTGAACCTGGTTTTGTGGCTAGTCAAACCTCCCGCTTTTAAACACTACGACACAAACGCTAAATTAGGTCATTGTCTTTCTTGTATCTTCCGAAAATTATTAATCTACTGACAGACAATTTCCTTGAGCAGTTCTAGACTACTTTTTTTCATTTTTTTTTCAAGTTTTTCAAGCAAAAATCTAAATGGATAGTTGAAATTGTTCTCGAGCATAATTGATCAACGGGACAAGGTCGACAACAACACTTCATGGTTGAAATCCTAAGTCGTCTCCTAATTCGAGAAATTGTCCTTTAAACCATTACAGACAGATAGATGCAAAAAGATCAGTCAGACAAGATTTACAAACAGGTTAAATTTTGAAAACCACAAATTGACCCCTCAAAAGAGCTCTAACTATTAAATCATTATTTTTTACAATTTTTGTTTTCACTGCCTCCTATTATCTCACAATCGATATCGATATGCGCATCTGGTGCAGAAATTTGTACCGTTTATGTTATAAATACCACTGGGTAGATACCTTTACTGGTGGACAGAAAGTTCCTGAAGGTATCATCAGCTCAGTAGTCAGTACTTTGGTACTGGAATGAAAACACAGATGTTGTGCTATGAAAAATTGATGTTTCAAACTTTCGGTAATAATTTAGAATTAAGGAGTATATCTCCCTTATGCAAGGCTAGGATTCCTTGCCCAGCGTTTTGCTATACTATGTTGTCCGTTTTGAGTTATACCTCTTCTTGTGTTTAATGAGCATTTAATTTTGCAAGGTTTTGGCCTTGCTCATCCCTGAAGAGGCATTGATTGTCGAAATATGCATCTGGTGAAGAAAATAAAAAGTTTTTATTAATATTAACACATGATCGATGCATATGACTCTGCGTATCACCAGCCCAATAATGTATCAGGAAATAATTAAAAATTAAGGAGTATATCTCCTTTATGCAAATCTCTGTTTTCTTGCCAAGCCATGGCTATACTTGTATGTCTTTTTTGGTTTATATCTCTTCAGGCATTTAGTAAGCTTTAAATTTTGAAATAATTTGGCCTCGAGCATCAATTTACTATTGTCCAAACTAGAAGATGTCCGCAAAATCACTGTTCAATTGTTAAAACAAAGACATTGCGCGGGCAGTACGTCTACAGAGCATTTGTGAAAGCGTATAGGAAAACACGAATCGATAACGGTGTCGGAATTTGGATAAATTTATAAACAAATTCTGTGGGGAAAAAATTGTTTCAAAGACAAATAAAGACGTACATGTACTAAACACTACATTCATACCTCATATCACAAATATTTCTGACTGTGTATGGTTACTGCTTAATTAAATTGGTCTTTTTCTTTAGTTGTATAGATGGCAGAAAAAAGAATGTCGAAAATAGCATTTTGTCCATACATAACCGTATTTGCAAGTAAATATAATATATGAACCACTTGAAAGTACAGTTACTTGAACGATTAACATTTATTTTGGTAACTGCAACCGTCTTTTGAAACTGAAACGTTATGCGACTTTGTTGTTTTTTTACTTTTGCTTATAATGTTTGATTTCATACTGATTAATAAAAGGAAACGGACGGTTGCGTAATAAAATTATAATTTAACGTATTTTTGTTACAGTCGTTGTTTTTAATTGTTGTACACAATAACGGAGTTTCGAAGATTTTTGGTTTACAAACGATTTGGTGTTTTATGTATATAGATTCGTTTTGTCTCATATCCAACATCTTCGTTTAGTTTGTTCCATATAGGATTTCAAAGGGATTTGAAAAGATATATAAATGAATACTTTTATTAATTTCGTTATTGATATCACATAGAAAATCACACCGACAGGTATTCGTTCATACTTTCAACTTCAACTTACATCAATTCAATAATTACACAAAACAATCTGTCATAGTGGTAATTTAAAAAAAATATATATACTGCACAAAAAAAAATAATTCAAGCGTGGACTTTATATTTAGGTTAACGTAATGTTGACTTAAGTTTTGTGTCTTTTTATGATCATAAAACTTTAAACCAATTTTGCAGTATGATCATTACTTTGCAATAATAAAGACCCCTTCTATGATATACATTTTACACATATGTCAGTTTGTTTCTTTTAAGTGGTCAGTTATACCAAATTATAAGCTTTGTATCTTAGATGACTCTTTATTGTTAGAAACACGAACATGTTGCAGGTAGCTCACCTAACGTTATATTCAAATACAAGTCATTCGTGCCTTAAAATAAACCCTATCATTTCGACCGAATTAGCTCAATGTCGATGCTTTACAGTGTATAATTATTGATATTTGATTTAGAGGAACGAATATGAAATACATATTTCAGTAATCGATCTTATTTTGATATTGTAAGAGGAAATGATTAATGCTCTATGTATAGGATCTAACCTTGTAGTTTCAATTTTTTAACAGATAACTTCATGGACATCAATATAAAACCAAGGCACTCATGTTGTGAAATAAAAAAAAAACATCATATCCTTTTCGTAACCTAGCCACTTTCTTTTGTAAAATATTGTTGCATGTTATGTTGATGTGTTTATGTCTGTGAACAGTGTAACTCATTGTTCGCCTGTTTAGAGTACTATAAATAAAAGCAGCAGTTATTCTACTGCTCAATAGTCATAAACTGACTCAACAAAAAATAAACAAGTCTTAAACAAAAACAGATGGAAACGTATCAAATTTTAGAGAACAAACGGAATAACAGAAACACTGAACTGCTACAAATACGAACGCCTACATAGATAAAACAGTACGTACTAATTAAGAAAAAGTAAAATTGACTTCCAGAAAACCTAGTACAGATCATTACTTTTCCCTTAATACAAAGAAACTAAGTATCTCTTTTCCGAATATCATGATCATGATAAGCATGTAAATTATTGTCAAAGACACACGAATACAAAAGCTGGAATGTAGATACCAGACATAACTGGTAGATGTAATGCTACCAAAACGTATATTGTAGTTTAATAAAATTCAGTTAAGACATTAAAATCACATTACATCCCAGTCATATGTTTTCTGCAAAACACAAGATCGATTCGGTTACAATTGAATTCAAAGCAACATCTTGCGTAACCTAGTCATGTATAAGTTTGTTTATTACGATATTTTAAGCTCTTTCGATTTAGTTATTTATATTATTTGAGAGTGTTGTCTCTGGAATGATTCTTTTTTGGTTGGTTAATGCATAAACCAGTCACTAATGAAGCTTTGTTACTGTTGCATATCATTGTTTGAATGTCACAGTAGTCAATAGAAACAATGCAAAGCAAAACACGTTGAGCTAAATTGATTCATTTCACAGGTAGCATTGAAAAAGATAAGAGCTTTTGCATCAAGTTATTTTGAACTGCTGTCGCATTTTACGCATTTTCTAAATTTACAATTACTGATTATATTAACCTTTTGCATTTGTGCAAATGTGACGTACCTTTGATTCAAGTCGAAATTAGTTAAGGTTGCATAACGTTTTGACCTTAAACTTTTTCAGAACAGTGGTCCCTTAATAATCTACTTTGCTAACCCAGGCCAGCCGTTCAAGAAAAATAGCCATTTAATTTAGAAAAGTCTACTTTTAAGTTACTGTAGAATTGTTTGGTACATTAGTGTATGTTAGATTTGATATTAATAGTAGATAATCCCTTAACGCATTTTACAGACATTTGATTTGAAATTATCAACAATTGGTAATCATTGGTAACATACGGTTAGTTTAATTACATTTTACTTGAAGATAAGAGAAAAAAATACTTGAATGAATCTATAACCTCTATCTTTGTAATTACAGATTAACTTTTTGATCGTCATTAGTTCTAATTTGACACATCTTAAGGATACACGACTTGCCACCTTGAATGCCTACGCCGATCATACAGAGATGCAGAATTTCAAGCACTCCGTGGTTGATACGACAATGTGACGTTACGTTACCATGGAAGGAACGTTTCTCTGATATCCAGTCTTTTATTACGGCATTGGGATAGTTCGATGGATGTGCTCTGGTTTAGGCCACATGCTATTTCTACAACAATAAAAAAAGTTTCATACTCAATGAGCATTACTATATTTATAGGAACGGTTTTACAGATGTCTTTAAAATTCGTTATACCATAAAAAAAACTTGATATTTGCAATATGAATGTGACCTTAGCTTCCGACTATCATCCTCGAAACATTTATTTCAGAATTTTCAAGAAATATATTTAAGGAGTCGTTATAAGAATTTATATGTTGATATACGCGATGACAATGTATCTTTGAATTTATATACTAGAAAGTAGAAATGAACACTTGTTTACCTGTCATATTAACATTATGTGAGTAAAGAAAGACAACTCGTATTGGCTATTAGTGATCTTATTTTTTTATTCGCAATCAACCAAAGCAAAATTTAACAAACAACCATATGCCTGTGTCAAGGACTGGATCATTTCAATATGATCTTTAACGTTCCCTTTCATGTAAAGAAAACTTGCAGCTTAGTGTGCTTAATAGTATTCTGTTTTCTTTGCCATTGTCAGGACACATTATAGGCATATGTTGTGGTTCTTTTTAAGTGCAATATTAGAAAAATTCTCATATTGTCATTTTCGAAATTAATGTTGTAGTGTAACAAATTAGGTAAAGAGTTGCTTCTGATTGTAATAGGTATTGTATTTTATAGTCTTTTTAAAGAACTCTTTTATGAAGATACTTTGTAATTTGAATCTCATGTAAAAAAAACTTTTTTTAGCTTTTCATTAACATTGGTCTGTACCTTTTTCCTTGTACTATATTATGCAATTTAAACATATAGTTGTATGTTTTGAGATTTCTTATTGATAAATACATTTTACAACATTATATTAGGTATATATGTATACTTCACTTCATTTCAATGGTTATCTTGTTGTAAAGTATTATCAAGTTTTATAAAATACCTACATGTAGTATGTTTCTATTTGGATTCAGTTTTTTTCAGTAAATGAACTTAATTGTAGAAATACAAAATGTTGAATGTCATTAATGTCCCACTTAACACAATTTTGGCAGTATGTCAAATGCTGTTGTTATATAGATCTACAACAGTCTTTTTGACTGAAGTGTAATGAATCAGACGTAGAAAATGTTATGAATAATGTTTATAAATAATAATTGACATACATACATGACATTTTAAGATATACATATTGACTTTTTCTTATTTTGTTTTGTTATCAAATAGGCAGCTGAATTTACAAGACTACTCTTTACAACTGTAATAAGGTTCATGAAAAAATATTTTCTTGTACAAATCTTAAAATTCATTTTGTTGCAATTTAATTAAACGTTGTATATGAAATTATCAACACAATATTGACTTTTACGGTCGTCAGCAAAAACAGCGCACAAAACGAAGTTGGAAGTAGTTTATTGCCAAGAACTGATTACAAAAAGAAAATAGTTTGAACTTTTGAAAATAATTTTACAGCTGTAAAGAAGTCTTTCGTGAATTCCCGAGTGTAAATTTTCAGGACACGAATTTGTCTCTTTCCAATTAATTGTAATCTGTGTAGTTCTATTGCCTAGCACATGTACAGATATCTGTGTTTGTGTGTGTGCTTTAAGTGTGTATGCATTGTGAAACAATGTACATTGCCTTTATATGTTACAAAACTTGTGTAAAGATTTACTGAATTTTTAACTTTATGAATTGATATTTTATTTTGAAAAAGAATGAAGTGATAATAGCTGTTAAATTGTTGTCTTTAAAAGGGTAATGTTAACGTTTTCTGTTGTAGAAGTATTTAAACAAGTTAAATCAGGAAAAAACAGTTATGCCCCTTTGGGTAATTTCTTTGTAAGAAAATGGCAGTTGTTTAAGTTTAATCTATTATGATTAAAATTCAGGAAAATTTCAATTTTAAATTTAAGTGTTATGTTAATACCCAGTAATTGTTACATTTGTTGGTTGAGGTAAAACTATTTGTTTTAAGTTTTTATCTAAAAATACCTAAACGGGATTCTTTTTAGATATTATAATGCTACAATGTACTATGTGATTATTCAAACGAAAAAGCAATAGTAATAAAAATGATAAAATTAGTAAACAAAAATAAGGATAAAGTAAATTTCAGTTAATTAAAAGCTCATATGAAAATGTAATAAAATTTATATTATTATAATTAATATCAAACTCCTACTATTATACGCACATTCTAAACGTGAATGGAATTACAGAGAATATTTTAACATCGTAAATTCAATTCAAAATCTACAACTTAAAGTAGGAACTATAAAGACCACCAAAGGTAATTAAGTAATCTTTTATTCATATTACAAGATTACAAAAAAATTGTAAATGACCAAAGTCAAATTTTTAATAAAACTCGCTACACATGGAGATGGATTCAAGTAATAAAAGTTCCCATGATTAAAAATGAACAGATATGAAGGCTCAACACTGTTTATAACTTATTGTATATGGGTATATATGTCTGTTAAATTTACGTCATTTTAACCTTGTTAAAGTTCTAAGTGCCAGTTGTTTTACTCTTAATCCTGAGTTAGTTTTAATGCATAAATATTAATTGTTGTTTGATATTGTAGTATTGTTAAAGTACAATTGTTATTTATTTAAACTGGGTAGATTTGAGAGATTGAAATGGACAAATGGTTCAGTTTGACAATTATGTACTACTGATAGAAATGAAAGATAAATAGATAGGTCATTGAAAATTATGACAAATTATTCAATGAAGTAATATCCATCACATAAACATACACCATTGAAATGTTTTAATTCATTAGAGAAAAAAAAGCACTTACACATCCTCTATAAAGCAATCACCAAATAACAGGTTCAGACATTATAAAATACAACACAATTATTCAGTGTGTTAACATATTTCATAGCTAAAATTTTAAAGACTTGAGTTAACAATATGTCCACAAAAGATACCAGATAAACGAGCAGTAATATAGAACATAATCAACAACGTAGCAGGAAAAAAATAAGAATCATTAGGCTACAAACTCTACCTATAAATCATGTTCTAAACATATAACACCAACATCATTGCTTCAAGTATTAGAATGGAAAATCATACTAAAAGATAATCAATACTTTATAGTCAGGATAAAACACTGATAAAACATTACTACGACCATATATTCAAGACAAATCGCAATTATCACAAGGAAAACAGACTCATTATTATCTTTCATCATTTGCTCATTTTTAATTTAATTTTATTATAATAATTATAGTTAGATTAAGACATTTTGGTCTTTTCTCTATTTTCATAGACTTGAGATTAATAGATTTATTTATGTATGGTAAATAAAGTGTTCAATGTCTAAATTGTTACTAGTTGTTTTTTCTTAAGGTTACTATTTTTATTTATCCAATTCGTTAATCCGTGTCTCTCAATCTCACTAAAATCAGCTGTTATTGTTTGCCACGATACTCTCTACATCCCTGTGTCTTAATCTCACTAAAATCAGGTGTTATTGTTTGCCACGATACTCTCTACATCCCTGTGTCTCAATCTCACTAAAATCAGGTGTTATTGTTTGCCACGATACTCTCTACATCCTTGTGTCTCAATCTCACTAAAATCAGGTGCTATTGTTTGCCACGATACTCTCTACATCCCTGTGTCTCAATCTCACTAAAACCAGCTGTTATTGTTTGCCACGATACTCTCTACCCTTAGAGGGAATCTCAACACCGGATGTTGATAAGATTGTACTTTGTCTCACAATGTTAACATGAACAAGGTTTCGTGTAAGAATTGCAGTTATAATATTTTAGGAAATTCTTGAAATTGACTAGACATTTCGTACGTAAATATTGGCGTTTAAAATATACTGTTAATGGATTTCCAATTCCCGCATTGACGAAGAAAACAGAAGAAAATAGCAAAGAAGTACTTACGACAAATGGCATAAAAAGACCACGACTGAAGAAAAGACTTAGAAGAGTCCTAAACACGCTTCACCACAAAATCAGGAACAAACAACGGTACTCCTGTTATAATCCGTTGATTGTCGTATATTTAAAAAAAAGAAGATGTGGTATGATCGCTTATGAGACAACTCTCCAAGACAACAAGAGACCATATTGTATGCTTTATGAAATATCTTATTTAACTTTAAGACAGCAACACATTCATACACCATCGGTTCATTGAACTCTGTAAGCATAAAATATAACGCGACAGTTTTAGCAGAAGAAAACACATTACAATAGATGAAAATGAAAACTAAGATAATGAGAAATACAACACACCAGAATAGAGAACCGCAAACTAAAGCAATATTAATATAAAACCCTTTAAACAAACTCGGAAACACTTGCAGATTATCGACCAGTTTCACCCGTGTTGGTGCTTAGTCCCAATATACCTCCGTTGTGAAGGTACATGATATCATAAATACTAAAATGAGGACGTATTGTACAGCTTAATCGCGAAAATATCCATGGTAATCTGGCGCAAATATTAATCAAAATGTTATTTTTCTCATTTACCTTTGATGGATACGGAAATGGTAAGATGTTAGTTCCCTTAGAGGCAGTTTTATCGGAACATGGTTGAGAAAAAAACCCATAAAGATGGAAAACATACACACGGGAATATTGTCTCAACTAGGAGATGCTGAAATGTGTTACATATAAATGGAAAGTTCACGATTGGAAGGCTTAACTCGTCCCTTATGTTGTAAAGGTTTGTTCTAAATCAAACCCGCATTGTCAATTTCTAGTCAAGACATGAGGCTGACTTAATTATCTGTAGAATCCGGGTTTTTTTTCAAATCCGATTGAAAAGATGCGTTCACTATAGTTACCAAACTTCTGATTATTTAGAGAGAAGACATCATCTTTAAAGCGGAACTTGAAGTTCAAGTCATCAAATAAAAGGGCACTATTGGTTCCCTATGTCGATTGTTGAAAAAAATATCGCCTCAACTTAAAATAAATTAGAAATTTTGATTATGTCAGTTTAAAAGAATATTTTGTTTTAATCAGAGTGTTTTTTTTTGCAATTTGTTTATTTTTGACATAAAGACAGAAAACAATCAAGCAGGATTACACACATGTACAGTTTCAAGTATGATCTTAAAGATATTTTCATTATATGATAACTCTAAATATCAAGACATACAACAAAATATAACTATAATTTTCGTACCAGTTATAAAATATTTAAATCACCTAGGACAGATTGTAATGGCAACCATTTTCTATCTATATATTCTTTTTGCGTAGGCGATAAGAAATTTACTGTATGTTGTTCTATTCTTATACAGTATTTTAAATATGCAATACTACCCTTCACAGAAGGTTTTTTCTCCTGCGTTTTTACAGCTATAAATATAAAATTTTTAAATCAACATTATATGGTGTACTACATTATATGGGTCAAAAGTTTCCCCAGTACCAAAAATAACATCTTTTGCCTCTATATATTTAAGGATAAATCCACATTTTAATAATAAATCTTGAAGTGCTATCCAAATATTTTTGCTGTATATACATTCCCAAAAAGCTTTCCTTGGTTTCAGTGCAGAAAGTGCACATTTCTGTTTCTTCTATTAAACCACATTTATAAAGAAAAGAGTTTGTGTATACAATTCTATGTAATACCTTGAATTGAAAATTCTGAAGTTTAGTGTTTTTTGTTGCTTGAAATGCCATCGAATAAATTTTCCCCAAATCATCAATCTTAACACATAAATCTTCAGACCATTTATTTTGTGACCTTAAAGGATTTTCTTTATTTTTTTCCAGAAATAATTGATAAACATATTTACAGTGTCTTTTTTTTTTTTTTTTTATCATTTTTGAATTTTTCTACAATATCATTTTCAATAATATCTAATCTACCATGATCTGAAATGGTTTTCTTCAAGATATCTGGAATTGCACTAACAAGACCATAATAATAGATTAATAATGACCAATAATTAATCAGAATGTTAGTTTTACAAGTTAATGTTTATCCCCCCCTAGAACAAGATATTCGTATTTACCTTTGCCATTATTTTTTTTTTATGTTAAAACTTATATTTGTTCTCTTCTTTTGTTTATTTTATAAGACAAGATTGTGGTATGCTAATGTAAATAGTAAAGAAATCAACTCTCTAAGTCAGGTTCAAACAACTATTTTTTTCTTAAAATGTCTTGTATCTAGTCAGAAATATGGCAGTTGTTATTTAATTGCCCGTTTCTATGTATGTTGGTGGTTTTTATACGACCACAAAAATTGAGATTTTTTGGGTCGTATATTGGTATGACGTTGGCATCGTCGTCCGAAGACATTTGGTTTTCGCACTATAAATTTAGTATAAGTAGACAGAAATCTATGAAATTTTAACATAAGGTTTATGACCACAAAAGGAAGGTTGGGATTGATTTTGGTAGTTTTGGTCCCAGCAGTTTCGGACTTCGGGGCCAAAAAAGGTCTCAAATAAGCATTTTTCTTGGTTTTTGCACAATAACTTTAGTATAAGTAAATAGAAATCCATGAAATTTTAACACAAGGTTTATGACCACAAAAGGAAGGTTGGGATTGATTTTGGAAGTTTAGGTCACACAGTTTAGGAATAAGGGGCCAATAGGGGCCAAAATTAAACTTTGTTTGATTTCATCAAAAAATGAATTATTGGGGTTCTTTGATATGCCAAATCTAACCGTGTATTTAGATGCTTAACTGTTGGTACTGTTTTTAAATTGGTCTACATTAAGGTCCAAAGGGTCCAAAATTAAACTTATTTTGATTTTAACAAAAATTGAATTCTTGGGGTTCTCTGATATGCTGAATCTAAACATGCACTTAGATTTTTGATAATAGGCCCAGTTTTCAAGTTGATCCAAATCGGGGTCCAAAATTAAACTTTGTTTGATTTCAACAAAAATTGAGTATATGGGGTTCTTTAATATGCCGAATCTAACCATGCATTTAGATTTTTAATATTTGGGCCCGGAAATCAAATTGGTCCACATTGAGGTCTAAAGGGTCTAAAATTGAACATTATTTGATTTCATCAAAAAGTGAATTCTTGGGGTTTTATGATATGCTGAAATTAACCATGTATTTAGATTTTGGATATTGGACCATAATAGGTAAATGTCCAATTTTAAAGTTTTTAAGTTTAAGTTCTTAGACCACATTCATTCTGTGTCAGAAACCTATGTTGTGTCAACTATTTAATCACAATCCAAATTCAGAGCTGTATCAAGCTTAAATGTTGTGTCCATACTTGCCCCAACTGTTCAGGGTTCGAACTCTGCGGTTTATAAAGCTGCGCCGTGTGGAGCATCTGGTTTTATTCAGTTTAGTGTTTCTGTTGCTCGTTTATTTTTTCTTATAGTTGACGTGTTTCCCTCGGTTTTAATTTGTGTTTCGAATTTGTTTTCGCTTAATCGATTTATGACTATTGAACACTGGTATACTTCTGTGGCCTATTGCAAAAGGAAAGAAACTCAGATTGTGTATACGCTAACAGATCTTTCGAATTTCCGCATCTGATTCACAACAATCCTAGAAAAGGTAATTTAAAGGTACTTTCAAAGCAGCCGTTTAGTAAATCATCTTTAATATGCATACAATAAAAACATACAATAAATATGAAAATAGCCCTTTTTAAACAATTTGAAGTCTTTCAATAATTGTATGTGTCTTTACAAAAACAGAACCCCACTGAACACATTTTATTTTTTTAACGACCTTCTCTCAATCTCTTCATTATCTTCAAACCAAACTTTTTTCCAACACTAAAAAATAAATATGATAAAGGTCAAAGTGAAAAACAAACTCTTATTCTACAATAAATACATTCATGAAACTAAAGACACACTAAAAGAATCAAAATTGTCATTTATATTTAAATATGTTATATAAAGAATATGTTATTATGCATAATTATATGCAAGTCTATTTCAATTAAGACTAAGATTGGAAAATATCAATAGAAATAAAATCTACAGAATAAGTTGTGTGTACACCTTTTCTTATAGGTTGATTCAAGAAGCAGAGATTGACCTTAACTTGATAGAGGCTGCCTCAATAGATATCTGTTTTCGTCGACAGAAGGCATTGGCTAAAAGTAGACATGCACGTTTTCCTTCTTTGAAATAAAAAAAGAGGTCGTAAAGGTCGATTTTGATATTAGATTTACGTTTAATGTAAAGATGTCTGATGTAGTTGGCAGCATTTTTGTAAATCAAATATACGAGATTAAACATGAAAAAAATAACTTCTCTGTATAACAAGCAACATTGAATCCTTCATGGGAAGAGATTGAATTCCTAAAATATCACAATTAATATTCAGAGTTAAGCTGACATAAGATGGGTTATAGGCTCCTGGTTATTTTGAAAAAAACAACATGTATATCACTGTTGCTAATGTCTGTCAAATATCTTTAACAAAGCTTCACAAAAATGCATTGATAAGCTGCATCTTAATGATACAAAAATACATAAAAACAAGCTTTCTTTATTTACATTTTGACTTTATTATAACATAAATTTGAACCATAATACTTTTCTACAAGCGAGGAACAGTGTACATATTGTCATGCTCCTAGCTATACTAAGTTTAGAAATAGTTTACTTACAATTTGCCCAAAACAGGGGAATACTGGTTTGCATATGTAAGAAAAAGGACAGGATTCAAGGCAATCCAGCATTCATCAAGTTTGTTGGCTATGGCTATGGCACTTAATTCTGCACAACGTGTTGTTGTCATCCGTTTGTCAGTTGGCTCCATTTTCTGCTTCAGCACCTATTTATCACCATAATAAATTGTAAGCTTGAAGATCATATCAATTTGTCCCCTACAAATCACCAAAGTTATTCTCACAAAATATATAGCAATTATACAGCAAATTTAATACAGATTGTTTCAAAGTTGAGTTATATACAAATTATATCATCTACACATACTCAAATAAGCAAATAATTCATAACTTTAAACATGGTATATGTGGCAACAATGGGGCAATCAATCATTGGCAAGTTAACAGACATATTTTACAATGCAATGATGTATAATATTGTAACTTCGATAATTGGGATGATAAAAGGATATTTGTTTTTTTGTCGAAGACTGCCCTCTGTACGTCTTTTATTCTACCCGTTGACGTATAGCTCAAAATGTCTTTTTAGATATTCCCAGAGCTTTGTACACCCGCCATAACTTAATTCAATTTATTTTGCAGGGAAAAAGCCCAAATCTCTCTCATTAAACTACAAATTTGTAAGGACAATGGCAAATACCTTTTGGGAAAATAGTGTGATTTGAAAAAAAACAACACCCATTTGTTTATACCCAGTAACGTCATGTGTTTTATGTCTAGCAATTCAGTTGATACCTTTTAAATACTAGTATTAAGTGTTGTAACGACACGCTTCAGCCCAGTATTTATAATATATAACATAACAATATACAGTGTCAATTAACTCCATATCACATGCAGAAAGTACAATCTAAAATCCAAAAGCTCCAGAGATTACAGAGAGTAAAAATCAGTGAAAATAAATTATATTTACTTTTCCAGCTTCCCCTACGAAAGCAATATCCAAAAGATTCGAAAATACTGGTCCTGGGCACAGATTTGTGACTGCTATGTTGTCTTCTAGAACCTCAATTCTCAAGGCATCAAACCAACCCTGTAAAATGTATTAAATTGATGAATTGAACAAATTATTTAGAGTCAGAAAAATAATCAAGTTAATTTTTGCATATCTTTATCAGGAATGACTTTAAATAAAGAAGACATTTGAATACTATTATGGTGTTTTTTGTTTATTATATAAGAGTAAAAACACATTTTGGGATACAGATACTTTTTAGAGCTACTAAAATAATAAAAAAAATGTATCAAAGCAAAACAGGCAAAGAGATACCTCATTTGAGTAGATATGGAATTAATTACCTGAATTGCATGTTTAGCTACAGTGTAAGATCCAGAAAACGGCGCCCCTCTAAAATACAAACGATAATCAATGATTCTTCAGATATCATTCAATATGTTTCGTACAAGCTCTATATACATATATTGTAATGAACAATAGTTATGAGATAAAACTTCCCTTACAAATCATATTTTTCAGAGTATGTACATTTTCAAAGGTTTCAAAAACTTATTTTAGAAAGATTTTGCATCCCAATGCTTAGGTAAGCTGTTGGCTTTTTGAATGAATGTCAAAATATCATTTTCACATTAAGTGCTCAATTGGAGTTCAGTATTTTTATTATACCTTTTTACATTTTAAAATCATGGCATCAATTTTCAGCTGCATGTTTATAGTCATGGCTCACTAAGTATCACATTTTGTAACAGCTTTTAATATTTTTGGTAACATTTTAAAACTGTAAAATCCTAACAGATAATTTTTTAAATTAGTCGTTAAGGTTATTAGAAATTGCCATTACATATTCAATTTGCTATCAATTTTTTTCCAAGCTCGGTTATCAGCAAATGTAAATCCAGAAATGTTCTTTTAGATATGAGCTAATGAAGACATATAATGTTCAAACAGTTAAAAAAAGTGTCCATACAATAAATCAGTAAAATCAAGGATTTGTATAGTAATTGTCTTACTATACAAATCCTTGGTAAATAAACTTCAAACAATAAATCTAATTTAATTTAAATTGTTTTCATTTTGTTTCATCCATCGTTTGAAAATTATATTGTGAATGTACCTATTTTCCCAGCAATACTGCTCATGTTTACAATATGTCCTTCATTCCTTTTGATCATGTACGGTAAAACAAGCTTTGTAAGGGAGAGCACTCCAAGTACATTTACATTCAAAACTTGTTGGTCCACTTCTAATGATGTCTTTATCCATTCAGCTCTCTGTGATCGTCCAGCATTGTTGACTAAAATGTCAACCTACCGAAATAAAAAGGAAACGATTAAAAAACCCAGCGGTCGCCCATTGTTGTTGACCTTAATGTCAATCATGAGAAACAAAGTGTAAACGATTCTGAAACACAGGTCCTATCAAAATCATCTCTAAAGTATACGTCAATTGTCGAAAAGGAAAATCCTTTTTGTTCGAACAAGCACTGTAATTCGGTGGTTGTCTTTTGTTGATGTGTTACTTATTTGTATTTTGCTCATTTTTTGTACATGAGCTAGGCCGTTAGTTCTCTAGTTTGAACTGTTTTACATTTGTCATTTCGGGGAGTTTTATAGCTGAATAAGTGGTATGGGTTTTACTCATTGTCGAAGGCCGTACGGTTACCTATAGTTGTTAATTTCTTTGTCATTTGGTCTCTTGCGAAGAGTTGATTATTGGCCTCATTGGCAATCATACCACATCTTTTTTTATACATAATAGAAACAGTTGTTGTGTTCACCACATCACCATGACTTCTGTTAAAGTTAAAATTATTTGTTCACTAAAAACTGTTTTGGTCATAATAAATGTCTGATATAAAACAATAAGTAGTATAGTAATTCACAGTAATGTATGAAAGTAAGTGTGGCATAACTTTTGTCATAACAATTGTTAGCCTAATAGTCACCTCTGTACAATAGTTTTTCTCGCTATGGTATGCACAGAAGTGTGACGAAAGAACAAAGAACGAACTCTTATAGATAACTGAAGTATAGAAACATGGCCGTCATTGCCGGTAGCTATTTTTTCATTAAAGTAGGAGATGATTGATGTATGAATACATAGTTACGTCCAGTTGGAATTGGAGCATTAAAATCGATGCGTAGTGAAGGTGCAACGGTCCGTATGTGACCTGTTGAATGGCACAATTGATTTCCCTTATCCATTACACACTCATTTCACCGTTCATTCTAGTAGATTCTCTTTGCAAAACCTTCCCTTTGCAATAATTGTTCTCGTCATCATGGCATGTTTGTCACTGGGCGGTCAGCATACAGTGATAGAATTAATAAACACAACTGAAAATTTACAAACATATACTGAAACGTGTTCAGATAAACAAAACAAAACCAGGTGCTCCGCAGGGCGCAGCTTTATACGACCGCAGAGGTCGAACCCTGAACAGTTGGGGCAAGTATGGACAAAACATTCAAGCGTGATACAGCTCTGAATTTGGATTGTGATCAAATTTTTGACATTACATGGGTTTTTTTTTTACACAAAACAAATGTCAAGATTTTACAAATCAATTAAAGATTTCTTCTTCAAACTTTTTAAATCTAAAATCAAATAGTTGATCATGACCCAGCATAGGTTTCTGACACAGAACGAATGTGGTCTAATGAACTTAAAAGTTTTTTTTTTGCCTTTGAGCAATTCACTATGCTGTTGAATATTAATCCTCTCAAAAAAATGTTTGAAGAAATTTTCTTTTTATTTATGAAATCTGAAATGAGAAAAATTTAAACCCCCCCCTTTTTTTTCACATCCCCGTTTCCCTTTTTCCAAAACTGATATCAATTCAAATTTCTAATGGAGTTTGCAACAATAACTACTCTTTTAAATACATCATAAAATATTAAAATGTAAAATAAAGTGCTTGTTATCACTGAATGGTAAAGATTGGTTGGTAGTAAAAGTGAATATACATTGTTTATTGTATAAACAATAAAAAAAACTTCATCAGCAACATTTTATATTGGCAAATTTCCAATGAAGTTATTTACATAAAGTTATTGGCAAATAAAAATAGAAAATGACATCATAGTCATGTCTGGCAAATGTCCAACATACATTATCTAAAAACATTTTAGATAAGATAAGGAAAAAAAGCTTCATCAGCAACATTTTATATTGGCAAATTTCCAATGAAGTTATTTACATAAAGTTATTGGCAAATAAAAATAGAAAATGACATCATAGTCATGTCTGGCAAATTTCCAACATATATTATCAACTACTATTCTATACAAAGAAAGATAACTCCAATTGAAAATTAATTGCTATTGCACAATATTGTGCAATTAGATATTTCTTGCTATTGTGCAATACTGTGCAATTGAAAATTTCTTGCTATTGCACAATACTTGATATGGAATCCTGATTTGGACCAACTTGAAAACTGGGCCCATAATCAATAAAGGGCTGCGCTTAGGCGCATGATACGCCCGTTGCTCTTTTAACTTGTCT
Source organism: Mytilus galloprovincialis (assembly GCF_965363235.1). Classification (NCBI taxonomy): domain Eukaryota; kingdom Metazoa; phylum Mollusca; class Bivalvia; order Mytilida; family Mytilidae; genus Mytilus; species Mytilus galloprovincialis. The sequence continues at coordinate 14,751,835 of NC_134845.1, read as the reverse complement.
TTTATGCTTTAAATGAATTTATATGATCAACTAGAAATAGTGTGAGCCCTGTCAAATACAAATAATAAATAAAAATGCACAAAAAAATTGGCACTATTAAGGCTACCTCAAATTTAACTAAGTTTGTTTTCTTAATTTTTCATCCATACATAAAATTTTGTGAAAGTGTTAGTTATAGTCCCAAAATTGGAAAAATCCCCCCTTTTTTAAGCATAAAAATTCATAACACGGAAATGTAAAATCTGAAATTTATAAAAATTGAAAGGGAGCTTACATTAATAGATATAAACAATTCACCAAAGTTTCATGGACATTGGTGAAAGCCTTTTTGAGTTATTGTCCGAAGTGTTAAAAATCACCCTTTTTTTATGAATAAAGCCCCATAAATCCAAAACTTTAAATCTGAAATTTATAAAAATTGAAAGGGAGCTTACATCAATAGATATAAACAATTCACCAAAGTTTCATGGACATTGGTGAAAGCCTTTTTGGGTTATTGTCCTAAGTGTTAAAAATCACCCTTTTTTTATGAATAAAGCCCCATAAATCCAAAACTTAAAATCTGAAATTTATAAAAATTGAAAGGGAGCTTACATCAATAGATATAAACAATTCACCAAAGTTTCATGGACATTGGTGAAAGCCTTTTTGAGTAATTGTCCGAAGTGTTAAAAATCCCCCTTTATTTATGTATAAAGCCCCATAAATCCAAAACTTAAAATCTGAAATTAAAAAAAAAACGAAAGGGAGCTTACATCAATAGATATAAACAATTCACCAAAGTTTCATGGACATTGGTGAAAGCCTTTTTGAGTTATTGTCCGAAGTGTTGAAAATCCCCCCTTTTTTATGAATAAAGCCCCATAAATCCAAAACTTAAAATCTGAAATTAAAAAAAAAACGAAAGGGAGCTTACGTCAATAGATATAAACAATTCACCAAAGTTTCATGGACATTGGTGAAAGCCTTTTTGAGTTATTGTCCGAAGTGTTGAAAATTCCCCCTTTTTTTATGAATAAAGCCCCATAAATCAAAAACTTAAAATCTGATATTAAAAAAAACGAAAGGGAGCTTACGTCAATAGATATAAACAATTCACTTAAGTTTCATGGAAATTGATGAAGGTGTTTTTGAGTTATTGTCCGAAGTGTGGACAACGGACGGACAGACGGATGGACGGACGGACGGACGGACGGACGGACAGACGGACGGACGGACAACGGTATACCATAATACGTCCCGTCCCGGGCGTATAAAAATCAAAGTACATATTTAGATAAAGCATATCAAATAAGCCCAAGAATTTAATTTTTGTTAAAATCAAACTTAGTTTAATTTTGGACCCTTTGGACCTTAATGTAGACCAATTTGAAAACTGGACCAAAAATTAAGAATCTACATACACAGTTAGATTTGGCATATCAAAGAACCCATTTATTCAATTTTTGATGAAATCAAACAAAGTTTAATTTTGGACCCCCATTTGGACCAACTTGAAAACTAGGCCAATAATTAAAAATCTAAGTACATTTTTAAATTCAGCATATCAAAGAACCCCAAGGATTCAATTTTTGTTAAAATCAAACTAAGTTTAATTTTGGACCCTTTGGACCTTAATGTAGACCAATTTGAAAACGGGACCAAAAATTAAGAATCTACATACATAGTTAGATTCGGCATATCAAAGAACCCCAATTATTCAATTTTTGATGAAATCACACAAAGTTCAATTTTGGACCCTTTGGGCCCCTTATTCCTAAACTGTTGGGACCAAAACTCCCAAAATCAAACCCAACCTTCCTTTTATGGTCATAAACCTTGTGTTTAAATTTCATAGATTTCTATTTACTTATACTAAAGTTATGGTGCAAAAAACAAAAATAATGCTTATTTGGGCCCCTTTTTGGCCCCTAATTCATAAACTGTTGTGACCTCAACTCCAAAAATCAATCCCAACCTTCCTTTTGTGGTCATAAACCTTGTGTTAAAATTTCATTGATTTCTATTTACTTATACTAAAGTTATTGTGCGAAAACCAAGAATAATGCTTATTTGGGCCCCTTTTTTGGCCCTTATTTCCTAAACTGTTGGAACCAAAACTCCCAAAATCAATCCCAACCTTCCTTTTGTGGTCATAAACCTTGTGTCAAAATTTCATAGATTTCTATTCACTTAAACTAAAGTTATAGTGCGAAAACCAAGAAAATGCTTATTTGGGCCCTTTTTGGCCCCTAATTCCTAAAATGTTGGGACCAAAACTCCCAAAATCAATCCCAACCTTTCTTTTGTGGTCATAAACCTTGTGTTAAAATTTCATTGATTTCTATTCACTTTTACTAAAGTTAGAGTGCGAAAACTAAAAGTATTCGGACGACGACGACGACGACGACGACGCAGGACGACGACGCCAACGTGATAGCAAAATAAAATAAGAAAAGTTTATAAACAAAAGAGCAATACAAACCACACAATAAACGCAACTTAAATACGCGATGTAAGATCTTAAACAATGTACATATGGGTGGGGATGTCAATATTTTGAAAATTAATACATTTCACTCACCTGCCCAAATTTATTAATGACTTTCTCGACAGCTGCTGCATGAGTATCAAATTCTACCATATCTAACGGTACCACTAAGATATCATCCGCCTTCACACCCCATTTCTCTAAAGATTTAATGTAAAAACATGTAAGTATAAAACACGAAGTTTGATATAAAAATTGTGATAAATTAGTGCGGTGACTGAAGGCAGATTTTTTTGAATTTAATCTCGGGCCCACCGAACACACACCTATATAATATATCATTGGAAAGAGGAAATCGTGTACTATAATAATATGCCTGTCGTCAAGACTTGATATGGTCACATTTTTTTTAAAATTGAGGTCAAAGGTCATATGTAAAAATCTGTGAAAATTTGGGAGGGTTTCAATTTTGACATTTTTTTTATATTTCTAAACTCTACCTAAATACAAATGATACTGTTTTGGCTTTAGTAATGTTTGTTATTATACATAAACTTTAATCATTGAGATTTTTTTATCAAAAAAATTCATAAAACGACGTTTTATAAACAAAACTTCAAAAATCAAGTTTTCAACCTATAAAATGTTTAGAGCACCTTAACCTTATGACAAATTTCAATTTCAGGTAAACATCAAGTGTCATGCAGGACAATACTTTAAAATTATTTTTTAAACCATCATATTGGGTGAGGTATGAAACCAAAGCAATAAAACACTACAGTCAAATATGACCTCAAATTGAATTTGCGGATACTTTAGTTTTTTTTAAAGACTACTCGTTGCTTTTGGTTTTTTTTCACAATTATTACTGCTTCCATAGTATTATCTGTTGTTGTGTATTTTACTCTGGTTAAAATCTATTACATTATAGGTTTTGTACCTATATATCCCCCCTTTTTTTCCTTGCAACGTACCACAAACTTCAAAAGTATTCCATTTAAAAAAAAGAAGATGTGATATGATTGCAAATGAGACATAAATTAACTTACAATTATAGGTCCCGTACGGGCTTCAACAATGAGTAAAATTCATACTGCATAGTCTTCAATTCCCAAAACAAATAATGTAAAACAAACGAAAAATCTAACGGACCGATTAATGTACAAAATGAATAAGAAACAAATAGAAACAAACGACAAACACTGCATTACCATCTCGTGACTTGAAACTGACACATACAGAATGTGGCCGGGTTAAACTTTTTTAAGGGCGCACCAACACTCCCCTAACCTGGGTATACCAGTGCAACAAGCTTTATACCAAATCAACCGTTATCTTCATCATCTTCATTTTCATCAATCGTCACAAGACATGTTTTAATATTTCTACTCACTTCACTCATGGCCACATGTCTGCACATGAAAGGTTCTGCTCACAGCAAACACGTTATTTTGAGTTTTTCTTTACAAGTATAGACAAGGTATTCCGAAGACATTTGTTCCTAAAAAAATACCAGCTTCAAACCATCCCTATCAATTCATCCAAGATTTAACAGAGATCTAAAAGGGGGTTTAGGAAGGTGTGATGACATCCATATGCGTGTCTGTAAAGATGCTGAGGAAACATTATACGAGATGAACACACTATCTTGAATTCGCTCAATTTCATGGTTTGCAATACATTAGATAGCGTCGCACTTTACTTTAAGAAGCATAACGTCCATTGGCATTCAATGTTTCAACCAGGTGTTTTGAACTAAACTCATGGTACATTTGTAAAGCCAATCCTAAATAAAAAAGAGTAAAACAAAATTGGCCACACACACGATTGACTTAACAATTTCTTAGCATTTACGCAATTTCTCTGGTGCCATTTCCTGAGAATAGTCTTGGCTGTATGCAGTTTCATCGAGTAACTATAAAATGAATTGCAATAAATACGAAGGCATTGACTGAATTGAAGAAGGAAGAGACAATTCATCCGAAGTTGGGTATTCTTCTTTAGAGTTTCGATGTCTTTTCTAAGTATACTTGCAGCGGAATGAAATATCTGTCCGTTATTTGTGTCTATTACCGTTGACATTGAGATTTTGAGGTCAGTTTTCAATTGCCTAGCAGCTGATATTGCATCTAAATAGTTATTTTGCTACTATATATTATGTTATATTTGCCTTGAACTTGTTGTTTGACAACTGAATTTCTATAGAAATCAATAAGTTTAGACCGCATGTTAAAAGTAGAATATTTTAAATTAGAGTAGATCTGTATTTATCAAGTAACGGTGTCACGAGGAATGACCATTAAATCGTTGTCAATAGCCAAAATAAAATTAGTAAAAGCAGTAGCGTGATCTGAGATATCTGCTTCCACGGGTTTGGATTTTTTTGGGTCTTTTTTCGTTTTTAGCAAATGATTTGTAATGCAACCAAAATGACAGAGTGCTTGAAGTTTAAAAGATGGACGGAAAAACTATTTCAATTTTAACTTTGTCTGACACGGATAAAACATTCTTCATACGCTCATCTGATTCAAACTTGCGTAGTTTTTTTGATATTTCTAAAATGTTTTGTTGCAACAAAATGTACAAGCGCTCCAGCTGAACGACTGCATTCTAGAACGCATATAAATACTCGAAACTGTGGGACAACAGTCCGATAATTGTATGTCGTCATTAAATATCAGATAAGAAGCTTCCTCGCTCTAAAAGGGGGCACAAATATGTTAACTTGTGTAACTTTTGTAGCATGAACGATGGTAAACTGCCTGCACGGAGTTCTTCGAATTAACAGCTATCGCATGAAATCATAGGCACTTGTTTCTGTCAATATGGGGTTTACTATCCATACCCGTACGGGTGATTTTTCGTACGGGTATAGATAGTAAACTCATATTGACAGAAACAAGTGCCTTTTCATGAAACATGTTCACCTCAACAAATCTTTTATTCGATGCAGATACAAAAATCGACTTCCCTATATGGTTAAATTGACTCAAAATTCCAGTCGAGTTTTTTTTTTTTGCATATTAAGCACTGCATAAAATTGAACGACTTTATTCTTTTCTTTTGGACTTATTGGAGCAAGTTGCAACGGACTTCACATATCACGGAATATTTACTGAAACTATCCGTCAATTATTTTGATTTTACAATAAGACTTTTCTGACAAAGTATATTTGATGTTTTGTAACAAAAACATAGAATATAAACATATACAAACAAAGTATGTGGCATATATGTGCACTTTAATTGAAAATATGTGTATATAATAGCGAAAAAGGTAGTAATTCCATATATCAGTTGAGAGCAAATTATTGACTAATACACAAAATGTGACGGAAGGCAAGTGATTAAGTTCCGTGTTGAAATTGAAGTTTTTAGTCCATTCTTTTTCCATTGATTTCTTAAGGTTTTTTTCATATTTTGGTTCCGAAAATTTTATCACTTATTAGTTTTATGAAATACTATATGCTTAAAATATTATGAGATAATTTTTATTACTGCTATGAAGAAGAAACCAAAGTTTGTGTCTGAATTTGCAATCAAAATTACCTCAATTTTAAACAGTCCAAACTTCGCAAATTTTATAGATTAGAAGAAAATAAAATACTAAATAGAATATTTTGACATATAAAAATGGCTTCAGGAAAAACTTTTTCAATTAAATGTGAGAAAACATACACATTTTTTCAATTTGAAAAAGGGGGGTTGAAACTCTCCAATATACTACAAGTCATTAAAACGACTTTTTAGAAAAATGTGACCGTACGAAATTCTGACGACAGGGCAAAAACTAAAGAAGACATATTTGTCTTTAAGTTAAGACCATTTTTAGCCGTGTGTTATTTGGGGAGATTAAACTCGCGATCTAGACGACTTTTTACACTTCTGTCACCGCACTAATAGTCTAGTCTGACTACGGCAAATATTGCATAAATCTAAACAAATTGCAACAGAAATGATTTCAACGGTTTTATAATACCAAAGCATGACACAATCATATATGAAAAGTCTAGAAAAATCGTACGATCGGAAATCACCATTTTGGGCTAAAAACATTGATTTTAACCAAAAATCGAGGAAAATTGTGAAAAAATTTTGAAAATCGAAATTTTGGCACTATGTTAGCCAATCAAATCTGAAAAACGAATTAAGATGACTAAAATAACTACAAAGAACATTTCCGATGTAAAATTTACAATCCAGAGTTGGAATTTATTGGTAGAACTATCCCTTTTAATGATAAAATCACAAAAAAATGCAAAATTAACCGATATATTTGAGATTCATATATATATATATATATATATGGCTGTTTTCAAACGTTTTATTTTGAAAAAAGCTTTAAAGTAAAAACATTAAACACAATTATTTACAATTATTTGCGAATAGAAAAAAGAAAACAAACAGTTGTTTTAAGGAAAATCTATTTATCTATCATCGAAATTAGCCCAAAATTACCCTCCCCCCCAAAAAAATGAAATAAATTTCTAAAAAAATGTATTAATGTTAGATTTGTTACAACAGTCATTGAATTAGTATTATAAATTGCCTAAACTATTCAATAATTGATTACTTTGTTTTTACTTGGTTACTTTTGTTTTCATGTAAAAGTATTAGAATGGTAAATACAATTTCTGAAAAATTTATCTTTGAAAATATTTGATTTTGTTTTAATTTAACCAAAAAACAGACAATTTTGATATAAGTCTTCCTAATGTATAGTTAAATGTCTCTGCAATGTACATGCATATTGATGCATTCACATGTCGTCAAGTTCATCGGCTTCTGTAATGTTACTTGTATTTGAACAATTCATTCCCCGACATTCCCCACATGCTGCGGAACAGTCTATTCCGTGTTTACGACAGGAGCATCGTTTTGTGTCACAATTCAATTTGCAATTACATCTGATTATCCTAAGAAGCTTTTCGGGAGCCGGTGGTAGTATTGCTCTAATTGGAAGCAATCTATTGTCCTCAACATGCCAACCCCAGTCCTTTGGATCTAATTTATCACCTTTCCCAATCCAAACTTGGGTTTGATGATAAACTCTCATGCAATGTAGCTTAGCAGCATCAGATGTTGGTGGGAGAGTGTGCACTTGTACATATATATTTCCAACGCAAACTTTGGAGGCGAATATTCTGTAACGCAGCATATCTAATGTTTCAACATCTTGTAACCCTCCATATAATGCAACAAAGATTTGTTCTCCTGCTTTATGAATGCTCTCAACATTGGACTCCTGGCAAAAGACAGCTGCATGATCTTGTAATTTAAGGTTAGTACTTATTTTCTTGAAAACCGTGCCCTTGCCTTGACCAAAAATTCGAGATGTTGTGTCGCATCCGCTAAAGGCGTGAATGAATGGCAAAATATTGCAAACAAGTGGTCCAATTTTTCTCCGTGTCTCTGTGATGTCCCAAATCTTTATTTTGTTAGTGTTTTGCTTGGCTTCTGATTTGAAATAAATCTTGTTTATAGCATCGTTTGAATGATAACAGAGCAGTATGAGTAGGTCAGTGTCCTCTCCTATGACGGTGGTTGTATGTTGTTTCGACTTTTCTATTGCTGTAAGCACAATCTTTAGATCAGCATCATCTTCTGCATGGATAACTTGAACATCTCCGTCCTTAAGTTTTTTTCCAAGGGTATTAATAAAGTGCTGTTTATTTTCTGAATTTGAAAGAAATTCGTCTTTTTTTGTTTTGATTGGTGTGTCATTGTTAAAATTGACTTTTGGAGATATGATTCCTTTAGTACGTCTGAAATGAGTTACGTCTTTTGTAGTTGGAACTGATGGATATCCGTCAAACACAACAGTTGCATCTGTATAGTGATTGTTAACATAATTGACATAAGTCATACATATGGTGTCAACTGTAGCTCCTTTTGTCCATGGTAAACGGTGTATAAGAGAACCACCATCAAGTACAAAGTGGGTTTCTGTTGGTGCTTTTGGTTTAAGTCCAGTCAAATTCCACATATATTCGGCAAGGGTTGATTTTTGAGGCTCTCTTGGAAGGCCAGTGGTTTCAAATATTGATGAAGGAACTCCACATAATTCAAATTGAAATATCTCTGAAATATCTTCGAAAATACCATGTGCAGCAGTGGTGCATCTCTGAAAAAGGAGCTGTGAATCTATTCTAAGAGGTTCGCCGTCAAGTTTTGCCTGAACTTTGTTGCCAAGCGTAATGGCTTGTTTCTTTCTCCTAAACGTGTGGTCAGCTACATTCTTTCCTACTAGTTCTTGTAGAATGGAAGTCCCAACCTTTTTGGCATCATCCACATTCACGGTTTTATCAGCTACTACACCTGTCTCAATGTTTCGTAGTGAACGGTCTACCTCTGAATCAATGAATGGATTACGACTTTTCAAGAACGTGAGAAGCGTTTGAATGTCGTTAGTGTCCTTTTTTTGTCTTGCATGTGTTTCGTCTTTGTGTTGTTCACTAGAAAAGTATCCTACTCCGGACAAATCCTGCATAGCTTGATTGATCTCAGCACATGCTGGCATGGACATAAGCCAAAGGGAACGCTGGCTTTCAGTCATTCCTCGACCTCTCGTCAATCCACCCGCTGTTTTCACACTTCTCATTAGAACTTGTTCTATAAATAAATCTGAAGATATTCCAGCCCAGTACCTATTGCTGCGTCTGATGACATGATTCCCATTGATAAAATTAGCATAAACATCAGGATGGTCTTCGTCTAAAGATTGCATTGTCATTAAGTAGACGTATGCTGTTTTCGTGTACAGATTATGTCCAGATGCTGCCAAAAAAGGCAACATTTCTTTGATGCTTTGCAAATGAAGAGGCCAGTTACCGGTTCTCTCTGCTTTGATAAATTGTCTTAAAACCTGGACCATTTCTGAATATTGCAGCCACAACTTTGCTGTACGACTTTGCTTTAAAATTTCAGTTTTTCTCCGGACCGTTGATTCTAGGTTTTTCAAGACGTCCGATTCACTCGCTTCTGAAGCTGACAGCTCTCCAGAGGATAATTGAGAATATAATTCATCAATTTCCTTCATTTCAGTTGTTTCAAGGGTTGAATTGGGTTCTTCCAAAAGTTTAGATACGTCAATATTAAATATATCTGCAATCAACAAACAATAAAGTGCTGTATCCACCAACATGTGACCTCTAAAAGCTCTAGCTACAGCTTTTCCGCTAAGGATATGCGTGACGGCATTCGGAGCGTATATGAGTTCTAACATCTCTTTCAAACCAGTATTACTCATAAGATTCCCTATTGAGCCGAGGAAGCTCATCTCTGTGTGGAATGGTCCTAATCGTAAAACCATAGACTTCAAGGTGCTTCCTGGATTTTCGTTTTCAACAATTGATAAGGCTTTCCAATACAGAGGTTGATCAAAAGTTAAGATCGCTGTTATGTCATAACGCTTTGCTTGGTTGGCGACGAAGTTCAATGTAGAATAAATACATGTCATGTCCGAAGCATTCAAATCTATCATAGGCAGGAATGAAACTGATGATTTTCCTGGGTAGTCTCCCGTCTGAACCATCTGCATGAAGCCAGACCACATTGGTATTGGATATTTTAAAGGCCAAACAATAACCGACAGCAGATCAAGACGGAAAGTCTTATCCAATGTGTTTAGGTTTTTCAACTCAGCATAACTTAATTCAGCCATACGATCTGATTGAGGTTTGTAATATTTGATCTCTATCTTTGCTAATGCCTTTATTTCATCAGTAGAAAAAGCTATTCTAGGAATGGGTTGTGTTCTCTTCGTACCAGGCGTAATTCCAGCTATTATGCCCATGCCATGAAAAGTGTTGAGGCCATCTATCGTTCTTGTGTTGTGGTCAACGTTATCTGCTACAAATTGTACAAAGCTGTTGCTTATATCACCTGGAAGGTCAACTCCTTGTACAGCTGCAGCACTTGATTCAAACTTCTGGACTTCATAGTATGAGGAACAAAATCCTAAGCTGTTCAATGTGGACACAAGAAATCGTGAAGCGAAGTTGTGATGCACCTGTACTCCTAGACCGAGTTGAAGCGGTGTTATAAGTGCTCGAGGTCGTGAGGCTTGCATTACTGCTTGTCCTATGGAAGCTATTTTCACTGATGGGTCTTTCTCAGAAACTATATTAGAAAGGAATAACAGTAGGCTTTCGGGTAAGTATGATAGATTATTATCAACTGATGCAATGTTGGCTGGAGTTGGATAGATAGACTTTGTGGTATCTACAGATCGGATGTCGCTTTTTATCAGTTTGGCAGCTGCTCTGATCAAAGCTCTCTTTTCGTCATCTGGATTTAAATTGCTTGGTCTCTGGTAATAGTCCTGGAGAATACAAGTCACAGTTTCTCGTAGAGTTACAACACTTTTTCTACCTGGTATGTCTGTAATAATGATTTCGTCTCCAAAATGTTGCTTCAATCTTTTCTTTAAATACATCTGGCTATAAGCATTTCCATCACACATCTCGTCCATTTTTTCAACAAGATCTGATATAGAAATCTGTTCGTCGTCATGATGTTTAAGGAAGTCGACTATTTTGTAGAAGCCGTCTTCTTGCAAAGCTGGCCTTCCTCTTTTGTTTTCAGGCTTTGCGTCTGGTGATATGGGAGAACGGAATACAGGAGTATTTTTGCACGTGCGGAAGTTTACACTACATGCCTGGTGATAAACAGCATCAGCTGCATGGAGGTCGCTTACGCTCTCCAGTCTTCCGCGAACCTCGGCTGCCCAATCATCATTTCGGAGATCACAAGCATCTTGTATGCGACTCTCAAAATCATCAGTTCGAACCTGAAATACGTTTTTGTCTTTTTTCTTGGAGTTCGTTGCTTCATTTCCACAGAATAAACAATGATGTTTAAAATCAAAATGGGACTTTGATCGTAGTTTTGGAGTATTTGTATTTATTTCTCTCAGAACAAGTTTTTCTTTTTTGTATTTCTTTATGTCATTTGGATTGGTATATGTTTTCCTGCAGAGTTGATAGACAAAATTACCCTCTAATGCGGACAAACAGTCTCCTCTTTCCTGGCTAGCTTTGATAATTCCAAGACATCCTTTTTGTCGCAATTTGAACAGCGTTGTTGGGTGGTCATCTTTTAGGCACACAATACATTTCTCCATGGTATAGATGTAGCTGAAAAGAATTAGTACACACATCATTTGTTGTTGTATATTTTAATCATTATATATATGTCATATAACATATCAATACACATTAAAATATTATTCAGAACAACAAGAATAAACAACATCGACTCTAAATGAATAATGTTTTCTTGTCCGTGTGATGTTTCTTTTTTAGTGTGTCTATACACTGTAATTCATTTGTCCATTTCTCAATTTATTATGAATTCTAGTGTCAAAAAGGGTGACAAGAGAAGTTGAATCAATAGGCTTAAATCGCATCAGAGAAAACGAAAAGGACATTGAGACAAACAAGACAAACTATACAAAGTACACACAGAAACGAGCAGCTTGAACTTAAGTACAATATTTATTATAAAGCATTAAAAAAGTATACTATGTTCGATGTTTTCCCTACTTGGAAACTTTCGATTGTGTTTCATTGTAGCATATTCCGTACATTTGTTTAGTTAACCATTCATTTTGAATTTGGTTTGAATTGACTTTTGGTAGTACAAGATACGCAAATATTTTTGACTCCACTGTGATAAAATATTTTCATTGAAATAGGAAATGCAGAAAAATATAATCTAGTACCTGATATAGAAATTATCCGTGTGCTAAACAATTAGCACAGTGACTGTGGTAAGCTCCAATAAAATCATGACGCTGAATAAGTTTCTTCAAGTGAAAGCTGAAATAAAATTACAAAACAGTTTATTATCGACAATTATTCATTAAAAAAGGAAGAAAATAATTATTTAAAATATTAATTTGAAGAAAATGCAATAGTAGGTAAGAATAAATGCTTCGGCTATAGTAATAAGTTCAAAATCGACAAAATTGCAATTATGACTATCCATTTTTGTTAATTTGGCGTTCCATACTTTTTTGTTTTCGTTAGGGACGAGTCTTCCTACGTTCCTTTAAATTATTTTTATTGCTATATTTTGGACTTTATTAGTTTAAATTTAATTGATTTTATGTAAACGTAGTTGATTTTACTTATTTTCTTTGAAATAAACAAAAATATAGCGATCTTTGTCGTTTGACCTGCGTCAAGAACTTTTGTATGTCTAATTCATTTCTTGACGCATTTCCGAATATCTAAATACACGTAAAACATAAGTGTATGTTAAAAAAACACTTACCAGCATACTTTTATAATAATATAAGTTTATGTTAGCGATTCTTTCAGTGATATCATCTTCTCAGTTGGTTTCTATAAATTCACATATGTAAGAGTCTTCTCCCTTTGTCAATATGGCGGACCATTTCTGACACGAATCGGTAGGCACATCACCGATATTTTTATTTTCAATTTTCACCGATTTCCGACCGTACGATTTTGTTAGACTTTTTTAACAGTCATGTGCTATGATAATCTCATATGATATTTAAAAAATCTTTTCTGTTGCAATTTGTTTAGATTGATTCTGTAGACAGACTAGACTATAATTGTATCGTAACAAAAAAAAAAAAAAAAAAACGGTTTTCTGTTGATCGATAATCTTTTGTGGATGCAATACATATACTTTTGATTTAAAACTGTGCCTTGTATAATAGTTATGCGTTCAATTAATGTGTCGCTTTGTTCTTTAATTTAGCTTTTAATAATGTGCTTGTTTTAAGATTGAGATGTGCTTCAGTTTTATTTACACGCAGGACTTGTGTCTTGAATGTTGAGTTGATTTGCTATATTTATGCAAGTTATATGTTGTGTTAAATCTTTTTATTTGTAATTCGAACGTGGCTGTGTATTTTTACATCCCGAATAATCAAACGGACTTCAGGAGTTTACCGATGGGAGAAGTGTATTCTATATATCCAGTCCATCGCCCTGTTTGGCTTTTAAATTAAACATATAATGTTTTCATGCCAATATTTACTGTAAAAAGCTTTACAAAATCGAAAGAAATAATATGGTTAAAAGACTTCTCCAAATAGTTGCTCAACTGTATCACTAACCTTCTACTTCTTGTCCTATACAATTGACATTTAAACCTTACCAATACATTGTCCTCTGACTCGCTCTAATTCGTCTTTTCGCCGAGCAGATAGAATCAGTTTGCATCCCACTTTAGACAATTCATACGCTAAACATTCGCCGATACCACTAGATGACCCAGTTATCCAAACTATTTTATTCTTTAAAGAGCCTAAAATACATACTCTATACATTGTGTGCATTTTAGGAACACTAAAACAAATGGTTGATAATGTGTTAGTCAAAATAATTACGACGCGTTGGAAGGCAATGCAAGGACGCATTCTTTCAAGAAAAAAAAACCTCGATCGGTTTATGTTATTTGGAAACTTAAGTCGCTGTGTTGCATTCTTATTGGTTTGTACCTCACATCTCTTTTTATGCATAAATATCTTAATTTTAGATAAAATTAACTTTTGAAAAGACATCAGTGTTATCATAGTAAATAGGGTCTGCTCCTTACGCAAACAACTACTCTAACAAAGTTACGAGAAAAACAACTGAAATCGACACGACCTATGCTGTATGGTGACCATCACGATTTGGTGGATCATTATTGTCTAATATAATAGACAATCACAACTCAATAGCGAAATGCTATTAAAAGCAGTCTTACATATTTTAGTACCAGAAAAGTCGTGTGATAGTAAAAGAGGGACGAAAGATACCAGAGGGACGTTCAAACTCAGTAAACGTTGCATTTAAAACATACTTAAGATGCAACTGGTTCCACCATTTTCTACATACGGAAATGTCTGTACTACATGTATGTCAGAAATCCGAATTTGACGGTTGTTTTCCTTTCGTTTGATATATTTGAGCGTTTGATTTTGCCATTTAGGAGACTTTCCGATTTGAATTTTCCTTGGGGTATTTTCTTATTTTAATATTAAGCATGTTAAGTGTTCCTTTCTCTTAAAATTGTTATAAGAGGGTTGGTGAACTAATTTGCCTTTCTCTCTCATTTTCCTTCATTGCTCCGTTCCCGATGTTGTAATTTGGCATTTCATTTTAATCACAAAAAGGTCTATGAAAGAAAGCTAATAAATGCTCATTAACAAGAAACCCTACAGACGCGAGTAAGCAATTGTTAAGTACTTGAATATGTTCATACAACAATATTCTTTTCTAGTAAATGATTAAAAAAAAAAGAAATTTTTCAAAGGGTTTTGATCTCTATTAACCACTAACTTAAAAGACAGTAAAAATTCTGCTCGTCTTCATATCTATAAGAAGGATTGATAGTATATAGGTTTGAACGTTGTTTTAAATTTAGACTTGCAAGTTTATATCTACATGTATTTCGTTTAGGCTTGTAAATCATATTTCCCTTCCGGTTTATATAATCCTATTTCGACTCTTACAATTCAAGAGTCTATCATAAATTAAGGTAAATTGTATGGCCTTCCAACTACTTTTCGATCACTGAAGAGACATTGTCGAAATCCGGATATGGTGTACAATTTTTAACACCTCATGTTTGTGGTTAACCATCTTTGCCGCAAGTTTATAGATTTCTATTTGGTATTAAATCAATATTTATTAAAGATCCACGTTGTTACATCTCGTGATCAATTTATTTGGCAATCGTCAATGGCAGTCAGCCGGGTTTAAGAACATCAGTTGTTAGACTTGTTAGTCAAATGCGTTTTGTTAAAATATAAATGTTCTTTTTTTTTTTGTCATTTGGAAAATGTTGTTTGTGCAGTATTTAGACCCCTCTACAAAGTAAGGGGCGATTTTGGTCTCATATTGCAGGTTCATCTGACGAAAGATTTTTGACACTTTTTAAACACTTGAGTGTCTATTTTAGTTGATTCAATTAGTTTAGGTGGAAGATTTTAACTGATTAACTCATTAAAAACGCTCCGATTCAAGCTTAAGTATGAAAAACCTATGACATATATGCCAAAAAAATGTCACTTTTCAGATGGTTTTTGTCAAAAATGAAAGTGGCCGCATCCGTGTTCATCCTCAACCGTTGTATATGTCATGTATTACCATCGATTACAACTTACATATTTCAATACTAAGAATGAACACAAATGCTGCCACTTTCATTTAAGTCAGAAACCGTCTAAAATTTAACTAAAATGCTAAAATTGTGAAGACTTCAGTAATTTAGCATGACTATATGATGCTAGTACCCGATATATGTACATGTACATTGTATTGTTAAAAACAGCCCATATTTATGTAGCAGAAGCATTTTACTTTCCAATAAATAACAAATAGTTTACATGTTAACAATTTTGTAAAATTGCTATATTTATGGGCCAAAAAGGGGTGTTACCGGACGTACTGACTCCTTTGTTTTACATACACACGTATTAAAATTAATTGCGGTTTTTATCATACGCAATCATAGGTTTGAACGTTGTTTTCAATTTAGACTTGTATATATATATATTTATATATATATGTATATAAAACTGTTGGATTTTAAATGAGCAGTGTTTTAAACCCTTAATATGTAAGTTCAACATTTGTTTATTCTAAAATGTATCTGATATAATTACACTGTTACAAGTATATATACATTAAAAATACACGTACAATAGAATACAATATTGTTATACGATCGATATTTTCAGTCTCCAAACACTTACTTGGTGATTTTCCGAATTTTTCAGCGATTTGAAGTAAAAGATCACAGTCTCCCAAGACTATCATGACTAGAGCTATGATGAAACATGTCAGCATAAACAAGAATATCAAATACAACCAGTCCATCATTCCGATAGGTCTCTAAAATGTATTAAAATCTTATTTTCAATTATAATATACATGTAAGAGTGATCAAAGTTTACTTCCGTCACATTCAGGAAATTTCATTAAAATATACTTCGCCTTACGTATTGCATGTATTGTAAATGTAGGTAATATGAATTTTAAACTGTTAACTGTTTTCAACCCACTGTGTTAACTGTTATCATGTTTGCATTTGTTGTTAACTGTTTTTGCCAAAATCGAGGTGTTGTTAACATGTTAACGGACCCCCTATTGCCCCCTTAAATGGATGACGACGACAACGATGCAAAAGACGAAGAAGATGAAGATTGCAATTTACCATTCGGTGACAAATTAAACGATCATAAAGACAAAAATATATATCGATGTTGATGTTAATAAAATGAACTCTGCTTTGTACAAGACCAACTTGTTAAATCGGATTTTCTTCTTGCTAGTTCACAAGATAACAATCCAACCTAAAAATCGCCGTTCTTGTTTTCACAGTATTTAAATCACAAAATAGATCAATTCATGGTAATTATTAAAAGTGAGAAGATGTGACCGTATGATTGCCAACGAGACAAACGGAAGGACGACTACGGGTGCGGGAGTTTCTCGCTACATTGAGACCCATTGGTGGCCTTCGGCTGTTGTCTGCTCCATGGTCGGATTGTTGTTGCTTTGACACATTCCCCATTTCCTTTCTCAATTTTATTCCATCAAAGACCAGATGACATAGAAGTAAACAACTTCTATGGGACATCGTAGGGCCTTGAACAATGAGCAAAACCCATACCTCACAGTCAGCTATAAAAGACATCGAAATGTCAGACAAATGTAAAACAATTCAAACGAAAAAACTAACGGTCTGATCATGCTGATTCAAGATGTGTAAATTTCTTCATAAAATGAATTTTCTCAATTAAATTGCCTGATGAAACGATACTGACATTGACTGATAACTGAATTAAAAAAAAACAAACTATAATCAATGACATGAAAACATTATCTTTATCAAATAATAACATAGGCGGTTCCAAAAAGGGGGGGGGGCGGGGGACCCGTACCCCTCTTTCGTGGAAAAATTTTGTTGATTATATAGGGAATCAGTGAATCATGACTGGAGCGTGCCCCCCTTAATAGGTCAACCAGAGGGCCCCCTTATGAAAAGTTCTGGATCCGCCACTGAATAAATTACCCGACCAAGCTTAAATTTGAAAGTTGACAATGGCACCATAAGAGCACGTATTTCTAAAAGATGAAGAGGTTAAGGTGGTAGCACATATATATATATATATATATACTTGAAGTTGTTTTTATCAATTTGGGGATGGGGTGGTTGTGTTAGTATCACACTCGTTCGTGATTTTAAAGCTTTCGTACAAGTGTTGATATAAGCCAACCCCTTCCCCCTTCCCCTCCCACCTCATTGACAGAAACAATTGCCTGTGGATGGTAGGCAAAAAAATATAATCTTCTTGATATGAATATAGACATGTTGGATAAAACGACAATAAGCTGACATGATTAATAACTTACACAGTAAAGTCACGTGATAGACAAAGTCACGAAACTAGCTCTTGATGTGTTGAGACGAGTAACATGTAAATGAAGAACTGCGAATAGCAATAAACAGCTACAACTAAACTGACTTACCTTTAAAACTCAGATAAAAAGCTGTTAAAATATATCATCCTTCCAGCTTATCACTCTCACGTCCTAAATATTGACATATATTTGATCGGTTACTTTTATCACTTCCAAAACTAGGAGCACCTTTTCAAGCCAGGTCGCAGAAAGAATAATCAAATTAATATGATCTAATATGAGCATGAAGGAAATCGTCCGACGACTCCTTATTGTAGGTATTGCCCTTTAATGACGATTTTTGTCATTTTGTTTTTGCGTTTTGACTTATATAATAAAAATCATAACAGATACAAGTACACACCCGTGATATCACGGGTCCGTGACTGAATTCTTCTTCTTCTCTTCTTCTTTAAGGTCAACAAGGCTTCAATACTGAAGAATACATGTTGTTGCGCATGCGTGATTGACAAAAATTTATACCAAATTTATAAAAATATTTTATAACAATTGGAGTGTTTGTATTTACAGATTGTGATTAAAAATATATGTACATGTTTTGTTTGAATTTGTTTATTTGAAGCTAGAGAGAACAGCCGGTGTTAGCTGATCTCTAAAGCTGTCAACAGTGGTGGTTTCAATTACAGTTTGTGGTAGTAAATTCCATTGAATAATTGTTCGCGGGAAGAATTAAAGTATATAACTATGCCTAAGCCTTATTTTAGTAATTGGTATTGTCATCTGATAAGTCATGTCGATTATAAGATACACAGTTTTCTCTGCTTTCAAATCTTTCTGTTTGAACCCGTCGACCTGGAACTTATCAGTTATTGGAAATATTAATTATTTGGAAAACAAAAGGTCCTGGCTATCCAGGAATGGAGTATTTTTTAATCAACAGCATTGTCCTATATTAGTTATCTTAGAAAGTCTTGCTGATTGCTGAATAAAACTACAATAGGGAACAATTTGACAATGATTGAATTTAGTAGTGTCAGTCCTTTGATTATGACCCGTGTATATAGCAAAATCCTAAATACACCGTTTGGTGGTGCGCCTGTCAAATGCGGAACGTACAGATAAGGTAATAGCTGAATATACTATTTGTATCGGTATCGGATTCGACCCGGAACTTGTTAATTATTGGCAATATTAATTATGCTGAAAACAAAAGGGTCTGGAGTGGTGTAATTTTTAATCTACACCATTGTCCTATATTAGTTATATATAGAGTTGAATTCTTTGATTTGTCGTTTTTACCCGATGACGGCTGACAAATTGGACCTCGTAATTTTAGTATTATAGAAGTAGACACTTTCAATTACAAAAATGATCACCAAAGTAAGGTAAGATCTACGAACAAGTAAAATTTTACCCATATAGTTAGTTGACTAACACTCTTTATTAGAGTGGTTGCCCTTAAATGAGGATTTATTTTATCCTCTTTTGCGTTTTGAGCAAAACCGAAAGAAAGTAGAGAGAAACTAAACAGTCTAAATGATTAGCAATACAAGATCAACAAAACAGAACCTTTGACTATGCATTCCAGTGGCGGATCCAGAGAGGGGCGTAGAGGGCGTACGCCCCTCCCCCCCCCCTTTTGCTTGGACATTTTTTTTTTTTGTAAAAGTTTAATGATTTATCAGACTAGACGACGTGAACTTTGCCATTTCCCGTGTATTTATTTTATGTGACAATTCTTTACTTATAAAGATATTTTCCGCTGGTGTATACTAACTGAAAGTCATGTGATTCACTATGGTGGAGTTGACCAGTGCGTCGAAAAAACGTCACTCAGTCATTTCGAAATTTAAATTACTGTCACAAATTGCTTAGGCTGAGCATGACAATCTTCAAGGTGACACAGGATTGAGCAAGAACATATTGACTTCTATTTCATTAGTCCACAAAACAGTAATACTAGTTATATTAGTACACTCTCACGAAAAAAAGTTCCTCATCAATTATATCTACCTACAAAAACATGTTTAACTCGTAACGCACCATGATCGGCATCCTATTTTAAAATAACAGCTGAATAATGATCCCCAGTCAGTATAATCTCTAGATAGATTTAAATTCTAAGGTACGAACCATTTGATTTGAGGAGGCAGTCGGAGATATTTGAGAGATAAACAATTGACTCTAATTTTTGCATTCTGAAACAAAAATTCTGGCCGTATCTGGATTGAAAACAATAATCTTGTCCATTTTTTTGCTATTAGAAAAGAATATCCAACAGAATTATTAAGCATTAAATCAACATGATAGATAAAAACGGGCGTATTTTTTTTGGCCGGTGTTTGCATGTCTGACCGAAGTGTCTGTTTCGCCGAACTGGTGTATTTAATACTTTTTTCAAGACCATACTACAACCTGCTGCTGGAAGTAGCATTAATGTCTATATTTTTCAACCGTCATTCATATATTCGTTGTCTGATGATTTCAGACTCATTCGTAGCTTTTGGTTGATTTGGAATCCCTCACATCCCTTAATTTTGTTGGGTGAAACATATCAACCAAACATTTGGATAAATATTGATTGTTTGTCTATTTTAGCTCAGTCGTGTCCGTCGTATTTTAAATTTTATCGAATAGCCCGACTTATATCTTGTTTACAACAAGAAATCTGTGAGGTTATGATAACTTAACTTACAGCAAACCAGCGAGAATTTTCCATGTCTTTTTTTTACTGAAAAGTCCCACATCAAATTTATCAGTAAATAGCTTGAAATCCGTACTATCATTTTATGATAGACAATTAATAGGGAGAATACAGCATCGAAAATGTCCAACCCTCACACCTTCGGCCCCCCCTTTCCAAAATCCTGGATCCGCCCTGCATTCTATTCTCGTCTACAATGTTGGAGAATGCCCTTCGTTAAATATGCAAATAAACAAGGTGAGCGACACAGGCTAGTTTGTCTCGTGTTAAATATACATGACGTAGCAACCAGTGTTTTCAAACTTCGTCATCCCGGGGCCTTTTATAGCCCACTATAAGGTATGGGTTTTATTCTATGGTGTGAGTCAAAAGGTGACTTGTAATTGTTCATTGTCTAGTTGGTCTTTGACTGATTGTTGTCTTACTGAAAACGTAAGATAATTTTAATTAATTTTGGATCTGTCATAATTCGTAGGGGATACACATACCTCACGGCCATTATATTGACAATGTGTGAGCAAAACAAACAGACTGTTATGGCTGATTATGCGGTATGGGCTTTGCTCATTGTTGAGGGCCGTATGTTGACCCATAGCTGTCAATTCCTGTGTCATTTGGTCTCTTGTGGAGAGTTGTCTCATTGTCAATCATACACATCTTCTTTTTTTATATAGACATAATTCATGTAATTTGTACAATGTCAAAAATTTGGGCACAGCAGTCAACATTGTAACATAAACTTAATCACTTTAAAGACAAATAACTGTTTCAACAAAGAAAAACAAAAAGGTATATAGACACTCTTAAGACAAAGTCCACGAGATAAAATGAAATATAAAAATTCAATAATGACCATTGAACAATAACACGATGGCGGAATGTATAAGTACCGAACCACGCCAAAAGTATATTACAAAAAGTGGAATAAACAGTAAAGGTTTAAAATGTACAAGGACAAATTAAAAAAGGGAACACTATACATGCAACACGTAATTAAGACGATACACAACGTCAGTACCTTGTATCTATACTTCAATACCATCATGCATTATTTGTGAAGTTGATACGGAATAGTCATCATCAAGATCTTTGTATCTTCCGATTAACATATATAGCAAAAAGAAGGAGACATTCTTTGACATAACCTTGGCTCATCAACTTTCTGCTCTAGACACGGTTGAGTTTCATTAAGTCTGAGTATCAGCTGCAAGCTCTGGGATACCGATTGATTTGGGAAAGCATGTTTAGTTGGTATATTTCTGCTATGGTGGGGGGAAATAATAATTTCAAAATTAAAATCGTCTCGTTTGTTATAGATTCTGGTACTGAGATGACCGCTTATGTCAAACCTGAGACTACTATAACACAAAATTCTTAGGTCAAACTCAAGGTACAAGTCTAAAAGTGAAGCATTGGAAGCCATGTTTGTTGTTTCTTTAATTATTTGAAGGAATTTGTCAATAGTTTCTAAAACCTGCTTAAATATTTATGTAAAAGAACAAATTTCATATTTATATATGGGTGATAATAAATATCATTATATACAATAGTTTACCTGATTTTAAAAACTATTTGAGATTAAATAACATCAACTAGCTATACATAAATAAAGAAATTTGTTCTGCTTCAGAAAGCATTAAAGTAGGATTAAGCAACTACCCGACAAAGTTCTTCATTTCTTAATAAATATACAAACTCTTCGTCATAAGACTACATTGTAGTTATAAAATTGATCATTATGTTTTTCTTCTTCAATATACAATACATTTCGAAGGTCTGCATAACAAAACAAGATCTTTCATTAAATCGGAGAATACATAACTGTAGAAATATTATAATATTCATAAACTGTAATATCGTAACAATTGAGTAAACAGCATTTATTGGTTGAATACTAAAATTTGCCAATGTCTATCAACACATAACAGACTTGTAACGATAATATATCAATGGTTACTAAATTACCCTCGACAAAAAACCACGCCAGAATAAAAATTATTGTTAAAACCTTCCAGAACACAACAGTAATGTAAACTAGATTTGCGATTGCAAGAAATAGCGGATGGCACCCTTCCCCCATTGCCAGGCGAGCGGCAGCCATTTAGAAAATTCCAAAGTCAAAGAATGAATCTACACATGCAAATTATCATTTTTGTAAAGTTTCGTTAAGTTTGGAGCATTTTAATATTTTAAACAATTTTGTTGTTTCCATGGTTACGGCGGCCATTTTAAAATTCCAACTTCAAAAGTCAACTCTGCTTATGCCAGTGACCATTTCTGTAAAGTTTCATCCAGTTAGCAGCATTTTAAATTTTTTTTGAAAGTTTTGACCTTTTTGCATTGTTTCCATGGTAACAACAGACATTTTGGAAATTCCAACGCCAAATTCCACATCATCGCTCATCGTTACTGTGAAGTTTCGTTAAGTTTGGAGCATTTTGATATTTTTGACATTTTTGGTGTAGTTTCCATGGCAACATAGTAGTTCCAATGAGTGTCAAAATCATCCAACACCTGTATATAGTGGGCACCTACATTGTATTAAAATATAATGTTTCTGAGTTCAAGCATATCGAAACAGTTCACCAAAACAAAAAACTGGATTTTTTCATATTTGTTTCGTTTCCATGGCAACGGCAGCCATCTTGATGATACCATACCCCACTGCACTATTTAATGTGGTGGTCAACATTATGGCGATGTGTACATAATATTTACAATGGATGGTATAACAGCAAAACACTATACAATAATTTTATTGTCAATAAAAGACTCTCCATAGGGCAGCATAATTACAAATATCAGCAAAAATACAAACTATTTACCACAATGATTATTGTTGAATGATAATAACAAAGTAAAGAAAACATGTTACGTAACAATGTACAAAATATAAAAAAATCTGACAAGGCTGCGTATTTCAGCACACTCCAAAAAGATTGAAAAATGAAGGTATCAGGGTATAATAATTCCTCGACATGATAGAACTTGTCCCAGATGCTCAAGTTCTGAAGTTGAATATGAGTTACATTTCTTCTTAATTGTACCTGATTAAATAATGAGAGAAGTAAATTAATACTTTGTGCTAGGAAATATTTTGCAAATTTTGATTAGTTGACAATTAAAGACCAGTTTATTTGGTTAATGAGTAATGAAATCAATGATATCTTGTAAGAAATGTGTGCTTTTAAAAAAAAAATTGAAAAAAAAATACTAATAATTCATTCCATTGTTTCTGTGTTTTGTGTATTCTCTTTTTTTTTTTTTTTTTAGAGCATTGGAACAAGTTGTACTAGAGGCTGCGTCCAAATCCAAATATGTTTACACAGAAATTTTACACAATATATTACTATGTCCTTTAACTGTTTAAGCACCTGCCCTTGGTGGCTCCTGCATTTGGATAACTACATATTAATATATAAACTTTAAGTTAAATGTTTCATCGTGGTTAATATGTAGTTATCCAAATGTAGGAGTTTATTGTGAAAGTTATGTTTAAATAGAACGCTTACCTATAAAAATATTGTCATGCAATAAGTAGTAATTTAAACCTTAACAACAAATTGTAACCGTTGTTTGGTATTTAACAATTTGTTTTAATAATTTAATTCATGATTTATTGTGGTAACACCATTGAAATGGTCCTATCAGAGGATGACCTCGATTTGTTAATATTTTAGGAACTTTTCATTTTTCCCATTGCATATTTCTGTAAGTAGTTGCTACCATATTATAGAATAGGAGGACATATTTAAATTTTTAAATTAATGACATAATTTTCCAAATTTGTCCTAATCGAAATTTGCAAGTTGTTTTATAATGACACATATAGGCTTCACGAAATCAAAAATGCATAAAATTAATGAATACATGTACAATTAATAACATTTCTAAAAAAAAATAATTTAAAAGAAAAAGATGCAAAATAATGACAATATTCTTCTTCGGTTGATCTTCTGGTACACACGTTATTGTAAGTCCCCTGCCAACTAAGCAATAATTTTTCTGTAGAATTATAATTCTCATATTAAAACTTGGCTTTTGATTTATAGAGAAATGGAGGGCAAAACATAAAAGGTTAATACATTTTTATCAGATGAAGGTCTTAATCATATTTCAAGCAGTCTAAAGGTGTTTTATGTGTAAAACTATACTACAAAAGAGTGCGGTTTATGTGTAACAATGAATTCCCGGAGTGTACCAGAATCATATTAAAATACATGAATATATATTGCAGCCTGTTTTTGCAACAACTATAACAACGACATCAACGATTTGAAATTTAAGCAAGGAAGATTGTTGTAGAAAAGCATTATGTCTCATCTGCAACTAAGGCATACAACATAAAAAAAAAATTAAAGAAAAATCCAAACAGTAGTTCAGATGAATTCGAGAAATGCATATGTATGATTGGTTTTCAAAATAAAACCCATATGTTTACACGAATATATTTATGAAGGTCAATATGTTAGCATATTAGAATACAAAACATATAAAATGCAAACGTAAGTATGCAACATGGATTCAATAATATATTACAAACAAATCATTGATAGGAGATGTTATTTATTCAATACAGACAATAATTATTTAAAAACAAGATTATTTGCACAAAAAGCAATATGCCTTCTCGCACTGTAACTGTTTGTTCAGTGAACCGTGAAGTCGGGACCAAAACACTATCTTTGCATAAAATTTCACACCATAATCAACATGTGCATCGTATTCCAAATTGATGTGCCCACAACCTCATGGTAAATTACCTTGACCAACACCATTGAAGTAAGCTCATAGGGGACAAACGTTTTTCATAAGTACTATTTTAACTGAGAAGAATCCAAAAGGACCTGATGGGATTTATGCTTTCATTCAACAGTATACATGTTTTAATGTTTAACGATCACCATCATGAATTGTTTAACAATTATGACGTATCTGTTTCTGGTCTGACACCAGGTACGTTGAAGTGGTAATAGATCTTAAGTTATCCGAATGGTCGTTTAATTCAAAACTTACCGATTTCATCAATGTGCCAATCGTGAAGTAATGAATGAAACTACTTTCGCATGATGGGTGATGCATGCGTAGGAGACGCGGTCTCTGCACCAGAAGTCAGTTTCACAAAAAACTTTCGATTAAGATTGATGATGTCAGTCATGAACAATTCAGTATACTCATGATACTTATGATCAATCCTAGTCGTAAGTTATTTTGTGAAACCGACTAATGGGGTTGCTGAATAAAGTTAAGGTGATTCTATCAGTTTTTATATTTTCAAAATAACATTTTGAGAATTGTACATTGATGATCATTGATAAACTACTGAAGCCTCTTCTTTAGTTCTTATCTACCAAATATTGGCAAATATAACACATTTTGCTATTTGAATTAATAAAACAAAGGTAACTACGCTATATGTACAACACAAACAATAACAAAAAAAAAAAAAAAAAAAACAAACAAAAAAAACAAGCTTAATTTGTTTCTCACTTTCTGCACATAAAGTTGTTTTAGGTGATTGATTGATTGATTGATTCGCTTTATTTCCTCCATTATGCTGAAGATTTACATTTTATAAAACAAATATACTAATTACAAGAAATGAACAAGATATAATTACAGACTACAATTAAAGCACACACAAACAAACAACAAAAACCATGTTACTTATATCTATGTATATCTCTATATGCTACATTTGTTCAGATATTTTAGTGACCAGAATTAAACCTCAGATAATTCGCCTTTAAATTTTCCGTACAGGTGACATATATGATCTGCCAAGCAACACATCATGTTTCTCCAGTTGTCAGAGTTCACAGATTGAATAAAGTCTGTAATACCACCAAGTAAGGCTACGATTATATCGCTATCATTTTGCTGAAAAAAGCGTACAGATTCCTGGACTGGTAATACATGAACAATTCCGTAAAACATGTTATTTCTTGCATCCAAAAGTTTTTTCACAGTATAACATTAAGCGTTGAACGACATCTGTAGAATAACAACCGCATAAAGAGCACTGGCTATCCTTTATTGCTATTGAGCCAAGTTTAACCATGACTAAAAGTTTATAATTCAAATGCGGATTGACAACGGTAAGACGTAAAAGTCTGTGAATAGTTAATCTGTTTTGAATTTCGTAGTAACGACAAAGTTCTGGTCGACACTGTCTGTATAGATGATTTCAAAATATTTTCTTCTCGGATTTCAATTGATTGATTCACAATTTTGGACCATAGTTTTTATCCGGGATGTACAAGTGTATTTGCTGTTTGTTCATTGCCAGCTGTGTTTCCAAAGTTGAATTATTAGATTGATTAATAAAGGTTACGGCTGAAAACGGCGTTGCTTAGCTGAATCCTTATAGACGTATCTTGTTTATTCAACTTATTGGTGTTTTTATTAAAATTATTCAAATATCATAAGACATTTAGATAAGTACCTAAGAATAACAGTAATGAGTTTGTACTGAAAAATATCAAAACTAAAATTCAATATCACTGACAGTGTCAGTATGGATATGACAATTGCATTGCAGAGAGGGGAGGGTGACGGTCGGATTTCTTCGGACGGAACAATCGTTTAATTCTAGAAAATAAATCCATATTGTTTTTTTAATATTAAATGTAAGATTAATATCAAAGACGACAAACGGCTCGGTCTTGTCAGACCAGATTATCGTGCATTTGTTATTTTGAATAATATGGATATAAAGTACAAAAAGATGTCGCAAGGAGTTTAAAATCGTTTAATATATATGTAAAGGGCACAAATTATCTTCCATTAATCAAACTAAACAAGTGATATTTTTTTAATACTTGCTAGTAACAAATGAAGGCAAACCTAAGGTTTTGTGAGAAAGGCTCACAAATGATACCCCGTTTCCATGCGCAAATTCTAAGATTTTCTATTGGTAAACCCACAAAAAAGTCTGATACAAAATAAAAGAAGAAGTGAAAAAAGGCATTACATGGTCAAGTTTCTGGATAAATGTCATACATCTTAATTAAGGATTTAGGATAAGTTCTTGTTACTTAATTGGTACCTCTCATAAAGCAACAGCAAAGTCCGAAATCAATTGGCATCATGAACAAAATAGGATGGGCATATATGCATCATATGGTGACGATTCTGTGAAAGTTTCCTTATATTATGAATATGGTTTTAGGCGAAGTTGTTGGTACTTTTTTGTTTGCACTGTAGTGTGTTGAATTGAAAAGTCAAGTTAACCCGGATGAAGAAACAATAAACGAGATGCAAAATTAAGTACATCATATGAGTTAGTTTGAAAAGTGTGGGACGATCGGACGGACACCCACGTCACTGCTTGACACCCGCTTCTATAAGCATTTTTTCTAAATCATGCCTTTGGTAAAACATCCAGCATTATTATGAAAAGCCCGACTATGACAAGGAAAGCAATGCCTCCACTTCCTATGTAAAATGAGGACTTTCGTGAGTCAGGGGCGCTGTAATGCCTTCTTTGGTAAGAGGATAACGATTTTTTATCAACTCTATATAGATAATCTGGGTTAGCATCAACACTGCCATTTGAGGATTGGGACCTATAACCTTTACACTTTATGATGCATGCCACCTCACATGCTGAAATGGTTGGCCTTGGAAACGTGCTTGGAATGATGGTGACATTTTCTTTTTGTTCTGTGTATTTTTGATCCGCCATTGTATCGTTGTAATTTGCCTTTTTGTTTGTTCCTGGTCCTTTCGGATGAGTACTAGAAATGTGAGTCGAATCTAAAGATGATGATACATCTGTTATAACGGAAGCACTTATTTCAGATGAGGGAAATGTTGTTTGTATATAAGCTGATGTGTCTTCCATCTCTGTAGAAATGTGGATGACTGTTGTGGCTGGAAAATTGTCAATCGCTTGAATTTAATGTCAGAAAAATGTTTTTTATAAATGATTCAAACTCGGTCAGTTTCATTCAGTGGGTGTCTTTGTTTCATGTCTGTCATATTTGTTTTTCATAAATTGTATTTTTTATAAATCAAGATTTTAGATTTCCATTTTGAATAGTTTTACACTTTACAGTTTTGGGCCTGTTATAGATATAACTATAATGTATGAGTTTTTCTCATTGTTAAAGGCTGTACGGTAATCTATAATTGCTAATATCCATGTCATTGTAACTCTGGTGTGTTCTTGTTTCAATGGCAATCATACCACATATCTTTATTTTTATATTATTTGTTTGAATAAACGTACTGGACATTAATTGCTCTGGACATTCAATGCATTATGATACAATATAACTATTAACAATAATAATAATATTTATAATAATAATAATAATAATAATAATAATAATAATGATAATAATAATAATAATAATAATAATAATAATAATCATGAAAATAAAAAAAAAAAGAAAGTACTTACAATGCAAACTACTTACCGTCTATTTTGCAAACGACTCTCTGTGTTTGTGTACATTCTCCATTATAGAAGAACCCATTTTGTATATATGCACAGATGTAATCATGATCTCTTTGGTTTGGTTCAGAGCCTATATATACAAAAACAAAATATTGCAATAAAACGCAATTAACGGAAGTCCAGAAATCAACTCCGCATTTCCTTGCATTCGTGTTTTTAACTATTAATTGTTTATCTATCTATAGGTTGCATTTTGTAAATACAGCTGTTTAACAAACCACGCTTCTTTTTGGGAGATAATTAATATTCATAGATACTATAGTTTGTTTTGCTTACGTACTAGTTCCAAGATATGATCTTTATGTATCTTCTCATAGAGAAATAACTTGGGAATGTTACCAATATAGGTAAGCATAATTAGCGGCCGGCCTTGAATTCTGAGGTAGACCAAAAGTGAAGGTAGGGGTAGTACAGAATTTTAGTATAAGTTTAAACTCTTAGAAGTTCGGGGCATATATGCCGCACAGCCCTATATTTTGACCTTTGAAAAAAATAGTAGTGCATATGAGCTTTCCATTCTAGGAAATATTTATTTTCGAAACTTCATAGTAAAAGTGGTAAAGTTTTAGCCGTAAAAGGGGTTCTTATGGGAAATTGCATTGTCTATATTTATAGAAATGCAACCTGTAGTGTTGTTTTTAAGAGTTTTTTTTCTAGTTTTTGCTTCTGGGCATAGCATTTTATTACTTCTATTATAACATTTGATGGTTATTTACCTTTTTGTATTTTATGGTTTGCGATATAACTTTAGGTTTCATTATTTCTGATATGGTCTGGCATAATAGTAAACAAATTTTGAAAGTTATTTACATTCGTCGATATTTCATTTCTATACAAATAAATGTCATTTTGACTGACCCAAATACATTATAAGTTTGTATCCAATTTTTAAAAAAAATTTTAATACTAGAAATAAACTTTGAAAACCTTATTCTACTAGTCTAATTTTTTAACCTGAAATCCTAGAACAAAAATACGTTTCTTAGTTTGTTTACTAATATATGAAATCTTTTAAAAGACATCTTTGAATTTATTCATAGTTCTTTTGAAATCAACCTTATTATACAAACATTAAGATAACCAATAGAAACGCCAATATATAGGCTGGACTATTTAGTATATGTTTACTTGTAAATATGGGAAGACATTCGCTGGACTGCAAATCAGTTTCGAAAACCAAACTGACAAACAACGACACAATGAAGTAGCACAACATTAAAAGTTATTTCAATAATAAATACGCCATAGCTTCAAATGTAAAAATATAAAAGCATACCAATCAAGCAGACGTGGAAATGATTACGGCCCAAACACAGCACGAAGGACAACGTCCTTTAATATGATAGACGTGTTAGGAAAATCAATACGGTTTTGACGCTAATGTTAAATACCAATACCACTACAGTCTATAATGTGGACCATATCAAAAAGCACATCAAAATCATTCATTATAGTTACCTGTATGGGTTTGTTTAATAATGTTGAGATGATTTTTAAACAATAAAATAGTTGCAATTTATCCCGCAATACACGGATGGGGATCAAGCAAAACAACACGATCATTATTCATAAAATTGCATTGTTTCATAGTAGACATTGATTATTTTTTATGCTCGTTGTGCCTCCATTTCTTACTTTGTTGTTGAACGATTAAAAGGAAAATCTACAAAGTCACCAAAATAAATGAATAAAAAAAATCTGCCATTAAATCACATCCGAAGCCGATTTTTGTTCAAAACGTTCGTTTATTTGATATCTATTTAAAATAATTTACTTGTCATGGCGGGTCTTTAAGCTTTTATTTGGGATGGGTTTTGCTCAATGTTGGGGGTCATACGGTGACCTATACTTGATAACTAAAAAATGAAACAATTAAACAAAAACGTTTTCAATTTCATTATCTGAATCTTTTATTTCATCTAGAAAGGTCATTGACAATCTAATGTAATATTGAAAAGCCACAATAGCTTAAAAAAACGAACGCTAAAATGTCCACATTTTAACTGACATATTCTCTCTATCAACTTTCGTGGGTTAGTTGTTTGGACAAACGAGGTCACTGAATCATATTTTAAAAGATTACAACGTTTGGACATTATTCAAGCATGTTTAATTTACATTTCTGTAAAGGGTCGGCAGTTTTTTTTCTTTCTTGGTGTCACGGCTTCCTCCACAAACAACACAGCACACCACGATTTAATGGGATATTGTTGAAAGTGGTGTGAAACTTTCATATGGAGAAGGAAGATAATTCAATTATCTTTGGGTAAGGACAATATTTTGAAAAATTTTGGAATAATCTATCACACCTCTTGCAAAGTCTGCTAAATTATATGTCGGACAATTGTTTCGATTTCCTTCATTTTGGTTTTGCCTAATATTCTTAAAATTTGGATTCGACGTTAATCGTTCGCATCATAGTGTATCATACACACCACAAAGCTGAACTATACTACGCCGGGATACTTTTCAGTACAATTGCATTTTGAGAAAGCCCCCACTAAAGCTTAAAAGATATTATGAAATCGTATCTTTTAAAAAGTACTACATGTACTAGTCGTAAACTATTTCAGTTTATGAATAATAATCACATATCAAATCTATACTTTTATTCAGGTTGATTAAAATTATTCTAATGCTGTCGACTGATGATTTCAACCATTAACTTATTTATAGATCTTTTCTTGCTATTAAAGTTTGCCATTACAGTTTCGATCTATCTATCATAGTTTTAAGCACTTAAAAATGATAAACCTCGTCGAAAAGGGTAATAACAACAAAACTACAGAGGTTAAAGTTTAAGAAATTTTCATCATCGTGGCATTCTTAAATGTAACAATAACGCAATGTAACCGTAGACACAATATTATTGTTATATTCGTAATTTATCGGTTCCTTACCAACCCTGTATTCCGGCAATTAGTCTCCAATGTAATAATAATTATTTTATTATTGTTACATTTCCAAGTAACTGTAGCCAGTGCCTACACAGAAACTGCTCCAACAGAGTTAGGAGGAGGAAAGATATGAAATGACACTCCGTTAATTTTATGGACACCATCAACTATATGCCAAGGATTTATTTTTGTTAATGCAGAGTTTTGATTTAGAAAAAAAACCGACATGGTTAGATAATACAAATAATTACACAATTACAGACATAGTTCCTTTTCAATAAACTAATTAACGACATTTTTACCACTTCTTAGATTTTGGTTTACCATCTACGTCGTCAGTCTACTCCATGTAAGTACCGAACGTGACCTATTCACGAATATGACTGGTTTGCCGAGTGTGAATTCACATTGCTATACGACGTATCCCGGTATTTATACAGCCATCATTCATGTATTTAGTAATGATGTTTCGTTTGTTAGTCGGTTGGATAATGTGTTATGTCTTATCATTTTTGGTTTGAATTCTATCTTTATTTTTGATATATATGTATGTAAAAGTTTAAATAATTAATCAGCTCTTTCATTTATATGATTTTAAGTTGGAAGCAACTATATACCCAGGATTTACGTTTGTTTATGCACAGTTTTGATTTAAAAAAAAACAAAAAAAAAACGACATGGTTAGAAAATACAAATAATTACAATATTACAAACACAGTTTCTTTTTAATAAATTCTTGTCATGGATCGAAAATACATAAAATGACACCATTACAAACTCAATCCCAATTCTAAATTCTTATTTGTTAGAAATTTACATGTGATTAAAGAGACGTCAAAGAAATATGTCACGTTTTGTGGCGTTGATACATTTGTGTGACGCACAGTTTATAATTCTATTGTGGTGTCTTGGTGAACTGTCGTAAAATGAGAGGTGTCCTTTGTTATTTCGTAGTTTACATGTAGTATTGTAATTTGTCATTATATATTTATGTATTTCTCTGTCCTGAGTGTTCTTGCGTTTATTTGTTCTGTATTCCTGTGTCCCGTAATGTTGTCATTTTATTATTAACATCACCATATAAGTAGGAGGTTTAGTTAGCCATAAAAAAGTTCAACCCACCATTTTTTCTCAAAGTTAACTGTACAAAGTCAGGAATATGACAGTTATTATCAAACAGTCCGTTTTTATGTATTTTTGGCGTTTGTTTTTGTTGCAGTTCAGAGTTCTATTGCTCCGTTGATTTCCTCTTATAGTTGATATGTTTCCCTGGGTTTGTGTTGGTACCCGGATTTGTTTTCGATTATTCGATTTATGCGTATTGATCAGCGGTAAACTACTGTTGCCATTATACTTCAGGACATATTGTCAACCTTAACGCACATCAGCCTGTGGTAGTAGTTTGCAATTTTATATAAAGGTCATCGTCGGTTTGTTGGTAAGACCGTCCAGATAGAGCGATACAATATAAATATTGGCAAATAAATAGGGGAATGGTTAAAACCAATATTTACGTTAATAAATCTACATATGACTATATTGTAATAGTCTTTAAAAAAGATATAATATGGCGCTTAGTTAATTTGCAGATCTAGATAGATCTGAGAGCACAGAGAATAAGTTGAAATGAATACATTATTAGATCATATATTATGCCTACTTTTATTACAACTGACTATAAAACAACAACAACTATAACAACAACATCGATAAATTATATATAAATGTAATGAATAAATAAATGATTTGGGAAATACGTTAAAGGTATAAAAAATCATTAAAATTCCGAATTAAATTAGGTTCTATCCGGGCACTCTGGTTCAAAACCTTGGTTCCATCCATGTCTTTTGGTTCTGAACCTTGGTTCTATTCGGGTTCTTTGGTTCGCAATAATGGTACCTGGTTCAATATTCGGGTTGTTTGGTTATAGCAGCCCAACTTTTTGGTTCTATCCGGGTTCTTTTCTAATCTTTCCGTTGAACTTTGAGAAGATATCCGCAAGTATCCGAATAAAAATATAAAGTGGGTCAAAGACACTTATCTTGTTTTATTTCATTATACATTTCAGCATCGCCTGACAATGAAGCTGTAAGGTAAATATCTTCATTCTATCTTCTAATTATTTTGATTAGGAAACTAAACAAAAATAAAGCATCGTATATTTAGAAAAAACCCGAAATATACAGTTTATCGAACATCCTTTTGATTTAAATCAGTTGTTCCTTTTTCATTGTTTCCACTACTAATCTCTCATTTCCGTTAATGCTTTTAGAAGTTTTAAAAACAGGACATGTCATTCAATTGGTCAACAATATGTGCATCTATCCACTTGACGACTTGCATATATTTTTGATTGAACATTTATATTCAAGTTAGACTGAATTTTATTTAATTGGCTTTGAGAATTAAAATATCAGATTTGATAGAAATACATGTGCAGTATATGTAACAAATCGTTTTGTTCAAAACAGAATGTAAAAAGACATATAAAGAGAATTAACTTAAGTTTGTAAGCTTTAATTAGTTGAAAAATAAGCTATAACATATTGCAGAAATGTATATGTACAATAAATTTGTAAAATTTGACACTGCTTGTGAAGGGCATGCATATAATCATTTGCCCAATGATACAATTCTCCATCCAAATCACTATTTGTAAAAAAGTAAATAATTATAGTTCAAAGTACGGCCTTCAACACGAAGCTAAAAATGCTAGAATTAATAGTTAAATCTGTTGTTTCCGTTCTCTTAATTTTGCCTCAACCAAATGTAATGAAACTTGTACACTATGCTTATGATCACAAATCGGTCAAAACTACATGGACCTGAATCCTGCATCTATCTTGATGTGGAAGTCTACTCATGTTTATTTAAAAGGGGGCATATGTGGCCCATAGACATATTCTACAATTATTTAAACAGCTTCTTTACTTCCCTTGAGGTTTACTTCTAATAGAAGTAATTTGAATATTTTTTTCCAGGATCTTAATGCTGTTTGGTAACAGACAGGGATATTTCAAGTTACATGTGACCAGCATAACAAAGTATTTCACTAGATTGAGCTCTCTGTCTAAGTATACTTTTAAGGTTCTTTCCGCTGAGTTCAGTTTATTGATATGCGTATACCTTCTGTATGAATTTTTAAAAGATTTAAAAACAGACCATCCATATCTATATGTCCATAAAATGAAATGTAAGCCGTATGATGATTGAAACATTTTGCATTATCTATCACAACTGTCAGCACATGGCACTGTAATGATTTTATAGGGGTATGTGTATGTGTTATATTACCTGAATATAACAATCCTAGGCTTGAGTCATTTGTCATCTTTCAGGCCGCTCATCAGTGTGGGGACGTCCGATCAGGATAACAACTTGGGTAATGACTTTCGAATGTGCATTGGTTATAGTAAACCCAAGTATATGTAGTTCCGAGTCTTCATTTATGGTCTTGATCAAAGTGTATTGGCGTTTGTTTATCATCTGTAGTTTGTGTTCTCTGATCTTTCACCTCCTTTCTTTTTGTAAGACTTGATTCTTTTCCTGATGATACTTCATCAGTTTGTATCCATTGTTCTGTCTTCAGAATTTGTCTTTTGACGTAGCTACTCCAATAAAGGCAACAGTAGTATACCGCTGTTCAAAACTCATAAATCCATGGACAAAAAACAAAATCGGGGTAACAAACTAAAACCGAGGGAAACGCATTAAATATAAGAGGAGAACAACGACATAACACTAAAATGTAACACACATAGACAAAATCCCACGAGAATAACAAATATAACATATATATATAACATCAAAACCAAATACATGAATTTGGGATAGACAAGTACCATGACACGTCTTATCGCAAGTAACTTGAAGACTTTTCCCCTCTTTATTACTATCTCGTTCTCTACCATCTCCTTCATCATGTTTATGGGTCTCTGTATTGCCATGTGATGTCATCCAGTAACGATATTACTTTTCCTTAAGTTCAAGAGTCAACAGGTTATCTTGGCAGTATACAGAATTCGGAGTAAGGCGGTCAATGATGTTACTAAGCAATTGCAGTTCTGCTTGACTTAACTGTTTTTGGTATGAATTTCTGTTGATTACCTGATTTAAGTCTTTATTTTCTCTGAAACCTGACCGGGTCGTATGTTCGTATACATTGTGAATCTTCATTGACATTTATGTTTTCTTTTAAAATATGTTCCGGTCTGCTTGTTGACCTCCTTTTATCTAAGTTATTATTTTCTTTTACCATTAATTGTACAAGTGGATGGAAATTGTGTCGAGTTATTTACCTTGATGTTTCTTTTGACTTAGCTGCACTGACTTTACTATGATTCTTGTCCTTATCACAATCACCTTTTAGTTAGTTGAAACAGTGGGAAATGGTAGGTATTGTTTGCCCTTTTTCATCAGCCTCACATATTACATCTGGTTTGTAGTTGGAACTGGGACTTTCCTCTATTTGTATTATTTTATCATCAGCTACACCTTACCAATCTGTTTCGTGTTTGGTACTGTGACATTCCTCTATCTGTATTATTGTATCATCAGCTAACCAAACCAATCTGTTACGTACTTGGAACTGGGATTTTCCATTGTGTAAACTGCAATTTCCTTTCCATCTTTACAATTGCATGGTGATTTATAGTATTCTATTACAGAGTTTGATACTTTCTCGACTGTTTCTCCTTTATGAGCCGTTTGCTTTGTCCTATCATAACCGGACTGAGGTCTTCTGTCTTTCCTATCAAATTGGTATCAGCTCCTTTCTATTCCATTGCTTCATTCCATTCCACTTCACTCAAATGTTTAGATGGGATTTAACATTCTGGTTCATCGTTGTAAACGTTTAGTTGTCTCTTTGGAATCAACAATTTCATCTGTTTCTTGGCTTTTTCCAATAACATCATGGTCTCCGGTCTTTTTAATCTTGAAATTAATATCATGTCTTCTATTTGTCATTTAAGGTCCCAATAAACTTTTCAGCTTGAAATATCTGTTAGTATCTTTATTTAATGTACAGAGGTAACGTTTGGCTTCGTACACTGAATCTTCGGCGACAGCTTTCACTAGTTCTTTCCCTCCTTACAACAAGTATTAGTGAGGTATTTTATAATCAGATGTTCTTTTACATTTTCTGATTCAGTTTGGAATGCCCCTTCTACCAACTCTTCAATCCTGCCCAATTACTCATCTGGATATGGCAAGATATTCTCTAGATTTTCCCTAATGAGTAATGGGTAGCCAACTGAGTCAAATCGGTCGTTAAAGAGTTTCCACACTACACTGTCTCGTAGTCTGTTTGTACTGTATATTATCTATTCTGATAGAACTTCAGGGCTTTCTTGATACCAATGTTTGTATTTTTTGTTCACTATTCCATCCTTTCACAAAAGCAGTAGACTCAATATCGGCTTTTAGCAGGAACAATCCAGGCTGCGCTGTTCCGTCAAAATTACTTGAGTTACTCATATTATGAGTTGAGTTGTAATTTACTAATTAATATTACAATAAAAGCTTTAAAAAAACGAAAATTACAAGAAATTAAACACAAAAAGCACACAAAATATATGCAACACAAACTGTGTAACACACCCATATACAAAAACACGTTTGAAAATGAAAACACAAGAATAGCAACCAAAAAAAATAAGCAATCCGGAAACACCTATGACATCAGAGGAACTGATGCGCAAAGCTGATTCAGAAAATAAATAATTTTAATAACAGTGGAAATCAGTGGCATCGTGCCGACTTCTGACACCACTGTAATGATTTTATAGGGGTACGTGTATGTGTTATATTACCAGAATATAACAATCCTAGGCTTAAGTCATTTGTCATCTATCAGGTCGCTTATCAGTGTGGGGACATACGATCAGGATAACAACTTGGGTAATGGCTGTCAAATATAGCATGGGGAATCTCGGAATTCATTAATATGACGTAGTAGTCTTGCGAATGTGCATTGGTTATTGTAAACCCAAGTATATGTAGTTCCGAGTAAACTGTTATACCATATTCATGACATTCCCCCCTCTTTCATAGAAATGGACCCATTCTTTAGAATTAAGTCATGGCACCTTCTTTAATATCTCAACACTAAATTTTATGAACTGTTTGATGTTTAACTGAGAGAAAATACATCCTTAATTTGAAAAACACTAGTCAGTAAAGTTGTAGTTGATACATGTAGATAGATTCTCCATTGTCATGCACTATAACGCTATAATCATTTAATTTATGAAACACAGCTATCCTTTTCCTTCTGTACACAAATATATAAAACAATCTCTATATACGATTAAGAAGATTATAAGATATATGGTATTATCAAGGCTTACTTTCAATAAACTAGATACCAGGAATAAATTTAGTATAAACGCCAGACGCGCGTTTCGTCTACAAAAGACTCATCAGTGACGCTCGAATCCAAAAGAGTTAAAAAGGACAAATAAAGTACGAAGTTGAAGAGCATAGTGGACCAAAATTCCTAAAACGTTTGCCAAATACAGCTAAGGTAATCTATGCCTGAGGTAGAAAAGCCTTAGTATTTCAAAAAATTACTAATAACTGTCAAATATAGCATTGGGAATCCCGGAATTCCTTAATATGACGTAGTAGTCTTTCGAATGTACATTGGTTATTGTAGACCCAAGTACATGTAGTTCCAAGTAAACTGGTGTTATACCATATTCATAACAGTACTACTGAAGCAATAAATGTTTTCTTTATTTTTCACGGAAATTAAAGGACTTAATTTTCATTGGAACCTAACATTCTTAAAAACTGAGAATGGAAATCGGGAATGTGTCAAAAAGATAGTAACCCGAAAAAAGAGCAGAAAGCAGTCGAAGGCCACCAATGCGAGAAAATCCCTCACCCGGAGTCGGACTTTAGATGGTCCCTAAACAAAATGTTTACTAGTTCAAATAATTTCAACCAAAGCATGGGAGTCTAGGGGCATGTGAAAACTTTCTAGAAACACAATACAATTTAAGTTTACGCTCCTACTTTGTATAAGATCCCCTTGCCCTAAAAATAGCCTGATACACATTTTGAGTGTGTAGCCACTCCAAATTCCAGATGTCCAACACCACTGGACAAAGTTTAGAATGAAACTATGAGATATAGATAAACAAAGCTTTTTCTCGTAAGATATCTCGTTTATTCCAACACAATGTATCTGGAATGATCTTACATGATGTTTTGCTATTTTGAATACCACTCTACTTCTACAACAGTGGAACATAAAGCCATACTAGAAACATACAGTTTTTAAAAAATAGATCGCCCAATAAAATTCAAATTGTGCGCCTAGGATATTCGTCTACTTATTTTATGTGCTGGTGTGTTCTGATGTGTATCCCAAAAGAAACATTACCACTAGAGTGCAATAGTAGTTCACCTTGGCTGTATTTGACAAAACGTTTCCAAATTACGGGTCTTTAATCCTAACAGCTAGGTAAAATTGAGAATGGAAATGGGGAATGTGCCAAAGAGACAACAACCCGACCATAGAAAAAAACAACAGCAGAAGGTCACCAACAGGTCTTCAATGTAGCGAGAAATTCCCGCACCCGGAGATGTCCTTCAGCTGGCCCCTAAACAAATATATACTAGTTCAGTGATAATGAACGCCATACTAATTTCCAAATTGTACACAAGAAACTAAAATTAAAATAATACAAGACTAACAAAGGCCAGAGGCTCCTGACTTGGCACAGGCGCAAAAATGCGGCGGGGTTAAACATGTTTGTGAGATCTCAACCCTCCCCCTATACCTCTAGCCAAGGTAATATATTTGGCATATTACTATTTTGGTTTACGTAATTTCAAGACGAAAAGCGTGTGAGACGCGCAAAATTATCAGCATGATACCTAATGAGTTTTTGGTTTTTTTTTACAATGCAGTCTTTTTGGAAATCCATTACAAATACAAAAAAATGTAGCGTTTTAAAATCTTCAACATTACGTTTAACAGCTGCTGAAATTTCCCTTGATAAATAAACATTTAAAGTTGAAAAAGACAGAATCTGTTTTTCATTAACGCTCTTTTAAATAAAAAAAAAAGTCATTGAATTAATTATCATAGACAATATTGGCAAACTTGCATATGTTAAGTATTTTCATTTCTAAATATAAACAAAGTAAAATTATGGCCATTAAGAGTAAAAATCTGTTTCTGGTTTATTCTTTGGTGAACATTTTAGATTGGACCTTGTTATTTGAGGCAACGGAAATCAATTTGTATTTTTATATAAACGATAATACTTGTAAATTATATATAATTATATATAAATATACTAAATAAATAAATGATTTGGAAAATACGTTAAAGGTATGAAAAGTCATGAGAATTCCGAATGCAATAAGGTTCTATACGGGTACTCTGGTTCTAAACCTTGGTTCCATCTGGGTTGTGTGGTTCTGAACCTTGGTTCTATCCGGGTTCTTTGGTTCGAAACCATGGTAACTGGTTCATCATCCGGGTTGTTTGGTTATAGCAACCCGACTTCTTGGTTCCATCTTGGTTTTATTCTAGATTATTCTAATGTTCCCGTTGAACTTGGAGAAGATAACCACAAGTATCCGAATAAAAAGATAAAGTAGGTCAAAGACGCTAAAATTGTTTTATAACATTAAACATTTCAGGATTGACGGTAAAAGAAGCTGTAAGGTATTTATTTTCTCATTCTAATAATTTTGATTAGGAAACTAGATAAAAATAAAGCATCGTTTAGATCTTAAAACGAAATATACATTATATCGAACATCCTTTTATTTAATTCAGACGTTCTGTTTTTATTTATTTCCCTTTACTCATTCCTTATTTCCGTTAATATTTTTAGAAGTTCTAAAACACAAAAAAAATAGGAGCTGTCGTTCAATTGGCCAAAGATATATGCATCTAATCACTTGAACAGTTGACGACTTGCATATATATTTGATTGCACATTTAAAGTTCGAATGAATTTTATTTAATAGCTGCTTTGTAATAATATCAGATTTGATAGAAATACGTGTGAGGTATATGTAACAAATCGTTTTGTTCAAAACAGAATGTTATAAGACATATAAAAAGAAAGTGATGATCAATTTTAATTTGTTAGCTTTATTTAATTGAAAAATAAGTTATAAAATATAACAAAAATGTATATGTACAATAAATTTGTCAAATTTAATACTGCTTGTGAAATTAAGGCATGCATATAATCATTATAGGCCCAAAATAATCAAATAAAAATTAAGATTGAATATTTTGATAATAAAATTGTGTGTGTGTGTGTGTGTGTGTGTTATGACAGTGCTAGTGGGATGAGTAGCACAAGCACAATAGTCAGAACTTCTGTGTTGGTAAAGGGGCATAAACTGCGGAGTTACTCCAGTCCGAATCGTCAAAAAAGGATTCCGTTGTCTTAACTTTAGTTGCCTCAACAAAATACTACAAAACTTATACACAAAATGAAAAAAAAGATGTGGCATGAGTGCCAAAAAGAACTCTCCACAAAAGACAGATGACACAGAAATTAACAACTATATGTCACCATACGGCCTTCAACAATGAGCAAATAGATATAGGAAGATGTGGTATGAGTGCCAATGAGACAACTCTCCATCCAAATAACAATTTATAAAAGTATACCATTATAGGTTAATGTACGGCCTTCAACACGGCGCCTTGGCTCACACCGAACCACAATCTATAAAGGACCCCAAAATTACTAGTGTAAAACCATTCAAACGGAAAAAACAACGGTCTTATATATATAAAAAACGAGAAACGAGAAACACGTATAAATTACATAAACAAGCGACAACTAGTGTACATCAGATTCCTGACTTAGGACAGGTGCAAACATTTGCAAAGGGATGAAACAATATTATAACATCACAACATAGAAAAACACACGATAAAACGAAATTCAAACGAGAAAAGAAACGGACAAATGTATAGGCTCCTGACTTGCGACAGGCACATGCATACTGAATAAGGCGGGTTGAACATGTTAGCGGGGTCTCCACCATCTCCCTTACCTGGAACAATGCTTATTTCCACATACAAAAATTTAATTTGAAATTTGGTAGCGTCACTTTTACCGTTCAAGAATTATCATGTTCCAATAAAAACATAGAAAATGCTAAATCTTTCGTTTTCGTTTTTTTTGAGAAGTTTGACTCAATCAAATGTTATAAACCTTATACGTAATTCTTATTACCCCATAACACAGAACTGTTAAGTTCGATATTGGGTTGTGTTACTGTTCATGAGTAATTAGATACAAGAAGTTGGTACGAGTACTAATGATACAAATATCAACACGTAGCCTTAAGATAGGAAAAATGCTAAATCTGTTGTTTCTGTTCTTTAACTTTAGTTTGCCTCAACCAAATGTTTTGAAACTTATACACAATGCTTATGGTTACAAAACAGTAAAAAAAAATACGTGAATCCTGCATCTATATGTTGAAGTTTACATGTGTTTTTTTTTCACAAGTAGGGGCATCTGTGGCCCATAGACAAATTGTACATTTATTTCAGTAAACAGTTTATTTACTTCCTTTGGATTCTACTTCTATTGGAATTAACTTGCATATTTTTTTTAGGATTGCGGTGCATTTTGATAACAGACCGTGACCAGCATAAAAAAGTGTTTCACTAGATTGAGCTCTATGTCTAAATGTACCCCAAAGGTTCTTCGCACTGAGTTTATTGATATGCTGTTAGATTTTTCAAGATGCTTAAACAAACTATATATATAGTATCTATATCTACATGTCCATGAAATGAAATCCAAGGTAAAATGATTGAAACATTTTGAATTATCTATCACAACTGGCAGTAAAGGTTCTGTTTAATTTTTCACGGCAATTAAAAGATTTAAGTTTCATTTGATCAAAACAATCGTCAATTAAAAGAATTGAGAATGGAAATGTGAAATGTGTTAAAGAGACAGTAACATGACAAAAGAGCAAAAAGCAATTGAAGGTTACCAATGGGTTTTTAAAAAAGTGAGAAAATCCCTCGCCCGGCGG
The DNA here is from genome assembly GCF_965363235.1 of Mytilus galloprovincialis. Lineage (NCBI taxonomy): Eukaryota > Metazoa > Mollusca > Bivalvia > Mytilida > Mytilidae > Mytilus > Mytilus galloprovincialis. The sequence continues at coordinate 14,708,862 of NC_134845.1, read as the reverse complement.
CGGACTTCAGATAGCCCTAAACAAAATGTGTACTTTTTCAAACTCCAAAACATAAAACCGAACTTACAATTAAAAACATACAAGACTAACAAAAACCAGAGACTCCCGACTTTGTCAAGGTAATCGTACCAAGAGGCACACCCAATATGCATAGGTTAAGAGTTAAAAATTCATAGACTGGTCAAGAGTTCCATGACTAAAAAAAATACAAAGCAGATTTTGAGGAAAGGGTTATCGTGGTACACAAAACTAACAAATATTATTAGTAACATAGTGTGCTAGTGACCTAATACGGTATATATATTTGTTACATAGTGTGCTAGTGACCTTATACGGTATATATATTAGTTACATAGTGTGCTAGTGACCTAATACGGTATATATTAGGTCAGTAAATTCCATATGGGGTGAGAACGAAGCTGGAATCCCCATATGGAATTTACTGACCCCATATATACCGTATTACGAATTTACTGACCCCATATATACCGTATTACCTCACTAGCACACTATGTAACGAATTTATCTTACCGACTATCTTAACGGGTGTAAAATTTAGACTTGTGATCTATCAAAATGAGCAAGCCAGTCTTCAATACTGTTAGCATTAAAAAACTACTTCCACTGATCCTATAAGAACAATAGCCAGCGATAACAACTTGTTAGGTTTAAATGTGTTTAATGAACTTCTTTCAATCTTAATCATCAATTTCTTCGTCTGTTGAAACCTTTAAGATTTGTTCTCAGTTACTAACCGTGTATGAAATAATCCCCGCCTTCCTACTACCTAATATGTAATATAAAGGGACGCAACTCCACTACTAACCGTGTATGAAATAAGCCACGCCTCCCTACTAACCTAATATCAAATACACACGGTTTTCACGCGGACGCTTTTAACCAATCACATTCCTAGAAATGTATAGGAGGTAAGATAAATCTATATATCTAATATAGATATAAGAGTGCTATCAGACGATTATCCATATAATTCTAACAAATTATGATTTCACGTTAAACAATGAAAATTAACACTGTATATTTATATAAACGATCAATCTTGTAAATAAATAAATAAATAAATAAATAAATAAATAAATAAATAAATAAATAAATAAATAAATAAATAGATAAGCGTTATTTGATAAAACGGATGCTTACTACTGAAATACAGATTTGACTGGCTTTCTTCAGTGCCATCTTCCCACGTGTAGGTATGATCAGCATCAAAATCAGTTATTCCGACCCAGCAAAATCTGTATGAAAAATTAAAAGTTAACAATGCTATTATATGGAAGGACTCAAATTGGGATTACAGCTTGTATTCTTATATTGAAATTTGGTGTTGAGGGCAGATCTTTGACTGTCTCCATTGAATTATTGACCTAACGTTCTAGACTATATGGAATTTAAAGCTCGACATATTGTTAATTATTATTTGGCCTGCATGTTTTGTGCCGATGGGTTGCTTCGTTATCAACAAAGACTACAATTATAGTTTTAACCTGTCGCATTCTGTTCGTCTAAAAGGAACTATCTTCAAAAACTATAAAACTGTAATTCTGATTCTAATTCATTACAAAAATAAATTATAGACCTTAATTTTAAAATTATAATTTTAAATAAAATAAAACTCCACGAAATGTCATAAATGATTTTTGTGCATCAACGTCATGACTACATAACTTTTTCGCCGCCAATCTAAGATAACCAATGCATTACATGTTTCGATACTGGAGTAAAAGAGAGGAGAAAGATATTAGAGGGACATTCAAACTCATATGTTGAAAATGAACAGACAACTCCATAGCTAAAGAGGAAACAAACCAATAAACAAACAACAGTACATAAAACACAACATAGAAAACTAAAGACTGAGCAACACGAACCTCACCAAAAACTGGGGGTGAGCTCAGGTGCTCCGGAAAAGAAAAAGCAGACCCTCTTCACATGTGGCACCTCTTGTGTTGCTCATGTTATGACAAACCTAGTAATGTATAATCATAGATACCAGGATTTGAATTCTGTACGCCATAGGCGCGTGTTGTCTAGAAAAAAACTCAGCAGTTTCGCCCTTATAGAATTATTAAAAACCCTAAAAGCTATGACGTCAGCACGAAGATATGAGAGGACTACAACTTATTTTCAAAGAAGTAATAAATACTTATTTTATTTTGCCTCGTGTTTTAAAGAGAGTATTCAGTTTTGATAAAAGAGTAATTGTGTCATTATTGCACATTATTCAAATACGGTGAATTTCAGAAGATGCTTTATAGTATTGAATTTTGAATGAAATCTTAAATGCATCTGTTTGTCTGCATGTCATCAAATTCATACATTTTTACTGCTTTTGTATGGCATTATAAATTGCTTTACAATCTTTCTTTTTCTATTTTAATGGCCAAATCTGAACGTTGTGCTCATATATAATAACACTTCTATGCAAGTTATGAAGGAAGACCGGTCTTCTCCATTGATAAAACGTATACAGACGTTACGTTGCTAAAAGGAGTTGTTTCCCCAGGGGAAAAAACCCAAAGGTTTTAACTTCATACAATGTATTTTGTTTATAATTCTTCAACCTATTTTAATCAGGAGATTAGACAAACTACTTACTTGCCACATTGCAAAGTAGTGGCAATTTCCCCGGCTTCACTTTGTGACTGTGGCATCATTATGTAGGCATTTTCATTATTACAAATACTCCTTGCATCTCTAAAATTTACGCCAGAATTACTTTGTCTTAATCTTTTGTAGCACAGGGTTCCAAACTTTTTCCAACCATTTTCACATAATCCTATATTAAGATAAGAGTTAAGGGTTTATATAAAAGTAGAATATTTTGAAATATTTTATCATTTACTTGAAACCTTTACCAATGATAATCTATCTGTATTCTTGTTAGTGATAATTTACAATTTACGGATTCTCTTCTAGAAACGAGGATTATTGGAATTAGGATTTATATAATTGCATTGTAAAAGACGTGATAGAAGCGACAACAGTGTTTGCTATTTCTTTGATTTCGCCATTTTCAATACATATTTGTCTTCATCATATCTTGACTTAAGACATTGACAATGAGGGTCGGTTGATAATTTTTTTACGAAAAAAAAGAGAGAAAATTTCAATAGGTTAATTGTGGGTTTTCAATTTTTCTTCAACAACAATCAATCAGCTCCCTCAAATTGAATATATATTCCAGTTGATAGCCGAGATTTTGGTGTGTTCACCCTCTTTTCAGTTAAATAATCATATATACCTGAACCGTTGATTTCTTTCTGGCAAATCAGTCCATCTGTGCTGTAGCAGTACCGATCACACATCTCACCGTTTCTATTCTCACTGTTTCCATAAACACTGATACACAGCTGAGGGATCCCTTGTATGTCACCTTTTTTAATTATTCATTATCATGTTGTAGAAATATATATATAAATGCGTCTAAACATGTACAATACTATAGTAATGTAGTGATTGATATTTTAGTCTTGGATACTTTTTAAAGTGTTAAACAGCTTTGAACTAACTTGCAGTAACTGTGAGTATGCCAAGATTTGTATTTTCTATTTTATGTCTTTTTGTTAGTTGTATTTGCGTTCCATGTATTGATCTCACGAGTTAAAACTTTTTAACCTACTTTAAATAGTCTCTTGTTATGTTGTGCTGTTACACCACTATCCTAGGAGTTTCCGTTAATTTACTCGTTTAAATGATTTGTATTTATCAAGTCGGGCACTTTTATAGCTTGCTGTACGGTATGGTTTTGTTCAATGTTAAAAGCCGTAATTCAACGTCATTTGGTCTCTTGTTGAAAATTGTCTCATTGTCAATCTTCATATTAAATTTCACATTCCGGGCATTCCAAAGATTGACAAACAGCTAAGGTATTTTAATCTTTGGTTAAGATCCATCGTTATCTATTTTTTGGATTACAAAATATATAATATTGATTAAAATCTAAGGAATTTGCCCGATGATAACACAGGGATACAACTCCATTGAGGCAATCAAAAACCAGCAGTCGAACAAACAAGACATCTTAGACAATAATATACACATGGAAAAAAGTATTGCAACACCTTGATTTTTTAAAATTTGAAAAATCAGCCTCTTTTTTTGGATGAAATATGATAAAATATTTGTATAATATTATTGAGACATAGTTTATGATAACATTTGCATTAAAACGAAAAAAAAATGTTTGAAAAAAAATGATTTATATAACCACAATTTTTATAACAAAATGAAGTGTTTTTTGTACAAAAAAATGCATTTTACAACTTTTACTGTAGTCGAACTTTACAATGTCAGACATTTCAAAATTAATCTTCAGATGACTGTTCACATCATGGTTGATCGTTATACGCCAAAGAATTAGTACTTTGTGCGCAGCCTCCATTCAAACGGATAACCGCATCTAAACGTCTTCTGATTCCTGCCAAAAATCGACTAATTTGATGCTAAGGTAGCAGCAACCATTTCTGATGAAGGGCATTGTTTATTTCATGATGCGTTTGCACTGGGGTGTCCTTTCGCGCACGTTCCGCCCAATAGTGTCCCATATATGCTCGATATGGTTCAAATCCGGGCTACGATCCGTCCAAGGAAGATGAACCGAATTCCATTGGAACAATGGATCTTCCTCCACGATGCTAATTTTCAACTTTAGCGAGCTCTGCACTACATTGGATACGGAAAACTATGTGTCTGTTCGTAAGCAAAGGTCTCCGAAATGGTCTTATCGCACGATAACCAGTAGCGATGAGTCGATCTCGAACAGTTCTTGTTAAAAGGCTCCTGTATGTCCACCACTCTCTTTTTAGGATTGTATTGTATGCAATGGGTTTCCTTCTGACCAACCTTCATTATGCTTGATTTTCCCTAGCAAAAGGTATAGGAAGTCTTCTTTATCTCGGAAGGTCTTTAACATTGTTTTGTGCCTTATTTTTATTCTCAAAACGACTTATAGTGGAATGGTGATAACCAAAAATACGTGCAGTTGTTTCAGCGACACCCCTGCTTCTCTCATGCTGATAATCTACCATCTTGCTGCAGTTTAGAGTTGTCGAGGACCCATTACAAGGTGTAAATCACATAACTTTAAAAACTTGGTTATTTAAAGTGTTGAAAACAATGAGAATGAAAACATCTGTTTTGCTGTTTACGGGTACAGTAGCTGCATGTGCAGATAAAAACTTATCGAGTCGATATTTATTAATTAAACTCAGGTGATACTTAAATAATGTTTAATTCGTTCTATTTTACCAAATTATATCACAAAAAAATAAAAAGTGTTTTTTTTTTATTTCAATTTCAATTTGGTGTTGCAATACTTTTTTCCATGTGTATAGAAACAGAAGAAAGCACAAATCTACTTAAACAACACAGGAAAAAAAAACCAGATTGTACAAAGCGAACTTCAACGACCGGAAATTACCTTATTTGGAATGGAATGGAATGGTAAGCTGTTTTCGCCAACAACTGGAAATTACCTTAGATGGAATGGAAATGAATAGTAAGCTGTTTCTGCCAAGATAGTCGCAACCGATTCCTCATACTAGTAAATAGTTTTAGTTTATATTCTGTTTGGAAAAGTGGCGTTTTTATTTTGATAATTTCGAATTTCGAATTTTATTTCCAAATCCTTTGATGAGAAATATATTGTTTTTTAAAATTAGCATCAGATACAATTAATGTATCGTCAATGATGCAGAAGGCACCATATTGGAAATCTAAAACCTAATATATACCTTTAAGAATGTACTTAGTTGAGGTTAGGTGAAAATTAATAAATTAAGAAGTTAAAATTGATACTATAAGCTGGTAGAGCATCAATTAAGGATAAAAATAAGCTAAAAATATTGATGGACCTCCTTTTCGAGATATTTGAGATTTAAAATATGGTGGGAAAAGGCTGACTCGGACTTTTACCTTATATTTACATTGGTATTATCAGGTCTCAAAACAAAAGAAAGAAAATTAAGAATCTTTTAAAATTTTGGTAAATGACCTTTCATGAGCTATTAAGTCTTATATTAAAAAATAAATGGGTGTTATGTGGCAAAATATTTTACATTGTATTGTATGGAAAAACACAAAGGAATCCGAACATTGTGTCAAATTCCACAACCTCACCTAAGTACATCCTTAAGGGCATACGATACAGTTTTGATCCTGTATTTACAGTTTGATGAAAATTTCCATATAGGCTAGTTTTTGTCTGCTTAAATCAAATATGTAATAAAAAGTATACCTTCATGTGGTACTTTTTGAGTAAAATGAGGTCGAAATTTTGTATATTTACTCAAAATTCGGATTTGTGGCCGTATTTTCCCTTTCGAAAGAAAGCCACAACTTTTTTGTTTTAAAAAATAAACACAAATTGTCTTTTTGTTAGATAATTTGTAATTTTTGTATTTTATAAGTATCCTAAAAACTTATGCATTTTTTATTCAGAAATAAGTCATATTTATCAAATGGTCATGAATTAAGAAAAAATCGTATTTTTTTGCTGTATATTTATCAAAATTAAAAAACAATCTTTTATTTACAGTTTTATAAAATTTGGTCCACATAATCTCAGTGCAAAATTAAACAAAATGTCGTTTTAAAAAATAGGGGTCCATGCACTCGATTTTAAATTAAATCAGTTTGAATGATAAAAATCAGTCGAAAACTGCATCTTTTCCCAATAAGTCACAGTTTGACGTCGCGAAAATAACATTTTACGTTAGCAACGTCGTTACCTCCCCTGTAACTGTATCGTATGACCTTAAGAGCATTTTTAGTACAAGCCTATGTTTACTTCCCCAAATAAGGCTTGACATACATTATAGGAACTTGACTAGTTTTTGTGACCATACATTTTTTTTAGTTGATTAAATGCTAAAGTTTTCTTGTCGTACAAAATGTTATAAACTTTTTATTTTAATACTGTATCACGCAGTACTTATATATACAAAACACGGATCGGGGGCCAAAGTTTTTCCCCTTTATTTCAATGGATATATTCAATAATTGAACGACAAATTCTGTTCCTTATATCTGACTTTAAAATTTTAATTGGTTTCAGATGTTTATAGCTCCCATCATGTTTTTTTGAGTTTTCACTAAGGACTATTATCGACATTGAAGAGAGCAAAGGGTTTTGATGATTAATACGGTGATTTTATTAACTTCTTGGTTAAAATTGGAAATCAAATTTGAACAATTTTCTCAGACCATCACAAAAATATTTACAGAAGTTGAAAATGTGAGAAATACCGCTAAATTTACCATACAATTAGACAACATAACACATTTGTTCTATCAGTACACTATCATATTATACAAATGTATATTTTATAAAGGATTTCATCAGCAGGCACTGGACTGGTATTATGGATCCTATTCCATATAACTTAGAGGGAGATATAGTATTTATTGTCCAGTGTCTCCAATATATTTTCGAAACAAATAGCTCTATAAATGTCTACGCTATGTGTTTTATAATCTATATGAATGAATGAATAAATAGTTTATTACAGTGCAATCTGAATATATACAATATAATGTACATTGAGTATTAACATAATGATTCAACCAGCCAAATAAGTTTATGATGCACTTCAGATATAACAGACATAAATAAAGGAGGTGAAAATAATAACATTTAAAAATGTAGACATGCGTATTGTCTCTACTTTGATACTCGCAATAGTTATATATATTCACGTCTTATGTTGGAGCATTCTAAAATAAAGTTTCCTACAAGTTTGTTGTAAGCTTTCAAGAGTACTGTAATGGCTTCGTTTGGATAGTTCATCAATGTTTATCAATGGTTACTGGGTGAATAGATGGTAATTCTTGTACAGTTTGTTTCGTGTATCAGTATAACGGTCACAATAGATTTGGAAATGTGTTTCGTCTTTAACCGAACCTAAATTACACAATTTACATAAACGCAGATTAAGTGGAATGTTTCTGTAACGACCTTGTTCTATTTCCTATGGAAAAGTTCCAGAGCCAATCCATGCGTTTGCCGAACGTTGCACCATTGATGACTGTCTTTTTGCATATGGTTAAATAGTAGTAAAGTTCTGTTTTTATCATATTTATTGTTTTCATGGTCTCTTAAAAGATTGTGTTGGTCAGTTTATGTTGTTTAATACACGAGTAGATTACAAATACAGCTGCATGCAGTACAAAGCCTATATACTGACGTTTATATTGAATTCATACTGCCTTTATATAAATCGACTTAATTTGCTATGCTTTAATTTATCTGGAGTGAAATATGAGATTTTCACCAACAAATGTTTGTAACAGTGGTCAAATATATTTGTTTTCGTACATATGTGTACATCTTCTAGTCAGAGAACTTCGCGAAACAATTCAATTACAATTGTATTTAATACAAAATATTGGTCAGATAAGTTAAATAAAAAGATTGATCGTCGACAAACGTTGCAGTTTCTTATCCCACAGCGAGTGACAATACATCATGATTTTCATTTGCTAACTATGAAAATGGACATTAAATTGTTCCCAGACAATATGTGTTCTTATTTCCTACCTCAAAATATCCCGTACTAATATATGTCTGATTATTTTCGCAACTTGATCTTGAGTACTCATACATAGCATATACACATGTGTTATGTCTTTAACTGACTGTCAAAACTACAGGCAAAAACAGATTTTTTTCTGCAATTGGATAACCGCAAATGTATTGCGAACTTAGCGAGAGCTGAATGGATATACAAACGGGTGAGGGAGTTTCTCTTTACATTGAAGACCCATGGGTTGCCTTCGGCTGTTGTCTGCTTTATGGTCGGCTTGTTGTTGCTTAGACACATTCCCCATTTCCTTTCTCAATTTTAAGAAATGCAACAAAAATAATAACATTCTTATATGAAGATATAATTAAGAGGTTTTCACAACTTTAATCAAGATGACAAATGTATACTCACTTCCCAAATTAACGATTCCGGTCGATCCATCATCCCATATCCATTCTGTGCCATTGCGGAACTTCAGTCCAACCCATATTTTGTCAACAGACCTGCAAGGAGAGTTGCTATCTTAATAATAATAAAAGAAAACATGCAAAATCCAAGTTCGACATCGGCAGAATTTAAAAAAAAATCTAAGTCTAATGTTTTATATTATGGATTCGGGAAATGGAAATTTACAAATTGTAAACATCATGAAAATGATTCATGCCTATTATTCCATTTTCCTTCTCTTCGAATTCTAAAATCAAGACTTCTGTTTTTTATCATACTAATCCTAAACAAATTAAAGGTAAGTATCTAAAAAAAGAAAGAAAGACCCAGATTTGCTATCCCTTTTAAAATCAAGATGACTATTTCGGTTTGCATTTATTGTGTTGCTTTTTGTGTACATATTGCGTTCTTAATCGTGTATATGTTTATTGTTAAGTATGAAGTTACGGGACACGATAATTATTTACAACCTTTTGTTCATTTTGTTTGTCCCTAAAAAGGTGATCCCCAAAGCTTACAATATTGATTAAAAAAATAATCCGGCTGGAATCAAAATATGAAAAGAAACTGCTAATTTACAAACAATGTATCAGCGAAGGCGATACATACTAATCATTTCCATTTTTTGTTCGCTGTTGCATAGAATAAATGAAAAATTAAATATTAAAATTCATCTCTTTTGTAGAACTAAAGCATTGCACAATTAAGATATTTAAAAATAATCTAATATCTATCAAGCTGTACTCTAAAATAATTCAGTTGCAATTTTCTATGATCGAAATGTTCATAAATTGCAACAAATACATTAATTAAAACATTATTTATGTTATATGAACTGTTGGTGCAGTGAATTGAAATTATGTATAACCTCAAAATTATTCTTATGAAGATATTTGATGATAAGATGGTTTAAATTGGTGCGTTCCTTTTAGTTAAATGAGGATTGATTTACATCAATTTCTATCTGGTTCGAAATTAAAATATGCTACAATAAACATACATGTATGTCATTGTACTCGATAACCTAATTTTAGTTATTCCACTGTTGGTCCCTGTTTGTCATGTCGCTTTTTTTATGTTTCTACATATTCATATGTCAATAGGTTTTAAAAGTTTGAGCGTTTCTGATTAGAGTCAATCTAAACTTTATTCGCTGTCGGTCACACTTTAACAAATTAAAGATAAAATATCTATTTTTTAATATCCTTACACTTCAACTCTGATGTAAAACGTGACCATAGCGTAATTTAATTGATTTAATTAATTGATAGTTATAAAGCTGTATCCTGAAATATTTCATTTGCAATTTTCTTTGATTGAAACGATCCTTAAAATGCAACATACTTATACATTCATTAAACCATATCATTAACGATACCAATTTTCTACACCAGATGCAAATTTCGACATTAAATAGCTATTCAGTGTTGTTTGAGGCAAAAATGTTAGAAAATCCAAAGCTTTTTGATAAAAACGATTATTTCATAAACCATAAAGGACACACAAATATACCCAAAGTCGGACAAAGGTCCTTGCAAGGGATCAGAGATTTTCAGGCAGGAGATATATTCTTTAATTTAAAAAAAAATATAAAATTAATTCAAAGACTAATCATGTGCTTCTTATTCGATGTATAAGTTTTGAACTTCGATACATTGCTGATACCGTAAGTCACAATAACTCAACAAAAAAATCTTCAAAGATAACAAACAGGCCTATAATTTGGTACATAAAGGCAACAGTAGTATACTGCTGTTCGAAATTCATAAATCGATTGAGAAAAAACAATTCCGGGTTACAAACTAAAACTGAGGGAAACACATCAAATATAAGAGGAGAACTACGACAAAACAGAAACACAACATTAAAATATTACACACGACAGATGGTGATTTTTTCGTCTGCATAAGACTCATCAGTTGCACTCGAATCAATCAAAACATTTAGAAAGACAAACCTGTTTAGAATAGTTTTTTATTTATTGATTTCCTAGTACAATATGATAATAACAAGGTGATATAGAATGGACAAGCGATTTATATAATGTGTAGAATGAACCCAAGAAAAAATGTTGCACACAATCGAATTTTATCAAATAACAATGGTATGATGCATGATTGGAAAAATGTAAAACACATTGAATATTTTTTGTATGTATTAATTTGCAAAAATACAAATATCAAAATCACACATTAAGGTAATTTATATGAAGAATTAAGACAAAATAAATACATTTAGTAGCTTTTCTCCTTTGTTTGAATTCTTTGACAAACTTTAATGCTAATGATTGGATCTACGTGGTTCACTCTATTAGTTGAGCTGAGAGAAATTAGTTTACGCGTTATGACACTAACACCATATTCAATTTAGCTCATTGTAAACATTACCTTAGTTTTCTAAAAGAGAGGCGAAAGATACCATAGGGTCATTAAAACTCACAAATTGAACACAAACCAACAAAGAATTGGAATAAAACTAAAACGGACGAAGGGAAACCAACATAACAAAACACAACATAGAAATTAAAAGATTAGAATATCTTTGAGGATAACATTAAGTTGCCTAAATGACAGAAATTCAATGAAAAAAGTTCAATCTTAACTATTATTACTGGGATTTTCTGGTAACTTAACGGAAAACCCTTGCCGTTTTTGGCACAACCTTTTTGATCTTTTGGTCCTCGATGCTGTTCAACTTTGTACTCGTTTCGGCTTTCAAACTTTTGTATCTGTGCGTCACACATAGGTCTTGTGTGGACAAAATACACTTCTGGCGTATTAAAATTTTGAACTTGTTGCCTTTTGTTGGCTGTTGTTCGTGTGATTCTTTGTCAATTGTGTTCTCCAATTTATTTATATTGTAGTCCTGTGTTGTCATTTTGATGTTATATTTCACATGGCCATAAAAGTGCGAGGTTTGGCATGCCACAAAACCAGGTTCAACCCACCATTTTTTCCTTTAAAAATGCCCTGTACCAAGTCAGGAATATGGTCATTGTTATATTATAGTTCGTTTCTGTGTGTATTACATTATAACGTTGTGTCGTTTGTTTTCTCTTATTTTTGAGTGTATATTCACATTGCGATAAGACGTGTCACGGTACTTGTCTATCCCAAATTCATGTATTTGGTTTTGATGTTATATATATATATGTTATATTTGTTATTCTCGTGGGATTTTGTCTATATGTGTTACATTTTAGTGTTATGTCGTTGTTCTCCTCTTATATTTAATGCGTTTCCCTCGGTTTTAGTTTGTTATCCCGATTTTGTTTTTTGTCCATGGATTTATGAGTTTTGAACAGCGGTATACTACTGTTGCCTTTATTTACATTATCTACTATCTTCCTACAACAGTGTAAAATATCATCTACTTACAACAATACACCGATAAGATTGGTTGCCACTTCTTCGGACGGAGCTAGCATTAATACTGCACTTTGATCTTCCTTGCTACACTGAGCCTGTCCATCTTTAGGGCTACCAGGGACTATTTTATAACACTGAGATCCTTCTAACACCCAGTCCGATTCTGTGCATGTAAATGTGCCTTAATTCAAAAACAATAATATAAATTTACAGAATGTCGGTGTTCAAGCTTATAATTTGCACATTTTGTTTTATTGTTGAGGTAATACATCAACGACAAATAAACATAATGGGATTGTCTATAAAGACTTGTGTATGTTTTATCTATCTAAATTGCATCGTATGATAAAAACAGATAAAAAATACAAATCCGAATTTGATTGTAAGCAGAAATATTTTAAAGATTCTTAAAAAATGATTTTCTTTTTCTTTTTTTTTTTTAATCTTTTCTTTAATATTGAAAAAAATATCATTCAATTTCATATATGAGAATCTCATGGACACTTTTTGGGAAAGCCCAGGCCACGAAAGCTCGGTCAAATAACATAAGTGTAAGCCATTTTAAGGCTATCTAGATTACAATTTATACTTTATACTGAAGTCGACGAATGAGCCAATTAAATTCTCATTTTAAAACCATAAAAGTGCTGTTTTCGAAAGATTTAATGTGTGTAAAATTGTCATAGAGCTCTTAAAGACTCAGCAACGTTTATAATTATAAAAGTAAAAATATCTTTTCTAAAATTATCATAGGAAATTATACAATTCATCAAAATACACGTAGTCACGAATACAGTTATTTATTTAAAAACGACCGAAAAGAAAAAAAGGTATCTTACCGTTTACGAATAATAAGCAACAAGGAAAGAGAAATATAAATCCCTTCATCATTCTCTGATGCCTTTAAAAGGTTGCATATATCTAATTAACAATGCTTGAAGATACATTACACAATGACATAATTAGTTGCGCAGTAATTCAATCAATTCAAGACCATTGTTCTGTATTATGAATAGACATATTAATACTGGTTAGATATGAGTCTATCATTGGTGCATTTATTTGATATAACAATCTGTTTGAAATTTAGAAATAAGGAAATGTTGCATTACTGCCAATAAGACAACCATGAGACCATAACACGAGGCTGTAAACGACACCTATATGACACTGCACAACTATCAAATGGTTTTGAACAAACCGTTCCTCGTTTTGTTTTGTTTTTTTTCTCATGATGAGTTAATTTTCGAAACACTTAATAAAAGTGTTTTTTTTTTAATCTTTGATGGACAGTATGATAAATAAAAAAACTTTAAAACAAAATGTTCAAAGAGCATGCAGTTAAGACTTTTCATAATACATGTCATTACTTTACGTTTATAAAGTATGTATGCTTCTTTGAAGATTAAAATTTCTGATCATTTATTTCAAAGAGTGAACAAAGCGCGTCGAATAGGATAAAACTACAGCAAATTAACAGTAGTGTATCGATGTTATAATATAACAAATCGATTCAGAAGACACAGCAAATTGTAATAAAAACTTTAGGAATCACATGAACTCCAAAAAAAAGCGAGACTGGATCTGTAGACAGGGTTTGCGTCTCCTCATGAATAGGACGTAATAGGTAATATAGCAAACTACACGGCTATTCTGGTGTCTAAAGAGTTAACATTATAGGTACAATAGCAGACTACATTGTTGTTCTGGTGTCTAAAGAGTAATAGGTAAAGTAACAGACTACACGGCTATTCTGCTGTCTAAAGACTTATAGGTACAATAGCAGACTTCACGACTATTCTGGGGTCTAAAGAGTTATAAGTAAAATAGCAGATTACACGGCTATTCTGGTGTCTAAAGAGTTATAGGTACAATAGCAGACTACATGGTTATTCTGGTGTCTAAAGAGTTATAGGTAAAATAGCAGATTACATGGTTATTCTGGTGTCTAAAGAGTTATAGGTTAAATAGCAGATTACACGGCTAGTTTACCTAATGCCGAAAACATGTCTCTAAAGAGTTGAGACATATGCATATTGTATCAATCAATTCGTGATGGTAGCTGTAAAACTAGTGTACTGTCGATTTCAGTGGTTCTTCTTCATAATTTTATTGTGGCAGTGATTTTGTAAGGAGCACACATCTGAATCAGATGTGGATACTAAAAAATTCAAAAGATCTTTTAGAGTACATACACTCTAAGCCTTAAAGACTCTCTCATCTTGTAATAGTATTAAAACATTTGACTTTTCTACACTTTACACAAGTATTCCCCATTCCAAACTAAAAGACAAATTGAAAGAGTTGGTATTACTTTGTTTCTTTAAAAAGAATGGCGAACGTAGATATAAGTATCTTGTCTTGGGGAGGGATACATTCTACTTTGTATCACTCTGATTCAAACAAAAAGTTGTCTGAAACTGACATTATTAAGATGCTTGATTTCTTGATTGACCACATATTTGTTACGTTTGGAGGACATACTTTTCAACAGACTGTCGGAATTCCAATGGAAATTGTGCCCCTCTTCTTGTCGACTTGTTTCTTTATTATTATGAGGCTTACTTCATATAGCAACTTCTAAGGAAGAAAGATAAAAAGTTATCAATATCCTTTAACTTTATTTTCCGCTATGTAGATGATGTTCTCTCATTAAATAATACAAAATTTGGTGACTATGTTGAACGAATCTTTCAACAAAATTTGAAATTCAATATACTCATCAAAAACTATCAAGGGGGCAATAAAACTCTTTCTTTCACAATTTAATTAGAATTAAATATTTCATTAAGTGCAATGACGTATTTGGACGGTAAACGAGTTTGATTAAAATAAAAAAATGTGTATTTTAATATTTTGTAACACCAGTTTTGAATTACATGGTATACAGTCCGTATTTCTATTACATTGATTTTTATTTGCTAAGAAAGATATAATCCTTTTCAAACAACGAACTAAAAAAAAATACAAACCCGTATTTAAAATAGGATGATTTTATTTATTTATTTTTTACTGAAAAGCTTCCGGACAACCTTGGCCGCCAAGTACGATTCAAAATATTATATAACCAAACGGTACCAACAATTAAATCTATCCCTTAGATACACAACTTTCTGGAGCAGGGGTTGCAGCCAAAGTTAATTATGCCACAAACAGTCAAAAGTATCTGAACATTGGACCTTCACTGACGTTACATCATAAAAAGGTGCATAATTTAATTGGTGGCCAAGGTTGTCCGGAAGCTTTTAAGTAAAAACTAAATAAAAAAAAAAAATCATCCTCTTTTGACAATATATACAAAATCTTAAGACTTTTAAGCGTATGAAGTCTTCTTCTACCTTTCATGAAGGCTCTAGAAAAAAGAGTAATTTAAAAACCAATTTATAGCATTGTTGATATTTTGATAAAGTTAAAATTCAAGGCAATATTCACAAAAGTGAACCTCGTTCTTTTATCTACGATTTCCATTTATGTTGAAAAAGCTCGGATGAATGAGACGATTCATTCTATATTTCAATTGAGCATGATGAATAGTAGAGTAAAGCATAGACAAAACAAACGGTTTGAGATTATTGTAAAATAGTAATGATATCAATTGAAGATTTTGCAGCAGATCTATAGATTTTTTAAGATTCCAACACATGATGCATACAGTTGCATTGGTTGAATATACCTATCACAATGTTTATGAAGGCTGTCTTTCCCTGTATAAATAATTGTGGTAAGACCTTTAGAAAGATGTTTACAACAGCCATGAATTCGTCACAGACAGTCTAACGTTGAAAACGAAAACAAGACGAGAATAATGAAAGTCGGAAATAAAAAAAAAGAACATTTGAGCTACTAACTGGAAAAACACTAATTCAAACAGGGAAATACAAAAAGCACGTTATTTCGCTGCAGACAATTCAGCCACTGCTTGTTGAATACTGTCGCTTATGAAAACAATAAAATCATTTCGTAACATTTTATTGAAATCGGCAGTATTTTTGAGAGCAGTGTAGGTATTCTTAATTGTAAAACTATCGTATCATTTTAACTGAATTAGTTAGTTAATCACACATTAAGCGATGGCTATTGAAAGACCAAAAAACTATTCCAAGTTTAAGTATTATATTTTGTAAAGAAATTACAATAGAAGTTATGAGGTGACGTTTTATAAGATATAAAAGAAAGCTTTATTGGCAATCAAAATTACCAGTAATGGAGTGAAAAACATTAACAATGATGGCAACTGGTCTTATTTTTTGTTCACCTTGAGTAAAGTGTTAGTATCGAAGAGGTTCAACCTGATAAACTTTTATTTATTATGTATTGCGAATAATAATTAAATGATGTCCTCATATGATGATAAACATAACAAGATACGTTTGTGTAGTAAGAACTGAACAATCAATGCAAAACATATTCGAATAAAAGCAAGAAAAAGGAGAGACATATAATATATCAAATCAGCTAACAAATATGAAATTCGATTTACTAATACATTGTTATTATTTTCGATTGTCGTCTTTGTCTTCGTTGTTTTTCTTTTTTAATTGACACTTGATTCACTAAATACTTAAAGATGCTCTTCGTAATATCTTAATTTGTTTAAAAGCAGAAAAACCAACATAAATCTCCCCAAATTTAGTTCAACAAGGAAATTATCATTGAAACCAAAATAAAATCAAAATAGTCTCTGTTCTTTTATCACATATTTTATAAATAAATTGTGATATTTGCACAACGTCAATAACAACGACACAAACAAACTAAAACACTTTGAAAAAGGAAACTAGCCAACTAAGTCTTGTTAACACCCTTCAATGAATATAATACAACAACATAAAAAAGAATAAGGGGTATCCGTCCATGACACCAAACCAGTAAATGCAAAAAACACACAAAAAGCACAGGAACAATGTGCTGAGGTTTAATCGAGTTTAAAAAGTTTGTTCCCCGAGAGTATCATCAGGGGTTGAAGTCATAAAACTTTGCTCAGTGCTTGGAGCACAAAAATCATGCTCGAAACATGAAATTTAACATTTTGATTTGTTGATTTTCGAGTACGAGTACAAAAAACTGACTCGAAAGTTTTATGACCGCAAGGCCTGATCTGGGTCCTCGGTCATAAAACTTTACTCAGAACTTGGAGTACAAAATGAGTGCTCGAAACACCAAATCCAGTATTTTGATTGGTTGATTTTCGAGTCTGAGTACAAACATCGTACTCGAAAGTTTTATGTCAGTGCATCGGTCAGGATAACATACCTTAATTAAATTCTACGTTGTTCGATTTAGAAATCATTATTCAACTAAAGATCTAAAGGTATGGATATTGTTTGTACATATGTAGCTCTTAATGTGTTCCTGTAAATCATACGTTTATAGCCTTTCAAATGTTTGTGTTTATCGTTCCTGGAGTAGGTAAATCCAGAAAGGCGCTCCAGACACGTGCAATTTATGATATGTTATTTTTAATTTGGAATGAACTGTGTTTTTTTTTTTTAAGTTGGATGAGTTGAAAAACCAAAACAATAAAGTATAGACATGGCTATCTTGCTGAACATAGGCTATATTGCAAAAAGTGATACGATCTATATTAGGAAAAAGATGCTTCAATATGACCAAAGAAAATCTTTTAAGAAGTTTTGCTGAATCCCACTACTTGATCGCCATATATGATCATGAACTTTATAAAATATCTTATGCTGTCAAGCAGATTCACAGATTGATATTGCAATATAGCCATCGCGTATACAATTTTTCTCTTAACAATTGCGTTTATTGTCATACACAATATTTTCAAGCTCTGAATTGACACTTATGTACATTTTCGTTAAATTACATAGGAATGAGTATCAGGGATAAAATTTCATGCTGTTTGAAATTTTATTTTAATTTATATTAACTTTTTTTCATTAAGTGAATACATGGCTGATCAACCAAAATCATCATTAAATACGGCCTAATGGTTGACTGGAGTACAGAAATAGGGTAGTCCATTGTTCTTCTTCTATCTACGGTAGTAGAAGTCTTGCCAAAGAGGGGCGCATACGTATGGTATTGCGGGATGTTTATATTCGATGCCACGTTCAATCAAAATGAGGACGCTACATTGGTGTACGTGAATTGAGAGTGCCACGCTATTTTCACGTTAAGAACCATTGAAACTGCTATAGGAGGGGCATGTATGCGGCTTGTTGAAAGGATTAAGTTCCATCCCTATCCAATATTCCCACTTTTCCATTGACAAAAAATCCGCTCCGTTAAACAGGTCGACCCCTTATTGCAGGACCTTATAATTGAATTTATTGATTATATTTTTCGTCCTGAAAATAAATGATATATTTGCCACTGAAGTGCAGCAAGCAAGACTCAATCAGTCATTCCAAGATATACACTTGAGTTGGTCATTATCTCCTTCAATGACATTGTATAGTACGTTGTTTGAAAAGGATTATATCTTTCTTAGCAAATACAAATAAATGTAATAAAAATACGGACTGTATACCTTGTATTTCAAAACTGCTGTTACAAAATATTAAATACACAATTTTTATTTTAATCAAACTCGTTTAACGTCCAAATACGTCATTGCACTTAATGAAATATTTAATTTTAATTAAATAGTGAAAGAAAGAGTTTTATTGCTCCCTTGATAGCTTTTGATGAGTATATTGAATTTGAACAAATTAATTGGACTATTTTATAACTATTAACCTAACTAATATACATTAGTTGCAGAAATATAATATCTTAATTAGTTATGCGAGTTCACATTGTGCATACATCTACATGCTGAAACTATTGATTTACTGTTAGTTATATCTATATACCAAATCATTGTTATAATAGGTTTCGTACCGGTCGTATGGTAACCGTCTACATAATCATATGGGCTCATAATATTAGGTTATGTCATTTAATACAATGAAAATACGTTAAAGGGGCACTAGCTATCAAATTCATGTTCACCGATTCGACTCAAATTCTCATATTTGATTTATAACAATATCAAACTATCCAAACTATTAAAAGTCTAAAATAAAAAATTAACAGGGCACATGTAATACGTAGCTTCGTTTCGTGTGTATTTGAGTCTAGACGCCATCTCATTAACCATCGAGTTGACCTCTAAATTCATCCCATGAACATATAAGCGATGTAAACATAATCAAAGATATAAATAGATTAAGCGAACTCGTGCTTTTGGATTTTTCTAGGTCTGTTTAATTTCATATAATAGATTAAAAATATATGCTTATCCTCGTTTTTACCTGTATAAGAATGATTTTTTGCGGATCGAATCAGTCAATCAAATGATTTACCTTTGTTTGACTTTCAATGTTGACATTCTTTTCCTTTAAATAACTTAACACATATAATTCACGAGTTATCCATCTCCAGCTAAGGGGTTAAATTGAAGTTCACATGAATACGGATTCAATGAGGTCGAATTATTCATTTGCAAGTGAATAATTCATCATCAATTTTTCTTACCTTATTTTGACAAAATTGAACCATACTGGCTGCTAAAAACGAATAATTATTTCACTCTTTCACATTCAAAACAGATATTCCATAACGGTCAACCTTCTTGTGATGACATTTATAAAATTTGCGAAGAGATGATTTCAACTTCACTACTTGAATCTCTTGGTTTAATAGATTTTCTATAACCTTTTCTGTAAGCACAAAACCTCCATCAAGAAAATTATGATAGGCAATGCAAGCTATGGAATATCGTATGAATTTGGAGATATACTTCATATGCAGGTGCAGCTGAAATTATGCCTCATAGAAAAATAAAGTTCTTTTAAGAAGCTGGAATAATCTAATTTGTCGTACAGCTTTGTTCACATCAAATCATCATGGTTTATCTCTAAATGTAAATCAAGATATAAGGCAACTTTGTATTTTTGGTGCTTTTTCCAGGTTTAATAGGATAGATGCGTTCAAATAGCCACAACACTTTGAATTATTTAGTGAGAGGACATCATATGAATAGCAGAACGTGAAGTTAACGTGATAATGGTAGCTTCTTATCATTCTTCCGTAGACGTTCCTTTGTGATTGATTGATTGATTGAACGGTATGTAACCCTTCTTTTAATACTGTTGTGCTATTTCTCATCTTCGCTAGCCAAGGGTTACGATCCACTCCCGCTAACCCTTGGCTAAGGAAGATGGCTATTTCTTGGCAGTCAGTTTTTATTATTGGAGAAAGACGGAGTGCCCGGAGAAAACCACGGACATTCGGTAAGAAAACTGACAATCTTAATAAAAAAGATTGGAGTCGAGTGCACCCGCACGAGCGAGATAAACTCAAAACATCAGTGTTGACTGGCTAGTGATTAAAGTAGTTGAACATCTAAGATAACTTTGCCTCCATGGCCCCCAGCTCCTGTATGAAGTCAGCCTCATACAAATGAAGTAACTAGTCGACAAGAAGCACAGCTTTTCATGGGACTGCAGATGGTTTGTTGAAAAACACGTCCTCTAAACGTAACAAATATGTTTCCAATCTAGAAATCAAGAATCTTAAAAACGACATGTAAGTTAACTACTATAGGTCAACGTATGGCCTCCAACAATGAACAAAATCCATTCGCATTTTTTGTTTTGCATTTAAAACTATAAAAATGTACGAGAGTAAATTTTCAAATTTCATCTCATCGTGATTTTAAGGGTTATTTTCTTATCATTCCACTGTTAAGCCTCGGTCACACCTTAGCGGATAGCTCGAACGGACAGCTAACGGATAACTTTTTTTTTTTCAATCCGTTCATGTCCGTTAGACGTCCGTTCTTATCCGTTAAACGTCCATCCATATCCTTGCATGTCCTTTAAGCGTACGTTTTACCCGTTGACGTCTGTTCTGTCCGGTGGAAAATTTTGAGCATGTTCAAAACTTTGAACGGACGTCCAACGGATAAAATGTCCGTTGAACGTTCGTTAGGCGTCTGTTTTGTACGGTACTCGTCCGTTTCGATTCCGTTTTGTATCCGTTACGTGTCCGAAGATAAATTCACCAACGGACTTCTACCCGACGTTTAACTGATAAAACGGATGTTGAACGGATGAGAAAAGGACTTCTACCGGACGTATAACGGATAAAACGGATGATGAACAATGATGTCAATTGAAAATTTTGTCAGAAATGCCAATTATCGGTATGTCAGATTTCTTAAGGTTCATGAATTCTTATTATTCATAATCGATCTTAGAGTATAGGCACGTCTTCACAATCAAGCAGTTCATATTCAGGGCAGACCCTTCCCTTTTGCGGAATTTTGAAGAACAAACCAAAACCAGTAACACAGAACATTTTGAATATTTATATGCGATTTACATGTATTATTATTGTCGCCTTAGATTTTTCCGTTTATCTTGTTCATCCGTTTTATCCGGTACGCTTCCGTTAGGTGTCCGTTTTATACGGTACTCCTCCCTTTGATGTACGTTCGACATCCGTTCTATCCGGTACGTGTCCGTTTCTCGTACGTTGCACATCCAGTGTGTGTCCGTTATGCATCCGTTACACGTCCGTTTTATTCGGTCAGTACATCGACGGACTCCCAACGGATAACGATTTTGTCAACGGACAACCTTTATTTTCATCCGTTAGGCGTCCGTTTGTGCTATCCGGTAATGTGTGACCGAGGCTTTAGGCGTCCGTTCGTGCTATCCGGTAAGGTGGGACCGATGCTTAAGAGTTAATCAAAAGTAAAATAACAAAAATACGGAACTCAAAGAAAATTCAAAACGGAAAGTCCTTTATCCCTTGTAAATTATCCTCTATTACTCTTAAATACCAAAAAATACAATTTCTTTCATTTCTAATAATACCAACATAACGCGCAGTGTAAATACCAAGGTTATGTGAAGACAAACGAATCCTTGTTATATATATATATTTACGAAAAAGTACAGGGATGCATTTCTGTAAATGAAATTGAAAAACTACATTTGTTACCACATACATATATAATCTACAATTGCAGAATAATCTAACAAAAATGCACCTCTTTAGCTTGATCAAACAAACGCTGTCTTATTAAGGGTAAACAGAGCTGTCTACATTCAATAAGCATTTACTATCCCACAAATTATTCATACCAAGACTATATAACAATCTTTTTACATATGTTGCCCAATTCATACATTTTGAACAATTTAGCACAAGCTCTTTATAACAAGACCTTTATATAAAATTAAAACTCACTAAAATTTGAACCAAAATTTAAGTTTTCTAAAATTACGCTCATACTGCAGTGGAAATCTACCTAATTCAAAGTAGACAATCACATTTGATGTCGTTCTTTTGACACTTAATAACATTTTGCAGCAGTCCAAATGGACCTTTCCTATCATAGGAGATTTGTGTACTCCCTATATCTCACACCCATACATTAATATAATACTAACATAAGTATCAAATAGACTAAGCATAATGATTGTAAATACATTTAAATATTGTGATGACGAAGTGCTCCTCGTACTGAACATTGCTTTTCTACCTTGTTCTGCACAATAGTTCTGTGTATTAAGAATTTAAAATTATAAGGTAGTAATACACCTAAAAAAACAAAATAGGTCCACAATATTCATTGTTTGGCCGTTATAGACACATGTCTCATTATGCAGTACAATTCCGGCCTTCCGGAATACAACAACTTTTGTTTTCTTTGTATTAACAGACAAGCCTTATTTTTCTGTGTAAATTGACAAAATATTAAACATTTCCTGTAAACCTGCTACTGTTTCAGACATCATATCATCATATCATCAGCAAACATCAACAAAAATAATGTTATGTCTTGAAACTCTAAGGCACAATTGCCCTATGCAATAAATTCATTTTCAAAATCATTCACATAGAAATAAAATAAAATATATCTTACATTAAACCAAGGTTGTTACAAAAGTAATCAGAGTTTAGCCCATTGAATCTAATACAGTTTCTAACATTACTATAAATAGATATTAAATTAGTTAATAGTATTCCCCGGATACCTAATTTGGCAATTTTGTACCATCAACATAAACGATCAATTGAATGAAAAGCTTTGAAGTAGTCTACAAAGCATCAGTATAATCTTTTATTGTATTTTAAATAACAGAGTAGAAAAAAACCAACATCAACTGTATTATAACCATTTACAAACCAAACTGTGCATCAGATAAGATATTAGTAACAGTTGCCCAATTTAACAATCTTTTATTTAGTATTGTGCTGAAAAGGTTATCTAGATTGCTGACAAGGCTTATACCACGATAGTTTGCTGCATCGTTACCTTCACCAGATTTGAAAATTAGAACCAGGATCGCATCTGACCATGCTGGTGGTTGGAAATATGGACTATTCAATACGCCGTTAAAAAATAGTACATAAATGTGGCATAAGAAAATCCTTGTTTTCAATAAAATAATCATTCAGCAAACAGTCTAGACCATGATTTTTAATTTCATGATTTGTATTTAAAATCTCATCAACAGTGATATCTGCATCTAATTCCCCAAGAACACAGTCGTTATTAATCAATTCAGGTCTCTTGTTGCTGATCGGCACACTTGATACAAGTTCTTCGAAATATAAAAAAAAGTCAGTAATGATTAGATCACATTTCCTCCGATTTTTGCCCCTGAATAATGAATATAATTTTCTTGGATTGTCTTGTTTTAGTTTACACAACATATAGCCTTCCTGTCGTTTGTAGATACGTTTGAGCTTTCATTCCTAATTCTTATAAACTTTTTTTAGCACTGTTCAAATCTATATGACTATTAAATGGTTTTTTTACAGTTAAAAGTGTGTAATCATTTACAGTAATCAACATATAGCTATTTACACTTCCGTTCAAACTAGGGTTTATCAATATTTATTCTCTGTATTTTGCAACATCGCTTTAATTTCTATTTTACCTTTGGCATTTGTTTGAAAAAAGGAGCTGTCACATTTGTTAAGCACTGAGTGAAATTATTTACGCACAAGCCCATACCATCCTGAGACAATATGTCCATGTTATCTATTGTTGAACTTAAATCACCAGCATTAAGTTGTAGGACTTTATAACATAAGTGCCTAAATTCATCTTCATTCCATTTGAAAAATTGAGATTCGTCACCATCCATTAAATTTGAATTTATTTAGATCATTGCATTGCATAGAATAGTTAGTTTTAAATCGAACATGTAGGGGATCATGATCACTGTAAAATTACTTGTAATAAATTTTAAAACTTTTCCAATGTTATTTGGCTCAGCTAACAAGTGAGAGGTTTAGCTAGCTATAAAACTAGGTTCAAGCCATCATTTTATATATAGGAAAATGCCTGTTCCAACTCAGGGATATGACAGTTGTTATCCATTCGTTTGTTGTGTTTGAGCTTTTGATTTTGCCATTTGATTAGGAAATTTTCCTCGGAGTTCAGTATTTTTGTGATTTTACTTTCTACTAGCTATCCCAAACCAGCTTACATCCACACAAATCACAAATACAGGTACCGATCAAAACATCGTGAAAATGTTGGTTCAAACTATTTTATGAAGGTAACAAATCACTTTATCTATGCACTTGCTATCGACCACCATCTGATAAAGGAAAATTCCTAGAACAACTTGGTATCGCACTCAACAGAGTTCTATGCAAGAAAACAAACTTAGATATCTAGGTAAGTGGTTATTTCAATCATGGCAACATAGACTGGAATACATCAGCAGTCATACCTAGTAAACTTGATGTATCATTACACCAACAACTTCTCGACATATTAAAGGACAGCAACTTAACACAGGTCATAAACAAGAACACCAAAAACGGCACAATTCTAGACCTGTTGTGTATGACCAATCCATCATTTGTCAATATAGTCGAAACATTACCACCAATTGGAGCGAATGATCACGACATTGTTTACAGCGAAATCAAATTGGTCCTTCCGCGAAATAAACAACAGGCTCATAAAGTACTTAACTACAAAAAGGCAAATTGGGACCATTTAGAAAAAAACCTCACTGTCACCTACAAACATCTAAAACTAAATCATCATCAATTGAGTCTGTTAGAACTTTGGAACACATTCAAAACAAACGTCCAAAAATGTAAGCATATTCCAACAAAAAGCATTGGAAACAAATCAATACTACCTTTGGGAAATAACCAACTGAAAAAGATCATCGACAAGAAAAACAAACATAAAAAAAGGAAAATCCCAAGTATAAAAAACATACCACGAAATTAAAACCAGGCTCCAGAAAGAATGAGAAACTCGTTTTGGCGATATATAGAAAATATGAATTTTGGTTTTGAAATAAAGAAGCCAAATCAACCATGCTTCAAAAATACACATACAAAACTCTATTCTTACATTAAAATCCAGAAAAATGAAAACAATGGCATAGCTTCTCTGCGAAGTGAGGGTACACTGCACTCAAGTCCATCTTAGAAAGCAATTTCAGTCTTCCTTTACATCTGAAGCAAACTCTAACATTCCAGATAGTAAAACAACCGAAAATGGAACCCATTACAATATCTAGGGATGGTGTTAACAAATTTATCAAAAACATAAAACCCTAATGAAGCTACTGGTCCTTACACCATCGCAGGATGAGTACTAAGACAAAACATTGAAATATGTACAGACATACTCGCATTAATTTTGACTAGACCATTACAAACAGGCAAAGTACCATCTGATTGGAACCATTCAAACATCACACCTGTATTTAAAAAAGGACAAAAACACAACCCAGGCAATTATAGACCTTTATCCTTAACATGCAAAGCTTGCAAGTTACTAGAAAACATCTTTGTAAGCAGCATGATGAACCATCTAGAAACCAATAACACACTATATGAATTACATCATGGATTTAGAGCAAAGCGTTCATGTGAGTCCCAAGTTATCTCCCTGATACATGAATAATCACAAAACAATGACAAGAACATACAAACAGATCTTATACTCATGGATTTTCATAAAGCTTTCGACAATGTACATGTACCGCAAAAGATAACTCTAAAAAGGAAGGCATATCAGATCAAATCATCAACTGGGTTGAATCATTTCTCTTCAACAGAACACACACAGTACTTTTAGAAAACATGTCGTCTTCAACAATACCAGTCTCATCAGGTGTTCCACAGGGTACAGTACTAGGACCGATGGATACTATTCTTAATTTACATAAACGACCTCCCAGAATACATCCAACATAGAAAATCAGACACTTTGCAGATGACAGTATAATCTACCGACAAATAAAATCTCCAAACGACTGCATCAAGCTTCAAGTAGACAAAGAAGCTGCCATACAATGGAAAAAAAAGATTAGCTTATGTCTTTCCATCCAGACAAATGTAACACCATGAACATAACAACAAAGTGAAATACAATCCATTTTTATAACAACTTGTATGGACACATATTAAAAACAGTAAACCATGCAAAATACTTAGGTATCACCATTGCTGCAAACCTAAAATGGAACACCAACATCCAACAAACCTCCGCTAAAGCAAATAAATTCTTACAGGTATGCTTCATCAGAAGAAATCTTAAAGTAAAATCACAAACAATTAAAGAGCATACCATACACTTACAAGACCAAAGTTAGAATACTGTTCACAGACATTACAATACCAGCAGTGTGCCTGAGATGTTAAACACCATGAATTGGAAAGCATTACAAGACAAAGAACAAGGCTTATAATGTTTCACAAAATTGTAAATGAAAATATTGCCATTCCATCGTAAAATTTATAACAGCAGAGTCAGTCTACTACAAGATCCACCCATAAAGAATCTTACAGACAAATTCAGTGTAATAAAGACAGCTACAATTTTCTTTTTTTTGGTCAAACCATTAAAGACTGGAACTAATTATCCTCTAATATTAATTAGTTAAAACGAAACAAAATCAACAAATCATGCAAACGGCTGCTGTAAAAAAAAAAAAAAAAAAAAAAATCAAAATAGACCACATGTTTTTTCACTGCAAATGGAGAAAAAAATGAATGTTTGGTATTTATATACTAACTTATGAGAAAGTAAGCTTTTATTATAACTAAATATCTGTAAATTGTACTACATGTACACCATCGCACACTAGTATAAGGACAGTTGCACTTCGGCGACGACCATCGCATTTCAGCGTCACAATCATCACACTTCATCATCCTTATCGCACCCCCGAGTCCTACATATATTTATTTTTTCTTTAGTAAATTAACATCCTATAAAACATTACTGTTAAAACACATATTTAGATTTACGATACTTCAACCTGTCGATACCTGTATGCTGACAGGGCACAAGGTTGTGTATTTCTCTGATGTCTTTAATTAAATTCATTGGATATTGAATGTGTAATCAATTTTTGTCTAATTTTCATGTACATTTTTATTTATTTGTTGTAATTTGTTTTAAATAGCAGTCAATATTTCATAGTAATTGTAAGTAATCTCAAATCTGTATTAAGTGTCCTCTTGTTGTTAGGGATGAAGAATTGATAAACACCCAATGGAATTGTTTTATATATTTAATGTCGGGGCTTTTTGTAGCCAATTATAAGGTTTTGCCGTTTTTCGTTGTTGAAGCCTATATTTGCTTACATCCACCTCATTGGAATTTTGGTAAATAGTTGTCGCATTAGAAATCATATCACATCTCCTTATTTGAATACACACAACGTTATACATGGTAAATTCCTGATGTATCTAGTTTTATAACATTGCATTTAGTATTGTATTATTTTTAATTTTTGTTTCTTGTGTATAGTTTAGAGTTTAGTATGGCGTTCATTATCACTGAACTAGTATATATAATTGTTCAGGGGACAGCTGAAGGACGCTTCCGTGTGCGAAATGTTTTCGCTGCATTGCAAACCTGCTTGTGACCTTCTGCTGTTGTCTGTTCTATGGTCGATTTGTTGTCTCTTTGACATTTGTCCCATTTCCATTCTCAATTTTATTTACCATGTTTACAATCTCGTTTCAGTTGTTACGTCATTAACCAAGTGTTAGATACTATGATAATACTGTAGTGATGGTCGCTGGGTTCACCAACATACTATCAAATCTACGCTAGCCATTTCGAAAACCTACAGATGTATTCATTATATATTAACAAAGAATCGCGAATAAAAAGTTAATCTATACGAATATATTACCTTTAGTTTCACAGTCAAGAATGTTAACAATTCAAAAACGTTGATTGTTATATAGGTCAGATTGACATATTATCAAATCGGCTAAGAAACGGTGATTGAAAACATCTCTTTTCTATTCATGATAAACTTGATTCTTTAACTTCTTTTTTTTTCGTAATTATTTGCATTTTTGATATCTTTTTTGCAACAAACCAATGCTTGTAAATGTATTTGTGTGATTATAGTATTGATGCCTTAGTTGTTATTTTTGGTATATAACGAGCACCTTATTGGTGAGACTCTCATTGTGATTTCATTAAAATATATATCATGTTACTTATTTCTTACCATTATTGTTTTATGATTTCTTAAAACGAATAACGAATGGACCCAAGTATACATAGCCTGCCATTGTGGTAAAGTTAAAGCCAGTTTATGGACGGTTTCTGATATATGTTTCATGGTTGACCACCTATATGGTCCAATTGTGCTAGCCACAATCACGCCCTTTAACTGGCATTTTGATATCACGTTATGTGTCCTTTACTTGCAATGCGTAAAAAGACACATGTTTTTTTCATATCAACTTCAGCACTTTTGGTTACATAGCTTCCTTGTAATTGAGCATGGGGAATAGTTGGGTTAAGCGTCGAAAATAAAAGGTCTTAATGTTGCTGTAAAATTGCAGAGAGTGTAATCTAAGATTCAGCAATACTTTATTGTTATTTCAAATCCACATCTGATTGACAACACTAGTTGAATATATTTCATTACTAAAAAAAAATAGAAATCAACCCTTTAGAAAGATGTTTAATCGAACATCTTCATGATCCAGCTATGTATCGTTCTTTATACGGAGTTTTGTGAAGTGTTTGTACCAAGTACTGAAAGAAGGACAGATTTGTGATTTTTAAAAATGTTATCCTTTGAGAATGATGTTACATGATATGTTTGATTACAGTGGCTAGTTGTGTTGTTTATTTCATGCTCTTTAGTTGATATGAACCTAGCCATGCAGTCACAGGACTTCAAATATTTCAATCCTTTATGGGTTGATTTAAAATAAACAAATAAGTAAGCAATGAACGTGGTTGTTAAATTTGATTTGCTTTTTGTGCTTCTTTGTTAAATATTTTTTTTTCTGATTGGAATTGTGACACGGTGATGGCTGCTGTACCCCTATTTTGACAATGTTACATATAACGTATGTTTTGTTCACACATAGTTGTAAATATAATGGAATTTGATGCGACTGTCATACAAGTGAAAGGTTTAGCGCTATAAAATCAGATTATATTTTCTACATTTGAAAAAGCCTGTATCAAGTCAGAAATATGACAGTTGATGTGTTTTATCATTTGATTTTGCCATTTGATAAGGTACTTTCCGTTTTGAATATTTCCTTGGAGTTCAGTATTTTTGTGATTTAACTCTTTTGAGACACTGCAAATAATGGTTTTTACATACGAAGAAAATATTAGTGGAGACTGAATCTGCTCAAACAATGACATATTTGTCATGCAAGGAGGTTGAATCATGCGCAACTTTAGGTTATGGAATGTGTTAGAAACCCTTGTGCTCACAGTACATCGTAGTTCTAGAATGTGCATCTGAATGCATGAATATGAACATTTATGCTTATATCGGGTAAAATGGACGTCCTTATTATTCGGAGTTTATCGCTAAAAATAACTAGATGGCGTCTTGTTGAAAATATGTACGAAATACTGATGCATTATTGTGAGTCCATGGATTGTTTTTAAGAAATAAATCTTCGAGGCTTGCATTGAATGTATTGTGATTTTACCATAGGTTTGCCCTTTATGGTAAATATGTCGCAAGGGGTAAAATATCAGCATAATTGGCCAACTCGTGGCAAAATTTATATTTATTCACGCACACATGAATTATTTTCATTCTAATTGGTCAGACTGCTCTAATTGTGGATCGACGGGCTCTATGTGACGGAAAATGTTTATTATTCCCGTAATAGCACACACTATTAATATTGACGTAAACGAGGAAGAATATTGAATACGTCACATTCTTAAACAATATACAAAATTATTTTAATGATAAGAAAGATGTGGCTAAATTCCATTGACTACCCTACTTTCATTTGAGAAGGTATAGACATTTTACAAATTCTTACCATCGTTTGTTTATATTTTAATTTTTTGACAGCTTTCAGGTTCCCATTCGTGCATTTTCCCGTAAAATCCTTACATTCTTATGTCATTGTTAAATTACAGTTTGAAGGTTCCACTAAAGTCAAAATATAGGACACTGTATTTTTCAGCCTTTAAAGAATAAAGTCCTAAACTATGGAACATATGTTCATTTTAACATACTGAACATTTACACACTGTGTAAATTGTAAATAAACTTGAAATTGTTATGTTGTGGCCAAACGGTTCTTGGGATTATCATTCAATTTTCCAAAAAATTTGGAGGCCTGGAGAATTTCGGATGTTGTAACCCTCTTTTTTAGGCGATCAATGGATTTTAACGGGACCTATGGTTGTAATCCCCGTCCCCTTATCCTGACTTGGACACCCATTTTGAAAATTTCCTGGAGCCGCTTCTGGTAACTGAGACATCCTCAGTTTCTTTAAAGTACTGCAAATCATCAACATGGCTTTCATAACTGCTAGAAAAAGTTGTCCGAGAATTTTGAACTCGATTTGATGTAATGAGAATTTAAATGACATATAGTTTACAAGTGTGAAAAAATATTATGTACAGGTATTTACACTAGGTGTATAGATTGAACAAATTGTATGTGAAACCTGTGTACATAACATTAAACTAATTGTAAACATGTTTAATGAACATGGCGTTTTGTGTGAACGCGGCATTCAAATGATTTAAATAAACATTAACTTTGACAGCTAGTGTCTCTTTAAAAACCTGGAACATGTATTAACAATGACAAAAACACAAAATGTATTACAAATAAGACCGTATTATAGAATGCTTTCTGTTGATAAGAAAGCATATATTTAAAATCGGTTGCTATTAACCATAAAAAAATTTTCTACATCAACATCATTGAAAGAACAGGGAGTCATGATTAAATGCAATGCCGGAAAAAAATAAAAATCGAATTGATATAAAGTGAATCCGTTCAACGTCAGTATAAGTCAACCCACTATCACTAGGGCCGTGTTCACATTGACCTAAACTTCGTGTTGTGTAAGTGTAACTCACACGTCAACTAAACTTAATTACGTTCCCTTTGATAAAGCTCAATGTTTACATGAAGTGTAAATCATGTTTAGTTTACATACAGTCGATAGTCAATGTAGGCCTTATGTAGGTTAGTGTACATAAAACTAGGCATTTAGAACATTAATTTTACCATGTATATTTTAGGAAGAAACGATTTTTAAATAAAATTGATATTTATAACAATTATTAATAAAGTTCTTTACAGTAATATTTGTCAAAACTTTGACTTAAATATATTAATTTGTTATAGAAAAAAAACTTTAGGTAGCTTTATTAGCCCCTTATCAAGACTAAAAGAATCCTGATCATCATTGCCAAACACATAATTTATTTGACAAGGTCTTCCCGAATCGACTGGACGTACACGGAAATATTTGCCACTGGTCTTTACTTAAACAACGATTCACTCATAAATGCATTTATATACATGTGTTAGGTAAATTGTATTGTTTGTCTTGTATCTCAGATCCATTGAAATATACTCAGAAATCAAAACAATACCCTCTCCCATTGCTAAATACTCCTTAGAGAAAAATACCATTCTAACCAAACAGAAACGATAGAAATGTAGTGATCCTTAACACCTCAATTCCTTTTTATTCGTCTGTAAGCACGCTGCTGCGGCTTACTTTTTCTAATGCATAATCAAGCATCTATAGTATCTTTAAACTACTGCAAAACATCAAAATAGCTTTCATAAAGGAGCAACCACTTAAATTCAAAAAAGGGGGTGGTTATATGTTTTATTCTGATCTAGTCAGAATATGTTTCGCGCGAACGTTTTTATTCAGTTTTTTCGATGCTAGCAATCATTTTTTTTTTAATATTTAACATTATAATGATTGGAGAAACTCTAGATTCAGATTTTTTTTTCATCTGTATGACCAGAATATATTTTTTTTTTATCTAATTGGGGGTCATAATATCATAGTTTTCAAGGGAAAATTCCTTCCCCCCCCTTTTTTTTAAGTCAAATGGTCGTTCCCGGACTGCTAGAAAAGTTGCCGAAAAATTTGCATTCAGTTTTACGTAATGAACATTTAAATGACATATAGTTTAAAAGTGTGAACAAATCTTATGTACAGGTAACTAAACAAGGTTTAAAGATGTGAACAAATTCAATGTGAAACCAGTGTACATTAAATTAACATGTTTACTGTACATGTCGTTTGGTGTGAACACGGCCAAAGTCTACCAAGAAAATTAAGAAGACCGATTTAAAATACAAGTCCTTTAACTGTTATCTTCATAAACATTTTCACCGTTAAATTTTGGCTACGAAATAAAAAAATTAACTTGAGTTGAATTGTCCACCAACATTTTGGCTTTCAAATTTATAACTAACTGAAAAATGACCAGGAACACAATGCCAAGTTATTATCATGAAGATAAAGGAATACTTGTGACGCAATCATTTACGAATTCAAAATGATTATTATCTAAGTAAAACAATATAAATTTAACATGAACATAGATACATGTGTGGTATGAGCATTTTCATTCAGAGAAAGCCCATGATCTCGAAAAGTTTTGACTATAGAAAGTGGTAAGGTAGATAAGCAATTTTATACAATTGTGAAACGATAAATTCAAATAGAAAAATTATCTTATGGCTTTACAGTGATTTGCCTCTTGTCGTTTGTTTTATATTACTTGTTTTTGGGCTTTGTACCTATCCGTTAAATTAACAAAAGTGCAACTCGTGTTACACTCAGTTCTTGAAAATATGTTATACTGTTACATGACTGTCCAAGGTTATAAAAATGTTCGACGTCACGAGCCTGTACATGTAGATCTGTGGTTGTCGTTGATTTATGGTTGGCATGGTTTTTTTTGTCGTAAATTAAAGATGTACAAATGTAATGTTATAAATTTTCAAATTTCATTCGTTTCATTTTTTATGTGGGGCCTTTACATATAGTCAATTACGGTATGGGTTTTTCTCGTTGTTGAAGGCCGTACAGTTGCCTGTAGTATTGCTAACATCCACTTTATTTTAATTTCGGTGGAAGGTTGTCTCAGTGGCAATAATACCACATCTTTTCTTTTTTATATAAGATATATTTAAATTTGTTTATCGTGTTTATATAGTTATCAAAAGTATCAGGATTATAATTTAATATACCAGACGGGCGCCTCGTCTACATAAGACTCACCAGTGACGCTAATATCAAAATATTTATAAGGCTAAACAAATACAAAGTTGAATTCAACTTTATTTGAACTCTGGTGAATTGTTGTCTTTATTAAGAATCATACCACACACCCTTTTATTATACTTCATGTAAGCTAATACGAGGGTGTTAATTTACTCTATCACATGGCTAAGCGGGTGACCAATTGTTTGAATGGCACCCTCTCGTCTAGACCAATCAAAAATCAATAATTCAATAGACAATGAACTGAATTACATCAAGTTATTAAAAGTTATTAAATAAAGGCAACTTTTCAAAACTCATAAATCCATGGACAAAAAACAAAATCGGGGTAACAAACTAAACCCGAGTTCTACATTTTGGCTCCGATTCTATTATTTGACTGTAAAAAAAAAAGACATTTTGCTTCACTTCTGTTGATTTCTCTAATACCCATAACGTTGTTATGTACGTGAAGTTATAGAAAATACTTTTAAATAACATTCATCTGTAAATGGCAATAATGATTCGCTTCGCCACAATTGACAATGTTTTCTCGGGGTAACAACCTGCTCTATCGCCCTCTGAGCTATGTGTTATAGTTATATAATGTTTATATTTAGTAGGAAATATTTTGATTTTGATTCGATGACAGCGTTTAACTTAGTTGAAATTTCGTTAAACGATAACGATTCTTTGACAAATAAAAATAGTTCTTTTTAATTCACTGTAGCATGTGTAGTAAGGTAACTTTTAAGACGCTTGCAAAAGGTTTCATTAATAACGCGAACATTTGAAGAAATATAGATAAAACCTTTGTGGGGCGATAATACCATATCGCACACCTCGCTTTATGTTATATGTGTATTTTTTCACCAATGCATTTGAACACTTTACATTGATGGACAACACATTTAAATGAAATCAAATGTTAAGCAATAGAAAACTATGCAAGTGATATATCATTCACTTTATAAACAATTTCAATGATCTAAACTATTAAAGTTGCTAAGAAATGAAATTCTTCATTATTTGTTATTTGACGATTTATTTAATACATTTTGTGAAATTACTTGATGATCTTGAATATGCAACGAAATAATAAAGAATAGTTTGGAAAATTTGATGAAATTAAGTATTCAAGATTTATATAAAAAAAAAAAGAATTTCCTACAATACAGGACATTCATGTCATCAATCAATTTTGTTTAACATATTATTTTGATGATTCAATTTCCGTAATTCTGCGTAAATGTCATATCGGTTATTGAATGTAAAACAATAACATGTATTGATTACTTTGAAATGTAAATATCAGCACATCAATGTTTAATCTGCAGATCTGCGGAAGATTAGAATCTAAAGTTGTAACAAAGTATATGATATATTATGCATCATGATGGAATTGATTGCAGCTTAAGTAGATATATATCGTAAAGGATCGTAAAATTTAATCACTGAAATAATTTTATATATATATATTTCATGGCAATTTTTTAGTATGATTGAAAAGTATACTTACAACATATACAACATTAAATTGAAAATTTGGGCCTCTTGTGTTGTGTTAGTCATCATCAGTGTTGCATGGAGATTTTCGTTCATGCATTTTGCTTTTCCTTCATCATAACTGACGACATCATCGATGATTTTATAGCATTTTGATTCAAATAGATTCCAATGATTGTCTGGACAGAGGAGTGTACCTTAATATTACAAAATAAAGCATAATGTAGTGTATACATTCTTAGAACATATTAGTGTTTAAGTGTTGGAAAAAATTGAAATGAGTTTCAAAATCATTGTATTTAATCTGATTTTGTTGATATACACGACTACATTAAAAGACTTGACGATGAAACTTGAGTATTAACAAATAATAGTCAACAAGAAAAGTAAGTTCAACAAAACTATAAGTTCAACGAAGCAGTTAACCACGTGCTCATCAGGACAGACAGAAATAATATGATTCAAACTGTCAAATAACAATATAAAACAATAGCATTTATCATTAAAATACCCATATGTAAATAAATACCATAAACAAATTTAATCATGGTTAACACACACTAAAACCTACTCAAGTGACACTTCAGTTAAGCACATAATCTAAAAAGGTAGTTTAATGAAATTCAATTAAGACATTAAAATCAAATAGAATCCCATTCATATGTTTTCTGCGAAAAAACAGATCGATTCGGTTACAATTGATTTCAAAGTAACATCTTGAGTAACCTAGTCATGTGTAAGTTCGTTTATTACGATATATTAAAGCTCTTTCGATTAAGTTATTTATGCATATATTTTGTTAGTGTGTAATCTCTGGAATGATTCTTTTTTGGTTGGTTAATGCATAAACCAGTCACTAATGAGGCTTTGTTACTGTTGCATATCATTGTTTGAATGTCACAGTAGTCAATAGAAACAATACAAAGCAAAACACGTTGTGCCAAATTGATTCATTTCACAGGTAGCATTGAAAAAGATAAGAGCTTTTGCATCAAGTTATTTTGAATTGCTGTCGCATTTTCTAAATCTACCGTTACTGATAACAGTCATCTTTTACATTGCATATATGAATGATTTTGTAAAAGTGGCATATCTTTTGGTCAAGTATATGAAGTTTGTTTTTATTTTGTGTTGAATCGACCAAGTTTCTTTCGAAATTAGTTAAGATTGCATTACGTTTTGACCTTGAACTTTTTCAGAACAGAGGGCTCTATATAATCGACTTTGCTCACTCAGGTCAATCTTTCAAGAAAACTAGCCATTTAACTTGGCAAAGTCTACTTTTAAGTTACGGTAGAATTGTTTGGTACATTAGTGTAGATTTGATATTAATAGTAGATAATCCCTTAACGCATTTTACTGACATTTGATTTGAAATTATCAACACTTGATAATCATTGGTAACATACGGTTAATTTAATTACATTTTACTTGAAGATAAGAGAAAAAAAATACTTGAATGAATCTATAACCTCTATCTTTGTAATTACAGATTCACTTTTTGATCGTCATTAGTTCTAATTTGACACATCTTAAGGATACCCGACTTGCCACCTTGAATGCCTACGCCGATCATACAGAGATGCAGAATTCCAAGCACTCCGTGGTTGATACGACAATGTGACGTTACGTTACCATGGAAGGAACGTTTCTCTGATATCCAGTCTTTTATTACGGCATTGGGATAGTTCGATGGATGTGCTCTGGTTGAGGCCACATGCTATTTCTACAACAATAAAAAAAGTTTCATACTCAATGAGCATTACTATATTTATAGGAACGGTTTTACAGATGTCTTTAAAATTCGTTATACCATAAAAAAAACTTGATATTTGCAATATGCATGTGACCTTAGCTTCCGACTATCATCCTCGAAACATTTATTTCAGAATTTTCAAGAAATATATTTAAGGAGTCGTTATAAGAATTTATATGTTGATATACGCGATGACAATGTATCTTTGAATTTATATACTAGAAAGTAGAAATGAACACTTGTTTACCTGTCATATTAACATTATGTGAGTAAAGAAAGACAACTCGTATTGGCTATTAGTGATCTTATTTTTTTATTCGCAATCAACCAAAGCAAAATTAAACAAACAACCATATGCCTGTGTCAAGGACTGGATCATTTCAATATGATCTTTAACGTTCCCTTTCATGTAAAGAAAACTTGCAGCTTAGTGTGCTTAATAGTATTCTGTTTTCTTTGCCATTGTCAGGACACATTATAGGCATATGTTGTGGTTCTTTTTAAGTGCAATATTAGAAAAATTCTCATATTTAATTAATGTTCGCTAGGGGGAAAGGCATGCTTCGAAGGTTCGTATATAAGGAATCAACTACTAAAACTGAGAAGTATTTACTAGTTTTAGGAACAGTTTGAGTTTTAATGAACAATAGAATTAGAAATTTTATTGCAACTTCCCTTTACGCTCAAAAAGGAAATTGAAGTTTTGGGAATTATTAAATAAAAACAATATCGAGTTTGTGATGTTAAACATCTTAACGTATGATATAGTCAAGTCAACATCCGAATTACGAATGATTATGCAAAGGTTTCGAATTTGACAAAATGTTGTAGTGTAACAAATTAGGTAAAGAGTTGCTTCTGATTGTAATAGGTATTGTATTTTATAGTCTTTTTAAAGAACTCTTTTATGAAGATACTTTGTAATTTGAATCTCATGTAAAAAAAATCTTTTTTTTTTAGCTTTTCATTAACATTGATCTGTACCTTTTTCCTTGTACTATATTATGCAATTTAAACATATAGTTGTATGTTTTGAGATTTCTTATTGATAAATACATTTTACAACATTATATTAGGTATATATGTATACTTCACTTCATTTCAATGGTTATCTTGTTATAAAATATTATCAAGTTTTATAAAATACCTACATGTAGTATGTTTCTATTTGGATTCAGTTTTTTCAGTAAATGAACTTAATTGTAGAAATACAAAATGTTGAATGTCATTAATGTCCCACTTAACACAATTTTGGCAGTATGTCAAATGCTGTTGTTGTATAGATCTACAACAGTCTTTTTGACTGAAGTGTAATGAATCAGACGTAGAAAATGTTATGAATAATGTTTATAAATAATAATTGACATACATACATGACATTTTAAGATATACATATTGACTTTTTCTTATTTTGTTTTGTTATCAAATAGGCAGCTAAATTTACAAGACTACTCTTTACAACTGTAATAAGGTTCATGAAAAAATATTTTCTTGTACAAATCTTAAAATTCATTTTGTTGCAATTTAATTAAACGTTGTATATGAAATTATCAACACAATATTGACTTTTACGGTCGTCAGCAAAAACAGCGCACAAAACGAAGTTGGAAGTAGTTTATTGCCAAGAACTGATTACAAAACGAAAATAGTTTGATCTTATAATTTTACAGCTGTAAAGAAGTCTTTCGTGAATTCCCGAGTGTAAATTTTCAGGACACAAATTTGTCTCTTTCCAATTAATTGTAATCTGTGTAGTTCTATTGCCTAGCACATGTACAGATATCTGTGTTTGTGTGTGCTTTAAGCGTGTATGCATTGTGAAACAATGTACATTGCCTTTATATGTTACAAAACTTGTGTAAAGATTTACTGAATTTTTAACTTTATGAATTGATATTTTATTTTGAAAAAGAATGAAGTGATAATAGCTGTTAAATTGTTGTCTTTAAAAGGGTAATGTTAACGTTTTCTGTTGTAGAAGTATTTAAACAAGTTAAATCAGGAAAAAACAGTTATGCCCCTCTGGGTAATTTCTTTGTAAGAAAATGGCAGTTGTTTAAGTTTAATCTATTATGATTAAAATTCAGGAAAATTTCAATTTTAAATTTAAGTGTTATGTTAATACCCAGTAATTGTTACATTTGTTGGTTGAGGTAAAACTATTTGTTTTAAGTTTTTATCTAAAAATACCTAAACGGGATTCTTTTTAAATATTATAATACTACAATGTACTATGTGATTATTCAAACGAACAGGCAATAGTAATAAAAATGATAAAATTAGTAAACAAAAATAAGGAAAAAAGTAAATTTCAGTTAATTAAAAGCTCATATGAAAATATAATAAAATTTATATTATTATAATTAATATCAAACTCCTACTATAATACGCACATTCTAAACGTGAATGGAAGTACAGAGAA
Organism: Mytilus galloprovincialis; assembly: GCF_965363235.1. Lineage (NCBI taxonomy): Eukaryota > Metazoa > Mollusca > Bivalvia > Mytilida > Mytilidae > Mytilus > Mytilus galloprovincialis. Next base: position 14,669,315 of record NC_134845.1, on the reverse strand, counting down.
TATTTTAACATCGTAAATTCAATTCAAAATCTACAACTTAAAGTAGGAACTATAAAGACCATCAAAGGTAATTAAGTAATCTTTTATTCATATTACAAGATTACAAAAAAATTGTAAATGACCAAAGTCAAATTTTTAATAAAACTCGTTACACATGGAGATGGATTCAAGCAATAAAAGTTCACTTGATTAAAAATGAACAGATATGAAGGCTCAACACTGTTTATAACTTTTTGTATATGGGTATATATGTCTGTTAAATTTACGTCATTTTAACCTTGTTAAAGTTCTAAGTGCCAGTCGTTTTACTCTTAATCCTGAGTTAGTTTTAATGCATAAATATTAATTGTTGTTTGATATTGTAGTATTGTTAAAGTACAATTGTTATTTATTTAAACTGGGTAGATTTAAGAGATTGAAATGGACAAATGGTTCAGTTTGACAATTATGTACTACTGATAGAAATGAAAGATAAATAGATAGGTCATTGAAAATTGTGACAAATTATTCAATGAAGTAATATCCATCACATAAACATACACCATTGAAATGTTTTAATTCATTAGAGAAAAAAAAAGCACTTACACATCCTCTATAAAGCAATCACCAAATAACAGGTTCAGACATTATAAAATACAACACAATTATTCAGTGTGTTAACATATTTCATAGCTAAAATTTTAAAGACTTGAGTTAACAATATGTCCACTAAAGATAACAGATAAACGAGCAGTAATATAGAACATAATCAACAACGTAGCAGGAAAAAAATAAGAATCATTAGGCTTCAAACTCTACCTATAAATCATGTTCTAAACATATAACACCAAAATCATTGCTTCAAATATTAGAATGGAAAATCATACTAAAAGATAATCAATACTTTATAGTCAGGATAAAAACACCGATAACACATTACTACGACCATATATTCAAGACAAATCGCAATTATCACAAGGAAAACAGACTCATTATTATCTTTCATCATTTGCTCATTTTAATTTTATTTTATTATAATAATTATAGTTAGATCAAGACATTTTGGTCTTTTCTCTATTTTCATAGACTTGAGATTAATAGATTTATTTATGTATGGTAAATAAAGTGTTCAATGTCTAAATTGTTATTAGTTGTTCTTTATTTGAGGTTCCTAGAAAAATACCTCTATTTAGCTCACCTGGCCCACAGGGCAAAGTGAGCTTTTCCCATCACTTTGCGTCCGGCGTCCGTCGTCGTCCGTCGTCGTTAACTTTTACAAAAATCTGCTCCTCTGAAACTACTGGGCCAAATTAAACCAAACTTGGCCACAATCATCATTGGGGTATCTAGTTTAAGAAAACGTGTCCGGTGACCCGGGCAACCAACCAAGATGGCCACCATGGCTAAAAATAGAACATAGGGGTAAAATGCAGTTTTTGGCTTATAACTCAAAAACCAAAGCATTTAGAGCAAATCTGACATGGGGGTAAAATTGTTTATCAGATCAAGATCTATCTGCCCTGAAAATTTCAGATGAATCGGACAACCCGTTGTCGGGTTTATGCCCCTAAATTGGTAATTTTAAGGAAATTTTACTGTTTTTGGTTATTATTTTGAATATTATTATAGATAGAGATAAACTGTAAACGGCAATAATGTTCAGCAAAGTAAGATTTACAAATAAGTCAACATGACCGAAATGGTCAGTTGACCCTTTAGGAGTTATTGTCCTTTATAGTCAATTTTTAACCATTTTTCGTAAATCTTAGTAATTTATTACAAAAATATTCTCCTCTGAAACTACTAAGCCAAATTAATCCAAACTTGGCCACAATCATCTTTGGAGTATTTAGTTTTAAAAATGTGTCCGGTGACCCGATCATCAAACCAAGATGGCCGCCATGGTTTAAAATAGAACATAGGAGTAAAATGCAGTTTTTGGCTTATAACTCAAAAACCAAAGCATTTAGAGCAAATCTGACATAGGGGTAAAATTGTTTAACAGATTAAGACCTATCTGCCCTGAAATTTTCAGATGAATCGGACAACCTGTTGTTGGGTTGATGCCCCTAAATTGGTAATTTTAAGGAAATTTTACTGTTTTTGGTTATTATCTTGAATATTATTATAGATAGAGATAAACTTTAATCAGCAATAATGTACAGAAAAGTAAGATTTACAAATAAGTCAACATGACTGAAATGGTCAATTGACCCCTTTAGGAGTTATTGTCCTTTATAGTAAATTTTTAACAATTTTCATAAAATTTGTAAATTTTTACCAACATTTTCCACTGAAACTACTGGGCCAAGTTCATTATAGATAGAGATATCTGTAAGCAGCAAAAATGTTCAGTAAAGTAAGACGTACAAACACATCACCATCACCAAAACACCATTTTGTCATGAATCCATCTGCTTCCTTTGTTTAATATTCACATATACCAAGGTGAGCGACACAGGCTCTTTAGAGTCTCTAGTTTATTTATCCAATCCGTTAATCCCTATGTCTCAATCTCACTGAAATCAGGTGTTATTGTTTGCCACGATATCCTCTGCCCTTACAGGGAAACACAACATCGGATGTTGATGAGAGATTGTCTTTTGTCTCACAATGATAACAAGAACAATGTTTTGCGTAAGAATTGCACTTATAATGTTTAAGGGAATTCTTGGAATTCATTAGAAATATTTCGTACGTGAAAATTGGCTTTTCAAATCTACTGAAAACCTGGGACGATTAACGATACTCCTGATATCATCCGTTGACAATCATATTCTTTGAAAAGCATCAAAACTGTTGAAATATGTTGTAAAACACTTAAGACATCAACAAATTCATAAACCATCGGTCCATAAGACCCTGAAGGTATAAAGTATAACGGAAAAGTTTTGAAATGTAAGACTGTTTTAGCCAAGAAAAATACATAAAATACAGAGAACAATGAAAACTAAGCTAATAAGGAATAAAATACTCCAAAATTAAGCACCGAACACTAATGCAATATCCATACAAAATTCTCAAAACAAACTCAGAGATACACTTGCATCTTCTCGGCCAGTTTCAACCGTATTGGTGTTTAGTGCCAGTAAACCTCCATGGTTTAGTCACATGCTATCATAAACAAGAAAATGAGAACAGGATTGTATAGCTGGAGGATATCACAGGTAATCTGACGCAAATACTAGTTGAAATATGAATTATTCATTTAACTCTTCCTTGATATTTGTTGGAATGGATGAAATTATTTGAGGCAATTACTTCTGTAACAAATAGTTATAAAAATAACTCATTGTAGGAAACCCGCTCTGAAATATCGTTTCAACTTGGAGATGCTAAATGTGCTTCAGATAAATGGAAAGTTCATAATTGGAAGGCTTACCTCGTCCATCAGGTTGCAAATGTTTGTTCTAAACCGACCCTTATTGTTAATTTTATTATTAAGTAAGTCAAGACATGAGGCTGACCTAATAACCTTTTGAATTTGTTATTTCAAGTCCAATTGGAAAGATGCATTCAACATGTTTTAAAACCAGATTCAAACTACAATTTTTCTAAGCACCAAGTACGGCATATGTATGTTGGCGTTTGTTTTTGCTGTATTTCATTGTTTCTGTTATTCTGTTGTTTTCATCTCATACTAGTTTTTCCCGGTTTTTGTTTATCTAATATTGCCTTTACGTTTTGGCTATTGCAAAAAAAAAGACACTTAGGTTTCATGTACGCTGATCTTTGGAATATTTCTATTTCCGCATATGATTCACAACAATCCTTGAATAGGTAATTTCTAATTTTCTTTTTTTATTATGCATTTAATAGAATAAATACAAAAATAGGAAATAACCCTTATAAATAATTTGAAGTCTTTCAAGAATTGTATGTTTGTAACGAACACATTTCTTTTATTTAACGACCTTCTCTCAATCTCTTCATTATTTTCAAACCAAACTTCTTTCCAACACTAAAACATAAATATGACAAAGTAAAAGTCAATAAAATAAATAAATTGAACAAAACCTAATTCTACAATAAATTCATACATCAAACTAGAAGATACACTAAAAAGAAAGAAAGTTTGTCACTTATATATTTGAATATATTATATAAGGAATTTGTATTTACTCATAACTATATGCAATTCGATTTTGAAATTAGACTTACGTTCAATGTAAAAATGCCTTATGTAGTTGGACAGCATTTTCTTAAATCAAATATACGAGATTAAACATGAATAAATATCCTTTAGATAGCTTCATTAAAATGTAATCATAAGCTGCATCTTAACCTACACATATATACATAAAAAAGGCTTACTTCGTTAATCTTAATTTTTTTATAACACAAATTAAAACCATACCACTTTTCTAGCAGCTAGGAACAGTGTGTGTATTATAATGCTCATAGCTAAACTTGTTGATGGGGGATTGTTTTTTTCGGTCTGTGCCTTCCATCAGTCAATATCAGTTTAAAGTTTTTTTTATCAAGGTAAATCAGATCATCTTGAATTTCAGTTGTTATGTTCATTATGAAGTAAACTTTTTAACATATATATACAAAGTAAGAGTATTGACGCAGCTCTCACAGCTCACAAATCATAGAAATGTAACGATGAAGGTACTGTGAAGTCACAGCAACCAGAAACTTTGTACACATGTTCATTATCAAGTTAACTGTTTGATATTCAGGTATATGCCAAAATGAGTGTTTTGACCAAGATTGTACTGTTCAGTGAACATGGACTTGTGATCATGTCAAAAAAAATAAAATAACAAAAAAACGAACTCCAAAGAAAACTCAATATGGAAAGTCTGCAATCAAATGACAAAATCAAAAGGTCAAACACAACAAACGAATTGGTGATTTGGTACAGGCATTCTTTTATGTAGGAAATCGTGGATTAAAACTGGTTTTATAGCTAGCTTTACCTCTCGCTTGTAGGACAGTCGCATCAAATTCCGTGAATTGTTGGAATATCCTTGGTTTCAGTTTTAATCTTTGAATTATGTTATAGTGTACGTGATGTTTTTTCCTACAAAGCATCTTCCAAGATTCCAATAGTATACTTACAATTTCCCCAACACTGGGGAGTATTGATTTGCATATGTAAGAAAAAGGACAGGATTCAAGGCAATCCAGCATTCATCAAGTTTATTGGCTATTGCTATGGCACTTAATTCTGCACAACGTGTTGTTTTCATCCGTTTGTCAGTAGGCTCCATTGTCTGCTTCAGTACCTATTTATCAGTATGATAAATGTTAAGCTTGTAGATCATATCAATGTTCCCCTACAGGTCACAAAAGTTATTCTGACACAACATATAACAATTATACAGCAAATAAAATGCAGATCGTTTAATGTTGAATTATATACGAATTAACCTGTGTTTGTATCATCTACACATACTCAGAATTGTAAATAATTTAGAATGTTAAACATGAAATGTGTAGCAAAAATGGGACAATCAATCATTGGCCAATTAAAAGACATATTTTACAATGCAATGATGTTTAATATTGTAACTTCGATAATTGGGATGATATAAGGATATTTGTCTTTTGTTGAAGACTCTGCGCTGCCCTCTGTATGTCTTTTGTTCTACCCGTTGACGTATAACTCAAAATGTCTGTATATATATTTCCAGAGTTTTGTACAATGGCAAATACCTTTTTGAATAAACAGTGTGATTTGAAAAGAAAAATAACCTATTTGTGTAAACACAGTAACATCATGTGATCAAATGTCAAGCAATTTAAATGTTGCCTCTTAAATATTTGTATTAAGTTTTTTAAAGCCACACTTCAGCCCAGTGTTTATAATATATAACATAACAATATACAGTGTCAATTAACTCCATGTTCTCATTTCACACGCAGAAAATAAAATGTAAAATTCAAAAGGTTCAAAGGTTACAGGGAGTATTAATCAGTGAACAATAATTATATTTACCTTTCCAGCTTCCCCTACGAAAGCAATATCCAAAAGATTTGAAAATACTGGTCCTGGGCACAGATTTGTTACTGCTATGTTGTTTTCGAGAACCTCAATTCTCAAGGCATCAAACCAACCCTGTAAAATGTATTAAATTGATGAATTGAACAAATTATTTAGAGTAAGAAAAATAATCAAGATAATTTTTGCATATCTTTATCAGAAACGACTTTAAATAAAGAAGACATTTTAACACTATCATGGTGTTTTTTGTCTATTATATAAGAGTACAAACACATTTGGATTAGAGATACTTTTTAGAGCTACTAAAATAAAAAAAAATGTATCAAATCAAAACAGGCAAATAGATACCTCATTTGAGTAGATATGGAATTAATTACCTGAATTGCATGTTTAGCTCCAGTGTAAGATCCAGAAAACGGTGCCCCTGTAAAATGGAAACGGTAATCAATGATTCTTCAGATTTCATTCAATATGTTTCGTACAAGCTCTATATACATATATTGTAATGAACAATAGTTATGAGATAAAACTTCCCTTACAAATCATATTTTTCAGAGTATGTACATTTTCAAAGATTTCAAAAACTTATTTTAGAAAGATTTTGCATCCCAATGCTTAGGTAAGCTGTTGGCTTTTTGAATGAATGTCAAAATATCATTTTCACATTAAGTGCTCAATTGGAGTTCAGTATTTTTGTTATACCTTTTTACATTTTAAAATCATGTCGTCAATTTTCAGTTGCATGTTTATAGTCATGGCTCACTAAGTATCACATTTTGTAACAGCTTTTAATATGTTTTGGTAACATTTTAAAATTGTAAAATCCTACTACATAATTTTTAAAATTAGTCGTTAAGGTTATTCGAAATTGCCATTACATATTCAATTTGCTATCATTTTTTTTCCAAGCTCGGTTATCAGCAAATGTAAATCTAGAATTGTTCTTTTAGAGATAAGCTAATGAAGACATATAATGTTCAAACAGTTAAAAAAAGTGTCCATACAATAAATCAGTAAAATAAACTTTAAACAATAAATTTAATGTAATTTAAATTGTTTTAATTTTGTTTCATCCATCGTTTGAAAATTGTATTGTGAATGTACCTATTTTTCCAGCAATACTGCTCATGTTTACAATATGTCCTTCATTCCTTTTGAGCATGTACGGTAAAACAAGCTTTGTAAGGGAGAGCACTCCAAGTACATTTACATTCAAAACTTGTTGGTCCACTTCTAATGATGTCTTTATCCATTCAGCTCTCTGTGATCGTCCAGCATTGTTGACTAAAATGTCAACCTACCGAAATAAAAAGGAAACTATTCAAAAACCCAGCGATTGCCCATTGTTGTTGACTTTAATGTCAATCATGAGAAACACAGTGTAAGCGATTCTGAAACACAGGTCCTACCAGAATCATCACTAAAAGTATACGTCAATTGTCGAAAATGAAATCCTTTTTGTTCGAACAAGCACTTTAATTCGGTGGTTGTCGTTTGTTGATGTGTTACATATTTGTAGTTTGCTCATTTAGTGTACATGAACTAGGCCGTTAGTTTTCTCGTTTGAACTGTTTTACATTTGTCATTTCGGGGACTTTTATAGCTGAATATGTGGTATGGGTTTTGCTCATTGTCGAAGGCCGTACGGTTACCTATAGTTGTTAATTTCATTGTCATTTGGTATCTTGATTATTGGCCTCATTGGCAATCATACCACATCTTTTTTATACATAATAGGAACAGTTGTTGTGTTCACCATATCACCATGACTTCTGTTAAAGTTAAAGTTATTTGTTCACTAAAAACTGTTGTGGTCATAATAAATGTCTGATATAAAACAATAAGTAGTATAGTTATTCACAGTTACAATGTATGTATGAAAGTAAGTGTGGCATAACTTTTGTCATAAAAACTGTTAGCATAATAGTCTCCTCTGTACAAGAGTTGTTCTCGCTATGGTATGCACGGAAGTATGACAAAAGAACAAAGAACGAACTCTTATAGATAACTGAAGTATAGAAACATGGCCATCATGCCCGGTAGCTATTTTTTCATTAAAGCAGAAGAGGATGGATGTATGAATACATAGTTACGTCCAGTTGGATTTGGGGCATTAAAATCGATGCGTAACGAAGGTGCAACGGTCCGTATGTGACCTGTTGCATGGCACAATTGATTTCCCTTATCCTTTACACACTCATTTCACCGTTCATTCTAGTAGATTCTCTTTGCAAAACCTTCTCTTCGCAATAATTGTTCTCGTCATCATGGCATGTTTGTCACTGGGCGGTCAGAATACAGTGATAGAATTAATAAACACAACTGAAAATCTACAAACATATACTGAAACGTGTTCAGATAAACAAAACAAAAAAAAACAGCATTAAAACAAAATAAAATAAGAAAAGTTTATAAACAAAAGAACAATACAAACCACATAATAAACGCAACTTAAATACACGATGTAAGATCTTAAACACTGTACATATGGGTGTGGATGTCAATATTTTGAAAATTAATACATTTCACTCACCTGCCCAAATTTATTAATGACTTTCTCGACAGCTGCTGCATGAGTATCAAATTCTACCATATCTAACGGTACCACTAAGATATCATCCGCCTTCACACCCCATTTCTCTAAAGATTTAATGTAGAAACATGCAAGTATTAAATACGAAGTTTGATATAAAAATTGTGATAATTGTATTGTAACGAAAAAAAATGGTTTTCTGTTGATCGACAATCTATTGTGGTTGCAATACATATACTTTTAATTTAAAACTGTGCCTTATATAATAGTTATGCGTTCAATTAATGTGTCGCTTTGTTCTTTAATTTAGCGTTTAATAGTGTGCTTGTTTTAAGATTGAGATTTGATTCAGTTTTATTTACACGTAGGACGAGCTACTTGTGTCTTGAATGTTGAGTTGATTTGCTATATTTATGCAAGTAATATGTTGTGTTAAATCTTTTTATTTGTAATTCGAACGTGGCTGCGTATTTTTACATCCCTAATAATCAAACGGACTTCAGGAGTTTACCGATGGGAGAAGTGTATTCTATATATCCAAGTCCACCGCCCTGTTTGTCTTTTAAATTTAACATATGATGTTTTCATGCCAATATTTACTGTAAAAAGCTTAACAAAATCGAAAGAAATAATATGGTTAAAAAACTTCTCCCAAAAGTTGCTCGACTGTATCACTAACCTTCTACTTCTTGTCCTATACAATTGACATTTAAACCTTACCAATACATTGTCCTCTGACTCGCTCTAATTCGTCTTTTCGCCGAGCAGATAGAATCAGTTTGCATCCCACTTTAGACAATTCATAAGCTAAACATTCGCCGATACCACTAGATGACCCAGTTATCCAAACTACTTTATTCTTTAAAGAGCCTAAAATACATACTCTTTATACAATATGTGCATTTTATGAACACAAAACTGAAAACATGATTGATAATTTGTTAGTCAAAATAATTATGACGCTTTGGAAGGCAATGCAAATTCTTGCAAGGACGCCTTCCTTCAACAAAAACCCAACTCGATCGGTTTATGATATTTGGAAATTTAAGTCGCCGAGTAGCTATCTTATAGGTGTTTACCCCACATCTCTCCTTATGCATAAATATCTTAATGTTAGATCAAATTATTTTTTGAAAAGACAACAGTTACCAGAGTAAACAGGGTTGACTGTGCTCCTTACGCAAACATTTACTTTAACAGAGTTACGAGGAAAAACAACTGAAATCGACACGACCTATGTTGTATGGTAACCATTATGATTTGGTTGATATTGTCACAACTGGCGAAATGCTAAGCAGTCTTATATAGTTTAGTGCCAGAACAGTCGTCTGATAGTAAATGCGGCATTTCAAACATACTTAAGATGCAACTGGTTCCACCATTTTCTACATACGGAAATGTCTGTACTATGTCAGAGATCTGAATTTGACAGTTGTTTTCCTTTCGTTTGATCTTTTGATTTTGCCATTTGGTAGCGGACTCTCCGATTTGAATTTTCCTTTGAGTATTTTTTTTTATTTTACTATTTAGTATTCCTTATTCTTAACATTGTTATATAAGAGTTGATGAATTAATTCGCCTTTCTTGTAAGATAGCATTTTATTTTAATCACAGAAAAGCCTATGAAACAAAGCTCATAAATGCACATAAACAAGAACCCGACAGATTTTAGTAAACAATTTTTCAATACTTGAATATGTTCATTACAAAAGCATGAAAAGTATGAAATTCTAGTAAATGCTAACAGTTTAATTCTTGTGGAGAGCTGTCTCAATCTTACGGAGCCCTGTTGGTCTCACACAGATTATAAAGTGTCCTTTAAAGTCCTGCGCTGAAGATGTGTAAAGTCTAGCGCTGGAGATGTAAAGTCTAGCGCTAGAGATGTAAAGTCTAGCGCTGGAGATGTAAAGTCCTGCGCTGAAGATGTAAAGTCTAGCGCTGGAGATGTAAAGTCCAGCGCTGGAGATCTAAAGTCTAGCGCTGGAGATGTAAAGTCAAGCGCTGAAGATGTAAAGTCTAGCGCTGGGGATGTAAAGTCTAGCGCTGGAGAAGTGTAAAATCTAGCGCTGGAGATATGCAAAGTCTAGCGCTGGAGATGTAAAGTCCAGCGCTGGAGATGTAAAATCTAGCGCTGGAGATGTAAAATCAAGCGCTGGAGATGTAAAGTCAAGCGCGGGAGATGTAACATCAAGCGCTGGAGATGTAAAGTCCAGCGCTGAAGATGTAAAGTCAAGCGCTGGAGATATAAAGTATAATTACAGGTATACATGAAATTATGCAAAGAGTTTTGATCACTATAAACGACAGATAGACTGTAAAAAAATACATGATAAGGATTGATATTATGTACATAAAACTGTTGTATTTTAAAAGAGCAGTGCTTGAATCCCCTTGCGTAAGTTCAACATTTTTTACACTAGAAAATATATTATAATCTAATTACACACTTACAAGTGTATACGTTACGTAAATACATGGACAATGGAATACAATATTGTTATATGATCGATATTTTCAGTCTCCAAGCACTTACTTGGTGATTTTCCGAATTTTTCAGCGATTTGAAGTAAAAGATCACAGTCTCCCAAGACTATCATTATCAGAGCTATGACGAACCATGTCAGCATAAACAAGAATATCAAATACAACCAGTCCATCATTTCAATTGGTCTCTAAAATTAGCTAAAATATATCATTTACATTTATAATATAAAAGAATGAGCGATCAGTTTACTTCCGTCACATTCAGGAAATTTCATAAAAATATACTTCGCCTTACATATATTGTAAATATTAGTAATATATATTACAACGATATCAGATAACGATGATGAAGAGACAACGACGACGAAGACGATAACGACGACGAAGATGATAACGAAGACGAAGATGATAACGACGAAGATGATTAACGACGAAGAAGATGATAACGACGACGAAGATGATAACGACGACGAAGATGATGACGACGACGAAGATGATGACGACGAAGAAGATGATGACTGTCAGACAACGACGAAGATGACGATGACGACGAAGACGACAACGACGAAGAAGATGATGATTACTATTTACCATTCAGAGACAAATTAAACGATCATAAAGACGAAAACATGTTGATATATAGATGTTGATACATGTATGCATGATAATAAAATGAACCCTGCTTTGTACCAGACCAACTTGTTAAATCTGATTTTCAGCTTTCTAGTTCACACGATAACAATTTACACTAAAAATCACCGTTCTTGTTTTCACGCTAAATCACAAAATAGATCAATTTATTGTTATTATCAAAAGTTAAGAAGATGTGACCGTATGATTGCCAACGAGACAAATTTCCATCAAAGACCAGATGACATAGAAGTAAAAAAATTCTATGGGACATCTTAGGGCCTTGCACAATGAGCAAAATCCATACCTCACAGTCAGCTATAAAAGACTTCGAAATGACAAATGTAAAACAATTCAAACGAAAAAACTAACGGCCTGATTCAAAATGTGTAAATTTCTTCATAAAATGGATTTTCTTAATCAATTACCTGATAAAACGATACTGGTAACTGAATTTAAAAAAAAAACTATAATCAATGACATGAAATCATTATCTTTACCAAATAATAAATTACACCCCGACCGAGCTTAAAAGTTGACAATGGCACCACATAAGAGCACGTATTTCTATAAGATTAAGAGGTTAAGGTGGCAGCACATATACTTGTTAATGTCAATTTGGGGGGGGGGGGGGGCGGGGGTGGTGTGGTGGGGTTAGTATCCACACTCGTACGTGATTTTAAAATTTTCGTAGAAGTGTTGATGGAAACCACCCCCTTCCCACTCCCCACTCCCACCCCATTGTCAGAAACAATTGCCTGCGGATGGTAGGCAAATAATGTCTTTTGATAAAAAATATAATCTTCTTAATCTTCTTCTTCTTCTATACGTAAATCCTTCCAGTTATGGAACACTTCCTCAGCGGATATCATCCAGACGGGAGTTAATTAAAATTTATACACTAAAAAAAAATAAAAAAAATCCCCAACTAACTTAAAATTTTAAATTCACTGTACACGGATAAAATCTAAAATATTTAAGGACTGACAAAATAATTTACGCAATAAAAGGTAAAAATTAATATTATTGTTAATATAATATATTGACATATTGGATCTCAGTGTTGGATAACACGACAATAAGCTGACATGTATGTATGTACTGGTAAATGCCTCCGATATCCAAAGAACCCCTCGAAAGCTGCGAGGGTACAGTGGCATCCATGTACACTCCCTATCGGGATTAATGGAGATGTGTCACTAACGTATATTTATACGACAATTATTTTTACAAGGACAATCAATCCCCACCATTCACAGAAATGATTTTAAAATAACTTAAACAGTAAAGTCACATGATAGACAAAGTCACTAAACTAACTATCGATGTGTTGAGACGAGTTACATGTAAATGGAGAACTGTGAATAGTAATAACAACTACAACTAAACTGACTTGCCTTTAAAACTCAGATAAAAAGCTGTTAAAATATCATCCTTCCGGCTTATCACTCTAACGTCCTAAATATTGACACATATTTGTATCGGTTATTTTTATCAACTCCAAAACTAGGAGCACCCATTCAAGCCAAGTCGCAGAAAGAATAATCGAAACTCAAGTCCAAACATATAAAAACACAAAAGCAACAAACAAAATAAATATAGATAAAAACAGTTTAACAAATAAACAATAATATACATGTATGTCTGTTTAACGAATTCGGAAATAACCATTATAAAGATATTTAAACCTATGGAAACAAATATTTTAGTACTTGTATATCAGACTTGAGCCTTTTAGAAATATATGATCATATATCAAGAAAAAAAAAACTTGTTTACGATATAGCTAGATATAAAAAGAAAAAGTCATTCAAAAGATACGGAAAAACTCAGCACATATATAATACATTCAAATTTTCTTTCAATTATGAAAGTTACTAAAAAAAAAAAAAAAACATTAAAAAAACAAATTACAACAGAAGGAATTTTAGGCTGAGTTACCACATTTTAAGGATATAAATTAGGTGGTGTGAACGAAAACTAAATTCAATATCAGGGGAAACTTGACCTTCTGTCCAGATGAGAAAGGTTCTTATATCAACAACGTTCACATAAACATGATAGAAAATTAACTGCATTTTGGTTTAGAGTGCCCTTTATATTGTTCACTAAGATTATAAATCTTACAAAATTTATTCTAAAAGTTACCAAATGAGAAACATGAATTCAGACAATATTTTTATCTGGATCATAAAATGAAAATTAAGACCAGATGAGACAGGGGAAAAAAGACATAATTAATGTGAACAGATCGAGTTATCCCTCCTTGGCTTGTACTGGCTCTCTCCACTAAATCCGGTTTCTATATTTGTTATGATAAAATATGTTTTTAATCATAAAAAATCAGAGTATGCATGTTAAATTGCATGTGTTGTTTGTGTGGATATTGTGTGATATTTTGGTGGGGTTCGTGTTGCTCAGTCTTTAATTTTCTATGTTGTTTCTTGTGTACCATTATTTGTCTGTTTTTTAACTGTTCCTCTGGTATCTTTTGCCCCTCTTTTATACGTATGTTCATAGTATAGAGAAACGCGAAAATCTTGGAATTTAAAAGAAAAAAAAAGGACTTTGGAAAAAAGGGAAAAGGCTTAAAATAATTTTCCTGTCTCCAAGTATAAAATACCTTTTCTGAAATTTTTTAGACATAAAATCTTTTACAAAAATTATCCCTACCACAGTTTATATTTCAACCAAGCTCTAAATGCCCGCGATTTCGCGGGTGTGTTCTAGTTATAATTACTAGAATTTTTAAGAATTTTTGAAAAAGATTTTATGTCTGGAGAACTTCAGAAAAGGTAACAAAATTGAGAACTATTCAATCAAGTCATGCTTTTCAAATTTGAATAAGGTTCTAGCTGCATTGGTAAATGACACCTTTGGCAGATTCATTGCAACAACTTAGTAAATATAAAAAAGAAGATGTGGTATGATTTTGGCGGGGTTAAACATGTTAGCGGGATCAAAACCCTCCCCCTAACCTGGGACAGTGGTATAACAGTACAACAAAAGAACGAACTATAAAAATCAGTTGAAAAAGGCTTAACTTATCAGATGGACAAAATAAAAGTGGACGTGGCCATAAACTTGTACATCCCGACAACAAAATGACATTAGGAACAGATCTGAGAGTACTCGTAGTTATCTGACAACTAGTTCAAAGCCCCTTACAGCTAATAAAAAAAATCATGCATCTAAGACTAAACTATCAATCCGTACACATCCAACATCCAATGGATTTAGTGTAAAGACGTCATAAACAGTCAGAGAAAAACATGACCTTGTGCAATGCCAAGTTACAGGTATCGACAAATTGTAGAACCATGAATGTGTATATGTACAGTATATAATAAACTAGTAATATTTAGTTTGTTTTTAATTTACTGATAACAAAATCAATATTTATACCAATAAAACAATATTCAATGATCTTATTACAGCGTTGAATTGGTAACCTTTTAGAATAAGTTTATTTAAAGGAGCGATAAGTTTACAAGGATCATTTCTAAATTTCCGAGCACGGTTAACAACATTTTCGTAAAAATGAGGATGTGCTATCTCGTTTGAAATAAGTTTTCTACAGGTACAACCAACCTTCAAAACCAAATTTTTATTTCTATGGAAAAATTTAGTAAAGGTTTTAAGTAATTTATGGTAACGATATCCCTGGTTTAATAATTTACCAGTAATACATAGATTGCTATCGTTAAATTAAAAACCGTTACAACACACACGGACATAGCGAACGAGCTGTGAAATATAAACACCGTAAGATGGTGCCAAAGGAACATCACATTCTAAAGATGGAAAATTTACAATAGGGAACGAAAAATCGTCCCTTTTGTCGTACATTTTAGTGTGGAGTTTCCCGTTTAAAACCGAAATACTTAAATCCAGGAAAGGACAGTTACATGTATTACCGAATACATTTGATTTATTTTAAGTAAGTTCCTTAGGGTAAATTTCAGCAGTATATTGAGAAAAATTCTTGATTATCTAACGAAAAAATATCATCAAGAAAACGGTAAGTGTTGTTGAATTTATCAATTAAATGCAATTTCGACGGGTCTTTACTGAGTTTAGTCATAAACTGCGATTCGTAACAGTACAAAAACAAGTCTGATATTAAGGGGTCACAATTATATTAATTAGTGCCAATGGGGATACCTACAACCTGTCGATAAACTTTGTTGACGAAACGTACATAAATATTATCAAGGAGAAAATTATCAGCTTCAATCATCTCATCACACCTCCAGTAAGTATATCTAGCATATTTACCTTTTCTCATTAAAGAAGAAGGCTTTAAATGAGTTGCAGCAAATATATTTGCATTCAGCTTTACCAAACGACCGTTTAATTAAATAGGAAAACTTTTGTTTAATAAAATAGTGCGGAAGTGTAGTGTAAAGAGTAGAAAAATCAAAACTGTCAACAGAATCAAAGGACCATCAAAAGCACGTAATTTATCTAAAACATCCAAAGATTTTTTTACACTCCAAAAATGGTTTTTACCACTATGTTCATATATTTTATTACAATAGTTTATGATAAGCTCTTTAATAGTAGTTAATGAACTTGTTAAGAGCACTGAAAGATTGGTTGTAGAACACTTACTAGAGGCCGAGATGAAACGATATTTAAATGTTTTTTTGTGTAGTTAAGGTAGCCAATACATAGTAGGGACCTTCAAATGTGCAGAAGAAGCATTAAGCTTTGATGTGGTTGTGATATTTTTGTTTACAATATGCCTCTCTGTGGAGCGGATGGACTTGAATGGGTTGAAGAAAGAGATGGTGTCACACTCTTTGAAAATATCGTGTAATTTACTAATGAGTATTTGACCCAGTTTACATAATAATTGATGCCTACCATTGTTTTTAAATATAGATAGGACATTACCAAGTGTATAATTTAAACGATGTTAACTCGTTGATTTCGGTTGATACGTTTCCAACCTTTTTTTTCAGGTGACAAAATTGGAGTCTACTTCGAAACTGCCGAATTTCGCTTTTGCCGTTTTAAAGTTATAGCCATCAATTGCTTTCGAATGACATTTAAACATGGAAGTATATCTCGGTCTTCTGTCATTTTTGTAACTTGTTTTTTGGACTCTGTGATCATACAGTGCATCCCATACTAAAGAAGTGCGTCCTTTTTGCCATGCTTGATATTTGATTACAGAGCCGCATCCGGTTAGAATAGGGTCGTTAAATTCGGTTGTACGCTTCAGAGAATGTCAATATCACCTTGAATCTTACAAGAATTCTTTGAAGTTTATTGTAGCAAAGTTGTAGTCCTCAATTGACATAATGCCTTTAGTAGCTGCCCTTAGTCTTTATCGCACCTCTGGAAAAATATATCATGGTTTAGCGCCGTCACGTGGTGACCCCCTATGGATGCATAGGGGATAGGGGGTTAGTAAATTTCATAGGGGGTTTACAGTGGCGGATCCAGAGGGGGCGTAGAGGGCGTCTGCCCCCTTGCTTGGACTTATTTTTTTTTTATAAAACGAATAATCAGACCAGACTTCGTAAACTGTACCATTCCCCGTGTATTTAATTTTTATGCGACAACTCTTTACTTAAATATTTATCGCTGGTTCTTACTGATTATGTCAAAGTCATGTGCATGATTCGCTAGGGTAGAGTTGACCAGTGCGTCGAAATAACGTCACTCAGTCATTTTGAAATTCAAATTACAGTAACGAATTGATTAGGCTGAGGATGACAATCATGACACCTTGAAAGCGACACAGGATTGGGCAAGAACGTATTGACTTCTATTTCACAATTCCACCAAATAGAGACTACTACTCTAAATACACTCTCATGAAAAAAAAGTTCCACAGCAATATTACTTACCTACGAAAACATGTTTAACCCTAAACGCCCAGCTTTAAAATAACATAGCTGAATAATGATCCCTAGTTAGTATAAGCTCTAGAGTCTAAGATACGAACCATTTGATTTGAAGAGGCAGTCTGAAATATTTGAGAGAAAAACAATCTGATTCTGATTTTTGCCTTGAACAAAAATTCTGGTCGTATCTGGATTGAAAATAATAATCTTGTCCACTTTGTTGCTATTAGAAACGAAAATTTCCAACAGAATTGTTTAGCAATAAATGATCATTAAATGAAGATGATGATTACAAAACGGCCGTATTTTTTGGGGGGCAGGGGTTGGCATGTCTGACCGGAATGTCTGTTTCGCCGAACTGATATATATTGAATACTTTTTTCAAGACCAGACTGCAACCTGCCTGCTGGGTGTGGCCTTTATGTCTCCATTTTTCGACCGTCATTTATAAATTCGTTGTCATTTCAGACTCATTCGTAGCATTTGGTTGATTTGGAACCCCTCACTTTCCTTATTTTTGTTGGGTGAAACATATCAACCAAACAGTTGGATAAAAATGGCTTGTTTGTCTTTATTAACTCGTGTCAGTGGTATTTTAAATTACATCGAATAGCCCGGAGTATATCTTGTTCACAACAAAAAAATCTGTGAGGTTATGCTAGCTTTACTCACAACAAACGAGAGTTTTCCATGTTTATTTTTTACTGACAAGTCCCACATCAAATATATCGGTAGAAAGCTTTGAATCCATACTATCATTATGATAGACAATAAATAGGGAGAATACAACATAAAAAAGTCCAACACTTACACTTTATATACAGCAACTATAAAATATACATTCCCCACGTCAGGAACCGTTTAAAAAGTGCATTTTACACCTTTTTAATGTTTTTTAGCCCCACAAATTGTTCGCCTCGCTCCGCTCGGCGAATTTTAAAAACTTCGCCCCCCTTTGCAAAAATCCTGGATCCACCCCTGGTTCATGACGTCACATCCTACACTGTAAATATACCGGACGCGTTCAAAATTTGTACACTGAATGTTTGAAATATTTTAACGCCATATGTTCATGCTTAGAGACGTGTTCAAAGTTTTAACGTTTGTGTTAAAAATATTAACATGTCTGTTCAGACACAGTGAACACCGGTGTTCAAATTCTGATCTAAAAAAAGAAGATAGTTGTTTGTCCGATTTTCTATCCTTCTAATTGGCAAATTTACAAAGAAATTCATTAAAAGATATATGAATGTATACGCAGGATGATGATTTTGTGAATTTTTTACTAATAATTTAGTACTTGTGAAATATTCAACTTCCAAGCTGGCATATATGTATAGTTTATGAACTTATTTGATTATTATTACTAGTTTTACTTATAAGTGACATAATTATGCATATCAATGAGGCCTGTTATGAAGATATCGTAATAAAAATATGTCGATGTTTATCTTATTTCATGATCCGTTCAGTTTATTAACATTACATGTTCAATCAGTGTTCAAATCGTTCGAAATTTTGAACACCTCGCGTTAAAAAAAATAAACCAGTGTATACCGGAAACAGATATCGGCTGGTGATTTAGGCGGTTAAACGAAGAATGGATACACATAAGGAAGAGAGCTTGAGAAGGGACACATGAACAGGAAAGAAGTGAGTAACAAGTTAGGATAATCTCTATAGGTAGTTCGATGGCTTCCTTGTTATTTTCTCATGTCATATATATATATTTGTCAAATATTCATAACTGTTATATCCAAATTTTCAATATTCAACATAAGACGTATTAAAGAACAGGATTTAGATAAAAAGTAAATAACTGTCAGCTTTGTTCTGATGATTTCATAAACTGATGAATAACCAGTCTGTGATCGTCTGTCTGTTATACGGAATAAATGATGATTTTTTACATCCACTTATATTAGCTGAACACTAAGTGTTAAGAACTCTAACATCAAGTGTTCACAAATGAAACACAAAGGCATTAAAAACTGAACACCACACATTCAATTGATGAACACTAAGTGTTAAGAACTCTAACATCAAGTGTTCAAAAATGAAACACAAAGGCATTAAAAACTGAACACCACACATTCAATTGATGAACACTAAGTGTTAAGAACTCTAACATCAAGTGTTCAAAAATGAAACACAAAGGCATTAAAAACTGAACACCACACATTCAATTGATGCACACTAAGTGTTAAGAACTCTAACATCAAGTGTTCAAACGTGAAACACAAAGGCATTAAAAACTGAACACCACACATTCAAATAATGAACACTAGTGTAAACATTTGGAACACCATTTTTGACTTAGAAAATGCATTCGTTTTTTTTTATTTGCAGGAATCGTTAGATTGAAATGTTTGAATTAGGAACCGGTAGCCAATAATCCCACAAAGGCCATTTCTGCATGCTATAAAAAGTTGAGAAAAAAGAAAGATGTCAAAAAGGTATAACAATATATATATATTAGCTTATGTAAGTGTATCATTTTTATATCTGTATACCTTTATAGGTCAAGAAATCGACTTTTGTAATTTATAATGTCAAAACTTGCATTTCACTGCCATAGAATATCAATTTGTACTCTAGTATACATCGAAATTAAAGCATAACAACCATTGCATAATTTGATGCTTTATGAAATTTAAAACTCTCTTCTATTAATTTTAAATTTTATTTTGCAGGATATATAGGCTCATAGACATTACTTGTTGTGGAGGATTTTGACATCAACACATAAAATGCCACCCAGTTGATAGCTTAAAGTGAAGACGCACTGAAAAGTGGAGCGTACATTGTATGTGACCGTACTTGTAAGAACTGTTGGAATTTGCAAACTTTTAAACTTTCATTGTGACAAATATCTATATCATAAACTATCTTCTTATCACATTGCTTTTTTGGTTAGGATACACATGATGTAGCAACTATCTTGTCATTTACATGTAGGGGAAGATCATTATTTGTGATATATTTAAGTCAGCCTATAAACATTATGTATGTGATTTCACTGACTGTTACTTGTGATATCATAAGGTATTCTTGTGTACTTTTATAACCAAGGCCAGTACTATGCTCGTCCCTGACCTGGTTATTCATCTTGCTAGGTTGGGGGAACTAGCTGGTAGCTTTTATATGAATACATGTCAACGTAACACAGATTCAAAGTTCAATATATAATGTTTATTTAATCAGCATTCAGTATAGTTTATCAATCACAATAATCACAATAATCACATAAGTTCATGAGACATAATAAAACAGAATGTCTGATATAAATCCAAGTCTATAACACAAGTGTAAACTACAAGTGTCATGAGAATACAAGTCCAATACGTGACTGTAAGGCAAGTGTCCCAAACTGCATGGTCAACTAATATATATATTTCATTATTCAATTTTACATACATTAATACTCAATATATGTACTTTACATAATAAGCTTATTTATCTATTTTCCCAAATATCAAGTCTTTGTGACATAACCTAAAATCTTAAAAAGTAAGAAATCCCTTTTGTATAATAACACTTCTCTAATCCTTAATTCTCTATTGTCATTTAGGCCTCAGGGGATTACATAATAATTTGCTTTACACTTATCTAAAATTGTGAAGATTTATATTAACTATTTATCAAGTAAATTATTTCTTAAGCTAGTGCTAAATATCTTAACTAATACTGAATTATAACAAATCTTTGAATTCCACATTTTAACATTCTTGCATCTAAAATATAGACTTCACAGATTTGAAAATATAAGATAAAGAGAATGAAGAGCACATTTTTTGGTTTGCACTTTGAAATAATATCTAAAAATAAAATAAAAAAATCTGTGGTATAATACGGGGAGATAAGAACTTAATACGTTGGCATATTGTTGGCACAATGTTGGCTCATATTTCAATATTGTCATGAAATATCAATGATATGTTGTTGGGTTTTTTTTTTTATAAATATACTGTTTCAAAAACTTTTGAATTATTCAAAATACTAATAATTTTCTAGCTCTTGGCACAGACGGTTTAAAATAGTCCTATTTGGGAAGACTTTATTATTTGATTTTTTACTAAGTCCTCAATGCCCTTCAAACACAATCTATAGTCTCTATGATAACATAGAATCGAATAAAATTGGTTCAGTAGTTTCAATCAGAAGATCTTACACTGAACCAATGGATAACGTAAGTCAACTATCGTTGGGCAAGCTACTTTAAAAATAACAGTTGGTAAGAAAATGTTGGGCCAACATTGGGCCAATAACACCAAAAATGACAGTTGGTGGAAAGTCGTTGGACCAACAAGGGGCCAATAGTGTCAAAATAACTGTTGGCTGAGTTTTGTTGGGCCAATAAGGGGCCAATAGTGTCAAAATAACTGTTGGGTGAGTTTTGTTGGGCCAACGTCGGTTTCTTGTTGTGCTGCCAACGCCAACTATTTACCAACTGTGCCAACCAATCACCAATGTTGGCCCAACAAAGTATTGCTATCTGGGACGACAGCGTCACGATGTTCAAAATATCGTGCGACTGTCGTACGACGATCACAGATGACCCGCGAATTTATCAAGTTCCATGTCGTGGCGCTGCACAGATGTTTTGGTGGGTTCGTTGTAACCAGGGCTTTAGTTTCTATTTTGAATCTTGCTTTGTTATTTTATATATATATATATATCAATTACACTTCGATCACGCTTTCGATTGTCAACTGAAAAGGCCGGTAGTAGACAACTTTTCATACGTACACGAACAGAAGAAGGCAAAAAATCAATAATTCACGTACCCGAAATTTTGCCATTTAGAAGTGTATACATAAAACTTTCAAGATCAGACCGGACGAAAATGACAATCATCATGTTTCCATATTTGTTCTAATTAAATCATATTTAATATTAACCATCAGTATGTAAGTTAGAGTGTAAGCGTTGTTTGTGCGGATAGTGTATGAACTTTGCGATTTGTGTTGATGTATATGCTCTTAATGGGCCCTGTTGTTAGGAATACAGATATTTGATTGATTTTTGATATAGTTAAGTTTGTGTCATAAAATGTCATTTTTATTTTTAATAACCTATTTATATCAATTGCTTGGTACCATAATAACATAAAATTATGGCTTTACAACTGAATTCGGTGATTTTTCTTACTGTTGTTAGATTTCAATGATCTATTTCACTGAATTACATTTCTAATCACGTTTAATTCTATAACTCAGACCATTAATTATATTCCAAAAATAGATATATGTTGGCTACGTTGTAGGCATCACATGTAATCAAATTTGAAGATATCTTATTGATTTAATTGATTTGATAACAGTTTGAATTAAACATAATGGCTTGCAAATGGTACGTACGTTTTAATAAAACAAAAGCTGTTATGAAATATTAACATGTGAAACAAGAGTCGATGTTCAGATATTCAAATACATAATATGTCAAAATTGCAGGTTTCGATTCTATACACGCTCATCATATATCACAGCTACTTTAGTACAAGTAATCTAAGTTCTAAAGATGCATATTAACTGTACATCTGTAAAGCTGTATATAAACTGTACATCTGTAAAGCTGTATATAACCTTTACATCTGTTAAGCTGTATGTGAACTGTACATCTGTTAAAAGAGGGACGAAAGATACCGGAGTGACAGTCAAACTCATAAATCGAAAATAAACTGTCAACGCCTGGCTAAAAATGAAAAAGACAAACAGACAAACAATAGAACACATGACACAACATAGAAAACTAAAGAAAAAGCAACACGAACCCCACAAAAAACTAGGGGTGAACTCAGGTGCCGCGGAAAGGTAAGCATTTAATTTTTTACATTAATCAGCATACGTGATATGTCATTGATAAATCGTATAAATAGTTATCATTGATTGAAACGGGAAACACTTATACCCTCTTATAATTTGTAATATATCTTTTTTACTTTAAATGTGTTAAAAAAATTCCATAGCAAGTGAACTTTTAGAAGGATTTCCAATTTATATGATTCTTCAAAAAAAATAATTTGAAGTTAGCGTTTACTGTTGTCAATGTCCATTTGAAAATAGTATTCATATTTTTTTTCTTTTCTCCATATGTTTCTATAGTAGTTTTTGTACCTTTGACTTTAAAAAAAAAAACATAAAAAATCCATTTTTCGTCGAGGTTAATTTTTCCATAGCAGATAAGATTGAAAAATGATGAAACAATCTAATTATCAAGAAATTTATTTTTCAAATCAATGTTTTCTGTTGTCAACTGCATTTTGAAATGCATACTCCGAACCTAAGTTCGACAGATGTCGTATGTAAAGTATACAAATGGATCGACATAATAGAAAGGTTGACTTTATAAAAGTTTCTGCTTTGCCCACTTTCATTATTTAGAAATAAAACTTTGTAAATGTTATTGAAAGTTCTATAGAATTTTAAGAGATTTGATACAGAAAAATGTATCAAAACGACGTATTTTGTTTATGAATTTGATATACTGTGCATGTCCATGATGTATTTCGATAAAAAAAAAAAATGACCAATACAATAACACAGATACATTCAAAACCGAGGTTATGTCAATTTACCAAAATTATGAAGATTTAATTGAAATACACATACGAGATATCATGTGTCATAATAAATTATATCTCGGTGAGCAATTTAAAACTAACTTTATAATTTTTTTTCTTAAAACCGCTTGGAAATGTCTAATATTATTGAACATGGGGAGGGGATTGTAGTTAAGACGTAAGGAACATATCCGATATCATTTGTGAAACGGTTATTCCATAACGGTCAACCAACTCGTGATGGCGTCCGTAAAATTTACGAAGGGATGATTTCAACTTCACCATTTTGAACTCTTGGTTTAATAGCTTCCTTGTGAGCAGCAACCCTCTATCAAGAAAATCATCATAGAAAATGCAAGCACGTGAATATCGTATCAATTGGGAGATATATACCCCGTATGCAGGTGCTGCTGTAATGTTGCTACATATAAATGGAAAGTTCACAATTGGAAAGCCGAAATCATCTCTTTTGTCGTAAAGTTTTGTTTTCAACTGACCCTCATTGTCAATTTCTAGATGTAAGTCAAGATATGAGGCCGACTTAACTGTATCTGTTGTATCCTTTATCTTCTAGTTCGATGGGACAGATGCGTTCAACACAGTTACCAAATTTTGAATTATTTAGTGAAAGAACGTCATCTATATAGCGGAAAATAGAGTTAAAGGATATTGCTAACTTCTTATCTTTCTTCCTAAGAAGTTCCTATATGAAGTCAGCCTCATAATAATAAAGAAACAAGTCGGCAAGAAGAGAGGCACGATTGGTTCCTATATGAATGCCGACAGTCTGTTGAAAAACACGTCCTCCGAACGTAACAAATATGTTGTCAATCAAGAAATCAAGCATCTTGATAATTTCAGTTTCAGAGAATTTTTTGTTTGAATCAGAGTGATCCTTTACAAAGTAGGATTTATCCCTCCCTAAGAGAAGATACTTGTATCTACGTTGGCCATTCTTTTTTTAATGAAACAAAGCAATACCAACTCTTTCAATTTATCTTTTAGTTTGGAATGTGATATACTTGTGTAAAGTGTAGAAAAGTCAAATATTTTAATACTATTGCAAGACAAGACAAGACAAGACAAGACAATTTATTACTACTTAGGCACACGTATGGTGCTACAAGAGGATAACAATTATACATTAAAAATTACATACATACTTGCAAGATGAAAGAGAGTTAGATTGTATGTACTCTTAAAGATCTTTGGAATTTTTAAGTATCCACATCTGATTCAGCCACCTCTAGGATAGGCAGTTTCACAATAACTTTGAAGCCCGTCTTTAATTGCTGATAAAATAGATGTTAACTATTTAGATTGAGGTTTCGTGGAGCACTTGGAAGACCAAGCAATATACCGTTGTTTGTAATGACACTTATGTAGTTTAGGTATCCAATACAGTGATGGAAAATCCAGTTCTTCATCTTTGGTTGAAATGCCAAAGGAACATAGAACAGACCTATGATTATCCAGGATTTCCTTTTTGGTAAGTGCCGTGAGGGTATATGTTGAGTTTCCAAGTGAATTTTCAAGACCTAATTCGTTTATCAAGCAGTTAATGTAATGAGTTTTACACACAAAAACGATGTTGTTTGGGGCTTTATCTGCGGGAACAACAACATATTTGTCATGGAGGTAGGATAAGTGTTTTGCAACATTTGGGTCTTTAAAGATTGACGTGGCATGGGCATTGATAGACCCATTCAGTTTCTTAATTCTGATTTGTATCAACGACCTAACCGCCTTAATCCACTCGGAAAGAGTTTCTACGTCTTCCTTCACGCATTTAGCCCACTGCCTGGCATAATCCTCGACTGAATCCATCAAAATTTGATAAGCTGTAGATCAACTGTACATCTTTTAAGCTGTATATAAACTGTACATCTGTAAACTGTATACTAGTATAAACTGTACATTTTTAAAACAGTATATTCTGCAATTCTGTAAAAATGTACTTTTACTGCACATTATTAAATCTGTATAGTAGCTAAACATATAGATTCTTCCACTGCAACTTGTGTGATACGATATCTATCCCAAGGTTATATACAGTTTTACAGATGTATAGTTTATATACAGTTTTACAGATGTACAGTTTATATACAGCTTTACATATGTATAGTTTATATACAGATTTACAGAGGTACATTTATATGCATCTTTAGAACTGTACATCAAGATTACATGAGCTAAAGTAGCTGTGTATAACAGGATATAAATATTGTATTTGTGCATATTGAACAAGGGCTTTTGCGTGCCTCTGACTTGTTTCCGCTTTAACGTGTGTCTAATTGCAGGGTTATATATCTAATTATACATTTGTACCTGAAGTATCTATGCTGCATATGTCTAAAACAAAATCTGAAGTCCCAGATAGACTACTAGATCGTAACCTGCGCGAAAACGGGTATTGCTAAATCATCAACACATAGGGAACAAAAGGATAGCGTTCCTGACAAAATTGTAGACCTCATAATTGTATCATATTGTTGTTTTCTGAATCCATTATTTTCGCCTTTTCAAGATATATGTTTTTTTAATCGGATTTTTTCTTATCTCTTTAAAAGTAGCAAGTTTAAATTACCATCTTACAATTAACATTGATTTGCTATTGAGGGTTTTCAACATGGTTATATTATTTCGTTATGTAATTATTTGACCATATATATGCAAGTCATTATTTTTAGTAATAAGATTGAAGACATATGAATTTAAGGAGATATTCGGTAATCGTCAATTGATTTAATGATTATGTTGCTTGCTTAACGTCTAGTGGCAAACAACTCATTTTGACTTGCCAAAAAAAATTGATACAGGCACACATTTTGGCATTCCAATATTCCAACCGCCTTTGGACCCCTCAGACAGTTGTTGATATAACGGCTCCTTAAGGTGTAGAGCATGACATGCTCTCTTACTTTATTTAAAAAAAAATCTGATATATATATAAATAAATTAGTATTGTATATATCTAAGAACAAAATTCCATCTTTGGTATGCCATATTGTTATTACATTTTTTTTTTTTTTAGAAGAAATCAATTCCTCCAAGATCTCATTTATTCATTTTATTGAATTAGAAGGATAACACATGCAAAATGAATACACATCTACATATATCCATGCGACTGTTTTGTAACGACTGACCCAATTCAAACTTGGCTCGAACCGAGTGTTCGGGTTCAAATCTCTAGAAACACATCATAAAAACGTAAATTTTATATCGAACAAAATAACATATTAGATAAGCCTATATAAGGAAACGAGGTTCCA
Organism: Mytilus galloprovincialis; assembly: GCF_965363235.1. Taxonomy (NCBI): domain Eukaryota; kingdom Metazoa; phylum Mollusca; class Bivalvia; order Mytilida; family Mytilidae; genus Mytilus; species Mytilus galloprovincialis. The sequence goes on along the minus strand of NC_134845.1, from coordinate 14,642,041 downwards.
AATTAAACACCTTAGGGTTTATTTTCACACAGAAATACGAGACATATACAAATTAAGAAAGTATCAAGTGCTATAGCAAAATAATTTCTATTTTTTCATCGAATTTCTGTACTCTCCTTTTGACAATGATTTCAGGTTACGTTCTTACATAATTCTTTTATATCACTTGTTGTTTTAGACACCATTGTCAAAATATTTGTATAATTTAACAAGTAAACCATCAATTAAACACAAATTGAAAAAGAAAACAAATAAGAGACAAGTAAATGCGCTTATTTGCTTATTTAATAAAGAATTGGAACCTGCAATTAGGCCATTTTATGTATTTAAATAGGTGAACATCGACGCTTGTTTCACACATTAATATTTCATAACATTTTTTGTTTTTTTTTCAAACGTATGTAAAATTTAAAAGCAGAAATGTAAACATACTGTTTATTTTAAAATATGATTTATCAATTACCTATCTTCCAAATGGATCATATTTAATGTCTGTTTGAGAAAGATATGAAAACGAAATATGTTAGATTATTGGCACAGCCAACATATAATCATGTATGAAATATAATTGATGGTTCGAGTCATAGACTTATTCCCAATGAATGAATGAATGAATGAATATTTTATTTGCAAGAAGCATATACATGCTATGACAAACGAAAATATATACAATATATAACAAACAAAAGACAGCAGAGAACAGTAGTTACAGAGTATACAATAATATTATGACAATATATGTGATCTAATTTTCCAAGCTGCATTTAAATAGTTGCATAGTTTTACTGTCAGAGATTTAGAATAAGCTTGTAATAAGTTATCTTACTTGTGCCGATTTGGCCAAGAACAATAGAATAAAGGTAAAAATTCTATACGGACAGATCTATACGCTGGACATGACAAAACAAAATGATATTCGTCCTTTAAAGCATTCATATTGCAATATATACAAATTATATTTTCTCTTTGAGTATTTTTTTATCGACCAACTTCAACATTTAATCTAAGTGTGCCGCTAGGCAATTTTGTTAATAAAGATACATTACAATAAAAATCTAAGTATTTTTCAAAACCAAATACTAGGGTATATCTATGGCACGCCGTTATTATATTTATTCAATTTCGAGATATCTTATTTAGGTAAATAAGATATCTTATAAACTAATTGAGATATATAAATAACAAAATGAGATATCTTATATATTAATTGAGATATCTGATTTATTAAATAAGATATCTTATATATTAAATAAGATATCTTATTAAAATGTTTATAAAGATATCTTATTAAATAAATAAGATATCTTATTTACTTAATAAGATATCTCCATAAGTTAATAATATATCTCTATTAGTTTATAAGATATCTCTATTAATTAATAAGATATCTATATTAGTTTATAAGATATCTCTATTAATTAATAAGATATCTTATAAAGTATGTATTTAAAAGATATCTTTATAAAGAAGTAAGATATCTTTATAAAGAAGTAAGATATCTTATATACTTTATAAGATATCTTATTAATTAATAGAGATATCTTATTAACTTATAAAGATATCTTATAAACTAATAGAGGTATCTTATAAACTTTTAGAGATATCTTATTAACTTATAGAGATATATTATGAACTTATAGAGATATCTTATAAACTTTTAAAGATATCTTATTAACTTATAGAGATATCTTATTTAATTGGTTATAAAGATATCTTATTTAATATATAAGATATCTCCATAAGTTAATAAGATATCTCTATTAGTTTATAAGATATCTCTATTAATTAATAAGATATCTCTATAAGTTTATAAGATATCTCTATTAATTAATAAGATATCTTATAAAGTATGTATTTAAAAGATATCTTATAAAGTATGTATTTAAAAGATATATTATAAAGTATGTATTTAAAAGATATCTTTTTGAAGAAGTAAGATATCTTATATCCTTTATAAGATATCTTATTAATTAATAGAGATATCTTATTAACTTATAGAGATATCTTATAAACTAATAGATATATCTTATAAACTAATAGAGATATCTTATTTACTTTCAAATTAAATAAGATATCTTATAAAAATTAAAGATATCTTAATACTTATAAGATATCTTGTTAAATAAATAAGATATCTTCAAATTTGAATAAATATAAAAACGGCGTGCCATATATATCGTTTATAAATACAAAGTTTGTTACATTCTTCTAAAGCTGTATTCCAGCTTTGTAAACATTGATCTTTAATGCGTGTTTTTATCAAATGATAAATTAAAAGTATCTTGCGAAATCCATACATCATAAAATTCAAGGTTACATAACATTTATTTTTTACATTTGACGCCCAATTAATCTTAACATTATTTGCATCTTCGTACAAAAGTTTATAAACTTCATATACAATATAAGGTTTATTTGTAACAATATGAATTAAATGTTTCAGGATATTATTTTTCCTGAAAATATGCTATGGCAAGTGTCCAAGTTCACCACATAACAAAATGAGAAAGGGTATTTATTGAAAAAAGCAACTCATTCTAAATTTAATTGCAGAAAAATTAAAACACCATAACATTGGTATTGATAGGTTAATACAAAAATGTAACTGACTTTTAATGAACACTGGTTTAATTTATTACGAGTTTATGGCAAAAAGTGTGTCGCATCCCTAAGACAAACAAGTCATTTCAATTTTAAACACGTCCGGGGCTGTACATTAAATTATAATACAACATTACTCTAAACGTAAAAGTATATAGATATAAAAAGAGAGCCATTCTGTACAGAATTATAAGAGACTATAACATTAAAAACATTATCTAAAGAATTCATCTATTATAAAACATATTGATAAGAACATTATTTACAGTATAAAACATTTCTTTGTCTATTTAAAATAAGACTACCGGCTTTGGCACAGCTACGAATCATATTATCATCTGTAAATAAAAACACTAATTTCTGTTTATCATCAAAACACATAAACTCACTATTAAAATGTGTTGCTTCATTAATTGTTTCCTCCATAATCGTCATATAGAGGACACGATAGAATAACATGGGCTTCATCTTCTAAAATATTCATACAATTATCAAAGACTCGATCTTTAAAAAATCAATTTTTCAAATCTCCCCGTTTCTATTCTTAGTGGTGCTACACCACTCTGTCCACATTGAAACTTGGCAAAAGAACATCTTTGCGAAATGGCATTGTAATTTTACAATATGTTTCTGTTTCAAAACTGTTCTTAAATAGATTATATGTATATACGAAGTTTGTTACCACCTTTACCAGATAAAGTTTTCTCTAGCTGTATTGCATTTGCCACTGTTCGACATATTTACTAAACATTTTAGACGTAACAGTATTGACAATTGAGGTACTATCAACATATTATGTAATAATACACAAATGTTCTGCATTATACTCAGAAAATGTTTTCCTTACATAAAAATTCCGATTTTTTATACACTTATGTTTTTTACTCATAATAAAATTGAAAAAGAAAATGGGGAATGTGTCAAAGCGACAACAACCCGACCATAGAGCAGACAACAGCCGAAGGCCGCCAATGGGTCTTCAAGAACCTCCCGCACCCGGAGGCGTCCTTCAGCTGCCCCTTAAAAAATATGTATACTAGTACAGTGATAACGTCATACTTAACTCCGAATTATACACAAGAAACTAAAATTAAAAATCATACAAGACTAACAAAGGCCAGAGGCTCCTGACTTGGGACAGGCGCAAAATTGCGACGGGGTTAAACATGTTTATGGGATCTCAACCCTCCCCCTGCACCTCTAGCCAATGTAGAAAAGTAAACGCATAACAATACGCACATTAAAATTCAATTCAAGAGAAGTCCGAGACCGATGTTAGAAGATGTAACAAAAGAAAATAAATAAAATGACAATAAAACATAAATAACAACAGACTACTACCAGCTCCAGACCTCAATTAAACTGATTGAAAGATTATGTCTTCATCATATGAATATCAGACACAATCCCTTCCGTTAGGGGTTTAGTATCATACTATCATAAAATATATGAGAAGAACATGACCTGTGTCATGCCAACAACTGTTAAAACAAAACAAAAATGTGTTTAGTTCCGATGCAAAGATCCTATAAGTGAATCAATATTAAAGCCAAAATATGCAATCTTTAATGACCTGACAACAGCATCATATATATATCCCTTTTTATAAGTCTGTTTAAAGGTTTTGTAAGCTTTTCAGGTGAATACCTACATTTTTGTGCTTTGTAAAGAATATTACCATAAAAGATTGGATGTGAAATACCTGAACGTACAAGATGTCTGCATGTTGAGTTATATTTACGGACTATTTCCTTATACCGATGATAAAATTTAGTAAATATTTTGACTAGTTTGTGATATCGAAAACCCTGGTGTTATAATTTTTTAATAATACATAAATTTCTCTCGCTAAAATCTAATACGTTGTTACATACATGAGCGAATCGTTCAAGTTGAGATATATAAACACCATAAGATGGTGACAAGGGAACGTCACCATCTAAAAATGAATAATTAACGATAGGAAATAAAAAATCATCTCTTTTATCATAAATTTTTGTATTAAGCTTCCCGTTTATGATATAGATATAAAGTTCGAGGAAAGGGCAGTGGTCACTGTTAGTATTAGCTTTATTTAAAGTAAGTTCAACAGGATAAATGTCTTTAGTATACTTACTGAAGTCGTCATTCTTGAGAGCTAATATATCATCCAAATATCAAAAAGTATTGTTAAATGTGTGTATCAAATGTTGTTTCGATGGGTCTTTGCTAATTTTATTCATACATTGTAACTCTTAACAATTCAAAAACAGGTCCGCAATAAGTGGTGCACAGTTAGTCCCATATGTCTGCCCATATGATTTTTTTCTTTTTTTTCATAAATTATGTAATCATAATACAGAACGATTATAATAAAATATGATAGAAGTTAATTAACAAAAATTTTTATTTTAATTTGTGTACGCGTCTTAGGTGTTATTTGAAATAAATAACGCTTAAATTAAGATCTAGGTTTGACTTCGTTTTCCTAATCCCTTTCGAACTCCTGTAATAACTAAGTCTTTACCTACAGAAAAGCAATGTACCTGAAATGTTCTTATTTTTCTACCAATTAAATTCTATATCTTTATAACAAGAAGAAAACACTCATTGATTGGTCTACGATATTTTGCTTATCTATAAAATCATTGTCAAAGACCACTATTGACAATAAATATTACACAATGCCGCGACTTTTAACATTGCTTTGTCTTTTTGGAGAATTATCAGTTGCAGGTAAGGCAATAGTTAACTAAAAATTACAACAAAGAAAAAAAGAAGAAAAACTAAATGAACATGTAAATCAAATTTTATTTTACACTGATATCTTTTTCAAATAATTCGTGATTAAGGTCAAATCCAAGTAAAAAGTTGTAAAATATCACGTTTAAACGTACCAAATAATGTCTCATATTCGTTATCACGAATTTAATCTACCATAACGAATTATCAAATGTGTGAACATGTCTAGATTTTTAAATTAATGATCTCCAATTATGACTGCCAATTACACACCAATATCTTCAAAAGTATTCAATCACACAGGTTATAACAGTAACCTCTTTGGAAGGTTAAATTTACTTTTAAAATTTAGCATGTTGGTATGCATAACTCTGTATATCATTTTTGTGTTACATAATGTAGTTTGTTTTATATATAAAAAAAGGGGAAATGGTGTTCCATTCTAATGAACAGATATTTTTTGGACGAATCATAGTTTAGAGTTAAAAAAAAATAGTTGCCTAAGATTGAAAATATAGCTGTATATCAAATTAACATCAACTTTATTAATAGCAACTCTAGATCTCTTTACATCACTTAATGTGGACCATATATCGTTCATATCAAGCTGCATTTTCTAAAAAAAAATAATTTAAAAACGAATCTCAATAATTGACTATTCTTTCTATCTTTGTTTTTATTTTGATATGCATTCCTTGGGGTTGGTGTTTTATTGCTCTTCATTTACTAGGAAATCAAGATTCATTTACTCTATAAAGGAACGTCTATTTGATTAGTTTTTACTCTTTGAATGGCATGTTTGCGCGGTCTCCGACAGCAACACACAAACTGATAAGGTCTTACAGGTGTCTTGGCCATCACAAAAAAAAAAATAAGAAAAAATATGTTTTGTTAGCTTCAGATCGATCTTACAGTTACACCATCATACCTGGTAGCTTCACCTGGCAACAAGGGCGTAACAGTTGTATGTCTGAGGGAATGGATCTAGCTGTTATAAAAGATCTAGAAACACAAAACGAAGTCCAAAATGTTCTCACTACAAATGGAAGGTAACAAATTATGTATTGAATGTTGTGTTCCTATACTGTTTAAAGAATATTATTAAAGATAGATATACACTTTAATCTTTTCCTCTGAAACTGCAAAGCCAATTTAACCAAACTTGGCCACAATCATCAGTAGAGTATCTAGTTTAAAAATGTGTCCGATGACCCCGCCTGCCAACCAACATGGCGTACGTGGCTCAAAATAGAACATAGGGGGAAAACAGTTTACCAAAAATATGAGGTGAGCGACAGAGGCTCCTTGGAACCATAGATTTTGGTTTTGTGATAATTCTTTTAAACAAACTTTATTGTCATCAATAATAATTATTCCATAATGGACTACGGACACAGCTATCTCAGTCAAGGTCCTCGTTTCACTAGTACTAGTTTCATTGGGTAGATAAACTGCATGGTTTTTGTCTTTTACAAAAAAATTAATAAATGATTCCATTAAAAGAACGTATATAGATAATCTGGTGTTATTATCCTGACCCGAGATAGGGATGATTTATAACCTATTATCAGTTTCCATGTGTATCCGGATAACGGTTGTTTTTAACGATTTTCGAAAAGTTTGTTTATTAAAATTCATTTCATCTACATTTTTATTCAGGTAAGTTAGTTATTATTTGAAAGATCGTCATACTTTAACCGAACGTAATAATTAATTAATAAATACTCAAGTTTTTACATTATTATTATATTATATAATTATGTAATACTGAATTTTAAAATGCCAAAAACCAAATATGTGGTATGATTGCCTATGAGACAACTCTCGACTAGAGACAAATTGACACAGAATCAATAACTATAGGTCTCCGTATGGCATTCAACAATGCAAAATGCTCATACTGCACAGTCATCTATAATAGGCCCCGAACCTAACAGCCTGCTTTATGTACAAAATAATGAAGAAAAACAAATATGCTAGTCAGCAACAAACGACAACCACTGAATTATAGACTCAAGACATGGGACAGACACATACATAATGTGGCTTTGTGAAGCGCGTTTGAAGACACCCTCCCTCATTTATGCTTCTCTTACAAAGTGATTAGTGTGCTTGTGTTTCTTATTGACAACATATATATTTGTTGAATATTGAGGTAGACTTTTTCAACAAATTGTCGCCATTCTTATGGGAATGTAATGTGCGCCTCTTTTTTCAAATGAATCGGAGTTCCTTCACACACTTGTCAAAAACAAGAAGATCATAAAGCCAGGTCATTTAATTTGACTTTCAGATATTTTGATGATGTTATTTCCATTAGGAATCCAAACTTTTCTGATTGGATTCCATTGAAATATATCCCCAAAACTTGAAATTAAATAAACAATAAACACGGTTTCCTCCGCCTCATTTTTAAACCTATACCTCGAATTTGATATACATATCTCCTAAATTTATGACAAAATATACGATTTTAATTTTGAAATAATAAATTTTCCCCACCTTAGTAGCAATATACCAACTTCACCTGCATATGGGATAAACATTTCCCAACTTCTCCGGTATTCAAGAGCTTACAGCTCCTACTCAGACTTCGCTCAACGTCAACAGTGTCTGAGCAGAAAGTTTATGAACAAGGGGCATGTCAAAGAACGTTGTCAATTGCTTACACCCACTTCATTTGAACATTAGTGGATAATTGTCATTGGTCATTCCACATCTTGATCTCCTTATTTTTATATTATTTCCTATGTAAAAAACGGTGGATTAAACCTGGTTCTATAGCTAGCTAAACCTTTTACTTCACTTGTTTGACAAGCGGAAAAAAATTCTATATATTGACAACGGTGTGTTAACAAAACAAACATACATTATAGGCACAAATGTCAAAAATGTCAAAATTAAGGTACAACAGTCAACATTTTTATAATTTTAATCACTTTAAAAAAAACAAAGAACAATAGCAAAAATAACAAAACAAGAATACAAAAAAATAACATAGCACAATAACACAATGACGGAATAATACAAGTGCAGAGCCACGTCAAATGGATTTTACCATAACAGAATAAAAAGTAAAAGGAATATTCATAAAGTAGAATAAAAAAATACTATAACACATTATTACGAAGATAAACAACGTCAGTACTAGAATCTATACTTCAAGACAACAAGGTCTTGGTACCTTCCGAGTATTTTTTTTTAAAGAAAAATGACGAGACGTTCTTTGACATAGACTTAGCTCATCAACTTTCTGCTCATACTATGGTGACGTTTAAGTCCGAGTAGCAGCTGCAAAAAGAGTGAAAAAATCAAAAACTGTCAACAGAATCAGAAGGACCACCAAAAGCACGTAATTTATAAACAACATCCAAAGCATTTTTTACACTCCAAAACATGGTGAATGTCACTGTTTTGATATGATTAATTACAAAAACTAACGTTACTTTCTTTGCAAATACTAAAGGAAGTCGTTAAAAGCACCGAAGAAAGATAAGTTGTAGAAAACTTACTAGAAGCAGAGATGAAACGATATTTTCCGAGTTTTTTTTAATGTGTGTACTTCAGGTAACCAATACATAGCGGGGACCTTGAAATGTTCATAAGTGGCATTGCATGTAATTTATGAAGTCTCCCATTGAAGTTTTACCACTTCAAAAGTAATTAAATCCACTATTTTCGTAGATCTTTTTTGAAAACTGTGTTACTAAGGTTTTGATTGTATGAAGTATATTAGTTAATAGAAAAAAACAGTTTACTAGTGAAAAAATTGGCTTGAAGACGAACTAAATCATAAACTCATGCATCATCGAACCAATAAAATGAGGTAAAACAGTTTATCTGGTTGAGGTTACATTATATTTTTACATTATATTTTTTCACAAAGTTAATCTAAAAAATTCTACAGATAGATGTATCATCTTTATCTCATGAATACATTAATGAATTGATGCTTTGACTAAGAAAAATGATTTATAAAACTATAGAAATATGCCAAAGAAGCAAGTTGGATGCAATTTGTATATTCGGGTGTGTTTGAAACTCTCATATAAACTAAATCATAAAGCAAATAAAATGCTTCAGATTTCAGTTAATTCAATAAATGTTTTTGACTAAATTTTTATTTAGAATTATTAAAATTTACCCTTCGAAAAAATAATGTATGATTCCAGTGAAATGACCAAGTATTGTTGCTGCATTTGATTACACGGAACTGCATTTATCATTCCTTGTAATGCAGTTGTTAATAAAATCATTCAATCTTGAACAACAAAATATGTCAAGATTTCAACGGATTTAATATCTGATTCAAATCAGATAGGCAAACAAATAAATCTGTCAACACAATATATGTAGTCAATGAGCTATTCTAATATGATGTGCTTCTTTCGTTTTGTGAATAAACCCATGCTCTAAATCCAATAAAATATGTTTGAACATACTGCAGAATAATGAACTGTATCATTATTGCTCCGGCAAAAATACTCACGAATATAATGCCTACCCGTGTTAAAACTACAATAAAATATAGCTTGCATTAATTATTTCTTAAATAAATAACGCAGCCTTTACTTCCCTCCGGCATGCTTAAATGTATTTGTCTTGGATACCACAAGATACGTTCCATATGTCTGGTAACGCTATTGTATTGGAAATCTCTATTAGAGCGCACTGGGCCACGAACATTTGGTAGTATCAAATCCGGAAACATCTGGTAGTACTAAAACCAGAACATCTGCCTGTCCAATCACTCTTTCAGAATCTAAAAGTCTCATTGTTCGTACACCAAAATGAAAATACCGTTACGTCATTGGTTGAATTTCCATGGTTAAAACGTTTTTAACAAATCACAACGTTTTGGTTTACGCTATTGAAATATTACCCAGAATGTATTATATTCTGAAACGGTGAATTTGGCAAATATAACATCCTATTTCAATTTCAAATTTGTTCCACTATTCAAAAGAAACTTAAATTAGATACTTCACTGACCACTAGTTATCTATATATTTTACGAATTGTCAAAATACAGCTAGCCCTGAGAACTATTTTGTTTATAATCTGAACTACTTTCTTGTATGTTCTGTATGACAGGGATTGAACAAGTGGTTCTTTACCTTAAAAATCCAAAGATGCCTACATTTCGTTTTGAGAAATATTCTGCTTTTTGAAATTGTGAAATCGGCCATAAACGTATAAAAGGATTCTGTATGTGTTAATTGTGTATACACCATCGGATATACGTATACTGTTAAATTGGACGCATTAGTGATTAAAATTAATACACCTGCATCTTGTATTCAAAGATTTTCTAAGTGTGTATGTTTTGACAACATAAGTATGAAACACTATGGCATTCTTTTAAAGCATAAGCAACATTTGGATAGGATTGTTTTGGAGTTCGAGAGATCTATCATTTAAATGGGTTGATAATGAAACACAAGGATCATGGTCAAACTGGGATTCCGGTGAACCAAACTGCATGGAACTAACAGAGATGGAGCCAATGAAATGTTGGTATTTATATGACCAAAACTGTATACGCATTCAACGTACAGCCAACTTATGGTTCTGGAAGACACATGGATGCCACAACCAATATTCTGTGCTTTGTCAAAGCTGTAGAGGTAGTTATCTTTAAATAAAACACAAACATGTCACTGCAATACACTTTAAATGAAATATTTTCCTAATTGGTATTTTCTGTCTCTCTTTTAAATGATATTTCATTCCGGTTATTCATACCATCGATGAATACCTATTGACAATACAGTTTTAATCATATGATCTTAAAAAGATTATTTAGTTCGTCATGAATTGTGTTATTTTACATTTCACTGAGTCAACTGAATTTGAAGAGCAATTCTCTATATAGGGTGAAAAAAGAGAAGATATAGAATTTCACCAAATCTTATTTATCTCAGATATTTTAAAGAAATTAACTCATATATGAAGTTTTATAAATATTTCTAGAAGATTGATAAAAATCCTGGGCCTTAACTATGATGACTCAGCATAAATTCACAGTTTACAGTATGCATAGTTTACCTGGGTAGTGACTACGTCAATTCAAACATTATAATTATTTTTTCCAAGAAAAAAAATATATCTGTACATTAACCACACTTTCAGCTAAAGAGATGTGATTTTTGTTCAGAGACAAGTGCTTGTCAGACCATCCACAATAACTTGCGGTCATTCGACGTTTAGTACATCAGTACTTTGATTATTTATTGAGAGCGCTTCCCGGGAAATTAAATATTTATCAAATATAATAAAAAATAAAATACGATTCGAATGTTTGCGTTTAACGGTCATTTAGATTCCTTCAAACAGAGAAAGGATATATATGACCAAGATCACGAGCATCGCTGATGAGTCTTTTGTAGACGAAACGCGCGTCTGGCGTATATACAAAATTTAATCCTGATATCTATGATGAGTTTATTTCCAAGGATTACACATTTAGCTAATCTCAGTCATTCCCTGACCACTAAAGACCGGGAGTGAAATTAGGTGCTCCGGAAGAGTAAGCATTTCCTGCACCGTATACGGCACCCCTTCTGTTATTTCATTGTTCAGTTCGGTAATGATGGAAGGTTATTGTGACTGAGGGAGAACATCAGATATGATATCAGATTCTGACACACTTTTGTCATAATGGCCAATCAGCTCATGATGGCGACAGTAAAATTTTTGAGTGATGACCTTAATTTTATTGTTTCATAGCCCAACAATGGTGTTTGTTTTGTTCTCAAACTTGTCGTCTACATAAAGAAAAAGATAAAATTTTCAAATCAAATACAAATCGATAATTCTTAAAATGTGCTTGTCTGTTCTATGGTCGGGTTGTTTTCTCTTTGACACATTCCCCATTTCCATTCTCAATTTTGTTTCAGACATTTAAAAGACATTTTTGATCACACGTTACATTTTCCTGCTACAAAACAAATAAAAGGTATATCACCTGAACTATCCTAAATGAAAGTGAGATGATGTGAATTATCAACCCTTATATTGCATAGCGGAAAACAAACTGAATCATTCATTGCAAATGATTTATTTAGAACAAAACATGTGTAATAGTAAGAAAAAATACATTTGTTTCATCATTTTGATGAAAAATCTACAAATGAATAATTCCATTCCTATTTCAAAAAATGTAAATTTCATTAAAGATCTATTAAGATTGTGTACTTCTCGAAACCCGATCTATCTCACATCATTGTTTTTGTTTTGTCATTTGAATAACATACATACATGTATTACAGTATTTTTAAACCAAAATGAAATATTTATTTAAAACGTCGTATGTCTTTAAAATTAAAGAAAATAATGCAAAACATTAAAATAATTAGCAATGATGTAACAAAAATAAATTTGAAGACAACTTATAGATAATATTATTATTTTTACAGCAAAAATTGAATTACCAACGACATTACATGACCAAACATCAAACCATGCCGATTTAGAAACAACAACCCTTCGTACAGAAACCACTGGAATACCGGCGACATTCTTCAACCAAACAACAAACCATGCCGATTTAGAAACAACAATCCTTCTTGCAGAAGCCACTGGAGTACCGGCGACATTCTACAAACAAACAACAAAGCATACCAATTTAGAAACCACAATCCTTCCCTCAGAAACCACTGGAATACCGGCGACATTCTACTACCAAACAACAAAGCATGGCGATTTAGAAACAACAATCCTTCCTACAGAAACCACTGACGTACTGGCGACAGTCTACAAACAAACAACAAAGCAAACCAATTTCGAAAAAACAATCCTTCCTACAGAAACCACTGGAGTACCGGCGACATTTTACAACCAAACAACAAAGCATGGCGATTTCGAAACCATAACCCTTCCTGCTACAAATATGTCGCTTACTTTAACATCACTTGAGTGTGAAGCATTATGGATGAATCAGAGAAATTGTAATTGTCAAGAACCGTCAGCTAGCCCAGAAATACCAAACGACATCATCACATACAGATTGGATAAGACAATGTTATCGTCGTATATTAGGAAAAAGAGCAGTGCTTCAGACACAAGAAAGTCATCATTTTACATCGGATGTGTCGGTATCATAGTTCTTGTTGTGTCCGTGTTTTTCATTGTTGTTCTTGACTTCATACCTAGAGGATAAGTTTTGGCTGACGGTTTTGCATTTAAATTGAGTAAATGACACAAATCTTTTTAAACAGGAGAAACATTTCAATATAAGCAATTTCTGGCTAAATATAATATAAATTGATCTATAATTTACATTCCCCAATAAATAAGTTTTCAACTTATATTATAATAAGTCCAACACAAATGTAATCGTGAGGGATATAGAATGTTTTAATAAATCAAAAGGAACTGATAGAAAGTATTATAAAATCAAACAATTAATATATTTTTAAGTCAACGACGATGAAGTAGTTCAGATTTATGTTCGATTTAATCAGATTATACTTTCAATCCCCAAATTTCAACTTCATATGACTGCATTAAAATTCCCACAATTGAATTATATTCTCTCAAAATTTGAACATATCTTTTGTTGGTTCTACAATAAGATAAAAGATGACACCCTATCTATCTTAAACTCACTAACTTAGAAAGTATTTCCGAGCAAACAATGTTCAATCCAACACAAATGTGTATTCAATAAAAAAAAAAAAGAGCTATGCAATAAACCAAACAATCGAAGATAAAGAACAATTTGAAAAAAAAACATTCTTTTACATTAAACAATGTTGAACTTTTTTCATATATGATAGAAACTGTACAAAAAATAGGAATATTAAAATACAAGGAAAAATTAAGGGGAATAGTTGCTTACATCTAGAATTTTTACTTTTAAAGACTTACATAACTTGAGATCCGGTTTGAAAACTGAATCATTATGTTTGTATATTATGTTATGCATTTAGACTTTACATAAGCCAGGAAAGATACTTTTTAAAGGCAGAAATAGACAATTTAAACCCCATAGACATGAAGTAAGGATATTAATTCATGCAAACATATATTACACAGCTGGTTCCAAAAACTGTCATAAATAAATTACCTTACTCAAATGATTTATACCTATCATGGTGACTATGTGTAGTTTAAAGTAAACAACACCATTAATATTAATCATGTATCAGACATTGTTTAAAGTGATCACTATCAAATTTGTGCTACACAAACATTAACAAGATTGTCAAATCATACAACCAAACTAATACACATAGATGATTTAAAAAACAATATGAAAATTATTCCTGAAAGATCTCCATTTCTTTTTCTTTCAAATTCTATTTTTTAAGGCAGTAGCTATATTGCCGCCATCGGCAAAATAGAAAATTAAATAGAAAATTTTCTATTTTGCCAGCTCTACTTAAACTGTCTTAACTCAAGCCGGCAAAAAACATATTTCTATAGAAATGGCTACTTTACCGTCAACAAAAATAATAAAGGTGAATATGTTGCAGCTGTGCTGGAAAAATAGACAATGTGTTATTTTTCTGCCATTAGGTAAGCGGAAGACAAGTTAAAAACTATTTTGTTTACACATATGCAATTAAAATTTTGGTTTAATTTTAACATTTTTGATTTTTTGAAGCTATGTGATAGACGTTGTTAAATTGCATAAAGTTTTATCATATATAAGATGCAATGATATTTTTAGCTTTAATTTTTTTTTATAACACAGTTAAACAATCTGAGATTTTATTATTATGCACACATGTTTGGCTAATTCTAGAAATGATTTTTAAAACATAAAATTGAGAATGGAAATTGGGAATATGACAAAGAGACGAAAACCTGACCAAAGAGCAGAAACAGCCGAAAGCCACCAATGGGTCTTCAACGCAGCGAGAAAATCCCGCCCTAGGAGATGGTCTTCTGCTGTCCCTTAAATATCAGTGTTAAAAAATTCTTAAACATACATGTAGCATTAAACTATCAATTACTGATTTTAAAAATAAAATACATAAAATTGAAAATGGAAAGAGGGAATATGTCAAAATAGAGATTAACAAAAACTAAACACCAACAGCGTGAATAATTTCAGCTAACCAATTCATTACACCATCTAAAGAATGTATTGACAGATTTAATTGACCAAGCATCAAACAGAATTTTATATCACGAATAGATACATGTTTTGTATATAACATTGTAAATTTTGTTAGCTTTGAACTAGATTTTAATAAGTGTGAGTACTCTCAAATTTATACTTTGCGTCTGTAATGTTTTTGTAAATTGTTCTTGTCCTAGGCGTTCTATCGATCTAATGATTAGAGCTTTTTAAAATGATTTTTATAATTGTTTGACCACTGTTTTTGTCTTTTGTTATTGTTGGTGTTGTTGTTGTTGGGTTGTATTAAAGGTATATGTCGTATTTCATGTGGTAAATGGTTATTGCAATTTTTTAAACAATTTTAAGACTTTGTCGAATTTGAGATATAGGAAGTTTAAAATTTTTTGTTATTTTTGTAAAGGACTTGGCATATAATTAAACAAAATTCGAACCAAAAATGAAAAGAAGGTCTTTTTCCATTGTTTATAATAAATACTACTTAATTAAGTATTTTTGTATTTCATTGGATACCGCCTGAATTTAATCACTTCAAACATGAAGGCACCGAGAACGTATTTGTTGATTGTTATTTATAGAGTTTAGTAACTGTCGATTATAACCCAATTTCTTTACATCGATTTTCACATTTCAAAATTCCGTTAAAGGAATCTGGTCTTATTAGAAACCATTACTGACAAAGTTGATATTAAAAAAATGAGTATTGTGTAGATATTTATTAAAAACAGTACCAATATGCATTTTCGTTCTTTATTTGGTACATCTATTAGTATCCTACTTCGCTACCCTTTGAGTTATACCATTTATGTAAATGCGGCATAAATATAAAATTAGTTTATATAACTATATAACGTGTTGTTAGTCAATTTGAAGATCTATTTTTCGTGAGTTTTTCGATTTCTCGGAATTTTTTTTGGAAGAAAGAGTTGATGAATGAGTGGTTGTGTACATCAACACCTCAATTATGAGTTGGTTTACCTGAAACATGACAAATTCTTTTTCCAAATATCTAGTCATTATAAGATATTATGAGTAATGATGAATGATTGTGTGAAATTTTTTTTTAGCAAGGAGTTGTATGTAAATAGGTAGATACTTGACAATGAAAAATGAACGTAAACATAAGGTTTGAATTGAACAAAAATCTAAATAAATTTAACTGCATTAAATAACTTGTCTGTACACAATCGAGGAAACAACTCTCAGTTTCTACTAAATATGAAATTGTTCTGTATTTGGAATATTTATTTTTTCTTTTCTTTTAGTTATTCAATTTTTTCAATCATTCAATTTTTTTTATTAAAGATTCATAATCTGTCGAAATAATTTTGTAATAATTGAGTTAATATATGTTGTAATTGACATTACGTGTAATTTACGAGCTCCTTATTGGAACGATTTGTGTCTATAGGATTTTACAATAAAGTAGAGAATAAATGTATTGATGTATTTACTTATATTGCAGGATGATTTGCATTTGGAAATATGTGAATCAAAGAAAAATCATATTTAATTCAACCTACTGTCATTAATGATTGATAACCTTTTATGGCTTCTCAAAGTTCATTTTCAAATAATGAACATATATCTTTCGAATGAATTTCATTTTTTGAGTTTTACTCGATAGCAAGCATGGAATACTTGCCACTAAACATTCACATAAAAAAGAAAATAATTTTCATCATTACCTTTACCGTGGAACGTTTAAATCGCATTGATCATGTTGATTATAAGGAAATTATAATTGGACTCGTTTGATACTTACAATCCTATTTCATCGACACCATTAATTCCTTTTAAAAAACAAATTACCAGGATGAGCTGAAAATAAAACTGTCGGCCTAGGCACACATTAATACAAGATGAAATCCTGTTAACAGTACAAAAGCCTCTTTTCTCAATTGAATGATTTAAATAACATAAGTCTGTAAAAAAAAAGGAAATAGAAAAAGAACAAATCTTTTGTTGACACTGTATCATTATGACGAAACTGGAAGAACAAAAAATGTTTATACTATATCACTATGACGAAAAAAGAAAGCACAAAATAATGGGTTAATCTGTATCACTATTACGAAGATATAAAGAACAAAATAATTATTTATACTGTATCCCTTTTACGAAAATTAAAGTTCTATGCCTGAAATATATAATCCTTTGTGCAACAATCACTTGTACTTACATTGAAATATCGGCCGCTACATATTGTTCGTATTTTCTTGAAAAATGGTGATGTGTTAACTAAACATTCGCTTATTGCTGGCTTACATCCTAGTTTGTATTCATGCTTCAGATGGTATAAAAGGCCTTCAAAAATGTAAATCCAAACCTCGGATTGCTCATGTGCATCGTCAAAATACAAGTATGCTCAAGCTGGTCATGTTATTACTGGTAACATTGTCATGGTTACAAGTAAAGGACTAAGAGCGTTGTTAGCCAAGGTATCAAATTACAGAACTCACCAGCCCAGCAAATGGAAAAAGAACTCGAGGTTACTGGAAATGCAGTTGAGGACTAAACAAAAACATGAGAAAATGGATATAGCGCAATCCAGAACCAGAACTGGACACTTTGTCAAAATGGATCAAAGCTATTCGATCATGCATTCAGATGCGCATTCAAGAACCACGATGTACTATGAGCACAAGGGTTTCTAACACATTCCATAACCTAAAGTTGCATATGATTCATCCTCCTTGCGTGAAAAACATTTCGTTGTTCGAGCAGATTCAGCCTCCAATAATATTTTCTTCGTATGTAAAAACCCTTATTTGCAGTGTCTCAAAAAAGTAAAATCACAAAAAAAAACTGTACTCCGAGGAAATATTCAAAACGGAAAGTCCCTTATCAAATGGCGAAATCAAATGATAAAACACATCAAACGAATGGACATCAACAGACATATTTCTGACTTGATACAGGCATTTGCCAATGTAGAAAATATAATCTGGTTTTATAGCGCTAAACCTCTCACTTGTATGACAGTCGCATCAAATTTCATTATATGTACAACGATGTGTGAACAAAACAGACATAATGTTGTCAGGTCACTAAAGATTGCTTATTTTGGCGTTAATATTGATTCACTTATAGGGTCTTTGCATCGGAACTAAACACATTTATTAAAAAAACAGTTGTTGGCATGACACGGGTTATGTTCTTCTCATATATGTTATGATGGTATGATACTAAACCCCTAATTGGAAGGGTTGTGCCTGATATTCATATGATGAAATCATAATCTTTCAATCAGTTTAATTGAAGTCTGGAGCTGGCATGTCAGTTAACTGCTAGTAGTCTGTTGTTATTTATGTATTATTGTCATTTTGTTTATTTTCTTTGGTTACATCTTCTTACATCAGACTCGGACTTCTCTTGAATTGAATTTTAAATGTGCGTATTGTTATGCATTTACTTTTCTACATTGGCTAGAGGTATAGGGGGAGGGTTGAGATCTCATAAACATGTTTAACCCCGTCGCATTTTTGCGCCTGTCCCAAGTTAGGAGCCTCTGGCCTTTGTTAGTCTTGTATTTTATTTAATTTTGGTTTCTTGTGTACAATTCGGAAATTAGTATGGCGTTCATTATCACTGAACTAGTATATATTTGTTTTAGGGGCCAGCTGAAGGACGCCTCCGGGTGCGGGAATGTCTCGCTACATTGAAGACCTGTTGGTGACCTGCTGTTGTTTTTTCTATGGTTGGGTTGTTGTCTCTTTGACACATTCCCCATTTCCATTCTAAATTTTATGTTATATGTAAATCAGAACAAAAACAAACATATATTTAACTAAGAAGCACAAAAAGCATATCAAATTTAACAACCACGTTCATTGCTTACTTATTTTTTATTTATATCAACCCATAAAGGATTGAAATATTTGAAGTCCTGTGACTGCATGGCTAGGTTCATATCAACAAAAGAAACAACAGCACAACTAGCCTCTGTAATCAAACATATCATTTAACATCATTCTCAAAGGATATAATTTTAAAATTTCACAAATCTGTCCTTCTTTCAGTAAATATTAACATCAAAGAAAACGCATATAATCTACCGTCATTATATCATACTTGGTACAAACACTTCACAAAACTCCGTATAAAGAACGAAACATAGCTGGATCATGAAGATTTATGACTAAACATCTTTCTAAAGGGTTGATTTCTATTCTTTATACAGAATAAAGATGGCCTTCAAAAATAATATGTAATGAGATATATTCAACCAGTGTTGTCAATCAGATGTGGATTTGAAAAAAAACCCAATAAAGATCTACTGCCGAATCTTAGATCACACTCTGCAATTTTGCAGCAACATCATGACCTTTGATTTTTCGACGCTTTACCCTACTATTCCCCATGCTCAATCACAAGGAAGCTATGTAACCAAAAGTACTGAAGTAAATATTAAAAAGACACCTGTCTTGATACGCCTTGTAAGTGAAGGACACATAACGTGATATCAAAATGCAGGATAAAGGACGTGATTTTGGCTAGCACAATTGGAACATATCGGTGGTCAAACATGAAAGATACATACCAAAACGCTCAATTAAGTCATGGTGACGTTCGTTTCAACCGTCGACAAACTGGCTTCAACTTTACCATTATGGAAGGCTGTGTATAATTTGGTCCATACGTTATTCGTTTTGAGAAATCATAAAACAACAATGGTGAGAAACATTATTCACATGATGTTATATATTTTAATGAAATCACAATAATGACAGTCTCGCCGATAATGTGCTCGTTATCTACATTTAATAACAACAATGGAATGAATACAACAATTGCACAAATACATTTACAAGCATTGGTTTGTTGCAAAAAAGATATTAAAAATGCAAATTATCATGAAAAAGAAGTTTCAAAAATCAACTTTATCATAAATATAAAAAGTAGTCCGAGATTACTCTGACGTTCAACGTCTGTTTTGCCAGACAATTTGGGGCCGTGGGACGTCAGAGCTTGTCCCATATTAAAACGTGGATATTTGCCCACCCAAAATAGATGCGGTGCTTCGTCGCTTCTGGTGCCGACTGGCGGCCTCGGAATTATATAACTCGGGCATCAATCTGTTCATTTTTCATTTATTTCTTCATTTATATAAGTTTCACCTACCTGCCAACCTTTATTTTCCCATATTTTAACAGTTTTCACAGAGACCTATCGATTTCTGCATTTAGACTTTCATTTTCAAAGATTATCACGTGACCACGAGAAAACAAGTGATGATTAATGCAAATGACCATATTCTAACACCTCGTTCATTTACGATGCAATTAATCTAAATGTCCGAGAGCTGCTGATTGTTATCGTGGTTGGCACTAAATGCTTAATATCGATCTCGTATAAAGGAGGTGATAAAAGAATAATTATTTGCATATTTGAGTCTCGAGGTCGCGAAATCCTTCGTAACTTGAAGTCCATTTGAAAATAAAAGAAAAATGTCTGAATCGATGGGTCACTGTGAAATCTGTCTAAATATGAGGCAGGTAGGTGAAACTTACATAAATGAAGAGATAAATAAAAAATGAACAGATTGATGCCCGATTTATATAATTCCAAGGCCGCCAGTCGACATCAGATACGACGAAGCAGCGCATCTATTTTGGGTGGGCAAATATCCACTTTTTGATATGGGACGAGCTCTGACGTCCCGTGGCCCCATCTTGTTTGACAAAACAGCCGTTGGACGTCAGAGTAATCTCGGACTAAGAAAAATGTTTTCAATACCGATTTGATAAAAGGTCAACCCAACCTATATTACAATTAACGTTTTTGAATTGTGAATATTAATGACTGTGAAACTGAAGATAATTTATTCGTATATATTAACTCTTTATTAACGAGTCTTTGTTCATATAATGAATACAACTGGTTTTCGAAATGGCTAACGTAGATTTGTTAGTCCGTTGGGGAACCCAGCGATCATCATCACAGTAAAGTATTAATTATATATATCATAGTATCTAACACTTGCTAAATGACGAAACAACTGAAACGATATTGTAAACATGGTAAATGCAATGTTATAACACTAGATACAACAGGAATTTACCATGTATAACGTTATGTTCATAAAGGGATTTGGTATGGTTGCCAATGCGACAACTATCTACCAAAATTTAAATGAAGTTGATGTAAGCAAATATAGGCAACCATATGGTCTTCAACAACGAGAAACGACAAAGCCTTACAATCGGCTACAAAAACCCTGACATTAAATATATATAACAATTCCATTGACAAAACTAACGGTCTAATTTAGGGTCAGGGTATTTATCAGTTCTTCATCCTTAACAACAAGGGGACACTTAATACAGATTTTAGAGTACTTACAATTACCATGAAATACTGACTACTATTCAAAACAAACTACAACGATTACAAATGAAAAAGACAAACAATATGTACATAAATCTAAGACTAAAATAGTGTGCACATTCAATATCCAATAAATTTAATGTAAAAACGTCAGAGAAATACCTAGCCTTGTGCCCTGCCAGCATACAAGTATCGACAGGTTGTAGTACATTGAATCTAAATATGTGTATAACAATAGTATTTAATATGATGTTAAATTACTAGAGAAAAATTAAACATATGTAGGACTCAGAGGTGCGATAGGGATAATGAAGTGGGATGATTGTGACGCTGAAATGCGATGGTCTGCGCCGAAGTGCAATTGTCCTTTTGCTAATGTGCGATAAGGTAGTAAAATTTACAGATATTTAGTTATTATTAAAACTTAATTTCTCATAAGATAGTTTATAAATACCAAACATTCATTTTGTTCTCCAGTTGTGTTATAAAACATCTGTGGTCTATTTTACATTTTGTTTTTTTCACAGCAACCGTATACATGATTTTGTTTTTGTTCTGACTAACCAAGAAGTACTTGCATTTCAAATAACTGCCACGTTTTATTTCAGTCAATGGATGCAATTCGTACTGTTTTTAAAGAAAATATCTTGTGCGTGTAAGCTTTTTAAAAAGTAAAATTTACAACACAACGTTCCAACGAGAACTCGAAATTAAATGACAGTCTTCAATAAAACGGGTTAAAGTCTTGACTTTTTTACATTAACAAAAAACAAAAAACGAAAAGGTATATATAATAAAAAAAATGATTTCAACTTGAAAAACATTGAAAATATGATTTGTGTAATCCATCGCATTTTAGCGTAACCATCATTGCACTTCAGCGTAGCTAACAAGAAGATGGTGTATCAATGCCATAATCGCACTTGATCAAAAGTAACATGTAAACGAATACCGAACTCCGAGGAAAAATCAACATGGAAAGTCTCTAATCAAATGCCAAAATCAAAAGCTCAAACACATCTATCGAATGGATAACAACTGTCATATCCCTGACTTGCATTTTCTGATGTAATAAATGGTGGATTAAAACACATTTCAGCTTTAAACTATCGAACAGCAGAGTGACCATCGCAGTTAGGGAAACTATCACGGTTCAGAGTCCTACATAAATTATCTATACTAATAAAAATAATATTCAAAAATTTTATAATTCGTTGACTTATATACATTTGCTTATTTGTATTTCTCCTGGCATCTAAATCGTTATGATAATTGATTTCATCAGCTGTGAAATGTCTAGTTGACAATTAATACAATGGAACAAGATGATACAGATAACACAACTGAATCAATTATATTGTATTTGTTAAAAACCTTCAAGTTTGTTTACAAATAGCCATTAAAAAATATATTTCAAAATAAAAGTTGTTTTATTTTTTGTCGTTTGCATACCACGATTGATTAGCCACAGCTTTATCAGAGGAGCTTTCAATATAAGCATCACTTAAGAGATCAGTGGGCGAGTTTTCAAGGCGGTGCCAATACATAAACATTTGAATTACTATGTTAATATATAAAGGAAATCTACCTAGCTCTGATATAACTCCAATATTTGTGCAATTTTTGGAGACACCAAGAACATACTTGCAAAATTTAAGATTTCTTTATAGTTATAGATACTATAAATCCGAACATTTTGACATTTGCACCTATATAATCTCTATACTATAAAATGTAACAGAAGTTGAAAATATACAAATATATATATATATATATATATATCGGTCTGTTTTTTTGTTAAATGATTTATGACAAGGGATATATTTTTGATGAGCAAAATATACGAAAAGCCTGGGATACTTGATGTCTCAGCTGCTCAACCCCTCCGGATGTACTTGATAAATATCTCCAAAAGAACTTATTTACGATATGGCTTGATATAAGAAATGCAATCTAATTAAAATATTGATCTCTGATTACATCATACTACATATGAGTATAGATTGTACTCATATGTAATATAACGTAATCAGAGATCAATATTTTAATTAGATTGTAAGAAATGGATACCGAAATAGCTCAGCATATAATATATATATAATTATGATATGATTCACTAAGATTATAGTTCTTACAAAATTTATTTTAAAAAGTTTCTAAATCTAAGAAATACGAATTTATACAATCTTTTTATCTGGATCATAAAATGAAAATTAAAATTTGAATACAGTTATTTTAAAAGTTTCCAGATGAGATAGGGAAAAAAGACACAAGTTCAGGTGAACAGATGGAGTTATCCCTCCTTGGCTTGTACTGTCTCTCTCCACTTCTGTTTAAGTTTTAAATCAGGTTTCTTTATTTGTTATTACTGAATTATTTACTTTATTCCGTTCGTCCGTCCGTCTGTCCGTCCTTCTGTCCTACTGCAGGTTAAGGCTTTTGGTGAACTGAGGCAGTTTTTGATGAAGTCCAATTATCTTGAAACTTAGTACACATAGTTGGCATCATACTGTAGCGTAAAATGAGACGGCAAAATATCGGATTCGGTAATATTATTTTTGTGTTTTTAGATTTCAAATGACTGGCTTATTTCAAACAGTACAATTTTAATTTCTAATCTATATTCAATTATATAACTCAAGCCATTAATTATATTCCAAATATAGATATATAATGGCCGTGTTTTTCGTACCTTTTACATAACGTATAATCAAATTTACAGATACTTGATTGGTTTAATTGATTACATTTTGAAATTGAGCATAATGTTTACATTTCGACTTCTACATTTAACGTACGTTTAAATAAAACAAAAGCTGTTATGAAATATTAATGTGTGGAACAAACGTCGATGTTCAGCTTATCAAATATTTAATATGACTAAATTGGTTACGATTATATTATAAATAAGTGCGTTTACCTGCCTCTTACTTGTTTCTGTTTCAATTTGCGTTTAATTGCAGGGTTGTATTGTAATTACACATTTGCACCATAAGTATCTATTCTGCTGATGTCTTAAATGCCACTTGCCATGGCTTTATATAAGATACAATACTAGAACGTTATCGAATTTAGAGTATTGCGTTATCATCATAAAATTCTGAACAATAGGATAGCGTGTCTGACAAAGTTGGAGACCTTATTTTGTTTTATTTTTATTTTATAAAGTCAATATATAAATGGTAAAATAACAAAACCTCGGAGGAAAATTCAAAACGGAAAGGCCCTAATCAAAGGGCAGAAGAAGCTCCTAGACATAAAACGAATAAACAATAGCTGTCACACACACCTGATCTTGCATTGCTTGCTACAGGCATTTTTTATTGTAGAAAATAGTGAATGAACCCTGGTGTTATACGATACGCGCGTCTGGCGTATGAATTATAATTCTGGAACCTTTGATTACTCTTTACACCATTGAGTCGATGCCACTGCTGGTGGACGTTTCGTCCCCGAGGATATCACAAACCCAGTAGTCAGCACTTCGGTGTTGACATGAATATCAATTATATGGTCATTTTAATAAATTTCCGGTTGTCAAAACTTTTTTTTTGAAAAACTAAGGATTTTCTTATCCCAGGATTAGATTACCTTAGTCTTATTTGGCACAACTGTTTGGAATTTCGAGTTGTCAATGTTCTTCAACTTTGTACTTGTTTGGCTTTACAACTATTTTGATATGAGCGTCACTGATGAGGCTTTTGAAGATGAAACGCGCGTCTTGCATATTAACTCATAATCCTGGTACCTTTGATAACTATTTACAGCTCGCTATACTTCTCACTTCTATGACAGTCGAATAACATTCCATTACATTGACAACAATGTGTGAACAAAACAAACAGACAAAATAGGTAAATGTAAAAAAATAGGGGTACAGCAGTCAAAATAATATGTAAAAACAAAAATAAACGGTTTGTACAGAAATTCGATTGCGTTTATTAAAATCTTGTCACTTTGTATCATATTTCTGTTTTACCAATTCGGCTCTTCAAGATATATGCAGTGTTTTTTAAGATATAATTATTTGTTTTCTTGTTTATTCTAACGCCATTGGTTTTGAAAATTGCCATGTTTATATTAACACTTGACAATTAACAGAAATCGTTTTAAATACACACATGTAAACCTACATGTGAAAATAAACTATAATCTGTAGAACCTCGTACCATATACTGTGATTGCACTTTTATTTGTGAGTATCAAATTTTGTGATTTGAACGAAAGTTACAAGTTCTTGGGTATTGAAACTCGTGGATTTGTAATTTTAATCGAAGAAAATAGATTGATTAATTCGAAGCCATCAGAAACGAAGATTTTTTAAAATTCAAATAATCATAAAATCATGTTGTTTTATAATAGTTTATGGGACATGGCGCAATATAATGTGTTCATTTTACATTTACTTGATCGTATTTTGTTATTGACAACATTCTGCAAATTTTAATTAAATAGTTGCTTTGGGGGGAAAAGGTGAATAAAGTATGCTTACACATTGTCTCTATTGAAGAAAAATGTAAAGTAAACATTTTAATTGATGCACACGTGTAATCAGATGTGATGATACTTATTGACCCAAGATGGAACGATCAGTCGATTAACGATCATTAAATATGTTGATTGGGCCATCACCATCTCTCTTAAAATATATTCTTTTTTTTCTTCGAATCAAAATAATGAGCAGATAAAATGAATTCTTTAAACTGGAAGTCTTAATTTCATCGATCTTCTTATAGATTATTTTACCATGAACATCAAAAGAGCAATAGTTGTCAATTTACATTTTTAAAAATTAAATGGATGAAAACCTGTCTGAAGTTGTATATAGTTGAAGATACGTTTTCTGATATCTGATGGATTCTCAATTATAGATCCGTATCCATATACTCAATCCTAAACGGGGGTCTGTCGATGTCTTGCTTCGGACAACAGTTGTTTTAATTCGTTTGACACTTAAGTTTGTGAATAGAGCTATCCACGAAAACCACAAAAAAATGATACCCAACAAGTAAAAGGACTTGCAAAGTACACTTTCTCCGATTATTTCGTTCCCGCATTCTATTCCTTAAGAAATGTACACATACACTCGGTTTGATTGTAGTTTAGATGTGTCTGTTGTTGCAAAGAGTTATCATGGGTATACAAAATGTATATCGTTTTGTATATTTTTTTCATGTTTGTCCTTCTAATGCAAAAAATACAAATAAACAAATCAAAAGGAATTGATATACAATGTATATATATTTTTAGATAACTTTAATAACAATAAAGCAGACCAAAATTACAACTATTGTCTTAGATATATAATTAAGAATGTATGTATATCAGAACATACCTGAGGGGTTCTTAGGTGGTGTGTTGGAATGCCACAACGTGTGCCTGGAACCATGTAACCCTCACTTTCTTAGGGCAGTTCAAATGTTCCGCTCTTAATTCCGGTTGACATACCTTGAAGGAAAATGACAAAATCGTGCACAGGGTCCTGGTTTTCGAAAGTATCTTATGACTAAGACATGTCTTATGATGATCTTAGGACATGTCATAGTCGAAAGATATGTTTTCGAAAGTGTCCCAAGTTACGATGTATCATAACTTCTGTCGTAAACTTAAGACCCCTCGCGACATGACTCATGATGTTCTCATGATTATCGACTAAAAGTCAGTTATTTTTCATATATAATGTCATGTTCATTACAATAAAATAAAAGTTGTGTTGCTCAGTCTGCTAAATAGTAAAGATGTATTCTCCTCCCCTTCGCAATTAAATCTTGAATCTCCTTCGATGTAAAAATTGACAGATTTTCTTACTCATGATTTTGTATAGTAATAAAATTGGGAATGAAAATGAGGAATGTGTCAAAGAGACAACAACCCGACAATAAAACAGACAACAGCAGAAGGTCACCAATAGGTCTTCAATGCAGCGAGAAATCCCCGGACCCGGAGGAGTCCTTCAGCTGCCCCCTAAACAAATATATATACTAGTGCCATACTAAACTCCAAATTGTACACAAGATACTAAAATTAAAAATTATACAAAGGCCAGAGGCTCCTGACTTGGGACAGGCGCAAAAATGCGACGGGGTTACAAATGTTTATGAGATCTCAACCATCCCCTATACCTCTAGCCAATGTAGATAGTAAACGCATTACAATACGCACATTAAAATTCAGTTCAAGAGAAGTCCGAGTCTGATGTCAGAAGATGTAACCAAAGAAAATAAACAAAATGACAATAATACATAAATAACAACAGACTACTAGCAGTTAACTGACATACCAGCTCCAGACTTCAATTAAACTGATTGAAAGATTATGTCGTCATCATATGAACATCAGGTACAATCCTTCCCGTTAGAGGTTTAGTATCATACCATCATAACATATATGAGAAGAACATAACCCGTGTCATGCCAACAACTGGTTTTTAAATAAATGTGTTTAGTTCCAATGCAAAGACCCCATAAGTGAATCAACATTAACGCCAAAATATGCAATCTTTAATGACCTGACAACCCTGTCGTAACTATATCCCTTCTTAATAAGTCTTTTTAAAGTATGTAACTATACTTATTATTTCTTTCCTTATATAGTACTTTATTTACGTATTTGCACGGGGATTTCGTAAAGAGGGTACTCGATGTACCAAATCACTATCAAATAACTATTTATTTTTAATAAATTAATACACAGGCGAAGTTCAAGATTTTTTTTTATATACTATATAAAAACTAAATTTAAACACATTATCAAGTCAGATTTAAATTCATTTTCATAAATAATTTCATGTTCATTATAATGGGAAATTATTTTTTTTCGTAAATAATAAGAATGGTAACTGAATGATTATTATGTTCGTACTTACTATTTTTTATATTTCTTTTTACCATTTTCAATCATTTTGTAAAATAATAGGAAACATGTTCACTTACATAACATGTATGATGGTCAAAAGTGAGTGCGTACATACATTGTTACAAGACATAATGTCTGTGTCATTTTGGTCTCTTGTGGACAGTTGTCTCATTGGCAATCATACCACATCTTTTATAAGTTCAATTTGTTATAATGGTTGTTATACGAATAAGAAATAGAAACAATTTACAAGTCTACGATGTTAATACATATTCTAATATGACGTGCTTCTTTCGCTTTGTAAACAACACTGTGATAAAATTCTCGATATATCTATACTTAGCGCAGACTCCGAGATGTACATAATAATGGCTGTTACAATTAATATACTTCCCACGTAAATCCACATGTATTGAAACCTATTTGCAAACCCTTTGCCGATTTTATTGTTTTAAAAATTGTAATTAAAAAAGACAAAATCATCACTTTTATTCTTATTCGGATGCATAATAAAAAGAAGTAATGCAAAACAGCTCGGAGAAACCAACAAAAGAAAAATAAAATAAAATTCCGCGAAAGTTTATTCATGTATTTGGCGCTATACAAATGAAACGCTAGAGTTGAAAGTTTTCTGTTACGTGAACCATTTAAATTTCGTTTACTATTGTATTAAAATTGATTCTCAAGGTAGGTTTTGTTTGATTTACTATTCTATTGCATTATTCGCATATTTACTGATTTCAGCAAGTCAAAATGGCGGCTCCTTAGTTACGAAATGTCAACTTTGGATTTTACGGTAACTTACGAGAAAAACATGTAAATCAAAATGGCAATTGTTGGTTTTGAGAATGAAACAGATTTTTTTATCGGCGGTTGCTCACGAAATAATCCATGTAAGCTACGGATTTATTAGAATGTTCGAGCTTTATCTAACAGGGAGTAAAAAAGAACAGCCGCACACACAGCATACCCACCCTCGCTTCAGTTTTTTTAATGATCGTATTTGTCCTATTAGAATCGAAATAATTCATGGAAGCCATAGATTATTGGAAATTTACACATGGCCTGGGCCGTGATATTCGTTAATTTTATCCCTCGCTAACGCTCAGGATAAAATTCGAATATCACGGCCCAGGCCATGTGTAAATTTCCAATAATCTATGGCTTCCATGAATTATTTCTTAAGTATATTCTACATCTTAAGAATGCTTTAGAGTTCAGAAAATATATAATCATATTCAAAATAAATAAAAAGTCCATAAATCCAATAAATCCGCCCTTCCTATCTGTAGACAAATGACTCGTGTTTGTCTTTAGATTTGTCTTAAGAAAGATGATCTTTCATAAATAATGTAATACTTTGCCTAATGTAATACTATAATTTAAAACTAATTTTAATATCAGAATTCAAAATACCGAAAAATTACACTGTTTAAATATTCAAAAATATTCTTGAACCAAAAACAAAAACAAAAACAAAATACCACCAATTAGAAAATTATCTCTAATAAGAATATTCTACAATAACTGTTCTTTGATGAGGTAAATGTGTGGTTTTATTGACTTTCTGAAGCCAACAGCAGAAGTGAATGTCACTAGGTTTTTCAGATGTCAATTAAACCACATATTTACCGAAAAAAAAGAAAGTAATTGTTTTATTCCATGTACCAAGTGAGAAAAAATATGTACAAAATGACCAAAACTAATTAAACGTCCAACATTGTATCGTTATTATGTACACGTAAAATCACGGGAGCGACGTTTTACACGGTGAATAAACTATTTTCCGTAGGTGAATATTATACAATTACTGTCTTTTGATGAGGTGAATATGCGGTTTTATTGACTTTTGAAAATCTAATATTCGCTGAGGCCGGGGGCCGAAGTGAATATCATTTTTTTCAAAAGTCAATTAAACCACATATTTACCGAAACAAAAGACAGTAATTGTTTAATTCCATACCTAAAGAGAAAACAATGTATTTAATAAAAATATTTATCTAAACCAATTGTACATCAAACAGTTTACCATAACGTTACATGTAAAAGCGCGTGACGTTTAGCGCAGCGAATAACACTTTTCTCAAGGTGAATATGCTTTTTTATTTGAAATCCAATTCATATAGAAAAACCTACTAAAATAATACTAATATGGAAGAAACTTATTTATTCAAAATCCCATTCATATAGAAAAACCTTTTAAAGTTGTATCAATATGGAATAATATACAATTACTGTCTTTTGATGAGATAATAGTGTTGTTTTATTTAATTATGATAAACTGATATTCACTGAGGCTAACGGCCGAAGTGATTATCAGTTTTCAAAAGCCAATTAAACATCATATTTAGCGAAACGAAAGAAGTAATTGTTTAATTTCATATACCGAGAGACATATATATATGTAATGGGAATTATTAACCAAAACCAATTGTTCATCAAAAGTTTTAGACCAAAATTATGCACGTAAAAGCATGTGACGTTTTGCGCGGTGAATATACTTTTTACGCAGGTGAATTATGATCATTTATTTAAAATCCCATTTATACAATGAAAACCTACTAAATAGTATCAATATGGAACAAAAAAGTTTATTCATAATAATCACGTTATCAGTTATTATGCGTCTTAAGAATTATCATGTGATATAAATAATTCTTTAATTAAGGCTCTTTGCTTGACTTTATTTACCAATATCCCTCGAACACCCGTAATAATTTTAAACACCAGGTTTACTGGAAATATTTATTCTACCAATTAAATTCTTTGTGTAGCAAGAACAAACCTCAACGTTTCTTTGATTGGTCAATAAAACTTAACTTTTCTTTAAAGTCATTGTAACCGTCAATTTTAGACATTCAGATTGCAGGATGCAGCCACTACTAACATTGATATGTCTGATTAGACCATTATCAGTTTCAGGTAAGGCAATTGATTAAAAAAAGTTAATTTAGGGAAATATGATACTTGTTATAGATATTAGGGCATTGTGAAGTATTAGGTTACAACTTAACAAACAATGTCTCAAATTCGTTACCTTGACTTTCATCCGTGATAACGAAATACCAAATTTATAAAAAAAAAAGAGATTTGATACTTAATCTGGATTTTTATATTTTTGGGTTTTAAATTTTTTTTGTGATGGTCAATTTCATATTAATATCTGCAATATTGTATGAAACGAAAACTTATATATCACTAACACCAACATCAAGATTGTGATTACAATAACAAATCTGTACCTGTTTTTACATTATGAGGTGCGATGCATTGTCTGGATAGCAAACGGTATTTGGAAGGCCATATAATTCACCCTCAATTTAAGATAGACTCTTGAATTTTAGGAGTCAATATAGGATGAACGGATCATATAAACCGGAGGAAAAATATGAAACAAGCCCAAACGAATAAATATAAACAAGTCTAAATTGAAAACTACGTTCAAACCTATGATTGCGTTGGATAAAAATCGCAATTTTTATACGTGTGCATGTGAAACAATTTTCGTTGAAGAAGGGTATAAATACAGCACAAAAAACATTTCAAAAGACCAAAAAAG
The DNA here is from genome assembly GCF_965363235.1 of Mytilus galloprovincialis. NCBI lineage: Eukaryota > Metazoa > Mollusca > Bivalvia > Mytilida > Mytilidae > Mytilus > Mytilus galloprovincialis. Next base: position 14,609,885 of record NC_134845.1, on the reverse strand, counting down.
TGAAAAAGTATATTTAACAAACTTTAACCCTGCCGACTGCCATTGGCGATTGCCAAATAAAATTGATCACAAGATGTAACAAAATGGATCTTAATATAAATTTAATAATAGACAGAAAACAATAAACTTGTGGCCAAGATGTTATGCCACAAACATAAGGTGTCAATATTTATTTTTTGAACACCAGATCCGGATTTCGACAATAAATGTCTCTTCAGTGATGTTAGGCATCGAAACGGTATTTGGAAGGCCATATAATTTACCCTCAATTTATATATATATATATATATATAGGACTCTAAAGTGCGATGGGGACGCTGAAGTACGATGGCCACGCTAAAGTGCGATTGCATACACTTAAGTGCGATTCCTCCATACGCTAAAGTCCGATGGTCTGCAAAAGTATAGACGTACGAATAGTACTTGGATTATGACGTTAACAGTCGTTTATACAAACCAAAAAAGAATATGCCGCAAGATAAATTATAAATATTTGAATGACAACTTTTAAACCAAATGTTATTTCGGATGCTGGCAGAAGGACTTGTGACCTGCAGTCGACCATTTTACTTTATAGATACAAAACAATATACGCATATGTATCGTATATCCTGCTTTTATTGGTAGCGAACGGATACACTGAAATCATTGTTTACGTTGCAGTTTACATTGCGGTCCCCGTTAAAATATTATCGATTTTTTTACGGAAAAGAGAAAGCTCGACCATGTCGACGAATATCGCCTTTTTCTCGCATTTAGAATTAAAGCTAAACGCCTGGCCTTGTACAAATAAATGTTACTTATTCAGACAATGTGGTCGGTCTTCTAAATTTAGAAAATATAACTTGAGCTTAACTTTATCATAAAGCGTATCGCATTTGTTATACCTTAGCATACTAGCTTTCGCAAACAGACTATTTTTTTTAAAATCCATGTATTTTAATCTTTTAAGCCGTCTAACCTTATCATATTGGTCCGTCACACTTTAGCGTGATATATATACTATCGTACTTTAGCAAACAAACAACCATCGCACTTTAGCGTTATACACCATCGTACTTAAGCGTAGATTATCGCACTTTAACGTGACCATCGTACTTTAGAGTACCATCGCACTTCAGAGTTCTACATATATAATATCAAATAGATATATCACTCTATATATGCATGCTTTTATATATTTTGTATTATATTGTAATAAAAGTTAAATGGAAAAGACTTCGTAAGTCTGGTTGACTTGTGTTTTATCCAACTTGTACTCGATCAAATGAAATATGTTTAAACTAAAGCGATACAGCGCAGTCTCGATAACATTTCGAATGTGAATGATTGTCACTGACGAGTCTTATGTAGACGAAACGCGCGTCTGGTGTATTTTAAAATTTATAAGCATGGTAACTTTGAAAACTATTTACACCACTGGGTTGATGCAAGTGCTGGTGAAGTTTTGTCCCCTATGGTATCACCAGCCCAGTACTGAGTCGGAGCTGAATTTTGGGTCCTTAATGCTCTTCAGCTTTGTACTTCCTTGGCTATATATAGATATAGGAAGATGTGGTACGAGTGCCAATGATACAACTTTCCATCCAAATTACAGTTTATAAAAGCCTTCAATACGGAGCCTTGGCTAACACCGAACAACAAGCTATAAAGGGCCCCAAAATTACTAGTGTAAAACCATTCAAACGGGAAAACCAACAGTCTAGTCTATATAAAAACGAAAAACGAGAAACACGTTTTTTTTTATCTGAACGTTACTGATGAGTCTTATGTAGACGAAACGCGCATCTGGCGTATTAGATTATAAACCTAGCACCTTTGATAACTATTATTAATATAAAACGTCAAAGATCAACTAACTTGCAAATTCATTACTGCTCACAACGTTCATTTTCTATAGAACTTACAAAATCTAAATAAGAACAGCAATGTCCTGAACTAGCTGTTTAATATAATTATGGTATATGTATTTATTATTTGTTGCTTACTCTATGACTGCGACAATATACAAGAACTTAGGCTCGGAAACAATGTAACATGTCCCAGTAGGACAACACGTCTTCTTGCGGACTATTATCTTGATATTTAGATACAAATCAAATCAATCAACTCAACGTGTTTGTCTAGTAAGGGAAACGATATACATATAAGGAGATGATTGGTATGATTGCCAATGAGACAACTATCACCAAGGTTCAAATGAAGTTGATTTAAGTAATTATAGACACCCTTAAAGCCTTCAACAACGATAAAACATATACAGTGCATTCGGCTTTAAGAGGCTACGAAATGAAAAATTAAAAAAAAAATCAATTTAGAGTACTAACGGCTTAATTTACTGCAAAACAAACACTTAACTTAAATAAAATATTATGGTTATGGTTAAAGATGTTTGATAGGTCATAAGAATGGGATCTTTGTTGATAAATACTTTATAAAAATGTTGATCGAATAAAAGACCCTTACAACACTCAACTCTTTAAAAAGTCCACTTTCCTTTTAAAATTTAGGAATTGTTGGTAAGATCTACTACTAGTATATACATCATTATTTTATTGATATTAATCTTTGCCTGGGAAGGGAGCGTTATATCTAAAAGATATTTTAGTGATGAATCAAATTATTAGTGTTTAAACCACACCAATGTCATGTCTAGTTCTTCGGACACTTGCTCCCAACAATTTTGGGCGAGCGATTTTTTTCATGAAAATGATTTTATCTATGCTTTTTTTAATTTTCAGGTCGATCTTGCAGTTATTCGTACATACCAGGTCCTTTCAACATGAAAGATGGACGTGACAGATGTATAAATGATGGGATGGATCTAGCTGTTATAAAAGATCAAGAAATACTTGACGAAGTCAAAGATTATGTTGCCACAATTGAATGGTAACAAATAATTGAGCAAATGTTTCGTTCCAAAAGTGTTTGAACTTAAAGCGTCATTCGCATTAATATTCGCATTGATACAATTTCCGTGGCTGTAATAAAAAGGTAGAAATTCAAGTTTTTCAACTTTACAGCGCAACGGTGTTACGTTTTTCTAAGTTTAGTTAAATTTTTTACCAAATGACACCATTTTAATAAATATTAACACCACTATATAAAAGGTAAACAAATTTAAAAGTCAATCGTAGTTTATGTTCATGATAAACTCTATTACTATAATTATATTAGAAGTTAAGAAACTCAAAAGATTCCTACAAGAAATGCTTCAGTTGTTACCCGAAAAAAAATCCTACTTTTCAGATAATTAATTTAAAGAGGCATCTTAAATATTAAATGCCAAAACAGTCAAAAATCGAACTTGACCGGTATTCATTTAATTTAGAAATTGATCGTAGTTTATGATTCATTGTAGACTCTATGATATGAAAATTTTAGAAATACAAAAGATTCTGTCAAAACGTGCTTGAGTAAGCCACATTAAAAAATCCCCCTTTTTCAGACATGTAAAAGGCAAAATTCTTGAACATTAAATGCCAATCAGCATTAAACCTAACATAACTGTATAAGTCATGACATTTTATTCAAATCTTTAACAAAAACATGGCAAGTAGTACTTAACTTGTAATCTGGAAACCAAAACACATCTGAATTTCAAAATAAAATAGAGGTAAAAAACTTGATCGGAATAAGTCAAAGGCATTCAACATAACTTGAACGGTAATATATGCATCATGTACTTAATACCTTAAATAAATCTTGGAGGCGACATTTTAATATCATGTTGAAACAAAACCCACTCCAAGATTTAAACATAACTAATGGCCATAACTCTTGAACATTTTATGCCAAAACCGTCAAAATGAAATGTGACTTGTATATCACGGTAAATGCCATTCTGTTTCAATTTCAACACTGAAGCAACGTACGCCAACTAAACCCGGGGACAAACTCAGAGGCATCGCAACAGTGAAGGAATTCCTGCTCCTCGTAAGGGAACACATTGAATGTTTCAATTGTCAAATTTGACACATATATTTCGTACCCACCATGCCAACTCATTCTGACGTCCATAAAGAAGTGACTTCAACTATATAGCATTAGAGACTCTGTTGAGTATTTGTTTTCATTGTCTATCAATCAAGTCCTTATACGTACCGTTCTTAGATATGTTCACATCATCTAGGAGCGTATGTACCTTATGGGAAGTTACTTTCTCATCCGATCCTCACTGTAATGACATGAAGCAGACATAGCTATTTCTGTTTTATCCTTTACAATCCTGTTGATAAATAGGTATGAAAAAATTACTTTAGAACTTCATTGCGTCATAAAACATTATATGAAATATTTACTTCTTCGTTATTTTATTTCATTTATAGTGCTGTAAAAAATCAAATAGATGTATGAAAATACTACAGCAAACAGAATATTAAACACGAGAAATTGCTAGAAAAAAGTAAAAAAAAATATAGCAAGACATTATTGAAAGCAAAAAACTATTAAATACGTACTACACTAATGACATTTCTGTAAGACTAGACTAAGATTGTACACAGAAGCACTCCCTTATACAGTACGTACCACATTAAACAGTACATGTATTAACTAATTAAACAGAATACAACATTACTGGTTTTTTTTTATATGTAAAATTCATAATTTACAAATAAAGATTATACAACATATACATTAATTGAACATGTTAAAAGGCAAACATGTTCATGGGTACACAAATGATAAAGTAAAGTAATAACAGTTAGACGACTCCGGATAAACTTTGTTGTAGGGGAAGTCCCCCTATGAATAACTTCAAGGACAATGCATAAAGGAGAGATAAACAAAAGCAACAAGGAAGGTGTACAAGACAACATATACACAAGTCATAATAATAAATATAATATAAAGAAGACGTTAAACAAAAACGTAAATAATAAGATCAACATCATATGATGGTAAAAGAAAACACTTGTCGACCAATGAAGATAAATATTCGCTGGTTTTGATTCCTACTTGATGTAAAAGAGCATGGAATAGTTAGTTCGACGCTTAGCTTATCGATTATTTTGTAGTAGAAAATAAGATACTGAGGATAATATCAAAATTTAATGAATGAAATTTATTTCACTGTTATAATTACTGCATGCAAAGCTTTCACAGTTTGTACGTATTGAAAAATATATATTAATCAAACTTTGCACTTCTATTAAAGGACAGGCGATATTTGGATAGGATTGTTATGGAATACGACAGATCTATCATTTGAATGGATTGATAATGAACCACTAGGATTATGGACAAACTGGGATTCCGGGGAACCAAACTGCATGGAAAAACCAAGTCATTTCTGTAAATCATACCAAAACTGTGTTCGCATTCTAAGTACAAGCTTGTGGGGGACATATATGTGTTACAAACTCAATCCGGTGCTTTGCCAAACGTGTACAGGTATTTATTTTATAAAACACTGAAACGTCAATACGAATTGTGTTTTAAAAGTATCAAGTTTTTGTCCTTATAAGACAGGAAAGTTTGTCTTTGACGTACGAGTTTGAATATCCCAGTGGTATGTTCTGTCTCTCCTAAAGATAATTTATTAAGATTAACCTTAAAAAAACTATTAGAATCATTTAGTAGTGAAACGATTATTTAGTCCGCCATGAACTTTGTCTTTTTACATTTGACTCAGTCAACTAAGGTTTGTAATACGGTACGCGAGTAGCATGGTCGCATAGTTATGTATATACTTCATGATGACGGAATACAACCGTGCAACACTTTAGAGCCATCTATCGAATATTTAGTCCAGCTGCTTACTCTGGTTCTGAAATGCAACAATTTCACCTTTAATGGTAAACATTACCTTCAGATAAACGAGACAGCGATTGGCACGAAAATGGAACCGTCTTACGCCAATATTTCAACATCTTTATCCAGATCTCTGTCTTGGTTCCGTTTCATCGACGATGTTGACATGAAATGGATTGAATCCCCAAAAAAACTGGAGAATTTTATCAGACATGCAAGCAACGCCCATCGGTCAATTAAATGTACATATGAAATTTCCGACTCTAAAATATCTTTCTTAGACACAACTAAATCTATAAAGGACGGTGTCATATCAACAGACCTCTAATGTAAAACTACAGATAAACATCAGTACCTTTCCCCCCAAAGCTGTCACCCTAAACACTGTACAAAAAGTATCCCGTACAGTCAAGCTCTCAGAGTAAAGCGGATTTTCTCCTCGGAGGAGGCTTTCACTAAACGGTAACAGGAACTTTGCGGATTTTTGACCAAACGAGGTTATAAGAAATAGGACATAGATAAAGGGTTTGCGCGTGCTTATAATAACAGCCGCAATGACCTATTAAAGTACAAACAGAAGAAGCGCAGCGAAATTGTTCTGTTTGTTTTAACATGCAAATAAGTAAAATCACAAAAATACTGAACTTAGAGGAAAATCAATTCGGAAAGTCCATCACATGGCAAAATAAAATAACAAAACGCATCAAAAACGAATGGACAAGAACTGTCATATTCCTGACTTGGTACAGGCATTTTCAAATGTAGAAAATGGTGGATTAAACCTGGTTTTATAGCGCTAATCCTCTCACTTTGATGACAGACTGATCCAGAGCGGGGGGGGGGGGGGGGTTCCGGGGGTGCGCACCCCCCTTTATTTTGGCCGATCAATGCATTTGAATCGGGACATATGTTTTGCACCCCCCCCCCTTTGCCCTGGGCTAGCACCCCCCTTTCGAAAATTCCTGCATCCGCCACTGAGTCTCATCAAATTCTGTTATATTTACATTGATGCGTTAACTAAACAAACACAATAAATAAAATATTCAAAATATGGGTACATCAGTCATCATCGTATAACAATTTATAAAAGGAACAATTTAACAAAACACAAAAAACATCTATCTACAAACACATCAATTGATTTGTGTGTCTGACGTCAGAACATTTTATAGGTCACATAGATTTGTCGTTCAATGTGCATACAAACAATTTTAAAATTTACCTAGTCAATATTAGCATACAGGGCTAAAAAATCAAAAGTATGTAAGAATAAATTTCAGAAATAGACCGAGATTTAAACTAGTTCAAAAGTTATATATAGAATTTATAAGAATCCACAAATTGTTAATTCCACTACGTTTGTGGTTCTACGTTAATTGTAATTCATAAAAGAGCTTTCTTACAAATTGACGAAAGTTACGTATGCTTGACGAATCATACGTAAGACTCGTTTTAGGGATCTTTTATTTTGACATATTTAAATAAAAGTCGTGGAACTTCGGACAATTATCGTGCATGCAGCGACACTTATTAAATTGGATTTTTCTTGAGATATATTTTGTATTTCGGGACGTACTATAGGTTAGAATATGATTATTGATACCACCAGGTCGGAGGAGATAACACTACAAAATATTCTAAATATAAAATAGTCAGACGAAAAACATGCCCCTCGAATACTAACAACCGGTCCCTCCACCACTCTTCAATATAACAATGTTGCACTGTTTAACCTAAAAAAATGTCAAAGCAAATACATTGTCTTCTTATCTAACTGAAACTCAAATACTTCCTTGATTCAAAATTTGTAACGCTTAAAATAATAAAATGAAAATGCCATATATACTGGTGCTCGTTTCATAACTTTTGAATCATCACCTCTCCCCTGGTAATATTCATTGCCCCCCCCCTAAATGTGTATATATGATGCACCGGGGAACGGTTATTTTAGCGTATAATTGCGTTTTGCCTATAGATAGTCCTAAACATTCATGAAATATAAGCCACTGGACGATAAGCGACAACTTCGCGTCTATCTTCCAAACATGTATACTGTTAAACCGTCATTATAAAATCCACAATGTACAAAATGTATAAGGTGCACAATTGTAGATTTATTTTCTTGATATACAAAGTCTTTTTTTCTAGATTTATTTAGCATTACTTTTTAAAAACATTGTCGCATCATTGTTTAGCAAAGCTCGATGTTCCACTTTGACAATTTTCTGAATGTGTACTGTAACAAATAAAAATAAATATGAATCTTGTCGTTAAATTTAGACTAACGTACTTCAATAATGTCATTGAAATGTTAATCGTGAAACTCGTGCTTAAAAGATTCCCGCGGAAATGTGTGTACTCGTGGTTTACGTAAGTAACGTATCGGACGTAAGTGTATTTGACACTATTTTTCTCTGTTTGATTATATTAAAATCGTGTATTATTTCAATATTATTTTTTTTTAAATAAACTTGATTTAGAAAAGAATGCTGTTTTATTGGATAAAACAAAGACTCTTTTAACTGTTATTGTAGAAATGAAATACGTGCTCCCTTTACGTTCGTTCGTAGCTTTCGTCAATTTGTAAGAAAGCTCTATTAGAAGTATAATATTATAACATAAAATAGAACAATATCATACTGACGAGATCTTTGAAAGTACAGAGTAACGTTATAAGAACCAAAGAAATACAAAAAGTCGCGTATACAAAACACACCACCAAAAAAATGAAAGACAATACAAACACATTGACTAGATATATAAGTACCGAGCCACGTCAAACGGATATTACATAAAACCATTCAACAGTAAAAGTAATATTAATAATAGAACAAAAACAAATGAAAGAACTATAAAACACGTTGTTAAGATGATAAACAACATCAGTACGCAGAATCTATACATCAAGACCATTGTGTATTATTTGTGAAGTTGATACGGAATATTTATAAACAAGGTCTTGGTAGCTTCCGATGATCTTTTTTAGAAAAAGAACGAAACGTTCTTTGACATACCCCTTGTTCATCAACTTTCTACTCAGACACTACCTTTCACGTTTGATCCGTGCCAATTGGCAGATTATTGCCAAGCGCCAAAAATTATCCAATATCTTTCCAAAATCTCCTGTCTTAGCTTTTCGGAGACCATCAAGTCTGAAAGACTTGTTTTGTACTGTAAAAATCCCAGTTTATGACCAAACTAAGTAAATAAAGACCCGTGCATTTAATTGATAAATTCAACAACACTTACCGTTATCTTGATGATATTTTTTCGTTAAAGTCATAAGAAACCTCAAATTAAAAAACAATATGCATATGTTTTTTATAACGAAATAGATAGTTTTCATTATACAACTTATGTACATATACTTTTTTCTGAGGAACATTCTTTAATTTGTCCACATTTAGAAGAAGTTTACTTATTTTTAATTGCTTGCTTCCAGGAAGCAATTCGCCGCCATATTTTCCGTATGCATAAATCTGGTGATCGCAATACGCATGGATCTGTCATTAAAATAAACAATTATCTGATTATACATGTTAAACACGTGCTCAATACCCATGCTTTTTGTTATTTGTTTACTGTAAGGTCACAATCGGTTAACTTCGGCTTCAAAACACGGCATTTAATGAGTAGCCTTATTTGTTAAATCATAACAGACAGAGAGAGAAAAAAATTACGATTAAACGATATATTTGCGTAAAAAATGATAAAATCGAACACAGAGGACTAAGTTTATGGTATATACATGCATTGGTTCAAGAATCGGATAAACATTATTTTTCACCACTCACTCGTTTCATATGACTTTAAATAATCAAGAATTTTCCTGCCGAAATGTATCCAAAGGAACTTATTTAAATAAATCAAATGTAAACGCTAATTACTGTCTTTTCCTATATTTATTTTTTTAGTTTTACACGGGAAACTCCACACTAGAATTGACGACAAAAGGGACGATTTTGGTTCCCTAATGTTAATTTTCCTTTTTTGGATGGTGATGTTCCTTTGTCACCATCTTACGGTGTTTATGTTTCACAACTCGTTCGCTATGCCCGTGTCTGTTGTGACGTTTTAGATTTTAACGAAGGTAATCTTGTAAATTATTAAATCAAGGATTTCGTTACCACAAATTACTTGAAACTTTTACTAAATTCTTCCATAAATATAAAGATTTGGTTTTGAAGTTCGGTTGTACCTGTTGAAAACTTATTTCAAACGGGATAGCAAATCCTCATTTTTACGGAGATGTTGTTTACCGTGCCAGGAAATTTAGAAGCGATCCTGGTAAACTTATCGATCCTTTAAATAAACTTATTCTTAAAGGTTACCAATTCAACACTGTCATAAGATCTTTGAATATTGTTTTAATTGGTATTAATATTGATTTTGTAATCAGTAAATCAAAAGCAAACTAAATATTATTGTTATATACATATGCACCTCAATGGATCTACAATCTGTCGACTCCTGTATCTTGGCATTGTACAAGGTCATGGTTTTCTCTGACTGTTAGATGCTGGATGTGTACTGATTGATAATTAAGTCTTAGATGCATGATTTTTTTAATTGTTGTTTTTGGCTTTGAACTAGCTGTCAGTAACTGCGAGTTCTCTCAGATGTGTACTTATTGTCTTTTTGTTGTTGGGGTGTACAAATACCCGTTCACGTCCAATCTGTATCTTTGTTATATTTATTTCTATTTGTATCCATCTGATGAGTTAAGCCCTTTTCAACTGATTTTTAAAAATCGTTCTTATGTTGTACTGTTTCACCACTGTCCCAGGTTAAGGGGGACCATGCTAACATGTTTAACCCCACAACATTTTGTATGTATGTACCTGTTCCAAGTCAGAAGAATGTAATTCAGTAGTTGTAGTTTGTTGCTGTGTTACTTATTAGTTTTTCGTTCATTTGTTTGTACATTAATTAGGCCGTTAGTTTTCTCGTTTGAATTGTTTTTCGTTTGTTAATTCGGGGTCTTTTATAGCTGACTATGCGGTATGGACTTTGTTCATTGTTGAAGGCCGTACGGTGACCTATAGCTGTTAATTTCTGTGTCATTTGGTCTCTTGTTGAGAGTTTTTTCATTGGCAATCAGACAACATCTTCTTTTTTATAATTATTTGTGAGAGCTGATGTGTCCACTAATAAAAGCTGTTCAACTGCAGGGTGGTGCAAGTCGTGTGGTAACAGACGATTTCTGACTTGTCAACAAATACTGAATACTCAAACATTTACTTGCAACTCCACTGGGTCTATGTACACTATATTTTGGAATGTAACCCAGCATGTTGTATACCTTCTTCAGTGTAGATGTGGCATGCAGTATGTTGGCGAGACAGAACAGCCATTCAACAAACGCATGAATGGTCATCGAAGTGACTGCACCTGCAAGCCCGACCTCCCCGTAAGTCCTCATTTGAGATCACATGGGCACGCCCAAGCTGATCGCAAAAACCTGTCATGGGCAAAAACATTACCATCGGCTTAATGTAAAAAAGTCTTCCAAATCTAGATCGCCCTCTGGGAGCTCTGATGACCATCTTTCACATCTTCATCCTCCGCTAGTATTACATAACATTAGAACTATTCTTTTTTCACTGCCTGTTAATTTTCTAAAATGTTTGACAGATTTTGCACTTGACAAAGGATGCATAAATACATTTTCATCAATATACAGACTTGTCAGTATAATTTGTGATGTAGCTCTTTTCCGTTTTTTAAATCAGTAAGATCGGAACCTTCACATGAGGAAAAGAGGAAATTCCTTCCTGTTCACTTTATCAATAGAAGAATTGTTGCAATCAACATCAGAACGTTCTACATCACAAGGAGGTAACAGTTCCACTTTATTTTCAAAATCAGTCTGGTCCTATTGTATCCTACAGTTACACCAAAACCATTGCACCCAAAGTATTAAACTATAAACAAGAATTGCAGGACCTTGATTTAGAACAATACCTAAAAAACCCTATGACTTGTGACTGTTTCATCTCGACAAATTACAGCCCCTCTGGCCATGTTATTACAGGGGAACTTAACATAATTCAACATGAAAATCTCCGAAAGGTGATATCTCATGGTTCAAAGTTTAGAGAATCCCAACACATCAATTGGAACCATAAATTCAAAAATAATTATGGATTCTATTGAGGACTACGCCAGATGATGGGCTTAACGAGAAGTTGAACTGGACACTTTGTCAGAATGTGTCAAAACAATCAGGTCTCTGATATAACCTCGCATTCATAAGATAAAAAACTGTGTGAATGATCGACCAAAGTACGTTTTCAGAGACAAAGAGGCTGTAAAATGTCCATCATCTCTTACCAAGACCTTGTTGATAAATATTCCGTATCAACTTCACAAATAATACACGATGGTTTTGAAGTATAGATTCTGTGTACTGACGTTGTTTATCATCTTAATAACGTGTCATAGTATTTTTGTTGTTGTCTTTATGAATATTACTTTTACTGTTTGGTCTGACTTTTTGGGATATCCATTTGACGTGACTCTGTACTTATACATGCCGTCATTGTGTTATTGCTGTTTGATAATTTTTGTATTCTTGTCTTTCATTTTTCCTAATGTGCTTTGTCTATATTCCTTTTGGTGATACATATGACGTGGCTTTGTATTTATACATCCCAGTATTGTGCTATTGTGCTACGTTAAATTTTCATATTCTTGTCATTCATTTTTGCTAATGTGCTTTGTCTATATGCTTTTTTATGCTTCTTTGTTATATATTTGTTTGTTTGTATAGTGATTAGGATTGTAACACAATGTTGACTGCTATACCCTTATTTCAGACATTTTTATCTATTATGTCTGTTTGTTTTGTTCACACTTCGTTGTCAATATAATGGAATTTGATGTGACTGTCATACAAGTGAGAGGTTTATCTAGCTATAAAACCAGGTTCAATCCACCATTTCCTACATAAGAAAATGCCTGTACCAAGTCAGGAATATGTCAGTTGTTATCCATTCGTTTGTTGTGTTTGAGATTTTGATTTTGCCATTTGATTATGGACTTTCCGTTTTGAATTTTCTTCGAAGTTCAGTATTTTTGTGATTTTACTTTTAGACTTTTTATATATTATATTTTGCAGTGTACTGTATCATAATTATATGATCCATCGCGCCCCGTAAGATTGATCGTTGGCTTTTATTCAGACATTTTATATTTTTTACCATTTTGGTAATCTGCGTCGAGTGTGTTCACTCGATCCGATATTCTTACTGCATATTCAATCATGCAATTACAATTTTATTTAAAAAAAATTGAGATCTTTTAAGGCTTTTCTACCTCAGGAATAGATTACCTTAGCTGTATTTGGCAAAACTTTTAGAAATTGTTGGTAAATTCCAGTCTTCATTGAAAAATAACAGTTTGTGCTGATTATTTCCTATAACTATTCAAAATCAATTGCAACTAAAAAAAATGAATAACAAACACGCGTTTGGGAATCTTAATATTAATAGCTCCCAGTCTAAATCTCTTAGTAGCACATGTGCTGGCTCCAAATTCATATATAATCCAGTTGGCCAAGTTATTACTGGCCACTTAAAAACTCTGAACAACACTACTATACGTAATGTGTTATCCAAAGATCCGAAATACGGTGAGCAAGAGCTCTTTGAAAGAGTTTAATCGAAAGTCTATGTTTATCGATAAAATTATGATAAAATGTACTTTAGAACAGTTTGATCAACAACCCAATAGACGAGATAACGCATATCTATGTGCAGTTATGTTTAATAGTGAAATGTATGACGTTGACTGTAGTACAGATTTTAAGGTCGTCTGTCAGGTAGATTGTAGGTAAACATTTTCAAATCAATAATTAGATTCATTCAATGTTGATAATATGAATCTCTCAAATATTTTGCTATTGACATTTCCTGCATTTCGTCAAATTGTTTGAAGATATAATGTATGAAAGCATTAATTTTATAACAGATTTCAATAGCAAATTGCGGAGAAAATTGAAAGTTAAAAATTCGTACACTTTTTATCTTATAGGCTTCTTTGAATCTTTATGTTGACGCCGTATATGAATTTGATTCAATGCATGCATACTTTTCCTCTTTTAAAATATAAAATATGTTCAGCAATTTAACAATAGGCATTTTCAGACACAATTGTTTTTCTCGCAAACTGCATTATAAAGGAACGTAGCTGTCCTGTTAATTAGAAAAAGAAAATAGAAATAGTGAGAAATAAGTGTTGGCTATTGGTGTAGAAAGAGTGAGATATTTGGAGGGAGCTATCTGTGATGAACCACATTTCTGTGCAAAATTGTTCAAGGGATGTTCTTCATTCATACTATTTCAAAAACTCCGGACCCACAGATTACCCGTAAAAAGTGCATTTTTTCTATCAAAAAGCTCCGGCACAAACTATATTTTGCAGTTTTATTCACACTGAAAGCTGTTCATAATTTGACCAGTTTTTTTTATGAATTTTTGATAATGAAAATACAGAATACGAAAAGGCAACCATGCCACCTTTGTGAATATTTACATCATTTTAATCGTTAGGAATCCTGATGTTAACCAACATATGATAACAGTTAAACAACGGAGAAGAGTAAAAAGTAAAATAACAAAAATATCGAACTCAGTGGAAAATTGAAAACGGAAATCCCGTATCGACCCCGTACTTCTAGTAAGGTAGATTCTAGTAAAAATTTAATTATACACCAAAAAATCATTTCTTATGGTAATTAAGAATATAAAATGAATTAGAAATTAGTTTTTTTTTATTTGTTTAACGTAGATTTGTGTATTAACATTCAAAATTGAATTGGAAAGATAGATATACAATTCGGTATAAGACATGTTTTCCAAATAAAATAAAAAAAGGTAAGTATAAGTTTCACCAAATTAGAACTTTACTGAAATTTACTTTACTAAATTGCCATATAAGCGGGATGTTTGCCTAGCCATATTCAACCCACCATTTTTTTAAATGTCCTGTACCAAGTCAGGACTACGGCAGTTGTTATCTAATAGTCCGTTTCTATGTATGTTGGCGTTTGTTTTTGTAGCAGTTCAGTGTTTCTGTTGTTCCGTTGTTTTCCTCTTATAGTTAATGTGTTTCCGTCGGTTTTGGTTTGTTACCCGGATTTTTTATAGTTAAATTAATTTATGAATATAAGACAGCGGTGGATATATTTGCATTTGTCTTTTTAATGACTCTTTATAGCTTGATGTTCGGTGTGAGCCAAGGCTCCGTGTTGAAGGCCGTACTTTGACCTATAATGGTTTACTTTTACAAAATGTGACTTGGATGGAGAGTTGTCTCGTCGACACTCATACCACATCTTCTTATATCTATCTATATACTATTATTGTCTTATTTATGAAGTATATGGTTTTATAATGAATCTTAAGAAAAACAGTCCTAATCCATGTGCTTTCTCGATAAATTTCAAAGAAAAATCTACATCTTTTTAAATAGTTTTCTTAATTGTTTTTGCAAAATATTAAGTCTTTTTGGTGTTGTTTTATTAAAAAAGTAGGAAGACGTGACAATCTTTTATGTTGAATTACCGATGAATCAAACAGTCAATTAAAAGGAAATAAGATGAAAATATTCGAAGGAGTATAAAAGTATTTAAAATCAGACTACAAAATCCAAATATATGCGTTTTTGTATAATGTATATAGAAGGAAATCTATTTGGTTAATTACCATGACAACGATAATATTTTTCTAACTTGTTTTCTAATACTAGTAGTCCGACAATATTTGAAGATAATGTTGCATGAGTATACACGCACCAATATTATATTTGATAATACGTTTGTCAACGAGTGTACATTTTAAAATATTCGGAAAAAGGATGCTTCTCTTCCCGTCCCATTCTCTCATTATATGTGGTAATCCACATCATAATTCATCAAAACTTAAAGCGTAATAATGTTAACAATAACAAGATTTAGAAGCACGGTACTTGGAATCGTTGATAAAAAAAAATTAATATCCCTTAAACCTAATGCCATTTCCTCAACTTGTGTGTGTATATCATTTCGTAAGTATCAGGGGTTTGAATTGAAATTGAAAAGATTTTTTTTAATAATTTGCAAACATGTAGTGTATATCATGCTGTTTGTAAACAATATACTAAATATATTAGTCACGGAGTTTTGTCCAACTTATTAAATGTGCAAAATTGTCAGATTTTGTATATTTAATACATTGAAAAAAAAATTTGTGTGATAGAAAATAAACAAAAAGATAGAATTTTCAAATGAAATACAAGACGAATTTCAAACATTTTTAAAGAAAATTTGGGTCACGGGTCACATGTTCTTGCTGCAAAACAAATAAAACGTATATTACCTAATCTTTCCTAAATGAAAATAAGATTATCTGAATTACCAACCCCTATATTGCATAATGGGAAACAAATGAATCATACCAAAAAAAATATGCTTTTTTAAAAACAAAACAGTCGTTATAGTACGATTAAATACATTATTTTCATTATTTGGATGAAAAGTCTAACAAATAAATAATTGCATTCCTATTTCAAAGTTAGTAAATTTCATTCACGATCTAGACAGCTTGTATATTTCTCTTTTACATCAAATGATGGCGGAACACACACGATCTACCTCACATCATTTGTTTTGTTTTGTCATTTGACGAACATACATATCACTGTATTTTTAAACCAAAATAACAGAGAAAATTGCAAAACATTTTATCAATTATCAATGATGTAACAAGCATGTATTTGTAAACAACTTATAGATAATATTATTATTTTTACAGCCAACACTGGATTACCAACGACATTCTACAACCAAACAACAAACAATGCCGATTTAGAAACCACAACCTTTCCTACATCCAACACTGGATTACCAACGACATTCTACAACCAAACAACAAACAATGCCGATTTAGAAACAACAACCTTTCCTACATCCAACACTGGATTACCAACGACATTCTACAACCAAACAACAAACAATGCCGATTTAGAAACCACAACCTTTCCTACATCCAACACTGGATTACCAACGACATTCTACAACCAAACAACAAACAATGCCGATTTAGAAACAACAACCTTTCCTACATCCAACACTGGATTACCAACGACATTCTACAACCAAACAACAAACAATGCCGATTTAGAAACAACAACCTTTCCTACATCCAACACTGGATTACCAACGACATTCTACAACCAAACAACAAACAATGCCGATTTAGAAACAACAACCTTTCCTACATCCAACACTGGATTACCAACGACATTCTACAACCAAACAACAAACACAACAACATTCTACAACCAAACAACAAACAATGTCGATTTAGAAACAACAACCTTTCCTACATCCAACACTGGATTACCAACGACATTCTACAACCAAACAACAAAGCATACCAATTTAGAAACAACAACCCTTCCTGCTACAAACACGTCCCTTACCTTAACATCAGCTGAGTGTAAATGTAATTTTCAAGAACCGACGGATATCCCAGAAATACCAAACGATATCAGATTGGATAAGACAACTTTATCGTCGTATATCAGGAAAAAGAACAGTGCCTCAGACCCAAGAAAGTCATCATTTTACATTGGATGTGTCGGTTTAACAGTTCTTGTCTTGTCTGTTCTTTTCATAGTTGTTCTTGACTTTTTACCTAGGGGGTAAACAATTTCGACGGAAAATTTTGCATCTTAATTGAGTATTATATATTTTTTAATTAGGAGAAACATTTAAAAAAAAAGCAATTTCTGACTAAATATAAAAGTCTACTATTTCAGTTTGTTTTCATGCAAATCTAATTTAAATACTAATTTTAAAAGTTGAAAGATGTTAGATCTATAACTTACATTCTCCAACTGAGAAAGTATTTGAAAACACATCAGTTTTCAACTTATATTACATGTATTCGTGAGGCACATAAAATGTGTTAGTAAATCTTTAGGAACTCATAGAAGATATTATGAAATCAAACAATCAATGGATTTTAAAGTAACAGGGAATGAAGTAGTTCAGAGTAATGTTCGATTTTTATCAGTTTATACTTTCAATCTTTAAAGTTTAATCATATGACTGCTTTTTGTTTAATTCATTTTGTGTTCATCTTATAATGTAATCTATGACGCATATTCAAATAGAACATTTATTCCCAATATTGGTCAATTAAACAGAAATAATTTTTTTTTATTAATATTATGACAACATCATATGAACCCTTAAATGTAAACTATAGTTACACTAGATGTTTCAATAAGTCTGACCCGCCAATCTGGCAAAAAAATGTGCCAGATTTAAACCCTATACGGCAGTGGTAGCCATCATTCATACAATACGTAAGATTTTGAAGGTTCACGGGACTCGTGTTCTTGCTACAAAACAAAATAGGTAAATTCACAAGATATTTCTATATAAAAGCTACATTATCCGAGTAATCTCCCCTTTTAGGGCACAAAAAAAAAATGTATTTGGAAACAGAACAGACGTAAATAAAAATAGAACACATAATTTTAAGGTTAGATAAAAAGTTTCATAATTGAATTACATTTTCTCAAAATTTTAACATTTCATTAAAGATCTAGACCGATTGGTTTCTGCTACAATAAGATAGCGGATGACACCCTATCTATCGTAAACTCACGAATTTAGAAATTATTTGCAAGCAAATCAGTGTTTAAACAATATTCAATCCAAAACAAATGTGTATTAAATAAAACACTTTATGCCAGAAAGTAGTTAAAGCTAAAAAGTTAACAGAACAACCGAAGAATAAAATCAATTTGAAAAAAAACCCACATTCTTATTTTGGCTTAAACAATGCTGGACTTTTTTCATTTAGGATAGAAATTTTATTAAAAATTAGGATAAATAAATACAGAGTAAATTAGGTGGGAATAGTTTACATTTAAGATTTGGACTTTGAAAGGCTTAAAGACCTGGAGGTCTTGTTTAAAAACTAAATATGTTCATATATTATGCTATGCATTTAGACCTTAAATAGGCATGGAAAGACGATTTTGATGCAGAAATTGACAATTAAAATCATATGGGCACGAACTTATGATTTTAAGCTATCCAAACATTTATTCCACAGCAAGTTCTAAAAACAGTAATTAATAAAATAACTTACTCATATGATATATACCTATCAATTACTAGAACTATTATTTACCATGTGTAGTTAAAAATAAAAATTTATATTTTTGTATCACACATTGCTTTAAGTGATCACTATAAACTTGTGCCACACAAACATTAATAAGATTGCCAGAACCTTACACACAGACTAGTACAAATAGATGATTTAAAAAGAAATATGAAAATTATTCCTAAAAGACCTCCAAAATATTTTTTTATCAATTGTATTTATTAAATTATATAGAGGCTGCACCAGAAATGTGTTATGCAGTCTCCTGTATTGTGATTAACAAACATGCACCTCTTAAAACAAAAGAAATAAAACTATCAAATTGTCCTGAATGGCTTACATATGAAATAAAAGAAGTTCAGAAACACATGAAGCTGTATCACAAAGGAGAACTGGATAAATTTTTATTTTGGAGAAATAAATCCAAGACATTGAAAGAAAAATCAGAAATTTCTGAAGTATTTCCAAAATATGATAGGGGAAAACAGGAACCTAGAGAAATATAAAGTTTTGAAAAAATCTTTATCCTATACAACATAATAATTTCTCATCTACTATGATATTTAAAATTGAAGCTGTGTTTAATACCCCGAAAGAATAAATAAAGTTATTACTCTCTTCCAAAAAATTGAGAATATATCAACTTATTTTAACAACATGAGTAAAAATTCGAGGTACAGGACTTGATAACATTGAACCATATCTTTTTTAATTGTCTATAGAAATATTTGCCTCATGTATTGCATATTTAATAAACCTCAGTATAATTGAAGGTTATTTTCCTTCTTCTTGAATTAATATTTGAATAATTTCTCTTTTTAAAAGTGTTACTAATTGACACCAGGAAATTTCCGACCAATTTCATTACTGCCTCCACTCTTCTTTTGTTTCGGCCACAAGTTGCTTCTGATTTATATTTATGCTTATCACAATAAAGATAACTACACGAATAACAATGCGGCTTTCGCTTGAAACATTAATGCCATACTGCTCATACCAATTATTTTTAGATATAAAAAAATCTTTTGATATGGTTCATCATGATATGCTTTAAAAACAAAATGTTAAAAAATTTCAAATGTTTCACTTCATTGGTTTGAGTATTATCTTCTTTTAAAAAAAATAACACTGAGGGCTTGTGTTGGAAATACTATGTCCAAGTCTTAACCGGTAAAGTTCTGAGTGCCTCAAGGGTCAATACAAGGCCCTGTATTGTTTATTTTGTTTATAAATGAATTATCATTCGAAAATATTAGCAATCAAATTGACATGTCTACTGATGACACAACATTAACCTGTGTTGGTAAAAGTATGCATTCTATTGAAAATCATTTGAATAATGATTTCTGTTTAGTAAACATTAGGTGTAATACATGTAAGAACAACTTATTTATAAATCCTACAAAAACCACAAGTATCGTGAAAGGTATATATATATATCAAATAAATATTAATTAAGACAATACAATATTTCAAACTTTGAATACCAAAGATCTTAGGAATTAACATAGATCACCACCTTACTTGGTAAGAACAAATTTATCAAATTTCTGAAACCATTAGCTGAAGGGTATTCATTTTGGAAAATAATCAAGAAATACTTAGACCACAAAAGTATAAATTTATTCGTCAATTTTTGTATTCTTCCAATATTTGCGCGGTAATAGGTAAATGTAATGGAGAGTAACTCAAGAGATTAACAAAACTAAAAAAAGAGCAGTATGAATAATTGAGATGACTCATACTTTACACCATCGAAAAAACCTATTGACAGATTGAATGGACTAACCATCAGACAGAATTTTATGTCATAAACTAGCAATAGATACACGATTTTATATATTGCACTGTAGTTTTATTGGCCTTTAACAAGCTTGTATTACTCTCAGATCTGTATTTTGCGTATTAAATGTTTTTTGTTAGTTGTTTTTTGTCATTCTATCGATCTGATAAGTTAAGCTTTTTAAACTGATTTTTATAGTTGTTAGAACACTGTCCCATTTTGTTATTGATGTTGTTGATGTTGTTGGGGGGAGTGGTTGTATTTTAAAAAGGTTAATGTCGTATTTCATGTTGTAAATGGTTGTTGCAATTAATGTATTTAAACAATTTAAAGACTTTTACGAATATGAAATATAGGAAAATTTAATATACCACATCTCCTTATGTTTACTTGTAAATTGAAAAAAAAGTATTTTTGTGTTATTTTTCAAAAGAACTTTGGCATATAATTTTACAAAATTCAAAAACAAAAATGAAAAGGAGGCCTTTTCAAATTGTTTAACGATAGATACCATTTAAAAAAAATAAGATACCGTACGATTAGGCACTTAAAAATGAAGGCAGCGAGACCTATTTGTTGATTGTTATTTGTAGAGTCTAGTTATTGTTGATTATAACCCATTGTCTTTACATCAATTTTCTCGTTTCACAATGCCGTTAAAGAAATTTGATCCAATAAGAAACAAACACTGACAAAACAGTAGAACTTTAAAAAATCCTGAGTATTGTGTAGAAATATATTGAAAACAGTACTTTAAACCTACATGTATATGCATTTGTGGTTTTTATTTGGTAGCTCTGTGGTGAGTATCCGACGTCGCTAACTTTTGAATTTTACCATTTATGTGACTGCTGAAGAACTATAACATTACAGTTTTTCATAACCAAATAACGCGGTGGTGTCATTTTTAAAATTTGTTTTTCGTGAGTTGTTCTTATTACCGGTAAATTTTTGAAAGAAAGGACAATGATTAGTGGTTATGTACATGCACACCCAAATGTTGACGTTGTTTACCTTAAACCTGTTAGAGTCCTTTTCAAATCATCTAACCATTACAAAAAGATATGAGTATTCATAAATGATTGTGTAAAATGTTTTATTTAACAAGAAGTTGTATATGTAGATAGGTAGAGATTTGACAATGAAGTATGAACTTATACATTAAGTTTGAATTGAACAAAAACAAAACTCTTAATAAAGTTAACTGTATTTAGTAACTTGTCTGTAAACAATCAAGGCAACTCTCAATCTCTCCTTAATATGAAATTTGTCTGTTACAGTAATCAATCAATTTAGCAACTCTCACCTTATGGATGTACTTAGGTGATCTGAGGTGAAATTAAATAAATCAAGAATTTTAAATTGATACTATAAGCTGGAAAAGCATTAGTTAAGGATCAAAATAAGCTAAAGATATTGATAGGTCATGGTGCTCCTATTCAAGATATTTGATTTATAAAATATGACGGGAAAAGGCTGACTCGGACTTTAAATTTACCTTATATTTGCATTGGTATTATTTGGGTTTCAAATCAAAAGAAAGAAAATCAAGAATCTGCTTAAATTTTGTCAAATGACCTCTTATGAGCTATAAAGTCTAATATTAAAAGATAAATAGGTGTTATGGGGCAAAATATTTTACCTTGTATTGTATGGAAAAACACCATGGAGTCCGAACATCTGACACAAATTCCAAAACCTCACCTAAGAATATGAAATTTTTCTGTAATTGGAATATTTTTTTGTCTTTTTTTGATTATTTGTATTTTTAATTATTTTATTTTTCATGTAAACAATCAATCTTTCAAGGTTATTTTGTAATTATTGAGTTAATAAATGTTTTAATTGACATTACATGTAAGTTACGAACTCCTTACCGGAACGATTTGTGTCTATTTGGTGTTACAATAAAATAGAGAATAAATGTATTGATGTATTTACTTTTTAAAATTCAGGATGTTTTATGTACGCAAATACATGAATCAAAGAAAAGACATCTTGAGGTGAATCCACATGCATCATTGATAGATAACCTTTTGAGGCTTCTCGACGTCCATCTTCAAATAATGCGCACATACCTTTCGTATAAACTGATATTGTGTTCTTGTTCTTGAGCATGCATGAAATATATGGCACGGGACATGAAACAAAATCAAATCAAAACAAATCAATCTACATCAATTTACCGTGTCAAGTTTTCAGTTGCATTGATTCTAGGAAAATCATGACTGGACTCATTCGATAATCACAATCCCATCCCATCGACACAAACAATTCCTCTAAAAAAAGAAGGCTGCGTAAATGGCGACTGAGGCATAATTTTTCACAGGATGAAATATTCATATCAGTACCTCATCCCCTTCTTCTACTGAGCATTTGAATGACAACAATCTGCAAAAAGGAAACAGAGAAAACACAAAAAACGTGTTTATACCGTATCACAATTACGGAAACAATAATACTTACAAAGAACTAAGTTTAAAAAGTGTAATCCATAATATAGAAAACACGTGTTCTTACATTGAAATATCGGCTACTGAATATTCATGTTGTTCGCATTTATTGGAAAAATGGTTATGTGTTAACCAAAAACTCGCTTTATTCTGGCTGATATCCTAGTTTGTATTTAATCTTCATGTACAAAGTTGTGTTAGGAGATTTTTTTTTAAAAGTATTAAAGCGAAGACTTTGACTGTCAAAACCAGGAAAGTCTTATCTTGTATGTTATATTTTTTACCAGTCTTTTATGGAAAGTATTCCTGTGGATGGAAATTATTCGTTTCTCTGACAGTCTTTTATTTTGTGTCTAAATCTTTGGTATTGCATCTTAAATCTAACTCATTCTACATGATTTGAAATATTGATGTTAAAACATCATGTAAAAACAGTCTTATATACTAAATTCATTGTTTTGATGGCTAAATGAAAAAAAAATCAATCAAGGCCTGTTGTAAAGGTAATGGTTTTACATTTTTGTGAAAAAGGAGTGATTTTATTCCTAAATATCGTTTTTCTCCCACAGTTCTATTATTATTTGGAGTCCTGCATCAGTTTCAGCATAACGTAGATTTTTGTGGGGTTTCTATATTTATATTTGCTGTAAACAGTAGTAGTCAGGTCAAAAGGCGGGAGTACTAGTCAGAACATACTAGAAACTCATGGTTGATCATTGGCATGGGAAGTATCTGTATGATCATCTAAATTATCAGGCTGTGTAAAGTTTTTTTCAATTTACCATTTGTTACAAGACTTGTGATAATGATACCTTTATACAATACAAAACAATACAATATTTTTATTGTCAATCAAGGACGCCGTAAGAGGGCAGTATAATTACAAACAATTTATTACAGACAGACAGACAGACAGAATATTTTATTATAGTGTCACATACCAATACTGAACAATATCATACATAATAATATAAGTATAAAAATACAAATAAGAATTTAAATCGAAGTTAAAATATCGGTATCCAGCCATGACTGACTTATGAGACACTTTTGCTTTAAAACTTATTCTAACATTCATTTACAAATGAATAAATAAAACTTTTACATCACATTTAAAGAAAAAAAACATTCCGTTATATTTTCGAATTTGTGATATACCAGGGTACCCCCCTTATCCTTTCCAGACTAACTCGTACGGGTCTAGGGCATAAGTGCTATGGGCCATTTTATAGGCAATACTAACCTCTACCTCTGGTATAATGGTCGATGTGGAGAATCTCTTAGTTTGGCCAGCCGGCAATAGTTCAGTTCGAATTCGTTGTAAACCGGAATACCATATCCCCCCTTTTAACCCTCTACTGACAAACTCGTACGGGTCTAGGGTATAAGTGATATGGACCATTTTAAAGGCAATAAGTACCTCTTTCTCTGCTATCATTGCCCACGTGGAGAATCTCTTCGTTTGGCCAGCCGGCAATAGTTCATTTTCGAATTTGTGATATACCAGGGTACCCCCCTTATTCTTTTCTGACTAAATTGTACGGGTCTAGGGCATAAGTTCTATGGGCCATTTTAGAGGCAATACCAACCTCTACCTCTGGTATAATGGTCGATGTGGAGAATCTCTTAGTTTGGCCAGCCGGCAATAGTTCAGTTCGAATTCGTTGTATCCGGGATACCATATCCCCCCTTTGAACCCTCTACTGACAAACTCGTACGGGTCTAGGGAATAAGTGCTATAGACCATTTTAAAGGCAATAAGTACCTCTTCCTCTGGTATCATTGCCCACGTGGAGAATCTCTTCGTTTGGCCAGCCGGCAATAGTTCATTTTCGAATTTGTGATATACCAGGGTACCCCCCTTATCCTTTTCTGACTAACTCGTACGGGTCTAGGGCATAAGTGCTATGGGCCATTTTAGAGGCAATACCAACCTCTACCTCTGGTATAATGGTCGATGTGGAGAATCTCTTAGTTTGGCCAGCCGGCAATAGTTCAGTTCGAATTCGTTGTATCCGGGATACCATATCCCCCCCTTTGAACCCTCTACTGACAAACTCGTACGGGTCTAGGGTATAAGTGCTATAGGCCATTTTAAAGGCAATAAAAACCTCTTCCTCTGGTATCATTGCCCACGTGGAGAATCTCTTCGTTTGGCCAGCCGGCAATTATAGTTCATTTTCGAATTTGTGATATACCAGGGTACCCCCCCCCTTATCCTTTTCTGACTTACTCGTACGGGTCTAGGGCATAAGTGCTATGGGCCATTTTAGAGGCAATACCAACCTCTACCTCTGGTATAATGGTCGATGTGGAGAATCTCTTAGTTTGGCCAGCCGGCAATAGTTCAGTTCGAATTCGTTGTATCCGGGATACCATATCCCCCCCTTTGAACCCTCTACTGACAAACTCGTACGGGTCTAGGGTATAAGTGCTATAGGCCATTTTAAAGGCAATAAAAACCTCTTCCTCTGGTATCATTGCCCACGTGGAGAATCTCTTCGTTTGGCCAGCCGGCAATTACAGTTCATTTTCGAATTTGTGATATACCAGGGTACCCCCCCCCTTATCCTTTTCTGACTTACTCGTACGGGTCTAGGGCATAAGTGCTATGGGCCATTTTAGAGGCAATACCAACCTCTACCTCTGGTATAATGGTCGATGTGGAGAATCTCTTAGTTTGGCCAGCCGGCAATAGTTCAGTTCGAATTCGTTGTATCCGGGATACCATATCCCCCCTTTGAACCCTCTACTGACAAACTCGTACGGGTCTAGGGTATAAGTGCTATGAGCCATTTTAAAGGCAATAAGTACCTCTTCCTCTGGTATCATTGCCCATGTGGAGAATCTCTTCGTTTGGCCAGCCGGCAATAGTTCATTTTCGAATTTGTGATATACCAGGGTACACCCCTTATCCTTTTCTACCTAACTCGTACGGGTCTAGGGCATAAGTGCTATGGGCCATTTTAGAGGCAATACCAACCTCTACCTCTGGTATAATGGTCGATGTGGAGAATCTCTTAGTTTGGCCAGCCGGCAATAGTTCAGTTCGAATTCGTTGTATCTTGGATTCCATATCCCTTTAAAATGGCCTATAGCACTTATACCCTAGACCCGTACGAGTTTGTCAGTAGAGGGTTCAAAGGGGGGATATGGTATCCCGGATACAACGAATTCGAACTGAACTATTGCCGGCTGGCCAAACTAAGAGATTCTCCACATCGACCATTATACCAGAGGTAGAGGTTGGTATTGCCTCTAAAATGGCCCATAGCACTTATGCCCTAGACCCGTACGAGTTAGTCAGAAAAGGATAAGGGGGGTACCCTGGTATATCACAAATTCGAAAATGAACTATTGCGGGCTGGCCAAACGAAGAGATTCTCCACGTGGGCAATGATACCAGAGGAAGAGGTACTTATTGCCTTTAAAATGGCCCATAGCACTTATACCCTAGACCCGTACGAGTTTGTCAGTAGAGGGTTCAAAGGGGGGATATGGTATCCCGGATACAACGAATTCGAACTGAACTATTGCCGGCTGGCCAAACTAAGAGATTCTCCACATCGACCATTATACCAGAGGTAGAGGTTGGTATTGGCTCTAAAATGGCCCATAGCACTTATGCCCTAGACCCGTACGAGTTGGTCAGAAAAGGATAAGGGGGGTACCCTGGTATATCACAAATTCGAAAATAAACTATTGCCGGGTGGCCAAACGAAGAGATTCTCCACGTGGGCAATGATACCAGAGGAAGAGGTACTTATTGCCTTTAAAATGGCCCATAGCACTTATACCCTAGACCCGTACCAGTTTGTCAGTAGAGGGTTCAAAAGGGGGATATGGAATCCAAGATACAACGAATTCGAACTGAACTATTGCCGGCTGGCCAAACTAAGAGATTCTCCACATCGACCATTATACCAGAGGTAGAGGTTGGTATTGCCTCTAAAATGGCCCATAGCACTTATGCCCTAGACCCGTACAATTTGGTCAGAAAAGAATAAGGGGGGTACCCTGGTATATCACAAATTCGAAAATGAACTATTGCCGGCTGGCCAAACGAAGAGATTCTCCACGTGGGCAATGATACCAGAGGAAGAGGTACTTATTGCCTTTAAAATGGTCCATACCACTTATACCCTAGACCCGTACGAGTTTGTCAGTAGAGGGTTAAAAGGGGGGATATGGTATTCCGGTTTACAACGAATTCGAACTGAACTATTGCCGGCTGGCCAAACTAAGAGATTCTCCACATCGACCATTATACCAGAGGTAGAGGTTAGTATTGCCTATAAAATGGCCCATAGCACTAATGCCCTAGACCCGTACGAGTTAGTCTGGAAAGGATAAGGGGGGTACCCTGGTATATCACAAATTCGAAAATGAACTATTGCCGGCTGGCCAAACGAAGAGATTCTCCACGTGGGCAATGATACCAGAGGAAGAGGTTTTTATTGCCTTTAAAATGGCTCATAGCACTTATACCCTAGACCAGTACGAGTTTGTCAGTAGAGGGTTCAAAGGGGGGATATGGTATATCACAAATTCGAAAATGAACTATTGCCGGCTGGCCAAACGAAGAGATTCTCCACGTGGGCAATGATACCAGAGGAAGAGGTTTTTATTGCCTTTAAAATGGCTCATAGCACTTATACCCTAGACCCGTACGAGTTTGTCAGTAGAGGGTTCAAAGGGGGATATGGTATCCCGGATACAACGAATTCGAACTGAACTATTGCCGGCTGGCCAAACTAAGAGATTCTCCACATCGACCATTATACCAGAGGTAGAGGTAGGTATTGCCTCTAAAATGGCCCATAGCACTTATGCCCTAGGCCGTACGAGTTAGTCAGAAAAGGATAAGGGGGTACCCTGGTATATCACAAATTCGAAAATGAACTATTGCCGGCTGGCCAAACGAAGAGATTCTCCACGTGGGCAATGATACCAGAGGAAGAGGTACTTATTGCCTTTAAAATGGCTCATAGCACTTATACCCTAGACCCGTACGAGTTTGTCAGTAGAGGGTTCAAAGGGGGGATATGGTATCCCGGATACAACGAATTCGAACTGAACTATTGCCGGCTGGCCAAACTAAGAGATTCTCCACACCGACCATTATACCAGAGGTAGAGGTTGGTATTGACTCTAAAATGGCCCATAGCACTTATGCCCTAGACCCGTACGAGTTTGTCAGAAAAGGATAAGGGGGGGTACCCTAGTATATCACAAATTCGAAAATGTACTATAGCCGGCTGGCCAAATAAAGAGATTCTCCACGTGGGCAATGATACCAGAGGAAGAGGTTTTTATTGCCTTTAAAATGGCCCATAACACTTATACCCTAGACCCGTACCAGTTTGTCAGTAGAGGGTTCAAAGGGGGGATATGGAATCCAAGATACAACGAATTCGAACTGAACTGTTGCCGGCTGGCCAAACTAAGAGATTCTCCACACCGACCATTATACCAGAGGTAGAAGTTGGTATTGCCTCTAAAATGGTCCATAGCACTTATGCCCTAGACCCGTACGAGTTTGTCAGAAAAGGATAAGGGGGGGTACCCTGGTATATCACAAATTCGAAAATGAACTATTGCCGGCTGGCCAAACGAAGAGATTCTCCACGTGGGCAATGATACCAGAGGAAGAGGTACTTATTGCCTTTAAAATGGCCCATAGCACTTATACCCTAGACCCGTACGAGTTTGTCAGTAGAGGGTTCAAAGGGGGGATATGGAATCAAAGATACAACGAATTCGAACTGAACTATTGCCGGCTGGCCAAACTAAGAGATTCTCCACACCGACCATTATACCAGAGGTAGAGGTTGGTATTGCCTCTAAAATGGCCCATAGCACTTATGCCCTAGACCCGTACGAGTTAGTCAGAAAAGGATAAGGGGGGGGGGGTACCCTGGTATATCACAAATTCGAAAATGAACTATTGCCGGCTGGCCAAACGAAGAGATTCTCCACGTGGGCAATGATACCAGAGGAAGAGGTACTTATTGCCTTTAAAATGGCCCATAGCACTTATACCCTAGACCCGTACGAGTTTGTCAGTAGAGGGTTCAAAGGGGGGATATGGAATCCAAGATACAACGAATTCGAACTGAACTATTGCCGGCTGGCCAAACTAAGAGATTCTCCACACCGACCATTATACAAGAGGTAGAGGTTGGTATTGCCTCTAAAATGGCCCATAGCACTTATGCCCTAGACCCGTACGAGTTAGTCAGAAAAGGATAAGGGGGGGGTACCCTGGTATATCACAAATTCGAAAATGAACTATTGCCGGCTGGCCAAACGAAGAGATTCTCCACGTGGGCAATGATACCAGCGGAAGAGGTACTTTTTGCCTTTAAAATGGCCTATAGCACTTATACCCTAGACCCGTACGAGTTTGTCAGTAGAGGGTTCAAAGGGGGGATATGGAATCCAAGATACAACGAATTCGAACTGAACTATTGCCGGCTGGCCAAACTAAGAGATTCTTCACACCGACCATTATACCAGAGGTAGAGGTTGGTATTGCCTCTAAAATGGCTCATAGCACGTATGCCCTAGACCCGTACGAGTTAGTCAGAAAAGGATAAGTGGGGGGGTACCCTGGTATATCACAAATTCGAAAATGAACTATTGCCGGCTGGCCAAACGAAGAGATTCTCCACGTGGGCAATGATACCAGAGGAAGAAGTACTTATTGCCTTAAAAATGGCCCAGGGCACTTATACCTTAGACCCGTACGAGTTTGTCAGTAGAGGGTTCAAAGGGGGGATATGGAATCCAAGATACAACGAATTCGAACTGAACTATTGCCGGCTGGCCAAACTAAGAGATTCTCCACACCGACCATTATACCAGAGTTAGAGGTTGGTATTGCCTCTAAAATGGCCCATAGCACTTACGCCCTAGACCCGTACGAGTTAGTCAGAAAAGGATAAGGGGGGGGGGGTACCCTGGTATATCACAAATTCGAAAATGAACTATTGCCGGCTGGCCAAACGAAGAGATTCTCCACGTGGGCAATGATACCAGCGGAAGAAGTACTTATTACCTTTAAAATGGCTCATAGCACTTATACCCTAGACCCGTACGAGTTTGTCAGTAGAGGGTTCAAAGGGGAGATATGAAATCCAAGATACAACGAATTCGAACTGAACTATTGCCGGCTGGCCAAACTAAGAGATTCTCCACACCGACCATTATACCAGAGGTGGAGGTTGGTATTGCCTCTAAAATGGCCCATAGCACTTATGCCCTAGACCCGTACGAGTTACTCAGAAAAGGATAAGGGGGGGGGGTACCCTGGTATATCACAAATTCGAAAATGAACTATTGCCGGCTGGCCAAACGAAGAGATTCTCCACGTGGGCAATCATACCAGAGGAAGAGGTACTTATTGCCTTAAAAAGGGCCCAGAGCACTTATACCCTAGACCCGTACGAGTTTGTCAGTAGAGGGTTCAAAGGGGGGATATGGAATCCAAGATACAACGAATTCGAACTGAACTATTGCCGGCTGGCCAAACTAAGAGATTCTCCACACCGACCATTATACCAGAGGTAGAGGTTGGTATTGCCTCTAAAATGGCCCATAGCACTTATGCCCTAGACCCGTACGAGTTATTCAGAAAAGGATAAGGGGGGGGGACCCTGGTAGATCACAAATTCGAAAATGAACTATTGCCGGCTGGCCAAACGAAGAGATTCTCCACGTGGGCAATGATACCAGAGGTAGAGGTACTTATTGCCTTTAAAATAGCTTATAGCACTTATACCCTAGACCCGTACGACTTTGTCGGTAAAAGGTTAAAATTGGAGATATGGTATCCGGCTGGCCAAACTAAGATATTCCCTCTATGTGCCATTTTGGCAGAGGTAGAGGTAGTTATTGCCTTGAAAATTGTCCATGTCAGTAATACCCTTGACTCGTACGAGTAAGTCAGCAAGCGCTTAGGAGGTACCCTTGTGTATCACGAAGCCGAAATCAACTATTACCGGATGGCCATACTAAGAAATTCTCCCAATGGGCAATTATACAAGTGGTGGAGGTATTAATTGCATTCAAAATGGCCTTTTTCAATAATGTCCTAGACCCGTAGGAATTTGTCATCATAAGGTTAGCTTATTTGGGAAATGACAGAAAACACAATTGAATCCTTGAAAAAGTCTCTTTGTTTTTTTAATTTTTATCTATTAAAGAAATAAATTGTACCTTGCATTTAACACAAGAGATTCCTATTTCTGAACATAAAGTCATATATCATACATTACAAGTCATTTGCATGTAGCATGCACTATAACTACACAAATAATGAAATTACGTTTTCCAAAAAAGTCAGGATTATTAATTGAATATAAATACCACTTTAATAGTAATTTGAAATGACACAAGGAAAAAGCTGAGATATATCTGATATACAAATTTTTTTTTCGATGTGTTTAATAACAGTTTTGGACATACAAATGTTGTGCAGCAACCTGTATCAGATTGCATCAAAGCCATAAGGTACATTAAGAAATAATACAAATGCCAAATTTCTACACATGACAACACAATTACATGTAAAGAGAGATATTGCCATCAATAAAAGCATAAAACACAATTAATCACAATAAATCACAGTTAAAAATCAATTGTTCAAAGAGCAATCGAAGGTCTTTCCACCAATGATATGACAAATATTAAAATTGGGTTTGGTACTGTATGTCCATTAAAGTGCCATATGATAGCTTATTGTAAGCTTATTAAAAAATATGGTTTCTATACACTTTTGTTCGAAAAAAGGGACATAATTTGGTACTTCCTGTTTGAAAATGTCACTCTTATTAGTACTTCACAATTTGCTTGACACTGATTCCTGAAAATATGATTCTTTATACTTTCACATTAAATGAAAGGCACTACAGGATAACACAAGGTCATTTACGATATACATATGGCTTGCAACCCTAATACAAAAGTCCTCTAGTTTATCATGTATAAAATAAGAAAAAGTCTAAATCTTAAACGTCAAAATAAAATAGGACTTTTACTGCATGTTTAGGGTCATTAACCTAGGCCCTTTAATCGAAAAAAACCCTTAGGTGCTTATCACATATGGCAAATGAGTTGTATTACCATTTGGAGGATTTCAAACATAACAGAGAGAAAACTGTCATTTAATGTCAACATACCCTGTTAACCACAATGTAGGTGTTATGAAATTTCGCAATTACAATTTAGCAAAATATGTCGTTGAAATCTCATAAGGCTTTCGAAAAGAAATGAAAAAAGGTAAAAACTAGAATCAAAATGACATGTGTCTCTGTCACTTATGTTTTACAAGTAACATACACATTTTACTAATTTCAGAAACAAAAGGCGAATTAACCCCAATAAAGGAGATTATTTGCCGCTTCTGTCAAATTATTTATAAGATCATGAGGATACAAATGTCAAATTATTTAGATAGCCTGTTCGAAAAAACAGTGTTTAGGGAGATAACTCATACAATAAGAAATCTAAGGATATCTTCCGAAACCACTAACAACCGGAGGAAGAAGTACACAATTATGATAACAAAAGCAATAGGTCTTTCCACAAAAACGTATACACACTTAATAAAACAAGTCCAAAATGACAAGGAATCATTCATTCATCAAAACAAAAGTTTAAACGATCGTTTTACATATCATATCTCACCATTTTTCTCATACACATGTATATATCAGTAGTAAACTTTAATGTTACAATTTGCTGTTGAATGTTAAATTAAAATCGAAAATAACAAAGATTATGGCTGAAATATATCTTAAAATGGATATTGTAGGAACCACGATAAAATATCTTATCATATAACAGTCCTTTTATATATTAATGTTATTTTATTGCAATTATGATATGTGAATCACATGTTATTGCAAAAGAAAAACAACAACACAACTATGATTACGAAAGTATTCATTTGACAAGTAATGTAACGAAATACAGAAAACACTTATGATATTAAATGAGATCTTAAAAAAAAAATCGCAATGCATGTTTTGGGTAAAGTAGTCAGAGTTTAAGAAAAAAAACCAAAGCATCACAATTGATAAACATTCCCTGCTTATAATAAATTTTTGTTACAATTTGACATAAACCTAAAATATAATGTATTACAAGTCTGGTCTATTTCATAATATGCATTACTAAATATTTACCATTGTATTAAAATGTTAATGGATCATACAAAACTGAAATATGCCTTTAACATTTTGTGTCTTCATTTTACATGAATATTTTACAAAGATATCATATGTTATTCATAACAAAGTAATAAAATGATAACAAAAAGTACAAAAGAGAAAGTACAAAAAGTCACGAAGAAAAAGGCATTCATGATAAATGCTTTTAAAAAATTTTCATAAGAAAATGTGACAGAAATTGCTTTGAAGTGAGTTCAGAAATATTTATCACACTGCAACACTTATGTTTACGAAAAGAGATACTATAATACTCCATTCTTCATTCATGTAATCGAAAAAAAGGACATCAGAACATGCAATCTTGTTTATATATTGAATACATGTCAAATAATACTTTAGCCATATGTGTCGGTGTCATCTTTGTAATTCTATGAATGCAATATAACAACGTTTTGAATTGAGCAGGTTGTTTAACCAGAAAACAAATAAATTCTTATGCAAAGGGTAACAATCTGCTCTGACATCCTCTCGACTGCGTATTATGATATATGTTTTCCCCATTTTTGTCTTTACAGTTTTATATTGAAAGTTATTAAATATGAAGTTCACGCAGTTATCTACATAACCAGTATTACAAAAATATCAATAGTACAGCAAGATGTTTCTTTATTATTTTGATAGTCTATGAAATATCATGAGGCCAAGATGTAAGCCTTAAACATTGTCTGTAACATTATTAATCATCAATGAATAAAACAATGGCCTCTTGTTGAGTCATCAGATACAGTATTTATTTTTCTTGTATTGGTAAATTTAAATCTGGCATTTTCAAATGAAGCATAATAAATTTTGATATTTACTGTCACATCTTGAATTGTATCAAAATCATAGAAATCCATCTGCAAAAAACCCTGGTAACTTATTCTCTATTTTATCATTCTAAATCAGATATGGACAACATGGTCTGCATTTTCTGTCTTGCCTGTCTTGCCTGTCTTGCTATGTTGACTTCAGTCTTGATGTATTCATAGGTTGAAATTTCTGTTGATATGCAAATTTCGTTCACTATTTTCTTCTCCATTTTCAGCCGCCGGCATAAAACCTCCAACAAAACCTCTTTTGTCAAAACGTTTTCTATATACCATAGAGTATAGTTCATATTGATCTTCAAACATAAGTTGAGTTTTTCTGCGTCAGGAAACACACTACAGTTTTGGAATTTAGTTAACTGCCTTTTACTAATAAAGTATCTTTTCTGCAAGTGAAGCATTAGTAGCCGAAATTCCTCTCCTGGGATGTATAGCTCTCCAAATCCATCTAAAACTTTCACTTTTATTGCAATAGGATCTTTCAGAAAGCTGATATGTCGATCAATGACGGAACTTGTGCATATGCTATAAACAATGCTGTCTAGGTCATCTATTCTTATTATGTCTTTAATTCCAAACGGTTTACCTTCGTTTTGTTTGTAAAATTCATCTACCACTTCTTTCAGGACTAATTGTCTTACTGTTGTGCTGTCAATAGACCCTTCAAAGAATGCCTGTTCAACGAACATTTTTCCATACAAGCATATGAACGCTCCACATGAAGTGGTGTCTTTCTGTTTTGGGTATAATCCAGTTGTCATGACATCATATACCCGCCATGTGTCTGTCATAATTGTTGCTGTTTCAGCGGTAAAACGGAAGGTCAAATATTCATCAAGATTGTCTACTACAGCTTTCAAAAACTTCTTTTCCAAGTGGATCGAAATAATACATGGTCTTATCACTTGGACATATAACGACCAAAACCCAGTGGCTATTGTTGACATTCACTGGAGTTATAATGTATGATTTTTCATACACGTTTTCCTTTGTTTTCAAAGTAAGGAAATTTTTGTGTTCTGCATTGCCGGAATACCATGACGATTTGACAAACAAGCAGTTAGGATTGGTTGATTTTATAGAAGAAAAAAAAGCATCAATATTCAAATCTGTCAATTGGGTTCCAATGAATTTAGAAACTTGATCTTTGGTCAACTGTAAATTGCCAATATTTATTGGTATGTCGAAATGATTCAATAAATCGATGTCCTGCTTCGATATATATGTTTGAAACTGTGTCATATCCTTTTGAAATTGATCTGGGATATTGTGTAACCGGTAGTTTTCTTTGAATGTGAGGTTGGTGACATCTAAAAATGTAATACAAGATTCTGATGGTTGTCTTGATTCATTGAAAGAGATATGAAAGTTGTTTTCGTTGAAAACTTCAACTTTGCCGGAATCTTTTACCGTTGCGTATAACTTCTCGTTATTTACATTTTCATGAACCATAAATACAGCATCAGATGTAAGGCAAGCTTTCCATTTGACTTGGATTGATTTCAGCTGTTGATAGAAGGTGCAATTAGTAAGGTAGGTTGTGACTTCGTCCGGTAATAAACTATTCTGTAATATGATGGTATGTCCAAGCTTTGTTATAACAGTGACTTTTGAGTAAGTACTAGCATTGCATGAGGGACACTGAGTGGATGGTGCATTCCATTTGCTTAATATTTCTTTTTCAAAGAGCACGGTATGGATAATCTGTGCTTCCTGCTTCCCACATGTGGAACATTTACTACTCTGTAAGTAAGAGATTCCGAAGCTGTTAGATAGAAATATTTCATTTTCTCCAAGTATATATTCTAGGACCTTTGGAAGCAAGAGACTGGCTGTTTCCGTCCCATACGCCGTAGAGTGACCTAAAGTATGTATACCTTCAGAAAAAATTGTTAACGCTTGTTGTGAATGAAACACACATGTATCGGTAAATTTTATAGATTTCAAGAGGTCTATGGTTTTTCTTTTTCTCACACTCAGCAATTCTGAATTCAGGTATTTTTCAATAGCTATCAATAGGCCCTGGGATGAAAGAAGACAAACAATGATTTGATGAAGCATTACGGGATAAAAATCGCACATTGGAATTTCTTCATACCGCAAGATATAGCTGTCACTTGCATATGCATTATCATGACTTATATCTAAAATATTGTCATTTATTATGATTTGAGATGGTCCTTCTGTGTTTAAATATGTGTAGTGTCCAAGTGCTGGAGAGTTCCCATGATGAATAACTATTCCCTTCAACCGGTAGACCTTGTCGTCGTTCGAATCAATATATCTGGAGAGATTGATCAGTGGATCTACAATAATTGGTGTTCTGACTTTCTCTACTCTATTACTTTTGTACATATATCGAACGAGAGTAATGATCAGGTCTGGAGGACAGTGTAATAGACGAAAACTTCTCCAAATTTCTGATTCCTCACAGCAAGCATCTTCTGTCATATTCATCTTTACCTTTTCATCAGAAAAGTAGTCATCAAGGAGATCCTAAAGTTAAAGATAGAGCCACATTATCATAAATAGTGTTAATGAAATAATAAATTGTAAACCAATGAACGAAAAAGGAGAAAACATGAGTGTCATGAAAGACTGCTATTGTTCACCTATAATATCAGTTCAAGGCTTTTGAATCATTTGTAGATTTTGCAATTGCTGAACAATTTTGACCTTTACACTTGTATTTCTATTATAGCTTTAGGCCCAGTTCTCTATGTCTGAAGATTACTTGACAGGAAGACCTTAATCTGGTGAACAATTTAGTCTATTCCAGATTTGGTATAAATGCTTCCTGTTTAGGCTATAGACCACGACGGCGACAGACGACCACGGAGAACGACAGCCGCTAAGTGATTGCATATGCTTACATGGCCCCGTTGGCCAGGTGAGCTTATGATAATGCAAACATTCGTGTTCATCCTTAATATTGAAATGTAAGTTGTATTTTATGATAATACATAACATATATAAAGGTTGTGGATGAACACGGATGCGGCCACTTTCATTTTGTACAAAAACCATCTAAAAAGTGACGTTTTTGGCATATTTGAGAGATTTTTCATATTTGAGCTTGAATCGGATCATTATTAATGACTAAATCAGTAAAAATCTTTCACTTATACTAATTGAATCAAGTGAAATAGACACTTAAGTGTTTAAAAAGTGGTCAAAATCTTTCGTCCGATGAAACTGAAATTTGAGGCCAAAATGAGTCCTTACCGGACTTTATACTGTTATACTCCTTTACATATAACCTCCTTACATAATTAATCGTGAATAAAAAAACAAGAGGCTCTCAAGAGCCTGAATCGCTCACCTGGTATACAATGCCTTCGGCCATGTTTTTTGACGAAATAGAAAATAAAACACAAACTTTATTTTATACACCCTACTGATCATTCAAATGAAGTTTGGTTGAATTTGGTTGAGTAGTTTTAGACGGATCAAAAATCGAAGCACACACTTTGTGCAGGATAATCTAAGGAACTATCATGCTAAGTTTCATCCAAATCCATTCAGTAGTTTCAGAGGAGAAGATTTTTTAAAGTTAGCAAATATGATGAACAAATTGTGAAAAATTGTCATTAAAGGACATTTACCCCTTAAGGGGTCAATTGACAATTTTGGTCATCTTAACCTATTTGTAGATCTTACTTTGCTGATCATTTTTGCTGTTTACAGTTTATCTTCATCTATAATAATATTCAAGATAATGACCAAAAACTGCAAAATTTCCTTAAAATTACCAATTAAGTGGCAGCAACCCAACAATGGTTTGTTTGATTCATCTGAAAATTTCTGGGCTGATAGATCTTGACCTAATGAACACTTTTACCCCACGTCAGATTTGCTCTAAATGCTTCCGTTTTTGAGATATAAGCCAAAAACTGCATTTGACCCCTATGTTCTATTTTAAGTAACGGCGGCCATGTTTTTTGACGGATCAAAAATCAAAGCACACACTTTGTGCAGGATAATCTAAGGAACAATCATTTTAAGTTTCATTCAAATCCATTCAGTAGTTTCAGAGGAGATGATGTTTGAAAAATTGTTAACGACGACAGACGACGACGACGACGACGACGACGGACGCCAAGTGATGAGAAAAGCTCACTTGGCCTTTTAGGCCAGGTGAGCTAAAAAACATATATATAATAAGAGCAATAGTTTTGAAATTACTTATGGAAGTAAAACCTTGCATTTCCAACATGTATTTCATGAATAATAATCTATTACTACCTGGAGTTTCATAATCATAATTATGAGAAATAGTAAAACATGTTCTTTGTTCAGGATGAGGACATGAAATTCACATGATTCTATACGGGTCAGCAATTGAAAACAAAACATTACGACAAAAGAGGTCATTTCAGCTTTCTAAGAAGAAACATTGTAGCAGCACCTGCAGATAGTGTATAAATCTCCCAATTTATACGATATTTCTGTGGTTGCATTTTCTATCATGATTTCCTTAATGGAGGATTGATGCTCACAGGCAGTTGTAAAACCAAAAGTTTCAAATGGTGAATTTGAAATCATCACCTCGGAAATTTTATGGACGCCATCACAAGTTGGTGGACCGTTATGGAATAACCGTTTCACAAATGATATCGGATATGTTTTTTATATCGTAACTTCAATCTCCTTCCCTTACATAAATGTGACCTACCGAGTAATACTATTTACCGGATTTTTTATTGCATAGCCAAAACGACGGGTACCACATGTGGAGCAAGGATTTGATTACCCTTCCGGAGCACCGGAGATCACCCCCAGTTTTTGGTGAGTTCGAATTGTTTGTTTTTTCAGTTTTTTTATGTTGTGTCATGTGTACCATTTGTTTTTTGTATTTTTCATTTTCAGCAATGGCGTTGGCATTTCAGTTTCGATTTATGAGTTTGACTGTCTCTCTTGTATCTTTCGTCCATCCTTTGAATGAACATTACTAGACCCTTCGTATCATATTAATACGGCTTTGTCATATCAAAGAAAATCAAAATTTGCCTTTCAAACATTCAGTCAGTAGTTATGTACTCTTCCGTTTCTATGCCATTATCTTTAAGAGGAATTCGTACTGAACAATACTGATTCATCCGTCGAAATGAATACATGTTTTGAGTTTATACGCGTATTAAACGGAGATTAAAAGTTATTAGAAAATCAGTTTTACAGATTAGAACGGATAGTTATGACTTCCACTACCATAATAGCAATATAACGGTCGTCACCTGCAAGGTAAGGTTTAAAGACACTTCATGAGCATCAAAGACATCTCCAGATGTAATACCAGAAAATTGTTGTACATCACATCCGGTTGTATACGAAAATAGGCCTAAAAAATATTTCTTTGTATTTGACTGTTGTAGAAAATTAACCCTGCATTTCAAATTTTTCTGAATCATAAACATGTATGTTGGGTGTCTGAAAGATTCATTCTTTTTTTTATTTGATGGTCCTATTAAATAATTTGGAACGTTAAGGTTACATAGTTACCAAAACAGGTAACCAGTAAATAACAGTGTAAAAATTGGGTTGTTTACTTCCGGTGAGGGTTACTTTCTTATATGTAATGAAATGTAGTGTGAAATTTTTACTGTAGCACTGGAAAGGATTAAACTTTATACATGCAAAGTATTTCTACGGTTGAAATTGAGGTAAATACTGTTCTATTTTTTTAAATAGTGCCTTTTTAACAAAGACTAATAGGGAAAGATCTATGTTGGTATTACATCTGTACTGTTTTACAAAAATTAATTGTAACATGATGCTGTTACGAAGTCTCCCAAACAAAGCTCTCATATAGTTAGGCATTCCCATGGTCCCAAATTTCATTTGACTTGATATATTGTCACATACAAAAATATATCTGGTTAAGGGGTGGGGATCCAAACCATTTCCATTTTTTTCAAACAGAAGGGGGTGACCCCAGGGACTTAGCCGTATTTCATTTGCTTTGTATTGTTGTCTTTATATTTGATTTGATGTGTTTTATTGTTCCATGCTAGAATATGTATGGGTTAAGGGTGTGGATCTCGACCATTTATAAGATTATATCACATTTTCAATTTTAAAAGGGTGGGGAGGACCCCAGAGATCAACCCTATCTTTCATTTCATTTGTCTTCTTACCTCATTCAAGAATATATATGGTTTAGGGTTGGGGATTAAGACCGTTAACAAGATGATTGCACGTTCTAAAATTGAAAAGGCGGTGATAAACCTAGGGATGTATCCTTTATTTCATTTAGTTTTATTGTCCTGTGACCATTTCTGACGACTGGGTGTCTCTATCACTCACCGTTTTAAGGTTATATTGTTAGACCCCAATGCACAAACAGCAGATTGATGGCTCCTCTAAATATGTTAGTTTAGCATTTTATAAAACCCTAGGTAAATCTGACAAACACTGCGGACAAGCTCATTTTTAATGTGGCGGAAGAAGAAGAATAATAAAAGCTAGGATTGCCATTGCAAACAATACCGGATGCCATCCTCCCCCTGAAACACAAAGCGGCAGCAATTTCAAAACAGTAGTGTATGCAGATCTATGAATATGTCTTTCTGGAAATGCTAAGTACATTTAAAGCATTTTAAAATACAATCAGATTTTTGCCGCTCCATGGCAACGGCAGCCATTATGAAAATGTCAAAGTCAAAAGTCTGATATATACTTATCAGTTAAATATGATAACACGTTTCATAAAGTTCAAAGCATTTTGATTTTTTTGGACAATTTAGCAGTTTCAATATGGCAACGGTGGCCATTTTGGAAATTACAAATTCTAAAGTCTTATCTTCACTTGCCAGTCAACAATCATATTAAGTTTCATCAATTTTGGAGCATTTGAAATTTTTGCTCCTGTATCCATGGTAACATAGTAGTTAAAAGGAATGTTAAAATCATTCAAAACCTGTATACATTTGTATCGTTTCCATGGTAAAGGCATCCATTTTTTTATGTTCTTAATATTGCAACCCGACATTTTGTGTTCCTCATTATAATTAACTTTCGTCAAGATTGGTTACATTGGCTCCGAGGAAAACTGCCGGACAAAATAGGTGGAAGAATAATAGTAATACAGAAAAAGAAACACAGGAAAAACAATATGTCACCCGCGATTGTCGATCGGGTGACATGACTAAAATTGCTATTGTAAGCAATAGCAGATGTCACCTTTCCCCCATTTCCACTAAGCATCAGCTATTTCAAAATTGTTTAACAGTCCATGCACATATAGCATGGCAATACATCTTTCTGTAAATTGTGAGTACATTCAGACCATTTCAGAAAATTTCAAATTTTTGCTGTTTGCAAGCCATTTTGAAAATTTTAAAGTGAAAAGTTTCATCTTTTACATGCCAGTTTACAATAGTATTAAGTTTCATTAAAATTGGAGTATTTCGAAATTATTTGACATTTTTGCAGTTTCCATGGCCACAGTGGCCATTTTTGAAATTTCAACTTCAAAAGTCTCATGCAGACTTGTCTGTCATCAATCCTATTAAGTTTCATCAATTGTTGAGCATTTTGATTTTTTTTTAAATTTTTGACATTTTGATCGGTTCCTATGGCAACAGAGACCATTCCAGAAGTTAATGACATATGCCACATAAGTACATAGGAGGGATCATACCATCAAAGCTTCAGTCAATTTGACCTACCATTTTAAGAAAGTAAATGCCACTTTTAGGTTTTTTTACCATCTTGATCTGTTTATCATTGTTTCCATGGTAACGGCAGTCATTTTCAAAATTCCAACGCCAAATTACATATCTTCCAATGTTGCTCATCGTTTCTGTGAAGTTTTATAAAATTTGGAGCATTTTCATATTTTGGAAAGTTTTGGTGTAGTATCCATGACAACATAGCAGTTCCAATGATTGCCAAAATCATCCAAAAGCAGTATATAGTTGGCACCTACATTGTATTAAAATCAAAATATTTTAAACTTAAGCATTCTCAAACAATTCACCTACATAATACTTGATAAAAGTTAATATGATTGTTGACCGTTAAGAGTGCATGAGACTTTTTAATTTGAAGTTGATATTTCCAAAATGGCCACTGTTGCCATGGAAACTGTAAAAATGTCATATATTTTCGAAATGCTCCAAAATTAATGAAACTGAATATTATTGTTAACTGGCATGTATCCATGAGATTTTTTCAAATAGAAATTTTCAAAATGGCTGCAGTTGCCATAGAAACAGCAAAAATATGATTTTTTTTTAAATGCTCTGAATGTGAAAATTTACAGAAAAATGTATTGCCATGCATACATGTGCATTCACTTTTAAACAGTTTTGAAATGACCTTTGACCTTGACCTCCTTTTAATTTTTTGGACCAAGGACCTCATACCAAAAGACCCTAGGCATCTATCACATATGGTTTTCCAGTTGAAAATAAATTTCATATACAAAAGGTAAATAACTCTGACATGGAAATTCGAAACTTCTTCAGTAAAAATTAAATATAACATCCTGAGGATAATGAGCCTTTCGGTAAAAATAAGTTTGTCGGTTTCTTATACGAGTGCAAAGCCTTAGAGATGACATGAAAAACAGTGTTCGGGGAGATAACTCTTACAATATTAGATTAAGTAGAAATACATCGTACAAACTATACGATATCATATTCCAAATATCTAAGCAACGAAAAAATGGAAAGACCTAGTAGTAAAAACTAAGGAAAAACAATAAGTTTAAACTTTGTTTAGGATACTTAATAAAAATCATAGCGTTTCTCTTGCTTGAAAAAAAGTAAAAGGACAAAAATACTGAACTTAGAGGAAAATCAATTCGGAAACTCCATAATCACATGGCTAAATCAAATAACAAAACGCATCCCAAACGAATGGACAGGAACTGGAATTTTCTGTTTTGCTCTTTTGCGTTTTCCTATTTTGCAATGTATGAGTTGTGGCTTCGTTTATTCATTGTTGTAAAAACATGTTTAGATTTCAAACACATTCGTATGTCATTTGTGAATCAGGATCTGTTGAATATTCACGCTGACATTCGATCGACACTGGATTTTTGTGGGGTTCATACTGCTCAGTATGATGTATGTATGCTGATCATGATTTGTGCACTATTGTTTGTCTTTTTTATCTCCCTAA
The DNA here is from genome assembly GCF_965363235.1 of Mytilus galloprovincialis. NCBI lineage: Eukaryota > Metazoa > Mollusca > Bivalvia > Mytilida > Mytilidae > Mytilus > Mytilus galloprovincialis. The sequence continues at coordinate 14,566,559 of NC_134845.1, read as the reverse complement.
CGGTATCAGTTTTGGTCCGACGTATGACTTAAAAGACCTGTGTGTGTCTTCCACTTTACTTTCAAAAATCTTTTTATAGAACTTGAGAGACATTTTTTTTTATTGTAATACGTATTTTTTGCAGTGCAGTACATTTAGAAAAGTTGTCATTGTTCAGTAGGTTATATAAAAAAAAATGTAGTGTGGTTGAAATTCATACTACTGTATATGCACAAAAAACTACTTGACAACGATAAACATCGTAAGGTAACGAAAGGGCCTTCAAAAGTGAACAAAACTTATACCGTATAGTTTATATCTGTGATAGATAATAGAAATAATATCTTGTACGTCAGACGCGCGGTTCATCCTGAAGTTAAGCTAAAATAAAAAAGTTAAAAAAAACCATATAAAGTTCGAAATTGACAACTTTTGCAATTCTATTAATCAAAAGAGATTTAGAAAACGCATATGAGGTTATCTTTTCTAAGAGAATAATTGAAAGAGTGATAACAAATGCTCTGCCATAAAAAAAAATTCAAACGAGAAAATCAAAGAATTCAATGACGTTTTACCATAGTAAACAGACAACGTGTACAACCATTAAATTACTGGCCTCTGTCCATTAACCAGCTATTACAGAATGTGGTTCGTTTATACATTATTTAAACACTTATATACCACTAACAAGATTTTGAATGTCCCTTTATGTATCTTTTGACTCTCTGTCTTATATGGAATTGTTATCTATTGCACAAATTAGAAACAAATCGTACACATTAGTTTACTTTCTCCCCTTTTATATAGCAGAAAACAATTTCACTCTGATATAGGTTTTAGTTTCATCACTCTTTTTTCGAATATGCTTTTCAACAGAGAATACCAATGTTCCACTAATGTTGCTATTTTAACATGTTTTGACCCGCATTTAAACGATAGTTAAACTCACCCTTATACTAGATCCTTTTTTAACCTGACTTCCTGATACCTTCAGCTGTAAATCAATGTGACTTTCGCTATTTACATCAGTGTTTCCACAAGTTACACATGTTGTTCCTGCGTTCATCTATGAGAAAACGGAAACCAATTTTAGACATTATGATTTTCTATATATATATATATATATATATATATATATATATATATATATATATATATCTAACATAGATAAGAACACAAAAAGGCAATTGAAATGTAACAAGTTTATCTCCGAGCTACTGTTTTCTAATGATTCCCACAACCCTATTATTTCTGTAAACAGTAAGTTGTTAAGAGATAAAGCGATGTATTGTAGTTCACAAAAATGTGATTTTACACCAGTACCCATATCCTCCTTCCTTGATGGGTGCATTTTACATAGACAAATATAATCGTATAATATAATCAAAATGAGGATGTTAATTTTATGTATGCCTTTTTGTGCTTCTTCGTTACATTTGTTGCTTTTATAGTGATTAAGATGATAACACAATGTTGACTGCTGTACCCCTATATTTGACATTTTTACCTATTATGTCTGTTTGTTTTGTTCACGCATCGGTGACTATATAATGGAATTTGATGCGACTGTCATACAAGTGAGAGGTTTAGCTAGCTATAAAACCAGGTTCAATCCACCATTTTCTACATTTGAAAATGCCTGTACCAAGTCAGGAATATGACAGTTCTTGTCCATTCGTTTTTATGCGTTTTGTTATTTGATTTTTCCATGTGATTATGGACTTTCCGAATTGATTTTCCTCTGAGTTCAGTATTTTTGTGATTTTACTTTTTACCCATCCGCACAATCATGTTCTATGTTCATTGAAATGCGACCAAAGCTCTAATTGTGCATCAAATTCAAAGACATTCAAATCATATAACAGAAAACATGTGTACTATGTTTTGAATTTAACTTCATCAAAAACTACCTCGATCAAAAAGTTGAACCTGAAGCGGTACAGACGGACGGAGGGACGGACGAATGGACGAACGGATGAACAGACGCACATACCAGAAAACATAATGTTAATAAGTGGGTCATAATGATACAAGTGTTCGGTAAACAGCAAGTTGTTAAGTGATGAATGATGAATCTTGAAACACATCGCACAGCATAGCTGACAAATAAAAATATTAACACAAATTTTATTGTTTTTCTTAGGAAATATGACGAAATTCGTCCACTTCGCTATCATGTTTAAATAATACAAGTGCTCTATATACAAGAAATTGTTGAGTGATGAATTGCAAAACGATTCACACAATTTAGGTTAATTGATACAAGCGTTCGGTAAACAAGAAGGTTTTGAGTAATGATCCGAAAGCTCATCACATGGTATTAGGTGACTTATATAAACCTTGAAACAAAATTTAAGAAGTCTTTGTATTCTAGTTCCAGAGAAAAAACGTCCAATAAGTCAATGGATGGATAAACAGAGTGACAAACTAGTAGACTGATGAACTTATTAAAAGATAGACACACATATAGAGATAAAAAAAAGTATATCCACTTTTTTTAAAACGGGGTATAACAATAGAAAATTCCCGACAACACTTTTTCAAGAAAGCAATGAAGACAAAAACAAACAGTTTTAATGAATCAATACTCAGACCACTAACAAACTATTTCAATGACTTTGTATTAGCAGCAGCAGCTATAAAAGACATATAATTGAATTGAATTGTAATGTGATAACAAGTCCCTGACGCATATTTATCACATATCACATAAGATCACATACGATCTATTTAACAAGTTTTACAACCATACCAAGATTATTCAGATTAAGAACAAATAGTAGATGGGTAGAATCAACACTCACATCTCAGTAAATCAAAATACAGTACTTGAACTGATCATTCTCGCCCTTTTGACATTTTGCATGCTGTAATGCTAGCATTGTTACTGTAACTGTTGTTTGATTTTGAAATGCAAAATATTGAAAGCACTTTGAAACAAATGATATTTCTTTTCAAATCTGATACTTTATAGAGCAACCATGTAACCGATGTTGTATCAGAATAATTGAACATCTTGGATAGTGTTAATCTTATTGCAGATTTCATAATGCAAAAAGTTAATTTATGAACATAAGTATTTATATCAATACTGCAATCCTTCCATATGGAATTATAAACTTTAAACATATCAATATCAGTTCAAATTAAATCAAATATGTTTACCTTGATAAAATTGGTATCTCTGTTATCCTCCATAAAGTCTGAAATAGCCGTAGAAACAAATTCATGAGCATCATTTTGGTGGCGTGTATCAATTTTATATTTATTCTGGAGATCAGTTAAAGCGCTCTGCAAGTGCTGTCTGTGAACCTCTTTTCCAACTGCAACACGGTGAAAAACTTCTAATACATTCCTCAGCCCATCCTCAAATGTCAGATTGTTCACAAAATGTTCATTTACATTCTGCATGAATTTACAATCAGCCAGTAGTTGGACAACAGCATATAAACCAGCACGATGTTCCCAAATTTGCTAATCCGGTATGACTATCTTTGAAGTATTGTAGATAATTCATTGATAAAGATTTAGATGCCATGTCGAAGTAAATCTCGTTCAGGTAAGGTAACTTGGACAAATCTGTTTCTAAATTGGCAAGTATGTTCTCATTTGAAAAAAGATTGATTGCCATGTCTTGTACCATTGTTGTCTGTTCATATTGTGAAGATTTCGGTAATGCTTTATCTGGTTTGACACTCGATTCCGAAGAAATCGACTGGATATCGTCCGGTTTCACGATTTCGGTTCTTTTTACTTGCTTTTTTGCTGCTTTAGGTTTAGTGTTCGTGGTTTTATATTTTCTTTCCGGGAATGTATTAACCGGTATGCTTGGCTTCTTCTGATATTTTCCAGATTTAATGTTTTCAGGTGTTCCTGATATCTTCTTCATCCAACTTTCTTTAACTGTCTGCGTAGCCTTCTTTAGATGTTTTGGTCTGCTTTTCATGTGTCTAAGAACAGCTAGTTTCTGTATGGAATCAATGTGTTCATCAAGCTCTTTCGAAAAGATATCTAATCTTGAAAACCTTCTTCCAGAAAAATATACATCTTTCAATACACGGAAACGTTTTTCAATAATGGCATTAGTTTTCTGTTGGTTTGAATAGTTTTCCTCTATACTACTGTGCACCATATCACGTCTGTGGTGACGTGAAAGATCTCCTAATAGCATGTTTGACCATATCGGAAAAAATGAAATATAACGTTTCATCAGGTGTTGAGATAATTCTGTTGATGATCTGTAGTTTGCCTGCATCTCTAACTGACTTTCTTCATTTATTGTCTTTAGCACCGAGTCTTTCACCTTCTCCGCCCAAGATGAAAACTCATTCCCTTTACTTCTTAATATATATTCTTCTTCGGAGTACATGTTCGGATTTGGGTCAGTTGACGTCAGAAGTTTATCCAGTTCAGAGTCTTCCTCTTCAATAATGGTTTTCACAACTTTGGGTAAAGATTGAATCCTAGTATCGATGTATGCTGCGGCCTCTTTAACCCTCGGAGTTATATACTTAGAAAGAAAGCAGTACCAATAGAATCGATGTTAACGTTTTTGTTGCTGTTGGTAGATCTTCGACGTTTACCAGAATGCTCAGCATGAACATCCCGTACTGCAGATTTGACTTGTAGTGAGATTTACACAGTTCTTTGAAATTTTTCATTGTATGTGAAAGACAACCATGTGGAATAGTTTTTCTCAAATCTGCTGTACTGGCAGTTCCATTTAATATTCGCCAAGCCCTACTCCTAAACGTGTTAATTGTTTCAACACAAAATTCAAGTAGTGCACTTTGTAAAAACACCAATGATCGATCAGAGTTAACTTGACGAGGAATAGCAACATTCCCATGACCAAACAGTTTTTTTTCTTCAAGACGAAATTTGGACAGCCAGTAGTGAATCTGTGGAGTATCAGGCTAGTACTTATCATTGATGCAACAGGTATTGTAGGTTCCTTTGGTGTCGGATTTGCCAACGCTAATTCATAGTAAAGATATTTACTCTCATCTGATCGAGTCTTTATAATGGAGCCCGTGGCATCCCAAAAGACAGTACTGTTATTAGCCAAATGATGCCATAACCGTATACCACTTTCATTCCAGTACATCACATAGCTTGGAACTAACGATATATGTTGTATGAATCCTTTAACTTTTTTGTTTAATGATGTAAATGACATTTCGGTAGACATTTTTAACAAACTTTTCCACTCATCGGCATCCATAGCACCGACTCTTCTAGACTGGGATGCTATCTTCCGCAAAACCTGTGTTGACGTCCCAACTGAGCTGACATTGCCAGCTATTTTGACGTCGTCTGGAATGTCTCGAAATTTCTTTAAATATAATCTATAAGGTTTTTGTCCAGTTTCAAACTCTTTCATAACTTCTTTCCTTTCATCACCTGATATAGGACGTGACCGTTGTTCCCTCAAGTCATGCCTAATGTTTCCATCGAATTGTATATCAACCTTGTCAGTGGAATACATCTGCAATTTACACTGTACAGGGCAATCTTTAAATTTGCAGTACAAATGTGCACTGAACAGTTTAGATCCTTTCCTTTTCCTTCGATGTTTCGAAACATTTATTTGATGACGTCGTATCATAAAAACACAGTAAGGATTGTATTGTTTAATACCTTCATTCATAATGTGATGCCATCTTCCTTTTTGTATCTGTCTTCCTTTAACTGATGATAACGCCGTTTTCCACTTTGTACTACACAACGAAAATCTACCGCATTTTGGAATCTGTTTCTCAAAGTATTTTGTGCCTGTTAAATTTACATCGAACATATTCTCTACAGTTTTCATATCTATTTTAAAGCAATTTGATTCATGATTGTTGATCTCGTCTTCTTTTCCTGTGTCACATACTAAATTCTTTTCATATTGCTTGCTATCGTATATTATAGGGATGGTGATCCGGCGGCGGCGGCGTTAGTTAACTTTAAAAAAGCTTTATATTTTAGAAGGTGGAAGACCTGGATTCTTCATACTAAAAATATAGATGCCTATGTTACGAAGTTTCTGTCAGTCACATGTCAAATGTCCTTGACCTCATTTTCATGGTTCAGTGACGACTTGAAAAAAAGTTCAGATTTTTTGTAATGTTGAATTCTCTTTTATTATAAGCAATAGGATCATTATATTTGGTATGTGTGTACCTTGCGAGGTCTTCATGCCCGTCAGACAGTTTTCACTTGACCTCGACCTCATTTCATGGATCAGTGAACAAGGTTAAGTTTTTGGTGGTCAAGTCCATATCTCAGATACTATAAGCAATAGGGCTAGTATATTCGGTGTATATAAGGACTATAAGGTGTACATGTCCAACTGGCAGGTGTCATCTGACCTGGACCTCATTTTCATGGTTCCGTGGTTATAACAAAGTTTTTGTGTTTTGGTCTGTTTTCCTCATACTTTATGCAATAGATCTACTAAATTTGTTGTATGGAATGATTGTAAGGTGTACATGTCTAGCGGACAGATGTCATCTGACCTTGACCTCATTTTTATTGTTGAGTGGTCAAAGTTATGTTTTTGAGTTTTAGTTATTTTTCTAATACTATATTCCATAGGTCAACTGTATTTGGTGTATGGAAATATTTTATGATCTATATGTCAGTGGCGCAGGTTTCATTTGACCTAGACCTCATTTTCACGGTTCATTGATCAGTGTTAAGTTTTTGTGTTTTTGTCCATTTTTCTTAAACTATAAGTAATAGGTCAACTATATTTGTTGTATGGAAGCATTGTTACTTGTACATGTCTGCCTGGCATGATTCATCTGACCTTGACCTCATTTTCAATGTTTATTGGTCTTTATTCAGTTATCTTGGTTAATGTTAAGTTTATGTGACCGTTTTTAATAAAACTTTATACTGCGGACTATCAACATTGTATCAATGATTAGTAAAGAAGGCAAGACATTTCAGCGTGTGCACTCTTGTTTTGAATTAGTAAGAAACAGTACAAAAGCACCTACAGATAACGCAAGACTGGAACTAGACCTAAATGAAAATGTGTACCAATAATATGCTATAATTTCGTCGATTTTAGTAGGTTAGAACTGTAAGCGGTCTTCGAACACGAACAGAAATTCGAGCATATGCCTCACTGAAGGGTGTCTAGTATAATATTGGTTACTTTGTTATGAGGGGCGTGATATTTTTCAAAACGTTGCATTGTTTTAGACTTTAATGCGCCCACTTAACCTACAGCTATATCAAATATCATTCAAAAGCTTATTACCTGTACCTGATTTTTTTTCTAAAATGTTCTAAAACAAATTTCCATTATTCCAAATCAAATGTAAACCTAAATGTTGAAAGCGATTTTTTTACCAAATTTATTGCAATTATAAAAGACTATCAAAAATCAGAAATTTGCAATAAAGTGTAAATAGTTTATGAAGTTTGAATGTCAAAATTAATATAAATTAACCGTTTATACGCCAAGGGAAAGTTTTCATCTATTTAAACTGCAACTACTATGATATAGGTCACAGAGATATAAATAAACTCATCATAGATACCAGGACTAAGTCTTATATATACCCCAGACGCGTGTTTCGTCTACAAAAGACCCATCAGTGACGCTCAAATCCAAAAAAGTTGAAAAGGCCAAATAAAGTACGAAGTTGAAGAGCATTGAGGACCAAAATTCCTAAAAGTTTTGCCAAATACAGCTACGTTAAACTATGCCTGAGGTAGAAAAGCCTTATAAGCCAAATCTGCATTTACCCCTATGTTCTATGTTAAGCCATGTCGGCCATCTTGGTTGGCGACAGGATGATCGGACATATTTTTTAAACTAGATACCATGGTGATTGATGATTGTGGCACAGTTTGGTTAAATTTGACTAAACAGTTTCAGAGGAGAAGATTATTGAAAATATTAACCAACGACGGACGACGACGGACGCCAAGTGATAGGAAAATCTGACTTGGTCCTTTGGGCCAGTTGAGTTAATAAAATAAAACACTCCAGATGCATTACATTTATAACGTGTTGTATTCAACATGTTTTCAACATTGACCGTTATAAGCCCTTTAACTGCATTGGTTCTTGGACATAATTGGCTTTCAAATATTCGGCTTTGGGCGTTCCTTATGAAAAAAAATCTAGAAAAGCGCTTCGGACGCATGTTATTTTGAAGTGTTGTTTTCATTTTTTAAGCCTGTATTCCAAATTGAATTGGGTAGATGCAAGGTAATTAAATCTATGACGGGCATTTGTTTATGTTACAACGAAGGACAAATGTACTCCTTCGCTTTTAGATTTTTTAATTGGGAATACTTGTGTACGGGATAGATCAGGCATATAAAGGCTAATACTGTTACAGGATGAAAGAAATTTATATTGTATGAACACATCTAATAATCTTTGATAATCAACTTCTTATACTGGCCTTCAAGTACTAGTAGTTAGTTTTAATACTGTGACGGTGGGCTTTGCTTTCTGATAAAATTTAAGTTAATCTGTGTAGAATGTGTATTTACAGACATGTTCAATCAGCGATTTCAGTTATATGAAATGAATTTCGAAGTCAGCTTTTTAGCATTAAATAATAGTCTGGCATCATCCTCCACTGAAACTATCAGTTATGGTGTTTAACAATACTGGTATGTCGGTTCTGTAAATACACACTCTGCATGGATGTTTTCCTGACCTTGATCAAGTAATCTTAATCGCGTAGCCAGCTGGTTGATGAATTTGTATGACGAATCAGCACATGTGCAACTTGGAGGTTACGATGCTTAAAGTCATTGATATTGACAATATGCAACACACCTTTCTTATGCAATAATTTAGTCGCGATTTGTTCGAAGAAAGGCTAAGAGATAAATTGTATTAAAAAGGTCATGTGGGCCCTCTTCCCTATGGAGATTGGTGTACGACCAGTAGAATCACACGGCGGTAGATGCATAGTCGATAAATGTACCCTGTTAAAACGATCGTTTTTTCCTCCAGAGGTCTTTGAAGGTGTAAGCCTTAACTTATGTAAATAAAAATAATGGGATTTTGAACATCGGTAAACTTCAGTTCTATAATTTAGGTACTTGTTATAAAAACAATATTTAGAACGTAGTGTGAAATCTAGTTGTTATCGAATAAGTTGAAAACAAAGAATGAAAAAGTGAAATTGTCGTGTCACAGTTATCGTTTATAATTTCTGGCATATGATTTAAGATACAAAGACAACTAATTTTCGAAAGTTTTTGGGAACTAATATAAGTGCACTTTTAAAAACTGAGCATTTATTAAAGTATTTGAATTTTTGACTGACACCAAAAAATTGGGTCGCATGTTGATCCATTTTGTAATAAGTTTAGAATAAAATGTATTAATTAAATTTCTAAATAAAGGCAAGAGAAGTATACCGATGTTGGAAATTCATAAATAAATAGAGAAAAAACAAATCCGAGTTACAAACTAAAACTGAGGGAAACGCAACAAATATAAGAGAACAACGACACAAAAGAAACACAACATTAAAATGTAACACACAGAAACGAACTATAATATAGCAATGGTCATTTCCCTGACTTGGTACAGTACATTTTAAGATAAAAATGGTGGGTTGAGCCTGGCTTTGTGGCATGCCAAACCTCTCGCTTTAATGTGTGTGATTATCTTTATGATTTGCTGCAACCAAAAACACTAACCAACTTATTTTAAATCCAATATGCAAGATCACAAATAAGAATACTGAAATTTCCGTTTTGCGATTATTCATTTCAGTTGATAAGTAATGTTATGTTCTCGAGCATCACTGACAAGTGATTTATTGTCGAAATACAAATATGTTGCATAAAACTTGGTATTGCTTATGTTGTTATAACAAAATAAAAACACAACCAAGGTGCAATGTTTTACAGGACAAGTCTACAGCTAGTGGTAATGTTACATGTCAACATGTATTTTACACTTTCCACGGTACTGGAATAGTATTTCTGCGAGTTTTTGATAAAGAAAGTAATCATATTATTTATTTCACTTTCCATTTGGTTTGTTTGGTTCACATATCGTTGTTAATAATAATGGAATTTGATGCGACTGTCATACAAGTGAGAGGTTTCCCTACCTATAACACTCTGTCTAATCTACCATTTTCTACATAAGAAAAATCTCTGTTCCAAGTCCGAAATATGACAGTTCTTTTCAGTTCGTTTGATGTGTTTTACTTTCTGATTTTGTCATGTCATTAAGGACATTACATTTTTCATTTTGCAATGTGATTCTGTATTCTTGTTATTCTCATTTTCATAGTGAATTTTTTTATGAGTGCCAATTTTCGTAGTTCGATGGCAAGTTATAATTTAGAGGATATTTGATGTCTTTTGCTTGCTAAGCAGTGCGGGCATATGAGCAGATAGATATAATTGTATACGGTTTAACATTTTATTTGCCATTCTCCTTTAGCCAGAAAATGCACGGCATTTTCATTGATGGTCATTGCGTAGCTATTTTTCTTACTTTTGACCTTTAACCAGCAGCTTATTTTCATTAAAATTGCATTTTACTCATAGAAGCCATTTACAAAATCTGTTGTCTCCTCTCGAAAATTTCCTTTTGTGATTGTGTATACTCAATTCATTACATTGTGATGTCTTATTGAATGTCCGTACTGCATGTTTAGTCGGAATCTTTTCCCTTTGTTTGCTCATGTTTGGTTTAAAACCTTTCATCGTTAGTGGAATGTTGGAATCTTTTTAGCGCTTTTTTTGTCTCGAACGTAAATGAATTAAGATTTATCATCTTGTATTGTAAAATTGATACGGTTAACTTATTATTGATATGATTTAATTCACATCAAACAAAGTAAATAACAGTAAAAAAAAACAATTTAATTACTTATCACATAATACTTCTGCAGATTTTTCTGAGTATTGATCAAAAAGAATATATTTTATAATTGGAAAACAAACCAGAAACAACCGTTTTATTGTTATTTACATGCATCAAATATTTTCATTTTTACCACATTTGTCCATAATCCGTAAAAATAGTAAAGGAGTAGGTTCAGTAAGCCCCCTTTTTGGCCCCAAAATGTAGCTGTTTTACAAAATTGTTACGATGTAAAACTGTAGTTATTCATTTGAAAGTAAAATGCTTATGCTACATAAATATGGGCTGTTTTCACAATACAATGCACACATATCTGGTACCAGCATCATTTAGACATGCTAAATCTGAAATCTTCGAAATTTTAGCATTTCAGCTAAATTTCAGACAGTTTCCGTCTTAAATGAAAGTGGTTGCATTCGTGTTCGTTCATAATATTTAACTGTAAGTTGTATTTTATGGTATTACATAACATATATAAAGGTTGTGAATGAACACGGATGCGGCCACTTTCATTATTGACAAAAACCATCTGAAAAGTGACATTTTGGGGCATATTTGATGGATTTTTAATATTTAAGCTAGAATCGGAGCGTTTTTAATGAGTATATCAGTTAAAATCTTTCACATTAACTTATTGAATCATTCGAAATAGACACTTAAGTGTTTTAAGATATCTTTCGTCAGATGAACTTGAAAATTGAGGCCAAAATAGGCTCTTACCGGACGTACTCCTTTCAAAATGTTAAAGAACACATTATATACAACCACGATATGTACCTGATTCTTCTTTTGTATACTTTGTGAAATCAATTTTTCTCTTTTTGAACGTTTCATTAACCCCTTGTCCCTTCACTATGTTATTGTCCTTGAATCTGTTCTTCAATAGTTTCCACTTGAACTTCTTTTTTTCCGACGAGAGTGCAAGTTTTAGTCTACTTTTTCTAGGTTGGTACAATGTGGTATACTCTGTAGAGCTATACTTTATCTTAGGTGATCTCTTGTACATTTTTCCAATACATCTCCTTTTAAATAAATATTCAACTGCTAATCTGTTAGCCTTTGGATTCTTTCTTCCTATTTTGGAGCAGATGAGACCAAATGTTTCAGCTTTACATGATTTTTTTATATGTGTTATTTTGAGTTCTTTAATGGCATTTGCTATGCTGGACGTGGATATTTTTTTCAAATTCCAAGAACCTTTTCTTCTACCCATTCTTATGCTCTCTAAAAATGTAATAAACATAAAATGGTTAAAGGTCAAAGAAATGAAGAAGTGTTTATATCGACTTTCAATCTCATCGAAAATAAATGGGTCTTATTGGATGAAAAAAAGGTATATTAACCAGGTGTTATTATCTCCACAGCTTTTTCATGAAATTGAAATCGATTGCAATCAATGATTTTACAAATAAAAAAAGAAAATGTGGTATTATTTCCAAAGAAACAATTCTCCAGAAGATACCATATGCCACAAATCTTAACAAATCTTGGTCACCGTACGGCGGCCTTCTACAATGAGTAATGCTCAATTCGCATAGTCAGCTTTAAAAAAGCACCGAATTGTCAATTGTAAAACAATTCAAAAGATCAAGTTGACGGCCTAATGTATGTTTAAAAAATGAACGAAAAACATATATATATATATAACACATGGAAAAAAGACAACCAGCAAATTACAGGCTCCTGAATATGGGTAGGCACATACATACAGAATGTGTAGGGGTATAACATGTTAGCGGGATCCGATCCCTTATACTAACCTGGGAATGTTGTGTAACAGTACAACATAAGATCGAACAGTTACAACAGTTCAAAAGGGCTTCCTATTGCACAACAGTCCCAGGTGAAATTTAGAAATGATCCATGCAAACTTGTCACTCCTTTAAATACACTTATTCTAATTCTGAAAGGTTACCTATTCAACACTGTAATAAGATCATTGAATATTGTTTTATTGGTATAAATATTGATTTCGTTATCAGTAAATAAAAAGGTAACTAAATATTACTAGTATGTTATATATTTTCCGGACCATATGAGTAATTCGACCATACGCGTATGGTGAGGACCATATGGGTGCTAAATTATAATCCTGGTACCTTTGATAACTATTTACACCACTGGGTCGATGCCACTGCTGCTGGACGTTTCGTCCCCGAGGGTATCACCAGCCCAGTAGTCTAGACTTAAGCGGTTAAATGTTGACATGAATATCAATAATGTGGTCATTTTTATAAATTTCCTGTTTACAAAACTTTGAATTTTCGAATATAATATAAGGATTTTCTTATACAAGGCATAGATTACCTTAGCCGTATTTGGCACAACTTTTTGGAATTTTGAATCCTCAATGCTCTTCAACTTTGTACTTCTTTGGCTTTATAAATATTTTGATATGAGCGTCACTGATGAGTCTTTATGTAGACGAAACGCGCGTCTGACGCACTAAATTAGAATCCTGGTACCTTTGATAACTGTATATACTCATATGGTCCGACCGTATGCGTATGGTCCGACCGTACGCGTACGCGTATGGTCGGGGTTATTAACAATATGTTACAGTTTACTTTTAATACTTCTATTAAAGTTTTCATATGGTATGACCGTTCATTAAAATACGCTATCATATAGGTAATTTTATTATTATATTATAATAAAAAGATAGCTAAATAAAAATTAGCAGTTTCACTTAGTTAATTTTACTTTCTTGTCAAAACTATAATAAACACATGTTATACCGATGGTGAATACTGATTTGTTATTACGAGTGAGTGGCAATATGTCGACTTAAATAAATAAATTCAAAAAATGTCTTAATGAACTGCTACATCAGAAGTCCCTGAATATGGTGTATTGCAATCATGTTACGATATTTGAGATCAAGAGCTTCTTAAAACACCGTAGATATATCGGAATGGCACACGACCTCGGCATCACTGTACGCAACTATAAAAAGGCTAGCTTTTCACTCGCAAACAAAAGGTGTAAATGAAAAAATCTATGATACCATTTGTAAATAAATGTCACCCCAAGCCTACACGCAAGAATGTAATTAGCGATAAAAACTAACTATGACATCAATGTTTAATTTTTTAGTAATATTTTAAATATAAAAAAAATAGATTGTCATTTAACCATCATTCTTATTTTAGATAAAGTTTTTGTAGTATTGAGAAACTTTTATAATGTAATTAAAAAAAACTACCTATATGGTCCAAATACTCATATTGTTCGGCCCGTTAATAACCAAACGAGTATTATACTCATGTGGTCCGACCATACGCGTACATATGGTCATGATCATACGCGTATGGTCCAAATACACATTCATGGATCTACAATCTGTCGATACCTGTAACTTGGCATTGCACAAGGTCATGTTTTTCTCTGGACGTTTATGACGTCTTTACATTAAATCCATTGGATGTTAAATGTGTACGGATTGATAGTTTAGTCTTAGATGCATGATTTTTTTTAGTTGTTTGTGGCTTTGAACTAGCTGTCAGATAACTGACAGTACTCTCAGATCGGTTCATTGTGTCTTTTTGTTTCGGGATGTATAAGTACCCGGCCACGTCGACTTGTATATTTGTCCATCTGATGAGTTAAGCCTTTTTCAACTGATTTTAATAGTTCGTTCTTATGTTGTACGGTTATACCACTGTCCCAGGTTAGGGGAGGGTTGTGATCCCGCTTCAATGTTTAACCCCGCTACATTATTTATGTATGTGCCTGTCCCAATTCAGGAGCCTGTAATTCAGTGGTTGTCGTTGGTTTCTGTGTTACATATTTGTTATTCGTTCATTTTTTTATATAAATAAGGCCGTTAGTTTTCTCGTTTGAAATGTTTTACATTGTCTTATCGGGGCCTTTTATAGCTGAATATGCGGTATGGGCTTTGCTCATTGTTGAAGGCCGTACGGTGACCTAAAGTTGTTAATGTCTGTGTCATTTTGGTATCTTGTTTACTGTTGTCTCGTTGGCAATCATACCACATCTTCTTTTTTAAACACTAAACTTAACTTATATGTGAATATTACATGGAAATAATCTTTAACAGATTATTAACTTCATTAACTTCATTAAAAGTTACCTTTATTTCCTTCTCTGAAATATAAAATAAAACTTCAAATCTAAAAAAAAAAATCCATAATGCAATTACAAGTTTTACGACTTTGACATACGTGCAAACATTTTGTGAAGTTTTACGCATCTGGAATGAAAGCTGACCATTCAGTTGATTGCTAAGTTGTACTGCTTTTTTTATTTTTGCTAAATGAATTCTGCAAACAAATCTGTACCAACAATTCTGACCTTTCAGATGTATGAAAACAAATGTAGGAGAACTGGTGATATGATAGGTGGACCCTTTTTTATGAATTGTAACCCTGTATTGATTTTAGAAAATATGACATAATAGCAAATTCTTTATATTGTGATTTAATTAAAACAGAAATTTATCCTACTACATTTTACACCGTATAGGAATATTGTATTGTTTGGTATTATACTACAGATTTATCATAAGGGCCTAATTTGAAGTTTTAAGCTGGAAGTTACCATCATTGACAGTTAAGAAAACATAGGGAAACTGAGATTTATTTTAATTAGAGTTTTGATGTGTATTTCCATTACAAAAAACATGAATCAGTGTGTATTCCCAAGTCAAAATAAAATACACTAAATGACATGGTAACGAACACGCATTTTAGTAAATTAACAAAGAATGGTGAAAAGAACGTAATATCTATACTTCTTTCCGAAATTTTCCACAAATACCCGGTACTGCCAAATACATTACCGTACAGGTAATCCGTTATATATATTTGCGTAATTCAGGTTTCTCGCATGCTTTATACTGGTACATTTACAGTTAAAGGTTTATATTTCATTAGCAGAATTTAAAAACTTGACAGAAAGGTCATAATATGTACTCTGTCTGAGACCTGAATAACACATATCATTAAGCGTCATGTTCAGGTGTACCATTTTTTTTATTATGTATGTATTACACAGTTTGATTAAGCGGTTTTTTTTCAAATTTAAAGAGAACTTACACAATAAATATCTGGTTGCGTCTGTCAAACAAACATAAGTGTCCTGCTTGTGCATAGTTTATAACTCTTTTCTGATTGCCGCATATCTAGACATTCCTACAAAAAAATTAAAATGCTTGATGTTCTGTGATTTAGATATTTCGTAAAATTATACTTAACAATTCTATGGCTGCAAGACATAACAATTGTGTTTTTTTCTTTCACGACAAATCTCCACTGGAATCCGTTTATGTCTTAAATTTTAAAGTCAATAGTGCATATCTATAATAACACGTGAAAAGCTGTTTGACGAAATAGAAAATCTATAATATCTAAATCAAAGGTGCATTTTCAAAGGCGTTTCCCAAATCTATCTTTAAAGGGAACGCTTTACGCAAAATATCAAACGTATAAGAAGTTATATAAAACTCTCCAAAACAAATATGAATTTGGATTTAAGTATTTTTTTAAGTCTTTGATGTTTTTTTTATTGGTTTGATTCGGGGAAAATATATTGTTATGGTAACGGATACTCCGTAGTAGTCTTTAATCATCTGTCAGTCTATATCAATCTAAAAAAAAAATCACCAATATTTTATAAGTTCATAAAAAAAAATAATCCTTATTTGTTTCGTCTTTAATAAAGGAGTCAATTCCATTTGAAATTGAAGTGTTGTATTTTAGAGCTCATGGGACAATTTGTATATCTTCAGTCAGTTAACAATGATTAAAGGTTTTCTAAGTTATTGCTTTTATAAAAGACTGTCCGGAAATAAGCCGAAATGTTGAACAGGGTTTTACAGTAGACTGTATATGCAGGCTTTTAGAAAATAGAACATTTTAAAGATAAGGTCAATATAAATGAAGTTGTGTTTAATAATATTTCATGCATATAGTTTATTGCAAAATATAGTACAATGTATTTTCAAGTAATTCGGACTAACGATCTACATCATCTAACAACTTTAACGAAGCCTAAAACAATCTTATATGCTCCTGTTGTATACGCTTACATAACTTCATTCCTTATTTATACCTGGCAATATGTACTCTTTATATTTAACTTTTGGACATTTGTAATGATATGTTAAAGCTGACTTGTCCCGATATGTACCACTTACAATTGACGGAGAAGGCATTTAATCAGAATAAATATAATTGAATACATAATAAGGCATGGGTCTATTGTATCATTAGAACCAAGAAGCTTGTAATTAAGAAATCATTCATGCAAGCTATACTTTATTGTAGTTTGAACATAGGTAGGCATTACCTTCGTGATTATTTATGCCCGAGCGATAGTGCTTTCACCCATGTTAAAACTACTATAAAGAAATAGCTTGCATCAATTATTTTTATTCTGATGTGCAATGTGTATAAAGGAATACCCTTTGTGTAGGTTTCTTCCACGAACCTCCCTTTAATGTTTGTTAACAATTAAACGACTGGTAATGTTATTTTTCAGAGTCGGGAGTTTTGAACAGCCACCATGAACGGTTGTGGTATCTTTGTCAAATATGTCAATTTCAAATTGCCACACATGACAGCCATAATTAATCTAAACATATTTTTTCATAGTGGATTGGGAAACAAGTTTTGCAACTTATATTAATCCCTTTCCACTTTGCGGGTGCGAGTGCTGCCTTGTAACGGCATTACCCTTCTCTTTTTTCGAAATCTACAAGGGTGTCTTGAACGTGCAAGAGATTTGGCTCTCTCTTAACACGGGTCAACCATTTATTGTCCCCTTCCGACGGACTATCATCGTTTCCTCAAGATCATACTCGCAAATGGTGTCAAGGGAGAGTCGAAAATTGAGTTCCTGAAATTTTAATCCCGAACGGGAATCGAACCAGGAACATTTGTGTTAGCTGTCCGATGCACTAACCACTACACCACAGCCATACTTATTGACTAAGAAACAATATGTGGATCATTTAAGAGTTTGGAAGTGTTAGAAGTTAATGAAATATATTAAATGCGTGCCAATTTTATAAAATTCATTATTCTGCAGTAGTGAATATACCCATGTGCTAACAAATTTTATTGGATTTAGAGCATGGGTGTGTTTACAAAGCGGAAGAAGCACGTCATATTAGGATAGGGTACAAAACAGACACAAGTAGTATTTTTCAATTCGGTTGGGACAAAGTACTAACATGATATAGTGTTGCTCACATGTCCACTAAACATTGACAGCATCTTGTAAATACCAAAATATGAGTCTTGAAAAAGCTATCTAAGCTCATATTGCGTGTATTTGATCAAGTGTCAATGGACACGCACTTTTAAGAAAAGAATAATTTACCTAACTGGATCCCTATTAATTTGGTAATTTTGTCTCTGGTTAAAGTAAAATGAATCACATATTTATGAATTAGGAGTTATTCTAATGAAACATGGTATGTTGTATACAGAGGTAGGAAATTTAGATACGACCCGGGAAAACTGATCAATCGTTTAAGAAACTTATTTATCACTGTGATTAAATCGTGGTTTATCGTTGTATTACATGTCCTTAGTCATGAGCCTAGACCCCAAAAGTTGTCGTTGGTTTGTTTTTGTCATATTTGTATTTCGAAAAAGCTGAAGCATGTCAAGTACTTGATATTGTTGAAAATACAAATTAAAGGTTTTTTTTAAAAGCACACATAGTTGAATGCACGCTCTGCTATTGCATAGTAGTAAAAGAAGTCAGGACAAAATATATTTGTGTTGATCTTGTATTGCTGATAACGTTTTGTGTTTGTTTTGTTTCAAGAAATAAGATCAAAACGGAATAACTCTCATACTGGACCTTCTGATCATTTTTGCAATTTCAAGTTCTCTCTGTCTATTACGGTTTTTATAGAAAATAGGTTAATCGAAAAAGTAGTAAAATGGGTCATTTAACAACATTAGTTTCTACAAGAAATCTTATGACAGTTTTGACGTATATGGACAAATTGGTGAAGATCAGCATACTGAATGATTTTACTTTTTCCAGTTTTCTTTATTTATAACGGGTATCAGAAAAGTAGACAAAACTTTCATTTTAATCATCAGGTTCTATTAGCCACGTATCATCATATGCCGTCTTTGTTGGCTGGCGGGATCATCAGACATATTTGTTATTTTAAATACCATAATGATTATTGTGTCTTTGTTTGATTCTATTTGGTGCAGTAGTTGTAGGAGGAAAATGTGTAAAAGTTGACAAATATTTACCAAAAAACTGTTTAAAATTTACTATAAGGGGCAATAACTCCTTACAGGATCAATTGAAAATAATGGTCATGTAACTTATTTGTAAATGTTACTTTGGTGAACATAATTCTTGTTATTGCTGTTTACAGTTTATACATATCTATAATAATAATAAAGATGATTTTCGAATACTTCAAAATTTTCTTAGAATTAACATTCAGTGGCAGGAACCGAAAAACAGTTGTCTCATTCATCTGGAAATATTTCAGGGCAGAGAGATCTTAGCCTCACGAATTTTTTTTTATCTCTTGTTAAAATTACATCAAATGCTTCAGACTCGCAGATATTAAAAGCCGAAAAATGCATTTCACCTTTATGTTCTATTTTTAGCCATGGCTGCCATTTTGGTTGGTAGAAGGGTTAATCGGCCATATTGTTGAAACTGTATACCCTTATGATGATTTTGGCTATATTAATCGAGAAATTTAGAGGAGAAGTTTTTTTGTAAAAGTTGACGGACTACGACTAACGACGGACAATGGACGTGATAAGAAAAGCGATGAACCTGGAGAGCTAAAAAAAAAATGCGTAAATGACAATAAGTGTTACAAACAGAGTCCACTAACGTCGTTACTACAAATTGTCATATTTATAGGTCTTGTCTGGTAGATAACTTTTGTGTTTTAAGTGTGAAGTCGTTCATTTTATTTGCACAAAAAAATGCCATCAAAATCAATAACTGTAACGGGAAGTAACTGACAATTAAAGACATTCAATATATTTCACAACGCTGTCTTTTAAAAAGAATTTATTTCAAATTTAAAGATACAAAACAAATCATAAATGTCGTTAATAGAAAATTGAACTAGTATATATTTGTTTAGGGGCCACCGGAAGGAAAGCCTCCGGGTGCGGGAATTTCTCGCTACATTGAAGTCCTGTTTGTGACCTTCTGCTGTTGTTTTTTTCTATGGTCGGGTTGTTGTCTCTTTGGCACATTCCCCATTTCCAATCTCAATTTTATGTTAAAAGAGTGGATGACTCCAAAGTAAGACCATGAAGACTTCTTTGCGTACGTCTAAAAAGGTCATTAATAGTAAGCATATGCTTTCTGAATGATTTTGGTCCCTCGTATTGATTTACATTAGTTTTTGCTTCTAGAATAAAAAGATACGGGGTAATTATATTTAATATTTGAAGCTGTTTATGCGCTACAGGAGAAGAGATCGTATTAGATAGTTTGATGCCTTATTACCTTACAATAAAGGATAACCGATGAAGCAGGCGGGTTACAACCTTAATACACATATCTATCAGATGGTCCAAGGACACAGTTATCGTCCTTTAGTTTTCGAATATAGTCCCTAGTGTAAACAGTGTATAACTTGCATGTTTTATCTAATACAATTTCCGAATTTATTTCTTTATATTAAATGCATGAAATATTAAGTAGGGGGATGTAATTACATGTCAAAAAAATTTGGGTGCTGAAACTTAATGTTAAGAAGTGAATTGGTCCAGTTCTAAAAGGTCAAATTTTATCACGTCTGAAGCTGTCAAACTGAATTGTACACACCCTTAACACAGAATTGTCAATATTTTGAGTTAGAGCTGGTAGAAGTTTCTATAATTTTGATATTATTTGTCTCACTGGTAGTACACTACACTGTAAAAATATTTTTGAGAAAGAGCAGGTGCGATTTTTTTAATTTGAATTTATTGTCTAAAAGAAATGCACTACGAAATAACTGTGTTCTCGGGCCAGAAGCCGTGGTACTATGAATTCAGGGACGGGTGATGGTCCTGGTATGAAATATGTATATACAAAGGACAGGTTAAATAATTTTCTAAACGAATTTTCCTCTTGTTCTCGTGGAATATATTATCAATATGTCAACTCTGGTTAAATTTGGCGAGACGTAATTGGCGCTAAAACACGCAATACTGCGATGATAACGTTAATGGTGTATTAAGTATCTACATATGAAACAATTGTAATGATATATTGTGTTTTGATTAACTTCAATAATTAAAAAGAATAACTTACCCGTGCTCATCTGTTTGAATAATCCTTAATTATAGTTTATCAACACTTATACTATGAGAAATCCGCCGAATGAACCAACTATTTCTGATAATTTCCCGCTTTCCTTGCATGGATAAATACATAAAACGCGGACGTAATTGAAGACACGGGATTGAAAATGTTATGAAATGATTGTAAGGCTTTTCATTGGTTGATTGAAGTCGAAGTGATTTCTGTTCACCTATATGACTTTACGTATTGCGTTCGTTACATTTTTGAAACTAGGTAACAAGTAAAACATTAATAACAATATCAAATTGACCATATTGACTAATCTGTGGCAGCGTTTATTTTTAAGGCTTACAATCTGTATTGGTTTTGATCATTAGATCTTGACATCGTTGTGCCTTCCATTAGCAATGATACCTGCAATGTTTATTTTCAGATTTTTGTAATGTGAAGACCATAAATAATACCAGATAATCATGATACTTCTATCACTCTGCATAACAATTTTTCGATCATTTTTTTTTTAAACAACACGTTCATTTCAACATATTTATAGTTCTAAACTGATTGTTTTGCATAATAATTGTAGTCAAACGTTAATTTATTATGTGCTTTCCCCACAGTGGTATATAAATTAATTCATTCAAACTGTGTTATGAAATACATCACAGTTTCCGGAATTAGGTTTTCTTCAATTTTGATTTCATTACTTATCGTTATCTATGAACACATTTAAAGTGTTGAAACAAGACCGATTTGTTGAGTAGAAGTATGCTATTAAATTTAGATAAAACATGAAAATATGATATACTTTCAAAATCTAATCTTGGAAACTATATAAGTTAAACAATTATATTTTTTGTCTATCTGATGAGTTAGGAGGAGGGTTGGGATCCCGCCGCTAACATGTTTAACCCCGCCACATTATTTATGTATGTGCCTGTCCCAAGTCAGGAGCCTGTAATTCAGTGGTTGTCGTTTGTTACTGTGTTACATGTTTGTTTTTCCTTGATTTTTTACATAAATGAGGCTGTTAGTTTTCTCGTTTGAATTGTTTTACATTGTCTTACCGGGGCCTTTTATAGCTGACTATGCGGTAAGGGCTTTGCTCATTGTTGAAGGCCATACTGTGACCTATAGTTGTTAATATTTGTGTCATTTTGGTCTTTTGTGGATAGTTGTCTCATTGGCAATCATACCTTATCTTCTTTTTTATATGTATGGTTGCAGTAGTTAATTTATCCAATAAGCGCATCTAACTCTTTAATTGACTTATTTAATATCACTTACACAAAAGAAAATAAAGCGCACGTAAAATGAAGAAACAATGAAAACAAGTTCACAAATATATAACAACCATATTCTAAAAAATAGAGAACCATGTGCTTGAAAAAAGTACCCATAATGTATCCAAAATAAATTAAGAAAAATGTCTAGTTTTCGAGAAAAAATGTTTTCTCCATAGCAATAGTTTATTTTAATTTAGCGATATACTCAAGTCATCCGATGACTGATATATTGTATGGTGCTTCACGTGGAGAATCTGTTAGTGTAGCCAGCAAGGTAATAGTTTATTTCGTCTTCTTGGTGAACCGGTGTACCACATCCCCCTTTCAACTCTCTATACAATTTTAAAGTTAATACTTGCAAAAGATTAGGTTGAGATTAGGTTGATCCAATAAGGATTTGTAGGTCGACACAAGTCATACATTAGCTATTTTACTTTTTATGATAGGAAATTGTTTAATAGCCAATCTGAGAGATACTTTATATAACTAAACGAAAAATATTATTGCCACGATTATTGTTTAATCCCTTAGTCCGTACTTGTTGGAATGTCTGAATACCATCATCTCAATTTAAAAAAAAAAAACAAAAAAAAAATCCAGTTTGGCCGATTGTGTTGTTTTTGTTTTGGTGTTTTTCTTCATGAAGACTTATTTGCGTACGTCTTAAAAGGTCATTAATAGTAAGCATATGCTTTCGGAGTGATTTGGGTCCCTCGTATTGATTTACATTAGTTTTTGCTTCTAGAAAAAAACGGGGTCATTATGTTTAATATTTGGGGCTGTTTATGCGCTACAGGAGAAGAGATCGTATTAGATAGTTTGATGCCTTATTACCTTAAAATAAAGGATAACCGATGAAGCAGGCGGGTAGAATAGACCCCGTGTGCTGTAATTAGCCATAACATACTCATGTGGCATGTTACGGAGGTCCTGGGAATGTTATACCCCTTATAAAAGTAATAATTTACACATTTTATAAGGTATATTTAATTTTATTAGTGCACCAGAGAGATCCTGTTTACATATTTTCATATCAGTTTACCGTTTGAAGATATCTATTAGAAAAGACATACCCCTTAATGGACATTGCCTATAAGGTGTTTTTATATTTAAGTGCATTACCTCCCTTCCTGTTTCCAGAGGTTTAACAAATAACAATTTATTGATAAATTAGTACTTAAATGAGAAAAATAAGATTATGTGTAACTAAAAGTGATGATTGATCTAACTTGTAATGCAAAGTGATAGACTGCAGATGACGTACTGATACAAAAAAGTGTTAACCAGGTGATATAAAAAAAACCGAGAATGTATAATTTGGCTGTTCGGGCAACTATATATAGGATGTAAGAAATATTGATTGTGGGACAGAGGTGCGGGGTGTTTTCCTGGCTTCATTTCATATAACATTTTCACTCTGTACACTTTCTATAATGTCACTGTACATCTTTAATCTCTCATCACTGTTCTTTTGTTGTTTTTACTAAAGTAGGAGTTGAATATAATAATTTTCTATTTACGATCGTTTGATATTATGTGTTTTATTCTTTGCGTATAAAATGTGGAAGTGATCAATTGATATAGCGGTAGGGTTGGATTTCAACAGGGTATGGCATTATGTCTAAACTTTAATATTGTTTATTACATACCCAGGAGGACACAGACATATTCAATATTTTGCCAGTGGACCGTGAAAAATGCTAGAAATCATCTGTAATTTAAAAAATTAGAAGGATCATTTCATGTGAATTATGTGTACCAAATTTTAAGTTAAGTTGACTTTGACTTCATCAAAAACTACCTCGACCAAAAATTTGAACCTGAATCTGGACAGACAGATGAACGAACAACTGAACGAACGGGAACATCAACGAACGGACGAACAAACTGAGACACAGACCAGAAAACATAATGCCCATAAATGGGACATAAACATTAATACTAACCAAGCAGAAAGACCTTTTCCGTGTCGCATTTAATCGGGGAAGCGGACGATAAACTGCGAATCGTCTGAAAGTTATTTTACATGATATATTGATACCAAGCACTTTCGGCCACAGATAACCAATCAAAACACGCCTACTTCAAATTAGATTGAATTATAATTAAGAGGAAAGCCTAAACGATCCTACCTAAACAAACCTAAAACAAACAGAATGCCCTTATACGAGATACATTTCAATCGGAGTTCCATGTGCCATTTACACAAGAATTGCTACTTATACCTCTTGTGTTATGGCCTATGTGGTGATTATCTCAGTTTGACAAGCCGGCTATAGTTTTTTTCGACATTGTTTTGAAGAGAGCTACCACCCCTTCGTCTTACTGGCTGCAGACAAACTAGTACGGGTCTAGGATTTAATTGTTATGGACCATTTTAGAGGCAATACCAACCTCTACCTCTGGTATAATAGTCGATGTGGAGAATCTCTTAGTTTGGCCAGCTTGCAATAGTTCAGTTCGAATTCGTTGTATCCGGGATTCAATATCCCCCCTTTGAACCCTCTACTGACAAACTCGTACGGGTCTAGGGTATAAGTGCTATGGGCCATTTTAAAGGCAATAAGTACCTCTTCCTTTGGTATCATTGCACACGTGGAGAATCTCTTCGTTTGGCCAGCCGGCAATAGTTCATTTTCGAATTTGTGATATACCAGGGTACCCCCCCTCCTTATCCTTTTCTGACTAACTCGTACGGGTCCAGGGCATAACTGCTATAGGCCATTTTAGAGGCAATACCAACTTCTACCTCTGGTATAATGGTCGGTGTGGAGAATCTCTTAGTTTGGCCAGCCGGCAATAGTTCAGTTCGAACTCTTTGTATCTTGGATTCCATATCCCCCCTTTGAACACTCTACTGACAAACTTGTACGGGTCTAGGGTATTAGTGCTATGGGCCATTTTAAAGGCAATAAGTACCTCTTCCTCTGGTATCATTGCCCACGTGGATAATCTCTTCGTTTGGCCAGCCGGCAATAGTTCATTTTCGAATTTGTGATATACCAGGGTACCCCCCTTATCCTTTTCTGACTAACTCGTACGGGTCTAAGGCATAAGTGCTATGGGCCATTTTAGAGGCAATACCAACCTCTACCTCTGGTATAATGGGCGGTGTGGAGAATCTCTTAGTTTGGCCAGCCGGCAATAGTTCAGTTCGAATTCGTTGTATCTTGGATTCCATATCCCCCCT
Organism: Mytilus galloprovincialis; assembly: GCF_965363235.1. NCBI lineage: Eukaryota > Metazoa > Mollusca > Bivalvia > Mytilida > Mytilidae > Mytilus > Mytilus galloprovincialis. The sequence continues at coordinate 14,540,989 of NC_134845.1, read as the reverse complement.
TTGAACCCTCTACTGACAAACTCGTACGGGTCTAGGGTATAAGTGCTCTGGGCCATTTTAAAGGCAATAAGTACCTCTTCCTCTGGTATCATTGCCCACGTGGAGAATCTCTTCGTTTGGCCAGCCGGCAATAGTTCATTTTCGAATTTGTGATATACCAGGGTACCCCCCTTATCCTTTTCTGACTAACTCGTACGGGTCTAGGGCATAAGTGCTATGGGCCATTTTAGAGGCAATACCAACTTCTACCTCTGGTATAATGGTCGGTGTGGAGAATCTCTTAGTTTGGCCAGCCGGCAATAGTTCAGTTCGAATTCGTTGTATCTTGGATTCCATATCCCCCCTTTGAACCCTCTACTGACAAACTGGTACGGGTCTAGGGTATAAGTGCTATGGGCCATTTTAAAGGCAATAAGTACCTCTTCCTCTGGTATGATTACCCACGTGGAGAATCTCTTCGTTTGGCCAGCCGGCAATAGTTCATTTTCGAATTTGTGATATACCAGGGTACCCCCTTATCATTTTCTGACTAACTCGTACGAGTCTAGGGCATAAGTGCTATGGGCCATTTTAGAGGCAATACCAACCTCTACCTCTGGTATAATGGTCGGTGTGGAGAATCTCTTAGTTTGGCCAGCCGGCAATAGTTCAGTTCGAACTCTTTGTATCTTGGATTCCATATCCCCCCTTTGAACACTCTACTGACAAACTCGTACGGGTCTAGGGTATAAGTGCTATGGGCCATTTTAAAGGCAATAAGTACCTCTTCCGCTGGTATCATTGCCCACGTGAAGAATCTCTTCGTTTGGCCAGCCGGCAATAGTTCATTTTCGAATTTGTGATATACCAGGGTACCCCCCCCCCTTTATCCTTTTCTGACTAACTCGTACGGGTCTAGGGCATAAGTGCTCTGGGCCATTTTAGAGGAATTACCAACCTCTACCTCTGGTATAATGGTCGGTGTGGAGAATCTCTTAGTTTGGCCAGCCGGCAATAGTTCAGTTCGAATTCGTTGTATCTTGGATTACCTATCCCCCCTTTGAACCCTCTACTGACAAACTCGTACGGGTCTAGGGTAGAAGTGCTATGGGCCATTTTAAAGACAATAAGTACCTCCTTCGCTGGTATCATTGCCCACGTGGAGAATTTCTTCGTTTGGCCTGCCGGCAATAGTTCATTTTCGAATTTGTGATATACCTGGGTACCCCCCCCCCCCTTATCCTTTTCTGACTAACTCGTACGGGTCTAGGGCATAAGTGATATGGGCCATTTTAGAGGCAATACCAACCTCTACCTCTGGTATAATGGTCGGTGTGGAGAATCTCTTAGTTTGGCCAGCCGGCAATAGTTCAGTTCGAATTCGTTGTATCTTGGATTCCATATCCCCCCTTTGAACCCTCTACTGACAAACTCGTACGGGTCTGGGGTATAAGTGCTCTGGGCCATTTTAAAGGCAATAAGTACCTCTTCCTCTGGTATCATTGCCCACGTGGAGAATCTCTTCGTTTGGCCAGCCGGCAATAGTTCATTTTCGAATTTGTGATATACCAGGGTACCCCCCCCCCCTTTATCCTTTTCTGACTAACTCGTACGGGTCTAGGGCATAAGTGCTCTGGGCCATTTTAGAGGAATTACCAACCTCTACCTCTGGTATAATGGTCGGTGTGGAGAATCTCTTAGTTTGGCCAGCCGGCAATAGTTCAGTTCGAATTCGTTATATCTTGGATTACCTATCCCCCCTTTGAACCCTCTACTGACAAACACGTACGGGTCTAGGGTAGAAGTGCTATGGGCCATTTTAAAGACAATAAGTACCTCTTCCGCTGGTATCATTGCCCACGTGGAGAATTTCTTCGTTTGGCCTGCCGGCAATAGTTCATTTTCGAATTTGTGATATACCAGGGTACAACCCCCCCCCCCTTATCCTTTTCTGACTAACTCGTACGGGTCTAGGGCATAAGTGATATGGGCCATTTTAGAGGCAATACCAACCTCTACCTCTGGTATAATGGTCGGTGTGGAGAATCTCTTAGTTTTGCCAGCCGGCAATAGTTCAGTTCGAATTCGTTGTATCTTGGATTCCATATCCCCCCTTTGAATCCTCTACTGACAAACTCGTACGGGTCTGGGGTATAAGTGCGATGAGCCATTTTAAAGGCAATAAGTACCTCTTCCTCTGGTATCATTGCCCACGTGGAGAATCTCTTCGTTTGGTCAGCCGGCAATAGTTCATTTTCGAATTTGTGATATACCAGGGTACCCCCCCCCCCCCCCTTATCCTTTTCTGACTAACTCGTACGGGTCTAGGGCATAAGTGCTATGAGCCATTTTAGAGGCAATACCAACCTCTACCTCTGGTATAATGGTCGGTGTGGAGAATCTCTTAGTTTGGCCAGCCGGCAATAGTTCAGTTCGAATTTGTTGTATCTTGGATTCCATATCCCCCCTTTGAACCCTCTACTGACAAACTCGTACGGGTATAGGGTATAAGTGCTCTGGGCCATTTTAAAGGCAATAAGTACCTCTTCCGCTGGTATCATTGCCCACGTGGAGAATCTCTTCGTTTGGCCAGCCGGCAATAGTTCATTTTCGAATTTGTGATATACCAGGGTACACCCCTTATCCTTTTCTGACTAACTCGTACGGGTCTAGGGCTTAAGTGCTATAGGCCATTTTAGAGGCAATACCAACCTCTACCTTTGGTATAATGGTCGGTGTTGAGAATCTCTTAGTTTGGCCAGCCGGCAATAGTTCAGTTCGAATTCGTTGTATCTTGGATTCCATATCCCCCCTTTGAACCCTCTACTTACAAACTCGTACGGGTCTAGGGTATAAGTGCTATGGGCCATTTTTAAGGCAATAAGTACGTCTTCCTCTGGTATCATTGCCCACGTGGAGAATCTCTTCGTTTGGCCAGCCGGCAATAGTTCATTTTCGAATTTGTGATATACCAGGGTACCCTTTATCCTTTTCTGACTATCTCTTACGGGTCTACGGCATAAGTGTTATGGGCCATTTTAAAGGCAATACCAACCTCTACCTCTGGTATAATGGTCGGTGTGGAGAATCTCTAAGTTTGGCCAGCCGGCAATAGTTCAGTTCGAATTTGTTGTATCTTGGATTCCATAACCCCCCCTTTGAACCCTCTACTGACAAACTCGTATGGGTCTAAAGTATAAGTGCTATGGGCCATTTTAAAGGCAATAAGTACCTCTTCCGCTAGTATCATTGCCCACGTGGAGAATCTCTTCGTTTGGCCAGCCGGCAATAGTTCATTTTCGAATTTGTGATATACCAGGGTACCCCCCCCCTTATCCTTTTCTGACTAAATCGTACGGGTCTAGGGCATAAGTGCTATAGGCCATTTTAGAGGCAATACCAACCTCTACCTCTGGTATAATGGTCGGTGTGGAGAATCTCTTAGTTTGGCCAGCCGGCAATAGTTCAGTTCGAATTCGTTGTATCTTGGATTCCATATCCCCCCTTTGAACCCTCTACTGACAAACTCATACGGGTCTAGGGTATAAGTGCTATAGGCCATTTTAAAGGCAATAAGTACTTCTTCCGCTGGTATCAATGCCCACGTGGAGAATCTCTTCGTTTGGCCAGCCGGCAATAGTTCATTTTCGAATTTGTGATATACCAGGGTAACCCCCTTATCCTTTTCATACTATCTCTTACGGGTCTAGGGCATAAGTGTTATGGGCCATTTTAGAGGCAATACCAACCTCTACCTCTGGTATAATGGTCGGTGTGGAAAATCTCTTCGTTTGGCCAGCCGGCAATAGTTTATTTTCGAATTTGTGATATACCAGGGTACCACCCCCCCTTATCCTTTTCTGACTAACTCGTACGGGTCTAGGGCATAAGTGCTATGGGCCATTTTAGAGGCAATACCAACCTTTACCTCTGGTATAATGTTCGGTGTGAAGAATCTCTTAGTTTGGCCAGCCGTCAATAGTTAAGTTCGAATTCGTTGTATCTTGGATTCCATATCCCCCTTTGAACCCTCTACTGACAAACTCGTACGGGTCTAGGGTATAAGTGATATGGGCCATTTTAAAAGGCCAAAAGTACCTCTTCCTCTGGTATCATTGCCCACGTGGAGAATCTCTTCGTTTGGCCAGCCGGCAATAGTTCATTTTCGAATTTGTGATATACCAGGGTACCCCCTTATCCTTTTCTGACTATCTCTTACGGGTCTAGGGCATAAGTGTTATGGGCCATTTTAAAGGCAATACCAACCTCTACCTCTGATATGATGGTCGGTGTGGAGAATCTCTAAGTTTGGCTAGCCGGCAATAGTTCAGTTTGAATTTGTTGTATCTTGGATTCCATATCCCCCCTTTGAACCCTCTACTGACAAACTCGTACGGGTTTAGGGTAGAAGTGCTACGGGCCATTTTAAAGGCAATAAGTACCTCTTCCGCTGGTATCATTGCCCACGTGGAGAATCTCTTCGTTTGGCCAGCCGGCAATAGTTCATTTTCGAATTTGTGATATACCAGGGTACCCCCCCCCCCCCCTTATCCTTTTCTGACTAACTCGTACGGGTCTAGGGCATAAGTGCTATATGCCATTTTAGAGGCAATACCAACCTCTACCTCTGGTATAATGGTCGGTGTGGAGAATCTCTTAGTTTGGCAAGCCGGCAATAGTTCAGTTCGAATTCGTTGTATCTTGGATTCCATATCCCCCCTTTGAACCCTCTACTGACAAACTCGTACAGGTCTAGGGAACAAGTGCTATGGACCATTTTAAAGGCAATAAGTACCTCTTCCTCTGGTATCATTGCCCACGTGGAGAATCTCTTCGTTTGGCCAGCCGGCAATAGTTCATTTTCGAACTTGTGATATACCAGGGTACCCCCCTTATCCTTTTCTGACTAACTCGTACGGGTCTAGGGCATAAGTGCTATAGGCCATTTTAGAGGCAATACCAACCTCTACCTCTGGTATAATGGTCGATGTGGAGAATCTCTTAGTTTGGCCAGCCGGCAATAGTTGAATTCGAATTCGTTGTATCCGGGATACCATATCCCCCCTTTGAACCCTCTACTGACAAACTCGTACGGGTCTAGGGTATAAGTGCTATGGGCCATTTTAAAGGCAATAAAAGCCTCTTCCTCTGGTATCATTGCCCATGTGGAGAATCTCTTCGTTTGGCCAGCCGGCAATAGTTCATTTTCGAATTTGTGATATACCAGGGTAACCCCCTTATCCTTTTCATACTATCTCTTACAGGTCTAGGGCATAAGTGTTATGGGCCATTTTAGAGGCAATACCAACCTCTACCTCTGATATAATGGTCGGTGTGGAGAATCTCTAAGTTTGGCCAGACGGCAATAGTTCAGTTCGAATTTGTTGTATCTTGGATTCCATATCCCCCCTTTGAACCCTCTACTGACAAACTCGTACGGGTCTAGGGTATAAGTGCTATGGGCCATTTAAAAGAAAATAAGTACTTCTTTCTCTGGTATGATTGCCCACGTGGAGAATCTCTTCGTTTGGCCAGCCGGCAATTGTTCATTTTCGAATTTGTGATATACCAGGGTACCCCTTATCCTTTTCTGACTAACTCGTACGGGTCTAGGGCATAAGTGCTATAGGCCATTCTAGAGGCAATACCAACCTCTACCTCTGGTATAATGTTTGGTGTGAAGAATCTCTTAGTTTGGCCAGCCGGCAATAGTTCAGTTCGAATTCGTTGTATCTTGGATTCCATATCCCCCCTTTGAACCCTCTACTGACAAACTCGTACGGGTCTAGGGTATAAGTGCTATGGGCCATTTTAATGGCAAAAAGTACCTCTTCCTCTGGTATCATTGCTTACGTGGAGAATCTCTTCGTTTGGCCAGCCGGCAATAGTTCATTTTCGAATTTGTGATATACCAGGGTACCCCCTTATCCTTTTCATACTATCTCTTACGGGTCTAGGGCATAAGTGTTATGGGCCATTTTAGAGGCAATACCAACCTCTACCTCTGGTATAATGGTTGGTGTGTAGAATCTCTAAGTTTGGCTAGCCGGCAATAGTTCAGTTCGAATTTGTTGTATCTTGGATTCCATATCCCCCCTTTGAACACTCTACTGACAAACTCGTACGGGTCTAGGGTATAAGTGCTATGGGCCATTTTAAAGGCAATAAGTACCTCTTCCGTTGGTATAATTGCCCACGTGAAGAATCTCTTCGTTTGGCCAGCCGGCAATAGTTCATTTTCGAATTTGTGATATACCAGGGTACCCCCCCCCCACTTTTATCCTTTTCTGACTAACTCTTACGGGTCTAGGGCATAAGTGCTCTGGGCCATTTTAGAGGAATTACCAACCTCTACCTCTGGTATAATGGTCGGTGTGGAGAATCTCTTAGTTTGGCCAGCCGGCAATAGTTCAGTTCGAATTCGTTGTATCTTGGATTCCATATCCCCCCTTTGAACCCTCTACTGACAAACTCGTACGGGTCTGCGGTATAAGTGCGATGGGCCATTTTAAAGGCAATAAGTACCTCTTCCTCTGGTATCATTGCCCACGTGGAGAATCTCTTCGTTTGGTCAGCCGGCAATAGTTCATTTTCGAATTTGTGATATACCAGGGTACCCCCCCTTATCCTTTTCTGACTAACTCGTACGGGTCTAGGGCATAAGTGCTATGGGCCATTTTAGAGGCAATACCAACCTCTACCTCTGGTATAATGGTCGGTGTGGAGAATCTCTTAGTTTGGCCAGCCGGCAATAGTTCAGTTCGAATTCGTTGTATCTTGGATTCCATATCCCCCCTTTGAACCCTCTACTGACAAACTCGTACGGGTATAGGGTATAAGTGCTCTGGGCCATTTTAAAGGCAATAAGTACCTCTTCCGCTGGTATCATTGCCCACGTGGAGAATCTCTTCGTTTGGCCAGCCGGCAATAGTTCATTTTCGAATTTGTGATATACCAGGGTACACCCCTTATCCTTTTCTGACTAACTCGTACGGGTCTTGGGCTTAAGTGCTATAGGCCATTTTAGAGGCAATACTAACCTCTACCTCTGGTATAATGGTCGGTGTGGAGAATCTCTTAGTTTGGCCAGCCGGCAATAGTTCAGTTCGAATTCGTTGTATCTTGGATTCCATATCCCCCCTTTGAACCCTCTACTGACAAACTCGTACGGGTCTAGGGTATAAGTGCTATTGGCCATTTTTAAGGCAATAAGTACATCTTCCTCTGGTATCATTGCCCACGTGGAGAATCTCTTCGTTTGCCCAGCCGGCAATAGTTCATTTTCGAATTTGTGATATACCAGGGTACCCCCCTTATCCTTTTCTGACTAACTCGTACGGGTCTAGGGCATAAGTGCTATGGGCCATTTTAGAGGCAATACCAACCTCTACCTCTGGTATAATGGTCGATGTGGAGAATCTCTTAGTTTGGCCAGCCGGCAATAGTTCAGTTCGAATTCGTTGTAATCGGGATACCATATCCCCCCTTTGAACCCTCTACTGACAAACTCGTACGAGTCTAGGGAATAAGTGCTATGGACCATTTTAAAGGCAATAAGTACCTCTTCCTCTGGTATCATTGCCCACGTGGAGAATCTCTTCGTTTGGCAAGCCGGCAATAGTTCATCTTCGAATTTGTGATATACCAGGGTACCCCCCTTATCCTTTTCTGACTAACTCGTACGGGTCTAGGGCATAAGTGCTATGGGCCATTTTAGAGGCAATACCAACCTCTACCTCTGGTATAATGGTCGATGTGGAGAATCTCTTAGTTTGGCCAGCCGGCAATAGTTCAGTTCGAATTCGTTGTATCCGGGATACCATATCCCCCCTTTGAACCCTCTACTGACAAACTCGTACGGGTCTAGGGTATAATTTGTATGGGCCATTTTAAAGGCAATAAGTACCTCTTCCTCTGGTATCATTGCCCACGTGGAGAATCTCTTCGTTTGGCCAGCCGGCAATAGTTCATTTTCGAATTTGTGATATACCAGGGTAACCCCCTTATCCTTTTCATACTATCTCTTACGGGTCTAGGGCATAAGTGTTATGGGCCATTTTAGAGGCAATACCAACCTCTACCTCTGATATAATGGTCGGTGTGGAGAATCTCTAAGTTTGGCCAGCCGGCAATAGTTCAGTTCGAATTTGTTGTATCTTGGATTCCATATCCCCCCTTTGAACCCTCTACTGACAAACTCGTACGGGTCTAGGGTATAAGTGCTATGGGCCATTTAAAAAGCAATAAGTACCTCTTCCTCTGGTATGATTGCCCACGTGGAGAATCTCTTCGTTTGGCCAGCCGGCAATAGTTCATTTTCGAATTTGTGATATACCAGGGTACCCCCCCCCCCCCTTATCCTTTTCTGACTAACTCGTTCGGGTCTAGGGCATAAGTGCTATGGGCCATTTTAGAGGCAATACCAACCTCTACCTCTGGTATAATGGTCGGTGTGGAGAATCTCTTAGTTTGGCCAGCCGGCAATAGTTCAGTTCGAATTCGTTGTATCTTGGATTCCATATCCCCCCTTTGAACCCTCTACTGACAAACTCGTACGGGTCTAGGGTATAAGTGCTATGGGCCATTTTAAAGGCAATAAGTACCTCTTCCTCTGGTATCATTGCCCACGTGGAGAATCTCTTCGTTTGGCCAGCCGGCAATAGTTCATTTTCGAATTTGTGATATACCAGGGTACCCCCCCTTATCCTTTTCTGACTAACTCGTACGGGTCTAGGGCATAAGTGCTATGGGCCATTTTAAAGGCAATACCAACCTCTACCTCTGGTATAATGGTCGGTGTGGAGAATCTCTTAGTTTGGCCAGCCGCCAATATTTCAGATCGAATTCGTTGTATCTTGGATTCCATATCCCCCCTTTGAACCCTCTACTGACAAACTCGTACGGGTCTAGGGTATAAGTGCTATGGGCCATTTAAAAGGCAATAAGTACCTCTTCCTCTGGTATCATTGCCCACGTGGAGAATCTCTTCGTTTGGCCAGCCGGCAATAGTTCATTTTCGAATTTGTGATATACCAGGGTACCCCCCCTTATCCTTTTCTGACTAACTCGTACGGGTCTAGGGCATAAGTGCTATGGGCCATTTTAAAGGCAATACCAACCTCTACCTCTGGTATAATGGTCGGTGTGGAGAATCTCTTAGTTTGGCCAGCCGGCAATATTTCAGATCGAATTCGTTTTTATCTTGGATTCCATATCCCCCCCTTTGAACCCTCTACTGACAAACTCGTACGGGTCTAGGGCATAAGTGCTATAGGCCATGTAAGAGGCAATACCAACCTCTACCTCTGGTATGATGGTCAATGTGGAGAATCTCTTAGTTTGGCCAGCCGGCAATATTTCAGTACGAATTCGTTGTAAACCGGATACCATGTCCCCCCTTTGAACCCTCTATTGACAAACCAGTACGGGTCTAGAGTATAAGTGCTATGGGCCATTTTAAAGGCAATAAGTACCTCTTCGTCTGATACCATTGCCCACGTGTAGAATCTCTTCGTTTGGCCAGCCGGCAATAGTTCATTTTCGAATTTGTTGTATCTTGGATTCCATATCCCCCCTTTGAACCCTCTACTGACAAACTCGTACGGGTCTAGGGTATAAGTGCTATGGGCCATTTAAAAAGCAATAAGTACCTCTTCCTCTGGTATGATTGCCCACGTGGAGAATCTCTTCGTTTGGCCAGCCGGCAATAGTTCATTTTCGAATTTGTGATATACCAGGGTACCCCCCCCCCCTTATCCTTTTCTGACTAACTCGTTCGGGTCTAGGGCATAAGTGCTATGGGCCATTTTAGAGGCAATACCAACCTCTACCTCTGGTATAATGGTCGGTGTGGAGAATCTCTTAGTTTGGCCAGCCGGCAATAGTTCAGTTCGAATTCGTTGTATCTTGGATTCCATATCCCCCCTTTGAACCCTCTACTGACAAACTCGTACGGGTCTAGGGTATAAGTGCTATGGGCCATTTTAAAGGCAATAAGTACCTCTTCCTCTGGTATCATTGCCCACGTGGAGAATCTCTTCGTTTGGCCAGCCGGCAATAGTTCATTTTCGAATTTGTGATATACCAGGGTACCCCCCCCTTATCCTTTTCTGACTAACTCGTACGGGTCTAGGGCATAAGTGCTATGGGCCATTTTAAAGGCAATACCAACCTCTACCTCTGGTATAATGGTCGGTGTGGAGAATCTCTTAGTTTGGCCAGCCGGCAATATTTCAGATCGAATTCGTTGTATCTTGGATTCCATATCCCCCCTTTGAACCCTCTACTGACAAACTCGTACGGGTCTAGGGTATAAGTGCTATGGGCCATTTTAAAGGCAATAAGTACCTCTTCCTCTGGTATCATTGCCCACGTGGAGAATCTCTTCGTTTGGCCAGCCGGCAATAGTTCATTTTCGAATTTGTGATATACCAGGGTACCCCCCCTTATCCTTTTCTGACTAACTCGTACGGGTCTAGGGCATAAGTGCTATGGGCCATTTTAAAGGCAATACCAACCTCTACCTCTGGTATAATGGTCGGTGTGGAGAATCTCTTAGTTTGGCCAGCCGGCAATATTTCAGATCGAATTCGTTGTATCTTGGATTCCATATCCCCCCCTTTGAACCCTCTACTGACAAACTCGTACGGGTCTAGGGCATAAGTGCTATAGGCCATGTAAGAGGCAATACCAACCTCTACCTCTGGTATGATGGTCAATGTGGAGAATCTCTTAGTTTGGCCAGCCGGCAATATTTCAGTACGAATTCGTTGTAAACCGGATACCATGTCCCCCCTTTGAACCCTCTATTGACAAACCAGTACGGGTCTAGAGTATAAGTGCTATGGGCCATTTTAAAGGCAATAAGTACCTCTTCGTCTGATACCATTGCCCACGTGTAGAATCTCTTCGTTTGGCCAGCCGGCAATAGTTCATTTTCGAATTTGTGATATACCAGGGTACCCCCTTATTCTCTCCTGACTAACTCGTACGGGTCTAGGGCATAAGTGCTATGGGCCATTTTAGAGGCAATAATATGAATTGTTAATAATGACTCAGATTGGTCTCCATAATTTTGAAGAATCATATGTCATTGAAATAGTAATTGACAGTTGTTATTTTTCTGTTACTTTTATTTCTGCAATTAACTATGTTTCTATTTTTCTGATATGTTTAAATAGAAAATACTGTCGTAATATTGTATGTTTTAGTTTCATGATTGGACTATATTTGTAGACAACGAACAAATGACCATCAATTCTCTGTCATTCCTAAATTTCTATATTTAATCAATTTTTAAAATTTATTGTAGCTTACATTGATTTAATTATCACAAAATTTTAATAAGAACTGTTCTTTACTTTATTTGTTTGTTGTAATGTCCCGTTTAATTTCTATATTTAATTATATTTTTTTAAAACTTGTTATTGCTTTAGTTTACATTACTTCTCTAATCACAGAATGTTAAAAGACCATTTCTTTGTTTTATATTTATGGAGGTATTTACATTGTTTTTATTACATTTACAATGTTGTTTAAAGACGCAGACCTTGAAGAAGACCCAAAGTTGATTCAATAAACGCGGACCTCGAAGAAGACACCCATTGACATGCCTATTTGAAGTAATATCAAATATAAATAGGAACGTTATTTAATTATAATTATCGTTCATAGTTTCTAACAACACTTCTTCGAACGCAAGTCATCTCATGAATATTATTGACGGCTCATGAATATTATTGAAGGCTGGCCTCATGAATATTAACGCCGGCTGCTATCGACGGCTAGATCCACACTAGTGAAAACAACACATGAGCAATGAAACATAACATATACGGAAACAACACATGAAATTGAAAATTGATAAAAATGGTTTCAAAAAGTGTAATATTAAATTAATATTAATTTCATCCAAGAATGATCGCATATATCATGTTGATTCTGTTTAATTGTCATGATTCGAATGACACAAATTTGTCATCTACATTGGTAACCAGTATATAAATCAGAGATAGTAACTAAACATCAGTAAGTAAAATATATTGGGATGACAAAATATGAAAAATAAAGAAAGAATAATGAGTAAGATAAATAAGATGTAGAAAAAAATGACATAACAATTTAAAGAATACAGAAATAAACAATACCCCCAAATCCGGACCCTCATGGTATACACAAGAATCTGGATATGGAAACGCGGAATAAAGAATAATATATAAGGACAGAAAAGTGTGATAAATTGCTAAAACCGAGAGAAAAATAATACTTGTTTAAGAATACAAACATGAAAAACCGATGGCTGTTGAAACAGTAACGGATTGCGATGTACTTATATTGGTGACAAATTCTAGAAGTTTACATGCGGACAACTATGGTGGCAGGTTAAATGCCATTTTGCGTTTTAGCGCTTTAGCGTTTTCGCCTTACATATTCTATATAACGAAAACGCGAAAACGCGAAACCGATTTCTCGTTTTCGACTTCGCGTTTTCGCGTTTTCGACTTCGCGTTTTCGCCCTATAGAATATGAAAGGCGAAAACGCGAAATGGACTTCACCAGCCAACATAGACAACTGTATTTCTCCTCTGCACTTATGTAGAAAGGAACTAAACCGAATAAAATGAATTGAAACTTAAAATAACCAAATGTAGCTGCATTCGCCCCTTTGCGTTTACTTCTTTAGAGTGATTTGTAAACAACATATGATTAAGTAATAGAAGAAAAGAACCAATTGGATGATGCTGACGAATTAGGGTTTAACGTCCAGTCACAAATATCATGATGATATGTGAACGAGAAAACGTTATATGTACCCTGTGTTGTATTAGAAAGACACTTTCAGTCGGAATTGAGAACGTGCTACTTCGAACAGACACAAAAATTAAGGCTAATTGAAAACGTCAATAAAAAATTCATGCATATTCCAGAGGCCAATCCATATCACGCTATATTGAAGTGACACACCCTTCAATAAAATGCAAAGAAAGTCAAAATAAAAATGCTCTTTCTAGGATACTGGGCACCGTATTGTCATTTTTGTCTACTCAGGAACATCTCATTCTTAAGTTTTTCAAGGGAAAAATATAAAGGTAGCAAAATTATTGTCGTGGCTAAATAACTCTTAACTGACACAATTTCAATTGTCCATCCCATTAACAGACTTTATTCCCATAATTTTCACTAAAACGTGGTATTATTCACGTTATTTTACAATTATGAAATATTTACTAATGTCAATTTATTTTTGAGAACCACAGTACTATTTTTTTGTCCTTTAAATGATATCTTAATTTGTTTGTTTCGCCTTTTATTAAAAAAATTGCTATGCGTATAAGCATAAATACTACATACTTGCGCGACGCCTTTTAGTTTTACTGAAAACTGCGCAGACTAAGAAATGTTTTTACAAGTGCAAAATGTTCTATGATAGATATCATTTTGTCAGACACTTTTCTTTTTTTGATTTGATTCTTATAACATGCCAAAAATCTGTATATTTAATAGAGTTTGACATTAAATTAAGCGTTTTACTCTTAACAGACGTATAACCAACCCGATTAACAGACCAATCGCCCATATAGCCGCATACTCAATATAGATTAACCGACCAATCTCTCGGTTAGCCGAGTGTCGGCCGTGAAGATCATGTTGTTCAGTGGATGTCGTTTGTTGGTGTGGTTCATAGGTTTTTTTCTCATTTCTCGTTTTTATATAGATAAGTCCGTTTGTTTTCCGGTTTGAATGGTTTTACACTAGTCATTTTGGGGGCCCTTTATACATGTAGCTTGCTGTTCAGTGTGAGCCAAGGCTCCGAGTTGAAGGCCGTACTTTGACCTATAATTATTGTTAACTTTTTATACATTGTGACTTGGATGGAGTGTTGTCTCATTGACACTTAAACCACATGTTCCTATTTATATTATAGAAATGTCATTAGTGTAGTATTTATTATTCTATTGTTTTCCATGGCGTCTTGCTATGTTTTTTAAACTTTTTTTCTAGCAATTTCTTGTGTTTTCCATACATCTGTATGACCTTTGACAGTACTGTAAAAAAGTTAGAATAACTAAATATCTCATATTATTGTCTACGAAATAATGAAATAATATCTAATAAAACCTTATATAAATCCTATTCATGCAAAGAATTCCTTACAATTTGAACAGGATAACGCAAATTCAGCTATGTCTACTTCATGTCATTATAAAGAGGGTCGGTCGGTTGAGAAAGTAACTTCGAAAAAAAATTCCATAATTTGCATATATTCCTTGATGATGTGAAGTTAATTGTAATATATTGATTGATAGACAATACAAACATATTGTTAAACACACAGTCCTTCATGATATAGTTGAAGTCAGCATGAGTTGGCATTGTGGGTACGAAATATCTTTGTGAAATAAAACAATTGAAACATTCAATCTGTTCCCTTGCCAGGGGCAGGAACACCTTCACTGTTCCGAAGGGTCTGAGTGTATGCCCGGGTATAAGTAGGAGTGCTGCTTCTTTTTTTCTAGAGAGTTATCTATTGTCATCAATGTATAACTCCAAATTATACCAATACGTCTTCTTATAACCCAGCCTCAAAGACAGATATGGGGATGTAGTGATGCTCTTGTTTGTCCGTCCATGAGTCCATAATTTGTGTTCCAGGATGATAAAATTTGAACAGAATGGCATGAACCGTGAAATTCAAGTCAAGTTTGATTTTTACGTTTTTGTCATAAAAATTCAAGAGTTATGGACATTAGTTACATATGCATGTTTAGCAAATACTTACAATTTCTCGTCCAATCAAATTGCTTGAATTTGCACTCTAATTTTCATAGTACATACTTTTTCCGTGTACTAAGTAACTACGCATGAATGAATACAAGGGTAAGATTTCATTGTATCGTAATCAAGATATTAGAACAACAATTGCTACTGGCTATTTTGAAAATATTCTGTGTTCCAAATTTAACTAAATAGTTTGTAATTAGTTTTCAAACAGATTCTTAACATCCTACTAATCGTCTTTTGATCCAATTTTATTTTTTTTACAATTAAAAGTTTCTTTCATTAAAATAAAGAGTAACACTTATGGTTCTTGAATGAATGATCTTTATTCTCATAAACCAAATACATAGTTACAGAGAAGATATTACAATAATATTTAAACATATATAAGACATAGCATGTGTGAAATACAAAATTAATATGATAAATATTTACACAAATGATAAATAAACATATAGTTGTATTAACCAGGAGGATAGACTTTCACAGAAATAGATTTAATAAATCTACAAAGTTTCTCAAGCTCAACAATATTTTGGGTTGAACATACTTGTTTGAATTTGATAACATTTATATTTGTATTACAATAATGTGGTAAGTATTTTGCATCTTTCATCATTGAAATAATTACAAGACATGATATAATGGTATTCATCACCAATGTCAGCTGAGCCACAAAGGTGACACAATCTTTCAGATCTTGGGATGTTGCGCCACCTTCCAGTTTCGATGGGCAAACGGTTATTCCCATTTCTAAATTTACATAAGGTTATTAATAAATTAAATGGTAGTACTGATAGATAGTGTTCAAATTTAAAAACATTTTTGTACAATCTATAACACAGCCCCTTGGGCGAATTGTTCATTTCTGTTGACCATTCTTGAACGAACTGATCGCTTAATCTTTGCTGAACACTCAATACAACCCAACGTTTCTCAAATAAGTTGTGACTTTGCCATATATTTGACATTCCACAGTCATCAAAAATTTTCTTTATATATAATATCCATTTACTATCATAACCATAGTTATAGAGATTTACATATAACAGCTTATATAATAAACATGATATTTTGCTCTCTTTTCCTTCTTGTAAACGACACCAGAAATTAATCATACGTGACTTGACGGTAACAGAAATCGGACATCTTCCCAATTCCCCATAGACCATAAAATTGGGGGTTGAATTTTTTAACCTCAATATATGTTTGCAAAAACGCAAATGAACTCTCTCAAGAATATCTAAATTTTCGAATCCCCATATCTCACACCCATAAGTAAGTATAGGAACAATAGCCTTATCAAACATATCGAGTTGGCACTCGATCGACAAGTTATTTAATCTGGATTTTTTTTATTACAGCATACACTGCTTTAATCGCCTGGTCACGAAGATATTTTCTAGTGGAAAGAAATGAGCCACTTCTAGAAAATATAATACCAAGATATTTATAACTACTGACTATCTCAATTTCATTTCCATCTATATTAAATAACAAGTTTCTAGGTATTCTACCTTTTGAGAATATCATAATTTTCGTTTTATTTATATTAATTTTCAATTTCCATTGTTTACAATATTCTGAAAATTTGTCCAACATACATTGTAAATCATGGCTAGATTCAGAAAGTAGTATTGTATCATCAGCATACAATAACAGAAAAAATTTAAAATATACAAAAAGTTCATTTTCAATATCTTTTGTTACAGACTGAATTCCTTCAATATTAGAATTTTCTAAAAATTCTTGTAAATCATTTAGATACAAGGAGAAAAGCAAAGGAGAGAGGATTTCCCCTTGTCTAACTCCTGTTTCACAAGTAAAAACATTAGAAACTTCTGAATTATGAACAATTTTAGATTTGACATCATCATACATATTTTTAATAATTCTTAGAAATTTTCCGTTCATATGGTTTAATATCAGTTTAAAAAATAATGAGTTTCGATGAATAAAATGAAAAGCTTTTTCGAAGTCGACAAATACACAAAATAATTTCTTCTTTTTCACCCGCAATAATTCAAATAAAGCATATAATGAAAAAACATGATCCGTTGTGGAATAACCTTGCCGGAAACCTGCTTGGTTTTCGTTTAAGATGTTATAATTTTCAATAAAATCCCCAAGTCTGTCGTTAAGAATTGACGTGAAAACTTTCCCTAGACAAGACAAAAGTGTAATCGGCCTATAATTTTTGGCGTCTAATTTACTCCCCTTGTTTTTGAAAATAGGTATTACATTTCCAATAAGCCAAGCCTCAGGCAAGATTCCCGTATCAAATACAATATTAAATAAATGTACATAATTATCAATCATACAATCAAGAGAAGAAGCAATATATTCATTAATAACTTGGTCTTCACCCGGTGATTTATTATTTTTAGCTTTTTTTACAGCTTTCAAAATTTCATCCCGGGTTATTGGACAATTCAAATTTTCATTTACTGTATCCGAGTATATATCGTTTTCTATCAAAAACTCATTTTCGAACTTATTTTTGTTTAAGTCCTTGAAAAAATCAAATAAGTTTTGCAGTGAAATATTGCTTTTCTCTCTTTTTCTACCTCTGTTGAACAATTTCCAAAATTCTTTTGGATTTTTTGTTTTCAATCCCTTCATCTTTTTACTCATTTCAGTATTATGATTCTTAATATTAACATCCATAACTTTTTTATTATGTAATTCACTTTGTCTAAGTCGTTCTTTAAAAATATTCGACCCATAATGTTTGTATA
The DNA here is from genome assembly GCF_965363235.1 of Mytilus galloprovincialis. Lineage (NCBI taxonomy): Eukaryota > Metazoa > Mollusca > Bivalvia > Mytilida > Mytilidae > Mytilus > Mytilus galloprovincialis. The sequence continues at coordinate 14,523,494 of NC_134845.1, read as the reverse complement.
ACCTCTGAGATTTTCTAAATTCTCGTTGCGCTTTTTACAATCTTTATTGTACCAGTCTTTACTAAACTGGTTCTTTGAACACTTAAACATAGTTTTATTAAATGTCGAAGTTCCGAATGTTGCCTTGGCAGATTCGGTTAAAGTATCACAAATATCAGTAACAATATTATTCATATCATATTTAGTAACATTATTTACATCATGTGCATATGCAGACAATCTATTACATATATCATCAACTTTATTTCTATCTTTATTGTTCTTATACTCATTACATTTTTCATTTTCCCATTTATTAACTCTTTCGTCACCACAACACAATCTTTCTGTTAACAATTTGTCTTTTATTTCATCATTTGTATACAATTGTAGAAACAAAGGAGAATGTACATCTGAAAAAAGTTTACAAAAATTTAACACTTCAAGTTTACAAATGTTGTATAAAAAATATAGTCAATAACGCTAGAATTTCTACTAGTTGGACTACCTGTTTTGTTTTCTTCAAGTCTACCGTTAAGAATAAACATTCTGTTATTTTTACAAAAATCAATTAATTTTCTTCCATATCCATTTACTACAGTATCTAAACTATTTCGAAGCCTTGGTATACCAAGTTCGTCTAAAACATCAACATCATTTAATTCATTATAATCTGTGGTATTATTTTCAAAAGAATTGATCAATGTTATAAAAATCAGACAAATTTCCCATGCGACTATTATAATCGCCAAGCATAGATAGATCTTTATTCTCATTAACTAAATAACATAGTTACAGAGATGATAATATATACAATACAACATATTTTGCATGTGTGAAATATACATAAATAAATGTAGTTTAACCAGGAGGACAGACTTCCACTGATATATAGTTAATAAATCTACACAATTTTTCTAGCAAGACAATATTGACTGTAGTGAATACATTTTTAAATTTAAGAATATTAACATTTGTACAACAATAGTGTGGTAAATATTTATATCGTTCTTTTTTGAAAAAAGGACAAGACATTACATAATGGAATTCATCGCCGATGTCAGCAGATTCACAAAGGTGACATAGCCTCTCTTGTCTTTGAACATTTTGCCACCTCCCCGTCTCCACTGGCAAACGGTGATTGCCACATCTAAATTTACATAGTTTCAGTGCATTTTTTAACGATAAAACTGTAATATAATTTTCAAATTTAAGTTCTGTTTTGAATAATTTATAACATAAACCTTTTGATGATTGATTTACATTTGCAAACCATTCTTGTCTAAACTGATCTTTTAACTTTTGTTCAATACTTAATACAATCCAATTTTTTGAGATACAATCTTGATTTTGCCAAATGTTTGACGTACCACAATTATCAAAGATACTTTTGATAAATAACAACCATTTGTTTTCAATTCCATACTTATTATAATTAATATATATCAACTTATATAACATTGACGAAATCTTGTTATCAAGTGTGTTATTAAGAAGGTTGCACCAAAATTTTATCATCCGTAATTTAACGTATAAAGAAATCGGATATCTTCCCAATTCCCCGTAACCATAAAATTTGGAGTCGATCTTTTTAACCGTAAAACATGCTTACAAAAACTCAAATGTACTCTTTCCAAAATGTCAAGATTTTCGTATCCCCAGATTTCGGCCCCATATAAAAGTATAGGTAAAACAGCTTTGTCAAACATGTCAAGCTGGCATTCTATAGATAGATGGTTTGATCTACACTTCTTAATAACACAATACATAGCTTTAGTAGCTTGATCTCTAAGATATTTTCTAGTTGCAAAAAAAGATGCATTTCTAGAGAATATAACACCAAGGTATTTATAGTTCTTAACAATTTCTATCTCTTCTTTATTAATATAAAATTTCAAATTATTCTGTGGTCTACCTTTTGAAAATATCATAACCTTTGTCTTGTTAATATTAATTTTAAGTTTCCAGTTTTCACAATATTCTGAAAAACTATTTAGAAGTAATTGTAAATCAGTGCTTGTCTCAGCGAGTAAAATCGAGTCGTCAGCATACAATAAGACAAATATCTTAAAATAAATATCCAGTTCATCTTCTATATCAGATGTAATTGAATGTATACCTTTTAAATCACTATTTTCCAAAAATTCATGAAGATCATTTAAGTATAAAGAAAATAATAAAGGAGAAAGATTTTCCCCTTGGCGGACCCCAATATCACTAACAAACATGTCAGATGCTTCATTGTTATGTACAACTCTTGATTTCACATCTTTATACAAATTTTCTACAACTCTAAGAAATTTACCAGTTATCTTATTTAAAACAAGCTTATACAAAAGAGAGTTTCTTTAAACAAAGTCGAAGGCTTTTTCAAAGTCAACGAATGCACAATGCAATTTTTTTCGTTTAACACATAGCAACTCAAAGAGTGCATACAATGAAAAAATATGATCGTTAGTAGAGTACCCATGTCGGAAGCCTGCTTGATTTTCGTTCAAGATATTAAGTTCATCAACAAATTCCCCCAATCTATCATTCAGAATAGATGTAAAAATCTTACCAAGGCATGACAATAAAGTAATAGGCCTATAATTTTTGGCGTCTAATTTACATCCTTTGTTCTTGAATACTGGTATTATGTTTCCAATAAGCCAGGCCTCCGGCAGGATACCCGTATCAAAAATAAGATTAAACAAATTAACATATACATCAATCATACTGTCAAGAGAATTTGCAACATATTCATTTATTATTTTATCTTTTTGGCGATTTGTTATTTTTCGCCTTTTTGATAGCTTTAATAATTTCGTCATGGGTAATTACACCATTCAGTGTCTCATTTACAAGATTTGAGTTCAAATCATTATTAATGACAAACTTGTCTTCAAATTTGTTTTCATTTAATTCTTTGAAAAAATCAAATAAAGTTTCAATAGATATATTGCTTTTTTCTCTTTGTCTACCTTTGTTAAATAATTTCCAAAATTCCTTGGGATTTTTGGATTTTAATTTTTTCATATTATCACTTATTTCTCTATTATGCTTCCTGATGTTTTCGTCCGTTATACTTTTATAATAATATTCACAGTGTCGTAATCTTTCTTTAAATAAATTTGACCCATAATGTTTATACATTCTTTGTGCCTTTCTCAGTTCCTTCTTTGCCTTTTTACAATCAAAATTATACCATTGTTTATTATGCTTTTTATTACAATTCAGCATATTTCTATTAAAAGTTTGTGTACCAAATGTTGCTTTGGCAGAATCTATTAAAATATCAGTAATATTTGTAACTGCAGTATTTATTTCATATTTTGTTACATTTTCTTTATTACTATAAACAGATAATTCATCTATAACATTTCTTATTTTGTCTTCATCTATGTTATTTTTGAAATCATTTACTTGCTCAAATTTCCATTTTCCAATTTTATTTTCTTCTTGATAAGATAACTCTGTAGTGAGTAGTTCAAATGTGGGGTTCACTCTATTAAAAGATAGTTTCAAAGGTGAGTGAACATCAGAAAAAAGTTTAGAAAATTCAAGAATTTCAAAATTCGATACGCATCTTAAAAAGTGTGAAGTACAAATAATATAATCTATAATACTATTACTTCTACTGGTAGGCCGACCAATAACATCTTGGCCAACTCTACCGTTTAAAATAAATACTTTGTTATTTTTACAAAATTCAAGAAATTTTCTACCATAACAATTTACAACTTTGTCTGGATTATTTCTTGTTCTTGGTATATTTAAATCATCTAACATATATACATCAGTATAGTCTGATTGATCAGTAAGGTTGTCAATTACAAAATCATCTATATCATCTTCATCATAAAAATCAGGCAAATTTGCTGTGCGACTGTTAAAGTCTCCAACCAAAATAATATAATCAGATTTTTCAGAAAATCTCTGAAGTTCAATTTCTATCTCATTAAAAGCTTCTTCAGATGTATAATTTGTATTTACTGGTGGTATGTAAACTATACCAATAAAAACGTTTTCAGATAAATTTAAGACTTTCTTATCAATAGTAAACCAGTAAACAAATTTGCATTCAGTTTCAATAGGTTTAATATACTTTTCTAAATACTTTCGGTAACCCAATGCAATACCACCAGATCTATAGTTAGAAAGCTTGTGTCTATTTTTAAAACTAAAAACAAATTCATCACAATTAATTACGTCGCAATCATCTAGTTTGGTTTCAGTAAGACAGATAATATCATGATTACACAATAGGGATTTAAATTCAGGGTAAAGTAATCTATTTTTAATACCACATACGTTTAAACATAACAGGTTAATACTATTGTCAGTTTTATTTACAGTTAAATTCAATTCACAAGGGTGAAAGTCACATGTATCGGTTGACTGGTCACTTCGTACTGTATCTTCTTTGCCTCCAGGGTTGTCCTAATGTCCTTTCTTGGAACGTCTCCCGTTGTTTTTTCCTTGTGTTGATTTGGGGCGAGCGCCTTCATCATCGTAGTTTCGTCTCGGTTGTTGTCTTGTCGCTCCAGGGTTTTGATGATCTGTTTTCTCTGGTGGAAAAAATTCGACTCCATCTACGAAGATTTTATTGTTTTACTACAAAAATTTTGTAATTCAAATTCAATTTCAGTAAATGCATCTTCTAATGTATATGAAGTATTTACCGGTGGGATATATATAATTCCCAAAATAGCATCATTTGATAAATCTAAAACTTTTTTGTCTATACTAAACCAAAGCACAAATTGGCAGTCTGACTGAATGTATTTGATATACTTGTCTAAATATTTTTTAAAACCTAAAGCAATACCACCAGATTTGTGATTTGCTAGCTTCTTTCTATTTTTATAGTGAAAAATAAAATTATCACAATTTATTTCGTCTACATCATCTAGTTTTGTTTCTGTTAAACATACAATGCCATGTTTATCTCATAATGACTTAAATTCTGGGTACAGAAGTTTTGTTTTTATTCCACAAACATTTAATGAAAGGATTTCAATTGTTTTATTGTGAACATCAATATCTTTATTTACAGGTAATGAACACGAGTGAAGGTCGCTTGTTTGTTTACACTGGTCATTTCTGGTCATTCTTCATACCTTGATTAAAATCTAACTCCATCTAAAATCTGTAATCCTTTATCTTCCATGCAATTACATTGTACAGAAAACGAGTCAACCATGAATCTTTTGAAGGGAAATTATTAATAAAGCAATTTGATATATTTCGTCATAAATTGGTCGATTATTGGTTGCCTAATGACCAGTGACAAATATTTCATGAATGTAAACTATCCACTGGACTACCTATGGGTACATACCAGGGGCAGATCCAGCCTTTTTTAAAAGGTGTTTCAACCAAAGATAAAAAAAAAATGTATGGGAGGGGGTCCAACTGTTTGTACTCATTCAAAAGCATTTTCAATATAGTTTTAGTTTTTACGTGAATTTAAAAAATGTTTTGAAGAAGTTAAAGCTTTCACTGCAATTTAAGAATTGTCTGCTCTTGTTCAATTTATTTTTTCATCTTACCATGTAAATAAGTACATGTATAGTAAAACACCGCTTTATATCAATAAACATACTTACACCAGCAGCTACCTAGCTTCTTTTCATTCTAAAGTCAAGGGTCTTTTGAAATCCCATTTTTACACTGATATTAGTGAGTAGATTTACAAAACTACGTTAACTTAATGAGCTACATCTAGTCAGCCAAAACATGTCAATTACACTAATTACAGGATTACTCAAGTTGTAAATATGTGCTAAATTGGATATAATAACCGACACTTAATCACGGATTGATTTTTGTTTCAACATGATAATCACTAATCCGTCGCTATCAAAAACCGTTTTAGGTGTCAGCTCAATGACATAATCCATACATTCAAGGTCTAGTTTTATGTCGATGCCTTTGTTTTATACCGTTCAAGCGTTTTACCTCTATATTATTTTAAAACTGAGATTTGTTTTGGGGTCCTGATTATAACTTGAGTACCACTTGCCATATTTTAAAGATTTGAGCAGAATGATTTATAACGTGTTACCATCCATTTGTGGTGACATAAACATTGACCTCGTCAAGTGTTTCTTGATCTTTTATGATAGCTAGATCCATCCCATCATTCATACATATCCAGGTGAAGGAACCAACTGTGCGGGACAAATTTGCCATTCCAGAATTGTCAAATCCGACTGTGTTGTTTTAAAAGATATCACTGTTGTCACTGTTGTCACTACAGCTGATTAAAAGTACATTTCCCATGGGAAATTTAAAAATTCCCACGGGAATATAAGAATTTTAAATTTCCCATGGGAACTTCTAATATTCCCATGAGAATTTTAAATTTCCCATGGGAAATGTACTTTAAATCAGCTGTAGTGACAACAGTGACAACAGTGACATGTTGGTACATATGGGGACATTTTTTTTTAATTATCTATCACTTGACCAAAAATATTTTTGATATCTTGTAAAACAACAAAGTCAGATTTGCCAATTCTGGAATGGCAAATTTGTCCCGCACAGTGTTCAAGTATGTAGGAGTAACTGCAAGATAGACCTGAAAATGCATTTTTTTTTTTTACCATTTTTTTGTTCATAGGGGGTCAGCGGTGAATCGTATAACGAATGTATCGCACACGGGACGTAGCAAGTTTTGTATAAGAATAAACAAAGAAATACAATAACAATCAAATATGACGTCATTATTGATAGAACACGTGACGTCATAAAACCCATATGAAATATATTAACCCAATGCGGATCCATCAAATCTTTAAAAATATTTAACCCCACTTTCTTTTGTTATATGCCTGTCCCAAGTCAGGAGCCAATAGTTCAGTAGTTGTCGTTGGTTCATGTCTGCCATATTTTATTTTCCTTAACTGTTATGTTATAAATTAGGCTGTTAGTTTTCTCAATTGAATTGTTTCTTATTGTTCATTAATTAAAGTTTTTGTCTGATGCGAGAAAGCCTTCATGGTATGGTTCTTTGAATGTGATGTTAAAAGTAATTAAATCTGCTAACCCAGTGAACAATAATACAATACTAAATGTAAATAGTAAGTTTATTAAGAAACTTATTTTTACAAGAATGGGAACAGACATTACAAATACAAGCTGGTAGTAAACTATGCTGTTATGGACTTTAACAAAAATGTTTGTGAAAAATATTTATTTGTAACTCACAGTGCTGATATTAGATAAAATCTTACAAGGTTGCGTGTTTCAGCACACTTCCTGAAGAGTGAAAAGGGAAGGTACCAGGGTATTCCTCGACACGATAGAATTTGTCCCAGATGCTCAAGCTGTGAATACTTTGTGCTATGAAATATTGTGCTAATTTTGATATGTTGACTGTTGGTTAATGAGTAATGAAAACAATGATATCTTATACGAAATGTGTGCTTTCATAAAACATAATGAAAAATACTTATAGTTTATACCATTGTTTATGTATTTAGTGTAATTTAGTGTATTTTTGTCTCAGAGCATTGGGACAATTTGTGCTAGAGGCTGCATCTAAATCTAAATATTTTATGCAGAAAGACTTTACATAACATAATTATAATGATAATGAAAATTTATAAAACGACCTATATAAAAGATACTGAAATAAAAAAAAAATACAACAAAAATGCCTACCATAAAATAAAAGGTCAATACGAAAAAAAATGATAAAACAAAGAATTAAAAATTGATAATATAGGCTAAAAGCAAGCAAAAACTCTAAAAAGAAATACAAAAAGTTGCATTAAAAGTTGATACAAAACAAATAAAAAAACCCATAAAAGAGAAAATAAAATAAATCTAATTAAAAAGCAATGCGATAAAAATGAGTTTTTGCTGAGATTTAAAACACTCTAGGGACTTGCATTGTCTTAAACTGTTCGGGAGATTGTTCCATAGAGATGCCGCTGCCAAATCAAATTGTCTTTCACCGTACGTCTTCGTCTTCACTTTTGAAACGGTAAGTAGATTTGTAGAGCTTGAACGCAGAGATCGGTTTGGCACGTGTAAATTGACGAGTTCCCAAATGTAAGCAGGGCCAATGCCATTCAAAGCGCAGTTCACATAAATCAGTATTTTGTATTGTGGTCTGTATTGGACGGGTAACCAATGTAAATCAGCAAGTATCGGCGTAATATGTTCATGTTTTCTTGTCCTGGTGAGCTGCTGTATTTTGTACTTTTTGTAATCTGTTCAATGTAGGCTTGTTGATACTGTTCAGCAGAATATTCCCATAATCAAGTCTGGATGTTACTAGACTGTTCATTAGTGTCTTGCAAGCGGTTGTTGTCATAAAGCTGCGAATGTGTCCAATATTACTGATGTTAAAATGACAGGATTTTACTATGGCAGCAACTTGCCGTTTCATCGTAAGATGTTGATCAAATTATATACCTAGGTTTTTCACACAGGATACACTACTTATTACAGTATTGCCGACTTTGATTTGGAGATTTGGTACACTTGCCTTCAGATGTTTCGGTGTGAATATGATCAGTTCGGTTTTATCTTGATTCAGTTTTAACATATTTGTTGACATCCATGAACTAATGTCGGAAAGACATAGTTCAAGTTTTGAAAAATAGTTCTCCCAGTTATCTAGCGGCTTGATAATCATACACGCTTGTGTATCGTCCGCATAGCAGTGGTATGTCATGCCATATGACGACGACATATATTTCACCTATTCGCTTCGAGAAAAGACAGTACAATTTCGGGCCTAGCACAGAACCTATTGGAACACCGCATGAAAGATGACCTTTCTTCGATGTAGTTGTTCCAATTACCACACGCTGATGTCTATCCGCCAAATACGACTTAATCCATTCGAGAGCGCAACCAGTTATGCCATATGCAAATGACAGACGTTCCAAAAGAATTCTGTGATCTATGACATTGAATGCAGCGGAAAGGTCCAAGAGCACCAATACTATTGATGACTGTTACTATGTTCTTTAAGCACCTGCCCTAGGTGACTTCTGCATTTGGATAAGTGCATACAAAATCTTGTCCATGTACACTAGCCACGAGGAGGACTATATATTAATCCTTTTTGATTATTAGTTTATATTGTGATTTAAAGTGTTTAAATATTCATATTGGTGTGTATTGGCTTGAGTGTCCTTTAAGCACATGCCCTTGTTGAATGCTGCATATGGGCAACAATACTATTTGTCATTGCAAGTTAAATGATATTTGACCCTTAAGTGTAATAATAGTTATGCACATCAGATTTGTTTTTGAAATCATGTTGTAGATTCAGATTCAATATTTTATTATAGTCTCACCACATACAAACATAAAATGAGATTCACATACACATTGTATGTATAAGTGATGTATGATTTTCCGTACATCACAATATTACTAATATTGATGTTTAATTGGTAATTATCGAAATCTACAGAAACCCATTTATGATCTTCTGAATTATAATTAAATTCGTGATCACAAATTAAAAAGAAATCAAGATAACGTTTTAAAATCTTTATCACAACTAAATAATTCATTATGACGGATAAAATTTGTGATAAAAGTAAACGAATACGATACATTATTTGGTACATTTTCCTGTAATAATTTACACACTTCTTGAATTTAATTTTACCTTAATTACGAATGATTAAAAAAATAGTATCATTATAAAGCCGTGGTAACGAATTCTATGAATACGTTTCACGTTTTTACGATTTATATCTTTATTTCGTCATTTTCATTTCTATATTGTACTTTTTTACTAATGCTTCACCTGAAACTGATAATGGTCCAATTCGACATAGCAGAAGTAGCGGCATCATGTAATAGGTTCTGTCAATAGTGGACTTTGACAATGACTCTAGAAAAGCAAAGTGTCGTAGAACAATAAGTGAGCAGTTTTTTCTTGTTATAAAAATATAAAATTTAGAGTACTGTAGTAATTGGTTTTGTTCTTAAAAGAAAGGTTAATTTACTAAATCATCAAACCAATTGTATTTGAAACCACGACGTGTTTAGGTTGTAAGTCTTTGATAGTTAAAGAAAATATAAAGCTCCAAATGTCTTAAAATTTCTTTTAATAAAAATATAAAAATATAGACAAGAACTACATGTATTCATCAAGTATAAAAAGTTATATCACTAAAATACTGAACTCCGAGGAAAATTCAAAACGGAAAGTCCCTAATCAAATGGCAAAATCAAAAGCACAAACACATCAAACGAATGGACAACAACTGTCATATTCCTGACTTTGTACAGGCATTTTCTTATGTAGAAAATGGTGGATTGAACCTGGTTTTATAGCGCTAAACCTCTCACTTGTTTGACAGTCGCATACAATTCCACTATATTGACAACGGTGCACGAATAAAACAAACGGACATAATAGGTAAAAATGTCAAAATAGTGGTACAGCAGTCAACACCGTGTCAAATCAAAAACAAACAAATATTTAACACAGAAGCACAAAAAAGCATATATCACATTTAACAACCTCGTACATAGCTTATTTATTTTTGTATTTTATTTATGTATGCCAAATCAACCCATAAAGGATCGAGGGATTTTAAGCACTAGGACCGAATCGTAATTTTAACATTAACTCTGGCGTACAATTGCGTGTTTAACGTGAGAATGTAAACGTCACACAGGTAAAGATATAAAATCATTTTGTCGTTCAACGTATGCAAAAATTATAATAGAACAATAACACAATGGCGGGATGTTTAAAGTAAAGAGACACGTCATATGTATCAAAGAAACATAAAAAGTCACACGGACATAGCACACAAGTAAAAATGAAAAGTAATACAGACAACATAATGACGGGATGCATACGTACAGAGCAATGTCAAATGTATATCAACAAAAACAAACTAAACAGTAAAAGTAATATTAATAAAGATAAATATAAGAACACTTTAACACGTTATTAAGATGATAAACAGCGTCAGTACCCAGAATCTATACTCCAAGACCATCATGTATTATTTATGAAGTTGATACGGAATATTTATCAACAAGGTCTTGATACATTTCGATGAACGTTTTTTTAGAAAAAGGACGAGAATAAGTCTGAGTAGGAGCTGCAAGCTCTTGCATACCGCGGGGGGGGGGGGGGGGGGGGAGGGGGTGCTATTTTAATACTTAATTGCTGGGGTTCTGTTGTCCCACCCTTTTCATATAATTTAGATTTTAAAAATGTATACCTTTTCATATATTGCGTAGGTAAAAATGTTACCTTTACCCATGTTGTTTGGATTTCATGTGGTGTGTAATGTAAGAGTAGAATACCAAAGTGTCAAAAGAGAAAAAAATGGTTGATAAAAACATCCGGGAACACCAAAAAAGATGACAGACGAAGAATTTATTGGAACTTTATTGGTCTTATCATATATTTCTGATAGTTTTCCCGACCTATTCACATATTTTCAAGCGTGAAAAGGTGACCTATTCCAGCGGCACGTCCTATCACCTTGTTAATAGGAAGTGCCCCCCTTCGAGATCATGGTCTACATTTTACGGATATGTTAATTGATCACTGTTTAAAGTTTAGTGGAATGTAAATACGTATGCAGAGCGGGAACATGTAAATGTGATATGAGATCGACGCGCCAAATCAGATTAAGTTTGCGTGCAAGTACCCATGGTATGATTCCGAGGGAAAACATGTATCTTTCAATTCAGACAGTCCGAACCTGCGTAAAGCAGAACAAACTCTATACAATTGTCAATATGTCTAATTCATAATCATTGTTTATAATATTACATATCAAAATAGTCATTATTTGCAATACTTATTATGTTTGACCAACTATGTGATTAATATACCATGAGCATTAACCATTTATTGTTGATGAGTTTGTGTTAATAAAATATTTGTATTTGTATTTGTATTAATATGTATTATTATTCCAATGAACTTTAAACCTGTCATCCTACGCTGACTTACTACTGAATACCGCCTGATGTTTTAGCAGCGAAGAAGCAGGTCAAATTAGCATGCCATTTTTTGGAATAACCCCGTTGGTGATCGAACCCACTACATCCTGCATTAAAGGCAAGCGAATGAAGGGTTTAGTTAAATTTACATTGAGGAATTCGCAAAGTAAGTTATGATGGCATGGATATTGAATTTTTTAAATGATGGCATGGATATTGAATTTTTTAAATCGACACACTTCTGAGTAATTCATTGATATGATTTGCACCACGTGAATTTGGCCCTTTTGATAGAATTAGATAAACTTTCCTTAGATTGCAAATGTAAATTATATCGCATTTGCACTCTTTTCCCGTGTTGGATAAAATACTACCGTGTCTTTTAAACCTTCTTTTGGTGGATATTTACAATTGTTTGTTTGTAATTATAAGGAAATATGCTTAGAATGTGACTATTTACAAAATTGGAAAGATGAAACCACCACGTGTAAAACAGAATTTGGCCGAAAACTTAGGAAAGCAGTTATTTAACCTCTAAATTCAACCTGCAAGGTGTTTTCTTATAAATGTATACGTAAAAATTATGAATAATATCTTCTTGTATGATAATTTCTATTTTTAATCTTGCTTTTTGACGATTTTGCGTTAGTTCATATAACAATTATGCTACAATTACGCTTCCGTTTTGCACTGAAAAGGCCAAAAGTTAACAATTTTCATTTGTACACGAACAAACGGCAAAAACATGTACAATTAACGTCCCAAAATGTTGCCGTTTAGTCATGTATAGTTAAGTTTGTGTCTTTAAATGTCAATTTTATTTTTTAATAACCTATTTATATCAATAAGTTGGTAGTATAATAGCGTAAAATTAGACAGTACAATCGATGTTTTTTCTTTTCTTTCTGTTGTTAGATTTCAAATGACTGGCTTATTTCAAAAAATGCAATTTCTAATCTAGGTGTAATTCTATAACTCAACCATTAATTATATTCCAAACATTGATAAATATATGTTGGCTGCATTTTTCGTAGCTTTCACATGACATATAATCAAATTTGAAGATATTCAATTGATTTAATTGATTATTTTTTGAAATTGAACATAATGTTCACATTTCGGCTTATAGATTTTACGTACGTTTGAATAAGACAAAAACTGTTATGAAATATTAATGTGTGAATCAAGCGTCGATATTCAGCTTTTCAAATACATAATATGACAAAATTGCAGGTTGCGATTCAATGATGAATAAGTGCGTTTACTTACATCTTACTTGCTTCTTTTTCAATTTGTGTTTAATTGCAGGGTTGTATATTTAATTACACTTTTGTACCTTAAGTATATATTCTGTTGATGTCTTAAATGACACATGGTATATAAGATATAAAACTAGAACGTAACTTGTTCGACCACGGGTATTGAATTAAAAGTATTGCGAAATCATCAACAAATTCTGAACAATAGGATAGCGTTCCTGACATAATTGACAACCTCATATTTTACAATTATTTACGTTGAAGCTACTTACTTTTCGCATTTTAATTAAGTAAAAAATGGACAAACGAGTAGTACAGAAATTCGAGGAAGTTTATTTATTGCTTCCCTATTTGTATCATATTTCTGTTTTCCGAATCCATTAATTTCGGCTCTTCAAAATATATGCAGGGTTTTTTAAAATCGAACTTTTGATCTCTTGTGTATGCGAACGACATTGTTTTTGAAAGTAGTCAAGTTTAAACTAACACGTGATAATTGACAGTATCCGTTTTAAATACACATATTTAAACTAAGACGTGAAAATAAACTGTAACCTGTTTAATTTATACCTTTTTTTAACGGGATTTTTCTGATAAAAATGTCGATTATTGATTTGGGGATGTACGGCGGGCGGTCGGGCGGGCGGTCGGGCGGGCGGCAATCAAATGTTGTCCGTGCATTTACTCTTGAACCGTTCATCCAAAGCTTTTAAAGTTTTAATATGTTGTTACTGACAACAAAATGAAGGTCAAGTTCAAGAATGACGATTTTGACTTTTACCGTTCAGGAGTTATGGTTCTTGAAAGATTGAAAAATGGCGTTTCCAGTTTTGTCAGTGCATTGACGCATGAACTGTTCAACCAAAGCTTCCCAAATTTTAACATGTTGTTACTGATGACAAAATGGAGGTCTAGTTCAAGAATGATGATTTTAACTTTTACTGTTCAGGAGTTATGGTTCTTGAAAGATTGAAAAATGGCGTTTCCAGTCGTGTCCGTGCATTTAATCATGAACTGTTCAACCAAAGCTTTTCAAATTTTAATATGTTGTTACTGATGACAAAATGGAGGTCAAGTTCAATAATGTCTATTTTGACTTTTACCGTTCAGGAGTTATGGTTCTTGAAAGATAAAAAAATGGCGTTTCTATTCATGTTGTTGCATTTACTAATGAACCAAGCTCTTTCAAACTTTAATATGTTGATACTGATGACAAAATGGAGGTCAAATTTGATATTGACAGTTTTCACTTTCACCGTTCATCAGTTATGGTTCTTGTGATATTGCCAGGACACAAATAAATGTTAATAAATCCGGTTTGATGTCGTTGTGACAGCCTCTTGTCTATATATAGGCTCTTTCAATATGATAAATGCTGTAAACTCTTCTGCATAGGAATATGGTTTATATATTAATATGTCTAAAACTAAAGCGGTCGTGTTTAGAAATAGAGGTAGTGTAAAAAGTCAAGAAAAATGGTTTTTGAATAACAACCAAATAGATATATGTGACAGTTTTGTATATTTGGGTATTCTTTTTAATTATAATGGCAGTTTTTTACCTACACAAAAAATGTTAGCCAATCAAGGAAGAAAAGCTGGTTTTGCTTTATGTAGTAAAATTATAGATAAATATTATAACTGTGAAACGTTATTGTCCTTATTTGATACTTATGTATCTAGTATACTTAGTTATAGCTGTGAAGTTTGGGGTAATCATAAAGCTGATGATATAGAGAAAGTACATTTATATTTTTTACTGCTGTAAATAGCATGATTTACTGTGAATTGGGACGTTATCCAATGTATTATGAAAGACAAAGAAGACTGATTCAGTTTTGGTTTAAATTATTAAATACTGATAACTGTATACTGAAAGCATGTTATGAAGATATGTTGGAGAGTTCATTTAAAAAACCCAATGACAAATCGAATTAGGCATGTTCAGTCAAAGATATTTTATGTAGATATGGTTTTCATGATGTATGACTTTAACAAAGCGTTAATAATGTTGATATATTCATACATGAGTTAAAACAAAGAATGAGAGATACCTTTATTGCTGATGTTAATGCTTTTTTTAATAATTCATCAAAATGTATTCTTTATAGATATATATATGACACAGATATAATGCAATTTTATTTAGATAGACTTGTTAATCAAATATATAAACCTTTTATATGTAAATATCGGATCTCCGCCCATAGCCTCAATATAGAAACAGTCAGATATTACAATGTAGATAGAGAAACCAGATTATGTACTATGTGCAATAACAATATGGTAGAAGATGAATACCATGTTATTCTAGAATGTAATAGATATAGTGATGTAAGAAAACTATACATTAAGAAATATTATTGGCAATATCCATCCACTTTTAAACTTATACAGTTGTTATCAGTTCACAATGTGAAAGAACTTAATAATTTAGGTAAATTTTTGTTTAATATTGAAAAAATTCGTAATATGTAGTTGTATTTATTATTTATCATATGAATTTATTTTCATTCTCCGCCATACATGTATTGTGTATAATTATTGTATTTTTATTTCACTGGTGCATTAAAAAAAATATTGTAAAATTGTATATTCTATAAGCTGTATTGCTTCTGAATAAAGTATTATTATTATTCGAAATGTCGTTTTGTTCGATGTTTACGTTTTTACATTTTATTCTTAGAGAATTTTACCCAAACACTCGGTTTAAATCGGAGTTTACATAATGTCTGTCGTTTCAAAGAAATCACATTGATATATATCGTTGTGTATATTTTTTTCTTGTTTTAGCCTACTAATTCAATAAAACAAATAAAGAAAATCAGAAGGAATTGATATATTTTAAAGATAACTTTTATAATAACAATAAAGCAGGCCAAAATTAGAACTATTATCGTAGATATATAATTAAAAATTTATCTATATCAGAAAAAATATAAATAGTTATGGGAGAATGTAATCCTTTGCACGTTAAATAATCATTTTACCAACAACTCTCTGAGTGGTCCGTAGGTGGTCTGTTGGAATCCCACAGTGTGTGCCTGGATTTAAGATTCCCTCATTTTCTTTTGGCAGTTCAAATTTCCCGCACTTCATCCCGGTTGACACATCTTGATAAAATAAGTTTTGCACTAATTTTTTTCCATCCATTTGGACGTTAAGCAAACAAGACACACTTAATCAATCAATTTGACGATTATCTAATATCTCCTCAAATTCATATGTCTGAAATCTTATTCATGAAAATGATGACTTGCATATATTGTTAAACATAACATAACGGAAGGGTAAAACTGCTAATGACGAATCCATAATCATGGTGTTGTTTGAATTGACTGATAATACTACTAAGATATGATAGGTTAGCAAAGAACTTCATCCTAACTACAGAGACAACAATGATATTTAAGGGGGTTTTCCTTTTGCATACATTTTTATTTAACAAGAACATAAATCCTGAGAAAAATTATAAACAAGCCTTTGCAAAGATATGGTTTTTGGACTCATTTATTTAATAGTCATTTTGAATATCAACTTTGGTCATTATTCTTCTGCAATCATTATCATGATTATTTCAACTAAATTTATATATGAATAACTTATGGTGACAAAGTTTCGGTGAAATTTGATTACTGGTACTCCTGGTGATTTAAACTCTTAGGTAATTTGAAAAATATGAATTAAAATAGGATCTCCTTCCATGTTAACTATATTTACAAACTTTAAGATTGTTCATTTTGCTGTTAAAACGACGATTATATATATATTTTTACTGTATGCCCATGTCATTTATCTTATTTTACAGTTAGAAAATATAAAACATACATTTTAACTTTTAATTCATTTCTAATATTTTTATTTTCAAATATTGCCACTTTACAACCAAATTTCCTGCGAACTAATTTGGTGCATTCAACGATGCTGCACAATAATTCAATATTCTGTAAGCTAGTAACGTGGTCCTTTCATACAAATAAAGTGTCGTGTGAACAATTCGATAACTTATGAATTAGTTATAAGTAAATTAGATGTGAATTATGTTAGCAATTGTTGGTCAGTCAGAAATGTGTCTTTATCCACAACAGAAACAAAACAAAATTAAATTAAATACCAATTGTTCTCTGAAAATCTTTCCTTCAAAATCAAATTCACTTTTGATAAGAACATTTGGAGAGAATAGTAGTTTTGGTGTCAGAAGATATCTTTTTTCAAACTGGTACCAACAATACAGACTTCAAGGAAATTATGTTATGATAGTAGGGAGATAATAAGCCGGAACTGGTTTATTTATAGTCAAGGTAACTTTTGGTAGAATAATATTTAACTTACCAGTTGGATGTATTTTTTTACTTTTGATTGTTTGTTTTTGTTTTGATGTTTTCCCAATTTCTACACTATTGGCTATTTCACGTCAGCTAGGTTTTAGCGTTAACGGAAGCCTGGGTTTCAGGAGAGAATCACCCACCTACGACAGGATAACTTGTAATCCTTGAATATTTCAGATTTGAGTCTATTGCACTTACCACGTGCAGGTTTCGAACTCACAACATCAGTACATTTTTATGAAATAAGGGAATAATTTGAGATTACAAAAAGTCATTTCCGGTTGCATAATTATGATAGGTTACTTCACACTGGTTCTAAATGTATATGTTCTAGGTATTTTTTATTGAACTAAGTACAGAAAATGGTTATTTCCTGTTAATACAATGTCACCTTTAGTTGACTTTTCAATGCCATTTGTTTTCCAACCTTATTCGAATAGCCAAATGGCTTTTCCGTGAATCAATATGAAGTTTTTGCCTTTAACATTAGCATAAATTTCAAGTTCATGAAGCAAGACTATCAATCGAATTAAACTATGTTCGGATAAAGAGTATTATCACAATATAGCTTACCTCAAACATTCAAAGGGCGAAAAATCATTCCAGAGTATTGGAGCTACAACATGTCCCAACTATCAATTTAATAAAAAAAAAATTAGTTGTCTCATTGGCCTTCATACCACATCTCCTTATTTTTACATAAATATTTCAAATTTTTCATTTTTTTAATATTTATGCTAGGAACCTTGAAGTATTAAAATTAGAAATAATTCATGGAAGCCATAGATTTGTTGACAATTTACACATGGCCTGGGCCGTGATATTCGAATTTTATCCTCAGCATAAGCGATGGATAAAATTAACGAATATCACGGCCCAGGACATGTGTAAATTTACAACAAATCTATGGCTTCCATGAATTATTTCGATCCTAATAGAACAAATACGGTAATTAAAAAACTGAAGCGAGGGTGGGTATGCCGTGTGTGTGGCTGTTCTATTTTACTCACTGTTAGATAAATGTTGAAAAAATCTAATAAATCTGTAGCTTGCATGAATCATTTCTTAAATAACCGCTAGAAAAAATGTAATTCTCAAACCCAACATTTGCTTTTTTGATTTACATTTTTTTCGTAAGCTACCGTAATTCACTGTTGACATTTTGTAACCAAGGAGTCACCATGTTGACTTGCTGAAAACAGCAAATGTGCAAATAATGCAAAAGAATAGAAAAAAAGAAGCAACACCTACCACAAAACTTTATTTTAATGCAATATTATCCGAGTTAAGAAAGTAAACGCAATGGAAAACCTTCAGCTTTGGTGTTTTCATTCGTATGACGTTATGGTTTGACACGACGTTAATGCGTCAAAAACATTAATGGAATTTCGCGGAATAATAATTTATTTTGATTTTGTACATTTTTCCGATCTCTAATGCATTAATTCTTTTTGTTATACCTCAGAATAAGAATAAAGGTTCTGTAGGTTTTTTTCAATTGTAATTTTTAATACAGAGAAATCGACAAAGCGTTTGCACATAGGTTACGATACATGTAAATTTTCGCGGGAGATATATTTTAACAGCCATTATTATGTACATCTCGGAGTCTGCGCTAAGTACAGATATATCGAGAATTTTATCACGGTCTTGTTTACAAAGCGAAAGAAGCTCGTCATATTAGAATAGTCATTTAAAGACGAGACGAATTATATATTGTTGTAATGGCCTTCACGGTTATATGTTGAACTCATCAATCTGTCGAAAAACTATTTTCGAAATCAACGTATGAGATAATCAACATATTGATATAAAAAATAGTTTCACCAATTTTGCATATATATAGCGAAAATTTATGAATTATTTGAATAATTATAATATACATTTGATTACTTATAATCACATAATCTAATTTTGTATGCGTCTTATGAGTTATTTGAAATAAATAATGTTTAAATTAAGGCCTTTGAGGTCTTTGTTGGATTTTATTTACCAATACTCGTCGAATCCCCATAGTAATTTTCAAAACCGGAAAAAAGTTTACTATTTAAATTCTTTGTGTATAGAACAAGAAACACACCTCAACTGGTCATTGATTTGTCTAAGACGCTTCGCTCTTCTATAAATTCATTGTAACCGTCAATGTTAGACAGATCATATTGTAGGATGCAGCAACTACTAACATTGCTATGTCTGATTGGGCCATTATCAGTTTCAGGTAAGGCAATTGCTAACAAAAAAATAAATATACAGAAAAAAAAAAAAAAAAAATAAAACTTATAAAAACGGATTCATTCATTACGAAATTTACACATTTATAGACTTCGTTACAATGACTTTAAAATTATATTTTTTATAAATAATTTTGAAGTCTTGATAAAAATTCCTGATGTGCATATCTTTAATTGAAACTAAGGGTCAAATATCATTTTACCTACAAATGCATTGCCTGATTAATCTGTTTATTTTCATAAGAACTTACCAAATCTTAATGAGAACCGCAGTGTCCTGAACTATTAAATGTAATATTGATATTACTATTTATTTCTAACTTGTTGCTCAGGCTATGACCCCATCCATATGTACGACCTAAGGCTCGGAAACAATAGGTCATTAGTACGAGTTCTGTTTATATATCCTTACAGTGCGTTACAAACTATTCAATCATAATAAAGACTCTTACAACACTCAAATGTTTAAAAAGTCAACTTTACTTTTAAAATTTAGCATATGTTGGTATGATTAACTATGCACATTTTTTATTTTTATTACATTTCTATAGCGTTTTTTTACTGGTGAAAGGGTGGATATACTATCCTTACCAATGCAAAGCTATTTTAGTGATGCATAAAATTATTAAGGTGAAAAATGTAGATTTAAAAGATTAAAAATCTAATTATATATCAAGTTAACGTTGACTTGAACATGTGTATTATATCGATTGCCACTTGGGTGACACACCTTAATGTTGACCTATAGTCCTTATCATGGTGTATGTTTTGATGCCAAAAATCAAAGAGTAAGACAATTAAAAAAAAAAGATCTTTCGTATTGTTTCCCCAAGTAATTAATGTAAAGAAAAGTCAAGCATAATTACATTTACAGGAGTTAAAAAATGTAAAGCTTAGAACGACGTCTATAATCCTAACCAGTAATAATAATATAAAAAAACCAACCCAAAGTCAATCATTATGTAATTAGGCTTTTTTTTGTTTCTTGTGTATTATGTTTCTGTGTCTTGTTTGAATGAAATACGACTGTTATTTTTTATTTTTTAATTAATTTTTTATTTGGTAATATTTTTGTTTTAATAGCTATGTTTTGTTTTGTTTTGTTTTGTTTTGTTTTGTTTCGTTTTTTTTTTTTTTTTTTTTTTTTTTGTTCTTGTTGAATTTTGTTTAGTATTTTTATCCTTTTTTATCATTCCAAATCATGTTTAAATTCAAAACATTATTTCATCGACAATTCTTACAAATAACGGTTGGTTCTACTTGCAAATGTACGATAGTACTTCAAACCACTTGTAAGAGTTTGTTTGTTTGTGTTACTGTCGTATTAGAGACCACGCCACACGTCATTTGATAAGAAAGAAAAAAACTAATTGAATGGACGCTTTCTTTAAATGAATTAAATAAGTCATGTTTTCATTGAGTAGCAATATATGTGTTTCTATAAAAATATAAAGGACTGTTTTGAAGAAATTATACTTTTTTAAATTGTCAGGTCAATCTTGCAGTTACTCCTACATATCAGATTTCTCCAACTGGACAGATGGACGCGAAAGATGTATGAATGATGGGATGGATCTAGCTGTAATAAAAGACCAAGAAACATATGACGCAGTCAACTCTTATATTACCACAAATGGATGGTAACAAAATATTAAGCAGATGTTTTGCCTCTAAAATGTTTGCACTGAAACGCTCATTTGCTTTTGTACAATCAAATGCTATAGGGAAACATACTAAGTTCGTTGTTGATATAACAACTCCTTTTCCGTGGCTATAGTTAAAAATCGAAAATTAGGTTTAATAACTTTACAGTGCAACGATACGCTTTTCTAGACGTTTTGTTAATTTCTTTTTCACCAAATGACACCACTTAATTTGAAATTAAAATCCCTCTCCAAAAAGAAGAAAATAAATAAATATTATTTTTGTTGAAAATAACAGATATAGCAGTAATTAATAAATTCATCAAAATTTAAAATCAATCAAAGTTTTGGGATTCATGAAATATATACTATAACATTTTTGAATTAATAATTTTTGTTTGAGGCAGGGGTATACGTATAAGTATAAGTTCCTGTCCCTCGTAAGGAAACATATTGAATGTTTTAATTGTTATATTTGACACAGAAATTCCGTACCCTCCATACCCCCTCATGCCGATGTCCATACAGGAGTGACTTTTCAACTAAAGCATTAGTAATTCCGTGTTGAACAATTTGTTTATATTAGTTATGAATCAAGTTCTAATAATTTACGTTTTAGAATATGTTCACATCGTGTAGAAGCATATGCACCTGATGTATGTTGCTGAATTGTTTTCCGAAGTTACTTTCTCAACCGAACATCACTGTTATGATATGGTGCAGAAACAGTTGAATCTACATTTTCCTTTTTGAACAGTACATAATGCTTCCGATAAAAAGGAATCTTAACAGTATCATAAGATACAACTTCATAACTTCGAAAAAACTATTTAATAACTTCTTCACACAACTGTAAAAATAAAGACTATACAACATATCCTTTTAATGGTAGGCAAATATTTTCACGGGTACACAAATGATCAAGCGAAGTAATAATATCTAGAAGATCCCGGATAAACTTTGTTGTATGGGAACTCCCCCACAAATAATTTAAGGGACAAATCATAAAGGAGACGAAAGCATGTTATGCAAACCAATATATACATACAGCAATAGATAATAAGTCTTCGAACAGCTATTCCCACGGTAAAAGAGGGAAGACAATCTTTTTACACGCGTCTGTTAGGAATTTTGGTCCTCAATGCTCTTCAACTTCCGTACTTTATTTGGCCTTTTTACCTTTTTTTAATTCAAGCGTCACTGATGAGTCTTTTGTAGGCAACACGCGCATCTGGCTAAAATACAAAATTTCAATCCTGGTATCTATGATTAGTTTATTTACAACCACTGGGTCGATGCCACTCACTACAAAAGACAAAAAGTCTGAAAAGACCAGTTTTTTTTATGAATTTGCATGAATTTTTACTCGACATTCTTAATTTGTTTGAATAATTTTTTAAAATTCTTGACATAGTATGACATTGTCAAATAAGGTTGTTGATTTTTCTTGACAAGTGTCTTGACAGTATGAACATTGTATTAACATTTCTCGACACTTCCTGTATCCTCTGATAAGAGTCTGGATAAGTCTTGACCAATTCTTGACTTTCTTAAATTTGTCTCGATCTGTCTTGACATATTTTTGACATTCTTAATAATGTTGAATATGTCTTGACATGTTCTGGACATTCTAAATACTGTTTGAATATGTCGCGACACATTCTTAACCGTCTTGAATATGGCTTGACACTATCTCAACAGTATAAATTTTGCCTGAAATGTGTACAGACTTATTCTGCACTGTTTAAGACATTCTATTGCTGTTATATACTCCTTTTTATTATGGCTAAACTAAACTTTGACGAATCAAGGATGAATTTGGTATAGTAAGATACCCTTTTGGTGCAACTAAGTTTGAATACCTTGAATAATCCCCCATGTTGTTTAATTTTGATTTATTTTTATTAAACGTTTAATTAATTGTTTTACTCGGAATATAAGTCGAAGTAACTGACAAATAGCTTTAGATTTTTGCCATTCGCAAAACTGCCAGTCAAATGTGCTTTACTAAAATAGGTGTCTTGTGTTAAAATGTGACCATTGTCTCTTTTGGACCCCACAATTCATCTTTGGGTTTGTATGGCTAAAGAAAGAGGGGGGGGGGGGGGGCTTTCGTGTAGGTCAAATAATTTGTTCTCATCTTGATTCAAAAAAATATATTCATTTTTTTTAACAACCCAAAAACATTTTTATTCAAATTTGAGTGTTGAATTTTATAATTTTTTTTTTTATCAAAAATGATTATTTGTGATAACTCCTTCCTGAAAAGAAAAAAAAATGTTTAGATACATATTATGTATGTCTGTTTGAGATCCATTTCATAAGACTTACCAATGATTTCTATAGAAATCATTGATTGGACCCATGCATTATAAATACATTTTTTTTAAATTATTCCTGGAGTAGATAATAATTTTCTTTTAATCTTTGGGAATTATTCAATTTGTTTTTATGTTAAAATAATTAACTTCATAATGAATAAAATCCATTTTTTTTTTTTTTTATCAAAATGATGATTTTCATAATTTCATCTATCAACAAACTTTTTAAATTGTAGTGGCATGTTTGGTCAAATCATGTTAATCAAATTACAGGTAAAGCAGTCATTTCTATTTGACAGTTGCGTGTACTCCGGGGTGTGGAATACCTTAATGTTATTGGGAACATTCTGTCCAGGTGTAATACTTAATATATATTCCAACAGATGACATTACACAAATTTTTCTTCTGTTAAATTAATGATTTGTATATCATCATAATTTACTATTTATATAAACCACATGTTGTACAATAATTATTTACCATATAAACATTGAATTTACGAATGTAGAATGAAATATGTCTACAGTATGATTGGTTTCAATCATTTAATTTATAAGATTTAGGAATCAAAATTTGTAATTTTTTAAAAACCCGCATTCAAATTGTGTTATATAGACACACCCACATCTAAATTATTTTATACATTAAATTTCATAGCCATATTTGCATTTGTAAAAATATCTAAATACCCAAATTTTCAATTATTTTACATGCGCAATTTTCATTTTTGTTGTAAGACGTGTAACTTGAATCAACAGTATATTATATAAAGAGGAATAAGGATTAAATGCCGTACGGTGACCTATAGTTGTTAATGTCTGTGTCATTTTGGTCTTTTGTGGATAGTTGTCTCATTGGCAATCATACCACATCTTCTTTTTTTTATATATCATGAATATTGGTCATGATTTGTAAAACTCAGAACTGTCAAGTAAATTTGAGACACAATTCAAAATGTTCAGAATATGTCAAGCCATACTGAGAAAAAATAAGAATGTCGAGAATATGTCGAGAAATTTCAAGACAGTTTTCAAATGTCAAGAATTTGCCAAGAAATGTTAAAACCATATTCAGAATGTCGAGAATATGTCGAGTAAATTTCATACAAATTTAGTATAAATGAGAATTTGTCAAGAAAAATTAAGACACAAGTCATACTTTTGCAGAATGTGGAGTAAAAGTTCATGCAAATCAAGACAAAAACTGGTCTTTTCAGACTTTTAGACTTTTGTAGTGACTGCTGGTGGAGTTTTTATTCCCCGGGTATCACTAGCCCATCAGTCAATACTTCTGTGTTGACATGAATTATCATTGATATGGTCATAATTTTAAATTAACTGTTAACAAAACTCTGAATTTATGAAATACTAAGGCTTTTCTACCGCAGGAATAGATTACCTTCGCTGTATTTGGCAAAATCTTTAGGAAATTGTTAGTCCTCAATGATCTTCAACTTCGTACTTTATTTGGCCTTGTTATTTTTTTGTAGTAATCGTTATATACCTATATGGAGTTATTTTCTTTCAGAACGACAGGTTATTCATTTTCAGAATCAACCCGGATGATACCATGTTTCAATGAAATATGCTTCAAGGCATAAAATAATGACCTGTGTGAGTTGATAAAAATGCAATCTATAATTTACTTCAAAATTTTATTCGTCTGATAGTTTTTTGTTGCCGATTTGGAAATTTATTTTCTAAAGTTCAATCGATGATAGATGTAAAAAAACCTTCATTGCTCGCATTTTAATTTTAGAAACAAATAACGTGAAGTTTTGTTAATTTATCGCTACTATAAAGAAACATTGTCATATATGTGAGATGAATTTTAATATAGACCTTCATAAATAAAAAGCCAGATTTAACATATTATTCGTGTGTTAGATTTTGAAAATCTTATTGAGTCCAGAATAGGTTGATTGATTTTTGGTTGCTTGCTTAACGTCCAGTGGCAAATATTTCATGCATGTTCAGGACATAATCGCTGAACAGGAAATCATACTGTGACCTACATGTATTTATATTCGTCTTCGTGTCAGTTCTTAACTTTTTTAAATTTATGTATACCTTTTACTCTATCAAATAATCAACTAATAAGATAATCTTATATTCTATTGAATAACATTAACGTAAGTCAGAAAAGGGTCGGGTGCGGAGGGTATATAATTATATCCTGATTATCTGTTAATAAAATGTATTGCTTTTCGATCAAAAGACAATCTTTCTGAATTTTTCATTCGATTCAATTAAAATTGTTAAAAAAATAACCACTTTTCTGCGATAGAAATGACATTACAAATAGAACAAAAAACATACCCCGCCCACTTTTCCATAAACTAAGTGGTACAATAAATTACTTACAATGTGTCATACACCGTTATCGGATGGTAACAATACATTTGTGTCTTACTTCATGCAGTTACAATACTATTTTTATTGTGTATGGATAATATTTTTAAAAGGTTTATATATAGATTCATTAGTGAGTTTTATTTCACATTTTAAATGAGCCGTAGGGCGTATTAAAACCTGAACGTATTAGAAAGGAATATCCCACTTTAGTGTTGTCGGTAAAATAGGATACTAAGTTTTGCAAATCTTTATAAAAAGTAATATTTTTTTGACGGTATATAAGTCAGATAATAAATATTTTAAGGTTTTTCTTGTCGTAGAACACACCTCGGGGTGTCAGGATTACTCATTTGATCAATCCTGACACCCCTCGGTGTGTTCTACGACAAGAAAAACCTTAAAATATGCATTATTTATAACATAATTTGTGAATATCTATCATAATGCTTTGAAGTGTTTTGCTTGATGAAGTCTCATCGAAGTCATTCATGTTTAAAGTTATTCAAAGCCACACATAAGAATACAAAATTGAACCGAATATTTTAAAAGGGGTAACCATTAATACAATTTCTGTATTAAGATTGTATACAACAAATCGTATTGACAAAGATATACAGATGAATCTTTGCAATTCTGTTTAAGGACAAATGATATTTGGATTGGATTGTTATGGAATAAGATAGATCTAGCATTTGAATGGATTGATAATGAAAAACTAGGATCATGGACACACTGGGCTAACGGGGAACCTAACTGCATGGAACTAACTGAGATGGAACCACAAGTCTGTCCTGGTGGTAATTTTTATGACCAAAACTGTATTCGCATTCAACTTAAAACCAATTCCTGGGTATGGAAGACACATCCATGTGCCAATCACTATTCTGTGCTTTGTCAAAGCTGTACAGGTAAGTTTTTTTAAAAGAAATTTTGCTTTATATACTTAAGTTTTTTCCTCATTTAAACAGAAAACGTTTGCCTTTTACTTATGTGTTTGAATACCCCTTTGGTATATTTTGCCTCTCTTTTATAAGATATTTCATTAAGGTTATTCTTACCATGCTTGAAAAACTATAACCAATATAATCATATATGATATTATAAAGATTATTTTGTTAGTCATGAACGGTGTTGTTTAACATTTGTCTGGGTCATGAAAGTTTTGCAATGCAGTACGTGCGTAGCATTGTGGCATAATTACATAAATTCGTACTTGTATGACTACTTTAAGAGTCTTTTAGTTTGAATAAGAGGAAGCATATACCAAGGTGACAATAAGTCGATGTATAACAGACAACACTATTGGCCAAAAGAAACCTTATCAAAGGACTGTGCCACACAAACAAAAGATGTTATCAGTTTCTCTGGAAGGCACCTATTGTGCTCCACCAGTGGCATTAATGACAATCGGTGATGAATCGTATTTGATGAGGTCATAATGGAGGAAAGATATAGGGACTTTGACTACGTAAATTCAAACATATTAGTTGTCATAATTGATAACCGAATTATTATGACTCATCAGAAACGTTAAAAAATATGTTACTAAAGTTTACATTTTTGTGCATCAAGTAGTCGATGTTTTTCAAGCAATTATCAGTTATATTGGAAAAAATATCCCCTAAAGAATGTAGACGAAGTCCGATTTAAATCTGTATTAAAATTCACTGCTTCGTAGCCTAATTTTAGTGCTTCCATGAGTTGTATTCTTTTGCTATTTAATAGTCACATAAAACTGCAAAGCCATTTTAATAACCAGGAATTATGTTCGTTGTCAAAGATAAATTAACGTGTATAATCAATTATAAGTGGATAGTGGAACTGGCCTTAGTCCGGCGGCTTTCATAATGTTTGAAATTACTTCATAAACAACAACAGATGCAGAAAAACAAGAACTAACTTTTAAGAGAGGTCGGTCAATTTAAAAAGTATCAAATAGTACCAAGTGCGTTGACGTATACGTGTCTGGGGACATACCAAAATAATATGTCATACTATCCTTGAGTGAAATACCGTTGAATATATGTAAAAGCTGCGCATACAAGTTAAGTGTGTAACAAATATAAATATCCAAGTTTAATTACCTCGCGTCTGGAACATAACCGAATTGAGTGAACACAACAAGTCCAAGTCATTAAACGTAAGATTTCCAAATGGAACGTTTCTAAATATAAACTAAAAAAAATTAAGAAGCAAACTCAAACTGGAAACGGTAAAAAAAACTTTAAACAGGCATGAAATAACAAGGAAGAGACTAGTATGACAGGCCATCCGAATAGGAAGTCGCGATAATCATTTCCTTGACTCCCAATATCAAGTCCATTATGCCAAAACAAAAATACTTCAAGTTAATGAACAAAAGTGTGAGAAAGTAAAATAGAACGATTTGTAGAACTTTGCTATTGAAACGCAATGGTCAGGCATGCATTGAATTTCTATTTTTCTGTGTTGCATTTGGTAATTTTTACTGTCTACTTGCCTCTGTCCCATATATGTTTTTTTTTTCACGTTAGCTTATCAGTAAGGATTCTACTTCGTCAAAATTATCTCCCCATTACGCCCCCTAATTTTTATAATCGTAAAAATGGAAAGCCATTGTAGTGATGACGCGCTGTCAATTTAGCTCTCGAAAACCGAATAATTTATCCACAGTATCAATACGATTCTTATATGCCAGTTGTAATTTAAAAAAATAAATGTATCTTCTAGCTATCGACCATCGTTTAATGTACCTGTATGCATTTGGTCAACTTAAAACTACTGTCTGATCGGTTGTCAGGGGGGATTTTCGAAAGTTAAAAAATATTAAAAAGAATTCTAATTAAATATTTCGTGGAAGGGCAGAATAAAAACATTCAGAGGTTGAAGACTAATAACCCTAGATAACACACACAAAGAATGAAGTTTTGTTTTAAGTTATGCATTTTTAAGATCCACGAGAAAAGTTTGTTTTCAAGTGATTTAATTAAAAATTTGTTATTCGAACACACCGGATCTGCAATTATGACTCATTAGAAAGGTATTTCACTTGACCCATATATTTCATAAATTTTCATAAATTTTTATTGTTATTTTTCAACCTACAGCATAAGTATATAAAAATAATAGAATTTGAAGCGAGATGATGTTTAAAATTGTTTTTCTTTTATACATTTTCAACACAGAACAGTCAACTTAAACACGCCTGAACCGGAAAAGGTTTACTCGCCTTTCTCTTTCGATGCAATTATTGCCTATTTTGAGAATTTCTTCCCAAAAAAACTTTCACCAGGGGCAAACATGGAAATTGATGCTTAAAAAATATAATCTGTTATCTTTCATTGGAATTTTTTTCGGCCGAATTTATGCTTATGCACAGAAAAAATCCACGTGAATTTGCATCTACCACAATCGAATGTTTGTGAAATTTGTCTATAATTCAAAATTTTACAAATATCTCGAAGCTCAGTTCAATAATTTTAGTAAAAACACATACATAAGATGCATAACATCCTAAATTAGGCACATTCATTAAACTATTAAAGCCCATAGAAACAGGTGTCAATAATTCAAATTTACCAACTTCGCCTTTTTTTCCTTCTCTAACAAAAAGTTCCATTTCCTTTGTTTAATTTCATCTGGGTTTCTGCCTGTAATGATTTTTTTTCTCGCAAAACACCAACATTGCCAATCTAGTAAAACTGTATAAATATTTTAGCTAAAAATGAAGAGAATAAAGAGTTTTGATACGCAACATAGACTTAAAATCGGGATTAAACATTGTTTTTTTTTATCTCCAGATACATTAACGTCAAAGTATCTGATATGTGTGGATACGTTTTTAATTGACCGACCTCTAATAAACAAGCAAATCGGTATTAAACCCTTTCATTGATTATTAGTTATCCACATCAATTTTGTAATGACTGCTGATAAGTGAAGTGGAATCATGCATCATGATTTTTTTTTAAATAAGATTAAGGAACTTCTAGTTTGAATTTTCAGAAACAGATGTATGTATCAAGCAATGATTGAAATGGAAAATGCATGTTTCTTTTCTGGTCTGATATGAAATTGGCGTGAAATTTGATTGAGAACTAAAGTAGAGCAAAGCTAAAACCAAAGGCTTATATTGGACAGAAAAACATGTGAATTCGCACTAGGTACACAAAAATGTAATGATTAGTATTATTTGGAAGGGTTAAAAAAAAAAGGCGAATGAAGAATTCGTATTTCCGAAATCGAAAGATAGGGATTGGAAATAGTCTTAGGAGTACCTCAGGTGGTAACGGCATCCATGATTTTATGATTTACCAGTAATAAATGGATTACACTCATTGAAATGCGAACGTCACTTAAATATACTTGTGGTTTAAAATAGAATTTAGAGAAACGCTCATTTGACCTTAACAGTATCTAGAATGTCTGAACACAGTCCGGAATGCGGTTCGATAAAATTGCTCCCCTTGTTTATTTTGCTCTCCTGTCAATTAGTGTAATTTTGCTACCTCCAAAGGTAGACGCTACAACGATGGGTGTCTTCAAGAAAGGTACAATTATAGGAATCAGCTAGGAATTAGACGATCACCATTGGTATAGGTGAGTTGTTTAATAGTTGTTGCATTGGGATAAGTGCATGTTTTCGATTAATTCATAATCAGAAATAGTTGGGAAGGGGAGAAACGTGTTGCTACGGGAACCCGGAAAGGCCGGGACGAATTTCAAAAAAAAATCTAGAGACGATCGTTCTGAGTGTGCCACCTACACATTCAAACGTGTGCACAAGCACAGTATTCCCTATCTATGTAATGTGTTTTGATAATTATGTGATATAGAGCAAAAAAAGGTAGCAGTTTTTTGTGTCGTGTTGTTAAGCATTTCCAGGGGAGATAATGTTACTTTTCACGGTGTGTTTGATAGGTTTGTTACATTGTAACATCATATAATACACAATCATAAAGTGGATCAAAATAGCCTCTCACACTCTATTAACTGAATTTCAATTATTCTATTTACCGTAGTGCTATTATATAAGACTTCGGAGGTTCATATCACTAATATTCAACGTTTTTATATCGAGTTTTTTTTTACTATTGTTATTGAACGGTTCATTATAGTAAAAAAAAATCCAATAAAATCGTTGAATGTAAATGACATGAACCTCAGAAGTCTTATATACTGTCCTTTAATATATTAGACCGGAGGTTCATATCATTTACATTCAACATTTTTTATCGAATTTTTGTTTACTTTCAATAATGAACGGTTCAACGGTTCAACATTGGTAGTTAAAAAAAAAATCCGATAAAAATTAATGGTTCAACATTGATAGTAAAAAAAATCCGATAAACATGTTGAATGTAAATGATATGAAGCTCCGAAGCCTTACATTATTGTACTATCGTTTATTAGTTCTTTATCCTAACAAAATGTTTTTTTGTGGTGTATATTACAAAAAAAAAAAGGGGGGGGGGGGTCTTTTAAAAACACCGAAATACCTACAATATCTGTTTACAGGATGAGAGAGATATTTCGTATTCTAAAACTAATTTTTCTCACGTGTTTGTTGGATATATGTTGAAAATACAGACAAATGTTTAGTACGTATACCCATCCCCTCTTTTTCAATTCACTAGTTCAAGATACAGCTCTGAAGAATATGCAATAACCTAACATTGATAATTTAGCTAACAATAAATTCAGTACATTTTCTAACAAGCGAAGACCAATGAAAACATTTGATATGATGTGAAAACATGGCCAATTAAGTAAGATCTTCGTAGACATAAATGATAATTCAATATTTTCGATTCATATTCTAGTATATTTAATAACATGTTTATATTTTGTGACGTATCTGATGTATAAATCCATTGCCAGATCCGGGAAAGAGCTCTTAGTTCCGATCCGTTTGTACGGGGAACATGTGGTTGCAACCCCCTCTTTAACTGCCTGTTCGATTTTTTGTTTGCAGTGTCGAAAAGGGAGAAAGACGGCAGTTTTATCAAGAAGTTATGTGAAAGTTCTGCTATACATCTGACAGTCAGGAATTATTCTGAAGTATACACATGTCGACCAGAGGCATGGAGAGGGTACCATCACAGATGCTTATCTGAGATTTCAATTTGAACTAAAGAAAGCAATATATAAAGATATGTTGGAGAAATAATCTATATGAATAAAGTTAGGCCACAAAAAGGAACTTATTTTTTTTATATATATACAGAATTTGTCAAACGTATCCATAACAGAAGAGATGTGAATGCATCCTTCATAGCCTTGTAATACTGATGGTAATAATTTATGTAATTTCTGAGATGATATAGCAGTGCCATTGGTTTCCCCTTTCTCCTTCTTCAAAGAACTTCGTTCTTATGTTGTACTGTTATACCACTGTCCCAGGTTAAGGGGAGGGTTGGGATCCCGCTAACATGTTTAACCCCGCCACATTATTTATGAATGTGCCTGTCCCAAGTCAGGAGCCTGTGATTCAGTGGTTGTCGTTTGTTTATGTGTTACATATTTGTTTTTCGTTCATTTTTTTACATAAATAAAGCCGTTAGTTTTCTCGTTTGAATTGTTTTACACATTGTCTTATCGGGGCCTTTTATAGCTGACTATGCGGTATGTGTTTTGCTCATTGTTGACGACCGTACGGTGACCTATAGTTGTTAATGTTTGTGTCATTTTGGTCTTTTGTAGATAGTTGTCTCATTGGCAATCATACCACATCTTCCTTTTTATATTGATCATCTGAACTCTTTTTTTTTAAATTGGAGCCCTGTTCAAGAAGAGTTAAAAGAGCATATGCTTAATTTTCGTTATTTTTTAGAATCATCATTTTTTTTAAATGAAACGGTCTGTATATTCTACATAAAATATGCCAGTCAACCGTAAATGTTAACACCCCAAAAAGGTCTTTAGTATATTCATTTGTCAACTTACAGAATATGTCAAAGGTTTAAGCATCCCAACCATTACCAAGTGACTTGAGTTTTTGATTATCAATAACAAGCAAACTCGATATTTTCCATAACATCATAATAGTTCCGTTTAATTATTAAAAAAACAAAGGAGTAACTCTTGTACAAAACTGTAACAGATTATCAAAGACTGTCTAGTAAGTACAATTTTAACCTAAGCCCCTGCTCTTAAAGCACCGTCTTAGCAACGGCTTGGTTGATTGTAAGTGTTTGGTGCAGAGACAAAATACTTGAGACAATAGCATGAAGGTAAGTATTTATAAGAACAACGTTTTCAAGAAGATAGGCGGATTCGAGCGAGGGGGGGGGGATTGTTAGATTAAACATAGTGAATCACTGAAGCATATCTGGAGCGAGCTCTCCGTAGCTCCGGCAGTGCCCCCCCCCTTCCCTGTAAAATTCTGGATCCGCCACTGAATATTGGTTTGAACAGTGTGATGGAAGTCTTCAAATGTATATAAAAACAAATTAATGAAAGTCTTTGTGCTGGTTATTGAAGGTAAACTATTAAGAAAAGAAAAAGATATAAATAGTAAATTCAAATCTTATGAATCGTATGAATAATATTGGCGAACAAAAAAAGTATCACATTATGTCGTCTGACGATTTTAAGATGCTATAAGATAGACTGAAAATGTATCGAAAAATATAGCACAAAAGAAATCATGAAATAACTCGGTGCAATCCCAATTTTAGATGCAAACACACGAAAAGAAAAACAAAATCACACCATATCGCTCCACATGACACAAAACAAAAACCAACTGCAATCAACAAATAAGACGCAAAGAGTCACAAGAAATGAAAAAAAAATCCATTCGCGGGCAACTACCAACTTATTATATACTGTATGATCGAACACAAACATAGCCAAAATATGACACTCGAGAAATAAGACCCAAACTAAATAACAAGTAATTGCAAGATCAATAAATGATGCATAAAAAATAATTCAGAACAACAATGGGTTGCTACCCCAAAAACTAAACTTCACAATGATCAACCAATCCGGGTTACTGTATAACTAAGGTGTAACAAAATGTGTAACAAAACTTTTTTAAATATTACAGAAATTATGACTATCGGTGTAATTGTAATTGTTTAAGAAAAAAACATGTCAAGCATGCAAATATTATTTAAAAGAAACTAGTTTTAATCACTTAAAAGTCATGTGATGTTACATATATAGGACGGGTGTGTTCGATGCGTAAATTAATTAACAAAACACCGTCATATAAAATCCAACTTTGAAGTTGCGTCTTAATGTCAAATTTAGGTGTGCCACATTGGAAATGGTCTTAAACGATTGACAATTCATTTCTCAATTTTTGGAATTTTTCCTAGATTTTTTCTATGTCCAGCAAAAAAAAGTAGCAGTTTATAAGGAGACCCCCTAAATGACGTAACAGCTCGATTTATGGTCGTTTTAAAAACGATTGTTTGCAAGTTGCATTGGGAACAAGTGTACAATATGAAAACTAATCAACGTGAATGCAAATATTTTTAATGACTTTACGGAAAGTAACTTTTGTGACATCTTGACAACTGTATACAATGTTCATTACACTTTTCTACCTTCTAAACACAAGAGGTCGAATTCTTTTGTTCTATTTAAACCGCATATCGGACTGAACAATAACATATTCAGTCACATTCAGTCTTTGGGTCAAGTTTTGTGTAAAAAATACGACGATAAGTAGCATTTGGTAATGTCAAACTCGATGAAATGGTTATCAA
Organism: Mytilus galloprovincialis; assembly: GCF_965363235.1. NCBI lineage: Eukaryota > Metazoa > Mollusca > Bivalvia > Mytilida > Mytilidae > Mytilus > Mytilus galloprovincialis. The sequence continues at coordinate 14,488,746 of NC_134845.1, read as the reverse complement.
GTAACATAGATAACAATCGTCTTTGGAAGGTAAATAAGAGGCATTTACTGGAAAACGTCAATTGAAAACGCTTACGTGGTAACACATGCCTTTTCATCCCTAGGCTTGTTAGTGGGGATAATTTTGTAGATGTTTGACTTTTGAAAAGAACTAATTTAATACTTCAATGCATTACTATTCAATCCATGTCAACATCAGAAACACAACGTACAATAGTGATAGTTTGCTCCCTCCATCTGTGAAACACGGATGTATTTCCCAGCTTAATTTGTCACTTTTATCCAGTTTATTTATTGTAGACGCCTCCTGTTTTTGATAAAGTAGTGAAAAAAAATCTTTTTTAAAATGTTCCTTCGATTTTTGACTTTATGCCATTATCGAATAAAATCTAGAAAACACCTTCATACTTTAATTTTGTATTCTGTTCAATCATCTCTGACACCTTGACCATATATATTGAGACCAAACGTTTCCATGTCAACTGCATACATGCGCTGCCTGTAAATATCGACTACTTTCTAACCCAAACAACTTGATAGCAAATTTGCCAGTTCCCATTCATTTCTAAACCGGTTGACCGCGTTCTAAGTTGTAACATGGACATTGTCAAAATACTTTATTGAACATTTGTATGTCAAAAGGTCGAATTACCTTCAAATCATCAATAAGAAACACAACTTTAAAATAGAAATGGATTCAGCCAAATATTATTCCAGACTTTAAGTTAAGCATGATGAAGAAAACAGAATTTTTTCATTACGATTGTAAATTTGTTGAGAAAAAACAATAAGTATGCCGAATGAGTCCAATAAGCAGTTATTATATCTCCAATTATGTTGCTGTATCTACATACGAAGCCTCAAACAAACGCAATAGTTTATATTTGTAAATCACACAATATTACAAATTTAACAACTTTACAAAGCAATAATTTGACTATTCACTTAAAAACCCAAAATAACTCCAATGACACTCATATAAAAATACCAAAGGGACATTCAAACTCATAAGTCGAACATAAATAGACAACGCCATGACCAAAAAAGGAAAGAAGACCAAAAACACAAACAACAGTACACAAAACACAACATAGAAAACTTAAGACTGAGCAACACAAACCCCACCAAAAAGGATAACTATGATAGTTATTGGTCGTTGTTTTCATTTTTTTCCCTTTCCAATGAAGACGACCTGGATCTTCTTTTACACTAATGTCCAAAATTAACACAAATGTTCTTAAAAAAACAACGTTATATAGCTTCATCTACTATTTGATCCACGAAACCTTCCAAAAAATATTGAAAGAATTATTTTAAATGTGTTTCATTAAAATGTAAGCTAGAAATACTTCTTAAAAGACATCTCTTGTTGAAACAAAATGTTCTCTAAAACTTAAATCATGAAGTTGTGTTTTTTTTTGAAGTCACAAAATATTTTTAACGTGTGGTGGAAATCATTTCGTCGGACAACATTAACTTCAACTAAAAATAACTACATTTCTAATATTGTCGGATTGTTCCTTTATAATAACGAGGTATATATTATACAGGTGTTTATAAAAAAGGAATCAAGACGTCATCAACCTTCATGTTCCGTTATACAGATGATGTTTTGTGACTGAAAGCGGCTATTCCATTGAAATAAAAATAAGGGATACACTTTTTCTTTTTTAATATCATGTTTTACCTTTATTGAACAAAGGATGCGAAATGGTAAAATTGAAGTCATTTTTTCGAAAGGTTTACTAAATCTCTATGGTTCGTTCACATCAATGACAACTCTTGGACACTCAGATATCCACTTCTAGTATATATTTCAATTATCGAAGCCACAATCCCGTACTCTTTTCCTCGGTTTTGAATTTCCCTAATGTGAGGAATAGTGATTCCGTATTTTTACTTCAATGAGTAACACGACGGTTGACACTAGTAAAATAGAAGTATATGTGCTTCCCACATGCCCTTTTTTTATAGTTCTAAATCTGCTAACTGGATACATTTACTGCAATTTTCAGGTACAACAATTGCCTCATCGTTATCCTCTCAAACGGGTGAATTAGATTATAATACCAAACTACAAACCGGACAGCATGCAAGTTCAACACAAACAACAACACCTACTCCGAATACTTCAACTATTGGTAAGATAATTGTACAAGTAAGTCTAATGGCTGCCAATGTCAGAAAAGGATGTCAAACATTACGGAAAGCGTGAAAATAACAGATTGCATTTGGCTAAGCCAATTTGAAGTCCAACCATTGATTGACTCTTGAGTATTAAAGGTAATTGATTGTCCGTTTACCTGTAGCTGCTCTTCTTGAGATACAAATGAAACAAATTCAGCAACACATGAAATGTTCGCATGTATCAAATGACGATGAAATATAATAAAAGAAGTGTGACAAAACTTTCAACAACTAACATCGATTTATTTCTTCATGCATTTCTAGCAGAAACAGTTTACGTGAAGACAAACAAAATACTTCGAGCCCGGTTTAAACGAATATAAAAAAAAAATAATAGATATTCTAAGCAAAACAGTTCCTACTAAGTTAATACTAAGTTAAATAATTAGGAAGTTTTAAAATCAAATAAATCTGATAGAACTCATGTTAAAGTTTCTTTTCAACATTTGTTTTAAACAGAAGGGTATGTTTTGCATGTTTCGAAGATCAGAAGTACCAGTTTTTGTACAACCGTACTTCTGGGATCCGGTGCACTAATATAAGTTTTTTGATTTTTTCACCACAAATCATTATATATCTTAAGTTTTGACAAGAAATTACTGTTTGAGCCTATACCAAAATAGATATGCAAGCTTGAAATAGTAGATTTTACAGAGAAAGCAAAAGGGCAATGAATCAGTCGTTTTATTTCAACAACTAAAAAAAAACATGTGGAATTCAAATTTTGAAATAATGCTCTTTAAAATAAAATGTGGTCACATTTATTGTAAATTATTATGCAAAATGAACAGTTTTATGAATGACCAATTATTGTTGTGTTAAATTTTATTCAGCTCAAATTAAGTTATGTCTACGTATACTTTCTGTCTTTTCGAAAGGTTTACTAAATCTCTATGGTTCGTTCACATCACAGTGTTTCAAAACTTTCACATAAATGGGTAAGACGACGATTGACACAAGTGGAAAAGAACTCTATACCATTCCGCACTGATGAGTCTTTTGGAGACGAAACGCGCGCCTGGCGGAAAAATACAAAATTTGAATCCTAGTTTCTATGATGAGGTTATTTGACAGGATCGTGTTGTATGTTTTCACTCGACTTTTGTTAGCTGGATTTCGCTTTTATATAGTATCCCTCTTTTTATAGTATATGTGCTTCCCACATGCCCTTTTTAATGGTCCTAAATCTGCTAACTGAATATATTTTCTGCAACTTTCAGGTACCATTGCCTCATCGTTATCCTCTCAAACGGCTAAATCAGATTATGATACGAATCTACAAACCGGACATCATGCAAGTTCAACACAAACAGCAACACTTACTCTGAATACTTCTACTATTGGTAAAGATAATTGTAAAAGTAAGTCTAATGGCTGCCAATGTCAGAAGAGAATGTCAAACACAACAGAAAGCGTGAAAATGTCTGATTACATTTGGCTCAGAAAATGCGAAGTCCAACCATTGATTGAATCTGGAGTATTAAAGGTAATTGATTGTCCGTTTACCTGTAGCTGCCCTCCCCGAGATACAAATGAAGCAAATTCAGTGACACATGAAATGTTCGTATGTATCAAAAGACGTTGACATATAATAAGAGAAGTGTGTCAAAACTTTTAACAACAAAAATCACTTATTTCTGCATGCACTGTTGTGCACAGTTTACGTTAAGCTATACAACAATTACTAGTAATTCATTTATTCAATAGGAAATGGAATAAGAACGTTAAATTCGATGCTCCCTCTTCATAATGGTCCTCAAACGTTTTGTTACAGAGGCAGTTATATAAGTTGACAATATTCTGCAGATTTTTTACCATTGAACATATTTAATACGTACTTACCAAGACTATTTTCGAAAAGTAACAAATCTGTATTGTTTGGTTTTTTTTTGGATGGCGATGAATTTTAAATCCAGGTTCTTTCTGATTGGATATTTGTTTTTGTGATTGGTTTAAGTTTTAACAAATATACTAACTAAAGAAGATGCGGGGTAAAATTCTTCAAAGATACCATGCTAAGATTTTGTACATCAAACTCTATTTCATCCACATGACAATTATCGCTACGCTCGAATTCAAAACAGTTGCAGGTCTATTGGACATAAATACAAACTATAGATAAGAAACTGCATGAGCTAAATCACCGCTCTAGAGTCAGGAAAAGTAAAGACTATTACATTTACCAATGATTCAAAAGAAATTGTCCATTTTGTTGTAATGGGATAAATGTCTACAACTTTCATGGGATTTGACATAGAGTATTGACATGCATATATGACAGGGTTAAAATTCTGTTGAATACCAAATTGTCTCCGATTTATTATTGTTAACTTTATCTCATTTATTTAATTCCATTTAAATACTCCAACGTCATGGTTGTCCGAACTTAAATATTTACGTATTTGTTTTTGCTAAATTTCTTTGTGTGAATAAGACAAACCTCTTATATAAGTTTGGTTGCTCGCAATAACTTGGTTTTTTTTTATTTTCTTGAAAACAATGTTTGACAACATATCATATCTTATATAATATATAATAATGACATTCAAATTAAATAGGCATACAAGAAAATGTTCAAATATATCATTATATATATATGATTTGAAATAATTTTATATGATCCATCATCATTTATATGACAATCAACGGTAAACTATACGTTGTAGTTACTGAGAGAACATTGGATAAACTGACAGCTCAACATTTTTTTTAATGTAACTACATTTAAACCACCAAAGGATTCCACGTGCATATATAACAAATGTATCTAGTTCCAAAATAACCCGTTTTACTACTACTCTAAACATAGGGGAAATCCCTAAGGTTAAACGAAAAGAAATATATGTAAGGCTAGTGTTGTGTTTGTAACTTTGTAAGAATGAGTGTTTTTAATGTTTTTTAGAACTCAAGTCTGAATTTTTTATCACATTTTGTAACATGCAGATATACTGTGTTTTATATTGTTTTCTACTGCATCATTGTACATTTGAATATTGAATATATTTATAATTATAAAGGCTATATATAAAAATTGTTTTGATGGTCCAACAATCTTTTGACAATAAATGAGACATCTATTATTTTGAAATTTATTTTAATAGTAACTTTTTAACAACGTACTTGAAGGTTTTTTTTATCAAATATAATTGAATTGATTCAATTGTGTTTTTGTATCACCTAGTCCCTACCTCCGGGCATAATATGGACTAGGTATGTAGTTAGTCCCATTATTATAAATGTTAACCAAGCATTTCACAGTTGATATCAATTCACATAATGATTGAGACGCCAGAAGAAATACAAATAACAAAATGTAAAAAGTCAACAAACTATTAAATGTTTGAAAATTGTTTTTATTAGTAAAGATATGTAGGATAGTTTCCCGAACCGCTATGGTCACTCTGCTGGGCGATACTTTAACGCTGAAGTATGTTTTGAATCAACCATTTTCTACATAAAAAGATGTAAGTCATGTATATGACAGATGTTATCTATTCGACAGATGTGTTTGAGCTTTTGATTTTGGAATTAGATTAGAAACTTTCCGTGTTGATTTTTCTTTTGAGTTCGGTATTTTTTTTATGTTACTTTTGATCAAGTGCGAATATGGCACTGAGACGCCATATTCTTGTTAGCTACGCTGAAGTGCGTTGATGGTTACGCTAAAATGCGATAGATTATACAAATCAAATGTTCAGTGTTTTTCAAGTACAAATCACTTTGTTTATTATACATGTATGTAGCTTTATTTTTCTTTTTTTTTATGATAAACAGTCAACAGTATAACCCGATGAAATTCGAGCTCTAATTGTAACGTTGTAGTGTAGATTATACTTTTTAAAAAGCTTACACACCCACGATATTTTCTTTAAAAGCAGTACGAATTGCATTGACTGTATGTGGCAGTTATTTGAAATGCAAGTATTTTTTGGTTATTCAAAACAAAACAAAATCAACGAAAAATGTATACAGTTGTTGCGATGAACAAAAGTAGTAAAAAAGATCACAGATGTTTTTACTGCAACTGGAGAAAAAAATGAATGTTTGGTATTTACATACTAACTGAAGAGAAATTAAGTTTTCATTATAATTAAATATCTGTAAATTTTACTACATGTATACCATCGCACATTAGCAAAGGGACAGTTGCACTTCAGCAGCGCAGACCATCACATTTCAGCGTCACAATGATCACACTTCATCATCCCAAACGCACTTCCGAGTCCTACATATTTTTCTTTTTTCTTTAGTAAATTAGCATCATATTGAATATTATTGATAAACACATAATTATTTAAATTCACGGTACTACAACCTGTCGATACCTGTATGCTGTCAGGGCACAAGGTTATGCATTTCTCTGACGTCTTTACATTAAATTCAATGTATATTGAATTTGCACTATAATGTAGTCTTAAATACATACTTTTTATATTAGCTGTTATTTGTTTTGAACTAGGAGTCAGTAATTAATGGTAATTATAAAAACTCTTGATCTGTATTAAGTATCATCTTGTTGTTATGGATAAAGGATGTATTATTACCCTGCCATGCCCGTATTGTGCTTTTTGTCGTATTTTTATCAGTCTTTTAGAAGGGAGGATGTTTACGGCTGATGTTTCATATTTTGGTCTTGTTGTAATCTTCCTTGTGTAATTGTCCCGTTTTAGATGGTTGTAGTTCAGTGGTTGTCGTTGGTTCATCTATGTCATAATTGTGTTAATATGTGAAATGTTTTCTTTTTATTACACTGTTAGTTTTCTCAATGGACTTATTACATACTTTCATGACGGGGCTTTTTACAGCGGATTATAAGGTTTGGCGGTTTCTAGTTATTGAATACCATACGGTTGCTAATATTTGCTAACATCCCCTTAATTTGCATTTTTGTAGATAGTTGTCGCGATGGCAACCATACCACATCTCTTTATTTTGATAAACATAACGTTAGAGTTTGATAGTTCCTGATGCAGCACCTCTATTTATCTAGGGTATCACATTGCATTTACCATGTTTACCATCACGTTTAAATTGTTTTGTCATTTAGCAAGTGGTATGATGCTAATAGCTAATACTTCACCGCAGAGATAGTTGCTGGCTTCCCCAAAATACTAGCAAATGTACTTTAACCATTTCGAAAATCATAAATCGTCAATAAAGAGTAAATATATTATACGAAATTCATTACCTTTAGTTTCAATTTATACAATTCAAAAACGTTGATTGTAATATAGGTCGGATTTGACATATTATAAAATCGTCCAAGAAACGGTGATTGAAAACATCTTTTTTCTATTCATGATGAAGTTGATTTTTTAAACGTCTTATTTTCCATGATTATTTGCATTTTTAATATGTTTTTTGCATCAAACCAATGCTTGTAAATGTATTTGTGTAATTGTTGTATTGATGCCTTTGTTGTTATTTTAAGTAGATAACGAGCACCTTATTGGTGAGACTCTCATTGTGATTTCATTAAAATATATAACATCATGTGACTTATTTTTCTTACCATTATTGTTTTATGATTTCTGAAATCGAATAACGTATGGACCCAAGTTTACACAGCCCTCCATTGTGGTAAAGTTGAAGCCAGTTTGTGGACGGTTTAAACGAACGCCATCATGATTGAGCGTTTTGGTATATATCGTTCATGGTTGACCACCGATATGTTCCAATTGTGCTAGCCACAATCACGTCCTTTATCCTGCATTTTGATATCACGTTATGTGTCCTTTACTTACAAGGCGTATCAAGACAGGTGTCTCTTTCATATCAACTGCAGCACTTTTGGTTACATAGCTTCCTTGTAATTGAGCACGGGGAATAGTAGGGTAAAGCGTCGAAAAATCAAAGGTCTTAATGTTGCTGCAAAATTGAAGAGTGTAATCTAATATTCAGCAGTAGATCTTTATTGGTTTTTTTTCAAATCCACATATGATTGACAGCACTAGTTGAATATATCTCATTTCATATAATTTTTGAAGGCCATCTTTATTCTGTAGAAAGAATAGAAATCAACCCTTTAGAAGGATGTTTAGTCGAACATCTTCATGATTCAGCTATGTATCGTTCTTTATACGGAGTTTTGTGAAGTGTTTGTACCAAGTATGATATAATGACGGTAGATTATATGCATTTTCTCTGATGTAAATATTTCCTGAAAGAAGGACAGGTTTGAGCTTTCCAATTGTGAACTTTCCATTTCTAAGTAGCAACATTCCAGCAGCACCTGCATACGGGGTATATATCTCCCAATTGATACGATATTCCCGTGCTTGTATTTCCTATCAAGATTTTCTTGATAGAGGGTTACTGCTCTCAAGGAAGCTATTAAACCAAGAGTTCCAAATGGTGAAGTTGAAATCATCCCTTCGTAAATTTTACGGACGCCATCACGAGTTGGTTGACCGTTATGGAATAACTATTTCACAAATGATATCGGATATGTTCCTTACGTCGTAACTACAATCCCCTTCCCTTTCATGAATGTGACCTACCGAATTAGACTATTTACCGGATTTGTAATCACATAAGCAACACGACGGGTGCCACATGTGGAGCAGGATCTGTTTACCCTTCCGGAGCACCTGAGATCACCCCTAGTTTTTGGTGGGGTTCGTGTTGTTTATTCTTTAGTTTTCTATGTTGTGTCATGTGTACTATTGTTTTTCTGTTTGTCTTTTTCATTTTTAGCCATGGCGTTGTCAGTTTGTTTTAGATTTATGAGTTTGACTGTCCCTTTGGTATCTTTCGTCCCTCTTTTTTTTGATTTTGTAAACTTTTATCCTTTGAGAATGATGTTTAATGATATTTTTGATTACAGTAGTTAATTGTGTTGTTTATTTCAAGCTCTTTAGTTGATATGAACCTAGCCATTCAGGCACAGGACTTCAAATATTTCAATTCTTTATGGGTTGATTTAAAATACAAAAATAAGTAAGCAATGAACGTGGTTGTTCGGTTTGATATGCTTTTTGTGCTTCCTTGTTAAATATTGTGCCCCTATTTTGACAATTTTACATATAACGTCTGTTTTGTTCACACATCGTTGTAAATATAATGGAATTTGATGCGACTGTCATACAAGTGAGAGGTTTAGCGCTATAAAGCCAGGTTCAATCTACATTTTTTACATTTGAAAATGCCTATACTAAGTCATATATATGACAGTTGATGTCCATTCGTTTGATGTATTTTATCATTTGATTTTGCCATTTGATAAGGAACCTTCCGTATTGAATATTTCCTCGGAGTGCAGTGTTTTTGTGATTTACTTTTTTTAAGACACTGCGAATAAGGATTTTTAAATGCGCATCTGAATGCATGCTCGAATAGCTTTGATCCATTTTAACAAAGTGTCCAGTTCTGGTTCTAGTTGGCGCTTTACCCATTTTCTCGAATAGTCCTCAACTGCATTATCAGTTATCTCGAGGTCTCTCTCCATTTGATGGGCTGGAGAATTCTGTAATTTGTTACATGTACCTGTTGCCAGTAATAACTTGACCAGCTTGACTTTACTTGTATTTTGACAATGCACATGAGCAATCTGGAGGTTTGGATTCACATTTTTGATGTTAAAGGCTTTTTATACTTTCTAAAGCATGAATATAAACTAGGATGTAAGCCAGCAATAAGCGAATGTTTTGTTAACACATCATCATTTTTCAAGAAAATACGAACAATATGTAGCGGCCGATATTTCAATGTAAGTCCAAGTGTTTGCTACACAATTGATTACATATATTAGGCATGTAACTTTAATTTTTGTAAAAGGGATAAAGTACAAACAAGTATTTTGTTTTTTTATATTTTCCTAATAGTAATACAGTATAAACTATTATTTTGTTGTTTCTATTTTCGTCATAGTGATACAGTATAAAGATTTGTTTTGTTCTTTCTATTTTTTTTTTATAGTGATACAGTTTTAACAAATGTTTTGTTCTGACTATTTTCGTGATAGTGATACAATATTAACAACTTTTTTGTTCTTCTAGTTTCGTCATAGTGATACAGTTAAACAAAAGATTTTTTCTTTCTCCGGTTCCCTTTTTTACACAGATTTATGTAATTTAAATCATTCAATTGAAAAAGGAGGCTTTGGTACTGTTATCAGAATTTTATCTTGTCATAATGTATGCCTAGGCCGACAGTTTTATTTTCAGCTCATCCTGGTGATTTGTCTTTTAAAGGAATTAATGGTGTCCATGGAATAGGATTGTAAGTATCAAACGAGTCCAGTTATGATATCCTTAGAATCAACATGATCAATGCGATTTAAACGTTCCACGGTAAATGTAATGATGAAGATTATTTTCTTTATTTGGTGAATGTATAGTGGCAAGTATTCCGTGCTTGCTATCGAGTTGAACTAAAAAAAATGAAATTCCTTCGAAAGGTATATGTTCATTATTTGAAGATGAACTTTGAAGGTTCAATTAAATATGTTTTTTTTTCTTTGATTTACATATTTCAAAATGCAAATCATCCTGAATTAATAGTTCAAACAATATAAGTAAATACATCAATACATTTATTCTCTACTTTATTGTAAAATCATATAGACACACATCGTTCCGATAAGGAGTTCGTAAATTACATGTAATGTCATATACAACATATATAAGCTCAATAATTACAAAATTATTTTGAAAGATTATGATTGTTAATAAAAAAATTGAACGTTTAAAAACATGAATAATTAAAAGTAAGAAAATAAATATTCCTATTACATTTAGTTAGAGTTTTGTTCAATTCAAACTTTATGTTTACGTTCATTTTTCATTGTAAAGTATCTACCCTTTGATATACAACTCCTTGTTAAAAGTAAATTACACACACGTATTCATCAATACTCATTTTATAATGACTAGATATTTGGAAAAAGAAATTGACATGTTTCAGGTAAACCAACTCACAATTGAGGTGTTGATGTACATTTATCAACTCTTTCATTCAACAAATTTCCGAGAAATCGAAAAACTCACGAAAAATAAATCTTCAAATTGACTTACAACACGTTATATAGTTATGGAAACGAATCTTATATTTATTCAGCATTTACATAAATGGTAGAACTCAAAGGGTAGCGAAGTAGGATACTAATAGATGTACCAAATAAAGAACATGTTGAAGTACTGTTTTCAATAAATATCTAAACAATACTACTTTTTTTAGTATCTGTTTTGTCAGTGGTGGTATCTAATAAGACCAGATTCCTTTAACGGAATTCTGAAATGTGAAAATTGATGTAAAGAAATTTGGTTATAACGCACAGTTACTAGACTCTATAAATAACAATCAACAAATACGGTCTCTGTGCCTTCATGTATGAAGTGCTTAAATTCAGCCGGTATCCAATGAAATACAAAATACTTAATTAAATAGTATATGTTATAAACAATGAAAAAGACCTTCTTTTCATTTTTGGTTCGAATTTTGTTAAATTCTATGCCAAGTCCTTTAAAAAAAATAAGAAAAATATTAAACTTCCTATATCTCAAATTCGACAAAGTCTTAAAATTATTTAAAAAATTGCAATTACTATTTACAACATGAAATACGACATTAACCTTTAATACAACCCAACTACAACAACACTAACAATAACAAAAGATAAAAACAACAATAAAAATCATTTTAAAAAGCTCTTATTATAAGATCGATAGAAGGCCTAGGACAAGAACAACTTACAAAAACATTTCAGACGCAAAGTATAAATCTGAGAGTACTCACACTTCATAAAATCTAGTTCAAATTAACAAAATGTGCAATGTTATATAAAAACAATAAAAATCATTTTAAAAAGCTCTTATCATTAGATCGATAGAAGGCCTAGGACAAGAACAACTTACAAAACATTTCAGACGCAAAGTATAAATCTGAGAGTACTCACACTTAATAAAATCTAGTTCGAAGCTAACAATATTTACAATGTTATACACAAAACATGTATCTATTCATGATAGAAAATTCTGTCTGATGCTTAGCCAATTAAATCTGTCAATACATTCTTTAGACGGTGTAATGAATTGGTTATCTGAAATTATTCACGCTGCTTGTTTTTAGTTTGTGTTAATCTCTATTTTGACATATTCCCTCTTTCCAATTTTAATTTTATGTAGTTGAAATTATTTTTAAAATCAGTCATTATGTTTAAGAATTTTTTAACTGTGATATTTAGGGGACAACCGAGGACCATCTCCAGGTGCGGGATTTTCTCGCTGCGTTGAAGACCCATTGGTGGCTTTCGTCTGTTTCTGCTCTTTGGTCAGGTTTTTGTCTCTTTATCATATCCCCAATTGCCATTCTCAATTTTATGTTTTCAAAATCATTTCCAGAATCAGCCAAACATGTATGCATAAGAATAAAATCTCAGATTGTTTAACTGTGTTATAAAAAAAATTTAAGCTAAAAATGTCATTGCATCTTAGATATGATAAAAACTAAAGTCCATCACATAGCTTCAAAAATCAAAAATGTTAAAATTAAACAAATATTTAAATTGCATAAGTGTAAACAAAATAGTTTTTAACATGTCTTCCGCTTACCTACATATTTTCTATTTTTCCAGCGCAGCTGCAACACATTCACTTTGTTTTTGTTGCCGGTAAAGTAGCTATTTCTACAGAAATAGGTTATTTGCCGGCTTGAGTTAAGACATTTTAAGAAGAGCTGGCAAAATAGAAAATTTTCTATTTCATTTTCTATTTTGCCGGCAAAATAGCCACTACCTTAAAAAAAAACAGAATTTGAAAGAAAAAGAAATGGAGATCTTTCAGGAATAAGTTTATATTGTTTTTTAAATCATCTATGTGTATTAGTTTGGTTGTATGATTTGACAATCTTGTTAATGTTTGTGTAGCACAAATTTGATAGTGATCACTAAAAGCAATGTTTGATATATGATTTATATTAATGGTGTTGTTTACGTTAAACTACACAGGATCACCATGATAGGTATAACTCATTTGAGTAAGGTAATTTATTTATGACAGTTTTTGGAACCAACTGTGTAATATATGTTTGCATAAATTAATATTCTTACTTCGTGTTGATATGATTTCAATTGCCAATTTCTCCTTCAAAATCATCTTTCCAGGCATAGGTAAGGTCTAAATGCATAACATGATATACAAACATAATGATATAGTTTTTCAACCAGATATCAAGATCTTTAAGTCTTTAAAGTCAAAATTCTAGAAGTATTAACTATTCCCCGTATTTTTCTCTTGTATATATTTATTCTTATTTTTTTACGATTTCTATCATATATGAAAAAATTCCAGCATTGTTTAATCCAAAAGTTTTTTTCCAATTTTTTCTTTATCTTGTTTATTTTATTGTTTAACTTAGGCATTGTTCTGTTGGTTTTTTTTTTAATGGATACACATTTGTGTTGGATTGAATATTGTTTGCTCGGAAATACTTTCTAAGTTAGTGAGTTTAAGATAGATAGGGTGTCATTTTTTATCTTATTTTAGCACTAACAAAAGATATGTTCAAATATTGAAAGAATGTAATTCAATTGTGGGATTTTTCATGCAGTCATATGAAGTTAAAATTTGGCGATTGAAAGAACAATCTGATTAAATCGAACATAAATCTGAACTACTTCATCGCCGTTGACTTTAAAATACATTAATTGTTTGATTTTATAATAAATTCTATCAGTTCCTTTTGATTTTATAATACATTCTATCAGTTCCTTTTGATTTATTAAAACATTCTATATGCCTCACGAATACATTTGTGTTGGACTTATTATAATATATGTTGAAAACTTATGTATTGTCAAATGTAAATTAAAGATCAATTTATATTATATTTAGTCAGAAATTGCTTATATTGAAATGTTTCTTTTGTTTAAAAAGATTTGTGTCATTTACTCAATTTAAATGCAAAACCGTCAGCCAAAAATTACCCCCTAGGTATGAAGTCAAGAACAACAATGAAAAGCACGGACAAGACAAGAACAATGATACCGACACATCCGATGTAAAATGATGACTTTCTTGGGTCTGAAGCACTGCTCCTTTTCCTGATATACGACGATAAAGTTGTCTTATCCAATCTGTATGTGATGATGTCGTTTGGTATTTCTTGCATAGCTGACGATTCTTGACAATTACATTTACACTGATTCATCCACAATTCTTCACACTCAATTGATGTTAAGGTAAGCGACGCGTTGGTAGCAGGAACGTGGGTTGGTGTTTCTAAATTGGTATGCTTTGTGGATTGCTGGTAGAATGTCTCCGGTATTTCAGTGGTTTCTGTAGTATGGGTTGTTGTTTCTAAACTGGCATGGTTTGTTGTTTGGTTGTATAATGTCGCCGGTATTCCAGTAGTTTTTGTTGAAAGGGTTGTGATTTCTAAATCGCCATGGTTTGTTCTTTGGCTGTAGAAGGTTGTTGGTAATTCAGTAGTGGCTGTAAAAATAGTTAACGTATAAATTAGTTATTTCCGTATACAATCTTATTGCATGGTTGCTAATAATTATAAAACATTTTGCAGTTCTTTCTTTTTATATAATATAAAAGACATACAGCTAAAACGGTATGTTTTTTTTTGGTTTAAAAAACAAGATTTTCATTGTAACTTTATGTTCTGCAAATAAGAAAACAGAAAACAGAATTTTTTTGTAAGGAAGGTCGGGTGTCTTTTACCATCGTGGGTTGCCATTAAAGCAGGAGGTTTGGCATGCCACAAACCCAGTTTCAGGAAAATTACCATTGTTATATTATAGTTCGTTTTTGTGTGTGTTACATTTTAATGTTGTGTTTCTGTTGTGTCGTAGTTTTCCTCTTATATTTGATGTGTTTCCCTCAGTTTTAGTTTGTAACCCGGATTTGTTTTTTTCTCAATCGATTTAAGAATTTCCAACAGCGGTATACTACTGTTGCCTTTATTTGTAAATTAGCAGACCACAATTTATCCAATTTTTAAATATATGCAATTTGAAAGAGAATGTAATTCATTTCACAGACTTTTCATCAAAATGAAGAAAATATAATTTATACAATTATTACGACTGTTTTTTTTAAATATAGAACATATTTTGTATGATTCATTTTTATAAACTTTGCAAAATACAGGTATATGTACATTTTGTAAATGGAACACACGAATATAACATTATTTTCATTTAGGAATATGTAGGAACTATACCTTTTTTGTAACTATACACATCAACAAAAGTTAAGCAACACCTTAATGTTTTTGCTTCTAATTTTTGTTTTACAATTAAATTTGATACTGCTTTGTTTTCATATATTGTGTTTATCTATTGTTAATCGACAGGTAAAAATTCAGGTCTGAATTTTATTCCTAGGTACACTAAACTAAAGGCTCTAAAGAGTCTGTGTCGCTCACCTTGGTCTATGTGAATATTAAACAAAGGACACGGATGGATTCATGACAAAATTGTGTTTTGGTGATGATGATGTGTTTGTAGTTCTTACTTTACTGAACATTCTTGCTGCTTACAATTATCGCTATCTATAATGAATTTTGCCCAGAAGTTAACAATTTACTATAAAGGGCAATAACTCATTAAGGGGTCAACTGACCCTTTTGATCATGCCGACTTATTTGTAAATCTTACTTTGCTGAACATTATTGCTGTTTACAGTTCATCTCAATCTATAATAATATTCAAGATAATAACCAAAAACAGCAAAATTACCTTAAAATTACCAATTCAGGGGCAGCAACCTAACAACGGATTGTCCGATTCATCTGAAAATTTCAGGGCAAATAGATCTTGAACTGATTAACATTTTTACCAGTAGTCAGATTTGCTCTAAATGCTTTGGTTTTTGAGATATAAGCAAAAAACTGCATTTTACCCCTATGTTCTATTTTTAGCCATGGCGTCCATCTTGGTTGGTTAGCCGGGTCACCGGACACATTTTTTTAACAAGATACCCCAATGATGATTGTGGCCAAGTTTGGTTTAATTTTGGTCAGTAGTTTCAGAGGAGAAGGTTTTTGTAAAAGATTACTAAGATTTAGGAAAAATGGTTAAAAATTGGTTATAAAGGGTAATAACTCCTTAAGGGGTCAACTGATCATTTTGGACATGTCGACTTATTTGTAAATCTTACTTTGCTGAACATTATTGCTGTTTACAGTTCATCTCTATCTATAATAATATTCAGGATAATAGCCAAAAGCAGCAAAATTTCCTTAAAAATACCAGTTCAGGGGCAGCAACGGATTGTCCGATTCATTTGAAAATTTCAGGGAAAATAGATCTTGACCTGATTAACATTTTTACCGGTGTCAGATTTGCTCTAAATGCTTTGGTTTTTGAGATATAAGCAAAAAACTGCATTTTACCCCTATGACCTATTTTTAGCCATGGCGGCCATCTTGGTTGGTTTGCCGGGTTACCGGACACATTTTTTGAATGATGATTGTGGCCAAGTTTGGTTTAATTTGGCCCAGTAGTTTCAGAGGAGAAGATTTTTGTAAAAGTTAACGACGACGGACGACGACGACGGACGATGACGACGGACGACGGACGCCAAGTGATGAGAAAAGCTCACTTGGCCCTTTGGGCCAGGTGAGCTAAAAACGGGTTTTCGAAAGCTACATACAGGTTTTTTCCTTCCAAGTTTAGTGCAATGAAATGTAACTGTTAACCGCAGACTAAATTGTGCCAATTTACGTGCCTGTAGACCAGTCAAAAGACTGACTAACAGGCATCGTCAGGCTCGACATCAGTAGTCTATTGATCACCGCAAGTGGACTTTGAGACAATGTCGTCAAGTCCTTTGGTCTGACGAGTGCAGATTCCTCCTACATCATATTGATGGGCACATGCGCGTATGGCGCCCTCGCGATAAAGCATACAAGAAACATCACATCCTTGTTACTACAGCGTTTGCTTGTGGGGGACAGTTTGGGGATGCTTTGTATTCGACTGAAAAATTGACCTTGATGGTCTGGATTGGACTATAACGGGTTAAAAATATCGCGATAAAATCATCCGAGATATCGTTGTGCCACATTTTGACAATAACAATCTTTTTGACAAAAATTTTGGCGAGGTGTATATAAACCTACCATTCACCTGACATATGACCCTGTGAGTTGTATTACAGTCAACGTCATACATTTCACCATTCCGCATAACTGTACATAAATATGCTTTATCTCGTCCATTTGGTTGTTGATCTGTAAAAACAAGCATATAAACATTTTGGTTTCTTTATGTAACAATTGTGGCTAAAGGTATATCATGAAACTATTAAATTTATCCTCAACTTATATAATATACTCAATACATCGTATGTGTATGCGTGCACTTTCATAAGGTTTCTATGTGATAAATTTAGTGTTTTTTTTGTGGGTTTTTTTGTGTTATTTTTTGTGTTTTTTTTTTGTTTTTTGTGTTTTTTATTAATGTTGTTAATTAGCAACACTGAAATAATTAAAAACCAATTGTTCAGAGAACAATTGAAAGTCTTTCCACTGAAAACAATGTATTTTAATATGAAAGTTGTAAAATTAAGTTTAAAATGTCATTTCAATCGTCAACTGGTTATTGTACGCTGATTCCAGAAATATATGGTTTCTATACAATATGTTTTAAATAGGGGAGATAATTTGTTACTTCCGGTTTGAAAAATGTTACTTCCGATAATATTTGAATATTAAATTGACACTGATTCCAAAAAGATCTGGTTCTATATACTTTTTTATTAATAAAGTACAAAAAATAGCTACTTCCGGTTTACACAAGGTCACTTCCAGTTGTTTTTTTCAAGGTTAAATGGTTTGATACCTTTCGCCAAAAGTCTCATGGCTATATCATGTATACATATGAGCTGAAAGCAAAGGTCAAAAACTAGAACGTCAAATTAATCCATGACCTTGAGATCAATTTCAAGGTCATAAACCAAGGACCTCAAATCAAAAGACCATAGGTCTTAATTATATTTGGTTAATCAGTTATATCACCATACGCGTATCTTAAAATACAAGAGGGGAGAAAACTCACTTTTACGTTCAATGTACCCTTGCAATCAAAATTTACGTGTTACAAAATGACGCAACTAACAATTTAGAAAAAATAATTTGTCGATATCTTATACGGTTTCTGGAAATTAGTGGAAATAAGTCAAATTCAAAAATTAGCATATGACCTTGACCTTTGACCTTGACCTAATTTTTATTTTTTTGGACCAAGGACCTCAAATCAAAAGATCCTTGGTCTCTAGCACTCGTGGTTTACAAGATAGAAATGCATATCACTTATATCAAATGCATAAGGGGAAATAACTCTCATATGGAGCATTCATATCACTTCGGTCAAAATAGGACAAATCATGCGAAGGATATAACGAGCAATTTTGTAAAATAAATTTGTCATAATATTTTACGGTTGCGAAGGAGTTGCGCTAACAAAGAAAACAGTGTTTGGGGAGATAACTCCTACAAAGAAAAGTATTCGTTTACGCAGGGTAAATTTCAAAAGCGCATAAACTGTTCGATATCATATACCAAATATCTAAGCGACATATTGCGAAACAAATGTTTATCGCAAGAACAAAATTAGGCGGAAGAAAAAAAAAAATAATCAGAAGAAAAACAATAGGTCTTTCCACAGAAAAGTGGAAAGACCTAATTATCTTTTGAAATAAATAAGAGTTTTGTACATAATATAAATCCTATGGTATAAATTTCCGTTCAGCGACTTTGTGAGAAATATGCAACTTTATCTATTTTCGGAAGATATATATATTCCACAACTGCAAAAGAGGAACGAAAGATACCAGAGGGACAGTCAAACTCATAGATTGAAATAAACTGACAACGCCATGGCAAAAAATAAAGACAAACAGACGAATATTAGTACAGAAGACTCAACATAGAAAACTAAAGACTAAACAACTCGAACTCCACCAAAAACTGAGGGTGATCTCATATGCTCCCGAAGGGTAAGCAGATCCTACTCCACATGTGGTACTCGTCTTGTTGCTTATGGTTTTACAAATCCGGTAAATAGTCTAATTCGGTAGGTCACATTCGTGAAAAGGAAAGGGGATTGTAGTATCGATGTAAGGACCATATCCGATGTCATCTTTGGAACGGTTATTTCATAACGGTCAACCAACTCGTAATGGCGTTCGTAAAATTTACGAAGGGATGATTTCAACTTCACCATTTGGAACTCTTGATTTAATAGCTTCCTTCTGAGCAGCAATCCTCTATCAAGGAAATCATGATATATAAATACAAGCACATGGAATATCGTATCAATTGGGAGATATACACTCCGTATGCAGGCGCTGCTGGAATGTTCCTACGTAGAAATGTAAAGTTCACAATTGGGAAGCTGTAATTATCTCTTTTGTAGTAAAGTTTTGTTTTTGTCAATTGTCAATTTCTAGGTTTAAGTCAAAATATGAGATAGACTTAACTGTATCTGTAGTATCCTTTATCTCTAGTTCGATGGGATATATTTGTTCAACATATTCACCAAGTGTGAAACGGTATTTTTCCACTAGAGACAGATACATTTTGATATTTAATGCACGAGGCTTGCCGAAACTTTTAAATATTTAAAACTTAACTGTTTATAGTGAAGATATATCGTAGTTCCAGTGGTGGAATCTGTTTCTCTAAACGATTATTATCCTTTCTTTTCAAAGATTTGAGGAAAGTTGTGTACTTTTGATGTGACGTCATCAGACATGGTCGTTTTTTTTCATGATGTCACAATAGAAAAATTCAAAAGAAACCAAGAAAATTGAACGTCATAACTAAAGTTATACCAATCATTTGCCGAGAAAATAGTTTTCACTAGTGAGGATAATTTTTATTTTCACACCGATCAAGAAGCGTGAAAATAGCACAAAATTAGAGAAACAAC
Source organism: Mytilus galloprovincialis (assembly GCF_965363235.1). NCBI lineage: Eukaryota > Metazoa > Mollusca > Bivalvia > Mytilida > Mytilidae > Mytilus > Mytilus galloprovincialis. Next base: position 14,468,676 of record NC_134845.1, on the reverse strand, counting down.
TATTGATGTTAATTTTGATATTTGATTAGGGAATCTCCTTTTTAATTTTTCTTGGAAATTAGTATTTTTGTGATTTTACTTTTTACATACTTGAACCGTCTTCCCAGTAGAGATCAGATGATTGTTCATTGGTACCATCTTCCCAAGTGTATACATAGTCTGCGTCATAATCGACAAGTCCAATCCAGCAAGAACTTAAGAAAAAAAAGTCTTTTGAAAATGAATATGTACGTACGAAATAATAGCTTTATTAGAGCAATAAATTTTCTTGTTAACGTGTGTTCAGAACTGTGTTTTTGTCAACGTTAACATGCTAAGATGGTTGATTGTCGTTTGGTGAAAGTTCAGATTCTTCATTTGTAACAACACTGCTGACATATCTAGCACATTTGTTTGGAATTTTGGGTCCTCCATGCTCTTCAACTTTGTACTTGTTTTGCTTTATAGCTATTTTGATCTGAGCGTCACTGATGAGTCTTATTTAGACGAAAAGCGCGTCTGGCGTATGAAATTATAATCCTGGTACCTTTGATAACTGTCATAAGTGATTTTCGTTTCTAGTTTTTTTTTATATATATATGTAAATATATATTAGAACTGACTTATAACAGGCACATGGCAGACAAATACATACAGAATGTGGCGGGGTTAAACATACTAGCGGGATTTCAAGCCTCCTCTAACCTGGGACAGGGGTCTAATAGTACAACATGAGAACGAACTATTATAAAAATCAGTTGAAAAGGCTTAACCCATCAGATATACATAAAACTTAAACATGTCGCTGTAATCGGGTACTTGTGCACCCCAAAAAACAAAAAAACTGTTAAGGACAGATCTGAGAGTATATAAGTTTGCATATAGCGTAAAAATGAATAAAGGAATGTGGAGATGTCTGAATCATTTTCTATTTAAACAAAAAATATATTTGCAGTATAGCTTACCAAAAAAGTAATTCCTAACTAGTTAACAGTTTCTATAATGTTTTTGTAAACATCCATTTATTCATGAGTTCTATTGTGTCTAATGAGATTTTATTTAATATTTGATGTTATTTATTCTATACGGTTTACTTAAACCTTATCTATAGAAATACCACTCACTCACATATAACTATTTGCGATACTAAATTTCTTTGCCATCTATCTGTATTTTTGTTGATAAATTGACGCTATTGATTTACATATGTAGGTATTCTACTCTTCCCTATTAAGATATTGCACTTCTTAGTTATTATGACGGACATTTCTCACTTTTTTTTTTAAATTTAACATTTTATATTATGATCTGGTCTGTCATAACTTTACATAATTTCGAAATGCTGAAATTTATATGCCAAAATATACATGAAAACACAAATTGTTTCTCAAATTTTCATATTATGATAGTTATGGTAGATAGGGGTCTAAATCAGAATCCATAGATTTTTTTACTATTTAGTAAAAATGTAATTTATATCGTGCTTTATTTAAAGTATAATAAATTGTAAAAGTCTACGGGCTTTTTTTTTACACTACTGGTTGTTCAAAATTGTGTGATAAAAAAATACACAATAGAAATGTAAGATTGAACACGAGAAGATAGCTCTGATAATATGCTTTAGGATAAGACAAAAAAAACCGGGTCACCGGACTCATTTTCTGGTTACAGAATAAAAAAGGTAAATCCACACTACCTTATTATATTATAAAAGTTATTTTATCTGAGTTATGTCCCCTCTTATCAAAATTACAGCTTTTTATCCCCTTTTAGTACAAAAAACCCCACTGCCTGCTCCTTTGGGGTTAAAAATGAAAAATCATATTGGATTGACCGCACATGGCATTTCTACTTTTGTGTTATACTTTGCATTTTAGAAAAAAAGAAAGAATGTAATAACTATGCATTTTCTGAAAGACGTTTCATTTCAATTAACGTCATGTTTCGGTTACAAATGGTAGCAAAATCTTACTTTAAACCTGACATTTCTTCTTTTTTTAATTGACATTATCAAACTGGATTTGGGAAATGTCAAAACTGAAGTAAGACATTTAAAAAGACGTGATACTTTTGTTCAGATGAATTTGCTCAAAATATATGTTTTACCTCCAATTTATAAAGCCGTATAGGAAAATTAGCAAGTAGAGTTATACTATATAACAAAAGTACATAAATTAATTAGTTTGTTTTTACTTTTTATTTGTATTTTAAAACTTACGATCCAAATCTCATGTACTTTGCAATCCAATTGGCGTCTGCCTCAGTCTTTGGCATAATTACTGTTCCATTTATATTGCCACATCTTTTTTTGGCTTCTTTATACGTGACACCATAATCGCGGTGTATTAACATTATATAACACATCGTGACATTTTGTATCCATGAAGAGTCTGTTGGACAAAATTCTACAAAAAAAAATCAACAATCATATTTGTTTACGCTTTTTTGTGCACGCGTTGTGATATCATATAAATAGTGTGGTGGGACATTTTGACTCTCCAGATATTTTCAGTTCGATTCCGTTTTTTCTTGGTTCAATGATTGTTTACGATATGCAGTGTTTGCGTAGTACTACATGTATCTATTTATTTGTTTTGTTTAGCAGTAGTGTTTTATTTCTTCCAAGCATGATTTTACAGATGTCATTCGATATATCGAGAGAAATTACTTGAAAAGTTCTAACGGTGGTAAAGTATATCGATCGGATTATGAAAGCTCTGGTATAGAAAGAAATCTTATGGAGAAGACATTTGCAAAGTCATTTGCTAGTCTAATTTAATGGATTATTGTACGCAAAATTGTACAATTAAAAAAAAACTGTCTTTAAAATGATTTAACGTTATGATCAGTAGCTGAATACAGATATGAATCATGGTTTAAAAGAATACCATATTTACAAATCTACAAAAGGCAGATTGCTCCTCGACATTTCAATGACATTGCATATGTAAACAAACAAGATTTTTGTTCATAATTCGAATGACTTAACAACATATTTTGTCAAATGGCGTTCTATTTTGATGATTCAAATGGTTCTTAAAGTTGATTTGTGTTCGCATAATCAGATATTTTGATTTTTTGAAAAAAAACAGATTTTTCGGATCGTGAAAGATCGCGTACCGCCGTCGTGAAAAGAATTTTGAAAGATCTGATGCTACGAAAACGTCCAAATCATTATATTTTTGTTTAACTTAAAACTAAGGTTCACACTGCCGATCAGATCTACTCGATGAACCCGATTGTCCAAATTTCCACGACCAAGCTCAATCAAATTCTTGATCGGGCCTGTTTACCAGACCGCCATCCGACTGTACACGACCTTAACTCGACAATTCACGACACCATCAGGACTCCATCCCGACAACAAAATGAATACTTATTCGATAACTCCGATCAATTCACGATCTTTACAAGATCTTTACTCGACTAGCTAGATCAAATCAATTTTTTTTCACGATTTCAGTCTGATCTCACCCAGACCAGATCGACCTGATCGTATATGGGTCGTAGGGATAATCGGGAATTGGTCGAGTATGCACAATTTTAGTATAAAAACGTCCGAAACTTTTATTCCCCGTCGCATTACGTGTTACCCTTGTCCGTCCGTACGTATGTGCGTACGTCCCAACACTATTAGTTCAAATGCAAATTTTGGTGGCCGTTCTTGAGTAATGACCATTGATTATGTTATATATGCTAGCTGGGGTATTATCCGTGTCCCATGGACACATTTTCCGTATATTTGGTTATATTCAGTGGAAGGTCCGAATAAAATCACACATTTAAAATATCTATAAAAAAAACTCTCGGGTAGATAGTCAGACCGATGACGAGTAGGGTAGACTATCCCGAACACCCTTGTCGATTGAGTCAGACCAATCTCCCGATCACGTAATTTGTCTTGATCGGGCTTGATCGAGTTGATCTGATCGGCAGTGTGAATCTAGCTTAAGGGGCAATACGTCGAGTGAGCATGCTAAAAATCCGTACAAGACACGGATTGATAATGGTCTCTGAATTAAGATATTTTCTTTAAAATTTGCGCTTTCTGTAGACAAAAAATTATTTCAAAGACAAATTTAGGTAATACAAAACACTACAATTGGACACAATATTCCAGCTCGATACTGTCTGACCTTGGATTGTGCTAATTATTTTGACATTACAAGGATGTCTAAGACAAAATAAGAGTGGTCAACGATCCAAAAAAAATATAAATTTACAATTTATTTTAACTAGTACATGGTCATTACATAAAATCAAACAACATGGTAGGATTCAACATAAAATAAAACCACAAACAATTTAAGTTTAGTTGAGATTCGTAAGTAAAACTTTCTAAAAACATTGTTTGAAATCAACCAAATTTAAATTGATTTTTTTAAAGTCTATTTATATGTTTCAATTCAGCATAAACCTATAATCAAACAGAAAAAATTGAGTTCAGAAAAAAATTCAGAAAAAAATGCACTATTTTGTTTCCCTCTATCATTTGACATGCACCGGAAACTGGAGTTGTAATACAAGACTGGTACCTTAACAAAGGGAAAAACGGGAAATAATACTTCTCTAATTTTCTTCTAGATAACAGCTTTCGATCATAAGCATGCTTCTGTCCAAGTTTGGCAGAAACCGAGGACATTTTAAAAATGTTTTCAAAATTTAACCACAGAGTGAATGCCATGTTAAATGGCACTAAGTTCATTTATTAATAGAATACGGAAAAACATGATGTTTACTTTACAAAAGGAGTAATTCGGTAAAGGCTGATTTTGGCCTCAAATTTAAGGTTCATCTAAAGAAAGTTTTTGGACACTTTTTAAACACTTAAGTGTCTATTTCAATTGATTCGATTGGTTTGTGTGAAAGATTTTAACTGATTTAGTCATTAAAAACTCTCTGATTCAAGCTCAAATATGAAAAATCTATCAAATATGCCAAAAAACGTCACTTTTCAGATGGTTTTTGTCAAAAATGAAAGTGGCCGCATCCGTGTTCATCCTCAACCTTTATATATGTTTTGTATTATCATCAAATACAACTTACATTTCAATATTATGAATCAACACGAATGCGGCCACTTTCGTTTTAGACGGAAACCGTCTAAAAATTAACCAAAATGCTAAAATTTTGAAGATTTCAGTAATTTAGCATGACTAAATGATGCTAGAACGCGATATTTGTGAATTGTACTGTCAAAAACAGCTCATATTTATGTAGCAGAAGCATTTTACTTTCCAAAATATATCTTAAAGATTACGTTTTCACAATTTTCTAAAACTGCTATATTTTGGGGCCAAAAAGGGGTCTTACTGAACCTACTCCTTTACTTCTGGATACTATCTGTTGATCATAAACAAGCTTCTGTCAAAGTTTGGTAGAAATCAAGGATATTTTAAGAAAAGTTATAAGAATTTATATTTTTTAAGGTAGCTCGGGTGTTTACATCTATCTTGGATTTTGAAAAAAGTAGATAGCAATCGGTCTAGATCTTTAATGAAATGTGCAAATTTCGGGAGTAGTATGTGATTCATGTGTAAGACTTTTCATGTTGATATATAAACTTGTTAGGTTGTGTTTTATCGGTTGTATTCTTCACAAAAATACATTTCTTTTGTTTTATTATTTTTCTAATTTTACCAAATCAGGGTAGTTAATTCAGATAAAAGAGGAGATAACTCGATAAGGTAACTATTTAATAGAATGTGTTATGAATTTACCTAATTTATCATTTAGCAAGAAAAACGAATTCTGAAAGCATAATATAAGAGCTATATTCTCATACTTTATCTTGAAATTCTACGGTGTAGTTTTCCTGTTATCACCCAAATGTTGGTTTTTCATGCATAATCTATACAAAATCTGACAATTTTGTTCAACCCATCGCGTGAAAAAAAAAGCACGGTGATTCATACTTTTTGTTATGTATTTGATGAAAACATGATATAAACTAATGTTATTTTTTGAAAAATTTCAAAACAGTCTGTGAATTTAAATTAAGACCGTCCCTCTACCTTAACCACAGAGTGCATATTTGTGGACGCCACCGCGACGACGACCACGACGACGACGGCAACATCGAAGACGGAATGTAGGATCGCTGTGCCTCGTATTTGCGACAAAAATTGCAGGCTCGATAAAAAGGGAAAATGACTTGTCAATCTTGTACCGATACATCAAAATTAAAGTCTAAAGCGCAAATGTTTATAGTGTTTTAGGTGAAGATAACCTTTAGTGGTACAGGTAAAAAAGCGCAAACGCCCTGACCCGTTTGGTCACGCCTTGTCTTTCCCGATCAGATATTGCGTTCTCCGATCTTTCATGATCGTTTTTGGTGAAAAATCAACAAAACTCAATGTTTAAAAAAATAAAAAATAGATGGTTTTAAGAAGAAAAAAACTTTTATTTTACTGCACTATCTGACACAGCAAAGACTCAGTTTCAAATATATCGTATATATATTTGAATTTGATCATTATTGGTAAATATGCAAAACGCGTTTTTTCTTCTCATAAGGTACAGCAAATTTTCTCTAGCTTGTTGCACAGTATTATTGAGTAAGTGAAATCATTTTGAAAAATATGTTTTTCCCGAAATTGTTCAGAGTTTTGAAAGGAAAGCAGATTTTTCAGAGATGTCGAAGGAGAATTACAATTTATTACATTCATGATCCGATATCAGATCTTTCACGATTAGATCGCAATGATTGACCACCGTTAGCTATTATTTCACGGGCGTTTCTCTCAATATACAGAAAGATTTTAGTTTTAGATTTAGTTTTCTCCGTTAATTAATCAGTTTGTTAGAAAAAGGTTAAGTTCATAACTGTAAATAAATGTTGTTCTTGTAATATATTATATATATTGTCAACTACATATACATATGATGGCAACCAATCCTACCAAATACGAGACGTGTCTGCTGCATTCACAAGGTTCTGCTATTTTACTACTGTAACTGATATTTCACCAGTCAAAATTGTCAAATATAAATGGGATTACTATTTGTCCAACCTGAATTTATGATATTGTGTAAAATAAACCACAACGTCAAAGCGAATTGTGAGGTATTTTTAAAAGATCAAGACAGCGTAAGAACGTATTCTCTTGGGAATAAATATATGTTTAATGTTATTTACAAAGTAAATACATATTAAAAAAATAATGATAATTGACCACAAAAGACATGCTGAGTTCAATTTTCGTTGTTTTCATTTTTACAGTTCTGATTTATGATACTTGATTTTTGGAAAAAGTAAAACATTTTTGATTTTGAAAAAAAGGGTGAAGTCATTCGAAATAGATGGAATTTTAAATGGAATTGTATTAACAACTAAATATAACTTGGTTGGTTTATTATCATAAATAACACGGTTTTATTATTAAACTGTGTTTTCCGTTATAATATAATTATAAAAATAACTGAACACTAAACTTTACCCAGATCTCTTTGACACACTACTCCAGTTGTTCCCATGCAGTCCCAATCACACATACGGCCATCATAAAAAATACAATTGCATAAGTGTGGTGGGTTTAATGGTCTTCTATCTAAAATATAAGCCAGTTATAAGTAAAACAGACTATCGTTAAATGGATTCACTTTGTCGTATTCAAATCGTAAAATTTAAGACTTAAAAGTGTATCACCAGAAACATCTATTTCATATATTGACTTAAATCAAAATACCAATTAGCGAGTATTCTTCTTGTTTGAAAGTTGTACGGTGATCTCTAGCTATCTTCTATGGCATTTAGTCTCTGGTGGAGTATTCTATCATTGGCAATCATACAATATCTTCTTATTTGTATGTTAAATTAAAAAAAGTGGTTAAAAAGCATTTTTCCCGAAGATCTAGACATTCAAGTGTAAACGAATGAGGTTATCCCTATGATATCGTTTCCATTTTCAATGGTAAATGTGGAGAATAGGACATTTGTTTTTATATGTATAAACATGCTATAATAATTATCATTTACTTATTACAAAATTGAAATGATATAATATTTTTACAGAAAATTGTTTACCACGATAGATGTTTTTATATTTTTTTTAATTACTTTATAAACTTATAAACTTTTCAGCTCATCAGATTTATTATCCATACTTTAGTTGCTTTGTAAAAACTGATTAATAATTACAATATCTGGATGTGTGAACGAATCTTTAATATTGACTTTCTTAAGGAGAAACTACTCAATTATAGATATATATCTTTCTACTGCATCGGGTGTGATACAAAATTGTTTTACTCGAGTCATGTAACTCAATGAGTTAACGATATGATGGGCCGTTCGGGTCATAATTCATTTTGTAACACGTACGCTAGAGGTAGGTGTGACAAATTGATTAAAAACTCTAAAATATAGCTAGAGATATACGTAACACTTTGTTCACGTACGCTAGAGGTACACATAACAGTTTGTTTACGTTTCAAGTGTACGCGCGTATCAGTGTGTTCATGTACACTGACGGTACGTTTAACTGCTTATTTGTGCAGAACTGCAACATAAAACCTGTCATCCCTCCCCCTGAAAAATGGATTGTTTGTTTCAACATCATTTCATCATCCTCCAAACCTCAAACTACTTGCAAAAGAAAAATATATGTTTGTGTCGGAAAAAGTAGGAGTGTTCACCAGTAAAAAATCCCTATGAAATGAATGCAGATATTTAGAATTGTAACGGAAAGAAAATAATTGTATCCTTTCTGTATTTGTAAAGGGAGATAGCTCTCCCAAAAAACTCCTCGAACTTTGTCAACAACCGACAACAAAACAAAGAGTATTGTCTTCCGTGTAAAAGCACACAATCTGTTGCAAAATTTATGTTTTTAAAATATAAATATAGGTATAAAACAATAATTCTGAAAGAGTTTTGAAACTTTGATTCAAGAAATTAAAATACTGTAAAAAGAAAAAAATCTCCAGCAGAAATGTCAAAAATTAGGTTACACCAGTCATCATTGTGTTATTATCTCAATCAGTATAAAAAAATACATATCAAAGAAACACAAAAAAAAGCCATATAAACAAAAATAAAATTGAGAATGGAAATGGAGAATGTGCCAAAGAGACAACAACCCAACCATAGAAAAAAACAACAGCAGAAGGTCACCAACAGGTCTTCAATGTAGCGAAAAATTCCCGCACCCGGAGGCGTCCTTCAGCTGGCCCCTAAACAAATATATACTAGTACTACTGATGAGTCTTATGTAGACGAAACGCGCGTCTGGCGTACTAAATTATAATCCTGGTACCTTTGATAACTATCAGTGATAATGAACGCCATACTTATTTCCAAATTGTACACAAGAAACTAAAATTAAAATAATACAAGACTAACAAAGGCCAGAGGCTCCTGACTTGGGACAGGCGCAAAAATGCGGCGGGGTTAAACATGTTTGTGAGATCTCAACCCTCCCCCTATACCTCTAGCCAATGTAGAAAAGTAAACGCATAACAATACGCACATTAAAATTCAGTTCAAGAGAAGTCCGAGTCTGATGTCAGAAGATGTAACCAAAGAAAATAAACAAAATGACAATAATACATAAATAACAACAGATTACTAGCAGTTAACTGACATGCCAGCTCCAGACTTCAATTAAACTGACTGAATGATTATGATTTCATCATATGAACATCAGGCACAATCCTTCCCGTTAGGGGTTTAGTATCATACCATCATAACATATATGAGAAGAACATTACCCGTGTCACGCCAACAACTGGTTTTTGAATAAATATGTTTAGTTCCGATGCAAAGACCCTATAAGTTAATCAATATTAACGCCAAAATATGCAATCTTTAATGACCTGACAACAATTGGATGTGAAATACCTGAACGTATAAGAAGTCTGCATGTTGAGCTATATTTACGAATGATGTCCTTATACCGATGATAAAATTTAGTAAATGTTTTGACTAGTTTGTGATATCGAAAACCCTGGTGTAATAATTTTTTAGTAATACATAAATTTCTCTCGTTAAATCTAAAACATTGTTACATACACGAGCGAATCGTACAAGTTGAAATATATAAACACCGTAAGATGGCGACAAGGGAACGTCACCATCTAAAAATGGATAATTAACGATAGGAAATGAAAAATCATCTCTTTTATCATAAATTTTAGTATTCAGCTTTCCGTTAGTGATATAGATATTAAGATCGAGGAAAGGGCAGTGGTCATTTTTAGTATTAGCTTTATTTAAAGTAAGTTCAACAGGATACATTTCATTAATACACATACTGAAGTCGTCATTATTGAGAGCCAAAATATCATCCAAATATCTAAAAGTATTATTAAATTTGTTTATCAGATGTTGTTTCGATGGGTCTTTGCTTATTTTTGTCATAAATTGTAATTCATAGCAATACAAAAACAGGTCCGTAATAAGTGGTGTAGCACATTTGCAAAATGAAAGACAAAAATACAAATATTTACCATAGCACAACAACACAATTACGGGGTGAATAAACACAGAGCCACGTCATGTGTAACAAAGAAACACAAAAAGGCATATGGACAATTCACATAAGTAAAAATGACAGACAAGAATACAAAAATTAAACATAGAATAAAAATGATATGATATAAGAACGTCCCACCAGATAATAAATTGAGAAACGACTTATTTAAAGTTTATAGCATTGAACGATCGAAAAACATATCAAACGACAGGTATCAACGACTATTACTTCGGTATATTTGCTGGCGATCAATGCTCCCTTTATCTTGCACAGTGGTATATAGAGGCAACAGTAGTATACCGATGTTATAACTCATAAATGGATAAAAAAAACCCAATCTGGGTCAAAAACTTAAACTGAGGGAAACGCATTAAATATAAGAGGAGAACGACGACACAACATTAAAATGTAACACACACAGACACGAACTATGCATTAGACAAAATTCGATGAGAATAACAAATATGACATCATAACTAAATACATAAATTTGGGATAGAAAAGTACTTTTACACGTCTTACAATAGTATAACGTTAACACAGGTGGTAAACATCAGTTGATGGGAACTTCGCTCGTAACAATAGGACCAAATATAAACACAAGTAAACAAGAAACGAAAAAAACCCAAAGCATACATGTATATCCAAAAATGCTCACAGTTACTAATACTAATTTGACAAAAGAATAATCGGACCATTTAGTGTGACGCATAAATGATGAAACCATCTGAGCTTATGGTTCTATATCATACTCATTTGCTCTTCAATGAAACTGTTTTACTTATGTACGATGTTGCCTTTTATCTTGACAACTATAATAGATAGGTAAATACTGGTTATAATTATATGATTGTAATTGATGAGGTTCTAAACATAAAAGACGATTTTATTATCAATTTGTAAACATGTTCATCTAATCTTGAAAAATTGATGGGTAGAAACATAGCTGTCAACTTGTAACAACAGGTATACAAGATCTAATGGAATGCCTGTATGTTTCAGACCAACTATTCGAAATCACTATCTTTCAATTATTTCTTTTGTCTTAATTAATTTTTACAGCTTTCTAAATATTTTACCTCAAGTTTAACTTCATGGAAGACAGGAATTGTAATACTTTTTTGTGCATGCCAATTTTCAATCAATGTTTTATATATTGTCATAAAACATCAACGTTTAAAAACTATTTTATCAAATTACCTCCGGGTTTCTTGAAATTTTTAATAAGTTAATTTTAAATGGAACCAATTAATCCTAAATTTTACTGCAAACTCAAGGACAATTAAACAATTACATACATGTATATCATAATAAGAATTTGTATAGCATAAACCTATGTATTATTACTTACTTTCCCATGAGATCGATCCAGAAGCTTCATACTCGGTGTAATCTTCCCACATCCATACTGAACCCATGTAAAACCGAAGTCCTAACCATATATCATAGTTTGCACTGAAACGCAATGTAATTATTTTATGTATTCAAAGTATATAAAGCAACACAATTATTCACGGGAACAATACTTTATTTCTTTCTACGTGAATAACTCGAATTTAGAAGACTGCACAATAGCGTGTGGGAATAATATCTTGGAACCGTTGCAGGAATAACAGGCTATGTATGTAAACAATTTCATTGGCTGATTCTGCCTACAAAACAATCATTCTTATACAGATAAAATGATGATTTACATAAATGCTTAACCTATACCATGAAATTAAACAAACCAAGAAAAATTCTATAGCACGTGCTTACTTTCTTTCTATATTAACATTTATGCTTATATCGGGTAAAATGGACATCCTTATTATTCGGAGTTTATCGCTAAAAATAACTAGATGGCGTCTTGTTGAAAATATGTACGAAATACTGATGCATTATTGTGAGTTCATGGATTGTTTTTATGTTTATTATTCCCGTAATAGCACACATTATTAATATTGACGTAAACGAGGAAGAATATTGAATACGCCACCTTTCATTTGAGAAGGTATAGACATTTTACAAATTCTTACCATCGTTTGTTTATATTTTAATTTTTTGTCAGCTTTCAGGTTCCCATTCGTGCATTTTCCCGTAAAATCCTTACATTCTTATGTCATTGTTAAATTACAGTTTGAAGGTTCCACTAAAGTCAAAATATAGGACACTGTATTTTTCAGCCTTTAAAAAATAAAGTCCTAAACTATGGAACATATGTTCATTTTAACATACTTAACATTTACACACTGTGTAAATTGTAAATAAACTTGAAATTGTTATGTTGTGGCCAAACGGTTCTTGGGATTATCATTCAATTTTCCAAAAAATTTGGAGGCCTGGAGAATTTCGGATGTTGTAACCCTCTTTTGTAGGCGATCAATGGATTTTAACGGGGACATATGGTTGGAATCCCCGTCCCCTTATCCTGACTTGGAAACCCATTTTGAAAATTTCCTGGAGCCGCTTCTGGTAACTGAGACATCCTCAGTTTCTTTAAAGTACTGCAAATCATCAACATGTCTTTCATAACTGCTAGAAAAAGTTGTCCGAGAATTTTGAATTCGATTTGATGTAATGAGAATTTAAATGACATATAGTTTACAAGTGTGAAAAAATATTATGTACAGGTATTTAAACTAGGTGTATAGATTGAACAAATTGTATGTGAAACCTGTGTACATAACATTAAACTAATTGTAAACATGTTTAATGAACATGGCGTTTTGTGTGAACGCGGCGTTCAAATGATTTAAATAAACATTAACTTTGACAGCTAGTGTCTCTTTAAAAACCTAGAACATGTATTAACAATGACAAAAACAGAAAATGTATTACAAATAAGACCATATTATAGAATGCTTTCTGCTGATAAGAAAGCATATATTTAAAATCGGTTGCTATTAACCATAGAAAATTTTCTACATCAACATCATTGAAAGCACAGGAAGTCATGATTAAATGCAATGCCGGAAAAAAATAAAAAGCGAATTGATATAAAGTGAATACGTACAACGTCAGTATAAGTCAACCCGCTATCACTAAGGCCGTGTTCACATTGACCTGAACTTCGTGTTGTGTAAGTGTAACTCACACGTCAACTAAACTTAATTACGTTCCCATTGATAAAGCTCAATGTTTACATGAAGTGTAAATCATGTTTAGTTTACATGCAGTCGATAGTCAATGTAGGCCTTATGTAGGTTAAGTGTACATAAAACTAGGCATTTAGAACAATAATTTTACCATGTATATTTAAGGAAGAAACGATTTTTAAATAAAATTGATATTTATAACAATTATTAATAAAGTTCTTTACAGTAATATTTGTCAAAACTTTGACTTAAATATATTAATTTGTTATAGAAAAAAAAACTTTAGGTAGCTTTATTAGCCCCTTATCAAGACTAAAAGAATCTTGATCATCATTGCCAAACACATAATTCATTTGACAAGGTCTTCCCGAATCGACTGGACGTACACGGAAATATTTACCACTGGTCTTTACTTAAACAACGATTCACTCATAAATGCATTTATATACATGTGTAAGGTAAATTGTATTGTTTGTCTTGTATCTCAGATCCATTCAAATATACTCAGAAATCAAAACAATACCCCCTCCTATTGTTAAATACTCCTTAGAGAAAAATACCATTCTAACCAAACAGAAACGATAGAAATGTAGTGATCCTTAACACCTCAATTCCTTTTTATTCGTCTGTAAGCACGCTGCTGCGGCTTACTTTTTCTAATGCATAATCAAGCATCTATAGTATCTTTAAACTACTGCAAAACATAAAAATAGCTTTCATAAAGGAGCAACCACTTAAGTTCAAAAAAGGGGGTGGTTATATGTTTTATTCTGATCTAGTCAGAATTTGTTTCGCGCGAACGTTTTTATTCAGTTTTTTCGATGCTAGCAATCATTTTTTTTTAATATTTAACATTATAATGATTGGAGAAATTCTAGATTCAGATTGTTTTTTCATCTGTATGACCAGAATATATTTTTCTTTATCTAATTGGGGGTCATAATATCATAGTTTTCAAGGGAAAATTCCTTACCCCCTTTTTCTTAAGTCAAATGGTCGTTCCCGGACTGCTAGAAAAGTTGAAAAATTAGCATTCAGTTCTACGTAATGAACATTTAAATGACATATAGTTTAAAAAAGTGAACAAATCTTATGTACAGGTAACTAAACAAGGTTTAAAGATGTGAACAAATTCAATGTGAAACCAGTGTACATTACATTAACATGTTTATTGTACATGTCGTTTGGTGTGAACACGGCCAAAGTCTACCAAGAAGACCGATTTAAAATACAAGTCCTTTAACTGTTATCTTCATAAACATTTTCACCGTGAAATTTTGGATACGAAATAAAAAAATTAACTTGAGTTGAATTGTCCACCAACATTTTGGCTTTCAAATTTATAACTAACTGAAAAATGACCAGGAACACAATGCCAAGTTATTATCATGAAGATAAAGGAATACTTGTGACGCAATCATTTACGAATTCAAAATGATTATTATCTTAGTAAAAAATATAAATTTAACATGAACATAGATACATGTGTGGTATGAGCATTTTCATTCAGAGAAAGCACATGATCTCGAAAAGTTTTAACTATAGAAAGTGGTAAGTTAGATAAGCAATTTTATACAATTGTGAAACGATAAATTCAAAAAGAAAAATTATCTTATGGCTTTACAGTGATTTGCCTCGTGCCGTTTGTTTTATATTACTTGTTTTTGGGCTTTGTACCTATCCGTTAAATTACCCAAAGTGCAACTCGTGTTACACTCAGTTCTTGAAAATATGTTATACTGTTACATGACTGTTCAAGGTTATAAAAATGTTCGACGTCACGAGCCTGTACATGTAGATCTGTGGTTGTCGTTGATTTATGGTTGGCATGGTTTTTTTTGTCGCAAAATAAAGATGTACAAATGTAATGTTATAAATTTTCAAATTTCATTCGTTTCATTTTTTTATGTGGGGCCTTTACATATAGTCAATTACGGTATGGGTTTTTCTCGTTGTTGAAGGCCGTACAGTTGCCTGTAGTATTGCTAACATCCACTTTATTTTAATTTCGGTGGAAGGTTGTCTCAGTGGCAATAATACCACATCTTTTCTTTTTTATATAAGATATATTTAAATTTGTTTATCGTGTTTATATAGTTATCAAAAGTATCAGGATTATAATTTAATATACCAGACGGGCGCCTCGTCTACATAAGACTCACCAGTGACGCTAATATCAAAATATTTATAAGGCTTAACAAATACAAAGTTGAATTCAACTTTATTTGAACTCTGGTGAATTGTTGTCTTTATTAAGAATCATACCACACACCCTTTTATTATACTTCATGTAAGCTAATACGAGGGTGTTAATTTACTCTATCACATGGCTAAGCGGGTGACCATTTGTTTGAATGGCACCCTCTCGTCTAGACCAATCAAAAATCAATAATTCAATAGACAATGAACTGAATTACATCAAGTTATTAAAAGTTATTAAATAAAGGCAACAGTAGTATACCGCTTTTCAAAACTCATAAATCCATGGAAAAAAAACAAAATCGGGGTAACACACTAAACCCGAGTTCTACATTTTGGCTCCAATTCTATTATTTGACTGTGAAAAAAGACATTCTGCTTCACTTCTGTTGATTTCTCTAATACCCATAACGTTGTTATGTACGTGACGTTATAGAAAATACTTCTAAATAACACTCATCTGTAAATGGCAATAATGATTCGCTTCGCCACAATTGACAATGTTTTCTCGGGATAACAACCTGCTCTATCGCCCTCTGAGCTATATGTTGTAGTTATATAATGTTTATATTTAGTAGGAAATATTTTGATTTTGATTCGATGACAGCGTTTAACTTAGTTGAAATTTCGTTAAACGATAACGATTCTTTGACAAAAAAAATAGTTCTTTTTAATTCACTGTAGCATGTGTAGTAAGGTAACTTTTAAGACGCTTGCAAAATGTTTTATTAATAACCCAAACATTTGAGGAAATATAGATAAAACCTTTGTGGGGCGCTTATACCATATCGCACACCTCGCTTTATGTTATATGTGTATTTGTTCACCAAGGCATTTGAACACTTTTCATTGATGGACAACACATTTAAATGAAATCAAATGTAAGCAATAGAAAACTATGCAAGTGATATATCATTCACTTTATAAACAATTTCAATGATCTAAATTATTAAAGTTGCTAAGAAATGAAATTCTTCATTATTTGTTATTTGACGATTT
Organism: Mytilus galloprovincialis; assembly: GCF_965363235.1. NCBI lineage: Eukaryota > Metazoa > Mollusca > Bivalvia > Mytilida > Mytilidae > Mytilus > Mytilus galloprovincialis. The sequence goes on along the minus strand of NC_134845.1, from coordinate 14,451,947 downwards.
ATTTAATACATTTTGTGAAATTACTTGATGATCTTGAATATGCAACGAAACAATAAAGAATAGTTTGAAAAATTTGATGAAATTCAGTATTCAGGATTTATATATATAAAAAAAAAGAATTTCCTACAATACAGGACATTCATGTCATCAATCAATTTTGTTTAACATATTATTTTTATGATTCAATTTCCGTTATTCTGCGTAAATGTCATATCGGTTATTGATTGTAAAACAATAACATGTATTGATTACTTTCAAATGTAAATATCAGCACATCAATGTTTAATCTGCAGATCTGCGGAAGATTAGAATCTAAAGTTGTAACACAGTATATGATATATTATGCATCATGATGGAATTGATTGCAGCTTAAGTAGATATATATCGTAAAGGATCGTAAAATTTAGTCACAAAAATAATTTTATATATATATTTCACGGCAATTTTTCAGTATGATCGAAAAGTATACTTACAACATATACAACATTGAATCGAAAATTTGGGCATCTTGTGTTGTTTTAGGCATCATCAATGTTGCATGGAGATTTTCGTTCATGCATTTTGCTTTTCCTTCATCATAACTGACGACATCATCGGTGATTTTATAGCATTTTGATTCAAATAGATTCCAATTATTGTTTGGACAGAGGAGTGTACCTAAATATTACAAAATAAAGCATAATGTAGTGCATACATTCTTAAAACATATTAGTGTTTACGTGTTGGAAAAAAATGAAATGAGTTTCAAAATCACTGTATTTAATTTTTTTTTTCTGATTTTGTTGATATACACGACTACATTAAAAGACTTGACGATGAAACTTGAGTATTAACAAACAATAGTCAACAAGACAAGTAAGTTCAACAAAACTATAAGTTCAACGAAGCAGTTAACAACGTGCTCATTAGGACAGACAGGAATAATATGATTCAAACTGTCATATAACAATATAAAACAATAGCATTTATCATTAAAATACCCATATGTAAATAAATACCATAAACAAATTTAATCATGGTAAACACACACTAAAACATACTCAAGTGACACTTCAGTAAATCACATAATCTAAAAATTCAGAAAATATGTATTTATGATTGTTTTTCTAACAAAAGAACACACTTTACACAATATTTTATCCAAATAAAACATAAAAGTTACACATCTGGCTTAAAAAGGGTTGCACAGACTTATATGCCATCATAGTTAGAATCATCAAAATGTGAATTAATTGCGCTAGCTTTCACGTATAAAATTAATCGACGATTGGATACACATTCACAACGCACTAAAAATCGAGTTAGCTTCTATGTACAATATTTACATTTTAGAAATAGTGAAAGTTCAATGATCAGTTAATATTGGTTTAAAAAGACCTCCAAACAAAAAGAATTATTAATATCCCCGAGCCCGAAGGAAGGTTGGAATATCTTTTTTAATGATCAATGCTTTAGAATTTTAGAATAGGGACGTATTACTAGAACTCTCTTTTTACCCCGGGTTGTCACCCCTTTAAAAATGCTAGTATCCGTCCTTGTGTACCATCATTTATTAGTCTTCAACAATCAAAATATTAATGTCAATATTAACTTATCATTGAACATTTACTTGATTTATAAATCGTCAAAAACGTAAACAAATTACACAAAAAGCACTTGAATTACTTATTCCCCTGAATTGGACGAGTCGAAATATGTTCAACTTATAATATAGTTAAACAGTACTCCTGAAAAATGTCTACACTACGTTACAAACGAATGCGAAATAGCAAGTGTACGCTGTCTGTTCAATCCAATAAATTCATAGATCTTGTTTTTTTTTTTTTACTATTACAAGTATGCATACAAACTCTAATAATTACTTTAAATGTATGTTTCACTATAATACGTTATTCTGATTGGCTAACTGTACATCACGTGTTATTCCTTAAGCAGTTGTATCAATAAAACTTCTCATTCATAATGACACGAGGTCCCACAATAAAGTGCACAGGTAAATGAAATAAAAACTTGATAAAAGGCCTGTTTTCATGATCCTATAGGTAAAAATATAATTATAAGTATTGAATGCTTTTTTTGTAACTTTATAGGGTTGTAAAAGCGTTGACCGTGCGCACATTTTTAGTATGAAGCGCTTCCGCGCTTCATACAAAATGTACTTCTGTCAACGCTTTTACACCCCAATAAATTTACAAAAAAGAGCATTCAATTCTTAAATGAATACAATCGTATTAAATTTAAGTTTCACTGGCCCAAGCAAAACGTGTTCATGTGAGATATTTGATCAAATCAATGTATTATATGAAATCAAACGTTTTTATTTTAGTCGTACGTTATTCCCTTTTCATGTCTAAATCAAACAAAAACACGTTTCGTAGTTTTTATTTTGCCGGACAAAAATCAAATGTTATAAATCGTATTTAAACAGTAGACAAGAACCATAGTCACTGGGGTAAAGCTGATGACCGTAACTGCATTCACTGACATCCCAAGATGTTGGATGAAAAATTAGGTCAGTTTCTGTATTGTCTGTTAAAGTGTTTCTATATCATTTTCGTTACAAATCATACATTGAAACGACGTAAATTTATAAAAGAATCACTCGGAAATCACAAATTACTACCGAGAAATGTGCATGAAATGGGAAATTCGATTTGAAAAATCGTTAAGATGACCGTAAATCATAATCAAAATATTTTCAAGATGACCGTAACATATAACAAGAATGACCGTGATTGGTAAAAAGATGACCGTAACTTGTAAAGGATGACCGTAATTTGTAAAGGCTTACTGTAATTTATCAAGGACGACCGTCAATTCTAAGAAATATCCGTACTTGTATTCAAAGCTTTTTGTTGAGTTTGTCGATCTCAAAAGGGGCTCGGTTAGCGGATATAAATATGGTTCATTTAATGCTTTTTTAAAACTATTGGCCGATTTTTGGGTTCATGACAATGATAATATACTAGTAAATTGCATATTTCTCGTAAACAATGAAATATTCATTGATAACGACGTTAAAATTTTCGTAGCTGTTTGTTAGAGAAGGCGATAAATGTTTACTGTAATGTTTACTATAGTAACACAATTTTTAAAAGTTATTTGCATAAGTTTACAATGTATCTATTACATAGTAATGCAGAACAATAAGATATCAAGTCGACGACATGGGTACTATAAGTTGGATGTAGAAAATGCATAACCTCCGATTTTTTTTTACCACGGAGGGACAACATATCAATCTATTAGTTCAGAAATGTTCGCGTCTGCCCTTCCATTATGTGAATCAAGAAAAAAAAAGGTAACGGTTGTATCGAAAAGAGAAAATCGAGTGCATCTTTTTATGTTAGGGCGTGTTTGAGGTGTATATTTTGTCTTTAAAACGTACAAAGCAAGAGTATTTGATATAGCATCTCGCTTCAGATTCTATAATTTTAATATATCAAAGCTACAGGTTGACTTTATAACGTAAAAAAATGACAGTACGAAAAGATAAAATATATGGGTCAAGTGAAATACCTAACTTATGAATCACAAAAACAGAGTAGGTGTGTTCGAATAGCTATTTTTTCTAAAAGTACTTGACGACAGTCTTTTAATTTGGATGATGAAAATGCGTATCTTCGAAAAAATATTTTGTTTTGTGTGTGATAACTAGGATATATGATCTTCAACCACTGAAAATGTTTAGTCTGCCCCCCTTCAACGACATATTTAATCAGTTTTTTTTTAAAATGTTTAAGAATTTTCGAAAATTCCACCTGACCCGATTATACAATAGTTTTAAGGCAGCAACCATATGATTTTCTTGGGGGGGAGGGGGGCGGGGGGGCTATGGATTTTTTGGGGAAAAAAAGTTTGCTTTCAGTTTTTGGAAAAAAAATAATTTGTTTTTAGTGGCAGCTGAGGGTGAAACAAACATTTTTTTTTCTCAGAGTGTTTCACCCTCAGCTGCCACTATTTGTTATGCTAAAATTGAAAGAAAACAATTGTTTTTGACTTGTCGTGAAAAAAAAAAGTTTGTCCGAAAAAAATATCCATAGACCCCGGAAAATCAAATGGTTGCTGCCTAAGTTGAATCAATACAAACAAGATCATTAACTGATACTCATTAGCTAGTAGATACATTTGTCTTTTAAAATACAACTGACATATAAGGATCGTAATGGTGTTGTGTGGATAAATTTATCGGTTTTTAAGAGCAAAATTGGCAGCGCGTCATCCCTACAATGGCTTCCATTTCTACGATTGTGAAAATGAACTGCCTGATGTAATGGGGAGATAATTTTGACGAAGTAGAATCCTGAGTGTATGAATAACATTTCTGTATATATACAAATTGACAACATTACAATATTTTCTGTTATTTTATTTCCACGACAAAATGGAAGACGATATAATATCAAAGGGTGTACATGCATTGGCATTTTTAAAAATGTGTATCTATTATATGTCATTAAAAGGTATCCCAGCAATAAAAAAATATCTTTTGTCTTGTAGTTGGAGGCTATGCACCGCATTTTTTCAATTATACTTGTAAGGTGTCATTTTATCGCGCGTTTGTTGCATGGTTTCCCCACTTCTTCATGTGCATGTCTTGTTGCAAATTCATTTTAAAAATTCAACCCTCTACTGTAAAAAAGATACATATGGTGAACTATGCATTTGAAGCACATCTACGTTTCTTCTACTTATATGATAAAACTCTCATATTAATACGTTTATACTAACACGATTAACTTCATTGTATACACAAAGGTAGTTATATAAATACGGATATTTCTTAGAAATGATGGTCATCCTTTAAAAGTTACGGTCATCATTTACAAATTACGGTCATCTTAAAACCAATTACGGTCACCCTTGTTATGAATCGCTGATTCTGTTACGGTCATCTCGATTGTGATTTACGGTCATCTGAGCGATTTTTTCAAATCGAAATTCCTGTTTCATGCACATTTCTCGGTAGTAATTAGTGATTTCCGTGTGAATCTTTTATAAATTTACATCGTTGAAATGTATTATTTGTAAAGAAAATGATATAGAAACACTTTAACAGACAATACAGATACTGACCTAATTTTTCATCCGACATCTTGGGATGACCGTGAATGCAGTTATGGTCATCAGCTTTACCCCAGTGATAGTAAAACATGTTTAAAACTTTGTATAAGCAGTCAGTTGTGAAATAAATAAAAGAGAAAATAAAAGAGGAAATAAAAGAGAAAAAGAAAACACAAAATAAAACATAAAAATTTAAATGAAAATTGTACATATTAATAGCATTTTACAAGATCTTGTCTTAGTGTGATAAGCAGTAGTACATGGAATTAGTTGTAAAGTTGATTGAATATTGCTTTACGTCCAGTAGCAAATATTTTATGCAAACAATAGGTACAAGAGCTTTTAATTTGGCGAGAGCGTTGATCCATGAAATTTACTCTGAGGTCGATCATCGATGTTTACGTGTTGTTAACAATATCATTTCACGCATCACATTTAAAATAGATACTTTTAGCTCGCTTTAGTAATTGTGAAATTCTGTGAAACTGTATTGTTTATTGTACTTGAGATTTTAGTATGATATTCTGTACTATCGCTGTCCTGGGTGGTCTCGTGTGAGGGTGTTTGCCTTGAGAGCGGGGAATTATTTGTTCGAAACCCCACCAGGTAAAACATAGACGTTAAAATCGGCATTTGCTAAGTTAACGCTAAACATGTGGAACCACGAAGTAAGAGCACAAACTAGTCGGATCAGAGTCGGAAATGTGTCCGGGTAAGCTGACTTTTCTTCCTGAGGACTCATATCTTGTAAACTTGCACGCAAAACAAAACAAATCAGCGTGTTTAACTTAGACTAGTAAAAAACGGGGTTAATTCTTGTATTATATTAACATATTATCGTCCTGAATATTCATTTTATGTGCCGCATGTCGTCATCCATTATCATCATTTATTTTACCGTTATATTTTACAGGGAAGTATGTTTCGTCTACTGGTTTATATTATAACTTTTCAATGCCAGGTTCAGTAAGAAGTTCACGCTATCTATGCATTACAAACATTAGATGGAAATACGATCTACGCACGAGTTGAATGATTGAAATGTGTAAGCAACAAGAAAGGTAAGCTTAATCTTTTTGATTAAGTCGCATGGCTGAATTTTTTTTCGACCTTTGCAAGATCAATGTAAGACGGAAAAAGATAACAAAACCGACATCAAGAAAATATCTAAACCAAATAAATGAAATGCCCAAAATCCCTTCTCCTATTAGTTTTGCTGAAAAGGTTACCCCTGATGTGTACTACGACAACGTTTTTTTTTAAATGTTAAATAAGAGAAAAAAGATCGAAGAAATGCTAAGATTTACGCCTAAAAATTTAAATGCAAATAAAATTGAAATACAATTTGTTGGAGACAATTATCTAATGAAAACAAAATTATTATACATCACCAAATGAAGCTGAATTATTTATTCCTCCTTATGTCTAGTGACAAATATGTCATGCATTTTCACGACGATCAACATCGTCCGGTTCAGAACATGTTAGTTTTCCCACTTAAATACTGTGTGGACACTGAGCGGAGATAAACAACCAAAAGCACTTTGAATAAATTATTTCTAAAATTGAATATTATGGTACATGTTTTTCCCCGATCCTATTTCTAACTCCCTGATTTTACGGGACCGTATCTAATTATTCTTACCCGATTAATTTTAAGTAAATAAATTAATATGCAAATTAAAGACTTACACCGGGTAAATAATAAGTCCGAGGTACAATAAGTAGACAATAGAAATCCTTTGTGAAATGGGATCTTACCGGATATCTCATATAGTTCTTTTGCGTTAAATAACAATGAAAAATGCACGAGCAGCTTAATCTCATTAAGACGAGTTTCGAGTTTGTTGTAATGATCTGTCTCTATCCCTACTGGTAATTTGTCATTTTTTAAAGTAGATAAAATACGCCTATGTGGTCAATCAGTGAGAAAAATATCAGATATGAACTTTACTTTTTCATTTTTTTTCAGAAAGCAATCTATAATAAAAAAAAAAGTTTTTGATTTTCAACCTATTAAATTATTTCACATTAATATCATGAACTTATTGTATTATTTGTATTGTTTAAATTTGCTAAGGATTCGACTTATAAGGTACAAAAAAATTAAGTTTGGTCAAATATACAATTTTAAGCAATTTGTTAGATGTTAAACAATACTAGAGCATATATGTTATATATTAAATATCTTATGGAATACATAAGTCGACTGACTTTTTTCAGTGCGTCAGTTTTATATGGTATTGTTTTTACTTTTGATAAAAACGAGAATATTTTAACCATCATGCATATATTCAACATAAACAAAGTGCAAACAGTTTTATACTTCACCTAGAAGCTACAGAAACATTCACTAAATAAGAAATGTTTTAAAATAGGCCAAATGCAATTGTTCTTACATTAGGATTGTGCTCCGTAGTATAAACCAAACTAACGAATTTTCAAAGAGTTGTTTTAGGCCGTTGACTCATTTGAATTAGATACAATAAAAAGCTTTACCACTGCACACATATTAGTGTTTTTATGCACAACATTTTGGAATTTGGGGTTTTCAATGCTCTTCAACTTTGTACTTGTTTTGACTTAATAATTATTTTGATCTGAGCGTCACTGATGAGTCTTATGTAGACGAAACGCGCGTCTGGCGTATTAAATTATAATCCTGTTACCTTTGATATCTTTTTACTACTTTCGTGAAGTATGTCCTAAATGGAAATCAAAGCTGTCCTTAGATAGTCTTACATGAACATGAGCATGTACCCATGATGACTGTCATAAGTGAAAATATGTCCCCTTATCTTGAATAATAACGATAATTATGACAAGAGAACAAAAATAGAAATAAATACGAAAATGAATATATAAGGTATGTAATTGAACATTATACGGGAAATATAATATACATTTATTATACAAGTTCATGAGTAAAAATTAGTCCTAAATTTACGCCGAAGGCAATTAAAATTTAATTGATGAAGTGAAAAAGAATATTTTGTTCTTTTTATCAGAGTGAGCAACACAAATAATATTTTATAATGATAAACATGAAATTGTTTATAGACTGACGAAATTAAAATTTGAGTTAATAATCATAATATCATCATAAATCATGTCACGTAAAGTCTTAAGAAAACAATCAAAGTCATAACATATCGTTACCTAGGACACTTTCGAAAAAAAATAAATGTACGACTACGAAATGTCCTCAGACTGTCAAAAGAGATGTATTAGTCGAAAACCATGTTTGGAAAACTAGATCAATTGAAATACTCCTTTCCCCAACTATTCTTTATTTCTACTCGATTTATAATCAAATATAGAATTAAATTTGATAGTTCAACTCATTAGTATTTATTTTTCGATTAAATAATGACTTTGTCATCCTATGTATTGTCGATCTGTTGTTCGTTCTTATAAATCAGTCAGCTATACCATTTTTATTACAAAAATTTCAATTTATTTTGAATTGTTGGAATTGTACTATTACATACAATGACGTTTACTGGCGTATTAAATTATATTCCCTTACCTTTGATAACTATTTACTGTTTCCTTATTTTTCAATACAAAACTGTCTAGCACAATTGAATATTCTCATATGCGAAAATTATAAGTGCATACCCTACCTTTCACAAGCCCTTGTCCAACAAGGCTCCATAATAACAATTCATTCAACATACTCAATACACTGTTGCTATTCTACGGTCAAACGATGGTGTTTTTTCCTTATAAAGTCAAGTAAAGGCGGAGTAACCTTGCCGATCATGAATAATCATTATTGGTAATATATACATTTTGTCCTTCAAATAGTCAGTTGATAAATCTTTTTCAAAACACGTGATTTCAAACCATCCCTGCGTTCTTTCTGAAATTAAATGCTTGCAATTGGTGGAAAAACAGTGAATACAATATTGTATGCATTTCGTTTAACATTGGTTTAGATCGATTCGAGCATCTCAATTGAGGAAAACCGGCTACATCAAGACGATAATGACAACTTGGGAAGGTAGTTCAAGAAAATCTGATGGAATCTACCAAATTCTGTACGTTTTCAATTGATTTCTAATACGACTGATTCTTCTGTCTAATTCGTATGACCGAGAATAAAATTCATTACATATGCTAGACCTGCGTTGCAATTAGCAAATATATGCACTTACTAAGCAGTGTGAAAAATTGCACCCAGTGTGTTCATATAAAGTTGTATTTAGTTATTTAAATTGCTATTCGCTCCTTAGATGCAGTAGATATAGTATACACTTTCATTTTGTTTTTATTTTGTTTGATCCGCTATGACGTTTGTCACTTTTGGTATTCCCTATTCGTTATAGGCATTTGGAACGAGTTTTGAACATACATGTTTGCACAAAAACAAATAACTTACGATTTTTCTTTATTCAAGATTCAGTTTTTTAAGGTCTCACCACATGCAACAGACATTGGCATCAAGATTCACATCTATTCAGCAGTATACTGCAAGCGAAATATATGTATGTGTTGATGCTATGAAATACCGTTTCAACTTATTGAAATGGAATGCCAAGTTTCGGCAACAATATTAGAAATATTGTGATGTTTTAATGAATAAAAACATTATTAACAACTAGTACTAAAATAAGTAACTGTAAATGTCAATTATTGTCTTCCTCGACCAATTTTCCCGTAAATTGTGTAAATTAAGAGAAATGTAGATAACTAATGTTCAACTGTCGTAAAACGATACGAAATGAACAAATCAAGGCAACACACAAAACCTGAGGGTATCGCATAAACAGTAAAAGAAGCGAGGCCGGCCGATTAAATCGACAGGGTAAGTACCGCTTGCATCACCCGTCATACCAATGCATGCTCAATCAAAATATCACACTTTGGAAAAGACACAAAGTTTAAAAAAATAGAGAAAAAAAAATTCAGAAGCAGTTAAAACTCTTTACTCTATTTTTTCCATTTCTCGTTTAATTTTCGAATACCTCGTTATCGTATAATGGCATTGTTCTAACAGATTTTCGTATTTGATAATACTAATATTTTAGTATTTAAAAAAAAAAAACTTATGATACACAGACGTAAAATAAATTAGTATATTTATTTCAATTTGAAAATATCAATGACTAAACTCCATTTTTTATGTATTCATAGATTTTTCGTGAAATTCGCATGCATATTACGTGTATCATACGTGCATTTCTCTCTGATTTATTCTTAAGATTAATTTCTCCTTATCTTGAGATATTGATATCGACTAATACAACATACTAGATCAACTATATCGACAAAAAAAATAAACTTGTTCCATTGCTCCTGCCTGATAAGATGTACAAACATAATAAATTTATTTTCTAAAAATGTATTGAAACCATATTAAGTGATATATAACAATATTTGCCAGACTTGACCAAAGATAAAAAAAGAATTTTCATAATAAATATTCTACTTATATGGTCATTTTTGTTAATAAAATTTGTGGTATATTGTCAACAATAATATCTTTTATACAAATCACAGTTGTATGTCCCGTGCTTTACCATCGTGGGTAAAGAAGTGGAAGTCTTTCAATTACAATTTGAAACACAAATGATTAATCATTACGTATTGTTTTTTAAAATATACTATTCGATGCGCAGTTCAATAAAAATTGTGCATCAGTATGACAGATGAGGTTAGTCTTTGATATTAATGATAATAATGTAGCATAGAAGACATATAGATATATACATATAATTCGTATAAACATCAACCCAACAATGTTAGATCTGTTAAATGTACGTCAGCAAATCGTTTGTTCTTCCCTCGCCGGACTTCGAACTAATGCTACTGAGATATCGTGGCACGAAATCACATGCACTCTCCCCGACGCGCTAGACAACTCGACCACCTAGGCCCTTGGCTGGTCGAGTGGTCAAACGTTCGGTCACACTGCAATTTAACGATTTTGTTCAACCCTGTTGGTCGAAGAAACATTAGCAAAGATATTGGTTGAGTTTTACAAAAACTTGTCAACACGACTTTTCGTTAAGAATTTTTTTTGGAGTTCAGAATTTTTTATATTTTACTCTTTTTTATATCTCATTAGGTTTAGGGTAAAGACCGGCAATAGGAGATCATCACTGAAATCACCAATTTAAATAGTACTTTGCATACATGTAGGCTTAGTTTAATTCTAAACACTGTGATCATCTGGGATATGTATGTTTGTGAATTAATAGAAAATTTGATTTAACATTATGTAGCAAAATTTGTCCAAAGCAATAATTAATGCTTACTGAAAAAAAGATTTAAACATTTCGATTGCTGAACATTTAATATGTTATTTCCATCATATAATTATACTGTCTAACGTAAAATTAAAGATATAGATTGTTTCATACATGTTTTACTGGTATAATATTGAAATTACCATTTTTTGAAATTCCCTGCACAGAACTAAATATGCAAGTAAACAAATATGTAATTTTGATAAAATTACAATGTATATCATTTGCTTAACGTCTTTTAAATTGTTATTAAGATTACTATAGACCAATTTTCAAGTCTTTATGCAATTAATAATTCATAACTTTTAAACCTATTTAAACAAACGTATCATTTATCCCTTTTCTCATTTCTTTGATTTTAGAGGCCGTCATCGTATTTTGTAAACAAATATTTTTAGTCCATACATTAAACAAATTGTTTTCTTTTGTGTTGCAGTTTCAATTGTTTGTCAATTGTTTTCTTTGCTTTCGTCTTATCCTTTTTTTCTGGTATCAGCAATTAAAATGTAAAAAGCATTCTTGAAGGGTTCTGTAAAATACAACCTATTACTAGTATTCTACTGATCGTGTTTTCCAATGTGTGATAATTATTTATCATTTAGTTTTATTCACTAGATAACTGTTGGTGATGTATTTGTTATTAGAAATAATTAATGATCATATGCCAAAAAATCCCCTTACATAACTGATTTCAACTATTTGCCCATTTCAAGTTATCACATATCAGGAGCATATTCAATTAAGATTTTGAAATATTTGTGTTGATACAGAGAATGAGTAAGATGAAATGAAATGAGATAAATCAGTAGACTCAAATCGTTATTTGATTTAGTTACCAAATAAGCGAACTAATAACTTTAATTTATGATTATGTCAACGGATCGAGTGTCTTTTATTCCGGCTAACTGTAAAACATATTTTTAAAATATGTTTTTCCCGGCCTGCCTATTTGCGGATGCACAAATATTCAAAAGCAATTGAAGTATCACGTGAAGTGGGAGACGTCTCAGATGAGATGTCGAATTGCAAACGCGTGTACAAATGTATACGACGAACGTTTTGAAAATTTGCGATTTTGATTTATATCTAAAGATGTCCTAAAAAACTATAGTGAATGTGATTGTTTTATAAACAAATTTATATAGAAGTGACTTCAGAATAATAGCGTATGCATGTATACTGAGAGAAATAAAGCATGGAATCGAAATTTATGAGTTGCCCTATTATATTTACCTGTATCGACTGATGGAGGCAAAACAGATTTACAAAAATCACGGGAATATTATTAAGTCAAAATTGCTTGGATGAATTATTCCTAATTAGTTCTACAACAACCGAGATTTATGAACATGCACTGATATGCCTAGACTAGATATAGAATACCCCTATTTTATTCAGTGTTATCTAATAACAAAATAATGTGTTCTATATTTTGTCTATTTTAAACACAATATTACTTTTGGGGCAGGTAACACGATCCTTTCCTTTCCTTTTATTTCTTTTATTTCCTATGAGTTTAAAAATCACCGAACATGTTAAATAAAAAATCTTCCAAATCATTTCAGAATCTTCTTCATGAATCATAGATGTGCATTGAAGCTATCAATCAGTGGCCCAACTCTTAACCTTACAGGAAATGCATTTGTAGAACAACATGAATAAGCTACATACTTTGTGCAAAATACATTTGCAGTTTGGATTTGTTTGGGTGAATGAATAGAAACAGACTACACAATAGCTTGCAAAGACTTTTAATGACTTTGATTCAAAAGTGTATTTGCTGCATTTCAATAGATGTTGATATAAGTTTTTTTTATCTCGTGCCTATGAACAGCTAGTAAAAAAATAAATCAAAGTTGGAACCAGACGAGTTTAATTCTGTTTTTTATTATTTGATTTTTGCTGCGTTACAACTTTTGTCGAGAACATTTTATCTTGAGTGTATAATAATCAAATAAGTGAAGTTCGCTCGGAGAACGTGCAATAAATGTAGTTTGACATTATCACGTTTTCTTTTCTATAAGACATCGTTTTCTGACACTGACCGATACTTTGTTTACCCTTGCTATAATCTTTGTTCATTGTGGAAGTTTTCATGGTATATTTGTTTTATTTAAATGTATGTTAGCTATATAGCTAGTTTATGGTGTTATAGAGTATGTTTGTCGAATCTTTAAAGTACTAGTAAAGACTTCAGTAGTTTGTAATGGTCCCTCTGCTGTTGTTTCAATACGGTTATTCGTAGTTATTCGAGGTTAATTTGCTTGCTCTATCGAAACTGGAGTCGCAGTTTCCAGAATATTTCTGGTTTGGTTTCACTGTTATTGTGCATGTGGATGAGAAATGTGTTGTATCAGATAGAACCTTTTACGGCAAGTAATTATGTAGCCAAAGGAGCTGTACATTTGTTTTTACATTTTAGGTAAATAAAGGTAAATGATTTATCATTAAACCATAATCTATTTTTTTATAATCCAAATTGACATTTAAAGAATTTTTCAGAATAGTTTCATTGATTTGTAATTCTAAGTATATTTCGTCCTTTCATAATAATCTAGTAAAAATTAGTACAGATGAGCACAAAAACTACACATTAGAAATTTTTACTGGATTGAAAGTAATTCTGAAATAATGAGTCTTTTTTTTCTAATTATTGGCGTACTTGTTTTGTTTTATTACTATTTTGATATGAGCGTCACTGATGAGTCTTATGTAGACGAAACGTGCGTCTGGCGTATTAAATTATAATTCTGGTACCTTTGATAACAATTTAAGGTTAAATGGATGTCAGGTTTTTTCTGAAAATCAACCAATAGAACCGTGTTCACCCATTAGTGCGCACTGTTATACAACGATCAGCCATGCCATGCAAATAGCTTTTGGGTTAAATCATTTTGAGCAATGACCAAGAAATTTGACGTGCTGTGAATGAAACTTGTTCTGAACAGCAGTAATGTTTTCGTATCTGATCAATACGTTTTGTGTAGTTACTGTTGTTATTCAACTTAAACAATTGTTTACAATACTTTGAGCTATCTTTCGAATACCAATGGTTCATTTGTGTTTATTTAAAATACTCAAAACTATTCGTTGTTTTTTTCTTCTTCTTTTTTTAGATTGATGGCCATTCAGGTGTTGACCGTTGGCATATATTTGAAGGGTGAGTTTCCACGTTCATCTAGCCCACAAAAGCCACCATTTTGAATTCCGTTTTGGGGGGGGGTATGTAATTTCTCACTTGATAAACAAGAAAGTCACATTGTGAGCCTCAAAATTTTCTTTATTTTTCCAAACATTTTGAAGCGTACGTACGAAAAGTATAAATACGTCTAGTGGTTATGTTTGACATCGTGAATATAGATATAACTTCACATGGTCTAGACGCTAAAGACAATGCAACTGTTTTTCAGACCTTTACATTTATGTCATTTTAAGACAAAATATTTATTAAATTGAATTTATTGCAACATACTGCATTCGAATGGAGATAACTGTACTATATTTTAAGCTTGGCCTTCCTAAAACTTGATTTTACAGTCGAAAATTTAGTTTTTTGCTTTGCTTATACTGCTTGATTTTACACTGATTAAGGACACGGAAGGCTGAATAATAACCTTACAGTTTAATGTATTTTTCTTCCAGGAGGTTGTTTTTAAGAATCGTTCACAATTAAAGAAATTTCGAAGATGTTTAGTTTTACAAACGATGTATTGTTTGATGTGTATAGATTTATGTTGTCACGTATCCCACATCTTCGTTCTGTTTGTTCCATTAACTTGATGTAGGATTACAAAAAGATTTGAAAAATTTATAAATGAATACTTTTATTATTTTTTATATTGATATCACACCAAAAATCACACCAACAGGCGTTCGTTTATACTTTTAATTTCAATATAAACAATACAATAATCACACCAAAAATATGTCAATATATGATTATTAAAAAAAAATATAAAACGAAATATACTGCACAAAATTATGAAATATCAATTGTTAACTTTATATTCAGATTAAACGTAATTTCGAGTTTTTTGTGTTTTGATGATGTTAAACTTTAAACAAATTTTACAGTATGATCATTACTTTTCAATAAAGACCCCTTCTATGGTATATATTTCACACATTTGTCAGTTTGTTTCTTTTTGGTGGTCAGTTATACTTTAAATTATGAGCTTTGTATCTTAGATGATTTTTTTATTGGTAGAAACACTGAAATGTTGCAGGTAGATCACCGAACTTTATCGTAGAATGAGATTCCTGTCGAATATTTGGTCAGTGTATTATTACAAACATCCAAATTATAATCTTAATTGTCATCAGCTATATAAAACGTAAGGTTTAACGATAAACTAGACATACTCGTTTGCTTTTTTGTTTTCCCTTGTTTTGTCTCTGTGTAGGACAACTATACCATAAAAGAACATATAACACATTCATAAAATAATAAACAGATATAAAGAGAAAGACCACTTATGACAAATAAAACATACTGTCTGCGTTGCTTGTATGATTTGAGTGCAGAAGGAAACGTGTGATATTCAATTTACAATTACAAGCATTAATTATAGATCGTATGACAAAAGGCGACTGCTATTTAAAAATTAAAAACATTTTTCATCAATCATTTTCTCATTTGAGACGTAAATCATGTAGATTACACTTTTCAAAATCTGTTTTTGGGACTGATTATAATTTGTTCATTAAAATACCAAAAAATAATAACAACAGTCATTTACAACTTTACAAAAAATAACATTAATCATACAGTAAGCATACAGTAGATAAGAACTGATAATGCTTTACATATTTTCATGCATTTTATTTTATTTTGTGGAATTTAGTTTTGATAGAAGATAGACACTCATTTTTCAAGGCTTACGATTATATAATGCATATAATAACTAGATGTGGAATACATTTGCCAAAAATTAACATCTGTTTGACAATTAAGATTAACATAAGAAAGTATATTCAATATATCAAGCTTAAAGATTTAAAAAAAATCTGTACTTCCGATAGTAAACTGAAATTCCCCAATGGGAATATTAAATTTAGAGTTGAATTCATTTGGAAAGATTTTTTATGCTTGACATTTACTGATAAATACCACTAGATTGTTTTTTTTTTGTATGTTAGAGTGCAAAAGTTTTCCTCGAATCTCATTTTAAAAATATAGTTTTATTGTAAAAAGAAAAGCCTATGCCAAAAGATTGGCATTCTTGAACGAAACACCGACTCGATATGCGAGTATTCATGTTAATGTTATATACATGTATATCATATACAGATCTTTATTCAGTACTTCAAAATATAGGACTAGTACAAATCTCACTACGCCAAATGACTGTAATTCCGCAAAATATTGATGATCTTGACAACTGTTTGATGTTAGTAATAAAATCTTTATTTGTTCCAATGAACAGCAGTCATCTCGGTTACTTTTAGGGTCTTCTTAAACATGCGAACATCATATACAGTTGAATTGGTGTCAGAGTTATCTTTCGGCGAGCACCTACAAGTATACAGACAATCTATTTCATTCAATACTCCAGCGTCAATCATTGGTTGCACTTCGCATTTCCTGAGCCAAATGCAATCTATCATTTTCACGCTTTCTGTTGATTCGACATTCTTCTCTTGGTCATCTACATTACCATCTTTGTATCATCCATTTTGATCACAGTTAGCATGGTAAGTACATAACACACAGACACCACCACGCATATACGATTTCCATACTGTCTTTTTCCTCAAATCTAGGCAATTAAATAATTAATGTTACCCTTTTTTATGTCCAGATGAATAAAATCAAAACGTACCGTTTTTTCTGATGTATTAAGTAGACGTTACAGGCAACGGTAGTTTACCTATGTTCAAATTGTTTTAAAGAAACAAATACATCTTATATCGCGTATCTATTCTTCATACAAGGGTTTTGCTTAGGAAAAATGGACGCAGCATGAAATCCCATTGTCTTCATTCACAATGGTTATCCCTTTTATTTATGATTAACAAATATACCCTGGCAGACTTGTCCCCGAGCGTAAGATTTTTACAAATGACTAGCTGTATACAAAGTGCTTATTTTAGTCTATCCAAGACTTGTCTGTTAATATCCAATTTTGTTTATTTTAGCATGTAGAGAACATGTTCTTTCTTTAGTTTCTTATTCGACGCTGGCATCATATACCAAGTTTTAACGACATATATTGCAAATTACAAGAATATGTACAATCATGATATACAAGTAGGAGTAAGTCTGCATGTAAGGTCTCTCGGGTCAATAATTTTGTGTTTTATCGTTCTGTTTGTAAAATGTGAAAATGTTCTACAACTTCTTTTAAGAAAAGAGGATTTGTATTCCAATCAAAGCTGGATATCATGTGCGTTTGAAAAAACATGTGACCTTAATGTTTAATTATAATGTTGTTCTTTTATTTCTAAATATAAATTTGAATTCAACTAGTACTTCAGGAATATAAATATTCAAATACAAGTCATTCGTGCCTTAAAATAAACCCTATCATTTCGACCGAATTAGCTCAATGTCGATGCTTTACAGTGTATAATTATTGATATTTGATTTAGAGGAACGAATATGAAATACATATTTGAGTAATCGATCTTATTTTGATATTGTAAGAGGAAATGATTAATGCTCTATGTATAGGATCTAACCTTGTAGTTTCATTTTTTTAACAGATAACTGCATGGACATCAATATAAAACCAAGGCACTCATCATGTTGTGAAATAAAACAAACCCATCATATCCTTATCCTAATTACCTAGCCACTTTCTTTTGTAAAATATTGTTGTATGTTATATTGATGTGTTTATCTCTGTTTACAGTGTAAAACATTGTGAACCTGTTTAGAGTACTATAAATAAAAGCAGCAGTTATTCTACTGCTCAATAGTCATAAACTGACTCAACAAAAAATAAACAAGTCTTTAACAAAAACCGATGGAAACGTATCAAATTTTAGAGAACAAACGGAATAACAGAAACACTGAACTGCTACAAATACGAACGCCAACATAGATAAAACAGTACTTACTAATTAAGAAAAAGTGAAATTGACTTCCAGAAAACCTATTACAGATCGTTCCTTTTTTCTTAATGCAAAGAAACTAAATATCTCTTTTCCCAATATCATGATCATGATAAGCATGTAAATTTTTGTCAAAGACACACGAATACAAACGCTGGAATGTATATACCAAACCTAAGCGGAAGATACAATGCTACCAAAAAGGTAGTTTAGTGAAATTCAATTAAGACATTAAAATCAAATAAAATCCCATTCATATGTTTTCTAAAAAAAACATGACCGATTCGGTTACAATTGATTTCAAAGCAACATCTTGCGTAACCTAGTCATGTGTAAGTTCGTTCATTACGATATATTAAAGCTCTTTTGATAAAGTTATTTATGCATATATTTTGTTAGTGTGTAATCTCTGGAATGATTCTTTTTCGGTTGGTTAATGCATAAACCAGTCACTAATGAGGCTTTGTTACTGTTGCATATCATTGTTTGAATGTCACAGTAGTCAATAGAAACCAGTCACTAATGAGGCTTTGTTACTGTTGCGTATCATTGTTTGAATGTCACAGTAGTCAATAGAAACAATACAAAGCAAAACACGTTGTGCCAAATTGATTCATTTCACAGGTAGCATTGAAAAAGATAAGAGCTTTTGCATCAAGTTATTTTGAATTGCTGTCGCATTTTCTAAATCTACCGTTATAGGCGAGTGACTTATTTCAAAAAGACGCTTAGTTAACGACTTTAATGCACCCACCTAACACACGGCTGTATTATATATCATTCGAAAGCTAATAACCTGTACTTTCTGTTTTGCCCGGTCGTAAAAAAATCGTACGGTGCATTTTCTGTTAAATCAAGGTCAAAGGTCATGAATAAACATTCCAATTTTTGCGATTGCTAAACAAAAAGCCATTTTCTAATTCTTGTACCATAAAATTTTCCAAAAGATCATATGAACTTTATAGAACAGGATACATTATTTCCAAATCAAACAAAACATAAGAGGTTAGATGCGCAATATTTCCCGAAAAATTGAAATTTATCATAAATCCTAAAAAAATGAAAAATTGTTCCAAAAGCAAAATATATCTTGGGGAATTGATATTTGTATGCTAAAAAATAGATAAATGTATATGTTTTAGCTCAAGGAATATTTGTTTTGTAATTTTAAGATGCAATTATTAATAATTGTTCATAGAACAGCCTTGTAATGAAGTGTTTGCAGTTGCCCAAAAATCTGCCATCTGCAAATAGTGATCATTTTGCTATTCTATGTTAAGATAGCACATCGCTTATTGTCAATATCAGGGAGGAGAATGATTTGCCATAATAAAAGAAGGGGTATTTAAAGTTCGAAAAGAATATATACGAGCTAATTGTGGTAAAAATATGTTTTTTACGAAGTCAAACTTATCTACTCTTTGTAATCATGTTTAAATGCAAACATGACTTTGCGACTGAATCGTAGGCAACATTGAAATAAGTAACCTTGTAAAGAAACACTTGCTTGTCCAAAGCGGGATGTAAACGAACTAAATAGAATTCTGCTGCTTCTTATTTAGTTTAAAATCGTGTTAGTCATATTAAATGTGTTTAGAAGTTTAATCGCTTTAATTGTTTGAAGAAAAGATGCTTTGATCATTTTCAACATAAGCTTTTAAAATAAAAATGCAGGTCATTGTGTATGTAAAACACTATAAGCAGTTGTGAAATAAAAAAATGAAAAAGTTGAATACCCTTCCTGACCTCATAAGATCATTCGCTGTTTTAGGCAGTGATCGTTTTCATGGTGTGCTGTGTTTTGTGAACTGTTGTTCGTCTCTTGGACTTTAATTTAATTTTGTTCATTGTTTTAATAAAGTTTATTTGATTCATGGTTTGAGATGTTGATTGTCCCTTTGGTATTATTTTACTTTGAAGACATTAACTTGCAGTAATGAAAATCGGCAAAAAACGAACAAGACAAGCAACAGTATACAAAACCCAACATATAAAACTACAGATTGAGTAACACAAACCCTCCAAAAATATTTGGGGTGAACTCAGGGGCTCCCAAAGGGTAAGCAGATCATGTTCCAGATGTGACACCCGTCTTGTGGCTATGTAATTCCTAGCTCGGTGCCAAGCCTTATTCGGTAGGTGACAATCAAGGCAGAGATGACGGTATTTTGGTTACGTCGATTGGAACTTATCAGTCGTCATCTGGCGAAATAGATATTTCATAATTGTCAACCAACTAGTAGTGGCGTCCATAAAATGTTCTAAGGGATAATTTCAATTTTGCATTTTAACTCTTGGTTAAAACCATATTCGAACCACCATTTTTCTTAAAATGTCCTGTACCAAGTCAGGCATATGACAGTTGGTATCCATTAATCTGTTTCTTTGTATGTTGACGTTTGTTTTGGAAGCAGTTCAGTGTTTCTGTAATATCGTTGTGTTCCTCTTATAGTCGATGCATTTTCCTTGGTTTTGGTTTGTGACCCGGATTTGTTTCAGTTACTAGTAAATCGATTGATGACTATTGAATAGCGGTAAAATATAGTTGCCTTTATTTAATATCTTCATTGTGAGCAGTTACGCACTATCTAGCATATTAATCTATTGCAATAAAAAATCATAATATCTAATAAAATTTGTAGATTTAGCTAACAAAGTCCTTATATTTGTATAAAGTAACATTCGTTTATATTGGAAAATTGTTTTAACGTTGAATAAGCTACAATTAAAAATTGCTTGCTGGTCCCTCTCTGTGATTACCATTATATTACGCTGGTTCATTTCCCAATCAATCTGTAACCAAGGGAAGATAAATAAATCGATTTTCGTTCATAGTCTTTTTCAAAAATGATGAACGGTTCTTTATATTGGTATGTAATCATTTTAAACGTTTCAAATTTATGAAATTATATTCGTACATCAATGTTTTTGATACACCAATAACAAAAACTGAAATATATTGAATTGATACATTTTGAAATTATTCAAAATTATATAAGAAACCTAAACTTAATTATAAAATAATGAACCTATTAAGGGGAGAGAATACTCGCATAACTTTTTCGAATTGGCACATAATACAACGAAATGTCACTCTTGCATACAAATGGCACATCAATATAATTAATTATCTGCGAAATCGTCCCCCACCTTCACTGATGATTCTAACTTATAAATATAACCAAAAGTTGTTAATCTATAGATAGTTAAGACTAATGAAAGCTAACCCAATGTAAAAATATTTCTTTGCAATTTTTTAAAACTTCCTCAGAAAAATACTCGAGCCACTTGACTTTCATAGCTCAAAATTAACGTTTTTACACAATATTTGAATAAAGTAGTTGAAGATTATTCGCTTCTCAAAGTGTAAGACGCAATAAAAATCGTATGCTTGCACCATCCTACCGAAATACGTATTTAATTAAGTCCTGAACATTTCGACATTTCTTCGTATATTTTGAACAAAACCGGTTTTAACCAAATCACAAGTACGTGTTAAGATCCGACTAAATACCTATTTTCCTATATGGTCAGGTAAAGTTGCTACATTATCACGAAAATCGTGAAAGTAAATGCAAGCTCTGAAATATTGTATCAACTTGGAGATATATACTCCACAAGAAGATTCTGCGAAATCGCGTTACAATTGGGCAAGTGTTTAAATAAAAAGGTTTATTTAATTTCGCGGGCAGTACGCCGACTGAGCATGCAAAGACAAATTAAGGAAATACAAAACCCTACATTTATACGTCATATCATAAATATCATAAATAACTTGTTACTGTTTCAGAGGATTTTCAATGAAATCGGTCTCCTCCTTCCTTTAGTAGTATAGATATGCAGCAGTTGCTTTAATATTGCTACATAGAAATGAAAACTTTATAATTTGGTAGTAAGGAGTGTTTTTATGGGTTGATTTATGCTCTTCTCTTTTGTCGTAAAACTTGTTTTCAACCAACCCTCATCGTCGAGTTCAAGATACGTGATAGAGTTAACTATATCTGTTGAGTCTTTTATTTTCAATGTGAATGGAAAATACGATTCCAACATTGTCACAAATTTGGCACTATTCAGTGAGATGACATCATCTATATAGTGGAAAGTGAAGTTTCAAGATAATGCTAGCTTCTTTTCAGTCGTCATCAAAAACTCTTGCATGAAGTCATCCTCGTATGAAAGATGAACTAGTCATTCAAGCTATTCAGGAAGTCTAGTTGTAACTAGAATCGTTGCGTAATAATGGATTTTTTTCTTCAAAATTATTCTCATTTGATGAATTAATGCATTTAAACAATGAACAACGCAATTTAAGCAATCAAGAAGTCATGTTTTATAATGTTTTTACTAGTTTTTTATTTCTTTGAAATTTCAATTTATTTTCTAATTATGTTTGTCTAAATCTTCAATTTCTTTTTTTATGGTTCACATTTAACAAATAAAAGGTCTTTTCACTACATCAATATTTATAATAAAGCTACAAATCAAACAATTAGAAAAGTCGAAAGATGTTTAAATTATTTCAGTCTGGTAGTTAAAATGCAGATTGCAATTTCTTAGTTTCGCCCCCTTTATTTCAAGCAATAGTATAATTTGCGCACATATTTTTTTACTTTAAATTTTTCAATTTCTAAAGAATTTGTTGAATAAATCTTATATTGACAACATACAATGTTTAAATAGGAAGAAATGCTTAAAAGCTGTTTTTTACGCAGATGGTGGTATTTTGGGCAACTGTATGAGTTGTTATGATTTGCTGTTTGTTTAGAAGTAAGCATAACTTTAGGAAATTTATGATGTCAAAAACTTCTTTGATAGTCATTACAGGGTATTACTTAGTTTTAAGTGATTAGCAGTTGCATAAGATAGAAAAATTTGGGTTTTCACACATTTTGTTAACTTTTGCTCGAATTTCAGGAAACATGTGCTGTCTAGCAAAAAAACGCTTTAAATATTTTAAAATGCATATGATTAATGTCTGTTAATCTCTCTGCTAAAAGTTTAAATTGTTTGCATATATGAATTTAGTGTATAAAAGTCATACTATGCAATCAAGATGAAATCTTAGAAAATATGTACTTATTCGTCCTTGACCTTTGATCTTGATTTGACGGACATTGCACCGTACGATTTTTTTACGACCGGGCAAAACAGATAGTACAGATGTGTAGCTTTCAAATGATATATAATTTAGCCGTATGTTAGGTAGGTGCATTAAAAATTAAATTTTATGGTTAAAGTCACTCGCCTATTACTGATAATAGTCATCTTTTACATTGCATATATGAATGATTTTGTAAAAGTGGCATATCTTTGGGTCAAGTATATGAATTTTGTTTTTTTATTTTGTGTTGAATCGACCAAGTTTCTTTCGAAATTAGTTAAGGTTGTATTACGTTTTGACTTTGAACTTTTTCAGAACAGCGGGCTCTATATAATCGACTTTGCTAACCCAGGTCAATCTTTAAAGAAAAATAGCCATTTAACTTGGCAAAGCCTACTTTTAAGTTACCGTAGAATTGTTTGGTACATTATTGCATGGTAGATATGATGTTTTTACTTATAGTTACTAAACATAGGAATTAATCAAGGTAGATAATTTCTTAACGCATTTTGCATGAAGTTGATTTGAAATGATCAACACTTGATAATTCATTGGTGAAAAAGGGTTAGTTTATTTACATTCTACTTGAAGATAATAGAAAACTACTTGAATGAATATATATCTATAATCTCTATCTTTGTAATTACAGATTCACTTTTTGATCGTCATTAGTTCTAATTTGACACATCTTAAGGATACCCGACTTGCCACCTTGAATGCCTACGCCGATCATACAGAGATGCAGAATTCCAAGCACTCCGTGGTTGATACGACAATGTGACGTTACGTTACCATGGAAGGAACGTTTCTCTGATATCCAGTCTTTTATTACGGCATTGGGATAGTTCGATGGATGTGCTCTGGTTGAGGCCACATGCTATTTCTACAACAATAAAAAAAAGTTTCATGCTCAATGAGCCTTACTATATTTATAGGAAACGGTTATACAGATGTCTTTAACATTCGTAATACCTTAAAAAAAACCTTGATATTTGCAATATGCATGTGACCTCAGCTTCCGACTATCATCCTCGAAAAATTGATTTCACAATTTTCAAGAAATATATTTAAGGAGTCGTTATAAGAAACTATATGTTGATATACGCGATGACAATGTATTTTTGAATTTATATACTAGAAAGTAGAAATGAACACTTTTTTACCTGTCATATTACCATATAGCAAGATAAGTATGTGAGTAAAGAAAGACAACTCTTATTGGCTATTAGTGATCTTTTATTTTATTCGCAATCAACCAAAGCAAAATTGAACAAACAACCATATGCCTGTGTCAAGGACTGGATCATTTCCATATAATCTTTAACGTTCCCTTTCATGTAAAGAAAACTTGCAGCTTAGTGTGCTTAATAGTATTCTGTTTTCTTTGCAATTGTCAGGACACATTATAGGCATATGTTGTGGTTCTTTTTAAGTGCAATATTAGAAAAATTCTCATATTGTCATTTTCGAAATTAATGTTGGCTAGGGGGAAAGGCATGTTTCGAATGTTCGGATTTAAGGAATCAACTGCTAAAATTGAGAAGTATTTACTAATATAGGAACAGTTTGAATTTTGATGAACATTATATTTAGAAATTTTATTGAGACTTCCCTTAGCGCTCAAAAGAAAAACTGAAGTTTTGGGAATTATTAGATAACAAAAATATCGAGTTCGCGATGTTAAACATCATAACGTATGAAATAGTTTATAGTCAAGTCAACATCCGAATTACGAATGATTATGCAAAGTTTTTCGAATTTGACAAAATGATGTAGTATAACAAATTAGGTAAAGAGTTGTTTCTGATTGTAATAGATATTGTATTTTATCGTATTTTTAAAGAATTCTTTTATGAAGATACTTTGTAATTTGAATCTCATGTAAAAAGATCTTTTTTTTTTAGCTTTTCATTAACATTGGTCTGTACCTTTTTCCTTGTACTATATTATGCAATTTAAACATAGATAGTTGTATGTTTTGAGATTTCTTATTGATAAATACATTTTACAACATTATATTAGGAATATATGTATACTTCACTTTATTTCAATGGTTATCTTGTTATAAAATATTATCAAGTTTTATAAAATACCTACATGTAGTATGTTTCTATTTGGATTCAGTTTTTTTCAGTAAATGAACTTAATTGTAGAAATACAAAATGTTGAATGTCATTAATGTCCCACTTAACACCTTTTTAAACGACCGCAAAAATTTTAATTTTTTGGTCGTATATTGCTATCACGTTGGCGTCGTCGTCTTGCGTCGTCGTCGTCGTCCGAATACTTTTAGTTTTCGCACTCTAACTTTAGTAAAAGTGAATAGAAATCAATGATATTTTAACACAAGGTTTATGACCACAAAAGTAAGGTTGGGATTGATTTTGGGAGTTTTGGTCCCATCATTTTAGGAATTAGGGGCCAAAAAGGGCCCAAATAAGCATTTTCTTGGTTTTAACACTATAACTTTAGTTTAAGTGAATAGAAATCTATGACATTTTGACACAAGGTTTATGACCACTTAAGGACGGTTGGGATTGATTTTGGGAGTTTTGGTTCCAACAGTTTAGGAATTAAGGGCCAAAAAAGGGCCCAAATAAGCATTATTCTTGGTTTTCGCACAATAACTTTAGTATAAGTAAATAGAAATCAATGAAATTTAAACACAAGGTTTATGACCACAAAAGGAAGGTTGGGATTGATTTTTGGAGTTGAGGTCACAACAGTTTATGAATTAGGGGCAAAAAAGGGGCCCAAATAAGCATTATTTTTGGTTTTTGCACCATAACTTTAGTATAAGTAAATAGAAATCTATGAAATTTAAACACAAGGTTTATGACCATAAAAGGAAGGTTGGGTTTGATTTTGAGAGTTTTGGTCCCAACAGTTTAGGAATAAGGGGCCCAAAGGGTCCAAAATTGAACTTTGTGTGATTTCATCAAAAATTGAATAATTGGGGTTCTTTGATATGCCGAATCTAACTATGTATGTAGATTCTTAATTTTTGGTCCCGTTTTCAAATTGGTCTACATTAAGGTCCAAAGGGTCCAAAATTAAACTTAGTTTGATTTTAACAAAAATTAAATCCTTGGGGTTCTTTGATATGCTGAATTTAAAAATGTACTTAGATTTTTTATTATTGGCCTAGTTTTCAAGTTGGTCCAAATGGGGGTCCAAAATTAAACTTTGTTTGATTTCATCAAAAATTGAATAAATGGGTTCTTTGATATGCCAAATCTAACTGTGTATGTAGATTCTTAATTTTTGGTCCAGTTTTCAAATTGGTCTACATTAAGGTCCAAAGGGTCCAAAATTAAACTAAGTTTGATTTTAACAAAAATTAAATTCTTGGGCTTATTTGATATGCTTTATCTAAACATGTACTTTGATTTTTGATTATGGGCCCAGTTTTCAAGTTGGTCCAAATCAGGATTCCATATCAAGTATTGTGCAATAGCAAGACATTTTCAATTGCACAGTATTGCACAATAGCAAGAAATATCTAATTGCACAATATTGTGCAATAGCAATTAATTATCAATTGGAGTTATCTTTCTTTGTATAGAATAGTAGTTGATAATATATGTTGGAAATTTGCCAGACATGACTATGATGTCATTTTCTATTTTTATTTGCCAATAACTTTATGTAAATAACTTCATTGGAAATTTGCCAATATAAAATGTTGCTGATGAAGTTTTTTTTATTGTTTTATACAATAAACAATGTATATTCACTTTTACTACCAACCAATCGTTACCATTCAGTGATAACAAGCACTTTATTTTACATTTTAATATTTTATGATGTATTTAAAAGAGTAGTTATTGTTGCAAACTCCATTAGAAATTTGAATTGATATCAGTTTTGGAAAAAGGGAAACGGGGATGTGAAACAAAATGGGGGGGGGGGGGGGGGGTTAAATTTTTCTCATTTCAGATTTCATAAATAAAAAGAAAATTTCTTCAAACATTTTTTTGAGAGGATTAATATTCAACAGCATAGTGAATTGCTCAATAATTTTTAAGTTCATTAGACCACATTCATTCTGTGTCAGAAACCTATGCTGTGTCAACTATTTAATTTTAGATTTAAATAAGTTTGAAGAAGAAATCTTTAATTGATTTGTAAAATCTTGACATTAGTTTTGTGTAAAAAAAACCATGTAATGTCAAAAATTTGATCACAATCCAAATTCAGAGCTGTATCACGCTTGAATGTTTTGTCCTTACTTGCCCCAACTGTTCAGGGTTCGACCTCTGCGGTCGTATAAAGCTGCGCCCTGCGGAGCACCTGGTTGGCAGTTTGTCAAATGCTGTTGTTATATAGATCTACAACAGTCCTTTTGACTGAAGTATAATGAATCAGACGTAGAAAATGTTATGAATAATGTTTATAAATAATAATTGACATAAACACATGACATTTTAAGATATACATATTGACTTTTTCTTATTTTGTTTTGTTATCAAATAGGCAGCTAAATTTACAAGACTACTCTTTACAACTGTAATAAGGTTCATGAAAAAACATATTTTCTTGTACAAATCTTGAAATTCATTTTGTTGCAATTTATTTAAACGTTGTATATGAAATTATCAACACAATATTGACTTTTACGGTCGTCAGCAAAAACAGCACACAAAACGAAGTTGGAAGTAGCTTATTGCCAAGAACTGATTACAAAAAGAAAATACATGTAGTTTCAACTTTTGAAAATAATTTTACAGCTGTAAAGAAGTCTTTCGTGAATTCCCGAGTGTGAATTTTCAGGACACAAATTTGTCTCTTTCCAATTAATTGTAATCTGTGTAGTTCTATTGCCTAGCACATGTACAGATATCTGTGTTTGGGTGTGTGCTTTAAGTGTGTATGCATTGTGAAACAATGTACATTGCCTTTATATGTTACAAAACTTGTGTAAACATTTACTGAATTTTTAACTTTATGAATTGACATTTTATTTTGAAAAAGAATGAAGTGATAATAGCTGTTAAATTGTTGTCTTTAAAAGGGTAATGTTAACGTTTTCTGTTGTAGAAGTATTTAAAACAAGTTACATCAGGAAAAAAACAGTTATGCCCCTTTGGGTAATTTCTTTGTAAGAAAATGGCAGTTGTTTAAGTTTAATCTATTATAATTAAAATTCAGGAAAATTTCAATTTTAAATTTAAGTGTTAGGTTAATACCCAGTACTTGTTACATTTGTTGGTTGAGGTAAAACTATTTGTTTTAAGTTGTTATTTAAAAATACCTAAACGGAATTTGTATTAGATATTATAATGGTATACTGTACTATGTGATAATTCAAACGAAAATGGAATTACAGAGAATATTTTAACACTGAAATTCAATTCAAAATCTACAACTTAAAGAAGGAACTATGAAGACCTTCAAAGATAATTATAAAGATATTACAAAATTACAAAAAAATTGTAAATGACCAAAGTCAAATTTTTAATAAAACTCTCGCTACACATGGAGATGAATTCAAACAATAAAAGTTAACTTGATTAAAAATGAACAAATATGTAGGCTCAACACTGTTTATAACTTTTTGTATATGGGTATATATGTCTGTTAAATTTACGTCATTTTAACCTTGTTAAAGTTCTAAGTGCCAGTCGTTTTTACTCTTAATCCTGAATTAATTTTAATGCATAAATATTAATTGTTGTTTGATATTGTAGTATTGTTAAAGTACAATTGTTATTTATTTAAAATGGGTAGATTTGAGAGATTGAAATGGACAAATGGTTCACTTTGACAATTATGTACTACTGATAGAGTTGGAATATAAATAGATAGGTCATTGAAAATTATGAAAAATCATTCAATGAAGCAATATCCATCACATTAACATGCACCATTACAATGTTTTAATTCATTAGTGAAATAAACAGCAGTTACTCATCTTCTTTAAAGCAACCACTAAATTACAGGTTCAGACTTAATAAAATACAACACTATTATTCAGTGTGTTAAAATATTTCATAGCTAAAATTCTAAAGATTTGAGTTGACAATATTTCCACTAAAGATACCAGATAAACAAGCAGTAATAACAATCATTAGGCTACCAACTTTACCTATAAATCATGTTCTAAACATGTTACACCAAAATCATTGCTTCAAGTATTAGAATGGAAAATCATACTAAAAGATAATCAATACTTTATAGTCAGGATAAAACACTGATAAAACATTACTACGACCATATATTCAAGACAAATCGCAATTATCACAAGGAAAACAGACTCATTATTATCTTTCATCATTTGCTCATTTTTAATTTTATTTTATTATAATAATTATAGTTAGATTAAGACATTTTGGTCTTTTCTCTATTTTCATAGACTTGAGATTAATAGATTTATTTATGTATGGTAAATAAAGTGTTCAATGTCTAAATTGTTACTAGTTGTTTTTTCTTAAGGTTACTATTTTTATTTATCCAATTCGTTAATCCGTGTCTCTCAATCTCACTAAAATCAGCTGTTATTGTTTGCCACGATACTCTCTACTTTCCTGTGTCTTAATCTCACTAAAATCAGGTGTTATTGTTTGCCACGATACTCTCTACATCCCTGCGTCTCAATCTCACTAAAATCAGGTGTTATTGTTTGCCACGATACTCTCTACATCCCTGTGTCTCAATCTCACTAAAATCAGGTGCTATTGTTTGCCACGATACTCTCTACATCCCTGTGTCTCAATCTCACTAAAATCAGGTGCTATTGTTTGCCACGATACTCTCTACATCCCTGTGTCTCAATCTCACTAAAACCAGCTGTTATTGTTTGCCACGATACTCTCTACCCTTAGAGGGAATCTCAACACCGGATGTTGATAAGATTGTCCTTTGTCTCACAATGTTAACATGAACAAGGTTTCGTGTAAGAATTGCAGTTATAATATTTTAGGAAATTCTTGAAATTGACTAGAAATTTCGTACGTAAATATTGGCGTTTAAAATATACTGTTAATGGATTTCCAATTCCCGCATTGACGAAGAAAACAGAAGAAAATAGCAAAGAAGTACTTACGACAAAAGGCATAAAAAGACAACGACTGAAGAAAAGACTTAGAAGAGTCCTAAACACGCTTCACCACAAAATCAGGAACAAACAACGGTACTCCTGTTATAATCAGTTGATTGTCGTATATTTAAAAAAAAGAAGATGTGGTATGATCGCTTATGAGACAACTCTCCAAGACAACAAGAGACCATATTGTATGCTTTATGAAATATCTTATTTAACTTTAAGACAGCAACACATTCATACACCATCGGTTCATTGAACTCTGTAAGCATAAAATATAACGCGACAGTTTTAGCAGAAGAAAACACATTACAATAGATGAAAATGAAAACTAAGATAATGAGAAATACAACACACCAGAATAGAGAACCGCAAACTAAAGCAATATTAATATAAAACCCTTTAAACAAACTCGGAAACACTTGCAGATTATCGACCAGTTTCACCCGTGTTGGTGCTTAGTCCCAATATACCTCCGTTGTGAAGGTACATGATATCATAAATACTAAAATGAGGACGTATTGTACAGCTTAATCGCGAAAATATCCATGGTAATCTGGCGCAAATATTAATCAAAATGTTATTTTTCTCATTTACCTTTGATGGATACGGAAATGGTAAGATGTTAGTTCCCTTAGAGGCAGTTTTATCGGAACATGGTTGAGAAAAAAAACCCATAAAGATGGAAAACATACACACGGGAATATTGTCTCAACTAGGAGATGCTGAAATGTGTTACATATAAATGGAAAGTTCACGATTGGAAGGCTTAACTCGTCCCTTATGTTGTAAAGGTTTGCTCTAAATCAAACCCGCATTGTCAATTTCTAGTCAAGACATGAGGCTGACTTAATTATCTGTAGAATCCGGTTTTTTTTTCAAATCCGATTGAAAAGATGCGTTCACTATAGTTACCAAACTTCTGATTATTTAGAGAGAAGACATCATCTTTAAAGCGGAACTTGAAGTTCAAGTCAGCAAATAAAAGGGCACTATTGGTTCCCTATGTCGATTGTTGAAAAAAATATCGCCTCAACTTAAAATAAATTAGAAATTTTGATTATGTCAGTTTAAAAGAATATTTTGTTTTAATCAGAGTGTTTTTTTTTGCAATTTGTTTATTTTTGACATAAAGACAGAAAACAATCAAGCAGGATTACACACATGTACAGTTTCAAGTATGATCTTAAAGATATTTTCATTATATGACAACTCTAAATATCAAGACATACAACAAAATATAACTATAATTTTCGTACCAGTTATAAAATATTTAAATCACCTAGGACAGATTGTAATGGCAACCATCATTTATCTATATATTCTTTTTGTGTAGGCGATAAGAAATTTACTGTATGTTGTTCTATTCTTATACAGTATTTTAAATATGCAATACTACCCTTCACAGAAGGTTTTTTCTCCTGCGTTTTTACAGCTATAAATATAAAATTTTTAAATCAACATTATATGGTGTACTACATTATATGGGTCAAAAGTTTCCCCAGTACCAAAAATAACATCTTTTGCCTCTATATGTTTAAGGATAAATCCACATTTTAATAATAAATCTTGAAGTGCTATCCAAATATTTTTGCTGTATATACATTCCCAAAAAGCTTTCCTTGGTTTCAGTGCAGAAAGTGCACATTTCTGTTTCTTCTATTAAACCACATTTATAAAGAAAAGAGTTTGTGTATACAATTCTATGTAATACCTTGAATTGAAAATTCTGAAGTTTAGCGTTTTTTGTTGCTTGAAATGCCATCGAATAAATTTTCCCCAAATCATCAATCTTAACACATAAATCTTCAGACCATTTATTTTGTGACCTTAAAGGATTTTCTTTATTTTTTTCCAGAAATAATTGATAAACATATTTACAGTGTCTTTTTTTTTTTTTTTTTTTTATCATTTTTGAATTTTTCTACAAAATCATTTTCAATAATATCTAATCTACCATGATCTGAAATGGTTTTCTTCAAGATATCTGGAATTGCACTAACAAGACCATAATAATAGATTAATAATGACCAATAATTAATCAGAATGTTAGTTTTACAAGTTAATGTTTATCCCCCCCTAGAACAAGATATTCGTATTTACCTTTGCCATTATTTTTTTTTTATGTTAAAACTTATATTTGTTCTCTTCTTTTGTTTATTTTATAAGACAAGATTGTGGTATGCTAATGTAAATAGTAAAGAAATCAACTCTCTAAGTCAGGTTCAAACAACTATTTTTTTCTTAAAATGTCTTGTATCTAGTCAGAAATATGGCAGTTGTTATTTAATTGCCCGTTTCTATGTATGTTGGTGGTTTTTATACGACCACAAAAATTGAGATTTTTTGGGTCGTATATTGGTATGACGTTGGCATCGTCGTCCGAAGACATTTGGTTTTCGCACTATAAATTTAGTATAAGTAGACAGAAATCTATGAAATTTTAACATAAGGTTTATGACCACAAAAGGAAGGTTGGGATTGATTTTGGTAGTTTTGGTCCCAGCAGTTTCGGACTTCGGGGCCAAAAAAGGTCTCAAATAAGCATTTTTCTTGGTTTTTGCACAATAACTTTAGTATAAGTAAATAGAAATCCATGAAATTTTAACACAAGGTTTATGACCACAAAAGGAAGGTTGGGATTGATTTTGGAAGTTTAGGTCACACAGTTTAGGAATAAGGGGCCAATAGGGGCCAAAATTAAACTTTGTTTGATTTCATCAAAAAATGAATTATTGGGGTTCTTTGATATGCCAAATCTAACCGTGTATTTAGATGCTTAACTGTTGGTACTGTTTTTAAATTGGTCTACATTAAGGTCCAAAGGGTCCAAAATTAAACTTATTTTGATTTTAACAAAAATTGAATTCTTGGGGTTCTCTGATATGCTGAATCTAAACATGCACTTAGATTTTTGATAATGGGCCCAGTTTTCAAGTTGATCCAAATCGGGGTCCAAAATTAAACTTTGTTTGATTTCAACAAAAATTGAGTATATGGGGTTCTTTAATATGCCGAATCTAACCATGCATTTAGATTTTTAATATTTGGGCCCGGAAATCAAATTGGTCCACATTGAGGTCTAAAGGGTCTAAAATTGAACATTATTTGATTTCATCAAAAAGTGAATTCTTGGGGTTTTATGATATGCTGAAATAAACCATGTATTTAGATTTTGGATATTGGACCATAATAGGTAAATGTCCAATTTTAAAGTTTTTAAGTTTAAGTTCTTAGACCACATTCATTCTGTGTCAGAAACCTATGTTGTGTCAACTATTTAATCACAATCCAAATTCAGAGCTGTATCAAGCTTAAATGTTGTGTCCATACTTGCCCCAACTGTTCAGGGTTCGAACTCTGCGGTTTATAAAGCTGCGCCGTGTGGAGCATCTGGTTTTATTCAGTTTAGTGTTTCTGTTGCTCGTTTATTTTTTCTTATAGTTGACGTGTTTCCCTCGGTTTTAATTTGTGTTCCGAATTTGTTTTCGCTTAATCGATTTATGACTATTGAACACTGGTATACTTCTGTGGCCTATTGCAAAAGGAAAGAAACTCAGATTGTATATACGCTAACAGATCTTTCGAATTTCCGCATCTGATTCACAACAATCCTAGAAAAGGTAATTTAAAGGTACTTTCAAAGCAGCCGTTTAGTAAATCATCTTTAATATGCATACAATAAAAACATACAATAAATATGAAAATAGCCCTTTTTAAACAATTTGAAGTCTTTCAATAATTGTATGTGTCTTTACAAAAACAGAACCCCACTGAACACATTTTATTTTTTTAACGACCTTCTCTCAATCTCTTCATTATCTTCAAACCAAACTTTTTTCCAACACTAAAAAATAAATATGATAAAAGTCAAAGTGAAAAACAAACTCTTATTCTACAATAAATACATTCATGAAACTAAAGACACACTAAAAGAATCAAAATTGTCATTTATATTTAAATATGTTATATAAAGAATATGTTATTATGCATAATTATATGCAAGTCTATTTCAATTAAGACTAAGATTGGAAAATATCAATAGAAATAAAATCTACAGAATAAGTTGTGTGTACACCTTTTCTTATAGGTTGATTCAAGAAGCAGAGATTGACCTTAACTTGATAGAGGCTGCCTCAATAGATATCTGTTTTCATCGACAGAAGGCATTGGCTAAAAGTAGACAATAGATATCTGTTTTCGTCGACAGAAGGCATTGGCTAAATAGACATGCACGTTTTCCTTCTTTGAAATAAAAAAAGAGGTCGTAAAGGTCGATTTTGATATTAGATTTACGTTTAATGTAAAGATGTCTGATGTAGTTGGCAGCATTTTTGTAAATCAAATATACGAGATTAAACATGAAAAAAATAACTTCTCTGTATAACAAGCAACATTGAATCCTTCATGGGAAGAGATTGAATTCCTAAAATATCACAATTAATATTCAGAGTTAAGCTGACATAAGATGGGTTATAGGCTCCTGGTTATTTTGAAAAAAACAACATGTATATCACTGTTGCTAATGTCTGTCAAATATCTTTAACAAAGCTTCACAAAAATGCATTGATAAGCTGCATCTTAATGATACAAAAATACATAAAAACAAGCTTTCTTTATTTACATTTTGACTTTATTATAACATAAATTTGAACCATAATACTTTTCTACAAGCGAGGAACAGTGTACATATTGTCATGCTCCTGGCTATACTAAGTTTAGAAATAGTTTACTTACAATTTGCCCAAAACAGGGGAATACTGGTTTGCATATGTAAGAAAAAGGACAGGATTCAAGGCAATCCAGCATTCATCAAGTTTGTTGGCTATGGCTATGGCACTTAATTCTGCACAACGTGTTGTTTTCATCCGTTTGTCAGTTGGCTCCATTTTCTGCTTCAGCACCTATTTATCACCATAATAAATTGTAAGCTTGAAGATCATATCAATTTGTCCCCTACGAATCACCAAAGTTATTCTCACAAAATATATAGCAATTATACAGCAAATTTAATACAGATTGTTTCAAAGTTGAGTTATATACAAATTATATCATCTACACATACTCAAATAATTCATAATTTTAAACATGGTATATGTGGCAACAATGGAGCAACCAATCATTGGCAAGTTAACAGACATATTTTACAATGCAATGATGTATAATATTGTAACTTCGATAATTGGGATGATAAAAGGATATTTGTTTTTTTGTCGAAGACTGCCCTCTGTACGTCTTTTATTCTACCCGTTGACGTATAGCTCAAAATGTCTTTGTAGATATTCCCAGAGCTTTGTACACCCGCCATAACTTAATTCAATTTATTTTGCAGGGAAAAAGCCCAAATCTCTCTCATTAAACTACAAATTTGTAAGGACAATGGCAAATACCTTTTGGGAAAATAGTGTGATTTGAAAAAAAACAACACCCATTTGTTTATACCCAGTAACGTCATGTGTTTTATGTCTAGCAATTCAGTTGATACCTTTTAAATACTAGTATTAAGTGTTGTAACGACACGCTTCAGCCCAGTATTTATAATATATAACATAAAAATATACAGTGTCAATTAACTCCATATCACATGCAGAAAGTACAATCTAAAATCCAAAAGCTCCAGAGATTACAGGGAGTAAAAATCAGTGAAAAAAAATTATATTTACTTTTCCAGCTTCCCCTACGAAAGCAATATCCAAAAGATTTGAAAATACTGGTCCTGGGCACAGATTTGTGACTGCTATGTTGTTTTCTAGAACCTCAATTCTCAAGGCATCAAACCAACCCTGTAAAATGTATTACATTGATGAATTGAACAAATTATTTAGAGTCAGAAAAATAATCAAGTTAATGTTTGCATATCTTTATCAGGAATGACTTTAAATAAAGAAGACATTTGAATACTATTATGGTGTTTTTTGTTTATTATATAAGAGTAAAAACACATTTTGGGATACAGATACTTTTTAGAGCTACTAAAATAATAAAAAAAAATGTATCAAAGCAAAACAGGCAAAGAGATACCTCATTTGAGTAGATATGGAATTAATTACCTGAATTGCATGTTTAGCTCCAGTGTAAGACCCAGAAAACGGCGCCCCTGTAAAATACAAACGATAATCAATGATTCTTCAGATATCATTCAATATGTTTCGTACAAGCTCTATATACATATATTGTAATGAACAATAGTTATGAGATAAAACTTCCCTTACAAATCATATTTTTCAGAGTATGTACATTTTCAAAGATTTCCAAAACTTATTTTAGAAAGATTTTGCATCCCAATGCTTAGGTAAGCTGTTGGCTTTTTGAATGAATGTCAAAATATCATTTTCACATTTAGTGCTCAATTGGAGTTCAGTATTTTTATTATACCTTTTTACATTTTAAAATCATGGCGTCAATTTTCAGCTGCATGTTTATAGTCATGGCTCACTAAGTATCAAATTTTGTAACAGCTTTTAATATTTTTGGTAACATTTAAAAATTGTAAAATCCTAACAAATATTTTTTTAAATTAGTCGTTAAGGTTATTAGAAATTGCCATTACATATTCAATTTGCTATCAATTTTTTTTTCCAAGCTCGGTTATCAGCAAAAGTAAATCCAGAAATGTTCTTTTAGCTATAAGCTAATGAAGACATATAATGTTCAAACATTTAAAAAAAGTGTCCATACAATAAATCAGTAAAA
Organism: Mytilus galloprovincialis; assembly: GCF_965363235.1. NCBI lineage: Eukaryota > Metazoa > Mollusca > Bivalvia > Mytilida > Mytilidae > Mytilus > Mytilus galloprovincialis. Next base: position 14,414,737 of record NC_134845.1, on the reverse strand, counting down.
TAAACTTTAAACAATAAATTTAATGTAATTTAAATTGTTTTAATTTTGTTTCATCCATCGTTTGAAAATTGTATTGTGAATGTACCTATTTTCCCAGCAATACTGCTCATGTTTACAATATGTCCTTCATTCCTTTTGATCATGTACGGTAAAACAAGCTTTGTAAGGGAGAGCACTCCAAGTACATTTACTTTCAAAACTTGTTGGTCCACTTCTAATGATGTCTTTATCCATTCGGCTCTCTGTGATCGTCCAGCATTGTTGACTAAAATGTCAACCTACTGAAAAAAAAGGAAACGATTAAAAAACCCAGCGGTCGCCCATTGTTGTTGACCGTCATATCAATCATGAGAAACAAAGTGTAAACGATTCTGAAACACAGGTCCTATCAAAATCATCTCTAAAGTATACGTCAATTGTCGAAAAGGAAAATCCTTTTTGTTCGAACAAGCACTGTAATTCGGTGGCTGTCTTTTGTTGATGTGTTACATATTTGTATTTTGCTCATTTTTTGTACATGAGCTAGGCCGTTAGTTCTCTCGTTTGAACTGTTTTACATTTGTCATTTCAGGGAGTTTTATAGCTGAACATGTGGTATGGGTTTTACTCATTGTTGAAGGCCGTACGGTTACCTATAGTTGTTAATTTCTTTGTCATTTGGTCCCTTGCGAAGAGTTGATTATTGGCCTCATTGGCAATCATACCACATCTTTTTTTATACATAATAGAAACAGTTGTTGTGTTCACCACATCACCATGACTTCTGTTAAAGTTAAAATTATTTGTTCACTAAAACCGTTGTGGTCATAATAAATGTCTGATATAAAACAATAAGTAGTATAGTAATTCACAGTAATGTATGAAAGTAAGTGTGGCATAACTTTTGTCATAACAATTGTTAGCCTAATAGTCACCTCTGTACAATAGTTTTTCTCGCTATGGTATGCACAGAAGTGTGACGAAAGAACAAAGAACGAACTCTTATAGATAACTGAAGTATAGAAACATGGCCGTCATTGTCGGTAGCTATTTTTTCATTAAAGTAGGATATGATTGATGTATGAATACATAGTTACGTCCAGTTGGAATTGGAGCATTAAAATCGATGCGTAGTGAAGGTGCAACGGTCCGTATGTGACCTGTTGAATGGCACAATTGATTTCCCTTATCCATTACACACTCATTTCACCGTTCATTCTAGTAGATTCTCTTTGCAAAACCTTCCCTTTGCAATAATTGTTCTCGTCATCATGGCATGTTTGTCACTGGGCGGTCAGCATACAGTGATAGAATTAATAAACACAACTGAAAATCTACAAAAATATACTGAAACGTGTTCAGATAAACAAAACAGAAAAACAGCATTAAAACAAAATAAAATAAGAAAAGTTTATAAACAAAAGAGCAATACAAACCACATAATAAACGCAACTTAAATACGCGATGTAAGATCTTAAACAATGTACGTATGGGTGTGGATGTCAATATTTTGAAAATTAATACATTTCACTCACTTGCCCAAATTTATTAATGACTTTCTCGACAGCTGCTGCATGAGTATCAAATTCTACCATATCTAACGGTACCACTAAGATATCATCCGCCTTCACACCCCATTTCTCTAAAGATTTAATGTAAAAACATCGGTTTTCTGTTGATCGACAATCTTTTGTGGATGCAATACATATACGTTTGATTTAAAACTGTGCCTTATATAATAGTTATGCGTTCAATTAATGTGTCGCTTTGTTCTTTAATTTAGCTTTTAATAATGAGCTTGTTTAAAGATTGAGATGTGCTTCAGTTTTATTTACACGTAGGACGAGCTATTTGTGTCTTGAATGTTGAGTTGATTTGCTATATTTATGCAAGTAATATGTTGTGTTAAATCTTTTTATTTGTAATTCGAACGTGGCTGCGTATTTTTACATCCCCAATAATCAAACGGACTTCAGGAGTTTACCGATGGGAGAAGTGTATTCTATATATCCAGTCCATCGCCCTGTTTGGCTTTTAAATTAAACATATGATGTTTTCATGCCAATATTTACTGTAAAAAGCTTTACAAAATCGAAAGAAATAATATGGTTAAAAGACTTCTCCAAATAGTTGCTCAACTGTATCACTAACCTTCTACTTCTTGTCCTATACAATTGACATTTAAACCTTACCAATACATTGTCCTCTGACTCGCTCTAATTCGTCTTTTCGCCGAGCAGATAGAATCAGTTTGCATCCCACTTTAGACAATTCATACGCTAAACATTCGCCGATACCACTAGATGACCCAGTTATCCAAACTATTTTATTCTTTAAAGAGCCTAAAATACATACTCTATACATTGTGTGCATTTTAGGAACACTAAAACAAATGGTTGATAATTTGTTAGTCAAAATAATTACGACGCGTTGGAAGGCAGTGCAAGGACGCATTCTTTCAAGAAAAAAAAAACCTCGATCGGTTTATGTTATTTGGAAACTTAAGTCGCTGTGTTGCATTCTTATTGGTTTGTACCTCACATCTCTTTTTATGCATAAATATCTTAATTTTAGATAAAATTAACTTTTGAAAAGACATCAGTGTTATCATAGTAAATAGGGTCTGCTCCTTACGCAAACAACTACTCTAACAAAGTTACGAGAAAAACAACTGAAATCGACACGACCTATGCTGTATGGTGACCATCACGATTTGGTGGATCATTATTGTCTAATATAATAGACAATCACAACTCAATAGCGAAATGCTATTAAAAGCAGTCTTACATATTTTAGTACAAGAAAAGTTGTGTGATAGTAAAAGAGGGACGAAAGATACCAGAGGGACGTTCAAACTCAGTAAACGTTGCATTTAAAACATACTTAAGATGCAACTGGTTCCACCATTTTCTACATACGGAAATGTCTGTACTACATGTATGTCAGAAATCCGAATTTGACGGTTGTTTTCCTTTCGTTTGATATATTTGAGCTTTTGATTTTGCCATTTAGGAGACTTTCCGATTTGAATTTTCCTTGGGGTATTTTCTTATTTTAATATTAAGCATGTTAAGTGTTCCTTTCTCTTAAAATTGTTATAAGAGGGTTGGTGAACTAATTTGCCTTTCTCTCTCATTTTCCTTCATTGCTCCGTTCCCGATGTTGTAATTTGGCATTTCATTTTCATCACAGAAAGGTCTATGAAAGAAAGCTAATAAATGCTCATTAACAAGAAACCCTACAGACGTGAGAAAGCAATTGTTAAGTACTTGAATATGTTCATACAACAATATTCTTTTCTAGTAAATGATTAAAAAAAAAAGAATTTTTTCAAAGGGTTTTGATCTCTATTAACCACTAACTTAAAGACAGTAAAAATCCTGCTCGTCTTCATATCTATAAGAAGGATTGATAGTATATAGGTTTGAACGTTGTTTTAAATTTAGACTTGCAAGTTTATATCTACATGTATTTCGTTTAGGCTTGTAAATCATATTTCCCTTCCGGTTTATATAATCCTATTTCGACTCTTACAATTCAAGAGTCTATCATAAATTAAGGTAAATTGTATGGCCTTCCAACTACTTTTCGATCACTGAAGAGACATTGTCGAAATCCGGATATGGTGTACAATTTTTAACACCTCATGTTTGTGGTTAACCATCTTTGCCGCAAGTTTATTGATTTCTATTTGGTATTAAATCAATATTTATTAAAGATCCACGTTGTTACATCTCGTGATCAATTTATTTGGCAATCGTCAATGGCAGTCAGCCGGGTTTAAGAACATCAGTTGTTAGACTTGTTAGTCAAATGCGTTTTGTTAAAATATAAATGTTCTTTTTTTTTTGTCATTTGGAAAATGTTGTTTGTGCAGTATTTAGACCCCTCTACAAAGTAAGAGGCGATTTTGGTCTCATATTGCAGGTTCATCTGACGAAAGATTTTTGACACCTTTTAAACACTTGGGTGTCTATTTTAGTTGATTCAATTAGTTTAGGTGGAGGATTTTAACTGATTAACTCATTAAAAACGCTCCGATTCAAGCTTAAGTATGAAAAACCTATGACATATATGCCAAAAAAATGTCACTTTTCAGATGGTTTTTGTCAAAAATGAAAGTGGCCGCATCCGTGTTCATCCTCAACCGTTGTATATGTCATGTATTACCATCGATTACAACTTACATATTTCAATACTAAGAATGAACACAAATGCTGCCACTTTCATTTAAGTCAGAAACCGTCTAAAATTTAACTAAACGGCTAAAATTGTGAAGATTTCAGTAATTTAGCATGACTATATGATGCTAGTACCCGATATATAACACTGGACACTTTAAATTTGCAAAACACTCATTTGCAAATCCGCCGCCGCCTCAAATAAGAGCTACAGTGTCATGTATATAACCAAAATGTGCGGAATTACATGGGATTCAATAATTTCATTAGTTTTCTACTGTTACTATTATATTTATTTTGCTATTTGATTTATAAAAACATGGGATTTTCAATATCACATGGGACAGGGCAAAATCCCATGGGATTTACCATTATCCCATGGGATTTTGGTTAAATCCCATGGGATTTTTTTTGGTCCCATGGGATAATTGTAGTCCCATGGGATATTTGTTGTCCCATGGGACAAAAAAAATCCCATGGGATTATTATTATCCCATGGGATTTTTAATATCCCATGGGACAAAATAAAATCCTATGGGATTCAAATTATAAATATATAGATATAAATATACAGTATGTGTATGTTGCAATGAATGCTGTTTGGTAGTAAAAAGTTTTAAATGTATACAAGTTTTTTTATATTTTATTAAATTTTTTTTCATTTTGTCACAAACATATTGTCGCTTTGACATATTCACCATTTCCTTTCTCAATTTTATTTTTATTTGTTAATATGACAATAAAGATTATAATTCTGATTTTGGAATGTATAATAAAATTTAAGGTCAAAGAGTAAAGTTCTTTCACTGAAACAAAATGATGACATGTTTAAATAAATGAAAACATATTGTTTTGAAATCTTTGTCTTGTTCATTTTATAATGAAAAATAGAACTGAAAAAAATATTTCATATTCTAACTGAATAGTTTACTCTTTCATGAAATAAGGTTTTCTTTGTTATAGTTTCATTGCAATACATGATTGAATATGCAAACAATTTGAATTATATACCTTTGTGGTGTACATAATATTATGCTTATATTTGCAAATTTATAATTTAAACACTTTTTGTGTTAAAGTTTTAGTTTTCTTTTTCGCTGCTTGCTATGTACAATTATTCAGTCCACTATATAAGAGTCAAGTCAATAAATTATTTCATCCACTAGAATATTCCTGCAATTCATAGACAAAACATTTTTCAATCTGTTCTTCAAAGATCCTCCTCGGTACATCTTTATTGGATGGAGCGATTCAAATGAGAAGACAAAGCAGGTTTATTTGGACAACAACATACTAATATTTTTTTCATTCGTTCCTTCTTTCAATTGATAATTACATTGTTGCATTTACATGATCAAGTTCTTGAGCATCTATGATCGTGATGATATGACTCCTTTTTGTTTATAGTCATTATGTTGAAATTTCCTTTTTCTATTAAATGTAGAAAAAAACATTCCATTTCAAATTAATAAAAAAAGTCGCACTGTTGAGAAAAATATCATCTTCCAAGTTTTCTGTTCAGTGTTGATCTGTTGAATGATGACATGAAAACTGAGATGTCTGACCTACAAATACACAAAACTCAAAAATTATCAGTGAAGAGAAATACAGCAATAAAATGACTATTTTATCATGTTTATGAACATTTTAATAAACTTTCATTTAAATATCTATTGTTAGTACTCTTATTTCAGTGCTTTGTGTCTATGATTTACATATTACTGGTTATTGTTTGGTTCCTTGTTGCAGTCTTTTCAGTTAAGCCCATTGCAACAAATTTTTACAATTTGTTCAAATGTTGTGCTGTTATTAAAACCACTGTCCGGTATAGCGTTTGGTCATTGTCAAAGGCTGTACAGTGAACTATTTTTGTTAAATTAAGGGGGCTCACAGGTTTCAATCAATTTTTTTTTCTTAATACATGTAATATAGGGTTACACTATATTTTTCTATAAATGAACTTTATCTTATACTTTATAGAAAAAAAGAAAAATTAAATTAAAACTAGAGGCTCTAAAGAGCCTGTGTCGCTCACCTTGGTCTATGTGCATATTAAACAAAGGACACAAATGGATTCATGACAAAATTGTATTTTGGTGATGGTGATGTGTTTGAAGTTCTTACTTTACTGAACAATTTTGCTTCTTACAATTATATCTATAATGAACTTTGCCCATTAGTAACAGAGAACTATATTTGGTAAAAATTTACATAAATTTACCGAATTAATGAAAATTGTTAAAAATTGACTATAAAGGGCAATAACTCCTTAAGGGGTCAATTGACCATTTAGGTCATGTTGACTTATTTGTAAATCTTACTTTGCTGAACATTATTGCTGTTTACTGTTTATCTCTATCTATAATAATATTCAAGATAATAACCAAAAACAGTAAAATTTCCTTAAAATTACTAATTCAGGGGCAGCAACCCAACTACGGGTTATCCGATTCATCTGAAAATTTCAGGGCAGATAGATCTTCACCTGTTTAACAATTCTACCCCATGTCAGATTTGCTCTAAATGCTTTGGTTTTTGAGTTATAAGCCAAAAACTGCATTTTACCCCTATGTTCTATTTTTAGCCATGGTGGCCATCTTGGTTGGTTGACCAGGTCACGCCACACATTTTTTAAACAAGATACCCCAAAGATGATTGTGGCCAAGTTCGGATTAATTTGGCCCAGTAGTTTCAGAGGAGAAGATTTTTGTAAAAGATTACTTTAATTTATGAAAAATGGTTAAAAATTGAGTATAAAGGGCAATAACTCCTAAACGGGTCAACTGACCATTTTTGTCATGTTGACTTATTTATAGATCTTACTTTGCTGAACATTATTGCTGTTTACAGTTTATCTCTATCTATAATAATATTCAAGATAATAACCAAAAACAGCAAAATTTCCTCAAAATTACCAATTCAGGGGCAGCAACCCAACAACCGATTGACCGATTCATCTGAAAATTTCAGGCAGATAGATCTTGACCTGATAAACATTTTTACCCCCTCAGATTTGTTCTAAATGCTTTTGTTTTTGAGTTATAAGCCAAAAACTGCATTTTACCCCTATGTTCTATTTTTAGCCGAGGCGGCCATCTTGGTTGGTTGACCGGGTCACACCACACATTTTTTAAACTAGATACCCCAATGATGATTGTGGTCAAGTTTGGTTCAATTTGGCCCAGTAGTTTCAGAGGAGAAGATTTTTGTAAAAGTTAACGACGACGGACGACAACGGACGCCGGACGCCAAGTGATGAGAAAAGCTCACTTGGCCCTTTGGGCCAGGTGAGCTAAAAATGGGGACACCATTCAATCACACTCACAATCCGCCTTTGAAAGAAGCATATATATACATTTTTGTAAAGGTACTTTTTTTTCTGTTTAACTAATAGGAGAAATAGAGGTCAGGCCAAAATAAAAAGATTGTATGTTTGCCCAAACGCGACCGACCCAAAATAAACCCGCCGACTCAAATTCTTTTTTGACGTTTTTTTGAAGAAATTTTTTTTTTCGGATTTTTTTTGGGTCCGCTCCGTCATCGTACAAAACTTAATGTTTGTCGTCTTTGCGTTTGAAAGTAAAGTAACAGTTAATCGATATTCGATGTTCTCTGTTTTTATCTTCTGATTTAACGAACGTAAAGAAGTAAAACATGTGAAATGGCACAGTTTTTTTACGCTGTAGTTGTCTGTACTACCAAACCCTTACCTATATGCTCAATGTTAATTTCATCGTGTTATCGAATATCTGATAAGAATATTCAGGTAGATTTGTTCAAAACCATGTGCAATCGAATATTTTCAATGTTATTCTGACAGGAAATGGATCTGGAAGTTGCGAATTTACAATCTTGCAAGAAGATTTTGTTTTTACTGAATAAAAAGGAATTATTGCTTAATAAATTGTTGTCTTTAATTATAATCTTCCTTTATCATGTAAATTAGATGCCCTTTTATTCAAATAGTTCAAATTTACAAGTCTCATTAGGCAGCAACCATTTGATTTTCTGGGAGGGGGGGGCTATGGTTTTTTTTTCTGTGCAAACTTTTTTTTTCGCCTGCGGCGAAAAACAATCTATTTTTTTCGAAACAAGTTGAAAACAATTTTTTTCTTTCAATTTTAGCATTACATATAGTGGCAGCTGAGGGTGAAACAAACAATTTTTTTTTCTCAGAATCAAAAACAAATTATTTTTTTCTCCAAAAACTGGAAACAAACTTTTTTTTCCAAAAAAAACCATAGCCCCCAATCATTACATAACATGCATAATCAGCTGATATTTATTTTACACAAACATCGTGTTGATGGAACTGTTGAAAATCACTTCATAAATCCACCAGCCCTTTCACACAGTTAGCAATTGTCAGGGTTATAAACATCTCGGGATACAAATCATATAGTAGACTAATTTATTTATAGAGGTTTTAAATTCATGGCTTTTGGTTGTCTCTACAAACGTTTGACGGGGAAAAAAAAGATATACTGTTTTAAGATCTTTTAATATTTTCATGCAAATTCTGATAAAAAAAAAAGAATTTGCCTACCTACCTACCCACACCCAGTCATCATGGGTCGGGTTTGGGCAAACTGAAATATTTTTAATTGTGGCCTCATTTTGAAATGAAAAAAGAACTTAATTACAGAAATCGCTTAAATTTTACAATAGTTTAGTTTAAGTAAAGTTAGTTGAAAATGATAATAAAAAATATAGGTCACTGATGAGCTAAAAAAGATATTACAATTCTCATGCCAAAAAATGGCATTTCTGCACCAAAGGGAGATAATTTGGAGCTTTTTCAATGATATATACATTTTAAAAGTTGTCTGGGGCCAAAACGAATTGATTTTTTAGAATGATTTCTGTACCATATGAAAAGGTAAAAACTAATAAAGTTATAAATAAAATTAGTTATGAAAAAAAAATATTTAATATTTTTCTGAAATTTTTATACCCTCGAGCCTCCTAAAACATTGTTAAATGTCATTTTATCTCTATAGGAGAAAAGTCTTATTTGAAATCAGACTGCTTCTTATTTTTATATCAACCCAGCCATATTATGCCTGTCCAATATCAGGAGCTTGTACATAGTTCAGTGGTTGATGTTGGTTCATATCCGTCATTTTTGTTTTTCATAATATTTTGTTTTTTTATAAATTAGTCTGGGATATTTGAAGTTTGAATTGATGCTTTGTTTCAAATTTTGTTAGCGTTGTCTTTTATAGATTACTATATCATGTATAGGGTATGAGTTTTTTCATTACTAACAGGTCATCATTGGCCTCTAATAAGTAATTACAATGCTTACATCCACTTAATTGAACTCTGATGGATAGTTTTCTCATTTATCGTACCACATCTTATTTTAATAAATATTTAATCATTACTCAAGGGCTAAAACTTTTTTCAACAGTGGACTTACCATTTAGGCTTTGTTGACCTTTGTAAATCTATTTTTGTTGATAATTTCTTCTGTTTATAGTTTCCCTTTTATATCTTTAATATTCTTGCCCTACACATAAAAGGGTAAACAATATCATTTAATGACAAAAATAACTACTAATACATAAAAAGTAGGCAACTGAAAATTTTGCCTCATTTGTATATAACTTTGACTTGATTCTCATTCTTGCTGTTTAATATTATCATTGTTTTATGAAAATGAGGTCTTAGTAAAATTAACCTTGGCAAACAGATATCTTCTTTTTTTATATGACACCTTGCATTCATTTCGTACAACAAGTAGACCTATGCTTATAATATCTGATAAAATGACAAAACCAAGAAAACTTAGCATTGACCAAAGAACCATAAAATGCGGTCATGGTTTTATGAATCTGCCAGAGAGACATGCACACCTTACAATTGTTACATATCCTACAAATATAATCTACCTGTAACTTTAAGCATAATTATGATAAACAATGCAGTGTTTCATTGACCAATGAAAATGAGGTCACGGTCATATAAAATATGACAGACAGACATGTGCATCTTTCAATCATTCCGTTCACTACATAAAGTGACCTTATTGCTTACAGTATCTGGAAAATAAACCAAACCACAAAAGCTAAACATTTTCATAGTTCCTTATACCCTGTCACATTCATAATATATGTGCCTGTTCCAAGTCAGGAGCCTATAATGAAGTGATTGTCCTTTGTTTATGTGTAACATTTAACTGTTTTTCCATTTTTTGTACATAAATTAGGTTGTTAGTTTTCTGGTTTGAATTGTTTTCGTTGTCATTTCTGGACCTTTTATAGCTGACCATGCTGACTATGCAGTATAACTGGGAGTACTCTCAGATCTGTTCATTGTGTCTTTTTGTGTAGGGATGTACAAGTACCCGGCCATGTCCACTTGTATTTTTGTCCATCTGATGAGTTAAGCCTTTTTCAACTGATTTATATAGTTTATTCTTATGTTGCACTGTTATACCACTGTCGCAGGTTAGGGGGAGGGTTGGGATCCCCCTAACATGTTTAACCCCGCCACATTATTTATGTATGTGCCTGTCCCAAGTCAGGAGGCTGTAATTCAGTGGTTGTCGTTTGTTTATGTGTTACATATTTGTTTTTCATTCATTTATTTATATAAATAAGGCCGTTAGTTTTCTCGTTTGAGTTGTGTTACATTGTCTTATCGGGGCCTTTTATAGCTGACTATGCGGTATGGGCTTTGCTCATTGTTGAAGGCCGTACGGCGACATTTAGTTGTTAATGTCTGAATCATTTTGGTCTCTTGTGGACAGTTGTCTCATTGGCAATCATACCACATCTTCTTTTTTATATTTGTTCATTGTTAAGGCTGTAGGATGACCTTGAGTTGTTAATTTCTGTTTCATTTGGTCTCTCATGGGGAGTTGTCCAATCATACCCCATCTTCTTTTTTTTTATTGTCCTATGTACTATGAAAATAAAGTAAGATGAAACTTCTCAGTCAGACATATGCACCTAGTTGACCTTTTGCTAATTTGAAAATAATAAAATAGAGAAACTGGCCAAAAAAAACAAAAAGGTAACATTAAGCAATGAACCATAAAAATGAGGTCAAGATTGAATAAAACATGCCAGTCTAACATGTACATCCCTAAAAATTTTCATACAACAAATATACTTTGCATGTTTGCATACAATATTAGAAAACCCGACCAAAACACAAAAACTTAACAATAACCACTGAACCATGAAAATGAGGTCAGAGGATAGAAAACCAGATAAATTGACACAAATCCCTGTGGTAAGACAAAATGTGCCATAATATTAGTCCAAATGATAATAAAGTCTTGCATGGCTATTCTGTTCTGTTCTGGTTTAGAAAATCCCTCCTTCAAAGGAGCACTTTGCACAATGACGAATAAATGTTTATATATATATATACCTAAAAAGACATACTAGGTACGCCTCGTGAGATAAGTGTTGGTTACTGTCAAAGACCCTTACGCTTGCTTGGCGGAAGGTTTTTAATTATGAAGACGAGTTCGTACTCCATGAAGAGCAAAGCAAAGCTTCCTTGTTATGTATTCTACAGTGTAGCAGGCATCCATGCATTTACATTTGCAACCACAAGCACATATAAAGCTACTAGGGTCCAATATAAAGTTAGTGTCTAGCTATTTCAACTTTTTTCTTGGACGCCGTCATAGTAAAAAAAAATCCTTTCAAGGTGTAATAATTGTTTGTATTACAAAAAGAAGAAACCTAAATCTTACTTGTTAGTTGTTATGGGCTAACAAAAAAGATTTATTTAAAGTTGGTTATACATACAATACAACATAAGCTCTAGAGCTTTTATCCAACATATATATATATATATGACAAGCACAATACATAAAACATTAAGTTCATCACTGAGATAGTAGTCTCAGATAGAGGGAGACAGGGTCAACCAAACCCCTATTCAATCTGAATGTAGGACAGAAAGTCACGGTCAACAAGTCACAGACAAAAAGTCACAATTCAGTTTAGAGATTATTTTTCTTTGAACAAGAAAACACTTTTTTTGTATTTTTCTTGAAGTTTTATTTAAGAAGCAACTTAGTAATTAAAATTTATTCAATAAATATCAATAATAATCAAATAATTGTTATGAAAACAAAATTTCAAAGTGGCTTGGTACTTAAATGGCTTCAATTTGCCAATAAATATGGCCCCATAAATATATCCTTTGCAAGATTAAAATCTAATACATTTCCATTTATCGTGTTTATCAAGCTCTATGAGCAATTTCCTTAAATTGAAAATGAATATATGTAATAAAAAGAAAATATTTCAAGATCTTTTTCATATATATTCAAACCAATTGTCAACAATTTGTTTGTGACTTTTTGTCCTATCAAATTTGTGACTTCATGTCCTGTGACTTTTTGTCCTGCGACTTTCTGTCCGTTTACCTTCCATCTAAATCAGTAAACTGAATTATTGTTTTTTGCAGTAGTCCGGGTAACGAGTCGATATCTGTTATTAATCATGCAAATTGCGAGTCAACACTTACACACCTTTTTTCAGAATGTCAGCTAAAAACAAAGAATCACTGGTGATAGGGGAGTGTAACCGATGAATTGAACCTGAATCAGATAAGATTTTCCAAGTATTACGGAGTCGGAGAACCTCTTTATTTGATCACACTCACCGGGAGATTTAATAATGAGGCTACTAAAAACATTTCATTTTCCCATGTTCGCTGTTTTTCGCTATAATTATTTAAAGCTGAATAAAGCTATTTGAAAAATACATTAATTTGTGTTTTTTACTGCTACAAGATATTTGAATAAAATCACGTGAAAAAAATGCTAATTACGCACCAGTTGCTGAGCAGAGAATCATTTTAAGCCAGGAACAGTATATACTAACTGTAAGAATAGAAATTCCCTGTAAAAAGGCAGTCAAATCTTAACAGAACTGTAACTTAATGATACATGTATATCAAGTTCCAACACCTCACCCAGCACCCTGGCCCAGCACACTGAGTTAGCAAACTGGTGTGTGTCAGTCTTATAATATAAAACTGCGTAGGTTCATATCGTTAGATTTATCATTTGTTTGGATATTTTTAGGATCGTTGTAAAATTATATATCTTGAACTTTGTTAAAATACTATTTTGAATTGTTCAATTCGTTATATTTCATAATTTTGTCAAAGTGTACTTTTTAAAGTTTTAAATTTTAAAGATATAAAAACGAATATATAGATATATATTCCATTTTGATTTGAGGGAAATCTGTTTGAACTGTACTGACATGGTCAGTCAACTGATTTGTTGCAAAGCTGATTACAGGTAATTATAACATACAGTAATTTTCCATTACGACAGTGCGTGTACTCTCCGGTGTGTATAACGTAAAGTTTCTAGAGAACATCCTGTCTACGTGTAATACAGATTGATGACATTACACAAAATTTCTTTTGTTAAATGTGCTTAGGTATCTGTGTCTATTCCCTATTTCAACACCACAAATTTTTCGAAGAAAACAAATCAAAAAATCAATTATATGAAAAAAAGAAGAAAAGTAGCTAATATCAACTTCAGTAACTAGTAACTGCGCATTGAGTAATCATAATTTCAATATTGCATGAACCAACAAATGGAAGTTTTTAACGACCTTGACTGGCTATACAGCCCTTGCACGGTCGGTAATGAACCAACCCTTGACAAAACGTATACATGTAGGCCTATGTAAAAGTGTTTAAAAAGACCAATTCCTATTGGTTATATTGCACACTAGGACCTTAGATAACTAGAACTAAGCAGTGGTAGATCCAGAAATTCATAAGTGGGGACCCATTGACTGCCTAATAGGGGGTCCCTGCCAGTCATGCTTCAGTGATTCCCTATATAATCTCCCATTTTCCAAGATTAGTGTGTGGGGGTGGGGCTGGAAAAAAAACCTAAATCCGCCTCTGCTAATTGGGAAGTCATTTTGTCTGATACACACATATAAATACCTATAAAGTACAAAATGCTTCAAATATATGCATAAATAATAATGATACGTCTAAAAACCGTTAAGGATCTCCTCGGTGCACGCAAGACATAAAAAGTCACTTAGGACATGTATTTTAGTGTTGAGGGTATTCATTCGATTCATAACTTATTTCATAATCTTGTAATTTTTGTTTTGATAAAATTTGAGACATGAATACATGTATTGAGACATATAATACATGTATTATATGTCTCTGATAAAATAAAACCAACTTTAAAGAAGTTATTTAAGTTTGAATCGGCTGTCACCTGTGTTTTGCATTGGGATGCCAAAACATTAATGTTATTTACAAAAATGCCAAAACCTGCAAATATATTTTAGGCAAAAAGAGACATTTATAAATCGATGATTTTTACACTAAACGTTTTTATAATTTGTTATAGAAATATTAATAAGTACATGTACATAGTTTTATCAGAGACAACATATAATATAATTGTATTATATGTCTCTGGTTTTATCAAGGATTTGTATAGTAACTACACACATCCTTGGTTTTATAAAGTCCTTCATTGCTTCAACCCCTTGGTGAAATTTAAATGGCGAAACGATAATTAATAAACTATCTATCTATCGACATGCGCCGTTATTTAGGATTTTAGAATACGTCACGGATGACCGATGATCATTTTCAATACCAATCATCATTTGAATTTTGTCAATTGATCTTTAATGATTAGGACTGATTGGTGATGGCAAAGAATGTGTCTCTGTTGATGGTTATAAACACATAGAAGTAAAATTTGCAAAAAAAAGTTTACTTGGAAAAAAATATAAAATTATATGAATATGCTAAATAAATTTTTCTTTGGTATGTAATAATCGAAGACGTTTAGAAATATAAAGAATCTTCACATAGTTGGGAAATTTTCTATTCAAGTTATATCATTTAAAAACGTTTAGAAATATAGATCTTTTTCGATGTACAATTTGGCCCGCTTGGAGATCTTAATAATTGTTTGCCTACTTTCGTCTATTTATATTGCTGAAATTCTTTAATAAAAAACTTGTATAAGCCCTTGCTATAATATAATGAAACTCGTCGCCAATATCACCATAAAAACTTAAAGAACAGATACAATCTTATCCTAAATAGTTTGCCATCTAACAATTTAAAAAGAAATTTTGAGTCGAAACTGAAGTACCAAATCTTTAAAAAGAATCACCTTTTTTTGTAACAGTATAGACGTCGAAAATTAAACTCTATATATATATTCTTTTTTCAAAACTCCTGAAATAATTTAAAATTATATTTAGACAGCTTTCATATGCAAATCTTTTTAGAAGTATGTGAGCGTATTACCCCCCCCTTTTTTTTCCTTCTATAAAATTTATTTGTAAACGAATTTTGTGTCTTAATTTGTGTTTGCTAATTAACTGCGGTTCATGCTGTCAAAGGTAAAAAATGTCTCCTTGTGTATAAGTTATTGATAAAAAAATATTTGAAGCCGCCAGAAGAATAAATCATTTCCTGAACTTAAATACATTTATTTGTAAATAAAGACAATTTGCCTAAAACATTCTCTCATATATTTAAACAATTGTAAAATAATTAATTCAACAACTTTCTTTTACTTTTTACTTTTCTTCTTCATTTTTTTTTTTTTTTTTTTTTACCCATTGCTCTTCATTTACTGATCACAAATTTTTCGGATGCTTTTTATCCTATTTTCGTATCGAACTTACATGTTAGCAGTTGAACGGAATTAAGTACATTTTCCAGGAATTTACAACTTAAATTTTCAACAACAAAATTCCACACTTTTTTACTGGGATTTTTTTTTCTTCTGTTTTGAAGGCGCCACCAGTGACCCCGTAGCACACATAACCAACACCTCACATGGCGTATTCACGATGTTGAGGTATTGACCTACAATCACATTTATCAATATACAGCAAGTAGGTAATTTGGTGTTGAATGCCAGTAGGTCAGAATTTGTTAATTGAATTTTACCTGTAAAAGGGTCACTAGCTGTCAAATTCATGTTCATCGATTTTAATCAAATTCACATAACATGTGGTGTTGAATTGTTTATTAAAATTCCACGCACAATCTTGGCTGATATGCATAAAACCATTATTTCATGAACCTGCATGAAATATTGACTTATCACAGAACTCAAAAAATAAACCACCGAAAGTCCACATAAGAGATCATAAGAGGGTATAGAGAATAACGGACAAAGAAAAAAAGGAATAAAGAATAGTGAAAGAAAGAGAATAATGATAAAAAGTGTAAGTCATTAAAAATATAGCTTAAAAAAAAAAAAGAAGCCTCTTGCATCAATTTGAGGAATTAACCCAAGATTAATTTTACGGCGGCTTATTTTATTTTGGATTAAAAATAAACACAATTGACAAGTTTCCTTCCCCTGCATTTTCGATCGCACATGTAAATAGCACGTTGGTCTCAAATAAGACACTGATACATTACAACACTTGCCGTCAGTATTTGAAAATATTAATTAAGAAGGTATAGAAAATTAATGCACGCACACTATTATCCACCACAGGCCTAAATTATGGAACGCCATGACTGCCTTATGTTAATGATCAGCATTATATGCAGTGCTCACACCATTATATTAAGTGCTCACAACATTATATTAAGTGCTCACAACATTATATGCAGTGCTCACACCATTATGTTAAGTGCTCACAACATTATACTAAGGGCTCACAACATTATATTAAGTGCTCACAACATTATATGCAGTGCTCACACCATTATATTAAGTGCTCACAACATTATATTAAGTGCTCACAACATTATATTAAGTGCTCACACCATTATATGAAGTGCTCACAACATTATACGTTTTTTGTTGTATGATTAGATTGTTGTATGATGAGATTGATGTATGATGAGATCATTCGGTAAACATCGTTTTTTAGCGGAAATTACCGAATCCATAATTTGTAAATTACGGTAATGCCCAGCAAACAAATTTAAACAGTTATTAATGTTTGGTGCAAAAAAACTAGTTTGTGAATTTAAATTCTTTTAAGAATATAATTCGGACTACGCCGCATTTTTGCTCCTGTCCCAAGTCAGGAGCCTCTGGTCTTTGTTTTTCTTATATTATTTTAATTTTAGTTTCTTGTGTACAATTTGGAAATTAGTATGGCGTTCATTATCACTGAACTAATATATATTCGTTTATGGGCCAGCTGAAGGACGCCTCCGGGTTCGGGAATTTCTCGTTACATTGAAGAACTGTTGGTGACCTTCTGCCGTTGTTTTTTCTATGGAGTCGGGTTGTTGTCTCTTTGATACATTCCCCATTTCCATTCTCGATTTTATGCTAGTATACATAAAAGTCAAATTAGTTTCGACAATTTTCCATTTTTTTTCCCGTGAGTGATCCCTATCCATGAGAAAGAAGCCCCACAGAAACAATCAAGATCCGCCGTCAAAAGTAACTTTCCAGATAACGAAAAAAATATTCAGATATGAAATTTTCAACCTTTTACATTGATCCTAACATGGGATATGGAAAAAAATTGGTAGCAAAAATAACAGAAATCCTCAGACTATAGACAAGCTTGTATGTGAGAAGAATTAGAACGCCAATCACAACAACGAGAAGAATTCACAGTAAAACAATACCAGAAGTTCTCCATTAATATAATTATATTACAATTATATATTGACATAATAATGAGTATCTTTTTTTTTTTGTGCTTCCGTTACAAAATAAATGGTGTGGACTTTAAATAAAATCAAAGAAGTGCTCAGCAACAAATAGCATTCCTCTTTTTTGTGTTGTTGCTATCATCTGGACCTAAACACAAATTTGAATCTTTTTTCGAGGTCCATTGTTTTCAAAGAAGTGCGATCTAAAAGATATTATTCTTCTATGACTTGTAGTTGATTATATTTTGTATCTTAATGTACCTTAACCAGAATTAATTTAGGTCAAGTAGTTATCAAAGGTACCAGGATTATAATTTAGTACGCCAAATGCTTGTTTCGTCTACATAAGACTCATCAGTGACGCTCATATCAAAATATTTATACATCCAAATAAGTACAAAGTTGAAGAGCATTGAAAATGACTCCTTTTTCATGGACAATCGTTACTATCCAATAATAGTAAATCATTCTATTTTACTCACAGTTTGTTTCAATCTTTCCCTAAATGCAAAACTTAGATGCATGTTTTTTTTTATTAGTTGTTAGTGGCTTTGAACTAGCTCAGTAATTGCGAGTACTCTCAGATCAGTACTTATAGTGTCTTTTTGTTGTTGGGATATAGAAGTAGCCGCCCACGTCTACTCTATTTTCTGGTAGATGGATTTATATTTGTACCCATCTGATGAGTTAAGCCTTTTACAACTGATTTTCATAGTTCGTTCTTATGTTGTTCTGTTACGCCACTGTCCCAGGTTAGAGGGAGGGTTGGTATCCCGCTAACATGTTAAAACCCGCCGCACATTCTGTATATGTGGCTGTCCCAAGTCAGGAGGTGCCTTTATTTCAGTGGTTGTCGTTTGTTAATGTGTTATATACATGTTAGTTTTTCGATCGTTTGTTTGTACATAAATTAGGAATGTTTTACGTTTATCATTTCGGGGCCTTCTATAGCTGCATGACTATGCAGTATGGGCTTTGCTCATTGCTGAAGGCCGTACTGTGGCCGTTTAGTTGTTAATTTCTGTGATGTCATTTTGTCTCTTGTGGAAAGTTGTTTCATTATCAAGCATACCACTTTTTTTATATATATTAACCGTGCAAAATGACGAACAAACGTAGTAAACGTTTTTCATCCCCACAAACTCAGTTTTCATAAGAGATGATAACTTTAAAGAAAATAATGTTAAACTGGGTTTTGAAAGGGTAAAATTTATGGATTTTTTTGAAAAAAAGTGTGTTTCCAGTTTTTGGAGAAAAAACTAATTTGTTTTTGATTCTGAGAAAAAAAATTTGGTTGATTCACCCCTAGCTGCCAATATATGTAATGCTAAAATTGAATTAAAAAAAATATTTTCGACTTGTCGCGAAAAAAATAAAAATGAATAGCCCCCCCTCCCCCCCAAAAAAAATTAAATGGTTGCTGCCTAAAGTTATGTTAAACACCTACAATAAAATGCTTTAAACTGCATTTTCCATATCTGTTAGATACTTATTCATGTGAAATGACAAATTCTGAAAATGGATGCCAAAAATGACTCAATCATGACACTCTTGAAATCATGACATATATAAGCTAGCGTAATATGACGCTTATGTGTTATAGAAAGCTGACTGTTTTATTCAAAAGGTAATTAAGCTTTTTTTAAACTGAGTACGGACTATAAAGTGGCACCTTGCTAAAGTTCTTCAGTAGGAAATGAACTCGAGGAATATGTCATACAAATTTCCCTTCGATATTTCATTAAATAAACTTTTTATTATTTCACTTACATTTTGCCATTCGTATTTCTTACGACGAACAGAACTACTTTAATCATTCACTTCTTAGTTTCATCTTTTCCTTACTTATTTCAATCAGTTTTAAATATTGTATACTGCCTTATGATCACATGACTTTAATAACTGTTTAAATTTGTTTGCTGGGCATTACCGTAATTTACAAATTATGGATTCGGTAATTTCCGCTAAAAAACGATGTTTACCGAATGATCTCATCATACATCAATCTCATCATACAACAATCTCATCATACAACAATCTCATCATACAACAAAAAACGTATAATGTTGTGAGCACTTCATATAATATTGTGAGCACTTCATATAATGTTGTGATCACTTCATATAATGTTGTGACCACTGCATATAATGTTTTGAACACTTCATATAATGCTTTGACCACTGCATATAATGTTGGGAGCACTTAATATAATGTTGTGAGCACATAATATAATGTTGTGAGCACTTAATATAATGTTGTGAGCACTTAATATAATGATGTGAGCACTGCATATAATGGTGTGAGCACTTAATATAATGTTGTGAGCCCTTAATATAATGTTGTGAGCACTTAATATAATGGTGTGAGCACTGCATACAATGTTGTGAGCACTTAATATAATGTTGTGAGCACTTAATATAATGTTGTGAGCACTTAATATAATGATGTGAGCACTTCATATAATGGTGTGAGCACTTAATATAATGTTGTGAGCCCTTAATATAATGTTGTGAGCACTTAATATAATGGTGTGAGCACTGCATATAATGTTGTGAGCACTTAATATAATGTTGTGAGCACTTAATATAATGATGTGAGCACTTCATATAATGGTGTGAGCACTTAATATAATGTTGTGAGCCCTTAATATAATGTTGTGAGCACTTAATATAATGGTGTGAGCACTGCATATAATGTTGTGAGCACTTAATATAATGTTGTGAGCACTTAATATAATGGTGTGAGCACTGCATATAATGCTGATCATTAACATAAGGCAGTCATGGCGTTCCATACTAAATCGTTAGTCCGCAAACAACGAGGGTGATAAAAAACCCAGCACTTTGAACACAGCCACCGGCATGCTATGAATTTGAAAGCTTCCCAAATTGAGCCCAAATTAGTAACTATCAAGTTCTATTAACCATAGAAAACTGTTGTCCTTCTTTATCAAAAAATGAAATTTAAATCAATTTATTCATATATTTGACCGACTAGAATTAATTGGGGAATTTAAACCAATTCCTATTGTAAGTGATAAAACTATCAGATCATAATATCACAGTCTTCACGCCGAGTGGCAGCCCAGGCAGCCCAGGCTGGTAAAATTGCTCTCGGGCCTGTAAAAATTAGACCTACAGGCCAACAGAATTTAACTAAAAAAATTTAAAAATTGAGCTGCGGGCCTGTAGATTTAGCAGTTCAGCGTGAAGACTGATATCAGGGTGATTGAAATGAGGAAAAGGGGGGGGGGTGGCGATCAGGTATTTTGGGGGGAAGAAAGAAGGGAGGGTGAGTCCACCCCCTTCAATTTGATAATATGCTATTATCTTGTAAACGGTTTAGATCCCCACCCCTAAAGATCCCCACCCCTAAACCATATATATTCTTGAATGGGACAATAAAATGAATCAATTAAAATTAAAGGGAAGTCCCTGGGGGGTAACCCCACCCCATTCAATTTGAGAATGTGCTATTATCTTGTAAACGGTTTAGATCCCCACCCCTAAACAATATATATTCTTGAATGGGACTATAAAACAAATCAATTAAAATTAAAGGTTAGTCCCTGGGGGTCACCCATCCCCGTTCAATTTGAGAATGTGCTATTATCTTGTAAACGGTCCAGATCCCCACCCCTAAACCATATATATTCTTGAATGGGACGATAAAACAAATCAATTAAAATTAAAAGGAAGTCCCTGGGGGTCACCCCGTCCCGTTCAATTTGAGAATGTGCTATTATCTTGTAAACGGTCAAGATCCCCACCCCTAAACCATATATATTCTTGTATGGAACAATAAAACACATCAAATGAAATATAGGGAGAGTCCATGGGGGGTCACCCCCACCCTCACATGTTTGAAAAACTTTTAAATGGTTGAGATCCCCAGTGGTTAAGTGAAAAAAATTCCGGATCACAGGGGGAGGATTCTAGGGGTTGGTAGTTCAACTTGGAACCCCTCCTTTTTTTTGGACACTCAATGCATTTGAATGGGAACATATAGTTGGAACCACCCCTCCTAAATCTTTGGTTGGGAACAGGGAACCCCCTTTATAAAATGGCTGGATCCATCCAGGCATACCATCTAGCTAGCTATTAAGGCTATAAAAATATGAAATAAATCAAACAAGGAAATTAACGGTGTAGGCAACTGTTTTGAATTTAAAAAAAAGCCTTTATTAACAATGTTAAATTTTGTGTGCATTTATTTTTGCTTATTTTCAATAACAAATAAATAATGGACAGAATTGCGTGATTGATTATTGTAATTTACGAAAAATCTGCATACATGTTATAAAATGGGAAGTAGAAACTGGAAATTTGTCAAAGAGACAACAACACAAGTGACAACCAAAGAGCAGACAACGACCGAAGGTCACCTATGGGTCTTCAATGCAGTGAGGAAATTTTGGCACTGGTCTTCAACTCATAAATATGTCTCAGAAATGAGAATGATATACAGCTCTCATTTGCATTAATAAAAACCTCACAATATGTTCTGAATATCAGAATATACAGTATTGCAAGATACTCTCATATTGTACACATATGGAGCTGAGAAACTGTAAAATTAATCATGCTAATTTAACATTTAAGTCCTCGGAATCAATCTTAATATGCATACTGTTGTACAAAGGAATATAAGTATGCAAAAGACATATATATATATATATATGGTCTTCAAAAATAAGAGTATCAATGCTATTAATTTATGACAAGCTCTTAATCAAGTTATTATTTTGGTTTGTTTAAATATTTAGGAGGTTAGTATGACCTCCTTTTTTGTGATGATGTTTTCCTTTTAAGCTGGGAAAAATTGTTTGTATCAACAAAAATAAAAACACAAAGTTAATCTAGAATTATGTTTTTATCATTTTTTTATGTTTAGATCATGTAGATTGTCAGCAAGATGAAAAGAAAAAAAAAATATGCAGCTCAAAAGTCAAAATGTGGATAAGCTGAGGTTCAAGGTCCTACTTTTGCAGATTTTCATATTTTGCGTGAATGAATTTAAAGTTTATACCATGGACAGCAGAGAAAGAAAAAAAAAACTTTCAATTTTCCTGCTTCTGAAGGATAAATGTAAAACATCTTGTTTTTGGTAAGTTTTATGCTCTGTTTTAATAGTGTTGGTGCATTCATCTGTCCAGTCCTTCCTCTAAATTTTATCCTCTTTAATTTCAGTAAGTAGCCTGTGGATTTACATATATATACTCAAAATTTAGTACTAATATTAAGGGATTTTAGCATGACATCCTGCCGAATGCTTGTTAATCATGTTTATGTTCCAGAACATATGAGTATTTAGACTACGCGTACAGTCTGCCCAATTTTAAGAAGTTGGTCAAGTTTATTAGAAACAAATATACATTACAGATCAACATAACTGAAATCTTTAATAGATTAATACAA
Organism: Mytilus galloprovincialis; assembly: GCF_965363235.1. Classification (NCBI taxonomy): domain Eukaryota; kingdom Metazoa; phylum Mollusca; class Bivalvia; order Mytilida; family Mytilidae; genus Mytilus; species Mytilus galloprovincialis. The sequence goes on along the minus strand of NC_134845.1, from coordinate 14,391,534 downwards.
AAAGTTTAATTGCAGTAGAAATAAAAATACATGTTTGGTTGAGCTCTGGTATTATAGACAGTACAAGTACCGGGTATACTCAAATGGTCTGATTGTAAGCATATGGTCGGACTTTAAGAGTATACTTATATGTTTCGGACCATAAACGTACGGTCCAAATACTTATATGGTCTGAAACATTTATACATGTCTTAAAATAAGTATCTGACAAACACGTTGGTGTTTGTGAACTTGGTAATAAGTTATTTGATAGAAATATAATGTTTTCAGATTATAAAAATAAAAATATCCCATATTTACTTTTAATAAAGAAGAAGATTATTGATGTATGTATAACTGTAAAATGAGACAGCAAGCCAACAACACAAAAAATAAGTATGAAACAATATATTTTTTTGTATCAATGTTATAATCATGATAATTTCCAATATGTCCGAAGATTTCAAGGTATTTTTACATTGAAATAAAACACAAATTGAACTCTGTCAGAACTTCAAAAGCTTAAAGATATATTGTTTCTGTTGTCTGCATTTTGTATAATATATTGAAATTCTAGTGAATAATGGAATATGTTATTATAATTGCCTAAAGTTTTAACATTGATCTTTATATATGATATAAATAACTTGGGGAAAATACCCATACGTTATAAAGAAGAATAAATTAATTGATTATTATATACCGGTAGTATTAGAATAGGAAGATGTGGTATTTGCTAATTTGACAACTCTCCATCAGAGACCAAAGGATGTAAGAGGTTAGAAACTGATGACATTGGACAACCTTTAACAATCAGTAAAATCCATACCGCATAGCTATTTTTATTAAAAATCATATTATTGCTACATGTATGCAAAAATTTTTATATAATACTTCAGATTTTATTGGTTCTTTTTCAGAAGGATTGAAATTCATCATCTAGAATAAATGGAGAAAACATAGAAACAAGACCAGAATAAATTCAAAGACAAAAGTTGGATCAGCTATTATTTTCATTACTCAGTCAATAATTTGAAGTTCTTTTAAATACCAAAGATATTGAAACCACAATAATGTCAATGTTCTGTGCGCTTAATGACCAAAAAGTGGACTATAAGATCACACAATGCTGGATGATAAGAAACTATTAATGTTTTATGTGGAGGGATATTGTGAAAAATAGATTTACTTAAATAGCTACTGTAAATTCAAGAATTGTTGTGAGGGTTTATATTTGCAAAAATTGCAACACAGATGTAAACGCAATAATTTAAACTCCCATTTAGAAATATTTTATATGAATTAAACTGATCTCAAAATCGTAAAAAATTAAAATCTCATATTAGTCTTAAATGACAAAAATCCAATAATAAATGCACGCAATAATTTCTGAATTTACAGTACTAGTATGTTCAGCCTTATATTAGAGTTTTTCATTGATTTCAAATGGTAAATAATAGTGTTTCAAGAAAGTATTCTATAATTCATAAATAAACATATATTGATACTAACATTATCTACTTTGTTGTTTAAAAGTTTAGTTTTGAACAGTTATAGAACAATATGTTGAATTAACATTTCCAAAGAAAAAAGATATTCAATTAATAAGATTCATCTTATAACAATTTACTACCAAATAGAATGCATTGTAACATACACATTACTGTATATTTATATCTATATATTTATAATTTGAATCCCATAGGATTTTATTTTGTCCCATGGGATATTAAAAATCCCATGGGATAATAATAATCCCATGGGATTTTTTTTGTCCCATGGGACAACAAATATCCCATGGGACTACAATTATCCCATGGGACCAAAAAAAATCCCATGGGATTTAACCAAAATCCCATGGGATAATGGTAAATCCCATGGGATTTTGCCCTGTCCCATGGGATATTGAAAATCCCATGTTTTTATAAATCAAATAGAAAAATAAATATAATAGTAACAGTAGAAAACCAATGAAATTATTGAATCCCATGTAATTCTGCACATTTTGGTTATATTCATGACATTGTAGCTCTTATTTGAGGCGGCGGCGGATTTGCAAATGAGTGTTTTGCAAATTTAAAGTGTCCAGTGTTATATGTACATGTACATTGTATTGTTAAAAACAGCCCATATTTATGTAGCAGAAGCATTTTACTTTCCAATAAATAACAAATAGTTTACATGTTAACAATTTTGTAAAATTGCTATATTTAAGGGCCAAAAAGGGGTGTTACCGGACGTACAGACTCCTTTGTTTTACATACACACGTATTAAAATTAATTGCGGTTTTTATCATACGCAATCATAGGTTTGAACGTTGTTTTCAATTTAGACTTGTATATATATATATATTTATATATATGTATATAAAACTGTTGGATTTGAAATGAGCAGTGTTTTAATCCCTTAATATGTAAGTTCAACATTTGTTTATTCTAAAATATATCTGATATAATTACACTGTTACAAGTATATATACATTAAAAATACACGTAAAATAGAATACAATATTGTTATACGATCGATATTTTCAGTCTCCAAACACTTACTTGGTGATTTTCCGAATTTTTCAGCGATTTGAAGTAAAAGATCACAGTCTCCCAAGACTACCATGACTAGAGCTATGATGAAACATGTCAGCATAAACAAGCATATCAAATACAACCAGTCCATCATTCCGATAGGTCTCTAAAATGTATGAAAATCTTATTTTCATTTATAATATACATGTAAGAGTGATCAAAGTTTACTTCCGTCACATTCAGGAAATTTCATTAAAAGATACTTCGCCTTACGTATTGCATGTACTGTAAATGTAGGTAATATGAATTTTAAACTGTTAACTGTTTTCAACCCACTGTGTTAACTGTTATCATGTTTGCATTTGTTGTTAACTGTTTTTGCCAAAATCGAGGTGTTGTTAACATGTTAACGGACCCCCTATTGCCCCCTTAAATGGATGACGACGACAACGATGCAAAAGACGAAGAAGATGAAGATTGCAATTTACCATTCGGTGACAAATTAAACGATCATAAAGACAAAAACATGTTGATATATCGATGTTGATATGGTAATAAAATGAACCCTGCTTTGTACAAGGCCAACTTGTTAAATCGGATTTTCTGCTTGCTAGTTCACAAGATAACAATCCAACCTAAAAATCGCCGTTCTTGTTTTCACAGTATTTAAATCACAAAATAGATCAATTCATGGTAATTATTAAAAGTGAGAAGATGTGACCGTATGATTGCCAACGAGACAAACGGAAGGACGACTACGGGTGCGGGAGTTTCTCGCTTCATTGAGACCCATTGGTGGCCTTCGGCTGTTGTCTGCTCCATGGTCGGACTGTTGTTGCTTTGACACATTCCCCATTTCCTTTCTCAATTTTATTCCATCAAAGACCAGATGACATAGAAGTAAACAACTTCTATGGGACATCGTAGGGCCTTGAACAATGAGCAAAACCCATACCTCACAGTCAGCTATAAAAGACATCGAAATGTCAGACAACTGTAAAACAATTCAAACGAAAAAACTGACGGTCTGATCATGCCGATTCAAGATGTGTAAATTTCTTCATAAAATGAATTTTCTCAATTAAATTGCCTGATGAAACGATACTGATATTGACTGATAACTGAATTAAAAAAAAAAATATATTCAATGACATGAAAACATTATCTTTACCAAATAATAACATAGGCGGATCCAAAAAAGGGGGGGGGGCTGGGGGGCCCGTACCCCTCTTTCGTGGAAAAATTTTGTTGATTATATAGGGAATCACTGAAGCATGACTGGAGCGTGCCCCCCTTAGGTCAACCAGAGGGCCTACTTATGAAAAGTTCTGGATCCGCCACTGAATAAATTACCCGACCAAGCTTAAATTTGAAAGTTGACAATGGCACCATAAGAGCACGTATTTCTAAAAGATGAAGAGGTTAAGGTGGTAGCACATATATATATATATACTTGAAGTTGTTTTTGTCAATTTGGGGATGGGGTGGTTGTGTTAGTATCACACTCGTTCGTGATTTTAAAGCTTTCGTACAAGTGTTGATATAAGCCAACCCCTTCCCCCTTCCCCTCCCACCTCATTGACAGAAACAATTGCCTGTGGATGGTAGGCAAATTATTTTCTTTTAATAAAAAAATATAATCTTCTTGATATGAATATAGACATGTTGGATAAAACGACAATAAGCTGACATGATTAATAACTTACACAGTAAAGTCATGTGATAGACAAAGTCACGAAACTAACTCTTGATGTGTTGAGACGAGTAACATGTAAATGAAGAACTGCGAATAGCAATAAACAGCTACAACTAAACTGACTTACCTTTAAAACTCAGATAAAAAGCTGTTAAAATATATCATCCTTCCGGCTTATCACTCTCACGTCCTAAATATTGACATATATTTGATCGGTTATTTTTATCACTTCCAAAACTAGGAGCACCTTTTCAAGCCAGGTCGCAGAAAGAATAATCAAATTAATATGATCTAATATGAGCATGAAGGAAATCGTCCGACGACTCCTTATTGTAGGTATTGCCCTTTAATGACGATTTTTGTCATTTTGTTTTTGCGTTTTGACTTATATAATAAAAATCATAATAGATAAGTAGACACTTTCAATTACAAAAATGATCACCAAAGTAAGGTAAGATCTACGAACAAGTAAAATTTTACCCATATAGGTAGTTGACTAACACTCTTTATTAGAGTGGTTGCCCTTAAATGAGGATTTATTTTATCCTCTTTTGCGTTTTGAGCAAAACCGAAAGAAAGTAGAGAGAAACTAAACAGTCTAAATGATTAGCAATACAAGATCAACAAAACAGAGCCTTTGACTATGCATTCCAGTGGCGGATCCAGAGAGGGGCGTAGAGGGCGTACGCCGCCCCCCCCCCCCTCTTTGCTTGGACATTTTTTTTTTGTAAAAGTTTAATGATTTATCAGACTAGACGACGTGAACTTTGCCATTTCCCGTGCATTTATTTTATGTGACAATTCTTTACTTATAAAGATATTTTCCGCTGGTGTATACTAACTGAAAGTCATGTGATTCACTATGGTGGAGTTGACCAGTGCGTCGAAAAAACGTCACTCAGTCATTTCGAAATTTAAATTACCGTTACAAATTGCTTAGGCTGAGCATGACAATCTTCAAGGTGACACAGGATTGAGCAAGAACATATTGACTTCTATTTCATTAGTCCACAAAACAGTAATACTAGTTATATTAGTACACTCTCACGAAAAAAAGTTCCTCATCAATTATATCTACCTACGAAAACATGTTTAACTCGTAACGCACCATGATCGGCATCCTATTTTAAAATAACAGCTGAATAATGATCCCCAGTCAGTATAATCTCTAGATAGATTTAAATTCTAAGGTACGAACCATTTGATTTGAGGAGGCAGTCGGAGATATTTGAGAGATAAACAATTGACTCTAATTTTTGCATTCTGAAACAAAAATTCTGGCCGTATCTGGATTGAAAACAATAATCTTGTCCATTTTTTTGCTATTAGAAAAGAATATCCAACAGAATTATTAAGCATTAAATCAACATGATAGATAAAAACAGGCGTATTTTTTTTTGGCCGGGGTTTGCATGTCTGACCGAAGTGTCTGTTTCGCCGAACTGATGTATTTAATACTTTTTTCAAGACCATACTACAACCTGCTGCTGGAAGTAGCATTAATGTCTATAATTTTCAACCTTCATTCATATATTCGTTGTCTGATGATTTCAGACTCATTCGTAGCTTTTGGTTGATTTGGAATACCTCACATCCCTTAATTTTGTTGGGTGAAACATATCAACCAAACATTTGGATAAATATTGCTTGTTTGTCTTTTTTAGCTCAGTCGTGTCCGTCGTATTGTAAATTTTATCGAATAGCCCGACTTATATCTTGTTTACAACAAGAAATCTGTGAGGTTATGATAACTTAACTTACATCAAACCAGCGAGAATTTTCAATGTCTTTTTTTACTGAAAAGTCCCACATCAAATTTATCAGTAAATAGCTTGAAATCCGTACTATCATTTTATGATAGACAATTAATAGGGAGAATACAGCATCGAAAATGTCCAACCCTCACACCTTCCAGGAACTACAAAATATACATGCACCACGCCAGGAATCGTTTTAAAAAAGTAAATATTACACTTATTTCATGTTTTTTTAGCCAAAAAAGGTGCCAAAAATTTAAATTAAAAAAAACTTCGCCCCCCCTTTCCAAAATCCTGGATCCGCCCCTGCATTCTATTCTCGTCTACAATGTTGGAGAATGTCCTTCGTTGAATATGCAAATAAACAAGGTGAGCGACACAGGCTAGTTTGTCTCGTGTTAAATATACATGACGTAGCAACCAGAGTTTTCAAACTTCGTCATCCCGGGGCCTTTTATAGCCCACTATAAGGTATGGGTTTTATTCACCAGACTCAAGCTAGCGAACAATAAGCCAGCGAACAATAAGATGAATCAAGCTAGCGAACAATAAGCCAGCGAACAATAAGAAAACGCACCCACATGATCATGCCTAAAAACCGAAGATTTGCAATAACACGACACGTACTTATGATAAATATGATGACAAATAAATAAAAATGATGACAAATAATTTCCAATAGGAAGATGAAATGCAATTCCATTTAAACACAGAAAAGTTTAATAATTTATTTGTGTATTTAATAACTTTTTTTTAAGGCCGGGAATTAAAAAAAAAACTTTCTCCTTTCTCTTTGATAAGGGATTGGTTATTGTCTGTATAATAATAATAACAATTGATAACAACAGGTTACACTATACTATTGTAGCGAAACAATAAGATCTTCAAGCTCATATAATTATACGATTAAAAAGAAAAACTGATAACCACTGTATTCACTTTTCGCCAAAGAAATAGCTAGTTCACGTAATTATTCAAAAGTAAATAGTCACTCTTGTAATTTATTTATTACATTTCGATAAAAAGAGCGATAAGTGTAAGAGTTACACACGAATACACGAATTACGTCAAATAGAACGAAAACGACTTGACATAAATATTTTGGTTAATCTAAACAACAATTTATTTAGAATCAAACCTAGTATGTAAACTACTTTAATCCGTAAACATTTCCCTACGGCAAAAACCCGGATGGGGTAGGGTGACCTTACCATCCCCCTTCTTTAATTTATAAACAAAATATAGCTCCGGTAAAGCTTTTGTCCCCACTATACACAAATGATAAACACTTCACTAAGGTTGCCTGAAGCCAAAGATCCAGGTGGGTAAAGTTACGGAACTTTTTTTTTTTAAGTCCAAAGTTGGGGTCGGGTGACCCTACCCTCCCCCTTCTTTAATTCATAGCCAAGTCCCTACGGCAAAGCTTTTTTCCCACTGGGTACAAATGATAGGCACTTGCCTAAGCTTGCCTGGGCCCAAATACCCAGGTGGGTAAAGTTACGGAACTTTTTTTTTTTGAAGTCCAAAGTTGGGGTCGGGTGACCCTAGTACCCTCCCCCTTCTTTAATTCATAGCCAAGTCCCTACGGCAAAGCTTTTGTGCCCACTGGGTACAAATGATAGGCACTTGCCTAAGCTTGCCTGTGCCCAAATACCCAGGTGGGTAAAGTTACGGAACTTTTTTTTTTTGAAGTCCAAAGTTGGGGTCGGGTGACCCTACCCTCCCCCTTCTTTAATTCATAGCCAAGTCCCTACGGCAAAGCTTTTGTGCCCACTGGATACAAATGATAGGCACTTGCCTAAGCTTGCCTGGGCCCAAATACCCAGGTGGGTAAAGTTACGGAACTTTTTTTTTTGAAGTCCAAAGTTGGGGTCGGGTGACCCTACCCTCCCCCTTCTTTAATTCATAGCCAAGTCCCTACGGCAAAGCTTTTGTGCCCACTGGGTACAAATGATAGGCACTTGCCTAAGCTTGCCTGGGCCCAAATACCCAGGTGGGTAAAGTTACGCAACTTTTTTTTTTTGAAGTCCAAAGTTGGGGTCGGGTGACCCTACCCTCCCCCTTCTTTAATTCATAGCCAAGTCCCTACGGCAAAGCTTTTTTGCCCACTGGGTACAAATGATAGGCACTTGCCTAAGCTTGCCTGGGCCCAAATACCCAGGTGGGTCACCCGACCCCAACTTTGGACTTCAAAAAAAAAAAGTTCCGAAACTTTACCCACCTGGGTATTTGGGCCCAGGCAAGCTTAGGCAAGTGCCTATCATTTGTACCCAGTGGGCACAAAAGCTTTGCCGTAGGGACTTGGCTATGAATTAAAGAAGGGGGAGGGTAGGGTCACCCGACCCCAACTTTGGACTTCAAAAAAAAAGTTGCGTAACTTTACCCACCTGGGTATTTGGGCCCAGGCAAGCTTAGGCAAGTGCCTATCATTTGTACCCAGTGGGCACAAAAGCTTTGCCGTAGGGACTTGGCTATGAATTAAAGAAGGGGGAGGGTAGGGTCACCCGACCCCAACTTTGGACTTCAAAAAAAAAAAGTTCCGTAACTTTACCCACCTGGGTATTTGGGCCCAGGCAAGCTTAGGCAAGTGCCTATCATTTGTACCCAGTGGGCACAAAAGCTTTGCCGTAGGGACTTGGCTATGAATTAAAGAAGGGGGAGGGTAGGGTCACCCGACCCCAACTTTGGACTTCAAAAAAAAAAGTTCCGTAACTTTACCCACCTGGGTATTTGGGCCCAGGCAAGCTTAGGCAAGTGCCTATCATTTGTTCCCAGTGGGCAAAAAAGCTTTGCCGTAGGGACTTGGCTATGAATTAAAGAAGGGGGAGGGTAGGGTCACCCGACCCCAACTTTGGACTTCAAAAAAAAAAAGTTCCGTAACTTTACCCACCTGGGTATTTGGGCCCAGGCAAGCTTAGGCAATTGCCTATCATTTGTACCCAGTGGGCAAAAAAGCTTTGCCGTAGGGACTTGGCTATGAATTAAAGAAGGGGGAGGGTAGGGTCACCCGACCCCAACTTTGGACTTCAAAAAAAAAAGTTTCGTAACTTTACCCACCTGGGTATTTGGGCCCAGGCAAGCTTAGGCAAGTGCCTATCATTTGTACCCAGTGGGCACAAAAGCTTTGCCGTAGGGACTTGGCTATGAATTAAAGAAGGGGGAGGGTAGGGTCACCCGACCCCAACTTTGGACTTCAAAAAAAAAAGTTCCGTAACTTTACCCACCTGGATCTTTGGCTTCAGGCAACCTTAGTGAAGTGTTTATCATTTGTGTATAGTGGGGACAAAAGCTTTACCGGAGCTATTTCTTGTTTATAAATTAAAGAAGGGGGATGTTAAGGTCACCCTACCCCATCCGGGTTTTTGCCGTAGGGAAATGTTTACGGATTAAAGTAGTTTACATAGGTTTGATTCTAAATAAATTGTTGTTTAGATTAACCAAAATATTTATGTCAAGCCGTTTTCGTTCTATTTGACGTAATTCGTGTATTCGTGTGTAACTCTTACACTTATCGCTCTTTTTATCGAAATGTAATAAATAAATTACAAGAGTGACTATTTACTTTTGAATAATTACGTGAACTAGCTATTTCTTTGGCGAAAAGTGAATACAGTGGTTATCAGTTTTTCTTTTTAATCGTATAATTATATGAGCTTGAAGATCTTACTGTTTCGCTACAACAGTATAGTGTAACCTGTTGTTATCAATTGTTATTATTATTATACAGACAATAACCAATCCCTTATCAAAGAGAAAGGAGAAAGTTTTTTTTTTTAATTCCCGGCCTTAAAAAAAAGTTATTAAATACACAAATAAATTATTAAACTTTTCTGTGTTTAAATGGAATTGCATTTCATCTTCCTATTGGAAATTATTTGTCATCATTTTTATTTATTTGTCATCATATTTATCATAAGTACGTGTCGTGTTATTGCAAATCTTCGGTTTTTAGGCATGATCATGTGGGTGCGTTTTCTTATTGTTCGCTGGCTTATTGTTCGCTAGCTTGATTCATCTTATTGTTCGCTGGCTTATTGTTCGCTAGCTTGAGTCTGGTGTTTTATTCTATGGTGTGAGTCAAAAGGTGACTTGTAATTGTTCATTGTCTAGTTGATCTTTGACTGATTGTTGTCTTACTGAAAACGTAAGATAATTTCAATTAATTTTGGATCTGTCATAATAGGGGATACACATACCTCACGGCCATTACATTGACAATGTGTGAGCAAAACAAACAGACTGTTATGGCTGATTATGCGGTATGGGCTTTGCTCATTGTTGAGGGCCGTATGTTGACCCATAGCTGTCAATTCCTGTGTCATTTGGTCTCTTGTGGAGAGTTGTCTCATTGTCAATCATACACATCTTCTTTTTTTATATAGACATAATTCATGTAATTTGTACAATGTCAAAAATTTGGGCACAGCAGTCAACATTGTAACAGAATCTTAATCACTTTAAAGACAAATAACTGTTTCAACAAAGAAAAACAAAAAGGTATATAGACACTCTTAAGACAAAGTCCATGGGATACAATGAAATAAAAAAATTCAATAATGACCATTGCACAATAACACGATGGCGGAATGTATAAGTACCGAACCACGCCAAAAGTATATTACAAAAATTGGAATAAACATTAAAGGTTTAAAAGGTACAAGAACAAATTAAAAAAGGGAACACTATGCATACAACACGTTATTAAGACGATAAACAACGTCAGTTCCTTTTATCTATACTTCAATACCATCATTATTTGTGAAGTTGATACGGAATATTAATCATCAAGATCTTTGTATCTTCCAATGAACATATATAGCAAAAAGAAGGAGACATTTTTTGACATAACCTTGGCTCATCAACTTTCTGCTCTAGACGCGGTTGATGCTTCATTAAGTCTGAGTATCAGCTGCAAGCTCTTGGATACTGAATGAGTTGGGAAAGCATGATTAGTTGGTATAAAGTAAAATCACAAAAATACTGAACTTAGAGGAAAATCAATTCGGAAAGTCCATAATCACATGGTAAAGTCAAATAACAAAACGCATCAAAAATGAATGGAAAAGAACTGTCATATTCCTGACTTGGTACAGGTATTTTCAATGTAGAAAATAGTGGATTAAACCTGGGTTTATAGCACTAAACCTCTCACTTTGATGACAGTCTCATCAAATTCCGTTATATTTACATTGATGCGTTAACTAAACAGACACAATAAAATAGTCAAAATATGGGTACATCAGTCATCATCATATAACAATTATAAAAGGAACAATTTAACAGAACACAAAAACATCTATCTACATATTACACATTCATTGATTTGTGCGTCTGACGTCAGAAAATTTTATACGTCACATATATTTGTCGTTCAATGTGCATACAAACAATTTTAAAATTTGACCTAGGCAATGTAAGCATACATGTCAATTGGACATGCTTTGATACTATATCTGCTCTTGAATTTTTACTAGATAACATTTTTGTTCGCTTTGGAGATTCCGTATATCGTCAGGTTATCGGAATTCCAATGGGGACTAACTGTGCACCACTTATTGCGGACCTGTTTTTGTATTGCTATGAGTTACAATTTATGACAAAAATCAGCAAAGACCCATCGAAACAACATATGATACACAAATTTAATAATACTTTCAGATATTTGGATGATATTTTAGCTCTCAATAATGACGACTTCAGTATGTATACTAAAGAAATTTATCCTGTTGAACTTACTTTAAATAAAGCTAATACTAACAATGACCACTGCCCTTTCCTCGATCTTGATATATATATATCATTAACGGAAAGCTTAATACTAAAATTTATGATGAAAGAGATGATTTCTCATTTCCTATCGTTAATTATCCATTTTTAGATGGTGACGTTCCCTTGTCACCATCTTACGGAGTTTATATATCTCAACTTGTACGATTCGCTCGTGTATGTAACAATGTTTAAGATTTTAACGAGAGAAATTTATGTATTACTGAAAAATTATTACACCAGGGTTTTCGATATCACAAACTAGTCAAAACATTTACTAAATTTTATTATCGGTATAAGGACATCATTCGTAAATATAGCTCAGCATGCAGACTTCTTATACGTTCAGGTATTTCACATCCAATATTTTATGGAAATATTCTTTATAAAGCACAAAAATGTCAGTATTCACCTCAGAAGCTAACAAAACCTTTAAATAGACTTATTAAGAAGGGATATAGTTACGATACTGTTGTCAGGTCATTAAAGATTGCATATTTTGGCGTTAATATTGATTCACTTATAGGGTCTTTGCATCGGAACTAAACACATTTATTATTAATAAACCAGTTGTTGGCAAGACACGGGTTATGTTCTTCTCATATATATTTTGATGGTATGATACTAAACCCCTCACGGGGAGGATTGTGCCTGATATTCATATGATGAAGACATAATTTTTCAATCAGTTTAATTGAGGTCCGGAGCTGGCATGTCAGTTAACTGCTAGTAGTCTGATGTTATTTATGTATTATTGTCATTTTGTTTATTTTCTTTGGTTACATCTTCTGACATCAGACTCGGACTTGTCTTGAACTGAATTTTAATGTGCGTATTGTTATGCGTTTACTTTTATGCATTGGCTAGAGGTATAGGGGAAGGGTTGAGATCTCACAAACATGTTTAACCCCGCCGCATTTTTGCGCTTGTCCCAAGTCAGGAGCCTCTGGCCTTTGTTAGTCTTGTATCATTTTAACTTTTAGTTTCTTGTGTACAATTTGGAGTTTAGTATGGTGTTCATTATCACTGAACCAGTATATATTTGTTTAGGGGCCAGCTGAAGGGCGCCTCCGGGCGCGAGAATTTCTCGTTGCATTGAAGACCTGTTGGTGACCTTCTGCTGTTGTCTGCTCTATGTTGTCGGGCTCTTTGGCACATTCCCCATTTCCATTCTCAATTTTATGCAGAGTTAAAAAATCAAAAGTAAGTGAGAATAAATTTCAGAAATAGACCGAGATTTAAACTAGTTCAAACGTTATATATAGAATTTATAAGAATCCACAAATAGTTAATTCCACTACGCGATTGAATGATTTTGACGTTTGTGGTTCAACGTATATTGTAATTCATAATAGAAATATATCATAATGACACAAAATAGAATATCATACTGACGGGATCTTTTAAAGTACAGAGTCACGTTATAAGAACCAAAGAAATACATCAAGTCGCATAATATACAAAACACAGCACCAAAAAAAAAAAAAAAAAAAAAAAAAAAAAAATGAAAGACAATACAAACACATTGACGAGATGTATAAGTACCGAGCCACGTCAAACCGATATCACATAAAAGCATTTAACAGTCAAAGTAATATTAGTAATAGAACAAAGACAAATGAAAGAAATATAAAACACGTTGTTAAGATGATAAACAACATCAGTATGCAGAATCTATACATCAAGACCATCGTGTATTTGTAAAGTTGATACGGAATATTTATCAACTTGGTACCTTCCGATGAACTTTTTTTTAGAAAAAGGACGAGACGTTCTTTGACATACCCCTGGTTCATCAACTTTCTACTAAGACACTGATGACGTTTTACAAAGTCTAAGTATGAGCTGCAAGCTCTTGAATATCGAATAAGTTGGGTATATTGCTACTAAGGTAGGGAAATTTATAATTTCAAATTAAAATCGTCTCGTTTGTCATAGATTCTGGTACTGAGATGACTGTGTAAGTCAAATTCGAGATATAAGTCTAAAAATGAGGCGGAGGAAGCTGTGTCTGTTGTTTCATTTATCTCTTGTTCTGGGGGATATATAAATGGAACCCAATCAGAAAAGTTCGGATTGTTTATGGAAAGAACATCATCAGTATATCTGAAAGTGAAATTAAATAATCTGGCTTCTTAATAATATTTTTGCTAAGGTGGGGAAATTAATAATTTTAAAATTAAAAAAAGTCTCGTTTGTTATAGATTCTGGTACTGAGTTGACCGCTTAATATGTCAAACCTGAGACTACTATAACACAGAAGTCTCAGGTCAAACTCAAGGTATAAGTCTAAAAGTGAAGCATTGGAAGCCATGTTTCTTGTTTCTTTAATTATTTAAAGAAATTTGTCGATAGTTTCTAAAACCTGCTTAAATATTTGTGTAAAAGAACAAATTTCATATTTACATATGGGTGATGATAAATGTTAGTATATACAATAATTTACCTGATTTTAAAAACTATTTGAGATTAAATAACATCAACTAGCTATATATAAATAAAGAAATTTGTTCTGCTTCAGAAAACATTTAAGTAGGATTAAGCAACTACCCGACAAAGTTCTTCATTTCTTAATAAATATACAAAATCTTCGTCATAAGACTACATTGTAGATATACAAATGATCATTATGTTTTTCTTCTTCAATATACAATACATTTCGAAGGTCTGCATAACAAAAGAAGATCTTTCATTAAATCGGAGAATACATAACTGTAGAAATATTATAATATTCATTGATTGATTGTTGGTTGCTTAACGTCCAGTGGCAAATTATAATATTCATAAACTAATATCGTAACAATTGAGTAAATAGCATTTATTGGTTGAATATTAAAATTTGTCAATGTCTATCAACACATAACATACTTCTAACGATAATTTATCAATGGTTACTAAATTACCCTTGACAAAAAAAACACGCCAGAATTAAAATTATTGTTAAAACCTTCCAGAACACTACAGTAATGTAAATTAAAACAAAAACAAAAAAAACTGAAGATTTTTTTAATATGGTCCAGGTTTGTATTGAATTCACTGGCACTTGTTATTCGAATAAATTGAGTGCTTTTATAAACCCTTGGAACATAACTATATTGTAACTGTATTTTGAAAATAACAAAATTCGATCCAGAAAGAGGGCGTGCGACTTATAAAATATTGTTATTAAGAACAAATAACTTCATAATTTGATTTTGTTTTATCTCATAACTCTAAAATTATATACATATAAACAATTATAAGTCTATGACAAAGTAATTACTATAATTTGGTTAAGAAATGTCCTATATTTTGTCTCCTGTCTGACTAAAAAGATTTTCAAATGCTACAACATCTCCACCTTCTTCAATATTTAGTATATAAACCAGTTTCAGTCATTGGCTTGAATAAAACAACTCTGAGACGTCAAATTGTTAATAAATTTACAACTATCGTATCTTTACAGATTGTCTTTTGATACATGTAAGCATATCATACATCGCTGAAGCTGTAATATAGTGATATCACGTTGAACAAGTTAAAATGTCTCTATATCTATCACTAGGTTTACTAGGATTTCCTTGAAACGGCCCAAACTTCTTGCGACGTGTACATAATATTTACAATGGAATAACAGCAAAACACTATACAATACGTATTTGTATTGTCAATTAAAGACTCTCCATAGGACAGCATAATTACAAATATCAGCAAAAATACAAACTATTTACCACAATGATTATTGTTGAATGATAATAACAAAGTAAAGAAAACATGTTACGTAACAATGTACAAAATATAAAAAAAAATCTGACAATGCTGCGTATTTCAGCACACTCCCTAAAGATTGAAAAGGGAAGGTATCGGGGTAATCCTCGACACGATAGAACTTGTCCCAGATGCTCAAGTTCTGAAGTTGAAGATGAGTTACATTTTCTTCTTAATTGTACCTCATTAAATAATGAGAGACGTAAATTAATACTTTGTGCTAGGAAATATTTTGCAAATTTTGATATGTTGACAATTAAAGACCAGTTTATTTGGTTAATGAGTAATGAAATCAATGATATCTTGTAAGAAATGTGTGCTTTTAAAAAAAAAATTGAAAAAAATACTAATAATTCATTCCATTGTTTCTGTGTTTTGTGTATTCTCTTTTTTTTTTTAGAGCATTGGAACAAGTTGTACTAGAGGCTGCGTCCAAATCCAAATATGTTTACACAGAAATTTTACACAATATATTACTATGTCCTTTAACTGTTTAAGCACCTACCCTTGGTGGCTCCTGCATTTGGATAACTACATATTAATATATAAACTTTAAGTTAAGTGTTTCATCGTGGTTAATATGTAGTTATCCAAATGTAGGAGTTTATTGTGAAAGTTATGTTTAAATAGAACGCTTACCTATAAAAATATTGTCATGCAATAAGTAGTAATTTAAACCTTAACAACAAATTGTAACCGTTGTTTGGTATTTAACAATTTGTTTTAGTAATTTAATTCATGATTTATTGTGGTAACACCATTGAAGTGGTCCTATCAGAGGATGACCTCGATTTGTTAATATTTTAGGAACTTTTCATTTTTCCCATTGCATATTTCTGAAAGTATTTGCTACCATATTATAGAATAGGAGGACATATTTAAATTTTTAAAACAATGACATAATTTTCCAAATTTGTCCTAATCGAAATTTGCAAGTTGTTTTATAATGACACATATAGGCTTCACGAAATCAAAAATGTATAAAATTAATGAATACATGTACAATTAATAACATTTCTAAAAAAAAATAATTTAAAAGAAAAAGATGCAAAATAATGACAATATTCTTCTTCGGTTGATCTTCTGGTACACACGTTATTGTAAGTCCCCTGCCAACTAAGCAATAATTTTTCTGTAGAATTATAATTCTCATACTAAAACTTGGCTTTTGATTTATAGAGAAATGGAGGGCAAAACATAAAAGGTTAATACATTTTTATCAGATGAAGGTCTTAATCATATTTCAAGCAGTCTAAAGGTGTTTTATGTGTAAAACTATACTACAAAAGAGTGCGG
This sequence comes from Mytilus galloprovincialis, assembly GCF_965363235.1. Lineage (NCBI taxonomy): Eukaryota > Metazoa > Mollusca > Bivalvia > Mytilida > Mytilidae > Mytilus > Mytilus galloprovincialis. Next base: position 14,374,770 of record NC_134845.1, on the reverse strand, counting down.
TTTATGTGTAACAATCAATTCCCGGAGTGTACCAGAATCATATTAAAATACATGAATATATATTGCAGCCTGTTTTTGCAACAACTATAACAACGACATCAACGATTTGAAATTTAAGCAAGGAAGATTGTTGTAGAAAAGCATTATGTCTCATCTGCAACTAAGGCATACAACATAAAAAAAAAATAAAGAAAAATCCAAACAGTAGTTTAGATGAATTCGAGAAATGCATATGTATGATTGGTTTTTAAAATAAAACCCATATGTTTACACGAATATATTTATGAAGGTCAATATGTTAGCATATTAGAATACAAAACATATAAAATGCAAACGTAAGTATGCAGCATGGATTCAATAATATATTACAAACAAAACATTGATAGGAGATGTTATTTATTCAATACAGACAATAATTAATTAAAAACAAGATTATTTGCACAAAAAGCAATATGCCTTCTCGCACTGTAACTGTTTGTTCAGTGAACCGTGAAGTCGGGACCAAAACACTATCTTTGCATAAAATTTCACACCATAATCAACATGTGCATCGTATTCCAAATTGATGTGCCCACAACCTCATGGTAAATTACCTTGACCAACACCATTGAAGTAAGCTCATAGGGGAAAAACGTTTTTCATAAGTACTATTTTAACTGAGAAGAATCCAAAAGGACCTGATGGGATTTATGCTTTCATTCAACAGTATACATGTTTTAATGTTTAATGATCACCATCATGAATTGTTTAACAATTATGACGTATCTGTTTCTGGTCTGACACCAGGTACGTTGGAGTGGTAATAGATCTTAAGTTATCCGAATGGTCGTTTAATTCAAAACTTACCGATTTCATTAATGTGCCAATCGTGAAGTAATGAATGAAACTACTTTCGCATGATTGGTGATGCATGCGTAGGAGACGCGGTCTCTGCACCAGAAGTCAGTTTCACAAAAAACTTTCGATTAAGATTGATCATGTCAGTCATGAACAATTCAGTATACTCATGATACTTATGATCAATCCTAGTCGTAAGTTATTTTGTGAAACCGACTAATGGGGTTGCTGAATAAAGTTAAGGTGATTCTATCAGTTTTTATATTTTCAAAATAACATTTTGAGAATTGTACATTGATGATCATTGATAAACTACTGAAGCCTCTTCTTTAGTTCTTATCTACCAAATATTGGCAAATATAACACATTTTGCTATTCGAATTAATAAAACAAAGGTAACAACGCTATATGTACAACACAAACAATAACAAAAAAAAAAAAAAAAAAAAAAGCTTAATTTGTTTCTCACTTTCTGCACATAAAGTTGTTTTAGGTGATTGATTGATTGATTGATTCACTTTATTTCTTCCATTATGCTGAAGATTTACATTTTATAAAACAAATATTCTAATTACAAGAAATGAACAAGATATAATTACAGACTACAATTAAATCACACACAAACAAACAACAAAAACCATGTTACTTATATCTATGTATATCTCTATATGCTACATTTGTTAAGTTCAGATATTTTAGTGACCAGAATTAAACCTATGCTCAGATAATTCGTCTTTAAATTTTCCGTACAGATGACATATATGATCTGCCAAGCAACACATCATGTTTCTCCAGTTGTCAGAGTTCACAGATTGAATAAAGTCTGTAATACCACCAAGAAAGGCTACGATTATATCGCTATCATTTTGCTAAAAAAAGCGTACAGATTCCTGGACTGGTAATACATGAACAATTCCGTAAAACATGTTATTTCTTGCATCCAAAAGTTTTTCACAGTATAACATTAAGTGTTGAACGACATCTGTAGAATAACAACCGCATAAAGAGCACTGGCTATCCTTTATTGCTATTGATCCAAGTTTAACCATGACTACAAGTTTATAATTCAAATGCGGATTGACAACGGCAAGACGTAAAAGTCTGTGAATAGTTAATCTGTTTTGAATTTCGTAGTAACGACAAAGTTCTGGTCGACACTGTCTGTATAGATGATTTCAAAATATTTTCTTCTCGGATTTCAATTGATTGATTCACAATTTTGGACCATAGTTTTTATCCGGGATGTACAAGTGTATTTGCTGTTTGTTGCTGAATCCTTATAGACGTACCTTGTTTATTCAACTTATTGGTGTTTTTATTAAAATGATTGAAATATCATAAGACATTTAGATAAGTACCTAAGAATAACAGCAATGAGTTTGTACTGAAAAATATCAAAACTAAAATTCAATATGTCGGGGTGTCAGTATGGATATGACAATTGCATTGCAGAGAGGGGAGGGTGACGATCGGATTTCTTCGGACGGATCAATCGTTTAATTTTAGAAAATAAATCCATATTGTTTTTTTAATATTAAATGTAAGATTAATATCAAAGACGACAAACGGCTCGGTCTTGTCAGACCAGATTATCGTGCATTTGTTATTTTGAATAATATGGATATACAGTACAAAAAGATGTCGCAAGAAGTTTAAATTCGTTTAATATATATGTAAAGGGCACAAATTATCTTCCATTAATGAAACTAAACAAGTGATATTTTTTAATACTTGCTAGTAACAAATGAAGGCAAACCTAAGGCTTTGTGAGAAAGGCTCACAAATGATACCCCGTTTCCATGCGCAAATTCTAAGATTTTCTATTGGTAAACCCACAAAAAAGTCTGATACAAAATAAAAGAAGAAGTGAAAAAAGGCATTACATGGTCAAGTTTCTGGATAAATGTCATACATCTTAATTAAGGATTTAGGATAAGTTCTTGTTACTTAATTGGTACCTCTCATAAAGCAACAGCAAAGTCCGAAATCAATTGGCATCATGAACAAAATAGGATGGGCATATATGCATCATATGGTGACGATTCTGTGAAAGTTTCCTTATATTATGAATATGGTTTTAGGCGAAGTTGTTGGTACTTTTTTGTTTGCACTGTAGTGTGTTGAATTGAAAAGTCAAGTTAACCCGGATGAAGAAACAATAAACGAGATGCAAAATTAAGTACATCATATGAGTTAGTTTGAAAAGTGTGGGACGATCGGACGGACACCCACGTCACTGCTTGACACCCGCTTCTATAAGCATTTTTTCTAAATCATGCTTTTGGTAAAACATCCAGCATTATTATGAAAAGCCCGACTATGACAAGGAAAGCAATGCCTCCACTTCCTATGTAAAATGAGGACTTTCGTGAGTCAGGGGCGCTGTAATGCCTTCTTTGGTAAGAGGATAACGATTTTTTATCAACTCTATATAGATAATCTGGGTTAGCATCAACACTGCCATTTGAGGATTGGGACCTATAACCTTTACACTTTATGATGCATGCCACCTCACATGCTGAAATGGTTGGCCTTGGAAACGTGCTTGGAATGATGGTGACATTTTCTTTTTCTTCTGTGTATTTTTGATCCGCCATTGTATCGTTGTAATTTGCCTTTTTGTTTGTTCCTGGTCCTTTCGGATGAGTACTAGAAATGTGAGTCGAATCTAAAGATGATGATACATCTGTTATAACGGAAGCACTTATTTCAGATGAGGGAAATGTTGTTTGTATATAAGCTGATGTGTCTTCCATCTCTGTAGAAATGTGGATGACTGTTGTGGCTGGAAAATTGTCAATCGCTTGAATTTAATGTCAGAAAAATGTCTTTTTATAAATGATTCAAACTCGGTCAGTTTCATTCAGTGGGTGTCTTTGTTTCATGTCTGTCATATTTGTTTTTCATAAATTGTATTTTTTATAAATCAAGATTTTAGATTTCCATTTTGAATAGTTTTACACTTTACAGTTTTGGGCCTGTTATAGATATAACTATAATGTATGAGTTTTTCTCATTGTTAAAGGCTGTACGGTAATCTATAATTGCTAATATCCATGTCATTGTAACTCTGGTGTGTTCTTGTTTCAACGGCAATCATACCACATATCTTTATTTTTATATTATTTGTTTGAATAAACGTACTGGACATTAATTGCTCTGGACATTCAATGCATTATGATACAATATAACTATTAACAATAATAATAATAATAATAATAATAATAATAATAATAATAATAATAATAATAATAATAATAATAATCATGAAAATAAAAAAAAAAGAAAGTACTTACAATGCAAACTACTTACCGTCTATTTTGCAAACGACTCTCTGTGTTTGTGTACATTCTCCATTATAGAAGAAACCATTTTGTATATATGCACAGATGTAATCATGATCTCTTTTGTTTGGTTCAGAGCCTATATATACAAAAACAAAATATTGCAATAAAAGACAATTAACGGAAGTCCGGAAATCAACTCCGCATTTCCTTGCATTCGTGTTTTTAACTATTAATTGTTTATCTATCTATAGGTTGCATTTTGTAAATACAGCTGTTTAACAAACCACGCTTCTTTTTGGGAGATAATTAATATTCATAGATACTATAGTTTGTTTTGCTTACGTACTAGTTCCAAGATATGATCTTTATGTATCTTCTCATAGAGAAATAACTTGGGAATGTTACCAATATAAGTAAGCATAATTAGCGGCCGGCCTTGAATTCTGAGGTAGACCAAAAGTGAATGTAGGGGTAGTACAGAATTTTAGTATAAGTTTAAACTCTTAGAAGTTCGGGGCATATATGCCGCACAGCCCTATATTTTGACCTTTGAAAAAAATAGTAGTGCATATGAGCTTTCCATTCCAGGAAATATTTATTTTCGAAACTTCATAGTAAAAGTGGTAAAGTTTTAGCCGTAAAAGGGGTTCTTATGGGAAATTGCATTGTCTATATTTATAGAAATGCAACCTGTAGTGTTGTTTTTAAGAGTTTTTTTTTAGTTTTTGCTTCTGGGCATAGCATTTTATTACTTCTATTATAACATTTGATGGTTATTTACCTTTTTGTATTTTATGGTTTGCGATATAACTTTAGGTTTCATTATTTCTGATATGGTCTGGCATAATAGTAAACAAATTTTGAAAGTTATTTACATTCGTCGATATTTCATTTCTATACAAATAAATGTCATTTTGACTGACCCAAATACATTATAAGTTTGTATCTAATTTTTTTAAAAAATTTTAATACTAGAAATAAATTTTGAAAACCTTATTCTACTAGTCTAATTTTTTAACCTGAAATCCTAGAACAAAAATACGTTTCTTAGTTTGTTTACTAATATATGAAATCTTTTAAAAGGCATCTTTGAATTTATTCATAGTTCTTTTGAAATCAACCTTATTATACAAACATTAAGATAACCAATAGAAACGCCAATATATAGGCTGGACTATTTAGTATATGTTTACTTGTAAATATGGGAAGACATTCGCTGGACTGCAAATCAGTTTCGAAAACCAAACTGACAAACAACGACACAATGAAGTAGCACAACATTAAAAGTTATTTCAATAATAAATACGCCATAGCTTCAAATGTAAAAATATAAAAGCATACCAATCAAGCAGACGTGGAAATGATTACGGCCCAAACACAGCACGAAGGACAACGTCCTTTAATATGATAGACGTGTTAGGAAAATCAATACGGTTTTGACGCTAATGTTAAATACCAATACCACTACAGTCTATAGTGTGGACCATATCAAAAAGCACATCAAAATCATTCATTATAGTTACCTGTATGGGTTTGTTTAATAATGTTGAGATGATTTTAAACAATAAAATAGTTGCAATTTATCCCGCAATACACGGATGGGGATCAAGCAAAACAACACGATCATTATTTATAAAATTGCATTGTTTCATAGTAGACATTGATTATTTTTTATGCTCGTTGTTCCTCCATTTCTTACTTTGTTGTTGAACGATTAAAAGGAAAATCTACAAAGTCACCAAAATAAATGAATAAAAAAAAATCTGCCATTAAATCACATCCGAAGCCGATTTTTGTTCAAAACGTTCGTTTATTTGATATCTATTTAAAATAATTTACTTGTCATGGTGGGTCTTTAAGCTTTTATTTGGGATGGGTTTTGCTCAATGTTGGGGGTCATACGGTGACCTATACTTGATAACTAAAAAATGAAACAATTAAACAAAAACGTTTTCAATTTCATTATCTTAATCTTTTATTTCATCTAGAAAGGTCATTGGCAATCTAATGTAATATTGAAAAGCCACAATAGCTTAAAAAAAAACGAACGCTAAAATGTCCACATTTTAACTGACATATTCTCTCTATCAACTTTCGTGGGTTAGTTGTTTGGACAAACGAGGTCACTGAATCATATTTTAAAAGATTACAACGTTTGGACATTATTCAAGCATGTTTAATTTACATTTCTGTAAAGGGTCGGCAGTTTTTTTCTTTTTTGGTGTCTTGGCTTCCTCCACAAACAACACAGCACACCACGATTTAATGGGATATTGTTGAAAGTGGCGTGAAACTTTCATATGGAGAAGGAAGATAATTCAATTATCTTTGGGTAAGGACAATATTTTGAAAAATTTTGGAATAATCTATCACACCTCTTGCAAAGTCTGCTAAATTATATGTCGGACAATTGTTTCGATTTCCTTCATTTTGGTTTTGCCTAATATTCTTAAAATTTGGATTCGACGTTAATCGTTCGCATCATAGTGTATCATACACACCACAAAGCTGAACTATACTACGCCGGGATACTTTTCAGTACAATTGCATTTTGAGAAAGCCCCCACTAAAGCTTAAAAGATATTATGAAATCGTATCTTTTAAAAAGTACTACATGTACTAGTCGTAAACTATTTCAGTTTATGAATGATAATCACATATCAAATCTATACTTTTATTCAGGTTGATTAAAACTATTCTAATGCTGTCGACTGATGATTTCAACCATTAACTTATTTATAGATCTTTTCTTGCTATTAAAGTTTGCCATTACAGTTTCGATCTATCTATCATAGTTTTAAGCACTTAAAAATGATAAACCTCGTCGAAAAGGGTAATAACAACAAAACTACAGAGGTTAAAGTTTAAGAAATTTTCATCATCGTGGCATTCTTAAATGTAGCAATAACGCAATGTAACCGTAGACACAATATTATTGTTATATTCGTAATTTATCGGTTCCTTACCCAACCCTGTATTCCGGCAATTAGTCTCCAATGTAATAATAATTATTTTATTATTGTTACATTTCCAAGTAACTGTAGCCAGTGCCTACACAGAAACTGCTCCAACAGAGTTAGGAGGAGGAAAGATATGAAATGACACTCCGTTAATTTTATGGACACCATCAACTATATGCCAAGGATTTATTTTTGTTAATGCAGAGTTTTGATTTCGAAAAAAACCTGACATGGTTAGATAATACAAATAATTACACAATTACAGACATAGTTCCTTTTCAATAAACTAATTAACGACATTTTTACCTCGTCTTAGATTTTGGTTTACCATCTACGTCGTCAGTCTACTCCATGTAAGTACCGAACGTGACCTATTCACGAATATGACTGGTTTGCCGAGTGTGAATTCACATTGCTATACGACGTATCCCGGTATTTATACAGCCATCATTCATGTATTTAGTAATGATGTTTCGTTTGTTAGTCGGTTTGATAATGTGTTATGTCTTATCATTTTTGGTTTGAATTCTATCTTTATTTTTGATATATAACATGTAAAAGTTTAAATAATTAATCAGCTCTTTCATTTATATGATTTTAAGTTGGAAGCAACTATATACCCAGGATTTACGTTTGTTTATGCACAGTTTTGATTTAAAAAAAAACGACATGGTTAGAAAATACAAATAATTACAATATTACAAACACAGTTTCTTTTTAATAAATTCTTGTCATGGATCGAAAATACATAAAATGACACCATTACAAACTCAATCCCAATTCTAAATTCTTATTTGTTAGAAATTTACATGTGATTAAAGAGACGTCAAATAAAGATGTCACGTTTTGTGGCGTTGATACATTTGTGTGACGCACAGTTTATAATTCTATTGTGGTGTCTTGGTGAACTGTCATAAAATGAGAGGTGTCCTTTGTTATTTCGTAGTTTACATGTAGTATTGTAATTTGTCATTATATATTTATGTATTTCTCTGTCCTGAGTGTTCTTGCGTTTATTTGTTCTGTATTCCTGTGTCCCGTAATGTTGTCATTTTATTATTAACATCACCATATAAGTAGGAGGTTTGGTTAGCCATAAAAAAGTTCAACCCACCATTTTTTCTCAAAGTTAACTGTACAAAGTCAGGAATATGACAGTTATTATCAAACAGTCCGTTTTTATGTATTTTTGGCGTTTGTTTTTGTTGCAGTTCAGAGTTCTATTGCTCCGTTGATTTCATCTTATAGTTGATATGTTTCCCTGGGTTTGTGTTGGTACCCGGATTTGTTTTCGATTATTCGATTTATGCGTATTGATCAGTGGTAAACTACTGTTGCCATTATATTTCAGGACATATTGTCAACCTTAACGCACATCAGCCTGTGGTAGTAGTTTGCAATTTTATATAAAGGTCATCGTCGGTTTTTTGGTAAGACCGTCCAGATAGAGCGATACAATATAAATATTTGCAAATAAATAGGGGAATGGTTAAAACCAATATTTACCATAATAAATCTACATATGACTATATTGTAATAGTCTTTAAAAAAGATATAATATGGCGCTTAGTTAATTTGCAGATCTAGATAGATCTGAGAGCACAGAGAGTAAGTTGAAATGAATACATTATTAGATCATATATTATGCCTACTTTTATTACAACTGACTATAAAACAACAACAACTATAACAACAACATCGATAAATTATATATAAATATAATGAATAAATAAATGATTTGGGAAATACGTTAAAGGTATAAAAAATTATTAAAATTCCGAATGAAATTAGGTTCTATCCGGGCACTCTGGTTCAAAACCTTGGTTCCATCCAGGTCTTTTGGTTCTAAACCTTGGTTCTATCCGGGTTCTTTGGTTCGCAATAATGGTAACTGGTTCAATATTTGGGTTGTTTGGTTATAGCAGCCCAACTTTTTGGTTCTATCCGGGTTCTTTTCTAATCTTTCCGTTGAACTTTGAGAAGATATCCGCAAGTATCCGAAAAAAAATATAAAGTGGGTCAAAGACACTTATCTTGTTTTATTTCATTATACATTTCAGCATCGCCTGACGATGAAGCTGTAAGGTAAATATCTTCACTTTATCTTCTAATTATTTTGATTAGGAAACTAAACAAAAATAAAGCATCGTATATTTAAAAAAAAACCCGAAATATACAGTTTATCGAACATCCTTTTGATTTAAATCAGTTGTTCCTTTTCATTGTTTCCACTACTAATCTCTCATTTCCGTTAATGCTTTTAGAAGTTTTAAAAACAGGACATGTCATTCAATTGGTCAACAATATGTGCATCTATCCACTTGACGACTTGCATATATTTTTGATTAAACATTTATATTCAAGTTAGACTGAATTTTATTTAATTGGCTTTGTGAATTAAAATATCAGATTTGATAGAAATACATGTGCAGTATATGTAACAAATCGTTTTGTTCAAAACAGAATGTAAAAAGACATATAAAGAAAATTAACTTAAGTTTGTAAGCTTTAATTAGTTGAAAAATAAGCTATAACATATTGCAGAAATGTATATGTACAATAAATTTGTAAAATTTGACACTGCTTGTGAAGGGCATGCATATAATCATTTGCCCAATGATACAACTCTCCATCCAAATCACTATTTGTAAAAAAGTAAATAATTATAGTTCAAAGTACGGCCTTCAACACGAAGCTAAAAATGCTAGAATTAATAGTTAAATCTGTTGTTTCCGTTCTCTTAATTTTGCCTCAACCAAATGTAATGAAACTTATACACTATGCTTATGATCACAAATCGGTCAAAACTACATGGACCTGAATCCTGCATCTATCTTGATGTGGAAGTCTACTCATGTTTATTTAAAAGGGGGCATATGTGGCCCATAGACATATTCTACAATTATTTAAACAGCTTCTTTACTTCCCTTGAGGTCTACTTCTAATAGAAGTAATTTGAATATTTTTTCCAGGATCTTAATGCTGTTTGGTAACAGACAGGGATATTTCAAGTTACATGTGACCAGCATAACAAATTATTTCACTAGATTGAGCTCTCTGTCTAAGTATACTTTTAAGGTTCTTTCCGCTGAGTTCAGTTTATTGATATGCGTATACCTTCTGTATGAATTTTTAAAAGATTTAAAAACAGACCATCCATATCTATATGTCCATAAAATGAAATGTAAGCCGTATGATGATTGAAACATTTTGCATTATCTATCACAACTGTCAGCACATGGCACTGTAATGATTTTATAGGGGTATGTGTATGTGTTATATTACCTGAATATAACAATCCTAGGCTTGAGTCATTTGTCATCTATCAGGCCGCTCATCAGTGTGGGGACGTCCGATCAGGATAACAACTTGGGTAATGACTGTCAAATATAGCATTGGGAATCCCGTAATTCCTTAATCTGACGTAGTAGTCTTTCGAATGTGCATTGGTTATAGTAAACCCAAGTATATGTAGTTCCGAGTCTTCATTTATGGTCTTGATCAAAGTGTATTGGCGTTTGTTTATCATCTGTAGTTTGTGTTCTCTGATCTTTCACCTCCTTTCTTTTTGTAAGATGTGATTCTTTTCCTGATGATACTTCATCAGTTTGTATCCATTGTTCTGTCTTCAGAATTTGTCTTTTGACGTAGCTACTCCAATAAAGGCAACAGTAGTATACCGCTGTTCAAAACTCATAAATCCATGGACAAAAAACAAAATCGGGGTAACAAACTAAAACCGAGGGAAACGCATTAAATATACGAGGAGAACAACGACATAACACTAAAATGTAACACACATAGACAAAATCCAACGAGAATAACAAATATAACATATATATATAACATCAAAACCAAATACATGAATTTTGGATAGACAAGTACCGTGACACGTCTTATCGCAAGTAACTTGAAGACTTTTCCCCTCTTTATTACTATCTCGTTCTCTACCATCTCCTTCATCATGTTTATGGGTCTCTGTATTGCCATGTGATGTCATCCAGTAACGATATTACTTTTCCTTAAGTTCAAGAGTCAACAGGTTATCTTGGCAGTATACAGAATTCGGAGTAAGGCGGTCAATGATGTTACTAAGCAATTGCAGTTCTGCTTGACTTAACTGTTTTTGGTATGAATTTCTGTTGATTACCTGATTTAAGTCTTTATTTTCTCTGAAACCTGACCGGGTCGTATGTTCGTATACATTGTGAATCTTCATTGACATTTATGTTTTCTTTTAAAATATGTTCCGGTCTGCTTGCTGACCTCCTTTTATCTAAGTTATTATTTTCTTTTACCATTAATTGTACAAGTGGATGGAAATTGTGTCGAGTTATTTACCTTGATGTTTCTTTTGACTTAGCTGCACTGACTTTACTATGATTCTTGTCCTTATCACAATCACTTTTTAGTTAGTTGAAACAGTGGGAAATGGTAGGTATTGTTTGCCCTTTTTCATCAGCCTCACATATTACATCTGGTTTGTAGTTGGAACTGGGACTTTCCTCTATTTGTATTATTTTATCATCAGCTACACCTTACCAATCTGTTTCGTGTTTGGTACTGTGACATTCCTCTATCTGTATTATTGTATCATCAGCTAACCAAACCAATCTGTTACGTACTTGGAACTGGGATTTTCCATTGTGTAAACTGCAATTTCCTTCCCATCTTTACAATTGCATGGTGATTTATAGTATTCTATTACAGAGTTTGATACTTTCTCGACTGTTTCTCCTTTATGAGCCGTTTGCTTTGTCCTATCATAACCGGACTGAGGTCTTCTGTCTTTTCTATCAAATTGGTATCAGCTCCTTTCTATTCCATTGCTTCATTCCATTCCACTTCACTCAAATGTTTAGATGGGATTTAACATTCTGGTTCATCGTTGTAAACGTTTAGTTGTCTCTTTGGAATCAACAATTTCATCTGTTTCTTGGCTTTTCCCAATAACATCATGGTCTCCGGTCTTTTCAATCTTGAAATTAATATCATGTCTTCTATTTGTCATTTAAGGTCTCAATAAACTTTTCAGCTTTAAATATCTGTTAGTATCTTTATTTAATGTACAGAGGTAACGTTTGGCTTCGTACACTGAATCTTCGGCGACAGCTTTCACTAGTTCTTTCCCTCCTTACAACAAGTATTAGTGAGGTATTTTATAATCAGATGTTCTTTTACATTTTCTGATTCAGTTTGGAATGCCCCTTCTACCAACTCTTCAATCCTGCCCAATTACTCATCTGGATATGGCAAAATATTCTCTAGATTTTCCCTAATGAGTAATGGGTAGCCAACTGAGTCAAATCGGTCGTTAAAGAGTTTCCACACTGTCTCGTAGTCTGCTTGTACTGTATATAACCTATTCTGATATAACTTCAGGGCTTTCTTGATACCAATGTTAGTATTTTTTGTTCACTATTCCATCCTTTCACAAAAGCAGTAGACTCAATATGGGCTTTTAGCAGGAGCTATATGCGAGCGGCGCTGTTCCGTCAAAATTACTTGAGTGACTCATATTTTGAGTTAAATTGTAATTTACAGACTAAGATTACAATAAAAGCGTTAAAAAAACGAAAATTACAAGAAATTAAACACAAATAACACACAAAATATATGCAACACAAACTGTGTAACACTACCATATACAAAAACACTTTTGACAATGAAAACACAAGAATAGCAACCAAAAAAACAAAACCCAACACCTCAGAGAATCTGACGCACAAAGCTGTTTCAGAAATTAAATAATTTTAATAACCCTGTTTATATTATACAAGTCAAGGGACCTAAATATGCACTTCCATAAATGTAAATAAACATATAATTGACACAAGCAAATATGTTGATATTTGTCTTTTTTAAATATCAAGTATACAAATTCATAGACTCAGAAAAATTACTTTTTTAACACAACCATGAAATTGTAAACAATAACGTATGTATACACAATTCAAAACAAATACAAGTAGTACAAGTATATTATCAACACATTCTTTTATCGTAAATGAGTGAACATTTTTCAGACGGTAACACCGACAAAGCAATTAAACAAAATAATAAAAAAAAATTAATTTGATAACAACTATGACATCAGAAGATCTGACGCACACAGTTGTATAGATAATTTATGAAAAACAAAAGAAAAACATACAAATGATATCTGACATCAGAAGATCTGACGCTCAACAGAATATCAATGAATGAAAACAAAATGTGTTGATTTGTTTTAATATGAATAATGAAACCTGAAATAAACCAAATAGATAATCAAAAACTATCCACTAGTAGTTTGTTAATAAGGTTATTTTGTCTTATTCTCAAGGTGTATGCAAATCTGTGTATTTTGTAAATGTGTTACAAAAAAGGGGAATGGAATTTTATTACACGGAAAGTCTGTTAATCACAATATGAAAATGAAACGAATATATCACTCGCGCAAGTATCAAAAGTACTGATAAATCGGCGCGCCATGAAATAATACAATCGCGGGAGACAAGAAACAAAGATTTACCTCTCGCGAAAACACAGAAAAAAAAATGAAATTCTGCGGGAATAAATCATAAACCGCTAAACCGCAGTGGAAATCAGTGGAATCGTGCCGACTTCTGACAACACTGTAATGATTTAATAGGGGTATGTGTACCTGAATAAAACAATCCTAGGCTTATTTCATTTGTCATCTATCAGGCCGCTCATCAGTGTGGGGACATCCGATCAGGATAACAACTTGGGTAATGACTGTCAAATATAGCATTGGGAATCCCGGAATTCCTTTATATGACGTAGTAGTCTTTCGAATTATATTGGTTATAGTAAACCCAAGTATATGTAGTTCCAAGTAAACTGGTGTTATACCATATTCATAACAGTACTACTGAAGCAATAAATGTTTTCTTTATTTTTCACGGAAATTAAAGGACTTTATTTTCATTTGAACCTAACATTGAGAATGGAAATCGGGAATGTGTCAAAAAGATAGTAACCGACAAAAAAGCAGAAAGCAGTCGAAGGCCACCAATGCGAGAAAATCCCTCACCCGGAAGCGGGCTTTAGATGGTCCCTAAGCAAAGTGTTTACTAGTTCAAATAATTTCAACCAAAGCATGGGAGTCTAGGGGCATGTGAAAAGTTTCTAGAAACGCAATGCAATTTTAGTTTATGCTCCTATTTTGTATAAGATCACCTTGCCCTAAAAATAGCCTGACACAAATTTTGAATGTGTAGCCACTCCAAATTCAAGATGTCCAACACCACTAGTCAAAGTTTAAAATGAAACTATGATATATAGATAAACACAGCTTTTTCTCGTAAGATATCTCGTATATTTAAACACAATGTATCTGGAATAATCCAACATGAGTTTTTGCTATTTTGAATACCAATCTAGTTCTACAGCAGTGGAATATAAAGCCATACTAGTAACATACAGTTTTTAAAAAAATAAATCGCACAATAAAATCCAAATTGTGCGCCTAGGATATTCCTCTACTTATTTTATGTGCTGGTGTGTTCTGATGTGTATCCCAAAAGAAACATTGCCACTAGAGTGCAATAGTAGTTCACCTTGGCTGTATTTGACAAAACGTTTCCAAATTACGGGTCTTCAATCCTCACAGCTTGGTAATATATTTGGCATATTACTATTTTGGTTTGAGTAATTTCAAGACGAAAAGCGCGTGAGACGCGCAAAATTATCAGCATGGTGCCTAATGAGTTTTTTCTTACAATGCAGTGAAATCCATACAAATACAAAAAAATGTAGCGTTTTAAAATCTTTATCATTACGTTTAACAGCTGCTGAAATTTCCCTTGACAAATAAACATTTAAAATTGAAAAAAGACAGAATCTGTTCTTCATTAATTCACTTTTAAATAAAAAAAGTCATTGAATTAAATATCATAGACAATATTGGCAAACTTGCATATGTTAAGTATTTTCATTTCTAAATATAAACAAAGTAAAGTGAAGGCCATTAGAGTAAAAATCTGTTTCTGGTTTATTCTTTGGTGAACATTTTAGATTGGACCTGGTTATTTGAGGCAACGGAAATCAATTTGTATATTTATATAAACGATAATACTTGTAAATAAATAAATAAAGAGATAAGTGTTATTTGATAAAACGGATGCTTACTTCTGAAATACAGATTTGACTGGCTTTCTTCAGTGCCATCTTCCCACGTGTAGGTATGATCAGCATCAAAATCAGTTATTCCGACCCAGCAAAATCTGTATGAAAAATTAAAAGTTAACAATGCTATTATATGGAAGGACTCGAATTAGGATAACAGCTTGTATTCTTATATTGAAATTTGGTGTTGAGGGCAGATCTTTGCCTATCTCCATTAAATTATTGACCTAACGTTCTAGACTATATGGAATTTAAAGCTCGACATATTGTTAATTGTTATTTGACCTGCATGTTTTTGTACTGATGGGTTGCTTCGTTATCAACAAAAACTACAATTATAGTTTTAACCTGTCGCATTCTGTTCGTCTAAAAGAAACAATCTTCAAAAACTATAAAACTGTAATTCTGATTCTAATTCATAACAAAAAAAAAAATGATACGTAAGACCTTAATTTTAAGATTATAACTTTAAATAAAATAAAACTCCACAAAATGTCATGAATGATTTTGGTGCATCAACGTCATGACTACATAACTTCTTCGCCGCCAATCTAAGATTATCAATGCATTACATGTTTCGATACTGGAGTAAAAGAGAGGCGAAAGATATTAGAGGGACATTCAAACTCATATGTTGAAAATAAACAGACAACACCATAGCTAAAGAGGAAACAAACCAATAAACAAACAATAGTACATAAAACACAACATAGAAAACTAAAGACTGAGCAACACGAACCTCACCAAAAACTGGGGTGATCTCAGGTTCTCCGGAAAAGAAAAAGCAGACCCTCTTCACATGTGGCACCTATTGTGTTGCTCATGTTATGACAAACGTAGTAACGTATAATCATAGATACCAGGATTTGAATTTTGTACGCCATAGGCGCTTGTCGTCTAGAAAAAAACTCAGCAGTTTCGCCCTTATAGAATTATTAAAAACCATAAAAGCTATGACGTCAGCACGAAGACAACTGATTTTCAAAGAAGTAATAAATACTTATTTTATCTTTTCTCGTGTTTTAAAGAGAGTATTTAGTTTTGATAAAACAGTCATTGTGTCATTATTGCACATTATTCAAAAAACGGTGAATTTCAGAAGATGTTTAATAGTATTGAACTTGGAATGAAATATTAAATGCATCTGTTTGGAATGAAATCTTAAATGCATCTGTTTGTCTGCATGTCATCAAATTCATACATTTTTACTGCTTTTGTATGGCATTACGAATTGCTGTACAATCTTTCTTTTTCTTTCTTAATGGCCAAATCTGAACTTTGTGCTCATAAATAATAACACTTCTATGCAAGTTATGAAGGAAGACCGGTCTTCTCCATTGATAAAACGTATACAGACGTTACGTTGCTAAAAGGAGTTGTTTCCCCAGGAAAAAAAAACCCAAAGGTTAAAACTTCATACAATGTATCCTTTTAAAAATATTTACATTTATATGCTAATATATCTGTATTTTGTTTATAATTCTTCAACCTATTTTAATCAGAAGATTAAACAAACTACTTACGTGCCACAGTTCAAAGTAGTGACAATTTTGTTTGCTTTACTTTCTGACTGTGGCATCATTATGTAGGCATTTTCTTTATTACAAATACTCCTTGCATCTCTGAAATTAACGCCAGAATTACTGTGTCTTAATCTTTTGTAGCACAGGGTTCCAAAAATTGTCCAACCATTTTCACATAATCCTGTATTGAGATAAGAGTTAAGGGTTTATATAAAAGTAGAATATTTTTAAATATTTTATCATTTACTTGAAACCTTTACCAATGATAATCTATCTTTATTCTTGTTGGTGATAATTTACAATTTACGGATTCTCTTCTAGAAACAAACATTATTGGAATTAGGATTTATATAATTGCATTATAAAAGACTTGATAGAAGCGACAACAGTGTTTGCTATTTCTTCGATTTCGCTATTTTCAATGCATAGTTGTCTTCATCATATCCTGACTTAAGACATTGACAATGAGGGTCGGTTGATAATTTTTTTACGAAAAAAAAAAGAGAGAACATTTCAATAGATTAATTGTGTGTTTTCAATTTTTCTTCAACAACAATCAATCTGCTCCTTCAAATTGAATATATATTCCAGTTGATAGCCGAGATTTTGGTGTGTTCACCCTCTTTTCAGTTAAATAATCATATATACCTTGACTGTTGATTTCTTTCTGGCAAATCAGTCCATCTGTGTTGTAGCAGTACCGATCACACATCTCACCGTTTCCAAAAACACTGATACACAGCTGAGGGACACTTTGTATTTCACCTTTTTTAATTATTCATTATCATGTTGTAGAAATATATATAAATGCGTCTAAACATGTACAATACCATAGTAATGTAGTGATTGATATTTTAGTCTTGGATACTTTTTAAAGTGTTAAATAGCTTTGAACTAACTTGCAGTAACTGTGAGTATGCCAAGATTTGTATTTTCTATCTTATGTCTTTTTGTTAGTTGTATTTGCGTTTCATGTATTGATCTGACGAGTTAAAACTTTTTAACCTACTTTTTATAGTCTCTTGTCATGTTGTGCTGTTACACCACTATCCTAGGAGTTTCCGTTAATTTACTCGTTTGAATTATTTGTATTTATCTAGTCGGGCACTTTTATAGCTTGCTGTACGGTATGGTTTTGTTCAATGTTAAAAGCCGTAATTCTACGTCATTTGGTCTCTTGTTGAAAATTGTTTCATTGTCAATCTTCATATTAAATTTCACATTCCGGGCATTCCAAAGATTGACAAACAGCTAAGGTATTTTAATCTTTGGTTAAGACCCATCGTTATTTATTTTTTGGATTACAAAATATATAATATTGATTAAAATCTAAGGAATTTGCCCGATGATAACACAGAGATACAACTCCATTGAGGCAATCAAAAACTAGCAGTCGAACAAACAAGACATCTTAGACAATAATGGGAATAGAAGAAAGCACAAATCTACTTAAACAACTAAGGAAAAAAAAAACAGATTGTACAAGCGAACTTCAACAACCGGAAATTACCTTATTTGGAATGGAATGGAATGGTACGCTGTTTCTGCCAACAACCGGAAATTACCGTAGATGGAATGGAATGGAATAGTAAGCTGTTTCTGCCAAGATTGTCGCAACCGATTCCATATACTAGTAAATAGTTTTAGTTTATATTCTGTTTGGAAAAGTGGCTTTTTTATTTTGATAATTTCGAATTTCGAATTTTATTTCCAAATCCTTTGATGAGAAATATATTTTTTTTTTAATTTAGCACCAGATACAATTAATGTATCGTCAATGATGCAGAAGGCACCATATTGGAAATCCAAAACCTAATATTTACTTTTAAGGATGTACTAAGTTGAGGTTAGGTGAAAATTAATAAATTAGGAAGTTAAAATTGATACTATAAGCTGGTAGAGCATCAATTAAGGATAAAAATAAGCTAAAAATATTGATAGGTCATGGACCTCCTTTTCGAGATATTTGAGATTTATAATATGGCGGGAAAAGGCTGACTCGGACTTTTACCTTATATTTGCATTGGTATTATTGGGTCTCAAAACAAAAGAAAGAAAATTAAGAATCTTTTAAAATTTTGGTAAATGACCTTTCATGAGCTATTAAGTCTTATATTAAAAAATAGATGGGTGTTATGGGGCAAAATATTTTACATTGTATTGTATTGAAAAACACCAAGAAATCCGAACATTGTGTCAAATTCCAAAACCTCACCTAAGTACATCCTTGAGAGCATTTTTAGTACAAGCCTATGTTTACTTCCCCAAATAAGGGTTGGCATACATTATAGGAACTTGACTAGTTTTTGTGACCATACATTCTTTTTAGTTGATTCAATGCTAAAGTTTTCTTGTCGTACAAAATGTTATAAACTTTTTATTTTAATACTGTATGACGCAGTACTTATATATATACAAAACACGGATCGGGGGCCAAAGTTTTCCCCTTTATTTCAATGGATATATCATTAGTTGAACGACAAATTCTGTTCCTTATATCTGACTTTAAAATTTTAATTGGTTTCAGATGTTTATAGCTCCCATCATGTTTTTTTTCAGTTTTCACTAAGGACCATTATCGACATTAAAGAGAGCAAAGTGTTTTGATGATTAATACGGTGATTTTATTAACTTCTTGGTTAAAATTGAAAATCAAATTTGAACAATTTTCTCAGACCATCACAAAAATATTTACAGAAGTTGAAAATGTGAGAAATACCGCTAAATTTACCATACAATTAGACAACATAATACATTTGTTCTATCAGTACACTATCATATTAAAAAAAAGTATATTTTATAAAGGATTTCATCAGCAGGCACTGGACTGGTATTATGGATCTTATTCCATATTACTTAGAGGGAGACATAGTATTTAATGTCCAGTGTTTCCAATATATTTTCGAAACAATCCGCTCTATAAATGTTTACGCTATGTGTTTTTTTTAATCTATATGAATGAATGAATTAATAGTTTATTACAGTGCAATCTGAATATATACAATATAATGTACATTGAGTATTAACATAATGATTCAACCAGCCAAATAAGTTTATGATGCACTTCAGATATAACAGACATAAATAAAGGAGGTAAAAATGATAACATTTAAAAATGTAGACATGCGTATTGTCTCTACTTTGATACTTGCAATAGTCATATATATTCACGTCTTATGTTGGAGCATTCTAAAATAAAGTTTCCAACAAGTTTGCTATAAGCATTCAAGAGTACTGTAATGGATTCGTTTGGATAGTTCATCAATGTTTATCAATGGCTACTGGGTGAATAGATGGTAATTCTTGTACAGTTTGTTTCGTGTATCAGTATAACGGTCACAATAGATGAGGAAATGTGTTTCGTCTTCAACCGAACCTAAATTACACAATTTACATAAACGCAGATTAAGTGGAATGTTTCTGTAACGACCTTGTTCTATTTCCAATGGAAAAGTTCCAGAGCCAATCCATGCGTTTGCCGAAGGTTGCACCATTGATGACTGTCTTTTTGCATATGGTTAAATAGTAGTAAAATTTCTGTTTTTATTATATTTATTGTTTTCATGGTCTCTTCAAAGATTGTGTTGGTCAGCTTGTATTGTTTAATACACGAGTAGATTACAAATACAGCTGCATGCAGTACAAAGTCTATATACTGACCTTTATATTGAATTCATACTGCCTTTATATAAATCGACTTAATTTGCTCTGCTTTAATTCATCAATTTCTGGAGTGAAAGATGATTATCACCAACAAATGTTTGTAACAGTGGTCAAATATATTAGTTTTCGTACATATGTGTACATCTTCTAGTCAGAGAACTTCGCGAAACAATTCAATTACAATTGTATTTAATACAAAATATTGGTCAGATAAGTTAAATAAAAAGATTGATCTCGACAAACGTTGCAGTTTCTTATCCCACAGCGAGTGACAATACATCATGATTTTCATTTGCTAACTATGAAAATGGGCATTAAATTGTTTCCAGACAATATGTGTTTTTATTTCCTACCTCAAAATATCCCGTACTAATATATGTCTGATTATTTTAGCAACTTGATCTTGAGTACTCATACATAGCATATACACATGTTTTATGTCTTTAACTGACTGTCAAAACTACAGGCAAAAACAGATTTTTTTCTGCAATTGGATAATCGCAAATGTATTGCGAACTTAGCGAAAGCAGAATGGATATATAAACGGGTGCGGGAGTTTCTCTTTACATTGAAGACCCATGGGTTGCCTTCGGCTGTTATCTGCTTTATGGTCGGCTTGTTGTTGCTTAGACACATTCCCCATTTCCTTTCTCAATTTTAAGAAATGCAACAAAAATTGAAATGTCAAATGTTCTTGAACAATTGAGAGGTCTTTCCTTTTGTAATGTAAAATACATGTTCCAATAGAAGTAGAATGTATTGAAACCTAAAACAGGGGTTATGCCCCTTACAGAAAGGTCAAATCTCTTCGGTCAAATGTAAAAAAGTTGTGCCTCAGTCACCTAAACATTTTTCACTGTTTACTATTTCTGTAAGATTAACCGTTTTTGAGATATCGACTAAAAAGTTGAAAAGTCAAAGGTCAAGGTCAACCTTAAAAACCTTTAAAACACACTAAATATCCTTAAAATAAGGTCAAACACACATAATTCGCTACCTGGGACATGAACTTGACCTTTGACCTTGTGGCCTTTGTCAAGGTCATTAGTCCCCAATGTCATTGCTGAAGACCCCATGGGTCTAGGACCTTTGGTTATATAGTAAAAGCTGATTTTGTCTTTTCAGAAACCTAAATCAGG
Source organism: Mytilus galloprovincialis (assembly GCF_965363235.1). Lineage (NCBI taxonomy): Eukaryota > Metazoa > Mollusca > Bivalvia > Mytilida > Mytilidae > Mytilus > Mytilus galloprovincialis. The sequence continues at coordinate 14,353,228 of NC_134845.1, read as the reverse complement.
GGTTATGCCCCTTACAGAAAGGTCAAATCTCTTCGGTCAAAATGTAACAAAGTTGCACCTTAATGACCCAAACATTTTCCACTATTCAAAACTTCTGTAAGTATAATGGTTTCTGAGATTATCCCATAAGAATGTGTTAGGTCAAAGGTCAAGGTCAACATACACATTTGACTTTGAGGTGTTTTTCAAAGTCACATGAATTGATGATCAATGGTGAAGATCCTAGGGGTTTCTGAGTTTTGGTGGTCAACCGACACCGGTTAATTTTAATAGGGGCATAACCCTACCAATGAGTCGTTGAATCTTTTCGATCCAAATGTAACGAAGAACCGGGGTCTGGTCCTGAATAAATTTCACCCTTCGTTTTTTTTTACCTATTACGGTTACGGTGTTGGAACGATAACAAGGTTTTTGGGTTTCGGAGGGATTACTCCGAACCGACAAAATATTTCGACTCACAGGATGACTGTCTTTTTGCATATGGTTAAATAGTAGTAAAATTTCTGTTTTTATTATATTTATTGTTTTCATGGTCTCTTCAAAGATTGTGTTGGTCAGCTTGTATTGTTTAATACACGAGTAGATTACAAATACAGCTGCATGCAGTACAAAGTCTATATACTGACGTTTATATTGAATTCATACTGCCTTTATATAAATCGACTTAATTTGCTCTGCTTTAATTCATCAATTTCTGGAGTGAAAGATGATTATCACCAACAAATGTTTGTAACAGTGGTCAAATATATTAGTTTTCGTACATATGTGTACATCTTCTAGTCAGAGAACTTCGCGAAACAATTCAATTACAATTGTATTTAATACAAAATATTGCTCAGATAAGTTAAATAAAAAGATTGATCTCGACAAACGTTGCAGTTTCTTATCCCACAGCGAGTGACAATACATCATGATTTTCATTTGCTAACTATGAAAATGGGCATTAAATTGTTTCCAGACAATATGTGTTTTTATTTCCTACCTCAAAATATCCCGTACTAATATATGTCTGATTATTTTAGCAACTTGATCTTGAGTACTCATACATAGCATATACACATGTTTTATGTCTTTAACTGACTGTCAAAACTACAGGCAAAAACAGATTTTTTTCTGCAATTGGATAATCGCAAATGTATTGCGAACTTAGCGAAAGCAGAATGGATATATAAACGGGTGCGGGAGTTTCTCTTTACATTGAAGACCCATGGGTTGCCTTCGGCTGTTATCTGCTTAATGGTCGGCTTGTTGTTGCTTAGACACATTCCCCATTTCCTTTCTCAATTTTAAGAAATGCAACAAAAATTGAAATGTCAAATGTTCTTGAACAATTGAGAGGTCTTTCCTTTTGTAATGTAAAATACATGTTCCAATAGAAGTAGAATGTATTGAAACCTAAAACAGGGGTTATGCCCCTTACAGAAAGGTCAAATCTCTTCGGTCAAATGTAAAAAAGTTGTGCCTTAGTCACCTAAACATTTTTCACTGTTTACTATTTCTGTAAGAATAACCGTTTTTGAGATATCGACTAAAAAGTTGAAAAGTCAAAGGTCAAGGTCAACCTTAAAAACCTTTAAAACACACTAAATATCCTTAAAATAAGGTCAAACACACATAATTCGCTACCTGGGACATGAACTTGACCTTTGACCTTGTGGCCTTTGTAAAGGTCATTAGTCCCCAATGTCATTGCTGAAGACCCCATGGGTCTAGGACCTTTGGTTATATAGTAAAAGCTGATTTTGTCTTTTCAGAAACCTAAATCAGGGGTTATGCCCCTTACAGAAAGGTCAAATCTCTTCAGTCAAAATGTAACAAAGTTGCACCTTAATGACCCAAACATTTTCCACTATTCAAAACTTCTGTAAGTATAATGGTTTCTGAGATTATCCCATAAGAATGTGTTAGGTCAAAGGTCAAGGTCAACATACACATTTGACTTTGAGGTGTTTTTCAAAGTCACATGAATTGATGATCAATGGTGAAGATCCTAGGGGTTTCTGAGTTTTGGTGGTCAACCGACACCGGTTAATTTTAATAGGAGCATAACCCTACCAATGAGTCGTTGAATCTTTTCGATCCAAATGTAACGAAGAACCGGGGTCTGGTCCTGAATAAATTTCACCCTTCGTTTTTTTTTACCTATTACGGTTACGGTGTTGGAACGATAACAAGGTTTTTGGGTTTCGGAGGGATTACTCCGAACCGACAAAATATTTCGACTCACAGGGTGAGTTCCAGATAGGTATTCATGACACCGATACAAAGTGTGAACATGAAAGCGACACGTCTTACGGTTACGGAGGCTAACTTCGTCAAAGTTTGGCGGAATAATAATAATAATAATTAAAATGTCAATTGTTCTTGAACAATTGAGAAGTCTTTCCTTTTCGAAATGTAAAGTACATGTTCCAATAGGCGTAGAATGCATTGAAAATCTCTCAAACACACACAAAACCGTTAAAAAATGACAAAAACAACAAATTCGATAATTTGGACATGACCTTGACTTTTGACCTTGTAACCTTTGTGAAGGTCATTAATCCACAATGTCATTGTAAAAGACCCCATGGGTCTAGGACTTTTCGTTCAAGAGTTAAAGCTTATTTTACCTTTTCAGAAACCGTTAACGGGGGTTATGCCCCTTAAGAATATGTCAAATTCTTTCGGTCAAAATGTAAAAAAAGTTGTGCCTAAGTCACTTTAACATTTTTCACTGTTTACTATTTCTGTAAGATTAACCGTTTTTGAGATATCGACTAAAAAGTTGAAAGGTCAAAGGTCAAGGTCAACTTAAAAACATTTAAAACACACTAAAAATCCTTAAAATAAGGTCAAAAAGACATAATTCGCTATCTGGGACATGACCTTGACCTTTGACCTTGTGACCTTTGTCAAGGTCATTAGTCCCCAATGTCATTTCTGAACACCCTATGGGTCTAGGACCTTTGGTTATATAGTAAAAGCTGATTTTGTCTTTTCAAAAACCTAAATCAGGGGTTATGCCCCTTACAGAAAGGTCAAATCTCTTCGGTCAAAATGTAACAAAGTTTCGCCTTAATGACCCAAACATTTTCCACTATTCAAAATTCTGTAAGTATAATGGTTTCTGAGATTATTCCATATCAAGGTGTTAGGTCAAAGGTCAAGGTCAACATACACATTTGACCTTGAGGTATTTTTCAAAGTCACATAAATTGATGATGAATGGTGAAGATCCTAGGGGTCTACGACTTACGGTTTCTGAGTTTTGGTGGCCAACCGACACCGGTTAATTTTCATAGGGGCATAACCCTACCAATGAGTCGTTGAATCCTTTCGATCCAAATGTGACGAAGAACCGGGGTCTGGTCCTGAACAAATTTCACCCTTTGTTTTTTTTCTACCTATTACGGTTACGGTGTTGGAACGATAACAAGGTTTTTGGGTTTCGGAGGGATTACTCCGAACCGACAAAATATTTCAATTCACAGGGTGAGTTCCAGATAGGTATTCATGACACCGATACAAAGTGTGAACATGAAAGCGACACGTCTTACGGTTACGGAGGCTAACTTCGTCAAAGTTTGGCGGAAGAATAATAATAATAAACTGAAGAAATACAGTAAGGTCTTTCCCTTTTAAAAAAGGAAAGACCTTAATAATAACATTCTTATATGAAGATATAATTAAGAGGTTTTCACTACTTTAATCAAGATGACAAATGTATACTCACTTCCCGAGTTAACGATTCCGGTCGATCCATCATCCCATATCCATTCTGTGCCATTGCGGAACTTCAGTCCAACCCATATTTTGTCAAAAGAACTGCAATGAGAGTTGCTATCTTAATAATAATAAAAGAAAACATGCAAAATCCAAGTTCGACATCGGCAGAATTTACAAAAAATCTAAGTCTTATGTTTTATTCTATGGATTCGGGAAATGGAAATTTACAAATTGTAAACATCATGAAAATGATTCATGCCTATTATTCCATTTTCCTTCTCTTTGAATTCTAAAATCAATACTTCTGTTTTTTATCATACTTGTTCCCTTGTTTGCTATTCTGAAAATTTCTTTTGATAGTCACTAGCCTTTGTTTATTTACAAATCCTAAAACAATTAAAGGTAATTATCTAAAAAAAGAAAGAAAGACCCAGATTTGCTAGCCCTTATAAAATCAAAATGACTGTTCGGTTTACATTTATTGTGTTGCTTTTTGTGTACGTATTGCGTTCTTAATCGTGTATATGTTTATTGTTAAGAATGAAGTTACGGGACACGATAATTATTTACAACCTTTTGTTCATTTTGTTTGTCCCTAAAAAGGTGATCCCCAAAGCTTACAATATTGATTAAAAAAATAATCGGGCTGGAATCAAAATATGAAAAGAAACTGCTAATTTACAAACAATGTATCAGCGAAGTCGATACATACTAATCATTTCCATTTTTTGTTCGCTGTTGCATAGAATAAATGAAAAATTAAATATTAAACTTCATCTCTTTTGTAGAACTGAACCATTGCACAATTAAGATATTTGAAAATAATCTAATATCTATCAAGCTGTACTCTCAAATAATTCAGTTGCAATTTTCTATGATCGAAATGTTCATTTAATTGCAACAAAACATTATTTATGTTATATGAACTGTTGGTGCAGTGAATGGAAATTATGTATAACCTAAAAATTATTCTTATGGAGATATTTGATGATAAGATGGTTTAAATTGGTGCGTTCCTTTCAGTTAAATGAGGATTGATTTACATCAATTTCCATCTGGTTCGAAATTAAAATATGCTACAATAAACATACATGTATGTCATTGTACTCGATAACCTAATTTTAGTTATTCCACTGTTGGTCCCTGTATGTCATGTCGCTTTTTTTTATATTTCTACATATTCATATGTCAATAGGTTTTAAAAGTTTGAGCATTTCTGATGAAATTCAATCTAAACTTTATTCGCTGTCGGTCACACTTTAACAAATTAAAGATAAAATATCTATTTTTTAATATCCTTACACTTCAACTCTGATGTAAAACGTGACCATAGCGTAATTTAATTGATTTAAATATTTGATAGTTATAAAGCTGTATCCTGAAATATTCCATTCGCAATTTTCTTTGATTGAAACGATCCTTAAATTGCAACATACTTATACATTCATTAAAACCATATCATTAACGATACCAATTGTCTACACCAGATGCAAATTTCGACATTAAATAGCTATTCAGTGTGGTTTGAGGCAAAAATGTTAGAAAATCCAAAGCTTTTTGATAAAAGCGATTATTTCATAAACCATAAAGGACACACAAATATACCCAAAGTCGGACAAAGGTCCTTGCAAGGGATCAGAGATTTTCATGCAGGAGATATATTCTTTAATTTAAAAAAAAAATTATAAAATTAATTCAAAGACTAATCATGTGCTTCTTATTCGATGTATAAGTTTTGAACTTCGATACATTGCTGATACCGTAAGTCACAATAACTCTACAAAAAAATCTTCAAAGATAACAAACAGGCCTATAATTTGGTACATAAAGGCAACAGTAGTATACCGCTGTTCGAAATTCATAAATTGAGAAAAAACAATTCCGGGTTACAAACTAAAACTGAGGGAACACATCAAATATAAGAGGAGAACTACGACAAAACAGAAACACAACACTAAAATATTACACACGACAGATGGTGATTGTTTCGTCTGCATAAGACTCATCAGTTGCACTCGAATCATTCAAAACATTTGGAAAGACAAACCTGTTTAAAATAGTTTTTTTATTTATTGATTTCCTAGTACGATATGATAATAACAAGGTGTTATAGAATGGACAAGCGATTTATATAATGCGTAGATTTAACTCAAGAAAAAATGTTGCACACAATCGAATTTTATCAAATAACAATGGTATGATGCATGATTGGAAAAATGTAAAACACATTGAATATTTTTTGTATGTATTAATTTGCAAAAATACAAATATCAAAATCACACATTAAGGTAATTTATATGAAGAATTAAGACAAAATAAATACATTTAGTAGCTTTTCTCCTTTGTTTGAATTCTTTGACAAACTTTAATGCTAATGATTGGGTAATATCTCTACGTGGTTCACTCTATTAGCTGAGCTGAGAGAAATTAGTTTACGCGTTATGACACTAACACCACATTCAGTTTAGCTCATTGCAAACATTGCCTTAGTTTTCTAAAAGAGAGGCGAAAGATACCATAGGGTCATTAAAACTCACAAATTGAACACAAACCAACAAAGAGTTGGAATAAAACTAAAACGGACGAAGGGAAACCAACATAACAAAAACACAACATAGAAATTAAAAGATTAAAATATCGCTGAGGATAACATTAAGTTGCCTAAATGACAGAAATTCAATGAAAAAAGTTCAATCTTAACTATTACATTATCTACTATCTTCCTACAACAGTGTAAAATATCATCTACTTACAACAATACACCGATAAGATTGGTTGCCACTTCTTCGGACGGAGCTAGCATTAATACTGCATTTGGATCTTCCTGGCTACACTGAGCCTGTCCATCTTTAGGGCTACCAGGGACCATTTTATAACACTTGGATCTTTCTAACACCCAGTCCGATTCTGTGCATGTAAATGTGCCTTAATTCAAAAACAATAATATGAATTTACAGAATGTCAGTGTTCAAGCTTATAATTTGCACATTTTTTTTATTGTTGAGGTAATACATCAACGACAAATAAACATAATGGGATTGTCTATAAAGACTTGGGTATGTTTTATCTATCTAAATTGCATCGTATGATAAAAACAGATAAAAAATACAAATCCGAATTTGATCGTAAGCAGAAATATTTTAAAGATTCTTAAAACATGATTTTCTTTTTATTTTTTTCTTTAATCTTTTCTTTAATATTGAAAAAAATATCAATTGCATATATGAGAATCTCATGGACACTTTTTGGGAAAGCCCAGGCCACGAAAGCTCGGTCAAATAACATAAGTGTAAGCCATTTTAAGGCTATCTAGATTACAATTTATACTTTATACTGAAGTCGACGAATGAGCCAAATAAATTCTCATTTTAAAACCATAAAAGTGCTGTTTTCGAAAGCTTAAATGTGTGTAAAATTGCCATAGAGTTCTTAAAGACTCAGCAACGTTTATAATTATAAAAGTAAAAATATCTTTTCTAAAATTATCATAGGAAATTATACAATTCATCAAAATACACGTAGTCACGAATACAATTATTTATTTAAAAACGACCGAAAAGAAAAAAAAGGTATCTTACCGTTTACGAATAATAAGCAAAAAGGAAAGAGAAATATAAATCCCTTCATCATTCTCTGATGCCTTTAAAAGGTTGCATATATCTAATTAACAATGCTTGAAGATACATTACACAATGACATAATTAGTTGCGCAGTAATTCAATCAATTCAAGACCATTGTTCTGTATTATGAATAGACATATTAATACTGGTTAGATATGAGTCTATCATTGGTGCATTTATTTGATATAACAGTTTCTTTGTAATTTAGAAATAAGGAAATGTTGCATTACTGCCAATAAGACAACCATGAGACCATAACACGAGGCTGTAAACGACACCTATATGACACTGCACAACTATCAAATGGTTTTGAACAAACCGTTCCTCGTTTTGTTTTGTTTTTTTTCTCATGATGAGTTAATTTTTTCGAACACTTAATAAAAGTGTTTTTTTTTAATCTTTGATCGACAGTATGATAAATAAAAAACTTTAAAACAAAATGTTCAAAGAGCATGCAGTTAAGACTTTTCATAATACATTTCATTACTTTACGTTTATAAAGTATGTATGCTTCTTTGAAGATTAAAATTTCTGATCATTTATTTCAAAGAGTGAACAAAGCGCGTCGAATAGGATAAAACTACAGCAAATTAACAGTAGTGTATCGATGTTATAATATAACAAATCGATTCAGAAGACACAGCAAATTGTAATAAAAACTTTAGGAATCACATGAACTCCAAAAAAAAAGCGAGACTGGATCTGTAGACAGGGTTTGCGTCTCCTTATGAATAGGACGTAATAGGTAATATAGCAAACTACACGGCTATTCTGGTGTCTAAAGAGTTAACATTATAGGTACAATAGCAGACTACATTGTTGTTCTGGTGTCTAAAGAGTAATAGGTAAAGTAACAGATTACACGGCTATTCTGCTGTCTAAAGACTTATAGGTACAATAGCAGACTTCACGACTATTCTGGTGTCTAAAGAGTTGAAAGTAAAATATCAGATTACACGGCTATTCTGGTGTCTAAAGAGTTATAGTACAATAGCAGACTACATGGTTATTCTGGTGTCTAAAGAGTTATAGGTACAATATCAGATTACACGGCTATTGTGGTGTCTAAAGAGTTGACATTATAGGTACAATAGCAGACTACATGGTTATTCTGGTGTCTAAAGAGTTATAAGTAAAATATCAGATTACACGGCTATTCTGGTGTCTAAAGAGTTATAGGTACAATAGCAGACTTCACGACTATTCTGGTGTTTAAAGAGTTATAAGTAAAATATCAGATTACACGGCTATTCTGGTGTCTAAAGAGTTATAGTACAATAGCAGACTACATGGTTATTCTGGTGTCTAAAGAGTTATGGGTTAAATAGCAGATTACACGGCTAGTTTACCTAATACCGAAAACATGTCTCTAAAGAGTTGAGACATATGCATATTGTACCAATCAATTCGTGATGGTAACTGTAAAACTAGTGTACTGTCGATTTCAGTGGTTCTTCTTCATAATTCTATTGTGGCAGTGATTTTGTAAGGAGCACACATCTGAATCAGATGTGGATACTAAAAAATTCAAAAGATCTTTTCGAGTACATACACTCTAAGCCTTAAAGACTCTCTCATCTTGTAATAGTATTAAAACATTTGACTTTTCTACACTTTACACAAGTATTCCCCATTCTAAACAGACCCAACATGCACCTTATGCAAAGACAAACCAGCATCTCTACAGCATGTTTTGTCAGCATGTCCAGTCGCACTGAAAGATGGAAGATATACATGGAGGCATGACACTGTATTGAAAACAATAGCAGCAAAGTTGGATACCACCAGGAGAAAGAAGAGAAAGATGCAGAAGAACATCACGTTTGTAAATTTTGTGAGGGCTGGAGAAAAGAAAGACAACCAGGCAGAAGGTTTAGGGATACTTGGAACAGCATCAGACTGGCAGATGACAGCAGACATACATCAACGCATGAGTTTCCCAGCAGAAATAGCAGCAACATCGCTAAGACCAGATATAGTCATTTGGTCGCAGGGAACTAGGCAGGCGGTATTGCTGGAACTAACAGTCCCATGGGAAGACAGAATAGAGGTAGCTTATGAAAGAAAGATGGCAAAATACCAGCAGCTAGTAGAGGATTGCAAACAGTGGGGATGGAGGACGTGGTGTATGGCAATAGACGTCGGATGTAGGGGCTTTGCAGGACGATCAATGTGGCGGGCACTTAGGACCTTGGGAGTGGCAGGAGCAGAGAGGAAGAAACTGATTACAGAAGTGTGTAGAGAAGCAGAAGTGGCATCACAGTGGATTTGGAGGAAAAGAGACGAAGTGTGGAAAAGTGCAAAGTGATAGAACAATGAACAGTTATTGTGTAGATAATGGACAGATATAGATATACAGAACAGCATTCAGTTACAGAAGAACAGCAATGACATCAGCAGCTGAGACATCGGAGCCGTGTAGGCCATCCATTTCCAGGTTCAGATTGATCACCTGAGCCGGCGCACCTCTGGAGGTTGTTGCGGAATAGCGCCGAAACAGCCAAGGAAGGAGGACTCCACCTGATGATGGAATTGGATCAGCATTCCTTTGATGTTTACAAGGTAAAAGGTAATTGTTTCTTTAAAAAGAATGGCGAACGTAGATATAAGTATCTTGTCTTGGGGAGGGATACATTCTACTTTGTAAAGTATCACTCTGATTCAAACAAAAAGTTGTCTGAAACTGACATTATTAAGATGCTTGATTTCTTGATTGACCACATATTTGTTACGTTTGGAGGACGTACTTTTCAACAGACTGTCGGAATTCCAATGGAAATTGTGCCCCTCTTCTTGTCGACTTGTTTCTTTATTATTATGAGGCTGACTTCATACAGCAACTTCTTAGGAAGAAAGATAAAAAGTTATCAATATCCTTTAACTTTATTTTCCGCTATGTAGATGATGTTCTCTCATTAGATAATACAAAATTTGGTGACTATGTTGAACGAATCTTTCAACAAAATTTGAAATTCAATATACTCATCAAAAGCTATCAAGGGGGCAATAAAACTCTTTCTTTCACTATTTAATTAAAATTAAATATTTCATTAAGTGCAATGACGTATTTGGACGGTAAACGAGTTTAATATTTTGTAACAACAGTTTTGAATTACAAGGTATACAGTCCGTATTTCTATTACATTTATTTTTATTTGCTAAGAAAGATATAATCCTTTTCAAACAACGAACTAAAAAAAATACAAACCCGTATTTAAAATAGGATGATTTTATTTATTATTTTTTACTGAAAAGCTTCCGGACAACCTTGGCCGCCAAGTACGATTCAAAATATTATATAACCAAACGGTGCCAACAATTAAATCTATCCCTTAGACACACAACTTTCTGGAGCAGGGGTTGCAGCCAAAGTTAATTATGCCACAAACAGTCAAAAGTATCTGAACATTGGACCTTCACTGACGTTACATCACAAAAAGGTGCATAATTTAATTGGTGGCCAAGGTTGTCCGGAAGCTTTTAAGTAAAAACTAAATAAAAAAAAAAATCATCCTATTTTGACAATATATACAAAATCTTAAGACTTTTAAGCGTATGAAGTCTTCTTCTACCTTTCATGAAGGCTCTAGAAAAAAGAGTAATTTAAAAACCAATTTATAGCATTGTTGATATTTTGATAAAGTTAAAATTCAAGGCAATATTCACAAAAGTGAACCTCGTTCTTTTATCTACGATTTCCATTTATGTTGAAAAAGCTCTGATGAATGAGACGATTTATTCTATATTTCAATTGAGCATGATAAATAGTAGAGTAAAGCATAGACAAAACAAACGGTTTGAGATTATTGTAAAATAGTAATGATATCAATTGAAGATTTTGCAGCAGATCTATAGATTGTTTAAGATTCCAACACATGATGCATACAGTTGCATTGGTTGAATATACCTATCACAATGTTTATGAAGGCTGTCTTTCCCTGTATAAATAATTGTGGTAAGACCTTTAGAAAGATGTTTACAACAGCCATGAATTCGTCACAGACAGTCTAACGTTGAAAACGAAAACAAGACGAGAATAATGAAAGTCGGAAATAAAAAAAAGAACATTTGAGCTACTAACTGGACAAACACTAATTCAAACAGGGAAATACAAAAAGCACGTTATTTCGCTGCAGACAATTCAGTCACTGCTTGTTGAATACTGTCGCTTATGAAAACAATAAAATCATTTCGTAACATTTTATTGAAATCGGCAGTATTTTTGAGAGCAGTGTAGGTATTCTTAATTGTAAAACTATCGTATCATTTTAACTGAATTAGTTAGTTAATCACGCATTAAGCGATGGCTATTGAAAGACCAAAAAACTATTCCAAGTTTAAGTATTATATTTTGTAAAGAAATTACAATAGAAGTTATGAGGTGACGTTTTATATGATATAAAAGAAAGCTTTATTGGCAATCAAAATTACCAGTAATGGAGTGAAAAACATTAACAATGATGGCAACTGGTCTTATTTTTTGTTCACCTAGAGTAAAGTGTTAGTATCAAAGAGGTTCAACCTGATAAACTTTTATTTATTATGTATTGCGAATAATAATTAAATGATGTCCTCATATGATGATAAACATAACAAGATACGTTTGTGTAGTAAGAACTGAACAATCAATGCAAAACATATTCGAATAAAAGCAAGAAAAAGGAGAGACATATAATATATCAAATCAGCTAACAAATATGAAATTCGAATTACTAATACAATGTTATTATTTTCGATTGTCGTCTTTGTCTTCGTTTTTTTCTTTTTCAATTGACACTTGATTCACTAAATACTTAAAAATGCTCTTCGTAATATCTTAATTCGTTTAAAAGCAGAAAAACCAACATAAATCTCCCCAAATTTAGTTCAACAAGGAAATTATCATTGAAACCAAAATAAAATCAAAATAGTCTCTGTTCTTTTATTACATATTTTATAAATAAATTGTGATATTTGCACAACGTCAATAACAACGACACAAACAAACTAAAACACTTTGAAAAGGGAAACTAGCCAACTAAGTCTTGTTAACACCCTTCAATGAATATAATACAACAACATAAAAAAGAATAAGGGGTATCCGTCCATGACACCAAACCAGTAAATGCAAAAAACACAAAAAGCACAGGAACAATGTGCTGAGGTTTAATCGAGTCTAAAAAGTTTGTTCCCCGAGAGTATCATCAGGGGTTGAAGTCATAAAACTTTGCTCAGTGCTTGGAGCACAAAAATCATGCTCGAAACATGAAATTTAACATTTTGATTTGTTGATTTTCGAGTACGAGTACAAAAAACTGACTCGAAAGTTTTATGACCGCAAGGCCTGATCTGGGTCCTCGGTCATAAAACTTTACTCAGAACTTGGAGTACAAAATTAGTGCTCGAAACACCAAATCCAGTATTTTGATTGGTTGATTTTCGAGTCTGAGTACAAACATCGTACTCGAAAGTTTTATGTCAGTGCATCGGTCATGATAACATACCTTAATTAAATTCTACGTTGTTCGATTTAGAAATCATTATTCAACTAAAGATCTAAAGGTATGGATATTGTTTGTACATATGTAGCTCTTAATGTGTTCCTGTAAATCATACGTTTCTAGCCTTTCAAATGTTTGTGTTTATCGTTCCTGGAGTAGGTAAATCCAGAAAGGCGCTCCAGACACGTGCAATTTATGATATGTTATTTTTAATTTGGAATGAACTGTGTTTTTTTTTAAGTTGGATGAGTTGAAAAACCAAAACAATAAAGTATAGACGTGGCTATCTTGCTGAACATAGGTTATATTGCAAAAAGTGATACGATCTATATTAGGAAAAAGATGCTTCAATATGACCAAAGAAAATCTTTTAAGAAGTTTTGCTGAATCCCGCTACTTGATCGCCATATATGATCATGAACTTTATAAAATATCTTATGCTGTCAAGCAGATTCACAGATTGATATTGCAATATAGCCATCGCGTATACAATTTTTCTCTTAACAATTGCGTTTATTGTCATACACAATATTTTCAAGCTCTGAATTGACACTTATGTACATTTTCGTTGAATTACATAGGAATGAGTATCAGAGATAAAATTTCATGCTGTTTGAAATTTTATTTTAATTTATATTAACTTTTTTTCATTAAGTGAATACATGGCTGATCAACCAAAATCATCATTAAATACGGCCTAATGGTTGACTGGAGTACAGAAATAGGGTGGTCCATTGTTCTTCTTCTATCTACGGTAGTAGAAGTCTTGCCAAAGAGGGGCGCATACGTATGGTATTGCGGGATGTTTATATTCGATGCCACGTTCAATCAAAATGAGGACGCTACATTGGTGTACGTGAATTGAGAGTGCCACGCTGTTTTCACGTTAAGAACCATTGAAACTGCTATAGGAGGGGCATGTAGGCGGCTTGTTGAAAGGATTAAGTTCCATCCCTATCCAATATTCCCACTTTTCCATTGACAAAAAATTCGCTCCGTTAAACAGGTCGACCCCTTATTGCAGGACCTTATAGTTGAATTTATTGATTATATTTTTCGTCCTGAAAATAAATGATATATTTGCCACTGAAGTGCAGCAAGCAAAACTCAATCAGTCATTCCAAGATATACACTTGAGTTGGTCATTATCTCCTTCAATGACATTGTATAGTACGTTGTTTGAAAAGGATTATATCTTTCTTAGCAAATACAAATAAATGTAATAAAAATACGGACTGTATACCTTGTATTTCAAAACTGCTGTTACAAAATATTAAAATACACAATTTTTATTTTAATCAAACTCGTTTAACGTCCAAATACGTCATTGCACTTAATGAAATATTTAATTTTAATTAAATAGTGAAAGAAAGAGTTTTATTGCTCCCTTGATAGCTTTTGATGAGTATATTTAATTTGAACAAATTAATTGGACTATTTTATAACTATTAACCTAACTAATATACATTAGTTGCAGAAATATAATATCTTAATTAGTTATGCGAGTTCACATTGTGCATACATCTACATGCTGAAACTATTGATTTACTGTTAGTTATATCTATATACCAACTCATTGTTATAATAGGTTTCGTACCGGTCGTATGGTAACCGTCTACATAATCATATGGGCTCATAATATTAAGTTATGTCATTTAATACAATGAAAATACGTTAAAGGGGCACTAGCTATCAAATTCATTTTCACCGATTCGACTCAAATTCTCATATTTGATTTATAACAATATCAAACATTTATCCAAACTATTAAAAGTCTAAAATAAACAATTAACAGGGCACATGTAATACGTAGCTTCGTTTCGTGTGTATTTGAGTCTAGACGCCATCTCATTAACCATCGAGTTGACCTCTAAATTCATCCCATGAACATATAAGCGATGTAAACATAATCAAAGATATAAATAGATTAAGCGAACTCGTGCTTTTGGATTTTTCTAGGTCTGTTTAATTTCATATAATAGATTAAAAATATATGCTTATCCTCGTTTTTACCTGTATAAGAATGATTTTTTGCGGATCGAATCAGTCAATCAAATGATTTACCTTTGTTTGACTTTCAATGTTGACATTCTTTTCCTTTAAATAACTTAACACATATAATTCACGAGTTATCCATCTCCAGCTAAGGGGTTAAATTGAAGTTCACATGAATACGGATTCAATGAGGTCGAATTATTCACTTGCAAGTGAATAATTCATCATCAATTTTTCTTACCTTATTTTGACAAAATTGAACCATACTGGCTGCTAAAAACGAACAATTATTTCACTCTTTCACATTCATTAATGATTGAACAAAAAAAAAATCATATGTTAGATTTTTTATATATCTCGTAGGTTATATACAAGCAATATTTTAACAAAATCAATTTTATGATTGCTAAATATAGGCTATACAAAATAAGAATATATGGTATAATTGTTAATGAGACAATGCTCTACCATAGACTTAAGAGAGGCAAAAGAAACCAAAGTGATATTTAAACTATAGGTCGAAAACAAACTAACAATGCCACGGCAAAAACAAAAACGATCAGTACATCAAACACAATACAGAATAACTAAAGATCGAGTAACACGCACCCTCAAAAACCGGCGGTGATATAAGGTGCTCCGGAAGGGTTATTAGATTTTGCTCCACTTGTGGTACCCTTCGTCTTGCTCTTGGAAGAACATATCCAGTGATCAGTCTTATTCGGTAGGTCATAATCGTATTTAAGAGGACAGGGTTGTGGTAAATGCAACCACAAAATACCCGTTTCGAGTCGTTGTATTTCCATCAAAATCTTTGGTTTTAGTGGACATCTTTCGTGCACTTCCTTCCCATTTTAAGCGAGCAGTTGAAAAACTATAATGCTATATTGCACGAATTATTCGCAAATCAAATTCTTTTAATTGATAATCAGCATTGCTGTCATTAGGGAATTGTGATTAAGTACCTACGGAACAAACTTTATTTCAATATTAGTCCCCATGATGACGATCACGAGAACGCTTGATAAACTTTAATAGTACTGGGATACAGGAGGTCCCCTCTATCTGATAAATTACGTCATAAAGACGTGCATAATTGACGAGTTACCGGTGGCGTGTGTAAGACGAAAGTGGTCTATTAGAATATATCCGTCGTCATCTGTGAAACAGATATTCCATAACGGTCAACCTTCTTGTGATGACATTTATAAAATTTGCGAAGAGATGATTTCAACTTCACTACTTGAATCTCTTGGTTTAATAGCTTTTCTATAACCTTTTCTGTAAGCACAAAACCTCCATCAAGAAAATTATGATAGGCAATGCAAGCTATGGAATATCGTATGAATTTGGAGATATACTTCATATGCAGGTGCAGCTGAAATTATGCCTCATAGAAAAATAAAGTTCTTTTAAGAAGCTGGAATAATCTAATTTGTCGTACAGCTTTGTTCACATCAAATCATCATGGTTTATCTCTAAATTTAAATCAAGATATAAGGCAAACTTTGTATTTTTGGTGCTTTTTTCAGGTTTAATAGGATAGATGCGTTCAAATAGCCACAACACTTTGAATTATTTAGTGAGAGGACATCATATGAATAGCAGAACGTGAAGTTAACGTGATAATGGTAGCTTCTTATCATTCTTCTGTAGACGTTCCTTTGTGATTGATTGATTGATTGAACGGTATGTAACCCTTCTTTTAATACTGTTGTGCTATTTCTCATCTTCGCTAGCCAAGGGTTACGATCCACTCCCGCTAACCCTTGGCTAAGGAAGATGGCTATTTCCTGGCAGTCAGTTTTTATTATTGGAGAAAGACGGAGTGCCCGGAGAAAACCACGGACATTCGGTAAGAAAACTGACAATCTTAATAAAAAAGATTGGAGTCGAGTGCACCCGCACGAGCGAGATAAACTCAAAACATCAGTGTTGACTGGCTAGTGATTAAAGTAGTTGAACATCTAAGATAACTTTGCCACCATGGCCCCCAGCTCCTGTATGAAGTCAGCCTCATACAAATGAAGTAACTAGTCGACAAGAAGCACAGCTTTTCATGGGACTGCAGATGGTTTGTTGAAAAACACGTCCTCTAAACGTAACAAATATGTTCCCAATCTAGAAATCAAGAATCTTAAAAACGACATGTAAGTTAACTACTATAGGTCAACGTATGGCCTCCAACAATGAACAAAATCCATTCGCATTTTTTGTTTTGCATTTAAAACTATAAAAATGTACGAGAGTAAATTTTCAAATTTCATCTCATCGTGATTTTAAGGGTTATTTTCTTATCATTCCACTGTTAAGCCTCGGTCACACCTTAGCGGATAGCTCGAACGGACAGCTAACGGATAACAAATTTTTTCAATCCGTTCATGTCCGTTAGACGTCCGTTCTTATCCGTTAAACGTCCGTCCATATCCTTGCATGTCCTTTAAGCGTACGTTTTACCCGTTGACGTCTGTTCTGTCCGGTGGAAAATTTTGAGCATGTTCAAAACTTTGAACGGACGTCAAACGGATAAAATGTCCGTTGAACGTCCGTTAGGCGTCTGTTTTGTACGGTACTCGTCCGTTTCGATTCCGTTTTGTATCTGTTACGTGTCCGTTATACATCCGTTGGAGGTCTGGAAGATAAATTCACCAACGGACTTCTACCGGACGTTTAACTGATAAAACGGATGTTGAACGGATGAGAAAAGGACTTCTACCGGACGTATAACGGATAAAGCGGATGATGAACAATGATGTCAATTGAAAATTTTGCGTCAGAAATGCCAATTATCGGTAGTTCAGATTTCTTAAGGTTCATGAATTCTTATTATTCATAATCGATCTTAGAGTATAGGCACGTCTTCACAATCAAGCAGTTCATATTCAGGGCAGACCCTTCCCTTTTGCGGAATTTTGAAGAACAAACCAAAACCAGTAACACAGAACATTTTGAATATTTATATGCGATTTACATGTATTATTATTGTCGCCTTAGATTTTTCCGTTTATCTTGTTCATCCGTTTTATCCGGTACGCTTCCGTTAGGTGTCCGTTTTATACGGTACTCCTCCCTTTGATGTACGTTCGACATTCGTTCTATCCGGTACGTGTCCGTTTCTCGTACGTTGCACATCCAGTGTGTGTCCGTTATGCATCCGTTACACGTCCGTTTTATTCGGTCAGTACATCGACGGACTCCCAACGGATAACGATTTTGTCAACGGACAACCTTTATTTTCATCCGTTAGGCGTCCGTTCGTGCTATCCGGTAATGTGTGACCGAGGCTTTAGGCGTCCGTTCGTGCTATCCGGTAAGGTGGGACCGATGCTTAAGAGTTAATCAAAAGTAAAATAACAAAAATACGGAACTCAAAGAAAATTCAAAACATAAAGTCCTTTATCCCTTGTAAATTATCCTCTATTACTCTTAAATACCAAAAAATACAATTTCTTTCATTTCTAATAATACCAACATAACGCGCAGTGTAAATACCAAGGTTATGTGAAGACAAACGAATCCTTGTTATATATATATATATTTACGAAAAAATACAGGGATGCATTTCTGTAAATGAAATTGAAAAACTACATTTGTTACCACATACATATATAATCTACAATTGCAGAATAATCTAACAAAAATGCACCTCTTTAGCTTGATCAAACAAACGCTGTTATATTAAGGGTAAACAGAGCTGTCTACATTCAATAAGCATTTACTATCCCACAAATTATTCATTCCAAGACTATATAACAATCTTTTTACATATGTTGCCCAATTCATACATTTTGAACAATTTAGCACAAGCTCTTTATAACAAGACCTTAATATACAATTAAAACTCACTAAAATTTTGAACCAAAATTTAAGTTTTCTAAAATTACGCTCATACTGCAATGGAAATCTACCTAATTTAAAGTAGACAATCACATTTGATGTCGTTCTTTTGACACTTAATAACATTTTACAGTAGTCCGAATGGACCTTTCCTATCATAGGAGATTTGTGTACTCCCTATATCTCACACCCATACATTAATATACTACTAACATAAGTATCAAATAGACTAAGCATTGTAAATACATTTAAATATTGTGATGACGAAGTGCTCCTCGTACTGAACATTGCTTTTCTACCTTGTTCTGCACAATGGTTCTGTGTATTAAGAATTTAAAATTATAAGGTAGTAATACACCTAAATAACAAAATTGGTCCACAATATTCATTGTTTGGCCGTTATAGACACATGTCTCATTATGCAGTACAATTCCAGCCTTCCGGAATACAAAAACTTTTGTTTTCTTTGTATTAACAGACAAGCCTTATTTTTCTGTGTAAATTGACAAAGTATTCAACATTTCCTGTAAACCTTCTACTGTTTCAGACATCATATCATCATATCATCAGCAAACATCAACAAAAATAATGTTATGTCTTGAAACTCTAAGGCACAATTGCCCTAAGCAATAAATTCATTTTCAAAATCATTCACATAAAAATAAAATAAAATATATCTTACATTAAACCAAGGTTGCTACAAAAGTAATCAGAGTTTAGCCCATTGAATCTAATACAGTTTCTAACATTACTATAAATAGATATTAAATTAGTTAATATTATTCCCCGGATACCTAATTTGGCAATTTTGTACCATAAACATAAACGATCAATTGAATCAAAAGCTTTGAAGTAGTCTACAAAGCATCAGTATAATCTTTTATTGTATTTTAAATAACAGAGTAGAAAAAAACCAACATCAACTGTATTATAACCATTTACAAACCAAACTGTGCATCAGATAAGATATTAGTAACAGTTGCCCAATTTAACAATCTTTTATTTAGTATTGTGCTGAAAAGGTTATCTAGATTGCTGACAAGGCTTATACCACGATAGTTTGCTGCATCGTTACCTTCACCAGATTTGAAAATTAGAACCAGGATCGCATCTGACCATGCTGGTGGTTGGAAATATGAACTATTCAATACGCCGTTAAAAAATAGTACATAAATGTGGCATAAGAAAATCCTTGTTTTCAATAAAATAATCATTCAGCAAACAGCCTAGACCTTGATTTTTGTCACTTTTAATTTCATGAATTGCATTTAAAATCTCATCAGCAGTGATATCTACATCTAATTCCACAAGAACACAGTCGTTATTAATCACTTCAGGTCTCTTGTTGCTGATCGGCACAGTTGATACAAGTTCTTCGAAATATTAAAAAAAAGTCAGTAATGATTAAATCACATTTCCTCCGATTTTTGCCCCTGAATAATGAATATAATTTTCTTGGATTGTCTTGTTTTAGTTTACACAACATATAGCCTTCCTGTCGTTTGTAGATACGTTTGAGCTTACATTCCTAATTCTTATAAACCTTTTTAGCACTGTTCAAATCTATATGACTATTAAATGGTTTTTTTACAGTTAAAAGTGTGTAATCCTTTACAGTAATCAACATATAGCTCTTTACACTTCCGTTCAAACTAGGGTTTATCAATATTTATTTTCTGTATTTTGCAACATCGCTTTAATTTCTATTTTGCCTTTGGCATTTGTTTGAAAAAAGGAGCTGTCACATTTGTTAAGCACTGAGTGAAATTATTTACGCACAAGCCCATACCATCCTGAGACAATATGTCCATGTTATCTATTGTTGAACTTAAATCACCAGCATTAAGTTGTAGGACTCTATAACATAAGTGCCTAAATTCATCATCATTCCATTTGAAAAATTGAGATTCGTCAGCATCCATTAAATTTGAATTTATTTAGATCATTGCATTGCATAGCATAGTTAGTTTTAAATCGAACATATAGGGGATCATGATCACTGTAAAATTACTTGTAATAAATTTTAAAACTTTTCCAATGTTATTTGGCTCAGCTAACAAGTGAGAGGTTTAGCTAGCTATAAAACTAGGTTCAATCTATCATTTTATACATAGGAAAATGCCTGTTCCAACTCAGGGATATGACAGTTGTTATCCATTCGTTTGATGTGTTTGAGCTTTTGATTTTGCCATTTGATTAGGGAATTTTCCTCGCGAAATAAACAACAGGCTCATAAAGTACTTAACTACAAAAAGGCAAATTGGGACCAAATAGAAAAAAACCTCACTGTCACCTATAAACATCTAAAACAAAATCATCATCAATTGAGTCTGTTAGAACTTTGGAACACATTCAAAACCAACGTCCAAAAATGTAAGCATATTCCAACAAAAAGCATTGGAAACAAATCAATACTACCTTTGGTAAATAACCAACTGAAAAAGATCATCAACAAGAAAAACAAACATAAAAAAAAAGGAAAATCCCAAGTATAAAAAAACATATCACGAAATTAAAACCAGGCTCCAGAAAGAATGAGAAACTCGTTTTGGCGATATATAGAAAATATGATTTTGGTTTTGAAATAAAGAAGCCAAATCAACCATGCTTCAAAAATACACATACAAAACTCTATTCTTACATTAAAATCCAGAAAAATGAAAACAATGGCATAGCTCCTCTGCAAAGTGAGGGTACACTGCACTCAAGTCCATCTTAGAAAGCAATTTCAGTCTTCTTTTACATCTGAAGCAAACTCTAACATTCCAGATAGTAAAAGAACCGAAAATGGAACCCATTACAATATCTAGGGATGGTGTTAACAAATTTATCAAAAACATAAAACCCTAATGAAGCTACTGGTCCTTACACCATCGCAGGCTGAGTACTAAAACAAAACTTTGAAATATGTACAGACATACTCGTATTAATTTTGACTAGACCATTACAAACAGGCAAAGTACCATCTGACTGGAACCATTCAAACATCACACCTGTATTTAAAAAAGGACAAAAACACAACCAAGGCAATTATAGACCTTTATCCTTAACATGCAAAGCTTGCAAGTTACTAGAACACATCTTTGTAAGCAGCATGATGAACCATCTAGAAACCAATAACACACTATATGAATTACAACATGGATTTAGAGCAAAGCGTTCATGTGAGTCCCAAGTTTTTCCCTGATACATGAATAATCACAAAACAATGACAAGAACATACAAACAGATCTTATACTCATGGATTTTCATAAAGCTTTCGACAATGTACATGTACCGCAAAAGATAACTCTAAAAAGGAAGGCATATCAGATCAAATCATCAACTGGGTTGAATCATTTCTCTTCAACAGAACACACACAGTACTTTTAGAAAACATGTCGTCTTCAACAATACCAGTCTCATCAGGTGTTCCACAGGGTACAGTACTAGGACCGATGGATACTATTCTTAATTTACATAAACGACCTCCCAGAATACATCCAACATAGAAAATCAGACACTTTGCAGATGACAGTATAATCTACCGACAAATAAAATCTCCAAACGACTGCATCAAGCTTCAAGTGGACAAAGAAGCTGCCATACAATGGAAAAAAAGATTAGCTTATGTATTTCCATCCAGACAAATGTAGCACCATGAACATAACAACAAAGTGAAATACAATCCATTTTTATAACAACTTGTATGGACACATATTAAAAACAGTAAACCATGCAAAATACTTAGGTATCACCATTGCTGCAAACCTAAAATGGAACACCAACATCCAACAAACCTCCGCTAAAGCAAATAAATTCTTACAGGTATGCTTCATCAGAAGAAATCTTAAAGTAAAATCACAAACAATTAAAGAGCATACCATACACTTACAAGACCAAAGTTAGAATACTGTTCACAGACATTACAATACCAGCAGTGTGCCTGAGATGTTAAACACCATGAATTGGAAAGCATTACATGACAAAGAACAAGGCTTATAATGTTTCACAAAATTGTAAATGAAAATATTGCCATTCCATCGTAAAATTTATAACAGCAGAGTCAGTCTACTACAAGATCCACCCATAAAGAATCTTACAGACAAATTCATTGTAATAAAGACAGCTACAAATTTTCTTTTTTTTTGGTCAAACCATTAAAGACTGGAACTAATTATCCTCTAATATTAATTAGTTAAAACGAAACAAAATCAACAAATCATGCAAACGGCTGCTGTAAAAAAAAAAAAAAAAAAAAAAAATCAAAATAGACCACATGTTTTTTCACTGCAAATGGAGAAAAAAATGAATGTTTGGTATTTATATACTAACTTATGAGAAAGTAAGCTTTATTATAACTAAATATCTGTAAATTGTACTACATGTACACCATCGCACACTAGTATAAGGACAGTTGCACTTCGGCGACGACCATCGCATTTCAGCGTCACAATCATCACACTTCATCATCCTTATCGCACCCCCGAGTCCTACATATATTTATTTTTTCTTTAGTAAATTAACATCCTATAAAACATTACTGTTAAAACACATATTTAGATTTACGATACTTCAACCTGTCGATACCTGTATGCTGACAGGGCACAAGGTTGTGTATTTCTCTGATGTCTTTAATTAAATTCATTGGATATTGAATGTGTAATCAATTTTTGTCTAATTTTCATGTACATTTTTATTTAATTGTTGTAATTTGTTTTAAATAGCAGTCAATATTTCATAGTAATTGTAAGTAATCTCAAATCTGTATTAAGTGTCCTCTTGTTGTTAGGGATGAAGAATTGATAAACACCCAATGGAATTGTTTTATATATTTAATGTCGGGGCTTTTTGTAGCCAATTATAAGGTTTTGCCGTTTTTCGTTGTTGAAGCCTATATTTGCTTACATCCACCTCATTGGAATTTTGGTAAATAGTTGTCACATTAGAAATCATATCACATCTCCTTATTTGAATACACACAACGTTATACATGGTAAATTCCTGATGTATCTAGTTTTATAACATTGCATTTAGTATTGTATTATTTTTAATTTTTGTTTCTTGTGTATAGTTTAGAGTTTAGTATGGCGTTCATTATCACTGAACTAGTATATATAATTGTTCAGGGGACAGCTGAAGGACGCTTCCGTGTGCGAAATGTTTTCGCTTCATTGCAAACCTGCTTGTGACCTTCTGCTGTTGTCTGTTCTATGGTCGAGTTGTTGTCTCTTTGACATTTGTCCCATTTCCATTCTCAATTTTATTTACCATGTTTACAATCTCGTTTCAGTTGTTACGTCATTAACCAAGTGTTAGATACTATGATAATACTGTAGTGATGGTCGCTGGGTTCACCAACATACTATCAAATCTACGTTAGCCATTTCGAAAACCTACAGATGTATTCATTATATATTAACAAAGAATCGCGAATAAAAAGTTAATATATACGAATATATTACCTTTAGTTTCACAGTCAAGAATGTTAACAATTCAAAAACGTTGATTGTTATATAGGTCAGATTGACATATTATCAAATCGGCTAAGAAACGGTGATTGAAAACATCTCTTTTCTATTCATGATAAACTTGATTCTTTAACTTCTTTTTTTTCGTGATCATTTGCATTTTTGATATCTTTTTTGCAACAAACCAATGCTTGTAAATGTATTTGTGTGATTATAGTATTGATGCCTTTGTTGTTATTTTTGGTAGATAACGAGCTCCTTATCGGTGAGACTCTCATTGTGATTTCATTAAAATATATATCATGTTACTTATTTCTTACCATTATTGTTTTATGATTTCTTAAAACGAATAACGAATGGACCCAAGTATACATAGCCTGCCATTGTGGTAAAGTTAAAGCCAGTTTATGGACGGTTTCTGATATATGTTTCATGGTTGACCACCTATATGGTCCAATTGTGCTAGCCACAATCACGCCCTTTAACTGGCATTTTGATATCACGTTATGTGTCCTTTACTTGCAATGCGTAAAAAGACACATGTTTTTTTCATATCAACATCAGCACTTTTGGTTACATAGCTTCCTTGTAATTGAGCATGGGGAATAGTTGGGTAAAGCGTCGAAAATAAAAGGTCCTAATGTTGCTGTAAAATTGCAGAGAGTGTAATCTAAGATTCAGCAATACTTTATTGTTATTTCAAATCCACATCTGATTGACAACACTAGTTGAATATATTTCATTACTAAAAAAATAGAAATCAACCCTTTAGAAAGATGTTTAATCGAACATCTTCATGATCTTCTTTATACGGAGTTTTGTGAAGTGTTTGTACCAAGTACTGAAAGAAGGACAGATTTGTGATTTTTAAAAATGTTATCCTTTGAGAATGATGTTACATGATATGTTTGATTACAGTGGCTAGTTGTGTTGTTTATTTCATGCTCTTTAGTTGATATGAACCTAGCCATGCAGTCACAGGACTTCAAATATTTCAATCCTTTATGGGTTGATTTAAAATAAACAAATAAGTAAGCAATGAACGTGGTTGTTAAATTTGATTTGCTTTTTGTGCTTCTTTGTTAAATATTTTTTTTTTCTGATTGGAATTGTGACACGGTGATGGCTGCTGTACCCCTATTTTGACAATGTTACATATAACGTATGTTTTGTTCACACATAGTTGTAAATATAATGGAATTTGATGCGACTGTCATACAAGTGAAAGGTTTAGCGCTATAAAACCAGATTATATTTTCTACATTTGAAAAAGCCTGTATCAAGTCAGAAATATGACAGTTGATGTGTTTTATCATTTGATTTCGCCATTTGATTAGGGACTTTCCGTTTTGAATATTTCCTTGGAGTTCAGTATTTTTGTGATTTTACTCTTTTTAGACACTGCAAATAATGGTTTTTACATACGAAGAAAATATTAGTGGAGACTGAATCTGCTCAAACAATGACATATTTGTCATGCAAGGAGGTTGAATCATGCGCAACTTTAGGTTATGGAATGTGTTAGAAACCCTTGTGCTCACAGTACATCGTAGTTCTAGAATGCGCATCTGAATGCATGAATATGAACATTTATGCTTATATCGGGTAAAATGGACGTCCTTATTATTCGGAGTTTATCGCTAAAAATAACTAGATGGCGTCTTGTTGAAAATATGTACGAAATACTGATGCATTATTGTGAGTCCATGGATTGTTTTTAAGAAATAAATCCTGGAGGCTTGCATTGAATGTATTGTGATTTTACCATAGGTTTGCCCGTTATGGTAAATATGTCGCAAGGGGTAAAATATCAGCATAATTGGCCAACTCTTGGCAAAATTTATATTTATTCACGCACACATGAATTATTTTCATTCTAATTGGTCAGACTGCTCTAATTGTGGATCGACGGGCTCTATGTGATGGGAAATGTTTATTATTCCCGTAATAGCACACACTATTAATATTGACGTAAACGAGGAAGAATATTGAATACGTCACATTCTTAAACAATATACAAAATTATTTTAATGATAAGAAAGATGTGGCTAAATTCAATTGACTACCCTACTCTCATTTGAGAAGGTATAGACATTTTACAAATTCTTACCAACGTTTGTTTATATTTTAATTTTTTGTCAGCTTTCAGGTTCCCATTCGTGCATTTTCCCGTAAAATCCTTACATTCTTATGTCATTGTTAAATTACAGTTTGAAGGTTCCACTAAAGTCAAAATATAGGACACTGTATTTTTCAGCCTTTAAAGAATAAAGTCCTAAACTATGGAACATATGTTCATTTTAACATACTGAACATTTACACACTGTGTAAATTGTAAATAAACTTGAAATTGTTATGTTGTGGCCAAACGGTTCTTGGGATTATCATTCAATTTTCCAAAAAATTTGGAGGCCTGGAGAATTTCGGATGTTGTAACCCTCTTTTTTAGGCGATCAATGGATTTTAACGGGACCTATGGTTGTAATCCCCGTCCCCTTATCCTGACTTGGACACCCATTTTGAAAATTTCCTGGAGCCGCTTCTGGTAACTGAGACATCCTCAGTTTTTTTAAAGTACTGCAAATCATCAACATGGCTTTCATAACTGCTAGAAAAAGTTGTCCGAGAATTTTGAATTCGATTTGATGTAATGAGAATTTAAATGACATATAGTTTACAAGTGTGAAAAAATATTATGTACAGGTATTTACACTAGGTGTATAGATTGAACAAATTGTATGTGAAACCTGTGTACATAACATTAAACTAATTGTAAACATGTTTAATGAACATGGCGTTTTGTGTGAACGCGGCATTCAAATGATTTAAATAAACATTAACTTTGACAGCTAGTGTCTCTTTAAAAACCTGGAACATGTATTAACAATGACAAAAACACAAAATGTATTACAAATAAGACCGTATTATAGAATGCTTTCTGTTGATAAGAAAGCATATATTTAAAATCGGTTGCTATTAACCATAGAAAAATTTTCTACATCAACATCATTGAAAGAACAGGAAGTCATGATTAAATGCAATGCCGGAAAAAAATAAAAATCGAATTGATATAAAGTGAATCCGTTCAACGTCAGTATAAGTCAACCCACTATCACTAAGGCCGTGTTCACATTGACCTAAACTTCGTGTTGTGTAAGTGTAACTCACACGTCAACTTAACTTAATTACGTTCCCTTTGATAAAGCTCAATGTTTACATGAAGTGTAAATCATGTTTAGTTTACATACAGTCGATAGTCAATGTAGGCCTTATGTAGGTTAGTGTACATAAAACTAGGCATTTAGAACATTAATTTTACCATGTATATTTTAGGAAGAAACGATTTTTAAATAAAATTGATATTTATAACAATTATTAATAAAGTTCTTTACAGTAATATTTGTCAAAACTTTGACTTAAATATATTAATTTGTTATAGAAAAAAAAGCTTTAGGTAGCTTTATTAGCCCCTTATCGAGACTAAAAGAATCCTGATCATCATTGCCAAACACATAATTTATTTGACAAGGTCTTCCCGAATCGACTGGACGTACACGGAAATATTTGCCATTGGTCTTTACTTAAACAACGATTCACTCATAAATGCATTTATATACATGTGTTAGGTAAATTGTATTGTTTGTCTTGTATCTCAGATCCATTAAAATATACTCAGAAATCAAAACAATACCCCCTCCCATTGCTAAATACTCCTTAGAGAAAAATACCATTCTAACCAAACAGAAACGATAGAAATGTAGTGATCCTTAACACCTCAATTCCTTTTTATTCGTCTGTAAGCACGCTGCTGCGGCTTACTTTTTCTAATGCATAATCAAGCATCTATAGTATCTTTAAACTACTGCAAAACATCAAAATAGCTTTCATAAAGTAGCAACCACTTAAATTCAAAAAAGGGGGTGGTTATATGTTTTATTCTGATCTAGTCAGAATATGTTTCGCGCGAACGTTTTTATTCAGTTTTTTCGATGCTAGCAATCATTTTTTTTTTAATATTTAACATTATAATGATTGGAGAAACTCTAGATTCAGATTTTTTTTCCATCTGTATGACCAGAATATATTTTTTTTGTATCTAATTGGGGGTCATAATATCATAGTTTTCAAGGGAAAATTCCTTCCCCTCCCCTTTTTTTAAGTCAAATGGTCGTTCCCGGACTGCTAGAAAAGTTGCCGAAAAATTTGCATTCAGTTCTACGTAATGAACATTTAAATGACATATAGTTTAAAAGTGTGAACAAATCTTATGTACAGGTAACTAAACAAGGTTTAAAGATGTGAACAAATTCAATGTGAAACCAGTGTACATTAAATTAACATGTTTACTGTACATGTCGTTTGGTGTGAACACGGCCAAAGTCTACCAAGAAAATTAAGAAGACCGATCTAAAATACAAGTCCTTTAACTGTTATCTTCATAAACATTTTCACCGTTAAATTTTGGATACGAAATAAAAAAAATAACTTGAGTTGAATTGTCCACCAACATTTTGGCTTTCAAAATAACTAACTGAAAAATGACCAGGAACACAATGCCAAGTTATTATCATGAAGATAAAGGAATACTTGTGACGCAATCATTTACGAATTCAAAATGATTATTATCTTAGTAAAAAAATATAAATTTAACATGAACATAGATACATGTGTGGTATGAGCATATTCATTCAGAGAAAGCCCATGATCTCGAAAAGTTTTAACTATAGAAAGTGGTAAGGTAGATAAGCAATTTTATACAATTGTGAAACGATAAATTCAAATAGAAAAATTATCTTATGGCTTTACAGTGATTTGCCTCGTGTATATTGTTTTATATTACTTGTTTTTGGGCTTTGTACCTATCCGTTAAATTAACAAAAGTGCAACTCGTGTTACACTCAGTTCTTGAAAATATGTTATACTGTTACATGACTGTCCAAGGTTATAAAAATGTTCGACGTCACGAGCCTGTACATGTAGATCTGTGGTTGTCGTTGATTTATGGTTGGCATGGTTTTTTTTGTCGTAAAATAAAGATGTACAAATGTAATGTTATAAATTTTCAAATTTCATTCGTTTCATTTTTTATGTGGGGCCTTTACATATAGTCAATTACGGTATGGGTTTTTCTCGTTGTTGAAGGCCGTACAGTTGCCTGTAGTATTGCTAACATCCACTTTATTTTAATTTCGGTGGAAGGTTGTCTTAGTGGCAATAATACCACATCTTTTCTTTTTTATATAAGATATATTTAAATTTGTTTATCGTGTTTATATAGTTATCAAAAGTATCAGGATTATAATTTAATATACCAGACGGGCGCCTCGTCTACATAAGACTCACCAGTGACGCTAATATCAAAATATTTATAAGGCTAAACAAATACAAAGTTGAATTCAACTTTATTTGAACTCTGGTGAATTGTTGTCTTTATTAAGAATCATACCACACACCCTTTTATTATACTTCATGTAAGCTAATACGAGGGTGTTAATTTACTCTATCACATGGCTAAGCGGGTGACCAATTGTTTGAATGGCACCCTCTCGTCTAGACCAATCAAAAATCAATAATTCAATAGACAATGAACTGAATTACATCAAGTTATTAAAAGTTATTAAATAAAGGCAACTTTTCAAAACTCATAAATCCATGGACAAAAAACAAAATCGGGGTAACAAACTAAACCCGAGTTCTACATTTTGGCTCCGATTCTATTATTTGACTGTAAAAAAAAAAGACATTTTGCTTCACTTCTGTTGATTTCTCTAATACCCATAACGTTGTTATGTACGTGAAGTTATAGAAAATACTTTTAAATAACATTCATCTGTAAATGGCAATAATGATTCGCTTCGCCACAATTGACAATGTTTTCTCGGGGTAACAACCTGCTCTATCGCCCTCTGAGCTATGTGTTATAGTTATATAATGTTTATAT
Organism: Mytilus galloprovincialis; assembly: GCF_965363235.1. Taxonomy (NCBI): domain Eukaryota; kingdom Metazoa; phylum Mollusca; class Bivalvia; order Mytilida; family Mytilidae; genus Mytilus; species Mytilus galloprovincialis. Next base: position 14,323,196 of record NC_134845.1, on the reverse strand, counting down.
TTAGTAGGAAATATTTTGATTTTGATTCGATGACAGCGTTTAACTTAGTTGAAATTTCGTTAAACGATAACGATTCTTTGACAAATAAAAATAGTTCTTTTTAATTCACTGTAGCATGTGTAGTAAGGTAACTTTTAAGACGCTTGCAAAAGGTTTCATTAATAACGCGAACATTTGAAGAAATATAGATAAAACCTTTGTGGGGCGATAATACCATATCGCACACCTCGCTTTATGTTATATGTGTATTTTTTCACCAATGCATTTGAACATTTTAGATTGATGGACAACACATTTAAATGAAATCAAATGTTAAGCAATAGAAAACTATGCAAGTGATATATCATTCACTTTATAAACAATTTCAATGATCTAAACTATTAAAGTTGCTAAGAAATGAAATTCTTCATTATTTGTTATTTGACGATTTATTTAATACATTTTGTGAAATTACTTGATGATCTTGAATATGCAACGAAATAATAAAGAATAGTTTGGAAAATTTGATGAAATTAAGTATTCAAGATTTATATAAAAAAAAAAAGAATTTCCTACAATACAGGACATTCATGTCATCAATCAATTTTGTTTAACATATTATTTTGATGATTCAATTTCCGTAATTCTGCGTAAATGTCATATCGGTTATTGAATGTAAAACAATAACATGTATTGATTACTTTGAAATGTAAATATCAGCACATCAATGTTTAATCTGCAGATCTGCGGAAGATTAGAATCTAAAGTTGTAACAAAGTATATGATATATTATGCATCATGATGGAATTGATTGCAGCTTAAGTAGATATATATCGTAAAGGATCGTAAAATTTAATCACTGAAATAATTTTATATATATATATTTCATGGCAATTTTTTAGTATGATTGAAAAGTATACTTACAACATATACAACATTAAATTGAAAATTTGGGCCTCTTGTGTTGTGTTAGTCATCATCAGTGTTGCATGGAGATTTTCGTTCATGCATTTTGCTTTTCCTTCATCATAACTGACGACATCATCGATGATTTTATAGCATTTTGATTCAAATAGATTCCAATGATTGTCTGGACAGAGGAGTGTACCTTAATATTACAAAATAAAGCATAATGTAGTGTATACATTCTTAGAACATATTAGTGTTTAAGTGTTGGAAAAAATTGAAATGAGTTTCAAAATCATTGTATTTAATCTGATTTTGTTGATATACACGACTACATTAAAAGACTTGACGATGAAACTTGAGTATTAACAAATAATAGTCAACAAGAAAAGTAAGTTCAACAAAACTATAAGTTCAACGAAGCAGTTAACCACGTGCTCATCAGGACAGACAGAAATAATATGATTCAAACTGTCAAATAACAATATAAAACAATAGCATTTATCATTAAAATACCCATATGTAAATAAATACCATAAACAAATTTAATCATGGTTAACACACACTAAAACCTACTCAAGTGACACTTCAGTTAAGCACATAATCTAAAAAGGTAGTTTAATGAAATTCAATTAAGACATTAAAATCAAATAGAATCCCATTCATATGTTTTCTGCGAAAAAACAGATCGATTCGGTTACAATTGATTTCAAAGTAACATCTTGAGTAACCTAGTCATGTGTAAGTTCGTTTATTACGATATATTAAAGCTCTTTCGATTAAGTTATTTATGCATATATTTTGTTAGTGTGTAATCTCTGGAATGATTCTTTTTTGGTTGGTTAATGCATAAACCAGTCACTAATGAGGCTTTGTTACTGTTGCATATCATTGTTTGAATGTCACAGTAGTCAATAGAAACAATACAAAGCAAAACACGTTGTGCCAAATTGATTCATTTCACAGGTAGCATTGAAAAAGATAAGAGCTTTTGCATCAAGTTATTTTGAATTGCTGTCGCATTTTCTAAATCTACCGTTACTGATAACAGTCATCTTTTACATTGCATATATGAATGATTTTGTAAAAGTGGCATATCTTTTGGTCAAGTATATGAAGTTTGTTTTTATTTTGTGTTGAATCGACCAAGTTTCTTTCGAAATTAGTTAAGATTGCATTACGTTTTGACCTTGAACTTTTTCAGAACAGAGGGCTCTATATAATCGACTTTGCTCACTCAGGTCAATCTTTCAAGAAAACTAGCCATTTAACTTGGCAAAGTCTACTTTTAAGTTACGGTAGAATTGTTTGGTACATTAGTGTAGATTTGATATTAATAGTAGATAATCCCTTAACGCATTTTACTGACATTTGATTTGAAATTATCAACACTTGATAATCATTGGTAACATACGGTTAATTTAATTACATTTTACTTGAAGATAAGAGAAAAAAAATACTTGAATGAATCTATAACCTCTATCTTTGTAATTACAGATTCACTTTTTGATCGTCATTAGTTCTAATTTGACACATCTTAAGGATACCCGACTTGCCACCTTGAATGCCTACGCCGATCATACAGAGATGCAGAATTCCAAGCACTCCGTGGTTGATACGACAATGTGACGTTACGTTACCATGGAAGGAACGTTTCTCTGATATCCAGTCTTTTATTACGGCATTGGGATAGTTCGATGGATGTGCTCTGGTTGAGGCCACATGCTATTTCTACAACAATAAAAAAAGTTTCATACTCAATGAGCATTACTATATTTATAGGAACGGTTTTACAGATGTCTTTAAAATTCGTTATACCATAAAAAAAACTTGATATTTGCAATATGCATGTGACCTTAGCTTCCGACTATCATCCTCGAAACATTTATTTCAGAATTTTCAAGAAATATATTTAAGGAGTCGTTATAAGAATTTATATGTTGATATACGCGATGACAATGTATCTTTGAATTTATATACTAGAAAGTAGAAATGAACACTTGTTTACCTGTCATATTAACATTATGTGAGTAAAGAAAGACAACTCGTATTGGCTATTAGTGATCTTATTTTTTTATTCGCAATCAACCAAAGCAAAATTAAACAAACAACCATATGCCTGTGTCAAGGACTGGATCATTTCAATATGATCTTTAACGTTCCCTTTCATGTAAAGAAAACTTGCAGCTTAGTGTGCTTAATAGTATTCTGTTTTCTTTGCCATTGTCAGGACACATTATAGGCATATGTTGTGGTTCTTTTTAAGTGCAATATTAGAAAAATTCTCATATTTAATTAATGTTGGCTAGGGGGAAAGGCATGCTTCGAAGGTTCGTATATAAGGAATCAACTACTAAAACTGAGAAGTATTTACTAGTTTTAGGAACAGTTTGAGTTTTAATGAACAATAGAATTAGAAATTTTATTGCAACTTCCCTTTACGCTCAAAAAGGAAATTGAAGTTTTGGGAATTATTAAATAAAAACAATATCGAGTTTGTGATGTTAAACATCTTAACGTATGATATAGTCAAGTCAACATCCGAATTACGAATGATTATGCAAAGGTTTCGAATTTGACAAAATGTTGTAGTGTAACAAATTAGGTAAAGAGTTGCTTCTGATTGTAATAGGTATTGTATTTTATAGTCTTTTTAAAGAACTCTTTTATGAAGATACTTTGTAATTTGAATCTCATGTAAAAAAATCTTTTTTTTTTAGCTTTTCATTAACATTGATCTGTACCTTTTTCCTTGTACTATATTATGCAATTTAAACATATAGTTGTATGTTTTGAGATTTCTTATTGATAAATACATTTTACAACATTATATTAGGTATATATGTATACTTCACTTCATTTCAATGGTTATCTTGTTATAAAATATTATCAAGTTTTATAAAATACCTACATGTAGTATGTTTCTATTTGGATTCAGTTTTTTCAGTAAATGAACTTAATTGTAGAAATACAAAATGTTGAATGTCATTAATGTCCCACTTAACACAATTTTGGCAGTATGTCAAATGCTGTTGTTGTATAGATCTACAACAGTCTTTTTGACTGAAGTGTAATGAATCAGACGTAGAAAATGTTATGAATAATGTTTATAAATAATAATTGACATACATACATGACATTTTAAGATATACATATTGACTTTTTCTTATTTTGTTTTGTTATCAAATAGGCAGCTAAATTTACAAGACTACTCTTTACAACTGTAATAAGGTTCATGAAAAAATATTTTCTTGTACAAATCTTAAAATTCATTTTGTTGCAATTTAATTAAACGTTGTATATGAAATTATCAACACAATATTGACTTTTACGGTCGTCAGCAAAAACAGCGCACAAAACGAAGTTGGAAGTAGTTTATTGCCAAGAACTGATTACAAAACGAAAATAGTTTGATCTTATAATTTTACAGCTGTAAAGAAGTCTTTCGTGAATTCCCGAGTGTAAATTTTCAGGACACAAATTTGTCTCTTTCCAATTAATTGTAATCTGTGTAGTTCTATTGCCTAGCACATGTACAGATATCTGTGTTTGTGTGTGCTTTAAGCGTGTATGCATTGTGAAACAATGTACATTGCCTTTATATGTTACAAAACTTGTGTAAAGATTTACTGAATTTTTAACTTTATGAATTGATATTTTATTTTGAAAAAGAATGAAGTGATAATAGCTGTTAAATTGTTGTCTTTAAAAGGGTAATGTTAACGTTTTCTGTTGTAGAAGTATTTAAACAAGTTAAATCAGGAAAAAACAGTTATGCCCCTCTGGGTAATTTCTTTGTAAGAAAATGGCAGTTGTTTAAGTTTAATCTATTATGATTAAAATTCAGGAAAATTTCAATTTTAAATTTAAGTGTTATGTTAATACCCAGTAATTGTTACATTTGTTGGTTGAGGTAAAACTATTTGTTTTAAGTTTTTATCTAAAAATACCTAAACGGGATTCTTTTTAAATATTATAATACTACAATGTACTATGTGATTATTCAAACGAACAGGCAATAGTAATAAAAATGATAAAATTAGTAAACAAAAATAAGGAAAAAAGTAAATTTCAGTTAATTAAAAGCTCATATGAAAATATAATAAAATTTATATTATTATAATTAATATCAAACTCCTACTATAATACGCACATTCTAAACGTGAATGGAAGTACAGAGAATATTTTAACATCGTAAATTCAATTCAAAATCTACAACTTAAAGTAGGAACTATAAAGACCATCAAAGGTAATTAAGTAATCTTTTATTCATATTACAAGATTACAAAAAAATTGTAAATGACCAAAGTCAAATTTTTAATAAAACTCGTTACACATGGAGATGGATTCAAGCAATAAAAGTTCACTTGATTAAAAATGAACAGATATGAAGGCTCAACACTGTTTATAACTTTTTGTATATGGGTATATATGTCTGTTAAATTTACGTCATTTTAACCTTGTTAAAGTTCTAAGTGCCAGTCGTTTTACTCTTAATCCTGAGTTAGTTTTAATGCATAAATATTAATTGTTGTTTGATATTGTAGTATTGTTAAAGTACAATTGTTATTTATTTAAACTGGGTAGATTTAAGAGATTGAAATGGACAAATGGTTCAGTTTGACAATTATGTACTACTGATAGAAATGAAAGATAAATAGATAGGTCATTGAAAATTGTGACAAATTATTCAATGAAGTAATATCCATCACATAAACATACACCATTGAAATGTTTTAATTCATTAGAGAAAAAAAAAGCACTTACACATCCTCTATAAAGCAATCACCAAATAACAGGTTCAGACATTATAAAATACAACACAATTATTCAGTGTGTTAACATATTTCATAGCTAAAATTTTAAAGACTTGAGTTAACAATATGTCCACTAAAGATAACAGATAAACGAGCAGTAATATAGAACATAATCAACAACGTAGCAGGAAAAAAATAAGAATCATTAGGCTTCAAACTCTACCTATAAATCATGTTCTAAACATATAACACCAAAATCATTGCTTCAAATATTAGAATGGAAAATCATACTAAAAGATAATCAATACTTTATAGTCAGGATAAAAACACCGATAACACATTACTACGACCATATATTCAAGACAAATCGCAATTATCACAAGGAAAACAGACTCATTATTATCTTTCATCATTTGCTCATTTTAATTTTATTTTATTATAATAATTATAGTTAGATCAAGACATTTTGGTCTTTTCTCTATTTTCATAGACTTGAGATTAATAGATTTATTTATGTATGGTAAATAAAGTGTTCAATGTCTAAATTGTTATTAGTTGTTCTTTATTTGAGGTTCCTAGAAAAATACCTCTATTTAGCTCACCTGGCCCACAGGGCAAAGTGAGCTTTTCCCATCACTTTGCGTCCGGCGTCCGTCGTCGTCCGTCGTCGTTAACTTTTACAAAAATCTGCTCCTCTGAAACTACTGGGCCAAATTAAACCAAACTTGGCCACAATCATCATTGGGGTATCTAGTTTAAGAAAACGTGTCCGGTGACCCGGGCAACCAACCAAGATGGCCACCATGGCTAAAAATAGAACATAGGGGTAAAATGCAGTTTTTGGCTTATAACTCAAAAACCAAAGCATTTAGAGCAAATCTGACATGGGGGTAAAATTGTTTATCAGATCAAGATCTATCTGCCCTGAAAATTTCAGATGAATCGGACAACCCGTTGTCGGGTTTATGCCCCTAAATTGGTAATTTTAAGGAAATTTTACTGTTTTTGGTTATTATTTTGAATATTATTATAGATAGAGATAAACTGTAAACGGCAATAATGTTCAGCAAAGTAAGATTTACAAATAAGTCAACATGACCGAAATGGTCAGTTGACCCTTTAGGAGTTATTGTCCTTTATAGTCAATTTTTAACCATTTTTCGTAAATCTTAGTAATTTATTACAAAAATATTCTCCTCTGAAACTACTAAGCCAAATTAATCCAAACTTGGCCACAATCATCTTTGGAGTATTTAGTTTTAAAAATGTGTCCGGTGACCCGATCATCAAACCAAGATGGCCGCCATGGTTTAAAATAGAACATAGGAGTAAAATGCAGTTTTTGGCTTATAACTCAAAAACCAAAGCATTTAGAGCAAATCTGACATAGGGGTAAAATTGTTTAACAGATTAAGACCTATCTGCCCTGAAATTTTCAGATGAATCGGACAACCTGTTGTTGGGTTGATGCCCCTAAATTGGTAATTTTAAGGAAATTTTACTGTTTTTGGTTATTATCTTGAATATTATTATAGATAGAGATAAACTTTAATCAGCAATAATGTACAGAAAAGTAAGATTTACAAATAAGTCAACATGACTGAAATGGTCAATTGACCCCTTTAGGAGTTATTGTCCTTTATAGTAAATTTTTAACAATTTTCATAAAATTTGTAAATTTTTACCAACATTTTCCACTGAAACTACTGGGCCAAGTTCATTATAGATAGAGATATCTGTAAGCAGCAAAAATGTTCAGTAAAGTAAGACGTACAAACACATCACCATCACCAAAACACCATTTTGTCATGAATCCATCTGCTTCCTTTGTTTAATATTCACATATACCAAGGTGAGCGACACAGGCTCTTTAGAGTCTCTAGTTTATTTATCCAATCCGTTAATCCCTATGTCTCAATCTCACTGAAATCAGGTGTTATTGTTTGCCACGATATCCTCTGCCCTTACAGGGAAACACAACATCGGATGTTGATGAGAGATTGTCTTTTGTCTCACAATGATAACAAGAACAATGTTTTGCGTAAGAATTGCACTTATAATGTTTAAGGGAATTCTTGGAATTCATTAGAAATATTTCGTACGTGAAAATTGGCTTTTCAAATCTACTGAAAACCTGGGACGATTAACGATACTCCTGATATCATCCGTTGACAATCATATTCTTTGAAAAGCATCAAAACTGTTGAAATATGTTGTAAAACACTTAAGACATCAACAAATTCATAAACCATCGGTCCATAAGACCCTGAAGGTATAAAGTATAACGGAAAAGTTTTGAAATGTAAGACTGTTTTAGCCAAGAAAAATACATAAAATACAGAGAACAATGAAAACTAAGCTAATAAGGAATAAAATACTCCAAAATTAAGCACCGAACACTAATGCAATATCCATACAAAATTCTCAAAACAAACTCAGAGATACACTTGCATCTTCTCGGCCAGTTTCAACCGTATTGGTGTTTAGTGCCAGTAAACCTCCATGGTTTAGTCACATGCTATCATAAACAAGAAAATGAGAACAGGATTGTATAGCTGGAGGATATCACAGGTAATCTGACGCAAATACTAGTTGAAATATGAATTATTCATTTAACTCTTCCTTGATATTTGTTGGAATGGATGAAATTATTTGAGGCAATTACTTCTGTAACAAATAGTTATAAAAATAACTCATTGTAGGAAACCCGCTCTGAAATATCGTTTCAACTTGGAGATGCTAAATGTGCTTCAGATAAATGGAAAGTTCATAATTGGAAGGCTTACCTCGTCCATCAGGTTGCAAATGTTTGTTCTAAACCGACCCTTATTGTTAATTTTATTATTAAGTAAGTCAAGACATGAGGCTGACCTAATAACCTTTTGAATTTGTTATTTCAAGTCCAATTGGAAAGATGCATTCAACATGTTTTAAAACCAGATTCAAACTACAATTTTTCTAAGCACCAAGTACGGCATATGTATGTTGGCGTTTGTTTTTGCTGTATTTCATTGTTTCTGTTATTCTGTTGTTTTCATCTCATACTAGTTTTTCCCGGTTTTTGTTTATCTAATATTGCCTTTACGTTTTGGCTATTGCAAAAAAAAAGACACTTAGGTTTCATGTACGCTGATCTTTGGAATATTTCTATTTCCGCATATGATTCACAACAATCCTTGAATAGGTAATTTCTAATTTTCTTTTTTTATTATGCATTTAATAGAATAAATACAAAAATAGGAAATAACCCTTATAAATAATTTGAAGTCTTTCAAGAATTGTATGTTTGTAACGAACACATTTCTTTTATTTAACGACCTTCTCTCAATCTCTTCATTATTTTCAAACCAAACTTCTTTCCAACACTAAAACATAAATATGACAAAGTAAAAGTCAATAAAATAAATAAATTGAACAAAACCTAATTCTACAATAAATTCATACATCAAACTAGAAGATACACTAAAAAGAAAGAAAGTTTGTCACTTATATATTTGAATATATTATATAAGGAATTTGTATTTACTCATAACTATATGCAATTCGATTTTGAAGCTGCATCTTAACCTACACATATATACATAAAAAAGGCTTACTTCGTTAATCTTAATTTTTTTATAACACAAATTAAAACCATACCACTTTTCTAGCAGCTAGGAACAGTGTGTGTATTATAATGCTCATAGCTAAACTTGTTGATGGGGGATTGTTTTTTTCGGTCTGTGCCTTCCATCAGTCAATATCAGTTTAAAGTTTTTTTTATCAAGGTAAATCAGATCATCTTGAATTTCAGTTGTTATGTTCATTATGAAGTAAACTTTTTAACATATATATACAAAGTAAGAGTATTGACGCAGCTCTCACAGCTCACAAATCATAGAAATGTAACGATGAAGGTACTGTGAAGTCACAGCAACCAGAAACTTTGTACACATGTTCATTATCAAGTTAACTGTTTGATATTCAGGTATATGCCAAAATGAGTGTTTTGACCAAGATTGTACTGTTCAGTGAACATGGACTTGTGATCATGTCAAAAAAAATAAAATAACAAAAAAACGAACTCCAAAGAAAACTCAATATGGAAAGTCTGCAATCAAATGACAAAATCAAAAGGTCAAACACAACAAACGAATTGGTGATTTGGTACAGGCATTCTTTTATGTAGGAAATCGTGGATTAAAACTGGTTTTATAGCTAGCTTTACCTCTCGCTTGTAGGACAGTCGCATCAAATTCCGTGAATTGTTGGAATATCCTTGGTTTCAGTTTTAATCTTTGAATTATGTTATAGTGTACGTGATGTTTTTTCCTACAAAGCATCTTCCAAGATTCCAATAGTATACTTACAATTTCCCCAACACTGGGGAGTATTGATTTGCATATGTAAGAAAAAGGACAGGATTCAAGGCAATCCAGCATTCATCAAGTTTATTGGCTATTGCTATGGCACTTAATTCTGCACAACGTGTTGTTTTCATCCGTTTGTCAGTAGGCTCCATTTTCTGCTTCAGTACCTATTTATCAGTATGATAAATGTTAAGCTTGTAGATCATATCAATGTTCCCCTACAGGTCACAAAAGTTATTCTGACACAACATATAACAATTATACAGCAAATAAAATGCAGATCGTTTAATGTTGAATTATATACGAATTAACCTGTGTTTGTATCATCTACACATACTCAGAATTGTAAATAATTTAGAATGTTAAACATGAAATGTGTAGCAAAAATGGGACAATCAATCATTGGCCAATTAAAAGACATATTTTACAATGCAATGATGTTTAATATTGTAACTTCGATAATTGGGATGATATAAGGATATTTGTCTTTTGTTGAAGACTCTGCGCTGCCCTCTGTATGTCTTTTGTTCTACCCGTTGACGTATAACTCAAAATGTCTGTATATATATTTCCAGAGTTTTGTACAATGGCAAATACCTTTTTGAATAAACAGTGTGATTTGAAAAGAAAAATAACCTATTTGTGTAAACACAGTAACATCATGTGATCAAATGTCAAGCAATTTAAATGTTGCCTCTTAAATATTTGTATTAAGTTTTTTAAAGCCACACTTCAGCCCAGTGTTTATAATATATAACATAACAATATACAGTGTCAATTAACTCCATGTTCTCATTTCACACGCAGAAAATAAAATGTAAAATTCAAAAGGTTCAAAGGTTACAGGGAGTATTAATCAGTGAACAATAATTATATTTACCTTTCCAGCTTCCCCTACGAAAGCAATATCCAAAAGATTTGAAAATACTGGTCCTGGGCACAGATTTGTGACTGCTATGTTGTTTTCGAGAACCTCAATTCTCAAGGCATCAAACCAACCCTGTAAAATGTATTAAATTGATGAATTGAACAAATTATTTAGAGTAAGAAAAATAATCAAGATAATTTTTGCATATCTTTATCAGAAACGACTTTAAATAAAGAAGACATTTTAACACTATCATGGTGTTTTTTGTCTATTATATAAGAGTACAAACACATTTGGATTAGAGATACTTTTTAGAGCTACTAAAATAAAAAAAAATGTATCAAATCAAAACAGGCAAATAGATACCTCATTTGAGTAGATATGGAATTAATTACCTGAATTGCATGTTTAGCTCCAGTGTAAGATCCAGAAAACGGTGCCCCTGTAAAATGGAAACGGTAATCAATGATTCTTCAGATTTCATTCAATATGTTTCGTACAAGCTCTATATACATATATTGTAATGAACAATAGTTATGAGATAAAACTTCCCTTACAAATCATATTTTTCAGAGTATGTACATTTTCAAAGATTTCAAAAACTTATCTTAGAAAGATTTTGCATCCCAATGCTTAGGTAAGCTGTTGGCTTTTTGAATGAATGTCAAAATATCATTTTCACATTAAGTGCTCAATTGGAGTTCAGTATTTTTGTTATACCTTTTTACATTTTAAAATCATGTCGTCAATTTTCAGTTGCATGTTTATAGTCATGGCTCACTAAGTATCACATTTTGTAACAGCTTTTAATATGTTTTGGTAACATTTTAAAATTGTAAAATCCTACTACATAATTTTTAAAATTAGTCGTTAAGGTTATTCGAAATTGCCATTACATATTCAATTTGCTATCATTTTTTTTCCAAGCTCGGTTATCAGCAAATGTAAATCTAGAATTGTTCTTTTAGAGATAAGCTAATGAAGACATATAATGTTCAAACAGTTAAAAAAAGTGTCCATACAATAAATCAGTAAAATAAACTTTAAACAATAAATTTAATGTAATTTAAATTGTTTTAATTTTGTTTCATCCATCGTTTGAAAATTGTATTGTGAATGTACCTATTTTTCCAGCAATACTGCTCATGTTTACAATATGTCCTTCATTCCTTTTGAGCATGTACGGTAAAACAAGCTTTGTAAGGGAGAGCACTCCAAGTACATTTACATTCAAAACTTGTTGGTCCACTTCTAATGATGTCTTTATCCATTCAGCTCTCTGTGATCGTCCAGCATTGTTGACTAAAATGTCAACCTACCGAAATAAAAAGGAAACTATTCAAAAACCCAGCGATTGCCCATTGTTGTTGACTTTAATGTCAATCATGAGAAACACAGTGTAAGCGATTCTGAAACACAGGTCCTACCAGAATCATCACTAAAAGTATACGTCAATTGTCGAAAATGAAATCCTTTTTGTTCGAACAAGCACTTTAATTCGGTGGTTGTCGTTTGTTGATGTGTTACATATTTGTAGTTTGCTCATTTAGTGTACATGAACTAGGCCGTTAGTTTTCTCGTTTGAACTGTTTTACATTTGTCATTTCGGGGACTTTTATAGCTGAATATGTGGTATGGGTTTTGCTCATTGTCGAAGGCCGTACGGTTACCTATAGTTGTTAATTTCATTGTCATTTGGTATCTTGATTATTGGCCTCATTGGCAATCATACCACATCTTTTTTATACATAATAGGAACAGTTGTTGTGTTCACCATATCACCATGACTTCTGTTAAAGTTAAAGTTATTTGTTCACTAAAAACTGTTGTGGTCATAATAAATGTCTGATATAAAACAATAAGTAGTATAGTTATTCACAGTTACAATGTATGTATGAAAGTAAGTGTGGCATAACTTTTGTCATAAAAACTGTTAGCATAATAGTCTCCTCTGTACAAGAGTTGTTCTCGCTATGGTATGCACGGAAGTATGACAAAAGAACAAAGAACGAACTCTTATAGATAACTGAAGTATAGAAACATGGCCATCATGCCCGGTAGCTATTTTTTCATTAAAGCAGAAGAGGATGGATGTATGAATACATAGTTACGTCCAGTTGGATTTGGGGCATTAAAATCGATGCGTAACGAAGGTGCAACGGTCCGTATGTGACCTGTTGCATGGCACAATTGATTTCCCTTATCCTTTACACACTCATTTCACCGTTCATTCTAGTAGATTCTCTTTGCAAAACCTTCTCTTCGCAATAATTGTTCTCGTCATCATGGCATGTTTGTCACTGGGCGGTCAGAATACAGTGATAGAATTAATAAACACAACTGAAAATCTACAAACATATACTGAAACGTGTTCAGATAAACAAAACAAAAAAAAACAGCATTAAAACAAAATAAAATAAGAAAAGTTTATAAACAAAAGAACAATACAAACCACATAATAAACGCAACTTAAATACACGATGTAAGATCTTAAACAATGTACATATGGGTGTGGATGTCAATATTTTGAAAATTAATACATTTCACTCACCTGCCCAAATTTATTAATGACTTTCTCGACAGCTGCTGCATGAGTATCAAATTCTACCATATCTAACGGTACCACTAAGATATCATCCGCCTTCACACCCCATTTCTCTAAAGATTTAATGTAGAAACATGCAAGTATTAAATACGAAGTTTGATATAAAAATTGTGATAATTGTATTGTAACGAAAAAAAATGGTTTTCTGTTGATCGACAATCTATTGTGGTTGCAATACATATACTTTTAATTTAAAACTGTGCCTTATATAATAGTTATGCGTTCAATTAATGTGTCGCTTTGTTCTTTAATTTAGCGTTTAATAGTGTGCTTGTTTTAAGATTGAGATTTGATTCAGTTTTATTTACACGTAGGACGAGCTACTTGTGTCTTGAATGTTGAGTTGATTTGCTATATTTATGCAAGTAATATGTTGTGTTAAATCTTTTTATTTGTAATTCGAACGTGGCTGCGTATTTTTACATCCCTAATAATCAAACGGACTTCAGGAGTTTACCGATGGGAGAAGTGTATTCTATATATCCAAGTCCACCGCCCTGTTTGTCTTTTAAATTTAACATATGATGTTTTCATGCCAATATTTACTGTAAAAAGCTTAACAAAATCGAAAGAAATAATATGGTTAAAAAACTTCTCCCAAAAGTTGCTCGACTGTATCACTAACCTTCTACTTCTTGTCCTATACAATTGACATTTAAACCTTACCAATACATTGTCCTCTGACTCGCTCTAATTCGTCTTTTCGCCGAGCAGATAGAATCAGTTTGCATCCCACTTTAGACAATTCATAAGCTAAACATTCGCCGATACCACTAGATGACCCAGTTATCCAAACTACTTTATTCTTTAAAGAGCCTAAAATACATACTCTTTATACAATATGTGCATTTTATGAACACAAAACTGAAAACATGATTGATAATTTGTTAGTCAAAATAATTATGACGCTTTGGAAGGCAATGCAAATTCTTGCAAGGACGCCTTCCTTCAACAAAAACCCAACTCGATCGGTTTATGATATTTGGAAATTTAAGTCGCCGAGTAGCTATCTTATAGGTGTTTACCCCACATCTCTCCTTATGCATAAATATCTTAATGTTAGATCAAATTATTTTTTGAAAAGACAACAGTTACCAGAGTAAACAGGGTTGACTGTGCTCCTTACGCAAACATTTACTCTAACAGAGTTACGAGGAAAAACAACTGAAATCGACACGACCTATGTTGTATGGTAACCATTATGATTTGGTTGATATTGTCACAACTGGCGAAATGCTAAGCAGTCTTATATAGTTTAGTGCCAGAACAGTCGTCTGATAGTAAATGCGGCATTTCAAACATACTTAAGATGCAACTGGTTCCACCATTTTCTACATACGGAAATGTCTGTACTATGTCAGAGATCTGAATTTGACAGTTGTTTTCCTTTCGTTTGATCTTTTGATTTTGCCATTTGGTAGCGGACTCTCCGATTTGAATTTTCCTTTGAGTATTTTTTTTTATTTTACTATTTAGTATTCCTTATTCTTAACATTGTTATATAAGAGTTGATGAATTAATTCGCCTTTCTTGTAAGATAGCATTTTATTTTAATCACAGAAAAGCCTATGAAACAAAGCTCATAAATGCACATAAACAAGAACCCGACAGATTTTAGTAAACAATTTTTCAATACTTGAATATGTTCATTACAAAAGCATGAAAAGTATGAAATTCTAGTAAATGCTAACAGTTTAATTCTTGTGGAGAGCTGTCTCAATCTTACGGAGCCCTGTTGGTCTCACACAGATTATAAAGTGTCCTTTAAAGTCCTGCGCTGAAGATGTGTAAAGTCTAGCGCTGGAGATGTAAAGTCTAGCGCTAGAGATGTAAAGTCTAGCGCTGGAGATGTAAAGTCCTGCGCTGAAGATGTAAAGTCTAGCGCTGGAGATGTAAAGTCCAGCGCTGGAGATCTAAAGTCTAGCGCTGGAGATGTAAAGTCAAGCGCTGAAGATGTAAAGTCTAGCGCTGGGGATGTAAAGTCTAGCGCTGGAGATGTGTAAAATCTAGCGCTGGAGATATGCAAAGTCTAGCGCTGGAGATGTAAAGTCCAGCGCTGGAGATGTAAAATCTAGCGCTGGAGATGTAAAATCAAGCGCTGGAGATGTAAAGTCAAGCGCGGGAGATGTAACATCAAGCGCTGGAGATGTAAAGTCCAGCGCTGAAGATGTAAAGTCAAGCGCTGGAGATATAAAGTATAATTACAGGTATACATGAAATTATGCAAAGAGTTTTGATCACTATAAACGACAGATAGACTGTAAAAAAATACATGATAAGGATTGATATTATGTACATAAAACTGTTGTATTTTAAAAGAGCAGTGCTTGAATCCCCTTGCGTAAGTTCAACATTTTTTACACTAGAAAATATATTATAATCTAATTACACACTTACAAGTGTATACGTTACGTAAATACATGGACAATGGAATACAATATTGTTATATGATCGATATTTTCAGTCTCCAAGCACTTACTTGGTGATTTTCCGAATTTTTCAGCGATTTGAAGTAAAAGATCACAGTCTCCCAAGACTATCATTATCAGAGCTATGACGAACCATGTCAGCATAAACAAGAATATCAAATACAACCAGTCCATCATTTCAATTGGTCTCTAAAATTAGCTAAAATATATCATTTACATTTATAATATAAAAGAATGAGCGATCAGTTTACTTCCGTCACATTCAGGAAATTTCATAAAAATATACTTCGCCTTACATATATTGTAAATATTAGTAATATATATTACAACGATATCAGATAACGATGATGAAGAGACAACGACGACGAAGACGATAACGACGACGAAGATGATAACGAAGACGAAGATGATAACGACGAAGATGATTAACGACGAAGAAGATGATAACGACGACGAAGATGATAACGACGACGAAGATGATGACGACGACGAAGATGATGACGACGAAGAAGATGATGACTGTCAGACAACGACGAAGATGACGATGACGACGAAGACGACAACGACGAAGAAGATGATGATTACTATTTACCATTCAGAGACAAATTAAACGATCATAAAGACGAAAACATGTTGATATATAGATGTTGATACATGTATGCATGATAATAAAATGAACCCTGCTTTGTA
The DNA here is from genome assembly GCF_965363235.1 of Mytilus galloprovincialis. Classification (NCBI taxonomy): domain Eukaryota; kingdom Metazoa; phylum Mollusca; class Bivalvia; order Mytilida; family Mytilidae; genus Mytilus; species Mytilus galloprovincialis. The sequence goes on along the minus strand of NC_134845.1, from coordinate 14,306,613 downwards.
CCAGACCAACTTGTTAAATCTGATTTTCAGCTTTCTAGTTCACACGATAACAATTTACACTAAAAATCACCGTTCTTGTTTTCACGCTAAATCACAAAATAGATCAATTTATTGTTATTATCAAAAGTTAAGAAGATGTGACCGTATGATTGCCAACGAGACAAATTTCCATCAAAGACCAGATGACATAGAAGTAAAAAAATTCTATGGGACATCTTAGGGCCTTGCACAATGAGCAAAATCCATACCTCACAGTCAGCTATAAAAGACTTCGAAATGACAAATGTAAAACAATTCAAACGAAAAAACTAACGGCCTGATTCAAAATGTGTAAATTTCTTCATAAAATGGATTTTCTTAATCAATTACCTGATAAAACGATACTGGTAACTGAATTTAAAAAAAAAACTATAATCAATGACATGAAATCATTATCTTTACCAAATAATAAATTACACCCCGACCGAGCTTAAAAGTTGACAATGGCACCACATAAGAGCACGTATTTCTATAAGATTAAGAGGTTAAGGTGGCAGCACATATACTTGTTAATGTCAATTTGGGGGGGGGGGGCGGGGGTGGTGTGGTGGGGTTAGTATCCACACTCGTACGTGATTTTAAAATTTTCGTAGAAGTGTTGATGGAAACCACCCCCTTCCCACTCCCCACTCCCACCCCATTGTCAGAAACAATTGCCTGCGGATGGTAGGCAAATAATGTCTTTTGATAAAAAATATAATCTTCTTAATCTTCTTCTTCTTCTATACGTAAATCCTTCCAGTTATGGAACACTTCCTCAGCGGATATCATCCAGACGGGAGTTAATTAAAATTTATACACTAAAAAAAAATAAAAAAAATCCCCAACTAACTTAAAATTTTAAATTCACTGTACACGGATAAAATCTAAAATATTTAAGGACTGACAAAATAATTTACGCAATAAAAGGTAAAAATTAATATTATTGTTAATATAATATATTGACATATTGGATCTCAGTGTTGGATAACACGACAATAAGCTGACATGTATGTATGTACTGGTAAATGCCTCCGATATCCAAAGAACCCCTCGAAAGCTGCGAGGGTACAGTGGCATCCATGTACACTCCCTATCGGGATTAATGGAGATGTGTCACTAACGTATATTTATACGACAATTATTTTTACAAGGACAATCAATCCCCACCATTCACAGAAATGATTTTAAAATAACTTAAACAGTAAAGTCACATGATAGACAAAGTCACTAAACTAACTATCGATGTGTTGAGACGAGTTACATGTAAATGGAGAACTGTGAATAGTAATAACAACTACAACTAAACTGACTTGCCTTTAAAACTCAGATAAAAAGCTGTTAAAAAATCATCCTTCCGGCTTATCACTCTAACGTCCTAAATATTGACACATATTTGTATCGGTTATTTTTATCAACTCCAAAACTAGGAGCACCCATTCAAGCCAAGTCGCAGAAAGAATAATCGAAACTCAAGTCCAAACATATAAAAACACAAAAGCAACAAACAAAATAAATATAGATAAAAACAGTTTAACAAATAAACAATAATATACATGTATGTCTGTTTAACGAATTCGGAAATAACCATTATAAAGATATTTAAACCTATGGAAACAAATATTTTAGTACTTGTATATCAGACTTGAGCCTTTTAGAAATATATGATCATATATCAAGAAAAAAAAAACTTGTTTACGATATAGCTAGATATAAAAAGAAAAAGTCATTCAAAAGATACGGAAAAACTCAGCACATATATAATACATTCAAATTTTCTTTCAATTATGAAAGTTACTAAAAAAAAAAAAAAAACATTAAAAAAACAAATTACAACAGAAGGAATTTTAGGCTGAGTTACCACATTTTAAGGATATAAATTAGGTGGTGTGAACGAAAACTAAATTCAATATCAGGGGAAACTTGACCTTCTGTCCAGATGAGAAAGGTTCTTATATCAACAACGTTCACATAAACATGATAGAAAATTAACTGCATTTTGGTTTAGAGTGCCCTTTATATTGTTCACTAAGATTATAAATCTTACAAAATTTATTCTAAAAGTTACCAAATGAGAAACATGAATTCAGACAATATTTTTATCTGGATCATAAAATGAAAATTAAGACCAGATGAGACAGGGGAAAAAAGACATAATTAATGTGAACAGATCGAGTTATCCCTCCTTGGCTTGTACTGGCTCTCTCCACTAAATCCGGTTTCTATATTTGTTATGATAAAATATGTTTTTAATCATAAAAAATCAGAGTATGCATGTTAAATTGCATGTGTTGTTTGTGTGGATATTGTGTGATATTTTGGTGGGGTTCGTGTTGCTCAGTCTTTAATTTTCTATGTTGTTTCTTGTGTACCATTATTTGTCTGTTTTTTAACTGTTCCTCTGGTATCTTTTGCCCCTCTTTTATACGTATGTTCATAGTATAGAGAAACGCGAAAATCTTGGAATTTAAAAGAAAAAAAAAAGGACTTTGGAAAAAAGGGAAAAGGCTTAAAATAATTTTCCTGTCTCCAAGTATAAAATACCTTTTCTGAAATTTTTTAGACATAAAATCTTTTACAAAAATTATCCCTACCACAGTTTATATTTCAACCAAGCTCTAAATGCCCGCGATTTCGCAGGTGTGTTCTAGTTATAATTACTAGAATTTTTAAGAATTTTTGAAAAAGATTTTATGTCTGGAGAACTTCAGAAAAGGTAACAAAATTGAGAACTATTCAATCAAGTCATGCTTTTCAAATTTGAATAAGGTTCTAGCTGCATTGGTAAATGACACCTTTGGCAGATTCATTGCAACAACTTAGTAAATATAAAAAAGAAGATGTGGTATGATTTTGGCGGGGTTAAACATGTTAGCGGGATCAAAACCCTCCCCCTAACCTGGGACAGTGGTATAACAGTACAACAAAAGAACGAACTATAAAAATCAGTTGAAAAAGGCTTAACTTATCAGATGGACAAAATAAAAGTGGACGTGGCCATAAACTTGTACATCCCGACAACAAAATGACATTAGGAACAGATCTGAGAGTACTCGTAGTTATCTGACAACTAGTTCAAAGCCCCTTACAGCTAATAAAAAAAATCATGCATCTAAGACTAAACTATCAATCCGTACACATCCAACATCCAATGGATTTAGTGTAAAGACGTCATAAACAGTCAGAGAAAAACATGACCTTGTGCAATGCCAAGTTACAGGTATCGACAAATTGTAGAACCATGAATGTGTATATGTACAGTATATAATAAACTAGTAATATTTAGTTTGTTTTTAATTTACTGATAACAAAATCAATATTTATACCAATAAAACAATATTCAATGATCTTATTACAGCGTTGAATTGGTAACCTTTTAGAATAAGTTTATTTAAAGGAGCGATAAGTTTACAAGGATCATTTCTAAATTTCCGAGCACGGTTAACAACATTTTCGTAAAAATGAGGATGTGCTATCTCGTTTGAAATAAGTTTTCTACAGGTACAACCAACCTTCAAAACCAAATTTTTATTTCTATGGAAAAATTTAGTAAAGGTTTTAAGTAATTTATGGTAACGATATCCCTGGTTTAATAATTTACCAGTAATACATAGATTGCTATCGTTAAATTAAAAACCGTTACAACACACACGGACATAGCGAACGAGCTGTGAAATATAAACACCGTAAGATGGTGCCAAAGGAACATCACATTCTAAAGATGGAAAATTTACAATAGGGAACGAAAAATCGTCCCTTTTGTCGTACATTTTAGTGTGGAGTTTCCCGTTTAAAACCGAAATACTTAAATCCAGGAAAGGACAGTTACATGTATTACCGAATACATTTGATTTATTTTAAGTAAGTTCCTTAGGGTAAATTTCAGCAGTATATTGAGAAAAATTCTTGATTATCTAACGAAAAAATATCATCAAGAAAACGGTAAGTGTTGTTGAATTTATCAATTAAATGCAATTTCGACGGGTCTTTACTGAGTTTAGTCATAAACTGCGATTCGTAACAGTACAAAAACAAGTCTGATATTAAGGGGTCACAATTATATTAATTAGTGCCAATGGGGATACCTACAACCTGTCGATAAACTTTGTTGACGAAACGTACATAAATATTATCAAGGAGAAAATTATCAGCTTCAATCATCTCATCACACCTCCAGTAAGTATATCTAGCATATTTACCTTTTCTCATTAAAGAAGAAGGCTTTAAATGAGTTGCAGCAAATATATTTGCATTCAGCTTTACCAAACGACCGTTTAATTAAATAGGAAAACTTTTGTTTAATAAAATAGTGCGGAAGTGTAGTGTAAAGAGTAGAAAAATCAAAACTGTCAACAGAATCAAAGGACCATCAAAAGCACGTAATTTATCTAAAACATCCAAAGATTTTTTTACACTCCAAAAATGGTTTTTACCACTATGTTCATATATTTTATTACAATAGTTTATGATAAGCTCTTTAATAGTAGTTAATGAACTTGTTAAGAGCACTGAAAGATTGGTTGTAGAACACTTACTAGAGGCCGAGATGAAACGATATTTAAATGTTTTTTTGTGTAGTTAAGGTAGCCAATACATAGTAGGGACCTTCAAATGTGCAGAAGAAGCATTAAGCTTTGATGTGGTTGTGATATTTTTGTTTACAATATGCCTCTCTGTGGAGCGGATGGACTTGAATGGGTTGAAGAAAGAGATGGTGTCACACTCTTTGAAAATATCGTGTAATTTACTAATGAGTATTTGACCCAGTTTACATAATAATTGATGCCTACCATTGTTTTTAAATATAGATAGGACATTACCAAGTGTATAATTTAAACGATGTTTAACTCGTTGATTTCGGTTGATACGTTTCCAACCTTTTTTTTCAGGTGACAAAATTGGAGTCTACTTCGAAACTGCCGAATTTCGCTTTTGCCGTTTTAAAGTTATAGCCATCAATTGCTTTCGAATGACATTTAAACATGGAAGTATATCTCGGTCTTCTGTCATTTTTGTAACTTGTTTTTTGGACTCTGTGATCATACAGTGCATCCCATACTAAAGAAGTGCGTCCTTTTTGCCATGCTTGATATTTGATTACAGAGCCGCATCCGGTTAGAATAGGGTCGTTAAATTCGGTTGTACGCTTCAGAGAATGTCAATATCACCTTGAATCTTACAAGAATTCTTTGAAGTTTATTGTAGCAAAGTTGTAGTCCTCAATTGACATAATGCCTTTAGTAGCTGCCCTTAGTCTTTATCGCACCTCTGGAAAAATATATCATGGTTTAGCGCCGTCACGTGGTGACCCCCTATGGATGCATAGGGGATAGGGGGTTAGTAAATTTCATAGGGGGTTTACAGTGGCGGATCCAGAGGGGGCGTAGAGGGCGTCTGCCCCCTTGCTTGGACTTATTTTTTTTTTATAAAACGAATAATCAGACCAGACTTCGTAAACTGTACCATTCCCCGTGTATTTAATTTTTATGCGACAACTCTTTACTTAAATATTTATCGCTGGTTCTTACTGATTATGTCAAAGTCATGTGCATGATTCGCTAGGGTAGAGTTGACCAGTGCGTCGAAATAACGTCACTCAGTCATTTTGAAATTCAAATTACAGTAACGAATTGATTAGGCTGAGGATGACAATCATGACACCTTGAAAGCGACACAGGATTGGGCAAGAACGTATTGACTTCTATTTCACAATTCCACCAAATAGAGACTACTACTCTAAATACACTCTCATGAAAAAAAAGTTCCACAGCAATATTACTTACCTACGAAAACATGTTTAACCCTAAACGCCCAGCTTTAAAATAACATAGCTGAATAATGATCCCTAGTTAGTATAAGCTCTAGAGTCTAAGATACGAACCATTTGATTTGAAGAGGCAGTCTGAAATATTTGAGAGAAAAACAATCTGATTCTGATTTTTGCCTTGAACAAAAATTCTGGTCGTATCTGGATTGAAAATAATAATCTTGTCCACTTTGTTGCTATTAGAAACGAAAATTTCCAACAGAATTGTTTAGCAATAAATGATCATTAAATGAAGATGATGATTACAAAACGGCCGTATTTTTTGGGGGGCAGGGGTTGGCATGTCTGACCGGAATGTCTGTTTCGCCGAACTGATATATATTGAATACTTTTTTCAAGACCAGACTGCAACCTGCCTGCTGGGTGTGGCCTTTATGTCTCCATTTTTCGACCGTCATTTATAAATTCGTTGTCATTTCAGACTCATTCGTAGCATTTGGTTGATTTGGAACCCCTCACTTTCCTTATTTTTGTTGGGTGAAACATATCAACCAAACAGTTGGATAAAAATGGCTTGTTTGTCTTTATTAACTCGTGTCAGTCGTATTTTAAATTACATCGAATAGCCCGGAGTATATCTTGTTCACAACAAAAAAATCTGTGAGGTTATGCTAGCTTTACTCACAACAAACGAGAGTTTTCCATGTTTATTTTTTACTGACAAGTCCCACATCAAATATATCGGTAGAAAGCTTTGAATCCATACTATCATTATGATAGACAATAAATAGGGAGAATACAACATAAAAAAGTCCAACACTTACACTTTATATACAGCAACTATAAAATATACATTCCCCACGTCAGGAACCGTTTAAAAAGTGCATTTTACACCTTTTTAATGTTTTTTAGCCCCACAAATTGTTCGCCTCGCTCCGCTCGGCGAATTTTAAAAACTTCGCCCCCCTTTGCAAAAATCCTGGATCCACCCCTGGTTCATGACGTCACATCCTACACTGTAAATATACCGGACGCGTTCAAAATTTGTACACTGAATGTTTGAAATATTTTAACGCCATATGTTCATGCTTAGAGACGTGTTCAAAGTTTTAACGTTTGTGTTAAAAATATTAACATGTCTGTTCAGACACAGTGAACACCGGTGTTCAAATTCTGATCTAAAAAAAGAAGATAGTTGTTTGTCCGATTTTCTATCCTTCTAATTGGCAAATTTACAAAGAAATTCATTAAAAGATATATGAATGTATACGCAGGATGATGATTTTGTGAATTTTTTACTAATAATTTAGTACTTGTGAAATATTCAACTTCCAAGCTGGCATATATGTATAGTTTATGAACTTATTTGATTATTATTACTAGTTTTACTTATAAGTGACATAATTATGCATATCAATGAGGCCTGTTATGAAGATATCGTAATAAAAATATGTCGATGTTTATCTTATTTCATGATCCGTTCAGTTTATTAACATTACATGTTCAATCAGTGTTCAAATCGTTCGAAATTTTGAACACCTCGCGTTAAAAAAAATAAACCAGTGTATACCGGAAACAGATATCGGCTGGTGATTTAGGCGGTTAAACGAAGAATGGATACACATAAGGAAGAGAGCTTGAGAAGGGACACATGAACAGGAAAGAAGTGAGTAACAAGTTAGGATAATCTCTATAGGTAGTTCGATGGCTTCCTTGTTATTTTCTCATGTCATATATATATATTTGTCAAATATTCATAACTGTTATATCCAAATTTTCAATATTCAACATAAGACGTATTAAAGAACAGGATTTAGATAAAAAGTAAATAACTGTCAGCTTTGTTCTGATGATTTCATAAACTGATGAATAACCAGTCTGTGATCGTCTGTCTGTTATACGGAATAAATGATGATTTTTTACATCCACTTATATTAGCTGAACACTAAGTGTTAAGAACTCTAACATCAAGTGTTCACAAATGAAACACAAAGGCATTAAAAACTGAACACCACACATTCAATTGATGAACACTAAGTGTTAAGAACTCTAACATCAAGTGTTCAAAAATGAAACACAAAGGCATTAAAAACTGAACACCACACATTCAATTGATGAACACTAAGTGTTAAGAACTCTAACATCAAGTGTTCAAAAATGAAACACAAAGGCATTAAAAACTGAACACCACACATTCAATTGATGCACACTAAGTGTTAAGAACTCTAACATCAAGTGTTCAAACGTGAAACACAAAGGCATTAAAAACTGAACACCACACATTCAAATAATGAACACTAGTGTAAACATTTGGAACACCATTTTTGACTTAGAAAATGCATTCGTTTTTTTTTATTTGCAGGAATCGTTAGATTGAAATGTTTGAATTAGGAACCGGTAGCCAATAATCCCACAAAGGCCATTTCTGCATGCTATAAAAAGTTGAGAAAAAAGAAAGATGTCAAAAAGGTATAACAATATATATATATTAGCTTATGTAAGTGTATCATTTTTATATCTGTATACCTTTATAGGTCAAGAAATCGACTTTTGTAATTTATAATGTCAAAACTTGCATTTCACTGCCATAGAATATCAATTTGTACTCTAGTATACATCGAAATTAAAGCATAACAACCATTGCATAATTTGATGCTTTATGAAATTTAAAACTCTCTTCTATTAATTTTAAATTTTATTTTGCAGGATATATAGGCTCATAGACATTACTTGTTGTGGAGGATTTTGACATCAACACATAAAATGCCACCCAGTTGATAGCTTAAAGTGAAGACGCACTGAAAAGTGGAGCGTACATTGTATGTGACCGTACTTGTAAGAACTGTTGGAATTTGCAAACTTTTAAACTTTCATTGTGACAAATATCTATATCATAAACTATCTTCTTATCACATTGCTTTTTTGGTTAGGATACACATGATGTAGCAACTATCTTGTCATTTACATGTAGGGGAAGATCATTATTTGTGATATATTTAAGTCAGCCTATAAACATTATGTATGTGATTTCACTGACTGTTACTTGTGATATCATAAGGTATTCTTGTGTACTTTTATAACCAAGGCCAGTACTATGCTCGTCCCTGACCTGGTTATTCATCTTGCTAGGTTGGGGGAACTAGCTGGTAGCTTTTATATGAATACATGTCAACGTAACACAGATTCAAAGTTCAATATATAATGTTTATTTAATCAGCATTCAGTATAGTTTATCAATCACAATAATCACAATAATCACATAAGTTCATGAGACATAATAAAACAGAATGTCTGATATAAATCCAAGTCTATAACACAAGTGTAAACTACAAGTGTCATGAGAATACAAGTCCAATACGTGACTGTAAGGCAAGTGTCCCAAACTGCATGGTCAACTAATATATATATTTCATTATTCAATTTTACATACATTAATACTCAATATATGTACTTTACATAATAAGCTTATTTATCTATTTTCCCAAATATCAAGTCTTTGTGACATAACCTAAAATCTTAAAAAGTAAGAAATCCCTTTTGTATAATAACACTTCTCTAATCCTTAATTCTCTATTGTCATTTAGGCCTCAGGGGATTACATAATAATTTGCTTTACACTTATCTAAAATTGTGAAGATTTATATTAACTATTTATCAAGTAAATTATTTCTTAAGCTAGTGCTAAATATCTTAACTAATACTGAATTATAACAAATCTTTGAATTCCACATTTTAACATTCTTGCATCTAAAATATAGACTTCACAGATTTGAAAATATAAGATAAAGAGAATGAAGAGCACATTTTTTGGTTTGCACTTTGAAATAATATCTAAAAATAAAATAAAAAAATCTGTGGTATAATACGGGGAGATAAGAACTTAATACGTTGGCATATTGTTGGCACAATGTTGGCTCATATTTCAATATTGTCATGAAATATCAATGATATGTTGTTGGGTTTTTTTTTTTATAAATATACTGTTTCAAAAACTTTTGAATTATTCAAAATACTAATAATTTTCTAGCTCTTGGCACAGACGGTTTAAAATAGTCCTATTTGGGAAGACTTTATTATTTGATTTTTTACTAAGTCCTCAATGCCCTTCAAACACAATCTATAGTCTCTATGATAACATAGAATCGAATAAAATTGGTTCAGTAGTTTCAATCAGAAGATCTTACACTGAACCAATGGATAACGTAAGTCAACTATCGTTGGGCAAGCTACTTTAAAAATAACAGTTGGTAAGAAAATGTTGGGCCAACATTGGGCCAATAACACCAAAAATGACAGTTGGTGGAAAGTCGTTGGACCAACAAGGGGCCAATAGTGTCAAAATAACTGTTGGCTGAGTTTTGTTGGGCCAATAAGGGGCCAATAGTGTCAAAATAACTGTTGGGTGAGTTTTGTTGGGCCAACGTCGGTTTCTTGTTGTGCTGCCAACGCCAACTATTTACCAACTGTGCCAACCAATCACCAATGTTGGCCCAACAAAGTATTGCTATCTGGGACGACAGCGTCACGATGTTCAAAATATCGTGCGACTGTCGTACGACGATCACAGATGACCCGCGAATTTATCAAGTTCCATGTCGTGGCGCTGCACAGATGTTTTGGTGGGTTCGTTGTAACCAGGGCTTTAGTTTCTATTTTGAATCTTGCTTTGTTATTTTATATATATATATATATCAATTACACTTCGATCACGCTTTCGATTGTCAACTGAAAAGGCCGGTAGTAGACAACTTTTCATACGTACACGAACAGAAGAAGGCAAAAAATCAATAATTCACGTACCCGAAATTTTGCCATTTAGAAGTGTATACATAAAACTTTCAAGATCAGACCGGACGAAAATGACAATCATCATGTTTCCATATTTGTTCTAATTAAATCATATTTAATATTAACCATCAGTATGTAAGTTAGAGTGTAAGCGTTGTTTGTGCGGATAGTGTATGAACTTTGCGATTTGTGTTGATGTATATGCTCTTAATGGGCCCTGTTGTTAGGAATACAGATATTTGATTGATTTTTGATATAGTTAAGTTTGTGTCATAAAATGTCATTTTTATTTTTAATAACCTATTTATATCAATTGCTTGGTACCATAATAACATAAAATTATGGCTTTACAACTGAATTCGGTGATTTTTCTTACTGTTGTTAGATTTCAATGATCTATTTCACTGAATTACATTTCTAATCACGTTTAATTCTATAACTCAGACCATTAATTATATTCCAAAAATAGATATATGTTGGCTACGTTGTAGGCATCACATGTAATCAAATTTGAAGATATCTTATTGATTTAATTGATTTGATAACAGTTTGAATTAAACATAATGGCTTGCAAATGGTACGTACGTTTTAATAAAACAAAAGCTGTTATGAAATATTAACATGTGAAACAAGAGTCGATGTTCAGATATTCAAATACATAATATGTCAAAATTGCAGGTTTCGATTCTATACACGCTCATCATATATCACAGCTACTTTAGTACAAGTAATCTAAGTTCTAAAGATGCATATTAACTGTACATCTGTAAAGCTGTATATAAACTGTACATCTGTAAAGCTGTATATAACCTTTACATCTGTTAAGCTGTATGTGAACTGTACATCTGTTAAAAGAGGGACGAAAGATACCGGAGTGACAGTCAAACTCATAAATCGAAAATAAACTGTCAACGCCTGGCTAAAAATGAAAAAGACAAACAGACAAACAATAGAACACATGACACAACATAGAAAACTAAAGAAAAAGCAACACGAACCCCACAAAAAACTAGGGGTGAACTCAGGTGCCGCGGAAAGGTAAGCATTTAATTTTTTACATTAATCAGCATACGTGATATGTCATTGATAAATCGTATAAATAGTTATCATTGATTGAAACGGGAAACACTTATACCCTCTTATAATTTGTAATATATCTTTTTTACTTTAAATGTGTTAAAAAAATTCCATAGCAAGTGAACTTTTAGAAGGATTTCCAATTTATATGATTCTTCAAAAAAAATAATTTGAAGTTAGCGTTTACTGTTGTCAATGTCCATTTGAAAATAGTATTCATATTTTTTTTCTTTTCTCCATATGTTTCTATAGTAGTTTTTGTACCTTTGACTTTAAAAAAAAAAACATAAAAAATCCATTTTTCGTCGAGGTTAATTTTTCCATAGCAGATAAGATTGAAAAATGATGAAACAATCTAATTATCAAGAAATTTATTTTTCAAATCAATGTTTTCTGTTGTCAACTGCATTTTGAAATGCATACTCCGAACCTAAGTTCGACAGATGTCGTATGTAAAGTATACAAATGGATCGACATAATAGAAAGGTTGACTTTATAAAAGTTTCTGCTTTGCCCACTTTCATTATTTAGAAATAAAACTTTGTAAATGTTATTGAAAGTTCTATAGAATTTTAAGAGATTTGATACAGAAAAATGTATCAAAACGACGTATTTTGTTTATGAATTTGATATACTGTGCATGTCCATGATGTATTTCGATAAAAAAAAAAAATGACCAATACAATAACACAGATACATTCAAAACCGAGGTTATGTCAATTTACCAAAATTATGAAGATTTAATTGAAATACACATACGAGATATCATGTGTCATAATAAATTATATCTCGGTGAGCAATTTAAAACTAACTTTATAATTTTTTTTCTTAAAACCGCTTGGAAATGTCTAATATTATTGAACATGGGGAGGGGATTGTAGTTAAGACGTAAGGAACATATCCGATATCATTTGTGAAACGGTTATTCCATAACGGTCAACCAACTCGTGATGGCGTCCGTAAAATTTACGAAGGGATGATTTCAACTTCACCATTTTGAACTCTTGGTTTAATAGCTTCCTTGTGAGCAGCAACCCTCTATCAAGAAAATCATCATAGAAAATGCAAGCACGTGAATATCGTATCAATTGGGAGATATATACCCCGTATGCAGGTGCTGCTGTAATGTTGCTACATATAAATGGAAAGTTCACAATTGGAAAGCCGAAATCATCTCTTTTGTCGTAAAGTTTTGTTTTCAACTGACCCTCATTGTCAATTTCTAGATGTAAGTCAAGATATGAGGCCGACTTAACTGTATCTGTTGTATCCTTTATCTTCTAGTTCGATGGGACAGATGCGTTCAACACAGTTACCAAATTTTGAATTATTTAGTGAAAGAACGTCATCTATATAGCGGAAAATAGAGTTAAAGGATATTGCTAACTTCTTATCTTTCTTCCTAAGAAGTTCCTATATGAAGTCAGCCTCATAATAATAAAGAAACAAGTCGGCAAGAAGAGAGGCACGATTGGTTCCTATATGAATGCCGACAGTCTGTTGAAAAACACGTCCTCCGAACGTAACAAATATGTTGTCAATCAAGAAATCAAGCATCTTGATAATTTCAGTTTCAGAGAATTTTTTGTTTGAATCAGAGTGATCCTTTACAAAGTAGGATTTATCCCTCCCTAAGAGAAGATACTTGTATCTACGTTGGCCATTCTTTTTTTAATGAAACAAAGCAATACCAACTCTTTCAATTTATCTTTTAGTTTGGAATGTGATATACTTGTGTAAAGTGTAGAAAAGTCAAATATTTTAATACTATTGCAAGACAAGACAAGACAAGACAAGACAATTTATTACTACTTAGGCACACGTATGGTGCTACAAGAGGATAACAATTATACATTAAAAATTACATACATACTTGCAAGATGAAAGAGAGTTAGATTGTATGTACTCTTAAAGATCTTTGGAATTTTTAAGTATCCACATCTGATTCAGCCACCTCTAGGATAGGCAGTTTCACAATAACTTTGAAGCCCGTCTTTAATTGCTGATAAAATAGATGTTAACTATTTAGATTGAGGTTTCGTGGAGCACTTGGAAGACCAAGCAATATACCGTTGTTTGTAATGACACTTATGTAGTTTAGGTATCCAATACAGTGATGGAAAATCCAGTTCTTCATCTTTGGTTGAAATGCCAAAGGAACATAGAACAGACCTATGATTATCCAGGATTTCCTTTTTGGTAAGTGCCGTGAGGGTATATGTTGAGTTTCCAAGTGAATTTTCAAGACCTAATTCGTTTATCAAGCAGTTAATGTAATGAGTTTTACACACAAAAACGATGTTGTTTGGGGCTTTATCTGCGGGAACAACAACATATTTGTCATGGAGGTAGGATAAGTGTTTTGCAACATTTGGGTCTTTAAAGATTGACGTGGCATGGGCATTGATAGACCCATTCAGTTTCTTAATTCTGATTTGTATCAACGACCTAACCGCCTTAATCCACTCGGAAAGAGTTTCTACGTCTTCCTTCACGCATTTAGCCCACTGCCTGGCATAATCCTCGACTGAATCCATCAAAATTTGATAAGCTGTAGATCAACTGTACATCTTTTAAGCTGTATATAAACTGTACATCTGTAAACTGTATACTAGTATAAACTGTACATTTTTAAAACAGTATATTCTGCAATTCTGTAAAAATGTACTTTTACTGCACATTATTAAATCTGTATAGTAGCTAAACATATAGATTCTTCCACTGCAACTTGTGTGATACGATATCTATCCCAAGGTTATATACAGTTTTACAGATGTATAGTTTATATACAGTTTTACAGATGTACAGTTTATATACAGCTTTACATATGTATAGTTTATATACAGATTTACAGAGGTACATTTATATGCATCTTTAGAACTGTACATCAAGATTACATGAGCTAAAGTAGCTGTGTATAACAGGATATAAATATTGTATTTGTGCATATTGAACAAGGGCTTTTGCGTGCCTCTGACTTGTTTCCGCTTTAACGTGTGTCTAATTGCAGGGTTATATATCTAATTATACATTTGTACCTGAAGTATCTATGCTGCATATGTCTAAAACAAAATCTGAAGTCCCAGATAGACTACTAGATCGTAACCTGCGCGAAAACGGGTATTGCTAAATCATCAACACATAGGGAACAAAAGGATAGCGTTCCTGACAAAATTGTAGACCTCATAATTGTATCATATTGTTGTTTTCTGAATCCATTATTTTCGCCTTTTCAAGATATATGTTTTTTTAATCGGATTTTTTCTTATCTCTTTAAAAGTAGCAAGTTTAAATTACCATCTTACAATTAACATTGATTTGCTATTGAGGGTTTTCAACATGGTTATATTATTTCGTTATGTAATTATTTGACCATATATATGCAAGTCATTATTTTTAGTAATAAGATTGAAGACATATGAATTTAAGGAGATATTCGGTAATCGTCAATTGATTTAATGATTATGTTGCTTGCTTAACGTCTAGTGGCAAACAACTCATTTTGACTTGCCAAAAAAAATTGATACAGGCACACATTTTGGCATTCCAATATTCCAACCGCCTTTGGACCCCTCAGACAGTTGTTGATATAACGGCTCCTTAAGGTGTAGAGCATGACATGCTCTCTTACTTTATTTAAAAAAAAATCTGATATATATATAAATAAATTAGTATTGTATATATCTAAGAACAAAATTCCATCTTTGGTATGCCATATTGTTATTACATTTTTTTTTTTTTTAGAAGAAATCAATTCCTCCAAGATCTCATTTATTCATTTTATTGAATTAGAAGGATAACACATGCAAAATGAATACACATCTACATATATCCATGCGACTGTTTTGTAACGACTGACCCAATTCAAACTTGGCTCGAACCGAGTGTTCGGGTTCAAATCTCTAGAAACACATCATAAAAACGTAAATTTTATATCGAACAAAATAACATATTAGATAAGCCTATATAAGGAAACGAGGTTCCAAATTAAACACCTTAGGGTTTATTTTCACACAGAAATACGAGACATATACAAATTAAGAAAGTATCAAGTGCTATAGCAAAATAATTTCTATTTTTTCATCGAATTTCTGTACTCTCCTTTTGACAATGATTTCAGGTTACGTTCTTACATAATTCTTTTATATCACTTGTTGTTTTAGACACCATTGTCAAAATATTTGTATAATTTAACAAGTAAACCATCAATTAAACACAAATTGAAAAAGAAAACAAATAAGAGACAAGTAAATGCGCTTATTTGCTTATTTAATAAAGAATTGGAACCTGCAATTAGGCCATTTTATGTATTTAAATAGGTGAACATCGACGCTTGTTTCACACATTAATATTTCATAACATTTTTTGTTTTTTTTTCAAACGTATGTAAAATTTAAAAGCAGAAATGTAAACATACTGTTTATTTTAAAATATGATTTATCAATTACCTATCTTCCAAATGGATCATATTTAATGTCTGTTTGAGAAAGATATGAAAACGAAATATGTTAGATTATTGGCACAGCCAACATATAATCATGTATGAAATATAATTGATGGTTCGAGTCATAGACTTATTCCCAATGAATGAATGAATGAATGAATATTTTATTTGCAAGAAGCATATACATGCTATGACAAACGAAAATATATACAATATATAACAAACAAAAGACAGCAGAGAACAGTAGTTACAGAGTATACAATAATATTATGACAATATATGTGATCTAATTTTCCAAGCTGCATTTAAATAGTTGCATAGTTTTACTGTCAGAGATTTAGAATAAGCTTGTAATAAGTTATCTTACTTGTGCCGATTTGGCCAAGAACAATAGAATAAAGGTAAAAATTCTATACGGACAGATCTATACGCTGGACATGACAAAACAAAATGATATTCGTCCTTTAAAGCATTCATATTGCAATATATACAAATTATATTTTCTCTTTGAGTATTTTTTTATCGACCAACTTCAACATTTAATCTAAGTGTGCCGCTAGGCAATTTTGTTAATAAAGATACATTACAATAAAAATCTAAGTATTTTTCAAAACCAAATACTAGGGTATATCTATGGCACGCCGTTATTATATTTATTCAATTTCGAGATATCTTATTTAGGTAAATAAGATATCTTATAAACTAATTGAGATATATAAATAACAAAATGAGATATCTTATATATTAATTGAGATATCTGATTTATTAAATAAGATATCTTATATATTAAATAAGATATCTTATTAAAATGTTTATAAAGATATCTTATTAAATAAATAAGATATCTTATTTACTTAATAAGATATCTCCATAAGTTAATAATATATCTCTATTAGTTTATAAGATATCTCTATTAATTAATAAGATATCTATATTAGTTTATAAGATATCTCTATTAATTAATAAGATATCTTATAAAGTATGTATTTAAAAGATATCTTTATAAAGAAGTAAGATATCTTTATAAAGAAGTAAGATATCTTATATACTTTATAAGATATCTTATTAATTAATAGAGATATCTTATTAACTTATAAAGATATCTTATAAACTAATAGAGGTATCTTATAAACTTTTAGAGATATCTTATTAACTTATAGAGATATATTATGAACTTATAGAGATATCTTATAAACTTTTAAAGATATCTTATTAACTTATAGAGATATCTTATTTAATTGGTTATAAAGATATCTTATTTAATATATAAGATATCTCCATAAGTTAATAAGATATCTCTATTAGTTTATAAGATATCTCTATTAATTAATAAGATATCTCTATAAGTTTATAAGATATCTCTATTAATTAATAAGATATCTTATAAAGTATGTATTTAAAAGATATCTTATAAAGTATGTATTTAAAAGATATATTATAAAGTATGTATTTAAAAGATATCTTTTTGAAGAAGTAAGATATCTTATATCCTTTATAAGATATCTTATTAATTAATAGAGATATCTTATTAACTTATAGAGATATCTTATAAACTAATAGATATATCTTATAAACTAATAGAGATATCTTATTTACTTTCAAATTAAATAAGATATCTTATAAAAATTAAAGATATCTTAATACTTATAAGATATCTTGTTAAATAAATAAGATATCTTCAAATTTGAATAAATATAAAAACGGCGTGCCATATATATCGTTTATAAATACAAAGTTTGTTACATTCTTCTAAAGCTGTATTCCAGCTTTGTAAACATTGATCTTTAATGCGTGTTTTTATCAAATGATAAATTAAAAGTATCTTGCGAAATCCATACATCATAAAATTCAAGGTTACATAACATTTATTTTTTACATTTGACGCCCAATTAATCTTAACATTATTTGCATCTTCGTACAAAAGTTTATAAACTTCATATACAATATAAGGTTTATTTGTAACAATATGAATTAAATGTTTCAGGATATTATATTTCCTGAAAATATGCTATGGCAAGTGTCCAAGTTCACCACATAACAAAATGAGAAAGGGTATTTATTGAAAAAAGCAACTCATTCTAAATTTAATTGCAGAAAAATTAAAACACCATAACATTGGTATTGATAGGTTAATACAAAAATGTAACTGACTTTTAATGAACACTGGTTTAATTTATTACGAGTTTATGGCAAAAAGTGTGTCGCATCCCTAAGACAAACAAGTCATTTCAATTTTAAACACGTCCGGGGCTGTACATTAAATTATAATACAACATTACTCTAAACGTAAAAGTATATAGATATAAAAAGAGAGCCATTCTGTACAGAATTATAAGAGACTATAACATTAAAAACATTATCTAAAGAATTCATCTATTATAAAACATATTGATAAGAACATTATTTACAGTATAAAACATTTCTTTGTCTATTTAAAATAAGACTACCGGCTTTGGCACAGCTACGAATCATATTATCATCTGTAAATAAAAACACTAATTTCTGTTTATCATCAAAACACATAAACTCACTATTAAAATGTGTTGCTTCATTAATTGTTTCCTCCATAATCGTCATATAGAGGACACGATAGAATAACATGGGCTTCATCTTCTAAAATATTCATACAATTATCAAAGACTCGATCTTTAAAAAATCAATTTTTCAAATCTCCCCGTTTCTATTCTTAGTGGTGCTACACCACTCTGTCCACATTGAAACTTGGCAAAAGAACATCTTTGCGAAATGGCATTGTAATTTTACAATATGTTTCTGTTTCAAAACTGTTCTTAAATAGATTATATGTATATACGAAGTTTGTTACCACCTTTACCAGATAAAGTTTTCTCTAGCTGTATTGCATTTGCCACTGTTCGACATATTTACTAAACATTTTAGACGTAACAGTATTGACAATTGAGGTACTATCAACATATTATGTAATAATACACAAATGTTCTGCATTATACTCAGAAAATGTTTTCCTTACATAAAAATTCCGATTTTTTATACACTTATGTTTTTTACTCATAATAAAATTGAAAAAGAAAATGGGGAATGTGTCAAAGCGACAACAACCCGACCATAGAGCAGACAACAGCCGAAGGCCGCCAATGGGTCTTCAAGAACCTCCCGCACCCGGAGGCGTCCTTCAGCTGCCCCTTAAAAAATATGTATACTAGTACAGTGATAACGTCATACTTAACTCCGAATTATACACAAGAAACTAAAATTAAAAATCATACAAGACTAACAAAGGCCAGAGGCTCCTGACTTGGGACAGGCGCAAAATTGCGACGGGGTTAAACATGTTTATGGGATCTCAACCCTCCCCCTGCACCTCTAGCCAATGTAGAAAAGTAAACGCATAACAATACGCACATTAAAATTCAATTCAAGAGAAGTCCGAGACCGATGTTAGAAGATGTAACAAAAGAAAATAAATAAAATGACAATAAAACATAAATAACAACAGACTACTACCAGCTCCAGACCTCAATTAAACTGATTGAAAGATTATGTCTTCATCATATGAATATCAGACACAATCCCTTCCGTTAGGGGTTTAGTATCATACTATCATAAAATATATGAGAAGAACATGACCTGTGTCATGCCAACAACTGTTAAAACAAAACAAAAATGTGTTTAGTTCCGATGCAAAGATCCTATAAGTGAATCAATATTAAAGCCAAAATATGCAATCTTTAATGACCTGACAACAGCATCATATATATATCCCTTTTTATAAGTCTGTTTAAAGGTTTTGTAAGCTTTTCAGGTGAATACCTACATTTTTGTGCTTTGTAAAGAATATTACCATAAAAGATTGGATGTGAAATACCTGAACGTACAAGATGTCTGCATGTTGAGTTATATTTACGGACTATTTCCTTATACCGATGATAAAATTTAGTAAATATTTTGACTAGTTTGTGATATCGAAAACCCTGGTGTTATAATTTTTTAATAATACATAAATTTCTCTCGCTAAAATCTAATACGTTGTTACATACATGAGCGAATCGTTCAAGTTGAGATATATAAACACCATAAGATGGTGACAAGGGAACGTCACCATCTAAAAATGAATAATTAACGATAGGAAATAAAAAATCATCTCTTTTATCATAAATTTTTGTATTAAGCTTCCCGTTTATGATATAGATATAAAGTTCGAGGAAAGGGCAGTGGTCACTGTTAGTATTAGCTTTATTTAAAGTAAGTTCAACAGGATAAATGTCTTTAGTATACTTACTGAAGTCGTCATTCTTGAGAGCTAATATATCATCCAAATATCAAAAAGTATTGTTAAATGTGTGTATCAAATGTTGTTTCGATGGGTCTTTGCTAATTTTATTCATACATTGTAACTCTTAACAATTCAAAAACAGGTCCGCAATAAGTGGTGCACAGTTAGTCCCATATGTCTGCCCATATGATTTTTTTCTTTTTTTTCATAAATTATGTAATCATAATACAGAACGATTATAATAAAATATGATAGAAGTTAATTAACAAAAATTTTTATTTTAATTTGTGTACGCGTCTTAGGTGTTATTTGAAATAAATAACGCTTAAATTAAGATCTAGGTTTGACTTCGTTTTCCTAATCCCTTTCGAACTCCTGTAATAACTAAGTCTTTACCTACAGAAAAGCAATGTACCTGAAATGTTCTTATTTTTCTACCAATTAAATTCTATATCTTTATAACAAGAAGAAAACACTCATTGATTGGTCTACGATATTTTGCTTATCTATAAAATCATTGTCAAAGACCACTATTGACAATAAATATTACACAATGCCGCGACTTTTAACATTGCTTTGTCTTTTTGGAGAATTATCAGTTGCAGGTAAGGCAATAGTTAACTAAAAATTACAACAAAGAAAAAAAGAAGAAAAACTAAATGAACATGTAAATCAAATTTTATTTTACACTGATATCTTTTTCAAATAATTCGTGATTAAGGTCAAATCCAAGTAAAAAGTTGTAAAATATCACGTTTAAACGTACCAAATAATGTCTCATATTCGTTATCACGAATTTAATCTACCATAACGAATTATCAAATGTGTGAACATGTCTAGATTTTTAAATTAATGATCTCCAATTATGACTGCCAATTACACACCAATATCTTCAAAAGTATTCAATCACACAGGTTATAACAGTAACCTCTTTGGAAGGTTAAATTTACTTTTAAAATTTAGCATGTTGGTATGCATAACTCTGTATATCATTTTTGTGTTACATAATGTAGTTTGTTTTATATATAAAAAAAGGGGAAATGGTGTTCCATTCTAATGAACAGATATTTTTTGGACGAATCATAGTTTAGAGTTAAAAAAAAATAGTTGCCTAAGATTGAAAATATAGCTGTATATCAAATTAACATCAACTTTATTAATAGCAACTCTAGATCTCTTTACATCACTTAATGTGGACCATATATCGTTCATATCAAGCTGCATTTTCTAAAAAAAAATAATTTAAAAACGAATCTCAATAATTGACTATTCTTTCTATCTTTGTTTTTATTTTGATATGCATTCCTTGGGGTTGGTGTTTTATTGCTCTTCATTTACTAGGAAATCAAGATTCATTTACTCTATAAAGGAACGTCTATTTGATTAGTTTTTACTCTTTGAATGGCATGTTTGCGCGGTCTCCGACAGCAACACACAAACTGATAAGGTCTTACAGGTGTCTTGGCCATCACAAAAAAAAAATAAGAAAAAATATGTTTTGTTAGCTTCAGATCGATCTTACAGTTACACCATCATACCTGGTAGCTTCACCTGGCAACAAGGGCGTAACAGTTGTATGTCTGAGGGAATGGATCTAGCTGTTATAAAAGATCTAGAAACACAAAACGAAGTCCAAAATGTTCTCACTACAAATGGAAGGTAACAAATTATGTATTGAATGTTGTGTTCCTATACTGTTTAAAGAATATTATTAAAGATAGATATACACTTTAATCTTTTCCTCTGAAACTGCAAAGCCAATTTAACCAAACTTGGCCACAATCATCAGTAGAGTATCTAGTTTAAAAATGTGTCCGATGACCCCGCCTGCCAACCAACATGGCGTACGTGGCTCAAAATAGAACATAGGGGGAAAACAGTTTACCAAAAATATGAGGTGAGCGACAGAGGCTCCTTGGAACCATAGATTTTGGTTTTGTGATAATTCTTTTAAACAAACTTTATTGTCATCAATAATAATTATTCCATAATGGACTACGGACACAGCTATCTCAGTCAAGGTCCTCGTTTCACTAGTACTAGTTTCATTGGGTAGATAAACTGCATGGTTTTTGTCTTTTACAAAAAAATTAATAAATGATTCCATTAAAAGAACGTATATAGATAATCTGGTGTTATTATCCTGACCCGAGATAGGGATGATTTATAACCTATTATCAGTTTCCATGTGTATCCGGATAACGGTTGTTTTTAACGATTTTCGAAAACTTTGTTTATTAAAATTCATTTCATCTACATTTTTATTCAGGTAAGTTAGTTATTATTTGAAAGATCGTCATACTTTAACCGAACGTAATAATTAATTAATAAATACTCAAGTTTTTACATTATTATTATATTATATAATTATGTAATACTGAATTTTAAAATGCCAAAAACCAAATATGTGGTATGATTGCCTATGAGACAACTCTCGACTAGAGACAAATTGACACAGAATCAATAACTATAGGTCTCCGTATGGCATTCAACAATGCAAAATGCTCATACTGCACAGTCATCTATAATAGGCCCCGAACCTAACAGCCTGCTTTATGTACAAAATAATGAAGAAAAACAAATATGCTAGTCAGCAACAAACGACAACCACTGAATTATAGACTCAAGACATGGGACAGACACATACATAATGTGGCTTTGTGAAGCGCGTTTGAAGACACCCTCCCTCATTTATGCTTCTCTTACAAAGTGATTAGTGTGCTTGTGTTTCTTATTGACAACATATATATTTGTTGAATATTGAGGTAGACTTTTTCAACAAATTGTCGCCATTCTTATGGGAATGTAATGTGCGCCTCTTTTTTCAAATGAATCGGAGTTCCTTCACACACTTGTCAAAAACAAGAAGATCATAAAGCCAGGTCATTTAATTTGACTTTCAGATATTTTGATGATGTTATTTCCATTAGGAATCCAAACTTTTCTGATTGGATTCCATTGAAATATATCCCCAAAACTTGAAATTAAATAAACAATAAACACGGTTTCCTCCGCCTCATTTTTAAACCTATACCTCGAATTTGATATACATATCTCCTAAATTTATGACAAAATATACGATTTTAATTTTGAAATAATAAATTTTCCCCACCTTAGTAGCAATATACCAACTTCACCTGCATATGGGATAAACATTTCCCAACTTCTCCGGTATTCAAGAGCTTACAGCTCCTACTCAGACTTCGCTCAACGTCAACAGTGTCTGAGCAGAAAGTTTATGAACAAGGGGCATGTCAAAGAACGTTGTCAATTGCTTACACCCACTTCATTTGAACATTAGTGGATAATTGTCATTGGTCATTCCACATCTTGATCTCCTTATTTTTATATTATTTCCTATGTAAAAAACGGTGGATTAAACCTGGTTCTATAGCTAGCTAAACCTTTTACTTCACTTGTTTGACAAGCGGAAAAAAATTCTATATATTGACAACGGTGTGTTAACAAAACAAACATACATTATAGGCACAAATGTCAAAAATGTCAAAATTAAGGTACAACAGTCAACATTTTTATAATTTTAATCACTTTAAAAAAAACAAAGAACAATAGCAAAAATAACAAAACAAGAATACAAAAAAATAACATAGCACAATAACACAATGACGGAATAATACAAGTGCAGAGCCACGTCAAATGGATTTTACCATAACAGAATAAAAAGTAAAAGGAATATTCATAAAGTAGAATAAAAAAATACTATAACACATTATTACGAAGATAAACAACGTCAGTACTAGAATCTATACTTCAAGACAACAAGGTCTTGGTACCTTCCGAGTATTTTTTTTTAAAGAAAAATGACGAGACGTTCTTTGACATAGACTTAGCTCATCAACTTTCTGCTCATACTATGGTGACGTTTAAGTCCGAGTAGCAGCTGCAAAAAGAGTGAAAAAATCAAAAACTGTCAACAGAATCAGAAGGACCACCAAAAGCACGTAATTTATAAACAACATCCAAAGCATTTTTTACACTCCAAAACATGGTGAATGTCACTGTTTTGATATGATTAATTACAAAAACTAACGTTACTTTCTTTGCAAATACTAAAGGAAGTCGTTAAAAGCACCGAAGAAAGATAAGTTGTAGAAAACTTACTAGAAGCAGAGATGAAACGATATTTTCCGAGTTTTTTTTAATGTGTGTACTTCAGGTAACCAATACATAGCGGGGACCTTGAAATGTTCATAAGTGGCATTGCATGTAATTTATGAAGTCTCCCATTGAAGTTTTACCACTTCAAAAGTAATTAAATCCACTATTTTCGTAGATCTTTTTTGAAAACTGTGTTACTAAGGTTTTGATTGTATGAAGTATATTAGTTAATAGAAAAAAACAGTTTACTAGTGAAAAAATTGGCTTGAAGACGAACTAAATCATAAACTCATGCATCATCGAACCAATAAAATGAGGTAAAACAGTTTATCTGGTTGAGGTTACATTATATTTTTACATTATATTTTTTCACAAAGTTAATCTAAAAAATTCTACAGATAGATGTATCATCTTTATCTCATGAATACATTAATGAATTGATGCTTTGACTAAGAAAAATGATTTATAAAACTATAGAAATATGCCAAAGAAGCAAGTTGGATGCAATTTGTATATTCGGGTGTGTTTGAAACTCTCATATAAACTAAATCATAAAGCAAATAAAATGCTTCAGATTTCAGTTAATTCAATAAATGTTTTTGACTAAATTTTTATTTAGAATTATTAAAATTTACCCTTCGAAAAAATAATGTATGATTCCAGTGAAATGACCAAGTATTGTTGCTGCATTTGATTACACGGAACTGCATTTATCATTCCTTGTAATGCAGTTGTTAATAAAATCATTCAATCTTGAACAACAAAATATGTCAAGATTTCAACGGATTTAATATCTGATTCAAATCAGATAGGCAAACAAATAAATCTGTCAACACAATATATGTAGTCAATGAGCTATTCTAATATGATGTGCTTCTTTCGTTTTGTGAATAAACCCATGCTCTAAATCCAATAAAATATGTTTGAACATACTGCAGAATAATGAACTGTATCATTATTGCTCCGGCAAAAATACTCACGAATATAATGCCTACCCGTGTTAAAACTACAATAAAATATAGCTTGCATTAATTATTTCTTAAATAAATAACGCAGCCTTTACTTCCCTCCGGCATGCTTAAATGTATTTGTCTTGGATACCACAAGATACGTTCCATATGTCTGGTAACGCTATTGTATTGGAAATCTCTATTAGAGCGCACTGGGCCACGAACATTTGGTAGTATCAAATCCGGAAACATCTGGTAGTACTAAAACCAGAACATCTGCCTGTCCAATCACTCTTTCAGAATCTAAAAGTCTCATTGTTCGTACACCAAAATGAAAATACCGTTACGTCATTGGTTGAATTTCCATGGTTAAAACGTTTTTAACAAATCACAACGTTTTGGTTTACGCTATTGAAATATTACCCAGAATGTATTATATTCTGAAACGGTGAATTTGGCAAATATAACATCCTATTTCAATTTCAAATTTGTTCCACTATTCAAAAGAAACTTAAATTAGATACTTCACTGACCACTAGTTATCTATATATTTTACGAATTGTCAAAATACAGCTAGCCCTGAGAACTATTTTGTTTATAATCTGAACTACTTTCTTGTATGTTCTGTATGACAGGGATTGAACAAGTGGTTCTTTACCTTAAAAATCCAAAGATGCCTACATTTCGTTTTGAGAAATATTCTGCTTTTTGAAATTGTGAAATCGGCCATAAACGTATAAAAGGATTCTGTATGTGTTAATTGTGTATACACCATCGGATATACGTATACTGTTAAATTGGACGCATTAGTGATTAAAATTAATACACCTGCATCTTGTATTCAAAGATTTTCTAAGTGTGTATGTTTTGACAACATAAGTATGAAACACTATGGCATTCTTTTAAAGCATAAGCAACATTTGGATAGGATTGTTTTGGAGTTCGAGAGATCTATCATTTAAATGGGTTGATAATGAAACACAAGGATCATGGTCAAACTGGGATTCCGGTGAACCAAACTGCATGGAACTAACAGAGATGGAGCCAATGAAATGTTGGTATTTATATGACCAAAACTGTATACGCATTCAACGTACAGCCAACTTATGGTTCTGGAAGACACATGGATGCCACAACCAATATTCTGTGCTTTGTCAAAGCTGTAGAGGTAGTTATCTTTAAATAAAACACAAACATGTCACTGCAATACACTTTAAATGAAATATTTTCCTAATTGGTATTTTCTGTCTCTCTTTTAAATGATATTTCATTCCGGTTATTCATACCATCGATGAATACCTATTGACAATACAGTTTTAATCATATGATCTTAAAAAGATTATTTAGTTCGTCATGAATTGTGTTATTTTACATTTCACTGAGTCAACTGAATTTGAAGAGCAATTCTCTATATAGGGTGAAAAAAGAGAAGATATAGAATTTCACCAAATCTTATTTATCTCAGATATTTTAAAGAAATTAACTCATATATGAAGTTTTATAAATATTTCTAGAAGATTGATAAAAATCCTGGGCCTTAACTATGATGACTCAGCATAAATTCACAGTTTACAGTATGCATAGTTTACCTGGGTAGTGACTACGTCAATTCAAACATTATAATTATTTTTTCCAAGAAAAAAAATATATCTGTACATTAACCACACTTTCAGCTAAAGAGATGTGATTTTTGTTCAGAGACAAGTGCTTGTCAGACCATCCACAATAACTTGCGGTCATTCGACGTTTAGTACATCAGTACTTTGATTATTTATTGAGAGCGCTTCCCGGGAAATTAAATATTTATCAAATATAATAAAAAATAAAATACGATTCGAATGTTTGCGTTTAACGGTCATTTAGATTCCTTCAAACAGAGAAAGGATATATATGACCAAGATCACGAGCATCGCTGATGAGTCTTTTGTAGACGAAACGCGCGTCTGGCGTATATACAAAATTTAATCCTGATATCTATGATGAGTTTATTTCCAAGGATTACACATTTAGCTAATCTCAGTCATTCCCTGACCACTAAAGACCGGGAGTGAAATTAGGTGCTCCGGAAGAGTAAGCATTTCCTGCACCGTATACGGCACCCCTTCTGTTATTTCATTGTTCAGTTCGGTAATGATGGAAGGTTATTGTGACTGAGGGAGAACATCAGATATGATATCAGATTCTGACACACTTTTGTCATAATGGCCAATCAGCTCATGATGGCGACAGTAAAATTTTTGAGTGATGACCTTAATTTTATTGTTTCATAGCCCAACAATGGTGTTTGTTTTGTTCTCAAACTTGTCGTCTACATAAAGAAAAAGATAAAATTTTCAAATCAAATACAAATCGATAATTCTTAAAATGTGCTTGTCTGTTCTATGGTCGGGTTGTTTTCTCTTTGACACATTCCCCATTTCCATTCTCAATTTTGTTTCAGACATTTAAAAGACATTTTTGATCACACGTTACATTTTCCTGCTACAAAACAAATAAAAGGTATATCACCTGAACTATCCTAAATGAAAGTGAGATGATGTGAATTATCAACCCTTATATTGCATAGCGGAAAACAAACTGAATCATTCATTGCAAATGATTTATTTAGAACAAAACATGTGTAATAGTAAGAAAAAATACATTTGTTTCATCATTTTGATGAAAAATCTACAAATGAATAATTCCATTCCTATTTCAAAAAATGTAAATTTCATTAAAGATCTATTAAGATTGTGTACTTCTCGAAACCCGATCTATCTCACATCATTGTTTTTGTTTTGTCATTTGAATAACATACATACATGTATTACAGTATTTTTAAACCAAAATGAAATATTTATTTAAAACGTCGTATGTCTTTAAAATTAAAGAAAATAATGCAAAACATTAAAATAATTAGCAATGATGTAACAAAAATAAATTTGAAGACAACTTATAGATAATATTATTATTTTTACAGCAAAAATTGAATTACCAACGACATTACATGACCAAACATCAAACCATGCCGATTTAGAAACAACAACCCTTCGTACAGAAACCACTGGAATACCGGCGACATTCTTCAACCAAACAACAAACCATGCCGATTTAGAAACAACAATCCTTCTTGCAGAAGCCACTGGAGTACCGGCGACATTCTACAAACAAACAACAAAGCATACCAATTTAGAAACCACAATCCTTCCCTCAGAAACCACTGGAATACCGGCGACATTCTACTACCAAACAACAAAGCATGGCGATTTAGAAACAACAATCCTTCCTACAGAAACCACTGACGTACTGGCGACAGTCTACAAACAAACAACAAAGCAAACCAATTTCGAAAAAACAATCCTTCCTACAGAAACCACTGGAGTACCGGCGACATTTTACAACCAAACAACAAAGCATGGCGATTTCGAAACCATAACCCTTCCTGCTACAAATATGTCGCTTACTTTAACATCACTTGAGTGTGAAGCATTATGGATGAATCAGAGAAATTGTAATTGTCAAGAACCGTCAGCTAGCCCAGAAATACCAAACGACATCATCACATACAGATTGGATAAGACAATGTTATCGTCGTATATTAGGAAAAAGAGCAGTGCTTCAGACACAAGAAAGTCATCATTTTACATCGGATGTGTCGGTATCATAGTTCTTGTTGTGTCCGTGTTTTTCATTGTTGTTCTTGACTTCATACCTAGAGGATAAGTTTTGGCTGACGGTTTTGCATTTAAATTGAGTAAATGACACAAATCTTTTTAAACAGGAGAAACATTTCAATATAAGCAATTTCTGGCTAAATATAATATAAATTGATCTATAATTTACATTCCCCAATAAATAAGTTTTCAACTTATATTATAATAAGTCCAACACAAATGTAATCGTGAGGGATATAGAATGTTTTAATAAATCAAAAGGAACTGATAGAAAGTATTATAAAATCAAACAATTAATATATTTTTAAGTCAACGACGATGAAGTAGTTCAGATTTATGTTCGATTTAATCAGATTATACTTTCAATCCCCAAATTTCAACTTCATATGACTGCATTAAAATTCCCACAATTGAATTATATTCTCTCAAAATTTGAACATATCTTTTGTTGGTTCTACAATAAGATAAAAGATGACACCCTATCTATCTTAAACTCACTAACTTAGAAAGTATTTCCGAGCAAACAATGTTCAATCCAACACAAATGTGTATTCAATAAAAAAAAAAAAGAGCTATGCAATAAACCAAACAATCGAAGATAAAGAACAATTTGAAAAAAAAAACATTCTTTTACATTAAACAATGTTGAACTTTTTTCATATATGATAGAAACTGTACAAAAAATAGGAATATTAAAATACAAGGAAAAATTAAGGGGAATAGTTGCTTACATCTAGAATTTTTACTTTTAAAGACTTACATAACTTGAGATCCGGTTTGAAAACTGAATCATTATGTTTGTATATTATGTTATGCATTTAGACTTTACATAAGCCAGGAAAGATACTTTTTAAAGGCAGAAATAGACAATTTAAACCCCATGGACATGAAGTAAGGATATTAATTCATGCAAACATATATTACACAGCTGGTTCCAAAAACTGTCATAAATAAATTACCTTACTCAAATGATTTATACCTATCATGGTGACTATGTGTAGTTTAAAGTAAACAACACCATTAATATTAATCATGTATCAGACATTGTTTAAAGTGATCACTATCAAATTTGTGCTACACAAACATTAACAAGATTGTCAAATCATACAACCAAACTAATACACATAGATGATTTAAAAAACAATATGAAAATTATTCCTGAAAGATCTCCATTTCTTTTTCTTTCAAATTCTATTTTTTAAGGCAGTAGCTATATTGCCGCCATCGGCAAAATAGAAAATTAAATAGAAAATTTTCTATTTTGCCAGCTCTACTTAAACTGTCTTAACTCAAGCCGGCAAAAAACATATTTCTATAGAAATGGCTACTTTAC
Organism: Mytilus galloprovincialis; assembly: GCF_965363235.1. NCBI lineage: Eukaryota > Metazoa > Mollusca > Bivalvia > Mytilida > Mytilidae > Mytilus > Mytilus galloprovincialis. The sequence goes on along the minus strand of NC_134845.1, from coordinate 14,276,212 downwards.
CGTCAACAAAAATAATAAAGGTGAATATGTTGCAGCTGTGCTGGAAAAATAGACAATGTGTTATTTTTCTGCCATTAGGTAAGCGGAAGACAAGTTAAAAACTATTTTGTTTACACATATGCAATTAAAATTTTGGTTTAATTTTAACATTTTTGATTTTTTGAAGCTATGTGATAGACGTTGTTAAATTGCATAAAGTTTTATCATATATAAGATGCAATGATATTTTTAGCTTTAATTTTTTTTTATAACACAGTTAAACAATCTGAGATTTTATTATTATGCACACATGTTTGGCTAATTCTAGAAATGATTTTTAAAACATAAAATTGAGAATGGAAATTGGGAATATGACAAAGAGACGAAAACCTGACCAAAGAGCAGAAACAGCCGAAAGCCACCAATGGGTCTTCAACGCAGCGAGAAAATCCCGCCCTAGGAGATGGTCTTCTGCTGTCCCTTAAATATCAGTGTTAAAAAATTCTTAAACATACATGTAGCATTAAACTATCAATTACTGATTTTAAAAATAAAATACATAAAATTGAAAATGGAAAGAGGGAATATGTCAAAATAGAGATTAACAAAAACTAAACACCAACAGCGTGAATAATTTCAGCTAACCAATTCATTACACCATCTAAAGAATGTATTGACAGATTTAATTGACCAAGCATCAAACAGAATTTTATATCACGAATAGATACATGTTTTGTATATAACATTGTAAATTTTGTTAGCTTTGAACTAGATTTTAATAAGTGTGAGTACTCTCAAATTTATACTTTGCGTCTGTAATGTTTTTGTAAATTGTTCTTGTCCTAGGCGTTCTATCGATCTAATGATTAGAGCTTTTTAAAATGATTTTTATAATTGTTTGACCACTGTTTTTGTCTTTTGTTATTGTTGGTGTTGTTGTTGTTGGGTTGTATTAAAGGTATATGTCGTATTTCATGTGGTAAATGGTTATTGCAATTTTTTAAACAATTTTAAGACTTTGTCGAATTTGAGATATAGGAAGTTTAAAATTTTTTGTTATTTTTGTAAAGGACTTGGCATATAATTAAACAAAATTCGAACCAAAAATGAAAAGAAGGTCTTTTTCCATTGTTTATAATAAATACTACTTAATTAAGTATTTTTGTATTTCATTGGATACCGCCTGAATTTAATCACTTCAAACATGAAGGCACCGAGAACGTATTTGTTGATTGTTATTTATAGAGTTTAGTAACTGTCGATTATAACCCAATTTCTTTACATCGATTTTCACATTTCAAAATTCCGTTAAAGGAATCTGGTCTTATTAGAAACCATTACTGACAAAGTTGATATTAAAAAAATGAGTATTGTGTAGATATTTATTAAAAACAGTACCAATATGCATTTTCGTTCTTTATTTGGTACATCTATTAGTATCCTACTTCGCTACCCTTTGAGTTATACCATTTATGTAAATGCGGCATAAATATAAAATTAGTTTATATAACTATATAACGTGTTGTTAGTCAATTTGAAGATCTATTTTTCGTGAGTTTTTCGATTTCTCGGAATTTTTTTTGGAAGAAAGAGTTGATGAATGAGTGGTTGTGTACATCAACACCTCAATTATGAGTTGGTTTACCTGAAACATGACAAATTCTTTTTCCAAATATCTAGTCATTATAAGATATTATGAGTAATGATGAATGATTGTGTGAAATTTTTTTTTAGCAAGGAGTTGTATGTAAATAGGTAGATACTTGACAATGAAAAATGAACGTAAACATAAGGTTTGAATTGAACAAAAATCTAAATAAATTTAACTGCATTAAATAACTTGTCTGTACACAATCGAGGAAACAACTCTCAGTTTCTACTAAATATGAAATTGTTCTGTATTTGGAATATTTATTTTTTCTTTTCTTTTAGTTATTCAATTTTTTCAATCATTCAATTTTTTTTATTAAAGATTCATAATCTGTCGAAATAATTTTGTAATAATTGAGTTAATATATGTTGTAATTGACATTACGTGTAATTTACGAGCTCCTTATTGGAACGATTTGTGTCTATAGGATTTTACAATAAAGTAGAGAATAAATGTATTGATGTATTTACTTATATTGCAGGATGATTTGCATTTGGAAATATGTGAATCAAAGAAAAATCATATTTAATTCAACCTACTGTCATTAATGATTGATAACCTTTTATGGCTTCTCAAAGTTCATTTTCAAATAATGAACATATATCTTTCGAATGAATTTCATTTTTTGAGTTTTACTCGATAGCAAGCATGGAATACTTGCCACTAAACATTCACATAAAAAAGAAAATAATTTTCATCATTACCTTTACCGTGGAACGTTTAAATCGCATTGATCATGTTGATTATAAGGAAATTATAATTGGACTCGTTTGATACTTACAATCCTATTTCATCGACACCATTAATTCCTTTTAAAAAACAAATTACCAGGATGAGCTGAAAATAAAACTGTCGGCCTAGGCACACATTAATACAAGATGAAATCCTGTTAACAGTACAAAAGCCTCTTTTCTCAATTGAATGATTTAAATAACATAAGTCTGTAAAAAAAAAGGAAATAGAAAAAGAACAAATCTTTTGTTGACACTGTATCATTATGACGAAACTGGAAGAACAAAAAATGTTTATACTATATCACTATGACGAAAAAAGAAAGCACAAAATAATGGGTTAATCTGTATCACTATTACGAAGATATAAAGAACAAAATAATTATTTATACTGTATCCCTTTTACGAAAATTAAAGTTCTATGCCTGAAATATATAATCCTTTGTGCAACAATCACTTGTACTTACATTGAAATATCGGCCGCTACATATTGTTCGTATTTTCTTGAAAAATGGTGATGTGTTAACTAAACATTCGCTTATTGCTGGCTTACATCCTAGTTTGTATTCATGCTTCAGATGGTATAAAAGGCCTTCAAAAATGTAAATCCAAACCTCGGATTGCTCATGTGCATCGTCAAAATACAAGTATGCTCAAGCTGGTCATGTTATTACTGGTAACATTGTCATGGTTACAAGTAAAGGACTAAGAGCGTTGTTAGCCAAGGTATCAAATTACAGAACTCACCAGCCCAGCAAATGGAAAAAGAACTCGAGGTTACTGGAAATGCAGTTGAGGACTAAACAAAAACATGAGAAAATGGATATAGCGCAATCCAGAACCAGAACTGGACACTTTGTCAAAATGGATCAAAGCTATTCGATCATGCATTCAGATGCGCATTCAAGAACCACGATGTACTATGAGCACAAGGGTTTCTAACACATTCCATAACCTAAAGTTGCATATGATTCATCCTCCTTGCGTGAAAAACATTTCGTTGTTCGAGCAGATTCAGCCTCCAATAATATTTTCTTCGTATGTAAAAACCCTTATTTGCAGTGTCTCAAAAAAGTAAAATCACAAAAAAAAACTGTACTCCGAGGAAATATTCAAAACGGAAAGTCCCTTATCAAATGGCAAAATCAAATGATAAAATACATCAAACGAATGGACATCAACAGACATATTTCTGACTTGATACAGGCATTTGCCAATGTAGAAAATATAATCTGGTTTTATAGCGCTAAACCTCTCACTTGTATGACAGTCGCATCAAATTTCATTATATGTACAACGATGTGTGAACAAAACAGACATAATGTTGTCAGGTCACTAAAGATTGCTTATTTTGGCGTTAATATTGATTCACTTATAGGGTCTTTGCATCGGAACTAAACACATTTATTAAAAAAACAGTTGTTGGCATGACACGGGTTATGTTCTTCTCATATATGTTATGATGGTATGATACTAAACCCCTAATTGGAAGGGTTGTGCCTGATATTCATATGATGAAATCATAATCTTTCAATCAGTTTAATTGAAGTCTGGAGCTGGCATGTCAGTTAACTGCTAGTAGTCTGTTGTTATTTATGTATTATTGTCATTTTGTTTATTTTCTTTGGTTACATCTTCTTACATCAGACTCGGACTTCTCTTGAATTGAATTTTAAATGTGCGTATTGTTATGCATTTACTTTTCTACATTGGCTAGAGGTATAGGGGGAGGGTTGAGATCTCATAAACATGTTTAACCCCGTCGCATTTTTGCGCCTGTCCCAAGTTAGGAGCCTCTGGCCTTTGTTAGTCTTGTATTTTATTTAATTTTGGTTTCTTGTGTACAATTCGGAAATTAGTATGGCGTTCATTATCACTGAACTAGTATATATTTGTTTTAGGGGCCAGCTGAAGGACGCCTCCGGGTGCGGGAATGTCTCGCTACATTGAAGACCTGTTGGTGACCTGCTGTTGTTTTTTCTATGGTTGGGTTGTTGTCTCTTTGACACATTCCCCATTTCCATTCTAAATTTTATGTTATATGTAAATCAGAACAAAAACAAACATATATTTAACTAAGAAGCACAAAAAGCATATCAAATTTAACAACCACGTTCATTGCTTACTTATTTTTTATTTATATCAACCCATAAAGGATTGAAATATTTGAAGTCCTGTGACTGCATGGCTAGGTTCATATCAACAAAAGAAACAACAGCACAACTAGCCTCTGTAATCAAACATATCATTTAACATCATTCTCAAAGGATATAATTTTAAAATTTCACAAATCTGTCCTTCTTTCAGTAAATATTAACATCAAAGAAAACGCATATAATCTACCGTCATTATATCATACTTGGTACAAACACTTCACAAAACTCCGTATAAAGAACGAAACATAGCTGGATCATGAAGATTTATGACTAAACATCTTTCTAAAGGGTTGATTTCTATTCTTTATACAGAATAAAGATGGCCTTCAAAAATAATATGTAATGAGATATATTCAACCAGTGTTGTCAATCAGATGTGGATTTGAAAAAAAACCCAATAAAGATCTACTGCCGAATCTTAGATCACACTCTGCAATTTTGCAGCAACATCATGACCTTTGATTTTTCGACGCTTTACCCTACTATTCCCCATGCTCAATCACAAGGAAGCTATGTAACCAAAAGTACTGAAGTAAATATTAAAAAGACACCTGTCTTGATACGCCTTGTAAGTGAAGGACACATAACGTGATATCAAAATGCAGGATAAAGGACGTGATTTTGGCTAGCACAATTGGAACATATCGGTGGTCAAACATGAAAGATACATACCAAAACGCTCAATTAAGTCATGGTGACGTTCGTTTCAACCGTCGACAAACTGGCTTCAACTTTACCATTATGGAAGGCTGTGTATAATTTGGTCCATACGTTATTCGTTTTGAGAAATCATAAAACAACAATGGTGAGAAACATTATTCACATGATGTTATATATTTTAATGAAATCACAATAATGACAGTCTCGCCGATAATGTGCTCGTTATCTACATTTAATAACAACAATGGAATGAATACAACAATTGCACAAATACATTTACAAGCATTGGTTTGTTGCAAAAAAGATATTAAAAATGCAAATTATCATGAAAAAGAAGTTTCAAAAATCAACTTTATCATAAATATAAAAAGTAGTCCGAGATTACTCTGACGTTCAACGTCTGTTTTGCCAGACAATTTGGGGCCGTGGGACGTCAGAGCTTGTCCCATATTAAAACGTGGATATTTGCCCACCCAAAATAGATGCGGTGCTTCGTCGCTTCTGGTGCCGACTGGCGGCCTCGGAATTATATAACTCGGGCATCAATCTGTTCATTTTTCATTTATTTCTTCATTTATATAAGTTTCACCTACCTGCCAACCTTTATTTTCCCATATTTTAACAGTTTTCACAGAGACCTATCGATTTCTGCATTTAGACTTTCATTTTCAAAGATTATCACGTGACCACGAGAAAACAAGTGATGATTAATGCAAATGACCATATTCTAACACCTCGTTCATTTACGATGCAATTAATCTAAATGTCCGAGAGCTGCTGATTGTTATCGTGGTTGGCACTAAATGCTTAATATCGATCTCGTATAAAGGAGGTGATAAAAGAATAATTATTTGCATATTTGAGTCTCGAGGTCGCGAAATCCTTCGTAACTTGAAGTCCATTTGAAAATAAAAGAAAAATGTCTGAATCGATGGGTCACTGTGAAATCTGTCTAAATATGAGGCAGGTAGGTGAAACTTACATAAATGAAGAGATAAATAAAAAATGAACAGATTGATGCCCGATTTATATAATTCCAAGGCCGCCAGTCGACATCAGATACGACGAAGCAGCGCATCTATTTTGGGTGGGCAAATATCCACTTTTTGATATGGGACGAGCTCTGACGTCCCGTGGCCCCATCTTGTTTGACAAAACAGCCGTTGGACGTCAGAGTAATCTCGGACTAAGAAAAAATGTTTTCAATACCGATTTGATAAAAGGTCAACCCAACCTATATTACAATTAACGTTTTTGAATTGTGAATATTAATGACTGTGAAACTGAAGATAATTTATTCGTATATATTAACTCTTTATTAACGAGTCTTTGTTCATATAATGAATACAACTGGTTTTCGAAATGGCTAACGTAGATTTGTTAGTCCGTTGGGGAACCCAGCGATCATCATCACAGTAAAGTATTAATTATATATATCATAGTATCTAACACTTGCTAAATGACGAAACAACTGAAACGATATTGTAAACATGGTAAATGCAATGTTATAACACTAGATACAACAGGAATTTACCATGTATAACGTTATGTTCATAAAGGGATTTGGTATGGTTGCCAATGCGACAACTATCTACCAAAATTTAAATGAAGTTGATGTAAGCAAATATAGGCAACCATATGGTCTTCAACAACGAGAAACGACAAAGCCTTACAATCGGCTACAAAAACCCTGACATTAAATATATATAACAATTCCATTGACAAAACTAACGGTCTAATTTAGGGTCAGGGTATTTATCAGTTCTTCATCCTTAACAACAAGGGGACACTTAATACAGATTTTAGAGTACTTACAATTACCATGAAATACTGACTACTATTCAAAACAAACTACAACGATTACAAATGAAAAAGACAAACAATATGTACATAAATCTAAGACTAAAATAGTGTGCACATTCAATATCCAATAAATTTAATGTAAAAACGTCAGAGAAATACCTAGCCTTGTGCCCTGCCAGCATACAAGTATCGACAGGTTGTAGTACATTGAATCTAAATATGTGTATAACAATAGTATTTAATATGATGTTAAATTACTAGAGAAAAATTAAACATATGTAGGACTCAGAGGTGCGATAGGGATAATGAAGTGGGATGATTGTGACGCTGAAATGCGATGGTCTGCGCCGAAGTGCAATTGTCCTTTTGCTAATGTGCGATAAGGTAGTAAAATTTACAGATATTTAGTTATTATTAAAACTTAATTTCTCATAAGATAGTTTATAAATACCAAACATTCATTTTGTTCTCCAGTTGTGTTATAAAACATCTGTGGTCTATTTTACATTTTGTTTTTTTCACAGCAACCGTATACATGATTTTGTTTTTGTTCTGACTAACCAAGAAGTACTTGCATTTCAAATAACTGCCACGTTTTATTTCAGTCAATGAATGCAATTCGTACTGTTTTTAAAGAAAATATCTTGTGCGTGTAAGCTTTTTAAAAAGTAAAATTTACAACACAACGTTCCAACGAGAACTCGAAATTAAATGACAGTCTTCAATAAAACGGGTTAAAGTCTTGACTTTTTTACATTAACAAAAAACAAAAAACGAAAAGGTATATATAATAAAAAAAATGATTTCAACTTGAAAAACATTGAAAATATGATTTGTGTAATCCATCGCATTTTAGCGTAACCATCATTGCACTTCAGCGTAGCTAACAAGAAGATGGTGTATCAATGCCATAATCGCACTTGATCAAAAGTAACATGTAAACGAATACCGAACTCCGAGGAAAAATCAACATGGAAAGTCTCTAATCAAATGCCAAAATCAAAAGCTCAAACACATCTATCGAATGGATAACAACTGTCATATCCCTGACTTGCATTTTCTGATGTAATAAATGGTGGATTAAAACACATTTCAGCTTTAAACTATCGAACAGCAGAGTGACCATCGCAGTTAGGGAAACTATCACGGTTCAGAGTCCTACATAAATTATCTATACTAATAAAAATAATATTCAAAAATTTTATAATTCGTTGACTTATATACATTTGCTTATTTGTATTTCTCCTGGCATCTAAATCGTTATGATAATTGATTTCATCAGCTGTGAAATGTCTAGTTGACAATTAATACAATGGAACAAGATGATACAGATAACACAACTGAATCAATTATATTGTATTTGTTAAAAACCTTCAAGTTTGTTTACAAATAGCCATTAAAAAATATATTTCAAAATAAAAGTTGTTTTATTTTTTGTCGTTTGCATACCACGATTGATTAGCCACAGCTTTATCAGAGGAGCTTTCAATATAAGCATCACTTAAGAGATCAGTGGGCGAGTTTTCAAGGCGGTGCCAATACATAAACATTTGAATTACTATGTTAATATATAAAGGAAATCTACCTAGCTCTGATATAACTCCAATATTTGTGCAATTTTTGGAGACACCAAGAACATACTTGCAAAATTTAAGATTTCTTTATAGTTATAGATACTATAAATCCGAACATTTTGACATTTGCACCTATATAATCTCTATACTATAAAATGTAACAGAAGTTGAAAATATACAAATATATATATATATATATATATATCGGTCTGTTTTTTTGTTAAATGATTTATGACAAGGGATATATTTTTGATGAGCAAAATATACGAAAAGCCTGGGATACTTGATGTCTCAGCTGCTCAACCCCTCCGGATGTACTTGATAAATATCTCCAAAAGAACTTATTTACGATATGGCTTGATATAAGAAATGCAATCTAATTAAAATATTGATCTCTGATTACATCATACTACATATGAGTATAGATTGTACTCATATGTAATATAACGTAATCAGAGATCAATATTTTAATTAGATTGTAAGAAATGGATACCGAAATAGCTCAGCATATAATATATATATAATTATGATATGATTCACTAAGATTATAGTTCTTACAAAATTTATTTTAAAAAGTTTCTAAATCTAAGAAATACGAATTTATACAATCTTTTTATCTGGATCATAAAATGAAAATTAAAATTTGAATACAGTTATTTTAAAAGTTTCCAGATGAGATAGGGAAAAAAGACACAAGTTCAGGTGAACAGATGGAGTTATCCCTCCTTGGCTTGTACTGTCTCTCTCCACTTCTGTTTAAGTTTTAAATCAGGTTTCTTTATTTGTTATTACTGAATTATTTACTTTATTCCGTTCGTCCGTCCGTCTGTCCGTCCTTCTGTCCTACTGCAGGTTAAGGCTTTTGGTGAACTGAGGCAGTTTTTGATGAAGTCCAATTATCTTGAAACTTAGTACACATAGTTGGCATCATACTGTAGCGTAAAATGAGACGGCAAAATATCGGATTCGGTAATATTATTTTTGTGTTTTTAGATTTCAAATGACTGGCTTATTTCAAACAGTACAATTTTAATTTCTAATCTATATTCAATTATATAACTCAAGCCATTAATTATATTCCAAATATAGATATATAATGGCCGTGTTTTTCGTACCTTTTACATAACGTATAATCAAATTTACAGATACTTGATTGGTTTAATTGATTACATTTTGAAATTGAGCATAATGTTTACATTTCGACTTCTACATTTAACGTACGTTTAAATAAAACAAAAGCTGTTATGAAATATTAATGTGTGGAACAAACGTCGATGTTCAGCTTATCAAATATTTAATATGACTAAATTGGTTACGATTATATTATAAATAAGTGCGTTTACCTGCCTCTTACTTGTTTCTGTTTCAATTTGCGTTTAATTGCAGGGTTGTATTGTAATTACACATTTGCACCATAAGTATCTATTCTGCTAATGTCTTAAATGCCACTTGCCATGGCTTTATATAAGATACAATACTAGAACGTTATCGAATTTAGAGTATTGCGTTATCATCATAAAATTCTGAACAATAGGATAGCGTGTCTGACAAAGTTGGAGACCTTATTTTGTTTTATTTTTATTTTATAAAGTCAATATATAAATGGTAAAATAACAAAACCTCGGAGGAAAATTCAAAACGGAAAGGCCCTAATCAAAGGGCAGAAGAAGCTCCTAGACATAAAACGAATAAACAATAGCTGTCACACACACCTGATCTTGCATTGCTTGCTACAGGCATTTTTTATTGTAGAAAATAGTGAATGAACCCTGGTGTTATACGATACGCGCGTCTGGCGTATGAATTATAATTCTGGAACCTTTGATTACTCTTTACACCATTGAGTCGATGCCACTGCTGGTGGACGTTTCGTCCCCGAGGATATCACAAACCCAGTAGTCAGCACTTCGGTGTTGACATGAATATCAATTATATGGTCATTTTAATAAATTTCCGGTTGTCAAAACTTTTTTTTTGAAAAACTAAGGATTTTCTTATCCCAGGATTAGATTACCTTAGTCTTATTTGGCACAACTGTTTGGAATTTCGAGTTGTCAATGTTCTTCAACTTTGTACTTGTTTGGCTTTACAACTATTTTGATATGAGCGTCACTGATGAGGCTTTTGAAGATGAAACGCGCGTCTTGCATATTAACTCATAATCCTGGTACCTTTGATAACTATTTACAGCTCGCTATACTTCTCACTTCTATGACAGTCGAATAACATTCCATTACATTGACAACAATGTGTGAACAAAACAAACAGACAAAATAGGTAAATGTAAAAAAATAGGGGTACAGCAGTCAAAATAATATGTAAAAACAAAAATAAACGGTTTGTACAGAAATTCGATTGCGTTTATTAAAATCTTGTCACTTTGTATCATATTTCTGTTTTACCAATTCGGCTCTTCAAGATATATGCAGTGTTTTTTAAGATATAATTATTTGTTTTCTTGTTTATTCTAACGCCATTGGTTTTGAAAATTGCCATGTTTATATTAACACTTGACAATTAACAGAAATCGTTTTAAATACACACATGTAAACCTACATGTGAAAATAAACTATAATCTGTAGAACCTCGTACCATATACTGTGATTGCACTTTTATTTGTGAGTATCAAATTTTGTGATTTGAACGAAAGTTACAAGTTCTTGGGTATTGAAACTCGTGGATTTGTAATTTTAATCGAAGAAAATAGATTGATTAATTCGAAGCCATCAGAAACGAAGATTTTTTAAAATTCAAATAATCATAAAATCATGTTGTTTTATAATAGTTTATGGGACATGGCGCAATATAATGTGTTCATTTTACATTTACTTGATCGTATTTTGTTATTGACAACATTCTGCAAATTTTAATTAAATAGTTGCTTTGGGGGGAAAAGGTGAATAAAGTATGCTTACACATTGTCTCTATTGAAGAAAAATGTAAAGTAAACATTTTAATTGTTGCACACGTGTAATCAGATGTGATGATACTTATTGACCCAAGATGGAACGATCAGTCGATTAACGATCATTAAATATGTTGATTGGGCCATCACCATCTCTCTTAAAATATATTCTTTTTTTTCTTCGAATCAAAATAATGAGCAGATAAAATGAATTCTTTAAACTGGAAGTCTTAATTTCATCGATCTTCTTATAGATTATTTTACCATGAACATCAAAAGAGCAATAGTTGTCAATTTACATTTTTAAAAATTAAATGGATGAAAACCTGTCTGAAGTTGTATATAGTTGAAGATACGTTTTCTGATATCTGATGGATTCTCAATTATAGATCCGTATCCAATACTCAATCCTAAACGGGGGTCTGTCGATGTCTTGCTTCGGACAACAGTTGTTTTAATTCGTTTGACACTTAAGTTTGTGAATAGAGCTATCCACGAAAACCACAAAAAAATGATACCCAACAAGTAAAAGGACTTGCAAAGTACACTTTCTCCGATTATTTCGTTCCCGCATTCTATTCCTTAAGAAATGTACACATACACTCGGTTTGATTGTAGTTTAGATGTGTCTGTTGTTGCAAAGAGTTATCATGGGTATACAAAATGTATATCGTTTTGTATATTTTTTTCATGTTTGTCCTTCTAATGCAAAAAATACAAATAAACAAATCAAAAGGAATTGATATACAATGTATATATATTTTTAGATAACTTTAATAACAATAAAGCAGACCAAAATTACAACTATTGTCGTAGATATATAATTAAGAATGTATGTATATCAGAACATACCTGAGGGGTTCTTAGGTGGTGTGTTGGAATGCCACAACGTGTGCCTGGAACCATGTAACCCTCACTTTCTTAGGGCAGTTCAAATGTTCCGCTCTTAATTCCGGTTGACATACCTTGAAGGAAAATGACAAAATCGTGCACAGGGTCCTGGTTTTCGAAAGTATCTTATGACTAAGACATGTCTTATGATGATCTTAGGACATGTCATAGTCGAAAGATATGTTTTCGAAAGTGTCCCAAGTTACGATGTATCATAACTTCTGTCGTAAACTTAAGACCCCTCGCGACATGACTCATGATGTTCTCATGATTATCGACTAAAAGTCAGTTATTTTTCATATATAATGTCATGTTCATTACAATAAAATAAAAGTTGTGTTGCTCAGTCTGCTAAATAGTAAAGATGTATTCTCCTCCCCTTCGCAATTAAATCTTGAATCTCCTTCGATGTAAAAATTGACAGATTTTCTTACTCATGATTTTGTATAGTAATAAAATTGGGAATGAAAATGAGGAATGTGTCAAAGAGACAACAACCCGACAATAAAACAGACAACAGCAGAAGGTCACCAATAGGTCTTCAATGCAGCGAGAAATCCCCGGACCCGGAGGAGTCCTTCAGCTGCCCCCTAAACAAATATATATACTAGTGCCATACTAAACTCCAAATTGTACACAAGATACTAAAATTAAAAATTATACAAAGGCCAGAGGCTCCTGACTTGGGACAGGCGCAAAAATGCGACGGGGTTACAAATGTTTATGAGATCTCAACCATCCCCTATACCTCTAGCCAATGTAGATAGTAAACGCATTACAATACGCACATTAAAATTCAGTTCAAGAGAAGTCCGAGTCTGATGTCAGAAGATGTAACCAAAGAAAATAAACAAAATGACAATAATACATAAATAACAACAGACTACTAGCAGTTAACTGACATACCAGCTCCAGACTTCAATTAAACTGATTGAAAGATTATGTCGTCATCATATGAACATCAGGTACAATCCTTCCCGTTAGAGGTTTAGTATCATACCATCATAACATATATGAGAAGAACATAACCCGTGTCATGCCAACAACTGGTTTTTAAATAAATGTGTTTAGTTCCAATGCAAAGACCCCATAAGTGAATCAACATTAACGCCAAAATATGCAATCTTTAATGACCTGACAACCCTGTCGTAACTATATCCCTTCTTAATAAGTCTTTTTAAAGTATGTAACTATACTTATTATTTCTTTCCTTATATAGTACTTTATTTACGTATTTGCACGGGGATTTCGTAAAGAGGGTACTCGATGTACCAAATCACTATCAAATAACTATTTATTTTTAATAAATTAATACACAGGCGAAGTTCAAGATTTTTTTTTATATACTATATAAAAACTAAATTTAAACACATTATCAAGTCAGATTTAAATTCATTTTCATAAATAATTTCATGTTCATTATAATGGGAAATTATTTTTTTTCGTAAATAATAAGAATGGTAACTGAATGATTATTATGTTCGTACTTACTATTTTTTATATTTCTTTTTACCATTTTCAATCATTTTGTAAAATAATAGGAAACATGTTCACTTACATAACATGTATGATGGTCAAAAGTGAGTGCGTACATACATTGTTACAAGACATAATGTCTGTGTCATTTTGGTCTCTTGTGGACAGTTGTCTCATTGGCAATCATACCACATCTTTTATAAGTTCAATTTGTTATAATGGTTGTTATACGAATAAGAAATAGAAACAATTTACAAGTCTACGATGTTAATACATATTCTAATATGACGTGCTTCTTTCGCTTTGTAAACAACACTGTGATAAAATTCTCGATATATCTATACTTAGCGCAGACTCCGAGATGTACATAATAATGGCTGTTACAATTAATATACTTCCCACGTAAATCCACATGTATTGAAACCTATTTGCAAACCCTTTGCCGATTTTATTGTTTTAAAAATTGTAATTAAAAAAGACAAAATCATCACTTTTATTCTTATTCGGATGCATAATAAAAAGAAGTAATGCAAAACAGCTCGGAGAAACCAACAAAAGAAAAATAAAATAAAATTCCGCGAAAGTTTATTCATGTATTTGGCGCTATACAAATGAAACGCTAGAGTTGAAAGTTTTCTGTTACGTGAACCATTTAAATTTCGTTTACTATTGTATTAAAATTGATTCTCAAGGTAGGTTTTGTTTGATTTACTATTCTATTGCATTATTCGCATATTTACTGATTTCAGCAAGTCAAAATGGCGGCTCCTTAGTTACGAAATGTCAACTTTGGATTTTACGGTAACTTACGAGAAAAACATGTAAATCAAAATGGCAATTGTTGGTTTTGAGAATGAAACAGATTTTTTTATCGGCGGTTGCTCACGAAATAATCCATGTAAGCTACGGATTTATTAGAATGTTCGAGCTTTATCTAACAGGGAGTAAAAAAGAACAGCCGCACACACAGCATACCCACCCTCGCTTCAGTTTTTTTAATGATCGTATTTGTCCTATTAGAATCGAAATAATTCATGGAAGCCATAGATTATTGGAAATTTACACATGGCCTGGGCCGTGATATTCGTTAATTTTATCCCTCGCTAACGCTCAGGATAAAATTCGAATATCACGGCCCAGGCCATGTGTAAATTTCCAATAATCTATGGCTTCCATGAATTATTTCTTAAGTATATTCTACATCTTAAGAATGCTTTAGAGTTCAGAAAATATATAATCATATTCAAAATAAATAAAAAGTCCATAAATCCAATAAATCCGCCCTTCCTATCTGTAGACAAATGACTCGTGTTTGTCTTTAGATTTGTCTTAAGAAAGATGATCTTTCATAAATAATGTAATACTTTGCCTAATGTAATACTATAATTTAAAACTAATTTTAATATCAGAATTCAAAATACCGAAAAATTACACTGTTTAAATATTCAAAAATATTCTTGAACCAAAAACAAAAACAAAAACAAAATACCACCAATTAGAAAATTATCTCTAATAAGAATATTCTACAATAACTGTTCTTTGATGAGGTAAATGTGTGGTTTTATTGACTTTCTGAAGCCAACAGCAGAAGTGAATGTCACTAGGTTTTTCAGATGTCAATTAAACCACATATTTACCGAAAAAAAAGAAAGTAATTGTTTTATTCCATGTACCAAGTGAGAAAAAATATGTACAAAATGACCAAAACTAATTAAACGTCCAACATTGTATCGTTATTATGTACACGTAAAATCACGGGAGCGACGTTTTACACGGTGAATAAACTATTTTCCGTAGGTGAATATTATACAATTACTGTCTTTTGATGAGGTGAATATGCGGTTTTATTGACTTTTGAAAATCTAATATTCGCTGAGGCCGGGGGCCGAAGTGAATATCATTTTTTTCAAAAGTCAATTAAACCACATATTTACCGAAACAAAAGACAGTAATTGTTTAATTCCATACCTAAAGAGAAAACAATGTATTTAATAAAAATATTTATCTAAACCAATTGTACATCAAACAGTTTACCATAACGTTACATGTAAAAGCGCGTGACGTTTAGCGCAGCGAATAACACTTTTCTCAAGGTGAATATGCTTTTTTATTTGAAATCCAATTCATATAGAAAAACCTACTAAAATAATACTAATATGGAAGAAACTTATTTATTCAAAATCCCATTCATATAGAAAAACCTTTTAAAGTTGTATCAATATGGAATAATATACAATTACTGTCTTTTGATGAGATAATAGTGTTGTTTTATTTAATTATGATAAACTGATATTCACTGAGGCTAACGGCCGAAGTGATTATCAGTTTTCAAAAGCCAATTAAACATCATATTTAGCGAAACGAAAGAAGTAATTGTTTAATTTCATATACCGAGAGACATATATATATATGTAATGGGAATTATTAACCAAAACCAATTGTTCATCAAAAGTTTTAGACCAAAATTATGCACGTAAAAGCATGTGACGTTTTGCGCGGTGAATATACTTTTTACGCAGGTGAATTATGATCATTTATTTAAAATCCCATTTATACAATGAAAACCTACTAAATAGTATCAATATGGAACAAAAAAGTTTATTCATAATAATCACGTTATCAGTTATTATGCGTCTTAAGAATTATCATGTGATATAAATAATTCTTTAATTAAGGCTCTTTGCTTGACTTTATTTACCAATATCCCTCGAACACCCGTAATAATTTTAAACACCAGGTTTACTGGAAATATTTATTCTACCAATTAAATTCTTTGTGTAGCAAGAACAAACCTCAACGTTTCTTTGATTGGTCAATAAAACTTAACTTTTCTTTAAAGTCATTGTAACCGTCAATTTTAGACATTCAGATTGCAGGATGCAGCCACTACTAACATTGATATGTCTGATTAGACCATTATCAGTTTCAGGTAAGGCAATTGATTAAAAAAAGTTAATTTAGGGAAATATGATACTTGTTATAGATATTAGGGCATTGTGAAGTATTAGGTTACAACTTAACAAACAATGTCTCAAATTCGTTACCTTGACTTTCATCCGTGATAACGAAATACCAAATTTATAAAAAAAAAAGAGATTTGATACTTAATCTGGATTTTTATATTTTTGGGTTTTAAATTTTTTTTGTGATGGTCAATTTCATATTAATATCTGCAATATTGTATGAAACGAAAACTTATATATCACTAACACCAACATCAAGATTGTGATTACAATAACAAATCTGTACCTGTTTTTACATTATGAGGTGCGATGCATTGTCTGGATAGCAAACGGTATTTGGAAGGCCATATAATTCACCCTCAATTTAAGATAGACTCTTGAATTTTAGGAGTCAATATAGGATGAACGGATCATATAAACCGGAGGAAAAATATGAAACAAGCCCAAACGAATAAATATAAACAAGTCT
Organism: Mytilus galloprovincialis; assembly: GCF_965363235.1. NCBI lineage: Eukaryota > Metazoa > Mollusca > Bivalvia > Mytilida > Mytilidae > Mytilus > Mytilus galloprovincialis. The sequence continues at coordinate 14,258,954 of NC_134845.1, read as the reverse complement.
AAATTGAAAACTACGTTCAAACCTATGATTGCGTTGGATAAAAATCGCAATTTTTATACGTGTGCATGTGAAACAATTTTCGTTGAAGAAGGGTATAAATACAGCACAAAAAACATTTCAAAAGACCAAAAAAGTGAAAAAGTATATTTAACAAACTTTAACCCTGCCGACTGCCATTGGCGATTGCCAAATAAAATTGATCACAAGATGTAACAAAATGGATCTTAATATAAATTTAATAATAGACAGAAAACAATAAACTTGTGGCCAAGATGTTATGCCACAAACATAAGGTGTCAATATTTATTTTTTGAACACCAGATCCGGATTTCGACAATAAATGTCTCTTCAGTGATGTTAGGCATCGAAACGGTATTTGGAAGGCCATATAATTCACCCTCAATTTATATATATATATATATATATAGGACTCTAAAGTGCGATGGGGACGCTGAAGTACGATGGCCACGCTAAAGTGCGATTGCATACACTTAAGTGCGATTCCTCCATACGCTAAAGTCCGATGGTCTGCAAAAGTATAGACGTACGAATAGTACTTGGATTATGACGTTAACAGTCGTTTATACAAACCAAAAAAGAATATGCCGCAAGATAAATTATAAATATTTGAATGACAACTTTTAAACCAAATGTTATTTCGGATGCTGGCAGAAGGACTTGTGACCTGCAGTCGACCATTTTACTTTATAGATACAAAACAATATACGCATATGTATCGTATATCCTGCTTTTATTGGTAGCGAACGGATACACTGAAATCATTGTTTACGTTGCAGTTTACATTGCGGTCCCCGTTAAAATATTATCGATTTTTTTACGGAAAAGAGAAAGCTCGACCATGTCGACGAATATCGCCTTTTTCTCGCATTTAGAATTAAAGCTAAACGCCTGGCCTTGTACAAATAAATGTTACTTATTCAGACAATGTGGTCGGTCTTCTAAATTTAGAAAATATAACTTGAGCTTAACTTTATCATAAAGCGTATCGCATTTGTTATACCTTAGCATACTAGCTTTCGCAAACAGACTATTTTTTTTAAAATCCATGTATTTTAATCTTTTAAGCCGTCTAACCTTATCATATTGGTCCGTCACACTTTAGCGTGATATATATACTATCGTACTTTAGCAAACAAACAACCATCGCACTTTAGCGTTATACACCATCGTACTTAAGCGTAGATTATCGCACTTTAACGTGACCATCGTACTTTAGAGTACCATCGCACTTCAGAGTTCTACATATATAATATCAAATAGATATATCACTCTATATATGCATGCTTTTATATATTTTGTATTATATTGTAATAAAAGTTAAATGGAAAAGACTTCGTAAGTCTGGTTGACTTGTGTTTTATCCAACTTGTACTCGATCAAATGAAATATGTTTAAACTAAAGCGATACAGCGCAGTCTCGATAACATTTCGAATGTGAATGATTGTCACTGACGAGTCTTATGTAGACGAAACGCGCGTCTGGTGTATTTTAAAATTTATAAGCATGGTAACTTTGAAAACTATTTACACCACTGGGTTGATGCAAGTGCTGGTGAAGTTTTGTCCCCTATGGTATCACCAGCCCAGTACTGAGTCGGAGCTGAATTTTGGGTCCTTAATGCTCTTCAGCTTTGTACTTCCTTGGCTATATATAGATATAGGAAGATGTGGTACGAGTGCCAATGATACAACTTTCCATCCAAATTACAGTTTATAAAAGCCTTCAATACGGAGCCTTGGCTAACACCGAACAACAAGCTATAAAGGGCCCCAAAATTACTAGTGTAAAACCATTCAAACGGGAAAACCAACAGTCTAGTCTATATAAAAACGAAAAACGAGAAACACGTTTTTTTTTATCTGAACGTTACTGATGAGTCTTATGTAGACGAAACGCGCATCTGGCGTATTAGATTATAAACCTAGCACCTTTGATAACTATTATTAATATAAAACGTCAAAGATCAACTAACTTGCAAATTCATTACTGCTCACAACGTTCATTTTCTATAGAACTTACAAAATCTAAATAAGAACAGCAATGTCCTGAACTAGCTGTTTAATATAATTATGGTATATGTATTTATTATTTGTTGCTTACTCTATGACTGCGACAATATACAAGAACTTAGGCTCGGAAACAATGTAACATGTCCCAGTAGGACAACACGTCTTCTTGCGGACTATTATCTTGATATTTAGATACAAATCAAATCAATCAACTCAACGTGTTTGTCTAGTAAGGGAAACGATATACATATAAGGAGATGATTGGTATGATTGCCAATGAGACAACTATCACCAAGGTTCAAATGAAGTTGATTTAAGTAATTATAGACACCCTTAAAGCCTTCAACAACGATAAAACATATACAGTGCATTCGGCTTTAAGAGGCTACGAAATGAAAAATTAAAAAAAAAATCAATTTAGAGTACTAACGGCTTAATTTACTGCAAAACAAACACTTAACTTAAATAAAATATTATGGTTATGGTTAAAGATGTTTGATAGGTCATAAGAATGGGATCTTTGTTGATAAATACTTTATAAAAATGTTGATCGAATAAAAGACCCTTACAACACTCAACTCTTTAAAAAGTCCACTTTCCTTTTAAAATTTAGGAATTGTTGGTAAGATCTACTACTAGTATATACATCATTATTTTATTGATATTAATCTTTGCCTGGGAAGGGAGCGTTATATCTAAAAGATATTTTAGTGATGAATCAAATTATTAGTGTTTAAACCACACCAATGTCATGTCTAGTTCTTCGGACACTTGCTCCCAACAATTTTGGGCGAGCGATTTTTTTCATGAAAATGATTTTATCTATGCTTTTTTTAATTTTCAGGTCGATCTTGCAGTTATTCGTACATACCAGGTCCTTTCAACATGAAAGATGGACGTGACAGATGTATAAATGATGGGATGGATCTAGCTGTTATAAAAGATCAAGAAATACTTGACGAAGTCAAAGATTATGTTGCCACAATTGAATGGTAACAAATAATTGAGCAAATGTTTCGTTCCAAAAGTGTTTGAACTTAAAGCGTCATTCGCATTAATATTCGCATTGATACAATTTCCGTGGCTGTAATAAAAAGGTAGAAATTCAAGTTTTTCAACTTTACAGCGCAACGGTGTTACGTTTTTCTAAGTTTAGTTAAATTTTTTACCAAATGACACCATTTTAATAAATATTAACACCACTATATAAAAGGTAAACAAATTTAAAAGTCAATCGTAGTTTATGTTCATGATAAACTCTATTACTATAATTATATTAGAAGTTAAGAAACTCAAAAGATTCCTACAAGAAATGCTTCAGTTGTTACCCGAAAAAAAATCCTACTTTTCAGATAATTAATTTAAAGAGGCATCTTAAATATTAAATGCCAAAACAGTCAAAAATCGAACTTGACCGGTATTCATTTAATTTAGAAATTGATCGTAGTTTATGATTCATTGTAGACTCTATGATATGAAAATTTTAGAAATACAAAAGATTCTGTCAAAACGTGCTTGAGTAAGCCACATTAAAAAATCCCCCTTTTTCAGACATGTAAAAGGCAAAATTCTTGAACATTAAATGCCAATCAGCATTAAACCTAACATAACTGTATAAGTCATGACATTTTATTCAAATCTTTAACAAAAACATGGCAAGTAGTACTTAACTTGTAATCTGGAAACCAAAACACATCTGAATTTCAAAATAAAATAGAGGTAAAAAACTTGATCGGAATAAGTCAAAGGCATTCAACATAACTTGAACGGTAATATATGCATCATGTACTTAATACCTTAAATAAATCTTGGAGGCGACATTTTAATATCATGTTGAAACAAAACCCACTCCAAGATTTAAACATAACTAATGGCCATAACTCTTGAACATTTTATGCCAAAACCGTCAAAATGAAATGTGACTTGTATATCACGGTAAATGCCATTCTGTTTCAATTTCAACACTGAAGCAACGTACGCCAACTAAACCCGGGGACAAACTCAGAGGCATCGCAACAGTGAAGGAATTCCTGCTCCTCGTAAGGGAACACATTGAATGTTTCAATTGTCAAATTTGACACATATATTTCGTACCCACCATGCCAACTCATTCTGACGTCCATAAAGAAGTGACTTCAACTATATAGCATTAGAGACTCTGTTGAGTATTTGTTTTCATTGTCTATCAATCAAGTCCTTATACGTACCGTTCTTAGATATGTTCACATCATCTAGGAGCGTATGTACCTTATGGGAAGTTACTTTCTCATCCGATCCTCACTGTAATGACATGAAGCAGACATAGCTATTTCTGTTTTATCCTTTACAATCCTGTTGATAAATAGGTATGAAAAAATTACTTTAGAACTTCATTGCGTCATAAAACATTATATGAAATATTTACTTCTTCGTTATTTTATTTCATTTATAGTGCTGTAAAAAATCAAATAGATGTATGAAAATACTACAGCAAACAGAATATTAAACACGAGAAATTGCTAGAAAAAAGTAAAAAAAAATATAGCAAGACATTATTGAAAGCAAAAAACTATTAAATACGTACTACACTAATGACATTTCTGTAAGACTAGACTAAGATTGTACACAGAAGCACTCCCTTATACAGTACGTACCACATTAAACAGTACATGTATTAACTAATTAAACAGAATACAACATTACTGGTTTTTTTTTATATGTAAAATTCATAATTTACAAATAAAGATTATACAACATATACATTAATTGAACATGTTAAAAGGCAAACATGTTCATGGGTACACAAATGATAAAGTAAAGTAATAACAGTTAGACGACTCCGGATAAACTTTGTTGTAGGGGAAGTCCCCCTATGAATAACTTCAAGGACAATGCATAAAGGAGAGATAAACAAAAGCAACAAGGAAGGTGTACAAGACAACATATACACAAGTCATAATAATAAATATAATATAAAGAAGACGTTAAACAAAAACGTAAATAATAAGATCAACATCATATGATGGTAAAAGAAAACACTTGTCGACCAATGAAGATAAATATTCGCTGGTTTTGATTCCTACTTGATGTAAAAGAGCATGGAATAGTTAGTTCGACGCTTAGCTTATCGATTATTTTGTAGTAGAAAATAAGATACTGAGGATAATATCAAAATTTAATGAATGAAATTTATTTCACTGTTATAATTACTGCATGCAAAGCTTTCACAGTTTGTACGTATTGAAAAATATATATTAATCAAACTTTGCACTTCTATTAAAGGACAGGCGATATTTGGATAGGATTGTTATGGAATACGACAGATCTATCATTTGAATGGATTGATAATGAACCACTAGGATTATGGACAAACTGGGATTCCGGGGAACCAAACTGCATGGAAAAACCAAGTCATTTCTGTAAATCATACCAAAACTGTGTTCGCATTCTAAGTACAAGCTTGTGGGGGACATATATGTGTTACAAACTCAATCCGGTGCTTTGCCAAACGTGTACAGGTATTTATTTTATAAAACACTGAAACGTCAATACGAATTGTGTTTTAAAAGTATCAAGTTTTTGTCCTTATAAGACAGGAAAGTTTGTCTTTGACGTACGAGTTTGAATATCCCAGTGGTATGTTCTGTCTCTCCTAAAGATAATTTATTAAGATTAACCTTAAAAAAACTATTAGAATCATTTAGTAGTGAAACGATTATTTAGTCCGCCATGAACTTTGTCTTTTTACATTTGACTCAGTCAACTAAGGTTTGTAATACGGTACGCGAGTAGCATGGTCGCATAGTTATGTATATACTTCATGATGACGGAATACAACCGTGCAACACTTTAGAGCCATCTATCGAATATTTAGTCCAGCTGCTTACTCTGGTTCTGAAATGCAACAATTTCACCTTTAATGGTAAACATTACCTTCAGATAAACGAGACAGCGATTGGCACGAAAATGGAACCGTCTTACGCCAATATTTCAACATCTTTATCCAGATCTCTGTCTTGGTTCCGTTTCATCGACGATGTTGACATGAAATGGATTGAATCCCCAAAAAAACTGGAGAATTTTATCAGACATGCAAGCAACGCCCATCGGTCAATTAAATGTACATATGAAATTTCCGACTCTAAAATATCTTTCTTAGACACAACTAAATCTATAAAGGACGGTGTCATATCAACAGACCTCTAATGTAAAACTACAGATAAACATCAGTACCTTTCCCCCCAAAGCTGTCACCCTAAACACTGTACAAAAAGTATCCCGTACAGTCAAGCTCTCAGAGTAAAGCGGATTTTCTCCTCGGAGGAGGCTTTCACTAAACGGTAACAGGAACTTTGCGGATTTTTGACCAAACGAGGTTATAAGAAATAGGACATAGATAAAGGGTTTGCGCGTGCTTATAATAACAGCCGCAATGACCTATTAAAGTACAAACAGAAGAAGCGCAGCGAAATTGTTCTGTTTGTTTTAACATGCAAATAAGTAAAATCACAAAAATACTGAACTTAGAGGAAAATCAATTCGGAAAGTCCATCACATGGCAAAATAAAATAACAAAACGCATCAAAAACGAATGGACAAGAACTGTCATATTCCTGACTTGGTACAGGCATTTTCAAATGTAGAAAATGGTGGATTAAACCTGGTTTTATAGCGCTAATCCTCTCACTTTGATGACAGACTGATCCAGAGCGGGGGGGGGGGGGTTCCGGGGGTGCGCACCCCCCTTTATTTTGGCCGATCAATGCATTTGAATCGGGACATATGTTTTGCACCCCCCCCCCCTTTGCCCTGGGCTAGCACCCCCCTTTCGAAAATTCCTGCATCCGCCACTGAGTCTCATCAAATTCTGTTATATTTACATTGATGCGTTAACTAAACAAACACAATAAATAAAATATTCAAAATATGGGTACATCAGTCATCATCGTATAACAATTTATAAAAGGAACAATTTAACAAAACACAAAAAACATCTATCTACAAACACATCAATTGATTTGTGTGTCTGACGTCAGAACATTTTATAGGTCACATAGATTTGTCGTTCAATGTGCATACAAACAATTTTAAAATTTACCTAGTCAATATTAGCATACAGGGCTAAAAAATCAAAAGTATGTAAGAATAAATTTCAGAAATAGACCGAGATTTAAACTAGTTCAAAAGTTATATATAGAATTTATAAGAATCCACAAATTGTTAATTCCACTACGTTTGTGGTTCTACGTTAATTGTAATTCATAAAAGAGCTTTCTTACAAATTGACGAAAGTTACGTATGCTTGACGAATCATACGTAAGACTCGTTTTAGGGATCTTTTATTTTGACATATTTAAATAAAAGTCGTGGAACTTCGGACAATTATCGTGCATGCAGCGACACTTATTAAATTGGATTTTTCTTGAGATATATTTTGTATTTCGGGACGTACTATAGGTTAGAATATGATTATTGATACCACCAGGTCGGAGGAGATAACACTACAAAATATTCTAAATATAAAATAGTCAGACGAAAAACATGCCCCTCGAATACTAACAACCGGTCCCTCCACCACTCTTCAATATAACAATGTTGCACTGTTTAACCTAAAAAAATGTCAAAGCAAATACATTGTCTTCTTATCTAACTGAAACTCAAATACTTCCTTGATTCAAAATTTGTAACGCTTAAAATAATAAAATGAAAATGCCATATATACTGGTGCTCGTTTCATAACTTTTGAATCATCACCTCTCCCCTGGTAATATTCATTGCCCCCCCCCTAAATGTGTATATATGATGCACCGGGGAACGGTTATTTTAGCGTATAATTGCGTTTTGCCTATAGATAGTCCTAAACATTCATGAAATATAAGCCACTGGACGATAAGCGACAACTTCGCGTCTATCTTCCAAACATGTATACTGTTAAACCGTCATTATAAAATCCACAATGTACAAAATGTATAAGGTGCACAATTGTAGATTTATTTTCTTGATATACAAAGTCTTTTTTTCTAGATTTATTTAGCATTACTTTTTAAAAACATTGTCGCATCATTGTTTAGCAAAGCTCGATGTTCCACTTTGACAATTTTCTGAATGTGTACTGTAACAAATAAAAATAAATATGAATCTTGTCGTTAAATTTAGACTAACGTACTTCAATAATGTCATTGAAATGTTAATCGTGAAACTCGTGCTTAAAAGATTCCCGCGGAAATGTGTGTACTCGTGGTTTACGTAAGTAACGTATCGGACGTAAGTGTATTTGACACTATTTTTCTCTGTTTGATTATATTAAAATCGTGTATTATTTCAATATTATTTTTTTTTAAATAAACTTGATTTAGAAAAGAATGCTGTTTTATTGGATAAAACAAAGACTCTTTTAACTGTTATTGTAGAAATGAAATACGTGCTCCCTTTACGTTCGTTCGTAGCTTTCGTCAATTTGTAAGAAAGCTCTATTAGAAGTATAATATTATAACATAAAATAGAACAATATCATACTGACGAGATCTTTGAAAGTACAGAGTAACGTTATAAGAACCAAAGAAATACAAAAAGTCGCGTATACAAAACACACCACCAAAAAAATGAAAGACAATACAAACACATTGACTAGATATATAAGTACCGAGCCACGTCAAACGGATATTACATAAAACCATTCAACAGTAAAAGTAATATTAATAATAGAACAAAAACAAATGAAAGAACTATAAAACACGTTGTTAAGATGATAAACAACATCAGTACGCAGAATCTATACATCAAGACCATTGTGTATTATTTGTGAAGTTGATACGGAATATTTATAAACAAGGTCTTGGTAGCTTCCGATGATCTTTTTTAGAAAAAGAACGAAACGTTCTTTGACATACCCCTTGTTCATCAACTTTCTACTCAGACACTACCTTTCACGTTTGATCCGTGCCAATTGGCAGATTATTGCCAAGCGCCAAAAATTATCCAATATCTTTCCAAAATCTCCTGTCTTAGCTTTTCGGAGACCATCAAGTCTGAAAGACTTGTTTTGTACTGTAAAAATCCCAGTTTATGACCAAACTAAGTAAATAAAGACCCGTGCATTTAATTGATAAATTCAACAACACTTACCGTTATCTTGATGATATTTTTTCGTTAAAGTCATAAGAAACCTCAAATTAAAAAACAATATGCATATGTTTTTTATAACGAAATAGATAGTTTTCATTATACAACTTATGTACATATACTTTTTTCTGAGGAACATTCTTTAATTTGTCCACATTTAGAAGAAGTTTACTTATTTTTAATTGCTTGCTTCCAGGAAGCAATTCGCCGCCATATTTTCCGTATGCATAAATCTGGTGATCGCAATACGCATGGATCTGTCATTAAAATAAACAATTATCTGATTATACATGTTAAACACGTGCTCAATACCCATGCTTTTTGTTATTTGTTTACTGTAAGGTCACAATCGGTTAACTTCGGCTTCAAAACACGGCATTTAATGAGTAGCCTTATTTGTTAAATCATAACAGACAGAGAGAGAAAAAAATTACGATTAAACGATATATTTGCGTAAAAAATGATAAAATCGAACACAGAGGACTAAGTTTATGGTATATACATGCATTGGTTCAAGAATCGGATAAACATTATTTTTCACCACTCACTCGTTTCATATGACTTTAAATAATCAAGAATTTTCCTGCCGAAATGTATCCAAAGGAACTTATTTAAATAAATCAAATGTAAACGCTAATTACTGTCTTTTCCTATATTTATTTTTTTAGTTTTACACGGGAAACTCCACACTAGAATTGACGACAAAAGGGACGATTTTGGTTCCCTAATGTTAATTTTCCTTTTTTGGATGGTGATGTTCCTTTGTCACCATCTTACGGTGTTTATGTTTCACAACTCGTTCGCTATGCCCGTGTCTGTTGTGACGTTTTAGATTTTAACGAAGGTAATCTTGTAAATTATTAAATCAAGGATTTCGTTACCACAAATTACTTGAAACTTTTACTAAATTCTTCCATAAATATAAAGATTTGGTTTTGAAGTTCGGTTGTACCTGTTGAAAACTTATTTCAAACGGGATAGCAAATCCTCATTTTTACGGAGATGTTGTTTACCGTGCCAGGAAATTTAGAAGCGATCCTGGTAAACTTATCGATCCTTTAAATAAACTTATTCTTAAAGGTTACCAATTCAACACTGTCATAAGATCTTTGAATATTGTTTTAATTGGTATTAATATTGATTTTGTAATCAGTAAATCAAAAGCAAACTAAATATTATTGTTATATACATATGCACCTCAATGGATCTACAATCTGTCGACTCCTGTATCTTGGCATTGTACAAGGTCATGGTTTTCTCTGACTGTTAGATGCTGGATGTGTACTGATTGATAATTAAGTCTTAGATGCATGATTTTTTTAATTGTTGTTTTTGGCTTTGAACTAGCTGTCAGTAACTGCGAGTTCTCTCAGATGTGTACTTATTGTCTTTTTGTTGTTGGGGTGTACAAATACCCGTTCACGTCCAATCTGTATCTTTGTTATATTTATTTCTATTTGTATCCATCTGATGAGTTAAGCCCTTTTCAACTGATTTTTAAAAATCGTTCTTATGTTGTACTGTTTCACCACTGTCCCAGGTTAAGGGGGACCATGCTAACATGTTTAACCCCACAACATTTTGTATGTATGTACCTGTTCCAAGTCAGAAGAATGTAATTCAGTAGTTGTAGTTTGTTGCTGTGTTACTTATTAGTTTTTCGTTCATTTGTTTGTACATTAATTAGGCCGTTAGTTTTCTCGTTTGAATTGTTTTTCGTTTGTTAATTCGGGGTCTTTTATAGCTGACTATGCGGTATGGACTTTGTTCATTGTTGAAGGCCGTACGGTGACCTATAGCTGTTAATTTCTGTGTCATTTGGTCTCTTGTTGAGAGTTTTTTCATTGGCAATCAGACAACATCTTCTTTTTTATAATTATTTGTGAGAGCTGATGTGTCCACTAATAAAAGCTGTTCAACTGCAGGGTGGTGCAAGTCGTGTGGTAACAGACGATTTCTGACTTGTCAACAAATACTGAATACTCAAACATTTACTTGCAACTCCACTGGGTCTATGTACACTATATTTTGGAATGTAACCCAGCATGTTGTATACCTTCTTCAGTGTAGATGTGGCATGCAGTATGTTGGCGAGACAGAACAGCCATTCAACAAACGCATGAATGGTCATCGAAGTGACTGCACCTGCAAGCCCGACCTCCCCGTAAGTCCTCATTTGAGATCACATGGGCACGCCCAAGCTGATCGCAAAAACCTGTCATGGGCAAAAACATTACCATCGGCTTAATGTAAAAAAGTCTTCCAAATCTAGATCGCCCTCTGGGAGCTCTGATGACCATCTTTCACATCTTCATCCTCCGCTAGTATTACATAACATTAGAACTATTCTTTTTTCACTGCCTGTTAATTTTCTAAAATGTTTGACAGATTTTGCACTTGACAAAGGATGCATAAATACATTTTCATCAATATACAGACTTGTCAGTATAATTTGTGATGTAGCTCTTTTCCGTTTTTTAAATCAGTAAGATCGGAACCTTCACATGAGGAAAAGAGGAAATTCCTTCCTGTTCACTTTATCAATAGAAGAATTGTTTCAATCAACATCAGAACGTTCTACATCACAAGGAGGTAACAGTTCCACTTTATTTTCAAAATCAGTCTGGTCCTATTGTATCCTACAGTTACACCAAAACCATTGCACCCAAAGTATTAAACTATAAACAAGAATTGCAGGACCTTGATTTAGAACAATACCTAAAAAACCCTATGACTTGTGACTGTTTCATCTCGACAAATTACAGCCCCTCTGGCCATGTTATTACAGGGGAACTTAACATAATTCAACATGAAAATCTCCGAAAGGTGATATCTCATGGTTCAAAGTTTAGAGAATCCCAACACATCAATTGGAACCATAAATTCAAAAATAATTATGGATTCTATTGAGGACTACGCCAGATGATGGGCTTAACGAGAAGTTGAACTGGACACTTTGTCAGAATGTGTCAAAACAATCAGGTCTCTGATATAACCTCGCATTCATAAGATAAAAAACTGTGTGAATGATCGACCAAAGTACGTTTTCAGAGACAAAGAGGCTGTAAAATGTCCATCATCTCTTACCAAGACCTTGTTGATAAATATTCCGTATCAACTTCACAAATAATACACGATGGTTTTGAAGTATAGATTCTGTGTACTGACGTTGTTTATCATCTTAATAACGTGTCATAGTATTTTTGTTGTTGTCTTTATGAATATTACTTTTACTGTTTGGTCTGACTTTTTGGGATATCCATTTGACGTGACTCTGTACTTATACATGCCGTCATTGTGTTATTGCTGTTTGATAATTTTTGTATTCTTGTCTTTCATTTTTCCTAATGTGCTTTGTCTATATTCCTTTTGGTGATACATATGACGTGGCTTTGTATTTATACATCCCAGTATTGTGCTATTGTGCTACGTTAAATTTTCATATTCTTGTCATTCATTTTTGCTAATGTGCTTTGTCTATATGCTTTTTTATGCTTCTTTGTTATATATTTGTTTGTTTGTATAGTGATTAGGATTGTAACACAATGTTGACTGCTATACCCTTATTTCAGACATTTTTATCTATTATGTCTGTTTGTTTTGTTCACACTTCGTTGTCAATATAATGGAATTTGATGTGACTGTCATACAAGTGAGAGGTTTATCTAGCTATAAAACCAGGTTCAATCCACCATTTCCTACATAAGAAAATGCCTGTACCAAGTCAGGAATATGTCAGTTGTTATCCATTCGTTTGTTGTGTTTGAGATTTTGATTTTGCCATTTGATTATGGACTTTCCGTTTTGAATTTTCTTCGAAGTTCAGTATTTTTGTGATTTTACTTTTAGACTTTTTATATATTATATTTTGCAGTGTACTGTATCATAATTATATGATCCATCGCGCCCCGTAAGATTGATCGTTGGCTTTTATTCAGACATTTTATATTTTTTACCATTTTGGTAATCTGCGTCGAGTGTGTTCACTCGATCCGATATTCTTACTGCATATTCAATCATGCAATTACAATTTTATTTAAAAAAAATTGAGATCTTTTAAGGCTTTTCTACCTCAGGAATAGATTACCTTAGCTGTATTTGGCAAAACTTTTAGAAATTGTTGGTAAATTCCAGTCTTCATTGAAAAATAACAGTTTGTGCTGATTATTTCCTATAACTATTCAAAATCAATTGCAACTAAAAAAAATGAATAACAAACACGCGTTTGGGAATCTTAATATTAATAGCTCCCAGTCTAAATCTCTTAGTAGCACATGTGCTGGCTCCAAATTCATATATAATCCAGTTGGCCAAGTTATTACTGGCCACTTAAAAACTCTGAACAACACTACTATACGTAATGTGTTATCCAAAGATCCGAAATACGGTGAGCAAGAGCTCTTTGAAAGAGTTTAATCGAAAGTCTATGTTTATCGATAAAATTATGATAAAATGTACTTTAGAACAGTTTGATCAACAACCCAATAGACGAGATAACGCATATCTATGTGCAGTTATGTTTAATAGTGAAATGTATGACGTTGACTGTAGTACAGATTTTAAGGTCGTCTGTCAGGTAGATTGTAGGTAAACATTTTCAAATCAATAATTAGATTCATTCAATGTTGATAATATGAATCTCTCAAATATTTTGCTATTGACATTTCCTGCATTTCGTCAAATTGTTTGAAGATATAATGTATGAAAGCATTAATTTTATAACAGATTTCAATAGCAAATTGCGGAGAAAATTGAAAGTTAAAAATTCGTACACTTTTTATCTTATAGGCTTCTTTGAATCTTTATGTTGACGCCGTATATGAATTTGATTCAATGCATGCATACTTTTCCTCTTTTAAAATATAAAATATGTTCAGCAATTTAACAATAGGCATTTTCAGACACAATTGTTTTTCTCGCAAACTGCATTATAAAGGAACGTAGCTGTCCTGTTAATTAGAAAAAGAAAATAGAAATAGTGAGAAATAAGTGTTGGCTATTGGTGTAGAAAGAGTGAGATATTTGGAGGGAGCTATCTGTGATGAACCACATTTCTGTGCAAAATTGTTCAAGGGATGTTCTTCATTCATACTATTTCAAAAACTCCGGACCCACAGATTACCCGTAAAAAGTGCATTTTTTCTATCAAAAAGCTCCGGCACAAACTATATTTTGCAGTTTTATTCACACTGAAAGCTGTTCATAATTTGACCAGTTTTTTTTATGAATTTTTGATAATGAAAATACAGAATACGAAAAGGCAACCATGCCACCTTTGTGAATATTTACATCATTTTAATCGTTAGGAATCCTGATGTTAACCAACATATGATAACAGTTAAACAACGGAGAAGAGTAAAAAGTAAAATAACAAAAATATCGAACTCAGTGGAAAATTGAAAACGGAAATCCCGTATCGACCCCGTACTTCTAGTAAGGTAGATTCTAGTAAAAATTTAATTATACACCAAAAAATCATTTCTTATGGTAATTAAGAATATAAAATGAATTAGAAATTAGTTTTTTTTTATTTGTTTAACGTAGATTTGTGTATTAACATTCAAAATTGAATTGGAAAGATAGATATACAATTCGGTATAAGACATGTTTTCCAAATAAAATAAAAAAAGGTAAGTATAAGTTTCACCAAATTAGAACTTTACTGAAATTTACTTTACTAAATTGCCATATAAGCGGGATGTTTGCCTAGCCATATTCAACCCACCATTTTTTTAAATGTCCTGTACCAAGTCAGGACTACGGCAGTTGTTATCTAATAGTCCGTTTCTATGTATGTTGGCGTTTGTTTTTGTAGCAGTTCAGTGTTTCTGTTGTTCCGTTGTTTTCCTCTTATAGTTAATGTGTTTCCGTCGGTTTTGGTTTGTTACCCGGATTTTTTATAGTTAAATTAATTTATGAATATAAGACAGCGGTGGATATATTTGCATTTGTCTTTTTAATGACTCTTTATAGCTTGATGTTCGGTGTGAGCCAAGGCTCCGTGTTGAAGGCCGTACTTTGACCTATAATGGTTTACTTTTACAAAATGTGACTTGGATGGAGAGTTGTCTCGTCGACACTCATACCACATCTTCTTATATCTATCTATATACTATTATTGTCTTATTTATGAAGTATATGGTTTTATAATGAATCTTAAGAAAAACAGTCCTAATCCATGTGCTTTCTCGATAAATTTCAAAGAAAAATCTACATCTTTTTAAATAGTTTTCTTAATTGTTTTTGCAAAATATTAAGTCTTTTTGGTGTTGTTTTATTAAAAAAGTAGGAAGACGTGACAATCTTTTATGTTGAATTACCGATGAATCAAACAGTCAATTAAAAGGAAATAAGATGAAAATATTCGAAGGAGTATAAAAGTATTTAAAATCAGACTACAAAATCCAAATATATGCGTTTTTGTATAATGTATATAGAAGGAAATCTATTTGGTTAATTACCATGACAACGATAATATTTTTCTAACTTGTTTTCTAATACTAGTAGTCCGACAATATTTGAAGATAATGTTGCATGAGTATACACGCACCAATATTATATTTGATAATACGTTTGTCAACGAGTGTACATTTTAAAATATTCGGAAAAAGGATGCTTCTCTTCCCGTCCCATTCTCTCATTATATGTGGTAATCCACATCATAATTCATCAAAACTTAAAGCGTAATAATGTTAACAATAACAAGATTTAGAAGCACGGTACTTGGAATCGTTGATAAAAAAAAATTAATATCCCTTAAACCTAATGCCATTTCCTCAACTTGTGTGTGTATATCATTTCGTAAGTATCAGGGGTTTGAATTGAAATTGAAAAGATTTTTTTTAATAATTTGCAAACATGTAGTGTATATCATGCTGTTTGTAAACAATATACTAAATATATTAGTCACGGAGTTTTGTCCAACTTATTAAATGTGCAAAATTGTCAGATTTTGTATATTTAATACATTGAAAAAAAAATTTGTGTGATAGAAAATAAACAAAAAGATAGAATTTTCAAATGAAATACAAGACGAATTTCAAACATTTTTAAAGAAAATTTGGGTCACGGGTCACATGTTCTTGCTGCAAAACAAATAAAACGTATATTACCTAATCTTTCCTAAATGAAAATAAGATTATCTGAATTACCAACCCCTATATTGCATAATGGGAAACAAATGAATCATACCAAAAAAAATATGCTTTTTTAAAAACAAAACAGTCGTTATAGTACGATTAAATACATTATTTTCATTATTTGGATGAAAAGTCTAACAAATAAATAATTGCATTCCTATTTCAAAGTTAGTAAATTTCATTCACGATCTAGACAGCTTGTATATTTCTCTTTTACATCAAATGATGGCGGAACACACACGATCTACCTCACATCATTTGTTTTGTTTTGTCATTTGACGAACATACATATCACTGTATTTTTAAACCAAAATAACAGAGAAAATTGCAAAACATTTTATCAATTATCAATGATGTAACAAGCATGTATTTGTAAACAACTTATAGATAATATTATTATTTTTACAGCCAACACTGGATTACCAACGACATTCTACAACCAAACAACAAACAATGCCGATTTAGAAACCACAACCTTTCCTACATCCAACACTGGATTACCAACGACATTCTACAACCAAACAACAAACAATGCCGATTTAGAAACAACAACCTTTCCTACATCCAACACTGGATTACCAACGACATTCTACAACCAAACAACAAACAATGCCGATTTAGAAACCACAACCTTTCCTACATCCAACACTGGATTACCAACGACATTCTACAACCAAACAACAAACAATGCCGATTTAGAAACAACAACCTTTCCTACATCCAACACTGGATTACCAACGACATTCTACAACCAAACAACAAACAATGCCGATTTAGAAACAACAACCTTTCCTACATCCAACACTGGATTACCAACGACATTCTACAACCAAACAACAAACAATGCCGATTTAGAAACAACAACCTTTCCTACATCCAACACTGGATTACCAACGACATTCTACAACCAAACAACAAACACAACAACATTCTACAACCAAACAACAAACAATGTCGATTTAGAAACAACAACCTTTCCTACATCCAACACTGGATTACCAACGACATTCTACAACCAAACAACAAAGCATACCAATTTAGAAACAACAACCCTTCCTGCTACAAACACGTCCCTTACCTTAACATCAGCTGAGTGTAAATGTAATTTTCAAGAACCGACGGATATCCCAGAAATACCAAACGATATCAGATTGGATAAGACAACTTTATCGTCGTATATCAGGAAAAAGAACAGTGCCTCAGACCCAAGAAAGTCATCATTTTACATTGGATGTGTCGGTTTAACAGTTCTTGTCTTGTCTGTTCTTTTCATAGTTGTTCTTGACTTTTTACCTAGGGGGTAAACAATTTCGACGGAAAATTTTGCATCTTAATTGAGTATTATATATTTTTTAATTAGGAGAAACATTTAAAAAAAAAGCAATTTCTGACTAAATATAAAAGTCTACTATTTCAGTTTGTTTTCATGCAAATCTAATTTAAATACTAATTTTAAAAGTTGAAAGATGTTAGATCTATAACTTACATTCTCCAACTGAGAAAGTATTTGAAAACACATCAGTTTTCAACTTATATTACATGTATTCGTGAGGCACATAAAATGTGTTAGTAAATCTTTAGGAACTCATAGAAGATATTATGAAATCAAACAATCAATGGATTTTAAAGTAACAGGGAATGAAGTAGTTCAGAGTAATGTTCGATTTTTATCAGTTTATACTTTCAATCTTTAAAGTTTAATCATATGACTGCTTTTTGTTTAATTCATTTTGTGTTCATCTTATAATGTAATCTATGACGCATATTCAAATAGAACATTTATTCCCAATATTGGTCAATTAAACAGAAATAATTTTTTTTTATTAATATTATGACAACATCATATGAACCCTTAAATGTAAACTATAGTTACACTAGATGTTTCAATAAGTCTGACCCGCCAATCTGGCAAAAAAATGTGCCAGATTTAAACCCTATACGGCAGTGGTAGCCATCATTCATACAATACGTAAGATTTTGAAGGTTCACGGGACTCGTGTTCTTGCTACAAAACAAAATAGGTAAATTCACAAGATATTTCTATATAAAAGCTACATTATCCGAGTAATCTCCCCTTTTAGGGCACAAAAAAAAAATGTATTTGGAAACAGAACAGACGTAAATAAAAATAGAACACATAATTTTAAGGTTAGATAAAAAGTTTCATAATTGAATTACATTTTCTCAAAATTTTAACATTTCATTAAAGATCTAGACCGATTGGTTTCTGCTACAATAAGATAGCGGATGACACCCTATCTATCGTAAACTCACGAATTTAGAAATTATTTGCAAGCAAATCAGTGTTTAAACAATATTCAATCCAAAACAAATGTGTATTAAATAAAACACTTTATGCCAGAAAGTAGTTAAAGCTAAAAAGTTAACAGAACAACCGAAGAATAAAATCAATTTGAAAAAAAACCCACATTCTTATTTTGGCTTAAACAATGCTGGACTTTTTTCATTTAGGATAGAAATTTTATTAAAAATTAGGATAAATAAATACAGAGTAAATTAGGTGGGAATAGTTTACATTTAAGATTTGGACTTTGAAAGGCTTAAAGACCTGGAGGTCTTGTTTAAAAACTAAATATGTTCATATATTATGCTATGCATTTAGACCTTAAATAGGCATGGAAAGACGATTTTGATGCAGAAATTGACAATTAAAATCATATGGGCACGAACTTATGATTTTAAGCTATCCAAACATTTATTCCACAGCAAGTTCTAAAAACAGTAATTAATAAAATAACTTACTCATATGATATATACCTATCAATTACTAGAACTATTATTTACCATGTGTAGTTAAAAATAAAAATTTATATTTTTGTATCACACATTGCTTTAAGTGATCACTATAAACTTGTGCCACACAAACATTAATAAGATTGCCAGAACCTTACACACAGACTAGTACAAATAGATGATTTAAAAAGAAATATGAAAATTATTCCTAAAAGACCTCCAAAATATTTTTTTATCAATTGTATTTATTAAATTATATAGAGGCTGCACCAGAAATGTGTTATGCAGTCTCCTGTATTGTGATTAACAAACATGCACCTCTTAAAACAAAAGAAATAAAACTATCAAATTGTCCTGAATGGCTTACATATGAAATAAAAGAAGTTCAGAAACACATGAAGCTGTATCACAAAGGAGAACTGGATAAATTTTTATTTTGGAGAAATAAATCCAAGACATTGAAAGAAAAATCAGAAATTTCTGAAGTATTTCCAAAATATGATAGGGGAAAACAGGAACCTAGAGAAATATAAAGTTTTGAAAAAATCTTTATCCTATACAACATAATAATTTCTCATCTACTATGATATTTAAAATTGAAGCTGTGTTTAATACCCCGAAAGAATAAATAAAGTTATTACTCTCTTCCAAAAAATTGAGAATATATCAACTTATTTTAACAACATGAGTAAAAATTCGAGGTACAGGACTTGATAACATTGAACCATATCTTTTTTAATTGTCTATAGAAATATTTGCCTCATGTATTGCATATTTAATAAACCTCAGTATAATTGAAGGTTATTTTCCTTCTTCTTGAATTAATATTTGAATAATTTCTCTTTTTAAAAGTGTTACTAATTGACACCAGGAAATTTCCGACCAATTTCATTACTGCCTCCACTCTTCTTTTGTTTCGGCCACAAGTTGCTTCTGATTTATATTTATGCTTATCACAATAAAGATAACTACACGAATAACAATGCGGCTTTCGCTTGAAACATTAATGCCATACTGCTCATACCAATTATTTTTAGATATAAAAAAATCTTTTGATATGGTTCATCATGATATGCTTTAAAAACAAAATGTTAAAAAATTTCAAATGTTTCACTTCATTGGTTTGAGTATTATCTTCTTTTAAAAAAAATAACACTGAGGGCTTGTGTTGGAAATACTATGTCCAAGTCTTAACCGGTAAAGTTCTGAGTGCCTCAAGGGTCAATACAAGGCCCTGTATTGTTTATTTTGTTTATAAATGAATTATCATTCGAAAATATTAGCAATCAAATTGACATGTCTACTGATGACACAACATTAACCTGTGTTGGTAAAAGTATGCATTCTATTGAAAATCATTTGAATAATGATTTCTGTTTAGTAAACATTAGGTGTAATACATGTAAGAACAACTTATTTATAAATCCTACAAAAACCACAAGTATCGTGAAAGGTATATATATATATCAAATAAATATTAATTAAGACAATACAATATTTCAAACTTTGAATACCAAAGATCTTAGGAATTAACATAGATCACCACCTTACTTGGTAAGAACAAATTTATCAAATTTCTGAAACCATTAGCTGAAGGGTATTCATTTTGGAAAATAATCAAGAAATACTTAGACCACAAAAGTATAAATTTATTCGTCAATTTTTGTATTCTTCCAATATTTGCGCGGTAATAGGTAAATGTAATGGAGAGTAACTCAAGAGATTAACAAAACTAAAAAAAGAGCAGTATGAATAATTGAGATGACTCATACTTTACACCATCGAAAAAACCTATTGACAGATTGAATGGACTAACCATCAGACAGAATTTTATGTCATAAACTAGCAATAGATACACGATTTTATATATTGCACTGTAGTTTTATTGGCCTTTAACAAGCTTGTATTACTCTCAGATCTGTATTTTGCGTATTAAATGTTTTTTGTTAGTTGTTTTTTGTCATTCTATCGATCTGATAAGTTAAGCTTTTTAAACTGATTTTTATAGTTGTTAGAACACTGTCCCATTTTGTTATTGATGTTGTTGATGTTGTTGGGGGGAGTGGTTGTATTTTAAAAAGGTTAATGTCGTATTTCATGTTGTAAATGGTTGTTGCAATTAATGTATTTAAACAATTTAAAGACTTTTACGAATATGAAATATAGGAAAATTTAATATACCACATCTCCTTATGTTTACTTGTAAATTGAAAAAAAAGTATTTTTGTGTTATTTTTCAAAAGAACTTTGGCATATAATTTTACAAAATTCAAAAACAAAAATGAAAAGGAGGCCTTTTCAAATTGTTTAACGATAGATACCATTTAAAAAAAATAAGATACCGTACGATTAGGCACTTAAAAATGAAGGCAGCGAGACCTATTTGTTGATTGTTATTTGTAGAGTCTAGTTATTGTTGATTATAACCCATTGTCTTTACATCAATTTTCTCGTTTCACAATGCCGTTAAAGAAATTTGATCCAATAAGAAACAAACACTGACAAAACAGTAGAACTTTAAAAAATCCTGAGTATTGTGTAGAAATATATTGAAAACAGTACTTTAAACCTACATGTATATGCATTTGTGGTTTTTATTTGGTAGCTCTGTGGTGAGTATCCGACGTCGCTAACTTTTGAATTTTACCATTTATGTGACTGCTGAAGAACTATAACATTACAGTTTTTCATAACCAAATAACGCGGTGGTGTCATTTTTAAAATTTGTTTTTCGTGAGTTGTTCTTATTACCGGTAAATTTTTGAAAGAAAGGACAATGATTAGTGGTTATGTACATGCACACCCAAATGTTGACGTTGTTTACCTTAAACCTGTTAGAGTCCTTTTCAAATCATCTAACCATTACAAAAAGATATGAGTATTCATAAATGATTGTGTAAAATGTTTTATTTAACAAGAAGTTGTATATGTAGATAGGTAGAGATTTGACAATGAAGTATGAACTTATACATTAAGTTTGAATTGAACAAAAACAAAACTCTTAATAAAGTTAACTGTATTTAGTAACTTGTCTGTAAACAATCAAGGCAACTCTCAATCTCTCCTTAATATGAAATTTGTCTGTTACAGTAATCAATCAATTTAGCAACTCTCACCTTATGGATGTACTTAGGTGATCTGAGGTGAAATTAAATAAATCAAGAATTTTAAATTGATACTATAAGCTGGAAAAGCATTAGTTAAGGATCAAAATAAGCTAAAGATATTGATAGGTCATGGTGCTCCTATTCAAGATATTTGATTTATAAAATATGACGGGAAAAGGCTGACTCGGACTTTAAATTTACCTTATATTTGCATTGGTATTATTTGGGTTTCAAATCAAAAGAAAGAAAATCAAGAATCTGCTTAAATTTTGTCAAATGACCTCTTATGAGCTATAAAGTCTAATATTAAAAGATAAATAGGTGTTATGGGGCAAAATATTTTACCTTGTATTGTATGGAAAAACACCATGGAGTCCGAACATCTGACACAAATTCCAAAACCTCACCTAAGAATATGAAATTTTTCTGTAATTGGAATATTTTTTTGTCTTTTTTTGATTATTTGTATTTTTAATTATTTTATTTTTCATGTAAACAATCAATCTTTCAAGGTTATTTTGTAATTATTGAGTTAATAAATGTTTTAATTGACATTACATGTAAGTTACGAACTCCTTACCGGAACGATTTGTGTCTATTTGGTGTTACAATAAAATAGAGAATAAATGTATTGATGTATTTACTTTTTAAAATTCAGGATGTTTTATGTACGCAAATACATGAATCAAAGAAAAGACATCTTGAGGTGAATCCACATGCATCATTGATAGATAACCTTTTGAGGCTTCTCGACGTCCATCTTCAAATAATGCGCACATACCTTTCGTATAAACTGATATTGTGTTCTTGTTCTTGAGCATGCATGAAATATATGGCACGGGACATGAAACAAAATCAAATCAAAACAAATCAATCTACATCAATTTACCGTGTCAAGTTTTCAGTTGCATTGATTCTAGGAAAATCATGACTGGACTCATTCGATAATCACAATCCCATCCCATCGACACAAACAATTCCTCTAAAAAAAGAAGGCTGCGTAAATGGCGACTGAGGCATAATTTTTCACAGGATGAAATATTCATATCAGTACCTCATCCCCTTCTTCTACTGAGCATTTGAATGACAACAATCTGCAAAAAGGAAACAGAGAAAACACAAAAAACGTGTTTATACCGTATCACAATTACGGAAACAATAATACTTACAAAGAACTAAGTTTAAAAAGTGTAATCCATAATATAGAAAACACGTGTTCTTACATTGAAATATCGGCTACTGAATATTCATGTTGTTCGCATTTATTGGAAAAATGGTTATGTGTTAACCAAAAACTCGCTTTATTCTGGCTGATATCCTAGTTTGTATTTAATCTTCATGTACAAAGTTGTGTTAGGAGATTTTTTTTTAAAAGTATTAAAGCGAAGACTTTGACTGTCAAAACCAGGAAAGTCTTATCTTGTATGTTATATTTTTTACCAGTCTTTTATGGAAAGTATTCCTGTGGATGGAAATTATTCGTTTCTCTGACAGTCTTTTATTTTGTGTCTAAATCTTTGGTATTGCATCTTAAATCTAACTCATTCTACATGATTTGAAATATTGATGTTAAAACATCATGTAAAAACAGTCTTATATACTAAATTCATTGTTTTGATGGCTAAATGAAAAAAAAATCAATCAAGGCCTGTTGTAAAGGTAATGGTTTTACATTTTTGTGAAAAAGGAGTGATTTTATTCCTAAATATCGTTTTTCTCCCACAGTTCTATTATTATTTGGAGTCCTGCATCAGTTTCAGCATAACGTAGATTTTTGTGGGGTTTCTATATTTATATTTGCTGTAAACAGTAGTAGTCAGGTCAAAAGGCGGGAGTACTAGTCAGAACATACTAGAAACTCATGGTTGATCATTGGCATGGGAAGTATCTGTATGATCATCTAAATTATCAGGCTGTGTAAAGTTTTTTTCAATTTACCATTTGTTACAAGACTTGTGATAATGATACCTTTATACAATACAAAACAATACAATATTTTTATTGTCAATCAAGGACGCCGTAAGAGGGCAGTATAATTACAAACAATTTATTACAGACAGACAGACAGACAGAATATTTTATTATAGTGTCACATACCAATACTGAACAATATCATACATAATAATATAAGTATAAAAATACAAATAAGAATTTAAATCGAAGTTAAAATATCGGTATCCAGCCATGACTGACTTATGAGACACTTTTGCTTTAAAACTTATTCTAACATTCATTTACAAATGAATAAATAAAACTTTTACATCACATTTAAAGAAAAAAAACATTCCGTTATATTTTCGAATTTGTGATATACCAGGGTACCCCCCTTATCCTTTCCAGACTAACTCGTACGGGTCTAGGGCATAAGTGCTATGGGCCATTTTATAGGCAATACTAACCTCTACCTCTGGTATAATGGTCGATGTGGAGAATCTCTTAGTTTGGCCAGCCGGCAATAGTTCAGTTCGAATTCGTTGTAAACCGGAATACCATATCCCCCCTTTTAACCCTCTACTGACAAACTCGTACGGGTCTAGGGTATAAGTGATATGGACCATTTTAAAGGCAATAAGTACCTCTTTCTCTGCTATCATTGCCCACGTGGAGAATCTCTTCGTTTGGCCAGCCGGCAATAGTTCATTTTCGAATTTGTGATATACCAGGGTACCCCCCTTATTCTTTTCTGACTAAATTGTACGGGTCTAGGGCATAAGTTCTATGGGCCATTTTAGAGGCAATACCAACCTCTACCTCTGGTATAATGGTCGATGTGGAGAATCTCTTAGTTTGGCCAGCCGGCAATAGTTCAGTTCGAATTCGTTGTATCCGGGATACCATATCCCCCCTTTGAACCCTCTACTGACAAACTCGTACGGGTCTAGGGAATAAGTGCTATAGACCATTTTAAAGGCAATAAGTACCTCTTCCTCTGGTATCATTGCCCACGTGGAGAATCTCTTCGTTTGGCCAGCCGGCAATAGTTCATTTTCGAATTTGTGATATACCAGGGTACCCCCCTTATCCTTTTCTGACTAACTCGTACGGGTCTAGGGCATAAGTGCTATGGGCCATTTTAGAGGCAATACCAACCTCTACCTCTGGTATAATGGTCGATGTGGAGAATCTCTTAGTTTGGCCAGCCGGCAATAGTTCAGTTCGAATTCGTTGTATCCGGGATACCATATCCCCCCCTTTGAACCCTCTACTGACAAACTCGTACGGGTCTAGGGTATAAGTGCTATAGGCCATTTTGAAGGCAATAAAAACCTCTTCCTCTGGTATCATTGCCCACGTGGAGAATCTCTTCGTTTGGCCAGCCGGCAATTATAGTTCATTTTCGAATTTGTGATATACCAGGGTACCCCCCCCCTTATCCTTTTCTGACTTACTCGTACGGGTCTAGGGCATAAGTGCTATGGGCCATTTTAGAGGCAATACCAACCTCTACCTCTGGTATAATGGTCGATGTGGAGAATCTCTTAGTTTGGCCAGCCGGCAATAGTTCAGTTCGAATTCGTTGTATCCGGGATACCATATCCCCCCCTTTGAACCCTCTACTGACAAACTCGTACGGGTCTAGGGTATAA
Source organism: Mytilus galloprovincialis (assembly GCF_965363235.1). Lineage (NCBI taxonomy): Eukaryota > Metazoa > Mollusca > Bivalvia > Mytilida > Mytilidae > Mytilus > Mytilus galloprovincialis. Next base: position 14,233,235 of record NC_134845.1, on the reverse strand, counting down.
GTGCTATAGGCCATTTTAAAGGCAATAAAAACCTCTTCCTCTGGTATCATTGCCCACGTGGAGAATCTCTTCGTTTGGCCAGCCGGCAATTACAGTTCATTTTCGAATTTGTGATATACCAGGGTACCCCCCCCCCCCCTTATCCTTTTCTGACTTACTCGTACGGGTCTAGGGCATAAGTGCTATGGGCCATTTTAGAGGCAATACCAACCTCTACCTCTGGTATAATGGTCGATGTGGAGAATCTCTTAGTTTGGCCAGCCGGCAATAGTTCAGTTCGAATTCGTTGTATCCGGGATACCATATCCCCCCTTTGAACCCTCTACTGACAAACTCGTACGGGTCTAGGGTATAAGTGCTATGAGCCATTTTAAAGGCAATAAGTACCTCTTCCTCTGGTATCATTGCCCATGTGGAGAATCTCTTCGTTTGGCCAGCCGGCAATAGTTCATTTTCGAATTTGTGATATACCAGGGTACACCCCTTATCCTTTTCTACCTAACTCGTACGGGTCTAGGGCATAAGTGCTATGGGCCATTTTAGAGGCAATACCAACCTCTACCTCTGGTATAATGGTCGATGTGGAGAATCTCTTAGTTTGGCCAGCCGGCAATAGTTCAGTTCGAATTCGTTGTATCTTGGATTCCATATCCCTTTAAAATGGCCTATAGCAGTTATACCCTAGACCCGTACGAGTTTGTCAGTAGAGGGTTCAAAGGGGGGATATGGTATCCCGGATACAACGAATTCGAACTGAACTATTGCCGGCTGGCCAAACTAAGAGATTCTCAACATCGACCATTATACCAGAGGTAGAGGTTGGTATTGCCTCTAAAATGGCCCATAGCACTTATGCCCTAGACCCGTACGAGTTAGTCAGAAAAGGATAAGGGGGGTACCCTGGTATATCACAAATTCGAAAATGAACTATTGCGGGCTGGCCAAACGAAGAGATTCTCCACGTGGGCAATGATACCAGAGGAAGAGGTACTTATTGCCTTTAAAATGGCCCATAGCACTTATACCCTAGACCCGTACGAGTTTGTCAGTAGAGGGTTCAAAGGGGGGATATGGTATCCCGGATACAACGAATTCGAACTGAACTATTGCCGGCTGGCCAAACTAAGAGATTCTCCACATCGACCATTATACCAGAGGTAGAGGTTGGTATTGGCTCTAAAATGGCCCATAGCACTTATGCCCTAGACCCGTACGAGTTGGTCAGAAAAGGATAAGGGGGGTACCCTGGTATATCACAAATTCGAAAATAAACTATTGCCGGGTGGCCAAACGAAGAGATTCTCCACGTGGGCAATGATACCAGAGGAAGAGGTACTTATTGCCTTTAAAATGGCCCATAGCACTTATACCCTAGACCCGTACCAGTTTGTCAGTAGAGGGTTCAAAAGGGGGATATGGAATCCAAGATACAACGAATTCGAACTGAACTATTGCCGGCTGGCCAAACTAAGAGATTCTCCACATCGACCATTATACCAGAGGTAGAGGTTGGTATTGCCTCTAAAATGGCCCATAGCACTTATGCCCTAGACCCGTACAATTTGGTCAGAAAAGAATAAGGGGGGTACCCTGGTATATCACAAATTCGAAAATGAACTATTGCCGGCTGGCCAAACGAAGAGATTCTCCACGTGGGCAATGATACCAGAGGAAGAGGTACTTATTGCCTTTAAAATGGTCCATACCACTTATACCCTAGACCCGTACGAGTTTGTCAGTAGAGGGTTAAAAGGGGGGATATGGTATTCCGGTTTACAACGAATTCGAACTGAACTATTGCCGGCTGGCCAAACTAAGAGATTCTCCACATCGACCATTATACCAGAGGTAGAGGTTAGTATTGCCTATAAAATGGCCCATAGCACTAATGCCCTAGACCCGTACGAGTTAGTCTGGAAAGGATAAGGGGGGTACCCTGGTATATCACAAATTCGAAAATGAACTATTGCCGGCTGGCCAAACGAAGAGATTCTCCACGTGGGCAATGATACCAGAGGAAGAGGTTTTTATTGCCTTTAAAATGGCTCATAGCACTTATACCCTAGACCAGTACGAGTTTGTCAGTAGAGGGTTCAAAGGGGGGATATGGTATATCACAAATTCGAAAATGAACTATTGCCGGCTGGCCAAACGAAGAGATTCTCCACGTGGGCAATGATACCAGAGGAAGAGGTTTTTATTGCCTTTAAAATGGCTCATAGCACTTATACCCTAGACCCGTACGAGTTTGTCAGTAGAGGGTTCAAAGGGGGATATGGTATCCCGGATACAACGAATTCGAACTGAACTATTGCCGGCTGGCCAAACTAAGAGATTCTCCACATCGACCATTATACCAGAGGTAGAGGTAGGTATTGCCTCTAAAATGGCCCATAGCACTTATGCCCTAGGCCGTACGAGTTAGTCAGAAAAGGATAAGGGGGTACCCTGGTATATCACAAATTCGAAAATGAACTATTGCCGGCTGGCCAAACGAAGAGATTCTCCACGTGGGCAATGATACCAGAGGAAGAGGTACTTATTGCCTTTAAAATGGCTCATAGCACTTATACCCTAGACCCGTACGAGTTTGTCAGTAGAGGGTTCAAAGGGGGGATATGGTATCCCGGATACAACGAATTCGAACTGAACTATTGCCGGCTGGCCAAACTAAGAGATTCTCCACACCGACCATTATACCAGAGGTAGAGGTTGGTATTGACTCTAAAATGGCCCATAGCACTTATGCCCTAGACCCGTACGAGTTTGTCAGAAAAGGATAAGGGGGGGTACCCTAGTATATCACAAATTCGAAAATGTACTATAGCCGGCTGGCCAAATAAAGAGATTCTCCACGTGGGCAATGATACCAGAGGAAGAGGTTTTTATTGCCTTTAAAATGGCCCATAACACTTATACCCTAGACCCGTACCAGTTTGTCAGTAGATGGTTCAAAGGGGGGATATGGAATCCAAGATACAACGAATTCGAACTGAACTGTTGCCGGCTGGCCAAACTAAGAGATTCTCCACACCGACCATTATACCAGAGGTAGAAGTTGGTATTGCCTCTAAAATGGTCCATAGCACTTATGCCCTAGACCCGTACGAGTTTGTCAGAAAAGGATAAGGGGGGGTACCCTGGTATATCACAAATTCGAAAATGAACTATTGCCGGCTGGCCAAACGAAGAGATTCTCCACGTGGGCAATGATACCAGAGGAAGAGGTACTTATTGCCTTTAAAATGGCCCATAGCACTTATACCCTAGACCCGTACGAGTTTGTCAGTAGAGGGTTCAAAGGGGGGATATGGAATCAAAGATACAACGAATTCGAACTGAACTATTGCCGGCTGGCCAAACTAAGAGATTCTCCACACCGACCATTATACCAGAGGTAGAGGTTGGTATTGCCTCTAAAATGGCCCATAGCACTTATGCCCTAGACCCGTACGAGTTAGTCAGAAAAGGATAAGGGGGGGGGGGTACCCTGGTATATCACAAATTCGAAAATGAACTATTGCCGGCTGGCCAAACGAAGAGATTCTCCACGTGGGCAATGATACCAGAGGAAGAGGTACTTATTGCCTTTAAAATGGCCCATAGCACTTATACCCTAGACCCGTACGAGTTTGTCAGTAGAGGGTTCAAAGGGGGGATATGGAATCCAAGATACAACGAATTCGAACTGAACTATTGCCGGCTGGCCAAACTAAGAGATTCTCCACACCGACCATTATACAAGAGGTAGAGGTTGGTATTGCCTCTAAAATGGCCCATAGCACTTATGCCCTAGACCCGTACGAGTTAGTCAGAAAAGGATAAGGGGGGGGGGGTACCCTGGTATATCACAAATTCGAAAATGAACTATTGCCGGCTGGCCAAACGAAGAGATTCTCCACGTGGGCAATGATACCAGCGGAAGAGGTACTTTTTGTTTTTAAAATGGCCTATAGCACTTATACCCTAGACCCGTACGAGTTTGTCAGTAGAGGGTTCAAAGGGGGGATATGGAATCCAAGATACAACGAATTCGAACTGAACTATTGCCGGCTGGCCAAACTAAGAGATTCTTCACACCGACCATTATACCAGAGGTAGAGGTTGGTATTGCCTCTAAAATGGCTCATAGCACGTATGCCCTAGACCCGTACGAGTTAGTCAGAAAAGGATAAGTGGGGGGGTACCCTGGTATATCACAAATTCGAAAATGAACTATTGCCGGCTGGCCAAACGAAGAGATTCTCCACGTGGGCAATGATACCAGAGGAAGAAGTACTTATTGCCTTAAAAATGGCCCAGGGCACTTATACCTTAGACCCGTACGAGTTTGTCAGTAGAGGGTTCAAAGGGGGGATATGGAATCCAAGATACAACGAATTCGAACTGAACTATTGCCGGCTGGCCAAACTAAGAGATTCTCCACACCGACCATTATACCAGAGTTAGAGGTTGGTATTGCCTCTAAAATGGCCCATAGCACTTACGCCCTAGACCCGTACGAGTTAGTCAGAAAAGGATAAGGGGGGGGGGGTACCCTGGTATATCACAAATTCGAAAATGAACTATTGCCGGCTGGCCAAACGAAGAGATTCTCCACGTGGGCAATGATACCAGCGGAAGAAGTACTTATTACCTTTAAAATGGCTCATAGCACTTATACCCTAGACCCGTACGAGTTTGTCAGTAGAGGGTTCAAAGGGGAGATATGAAATCCAAGATACAACGAATTCGAACTGAACTATTGCCGGCTGGCCAAACTAAGAGATTCTCCACACCGACCATTATACCAGAGGTGGAGGTTGGTATTGCCTCTAAAATGGCCCATAGCACTTATGCCCTAGACCCGTACGAGTTACTCAGAAAAGGATAAGGGGGGGGGGGGGTACCCTGGTATATCACAAATTCGAAAATGAACTATTGCCGGCTGGCCAAACGAAGAGATTCTCCACGTGGGCAATCATACCAGAGGAAGAGGTACTTATTGCCTTAAAAAGGGCCCAGAGCACTTATACCCTAGACCCGTACGAGTTTGTCAGTAGAGGGTTCAAAGGGGGGATATGGAATCCAAGATACAACGAATTCGAACTGAACTATTGCCGGCTGGCCAAACTAAGAGATTCTCCACACCGACCATTATACCAGAGGTAGAGGTTGGTATTGCCTCTAAAATGGCCCATAGCACTTATGCCCTAGACCCGTACGAGTTATTCAGAAAAGGATAAGGGGGGGGGGGACCCTGGTAGATCACAAATTCGAAAATGAACTATTGCCGGCTGGCCAAACGAAGAGATTCTCCACGTGGGCAATGATACCAGAGGTAGAGGTACTTATTGCCTTTAAAATAGCTTATAGCACTTATACCCTAGACCCGTACGACTTTGTCGGTAAAAGGTTAAAATTGGAGATATGGTATCCGGCTGGCCAAACTAAGATATTCCCTCTATGTGCCATTTTGGCAGAGGTAGAGGTAGTTATTGCCTTGAAAATTGTCCATGTCAGTAATACCCTTGACTCGTACGAGTAAGTCAGCAAGCGCTTAGGAGGTACCCTTGTGTATCACGAAGCCGAAATCAACTATTACCGGATGGCCATACTAAGAAATTCTCCCAATGGGCAATTATACAAGTGGTGGAGGTATTAATTGCATTCAAAATGGCCTTTTTCAATAATGTCCTAGACCCGTAGGAATTTGTCATCATAAGGTTAGCTTATTTGGGAAATGACAGAAAACACAATTGAATCCTTGAAAAAGTCTCTTTGTTTTTTTAATTTTTATCTATTAAAGAAATAAATTGTACCTTGCATTTAACACAAGAGATTCCTATTTCTGAACATAAAGTCATATATCATACATTACAAGTCATTTGCATGTAGCATGCACTATAACTACACAAATAATGAAATTACGTTTTCCAAAAAAGTCAGGATTATTAATTGAATATAAATACCACTTTAATAGTAATTTGAAATGACACAAGGAAAAAGCTGAGATATATCTGATATACAAATTTTTTTTTCGATGTGTTTAATAACAGTTTTGGACATACAAATGTTGTGCAGCAACCTGTATCAGATTGCATCAAAGCCATAAGGTACATTAAGAAATAATACAAATGCCAAATTTCTACACATGACAACACAATTACATGTAAAGAGAGATATTGCCATCAATAAAAGCATAAAACACAATTAATCACAATAAATCACAGTTAAAAATCAATTGTTCAAAGAGCAATCGAAGGTCTTTCCACCAATGATATGACAAATATTAAAATTGGGTTTGGTACTGTATGTCCATTAAAGTGCCATATGATAGCTTATTGTAAGCTTATTAAAAAATATGGTTTCTATACACTTTTGTTCGAAAAAAGGGACATAATTTGGTACTTCCTGTTTGAAAATGTCACTCTTATTAGTACTTCACAATTTGCTTGACACTGATTCCTGAAAATATGATTCTTTATACTTTCACATTAAATGATATAAAAAAAAGGCACTACAGGATAACACAAGGTCATTTACGATATACATATGGCTTGCAACCCTAATACAAAAGTCCTCTAGTTTATCATGTATAAAATAAGAAAAAGTCTAAATCTTAAACGTCAAAATAAAATAGGACTTTTACTGCATGTTTAGGGTCATTAACCTAGGCCCTTTAATCGAAAAAAACCCTTAGGTGCTTATCACATATGGCAAATGAGTTGTATTACCATTTGGAGGATTTCAAACATAACAGAGAGAAAACTGTCATTTAATGTCAACATACCCTGTTAACCACAATGTAGGTGTTATGAAATTTCGCAATTACAATTTAGCAAAATATGTCGTTGAAATCTCATAAGGCTTTCGAAAAGAAATGAAAAAAGGTAAAAACTAGAATCAAAATGACATGTGTCTCTGTCACTTATGTTTTACAAGTAACATACACATTTTACTAATTTCAGAAACAAAAGGCGAATTAACCCCAATAAAGGAGATTATTTGCCGCTTCTGTCAAATTATTTATAAGATCATGAGGATACAAATGTCAAATTATTTAGATAGCCTGTTCGAAAAAACAGTGTTTAGGGAGATGACTCATACAATAAGAAATCTAAGGATATCTTCCGAAACCACTAACAACCGGAGGAAGAAGTACACAATTATGATAACAAAAGCAATAGGTCTTTCCACAAAAACGTATACACACTTAATAAAACAAGTCCAAAATGACAAGGAATCATTCATTCATCAAAACAAAAGTTTAAACGATCGTTTTACATATCATATCTCACCATTTTTCTCATACACATGTATATATCAGTAGTAAACTTTAATGTTACAATTTGCTGTTGAATGTTAAATTAAAATCGAAAATAACAAAGATTATGGCTGAAATATATCTTAAAATGGATATTGTAGGAACCACGATAAAATATCTTATCATATAACAGTCCTTTTATATATTAATGTTATTTTATTGCAATTATGATATGTGAATCACATGTTATTGCAAAAGAAAAACAACAACACAACTATGATTACGAAAGTATTCATTTGACAAGTAATGTAACGAAATACAGAAAACACTTATGATATTAAATGAGATCTTAAAAAAAAAATCGCAATGCATGTTTTGGGTAAAGTAGTCAGAGTTTAAGAAAAAAAACCAAAGCATCACAATTGATAAACATTCCCTGCTTATAATTAATTTTTGTTACAATTTGACATAAACCTAAAATATAATGTATTACAAGTCTGGTCTATTTCATAATATGCATTACTAAATATTTACCATTGTATTAAAATGTTAATGGATCATACAAAACTGAAATATGCCTTTAACATTTTGTGTCTTCATTTTACATGAATATTTTACAAAGATATCATATGTTATTCATAACAAAGTAATAAAATGATAACAAAAAGTACAAAAGAGAAAGTACAAAAAGTCACGAAGAAAAAGGCATTCATGATAAATGCTTTTAAAAAATTTTCATAAGAAAATGTGACAGAAATTGCTTTGAAGTGAGTTCAGAAATATTTATCACACTGCAACACTTATGTTTACGAAAAGAGATACTATAATACTCCATTCTTCATTCATGTAATCGAAAAAAAGGACATCAGAACATGCAATCTTGTTTATATATTGAATACATGTCAAATAATACTTTAGCCATATGTGTCGGTGTCATCTTTGTAATTCTATGAATGCAATATAACAACGTTTTGAATTGAGCAGGTTGTTTAACCAGAAAACAAATAAATTCTTATGCAAAGGGTAACAATCTGCTCTGACATCCTCTCGACTGCGTATTATGATATATGTTTTCCCCATTTTTGTCTTTACAGTTTTATATTGAAAGTTATTAAATATGAAGTTCACGCAGTTATCTACATAACCAGTATTACAAAAATATCAATAGTACAGCAAGATGTTTCTTTATTATTTTGATAGTCTATGAAATATCATGAGGCCAAGATGTAAGCCTTAAACATTGTCTGTAACATTATTAATCATCAATGAATAAAACAATGGCCTCTTGTTGAGTCATCAGATACAGTATTTATTTTTCTTGTATTGGTAAATTTAAATCTGGCATTTTCAAGTGAAGCATAATAAATTTTGATATTTACTGTCACATCTTGAATTGTATCAAAATCATAGAAATCCATCTGCAAAAAACCCTGGTAACTTATTCTCTATTTTATCATTCTAAATCAGATATGGACAACATGGTCTGCATTTTCTGTCTTGCCTGTCTTGCCTGTCTTGCTATGTTGACTTCAGTCTTGATGTATTCATAGGTTGAAATTTCTGTTGATATGCAAATTTCGTTCACTATTTTCTTCTCCATTTTCAGCCGCCGGCATAAAACCTCCAACAAAACCTCTTTTGTCAAAACGTTTTCTATATACCATAGAGTATAGTTCATATTGATCTTCAAACATAAGTTGAGTTTTTCTGCGTCAGGAAACACACTACAGTTTTGGAATTTAGTTAACTGCCTTTTACTAATAAAGTATCTTTTCTGCAAGTAAAGCATTAGTAGCCGAAATTCCTCTCCTGGGATGTATAGCTCTCCAAATCCATCTAAAACTTTCACTTTTATTGCAATAGGATCTTTCAGAAAGCTGATATGTCGATCAATGACGGAACTTGTGCATATGCTATAAACAATGCTGTCTAGGTCATCTATTCTTATTATGTCTTTAATTCCAAACGGTTTACCTTCGTTTTGTTTGTAAAATTCATCTACCACTTCTTTCAGGACTAATTGTCTTACTGTTGTGCTGTCAATAGACCCTTCAAAGAATGCCTGTTCAACGAACATTTTTCCATACAAGCATATGAACGCTCCACATGAAGTGGTGTCTTTCTGTTTTGGGTATAATCCAGTTGTCATGACATCATATACCCGCCATGTGTCTGTCATAATTGTTGCTGTTTCAGCGGTAAAACGGAAGGTCAAATATTCATCAAGATTGTCTACTACAGCTTTCAAAAACTTCTTTTCCAAGTGGATCGAAATAATACATGGTCTTATCACTTGGACATATAACGACCAAAACCCAGTGGCTATTGTTGACATTCACTGGAGTTATAATGTATGATTTTTCATACACGTTTTCCTTTGTTTTCAAAGTAAGGAAATTTTTGTGTTCTGCATTGCCGGAATACCATGACGATTTGACAAACAAGCAGTTAGGATTGGTTGATTTTATAGAAGAAAAAAAAGCATCAATATTCAAATCTGTCAATTGGGTTCCAATGAATTTAGAAACTTGATCTTTGGTCAACTGTAAATTGCCAATATTTATTGGTATGTCGAAATGATTCAATAAATCGATGTCCTGCTTCGATATATATGTTTGAAACTGTGTCATATCCTTTTGAAATTGATCTGGGATATTGTGTAACCGGTAGTTTTCTTTGAATGTGAGGTTGGTGACATCTAAAAATGTAATACAAGATTCTGATGGTTGTCTTGATTCATTGAAAGAGATATGAAAGTTGTTTTCGTTGAAAACTTCAACTTTGCCGGAATCTTTTACCGTTGCGTATAACTTCTCGTTATTTACATTTTCATGAACCATAAATACAGCATCAGATGTAAGGCAAGCTTTCCATTTGACTTGGATTGATTTCAGCTGTTGATAGAAGGTGCAATTAGTAAGGTAGGTTGTGACTTCGTCCGGTAATAAACTATTCTGTAATATGATGGTATGTCCAAGCTTTGTTATAACAGTGACTTTTGAGTAAGTACTAGCATTGCATGAGGGACACTGAGTGGATGGTGCATTCCATTTGCTTAATATTTCTTTTTCAAAGAGCACGGTATGGATAATCTGTGCTTCCTGCTTCCCACATGTGGAACATTTACTACTCTGTAAGTAAGAGATTCCGAAGCTGTTAGATAGAAATATTTCATTTTCTCCAAGTATATATTCTAGGACCTTTGGAAGCAAGAGACTGGCTGTTTCCGTCCCATACGCCGTAGAGTGACCTAAAGTATGTATACCTTCAGAAAAAATTGTTAACGCTTGTTGTGAATGAAACACACATGTATCGGTAAATTTTATAGATTTCAAGAGGTCTATGGTTTTTCTTTTTCTCACACTCAGCAATTCTGAATTCAGGTATTTTTCAATAGCTATCAATAGGCCCTGGGATGAAAGAAGACAAACAATGATTTGATGAAGCATTACGGGATAAAAATCGCACATTGGAATTTCTTCATACCGCAAGATATAGCTGTCACTTGCATATGCATTATCATGACTTATATCTAAAATATTGTCATTTATTATGATTTGAGATGGTCCTTCTGTGTTTAAATATGTGTAGTGTCCAAGTGCTGGAGAGTTCCCATGATGAATAACTATTCCCTTCAACCGGTAGACCTTGTCGTCGTTCGAATCAATATATCTGGAGAGATTGATCAGTGGATCTACAATAATTGGTGTTCTGACTTTCTCTACTCTATTACTTTTGTACATATATCGAACGAGAGTAATGATCAGGTCTGGAGGACAGTGTAATAGACGAAAACTTCTCCAAATTTCTGATTCCTCACAGCAAGCATCTTCTGTCATATTCATCTTTACCTTTTCATCAGAAAAGTAGTCATCAAGGAGATCCTAAAGTTAAAGATAGAGCCACATTATCATAAATAGTGTTAATGAAATAATAAATTGTAAACCAATGAACGAAAAAGGAGAAAACATGAGTGTCATGAAAGACTGCTATTGTTCACCTATAATATCAGTTCAAGGCTTTTGAATCATTTGTAGATTTTGCAATCGCTGAACAATTTTGACCTTTACACTTGTATTTCTATTATAGCTTTAGGCCCAGTTCTCTATGTCTGAAGATTACTTGACAGGAAGACCTTAATCTGGTGAACAATTTAGTCTATTCCAGATTTGGTATAAATGCTTCCTGTTTAGGCTATAGACCACGACGGCGACAGACGACCACGGAGAACGACAGCCGCTAAGTGATTGCATATGCTTACATGGCCCCGTTGGCCAGGTGAGCTTATGATAATGCAAACATTCGTGTTCATCCTTAATATTGAAATGTAAGTTGTATTTTATGATAATACATAACATATATAAAGGTTGTGGATGAACACGGATGCGGCCACTTTCATTTTGTACAAAAACCATCTAAAAAGTGACGTTTTTGGCATATTTGAGAGATTTTTCATATTTGAGCTTGAATCGGATCATTATTAATGACTAAATCAGTAAAAATCTTTCACTTATACTAATTGAATCAAGTGAAATAGACACTTAAGTGTTTAAAAAGTGGTCAAAATCTTTCGTCCGATGAAACTGAAATTTGAGGCCAAAATGAGTCCTTACCGGACTTTATACTGTTATACTCCTTTACATATAACCTCCTTACATAATTAATCGTGAATAAAAAAACAAGAGGCTCTCAAGAGCCTGAATCGCTCACCTGGTATACAATGCCTTCGGCCATGTTTTTTGACGAAATAGAAAATAAAACACAAACTTTATTTTATACACCCTACTGATCATTCAAATGAAGTTTGGTTGAATTTGGTTGAGTAGTTTTAGACGGATCAAAAATCGAAGCACACACTTTGTGCAGGATAATCTAAGGAACTATCATGCTAAGTTTCATCCAAATCCATTCAGTAGTTTCAGAGGAGAAGATTTTTTAAAGTTAGCAAATATGATGAACAAATTGTGAAAAATTGTCATTAAAGGACATTTACCCCTTAAGGGGTCAATTGACAATTTTGGTCATCTTAACCTATTTGTAGATCTTACTTTGCTGATCATTTTTGCTGTTTACAGTTTATCTTCATCTATAATAATATTCAAGATAATGACCAAAAACTGCAAAATTTCCTTAAAATTACCAATTAAGTGGCAGCAACCCAACAATGGTTTGTTTGATTCATCTGAAAATTTCTGGGCTGATAGATCTTGACCTAATGAACACTTTTACCCCACGTCAGATTTGCTCTAAATGCTTCCGTTTTTGAGATATAAGCCAAAAACTGCATTTGACCCCTATGTTCTATTTTAAGTAACGGCGGCCATGTTTTTTGACGGATCAAAAATCAAAGCACACACTTTGTGCAGGATAATCTAAGGAACAATCATTTTAAGTTTCATTCAAATCCATTCAGTAGTTTCAGAGGAGATGATGTTTGAAAAATTGTTAACGACGACAGACGACGACGACGACGACGACGACGGACGCCAAGTGATGAGAAAAGCTCACTTGGCCTTTTAGGCCAGGTGAGCTAAAAAAACATATATATAATAAGAGCAATAGTTTTGAAATTACTTATGGAAGTAAAACCTTGCATTTCCAACATGTATTTCATGAATAATAATCTATTACTACCTGGAGTTTCATAATCATAATTATGAGAAATAGTAAAACATGTTCTTTGTTCAGGATGAGGACATGAAATTCACATGATTCTATACGGGTCAGCAATTGAAAACAAAACATTACGACAAAAGAGGTCATTTCAGCTTTCTAAGAAGAAACATTGTAGCAGCACCTGCAGATAGTGTATAAATCTCCCAATTTATACGATATTTCTGTGGTTGCATTTTCTATCATGATTTCCTTAATGGAGGATTGATGCTCACAGGCAGTTGTAAAACCAAAAGTTTCAAATGGTGAATTTGAAATCATCACCTCGGAAATTTTATGGACGCCATCACAAGTTGGTGGACCGTTATGGAATAACCGTTTCACAAATGATATCGGATATGTTTTTTATATCGTAACTTCAATCTCCTTCCCTTACATAAATGTGACCTACCGAGTAATACTATTTACCGGATTTTTTATTGCATAGCCAAAACGACGGGTACCACATGTGGAGCAAGGATTTGATTACCCTTCCGGAGCACCGGAGATCACCCCCAGTTTTTGGTGAGTTCGAATTGTTTGTTTTTTCAGTTTTTTTATGTTGTGTCATGTGTACCATTTGTTTTTTGTATTTTTCATTTTCAGCAATGGCGTTGGCATTTCAGTTTCGATTTATGAGTTTGACTGTCTCTCTTGTATCTTTCGTCCATCCTTTGAATGAACATTACTAGACCCTTCGTATCATATTAATACGGCTTTGTCATATCAAAGAAAATCAAAATTTGCCTTTCAAACATTCAGTCAGTAGTTATGTACTCTTCCGTTTCTATGCCATTATCTTTAAGAGGAATTCGTACTGAACAATACTGATTCATCCGTCGAAATGAATACATGTTTTGAGTTTATACGCGTATTAAACGGAGATTAAAAGTTATTAGAAAATCAGTTTTACAGATTAGAACGGATAGTTATGACTTCCACTACCATAATAGCAATATAACGGTCGTCACCTGCAAGGTAAGGTTTAAAGACACTTCATGAGCATCAAAGACATCTCCAGATGTAATACCAGAAAATTGTTGTACATCACATCCGGTTGTATACGAAAATAGGCCTAAAAAATATTTCTTTGTATTTGACTGTTGTAGAAAATTAACCCTGCATTTCAAATTTTTCTGAATCATAAACATGTATGTTGGGTGTCTGAAAGATTCATTCTTTTTTTTATTTGATGGTCCTATTAAATAATTTGGAACGTTAAGGTTACATAGTTACCAAAACAGGTAACCAGTAAATAACAGTGTAAAAATTGGGTTGTTTACTTCCGGTGAGGGTTACTTTCTTATATGTAATGAAATGTAGTGTGAAATTTTTACTGTAGCACTGGAAAGGATTAAACTTTATACATGCAAAGTATTTCTACGGTTGAAATTGAGGTAAATACTGTTCTATTTTTTTAAATAGTGCCTTTTTAACAAAGACTAATAGGGAAAGATCTATGTTGGTATTACATCTGTACTGTTTTACAAAAATTAATTGTAACATGATGCTGTTACGAAGTCTCCCAAACAAAGCTCTCATATAGTTAGGCATTCCCATGGTCCCAAATTTCATTTGACTTGATATATTGTCACATACAAAAATATATCTGGTTAAGGGGTGGGGATCCAAACCATTTCCAATTTTTTCAAACAGAAGGGGGTGACCCCAGGGACTTAGCCGTATTTCATTTGCTTTGTATTGTTGTCTTTATATTTGATTTGATGTGTTTTATTGTTCCATGCTAGAATATGTATGGGTTAAGGGTGTGGATCTCGACCATTTATAAGATTATATCACATTTTCAATTTTAAAAGGGTGGGGAGGACCCCAGAGATCAACCCTATCTTTCATTTCATTTGTCTTCTTACCTCATTCAAGAATATATATGGTTTAGGGTTGGGGATTAAGACCGTTAACAAGATGATTGCACGTTCTAAAATTGAAAAGGCGGTGATAAACCTAGGGATGTATCCTTTATTTCATTTAGTTTTATTGTCCTGTGACCATTTCTGACGACTGGGTGTCTCTATCACTCACCGTTTTAAGGTTATATTGTTAGACCCCAATGCACAAACAGCAGATTGATGGCTCCTCTAAATATGTTAGTTTAGCATTTTATAAAACCCTAGGTAAATCTGACAAACACTGCGGACAAGCTCATTTTTAATGTGGCGGAAGAAGAAGAATAATAAAAGCTAGGATTGCCATTGCAAACAATACCGGATGTCATCCTCCCCCTGAAACACAAAGCGGCAGCAATTTCAAAACAGTAGTGTATGCAGATCTATGAATATGTCTTTCTGGAAATGCTAAGTACATTTAAAGCATTTTAAAATACAATCAGATTTTTGCCGCTCCATGGCAACGGCAGCCATTATGAAAATGTCAAAGTCAAAAGTCTGATATATACTTATCAGTTAAATATGATAACACGTTTCATAAAGTTCAAAGCATTTTGATTTTTTTGGACAATTTAGCAGTTTCAATATGGCAACGGTGGCCATTTTGGAAATTACAAATTCTAAAGTCTTATCTTCACTTGCCAGTCAACAATCATATTAAGTTTCATCAATTTTGGAGCATTTGAAATTTTTGCTCCTGTATCCATGGTAACATAGTAGTTAAAAGGAATGTTAAAATCATTCAAAACCTGTATACATTTGTATCGTTTCCATGGTAAAGGCATCCATTTTTTTATGTTCTTAATATTGCAACCCGACATTTTGTGTTCCTCATTATAATTAACTTTCGTCAAGATTGGTTACATTGGCTCCGAGGAAAACTGCCGGACAAAATAGGTGGAAGAATAATAGTAATACAGAAAAAGAAACACAGGAAAAACAATATGTCACCCGCGATTGTCGATCGGGTGACATGACTAAAATTGCTATTGTAAGCAATAGCAGATGTCACCTTTCCCCCATTTCCACTAAGCATCAGCTATTTCAAAATTGTTTAACAGTCCATGCACATATAGCATGGCAATACATCTTTCTGTAAATTGTGAGTACATTCAGACCATTTCAGAAAATTTCAAATTTTTGCTGTTTGCAAGCCATTTTGAAAATTTTAAAGTGAAAAGTTTCATCTTTTACATGCCAGTTTACAATAGTATTAAGTTTCATTAAAATTGGAGTATTTCGAAATTATTTGACATTTTTGCAGTTTCCATGGCCACAGTGGCCATTTTTGAAATTTCAACTTCAAAAGTCTCATGCAGACTTGTCTGTCATCAATCCTATTAAGTTTCATCAATTGTTGAGCATTTTGATTTTTTTTTTAAATTTTTGACATTTTGATCGGTTCCTATGGCAACAGAGACCATTCCAGAAGTTAATGACATATGCCACATAAGTACATAGGAGGGATCATACCATCAAAGCTTCAGTCAATTTGACCTACCATTTTAAGAAAGTAAATGCCACTTTTAGGTTTTTTTACCATCTTGATCTGTTTATCATTGTTTCCATGGTAACGGCAGTCATTTTCAAAATTCCAACGCCAAATTACATATCTTCCAATGTTGCTCATCGTTTCTGTGAAGTTTTATAAAATTTGGAGCATTTTCATATTTTGGAAAGTTTTGGTGTAGTATCCATGACAACATAGCAGTTCCAATGATTGCCAAAATCATCCAAAAGCAGTATATAGTTGGCACCTACATTGTATTAAAATCAAAATATTTTAAACTTAAGCATTCTCAAACAATTCACCTACATAATACTTGATAAAAGTTAATATGATTGTTGACCGTTAAGAGTGCATGAGACTTTTTAATTTGAAGTTGATATTTCCAAAATGGCCACTGTTGCCATGGAAACTGTAAAAATGTCATATATTTTCGAAATGCTCCAAAATTAATGAAACTGAATATTATTGTTAACTGGCATGTATCCATGAGATTTTTTCAAATAGAAATTTTCAAAATGGCTGCAGTTGCCATAGAAACAGCAAAAATATGATTTTTTTTTAAATGCTCTGAATGTGAAAATTTACAGAAAAATGTATTGCCATGCATACATGTGCATTCACTTTTAAACAGTTTTGAAATGACCTTTGACCTTGACCTCCTTTTAATTTTTTGGACCAAGGACCTCATACCAAAAGACCCTAGGCATCTATCACATATGGTTTTCCAGTTGAAAATAAATTTCATATACAAAAGGTAAATAACTCTGACATGGAAATTCGAAACTTCTTCAGTAAAAATTAAATATAACATCCTGAGGATAATGAGCCTTTCGGTAAAAATAAGTTTGTCGGTTTCTTATACGAGTGCAAAGCCTTAGAGATGACATGAAAAACAGTGTTCGGGGAGATAACTCTTACAATATTAGATTAAGTAGAAATACATCGTACAAACTATACGATATCATATTCCAAATATCTAAGCAACGAAAAAATGGAAAGACCTAGTAGTAAAAACTAAGGAAAAACAATAAGTTTAAACTTTGTTTAGGATACTTAATAAAAATCATAGCGTTTCTCTTGCTTGAAAAAAAGTAAAAGGACAAAAATACTGAACTTAGAGGAAAATCAATTCGGAAACTCCATAATCACATGGCTAAATCAAATAACAAAACGCATCCCAAACGAATGGACAGGAACTGGAATTTTCGGTTTTGCTCTTTTGCGTTTTCCTATTTTGCAATGTATGAGTTGTGGCTTCGTTTATTCATTGTTGTAAAAACATGTTTAGATTTCAAACACATTCGTATGTCATTTGTGAATCAGGATCTGTGGAATATTCACGCTGACATTCGATCGACACTGGATTTTTGTGGGGTTCATACTGCTCAGTATGATGTATGTATGCTGATCATGATTTGTGCACTATTGTTTGTCTTTTTTATCTCCCTAACGGTATCAGTTTTGGTCCGACGTATGACTTAAAAGACCTGTGTGTGTCTTCCACTTTACTTTCAAAAATCTTTTTATAGAACTTGAGAGACATTTTTTTTTATTGTAATACGTATTTTTTGCAGTGCAGTACATTTAGAAAAGTTGTCATTGTTCAGTAGGTTATATAAAAAAAAATGTAGTGTGGTTGAAATTCATACTACTGTATATGCACAAAAAACTACTTGACAACGATAAACATCGTAAGGTAACGAAAGGGCCTTCAAAAGTGAACAAAACTTATACCGTATAGTTTATATCTGTGATAGATAATAGAAATAATATCTTGTACGTCAGACGCGCGGTTCATCCTGAAGTTAAGCTAAAATAAAAAAGTTAAAAAAAACCATATAAAGTTCGAAATTGACAACTTTTGCAATTCTATTAATCAAAAGAGATTTAGAAAACGCATATGAGGTTATCTTTTCTAAGAGAATAATTGAAAGAGTGATAACAAATGCTCTGCCATAAAAAAAAATTCAAACGAGAAAATCAAAGAATTCAATGACGTTTTACCATAGTAAACAGACAACGTGTACAACCATTAAATTACTGGCCTCTGTCCATTAACCAGCTATTACAGAATGTGGTTCGTTTATACATTATTTAAACACTTATATACCACTAACAAGATTTTGAATGTCCCTTTATGTATCTTTTGACTCTCTGTCTTATATGGAATTGTTATCTATTGCACAAATTAGAAACAAATCGTACACATTAGTTTACTTTCTCCCCTTTTATATAGCAGAAAACAATTTCACTCTGATATAGGTTTTAGTTTCATCACTCTTTTTTCGAATATGCTTTTCAACAGAGAATACCAATGTTCCACTAATGTTGCTATTTTAACATGTTTTGACCCGCATTTAAACGATAGTTAAACTCACCCTTATACTAGATCCTTTTTTAACCTGACTTCCTGATACCTTCAGCTGTAAATCAATGTGACTTTCGCTATTTACATCAGTGTTTCCACAAGTTACACATGTTGTTCCTGCGTTCATCTATGAGAAAACGGAAACCAATTTTAGACATTATGATTTTCTATATATATATATATATATATATATATATATATATATATATATATATATCTAACATAGATAAGAACACAAAAAGGCAATTGAAATGTAACAAGTTTATCTCCGAGCTACTGTTTTCTAATGATTCCCACAACCCTATTATTTCTGTAAACAGTAAGTTGTTAAGAGATAAAGCGATGTATTGTAGTTCACAAAAATGTGATTTTACACCAGTACCCATATCCTCCTTCCTTGATGGGTGCATTTTACATAGACAAATATAATCGTATAATATAATCAAAATGAGGATGTTAATTTTATGTATGCCTTTTTGTGCTTCTTCGTTACATTTGTTGCTTTTATAGTGATTAAGATGATAACACAATGTTGACTGCTGTACCCCTATATTTGACATTTTTACCTATTATGTCTGTTTGTTTTGTTCACGCATCGGTGACTATATAATGGAATTTGATGCGACTGTCATACAAGTGAGAGGTTTAGCTAGCTATAAAACCAGGTTCAATCCACCATTTTCTACATTTGAAAATGCCTGTACCAAGTCAGGAATATGACAGTTCTTGTCCATTCGTTTTTATGCGTTTTGTTATTTGATTTTTCCATGTGATTATGGACTTTCCGAATTGATTTTCCTCTGAGTTCAGTATTTTTGTGATTTTACTTTTTACCCATCCGCACAATCATGTTCTATGTTCATTGAAATGCGACCAAAGCTCTAATTGTGCATCAAATTCAAAGACATTCAAATCATATAACAGAAAACATGTGTACTATGTTTTGAATTTAACTTCATCAAAAACTACCTCGATCAAAAAGTTGAACCTGAAGCGGTACAGACGGACGGAGGGACGGACGAATGGACGAACGGATGAACAGACGCACATACCAGAAAACATAATGTTAATAAGTGGGTCATAATGATACAAGTGTTCGGTAAACAGCAAGTTGTTAAGTGATGAATGATGAATCTTGAAACACATCGCACAGCATAGCTGACAAATAAAAATATTAACACAAATTTTATTGTTTTTCTTAGGAAATATGACGAAATTCGTCCACTTCGCTATCATGTTTAAATAATACAAGTGCTCTATATACAACAAATTGTTGAGTGATGAATTGCAAAACGATTCACACAATTTAGGTTAATTGATACAAGCGTTCGGTAAACAAGAAGGTTTTGAGTAATGATCCGAAAGCTCATCACATGGTATTAGGTGACTTATATAAACCTTGAAACAAAATTTAAGAAGTCTTTGTATTCTAGTTCCAGAGAAAAAACGTCCAATAAGTCAATGGATGGATAAACAGAGTGACAAACTAGTAGACTGATGAACTTATTAAAAGATAGACACACATATAGAGATAAAAAAAAGTATATCCACTTTTTTTAAAACGGGGTATAACAATAGAAAATTCCCGACAACACTTTTTCAAGAAAGCAATGAAGACAAAAACAAACAGTTTTAATGAATCAATACTCAGACCACTAACAAACTATTTCAATGACTTTGTATTAGCAGCAGCAGCTATAAAAGACATATAATTGAATTGAATTGTAATGTGATAACAAGTCCCTGACGCATATTTATCACATATCACATAAGATCACATACGATCTATTTAACAAGTTTTACAACCATACCAAGATTATTCAGATTAAGAACAAATAGTAGATGGGTAGAATCAACACTCACATCTCAGTAAATCAAAATACAGTACTTGAACTGATCATTCTCGCCCTTTTGACATTTTGCATGCTGTAATGCTAGCATTGTTACTGTAACTGTTGTTTGATTTTGAAATGCAAAATATTGAAAGCACTTTGAAACAAATGATATTTCTTTTCAAATCTGATACTTTATAGAGCAACCATGTAACCGATGTTGTATCAGAATAATTGAACATCTTGGATAGTGTTAATCTTATTGCAGATTTCATAATGCAAAAAGTTAATTTATGAACATAAGTATTTATATCAATACTGCAATCCTTCCATATGGAATTATAAACTTTAAACATATCAATATCAGTTCAAATTAAATCAAATATGTTTACCTTGATAAAATTGGTATCTCTGTTATCCTCCATAAAGTCTGAAATAGCCGTAGAAACAAATTCATGAGCATCATTTTGGTGGCGTGTATCAATTTTATATTTATTCTGGAGATCAGTTAAAGCGCTCTGCAAGTGCTGTCTGTGAACCTCTTTTCCAACTGCAACACGGTGAAAAACTTCTAATACATTCCTCAGCCCATCCTCAAATGTCAGATTGTTCACAAAATGTTCATTTACATTCTGCATGAATTTACAATCAGCCAGTAGTTGGACAACAGCATATAAACCAGCACGATGTTCCCAAATTTGCTAATCCGGTATGACTATCTTTGAAGTATTGTAGATAATTCATTGATAAAGATTTAGATGCCATGTCGAAGTAAATCTCGTTCAGGTAAGGTAACTTGGACAAATCTGTTTCTAAATTGGCAAGTATGTTCTCATTTGAAAAAAGATTGATTGCCATGTCTTGTACCATTGTTGTCTGTTCATATTGTGAAGATTTCGGTAATGCTTTATCTGGTTTGACACTCGATTCCGAAGAAATCGACTGGATATCGTCCGGTTTCACGATTTCGGTTCTTTTTACTTGCTTTTTTGCTGCTTTAGGTTTAGTGTTCGTGGTTTTATATTTTCTTTCCGGGAATGTATTAACCGGTATGCTTGGCTTCTTCTGATATTTTCCAGATTTAATGTTTTCAGGTGTTCCTGATATCTTCTTCATCCAACTTTCTTTAACTGTCTGCGTAGCCTTCTTTAGATGTTTTGGTCTGCTTTTCATGTGTCTAAGAACAGCTAGTTTCTGTATGGAATCAATGTGTTCATCAAGCTCTTTCGAAAAGATATCTAATCTTGAAAACCTTCTTCCAGAAAAATATACATCTTTCAATACACGG
The DNA here is from genome assembly GCF_965363235.1 of Mytilus galloprovincialis. NCBI lineage: Eukaryota > Metazoa > Mollusca > Bivalvia > Mytilida > Mytilidae > Mytilus > Mytilus galloprovincialis. The sequence goes on along the minus strand of NC_134845.1, from coordinate 14,211,435 downwards.
AAACGTTTTTCAATAATGGCATTAGTTTTCTGTTGGTTTGAATAGTTTTCCTCTATACTACTGTGCACCATATCACGTCTGTGGTGACGTGAAAGATCTCCTAATAGCATGTTTGACCATATCGGAAAAAATGAAATATAACGTTTCATCAGGTGTTGAGATAATTCTGTTGATGATCTGTAGTTTGCCTGCATCTCTAACTGACTTTCTTCATTTATTGTCTTTAGCACCGAGTCTTTCACCTTCTCCGCCCAAGATGAAAACTCATTCCCTTTACTTCTTAATATATATTCTTCTTCGGAGTACATGTTCGGATTTGGGTCAGTTGACGTCAGAAGTTTATCCAGTTCAGAGTCTTCCTCTTCAATAATGGTTTTCACAACTTTGGGTAAAGATTGAATCCTAGTATCGATGTATGCTGCGGCCTCTTTAACCCTCGGAGTTATATACTTAGAAAGAAAGCAGTACCAATAGAATCGATGTTAACGTTTTTGTTGCTGTTGGTAGATCTTCGACGTTTACCAGAATGCTCAGCATGAACATCCCGTACTGCAGATTTGACTTGTAGTGAGATTTACACAGTTCTTTGAAATTTTTCATTGTATGTGAAAGACAACCATGTGGAATAGTTTTTCTCAAATCTGCTGTACTGGCAGTTCCATTTAATATTCGCCAAGCCCTACTCCTAAACGTGTTAATTGTTTCAACACAAAATTCAAGTAGTGCACTTTGTAAAAACACCAATGATCGATCAGAGTTAACTTGACGAGGAATAGCAACATTCCCATGACCAAACAGTTTTTTTTCTTCAAGACGAAATTTGGACAGCCAGTAGTGAATCTGTGGAGTATCAGGCTAGTACTTATCATTGATGCAACAGGTATTGTAGGTTCCTTTGGTGTCGGATTTGCCAACGCTAATTCATAGTAAAGATATTTACTCTCATCTGATCGAGTCTTTATAATGGAGCCCGTGGCATCCCAAAAGACAGTACTGTTATTAGCCAAATGATGCCATAACCGTATACCACTTTCATTCCAGTACATCACATAGCTTGGAACTAACGATATATGTTGTATGAATCCTTTAACTTTTTTGTTTAATGATGTAAATGACATTTCGGTAGACATTTTTAACAAACTTTTCCACTCATCGGCATCCATAGCACCGACTCTTCTAGACTGGGATGCTATCTTCCGCAAAACCTGTGTTGACGTCCCAACTGAGCTGACATTGCCAGCTATTTTGACGTCGTCTGGAATGTCTCGAAATTTCTTTAAATATAATCTATAAGGTTTTTGTCCAGTTTCAAACTCTTTCATAACTTCTTTCCTTTCATCACCTGATATAGGACGTGACCGTTGTTCCCTCAAGTCATGCCTAATGTTTCCATCGAATTGTATATCAACCTTGTCAGTGGAATACATCTGCAATTTACACTGTACAGGGCAATCTTTAAATTTGCAGTACAAATGTGCACTGAACAGTTTAGATCCTTTCCTTTTCCTTCGATGTTTCGAAACATTTATTTGATGACGTCGTATCATAAAAACACAGTAAGGATTGTATTGTTTAATACCTTCATTCATAATGTGATGCCATCTTCCTTTTTGTATCTGTCTTCCTTTAACTGATGATAACGCCGTTTTCCACTTTGTACTACACAACGAAAATCTACCGCATTTTGGAATCTGTTTCTCAAAGTATTTTGTGCCTGTTAAATTTACATCGAACATATTCTCTACAGTTTTCATATCTATTTTAAAGCAATTTGATTCATGATTGTTGATCTCGTCTTCTTTTCCTGTGTCACATACTAAATTCTTTTCATATTGCTTGCTATCGTATATTATAGGGATGGTGATCCGGCGGCGGCGGCGTTAGTTAACTTTAAAAAAGCTTTATATTTTAGAAGGTGGAAGACCTGGATTCTTCATACTAAAAATATAGATGCCTATGTTACGAAGTTTCTGTCAGTCACATGTCAAATGTCCTTGACCTCATTTTCATGGTTCAGTGACGACTTGAAAAAAAGTTCAGATTTTTTGTAATGTTGAATTCTCTTTTATTATAAGCAATAGGATCATTATATTTGGTATGTGTGTACCTTGCGAGGTCTTCATGCCCGTCAGACAGTTTTCACTTGACCTCGACCTCATTTCATGGATCAGTGAACAAGGTTAAGTTTTTGGTGGTCAAGTCCATATCTCAGATACTATAAGCAATAGGGCTAGTATATTCGGTGTATATAAGGACTATAAGGTGTACATGTCCAACTGGCAGGTGTCATCTGACCTGGACCTCATTTTCATGGTTCCGTGGTTATAACAAAGTTTTTGTGTTTTGGTCTGTTTTCCTCATACTTTATGCAATAGATCTACTAAATTTGTTGTATGGAATGATTGTAAGGTGTACATGTCTAGCGGACAGATGTCATCTGACCTTGACCTCATTTTTATTGTTGAGTGGTCAAAGTTATGTTTTTGAGTTTTAGTTATTTTTCTAATACTATATTCCATAGGTCAACTGTATTTGGTGTATGGAAATATTTTATGATCTATATGTCAGTGGCGCAGGTTTCATTTGACCTAGACCTCATTTTCACGGTTCATTGATCAGTGTTAAGTTTTTGTGTTTTTGTCCATTTTTCTTAAACTATAAGTAATAGGTCAACTATATTTGTTGTATGGAAGCATTGTTACTTGTACATGTCTGCCTGGCATGATTCATCTGACCTTGACCTCATTTTCAATGTTTATTGGTCTTTATTCAGTTATCTTGGTTAATGTTAAGTTTATGTGACCGTTTTTAATAAAACTTTATACTGCGGACTATCAACATTGTATCAATGATTAGTAAAGAAGGCAAGACATTTCAGCGTGTGCACTCTTGTTTTGAATTAGTAAGAAACAGTACAAAAGCACCTACAGATAACGCAAGACTGGAACTAGACCTAAATGAAAATGTGTACCAATAATATGCTATAATTTCGTCGATTTTAGTAGGTTAGAACTGTAAGCGGTCTTCGAACACGAACAGAAATTCGAGCATATGCCTCACTGAAGGGTGTCTAGTATAATATTGGTTACTTTGTTATGAGGGGCGTGATATTTTTCAAAACGTTGCATTGTTTTAGACTTTAATGCGCCCACTTAACCTACAGCTATATCAAATATCATTCAAAAGCTTATTACCTGTACCTGATTTTTTTTCTAAAATGTTCTAAAACAAATTTCCATTATTCCAAATCAAATGTAAACCTAAATGTTGAAAGCGATTTTTTTACCAAATTTATTGCAATTATAAAAGACTATCAAAAATCAGAAATTTGCAATAAAGTGTAAATAGTTTATGAAGTTTGAATGTCAAAATTAATATAAATTAACCGTTTATACGCCAAGGGAAAGTTTTCATCTATTTAAACTGCAACTACTATGATATAGGTCACAGAGATATAAATAAACTCATCATAGATACCAGGACTAAGTCTTATATATACCCCAGACGCGTGTTTCGTCTACAAAAGACCCATCAGTGACGCTCAAATCCAAAAAAGTTGAAAAGGCCAAATAAAGTACGAAGTTGAAGAGCATTGAGGACCAAAATTCCTAAAAGTTTTGCCAAATACAGCTACGTTAAACTATGCCTGAGGTAGAAAAGCCTTATAAGCCAAATCTGCATTTACCCCTATGTTCTATGTTAAGCCATGTCGGCCATCTTGGTTGGCGACAGGATGATCGGACATATTTTTTAAACTAGATACCATGGTGATTGATGATTGTGGCACAGTTTGGTTAAATTTGACTAAACAGTTTCAGAGGAGAAGATTATTGAAAATATTAACCAACGACGGACGACGACGGACGCCAAGTGATAGGAAAATCTGACTTGGTCCTTTGGGCCAGTTGAGTTAATAAAATAAAACACTCCAGATGCATTACATTTATAACGTGTTGTATTCAACATGTTTTCAACATTGACCGTTATAAGCCCTTTAACTGCATTGGTTCTTGGACATAATTGGCTTTCAAATATTCGGCTTTGGGCGTTCCTTATGAAAAAAAATCTAGAAAAGCGCTTCGGACGCATGTTATTTTGAAGTGTTGTTTTCATTTTTTAAGCCTGTATTCCAAATTGAATTGGGTAGATGCAAGGTAATTAAATCTATGACGGGCATTTGTTTATGTTACAACGAAGGACAAATGTACTCCTTCGCTTTTAGATTTTTTAATTGGGAATACTTGTGTACGGGATAGATCAGGCATATAAAGGCTAATACTGTTACAGGATGAAAGAAATTTATATTGTATGAACACATCTAATAATCTTTGATAATCAACTTCTTATACTGGCCTTCAAGTACTAGTAGTTAGTTTTAATACTGTGACGGTGGGCTTTGCTTTCTGATAAAATTTAAGTTAATCTGTGTAGAATGTGTATTTACAGACATGTTCAATCAGCGATTTCAGTTATATGAAATGAATTTCGAAGTCAGCTTTTTAGCATTAAATAATAGTCTGGCATCATCCTCCACTGAAACTATCAGTTATGGTGTTTAACAATACTGGTATGTCGGTTCTGTAAATACACACTCTGCATGGATGTTTTCCTGACCTTGATCAAGTAATCTTAATCGCGTAGCCAGCTGGTTGATGAATTTGTATGACGAATCAGCACATGTGCAACTTGGAGGTTACGATGCTTAAAGTCATTGATATTGACAATATGCAACACACCTTTCTTATGCAATAATTTAGTCGCGATTTGTTCGAAGAAAGGCTAAGAGATAAATTGTATTAAAAAGGTCATGTGGGCCCTCTTCCCTATGGAGATTGGTGTACGACCAGTAGAATCACACGGCGGTAGATGCATAGTCGATAAATGTACCCTGTTAAAACGATCGTTTTTTCCTCCAGAGGTCTTTGAAGGTGTAAGCCTTAACTTATGTAAATAAAAATAATGGGATTTTGAACATCGGTAAACTTCAGTTCTATAATTTAGGTACTTGTTATAAAAACAATATTTAGAACGTAGTGTGAAATCTAGTTGTTATCGAATAAGTTGAAAACAAAGAATGAAAAAGTGAAATTGTCGTGTCACAGTTATCGTTTATAATTTCTGGCATATGATTTAAGATACAAAGACAACTAATTTTCGAAAGTTTTTGGGAACTAATATAAGTGCACTTTTAAAAACTGAGCATTTATTAAAGTATTTGAATTTTTGACTGACACCAAAAAATTGGGTCGCATGTTGATCCATTTTGTAATAAGTTTAGAATAAAATGTATTAATTAAATTTCTAAATAAAGGCAAGAGAAGTATACCGATGTTGGAAATTCATAAATAAATAGAGAAAAAACAAATCCGAGTTACAAACTAAAACTGAGGGAAACGCAACAAATATAAGAGAACAACGACACAAAAGAAACACAACATTAAAATGTAACACACAGAAACGAACTATAATATAGCAATGGTCATTTCCCTGACTTGGTACAGTACATTTTAAGATAAAAATGGTGGGTTGAGCCTGGCTTTATGGCATGCCAAACCTCTCGCTTTAATGTGTGTGATTATCTTTATGATTTGCTGCAACCAAAAACACTAACCAACTTATTTTAAATCCAATATGCAAGATCACAAATAAGAATACTGAAATTTCCGTTTTGCGATTATTCATTTCAGTTGATAAGTAATGTTATGTTCTCGAGCATCACTGACAAGTGATTTATTGTCGAAATACAAATATGTTGCATAAAACTTGGTATTGCTTATGTTGTTATAACAAAATAAAAACACAACCAAGGTGCAATGTTTTACAGGACAAGTCTACAGCTAGTGGTAATGTTACATGTCAACATGTATTTTACACTTTCCACGGTACTGGAATAGTATTTCTGCGAGTTTTTGATAAAGAAAGTAATCATATTATTTATTTCACTTTCCATTTGGTTTGTTTGGTTCACATATCGTTGTTAATAATAATGGAATTTGATGCGACTGTCATACAAGTGAGAGGTTTCCCTACCTATAACACTCTGTCTAATCTACCATTTTCTACATAAGAAAAATCTCTGTTCCAAGTCCGAAATATGACAGTTCTTTTCAGTTCGTTTGATGTGTTTTACTTTCTGATTTTGTCATGTCATTAAGGACATTACATTTTTCATTTTGCAATGTGATTCTGTATTCTTGTTATTCTCATTTTCATAGTGAATTTTTTTATGAGTGCCAATTTTCGTAGTTCGATGGCAAGTTATAATTTAGAGGATATTTGATGTCTTTTGCTTGCTAAGCAGTGCGGGCATATGAGCAGATAGATATAATTGTATACGGTTTAACATTTTATTTGCCATTCTCCTTTAGCCAGAAAATGCACGGCATTTTCATTGATGGTCATTGCGTAGCTATTTTTCTTACTTTTGACCTTTAACCAGCAGCTTATTTTCATTAAAATTGCATTTTACTCATAGAAGCCATTTACAAAATCTGTTGTCTCCTCTCGAAAATTTCCTTTTGTGATTGTGTATACTCAATTCATTACATTGTGATGTCTTATTGAATGTCCGTACTGCATGTTTAGTCGGAATCTTTTCCCTTTGTTTGCTCATGTTTGGTTTAAAACCTTTCATCGTTAGTGGAATGTTGGAATCTTTTTAGCGCTTTTTTTGTCTCGAACGTAAATGAATTAAGATTTATCATCTTGTATTGTAAAATTGATACGGTTAACTTATTATTGATATGATTTAATTCACATCAAACAAAGTAAATAACAGTAAAAAAAAAACAATTTAATTACTTATCACATAATATTTCTGCAGATTTTTCTGAGTATTGATCAAAAAGAATATATTTTATAATTGGAAAACAAACCAGAAACAACCGTTTTATTGTTATTTACATGCATCAAATATTTTCATTTTTACCACATTTGTCCATAATCCGTAAAAATAGTAAAGGAGTAGGTTCAGTAAGCCCCCTTTTTGGCCCCAAAATGTAGCTGTTTTACAAAATTGTTACGATGTAAAACTGTAGTTATTCATTTGAAAGTAAAATGCTTATGCTACATAAATATGGGCTGTTTTCACAATACAATGCACACATATCTGGTACCAGCATCATTTAGACATGCTAAATCTGAAATCTTCGAAATTTTAGCATTTCAGCTAAATTTCAGACAGTTTCCGTCTTAAATGAAAGTGGTTGCATTCGTGTTCGTTCATAATATTTAACTGTAAGTTGTATTTTATGGTATTACATAACATATATAAAGGTTGTGAATGAACACGGATGCGGCCACTTTCATTATTGACAAAAACCATCTGAAAAGTGACATTTTGGGGCATATTTGATGGATTTTTAATATTTAAGCTAGAATCGGAGCGTTTTTAATGAGTATATCAGTTAAAATCTTTCACATTAACTTATTGAATCATTCGAAATAGACACTTAAGTGTTTTAAGATATCTTTCGTCAGATGAACTTGAAAATTGAGGCCAAAATAGGCTCTTACCGGACGTACTCCTTTCAAAATGTTAAAGAACACATTATATACAACCACGATATGTACCTGATTCTTCTTTTGTATACTTTGTGAAATCAATTTTTCTCTTTTTGAACGTTTCATTAACCCCTTGTCCCTTCACTATGTTATTGTCCTTGAATCTGTTCTTCAATAGTTTCCACTTGAACTTCTTTTTTTCCGACGAGAGTGCAAGTTTTAGTCTACTTTTTCTAGGTTGGTACAATGTGGTATACTCTGTAGAGCTATACTTTATCTTAGGTGATCTCTTGTACATTTTTCCAATACATCTCCTTTTAAATAAATATTCAACTGCTAATCTGTTAGCCTTTGGATTCTTTCTTCCTATTTTGGAGCAGATGAGACCAAATGTTTCAGCTTTACATGATTTTTTTATATGTGTTATTTTGAGTTCTTTAATGGCATTTGCTATGCTGGACGTGGATATTTTTTTCAAATTCCAAGAACCTTTTCTTCTACCCATTCTTATGCTCTCTAAAAATGTAATAAACATAAAATGGTTAAAGGTCAAAGAAATGAAGAAGTGTTTATATCGACTTTCAATCTCATCGAAAATAAATGGGTCTTATTGGATGAAAAAAAGGTATATTAACCAGGTGTTATTATCTCCACAGCTTTTTCATGAAATTGAAATCGATTGCAATCAATGATTTTACAAATAAAAAAAGAAAATGTGGTATTATTTCCAAAGAAACAATTCTCCAGAAGATACCATATGCCACAAATCTTAACAAATCTTGGTCACCGTACGGCGGCCTTCTACAATGAGTAATGCTCAATTCGCATAGTCAGCTTTAAAAAAGCACCGAATTGTCAATTGTAAAACAATTCAAAAGATCAAGTTGACGGCCTAATGTATGTTTAAAAAATGAACGAAAAACATATATATATATATAACACATGGAAAAAAGACAACCAGCAAATTACAGGCTCCTGAATATGGGTAGGCACATACATACAGAATGTGTAGGGGTATAACATGTTAGCGGGATCCGATCCCTTATACTAACCTGGGAATGTTGTGTAACAGTACAACATAAGATCGAACAGTTACAACAGTTCAAAAGGGCTTCCTATTGCACAACAGTCCCAGGTGAAATTTAGAAATGATCCATGCAAACTTGTCACTCCTTTAAATACACTTATTCTAATTCTGAAAGGTTACCTATTCAACACTGTAATAAGATCATTGAATATTGTTTTATTGGTATAAATATTGATTTCGTTATCAGTAAATAAAAAGGTAACTAAATATTACTAGTATGTTATATATTTTCCGGACCATATGAGTAATTCGACCATACGCGTATGGTGAGGACCATATGGGTGCTAAATTATAATCCTGGTACCTTTGATAACTATTTACACCACTGGGTCGATGCCACTGCTGCTGGACGTTTCGTCCCCGAGGGTATCACCAGCCCAGTAGTCTAGACTTAAGCGGTTAAATGTTGACATGAATATCAATAATGTGGTCATTTTTATAAATTTCCTGTTTACAAAACTTTGAATTTTCGAATATAATATAAGGATTTTCTTATACAAGGCATAGATTACCTTAGCCGTATTTGGCACAACTTTTTGGAATTTTGAATCCTCAATGCTCTTCAACTTTGTACTTCTTTGGCTTTATAAATATTTTGATATGAGCGTCACTGATGAGTCTTTATGTAGACGAAACGCGCGTCTGACGCACTAAATTAGAATCCTGGTACCTTTGATAACTGTATATACTCATATGGTCCGACCGTATGCGTATGGTCCGACCGTACGCGTACGCGTATGGTCGGGGTTATTAACAATATGTTACAGTTTACTTTTAATACTTCTATTAAAGTTTTCATATGGTATGACCGTTCATTAAAATACGCTATCATATAGGTAATTTTATTATTATATTATAATAAAAAGATAGCTAAATAAAAATTAGCAGTTTCACTTAGTTAATTTTACTTTCTTGTCAAAACTATAATAAACACATGTTATACCGATGGTGAATACTGATTTGTTATTACGAGTGAGTGGCAATATGTCGACTTAAATAAATAAATTCAAAAAATGTCTTAATGAACTGCTACATCAGAAGTCCCTGAATATGGTGTATTGCAATCATGTTACGATATTTGAGATCAAGAGCTTCTTAAAACACCGTAGATATATCGGAATGGCACACGACCTCGGCATCACTGTACGCAACTATAAAAAGGCTAGCTTTTCACTCGCAAACAAAAGGTGTAAATGAAAAAATCTATGATACCATTTGTAAATAAATGTCACCCCAAGCCTACACGCAAGAATGTAATTAGCGATAAAAACTAACTATGACATCAATGTTTAATTTTTTAGTAATATTTTAAATATAAAAAAAATAGATTGTCATTTAACCATCATTCTTATTTTAGATAAAGTTTTTGTAGTATTGAGAAACTTTTATAATGTAATTAAAAAAAACTACCTATATGGTCCAAATACTCATATTGTTCGGCCCGTTAATAACCAAACGAGTATTATACTCATGTGGTCCGACCATACGCGTACATATGGTCATGATCATACGCGTATGGTCCAAATACACATTCATGGATCTACAATCTGTCGATACCTGTAACTTGGCATTGCACAAGGTCATGTTTTTCTCTGGACGTTTATGACGTCTTTACATTAAATCCATTGGATGTTAAATGTGTACGGATTGATAGTTTAGTCTTAGATGCATGATTTTTTTTAGTTGTTTGTGGCTTTGAACTAGCTGTCAGATAACTGACAGTACTCTCAGATCGGTTCATTGTGTCTTTTTGTTTCGGGATGTATAAGTACCCGGCCACGTCGACTTGTATATTTGTCCATCTGATGAGTTAAGCCTTTTTCAACTGATTTTAATAGTTCGTTCTTATGTTGTACGGTTATACCACTGTCCCAGGTTAGGGGAGGGTTGTGATCCCGCTTCAATGTTTAACCCCGCTACATTATTTATGTATGTGCCTGTCCCAATTCAGGAGCCTGTAATTCAGTGGTTGTCGTTGGTTTCTGTGTTACATATTTGTTATTCGTTCATTTTTTTATATAAATAAGGCCGTTAGTTTTCTCGTTTGAAATGTTTTACATTGTCTTATCGGGGCCTTTTATAGCTGAATATGCGGTATGGGCTTTGCTCATTGTTGAAGGCCGTACGGTGACCTAAAGTTGTTAATGTCTGTGTCATTTTGGTATCTTGTTTACTGTTGTCTCGTTGGCAATCATACCACATCTTCTTTTTTAAACACTAAACTTAACTTATATGTGAATATTACATGGAAATAATCTTTAACAGATTATTAACTTCATTAACTTCATTAAAAGTTACCTTTATTTCCTTCTCTGAAATATAAAATAAAACTTCAAATCTAAAAAAAAAAATCCATAATGCAATTACAAGTTTTACGACTTTGACATACGTGCAAACATTTTGTGAAGTTTTACGCATCTGGAATGAAAGCTGACCATTCAGTTGATTGCTAAGTTGTACTGCTTTTTTTATTTTTGCTAAATGAATTCTGCAAACAAATCTGTACCAACAATTCTGACCTTTCAGATGTATGAAAACAAATGTAGGAGAACTGGTGATATGATAGGTGGACCCTTTTTTATGAATTGTAACCCTGTATTGATTTTAGAAAATATGACATAATAGCAAATTCTTTATATTGTGATTTAATTAAAACAGAAATTTATCCTACTACATTTTACACCGTATAGGAATATTGTATTGTTTGGTATTATACTACAGATTTATCATAAGGGCCTAATTTGAAGTTTTAAGCTGGAAGTTACCATCATTGACAGTTAAGAAAACATAGGGAAACTGAGATTTATTTTAATTAGAGTTTTGATGTGTATTTCCATTACAAAAAACATGAATCAGTGTGTATTCCCAAGTCAAAATAAAATACACTAAATGACATGGTAACGAACACGCATTTTAGTAAATTAACAAAGAATGGTGAAAAGAACGTAATATCTATACTTCTTTCCGAAATTTTCCACAAATACCCGGTACTGCCAAATACATTACCGTACAGGTAATCCGTTATATATATTTGCGTAATTCAGGTTTCTCGCATGCTTTATACTGGTACATTTACAGTTAAAGGTTTATATTTCATTAGCAGAATTTAAAAACTTGACAGAAAGGTCATAATATGTACTCTGTCTGAGACCTGAATAACACATATCATTAAGCGTCATGTTCAGGTGTACCATTTTTTTTATTATGTATGTATTACACAGTTTGATTAAGCGGTTTTTTTTCAAATTTAAAGAGAACTTACACAATAAATATCTGGTTGCGTCTGTCAAACAAACATAAGTGTCCTGCTTGTGCATAGTTTATAACTCTTTTCTGATTGCCGCATATCTAGACATTCCTACAAAAAAATTAAAATGCTTGATGTTCTGTGATTTAGATATTTCGTAAAATTATACTTAACAATTCTATGGCTGCAAGACATAACAATTGTGTTTTTTTCTTTCACGACAAATCTCCACTGGAATCCGTTTATGTCTTAAATTTTAAAGTCAATAGTGCATATCTATAATAACACGTGAAAAGCTGTTTGACGAAATAGAAAATCTATAATATCTAAATCAAAGGTGCATTTTCAAAGGCGTTTCCCAAATCTATCTTTAAAGGGAACGCTTTACGCAAAATATCAAACGTATAAGAAGTTATATAAAACTCTCCAAAACAAATATGAATTTGGATTTAAGTATTTTTTTAAGTCTTTGATGTTTTTTTTATTGGTTTGATTCGGGGAAAATATATTGTTATGGTAACGGATACTCCGTAGTAGTCTTTAATCATCTGTCAGTCTATATCAATCTAAAAAAAAAATCACCAATATTTTATAAGTTCATAAAAAAAAATAATCCTTATTTGTTTCGTCTTTAATAAAGGAGTCAATTCCATTTGAAATTGAAGTGTTGTATTTTAGAGCTCATGGGACAATTTGTATATCTTCAGTCAGTTAACAATGATTAAAGGTTTTCTAAGTTATTGCTTTTATAAAAGACTGTCCGGAAATAAGCCGAAATGTTGAACAGGGTTTTACAGTAGACTGTATATGCAGGCTTTTAGAAAATAGAACATTTTAAAGATAAGGTCAATATAAATGAAGTTGTGTTTAATAATATTTCATGCATATAGTTTATTGCAAAATATAGTACAATGTATTTTCAAGTAATTCGGACTAACGATCTACATCATCTAACAACTTTAACGAAGCCTAAAACAATCTTATATGCTCCTGTTGTATACGCTTACATAACTTCATTCCTTATTTATACCTGGCAATATGTACTCTTTATATTTAACTTTTGGACATTTGTAATGATATGTTAAAGCTGACTTGTCCCGATATGTACCACTTACAATTGACGGAGAAGGCATTTAATCAGAATAAATATAATTGAATACATAATAAGGCATGGGTCTATTGTATCATTAGAACCAAGAAGCTTGTAATTAAGAAATCATTCATGCAAGCTATACTTTATTGTAGTTTGAACATAGGTAGGCATTACCTTCGTGATTATTTATGCCCGAGCGATAGTGCTTTCACCCATGTTAAAACTACTATAAAGAAATAGCTTGCATCAATTATTTTTATTCTGATGTGCAATGTGTATAAAGGAATACCCTTTGTGTAGGTTTCTTCCACGAACCTCCCTTTAATGTTTGTTAACAATTAAACGACTGGTAATGTTATTTTTCAGAGTCGGGAGTTTTGAACAGCCACCATGAACGGTTGTGGTATCTTTGTCAAATATGTCAATTTCAAATTGCCACACATGACAGCCATAATTAATCTAAACATATTTTTTCATAGTGGATTGGGAAACAAGTTTTGCAACTTATATTAATCCCTTTCCACTTTGCGGGTGCGAGTGCTGCCTTGTAACGGCATTACCCTTCTCTTTTTTCGAAATCTACAAGGGTGTCTTGAACGTGCAAGAGATTTGGCTCTCTCTTAACACGGGTCAACCATTTATTGTCCCCTTCCGACGGACTATCATCGTTTCCTCAAGATCATACTCGCAAATGGTGTCAAGGGAGAGTCGAAAATTGAGTTCCTGAAATTTTAATCCCGAACGGGAATCGAACCAGGAACATTTGTGTTAGCTGTCCGATGCACTAACCACTACACCACAGCCATACTTATTGACTAAGAAACAATATGTGGATCATTTAAGAGTTTGGAAGTGTTAGAAGTTAATGAAATATATTAAATGCGTGCCAATTTTATAAAATTCATTATTCTGCAGTAGTGAATATACCCATGTGCTAACAAATTTTATTGGATTTAGAGCATGGGTGTGTTTACAAAGCGGAAGAAGCACGTCATATTAGGATAGGGTACAAAACAGACACAAGTAGTATTTTTCAATTCGGTTGGGACAAAGTACTAACATGATATAGTGTTGCTCACATGTCCACTAAACATTGACAGCATCTTGTAAATACCAAAATATGAGTCTTGAAAAAGCTATCTAAGCTCATATTGCGTGTATTTGATCAAGTGTCAATGGACACGCACTTTTAAGAAAAGAATAATTTACCTAACTGGATCCCTATTAATTTGGTAATTTTGTCTCTGGTTAAAGTAAAATGAATCACATATTTATGAATTAGGAGTTATTCTAATGAAACATGGTATGTTGTATACAGAGGTAGGAAATTTAGATACGACCCGGGAAAACTGATCAATCGTTTAAGAAACTTATTTATCACTGTGATTAAATCGTGGTTTATCGTTGTATTACATGTCCTTAGTCATGAGCCTAGACCCCAAAAGTTGTCGTTGGTTTGTTTTTGTCATATTTGTATTTCGAAAAAGCTGAAGCATGTCAAGTACTTGATATTGTTGAAAATACAAATTAAAGGTTTTTTTTAAAAGCACACATAGTTGAATGCACGCTCTGCTATTGCATAGTAGTAAAAGAAGTCAGGACAAAATATATTTGTGTTGATCTTGTATTGCTGATAACGTTTTGTGTTTGTTTTGTTTCAAGAAATAAGATCAAAACGGAATAACTCTCATACTGGACCTTCTGATCATTTTTGCAATTTCAAGTTCTCTCTGTCTATTACGGTTTTTATAGAAAATAGGTTAATCGAAAAAGTAGTAAAATGGGTCATTTAACAACATTAGTTTCTACAAGAAATCTTATGACAGTTTTGACGTATATGGACAAATTGGTGAAGATCAGCATACTGAATGATTTTACTTTTTCCAGTTTTCTTTATTTATAACGGGTATCAGAAAAGTAGACAAAACTTTCATTTTAATCATCAGGTTCTATTAGCCACGTATCATCATATGCCGTCTTTGTTGGCTGGCGGGATCATCAGACATATTTGTTATTTTAAATACCATAATGATTATTGTGTCTTTGTTTGATTCTATTTGGTGCAGTAGTTGTAGGAGGAAAATGTGTAAAAGTTGACAAATATTTACCAAAAAACTGTTTAAAATTTACTATAAGGGGCAATAACTCCTTACAGGATCAATTGAAAATAATGGTCATGTAACTTATTTGTAAATGTTACTTTGGTGAACATAATTCTTGTTATTGCTGTTTACAGTTTATACATATCTATAATAATAATAAAGATGATTTTCGAATACTTCAAAATTTTCTTAGAATTAACATTCAGTGGCAGGAACCGAAAAACAGTTGTCTCATTCATCTGGAAATATTTCAGGGCAGAGAGATCTTAGCCTCACGAATTTTTTTTTATCTCTTGTTAAAATTACATCAAATGCTTCAGACTCGCAGATATTAAAAGCCGAAAAATGCATTTCACCTTTATGTTCTATTTTTAGCCATGGCTGCCATTTTGGTTGGTAGAAGGGTTAATCGGCCATATTGTTGAAACTGTATACCCTTATGATGATTTTGGCTATATTAATCGAGAAATTTAGAGGAGAAGTTTTTTTGTAAAAGTTGACGGACTACGACTAACGACGGACAATGGACGTGATAAGAAAAGCGATGAACCTGGAGAGCTAAAAAAAAAATGCGTAAATGACAATAAGTGTTACAAACAGAGTCCACTAACGTCGTTACTACAAATTGTCATATTTATAGGTCTTGTCTGGTAGATAACTTTTGTGTTTTAAGTGTGAAGTCGTTCATTTTATTTGCACAAAAAAATGCCATCAAAATCAATAACTGTAACGGGAAGTAACTGACAATTAAAGACATTCAATATATTTCACAACGCTGTCTTTTAAAAAGAATTTATTTCAAATTTAAAGATACAAAACAAATCATAAATGTCGTTAATAGAAAATTGAACTAGTATATATTTGTTTAGGGGCCACCGGAAGGAAAGCCTCCGGGTGCGGGAATTTCTCGCTACATTGAAGTCCTGTTTGTGACCTTCTGCTGTTGTTTTTTTCTATGGTCGGGTTGTTGTCTCTTTGGCACATTCCCCATTTCCAATCTCAATTTTATGTTAAAAGAGTGGATGACTCCAAAGTAAGACCATGAAGACTTCTTTGCGTACGTCTAAAAAGGTCATTAATAGTAAGCATATGCTTTCTGAATGATTTTGGTCCCTCGTATTGATTTACATTAGTTTTTGCTTCTAGAATAAAAAGATACGGGGTAATTATATTTAATATTTGAAGCTGTTTATGCGCTACAGGAGAAGAGATCGTATTAGATAGTTTGATGCCTTATTACCTTACAATAAAGGATAACCGATGAAGCAGGCGGGTTACAACCTTAATACACATATCTATCAGATGGTCCAAGGACACAGTTATCGTCCTTTAGTTTTCGAATATAGTCCCTAGTGTAAACAGTGTATAACTTGCATGTTTTATCTAATACAATTTCCGAATTTATTTCTTTATATTAAATGCATGAAATATTAAGTAGGGGGATGTAATTACATGTCAAAAAAATTTGGGTGCTGAAACTTAATGTTAAGAAGTGAATTGGTCCAGTTCTAAAAGGTCAAATTTTATCACGTCTGAAGCTGTCAAACTGAATTGTACACACCCTTAACACAGAATTGTCAATATTTTGAGTTAGAGCTGGTAGAAGTTTCTATAATTTTGATATTATTTGTCTCACTGGTAGTACACTACACTGTAAAAATATTTTTGAGAAAGAGCAGGTGCGATTTTTTTAATTTGAATTTATTGTCTAAAAGAAATGCACTACGAAATAACTGTGTTCTCGGGCCAGAAGCCGTGGTACTATGAATTCAGGGACGGGTGATGGTCCTGGTATGAAATATGTATATACAAAGGACAGGTTAAATAATTTTCTAAACGAATTTTCCTCTTGTTCTCGTGGAATATATTATCAATATGTCAACTCTGGTTAAATTTGGCGAGACGTAATTGGCGCTAAAACACGCAATACTGCGATGATAACGTTAATGGTGTATTAAGTATCTACATATGAAACAATTGTAATGATATATTGTGTTTTGATTAACTTCAATAATTAAAAAGAATAACTTACCCGTGCTCATCTGTTTGAATAATCCTTAATTATAGTTTATCAACACTTATACTATGAGAAATCCGCCGAATGAACCAACTATTTCTGATAATTTCCCGCTTTCCTTGCATGGATAAATACATAAAACGCGGACGTAATTGAAGACACGGGATTGAAAATGTTATGAAATGATTGTAAGGCTTTTCATTGGTTGATTGAAGTCGAAGTGATTTCTGTTCACCTATATGACTTTACGTATTGCGTTCGTTACATTTTTGAAACTAGGTAACAAGTAAAACATTAATAACAATATCAAATTGACCATATTGACTAATCTGTGGCAGCGTTTATTTTTAAGGCTTACAATCTGTATTGGTTTTGATCATTAGATCTTGACATCGTTGTGCCTTCCATTAGCAATGATACCTGCAATGTTTATTTTCAGATTTTTGTAATGTGAAGACCATAAATAATACCAGATAATCATGATACTTCTATCACTCTGCATAACAATTTTTCGATCATTTTTTTTTTAAACAACACGTTCATTTCAACATATTTATAGTTCTAAACTGATTGTTTTGCATAATAATTGTAGTCAAACGTTAATTTATTATGTGCTTTCCCCACAGTGGTATATAAATTAATTCATTCAAACTGTGTTATGAAATACATCACAGTTTCCGGAATTAGGTTTTCTTCAATTTTGATTTCATTACTTATCGTTATCTATGAACACATTTAAAGTGTTGAAACAAGACCGATTTGTTGAGTAGAAGTATGCTATTAAATTTAGATAAAACATGAAAATATGATATACTTTCAAAATCTAATCTTGGAAACTATATAAGTTAAACAATTATATTTTTTGTCTATCTGATGAGTTAGGAGGAGGGTTGGGATCCCGCCGCTAACATGTTTAACCCCGCCACATTATTTATGTATGTGCCTGTCCCAAGTCAGGAGCCTGTAATTCAGTGGTTGTCGTTTGTTACTGTGTTACATGTTTGTTTTTCCTTGATTTTTTACATAAATGAGGCTGTTAGTTTTCTCGTTTGAATTGTTTTACATTGTCTTACCGGGGCCTTTTATAGCTGACTATGCGGTAAGGGCTTTGCTCATTGTTGAAGGCCATACTGTGACCTATAGTTGTTAATATTTGTGTCATTTTGGTCTTTTGTGGATAGTTGTCTCATTGGCAATCATACCTTATCTTCTTTTTTATATGTATGGTTGCAGTAGTTAATTTATCCAATAAGCGCATCTAACTCTTTAATTGACTTATTTAATATCACTTACACAAAAGAAAATAAAGCGCACGTAAAATGAAGAAACAATGAAAACAAGTTCACAAATATATAACAACCATATTCTAAAAAATAGAGAACCATGTGCTTGAAAAAAGTACCCATAATGTATCCAAAATAAATTAAGAAAAATGTCTAGTTTTCGAGAAAAAATGTTTTCTCCATAGCAATAGTTTATTTTAATTTAGCGATATACTCAAGTCATCCGATGACTGATATATTGTATGGTGCTTCACGTGGAGAATCTGTTAGTGTAGCCAGCAAGGTAATAGTTTATTTCGTCTTCTTGGTGAACCGGTGTACCACATCCCCCTTTCAACTCTCTATACAATTTTAAAGTTAATACTTGCAAAAGATTAGGTTGAGATTAGGTTGATCCAATAAGGATTTGTAGGTCGACACAAGTCATACATTAGCTATTTTACTTTTTATGATAGGAAATTGTTTAATAGCCAATCTGAGAGATACTTTATATAACTAAACGAAAAATATTATTGCCACGATTATTGTTTAATCCCTTAGTCCGTACTTGTTGGAATGTCTGAATACCATCATCTCAATTTAAAAAAAAAAACAAAAAAAAAATCCAGTTTGGCCGATTGTGTTGTTTTTGTTTTGGTGTTTTTCTTCATGAAGACTTATTTGCGTACGTCTTAAAAGGTCATTAATAGTAAGCATATGCTTTCGGAGTGATTTGGGTCCCTCGTATTGATTTACATTAGTTTTTGCTTCTAGAAAAAAACGGGGTCATTATGTTTAATATTTGGGGCTGTTTATGCGCTACAGGAGAAGAGATCGTATTAGATAGTTTGATGCCTTATTACCTTAAAATAAAGGATAACCGATGAAGCAGGCGGGTAGAATAGACCCCGTGTGCTGTAATTAGCCATAACATACTCATGTGGCATGTTACGGAGGTCCTGGGAATGTTATACCCCTTATAAAAGTAATAATTTACACATTTTATAAGGTATATTTAATTTTATTAGTGCACCAGAGAGATCCTGTTTACATATTTTCATATCAGTTTACCGTTTGAAGATATCTATTAGAAAAGACATACCCCTTAATGGACATTGCCTATAAGGTGTTTTTATATTTAAGTGCATTACCTCCCTTCCTGTTTCCAGAGGTTTAACAAATAACAATTTATTGATAAATTAGTACTTAAATGAGAAAAATAAGATTATGTGTAACTAAAAGTGATGATTGATCTAACTTGTAATGCAAAGTGATAGACTGCAGATGACGTACTGATACAAAAAAGTGTTAACCAGGTGATATAAAAAAAACCGAGAATGTATAATTTGGCTGTTCGGGCAACTATATATAGGATGTAAGAAATATTGATTGTGGGACAGAGGTGCGGGGTGTTTTCCTGGCTTCATTTCATATAACATTTTCACTCTGTACACTTTCTATAATGTCACTGTACATCTTTAATCTCTCATCACTGTTCTTTTGTTGTTTTTACTAAAGTAGGAGTTGAATATAATAATTTTCTATTTACGATCGTTTGATATTATGTGTTTTATTCTTTGCGTATAAAATGTGGAAGTGATCAATTGATATAGCGGTAGGGTTGGATTTCAACAGGGTATGGCATTATGTCTAAACTTTAATATTGTTTATTACATACCCAGGAGGACACAGACATATTCAATATTTTGCCAGTGGACCGTGAAAAATGCTAGAAATCATCTGTAATTTAAAAAATTAGAAGGATCATTTCATGTGAATTATGTGTACCAAATTTTAAGTTAAGTTGACTTTGACTTCATCAAAAACTACCTCGACCAAAAATTTGAACCTGAATCTGGACAGACAGATGAACGAACAACTGAACGAACGGGAACATCAACGAACGGACGAACAAACTGAGACACAGACCAGAAAACATAATGCCCATAAATGGGACATAAACATTAATACTAACCAAGCAGAAAGACCTTTTCCGTGTCGCATTTAATCGGGGAAGCGGACGATAAACTGCGAATCGTCTGAAAGTTATTTTACATGATATATTGATACCAAGCACTTTCGGCCACAGATAACCGATCAAAACACGCCTACTTCAAATTAGATTGAATTATAATTAAGAGGAAAGCCTAAACGATCCTACCTAAACAAACCTAAAACAAACAGAATGCCCTTATACGAGATACATTTCAATCGGAGTTCCATGTGCCATTTACACAAGAATTGCTACTTATACCTCTTGTGTTATGGCCTATGTGGTGATTATCTCAGTTTGACAAGCCGGCTATAGTTTTTTTCGACATTGTTTTGAAGAGAGCTACCACCCCTTCGTCTTACTGGCTGCAGACAAACTAGTACGGGTCTAGGATTTAATTGTTATGGACCATTTTAGAGGCAATACCAACCTCTACCTCTGGTATAATAGTCGATGTGGAGAATCTCTTAGTTTGGCCAGCTTGCAATAGTTCAGTTCGAATTCGTTGTATCCGGGATTCAATATCCCCCCTTTGAACCCTCTACTGACAAACTCGTACGGGTCTAGGGTATAAGTGCTATGGGCCATTTTAAAGGCAATAAGTACCTCTTCCTTTGGTATCATTGCACACGTGGAGAATCTCTTCGTTTGGCCAGCCGGCAATAGTTCATTTTCGAATTTGTGATATACCAGGGTACCCCCCCTCCTTATCCTTTTCTGACTAACTCGTACGGGTCCAGGGCATAACTGCTATAGGCCATTTTAGAGGCAATACCAACTTCTACCTCTGGTATAATGGTCGGTGTGGAGAATCTCTTAGTTTGGCCAGCCGGCAATAGTTCAGTTCGAACTCTTTGTATCTTGGATTCCATATCCCCCCTTTGAACACTCTACTGACAAACTTGTACGGGTCTAGGGTATTAGTGCTATGGGCCATTTTAAAGGCAATAAGTACCTCTTCCTCTGGTATCATTGCCCACGTGGATAATCTCTTCGTTTGGCCAGCCGGCAATAGTTCATTTTCGAATTTGTGATATACCAGGGTACCCCCCTTATCCTTTTCTGACTAACTCGTACGGGTCTAAGGCATAAGTGCTATGGGCCATTTTAGAGGCAATACCAACCTCTACCTCTGGTATAATGGGCGGTGTGGAGAATCTCTTAGTTTGGCCAGCCGGCAATAGTTCAGTTCGAATTCGTTGTATCTTGGATTCCATATCCCCCCTTTGAACCCTCTACTGACAAACTCGTACGGGTCTAGGGTATAAGTGCTCTGGGCCATTTTAAAGGCAATAAGTACCTCTTCCTCTGGTATCATTGCCCACGTGGAGAATCTCTTCGTTTGGCCAGCCGGCAATAGTTCATTTTCGAATTTGTGATATACCAGGGTACCCTCCTTATCCTTTTCTGACTAACTCGTACGGGTCTAGGGCATAAGTGCTATGGGCCATTTTAGAGGCAATACCAACTTCTACCTCTGGTATAATGGTCGGTGTGGAGAATCTCTTAGTTTGGCCAGCCGGCAATAGTTCAGTTCGAATTCGTTGTATCTTGGATTCCATATCCCCCCTTTGAACCCTCTACTGACAAACTGGTACGGGTCTAGGGTATAAGTGCTATGGGCCATTTTAAAGGCAATAAGTACCTCTTCCTCTGGTATGATTACCCACGTGGAGAATCTCTTCGTTTGGCCAGCCGGCAATAGTTCATTTTCGAATTTGTGATATACCAGGGTACCCCCTTATCATTTTCTGACTAACTCGTACGAGTCTAGGGCATAAGTGCTATGGGCCATTTTAGAGGCAATACCAACCTCTACCTCTGGTATAATGGTCGGTGTGGAGAATCTCTTAGTTTGGCCAGCCGGCAATAGTTCAGTTCGAACTCTTTGTATCTTGGATTCCATATCCCCCCTTTGAACACTCTACTGACAAACTCGTACGGGTCTAGGGTATAAGTGCTATGGGCCATTTTAAAGGCAATAAGTACCTCTTCCGCTGGTATCATTGCCCACGTGAAGAATCTCTTCGTTTGGCCAGCCGGCAATAGTTCATTTTCGAATTTGTGATATACCAGGGTACCCCCCCCCCCTTTATCCTTTTCTGACTAACTCGTACGGGTCTAGGGCATAAGTGCTCTGGGCCATTTTAGAGGAATTACCAACCTCTACCTCTGGTATAATGGTCGGTGTGGAGAATCTCTTAGTTTGGCCAGCCGGCAATAGTTCAGTTCGAATTCGTTGTATCTTGGATTACCTATCCCCCCTTTGAACCCTCTACTGACAAACTCGTACGGGTCTAGGGTAGAAGTGCTATGGGCCATTTTAAAGACAATAAGTACCTCCTTCGCTGGTATCATTGCCCACGTGGAGAATTTCTTCGTTTGGCCTGCCGGCAATAGTTCATTTTCGAATTTGTGATATACCTGGGTACCCCCCCCCCCCTTATCCTTTTCTGACTAACTCGTACGGGTCTAGGGCATAAGTGATATGGGCCATTTTAGAGGCAATACCAACCTCTACCTCTGGTATAATGGTCGGTGTGGAGAATCTCTTAGTTTGGCCAGCCGGCAATAGTTCAGTTCGAATTCGTTGTATCTTGGATTCCATATCCCCCCTTTGAACCCTCTACTGACAAACTCGTACGGGTCTGGGGTATAAGTGCTCTGGGCCATTTTAAAGGCAATAAGTACCTCTTCCTCTGGTATCATTGCCCACGTGGAGAATCTCTTCGTTTGGCCAGCCGGCAATAGTTCATTTTCGAATTTGTGATATACCAGGGTACCCCCCCCCCCCCCTTTATCCTTTTCTGACTAACTCGTACGGGTCTAGGGCATAAGTGCTCTGGGCCATTTTAGAGGAATTACCAACCTCTACCTCTGGTATAATGGTCGGTGTGGAGAATCTCTTAGTTTGGCCAGCCGGCAATAGTTCAGTTCGAATTCGTTATATCTTGGATTACCTATCCCCCCTTTGAACCCTCTACTGACAAACACGTACGGGTCTAGGGTAGAAGTGCTATGGGCCATTTTAAAGACAATAAGTACCTCTTCCGCTGGTATCATTGCCCACGTGGAGAATTTCTTCGTTTGGCCAGCCGGCAATAGTTCATTTTCGAATTTGTGATATACCAGGGTACCCCCCCCCCCCCTTATCCTTTTCTGACTAACTCGTACGGGTCTAGGGCATAAGTGATATGGGCCATTTTAGAGGCAATACCAACCTCTACCTCTGGTATAATGGTCGGTGTGGAGAATCTCTTAGTTTTGCCAGCCGGCAATAGTTCAGTTCGAATTCGTTGTATCTTGGATTCCATATCCCCCCTTTGAATCCTCTACTGACAAACTCGTACGGGTCTGGGGTATAAGTGCGATGAGCCATTTTAAAGGCAATAAGTACCTCTTCCTCTGGTATCATTGCCCACGTGGAGAATCTCTTCGTTTGGTCAGCCGGCAATAGTTCATTTTCGAATTTGTGATATACCAGGGTACCCCCCCCCCCTTATCCTTTTCTGACTAACTCGTACGGGTCTAGGGCATAAGTGCTATGAGCCATTTTAGAGGCAATACCAACCTCTACCTCTGGTATAATGGTCGGTGTGGAGAATCTCTTAGTTTGGCCAGCCGGCAATAGTTCAGTTCGAATTTGTTGTATCTTGGATTCCATATCCCCCCTTTGAACCCTCTACTGACAAACTCGTACGGGTATAGGGTATAAGTGCTCTGGGCCATTTTAAAGGCAATAAGTACCTCTTCCGCTGGTATCATTGCCCACGTGGAGAATCTCTTCGTTTGGCCAGCCGGCAATAGTTCATTTTCGAATTTGTGATATACCAGGGTACACCCCTTATCCTTTTCTGACTAACTCGTACGGGTCTAGGGCTTAAGTGCTATAGGCCATTTTAGAGGCAATACCAACCTCTACCTTTGGTATAATGGTCGGTGTTGAGAATCTCTTAGTTTGGCCAGCCGGCAATAGTTCAGTTCGAATTCGTTGTATCTTGGATTCCATATCCCCCCTTTGAACCCTCTACTGACAAACTCGTACGGGTCTAGGGTATAAGTGCTATGGGCCATTTTTAAGGCAATAAGTACGTCTTCCTCTGGTATCATTGCCCACGTGGAGAATCTCTTCGTTTGGCCAGCCGGCAATAGTTCATTTTCGAATTTGTGATATAACAGGGTACCCTTTATCCTTTTCTGACTATCTCTTACGGGTCTACGGCATAAGTGTTATGGGCCATTTTAAAGGCAATACCAACCTCTACCTCTGGTATAATGGTCGGTGTGGAGAATCTCTAAGTTTGGCCAGCCGGCAATAGTTCAGTTCGAATTTGTTGTATCTTGGATTCCATAACCCCCCCTTTGAACCCTCTACTGACAAACTCGTATGGGTCTAAAGTATAAGTGCTATGGGCCATTTTAAAGGCAATAAGTACCTCTTCCGCTAGTATCATTGCCCACGTGGAGAATCTCTTCGTTTGGCCAGCCGGCAATAGTTCATTTTCGAATTTGTGATATACCAGGGTACCCCCCCCCTTATCCTTTTCTGACTAAATCGTACGGGTCTAGGGCATAAGTGCTATAGGCCATTTTAGAGGCAATACCAACCTCTACCTCTGGTATAATGGTCGGTGTGGAGAATCTCTTAGTTTGGCCAGCCGGCAATAGTTCAGTTCGAATTCGTTGTATCTTGGATTCCATATCCCCCCTTTGAACCCTCTACTGACAAACTCATACGGGTCTAGGGTATAAGTGCTATAGGCCATTTTAAAGGCAATAAGTACTTCTTCCGCTGGTATCAATGCCCACGTGGAGAATCTCTTCGTTTGGCCAGCCGGCAATAGTTCATTTTCGAATTTGTGATATACCAGGGTAACCCCCTTATCCTTTTCATACTATCTCTTACGGGTCTAGGGCATAAGTGTTATGGGCCATTTTAGAGGCAATACCAACCTCTACCTCTGGTATAATGGTCGGTGTGGAAAATCTCTTCGTTTGGCCAGCCGGCAATAGTTTATTTTCGAATTTGTGATATACCAGGGTACCACCCCCCCTTATCCTTTTCTGACTAACTCGTACGGGTCTAGGGCATAAGTGCTATGGGCCATTTTAGAGGCAATACCAACCTTTACCTCTGGTATAATGTTCGGTGTGAAGAATCTCTTAGTTTGGCCAGCCGTCAATAGTTAAGTTCGAATTCGTTGTATCTTGGATTCCATATCCCCCTTTGAACCCTCTACTGACAAACTCGTACGGGTCTAGGGTATAAGTGATATGGGCCATTTTAAAAGGCCAAAAGTACCTCTTCCTCTGGTATCATTGCCCACGTGGAGAATCTCTTCGTTTGGCCAGCCGGCAATAGTTCATTTTCGAATTTGTGATATACCAGGGTACCCCCTTATCCTTTTCTGACTATCTCTTACGGGTCTAGGGCATAAGTGTTATGGGCCATTTTAAAGGCAATACCAACCTCTACCTCTGATATAATGGTCGGTGTGGAGAATCTCTAAGTTTGGCTAGCCGGCAATAGTTCAGTTTGAATTTGTTGTATCTTGGATTCCATATCCCCCCTTTGAACCCTCTACTGACAAACTCGTACGGGTTTAGGGTAGAAGTGCTACGGGCCATTTTAAAGGCAATAAGTACCTCTTCCGCTGGTATCATTGCCCACGTGGAGAATCTCTTCGTTTGGCCAGCCGGCAATAGTTCATTTTCGAATTTGTGATATACCAGGGTACCCCCCCCCCCCTTATCCTTTTCTGACTAACTCGTACGGGTCTAGGGCATAAGTGCTATATGCCATTTTAGAGGCAATACCAACCTCTACCTCTGGTATAATGGTCGGTGTGGAGAATCTCTTAGTTTGGCAAGCCGGCAATAGTTCAGTTCGAATTCGTTGTATCTTGGATTCCATATCCCCCCTTTGAACCCTCTACTGACAAACTCGTACAGGTCTAGGGAACAAGTGCTATGGACCATTTTAAAGGCAATAAGTACCTCTTCCTCTGGTATCATTGCCCACGTGGAGAATCTCTTCGTTTGGCCAGCCGGCAATAGTTCATTTTCGAACTTGTGATATACCAGGGTACCCCCCTTATCCTTTTCTGACTAACTCGTACGGGTCTAGGGCATAAGTGCTATAGGCCATTTTAGAGGCAATACCAACCTCTACCTCTGGTATAATGGTCGATGTGGAGAATCTCTTAGTTTGGCCAGCCGGCAATAGTTGAATTCGAATTCGTTGTATCCGGGATACCATATCCCCCCTTTGAACCCTCTACTGACAAACTCGTACGGGTCTAGGGTATAAGTGCTATGGGCCATTTTAAAGGCAATAAAAGCCTCTTCCTCTGGTATCATTGCCCATGTGGAGAATCTCTTCGTTTGGCCAGCCGGCAATAGTTCATTTTCGAATTTGTGATATACCAGGGTAACCCCCTTATCCTTTTCATACTATCTCTTACAGGTCTAGGGCATAAGTGTTATGGGCCATTTTAGAGGCAATACCAACCTCTACCTCTGATATAATGGTCGGTGTGGAGAATCTCTAAGTTTGGCCAGACGGCAATAGTTCAGTTCGAATTTGTTGTATCTTGGATTCCATATCCCCCCTTTGAACCCTCTACTGACAAACTCGTACGGGTCTAGGGTATAAGTGCTATGGGCCATTTAAAAGAAAATAAGTACTTCTTTCTCTGGTATGATTGCCCACGTGGAGAATCTCTTCGTTTGGCCAGCCGGCAATTGTTCATTTTCGAATTTGTGATATACCAGGGTACCCCTTATCCTTTTCTGACTAACTCGTACGGGTCTAGGGCATAAGTGCTATAGGCCATTCTAGAGGCAATACCAACCTCTACCTCTGGTATAATGTTTGGTGTGAAGAATCTCTTAGTTTGGCCAGCCGGCAATAGTTCAGTTCGAATTCGTTGTATCTTGGATTCCATATCCCCCCTTTGAACCCTCTACTGACAAACTCGTACGGGTCTAGGGTATAAGTGCTATGGGCCATTTTAATGGCAAAAAGTACCTCTTCCTCTGGTATCATTGCTTACGTGGAGAATCTCTTCGTTTGGCCAGCCGGCAATAGTTCATTTTCGAATTTGTGATATACCAGGGTACCCCCTTATCCTTTTCATACTATCTCTTACGGGTCTAGGGCATAAGTGTTATGGGCCATTTTAGAGGCAATACCAACCTCTACCTCTGGTATAATGGTTGGTGTGTAGAATCTCTAAGTTTGGCTAGCCGGCAATAGTTCAGTTCGAATTTGTTGTATCTTGGATTCCATATCCCCCCTTTGAACACTCTACTGACAAACTCGTACGGGTCTAGGGTATAAGTGCTATGGGCCATTTTAAAGGCAATAAGTACCTCTTCCGTTGGTATAATTGCCCACGTGAAGAATCTCTTCGTTTGGCCAGCCGGCAATAGTTCATTTTCGAATTTGTGATATACCAGGGTACCCCCCCCCCCACTTTTATCCTTTTCTGACTAACTCTTACGGGTCTAGGGCATAAGTGCTCTGGGCCATTTTAGAGGAATTACCAACCTCTACCTCTGGTATAATGGTCGGTGTGGAGAATCTCTTAGTTTGGCCAGCCGGCAATAGTTCAGTTCGAATTCGTTGTATCTTGGATTCCATATCCCCCCTTTGAACCCTCTACTGACAAACTCGTACGGGTCTGCGGTATAAGTGCGATGGGCCATTATAAAGGCAATAAGTACCTCTTCCTCTGGTATCATTGCCCACGTGGAGAATCTCTTCGTTTGGTCAGCCGGCAATAGTTCATTTTCGAATTTGTGATATACCAGGGTACCCCCCCTTATCCTTTTCTGACTAACTCGTACGGGTCTAGGGCATAAGTGCTATGGGCCATTTTAGAGGCAATACCAACCTCTACCTCTGGTATAATGGTCGGTGTGGAGAATCTCTTAGTTTGGCCAGCCGGCAATAGTTCAGTTCGAATTCGTTGTATCTTGGATTCCATATCCCCCCTTTGAACCCTCTACTGACAAACTCGTACGGGTATAGGGTATAAGTGCTCTGGGCCATTTTAAAGGCAATAAGTACCTCTTCCGCTGGTATCATTGCCCACGTGGAGAATCTCTTCGTTTGGCCAGCCGGCAATAGTTCATTTTCGAATTTGTGATATACCAGGGTACACCCCTTATCCTTTTCTGACTAACTCGTACGGGTCTTGGGCTTAAGTGCTATAGGCCATTTTAGAGGCAATACTAACCTCTACCTCTGGTATAATGGTCGGTGTGGAGAATCTCTTAGTTTGGCCAGCCGGCAATAGTTCAGTTCGAATTCGTTGTATCTTGGATTCCATATCCCCCCTTTGAACCCTCTACTGACAAACTCGTACGGGTCTAGGGTATAAGTGCTATTGGCCATTTTTAAGGCAATAAGTACATCTTCCTCTGGTATCATTGCCCACGTGGAGAATCTCTTCGTTTGCCCAGCCGGCAATAGTTCATTTTCGAATTTGTGATATACCAGGGTACCCCCCTTATCCTTTTCTGACTAACTCGTACGGGTCTAGGGCATAAGTGCTATGGGCCATTTTAGAGGCAATACCAACCTCTACCTCTGGTATAATGGTCGATGTGGAGAATCTCTTAGTTTGGCCAGCCGGCAATAGTTCAGTTCGAATTCGTTGTAATCGGGATACCATATCCCCCCTTTGAACCCTCTACTGACAAACTCGTACGAGTCTAGGGAATAAGTGCTATGGACCATTTTAAAGGCAATAAGTACCTCTTCCTCTGGTATCATTGCCCACGTGGAGAATCTCTTCGTTTGGCAAGCCGGCAATAGTTCATTTTCGAATTTGTGATATACCAGGGTACCCCCCTTATCCTTTTCTGACTAACTCGTACGGGTCTAGGGCATAAGTGCTATGGGCCATTTTAGAGGCAATACCAACCTCTACCTCTGGTATAATGGTCGATGTGGAGAATCTCTTAGTTTGGCCAGCCGGCAATAGTTCAGTTCGAATTCGTTGTATCCGGGATACCATATCCCCCCTTTGAACCCTCTACTGACAAACTCGTACGGGTCTAGGGTATAATTTGTATGGGCCATTTTAAAGGCAATAAGTACCTCTTCCTCTGGTATCATTGCCCACGTGGAGAATCTCTTCGTTTGGCCAGCCGGCAATAGTTCATTTTCGAATTTGTGATATACCAGGGTAACCCCCTTATCCTTTTCATACTATCTCTTACGGGTCTAGGGCATAAGTGTTATGGGCCATTTTAGAGGCAATACCAACCTCTACCTCTGATATAATGGTCGGTGTGGAGAATCTCTAAGTTTGGCCAGCCGGCAATAGTTCAGTTCGAATTTGTTGTATCTTGGATTCCATATCCCCCCTTTGAACCCTCTACTGACAAACTCGTACGGGTCTAGGGTATAAGTGCTATGGGCCATTTAAAAAGCAATAAGTACCTCTTCCTCTGGTATGATTGCCCACGTGGAGAATCTCTTCGTTTGGCCAGCCGGCAATAGTTCATTTTCGAATTTGTGATATACCAGGGTACCCCCCCCCTTATCCTTTTCTGACTAACTCGTTCGGGTCTAGGGCATAAGTGCTATGGGCCATTTTAGAGGCAATACCAACCTCTACCTCTGGTATAATGGTCGGTGTGGAGAATCTCTTAGTTTGGCCAGCCGGCAATAGTTCAGTTCGAATTCGTTGTATCTTGGATTCCATATCCCCCCTTTGAACCCTCTACTGACAAACTCGTACGGGTCTAGGGTATAAGTGCTATGGGCCATTTTAAAGGCAATAAGTACCTCTTCCTCTGGTATCATTGCCCACGTGGAGAATCTCTTCGTTTGGCCAGCCGGCAATAGTTCATTTTCGAATTTGTGATATACCAGGGTACCCCCCCTTATCCTTTTCTGACTAACTCGTACGGGTCTAGGGCATAAGTGCTATGGGCCATTTTAAAGGCAATACCAACCTCTACCTCTGGTATAATGGTCGGTGTGGAGAATCTCTTAGTTTGGCCAGCCGGCAATATTTCAGATCGAATTCGTTGTATCTTGGATTCCATATCCCCCCTTTGAACCCTCTACTGACAAACTCGTACGGGTCTAGGGTATAAGTGCTATGGGCCATTTAAAAGGCAATAAGTACCTCTTCCTCTGGTATCATTGCCCACGTGGAGAATCTCTTCGTTTGGCCAGCCGGCAATAGTTCATTTTCGAATTTGTGATATACCAGGGTACCCCCCCTTATCCTTTTCTGACTAACTCGTACGGGTCTAGGGCATAAGTGCTATGGGCCATTTTAAAGGCAATACCAACCTCTACCTCTGGTATAATGGTCGGTGTGGAGAATCTCTTAGTTTGGCCAGCCGGCAATATTTCAGATCGAATTCGTTTTTATCTTGGATTCCATATCCCCCCCTTTGAACCCTCTACTGACAAACTCGTACGGGTCTAGGGCATAAGTGCTATAGGCCATGTAAGAGGCAATACCAACCTCTACCTCTGGTATGATGGTCAATGTGGAGAATCTCTTAGTTTGGCCAGCCGGCAATATTTCAGTACGAATTCGTTGTAAACCGGATACCATGTCCCCCCTTTGAACCCTCTATTGACAAACCAGTACGGGTCTAGAGTATAAGTGCTATGGGCCATTTTAAAGGCAATAAGTACCTCTTCGTCTGATACCATTGCCCACGTGTAGAATCTCTTCGTTTGGCCAGCCGGCAATAGTTCATTTTCGAATTTGTTGTATCTTGGATTCCATATCCCCCCTTTGAACCCTCTACTGACAAACTCGTACGGGTCTAGGGTATAAGTGCTATGGGCCATTTAAAAAGCAATAAGTACCTCTTCCTCTGGTATGATTGCCCACGTGGAGAATCTCTTCGTTTGGCCAGCCGGCAATAGTTCATTTTCGAATTTGTGATATACCAGGGTACCCCCCCCCCCTTATCCTTTTCTGACTAACTCGTTCGGGTCTAGGGCATAAGTGCTATGGGCCATTTTAGAGGCAATACCAACCTCTACCTCTGGTATAATGGGCGGTGTGGAGAATCTCTTAGTTTGGCCAGCCGGCAATAGTTCAGTTCGAATTCGTTGTATCTTGGATTCCATATCCCCCCTTTGAACCCTCTACTGACAAACTCGTACGGGTCTAGGGTATAAGTGCTCTGGGCCATTTTAAAGGCAATAAGTACCTCTTCCTCTGGTATCATTGCCCACGTGGAGAATCTCTTCGTTTGGCCAGCCGGCAATAGTTCATTTTCGAATTTGTGATATACCAGGGTACCCCCCCTTATCCTTTTCTGACTAACTCGTACGGGTCTAGGGCATAAGTGCTATGGGCCATTTTAAAGGCAATACCAACCTCTACCTCTGGTATAATGGTCGGTGTGGAGAATCTCTTAGTTTGGCCAGCCGGCAATATTTCAGATCGAATTCGTTGTATCTTGGATTCCATATCCCCCCTTTGAACCCTCTACTGACAAACTCGTACGGGTCTAGGGTATAAGTGCTATGGGCCATTTTAAAGGCAATAAGTACCTCTTCCTCTGGTATCATTGCCCACGTGGAGAATCTCTTCGTTTGGCCAGCCGGCAATAGTTCATTTTCGAATTTGTGATATACCAGGGTACCCCCCCTTATCCTTTTCTGACTAACTCGTACGGGTCTAGGGCATAAGTGCTATGGGCCATTTTAAAGGCAATACCAACCTCTACCTCTGGTATAATGGTCGGTGTGGAGAATCTCTTAGTTTGGCCAGCCGGCAATAGTTCAGTTCGAATTCGTTGTATCTTGGATTCCATATCCCCCCTTTGAACCCTCTACTGACAAACTCGTACGGGTCTAGGGTATAAGTGCTATGGGCCATTTTAAAGGCAATAAGTACCTCTTCCTCTGGTATCATTGCCCACGTGGAGAATCTCTTCGTTTGGCCAGCCGGCAATAGTTCATTTTCGAATTTGTGATATACCAGGGTACCCCCCCTTATCCTTTTCTGACTAACTCGTACGGGTCTAGGGCATAAGTGCTATGGGCCATTTTAAAGGCAATACCAACCTCTACCTCTGGTATAATGGTCGGTGTGGAGAATCTCTTAGTTTGGCCAGCCGGCAATAGTTCAGTTCGAATTCGTTGTATCTTGGAT
This sequence comes from Mytilus galloprovincialis, assembly GCF_965363235.1. NCBI lineage: Eukaryota > Metazoa > Mollusca > Bivalvia > Mytilida > Mytilidae > Mytilus > Mytilus galloprovincialis. Next base: position 14,178,982 of record NC_134845.1, on the reverse strand, counting down.
TCCATATCCCCCCTTTGAACCCTCTACTGACAAACTCGTACGGGTCTAGGGTATAAGTGCTATGGGCCATTTTAAAGGCAATAAGTACCTCTTCCTCTGGTATCATTGCCCACGTGGAGAATCTCTTCGTTTGGCCAGCCGGCAATAGTTCATTTTCGAATTTGTGATATACCAGGGTACCCCCCCTTATCCTTTTCTGACTAACTCGTACGGGTCTAGGGCATAAGTGCTATGGGCCATTTTAAAGGCAATACCAACCTCTACCTCTGGTATAATGGTCGGTGTGGAGAATCTCTTAGTTTGGCCAGCCGGCAATATTTCAGATCGAATTCGTTGTATCTTGGATTCCATATCCCCCCTTTGAACCCTCTACTGACAAACTCGTACGGGTCTAGGGTATAAGTGCTATGGGCCATTTTAAAGGCAATAAGTACCTCTTCCTCTGGTATCATTGCCCACGTGGAGAATCTCTTCGTTTGGCCAGCCGGCAATAGTTCATTTTCGAATTTGTGATATACCAGGGTACCCCCCCTTATCCTTTTCTGACTAACTCGTACGGGTCTAGGGCATAAGTGCTATGGGCCATTTTAAAGGCAATACCAACCTCTACCTCTGGTATAATGGTCGGTGTGGAGAATCTCTTAGTTTGGCCAGCCGGCAATATTTCAGATCGAATTCGTTGTATCTTGGATTCCATATCCCCCCCTTTGAACCCTCTACTGACAAACTCGTACGGGTCTAGGGCATAAGTGCTATAGGCCATGTAAGAGGCAATACCAACCTCTACCTCTGGTATGATGGTCAATGTGGAGAATCTCTTAGTTTGGCCAGCCGGCAATATTTCAGTACGAATTCGTTGTAAACCGGATACCATGTCCCCCCTTTGAACCCTCTATTGACAAACCAGTACGGGTCTAGAGTATAAGTGCTATGGGCCATTTTAAAGGCAATAAGTACCTCTTCGTCTGATACCATTGCCCACGTGTAGAATCTCTTCGTTTGGCCAGCCGGCAATAGTTCATTTTCGAATTTGTGATATACCAGGGTACCCCCTTATTCTCTCCTGACTAACTCGTACGGGTCTAGGGCATAAGTGCTATGGGCCATTTTAGAGGCAATAATATGAATTGTTAATAATGACTCAGATTGGTCTCCATAATTTTGAAGAATCATATGTCATTGAAATAGTAATTGACAGTTGTTATTTTTCTGTTACTTTTATTTCTGCAATTAACTATGTTTCTATTTTTCTGATATGTTTAAATAGAAAATACTGTCGTAATATTGTATGTTTTAGTTTCATGATTGGACTATATTTGTAGACAACGAACAAATGACCATCAATTCTCTGTCATTCCTAAATTTCTATATTTAATCAATTTTTTAAATTTATTGTAGCTTACATTGATTTAATTATCACAAAATTTTAATAAGAACTGTTCTTTACTTTATTTGTTTGTTGTAATGTCCCGTTTAATTTCTATATTTAATTATATTTTTTTAAAACTTGTTATTGCTTTAGTTTACATTACTTCTCTAATCACAGAATGTTAAAAGACCATTTCTTTGTTTTATATTTATGGAGGTATTTACATTGTTTCTATTACATTTACAATGTTGTTTAAAGACGCAGACCTTGAAGAAGACCCAAAGTTGATTCAATAAACGCGGACCTCGAAGAAGACACCCATTGACATGCCTATTTGAAGTAATATCAAATATAAATAGGAACGTTATTTAATTATAATTATCGTTCATAGTTTCTAACAACACTTCTTCGAACGCAAGTCATCTCATGAATATTATTGACGGCTCATGAATATTATTGAAGGCTGGCCTCATGAATATTAACGCCGGCTGCTATCGACGGCTAGATCCACACTAGTGAAAACAACACATGAGCAATGAAACATAACATATACGGAAACAACACATGAAATTGAAAATTGATAAAAATGGTTTCAAAAAGTGTAATATTAAATTAATATTAATTTCATCCAAGAATGATCGCATATATCATGTTGATTCTGTTTAATTGTCATGATTCGAATGACACAAATTTGTCATCTACATTGGTAACCAGTATATAAATCAGAGATAGTAACTAAACATCAGTAAGTAAAATATATTGGGATGACAAAATATGAAAAATAAAGAAAGAATAATGAGTAAGATAAATAAGATGTAGAAAAAAATGACATAACAATTTAAAGAATACAGAAATAAACAATACCCCCAAATCCGGACCCTCATGGTATACACAAGAATCTGGATATGGAAACGCGGAATAAAGAATAATATATAAGGACAGAAAAGTGTGATACATTGCTAAAACCGAGAGAAAAATAATACTTGTTTAAGAATACAAACATGAAAAACCGATGGCTGTTGAAACAGTAACGGATTGCGATGTACTTATATTGGTGACAAATTCTAGAAGTTTACATGCGGACAACTATGGTGGCAGGTTAAATGCCATTTTGCGTTTTAGCGCTTTAGCGTTTTCGCCTTACATATTCTATATAACGAAAACGCGAAAACGCGAAACCGATTTCTCGTTTTCGACTTCGCGTTTTCGCGTTTTCGACTTCGCGTTTTCGCCCTATAGAATATGAAAGGCGAAAACGCGAAATGGACTTCACCAGCCAACATAGACAACTGTATTTCTCCTCTGCACTTATGTAGAAAGGAACTAAACCGAATAAAATGAATTGAAACTTAAAATAACCAAATGTAGCTGCATTCGCCCCTTTGCGTTTACTTCTTTAGAGTGATTTGTAAACAACATATGATTAAGTAATAGAAGAAAAGAACCAATTGGATGATGCTGACGAATTAGGGTTTAACGTCCAGTCACAAATATCATGATGATATGTGAACGAGAAAACGTTATATGTACCCTGTGTTGTATTAGAAAGACACTTTCAGTCGGAATTGAGAACGTGCTACTTCGAACAGACACAAAAATTAAGGCTAATTGAAAACGTCAATAAAAAATTCATGCATATTCCAGAGGCCAATCCATATCACGCTATATTGAAGTGACACACCCTTCAATAAAATGCAAAGAAAGTCAAAATAAAAATGCTCTTTCTAGGATACTGGGCACCGTATTGTCATTTTTGTCTACTCAGGAACATCTCATTCTTAAGTTTTTCAAGGGAAAAATATAAAGGTAGCAAAATTATTGTCGTGGCTAAATAACTCTTAACTGACACAATTTCAATTGTCCATCCCATTAACAGACTTTATTCCCATAATTTTCACTAAAACGTGGTATTATTCACGTTATTTTACAATTATGAAATATTTACTAATGTCAATTTATTTTTGAGAACCACAGTACTATTTTTTTGTCCTTTAAATGATATCTTAATTTGTTTGTTTCGCCTTTTATTAAAAAAATTGCTATGCGTATAAGCATAAATACTACATACTTGCGCGACGCCTTTTAGTTTTACTGAAAACTGCGCAGACTAAGAAATGTTTTTACAAGTGCAAAATGTTCTATGATAGATATCATTTTGTCAGACACTTTTCTTTTTTTGATTTGATTCTTATAACATGCCAAAAATCTGTATATTTAATAGAGTTTGACATTAAATTAAGCGTTTTACTCTTAACAGACGTATAACCAACCCGATTAACAGACCAATCGCCCATATAGCCGCATACTCAATATAGATTAACCGACCAATCTCTCGGTTAGCCGAGTGTCGGCCGTGAAGATCATGTTGTTCAGTGGATGTCGTTTGTTGGTGTGGTTCATAGGTTTTTTTCTCATTTCTCGTTTTTATATAGATAAGTCTGTTTGTTTTCCGGTTTGAATGGTTTTACACTAGTCATTTTGGGGGCCCTTTATACATGTAGCTTGCTGTTCAGTGTGAGCCAAGGCTCCGAGTTGAAGGCCGTACTTTGACCTATAATTATTGTTAACTTTTTATACATTGTGACTTGGATGGAGTGTTGTCTCATTGACACTTAAACCACATGTTCCTATTTATATTATAGAAATGTCATTAGTGTAGTATTTATTATTCTATTGTTTTCCATGGCGTCTTGCTATGTTTTTTAAACTTTTTTTCTAGCAATTTCTTGTGTTTTCCATACATCTGTATGACCTTTGACAGTACTGTAAAAAAGTTAGAATAACTAAATATCTCATATTATTGTCTACGAAATAATGAAATAATATCTAATAAAACCTTATATAAATCCTATTCATGCAAAGAATTCCTTACAATTTGAACAGGATAACGCAAATTCAGCTATGTCTACTTCATGTCATTATAAAGAGGGTCGGTCGGTTGAGAAAGTAACTTCGAAAAAAAATTCCATAATTTGCATATATTCCTTGATGATGTGAAGTTAATTGTAATATATTGATTGATAGACAATACAAACATATTGTTAAACACACAGTCCTTCATGATATAGTTGAAGTCAGCATGAGTTGGCATTGTGGGTACGAAATATCTTTGTGAAATAAAACAATTGAAACATTCAATCTGTTCCCTTGCCAGGGGCAGGAACACCTTCACTGTTCCGAAGGGTCTGAGTGTATGCCCGGGTATAAGTAGGAGTGCTGCTTCTTTTTTTCTAGAGAGTTATCTATTGTCATCAATGTATAACTCCAAATTATACCAATACGTCTTCTTATAACCCAGCCTCAAAGACAGATATGGGGATGTAGTGATGCTCTTGTTTGTCCGTCCATGAGTCCATAATTTGTGTTCCAGGATGATAAAATTTGAACAGAATGGCATGAACCGTGAAATTCAAGTCAAGTTTGATTTTTACGTTTTTGTCATAAAAATTCAAGAGTTATGGACATTAGTTACATATGCATGTTTAGCAAATACTTACAATTTCTCGTCCAATCAAATTGCTTGAATTTGCACTCTAATTTTCATAGTACATACTTTTTCCGTGTACTAAGTAACTACGCATGAATGAATACAAGGGTAAGATTTCATTGTATCGTAATCAAGATATTAGAACAACAATTGCTACTGGCTATTTTGAAAATATTCTGTGTTCCAAATTTAACTAAATAGTTTGTAATTAGTTTTCAAACAGATTCTTAACATCCTACTAATCGTCTTTTGATCCAATTTTATTTTTTTTACAATTAAAAGTTTCTTTCATTAAAATAAAGAGTAACACTTATGGTTCTTGAATGAATGATCTTTATTCTCATAAACCAAATACATAGTTACAGAGAAGATATTACAATAATATTTAAACATATATAAGACATAGCATGTGTGAAATACAAAATTAATATGATAAATATTTACACAAATGATAAATAAACATATAGTTGTATTAACCAGGAGGATAGACTTTCACAGAAATAGATTTAATAAATCTACAAAGTTTCTCAAGCTCAACAATATTTTGGGTTGAACATACTTGTTTGAATTTGATAACATTTATATTTGTATTACAATAATGTGGTAAGTATTTTGCATCTTTCATCATTGAAATAATTACAAGACATGATATAATGGTATTCATCACCAATGTCAGCTGAGCCACAAAGGTGACACAATCTTTCAGATCTTGGGATGTTGCGCCACCTTCCAGTTTCGATGGGCAAACGGTTATTCCCATTTCTAAATTTACATAAGGTTATTAATAAATTAAATGGTAGTACTGATAGATAGTGTTCAAATTTAAAAACATTTTTGTACAATCTATAACACAGCCCCTTGGGCGAATTGTTCATTTCTGTTGACCATTCTTGAACGAACTGATCGCTTAATCTTTGCTGAACACTCAATACAACCCAACGTTTCTCAAATAAGTTGTGACTTTGCCATATATTTGACATTCCACAGTCATCAAAAATTTTCTTTATATATAATATCCATTTACTATCATAACCCTAGTTATAGAGATTTACATATAACAGCTTATATAATAAACATGATATTTTGCTCTCTTTTCCTTCTTGTAAACGACACCAGAAATTAATCATACGTGACTTGACGGTAACAGAAATCGGACATCTTCCCAATTCCCCATAGACCATAAAATTGGGGGTTGAATTTTTTAACCTCAATATATGTTTGCAAAAACGCAAATGAACTCTCTCAAGAATATCTAAATTTTCGAATCCCCATATCTCACACCCATAAGTAAGTATAGGAACAATAGCCTTATCAAACATATCGAGTTGGCACTCGATCGACAAGTTATTTAATCTGGATTTTTTTTATTACAGCATACACTGCTTTAATCGCCTGGTCACGAAGATATTTTCTAGTGGAAAGAAATGAGCCACTTCTAGAAAATATAATACCAAGATATTTATAACTACTGACTATCTCAATTTCATTTCCATCTATATTAAATAACAAGTTTCTAGGTATTCTACCTTTTGAGAATATCATAATTTTCGTTTTATTTATATTAATTTTCAATTTCCATTGTTTACAATATTCTGAAAATTTGTCCAACATACATTGTAAATCATGGCTAGATTCAGAAAGTAGTATTGTATCATCAGCATACAATAACAGAAAAAATTTAAAATATACAAAAAGTTCATTTTCAATATCTTTTGTTACAGACTGAATTCCTTCAATATTAGAATTTTCTAAAAATTCTTGTAAATCATTTAGATACAAGGAGAAAAGCAAAGGAGAGAGGATTTCCCCTTGTCTAACTCCTGTTTCACAAGCAAAAACATTAGAAACTTCTGAATTATGAACAATTTTAGATTTGACATCATCATACATATTTTTAATAATTCTTAGAAATTTTCCGTTCATATGGTTTAATATCAGTTTAAAAAATAATGAGTTTCGATGAATAAAATGAAAAGCTTTTTCGAAGTCGACAAATACACAAAATAATTTCTTCTTTTTCACCCGCAATAATTCAAATAAAGCATATAATGAAAAAACATGATCCGTTGTGGAATAACCTTGCCGGAAACCTGCTTGGTTTTCGTTTAAGATGTTATAATTTTCAATAAAATCCCCAAGTCTGTCGTTAAGAATTGACGTGAAAACTTTCCCTAGACAAGACAAAAGTGTAATCGGCCTATAATTTTTGGCGTCTAATTTACTCCCCTTGTTTTTGAAAATAGGTATTACATTTCCAATAAGCCAAGCCTCAGGCAAGATTCCCGTATCAAATACAATATTAAATAAATGTACATAATTATCAATCATACAATCAAGAGAAGAAGCAATATATTCATTAATAACTTGGTCTTCACCCGGTGATTTATTATTTTTAGCTTTTTTTACAGCTTTCAAAATTTCATCCCGGGTTATTGGACAATTCAAATTTTCATTTACTGTATCCGAGTATATATCGTTTTCTATCAAAAACTCATTTTCGAACTTATTTTTGTTTAAGTCCTTGAAAAAATCAAATAAGTTTTGCAGTGAAATATTGCTTTTCTCTCTTTTTCTACCTCTGTTGAACAATTTCCAAAATTCTTTTGGATTTTTTGTTTTCAATCCCTTCATCTTTTTACTCATTTCAGTATTATGATTCTTAATATTAACATCCATAACTTTTTTATTATGTAATTCACTTTGTCTAAGTCGTTCTTTAAAAATATTCGACCCATAATGTTTGTATAACCTCTGAGATTTTCTAAATTCTCGTTGCGCTTTTTACAATCTTTATTGTACCAGTCTTTACTAAACTGGTTCTTTGAACACTTAAACATAGTTTTATTAAATGTCGAAGTTCCGAATGTTGCCTTGGCAGATTCGGTTAAAGTATCACAAATATCAGTAACAATATTATTCATATCATATTTAGTAACATTATTTACATCATGTGCATATGCAGACAATCTATTACATATATCATCAACTTTATTTCTATCTTTATTGTTCTTATACTCATTACATTTTTCATTTTCCCATTTATTAACTCTTTCGTCACCACAACACAATCTTTCTGTTAACAATTTGTCTTTTATTTCATCATTTGTATACAATTGTAGAAACAAAGGAGAATGTACATCTGAAAAAAGTTTACAAAAATTTAACACTTCAAGTTTACAAATGTTGTATAAAAAATATAGTCAATAACGCTAGAATTTCTACTAGTTGGACTACCTGTTTTGTTTTCTTCAAGTCTACCGTTAAGAATAAACATTCTGTTATTTTTACAAAAATCAATTAATTTTCTTCCATATCCATTTACTACAGTATCTAAACTATTTCGAAGCCTTGGTATACCAAGTTCGTCTAAAACATCAACATCATTTAATTCATTATAATCTGTGGTATTATTTTCAAAAGAATTGATCAATGTTATAAAAATCAGACAAATTTCCCATGCGACTATTATAATCGCCAAGCATAGATAGATCTTTATTCTCATTAACTAAATAACATAGTTACAGAGATGATAATATATACAATACAACATATTTTGCATGTGTGAAATATACATAAATAAATGTAGTTTAACCAGGAGGACAGACTTCCACTGATATATAGTTAATAAATCTACACAATTTTTCTAGCAAGACAATATTGACTGTAGTGAATACATTTTTAAATTTAAGAATATTAACATTTGTACAACAATAGTGTGGTAAATATTTATATCGTTCTTTTTTGAAAAAAGGACAAGACATTACATAATGGAATTCATCGCCGATGTCAGCAGATTCACAAAGGTGACATAGCCTCTCTTGTCTTTGAACATTTTGCCACCTCCCCGTCTCCACTGGCAAACGGTGATTGCCACATCTAAATTTACATAGTTTCAGTGCATTTTTTAACGATAAAACTGTAATATAATTTTCAAATTTAAGTTCTGTTTTGAATAATTTATAACATAAACCTTTTGATGATTGATTTACATTTGCAAACCATTCTTGTCTAAACTGATCTTTTAACTTTTGTTCAATACTTAATACAATCCAATTTTTTGAGATACAATCTTGATTTTGCCAAATGTTTGACGTACCACAATTATCAAAGATACTTTTGATAAATAACAACCATTTGTTTTCAATTCCATACTTATTATAATTAATATATATCAACTTATATAACATTGACGAAATCTTGTTATCAAGTGTGTTATTAAGAAGGTTGCACCAAAATTTTATCATCCGTAATTTAACGTATAAAGAAATCGGATATCTTCCCAATTCCCCGTAACCATAAAATTTGGAGTCGATCTTTTTAACCGTAAAACATGCTTACAAAAACTCAAATGTACTCTTTCCAAAATGTCAAGATTTTCGTATCCCCAGATTTCGGCCCCATATAAAAGTATAGGTAAAACAGCTTTGTCAAACATGTCAAGCTGGCATTCTATAGATAGATGGTTTGATCTACACTTCTTAATAACACAATACATAGCTTTAGTAGCTTGATCTCTAAGATATTTTCTAGTTGCAAAAAAAGATGCATTTCTAGAGAATATAACACCAAGGTATTTATAGTTCTTAACAATTTCTATCTCTTCTTTATTAATATAAAATTTCAAATTATTCTGTGGTCTACCTTTTGAAAATATCATAACCTTTGTCTTGTTAATATTAATTTTAAGTTTCCAGTTTTCACAATATTCTGAAAAACTATTTAGAAGTAATTGTAAATCAGTGCTTGTCTCAGCGAGTAAAATCGAGTCGTCAGCATACAATAAGACAAATATCTTAAAATAAATATCCAGTTCATCTTCTATATCAGATGTAATTGAATGTATACCTTTTAAATCACTATTTTCCAAAAATTCATGAAGATCATTTAAGTATAAAGAAAATAATAAAGGAGAAAGATTTTCCCCTTGGCGGACCCCAATATCACTAACAAACATGTCAGATGCTTCATTGTTATGTACAACTCTTGATTTCACATCTTTATACAAATTTTCTACAACTCTAAGAAATTTACCAGTTATCTTATTTAAAACAAGCTTATACAAAAGAGAGTTTCTTTAAACAAAGTCGAAGGCTTTTTCAAAGTCAACGAATGCACAATGCAATTTTTTTCGTTTAACACATAGCAACTCAAAGAGTGCATACAATGAAAAAATATGATCGTTAGTAGAGTACCCATGTCGGAAGCCTGCTTGATTTTCGTTCAAGATATTAAGTTCATCAACAAATTCCCCCAATCTATCATTCAGAATAGATGTAAAAATCTTACCAAGGCATGACAATAAAGTAATAGGCCTATAATTTTTGGCGTCTAATTTACATCCTTTGTTCTTGAATACTGGTATTATGTTTCCAATAAGCCAGGCCTCCGGCAGGATACCCGTATCAAAAATAAGATTAAACAAATTAACATATACATCAATCATACTGTCAAGAGAATTTGCAACATATTCATTTATTATTTTATCTTTTTGGCGATTTGTTATTTTTCGCCTTTTTGATAGCTTTAATAATTTCGTCATGGGTAATTACACCATTCAGTGTCTCATTTACAAGATTTGAGTTCAAATCATTATTAATGACAAACTTGTCTTCAAATTTGTTTTCATTTAATTCTTTGAAAAAATCAAATAAAGTTTCAATAGATATATTGCTTTTTTCTCTTTGTCTACCTTTGTTAAATAATTTCCAAAATTCCTTGGGATTTTTGGATTTTAATTTTTTCATATTATCACTTATTTCTCTATTATGCTTCCTGATGTTTTCGTCCATTATACTTTTATAATAATATTCACAGTGTCGTAATCTTTCTTTAAATAAATTTGACCCATAATGTTTATACATTCTTTGTGCCTTTCTCAGTTCCTTCTTTGCCTTTTTACAATCAAAATTATACCATTGTTTATTATGCTTTTTATTACAATTCAGCATATTTCTATTAAAAGTTTGTGTACCAAATGTTGCTTTGGCAGAATCTATTAAAATATCAGTAATATTTGTAACTGCAGTATTTATTTCATATTTTGTTACATTTTCTTTATTACTATAAACAGATAATTCATCTATAACATTTCTTATTTTGTCTTCATCTATGTTATTTTTGAAATCATTTACTTGCTCAAATTTCCATTTTCCAATTTTATTTTCTTCTTGATAAGATAACTCTGTAGTGAGTAGTTCAAATGTGGGGTTCACTCTATTAAAAGATAGTTTCAAAGGTGAGTGAACATCAGAAAAAAGTTTAGAAAATTCAAGAATTTCAAAATTCGATACGCATCTTAAAAAGTGTGAAGTACAAATAATATAATCTATAATACTATTACTTCTACTGGTAGGCCGACCAATAACATCTTGGCCAACTCTACCGTTTAAAATAAATACTTTGTTATTTTTACAAAATTCAAGAAATTTTCTACCATAACAATTTACAACTTTGTCTGGATTATTTCTTGTTCTTGGTATATTTAAATCATCTAACATATATACATCAGTATAGTCTGATTGATCAGTAAGGTTGTCAATTACAAAATCATCTATATCATCTTCATCATAAAAATCAGGCAAATTTGCTGTGCGACTGTTAAAGTCTCCAACCAAAATAATATAATCAGATTTTTCAGAAAATCTCTGAAGTTCAATTTCTATCTCATTAAAAGCTTCTTCAGATGTATAATTTGTATTTACTGGTGGTATGTAAACTATACCAATAAAAACGTTTTCAGATAAATTTAAGACTTTCTTATCAATAGTAAACCAGTAAACAAATTTGCATTCAGTTTCAATAGGTTTAATATACTTTTCTAAATACTTTCGGTAACCCAATGCAATACCACCAGATCTATAGTTAGAAAGCTTGTGTCTATTTTTAAAACTAAAAACAAATTCATCACAATTAATTACGTCGCAATCATCTAGTTTGGTTTCAGTAAGACAGATAATATCATGATTACACAATAGGGATTTAAATTCAGGGTAAAGTAATCTATTTTTAATACCACATACGTTTAAACATAACAGGTTAATACTATTGTCAGTTTTATTTACAGTTAAATTCAATTCACAAGGGTGAAAGTCACATGTATCGGTTGACTGGTCACTTCGTACTGTATCTTCTTTGCCTCCAGGGTTGTCCTAATGTCCTTTCTTGGAACGTCTCCCGTTGTTTTTTCCTTGTGTTGATTTGGGGCGAGCGCCTTCATCATCGTAGTTTCGTCTCGGTTGTTGTCTTGTCGCTCCAGGGTTTTGATGATCTGTTTTCTCTGGTGGAAAAAATTCGACTCCATCTACGAAGATTTTATTGTTTTACTACAAAAATTTTGTAATTCAAATTCAATTTCAGTAAATGCATCTTCTAATGTATATGAAGTATTTACCGGTGGGATATATATAATTCCCAAAATAGCATCATTTGATAAATCTAAAACTTTTTTGTCTATACTAAACCAAAGCACAAATTGGCAGTCTGACTGAATGTATTTGATATACTTGTCTAAATATTTTTTAAAACCTAAAGCAATACCACCAGATTTGTGATTTGCTAGCTTCTTTCTATTTTTATAGTGAAAAATAAAATTATCACAATTTATTTCGTCTACATCATCTAGTTTTGTTTCTGTTAAACATACAATGCCATGTTTATCTCATAATGACTTAAATTCTGGGTACAGAAGTTTTGTTTTTATTCCACAAACATTTAATGAAAGGATTTCAATTGTTTTATTGTGAACATCAATATCTTTATTTACAGGTAATGAACACGAGTGAAGGTCGCTTGTTTGTTTACACTGGTCATTTCTGGTCATTCTTCATACCTTGATTAAAATCTAACTCCATCTAAAATCTGTAATCCTTTATCTTCCATGCAATTACATTGTACAGAAAACGAGTCAACCATGAATCTTTTGAAGGGAAATTATTAATAAAGCAATTTGATATATTTCGTCATAAATTGGTCGATTATTGGTTGCCTAATGACCAGTGACAAATATTTCATGAATGTAAACTATCCACTGGACTACCTATGGGTACATACCAGGGGCAGATCCAGCCTTTTTTAAAAGGTGTTTCAACCAAAGATAAAAAAAAAATGTATGGGAGGGGGTCCAACTGTTTGTACTCATTCAAAAGCATTTTCAATATAGTTTTAGTTTTTACGTGAATTTAAAAAATGTTTTGAAGAAGTTAAAGCTTTCACTGCAATTTAAGAATTGTCTGCTCTTGTTCAATTTATTTTTTCATCTTACCATGTAAATAAGTACATGTATAGTAAAACACCGCTTTATATCAATAAACATACTTACACCAGCAGCTACCTAGCTTCTTTTCATTCTAAAGTCAAGGGTCTTTTGAAATCCCATTTTTACACTGATATTAGTGAGTAGATTTACAAAACTACGTTAACTTAATGAGCTACATCTAGTCAGCCAAAACATGTCAATTACACTAATTACAGGATTACTCAAGTTGTAAATATGTGCTAAATTGGATATAATAACCGACACTTAATCACGGATTGATTTTTGTTTCAACATGATAATCACTAATCCGTCGCTATCAAAAACCGTTTTAGGTGTCAGCTCAATGACATAATCCATACATTCAAGGTCTAGTTTTATGTCGATGCCTTTGTTTTATACCGTTCAAGCGTTTTACCTCTATATTATTTTAAAACTGAGATTTGTTTTGGGGTCCTGATTATAACTTGAGTACCACTTGCCATATTTTAAAGATTTGAGCAGAATGATTTATAACGTGTTACCATCCATTTGTGGTGACATAAACATTGACCTCGTCAAGTGTTTCTTGATCTTTTATGATAGCTAGATCCATCCCATCATTCATACATATCCAGGTGAAGGAACCAACTGTGCGGGACAAATTTGCCATTCCAGAATTGTCAAATCCGACTGTGTTGTTTTAAAAGATATCACTGTTGTCACTGTTGTCACTACAGCTGATTAAAAGTACATTTCCCATGGGAAATTTAAAAATTCCCACGGGAATATAAGAATTTTAAATTTCCCATGGGAACTTCTAATATTCCCATGAGAATTTTAAATTTCCCATGGGAAATGTACTTTAAATCAGCTGTAGTGACAACAGTGACAACAGTGACATGTTGGTACATATGGGGACATTTTTTTTTAATTATCTATCACTTGACCAAAAATATTTTTGATATCTTGTAAAACAACAAAGTCAGATTTGCCAATTCTGGAATGGCAAATTTGTCCCGCACAGTGTTCAAGTATGTAGGAGTAACTGCAAGATAGACCTGAAAATGCATTTTTTTTTTTTACCATTTTTTTGTTCATAGGGGGTCAGCGGTGAATCGTATAACGAATGTATCGCACACGGGACGTAGCAAGTTTTGTATAAGAATAAACAAAGAAATACAATAACAATCAAATATGACGTCATTATTGATAGAACACGTGACGTCATAAAACCCATATGAAATATATTAACCCAATGCGGATCCATCAAATCTTTAAAAATATTTAACCCCACTTTCTTTTGTTATATGCCTGTCCCAAGTCAGGAGCCAATAGTTCAGTAGTTGTCGTTGGTTCATGTCTGCCATATTTTATTTTCCTTAACTGTTATGTTATAAATTAGGCTGTTAGTTTTCTCAATTGAATTGTTTCTTATTGTTCATTAATTAAAGTTTTTGTCTGATGCGAGAAAGCCTTCATGGTATGGTTCTTTGAATGTGATGTTAAAAGTAATTAAATCTGCTAACCCAGTGAACAATAATACAATACTAAATGTAAATAGTAAGTTTATTAAGAAACTTATTTTTACAAGAATGGGAACAGACATTACAAATACAAGCTGGTAGTAAACTATGCTGTTATGGACTTTAACAAAAATGTTTGTGAAAAATATTTATTTGTAACTCACAGTGCTGATATTAGATAAAATCTTACAAGGTTGCGTGTTTCAGCACACTTCCTGAAGAGTGAAAAGGGAAGGTACCAGGGTATTCCTCGACACGATAGAATTTGTCCCAGATGCTCAAGCTGTGAATACTTTGTGCTATGAAATATTGTGCTAATTTTGATATGTTGACTGTTGGTTAATGAGTAATGAAAACAATGATATCTTATACGAAATGTGTGCTTTCATAAAACATAATGAAAAATACTTATAGTTTATACCATTGTTTATGTATTTAGTGTAATTTAGTGTATTTTTGTCTCAGAGCATTGGGACAATTTGTGCTAGAGGCTGCATCTAAATCTAAATATTTTATGCAGAAAGACTTTACATAACATAATTATAATGATAATGAAAATTTATAAAACGACCTATATAAAAGATACTGAAATAAAAAAAAAATACAACAAAAATGCCTACCATAAAATAAAAGGTCAATACGAAAAAAAATGATAAAACAAAGAATTAAAAATTGATAATATAGGCTAAAAGCAAGCAAAAACTCTAAAAAGAAATACAAAAAGTTGCATTAAAAGTTGATACAAAACAAATAAAAAAACCCATAAAAGAGAAAATAAAATAAATCTAATTAAAAAGCAATGCGATAAAAATGAGTTTTTGCTGAGATTTAAAACACTCTAGGGACTTGCATTGTCTTAAACTGTTCGGGAGATTGTTCCATAGAGATGCCGCTGCCAAATCAAATTGTCTTTCACCGTACGTCTTCGTCTTCACTTTTGAAACGGTAAGTAGATTTGTAGAGCTTGAACGCAGAGATCGGTTTGGCACGTGTAAATTGACGAGTTCCCAAATGTAAGCAGGGCCAATGCCATTCAAAGCGCAGTTCACATAAATCAGTATTTTGTATTGTGGTCTGTATTGGACGGGTAACCAATGTAAATCAGCAAGTATCGGCGTAATATGTTCATGTTTTCTTGTCCTGGTGAGCTGCTGTATTTTGTACTTTTTGTAATCTGTTCAATGTAGGCTTGTTGATACTGTTCAGCAGAATATTCCCATAATCAAGTCTGGATGTTACTAGACTGTTCATTAGTGTCTTGCAAGCGGTTGTTGTCATAAAGCTGCGAATGTGTCCAATATTACTGATGTTAAAATGACAGGATTTTACTATGGCAGCAACTTGCCGTTTCATCGTAAGATGTTGATCAAATTATATACCTAGGTTTTTCACACAGGATACACTACTTATTACAGTATTGCCGACTTTGATTTGGAGATTTGGTACACTTGCCTTCAGATGTTTCGGTGTGAATATGATCAGTTCGGTTTTATCTTGATTCAGTTTTAACATATTTGTTGACATCCATGAACTAATGTCGGAAAGACATAGTTCAAGTTTTGAAAAATAGTTCTCCCAGTTATCTAGCGGCTTGATAATCATACACGCTTGTGTATCGTCCGCATAGCAGTGGTATGTCATGCCATATGACGACGACATATATTTCACCTATTCGCTTCGAGAAAAGACAGTACAATTTCGGGCCTAGCACAGAACCTATTGGAACACCGCATGAAAGATGACCTTTCTTCGATGTAGTTGTTCCAATTACCACACGCTGATGTCTATCCGCCAAATACGACTTAATCCATTCGAGAGCGCAACCAGTTATGCCATATGCAAATGACAGACGTTCCAAAAGAATTCTGTGATCTATGACATTGAATGCAGCGGAAAGGTCCAAGAGCACCAATACTATTGATGACTGTTACTATGTTCTTTAAGCACCTGCCCTAGGTGACTTCTGCATTTGGATAAGTGCATACAAAATCTTGTCCATGTACACTAGCCACGAGGAGGACTATATATTAATCCTTTTTGATTATTAGTTTATATTGTGATTTAAAGTGTTTAAATATTCATATTGGTGTGTATTGGCTTGAGTGTCCTTTAAGCACATGCCCTTGTTGAATGCTGCATATGGGCAACAATACTATTTGTCATTGCAAGTTAAATGATATTTGACCCTTAAGTGTAATAATAGTTATGCACATCAGATTTGTTTTTGAAATCATGTTGTAGATTCAGATTCAATATTTTATTATAGTCTCACCACATACAAACATAAAATGAGATTCACATACACATTGTATGTATAAGTGATGTATGATTTTCCGTACATCACAATATTACTAATATTGATGTTTAATTGGTAATTATCGAAATCTACAGAAACCCATTTATGATCTTCTGAATTATAATTAAATTCGTGATCACAAATTAAAAAGAAATCAAGATAACGTTTTAAAATCTTTATCACAACTAAATAATTCATTATGACGGATAAAATTTGTGATAAAAGTAAACGAATACGATACATTATTTGGTACATTTTCCTGTAATAATTTACACACTTCTTGAATTTAATTTTACCTTAATTACGAATGATTAAAAAAATAGTATCATTATAAAGCCGTGGTAACGAATTCTATGAATACGTTTCACGTTTTTACGATTTATATCTTTATTTCGTCATTTTCATTTCTATATTGTACTTTTTTACTAATGCTTCACCTGAAACTGATAATGGTCCAATTCGACATAGCAGAAGTAGCGGCATCATGTAATAGGTTCTGTCAATAGTGGACTTTGACAATGACTCTAGAAAAGCAAAGTGTCGTAGAACAATAAGTGAGCAGTTTTTTCTTGTTATAAAAATATAAAATTTAGAGTACTGTAGTAATTGGTTTTGTTCTTAAAAGAAAGGTTAATTTACTAAATCATCAAACCAATTGTATTTGAAACCACGACGTGTTTAGGTTGTAAGTCTTTGATAGTTAAAGAAAATATAAAGCTCCAAATGTCTTAAAATTTCTTTTAATAAAAATATAAAAATATAGACAAGAACTACATGTATTCATCAAGTATAAAAAGTTATATCACTAAAATACTGAACTCCGAGGAAAATTCAAAACGGAAAGTCCCTAATCAAATGGCAAAATCAAAAGCACAAACACATCAAACGAATGGACAACAACTGTCATATTCCTGACTTTGTACAGGCATTTTCTTATGTAGAAAATGGTGGATTGAACCTGGTTTTATAGCGCTAAACCTCTCACTTGTTTGACAGTCGCATACAATTCCACTATATTGACAACGGTGCACGAATAAAACAAACGGACATAATAGGTAAAAATGTCAAAATAGTGGTACAGCAGTCAACACCGTGTCAAATCAAAAACAAACAAATATTTAACACAGAAGCACAAAAAAGCATATATCACATTTAACAACCTCGTACATAGCTTATTTATTTTTGTATTTTATTTATGTATGCCAAATCAACCCATAAAGGATCGAGGGATTTTAAGCACTAGGACCGAATCGTAATTTTAACATTAACTCTGGCGTACAATTGCGTGTTTAACGTGAGAATGTAAACGTCACACAGGTAAAGATATAAAATCATTTTGTCGTTCAACGTATGCAAAAATTATAATAGAACAATAACACAATGGCGGGATGTTTAAAGTAAAGAGACACGTCATATGTATCAAAGAAACATAAAAAGTCACACGGACATAGCACACAAGTAAAAATGAAAAGTAATACAGACAACATAATGACGGGATGCATACGTACAGAGCAATGTCAAATGTATATCAACAAAAACAAACTAAACAGTAAAAGTAATATTAATAAAGATAAATATAAGAACACTTTAACACGTTATTAAGATGATAAACAGCGTCAGTACCCAGAATCTATACTCCAAGACCATCATGTATTATTTATGAAGTTGATACGGAATATTTATCAACAAGGTCTTGATACATTTCGATGAACGTTTTTTTAGAAAAAGGACGAGAATAAGTCTGAGTAGGAGCTGCAAGCTCTTGCATACCGCGGGGGGGGGGGGGGGGGGGGAGGGGGTGCTATTTTAATACTTAATTGCTGGGGTTCTGTTGTCCCACCCTTTTCATATAATTTAGATTTTAAAAATGTATACCTTTTCATATATTGCGTAGGTAAAAATGTTACCTTTACCCATGTTGTTTGGATTTCATGTGGTGTGTAATGTAAGAGTAGAATACCAAAGTGTCAAAAGAGAAAAAAATGGTTGATAAAAACATCCGGGAACACCAAAAAAGATGACAGACGAAGAATTTATTGGAACTTTATTGGTCTTATCATATATTTCTGATAGTTTTCCCGACCTATTCACATATTTTCAAGCGTGAAAAGGTGACCTATTCCAGCGGCACGTCCTATCACCTTGTTAATAGGAAGTGCCCCCCTTCGAGATCATGGTCTACATTTTACGGATATGTTAATTGATCACTGTTTAAAGTTTAGTGGAATGTAAATACGTATGCAGAGCGGGAACATGTAAATGTGATATGAGATCGACGCGCCAAATCAGATTAAGTTTGCGTGCAAGTACCCATGGTATGATTCCGAGGGAAAACATGTATCTTTCAATTCAGACAGTCCGAACCTGCGTAAAGCAGAACAAACTCTATACAATTGTCAATATGTCTAATTCATAATCATTGTTTATAATATTACATATCAAAATAGTCATTATTTGCAATACTTATTATGTTTGACCAACTATGTGATTAATATACCATGAGCATTAACCATTTATTGTTGATGAGTTTGTGTTAATAAAATATTTGTATTTGTATTTGTATTAATATGTATTATTATTCCAATGAACTTTAAACCTGTCATCCTACGCTGACTTACTACTGAATACCGCCTGATGTTTTAGCAGCGAAGAAGCAGGTCAAATTAGCATGCCATTTTTTGGAATAACCCCGTTGGTGATCGAACCCACTACATCCTGCATTAAAGGCAAGCGAATGAAGGGTTTAGTTAAATTTACATTGAGGAATTCGCAAAGTAAGTTATGATGGCATGGATATTGAATTTTTTAAATGATGGCATGGATATTGAATTTTTTAAATCGACACACTTCTGAGTAATTCATTGATATGATTTGCACCACGTGAATTTGGCCCTTTTGATAGAATTAGATAAACTTTCCTTAGATTGCAAATGTAAATTATATCGCATTTGCACTCTTTTCCCGTGTTGGATAAAATACTACCGTGTCTTTTAAACCTTCTTTTGGTGGATATTTACAATTGTTTGTTTGTAATTATAAGGAAATATGCTTAGAATGTGACTATTTACAAAATTGGAAAGATGAAACCACCACGTGTAAAACAGAATTTGGCCGAAAACTTAGGAAAGCAGTTATTTAACCTCTAAATTCAACCTGCAAGGTGTTTTCTTATAAATGTATACGTAAAAATTATGAATAATATCTTCTTGTATGATAATTTCTATTTTTAATCTTGCTTTTTGACGATTTTGCGTTAGTTCATATAACAATTATGCTACAATTACGCTTCCGTTTTGCACTGAAAAGGCCAAAAGTTAACAATTTTCATTTGTACACGAACAAACGGCAAAAACATGTACAATTAACGTCCCAAAATGTTGCCGTTTAGTCATGTATAGTTAAGTTTGTGTCTTTAAATGTCAATTTTATTTTTTAATAACCTATTTATATCAATAAGTTGGTAGTATAATAGCGTAAAATTAGACAGTACAATCGATGTTTTTTCTTTTCTTTCTGTTGTTAGATTTCAAATGACTGGCTTATTTCAAAAAATGCAATTTCTAATCTAGGTGTAATTCTATAACTCAACCATTAATTATATTCCAAACATTGATAAATATATGTTGGCTGCATTTTTCGTAGCTTTCACATGACATATAATCAAATTTGAAGATATTCAATTGATTTAATTGATTATTTTTTGAAATTGAACATAATGTTCACATTTCGGCTTATAGATTTTACGTACGTTTGAATAAGACAAAAACTGTTATGAAATATTAATGTGTGAATCAAGCGTCGATATTCAGCTTTTCAAATACATAATATGACAAAATTGCAGGTTGCGATTCAATGATGAATAAGTGCGTTTACTTACATCTTACTTGCTTCTTTTTCAATTTGTGTTTAATTGCAGGGTTGTATATTTAATTACACTTTTGTACCTTAAGTATATATTCTGTTGATGTCTTAAATGACACATGGTATATAAGATATAAAACTAGAACGTAACTTGTTCGACCACGGGTATTGAATTAAAAGTATTGCGAAATCATCAACAAATTCTGAACAATAGGATAGCGTTCCTGACATAATTGACAACCTCATATTTTACAATTATTTACGTTGAAGCTACTTACTTTTCGCATTTTAATTAAGTAAAAAATGGACAAACGAGTAGTACAGAAATTCGAGGAAGTTTATTTATTGCTTCCCTATTTGTATCATATTTCTGTTTTCCGAATCCATTAATTTCGGCTCTTCAAAATATATGCAGGGTTTTTTAAAATCGAACTTTTGATCTCTTGTGTATGCGAACGACATTGTTTTTGAAAGTAGTCAAGTTTAAACTAACACGTGATAATTGACAGTATCCGTTTTAAATACACATATTTAAACTAAGACGTGAAAATAAACTGTAACCTGTTTAATTTATACCTTTTTTTAACGGGATTTTTCTGATAAAAATGTCGATTATTGATTTGGGGATGTACGGCGGGCGGTCGGGCGGGCGGTCGGGCGGGCGGCAATCAAATGTTGTCCGTGCATTTACTCTTGAACCGTTCATCCAAAGCTTTTAAAGTTTTAATATGTTGTTACTGACAACAAAATGAAGGTCAAGTTCAAGAATGACGATTTTGACTTTTACCGTTCAGGAGTTATGGTTCTTGAAAGATTGAAAAATGGCGTTTCCAGTTTTGTCAGTGCATTGACGCATGAACTGTTCAACCAAAGCTTCCCAAATTTTAACATGTTGTTACTGATGACAAAATGGAGGTCTAGTTCAAGAATGATGATTTTAACTTTTACTGTTCAGGAGTTATGGTTCTTGAAAGATTGAAAAATGGCGTTTCCAGTCGTGTCCGTGCATTTAATCATGAACTGTTCAACCAAAGCTTTTCAAATTTTAATATGTTGTTACTGATGACAAAATGGAGGTCAAGTTCAATAATGTCTATTTTGACTTTTACCGTTCAGGAGTTATGGTTCTTGAAAGATAAAAAAATGGCGTTTCTATTCATGTTGTTGCATTTACTAATGAACCAAGCTCTTTCAAACTTTAATATGTTGATACTGATGACAAAATGGAGGTCAAATTTGATATTGACAGTTTTCACTTTCACCGTTCATCAGTTATGGTTCTTGTGATATTGCCAGGACACAAATAAATGTTAATAAATCCGGTTTGATGTCGTTGTGACAGCCTCTTGTCTATATATAGGCTCTTTCAATATGATAAATGCTGTAAACTCTTCTGCATAGGAATATGGTTTATATATTAATATGTCTAAAACTAAAGCGGTCGTGTTTAGAAATAGAGGTAGTGTAAAAAGTCAAGAAAAATGGTTTTTGAATAACAACCAAATAGATATATGTGACAGTTTTGTATATTTGGGTATTCTTTTTAATTATAATGGCAGTTTTTTACCTACACAAAAAATGTTAGCCAATCAAGGAAGAAAAGCTGGTTTTGCTTTATGTAGTAAAATTATAGATAAATATTATAACTGTGAAACGTTATTGTCCTTATTTGATACTTATGTATCTAGTATACTTAGTTATAGCTGTGAAGTTTGGGGTAATCATAAAGCTGATGATATAGAGAAAGTACATTTATATTTTTTACTGCTGTAAATAGCATGATTTACTGTGAATTGGGACGTTATCCAATGTATTATGAAAGACAAAGAAGACTGATTCAGTTTTGGTTTAAATTATTAAATACTGATAACTGTATACTGAAAGCATGTTATGAAGATATGTTGGAGAGTTCATTTAAAAAACCCAATGACAAATCGAATTAGGCATGTTCAGTCAAAGATATTTTATGTAGATATGGTTTTCATGATGTATGACTTTAACAAAGCGTTAATAATGTTGATATATTCATACATGAGTTAAAACAAAGAATGAGAGATACCTTTATTGCTGATGTTAATGCTTTTTTTAATAATTCATCAAAATGTATTCTTTATAGATATATATATGACACAGATATAATGCAATTTTATTTAGATAGACTTGTTAATCAAATATATAAACCTTTTATATGTAAATATCGGATCTCCGCCCATAGCCTCAATATAGAAACAGTCAGATATTACAATGTAGATAGAGAAACCAGATTATGTACTATGTGCAATAACAATATGGTAGAAGATGAATACCATGTTATTCTAGAATGTAATAGATATAGTGATGTAAGAAAACTATACATTAAGAAATATTATTGGCAATATCCATCCACTTTTAAACTTATACAGTTGTTATCAGTTCACAATGTGAAAGAACTTAATAATTTAGGTAAATTTTTGTTTAATATTGAAAAAATTCGTAATATGTAGTTGTATTTATTATTTATCATATGAATTTATTTTCATTCTCCGCCATACATGTATTGTGTATAATTATTGTATTTTTATTTCACTGGTGCATTAAAAAAAATATTGTAAAATTGTATATTCTATAAGCTGTATTGCTTCTGAATAAAGTATTATTATTATTCGAAATGTCGTTTTGTTCGATGTTTACGTTTTTACATTTTATTCTTAGAGAATTTTACCCAAACACTCGGTTTAAATCGGAGTTTACATAATGTCTGTCGTTTCAAAGAAATCACATTGATATATATCGTTGTGTATATTTTTTTCTTGTTTTAGCCTACTAATTCAATAAAACAAATAAAGAAAATCAGAAGGAATTGATATATTTTAAAGATAACTTTTATAATAACAATAAAGCAGGCCAAAATTAGAACTATTATCGTAGATATATAATTAAAAATTTATCTATATCAGAAAAAATATAAATAGTTATGGGAGAATGTAATCCTTTGCACGTTAAATAATCATTTTACCAACAACTCTCTGAGTGGTCCGTAGGTGGTCTGTTGGAATCCCACAGTGTGTGCCTGGATTTAAGATTCCCTCATTTTCTTTTGGCAGTTCAAATTTCCCGCACTTCATCCCGGTTGACACATCTTGATAAAATAAGTTTTGCACTAATTTTTTTCCATCCATTTGGACGTTAAGCAAACAAGACACACTTAATCAATCAATTTGACGATTATCTAATATCTCCTCAAATTCATATGTCTGAAATCTTATTCATGAAAATGATGACTTGCATATATTGTTAAACATAACATAACGGAAGGGTAAAACTGCTAATGACGAATCCATAATCATGGTGTTGTTTGAATTGACTGATAATACTACTAAGATATGATAGGTTAGCAAAGAACTTCATCCTAACTACAGAGACAACAATGATATTTAAGGGGGTTTTCCTTTTGCATACATTTTTATTTAACAAGAACATAAATCCTGAGAAAAATTATAAACAAGCCTTTGCAAAGATATGGTTTTTGGACTCATTTATTTAATAGTCATTTTGAATATCAACTTTGGTCATTATTCTTCTGCAATCATTATCATGATTATTTCAACTAAATTTATATATGAATAACTTATGGTGACAAAGTTTCGGTGAAATTTGATTACTGGTACTCCTGGTGATTTAAACTCTTAGGTAATTTGAAAAATATGAATTAAAATAGGATCTCCTTCCATGTTAACTATATTTACAAACTTTAAGATTGTTCATTTTGCTGTTAAAACGACGATTATATATATATTTTTACTGTATGCCCATGTCATTTATCTTATTTTACAGTTAGAAAATATAAAACATACATTTTAACTTTTAATTCATTTCTAATATTTTTATTTTCAAATATTGCCACTTTACAACCAAATTTCCTGCGAACTAATTTGGTGCATTCAACGATGCTGCACAATAATTCAATATTCTGTAAGCTAGTAACGTGGTCCTTTCATACAAATAAAGTGTCGTGTGAACAATTCGATAACTTATGAATTAGTTATAAGTAAATTAGATGTGAATTATGTTAGCAATTGTTGGTCAGTCAGAAATGTGTCTTTATCCACAACAGAAACAAAACAAAATTAAATTAAATACCAATTGTTCTCTGAAAATCTTTCCTTCAAAATCAAATTCACTTTTGATAAGAACATTTGGAGAGAATAGTAGTTTTGGTGTCAGAAGATATCTTTTTTCAAACTGGTACCAACAATACAGACTTCAAGGAAATTATGTTATGATAGTAGGGAGATAATAAGCCGGAACTGGTTTATTTATAGTCAAGGTAACTTTTGGTAGAATAATATTTAACTTACCAGTTGGATGTATTTTTTTACTTTTGATTGTTTGTTTTTGTTTTGATGTTTTCCCAATTTCTACACTATTGGCTATTTCACGTCAGCTAGGTTTTAGCGTTAACGGAAGCCTGGGTTTCAGGAGAGAATCACCCACCTACGACAGGATAACTTGTAATCCTTGAATATTTCAGATTTGAGTCTATTGCACTTACCACGTGCAGGTTTCGAACTCACAACATCAGTACATTTTTATGAAATAAGGGAATA
This sequence comes from Mytilus galloprovincialis, assembly GCF_965363235.1. NCBI lineage: Eukaryota > Metazoa > Mollusca > Bivalvia > Mytilida > Mytilidae > Mytilus > Mytilus galloprovincialis. The sequence goes on along the minus strand of NC_134845.1, from coordinate 14,153,627 downwards.
ATTTGAGATTACAAAAAGTCATTTCCGGTTGCATAATTATGATAGGTTACTTCACACTGGTTCTAAATGTATATGTTCTAGGTATTTTTTATTGAACTAAGTACAGAAAATGGTTATTTCCTGTTAATACAATGTCACCTTTAGTTGACTTTTCAATGCCATTTGTTTTCCAACCTTATTCGAATAGCCAAATGGCTTTTCCGTGAATCAATATGAAGTTTTTGCCTTTAACATTAGCATAAATTTCAAGTTCATGAAGCAAGACTATCAATCGAATTAAACTATGTTCGGATAAAGAGTATTATCACAATATAGCTTACCTCAAACATTCAAAGGGCGAAAAATCATTCCAGAGTATTGGAGCTACAACATGTCCCAACTATCAATTTAATAAAAAAAAAATTAGTTGTCTCATTGGCCTTCATACCACATCTCCTTATTTTTACATAAATATTTCAAATTTTTCATTTTTTTAATATTTATGCTAGGAACCTTGAAGTATTAAAATTAGAAATAATTCATGGAAGCCATAGATTTGTTGACAATTTACACATGGCCTGGGCCGTGATATTCGAATTTTATCCTCAGCATAAGCGATGGATAAAATTAACGAATATCACGGCCCAGGACATGTGTAAATTTACAACAAATCTATGGCTTCCATGAATTATTTCGATCCTAATAGAACAAATACGGTAATTAAAAAACTGAAGCGAGGGTGGGTATGCCGTGTGTGTGGCTGTTCTATTTTACTCACTGTTAGATAAATGTTGAAAAAATCTAATAAATCTGTAGCTTGCATGAATCATTTCTTAAATAACCGCTAGAAAAAATGTAATTCTCAAACCCAACATTTGCTTTTTTGATTTACATTTTTTTCGTAAGCTACCGTAATTCACTGTTGACATTTTGTAACCAAGGAGTCACCATGTTGACTTGCTGAAAACAGCAAATGTGCAAATAATGCAAAAGAATAGAAAAAAAGAAGCAACACCTACCACAAAACTTTATTTTAATGCAATATTATCCGAGTTAAGAAAGTAAACGCAATGGAAAACCTTCAGCTTTGGTGTTTTCATTCGTATGACGTTATGGTTTGACACGACGTTAATGCGTCAAAAACATTAATGGAATTTCGCGGAATAATAATTTATTTTGATTTTGTACATTTTTCCGATCTCTAATGCATTAATTCTTTTTGTTATACCTCAGAATAAGAATAAAGGTTCTGTAGGTTTTTTTCAATTGTAATTTTTAATACAGAGAAATCGACAAAGCGTTTGCACATAGGTTACGATACATGTAAATTTTCGCGGGAGATATATTTTAACAGCCATTATTATGTACATCTCGGAGTCTGCGCTAAGTACAGATATATCGAGAATTTTATCACGGTCTTGTTTACAAAGCGAAAGAAGCTCGTCATATTAGAATAGTCATTTAAAGACGAGACGAATTATATATTGTTGTAATGGCCTTCACGGTTATATGTTGAACTCATCAATCTGTCGAAAAACTATTTTCGAAATCAACGTATGAGATAATCAACATATTGATATAAAAAATAGTTTCACCAATTTTGCATATATATAGCGAAAATTTATGAATTATTTGAATAATTATAATATACATTTGATTACTTATAATCACATAATCTAATTTTGTATGCGTCTTATGAGTTATTTGAAATAAATAATGTTTAAATTAAGGCCTTTGAGGTCTTTGTTGGATTTTATTTACCAATACTCGTCGAATCCCCATAGTAATTTTCAAAACCGGAAAAAAGTTTACTATTTAAATTCTTTGTGTATAGAACAAGAAACACACCTCAACTGGTCATTGATTTGTCTAAGACGCTTCGCTCTTCTATAAATTCATTGTAACCGTCAATGTTAGACAGATCATATTGTAGGATGCAGCAACTACTAACATTGCTATGTCTGATTGGGCCATTATCAGTTTCAGGTAAGGCAATTGCTAACAAAAAAATAAATATACAGAAAAAAAAAAAAAAAAAATAAAACTTATAAAAACGGATTCATTCATTACGAAATTTACACATTTATAGACTTCGTTACAATGACTTTAAAATTATATTTTTTATAAATAATTTTGAAGTCTTGATAAAAATTCCTGATGTGCATATCTTTAATTGAAACTAAGGGTCAAATATCATTTTACCTACAAATGCATTGCCTGATTAATCTGTTTATTTTCATAAGAACTTACCAAATCTTAATGAGAACCGCAGTGTCCTGAACTATTAAATGTAATATTGATATTACTATTTATTTCTAACTTGTTGCTCAGGCTATGACCCCATCCATATGTACGACCTAAGGCTCGGAAACAATAGGTCATTAGTACGAGTTCTGTTTATATATCCTTACAGTGCGTTACAAACTATTCAATCATAATAAAGACTCTTACAACACTCAAATGTTTAAAAAGTCAACTTTACTTTTAAAATTTAGCATATGTTGGTATGATTAACTATGCACATTTTTTATTTTTATTACATTTCTATAGCGTTTTTTTACTGGTGAAAGGGTGGATATACTATCCTTACCAATGCAAAGCTATTTTAGTGATGCATAAAATTATTAAGGTGAAAAATGTAGATTTAAAAGATTAAAAATCTAATTATATATCAAGTTAACGTTGACTTGAACATGTGTATTATATCGATTGCCACTTGGGTGACACACCTTAATGTTGACCTATAGTCCTTATCATGGTGTATGTTTTGATGCCAAAAATCAAAGAGTAAGACAATTAAAAAAAAAAGATCTTTCGTATTGTTTCCCCAAGTAATTAATGTAAAGAAAAGTCAAGCATAATTACATTTACAGGAGTTAAAAAATGTAAAGCTTAGAACGACGTCTATAATCCTAACCAGTAATAATAATATAAAAAAACCAACCCAAAGTCAATCATTATGTAATTAGGCTTTTTTTTGTTTCTTGTGTATTATGTTTCTGTGTCTTGTTTGAATGAAATACGACTGTTATTTTTTATTTTTTAATTAATTTTTTATTTGGTAATATTTTTGTTTTAATAGCTATGTTTTGTTTTGTTTTGTTTTGTTTTGTTTTGTTTCGTTTTTTTTTTTTTTTTTTTTTTTTTTGTTCTTGTTGAATTTTGTTTAGTATTTTTATCCTTTTTTATCATTCCAAATCATGTTTAAATTCAAAACATTATTTCATCGACAATTCTTACAAATAACGGTTGGTTCTACTTGCAAATGTACGATAGTACTTCAAACCACTTGTAAGAGTTTGTTTGTTTGTGTTACTGTCGTATTAGAGACCACGCCACACGTCATTTGATAAGAAAGAAAAAAACTAATTGAATGGACGCTTTCTTTAAATGAATTAAATAAGTCATGTTTTCATTGAGTAGCAATATATGTGTTTCTATAAAAATATAAAGGACTGTTTTGAAGAAATTATACTTTTTTAAATTGTCAGGTCAATCTTGCAGTTACTCCTACATATCAGATTTCTCCAACTGGACAGATGGACGCGAAAGATGTATGAATGATGGGATGGATCTAGCTGTAATAAAAGACCAAGAAACATATGACGCAGTCAACTCTTATATTACCACAAATGGATGGTAACAAAATATTAAGCAGATGTTTTGCCTCTAAAATGTTTGCACTGAAACGCTCATTTGCTTTTGTACAATCAAATGCTATAGGGAAACATACTAAGTTCGTTGTTGATATAACAACTCCTTTTCCGTGGCTATAGTTAAAAATCGAAAATTAGGTTTAATAACTTTACAGTGCAACGATACGCTTTTCTAGACGTTTTGTTAATTTCTTTTTCACCAAATGACACCACTTAATTTGAAATTAAAATCCCTCTCCAAAAAGAAGAAAATAAATAAATATTATTTTTGTTGAAAATAACAGATATAGCAGTAATTAATAAATTCATCAAAATTTAAAATCAATCAAAGTTTTGGGATTCATGAAATATATACTATAACATTTTTGAATTAATAATTTTTGTTTGAGGCAGGGGTATACGTATAAGTATAAGTTCCTGTCCCTCGTAAGGAAACATATTGAATGTTTTAATTGTTATATTTGACACAGAAATTCCGTACCCTCCATACCCCCTCATGCCGATGTCCATACAGGAGTGACTTTTCAACTAAAGCATTAGTAATTCCGTGTTGAACAATTTGTTTATATTAGTTATGAATCAAGTTCTAATAATTTACGTTTTAGAATATGTTCACATCGTGTAGAAGCATATGCACCTGATGTATGTTGCTGAATTGTTTTCCGAAGTTACTTTCTCAACCGAACATCACTGTTATGATATGGTGCAGAAACAGTTGAATCTACATTTTCCTTTTTGAACAGTACATAATGCTTCCGATAAAAAGGAATCTTAACAGTATCATAAGATACAACTTCATAACTTCGAAAAAACTATTTAATAACTTCTTCACACAACTGTAAAAATAAAGACTATACAACATATCCTTTTAATGGTAGGCAAATATTTTCACGGGTACACAAATGATCAAGCGAAGTAATAATATCTAGAAGATCCCGGATAAACTTTGTTGTATGGGAACTCCCCCACAAATAATTTAAGGGACAAATCATAAAGGAGACGAAAGCATGTTATGCAAACCAATATATACATACAGCAATAGATAATAAGTCTTCGAACAGCTATTCCCACGGTAAAAGAGGGAAGACAATCTTTTTACACGCGTCTGTTAGGAATTTTGGTCCTCAATGCTCTTCAACTTCCGTACTTTATTTGGCCTTTTTACCTTTTTTTAATTCAAGCGTCACTGATGAGTCTTTTGTAGGCAACACGCGCATCTGGCTAAAATACAAAATTTCAATCCTGGTATCTATGATTAGTTTATTTACAACCACTGGGTCGATGCCACTCACTACAAAAGACAAAAAGTCTGAAAAGACCAGTTTTTTTTATGAATTTGCATGAATTTTTACTCGACATTCTTAATTTGTTTGAATAATTTTTTAAAATTCTTGACATAGTATGACATTGTCAAATAAGGTTGTTGATTTTTCTTGACAAGTGTCTTGACAGTATGAACATTGTATTAACATTTCTCGACACTTCCTGTATCCTCTGATAAGAGTCTGGATAAGTCTTGACCAATTCTTGACTTTCTTAAATTTGTCTCGATCTGTCTTGACATATTTTTGACATTCTTAATAATGTTGAATATGTCTTGACATGTTCTGGACATTCTAAATACTGTTTGAATATGTCTCGACACATTCTTAACCGTCTTGAATATGGCTTGACACTATCTCAACAGTATAAATTTTGCCTGAAATGTGTACAGACTTATTCTGCACTGTTTAAGACATTCTATTGCTGTTATATACTCCTTTTTATTATGGCTAAACTAAACTTTGACGAATCAAGGATGAATTTGGTATAGTAAGATACCCTTTTGGTGCAACTAAGTTTGAATACCTTGAATAATCCCCCATGTTGTTTAATTTTGATTTATTTTTATTAAACGTTTAATTAATTGTTTTACTCGGAATATAAGTCGAAGTAACTGACAAATAGCTTTAGATTTTTGCCATTCGCAAAACTGCCAGTCAAATGTGCTTTACTAAAATAGGTGTCTTGTGTTAAAATGTGACCATTGTCTCTTTTGGACCCCACAATTCATCTTTGGGTTTGTATGGCTAAAGAAAGAGGGGGGGGGGGCTTTCGTGTAGGTCAAATAATTTGTTCTCATCTTGATTCAAAAAAAATATATTCATTTTTTTTAACAACCCAAAAACATTTTTATTCAAATTTGAGTGTTGAATTTTATAATTTTTTTTTTTATCAAAAATGATTATTTGTGATAACTCCTTCCTGAAAAGAAAAAAAAATGTTTAGATACATATTATGTATGTCTGTTTGAGATCCATTTCATAAGACTTACCAATGATTTCTATAGAAATCATTGATTGGACCCATGCATTATAAATACATTTTTTTTAAATTATTCCTGGAGTAGATAATAATTTTCTTTTAATCTTTGGGAATTATTCAATTTGTTTTTATGTTAAAATAATTAACTTCATAATGAATAAAATCCATTTTTTTTTTTTTTTATCAAAATGATGATTTTCATAATTTCATCTATCAACAAACTTTTTAAATTGTAGTGGCATGTTTGGTCAAATCATGTTAATCAAATTACAGGTAAAGCAGTCATTTCTATTTGACAGTTGCGTGTACTCCGGGGTGTGGAATACCTTAATGTTATTGGGAACATTCTGTCCAGGTGTAATACTTAATATATATTCCAACAGATGACATTACACAAATTTTTCTTCTGTTAAATTAATGATTTGTATATCATCATAATTTACTATTTATATAAACCACATGTTGTACAATAATTATTTACCATATAAACATTGAATTTACGAATGTAGAATGAAATATGTCTACAGTATGATTGGTTTCAATCATTTAATTTATAAGATTTAGGAATCAAAATTTGTAATTTTTTAAAAACCCGCATTCAAATTGTGTTATATAGACACACCCACATCTAAATTATTTTATACATTAAATTTCATAGCCATATTTGCATTTGTAAAAATATCTAAATACCCAAATTTTCAATTATTTTACATGCGCAATTTTCATTTTTGTTGTAAGACGTGTAACTTGAATCAACAGTATATTATATAAAGAGGAATAAGGATTAAATGCCGTACGGTGACCTATAGTTGTTAATGTCTGTGTCATTTTGGTCTTTTGTGGATAGTTGTCTCATTGGCAATCATACCACATCTTCTTTTTTTTATATATCATGAATATTGGTCATGATTTGTAAAACTCAGAACTGTCAAGTAAATTTGAGACACAATTCAAAATGTTCAGAATATGTCAAGCCATACTGAGAAAAAATAAGAATGTCGAGAATATGTCGAGAAATTTCAAGACAGTTTTCAAATGTCAAGAATTTGCCAAGAAATGTTAAAACCATATTCAGAATGTCGAGAATATGTCGAGTAAATTTCATACAAATTTAGTATAAATGAGAATTTGTCAAGAAAAATTAAGACACAAGTCATACTTTTGCAGAATGTGGAGTAAAAGTTCATGCAAATCAAGACAAAAACTGGTCTTTTCAGACTTTTAGACTTTTGTAGTGACTGCTGGTGGAGTTTTTATTCCCCGGGTATCACTAGCCCATCAGTCAATACTTCTGTGTTGACATGAATTATCATTGATATGGTCATAATTTTAAATTAACTGTTAACAAAACTCTGAATTTATGAAATACTAAGGCTTTTCTACCGCAGGAATAGATTACCTTCGCTGTATTTGGCAAAATCTTTAGGAAATTGTTAGTCCTCAATGATCTTCAACTTCGTACTTTATTTGGCCTTGTTATTTTTTTGTAGTAATCGTTATATACCTATATGGAGTTATTTTCTTTCAGAACGACAGGTTATTCATTTTCAGAATCAACCCGGATGATACCATGTTTCAATGAAATATGCTTCAAGGCATAAAATAATGACCTGTGTGAGTTGATAAAAATGCAATCTATAATTTACTTCAAAATTTTATTCGTCTGATAGTTTTTTGTTGCCGATTTGGAAATTTATTTTCTAAAGTTCAATCGATGATAGATGTAAAAAAACCTTCATTGCTCGCATTTTAATTTTAGAAACAAATAACGTGAAGTTTTGTTAATTTATCGCTACTATAAAGAAACATTGTCATATATGTGAGATGAATTTTAATATAGACCTTCATAAATAAAAAGCCAGATTTAACATATTATTCGTGTGTTAGATTTTGAAAATCTTATTGAGTCCAGAATAGGTTGATTGATTTTTGGTTGCTTGCTTAACGTCCAGTGGCAAATATTTCATGCATGTTCAGGACATAATCGCTGAACAGGAAATCATACTGTGACCTACATGTATTTATATTCGTCTTCGTGTCAGTTCTTAACTTTTTTAAATTTATGTATACCTTTTACTCTATCAAATAATCAACTAATAAGATAATCTTATATTCTATTGAATAACATTAACGTAAGTCAGAAAAGGGTCGGGTGCGGAGGGTATATAATTATATCCTGATTATCTGTTAATAAAATGTATTGCTTTTCGATCAAAAGACAATCTTTCTGAATTTTTCATTCGATTCAATTAAAATTGTTAAAAAAATAACCACTTTTCTGCGATAGAAATGACATTACAAATAGAACAAAAAACATACCCCGCCCACTTTTCCATAAACTAAGTGGTACAATAAATTACTTACAATGTGTCATACACCGTTATCGGATGGTAACAATACATTTGTGTCTTACTTCATGCAGTTACAATACTATTTTTATTGTGTATGGATAATATTTTTAAAAGGTTTATATATAGATTCATTAGTGAGTTTTATTTCACATTTTAAATGAGCCGTAGGGCGTATTAAAACCTGAACGTATTAGAAAGGAATATCCCACTTTAGTGTTGTCGGTAAAATAGGATACTAAGTTTTGCAAATCTTTATAAAAAGTAATATTTTTTTGACGGTATATAAGTCAGATAATAAATATTTTAAGGTTTTTCTTGTCGTAGAACACACCTCGGGGTGTCAGGATTACTCATTTGATCAATCCTGACACCCCTCGGTGTGTTCTACGACAAGAAAAACCTTAAAATATGCATTATTTATAACATAATTTGTGAATATCTATCATAATGCTTTGAAGTGTTTTGCTTGATGAAGTCTCATCGAAGTCATTCATGTTTAAAGTTATTCAAAGCCACACATAAGAATACAAAATTGAACCGAATATTTTAAAAGGGGTAACCATTAATACAATTTCTGTATTAAGATTGTATACAACAAATCGTATTGACAAAGATATACAGATGAATCTTTGCAATTCTGTTTAAGGACAAATGATATTTGGATTGGATTGTTATGGAATAAGATAGATCTAGCATTTGAATGGATTGATAATGAAAAACTAGGATCATGGACACACTGGGCTAACGGGGAACCTAACTGCATGGAACTAACTGAGATGGAACCACAAGTCTGTCCTGGTGGTAATTTTTATGACCAAAACTGTATTCGCATTCAACTTAAAACCAATTCCTGGGTATGGAAGACACATCCATGTGCCAATCACTATTCTGTGCTTTGTCAAAGCTGTACAGGTAAGTTTTTTTAAAAGAAATTTTGCTTTATATACTTAAGTTTTTTCCTCATTTAAACAGAAAACGTTTGCCTTTTACTTATGTGTTTGAATACCCCTTTGGTATATTTTGCCTCTCTTTTATAAGATATTTCATTAAGGTTATTCTTACCATGCTTGAAAAACTATAACCAATATAATCATATATGATATTATAAAGATTATTTTGTTAGTCATGAACGGTGTTGTTTAACATTTGTCTGGGTCATAAAAGTTTTGCAATGCAGTACGTGCGTAGCATTGTGGCATAATTACATAAATTCGTACTTGTATGACTACTTTAAGAGTCTTTTAGTTTGAATAAGAGGAAGCATATACCAAGGTGACAATAAGTCGATGTATAACAGACAACACTATTGGCCAAAAGAAACCTTATCAAAGGACTGTGCCACACAAACAAAAGATGTTATCAGTTTCTCTGGAAGGCACCTATTGTGCTCCACCAGTGGCATTAATGACAATCGGTGATGAATCGTATTTGATGAGGTCATAATGGAGGAAAGATATAGGGACTTTGACTACGTAAATTCAAACATATTAGTTGTCATAATTGATAACCGAATTATTATGACTCATCAGAAACGTTAAAAAATATGTTACTAAAGTTTACATTTTTGTGCATCAAGTAGTCGATGTTTTTCAAGCATTTATCAGTTATATTGGAAAAAATATCCCCTAAAGAATGTAGACGAAGTCCGATTTAAATCTGTATTAAAATTCACTGCTTCGTAGCCTAATTTTAGTGCTTCCATGAGTTGTATTCCTTTGCTATTTAATAGTCACATAAAACTGCAAAGCCATTTTAATAACCAGGAATTATGTTCGTTGTCAAAGATAAATTAACGTGTATAATCAATTATAAGTGGATAGTGGAACTGGCCTTAGTCCGGCGGCTTTCATATTGTTTGAAATTACTTCATAAACAACAACAGATGCAGAAAAACAAGAACTAACTTTTAAGAGAGGTCGGTCAATTTAAAAAGTATCAAATAGTACCAAGTGCGTTGACGTATACGTGTCTGGGGACATACCAAAATAATATGTCATACTATCCTTGAGTGAAATACCGTTGAATATATGTAAAAGCTGCGCATACAAGTTAAGTGTGTAACAAATATAAATATCCAAGTTTAATTACCTCGCGTCTGGAACATAACCGAATTGAGTGAACACAACAAGTCCAAGTCATTAAACGTAAGATTTCCAAATGGAACGTTTCTAAATATAAACTAAAAAAAATTAAGAAGCAAACTCAAACTGGAAACGGTAAAAACACATTAAACAGGCATGAAATAACAAGGAAGAGACTAGTATGACAGGCCATCCGAATAGGAAGTCGCGATAATCATTTCCTTGACTCCCAATATCAAGTCCATTATGCCAAAACAAAAATACTTCAAGTTAATGAACAAAAGTGTGAGAAAGTAAAATAGAACGATTTGTAGAACTTTGCTATTGAAACGCAATGGTCAGGCATGCATTGAATTTCTATTTTTCTGTGTTGCATTTGGTAATGTTTACTGTCTACTTGCCTCTGTCCCATATATGTTTTTTTTTCACGTTAGCTTATCAGTAAGGATTCTACTTCGTCAAAATTATCTCCCCATTACGCCCCCTAATTTTTATAATCGTAAAAATGGAAAGCCATTGTAGTGATGACGCGCTGTCAATTTAGCTCTCGAAAACCGAATAATTTATCCACAGTATCAATACGATTCTTATATGCCAGTTGTAATTAAAAAAAATAAATGTATCTTCTAGCTATCGACCATCGTTTAATGTACCTGTATGCATTTGGTCAACTTAAAACTACTGTCTGATCGGTTGTCAGGGGGGATTTTCGAAAGTTCAAAAATATTAAAAAGAATTCTAATTAAATATTTCGTGGAAGGGCAGAATAAAAACATTCAGAGGTTGAAGACTAATAACCCTAGATAACACACACAAAGAATGAAGTTTTGTTTTAAGTTATGCATTTTTAAGATCCACGAGAAAAGTTTGTTTTCAAGTGATTTAATTAAAAATTTGTTATTCGAACACACCGGATCTGCAATTATGACTCATAAGAAAGGTATTTCACTTGACCCATATATTTCATAAATTTTCATAAATTTTTATTGTTATTTTTCAACCTTCAGCATAAGTATATAAAATAATAGAATTTGAAGCGAGATGATGTTTAAAATTGTTTTTCTTTTATACATTTTCAACACAGAACAGTCAACTTAAACACGCCTGAACCGGAAAAGGTTTACTCGCCTTTCTCTTTCGATGTAATTATTGCCTATTTTGAGAATTTCTTCCCAAAAAAACTTTCACCAGGGGCAAACAAGGAAATTGATGCTTAAAAAATATAATCTGTTATCTTTCATTGGAATTTTTTTCGGCCGAATTTACGCTTATGCACAGAAAAGATCCACGTGAATTTCCATCTACCACAATCGAATGTTTGTGAAATGTGTCTATAATGCAAAATTTTACAAATATCTCGAGGCTCAATTCAATAATTTTACTAAAAACACATACATAAGATGCATAACATCCTAAATTAGGCACATTCATTAAACTATTAAAGCCCATAGAAACAGGTGTCAATAATTCAAATTTACCAACTTCGCCTTTTTTTCCTTCTCTAACAAAGAGTTCCATTTCTTTTGTTTAATTTCATTTGGGTTTCCGCCTGTAATGGTTTTTTCTCGCAAAACACCAACATTGCCAATCTAGTAAAACTGTATAATTATTTAAGCTAAAAATGAAGAGAATAAAGAGTTTTGATACGCAACATAGACTTAAACTCGGGATCAAACATTGTTTTTTTTATATCTCTAGATACATTAACGTCAAAGTATCTGATATGTGTGGATACGTTTTTAATTGACCGACCTCTAATAAACAAGCAAATCGGTATATAAAAAACCCTTTCATTGATTATTAGTTATCCACATCAATTTTGTATTGACTGCTAATAAGTGAAGGGGAATCATGCATCATGATTTTTTTTTTAAATAAGATTAAGGAACTTCTAGTTTGAATTTTCAGAAACAGATTTATGTATCAAGCAATGATTGAAATGGAAAATGCATGTTTCTTTTCTAGCTGGTCTGATATGAAATTGGCGTGAAATTTGATTGAGAACTAAAGTAGAGCAAAGCTAAAACCAAAGGCATATATTGGACAGAAAAACATGTGAATTCGCACTAGGTACACAAAAATGTAATGATTAGAATTATTTGGAAGGGTTAAAAAAAAAAGTCGAATGAAGAACTCGTATTTCCGAAATCGAAAAAAAAGGATTGGAAATAGTCTCCTAAGACTATTTCCAATCCCTTTTTTTTCTACCTCAGGTGGTAACGGCATCCCTGACTTTATGATTTACCAGTAATAAATGGATTACACTAATTGAAATGCGAACGTCACTTAAATATACTTGTGGTTTAAAATAGAATTTAGAGAAACGCTAATTTGAACTTAACAGTATCTTGAATGTCTGAACAATAACATATTCAGTTACATTCAGTCTTTGGGTCAAGTTTTGTGTAAAATATTCGACGATAAGTAGCATTTGGTAATGTCAAACTCGATGAAATGGTTATCAAGTAACATAGATAACAATCGTCTTTGGAAGGTAAATAAGTGGCATTTACTGGAAAACTTCAATTGAAAACGCTTACATGGTAACACATGCCTTTTCATCCCTAGGCTTGTTAGTGGGGATAATTTTTAGATGTTTGACTTTTGAAAAAAACTAATTTAATACGTCAATGCATTACTATTCAATCCATGTCAACATCAGAAACACAACGTACACTAGTGATAGCCTGCTCTCTTCATCTGTGAAACACGGATGTTATTTTCTAGCTTAATTTGTCACTTTTATCCAGTTTATTTACTGTAGACGCCTCCTTTTTTTGATAAAGCAGTGAAAAAAAAATCTTTTTTAAAATGTTCCTTCGATTTTTGACTTTACGCCATTATCGAATGAAATCTAGAAAACACCTTCATACTTTAATTTTTTTTCTGTTTAATCATCCCTGACACCTTGCCCATATATATTGAGACCAAACGTTTCCATGTCAACTGCATACATGCGCCTCTTGTAAATATCGACTACTTTCTAACCCAAAAAACTTGATTGCAACTTTGCCAGTTCCCATTCATTTCTAAACCGGTTGACCGCGTTATAAGTTGTAACATGGACATTGTCAAAATACTTTATTGAACATTTGTATGTCAAAAGGTCGAATTACCTTCAATTCATCAGTAAGAAACACAAATTTAAAATAGTAATGGATTCAGCCAAATATTATTCCAGACTTCAAATTAAGCATGATGAAGAAAACAGAATTTGCTCATTACGATTGTAAATTTGTTGAGAAAAAAACAATAAGTATGCCGAATTAGTCCAATAAACACTTACTATATCTCCAATTATGTTGCTGTATCTACATACGAAGCCTCAAACAAACGCAATAGTTTGTCTTTGTAAATCACACAATATTACAAATTTAACAACTATTCAAAGGAATAATTTATTGACTATTCACTTAAAAAAACACAAAAAACTCCTATGACACTCATATAAAAAATACCAAAACTCATAAGTCGAACATAAACAGACAACGCCATGGTCAAAAAAGGAAAGAAGACCAAAAATACACACAACAGTACACAAAACACAACATAGAAAACTTAAGACTGAGTAACACGAACCCGACGAAAAAGGATAACTATGATAGTTATTGGTCGTTGTTTTCATTTTTTTCTTTTCCAATGAAGACGAGCTGGATCTTCTTTTACACTAATGTCCAAAATTAACACAATTGTTCTTAAAAAAACAACGTTATATAGCTTAATTTACTATTTGCTCCACGAAACCTTCCAAGTATATTGAAAGAATTATTTTAAATTTGTTTCATGTAAATGAAAGTTGGAAATATTTTGTTTTCTGAAGAAAGAATCAAACTTCTTAAAAGACATCTCTTGTTGAAACAAAATGTTCTTTAAAACTTAAATCATGAAGTTATGTTTGTTTTTGAAGTCACAACATATTTGTTACGTGTGGTGGAAATCATTTAGTCGGACAACATTGACTTCAACTAAAAATAACTACATTTCTGATATTGTTGGATTGTTCCTTTATAATAACGAGGCATATATTATACAGGGTGTTTATAAAAATGGAATCAAGACGTCACCAACCTTCATGTTCCGTTATACAGATGATGTTTTGCGACTGAAAGCGTCTATTCCATTGAAATAAAAATAAGGGATGCACTTTTTCTTTTTTAATATCATGTTTTACCTTTATTGAACAAAGGATGCGAAATGGTAAAATTGAAATAATTTTTTCGAAAGGTTTACTAAATCTCTATGGTTCGTTCACATCAATGACAACTCTTGGACACTCAGATATCCACTACTAGTATATATTTCAATTATCGAAGCCACACTCCCGTACTCTTTTCCTCGGTTTTGAATTTCCCTTATGTGAGGAATAGTGTTTCCGTATTTTTACTTCAATGAGTAACACGACGGTTGACACTAGTAAAATAGAAGTATATGTGCTTTCCACATGCCCTTTTTAATGGTTCTAAATCTGCTAACTGAATACATTTTCTGCAATTTTCAGGTACAACCATTGCCTCATCATTATCCTCTCAAACGGGTGAATTAGATTATGATACGAAACTACAAACCGGACATCATGCAAGTTCAACACAAACAACAACACCTACTCCGAATACTTCAACTATTGGTAAGATAATTGTACAAGTAAGTCTAATGGCTGCAAATGTCAGAAAAGGATGTCAAACATTACAGAAAGCGTGAAAATAACAGATTACATTTGGCTAAGCAAATTTGAAGTCCAACCATTGATTGACTCTTGAGTATTAAAGGTAATAGATTGTCCGTTTACATGTAGCTGCTCTTCTTGAGATACAAATGAAACACATTCAGCAACTCATGAAATGTTCGCATGTATCAAAAGACGATGAAATACAATAAGAGAAGTGTGACAAAACTTTCAACAACTAACATCGATTTATTTCTGCATGCATTTCTAGCAGGAACAGTTTACGTGAAGACAAACAAAATACTTCGAGCCCGGTCAGAACGAATTAAAAAAAAAATTAATAAATATTCTAAGCAAAACAGTTCCTACTAAGTTAATACTAAGTTAAATTATTGGGAAGTTTTAGAATCAAATAAATCTGATAGAACTCATGTTAAAATTTCTTTTCAACATTTGTTTTAAATAGAAGGGTAGGTTTTGCATGTTTCGAAGATCAGAAGTACCAGTTTTTGCACAACCGTACTTCTGGGATCCGGTGCACTAATATAAGATTTGATGATTTTTTCACCACAAATCATTATATAATTTTAAGTTTTGCCAAGAAATTACTTTTTGAGCCTATACCAAAATAGATATGCAAGCTTGAAAAAGTAGATTTTACAGAGAAAGCAAAATGGCAATGAATCAGTCGTTTTATTTCAGCAACCAAAAAAACAAACATGTGGAATTCAAATTTTGAAAAAAATGCTCTTTAAAATGAAATGTGGTCACATTTATTGTAAGTTATTATTCAAAATGAAAAGTTTTATGAATGACCAATTATTGTTGTGTTAAATTTTATTCAGCTTAAATTAAGTTATGTCTACGTATACTTTCTGTCTTTTCGAAAGGTTTACTAAACCTCTATGGTTCGTTCACGTCACTGACCTTAATGTAAGGAACAGTGTTTCAAAACTTTCACTTTAATGGGTAAGACGACGATTGACACAAGTGGAAAAGAACTCTATACCATTCCGCACTGATGAGTCGTTTGGAGACGAAACGCGCGTTTGGCGTAAAAATACAAAATTTGAATCCTAGTTTCTATGATGAGGTTATTTAACAGGATCGTGTTGTATTTTTTCACTCGACTTTTGTTAGCTGGATTTCGCTTTTATATAGTATCCCTCTTTTAATAGTATATGTGCTTCCCACATGCCCTTTTTAATGGACCGAAATCTGCTAACTGAATATATTTTCCGTAACTTTCAGGTACAACCATTAGCTCATCGTTATCCTCTCAAACGGCTAAATCAGATTATGATACGAAACTACAAACCGGACATCATGCAAGTTCAACACAAACAACAACACCTACTCCGAATACTTCAACTATTGGTAAGATAATTGTACAAGTAAGTCTAATGGCTGTCAATGTCAGAAAAGGATGTCAAACATTACAGAAAGCGTGAAAATAACAGATTACATTTGGCTAAACAAATTTGAAGTCCAACCATTGATTGACTCTTGAGTATTAAAGGTAATTGATTGTCCGTTTACCTGTAGCTGCTCTTCTTGGGATACAAATGAAACAAATTCAGCAACTCATGAAATGTTCGCATGTATCAAAAGACGATGTAATATAATAAGAGAAGTGTGACAAAACTTTCAACAACTAACATCGATTTATTTCGGCATGCATTTCTAGCAGGAACAGTTTACATGAAGACAAAAAAAAATACTTCGAGCCCGGTCAGAACGAATATAAAAAAAAAATAATAAATATTCTAAGCAAAACAGTTCCTACTAAGTTAATACTAAGTTAAATTATTGGGAAGTTTTAGAATAAAAAAAATCTGATAAAACTCATGTTAACGTTTCTTTTCAACATTTGTTTTAAATAGAAGGGTATGTTTTGCATGTTTCGAAGATCAGAAGTACCAGTTTTTGTACAACCGTACTTCTTTGATCCGGTGCACTAATATAAGATTTGTTGATTTTTTCACCACAAATCATTATATCATCTTAAATTTTGACAAAAAATTACTGTTCGAGCCTATACCAAAATAGATATGCAAGCTTGAAATAGTATATTTTACAGAGAAAGCAAAAGGGCAATGAATCAGTAGTTTTATTCCAACAACTAAAAAAAAAACAACATTGTGGAATTCAAATTTTGAAATAATGCTCTTTAAAATAAAATGTAGTCACATTTATTGTAAGTTATTATGCAAAATCAACAGTTTTATGAATGACCAATTATTGTTGTGTTAATTTTTTTTCAGCTCAAATTAAGTTATGTATACGTATACTTTCTGTCTTTTCGAATGGTTTACTAAACCTCTATGGTTCGTTCACATTACAGTGTTTCAAAACTTTCACATTAATGGGTAAGACGACGATTGACACAAGTGGAGATGAACTCTATACCATTCCGCACTGATGAGTCTTTCGGACACGAAACGCGCGTCTGGCGTAAAAATACATAATTTGAATCCTAGTTTCTATGATGAGGTTATTTGACAGGATCGTGTTGTATGTTTTCACTCAAATTTTGTTAGCTGGATTTCGCTTTTATATAGTATCCCTCTTTTAATAGTATATGTGCTTCCCACATGCTCTTTTTAATGGTCCTAAATCTGCTAACTGAATATATTTTCTGCAACTTTCAGGTACAACCATTAGCTCATCGTTATCCTCTCAAACGGCTAAATCAGATTATGATACGAAACTACAAACCGGACATCATGCAAGTTCAACACAAACAACAACACCTACTCCGAATACTTCAACTATTGGTAAGATAATTGTACAAGTAAGCAAATTTGGCTAAGCAAATTTGAAGTCCAACCATTGATTGACTTTTGAGTATTAAAGGTAATTGATTGTCCGTTTACCTGTAGCTGCTCTTCTTGAGATACAAATGAAACAAATTCAGCAACTCATGAAATGTTCGCATGTATCAAAAGACGAAGAAATATAATAAGAGAAGTGTGACAAAACTTTCAACAACTAACATCGATTTATTTCTGCATGCATTTCTAGCAGGAACAGTTTACGTGAAGACAAAAATAATACTTCGAGCCCGGTCAGAACCAATATAAAAAAAAATAATAGATATTCTAAGCAAAACAGTTCCTACTAAGTTAATACTAAGTTAAATTATTGGGAAGTTTTAGAATCAATTAAATCTGATAAACCTCATGTTAAAGTTTCTTTTCAACATTTGTTTTAAATAGAAGGGTATGTTTTGCATGTTTCGAAGACCAGAAGTACCAGTTTTCGTACAACCGTACTTCTTGGATCCGGTGCACTAATATAAGATTGTTGATTTTTTCACCACAAATCATTATATAATCTTAAGTTTTGACAAGAAGTTACTGTTTGAGCCTATACCAAAATAGATATGCAAGCTTCACATTCTCATTAAGAAAAAATTCACACACCTAATTAAATGGGCATTCAAAAAATCAGAATGTGAATATATATGTTCAAACTCTTTTAGGTCATTTTTTAGAAGCAATAAACAAAAAAACTATGTAAATTGGACATGCTTTGATACTATATATGCCCTTGAATTTTTACTAGATAACATTTTTGTTCGCTTTGGTGATTCCGTATATCGTCAGATTATCGGAATTCCAATAGGGACTAACTGTGCACCACTTATTGCGGACCTGTTTTTGTATTGTTATGAGTTACAATTTATGACAAAAATAAGCAAAGACCCATCGATACAACATCTGATAAACAAATTTAATAATACCTTTAGATATTTGGATGATATTTTGGCTCTCAATAATGACGACTTCAGTATGTATATTAATGAAATTTATCCTGTTGAATTTACTTTAAATAAAGCTAATACTAACAATGACCACTGCCCTTTTCTCGATCTTGATATCTATATCACTAATGGAAAGCTGAATACTAAAATTTATGATAAAAGGGAGGATTTTTCATTTCCTATCGTTAATTATCCGTTTTTAGATGGTGACGTTCCCTTGTCACCATCTTACGGTGTTTATATACCTCAACTTGTACGATTCGCTCGTGTATGTAACAATGTTTTAGATTCTAACGAGAGAAATTTATGTATTACTGAATAATTATTACACCAGGGTTTTCGATATCACAAACTAGTCAAAACATTTACTAAATTTTATCATCGGTATAAAGACATCATTCGTAAATATAGCTCAACATACAGACTTCTAATACGTTCAGGTATTTCACATCCAATTTTTTATGGAAATATTCTTTATAAAGCACAAAGGTGTCAGTATTCACCTCAGAAACTTACAAAACCTTTGAATACACTTATTAAGAAGGGATATAATTACGATACTGTTGTCAAGTCATTAAAGATTGCATATTTTGGCGTTAATATTGAGTCACTGATAAGGTCTTTGCATCGGAACTAAACACATTTATTCTAAAAACAGTTGTTATCATGACACGGGTTATGTTCTTCTCATATATGTTATGATGGTATGATACTAAACCCCTAACGGGAAGGATTGTGCCTGATGTTCATATGATGAAATCATAATCTTTCAGTCAGTTTAATTGAAGTCTGGAGCTGGCATGTCAGTTAACTGCTAGTAGTCTGGTGTTATTTATGTATTATTGTCATTTTGTTTATTTTCTTTGGTTACATCTTCTGACATCAGACTCGGACTTCTCTTGAACTGAATTTTAATGTGCGTATTGTTATGCGTTTACTTTTCTACATTGGTTAGAGGTATAGGGGGAGGGTTGAGATCTCACAAACATGTTTAACCCCGCCACATTTTTGCGCCTGTCCCAAGTCAGGAGCCTCTGGCCTTTGTTAGTCTTGTATTATTTTAATTTTAGTTTCTTGTGTACAATTTGGAAATAAGTATGGCGTTCATTATCACTGGACTAATATATATTTGTTTAGGGGCCAGCTGAAGGACGCCTCCGGGTGCGGGAATTTCTCGCTACATTGAAGACCTGTTGGTGACCCTCTGCTGTTGTTTTTCATTTGGTCGGGTTGTTGTCTCTTTTGACACATTCACCATTTCCATTCTCAATTTTATTGAAATAGTATATTTTATAGAGAAAGCAAAAGGGCAATGAATCAGTAGCTTTATTTCAACAACTAAAAAAAACAACATGTGGTATTCAAATTTTGAAATAATGCTCTTTAAAAAAATGTGGTCACATTTATTGTAAGTTATTATGCAAAATCAACAGTTTTATGAATGACCAATTATTGTTGTGTTAAATTTTATTCATCTCAAATTAAGTTATGTCTACGTATACTTTCTGTCTTTTCGAATGGTTTACTAAACCTCTATGGTTCGTTCACATCACTGACCTTAATGTAGGGAACAGTGTTTCAAAACTTTCACTTTAATGGGTAAGACGACGATTGACACAAGTGGAGATGAACTCTATACCATTCCGCACTAATGAGTCTTTTGGAGACGAAACACGCGTCTGGCGTAAAAATACATAATTTGAATCCTGGTTTCTATAATGAGGTTATTTGACAGGATCGTGTTGTATGTTTTCACTCAAATTTTGTTAGCTGGATTTCGCTTTTATATAGTATCCCTCTTTTAATAGTATATGTGCTTCCCACATGCCCTTTTTAATGGACCGAAATCTGCTAACTGAATATATTTTCCGCAACTTTCAGGTACAACCATTAGCTCATCGTTATCCTCTCAAACGGCTAAATCAGATTATGATACGAAACTACAAACCGGACATCATGCAAGTTCAACACAAACAACAACACCTACTCCGAATACTTCAACTATTGGTAAGATAATTGTACAAGTAAGTCTAATGGCTGTCAATGTCAGAAAAGGATGTCAAACATTACAGAAAGCGTGAAAATAACAGATTACATTTGGCTAAACAAATTTGAAGTCCAACCATTGATTGACTCTTGAGTATTAAAGGTAATTGATTATCCGTTTACCTGTAGCTGCTCTTCTTGAGATACAAATGAAACAAATTCAGCAACTCATGAAATGTTCGCATGTATCAAAAGACGATGAAATATAATAAGAGAAGTGTGACAAAACTTTCAACAACTAACATCGATTTATTTCTGCATGCATTTCTAGCAGGAACAGTTTACGTAAAGACAAAAAAAAATACTTCCAGCCCGGTCAGAACAAATATAAAAAAAAATTAATAGATATTCGTAGCAAAACAGTTCCTACTAAGTTAATACTAAGTTAAATTATTGGGAAGTTTAAGAATCAAATAAATCTGATAGAACTCATGTTAAAGTTTCTTTACAACATTTGTTTTAAATAGAAGGGTATGTATTGCATGTTTCAAAGATCAGAAGTACCAGTTTTTGTACAACCGTACTTCTGGGATCCGGTGCACTAATATAAGAGTTGTTGATTTTTTCACCACAAATCATTATATAATCTTAAGTTTTGACAAGAAATTACTGTTTGAGCCTATACGAAAATAGATATGCAAGCTTGAAATAGTATATTTTACAGAGAAAGCAAAAGGGCAATGAATCAGTAGTTTTATTTCAACAACTAAAAAAAAACAACATGTGGAATTCAAATTTTGAAATAATGCTCTTTAAAATAAAATGTGGTCACATTTATTGTAAGTTATTATGCAAAATCAACAGTTTTATGAATGACCAATTATTGTTGTGTTAAATTTTATTCAGCTTAAATTAAGTTATGTCGACATATACTTTCTGTCTTTTCGAATGGTTTACTAAACCTCTATGGTTCGTCCACATCACTGACCTTAATGTAAGGAACAGTGTTTCAAAACTTTCACATTAATGGGTAAGACGACGATTGACACAAGTGGAAAAGAACTCTATACCATTCCGCACTGATGAGTTTTTTTGGAGACGAAACGCGCGTCTGGTGTAAAAATACAAAATTTGAATCCTGGTTTCTATGATGAGGTTTTTGACAGGATCGTGTTGTATGTTTTCACTCGACTTTTGTTAGCTGGATTTCGCTTTTATATAGTATCCCTCTTTTTATAGTATATGTGCTTCCCACATGCTCTTTTTAATGGTCCTAAATCTGCTAACTGAATATATTTTCTGCAACTTTCAGGTACAACCATTGCCTCATCGTTATCCTCTCAAACGGCTAAATCAGATTATGATACGAAACTACAAACCGGACATCATGCAAGTTCAACACAAACAGCAACACTTACTCCGAATACTTCCACTATTGGTAAAGATAATTGTAAAAGTAGGTCTAATGGCTGCCAATGTCAGAAGAGAATGTCAAACACAACAGAAAGCGTGAAAATGTCTGATTACATTTGGCTCAGGAAATGCGAAGTACAACCATTGATTGACTCTGGAGTATTAAAGGTAATTGATTGTCCGTTTACCTGTAGCTGCTCTCCCCGAGATACAAATGAAGGAAATTCATTGACACATGAAGTGTTCGTATGTATCAAAAGATGTTGACATATAATGAGAGAAGTGTGTCAAAACTTTGAACAACAAAAATCACATATTTCTGCATGCACTGTTTTGCACAGTTTACGTTAAGCCATACAACAATTACTAGTAATTCATTTTTTCAATAGGAAATGGAATAGGAACGTTAAATTCGATGCTCCCTCTTCATAATGGTCCTCAAACGTTTTGTTACAGAGGCAGTTATATAAGTTGACAATATTCTGCAGATTGTTTACCATTGAACATATTTAATACGTACTTACCAAGACTATTTTCGAAAAGTAACAAGTCTGTATTGTTTGTTTTTTTTGGATGACGAGGACTTTTAAATCCAGGTTCTTTCTGATTGGATATTTGTTTTTGTGATTGGTTTAAGTTTAAAAAAATATACTAACTGACATGCAGTAGTGATAAGTATATATGATAGGGTTAAAATTCTGTTGGATCCCAAATTGTCTCCGATTTATTATTGTTAACCTTATCCCATTAATTTTATTCCATTTAAATACTCCAACGTCATGGTCGTCCGAACTTAAATATTTAAGTATTTGTTTTTGCTAAATTCCTTTGTATGAATAAGACAAACCTCTTATATAGGTTTGGTTGCTCACAATAACTTGTTTATTTTATTTTTTTGAAAACAATGTTTAATAACATATCATATCTTATATAATATCTAATAATAACATTCAAATTAAATAGGTATACAAGAAAATTTTCAAATATATCATTATATATAAATGATTTGAAATTTTATATGATCCATCTTCAATTATATGACAATCAACGGTAAACTATACGTTGTAGTCACTGAGAGAACATTGGATAAACTGACAGCTCAACATTTCTTTTTATATAATTACATTTAAACCACCAAAGGATTCCATGTGCATATATAAAAAATGTATCTAGTTCCAAAATAACCCGTTTTACTACTACTCTAAACATATGGGAAATCCCTAAGGTTAAATGAAAAGAATTATATGTAAGGCTAGTGTTGTGTTTGTAACTTTGTAAGAATGAGTGTTTTTAATGTTTTTTATGATTCAAGTCTGAATTTTTTATCACATTTTGTAACAAGCAGATATACTGTGTTTTATATTGATAATTGTTTTCTATTGCATTATTGTACATTTAAATATTGAATATATGCATAATTATAAAGGCTATATATAAAAATTGTTTTGATGGTCCAACAATCTTTTGACTATAAATGAAACAACTATTATTTTGAAATTTATTTTAATAGTAACTTTTTAACAAAGTACTTGAAGGTTTTTTTATCAAATATAATTGAATTGATTCAGTTGTGGGTTGTATCACCTAGTCCGATCTTTGCCCTATGTGCCTCCGGGCATAATATGGACTAGGTATGTAGTTAGTCCCATTATTATAAATGTTAACCTAACATTTCACAGTTGATATCAATTCACATAATGATTGAGACGCAAGAAGAAATACAAACAAAAAATTGTAAAAAGTCAACCAACTATTAAATGTTTGAAAATTGATTTTATTAGTAAAGATATGTAGGACAGTTTCCCGAACAGCTATGGTCACTCTGCTGGGCGATACTTTAACGCTGAAGTATGTTTTTAATCCACCATTTTCTACATAAGAAAATGTAAGTGATGTATATGACAGATGTTATCGATTAGACAGATGTGTTTGAGCTTTTGATTTTGGCATTTGATTAGGGACTTTCCGTGTTGATTTTTCTTTGAGTTCGGTATTTTTTTATGTAACTTTTGATCAAGTGCGATGATGGCATTGAGACGCCATCTTCTTGTTAACTACGCTGAAGTGCGTTGATGGTTACGCTAAAATGCGATAGATTATACAAATCATATTTTCAATGTTTTTCAAGTACAAATCAATGTGTTTATTATACATGTATGTAGCTTTTTTTTATTTATTTTTTTTATGTTAAACAGTCAACAGTATAACCCGTTGAATTTCGAGCTCTAATTGTAACGTTGTAGTGTAGATTATACTTTTTAAAAAGCTTACAAGCACAAAATATTTTCTTCAAAAGCAGTACGAA
The DNA here is from genome assembly GCF_965363235.1 of Mytilus galloprovincialis. NCBI lineage: Eukaryota > Metazoa > Mollusca > Bivalvia > Mytilida > Mytilidae > Mytilus > Mytilus galloprovincialis. Next base: position 14,129,123 of record NC_134845.1, on the reverse strand, counting down.
TTGCATTGACTGTAAACAAATGTGGCAGTTATTTGAAATGCAAGTACTTTTTGGTTATTCAAAACGAAACAAAATCAACGAAAAATGTATACGGTTGTTGCGATGAACAAAAGTAGTAAAAACGATCACAGATGTTTTTACTGCAACTGGAGAAAAAACTGAATGTTTGGTATTTATATACTAACTTAAGAGAAATTAAGTTTTCATTATAATTAAATATCTGTAAATTTTACTACATGTACACCATCGCACATTAGCAAAGGGACAGTTGCACTTCAGCAGCGCAGAACATCACATTTCACAATGATCACACTTCATCATCCCAATCGCACTTCCGAGTCCTACATATTTTTTTCTTTTTTCTTTAGTAAATTAACATCATATTGAATATTATTGTTAAACGCATATTTAGATTCACGGTACTACATCTGTCGATACCTGTATGCTGTCAGGGCATAAGGTTATTCATTTCTCTGACGTCTTTACATTAAATTCATTGTATATTGAATTTGCACTATGTTGTAGTCTTAAATACATACTTTTTATATTAGTTGTTATTTGTTTTGAACTAGGAGTCAGTAATTAATGGTAATTATAAGAACTCTGGATCTGTATTAAGTATCCTCTTGTTGTTATGGATAAAGGATGTATTATTACCCTGCCATGCCCGTATTGTGCTTTTTGTACTACTTTTATCAGTCTGTTAGAAGGAGGGGATGTTTACGGCTGATATTTCATATTTTGTTCTTGTTGTAATGTTACACCACTGTTCCCCTTTAATTAATTAAGCACAAACATACATTTTAACCCAACACAATTCCTTGTGTAATTGTCCCGTTTTAGGTGGTTGTAGTTCAGTGGTTGTCGTTGGTTCATGTATGTCATAATGGTGTTATGTTAACTGTTTTTTTTTATTAGACGGTTAGTTTTCTCAATGGACCTTACATACTTTTCATGACGGGGCTTTTTACAGCCTATTATAAGGTTTGGCCGTTTCTAGGTATTGAAGACCATACGGTTGCCTTTATTTGCTTACATCCACTTAATTTATTTTTTTGTAGAAAGTTTTCGCATTGGCAACCATACTACATCTCTTTATTTTGATAAACATAGCGTTAGAGTTGGATAGTTCCTGATGCAGCACCTCTATTTATCTAATGTTATCACATTGCATTTACCATGTTTACCATAACGTTTCAGTTGTTTTATCATTTAGCAAGTGGTATGATGCTCTTAACTAATACTTCACCACAGAGATAGTCGCTGGCTTACCCCAAATATTAGCAAATGTACGTTAACCATTTCGAAAATCATAAATCGTCAATAAAGAGTAAATATATTATACGAAAAAAATTACCTTTAGTTTCACAATCATGAATTTTCACAATTCAAAAACGTTGATTGTTATATAGGTCGGATTTGACATATTATCAAATCGTCCAAGAAACAGTGATTGAAAACATCACTTTTTTATTCATGATAAAGTTGATTCTTGGAACTTCTTATTTTCCATGATTATTTGCATTTTTAATATCTTTTTTGCAACAAACCAATGCTTGTAAATGTATTTGTGTAATTGTTGTATTCATTCCATTGTTGTTATTAAAAGTAGATAACGAGCACCTTATCGGTAAGACTCTCATTATTGTGATTTAAATAAAATGTATAACTACATGTGACTTATGTTTGTGTCCATTACATAAGTGTTTTATGATTTTTCAATACAAATAACGAATGGACCCAAGTGTACACACACTCCATTGTGGTAAAGCTGAAGCAAATTCGTATTCGGTTCAAAGGAACGCCATCATGATTTAGTTGTGTCATGGCTGATCACCGATATGTTCCATTTGGGCTAGCCAAAATCACGTCTTTTATCCTCCATTTTGATATCACATGGCGTCCTTCACTTGCAATGCGTATCAAAACAAATATCTTTTTCAAATCAACTTCAGCACTTTTGACTTCAAAGCGTCTTTGTAAGCAGCTTCCTTCTATTAAAGAAATTATGATAGAAAAAATTATTTGTGATAAAACATTTCACGAAATGAGACATCACACAATATCCGATTGATAAAGGACTTTTTAATATGGCAGTAAATATGAAATGGTTCGTTTCTACGTATAATGGCCTTAGTTTTTGTTGAATTCAGTTTTCCCATTATTCCTTCGTTGTCTTCTAATAGTTGATGTGTTTCCTCCGGTTGATTTCTCTTAATAGATTTAGAACTTCTGAACACTGGTATACTACTGTTGACTTTATTTATAACCGTAAGACATCATCTGATTAAAAATAAACATCAGTCATGTTATATTTCTAACCCTGAAAATTGGTTGAGCAAAACAGTTTGAAATACTATTACTTGACAAAGGAGGATATAGTGCGGTGACAGAAGTGTAAAAAGTCGTCTCGATTGCGAGTTTAATCTCACTAAATAACACACGGCTACAAATGGTCTTAACTTAAAGACAAATATATCTTCTTTATTTTTGCCCTGTCGTCAGATTTTCATATTGTTCCATTTTTCTAAAAAGCCGTTTTAATGACTAGTAGTATATTGGAGAGTTTCAACCCCCTTATTCAAAATAAAAATTTGTGTATGTTTGCTTACATTTAATTGAAATGTTTTTTTCTGAAGCTATTTGCATATGTCAAAATATTATATTCAGTGTTTTATTTTCTTCTAATCTATAAAATTAGCTATTAAGTTTTGATGGTTTAAAATTGAGGTAATTTTAATTGAAAATTCAGACACAAACTTTAGTTTCTTCTTCATAGTAGTAATAAACATTATCCCATAATATTTTAAGCATATAGTATTTGAAAAAAGCCGTAAGAAATCATTGGAAAAGAATAGAGTAAACAACTTAATTTCAACACGGAACTCAATCACTTCCCTTCCATCATATTTTATGTATTAGTCAATAATTTGCTCTCAACTGATATATGAAATTACTACCTTTTTCGCTATTATATACAAAAAATTTCAAATAAAGTGCACTAAGACATGGCCCGTACTATGTTTTTTTATGTTTATATTCTATGTGTTTTCGTTATAAAACATCAGATACACTTTGTTAAGGTGGCACGGTAGTATTTGCGTTCCAGAATTTAGGTTGCTCTTTTGTGTACCCTACTTAGGTAAATGTATCTAAACAGTGTGATTGGACAAAAAATACAGTATCAACTGAACATACTTTCCCAAACTGAGGGATGACTCAGGTGTAGAAAAATATGAAATAATTTTACATACAAATGAAAATGAATTTTTGAGAATTTTTTTTAATTTTTTATTCACTGCACCGTAAAAGACCTAAAAGTACTAGTGGCCTTAGGTTTTTAAAAATAGCAAAAAAAGTAAACGGTCATGATACATATTCAAATTCATTTCTGAATAGTAAAATAAAAGTACTTCAGTTAACTGTGAATGTAGAATATTTTGCAGTGTTAGAAAGTGGTGAAAATTTTAAAAAGGCTATCATTATCCCTTATGGGCCAGGAAATACTACCGTGCAACCTTAAGGGGGATATATATTTTTACACTAAATCAATAAAGGAACTTTTTACCTTTGTAAGTTTATCAATAAAAAGTTGATTATAGGCAACTATGATAAAACAAGCATTAAATTCCACCCCTTATAGTAAAAATTGCTGATTCAGCAAAATTTGGCTGATCTGTAGGTAATAATGTAAAAATTTACCTAGAAAGTAGAACTTCATTATTTTTATGTATCTTGCAATACATTTTTAATTATATATACTCGCTTTAACTTTTCGCAGGTCTGACACATGTGCAACCACTGAAATTTGAGACGCGACATTCTTCGGTTGCATGTACATTCTATTATTTTCACCGAAATAAATAAATTGCATAATTTCTTATTTTTTTCAACACAAGTACAGCTATACTAGTTTTCTTGAGGTTTAATTTGTAGTTCTGATGTAGAATGACACCAGTAGGAGCTTTTGGGGAACCAGTAAGTGGTTAAGGGGTCCTTACTTATTCATTTAGGTCTCATATTGGTCTGAAATAGAGATAGAAATAGGGGTTTCTTTATATTGACTAAACATTATTTTTGACAAAGAATGTATTTATTATGTTATATCAGCAAGATTAAATGGTTTATTAATTTTCCATGCAAATACCATTAGTTGTTAAGATTTTCTGACAGTGAAAAGCACAATAAAGGCAAATTTATTATGTAAGGGGACATAATTTAACTTAATGCATACATGAGAAATAGACAAACAGTCAACTTAGAGATGTATTCTAGTACATGTATTGTCAAACAGATTTTGGAATAATAGTTAACTGCAATCTAAAGACTCTTGTTGTATTGCTCTCATAATCTGGAAATGGTTAAAGTAATATAAGGCATGCTGTAAAATGTGGAATGGACTTTAATATCAGTTTTCATGATTTGGTGCTTAAACTGTTTCTTTTAGTCAGATTAACCATAAACAGAGTTGGCAATCCAACAATTCCTCCTGAATCACCATGTTTGACTTCTGTGTTGATTTGAAACATCATATATTTGGATTTTGTTCACTTCTTAAGTAAAAATGGTAAGATGAAAAAAAAAGTGAAAATCTGCCAGATGGGGTAGGGATGTAATGTTTCATTTTTTTTTGGTAACAAATGAGTGCAGACTAGTATTCTTTATTATAATATGTTCCAAAGTAAGAAGTCTATGCATCATAGGTGTCGTGACTGGTTTCCAGTTTGTTATGTCTTGGTTAAGGTGGCACGGTAGTATTTGCATTCCAGAATTTAGGTTGCTCTTTTGTGTACCCTACTTAGGTAAATGTATCTAAACAGTGTGATTGGACAAAAAATACAGTATCAACTGAACATACTTTCCCAAACTGAGGGATGAATCAGGTGTAGAAAAATATGAAATAATTTTACATACAGATGAAAATGAATTTTTGAGAATTTTTTTAGATTTTGTATTCACTGCACCGTAAAAGACCTAAAAGTACTAGTGGCCTTAGGTTTTTAAAAATAGCAAAAAAAGTAAACGGTCATGATACATATTCAAATTCATTTCTGAATAGTAAAATGAAAGTACTTCAGTTAACTGTGAATGTAGAATATTTTGCAGTGTTAGAAAGTAGTGAAAATTTTAAAAAGGCTAACATTATCCCTTATGGGCCAGGAAATACTACCGTGCCACCTCAGAGAAGGTTCGTATTGTATAAATCAAAATAATTGACGGATTGTTTCAGTAAATATTCCGCGACATATACGATACGTCAAGTCCGTTGAAACTTGCTCCTTCAAGTCCAAAGAAAAGACAGCAGTCGTTAAATTTCATGCAGTGCTTAATATGCCAAAAAACATCATCGACTGAAAGTTTGAGTCAATATACCAGTATAGGAAAGTTAACTTTTGTATCTGCAATGAATAAAAGATTGTATGAGGTGAACATCAAGGTGTTTCTTGCAATAGCTGTGAATTTGAAGAACTGCAGGCAGTATAACATCGTTCATGCTTCACAACTTACACTAGTAAACAAAATTGAAATTATTTATAAGGTTAACGTGTTCTAGAATTTTTATGGGTTGAAAACAGAATTTTTTAAATTTTGTTTGTAAAACGTCGTTTTAGGAATTGTTTTGATAAAAAATCTTAATGATTAAGGTTTATGTACAATGACAAACATTACTAAAGCCAAACCAGTATCGTTTGTATTTAGGTAGAGTTTAGAAATAGAAAAAAAATGTCCCCAAAATTGAAACCCTTTAAATTTACACAGATTTGTACAGATGACCCTTGACCTCAATTTAAAAGAAAATGTGGCCATATCAAGTCCTATTATTATAGTACAAGGTTTCCTCTTTCCAATGATATATTATATAGGTGTGTGTTCGGTGGGGAGATTAAACTCGAATAAATATGCCTTCAGTCACCTCACTAATAAGAATGTTACCAATATAAACAAAATAAAATTGAGAATGGAAATGTGGAACATGACAAAGATACAATAACCCGATTCAAGAGCAGATACATTGTAACAGGCGAGTGGCGAACAATGGGTCTTCAATACAACGTGAAAATCCCGCCCGGATGTGTGCCTCAGCTGGCCCCTAAGGTAGCAATCAACAGTTAGAAAATAAAATTAAAAATGAGCCACAAAATGATTAAACATGTCCTATTCCTGGATTTCTAATACATTAACCTAACTGTTAGTGTTCTACATGTGCCTATATATGTAATTAGTATCTTCCATAGATTTGATTTTTAAAAGTTAAAAGGGTGAATTATAATTCCTTTTAAGTTTATCCATGGCAACATTCTGTATTTATTTACCATAAATATTGCAAAAAGGGGGGTCAAAATGTCACATATCCCCCTAAATGTCGATCAAACTAGATTTTCAATATCTTTGAGTGATTCCTTTTTAGAACTGTTGACATTAATCTTCCTAATGATCAAATAAAAAAGGGTGTCTTTCGCCTCATTTTGTCGTAAAATTTTATCACAAACTTCGTGCGACAAAAACTTGGAAAAAAACATTACAATAATTGCCGGACCATTATATTACATACATTACGTACTCTTGATGTTTATATAAACCCAATATGAAGGTTATTTTAATCCTCAACTATCCAAAAATGAATTTTATTGCACTTTAGCTCTCATATTTGAATAAATCCACAGGGGCAAAAATGCAAAACTACACACCAAACTGTGGAGTGCTACTTTAAGATGAAATTTTTTCCCTCCTGCCTCAATTTTAGTATATTTTCTGTGTTCTACTAGCTGTTACGATTAAAACGGTACCTATATTTTTTTTAAATTGGTTCAGTAACAAATATTTGATGAAGGTTAGCAGTTGATGTTGATACGCGACAAAAAGTGATTTAAAAATAAATGCTAGATCATAGTGAAAAACCTCAAGTCTGTCTCATTTTCGGGGTAAATTTCTAAAACTTTTCCCTGTTTTTGTTTAAAATCATAAAATTACATTAGAACAGGAAAAGTTGTACAATTTTTAGGTATTTGAGAGCACTCATATGTCAATATTGCTGTAAATAGCATACCTAACCTTGGTTTAGAAGCTCTCAAGCAGGGTATACATTTCTAACAGTACTAGCATCATTAAACTTAATTAATGCCAAATTATAATATGAAATCCTGCTAAAAAATGTTTATTTGACTTATTTGCATTCAAAAATATAAAACGATATATTCTGAGGATATCATATAAAGCGCAATCTTTGGTTACAAGGACGAAGCGAATGGAATTTAAGACCGAAACATTTCTAAGTGTCAAAATGTGTATATTTGGTTGCTAAGGACAGTAAACAATAAAATAAGCATGAATTGCAATCCTAGTAGATGTTTTACCTTCAGAACAAAACAAGAACATAAAAGATTTGTGGTCAAATTTATCTTAAAAAGTGCATTTCTGTGCTTTCTGATGTGCCATATGGTAGCACTCCAAAATTGAAAAATAAATTAAAAATGAACCACAAAATGATTATCATCTCCTATTCCTGGATTTCAAATACATTAATTAACTGTTTGTGTTGTACATGTGCATATGTATCTAATCAGTATCTTCCATAGATTTGATTTTCAAAAGTTAAAAGGGTGAATTATAATTCCTTTTAAGTGTTTCCATGGCAAAATTCTGCATTTATTTGCCATAAAATATTGCAAAAAGGGGGGTCAAAATTCACATATCCCCCCAAAATGTCTATCAAACTAGAATATCAAAGCCTTTGAGTGATACCTTTTAAGAAACTGTTGACATTCATCTTCCTAATGATCAAATGAAAAATGGGTGTCTTTTGCCTCATTTTTTCTTAAATTTAATCACAAAGTTCGTGCGACAAAAACTTGGAAAAAAAACATTACAATAATTGCCGGACCAATGTATGGTATGGATATGCAAATACGAACTGTAATACAGAAAACAGCCTATATTACATACATTACATGGTCTTGATGTTCATATAAACCCAATATGAAGGCTATTTTAATCCTCAGCTATCCACAAATGCACACAAGCTCTCATATTTGAAAAATCCATAGGGGCTTAATGCGAAACTACACACCAAACTGTGGAGTGCAACCTTAACAAAAATGTGTTCTAGTTCAGTGATGATTGACGTCATACTAAACTCCGAAATATACAAATGAACTAAATTAGAATAAAAAAAATCATACAAAACTAAAAATACCTCTAGCCAATGGAGAAAAAACAAACATTAAGCTGAAGATCAATTTCTGTCGTTAACTTAATGAATTGTTATGATTTTAATAGAATCGTTTTCGAATCGAGGGTATCACAAGCCCATGCCAGTAGTCAGCACTTGTTGTGCTGACATGAATTGTCATTGATATGGTTATATTTATAAATTTACTGTTTACAATTTTTGAATTTTTTGAAAAACTAAGGCTTTTCTACCTCAGGCATAGATTACCTTAGCTGTATTTGGCAAAACTTTTAGGAATTTTGGTTCTCAATGCTCTTCAACTTCGTAATTTATTTGGCCTTTTTAACTTTTTTGGATTCGAGCGTCACTGATGAGTCTTTTGTAGACGAAACGCGCGTCTGGCGTATATACTAAATTTAGTCCTGATATCTATGATGAGATTATTTACATAACTTGTAGCGTTAGCGAATCGACAAACAAAATAATCTACAAATCCAACAACTGAAGAACATACAAGTTCAACCAAAACAAATAAACTTTCTTTTAATACTGTAAATATGGGCAAGGATTATTTCAAAAATAAATGTAATGCCTGTCAATGTCAGAAGAGAATGTCAGACACAACCGACATAAATATCAGATTACATGTAGCTCAGGAAATGCGAAGTGCAACCATTGATTGACTATTGAGTATTCAATGAAATAGATTGTCCGTATACTTGCACCTGCTCTTTTCGAGATACAATTGAAACAAATTCCGCGACACATGAAATGTTCGCGTGCATTAAAAGACATTAAAATATAATAATAAGAAAGATTCAAAACTTTCAACAACAAAAATCTATTAATTTCTGTATGAATTTTTTTGCAACACAATTTCCATTAAGAAATTAAAAAAAAAAAAACATGTGGATTTCCGTTTTAAGTAATTATGCCCTATTAAAAAAAAGTTGGTAACATAAATTACAAGTTATCATGTCAATCAACAGTTTTATATATGACCAATGCTTTTGGTGTGTTATTCAGCTTGCAAAAAGTTAAGACTTTACCTAAAGTTCCTTACAAAAATTAAAATCAATGAAGCATGTGTATCATGAATTATATTGCAACTAGTTGTGTTTATTTCCTAACACAGCTATATTTTGTGCACTGTCAAGGGATGAAAATAAGTTTGACATTTGTAATTATTTGAATAGCTATTAATGTATTAATTTAAGTTGCAGTAAAACAATAATATTAGGTCAATGTCAGAAAAATATAAAACAAATTGTATTCGACATTGTGTGATTTCGTGGTTGTCAGTTTTTATTTGTGGAAGAAGCCCCGATTGGAATTAAGCATGCCTTTTTGATGCTAGTGCCCGATATATGTGCATTGTATTCTCAAAAAAAGGCCCATATTGATGTAACAGAAGTATTCTACTCTCCAATAAATAGCTAAAAGTTTACATTTTAACAATTTTGTAAAACTGATATATTAATATTGTGGGGGCAAAAAGTGATCTTACTGGACCTTCTCTTTTAATCTATACAATCTGTATGAGAAAAAATGCAAATAAGAGAAATTGGTTGAAGGGAGTATAGCTCTCAAAGCGTATGATTAAATCACTCTCAGTCTCAAATGGTAACACATCATGTTGAAATATATCCATTGTCCAAATAAAGTCAAGACATCTTTCTAAACAACGAGGGGGCATGTCGAAAAAAAAACACAAAAGGAAGATGTTATATAGGGGTAATGAAATCCTACACAGGGTCGTCTTGTAATTCTATACGATGAGATGTATCGATGGTCGATTTGGTTTCAATATATATAAATCCAATAAAAACAGATCGAGGGCATGTAAAAAAAGCTGGAAGAAAAATGAAAAAATAAAAATAAGAAAGCAATAAGGTCTTTCCTCACGTAGGGGAAAGACATTCACAAACAACCAAACAAAGATTTAATTAATCAGAAATGTCTCATACAAACATCTGACTGACAAGACACTTACAAATGAGTACAATAAACGTACCGAAATGACAAAAGGAAAAATGCAGACATTAACTTACTTTTATGAGTTTTTGTAGCTTCATGTAGACGGAAAATGCATTAAAAAGCTATAGAAAACACCACATCAATCATTGAAATAGGATCACAAATACACAATCCATGGCATGACCTTAACCTTTCAACGTATAACTGTCACGGTCATTTGTCTGTAATGTTATTGCAAAAATCCACATGGGTCTAGGACCCTTTGTTTCATAATTATAGTTGCTAATGGATTTTCGAACACAATATATTGGAGTTATGCTTCTTGTGTGTCCTCCTAATTAATTCCACTCTGCAATAAGGTTTTTCATCCCATAACAAGGTTTTAATGTTTCTGACAGATATCTCCAACCCGAAATACTCTTACTACTCACAAGGTGAGGACCGAATGTATATTTGGTAACCCAGAAAGAGATATGTCTATGGTAGAGGGGGAAATAGTCATAATAAAATAATAAACTCATCATAGATACCAGACTTAAAATTAAGACAGAAAGTATATAATTGAAGAACACTGAATAGTAAATCCATAAATTGAAAATATAAATTCTAAAACAATTTTTTTTTTTTTATAATAATGGCCCCGAAAAATAACGCTAGTGTTTCAATGATAATACAAAAAGCCACAAGAATTGTAGTGATGAATATGTTTTCGTGTGTGCTCTTTAAAATGTTTATTAGAATGTTCAAATTATACGTTATTAGTTGCAGTAATTATCTTTGGCAATTATGCTTCGATTTCAATTTTTTTTAAAGCTGTCAAATTTGTTAAGCACTGAGTAAAATATTCAGTTACATATTTTCATCAGACATATCTTGCCAATGATTGAAAAAAGATAACATCTTATAAATTTGATAACAAAAAGTATTGAACTTAGCTTGTTGATAACTATAAATAGTGGCTGGACAAATAAAAATGTTTACAACTTAATGGACTGCAGGCTACAAATACTTGTTTAAACAAAGCCAACTCCTTTAATTTACTTTTTCATCCAAAATGCAACTCGATAAGATCTGCTTTTGCTTCTTTATTATAAACCTAAAACTTTTTATTTTACATTTTATGAAGAGTTTAAAAGCTAATTCATGTTTCGAACTATGATTTCTTTTATTTCGCTCTTTTCCTCGTTTTTTACACAGACACAAGACGACACACCGTATTTTAACTCTTTCCTCCTCATAACTTTGTCGGAGCGGTTTTTGCGCAAGGAGCACACTCCTGTATACATGTATAAGGTCCTTATAGTATGAACATCACGAGTATAATGTATCAACTGAGATATGTAAACAGAAAACGAGGGGGGAGAGGGTATGTTACTGTTGAGAAATGGGAAATTGCCTGATAATTGGGAAGTTGAAAATGTCCCGTTTATCATAGATTTTAGTGTGAAGTCGTTCATCAGTGCCAATGTTGAGGAAGAGATCAATGCATGAAACAGTGCTTCTATTATCAGTAGTATCCTTAATTTCAAGTTCACTGGGATATATGAGATGTAAGAACTGGCTGAACTATTGGTTATTCAGTGATAGGACATCATCAATATATCTGAAAGTAAAATTAAAGAATTTTGCAAGGTCCTTTTTCATTTTGTGTTTTAAAAGATTGTGAATGAATTCTGCTTCCTAATAGAACAAACACAAATGGCCGGTAGGGGTGCACAATTAGTACCCATTGGAATACCGACTGTCTCTGGAAATATAATTCCTTCAAACTCAACAAATATATTGTCGATCAAAAGGTCCAGCATTTTGAAAACATCATCTTCAGTATATTTTCCATTAGAATCAGTGTGATTCTTCAAAAAATATGAACAATTAAAACCCAATACAAACCGAATATGTATCTACGATTCCAATTTGTATAGAAAAGCTCTGTGTAATGAGATGTTGAAGCCGATCTTTCAATTGAGCCTGGGGAATAGTAGTGTAAAGCGTAGAAAATGAAAGGTCTTAATGTTGCTGCAAATAATTGCAATTTCAGTTTTAGCAGAAGTTCTTTAGAATTTTTGAGATTCCCCACCTGAATAACACCACTGAAAGAATTTATCTCATCACGATATTTTTTAAAGCAATCTTTTACTGTAGAAAATATTAGTTAGTACTTTAAAACAATGTTTAGTGGAACTTCTTGATGATCCAGATATGTATCGTTCTTTATACGGAGTTTTTTGTAGTTTTGTAAAATGACGGTAAATGTTCCTCGATTTCTTTGACGTTTATACCAAAAGATAGAAAGACAGATTTGCGATTTTGTAAATGATGGTAAAGAATATGTAGCATTGCAGGTTGTGCTGTTTATTCCAAGCACTTTTGTGAGACAATTAAAATAATGGTTTTTACATACGAAGAAAATATTATTGGATGCTTTATCTGCTGGAACAACGATATATTTGTCATGTAAAGAGGACAAAGCATTCACAACCTCTAGGTTCTTGAATGGGTTAGAAACCCTTGGGTACATAGTACTTAGTAGTCTCTGAAACAAAGACAGAGTAAAGCGATTTTTTGTGGTAGCACATAACCATTTTTTCAAGAAAATATGAACAACATGCTGCGGCTGATAGTTCAATGTAAGTCCAAGTGTTTGTTACACAATGGATTACATATTTTAAGCTTAGCAATTTAATTTTAGTCATAGTGAATCAGTATAAACAATTGTTTTGATCTTTCTCTGTTTGATTACAGATTTATGTAATCTAAATAAATCAATAGAGAAAGGAGACTATGTACTGATGTCCGGATTTTCATCTTGTCATAATTCATGCCGCAGTCGCCGATTATTTCTTAGCTCGTCCTGGTGTTTTGTCTTATAACGGAATTGTTGGTGTCGATGGAGTAAGATTGTGAGTATCAAATTCACAAATGATACACTATGGCCATGAAGTTTAGATTATGGGTACTGACGTCGTTTATCATCTTAATAACGTGTAATAGTATTCTTTTATTTGTCTTTCAAAAAATACACTTTTACTGGTTAGTCTGTTCTTTTTGTGGTATTCATTTGACGCGGCTCGGTACTTATATATCCCGTCATTGTGTTATTGTGTCATGGCCAATGTTTGTTTATATATCTGTTTGGTTTGATAGTGGTTGAGATATTAACTCAACGTTGACTGCTGTATCCCTATTTTTGAAATTTTACCTATTACTTTTGTTCATGAATCGTTGTCAATGAAATGGAATTTTACACGACTGTCATACAAGGTAGAGATTAAGCTATCTGTAAAACCAAGTTTAATCCACATTTTATCTACATAAGAAAATGCCTGTACCAAGTCATTAATATGACAGTTGTTTTCCGTTCATTTGGTGTGCCTAAGCGTTTTATTTTGCCATTTGATTTAAGACTTTCTGTTTTGAATTTACCTCGGTGATCAGTATTTTTGTGATTTTTTACTTTTTTCCCCCTTAGAATCAACTTGATCAATGCGATTTAAAACTCTCCATGGTAAAGGTAATGATAAAGATTGATTTATTGTTGTTAATGTCCAGTGTCAAATGTTCCATGCAAGCTCGTGACAAGAACAAAACAATACGAAATTATAAGAAAGGTATATGTGCATTATTTGGAGATGAACGTTGAGAAGCCCTAACATGTTATTAATCATTAATGATTGTTCAATTAAAGATGTTTTTCTTTGATTCGCATATTTCTAAATGCAAATCATCCTGAATTAATTGTTCATACAATATAAGTAAATACATCAATACATTTAGTGTCTACTTTATTGTAAAATCATATAGATACAAATCGTTCCGATAAGGAGTTCGTAAATTACATGTAATGTCAATAACAACATATATTCACTAGAAATTACCTTGAAATGATTGTTTACATAAAACATTTAATATTTAGAAAAAAAAATTAAAAGAAAAGAAAAAATGTTTTCCAATTACAGACAAATTGCATGTTAAGGTGGTACCTAACACTACAGGGAGATAACTCTGTAAAATCAGCAGAACGTTAAATGACGTTGTGTTGTTAAGGGAATATTGAGCTTCTCAATGATCAAAATAAGTGTTTGTCAAACTGTTATATAACCAGTGTATTATTTCTGATTAAACGGTTGGTTCAAATTTTTTATATTTTTTATATTTTTGTCAAAGGGTCAAAGTTAATACTTTGTCAAAATTTTAAGAAAATTAAACGAGCCAAATTAATTTTAGTTAAGGTGCTGGGTACCACCCAGAATTTGAGAGTTGTTGCCTTAATTGTTTGTAGACAAGTTATTTAATGCAGTTAACTTTGTTAAGAGTTTTGTTCAATTAAAACTTTTTGTATACGTTCATTTTTCATTGTCAAGTATCTACCTATTGATATACAACTCATTGTCATTCATAAATACTGATAATATTTTTTTTATGGCTAGTTATTCTGGAAAAGATGTTGATATGTTTCAGGTAAACCAACTCATAATTAGGTGGTTGATGTATACCACTTATTCATCAACTCTTTCTTTCAAAAGAATTACCGAGAAATCGAAACACTGCAATACAATGCAATACAAAATAATTAATTAAGTATTTATCGTTAAACAATTTAAAAAAAAACTCCTTTTCATTTTTGGTTCGAATTTTGTTTTTAAATTATATTCCAAGTCCTTTAAAAAAAATAACTCAAAAATATTAAACTTCCTATATCTCATATTCGACAAAGTCTAAAAATTGTTTAAAAAATTGCAATAACCATTTACAACATGAAATACGACATTAACCTGTAATACAACACCAACAATAACAAAAGACAAAAACGTTGGTCTAACAACTATAAAAATCATTTTAAAAACTTTAATCATTAGATCGATAGAAAGACAAAAACAACTTACAAAAACATTTCACAGATCTGAGAGTACTCGCACTTAATAAAATCTAGTTCAAAGCTAATAAAAACAACAATGTAATATACAAAATATGTATCTATGAAAAGTTCATGATATAAAATTCTCTCTGATGCTTAGCCAATTAAATCTGTCAATAATTTTTTAAGATGGTGTAACGAATTGGTCATCTAAAATTATTTATGCTGCTTTTTTTTTTAGTTTTTGTTAGTCTCCACTTAAACTTTCATAATCTCGCGCAAATATTTGTAGAATATAACAATTTGACATATTCTCCCTTTCCATTCTCAATTTTATGTAGTTGAAATTATTGCTAGAATCAGCCAGTGATAGTTTAATGCTACATTTATGTATAAGAATAAAATCTTAGATTTTGTAACATGTGTATTAGAGAAGAAAAATAAAGCTAAAAATCTAATTACATCTTGAATATGATAAAACATTATACAATATAACAAAATCAATCACATAGCTTAAAAAATCAAAAAATATTAAAATTACACTTGCTCTTAAAATAAAAGTCAAAAATTTGAATTGCATATGTGTAACCAAAATAGTTTTCAACTTGTATTCCGCTTACCTAATGGCAGCAGAATATCATATTGTCTATTTTTAAAGCACTGCAGAAACACATTTACTTTATTTAAGTTGTCGGTAAAGTAGCCATTTCTATATATAGTTATCAAAAGGTACCAGTGTTATAATTTAATACGCCAGACGCGCGATTCGTCTACATAAAACTCGTCAGTGACTCTCAGATTAAAAAAGTTATAAAGCCAAACAAATACAAAGTGGAAGAGCATTATTGAACCAAATACGGCTAAGCTAATCTATTCCTGGGATAAGAAAATCATTATTTTTATTTTTTCGAAAATTTTAAAGTTTTGTCAACATGAAATTTATTTATAGGCTGTTTTGCCGGCTTGAATTAATACATTTTACGTATAGCCGGTAAAATAGAAAATTTACTATTTTGCCGGTGTATTTTGCCGGTGGCGGCAAAGTAGCCACTGTCTTAAAAAACACAATTTGAAAGAAAACAAACATTGGAGAACATTCAGGAATAATTTTCATATTGTTTTTAAAATCATCTATTTGTATTAGTTTGGTTGTAAGAATATGACAATCTTGTTAATGTTTGTGTAGCACAAATTTGATAGTGATCACTTAACGCAATGTTTGATACATGATTAATATTTATGGTGTTTTTCATACGTTCGTCTACACATGACCACTAGGTATAAATCTTATGAGTAAGGTATTTTATTTATTACTGTTTTTTGGAACCAGCTGCGTAATATATGTTTGCATAAATAAATATCCTTACTTCATGTTCATATGATTTTAATTGTCAATTTCTGCCTCAAAATCATCTTTCCAGGCATAATATGTAAGGTCTCAATGCATGACATAATATACAAACATAATGATTTAGTTTTTAACCAGATCTCTAGATCTGTAAGTCTTTAAAAGTCAAAATTCTAGATGTCAGCAACCATTCCCCTTAATTTTCCCTTGTATTCATTTAGTCTTATTCTTATTACGATTTCTATCATATAGGAAAAAAGTCCAGCATTGGTTAATGCAAAAGAATTTTTTTTCTTTCAAATTGTTCTTTATCTTCGGTTGTTTAGTTTATTGTTTAGATAAGCTTTTTTTCTGTTGTTTTTTGTTAGATAAGCATTTTTTCTGTTGTTTTTTTTTTTATTGAATACACATTTGTGTTTGATTGAATATTGTTTGCTCGGAAATACTTTCTAAGTTAGTGAGTTTAAGATAGATAGGGTGTCATCTTGTATTGTAGCACTAACAAAAGATATGTTCAAATGTTGAGAGAATGTAATTCAATTTTGGGATTTAAAACTTGGAGATTGAAAGTATAATCCTATTAAATCGAACATAAGTCTGAACTACTTCATCGCCAGTGACTTTAAAATACATTGATTGTTTGATTTTATGATACATTCTGTCAGTTCCTTTTGATTTATTAACATATTTTATATACCTCACGAGTACATTTGTGTTGGACTTATTATAATATAAGTTGAAAACTAATGCGTTGGTAAATGTAAGTTATAGCTCTTTCAACTTTTAAAATCTATATTTAAATTTGATTTGCATGAACACTGAAATTGATAAACTTTTATATTTAGCCAGAAATTGCTAATATTGAAATGTTCCTTCCGTTTTGAAATATGTTTGTCATTAACTCAATTTTGAATGCAAAATCTTCCGTCGAAAATTACCCCCTAGGTATAAAGTCAAGAACAACTATGAAGAGAACAGACAAGACAAGAACTATGATACCGACACATCCGATGTAAAATGATGATTTTCTTGGGTCTGAAGCACTGCTCCTTTTACTGATATACGACGACAAAGTTGTCTTATCCAATCTGTATGTGATGATGTCGTTTGGTATTCCTGGGATAGCAGACGGTTCTTGACAATTACATGAACTCTGATTCATCCACAATTCTTCACACTCAAGTAATGTTAAGGTAAGAGACATATTTGCAGCAGGCAGGGTTGTTGTTTCTAAATTTGCATGCTTTGTTGTTTGGTTGTAGGATGTCGTCGGTATTTCAGTGGTTTCTGTAGGAAGGGTTATTGTTTCTAAACTCGCATGCTTTGTTGTTTGGTTGTAGAATGTCGCTGGTGTTACAGTGGTTTCTGTAGGAAGGGTTGTTGTTTGAAAATTGGCATGGTTTGTTGTTTGGTTGTAGAATTTTGCCGGTATTTCAGTTTCTGTGCGAAGGGTTGTTGCTTCAAAATCGGCATGGTTTGTTGTTTGGTCGAACGATGTTGTTGGTAATCCAGTTTTGGCTAAAGAAATAATGAAATTAAGTACACATCTGGAAAAAAAAGTATTGCAACACTTCTCAATAGAACAGGTGTATATAAGTTATCTATAAATTCATTTTTTTTTGCACCAGTGCTAATTAATTAAATGTTTGGCAAATTTTATTTGTAATTCTAAAGACATACTGCTGAAGCCGTACCCGCATATGTTACTTTAGTTTAAAAAACTGTGATATGTTTGTTATTCAAATGACAAAAAAAAAAAAATGATGCGAGGTAGATCGGGTTTCTTCTGCCATTATATGATGTAAAAGTGAAGTACAATCTGTCTAGATCTTTATTGAAATGTACTTATTTTGAAATAGGAATGCAATTATTCATTGGTTAGACTTTTCGTCCAAATAATGAATATATGTGCTTTATCTTAATAGTGCAACTGTTTTGTATTTAATAAATCATTTGGTTTGAATGTTTCAATTGTTTTCGATTATGCATATAAGAGTTGATAATTCAGATAATCTTACTTTCATTGAGGAAAGTTAAGGTAATATACCTTTTATTTGTTTTGCAGCAAGAAAATGTGACCCATGACCCAATTTTTTTTTAAATGTCCGAAAGCACATTTTAAGAATTATCGTCTTGTCTTTAAAAAGAATATTTTATCTTTTTTATGCCCCATTTATTGGAACTATGTTTTCTGGTCCCGCTTCAGGTTAAAGTTTTTGGTCGAGGTAGTTTTTAATGAAGTTAAAAGCCAACCAACTTGAAACTTAGTATACATGTTCCTTATGATATGATCTTTCTAATTTTAATGCCAAATTAGAGTATTTACCCCACTTTCACGGTCCACTGAACATAGAAAATGATAATGCGGATGGGGAATCCGTGTACTAGGGACACATCGCTGTCTTACAGTAATTAATTGATTTAACTATAAAAAACCGGGTCACAATTCAAAACCGACGAAAACACATCAACTATAAGAGGAAAACAACGGAAAGAAAGAAACACTGAACTGCTACAAATACAAACGCCAAATTACATATAAAACGGATTTTTAGATAACAACTGCCATAGTCCTGACATTAAAAAGGGTGGTTGAACCTGATTCAATGGCTAGGCAATACTTGCCGCTTATACGGTTATTCAGTAAAGTTTTAATTTGGTGAAACATACACTTATCTTTTTTATTTAATAGACTTTCGAGTTCGATGCATTTCCGTCAAAAACTCTGGTTTTAGTGAACATCATTCGTGCGTTTAGGGGCATCGTCACCTCCGTTCCAATGTTGAGCGAACACGAACGGACAAGAACTGGCATATTCCTGACTTTGTACAGGCATTTTCAAATGTAGAAAATGGTGGATTAAACCTGGTTTTATAGCGCTAAACCTCTCACTTGGAGGACAGTCTCAATAAATTCCGTTATAATTACAATGATGCGTGAACTAAACAGACATAATAAATGAAATAGTCAAAATATGGGTACAGCAGTCATCATCATGTAACAATTTTAAAAGGAACAATTTAACAGAATACAAAAACATCTATCTACACACATTCATTGATTCGCGCGTCTGACGTCAGAAAAATTTATACGTCACATATTTTTGTCGTTCAATGTATATACAAACAATTTCAAAATTTCACTTGGGCAATGTTGACATACAGGGTTAAAAAATCAAAAGTATGTAAGAATTAATTTCAGAAACAGACCGAGATCCAAAACAGTCCAAAAGTTATATAGAATTTATAAGAATCCACAAACAGCCCATATTTACAGGATGTTTAAGTACCGAGCCACCTTAAATGTATATCACATAAAACAATCCAACAGTAAAAATAATACCAATAATAGAACAAAGACAAATGAAAGAACAACATAACACGTTGTAAAGATGATAAACAACATCAGTACGCAAAAGCTATACAGGTTGCACTTTGTAAATACAGCTGTTTCTCAAAACACGCCTCTTTTGGGGAGTAATTGAATATTCATAGAAAATTCATTTTGTTTACATACTGGTTCCCAGTTATTTTCTCTGTGTTCCATATCGCAGAGACAGAACTTGGGAATGTTACCAGTAAATAAACACGTGCATATTGTTTACATTGAAATCTGTGGTAACCTTTCATTCGAGGTAGGGGTAGTTAAGAAAATTAGTGTAAGTTTAAACTCTGAGAAGTTTAGGGCATATAAACGTTAAAAATATGCCGCACAGCCCTATATTTTGACCTTTGAAAAAAATTGTGGTGCATATGAACTTTCAATTCTAGGATAAGATTTTTTTCAAAACTTCATAGTAAAAGTGGTACAGTTTTAGCCGTAAAAGGAGTTCCTATGGGAAATTGCATTGTCAATATTTACAGAAATGCAACCTATATAGGGTGAAAAAGGGGATTACTCAGAATTTAACCAAATTTGCTTTATTTCACAGATTTTAAAGAAATTAACTCAAATAAGAAGTTTTATAAATATTTAATGAAGATTGATAGAATCCTGGGCCTTAAATATGATGACTCAGCATAAATTCACAGTTTACAGTATGCATAGTTTACTTAAAGTCCTGGATACAAACTTAAATCATAATATTTGCATTTTTGTAAGTTAAATTGTTAAGAAGTGCTTATATTTACTCTTCGCAGTCATTGAAACTCATAGATCCTTCCTGAATATTATTTATGGAGTATTTGTGTCCTTTCGATAACCCAAAAGTAAGCCGCAACACTTAAATCTGCTTTTTTGTCACCACGGCATAATAAATACAAGCTAGAAAAACAAAAATATCTCAAGAAAACTTATAATTGTGTGTTCTATCCTGAATATGTACTAAATATTCCAAATTGCTAGAAACAGCAGACTTATTTAGGAAATTTGAGGCCCCAGGGGCAAGAAACATAGAAAATTGCCTACCCCCTGGGTCATAAAACAAATAATTTAACTTGTAAATGCTATGATTTTATGATTTTAAAGTTCTTGATATAGAAAACAATAACTATGCTTGGAAGTTATGCAAAAATCAAATGTTAGCAGTCATCTCTACAACATTTTAAGTGAATTTATATCTCAGACTGGTATCTGCATACATACAACTATTGCACATATGGCTTTGTTTGAACACTTCTAGTATATATAGTAGCTAAATTGTGTCAGATATATGGTTAAAGATGATACTGTTGTGACAAGAATTCTAAATTGACCATTTGAGGCAGAAAATGTTTTCTTTAATTGACAAATAGGCATACAGTAAGATGTGGACTGGAGATAGAGGCTGGATTGGATACTTTATATAATCTTGAATGTTGTAATGATTGACTGCTAAACATTACATTTATGATATTCTGATATGCTTTCAATATGTTATCAAAACAGTTTTTAACAGGTTCTAGGCATTTTTTATCAGAAAATATGCAAATAGGGTAAGCTGGCAATAATTAAAGTTTTGTTTTCAAATTCTTTAAAAAATTGAAACAGGGGAGGGGGTATCAAATGTATAGTAAAGAAAAACTTAGAGTATACACAGTGATTTCTTTAAGACTTTAATTCTGATAAATGAGTATTAATGTGAGAAAAACTGATTTTAGAGAGTTTTCTATTTTAATAAATGTCTGTATAGGTTGCACTTTGTAAATACAGCTGTTTCTCAAAACACGCATCTTTTGGGGAGTAATTGAATATTCATAGAAAATTCATTTTGTTTACATACTGGTTCCCAGTTATGCTCTCTGTGTTCCATATCGCAGAGACAGAACTTGGGAATGTTACCAGTAAATAAACACGTGCATATTGTTTACATTGAAATCTGTGGTAACCTTTCATTCGAGGTAGGGGTAGTTAAGAAAATTAGTGTAAGTTTAAACTCTGAGAAGTTCAGGGCATATAAACGTTAAAAATATGCCGCACAGCCCTATATTTTGACCTTTGAAAAAAATTGTGGTGCATATGAACTTTCAATTCTAGGATAAGATTTTTTTCAAAACTTCATAGTAAAAGTGGTACAGTTTTAGCCGTAAAAGGAGTTCCTATGGGAAATTGCATTGTCAATATTTACAGAAATGCAACCTACATTAAGACCATCATGTATTATTTGTGAAGTTGATACGGAATATCTATCAACAAGGTCTTGGTACCTTCCGATGATTTTTTTTGAAAAAGGACGAGACGTTCTTTGACATATCCCTGGTTCATCAACTTTCTACTCAGACACTGATGACATTTTACAAAGTCTGGGTAGGAGCTGCAATCTCTTGAATATCGAATAAGTTTGGAAATATATATCTCATATGCAGGTGAAGTTGGTATATTGCTACTAAGGTGGGGGAAATTTATAATTTCAAAATTAAAATTGTCTCGTTTGTCATAGATTCTGGTACTGAGATGGCTGTGTAAGTCAAATTCGAGAAATAAGTCTAAACATGAGACGGAGGAAGCCGTGTCTGTTGTTTCTTTAATTTCTAGTTCTTGGGGGTATATTAATGGCAACCCAATCATAAAAGTTCGGATTGTTTATGGAAAGAACATCATCAATTTATCTGAAAGGGAAATTAAATACAGGCGATCCCCTCTATCTGGTTAATGACGTCATAAAGGCGTGCATAATTGACGAGTTTTCCCCGCTGACTGATGAACTCGAAAGTGGTCTATTTGAAAACACCAAATTGTGTATCGGTCTTTCCAATTCAATCTTGAATGTTAAGACACAGGTCTACGTTAAACAAATTAAAAAAAAATCTCATTCATTTTATATTTCTTATAACCAAAAGAAATTATTTTTTGTGTATAGTCAAACAATTCTATTTTTACTAGAATCTAGCTACCTGACTAGAAGTACGTGGTCGATACAGGGTTTCCGTTTTCTATTTCCCACTGAGTTCGATATTTTTTTATTTTACTTTTCACTCTTCTCCGTTGTTAAGTTGCTCTCATATGTTTGTTAACATAAGGATTCCTAACGATTAAAATGCTGTTAATAGTTATCAAAAGAATCAAGCTTATAATTTGATACGCCAGACGCGCATTTCGTCTACATACGACTCATCAGTGACGCTCAGATCAAAATCGTTTAAAAGCCAAAACAAAGTACAATGTTGAAGACAAAAGTGAAATGGTTATCTTTTCGTATAATTTTGTATTTTCACTATTGAATATGCATCATAAATATTCATTGAAAAAAAAAACTGTCAAATTATGAACAGGTTTGGGTGTGAATAAATTTGGAAAATATATTTCAGGTCGCAAACTGTTTGATAGAAAAAAAGGCACTTTTAACGGGTACTCTGTGGGTCAGGAATTTTTGAAATAGTACGAATGAAGAACACTCCTTGCTTAATTTTGCACAGAAATGTGGTACATCTCAGAATGTTCTCACCAATATCTCACTATTTCTACACCAATAGCCAACACTTATTTCTCACTTTTTCAAATTTGTTTTTCTTTTAATTAACAGGACAGCTAAGTTCCTTTATAATGCAATTTGTGACAAAAACAATCGTGTCTGAAATGTCAATTTGTGAATTGCCAATTATATTGTATATTTTAAAAGAAAGAAAATATTCATGCATTGAATCAGATTACATACGGCGTCAGCATAAAGATTCAAAATAAGCCTATAAAATAAATAAAAATTGTATGCATTTTAACTTTCAATTTTACGGCAATTTGTTATAGAAATATGTTATAAAATGTACGCTATTTCATATATTATATCATCAAACTTTTTGACGAAATGCAAGAGATAACAGTAGCAAACTATTGGAGAGGTTCATATCATCAACATTGAATGAATCTAATTATTGATTTAAAAAATGTTTACTTACCATCTACTTGACATACGACCTTATTGATTGTACTACAGTTAACGTCAATCATTTCACCATTAATTATAACTGCGCATATACATGTGTTATCTCGTCCATCGGGTTGTTGAGCTAAAGTACATTTAATCATTATATATGCATAATTTTATCGATAAAATATAATACACTCGTCCAAAGTTTTCTCGTGACACTTATGCAGAAACTGATTAATCTATATGTATAAAGTTCATTTGACGGTATTTATAGTCAGTAAGTGTTTTTGACCTATCAGCATTATTTATCTTGACACTGTGTAAGACATTTTCAATCAAAAAATCATTAAGTGTTTGTTCCCTATCTCGCCCGTGGAGCTTCGTGATGAGCTACATTAGCATCTCACTTGCAATAGCGTGAAGTATCTTCAATATGGACACGTGAATAATACCTATTCGTATTTCAAACTGTTTATTTTCACACCATAAAAAGGTACTTGCACGAATATTGATTATATTTTCAATCGAAGCACGTGCAATACAGTATATACGTAATAAGTGTTTGTTCGTACTTTTGTTATTCAATTATTTAAGCTTTTATGTTTATAATAAAATTGAGAATGGTATGGAATGAGAATGTTGATTTAACCACACTGAAATAATTATCAAATGAAATAAGTCAGGACCTTGAACAACCGTTCAATTCGACAGAAAAGAAAACAAATAATTCTGAGCTCATGTCGGAAATGCTTATTCAATCTATTTCTGAAAGAGATCGTGATTCATATTTACATACCTGATCTATATGAACCTGGAAACCAATAGAGTGTTGATAAAAATGCATTAGTACCATCTTCCCAAGTGTAGACATTGTCTACGTCATAATCGCTAAGTCCAACCCAGTTATAACTTAAAGAGAAAAAAAAAGTATATAGACATGTGGTAATATTCATCAAAAGCAGTTGACTTACTAAATGTTGGGTATTACTCTTTTAAACAGAAAAAAACAATTTGAACATATACTTGTTAACATATACAAGTTCTGTAACAAAATATCTGAGCGAATAATCGATACAAAGCTGCCCTAAAAAAAATATTTTAGCATGGAGTAGTCCAGAGCAGGTATTATCAGAACAGTCCAAAGCCTGTAATTGAGTGTGCTGAGAGATAACAAAAGTACTCATATGGAATTTGAATTTTGTGTAGATTTCGAGATAAGCAGGCGGTTACTACTATTAAAACAGTGTTAAACGCACTTGTCAAAAGTTAACATTGAGCAATAAATCTTCTTGTCACAAAGTTAACATATAAACATAATTTTCTTATCGACGAAAACGCAGTCACAGTTATACTATCCGTGGTGGCTCTATCTCTATGCTGAAACCGTTTGGTATTCATCAAATTCATTATAAATTTCATTATCTGTACAAATTATGTTATGCAAACTCATTTTCATTCCCCAATCTAAACCAAAACAAACTAACAGCTTTCATCTCAGATATTGAACTATTAAAAACCAATTGCAACTAAAAAATTAGTAACGGCGCCCTGTCAATCTCTTAGTTGAACATGTACTGCCATCCAATTTATATGTTATCCAGCTGGACAAGTTAGTACTGGCCACTCGACAACTGTGAATAACACTACTCTACGAAATGTTTTATCCAAAGATCAGAAATAGGGTGAGCTTAAATCCATGAATTGAAAACACAATTTCAAAACACTGATTATTCCATTTAAGTACTATTGAGTAAGGAAAAGAAACAAAATGCATACACAAAAGTTACCATAGCACGATACCACAATGACGGAATGTATAAGTACCGAGCCATGTAAAAAAGATACTACCAAACATAGACTAAACAGTAGAATTATTAATCAGTGTTTTGAAATTGTGTTTTCAATTCATGGATTTAAGCTCACCCTATTTCTGATCTTTGGATAAAACATTTCGTAGAGTAGTGTTATTCACAGTTGTCGAGTGGCCAGTACTAACTTGTCCAGCTGGATAACATATAAATTGGATGGCAGTACATGTTATAGTGTTTTATGTGACTTTTCTTATTAAAATAAG
This sequence comes from Mytilus galloprovincialis, assembly GCF_965363235.1. Lineage (NCBI taxonomy): Eukaryota > Metazoa > Mollusca > Bivalvia > Mytilida > Mytilidae > Mytilus > Mytilus galloprovincialis. The sequence continues at coordinate 14,103,417 of NC_134845.1, read as the reverse complement.
AAAAGTCACATAAAACACTATAACATGTAATTTAGATTATGAATGAATCAAGAACTTAGAAAATGTACTGTAAGACCAGTGTATTATTTGTGAAGTGATACTAAATATTTATCAACAAGGTCTTAGCATCTTCCGATGAACATTGTTAGAAAAAGGACGAGACGTTCTTCAACATACCCCTGGTTCATCAACTTTATGTTATAATTCATTATTGATTATTTCTGTTAGACGATATTTCAATTTCATACTTGTTTTATCAAACGAACGTTTTTATAGAACTAATTTCAGAGAAGGATCAATATTTAAAATTATCAAGAAGTTCTTTCGGGTTTTTAAAAAAATCCACATATGATTATACCTTTACGCGCAAAAGTTTCACAGTATTTCTGAAGACCCTCTTTCACTGCCGACAAAATTTTGTCAATCTAATAGATAATTTGTTCGTTGAACATACAGATGAGCTGGTAATAAACTGTTGTTTGTTCATAGATGAAGAAGGAGCATGGTCTGCTTGATTAAAATAGTTACAAAGAAACCCTGAATTGGTGATCTTCATTATCAGACCTATATAGTTCATTTTTTCAAGCAAGTCAGTGAGTTTCGAGTTCCACCAACATGAAGTAGTCCACAAATACTTCATTCAAGTCCGTAAATAGTTATCATAGGTACCAGGATTATAGTTTAATACACCAGACGCGCGTTTCGTCTTCATAAGACTCATCAGTGACGCTCAGATAAAAATAGTTATAAAACCTAACAAGTACAAAGTTGAAGAGCACTGAGGACCCAAAATTCAAAAACGTTGTGCCAAATACGGCTAAGGTAATCTATTTCTGGGATAAGAAAATCCTTATTTGTTCGAAAATTCAAAGTTTTGTAAACAGGAAATTTACAAAAATGACCATATAAGTGATATTCATGTCAACACTGAAATGCTGACTACTGGGCTGACGATACCCTCGGGAACGAAACGTTCAAAAGCAGTGGCATCGACCCCGTGGTGTAAATAGTTATCAAAGGTACCAGGATTATAATTTAATACACCAGACGCGCATTTCGTCTTCATAAGACTCATCAGTGACGCTCAGATAAAAATAGTTATAAAACCTAACAAGTACAAAGTTGAAGAGCACTGAGGACCCAAAATTCAAAAAAGTTGTGCCAAATACGGCTAAGGTAATCTATTTCTGGGATAAGAAAATCCTTATTTGTTCGAAAATTCAAAGTTTTGTAAACAGGAAATTTACAAAAATGACCATATAAGTGATATTCATGTCAACAATTAAATGCTGACTACTGGGCTGACGATACCCTCGGGAACGAAACGTTCAAAAGCAGTGGCATCGACCCCGTGGTGTAAATAGTTATCAAAGGTACAAGGATTATAATTTAATACGCATGACACGCGTTTCGTCTACATAAGACTCATCAGTGACGCTCAGATCAAAATAGTTATAAAACCTAACAAGTACAAAGTTGAAGAGCACTGAGGACCCAAAATTCAAAAAAGTTGTGCCAAATACGGCTAAGGTAATCAATTTCTGGGATAAGAAAATCCTTATTTGTTCGAAAATTCAAAGTTTTGTAAACAGGAAATTTACAAAAATGACCATATATTAAGTGATATTCATGTCAACACTGAAATGCTGACTACTGGGCTGACGATACCCTCGGGAACGAAACGTTCAAAAGCAGTGGCATCGACCCAGTGGTGTAAATAGTTATCAAAGGTACAAGGATTATAATTTAATACACATATCACGCAGTGACGCTCAGATCAAAATAGTAATAAAGCCTCTTATACAAGTATTTCCCTTTCCAATCTAGACAAATTGAAAGAGTTGGTCCTGCTTTGTTTCATAAATAGAATTGCCAGCGTATGTACCAGTAGATAAATTGTACACTCTATTTGAAACAAAATATCTTCAAATTGTATTATTAAGATTCTTGGTTTCCTATTTGAAACCTATTGGTGACCTGTTTTTCAACAACAAAAAACGCCATTGCCATGTGCGCCAGCGGTGCTCAGCTTCTCGAAGACTTGTTCCTATAAAGATACATGGTCTCTTTTTTTGGAAAACATGTATAAGAAGTTTTGTAACCCCTAGTTTTTTAACGCATCTTTTTCCGTCGAGCTTGAAATAAAGAATACAACAGATACAATCAGCCATCCTATATATCTTACTTACATTTAGACATTGATGTGATCGGTCGTGAAACTAGATGCATATAGGAGCCTGTGTCGCTAACCTGATAATTTTGTTTACAATTGATGCATAAATATTGCAACCATAATTCTTTTGCCTTAGTTTCAGTGATAACGGTCAATAACTGTATCATGTGTATTTCGATGGGAACAAACCGTGTGCCTCTCCTTGTCGGTCTCTTCTTGTTTTCATATGAATCGGAGTTCCGTCAGACACTTGTCAAAACAAGAAGATGAAGAAGCCTGATCATTCAATTTTACATTCCAATATATTGATGATGTTCTTTCCATTAATAATCCAAACTTTTCTGATTGGAATCCATTAATATATCCCTGAGAACTAAAAATTGAAGGGAACATCAGACACAGCTTCCGCCGCCTCATTTTTAGACTTATACCTCGAATTTGACATACAGGGTCATCTCGGTACCAGAATCTATGACTAACGAGACGATTTTAATTTTCAAATTATCAATTTCCCCCACCTAAGCAGCAATATACAAACTTCACCTGCATATGGGATATACATTTTCCAACTCATTCAGTATTCAAGAGCAACTACTCAGACTTTGTAAAACGTCACCAGTGTCTTAGTAGAAAGTTTATGAACCAGGGATGTGTCAAAGAAGGTCTCTTCCTTTGCATAAAATAGATCATTGGAAGGTACCATAACCTTGATGATTTATATTCCGTACTTCACAAATAATACACGATGGTCTTGAAGTATAGATTCGGGATTCTGACGTTGTTTATCATCTTAATAACGTGTAACATTATTCTTTTATTTGTCTTTATGAATATTACTTTTACTGTTTAGTGTGTTTTTAGTGGTATCCATTTCACATGGCTCTGTATGACATTCCGCCATTGTGTTTTTATTCTATGATAATTCTTACATTCTTGTCTTTTATTTTTTATAATATGCTTTGGCTATAAGCCATTTTGAGTTTCTTTTTTTTTACATATGACATGGCTTTAGACTTCTACATCCTGTCATTGTGTTAGCGTACCATGGAAACTGTGTGTTTATATATTTGTTTGTTTTTTTAGTGATTAAGATACTAACACAATGTTGACTGCTGTACTCCTATTTTGGACATTTTTACCTATTATGTCAGTTGGTTTTGTACACACATCATTGTTAATAAAATGGATTTTTTTCGACTGTTATAGAAGTAGGAATTTGAGCTAGCTATAAACTCAGGTTTGAATCGATTAGGGATGTCGGCCGTGTTGGTTGGCAGGCGGGCTCATTGGAAATATTTCTTTTGACTAAATACCTTAATGGTAATTGTTACCTTGTTTGGTGAAACTTGTCTCAGTAGTTTCAGAGGAGAAGAATTACGAATATTTGTTAAAAATTTACTTTGAAGGGCAATAACTCCTTAAGGGGTCAATTAACAATTTTGGTCATGTTGACTTATTTGTAGATCTTACTTGACTGAACATTATTGGTATCTTTCGCCTACTTTTAAAACATACTGATGGAAAAAATTCATTTGTTTCTAATTGGATATGCTGCATTGCCCATGTAGGCATATTTTGCATTATATGTACAACTAAAAACAGTATACGGACACAAATAAAATTTCTGTTGCAACTTAAGGAATTGGTTAACTAACTCATAATTTTGGCCCTAAAGTCTGATTTGTTTTATTACAGTCATGTGTTGAAAATATGATGAAAATATATGCTAAAATGTCCGATAATTTTGCACGTAAAAAGAAGTTCAACAAGTATGTCAATAGTGAAGTGTTTGTGACGGCAAAATGTAGGTGAATTTTGTAAAAACCTTCTTTTTTTTTTTTAGAATTCTGCAAAATAAATGACAGTTTTCTGCTAAATTAACAGTAGTGCTACCCTCCGCTCACAAACATTTTTGTTGAAATAGTCTTTGTATGCAATATTCCTTTCTTTTCAACTAAAAATTCAATACGCGAGGGGTGGGACCACCAATGAAGTCATGAAATAAAGTTGAAAATGTAAAACATTTCTTCTAAGAAAATGGAGAAAAATAAAGTTATATCACAAAAAAACTACACTCCGAGGCAAATTCTCGGAGTGTAGTTTTTTTGTGATGTAACTTTATTTTTCTCCATTTACTTTGAAATGTTTTACATTTTCAACTAGTCCCTAATCAAATGGCAAAATCAAAAGCTCAAACACATCAAACGAATAGACAACAACTGTCATATTCCTGACTTGGTACAGGAATTGTCTTATGTAGAAAATTGTGAATTGATATTTTCCTACTTTAGGCTAACATCTATATAAATCTGAAGCCGATATGAAACTTTTTCTTATTATACTTTCAAACATCCTACGATAAGCAATTCATACACATTAGATTTACATTGATAATTAAAGTTTAAAAAACACCTATACAGCCGCTAAGGGGGGTTCCTTGCTCTACTTCTTACTTAAATAGACAATTCTATAGAACGGCTTGATGTTTCCTAATTCTTTCACATTTCGCACTTCCAAATTAACACCAATCAAATTAAAAAAAAACAAAAATTAAAAAGCCACATATGAAAATGTCAAAACTGAAATGCGATATATCAAAACGTGATATTCTAAGATCAGTTGATGCTTTGTCCAAAAAGAGTTCCGTGCTTAAGACACCGTATGTACATCCGATTAATTCAAGATGTATAGTTGAATCGATATATAGAACCTAACTAAATAAACACGCTGAACAGGATTTTTTCAATTGATTTTGTTCTTTGAAGATTCATTTGTATTTTAATACTTACATTCCAAAGTCCACTTTACTTGCAATCCAATCTGCTTCTTCCTTTGTCTTTGGCATAATCACTGTTCCATTGATTTTACTGCACCTGTCTTTGGCTTCATCATAATTGACACCATTTGTTTTGTCTAGTAACACTATATAACACAAAAGGCCATGTTTGTCCCATACTGTGTCAGTGGGACAATATTCTTTGGAAAAAAAAAATATATATATAAACTGTTGATGCATTTTTTCTACGTTTTGTGACATCAAGTGTTTAATATGACAGGAACCTCTGACCTCCGGGAAATTCTCGATTTAAACAGGTATTTAAATTTAATGTAACTGTTTGTTTTATGTGTTTTCTGAACTTTTTGGATTCTATTCGTCTTCTTAAACAAAGTTATTTTACTCGACTTTTTAGATTGCCGCCTTTGGATCATCTACCCTTTTTTACAATGAAATATTGAAATTTTGATTCAGCTGAAGATATATTCAGTCATTTGCTTAACGTTAGATGGGTGAATTTCTATTATCAGTATGGTGCCCAATCAACGAATTTGATCGATTTGGGTTAACGGAATAATACACGGCTATATTTTGTATCATTGGAAAGAGGAGAACAAGCATCATCGAAAACCCGTTGTTGTCGTTGTCTGCAGTGGTCACCTTTTGTTAAAAAAATCAGGGTCAAAGGTCAAAGCAAAATTTCCAGGAAAATGCAGAATGACATTAGATAGTTTGTTTCTCCTACATATATCTGTTTGGAGCAAAATAAATACAACTAATTTATAGAAAAATATCTTTTGTTTTTACATTTAGATAAAATTGAGAATGGAAATGGGGAATGTGTCAAAGAGACAACAACCCGACCAAAGGGCAGACAACAGCAGAAGGTCACCAACAGGTAGGTCTTCAATGCAACGAGAAATTCCCGCACCGGAACTTATTTTATATTGTTATCACAAAACATTACTTCAGATTGACATTTTTTACTTATAAGGTGCAAATTTGAAATTTTCAAACATCATTTATAGAACAATGACCTTCACCATTTCAATTTCAAATTTGAAATTTTTATACTCCATTCGTTACAAGTAATATCTCAAGATGTTTTTTATATCTTAACTTTAATAATTTGTCGGAAAAAAATGTGTTTTTCACGTCTTTTGATAGTAAGGTGTCCATCAATTTCTAGGTAAGTATCAAATTTCTGTTATTGAGTGTGAAAGCGTACATATTATTGATTTGTGTATATAAACGTTGAACTTGTTTGAATAAAAAGCTCTGTGTATAGATTTGCTTTACAGAAGTAAAGATTACTGCAAACGGAGAAAAAAGGGGGGTGTGAAGTTATGAAAACAAAACGTCTGTTAGAAACAGGTAAAACACCCCATTTTACATAAACATATATCAAATGATCAACAATAGGCTGTAATATTACGAGTATTCAAGGAATATAATCGGGGAGAGGGTTTTGTACAGCACCGATGTATTTAACAAACAATTGCAAACAAAAAAGGCCTGAGATATCAATGGGACATTAAAAAATTATAAATTAATGACAAGCTGACAACATCATGGCAAAAACTCGAAAAACAACGGAAGAAAGAACAAATGCAAATATAAAATTGTGATCGAGGCTAGTATAAGCTACTGTGTTCTATTGTCTCCTGTAAGTTTGAAGGCCCAACAACCACGTCAAGGTCAGAGACCATATGGCAGGTTTTTACATATCTTTCTCTTCTAGATATATTTTAAAATTTCCAACGATTTCAAATTTGAGTAGATATTTTATTCACTGTTTGAAAAATATTATGGTATGGTGGACTGGTATACAGCGGTGCAAGTCTTGTGTGCAAGTTATAGTGCCTGTTTGAAACCATAGCTCATGCGTATGATGCATGGAGGGGAAGTAATGAAAGCATGGAAGTGTCAGCTAGATAAATGACTACCTCATGGGTAATAGTAACTGATTATCTACCATGATGCTGAACAATCGATTTTTTATATCTTAACTTTAATAATTTGTCGGAAACAAATGTGTTTTTCACGTCTTTTGATAGTAAGGTGTCCATCAATTTCTAGGTAAATATCAAATTTCTGTTATTGAGTGTGAAAGCGTACATATTATTGATTTGTGTATATAAACGTTGAACTTGTTTGAATAAAAAGCTCTGTGTATAGATTTGCTTTACAGAAGTAAAGATTACTGCAAACGGAGAAAAAAAAGGGGGGGTGTGAAGTTATGAAAACAAAACGTCTGTTAGAAACAGGTAAAACACCCCATTTTACATAAACATATATCAAATGATCAACAATAGGCTGTAATATTACGAGTATTCAAGGAATATAATCGGGGAGAGGGTTTTGTACAGCACCGATGTATTTAACAAACAATTGCAAACAAAAAAGGCCTGAGATATCAATGGGACATTAAAAAATTATAAATTAATGACAAGCTGACAACATCATGGCAAAAACTCGAAAAACAACGGAAGAAAGAACAAATGCAAATATAAAATTGTGATCGAGGCTAGTATAAGCTACTGTGTTCTATTGTCTCCTGTAAGTTTGAAGGCCCAACAACCACGTCAAGGTCAGAGACCATATGGCAGGTTTTTACATATCTTTCTCTTCTAGATATATTTTAAAATTTCCAACGATTTCAAATTTGAGTAGATATTTTATTCACTGTTTGAAAAATATTATGGTATGGTGGACTGGTATACAGCGGTGCAAGTCTTGTGTGCAAGTTTTAGTGCCTGTTTGAAACCATAGCTCATGCGTATGATGCATGGAGGGGAAGTAATGAAAGCATGGAAGTGTCAGCTAGATAAATGACTACCTCATGGGTAATAGTAACTGATTATCTACCATGATGCTGAACAATCGATTTTTTATATCTTAACTTTAATAATTTGTCGGAAACAAATGTGTTTTTCACGTCTTTTGATAGTAAGGTGTCCATCAATTTCTAGGTAAATATCAAATTTCTGTTATTGAGTGTGAAAGCGTACATATTATTGATTTGTGTATATAAACGTTGAACTTGTTTGAATAAAAAGCTCTGTGTATAGATTTGCTTTACAGAAGTAAAGATTACTGCAAACGGAGAAAAAAAGGGGGGGGGTGTGAAGTTATGAAAACAAAACGTCTGTTAGAAACAGGTAAAACACCCCATTTTACATAAACATATATCAAATGATCAACAATAGGCTGTAATATTACGAGTATTCAAGGAATATAATCGGGGAGAGGGTTTTGTACAGCACCGATGTATTTAACAAACAATTGCAAACAAAAAAGGCCTGAGATATCAATGGGACATTAAAAAATTATAAATTAATGACAAGCTGACAACATCATGGCAAAAACTCGAAAAACAACGGAAGAAAGAACAAATGCAAATATAAAATTGTGATCGAGGCTAGTATAAGCTACTGTGTTCTATTGTCTCCTGTAAGTTTGAAGGCCCAACAACCACGTCAAGGTCAGAGACCATATGGCAGGTTTTTACATATCTTTCTCTTCTAGATAGATTTTAAAAATTCCAACGATTTCAAATTTGAGTAGATATTTTATTCACTGTTTGAAAAATATTATGGTATGGTGGACTGGTATACAGCGGTGCAAATCTTGTGTGCAAGTTATAGTGCCTGTTTGAAACCATAGCTCATGCGTATGATGCATGGAGGGGAAGTAATGAACGCATGGAAGTGTCAGCTAGATAAATGACTACCTCATGGGTAATAGTAACTGATTATCTACCATGATGCTGAACAATCGATTTTTTATATCTTAACTTTAATAATTTGTCGGAAACAAATGTGTTTTTCACGTCTTTTGATAGTAAGGTGTCCATCAATTTCTAGGTAAATATCAAATTTCTGTTATTGAGTGTGAAAGCGTACATATTATTGATTTGTGTATATAAACGTTGAACTTGATTGAATAAAAAGCTCTGTGTATCGATTTGCTTTACAGAAGTAAAGATTACTGCAAACGGAGAAAAAAGGGGGGTGTGAAGTTATGAAAACAAAACGTCTGTTAGAAACAGGTAAAACACCCCATTTTACATAAACATATATCAAATGATCAACAATAGGCTGTAATATTACGAGTATTCAAGGAATATAATCGGGGAGAGGGTTTTGTACAGCACCGATGTATTTAACAAACAATTGCAAACAAAAAAGGCCTGAGATATCAATGGGACATTAAAAATTTATAAATTAATGGAAAGCTGACAACATCATGGCAAAAACTCGAAAAACAACGGAAGAAAGAACAAATGCAAATAGAAAATTGTGATCGAGGCTAGTATAAGCTACTGTGTTCTATTGTCTCCTGTAAGTTTGAAGGCCCAACAACCACGTCAAGGTCAGAGACCATATGGCAGGTTTTTACATATCTTTCTCTTCTAGATAGATTTTAAAAATTCCAACGATTTCAAATTTGAGTAGATATTTTATTCACTGTTTGAAAAATATTATGGTATGGTGGACTGGTATACAGCGGTGCAAGTCTTGTGTGCAAGTTATAGTGCCTGTTTGAAACCATAGCTCATGCGTATGATGCATGGAGGGGAAGTAATGAACGCATGGAAGTGTCAGCTAGATAAATGACTACCTCATGGGTAATAGTAACTGATTATCTACCATGATGCTGAACAATCGATTTTTTATATCTTAACTTTAATAATTTGTCGGAAAAAAATGTGTTTTTCACGTCTTTTGATAGTAAGGTGTCCATCAATTTCTAGGTAAATATCACATTTCTGTTATTGAGTGTGAAAGCGTACATACTATTGATTTGTGTATATAAACGTTGAACTTGATTGAATAAAAAGCTCTGTGTATCGATTTGCTTTACAGAAGTAAAGATTACTGCAAACGGAGAAAAAAGGGGGGTGTGAAGTTATGAAAACAAAACGTCTGTTAGAAGCAGGTAAAACACCCCATTTTACATAAACATATATCAAATGATCAACAATAGGCTGTAATATTACGAGTATTCAAGGAATATAATCGGGGAGAGGGTTTTGTACAGCACCGATGTATTTAACAAACAATTGCAAACAAAAAAGGCCTGAGATATCAATGGGACATTGAAAAATTATAAATTAATGACAAGCTGACAACATCATGGCAAAAACTCGAAAAACAACGGAAGAAAGAACAAATGCAAATAGAAAATTGTGATCGAGGCTAGTATAAGCTACTGTGTTCTATTGTCTCCTGTAAGTTTGAAGGCCCAACAACCACGTCAAGGTCAGAGACCATATGGCAGGTTTTTACATATCTTTCTCTTCTAGATAGATTTTAAAAATTCCAACGATTTCAAATTTGAGTAGATATTTTATTCACTGTTTGAAAAATATTATGGTATGGTGGACTGGTATACAGCGGTGCAAATCTTGTGTGCAAGTTATAGTGCCTGTTTGAAACCATAGCTCATGCGTATGATGCATGGAGGGGAAGTAATGAACGCATGGAAGTGTCAGCTAGATAAATGACTACCTCATGGGTAATAGTAACTGATTATCTACCATGATGCTGAACAATCGATTTTTTATATCTTAACTTTAATAATTTGTCGGAAACAAATGTGTTTTTCACGTCTTTTGATAGTAAGGTGTCCATCAATTTCTAGGTAAATATCAAATTTCTGTTATTGAGTGTGAAAGCGTACATATTATTGATTTGTGTATATAAACGTTGAACTTGATTGAATAAAAAGCTCTGTGTATCGATTTGCTTTACAGAAGTAAAGATTACTGCAAACGGAGAAAAAAGGGGGGTGTGAAGTTATGAAAACAAAACGTCTGTTAGAAACAGGTAAAACACCCCATTTTACATAAACATATATCAAATGATCAACAATAGGCTGTAATATTACGAGTATTCAAGGAATATAATCGGGGAGAGGGTTTTGTACAGCACCGATGTATTTAACAAACAATTGCAAACAAAAAAGGCCTGAGATATCAATGGGACATTAAAAATTTATAAATTAATGGAAAGCTGACAACATCATGGCAAAAACTCGAAAAACAACGGAAGAAAGAACAAATGCAAATAGAAAATTGTGATCGAGGCTAGTATAAGCTACTGTGTTCTATTGTCTCCTGTAAGTTTGAAGGCCCAACAACCACGTCAAGGTCAGAGACCATATGGCAGGTTTTTACATATCTTTCTCTTCTAGATAGATTTTAAAAATTCCAACGATTTCAAATTTGAGTAGATATTTTATTCACTGTTTGAAAAATATTATGGTATGGTGGACTGGTATACAGCGGTGCAAGTCTTGTGTGCAAGTTATAGTGCCTGTTTGAAACCATAGCTCATGCGTATGATGCATGGAGGGGAAGTAATGAACGCATGGAAGTGTCAGCTAGATAAATGACTACCTCATGGGTAATAGTAACTGATTATCTACCATGATGCTGAACAATCGATTTTTTATATCTTAACTTTAATAATTTGTCGGAAAAAAATGTGTTTTTCACGTCTTTTGATAGTAAGGTGTCCATCAATTTCTAGGTAAATATCACATTTCTGTTATTGAGTGTGAAAGCGTACATACTATTGATTTGTGTATATAAACGTTGAACTTGATTGAATAAAAAGCTCTGTGTATCGATTTGCTTTACAGAAGTAAAGATTACTGCAAACGGAGAAAAAAGGGGGGTGTGAAGTTATGAAAACAAAACGTCTGTTAGAAGCAGGTAAAACACCCCATTTTACATAAACATATATCAAATGATCAACAATAGGCTGTAATATTACGAGTATTCAAGGAATATAATCGGGGAGAGGGTTTTGTACAGCACCGATGTATTTAACAAACAATTGCAAACAAAAAAGGCCTGAGATATCAATGGGACATTGAAAAATTATAAATTAATGACAAGCTGACAACATCATGGCAAAAACTCGAAAAACAACGGAAGAAAGAACAAATGCAAATAGAAAATTGTGATCGAGGCTAGTATAAGCTACTGTGTTCTATTGTCTCCTGTAAGTTTGAAGGCCCAACAACCACGTCAAGGTCAGAGACCATATGGCAGGTTTTTACATATCTTTCTCTTCTAGATAGATTTTAAAAATTCCAACGATTTCAAATTTGAGTAGATATTTTATTCACTGTTTGAAAAATATTATGGTATGGTGGACTGGTATACAGCGGTGCAAATCTTGTGTGCAAGTTATAGTGCCTGTTTGAAACCATAGCTCATGCGTATGATGCATGGAGGGGAAGTAATGAACGCATGGAAGTGTCAGCTAGATAAATGACTACCTCATGGGTAATAGTAACTGATTATCTACCATGATGCTGAACAATCGATTCGCCAAGAAATCTGATTAAGGCCTGCTTGTTCTCACCGACTCTTGTCAGGAATGTAACGACCTTCTATATATGACCTGAAACACTTAGACATACGAACAAAAACTTGATTCAGCACTAAAATAACTGCAGTTTTGTCTGCTTGTGTAAGATTTATAGCACGAATGGTGGTACAATATTTTGTAATCATCAGTATGAAGTTGACCTAGGTCGGAAGCATCGTCGGGGTTTGTGTTGCTGTGTCTTTATTTTTATATGTTGTATTTTGTGTTTTTTTGTTTGTCTGTTTATCTTTTTTTTTAGCCATTGCGTAGTCAGTTTATTTTTCGATTTGTGAGTTTGAATGTCTCTCTCTTTGCTAACCAGTAATTTTTACTGGTCAAAGTTAACCTGCGTTAGGTTTTAGGCCTACTCCGCCCGATCCGTGAACAGAATCAAATTATATCGAAAACGTTTACTGATGTGAACTTCGAAAATAGTCCTTCAATAAGTGAACTTTGATTTTGACAACTTCTATTGAACCAGAACGGATTTTAAGTTGTTTTTTGTGCTGGTCTGTTTAAATTCTGACCTGGGCCGCTCTACACAGATGGATAAAATGTTTATAAATGTATTTGCTTCTTGTTAATAAAATTTTGAATTATTATTTTGTTCTTGATATAAACAATACAAATAAAATACATTTATAAATAAAGACCTTGTGTTTGTTTGTTGTTGCTGTGCATGTATTGATTTTGTGTCATAGATGGATAAACCATATGTTTTGTTTATTCATAAACTGCGTTTGTTACACAAATTTCCCGTGATATGACTTTTAAACAAATTGAAAACGATATTTGTTACACCGTATATCGTATTTTTCAATATATGTCAAGTTTTTTAGTTCTTTTTAGTTAAAAAAAAATGAAATTCTGATCTGTTTAAAATGTAGAGGTCTGTTTACAACTCTTCATTAGCGCAAACACTTGCTTATCAGATATCAACGCTTTACATTGGTAATGAGTACCTATATTGTTTAAAATAATCATGACAATGAACGCAATATTAGTGTTCAGCTACTAACATTTATGGTCGGCTTTATTTCACAGTGTCCACATGTCTTATCCTGCATCAAGTGATTGGCTTGTTTTTTCAGGAATCAACGCTTATCCATTGTATCTATAACTTAAGCTATTGTGTTGATGTCTTTTAAAAACTAACGCCTATTCTTAATTAGAAGGTAAATGTATTGTAAGTGAGTTTAGATAACCATGTAATCGTGTCAAACGATTCATTACAATAAATTGATTATCACAATTCAATGGTTAAAACAAAAATACAAATATATTATAACACAACACGTCTGTCCTTAAAGATCTTCATCCTATCAGGCATCTGAATATTGTCTGTTTTTACAAAATAAATATATTCGAACTTATTTCTATTAAAATTGAAAATGGAAATGGAGAATGTGTCAAAGGGAATACAACCCGACAAAGAACATATATATGGTATGTTTCCGAAATATCTAACAAAGAGCCTAATTCTAGATACATCACGATTTTCTAGCATAGGAATTTACGAATTAACAGTTGTAAAATTATGTAGTAAAACAGATGAAATCATATTATATTAATTTATAAAACAAAAATGGACAAATCATGAGAATGTACTCATTGTTGCTTCATACAGACCTCTGTGCTAACAATCGGTTTCGATTTAAATGTCTATTTTATATATATATATTAATATATGATATACATCGTTACAACAGACACACAGGGCTTCTACCTTTATATTTACATAATAGGATAACGCATAGTATGAATCGGTAGCCACGAGGTTTCATGGTAAAGATACATGAGTTTAAGGTACGGACTCCCTGAATTCTCTTTGTTGTCCCTATTCTCTACTTTTTCAGTATTTGTTTTTGTTTTGTATGTTATTGTGGATAATTTGTGTAATTAAAGGGAGTTTGGTCGTTTATTTTTGGATTATTGTTGTCTATTCCACGTCGATATGTTGATGTCAGTAACACGTATCAGAATTCATGGACGGGTTCGAATCCCAGTGAAGGCATATAGAAATCACAAAAATTAAAGGTAAGTTTTTAAAACAATTCCATTAGTGAACAGAAATCAGTTAATAAGTCAATTCAAACTTAATGAAATTAGGCACACAAAGGAAACAAAATAATCTAAAATGGTGAGCCCATTTCAGCGACAGATTTATGAAGCGTTGATTGTAGAAAAAGAATCCACGGTAAATGAATAGGCTGACGTCACCACAATGCTTTAATTTAGAGTTAATGCATGTCCTCTTTTTTTTAAATAATAAATCACAAAAACAAATCATTAGTTTTCATATTTCAGACAGGTTTGTCTAACAAACATATTTGCACACATCAACCAAAATTGCCCATATTTGAACTTTCTGATGACAATTATATATGCGCGTTTTATAAATAAGTATATTTGTATAACTCTGTATGGATTGTATAATACAAAAAAGTAAAATCACTTAAAATAATGAACTCCGAGGAAAATTCAAAACGGAAAGTCTCTAATCAAATAATAAAATCAAAAGCTCAAACACATTAAACACATCAAACGAATGGATAACAACTTTCATATTCTTTACTTAGTACAGACATTTTCTTATATAGGAAATGGTAGATTAAACCTAGTTTTATAGGTAGCTAAACCTCTCACTTGTATGACAGTCGCATCGAATTCCATTATATTGACAACAATGTGTGAACGAAATAATGAATGACAAGAATACAAAATTTATCATGGAACCATAACACAATGACGGGATTGAAAGTACAGAGTCACGTCAAATGGATATCACAAAAAAAAACAGAGAAAACAGTAAAAGTTATAAAGACAACAAAAAATACTATATCACATTATTAAGATGATAAACAACGTCGATACCCATACTGTCCTGTATCATTTGTGAAGTTGATACGGAATATTTTTGAATATCTTCCGATTTACTTTTATAAAAAAAGGACGAGACGTTATTTGAGATACCACTGGTTCATCAACTTTCTGCTCAGACACTGGTGACGTTTTACAAAGTATGAGTAGGAGCAAATGACAGCAATAGTTGAACAAACAAAATTTTATCTGCATCAATTTGGAGTGCCCTTACGTCGTTTTTTTTTTAATTTAAAAATATTGAACAGTCACAAACAATTATTAGTTCTCATATCTCAGACATAAAACAATTATATTTGACCGGAACAACCAAAAGTGGTCATGTTTGTACTTTATCATTGAAATTATTTTAACGCATGATAGTTTATTTAATACCTTATTAGAACATTATAAATATAAAAGTTTGATTACATCAATTAAGAGTACCAGAATGTCTGCTTTTAATTCAAATATTGAATCGTCACAAAAACAATTAGTTTTCATATCTCAGGCTGATTTGCATAACATAAATATGTTTTACCACATTACCAATAACTTATTATATTTGCACTTTAGTATGAACATGATCTTTAAAACTAGTTAACTTAGGATGAATTATACAAATGTCAGCAATATTGGAACACATTGATTACAAAACATTTTTTCATATTTTTTCAGTTGTACCCGTATTAAAAAAAGAATAGCTGAATAAAAAAACAATCCTTTGACCGTAAGAAATCATTCATTACATGTACAAGGTAAAATAAAATACCATGATTGTGTTCAGGTCAACGTTGGAGGTCAATTTTCTAAGCTGCAAATAGGGAAAGGGATAACTTTCCAGATGCTTTACTTATATCAATCGTCTCTCACAGACTACATAGGAAAGGCTTTCATTCGGGTATATGTCTAAATACAAATTTGAGTGGTCAACTATTATAATTAAAAGAATAGAATGTGCAAAAAATGTATACATTATTGCGTCCATTCTGTATTTATGAAAAGTTAAAATTTAAACTTTACCCCGGTCTCTTTGGCAAACTACTCCGCTTGTTTCCATGCAGGACCAATCGAACATATATCCAGTATAACGAATTATTACGCATAATTGTGGTTGATCTTTTGGTCTTCCATCTGAAATATAAGGAAAAGTAAAATAAAAAAATACTGAAGTTCAAGATGAATACAAAACTAAACGTTTCTTATCAAATGTCAAGATCAACGGCTAAAACACAAAAATCAAAACGAAAACAATTGTTATATTTCTGACTTTCTAGAGGCATTTCCTTATGTAAAAATTGTGGATTAATCCTGGTTTGGTAGTAAACATCGCTTCTCACTCGTATGACAGTTGCCTATAATTCCATTATATAGAGGAAAACAAACAGCAATAAAAAAGATAAACATGTCAAAATTGAGGTGCAGCAGTCAATATTGTGTCATAATTTTAATCGCTACAAAAACAATCAACAACAAAAACACAAAATAACATACAGACAGTTATTACGATTATTTGGAGAATTTTCATGGTCGATTTCAAATTTCAAAAAATGTATATGATGACATATAGCCAAAATCAGTGTTATTACTTTTTCAAATGGATTACTTTTTTGTTAAAGATATAAATAAAAACGGATTTTATAAAGTTTCCGCAATGTTCTATTTAAAAAAGTGGAAATTGATATAAGAAGGTTTGGTATGATTGCCAATGAGACAACTCTCTATCCAAGTAACAATTTGTAAAAGTAAACCATTATAGGTCAAGGTACGGTCTTCAACACTGAGCCTTGGCTCACATCAAATAGCAAGCTATAAAGGGCCCCCAAAATTACTAGGGTAAAACTATTCAAACTGGAAAATTAACGGTCTTATCTATATAAAAACGGAAAACGAGAAACACGTATGAACTATATAAACAGACGACAACCACTGTACATATGATTCCTGAAAAACCTTTTAATTTCATACAAAGTAAAAAGTCTGCTTTTCTAAGTAACATATGATTTCAACTTGTTTCTTCACTTTTTCATTGTATAAAATAGTAAAACATATTTAATAACTTCATTCGTAAAGTTAATTAACCAAGCATTTTAGAAAGATAATAATAATAATACTTTATTCAGAAGCAATACAGCTTATAGAATATACAATTTTACAATATTTTGTATCAGTGAAATATAAATACAATAATTATACACAATACATGTATGGCGGAGAATGAAAATAAATTCATATGATAAATAATTAATACAACTACATATTGCGAATTTTTTCAATATTAAACAAAAATTTACCTAAATTATTAAGTTCTTTCACATTGTGAACTGATAACAACTGTATAAGTTTAAAAGTGGATGGATATTGCCAATAATATTTCTTAATGTATAGTTTTCTTACATCACTATATCTATTACATTCTAGAACAACATGGTATTCATCTTCTACAATATTGTTATTGCACATAGTACATAATCTATTTTCTCTATCTACATTGTAATATCTGCCTGTTTCTATATTGAGGCTATGGGCGGATATACGATATTTACATATAAAAGGTTTATATATTTGATTAACAGGTCTATCTAAATAAAATTGCAGTATATCTGTGTCATATATATATCTATAAAGTATACATTTTGATGAATTATTAAAAAAAGCATTAGCATCAGCAATAAAGGTATCTTTCATTCTTTGTTTTAACTCATGTATGAATATATCAACATTATTTACGCTTTGTTTTAGCCATACATCATGAAAACCATATCTACATAAAATATCTTTGACTGAACATGCCCAATTCGATTTGTTATTGGGTTTTTTAAGTGAACTCTCCAACATATCTTCATAACATGCTTTAAGTATACAGTTATCAGTATTTAATAATTTAAACCAAAACTGAATCAGTCTTCTTTGTCTTTCATAATACATTGGATAACGTCCCAATTCACAGTAAACCATGTTATTTACAGCAGTTTTTCTAACCTTTAGAATTCGTTTTAAAAAATATAAATGTACTTTCTCTATATCATCAGCTTTATGATTACCCCACACTTCACAGCTATAATTAAGTATACTAGATACATAAGTATCAAATAAGGACAGTAACGTTTCACAGTTATAATATTCATCTACAATTTTACTACATAAAGCAAAAACAGCTTTTCTTCCTTGATTGGCTAACATTTTTTGTGTATGTAAAAAACTGCCATTATAATTAAAAAGAATACCCAAATATACAAAACTATCACATATATCTATTTGGTTGTTATTCAAAAACCATTTTTCTTGACTTTTTACACTACTTCTATTTCTAAACACGACCACTTTAGTTTTAGACATATTAATATATAAACCATATTCCTCTGCAGAAGAGTTTACAGTATTTATCATATTTTGCAGATCATCTATGTTCTCACTAAATAAAACAGTGTCGTCTGCATACATAAGTAAAAATAAATTTAAGGATTTCAATTCATATGACTGACAGCCATTACTGATTAGCTCTACTTCCATATCATTGACATACAACGAGTATAATAAAGGGGATAAAGATTCCCCTTGCATCAAGCCAGTATTACAATTAAAAAAATCTGAAATTTTTTCATTACACTTTATACTAGTTTTCAATTTAGAATACATAGATTTAATTACAGTAAGAAGTTTACCAGTAACGCCACATCTAACTAATCTCAACCACAATTTTACATGAAAAACACTATCAAACGCTTTAATATAATCGATAAAACAGCAATATAAGCGTTTACCTTTTCTTAATGACTTAGAAATCAGGGAATGAAGACAGAAGATGGCATCAGAAGTGCCGTATCCAGGACGGAATCCAAATTGTGCATCTGTCAGAGTGTTGTTAATCTTGCACCATGTTATAAGTCTTGAATTAATCAACGACGTAAATAGTTTTCCTAAGTGTGACACCAACGAAATACCTCTGTAGTTTCCAGGATCGTCAGGATTTCCTTTCTTATAAATTGGAATTAAAATACATTTCACCCATATTTCAGGAAAATTTCCAGAACATAAAATATTGTTGAACAGTTTGCAAAGTACAGGTTTCAATAAAGTTTTACCAAACAGTATATACTCATTCATTATATCATCATAACCAGTCGACTTGTCTCTTTTTAGTTTTTTGATGCACGAATCCAGTTCTTTTTCTGTAAACGGAAGATCTAGTTCCTCAAAAACTGTTTCCGGAGTATCACTCGTTCCAACATTCACTTCGGGAGGTTTAGACATAAGTTTTTTAAAATGTTCCTCGAATTGGTCCAATGAAATGTTATTTATAACGCGCTTTTTACGTTTTTTAAAATTCTTATAGAAACGTTTCGGATTTTTCTTCCTTAGTGACGACAGCATATTTCCTCGTTGGTTCTTATAATGTCTTTTAAGTCTTGTTTCGCAGCACTTATACTTTTGCTTTGAAAGGTTAAAGTTAATTCTGTTTTCATCCGAGCGGTATTTGTTAAAACTGTCTAATGCATTTTGATATTGTATATATAATGTTTTGCATTCATCGGTAAACCAAGGCTTGTCCGCATTAGATTTATGAACTTTATCGCCATTTTCACAAAATTCACACTGTTCTTTGTATGTTACTTCAGATTTCGTATACTGTTCATATATATCAGTTAAAAGATTATTAAGTCTTTCTACACACGTATCTATATCGCTGTTTTCGTCAAAATTTACCAGTAGATCATCAAACTTTTGTGTGTTGAGTATCAATTTACTTCTGATATCATCTTCTGACCCTTCATTCCAGTTAAATACATTGAACTTAGTTTTATTACAATGACATTGACCGTAAGACTGATTATTACCCTTAAGGTACAATTCAACTACTATTGGAGCATGACATGAATACATATTAAATGGTTCAACATAAAAAGATTTTAAACATTTAAACATTTCACTTTGTGTAAACAATAAATAATCAATAACGCTACTACCGTTTTTATTATTAAATGTTATTTTTCCACTTTCTGTTCCAAATCTGCCGTTACATATACGTAGACCGGACGACTGGCATAACT
Source organism: Mytilus galloprovincialis (assembly GCF_965363235.1). Classification (NCBI taxonomy): domain Eukaryota; kingdom Metazoa; phylum Mollusca; class Bivalvia; order Mytilida; family Mytilidae; genus Mytilus; species Mytilus galloprovincialis. The sequence goes on along the minus strand of NC_134845.1, from coordinate 14,083,173 downwards.
GCAATATACGCTGACCAAAACTATTTGGAGGTTTAATGTCTTCAGATTTTCTATTACAAATATAACTATCATTTACATAGTCAATAAAAGAAATACTGTTAATCAGTTCTTTATCTAATGTATCATTAACTATATTGTCCGCTTTTAGACCTACTCGTCCATTCAAGTCGCCTATCACAGCCACAGTTCCTAATGTACTATAATGTTCAATATTTTCTTGCAGTATATCGAAAACATCTATATCATATTTACGGTAAAATACATTTTTATCAGGCGGCATATAAATAGCACAAATATACAAATCTAAACCATTTAAACATACATTTTTGTCAATTTTTAACCAGATCATACTATCTGCACAACATTTCAATAAAGTAGTAAAGGGAGTTAACCATTTCTTATAAAAAATAACTACACCTCCTCCTTTACATTTTTGTCTATACACAAATTCTTTTTCGTAGCCTTTCATTTCAAATTCATCGGGACATTTAAGCCAGCATTCATTTAGACACAATATATCATATTTATTTCCTAATTCAAGAAATTTCTATCTGATAATTTCCGGATCAACCCTTTTGATATGTTCCAAGAGCAAATTTTCAAGGAACCACTATTTTTAGCACAATCATTCTCCGCTACCGCCTATTCCTTCCATAGCTCACCATTAACATACAATTTGTCTCCAGCAATATATTTCCTTTCTTTGAGCATGATGGGTACCAGTTTTTTCCGTCTTTCTAGAACCTCTTTGGGATACTGTGGGCTTATACCATAATTGGTGTTTTTTAAACGGTTTGGGACACTGCGGATCATTTCACGATCCTCGAATTTTCTAAATTTCACCACAATTGGTCTTGGTTTGGCTGCGCCATTTTTCCTTTTTCCTAAGCGATACGCTTTTTCCAAGGTTATCTTGTCTTTTGCGTTTTCTATTTTCAGTTGGTTTTCACAGAATTCCAAAATTTTGTTTACACAGTTTTCATTATATGTTGACCCCGTTGCACCCCCTTTTCTCCCGTTGCACCCCCCTTAGCTCCTTCATTGTTTTCACTAGCTTCCTCAAGTTCAAAGAATACTAAATTTTGCTTTAGATTTTGGGATTCAATATCCACTAGTTTATCACGAACCTCTTTGTTTTCATTTTTCGTCAATTCTACACCAGAGTTAATAGCGTCTACTTTTAATTTCAAACCTTTCAGATCGTCGTGTGCATTTGACAGAAATTGTGCTCTTTGTTCTAATGTGCTAATGCGCTTTTTACAGTCTATAATTTCGTTATCCATAGAACCAAATTTTGTTTCCATTTTGTTTAATCGGGACTCTATTTTGTCAAGTGTTGTTAATTTTGTTTCTATATTGGCCATCCTTTGACACATTTCTTGAAGTGTACGTTCTATCCCCTGTATATTGGGCGGGGGCGTTACGTGAGCTCAAGGTGGTGGGGGGTACTGTTGATATGTTTGGAAAGGTTGGTATCCTATCGGTGAACTAGCCATTGGGCCGGTGTATTGTTGATTGGAATTATTCATCGGAAAGTTTTGATTGAAACTACTACTTGAGTTGTTTTCATTTGAACACAAATAAGACTGTGTATTGTTATTTACCTTCGTACATTTTCTTTTATCGAGGAAACTCGTCTGGTCTGATGACGAAGAATCATTCACAGATTTTTTAGAATTTCGTTGTGGACGTTTCCTCTTTCCTCCTCTAGGATTCCCAGAATAGTTTCCTCCTCTAGGCTTTCCTCTAGGCATCCCAGTGTAGTTTTATCACTAACAAACACATTTTATTCAGGTTTACAGTCTTTAGTTTGCAATAAATCCCATATAACAATAAAATTTTTCACAATTCAAATTTTCCTGCCATTTTCACTGACGCATGCGCATATATACAACTTGTCTTTAACTGCATTCACGGAATATGGTACGTGTTTAAATGATTAAATAACTAACATGTGTTGATGGTAAGTTTTTACGTTTATTTGTTTTATCTGCCGAAGCTTATATGTTGGCATTGCACAATGTAATGACTTTCTCTTCTTTACTCTTAAACAGCTGGATATATCCTGAATGCTATTTGGCATTTGGGAGAACATGAGAACATGTAATGTGTCCGTTTTTATTCTTTAGCTACATTGTAGTCACCACTTCAGTTTAATCACACCATATTATCTATCATATAGTCATTTTATAAAATTTACTGTTCACAAAAGTATTAATTATTCTAAATAATAAGTATGTTCTTGTCCAAGGTGGATAACCTTGGCTGTATTGGTCTCAACATTTTGGTCCTCATTTTTTTTCAACTTTGTACTTGTTTTGGCTTTCAAACTGAGCGTCACTGGTTGGTCTTGTGTGGACGAAACGCATGTCTGGCGTATTACCTAGTACCTTTTATTGGCTATTATTCATTTGTTTCTCTGTCCTATATTTTCTCCAATTTATTTGTATTGTAGTCCTGTCATGTAATGTTTTCATTTTAATGTTATAATTAACATTGCCATTAAGGCGGGAGGTTTGGCATGCCACAAAACCAGGTTCAACCCACCATTTTTATTTTAAAATGCCCTGTACCAAGTCAGGGAAATGGCCATTGTTATATTATAGTTCGTTTTCGTGTGTGTTACATTTTAATGTTGTGTTTCTGTTGTGTCGTAGTACTCTCATATTTGATGCGTTTCTCTCAGTTTTAGTTTGTAACCCAGATTTGTTTTTTTCTCTATTGATTTATGAATTTCGAACAGCGGTATACTACTGTTGCCTTTATTTATTGGTAAATTTAAATTTGGCAGACATTAGCGTTTAGTGATTGTACTGTGTCGCTATTTATTATTTTTTTTTGTGCTTACTACCGATCCGTCGAAACAATCTGTCCTATTAACTTTCACATTTTTAAATTTAATGGTTCGAAATAATCCCTATTGTACCATATATAAATATGGAAAACTATTGTTGGTTTTCTTTAACATAATTAACTATTTATTTCAATTTATGGCTTGTTACAATATCCTTCAGGAGTCCAAGCTCCTCCTGGTGTTCCCTGTTACATTCCACTAATACCTCAGGGAAGTAATTAGTTTTAAAAGTCATATTACATCTAATATATATTATACATAGTTTCACTCATAATGACTATTCATATGTTTTCTTATGGTTGCTAAAACATTGCTTTTTTACTCGATTGAAAAACCAACAATAGCTACGAAATAGTTAAAGATAAAATATTCTTCGTCAGAAGTTTTAAAACCAAATGCCTTAATTTTATCTTAAAAGTTATTTTACTTTTCTTCAAAACTTCATTTGTTTTATTCCAAAAATGTTTTAAATACGGACAAAGTATAAAGAAGTGTTCATAATCTTCTTCTTGTGTACAAAAGTTAAAAAAAACACCTATTGTTTACAATTTTCCACCTGAATAACGGTTTCTTTTTAGGGAGAATATGTTGTAGTTATTTCCATTCTAAAAAACTTAAGTTGATTTTCTTTAAAATGTCCGAATGAAAATTTATATAAATAGTTTTGATATAACACATCATCTATATCAAGTATACGCAGCCGTTTTTGGGGTTCAGTAGCTGGTTAATATTTTTTTAATTTATCAGAGACTTATATAAAATTTTATTTATTAGTGATTTAAATTTTATAGGTACATGTTTCCATATTAATTGATTTCATTTTATATTAACAATACTTTTTACAGAATTTTCCGTTTTTAATATTGCTGACCAGACTATTATTGTTTTACCTCGACACATTGTTCATATTCATGTCCGAAGCGTTGATCCTGTTGTTAGGGTTGGTTACTGTGTGGTATTGTTCATTTTATTGTAGTAAAAACCAGGCTTCTGTGTTCCAGTTTAAATTAATTCACGTTTTGTCAGTTCAGGGTTATTTATAACTTTCTAAACAGTATTGATTTTTTTTCTTACTGTTGATGTTTGTACGATGACCCTCTAATAATTTTCATATAATTAATTGTTATAGGTTCTTAACTGATAGTTGGCCACGGACCATATTTTAATCCCTCTATTAGTTCTCTATAACAGTGTTATAACGTTTTGTCTCATTAAAACAAATACACACAATATATCCAACATTAGGAAAGATTGTTCTCCAGCATCTTACAAATGTAGCCAATACACACCCATACCCCTATGGACAAGTCAAGAGATGTTCCGAAAACTGTAAATATTACCTTTTTGCACCTGGCTTTATTACTTTTTTAATATCAAAATCAATTAAAATACAACATCGAACAATTTATTTCACTTTTCTTCTTTCATTTCCATCCCATAAAAACTAAAGATATGAATGAAAAAGGGAAAGAAAACAAATAAAGAAAAAAAACCACTTTAATTTAAAGGAGCTATATTCGAAAAGCGCGGTCATTAATTGTGGTCCGGAGCCAGTTGTCGCACTTGTATTCATACAACCCCCTAATTTCTATTTGACAAAATTGAGAGGCTGCAGCGAAAATAAAAAAAATGTTTTAACACATTTTCAAAGAGGATATCTATACAATTGGAAATGGGAGAATCAATGTCAATATACTGATATAGAAATAAACATACACATTATTTGCATTTATAGTTAAAATAAACCATGTGACTTCCCCCATTATTTCAGTAAGGACTCATTGATAACTGAAATTTGCTATTAATATCATGCTGTGCAGATTTTAGAGGCTTTTTCTATTTCATTTCTCTTTAGCATCTCTCCAGCATCTTTTCAATTCCGCAAAATGTACCATCTTAAAACGATGTAGGTTTGCAATAACACATATTTTTCACAAGACGGTGCATTTTGGAGATGGATATATATAAGTTTTTCCAAACTTGTTTCCGAATCCCATATTTGAACTTCATGTAGCATTGTATTGTGATATTTTATTCTTGTAATTATTTATTAATAAATACTGTTCAAACTAAAAATAGCTATAGCGATCACTAACCTGACCATGATACCTCCACAGAAGCGTTGTACTCAGTGTTATCATTCCACATCCATACTGAACCCATACGAAACCGAAGTCCTAGCCAGACAGAAACATTTGAACTGAAATATAATTTTATTATATTAAGGTGGTATGGGTTTCTTTCGCCATCTTTGATTGTAAAAGAACAGAGAATCTAAGGTCCAGATTTTCAATCAAGTTTGGTGCAGGAATGCAAATAACTAAATGTGAATTTGCTATTCAAAGAACAAATGTATAAAATTATAGCATATAAATATTATTATTTCTTATGCAGTAAAAATACTGCAATCTGATTGGTTGACTACCCCGGTGTAAATAACACCCCACTCTTGTTCACCAATGGATAAATAAAATTCTGCCAAAATATTTAAAAAAAATGAATTTTGCCAAAAAAAAAATTTAAAAAAATAAAATTTTGCCAAAATAAAGAAAAAAAATAAAATTTAGAAGAAAAAAAATTAAAAAAATGCTAAAAAAAAAAAATTAAATTAAATAATAAAAAAAAAAATATTAGGTTTTTTTGTTTTTTTGTAACACAAAAATTTTCTGAATTTTTCCAAAAATGAAGTAAAAAAGTATTTGACAATGTGCAGAAACATGGACATTGAAAAGATATTACGCTGGAAAATTTTCATCACCATTTTTACAATTTTACATCCTGATTTCAAAATGAGTAAAGGATTTGTTCATAAGAAATAAATTCGTGGTGTAATCAGGGGTGTACGGAATTTTACACCGCTGTTGAAAATTCATCAACCCATTCGACTGCGCCTCAGGGTGTATGAATTTTCAACAACGGTGTAAAATTCGGTACACCCCTGATTACACCAAGATAACTAATAATATTTTTACAAGTGTTGATTATTTCTGTTTGATTTTAAACAACGTCAGTACCTAGAATCCATACTTCAATACCAATATACGGAATATTTATCAACAAGTTTTTGTTATCGTTCGATGAACGTTTATTAGAAAAAGGACGAGACGTTCTTAAACATAACCCTGGTTCATCAACTTTCCGCTCAGAAACTTGTGACTTTGGCCTTCTCTGAGAAGCAGCTGCAAGATCTTAAATATCGAATGAGTTGGGAATTGTTTATCCCATGTGCAGATGAATTGGGTATATTGCTACTAAGTTGGGGGAAATTTATTATTTCAAAATCAAAATCGTCTTGTTTGTTCTAGATTCTGGTATCAATATATCTGAATGTAAAGTTAAATGATATGACTTCTTTGTTAGTCTTGTGTTTGACAAAGTGTCTGGTGAACTCCGATTTATAAGAAATAAGAAGAGGTACACAATAAGAGGTGCAAAATGCGTCCCCATAGGAGTGCCGAAAATGTCTACCTCCAAATTCAAAACCATCTTCCCAATAAGAACTTAAGCTTAATGAAGTAATTAGTATAAGCTATCTGATTTCAACTAATGTTCATAGCTACAACAAACAGGTGTATAAGACTATGATATCCTATATATAGCTACTGATGAATTTATTCCTATTGTTAAGAAGGATAAAATATAAATATATAATTTATCCTGATTTATTATTTGTATAAAACTACCAAGAGGGACGAAAGATACCATAAGGACAGTCAAACTGCACAGAGTCTGAAAAGACCAGATGTGGCGCTCGACCAGCAAGGTCGGGTACATATTTTACTTGATAAGCTTGGACATAATCTCGAATGCTGTTAACTGTACTTAACTGTACCCGACTCTACTAATTAATTCTGATTCAGTACAAATGTACTTGTAATTGATATTCTTGGTATATTCTAATATGGTCTCGACAAATGCTCGATTAGTTTTGACCTGTCTCGACCAGTCTTGACTCAGTCTTGCCCAGTCACGTACTGTCTCGACCAGACATGGGGTAATTGAAATATGTAATTGTAATTGACTGTAATTAATTACAATTTATCATGTAATTGAATGTAATGTGTAATTGAGCATTTTTTTTCAATTACATGTAATTGAATGTAATTAATTACATAGCCAAAATTGCCTGTAATTGACAATTACTTTTCAATTACAAGTCAATTACATTTGAAATTTTGGATCAAAAGATTAAATCTTGTGTTTTCTCAAAAAATTATTAAAAGCAATAATCTTAACAAATGTTGTAAGCTGACAAAGAAAAGCCTTCACAGTATACTTTCTGTATTATTAAACACAACCATGGTAGATTCTTCATTTTGTATTGAATGATAAAAAAAATGTAGACACATGCCATAATTTTAAAAGAAACCACTAGGAAGTCACTGTCTTGACCTTAATTAGTAGATTTAGATAGATATTTTAAGACATTGATTTAACATAATTAACTTTATTCAAGGACTTAAATAACCAATAAATATAACCTCTGGCTATTTGTTTTATTACAAACTATATAATGACTGTTTTTATAACAGTTATGTTAAACAGATATAAGGCTAATTAGAGAGAGATAAATATACCCCTAGGGCCTATAGGTACATGTTTAAATTCTTGAAGGGATAATGCATATGACAAAATCTCACTTGCAAAATTTGTTCACTATATATATGAATGTTGAAAGAAAACATTTTATCAGATTTAAAAATGAGCTCCAAGAGTGTACTGGAACATTTTACTGTTCCTGATGACTTCCAAAATGGAAATACTTTCAAAGGAAAATGTATGCATTGTGGCACCCTCATTAGTGGAAGTTATAAAGTTACATCCAACTTTGTTACACATATGAAGGTAATACTATATAAGAATTTTAAAAATTAATAAATTCATAATGCTTCTTTTTCATTTCTAATCAGATTTCATTTATCTTATATCCTCTAATAGCTTACATTTAAATTTGGAAAATATTTTGTTTATTAAATTAATTAGTTGTGATTAAAACTAAAGTTTATTTTTGTTTTAAGAAGTCAGATTTCTAAATCACTTATTTAAGATAAATAATTTGAATAAGCTGGGATAAAAATGAAAATCATTTCAAAAAATAAAAAATAGTGCTCTTTTTTTGTATCATTTACAATCAAATAAATTTAAATAAATGTAAAATTTCAATAGGTAAATTAAAACAATTTAATATTTTCTGTAAGTTCAGAAATGGATGATTACTTGTCAGATAATTGTATTGATATGTCAAAAGACCCTCTTTTGTATTGGCATAGTAACTGTCAACGTTTACCACGTCTAGCTAAGTTAGCAGTGCAATATTTAGCTATTCCAGCCACATCTGCACCAGTTGAACGCTTATTTAGCACTGCTGGAAAAACATTTAGGCCGGAAAGGTGCAGACTGGCTGATGGAACATTTGAAAAGCTGATGATGGTCAAATGTAATGGGAAAATGCTTAAATAAGTTATATGACACAATACAAAAATGTATATACTAGTTGAACACTGTCTAATTGTTATAACTATAGAGCAATGTATAATACTTATGTACATATCATAGAATAAATGCATGTTTTCAATGTTTTATCTTAAATTTCCTTTCAAATGTAATTGAAGTAATTAATTACATTTGCCAAGTAATTGGAATGTAATTAATTACATTGGTAAAAAAAGTCAAATGTAATGTGTAATTTAATTGAAGATTTTGTAATTGTAATTGAATGTAATTAATTACTTTCAAATGTAATTGACCCCATGTCTGGTCTCGACCAGTCTTGACCTGTCTAGAACTGTCTTGACCTTTAAATTTAGTTTTGACTGGTCTTAATCCGCCCATCTAACTCAATTATATATTGATCTTACAAAATATCAGGTTTTTTGTAAGTTTTGGTTCATGATATTAAAGGATTTAATTAATAGATTTTAAAAAGCTAGAAATTTTCAGTTTGGAATGATTTCAGATCACCTTTAACATGTTAAACATTTTTACGACTTTTTCAAATCATCTGATTTTTATCAAACAATGCGGATATCTCAATTATACATGTATATTGATAATAAATAAACTCATCATAGATACCAGGACTAAATTTAGTATATACGCCAAACGCGCGTTTCGTCTACAAAAGATCTTATAGAATTATAGGTTGTTTGGTATATTGCTGAAAATTAAAGCATATAATTAATCGTTAAAAACAAAAACAAAAAATAGTTCAGAATAAATTAAGATAGTTATCTCTAAATTATTTCATTTACCTATTTCAAATAAACTTGGATTTTCATAAAATTATATGGATATCTGAAGTATATATTGCTCTTTCAGAATGCAAAATTGTTTTGTTGACTCTCGTTTAACTGAGAGTTTTAGCGCTATAAAACCATTTCCTACATTTAAAAATGCCTTAACCAAGTCAGGAATATGACAGTTGTTGTGCATTTGTTTTATCCTTTGATTTTGCCATTTGATAAGAAACTTTTCGTTTTGAATTTTCCTCGGAGTTCAGTATTTTTTGTGATTTTACTTTTTTTTTTGTAGTTTGGTTTTATAAATATTGAAGATTATACCAATAAGGTCGAGCACATACTACTTAGCATCTGAAGTTTGTAGTGTAAGCTCCCGCGAGGACATAATATCTTTTAAATAAAGAAAAAAAAAGGGAAATGGGTATACCTCGATGAGACAGTAACATAGAGAAATGAATAGCCAAATAAAATTGAGAGCAACATATATTCGTCAGAAAAGGACAAGGTGTCTGATCAGTATGTAGTACATAAAACAAGACAAAAGTCAATAGAAACATTTTATTAATAAAATTAACGGTATCAATTTTCTTGCACCAGATGCGCATTTCGACAATACATGTCTCTTCAGTGATGCTCGTGGCCAAAATATTTGAAATCCAAAGCTTATATAAAAGATGAAGAGCTATAATCCAAAAGGTCCAAAAAGTATAGCCAAATCCGTGAATGGAATCAGAGCTTTGCATGAGGGAGATACATTCCTTAATTTATAATAATTTCTATCATTTTGTAACAGCAAATTTTAATAACACAAAAAAAATCCGTATTTTCATGCCAGTACCGAAGTACTGGCTACTGGGCTGGTGATACCCTCGGGGAATAATAGTCCACCAGCAGAGGCATCGACCCAGTGATAGTAATAAAATTAACGGTATCAATTTTCTTGCACCAGATGCGCATTTCGACAATACATGTCTCTTCAGTGATGCTCGTGGCCAAAATAGTTGAAATCCAAAGCTTATATAAAAGATGAAGAGCTATAATCCAAAAGGACCAAAAAGTATAGCCAAATCCGTGAAAGGAATCAGAGCTTTGCATGATTAATGTATCTGACAATAAATTAGCGAACTGAGATTTATTTCAAACAAAGAACAGGTGTAAACTACAATTCAAGCGACAAAAAATATCTTTCAATCCTTACTACTTTTTACTTATGCAAAAATGATGTTCTAGGCAGAGGGAGTTGACGCAACGTATGTGTAATTCAATTTTATGGGATGGTATACAATGTGACATTCCCCGTTTTTGGTCGATGTTCACTTCTTTTTGCAAAAAAACTTAAATCTTAATCCGGGTAAAATAATTTCACCTTGATATATACACTTTCTGATACATGTACATTTTTAAGAAAAAATATATCATGACAAATTTTCATTATGATTGAAGTGTGAACTTACTACATTGAATTGATGAATTCTACCTCTTGTCTTGTTTTGGGCATTACCAATGTTCCATTGATGGTCTCGTTCATGCATATTGTTTTTCCTTTATCATAACTAACATCATCATCAATGATTTTATAACATTTTGATCCATTTAAATTCCAGTCATCACCTGGACAGAGGATACCTGAATATTTCAAAATGAAGATTAATGTAATATAAACTTTGGTGATAACATAAATAAAGGCAACAGTAGTATACCGCTGTTCAAACTCATAAATCCATGGACAAAAAACAAAATCGGGTAACAAATTAAAACTGAGGGAAACGCATAAATATAAGAGGAGAACAACGACACAACACTACAACACTATAACCTTTGGATAGTTAAAGTGAGAATGGCTGTCAAGAATACGCTTGTAGTGTAAAGTGTTCAGTTAACGTGTAAGGAATTTGTTGACCCTATATGTACTAACCTCATACGTTTTATCAGTCAAATGGCAGATATTATCTTATAGTTCGTATCTGTGTGTGTTACATTATCGTTTGTTTTTGCAGCATTTTAGTGTTTCTGTTGTTTCGTTGTTTTCTTCTTATTGTTGATGTATTTCCCTCGGTTTTAGTTTGTAACCCGGATTTGTTTTCTCTCAATTGGTGTATGACTTTCGTACAACGGTATACTTCTTTGGCCTTTATTTATGTATTAGAATATTTATTAAAAAGTAGTAGTTCTAATAATTAATTTTGCAATAATATATGTCAATTATGGTATATTTTTTTTCAAAGCATATACTGTGCAGTTGGGATAAATGTTTTACTCTCAGTTATCTGTCAAATAACTGTCTCAAGCAAATCTAGCTAGAACAGATCTATGGTAGAAATCTCCAAAACTTTTCTAGCTGGAGCTACAGTTACATATATTAAAACCATAGAAGCTTGACATTCCTGTAAATCATATTTTAAATAAAACTGATTCGCTAGTACGACAATTCACAGTTTCGATGTATCTCAAACCAAATTTGTCTGTTTGATCTCAACCATACGCGCTACATTATGCAGTTTGTACGCTCCCAGTATCAGACCCGAAATTAAAAAAAAAAATTATTTACTGTTTCTTCGTTTAGAACACAAAAAAAAGTATTGCTAATAAATTTCGGCTCCGAGTCAGAATTATGTTTCCGTAATTTGACTTATAATGGTTTAAATTTACATATTGTGTTTTGGATGGAGATTCGTCTCAATGGCACTCATATTACAAAATAAAATGTAGATCATTTACTCCAAAAATTATTTCCCCTTTACATTTCAGAATCACTTAACATTTAGAATAAATTGAAAGTTTAATAAATAGCCTTTACATATTCTATACAATTTAAAAATCTTAAAATAACTTTCATTTCAGTACTATATTCAATTTATAAGTTGATAGATGTATAATTATGGGACTTCATTCGCTGGAACTAGACTGGGATCCTGTAAATGGGATCCTTTTCCACATATTTGCAAGTACAAAATAATATCCTACTTTATTAACTTAATTTTATTCAAAGTTCAAATATTGATACTCAACCAACACATTGACTGAAGTGGCATCTAACATATGATGAAGTTTTTCTAATAAAAAATAATAGTTCAAAAAACATTTTAACACGATTGATTGATTTTCTATTGGTTGTGAAGATGATATGAAAGAAAATTAAAAGATTTGACTAAGAAGGGTTCTATAAAATCATGAGACGTGAGTTTGTCGGCCTTATTAAACGCTATATACCGTAAATTGCAATGAAATTCACAACACATTAGAATTGTTTTTGTTTTTTATTTCTTTAGCTTGTTACGATTTTAATATGTAAATTTAACTAAGGTATAAATGTTGATGTATTAAACACGTTTTACGAAATTCTTTGAATCTAAGGCCGTGTTCACATTGACCTAAACTCTGTGTTGTGTTAGTGTAACTCACACGTAAACTAAACACAGTTACGTTCCTATTGATAAAACTCAATGTTTACATGTAGTTTAAATCGTGTTTTGTCTACATACAGTCGATAGTCAATGTAGGCCTTGTGTGGGTTAAGTGTACACTAAACTAGGCATGTAGAACATTAATTTTACCATGTATATTTAAAGAAGAAACGATTTCGGAATAAAATAGATATCTATAACAATTACATGTATTAATAAAGTTCTTACCGTCTTTAACGTACCGGAAAGAACGGATGTCGAAGGTTCATCCAACAGTGAAGTACCGCATAAAACGGACACCTAACGGTAGTGAACCGGATAAAACGAAGGAACAAAATATACGGAAAAGTTAAAGGTGATAATTATAATACATGTAAATCGCATAAATATTCAGAAGGTTTCTGTGTAACTGGTTTTGGTTTGTTCTTCAAAATGCCACCCAAGGGTAGTGTCTGGCCTAAATCAGAGCTGCTTGATACTGAAGACGTGCCCTTACCTTAAGATCAATTATGAATAATATGAATTCATGACACTCTAGAAATCTGACATACCAATAATTGGCATTTCTGTCTGGAAATTTTCAATTGGCATTTATCCGTTATAGATCCGTTCATCAACCGTTTTATCCATTATCCGTCCGGTAGAATTCCGCTTCACATTCGTTCAATATCCATACTATGCGTTAAACGTCCGGTAGAAGTCCATTGGTGAATTTGTCTACCAGACCTCCAACGGATTCATAACGGACAAGTAACGGATACAAAACGGAAACGAAACGGACGAGTACCGTACAAAACGGACGCCTACCGGACGTTCAACAGACACTAATCCGTTGGACGTCCGTTCAAAGATTTGAAAATGCTTAAAACAAATCACCGGTCAGAACGGACGTGGAAGGATACAACGTACGCTAAACGGACATGAAACGGATATGGACAGACGTCTAACGGATAAGAACGGACGTCTAACGGACATGAACGGATTGAAAAAAGTTATCCGTTCGGCATCCATTCGAGCTATCCGTTAAGGTGTGACCGAGGCTTTACATCTTTAAGTAAAAATTAAATGCATAAGTTGACTTATCTGGGTGCCTAAGTTAGAATTGGTAATTCATGATGAAAATGATAATATTTCACAATAATGTATGTCTTCAATATATCCGAATAAATTGTCGAAATGTATTCATCGCTAGATATTTCGAACTTAACATGGAAGCTAGAGAATCAGTTGAATGTAAAAAATGAATTTTAAATTGACGAAGTGCTATAGTTCTTAATTTCAGATGGTGTTGCATACGATTTACAGTACTAAATAAAACCAGCAATTTAATATTTAGAAAAGTTGTATTATTTGATCGTGATATTATAAAAACCTTACGACTCCATGCAGATAATTCTTTTTTATTCTTTTCATTTTTCGTATTTTTAGGATCATACAAAACCCCTATTACCAACGATAACAATTATTTTCAACGTTATTTATAATTAAATGCAGAATTAAATTTGATGTTCAACTCATTAACATTTCTGTTTTAAATAAAAATGACTTTGCTAGCTATGTTTCGTAGTTCATCTATTGTTAATATTTATCAGATCAGCTATAATGTTTTTATTATTTATCCCCTTATATAACAACGTTCAATTTAGCTTGTTGTGTAAGGATTATACTAAACATACTCCAAATATAACATTTTCTTCATTTTTAATATAAAACAGTTTGTCTGAAACTTGTGTTTTGGTCACCATTTGAATATTCTCAGACGTAAAATATATAAGATCATACCATACCTTTTACCAGCCCGGGTCCAAAAATACTCCACAACAAAAATTGATGCAACATACTCAATAGACTTTTGCTATTCTACGGTCAAATTAGCTTTGTATTTGTATATAAAGCTACGTTAAGGCGGAGTAAGCTTGCCAATCATGATAAATCATTATTGAAAACAATACACCTTTTTGTCAAATAGCCAGTTGATGAGTTTAATTAAACACATGTGATCTGTAATCATTCTTACCTCTTTGTTACATTAAATGATTGCAACTGGAGGAAACAGTGAAAATCAATTTTATAAACTATGTTTTATCCAGCCTGGGATCTTGAAAGATACAATTAGTGGATGAAATCCAAAATAAAAATGTGCAGAACTGAAACCACTAAAGATTTTGATTTTGACAATTGGAACATTTCCGGTGCTCTCCCTGGCGTGTCGTGTATGAAATTGTTCTCTATAAACAATTGTATATAATATGTGAACTATTACATTAAAGTCAAATTATGTTGCAGACTAGAATACTGCTTTATGTGGTATCTTTATTTCGAGTTCGATCGACTAAATGGTGTCAACAACGCCAACACACTTTGAATAGTAAGTGCACACACGTCATCGTAAAGCGAAACGTGAACATGTCATAATACAAACAAACAATCCACTACTGGTCGCCTATTAAAATTTTGAAATAGTTACATATTCGTAAAGCGTTAGAAACAGACAATTGTAAACTCAGCAAGCTTTCGCTTTGGTTTGGACACATTGCTCATACAAGTTCAATCCGGTAAAGTGTGTCGCTATCACTTTTTTATTCCTAATGTTATATTACGCTCTAGCTTATTAAAAAGAAGATGTGGTATGATTGCCAATGAGACAACTGTCCACAAGCGACCAAAATGACACAGACATTAACAACTATAGGTCACCGTACGGCCTACAACAATGAGCAAATCCCAAACCGCATAGTCAGCTATAAAAGGCCCCGATATGATAATGTAAAATAATTCAAATGAGGAAACTTACGGCCTTATTGATATAAAAAATGAACGAAAAAGAAATATATAACACATAAACAAACGACAACCATTGAATTACAGGCTTCTGACTTGGGACAGGCACATACACAAATAATGTGGCGGGGTTAAACATGTAATCGGGATCCCAACCCTCCCTCTAACCTGGGACAGTGGTATAACAGTACAACATAAGAACGAACTATAAAAATCAGTTGAAAAAGGCTTAACTCATCAAATGGACAAAAATACTTGTCCTTTTGTAATAATTGCAACGATGATTTGGGACAATTGTTTTTGAATGGTAAGAATCATGTACAAACCAATTTCAAAATTATAATCCTTTTTATAATTGATAAATTGTTTTACGAGTCCCCAGATTATTTAATACGATCATAGTAAAATTTTAGAGAAAAAGAATTAATATTGGATAAAAGTGTTTGATTTCTTGTATTTTATATTTTATAAGTTAAGAGAAAGCCTTGTACAGAGTGTAACATAAGATTGGTCTGTTAAGTGTGATTGTCTGTTAAGCAGAAAAAGGTTATTTTAAACTATTTGAAAATTTGACAGTTGTTCTATAGTCATAAGTTAAGAGAAAGCCTTGTACAGAGTGTAACATGAGATTGGTCTGTTAAGTGTGATTGTCTGTTAAGCAGAAAAAGGTTATTTTAAACTATTTGAAAATTTGACAGTTGTTCTATAGTCATGTGTATCAAGACCATAATTACGGTCGGTCACGTGGTTCACGGCATCATCGTATATGTATTTTCGAAAATACTATAATATATTTAAATGAGATGACCTCATAACATTTCACATTCCCCGACCAGGATGTTCCAATTAAAACATTGTGTATGTATCATACAACTGACCATTGCTAAACACAAATACAGTTTTCACGATCGTATTCAAATATAAAGAAGAAAACATTTTAACGTTCTATGCTTCGTCTACTATGAAAAACAAGTCATACATATTTTGCAAAGTAGGGCTACGTGTTGTTATTAGATGTATTTTCTTATTTCTATCCATCAGATGAGTTACATTTTCAACGGATTTGTATCATGGTGATTTCAGAGACTTCATAGTGACAATTAAAACCACTTTCCCGCGTATTCAGCTGCATGTCCCTCTATTTCTCAAAGACATTTAGAATTTGATTCGACTGAAAATAAGTGTTCCTCGTGTAAATAGTTATTACGTTTCAGTATGCTTAAAATCTAATAGATTTATGAAATGCTATAAAAATGTCGTGTAAAAGGAGGTCCTATACTTTTTCTGTAGCCTTTTATGATGGCGGATTTAATTAGATTTGTATATACGAGCTTCGTCGATGTTCCCCAGTTGGTATCAGTAAAATGTTATATGTACAGTCATACGCAGTCATGGTCATCGTCATTATACATGTACATCACCTTCTCTGCATGATGTATCTATTAATGACTTGCTGCCATTTATACAAAAGCCGTTAGGTATTCATCACATTCGCACGAAACTTTATTCATAACCCCTTTCAAAACTTCATTCTCTGTTCAATTTATGTTTGGAATCCACTGTTACAAACCCTCATTCAAACCAATACAAAATTACAGCTATAATTTCGGATATTGCAAGTCACAGACTTGTCAAGCCAGTCCGCATTGGAAAAGATGAAAAAGAGAAAAGATCTTTCCTTAATCTTTCCTTTGCCAACAAAGGTATCGATAGCGTCAACTTAGGCAATATCCTTCATCATAAATTAGTTCAATCCAAAATACCTCCTTATTTCAAAGACCAATCTGTACCAATCATTTCTTATACCTATACCAAACCTATTGCAACTAAAATTTTCAATTACAAACACTTTTTGCAGGATCTCGATATTGACGACTTCAAGTCTAAACCTCCTGATTGCACTTGTGCTAGTTCCCAATTCACATATAATCCTGCTGGCCACGTTATTACCGGTGACCTCAACATTGTTAATAACACTTCTCTACGAAATGCGTTATCGAAAGGTCCGAAATATCGTGAGCCTAAATCCATCAATTGGAAATACAACTTTAAAATTTTGATGGATTCAGTTGAGGATTATGCCAGGCAATAGGCTAAGCGCGAGAAGGAAGACGTAGACACTCTTTCCGAATGGATTAAGGCAGTGAGGTCGTTAATACAAATCAGAATTAAGAAACTGAATGGGTCTATCAATGCCCATGCTACGTCAATCTTTAACGACCCAAATGTTGCAAAACACCTATCCTATAACTCCATGACAAATATGTTGTTGTCCCCAAGCAACATCGTTTTTGTATGTAAAACTCATTACATTAACTGCTTGATAAACGAATTAGGTATTGACAATTCACTTGGAAACTCAACATATACCCTCACGACACTTACCAAAGAGGAAATCCTGGATAATCATAGGTCTGTTCTGTGTTCCTTTGGAATTTCAACCAAAGATGAAGAACTGGATCTGTCATCACTGTATTGGATACCTAAACTACATAAGTGTCCTTACAAACAACGGTATATTGCTGGGTCTTCCAAGTGCTCCACGAAACCTCTTTCTAAATTATTAACATCTAATTTATCAGCAATCAAAGACGGGCTTCAGAGTTATTGTAAAACTGCCTATTCTAGAGGGGGCGTGAATCAGATGTGGATACTTAAAAATTCCAAAGATCTTTTAGAGTACATACAATCTAACTCTCTTTCATCTTGTAACAGTATTAAAACATTTGACTTTTCTACTCTGTACACTAGTATTCCACATTCCAAACTAAAAGACAAATTGAAAGAGTTGGTATTGCTTTGCTTCGTAAAAAAGAATGGCCAACGTAGATACAAGTATCTTGTCTTGGGCAGGGATAAATCCTACTTTGTAAAGGATCACTCTGATTGGAACAAAAAATTCTCTGAAACTGATATTATCAAGATGCTTGATTTCTTGATTGACAACATATTTGTAACGTTCGGGGGACTAGTTTTTCAACAGACTGTCGGCATTCCAATGTGAACAAATTGTGCCCCTCTGCTTGCCGACTTGTTTCTTTATTATTATGAGGCTGACTTCATGCAGGAACTTCTTAGGAAGAAAGATAAGAAGTTAGCAATATCCTTTAACTCTACTTTTCGCTATATAGATGATGTTCTTTCACTAAATAATTCAAAATTTGGTGACTATGTGGAACGCATCTATCCAATCGAGCTAGAGATAAAGGATACTACAGATACAGTTACGTCGGCCGCATATCTTGACTTACATCTAGCAATTGACAATGAGGGTCGGTTGAAAACAAAACTTTACGACAAAAGAGATGATTTCAGCTTTCCAATTGTGAACTTTCCATTTCTAAGTAGCAACATTCCAGAAGCACCTGTATACGGGGTATACATCTCCCAGTTGATACGATATTCCCGTGCTTGCATTTCCTATCATGATTTTCTTGATAGAGGGTTGCTGCTTACAAGGAAGCTATTAAACCAAGAGTTCCAAATGGTGAAGTTGAAATCATCCCTTCGTAAATTTTACGGACGCCATCACGAGTTGACCGTTATGGAATAACTGTTTCACAAATGATATCGGATATGTTCCTTACATCTTAACTACAATCCCCTTCCCTTTCATGAATGTGACCTACCGAATTAGACCATTTACCGGATTTGTTATCACATAAGCAACACGACGGTTGCCGCATGTGGAGCAGGATCTGCTTACCCTTCCGGAGCACCTGAGATCACCCCTAGTTTTTTGGTGGGGTTCGTGTTGTTTATTCTTAAGTTTTCTATGTTGTGTCGTGTGTGCTGTTGTTTCTTTGTCTTTTTCATTTTTAGCCATGGCGTTGTCAGTTTGTTTTAGATTTATGAGTTTGACTGTCCCTTTGGTATCTTTCGTCCCTCTTTTATGTATAATCTTTTTTCACAGGTTTATTGTATAGTAGTTTGATCTTAATATTTTTTTTTATAAATGCTATGTACATCCTATAAGAGTATGGCTGTTCACCTGTTCACAAATCTGAATAGAGTATATATGTGTAATAACCTATATGAAATTTGGAGTTAAAAAGGGGAGCTAACACCAATTTTAAATTATATTAGATGTATTTGAACTTTTCATATCATCTTAAATGTCTAAATATAAATGTAAACCGTGTGAATATAATCATTAAAGAATTAAAAAAAAAGACAAAATTCGAAATAATATATATGAAATTCAGTCGATTTATTGTCAAAACATAAAACATACAGTCGTTTTACTAGCGATTTGTTAAGCTAGGGTAGATACTTAATAAGAAGTAATGGATTTTGAAAAGATAATCACTTGCGACTATGCATACTAGAGTAACACAAGTTTTACAATACTTGTAATTGTTGTTACTTGTCAGAACTGAAAATGCTTTTAATTTTAGTGCAGGTAGATGATTATTAAACTTTTATCTATATTACATAATACTATGCTGTCTTTCTTTGAATGATTTATATAATTACTATTTGACTAGTAAAATTGGACTCTATTTGTTTACATACCAAAACATACCATTGTCACGTCTTGTGTAAGTATATTGATTATGGTTTTACTATTTCTATTGAAATATTGGCCATTTAACATGGTTTTGTAGTTATGAGAGAATAAACAACGGTTCACAGATTAAAATTTTGTTTTCAATCGAATTAATTGATAATATTGTTACCTACAAGTAGGATGATAGTGTTTTAATGCAAAATAAAGACTTTAAAATATTAAGAAAACATTACAGGGTTCGTGACATTGTGTTTTAATTACTTTTACCTATCTTATTTTGTTGTTATATATGTGTATTCCCTTTTCCATATAAAATAACCTAGAAATGAAATAAAATGTCAATGTTATCTACAGAAAGGGGCATTCAAGCTCATACCTCGAATATACAGGGACGATGCCATGCATGCCTCTAAAAAGACAAAAAGACAATAATCCAAACAACAGTATGCGAAACACTACATAGAAACTAATGACTGAGTTACACGAACATACAAATTATTTCAAGACGTCACATGTATACATTCTTACTTTTATGTTAATTTTGATATGATTATGGTTTGAATTGAAATATTTTATAAAACAAAAAGCCTCTATTGATGGGATAGAAATTGAGTAGTTCGTCTCATATAGTTAAATTTCAGCTATTTTTAAAACTAGATAAAACGTATTCAAACAAGCTTGGACAATACTCTATCAATATTTTTTCACTCGCTTTTTTTTTGCTGAGAAGCGTACGGAATAAGATTTCCTCAAGTTTGCAAAATATGCTTTAGAAATATCGCAAAGAGAAAAATAAAACTTTGAAACGTTTACTATATAGGCAAATGAATCAGAAAAAAATGTTTCTAAATTCAAATTAGTGGTAAATTTAAAGAAACCGTCAAAATCAATGGAATATTGTTCTGACATGAAACTGGATTTGACATATTAAAATGCGTTATACACAACATGGCTAGAAACTGGGATGTGCAGTGCATGTTTTTGAATTAATCGATTGAACCTTTTATGTAATGTGTTCAATTTAATGACTTTAAAAACAAATATAATGACCATGATTATATTCGATCTTTTAAAATTAAGATTGTTATTAGTTCTGACAGTTGTTGACCTAAAGCTGAAAACGTCATCTATGTTGTTTATACAAAGCTATAATAATTACATGTAAAATATATATAATTGGAATGAAATTACCATGTAAATCGTAAGTGTAATACATGCATGTTATATAACGCAATATAGATTTTCCCGTCCGTTTGTAAGAAATATTATTTTTCCTGTCTTTAGAACAAATAATAAATGCAAACGTATATTTCTGTATTTAGTTTCCTTGTCGTCAGGCTATAACCGTTTTTTGAATATATGTGGTATATCCTTAACCAAACACATTTTGTTTTATCTTATATGTTTTTGTTTGAATTGTTTGCCTTTTTCATTCCGTGCTTTTGTCTTGTTTGTGTGTTCACTGTAGCAGCAATCAAAAATGTAATGGATTGTTGACGATTGTATTGAAAGTGTTACGAAATATTGTCAAATAATAACTAGTATTCTGCGTACTGCTTTGTCCAACATGTGAAACAGAAAATGTATCTTATAGTTATTGACCATCATGTGCTATTCATAAGTTTATTGTTAGGAATTTTGATTTTGCCATTTGATTATGAAATTTCCGTTATGAATTGTCCACGGAGTTCAATATTATTATAATTTCCTTTTTTTTTTTTCTTTTTTTTTTTTTACATGTATTTGGAATTGTCATTTGATCCGGTTTGATAGATGTTCCAAATGATTATCATACATCATATAGCATATGATACCGTCATATACTTATAATTCGTATACAAATAACACCAAGCTGTATAAAAGCAACTAAACATTAAAGTACTATCAATCACGCTTAACTTATTTATATTTTTTGTCATGTGTTTTGTGCAAACGATCATGCTTTTACAAATCGCAAATATTTTTCACTTGAAAAGAAAAGAACTGTACAATATATATCGTTTAGAATTATTATCCTATGATACAAGTGTACAATTGAATTAGAAATTTGATAAATTGTTCATGCTAATGATAGCTCTATGATATGTTTTGTTTTTAAAGTTTAACTTCTAGGTTTCGGATGTGACCACATTGTATTTGTTTTCTTAGAAAATCTCTGAATATTAGAATTAAGAGCAGTGGTTTCCTTCCTATTGTTGCGCTAAGTTCTACTAAAGTTGATCCAGAAAAGCAAACGAACGAAATTTATCAAGTATTGTTTTCATTTGTACATGTATCTTACTTTGTTTCATTTAAAAATGGCGAACGTAGATACAAGTATCTTGTCTTGGGGATCGATCAATTCTACTTTGTAACGAATCACTCTGATTCAAACAAAATATTTCTGTAACTGAAATTATCAAGATGCTTGAGTTACGTTTGGAGGGCGTGTTTTTATATAATAGACTTGTTTTTTTATTATTATTATGCTGACTTCATAAAGGAACTTTTTAAGGAAGAAAGATAAGAAGTAAGCAATATCCTTAAACTGTACGTTCCGCTATAAAGATGATGTTGTCTCACTAAATATTACGAAATTGAGTAACTAGGTTGAACGAATCTCTCCCATCTATCTAGAGATAAAGGATACTACAGATACAGTTAAGTCTACCTAATATATTGACTTTCATCTAGAATTGACAATTAGGGTCGGTTGAAAACAAACCCTTACGACAACATAGTTATCAAAGGTACCAGGATTCTAATTTAGTACCCCAGACGGGCGTTTCGTCTACATAAGACTCATCAGTGACGCTCATATCAAAATATTTATAAAGCCAAACAAGTACAAAGTTGAAGAGCATTGAGGATCCATAATTTCAAAAAGTTGTGCTATTCCTGGGATAAGAACATCCTTAGTTTTTTGAAAAACTCAATGTTTTGTAGCAGGAAATTAAAAAAACAATTTCAGCTTCCCTACTGTGAACTTTCTATTTCTATGTAGCAACATTCCAGCAGCGCCTGCATACGGAGTACATATGGCCAAATTGCTATAAATCAGGTTTAATCCACCATTTTGTAATTTGCAAATACCTGTTCCAAGTCAGGAATATGACAGTTCTTGTCCATTCGTTTTTGATGCGTTTTGTTATTTGATTTTGCCATGTGATTATGGACTTTCCGAATTGATTTTCCTCTAAATTCAGTATTTTTGTGATTGTACTTTTTGATACGATATTCCCGGGCTTGTATATCCTATCATGATTTCTTTCATAGAGGATTGCTGCTCATACGGAAGCTATCAAACAAAGAGTTCTAAATGGTAAAGCTGAAATTATCCCTTCGTAAATAAAGAGTTGGTTCACCGCTATGGAATAACCGTTTCACAGACGATATCTGATATGTTCCTTGTGTCGTTACTACTATACCCTTCCCTTTTCACGAATGTGACCTATCATATTTGACTATTTACCGGATTTGTAATAATATGAACAACACGAAGGGTGCCACATGTGAAGCAGGATCTGCTTACCCTTTCGGAGCACTGAGATCTTCCCCAGTTTTTGGTGGGGTTCGTGTTGCTAAGTCTTTAGTTTTATATGTTGTGTCTTCTGTACTATTATTTGTTTGTTTGTCTTTTTATTTTTAGCCATGGCGTTGCCAGTTTATTTTCAATCTATGAGTTTGACTGTCTCTCTCGTATCCTGCATCCTTTTTTTACAATCATCTATAAATGAATCGGTTGGTTGATTAATTGTTGTTTTCTTATATAGTAAGTTTTGAAATATTGAATGTGGAGCTTAATTAGTTAACTCCGGCGATGGATTTTTCAATGAATAAAGATTGTCTTATATACAAAAATGACGATACAGTTCTACTGGATATTTGCAAAATATTCGGTAGCAAGATATCTTATTAATTTTGAAGATATTAGGACAGAAAAACGGACTTCATGTTGTTTCTTAAGTAAACTTAAAAAATCATCCCTTCGTAAATTTTACGAACGCCATTACGAGTTGGTTCACCACTATGGAATAACCGTTTCACAGATGATATCGGAGATGTTCCTTATGTCGTTACTACAATAAATAAAGGCAACAGTAGTATACCGATGTTAAAAACTCATAAATTGATAGAAAAAAACAAAATCCGGGTCATAAACCAAAACCGAGGGAAACGCATTAAATACATGAAAATGTCGACACAACATTAAAATGTAAAACACACAGAAACGAACTAAGCATTAGACAAAATTCGATGAGAATAACAAATATAACATCAAAACTAAATACATGAATTTGGGATAGAAAAGTACCGTATCACGACTTATAATAATGTGAATTCACACTCAAATATAAGAGGAAACAAACAACACAAAGAAACACAACGTTAAAATGTAACACACACACACACGAACTATATTATAACAATGACCATATTCCTGACTTGGTACAGGACATTTAAAAAAACAATGGTGGGTTGAACCTGGTTTTGTGGCATGCCAAACCTCCATCTTTTATGGCCATGTTAAATATAACATTAAAATGACAACACAACATTACAGGACTACTATACAAATAAATAGAACACAATTGACAAAGAAACACACGAACAATTATTATAGCTAACAAAAGGCAACAGGTTTAAAATTTAATACGCCAGAAGTGCGTTTTGTCCACCCAATACTTACTAGTGACGCCCAGATACAAAAGTTTGAAAGCCAAAACAAGTAGAACGTTGAACAGCATCGAGGACCAAAAGTTCAAAAAAATTGTACCAAAAACGGCCAGGTTTTTCAGTTGAGTACCAGAACATCCCTATTATTTAGAATAATTTATACTTTTGCAAACAGTAAAGGAGAAGGTCCGGTAAGACCCCTTTTTGGCCCCAAAAAATTGTTTAAATGTAAACTTTTAGTTATTTATTGGACAGTTGAATGCTTCTGCTACATAAATATGGGCTGTTTTTGACCATACAATGCACATATATCGGGTTGTAGCACCATTAAGTCTTGCTAAATTACTGAAATCTTCAAAATTCTAGCATTTTAGGTAAATTTTAGACGGTTTCCGTCTAAAACGAAAGTGGCCGCATTCGTGTTCATCCTCAATATTGAAATGTAAGTTGTATTTTATGATAATGCATAACATATATAAAGGTTGTGGATAAACACGGATGTGGCCACTTTCATTTTTTACAAAAACCATCTGTAAAGTGACAATTTTCAGCATATTTGGTAGATTTTTCATATTTGAGCTTGAATCGGATCGTTTTTAATGACTAAATCAGTTAAAATCTTTCACATTAACTAATTGAATCAAGTGAAAGTCGGAGTATAATAACTCGATATCAAGCGATATCATTAGTATAACATATTTTATATATTAATATGTATAGAACACGGTGATTAAATATACATAACTGGAACCTAGTCTACGTCCGGTCGGAATAAGAACGTTATCAGTAGAGTAGAGGTTGGTTATACCCCCTCCCAACTCAAATCTATAAATAGTATTTCTAAGGGAGAACCCCAATAAAGCAGATGTCTATATGTGGGGTTTATAATGATTGAACCCCAACTATAATAAGATATGCCGTAAATTTCTAAAAAATACCCTATGACAAATGACAGATGTCTATATTGATCTTTATTTTTGGGGTTATACTACTTTTAAACTTTTGAATAAATTACAGAAGTCGTTGATTCCTGAGCCACTTGTTAGGGGTTATAATTTTCATCGGTTATTTTCTAGTACTATAAGATATGACGTCAATTTCTAAAAATACCCCATGAGAAATGACAGATGTCTTTATTGATCTTTATTTGGGGGTTATAATACTTTTAAACTTTTGAATAAATTAGTGAAGTCGTTGATGCCTGAGCCACCTGTTGGGGGTTATAATTTTAATCGGTTATGTTCTAGTACTATAAGATATGACGTCAATTTCTAAAAATACCCCATGACAAATGACAGATGTCTTTATTGATTTTTATTTGGGGGTTATAATACTTTTATACTTTTGAATAAATTAGAGACGTCGTTGATGCCTGAGCCACCTGTTGGGGGTTATAATTTTTATCGGTTATTTTCTATTGAGTAAGGGTATAAAAGCCAAGCAGTCAAGGTAAAAGACCGCGTATACACAATCTGTGAGTTCAGATATACCGATAGAAAGCAGTCGTTACAAGAAATATAACTTATGTACACGCGTTCAAATAAGCAACTCCTCATCCTGAATTAATGGTAAGAATAATCTCAAAATATTTAAAGAAAAACATTTTTGTATTATTCACAATTGAACACCTGATTACAATAAAAAACAAATCTCATTAATATCACATCGTTCTTGTCTTTATTGACCTAACTTTGAACCCATGAGGGCATTCGTTATTTTTATATTTTTTTACCGCCCGTATCCATACCCTTAGTCATACTTTATATTGGTATTGCAAAGTGTTGTGAAATAATGGTTTTGTAAGCACAGCTGTCCTTTTTTGATCATCTGCTTTTTGAATAGAACACGATTAAACAGATCTTTCATTGTACCTAATCGTTAAGCATACATTGCGCCATTTTCTTTTATATAAAACAGAATAAAGTATATTGGTAAAAGTAATAAACTAACTGAAAATAGGTGTTGATGGTAAGGAAAAGGGGACATTTGTTTTAATATATTTTTCATTTAAGACCCGTTTTTATGTTGTTATTGAAATTTTCAACCAAGAGTTATGGTAAACATCAATATATTTAAAATATTTGAGTTTACATAGCAAATAAAATTGTTGTTTTTGGGAAGGTACATTGAAATCTATATAAACTTAAGTCTATTTATTATTAGGTATAGAATATAATTTTTTAAATTTTACTTTAAACAAATTCATTTTAAATGACATTTTTATTAGATAGGGGAAAAAGGTTTATTGATAAAAAAAAATGTTCCAATAGTTTTCTTTTTTTTCTGAATTATTATCTTTAAAAAGTATTTTAGTGAGCTTTATGGCAGGTTTGTTTTTCAAAGAAGAAAACAAATATCAAATAATCAAAACGTTTTTGGAATAGATTTCAAACAAGCAAATGAAAATCATAAAGTAAATGAAAATCAAATAAAGTAAATGAAAATCTTAAGTGAAGATTGAAAAATTATTTGAAAATCAAATAATAAAAAAATGAAAATGAAAAAAAAAATCAAATAAAGTAAATGAAAATCGTAAGTGAAGATTAAAAAAGTAATTGAAAATCCAATGATAAAAATGAAAATCGAGTAAGTAAATTAAATCGGTTAAGTAAATGAAAATCGAATTAGTCAATGGAAATCGAATAAGTAAGTGAAAATGGGAAAAAAGGAAATTGTATTTCCAAATGATTTTTTCAAGAGAAAAAAGAATAAGAAAAAGAAATTTCAAGAATTATTTTTTGAGAAATAAAATAGTTTTGACTAAAGATTATTTTTTTCTAATTTGAATAATGAAGTAATGAAAACGTGAATAAATATAAAAAATGGAAAAATGGGAATAAAACAGTTTGAACTGAAAGTAATTGAAAAAGAAAATTCAAAATCGAATAAGTAAATTAAAAGCGAATGTCAATGGAAATCGAATATTAAGTAAATGAAAATAGAAAAAAAAAATAAAAATATCAAAATAATTTTTCAAGAGAAAAAAAATATTAAGAAAGAAAAATTTGAAGACATGTTTCTTTTTAGAAATAGTTTTGACTACAGATATTTTTTCTAATTTGATTAACGAAGAAGTAATGAAAACGTGAATAGATATTAAAATGAAAAGAGAAAAAGAAAACAGTTTGAAAAAAAAAATGAAGTAGACTAGGACTATATTTCAATTTTGAACATTGACACAAGTTTAAAAAAAAACAGTACTATTTTAATCGCAAGAATCATTATGTCAGATACATTAATTTGCTATCCGTTTGTCGTGTAATTCTTCTAAAGTGTTTCTTTTAAGCTGTCCATTAAACACACTATAATCTTGTTACCCTAAAGTTCAATGGGGGAAGGCGTTTTTTGAGATAATAAAGTTTTATGTTCACCATTGATAAATTATTCACGATGTATCAACAACGAGTGAGACACAAAACA
This sequence comes from Mytilus galloprovincialis, assembly GCF_965363235.1. Taxonomy (NCBI): domain Eukaryota; kingdom Metazoa; phylum Mollusca; class Bivalvia; order Mytilida; family Mytilidae; genus Mytilus; species Mytilus galloprovincialis. The sequence continues at coordinate 14,055,309 of NC_134845.1, read as the reverse complement.
CCCTTGAGTTATTCTCAATGGGTGATTTTGAAAAAGCCAGTGTATTTCTATTCACAGATTGTAACCATAACAGTGTAATTGAAGTTTTTATTACATTAACATTAGTAGAAGTTTCAATACATGACTCTTCAATGATAAACTAAACTAACCCAAAGTTTTAAAAAATAATACTTGTGTGACATTGTCATTGAAGAAAACAATTTGTTAATCATTTAAATACCTTTAGTAGACCTCAAACTCCACCCCTAACATTAATACTATAATAACGGATATTTGAAAGTGAATACTGTAATAATGTTTCTTTAGATTAGTACACGTACTCATATTTTGTTTGATTCTTGTATGTTTAATATTTTATGAAAAAACGAATCTAAAATTGAGGAAATTTACCTCCGCTATACGTAGCTGAAACAATGGTAAACACCCCCTTGCTCAGTACATATGTTTTTTTTAACATATTGGATCTCATTTCTTTTCTCAGATGGAAGGGTGTCCGATTCTAACAGACATCATAAACTGTTTTACGTCCACTGATCAATTGTTGACTTTTGTTCGAGCATATGGTTTGGAGGACGATCCGTATGTTCAACTCCGCTTAACTCATTTGAGACAAACCAATTCAATGGATTTCAAATGCACGACATGTGGAGAATGGTTAAGTAACCAAGAAAACTATAAGTTTCACATGTTATACCACGAGACAATTCAAGATTTTGACTTAAGTTTATTTGATGACACTACTCCTGACAAAAATCATATAGAACCGACTATCAGCTCTAATAAAAGGACGACATCCATTCCCGATTCATGTGACGTTTACACACCACCTCCAGCTAAAAAATTAAGTTTCCCATCCGACCAGTATGGTGCTGGTGACGACAACCCTAAAACACACACATTTCACAAGAAAAGAGAACGCACCTACGCCAACAATGGGGCTACAGACATTACGTATGAAGTTAAATTCTCTAATCAGTTGCAGAATAAAAAACTGACGGACATAGTCGACGATTTACACAACGTATTCGACGATGTTCTCGATCAAGTGCGTGTAGGATCTCAAGACAACAGTCTTGCACGACTTATCATCAAACATAATGGTTTAACGGACCCAATCGTCGTCCCTTTACAAGAACTTCATACAATGGATGCCTCCACGGTGATTGATGAAATAAGCAAAGTCCTGCAAAGCAACGAAAAGCTACCTGTAGACGATAGTTTTTCTGTTACGGTAGGGCGAATAGATATTCCATCCGGTGGTGGTCGAGTGTATATTACAAAATTGACGGGTGACGATAACAGTTTAAAACGCAAACGTTCTATAATCAGTAGGCCTAGTGACACAATGTGCATGCCTATGGCAATTTCGGTTTGCTTCCTGAAAGCTTGTCGCGTTATATCCCCTAGGGAATGGAAAACACTGACGTCAGACGACACAGAGTGTATGACAGATAAAGTTCTGAAACACAGAACCACCCCGAAATGGTTCTACAATCATGTACTTGATAAGGGGAGAAAGGAATGTATTAATTTTGCGAAAAGTCTCTGTGCATTAGCCAATGTCAGTACGGAGAAACAATGTAACATTAATGACATAGAACGCTTTGAAAAGGTGGTGGACTTGCAAATTTTAGTCATTTCATCAAAACTAGGAAACAAATTCATTCGTGTTGGTGAAGGAGAAACGGACAGAAAAAAGGTGTTTCTCTACCTTATTTAAGAGAACGGTTGTGGACACTTTGCAGCCATAGTGATTATATCGGGCTTCTTTTCTTGTAGCTACTTCTGTACAGACTGTCTTAAACCGTACAGTGCCAAAGATCAACATTCTTGCCAAACGCATTGTATCGTATGCTGCAGTTCGGATTGTGTTCTGACAGGGAACAGTTTGTCTTGTCGGGCGTGTAATAGAACGTGTAGATCCATCGCTTGTTTTCAAAGGCACATAGAGGAAAAAAAACAAAGAAAGGAGTTTCTTACACGGACTGTGGTAAAAAATACGAGTGTAAAACTTGTAGAAAAGTGCTAGTCCGAGAGGAACGACCATCCGAACTTCACCAATGCGGAGAATGGAAATGTGTATGTTGCCGAGATTATCAACCCGAAGAACATTTATGCTACCAGAGGGCAATCAATACCGAGAGAACCGACAGACAAATGATATTCTTCGATTGTGAAACGACCCAAGACACACTCCTACAATGTGAAAACGGGAATCTACCATCCACTTCGAGATGCCAAAATTGTAAAGACAAAGAGGAAGCGTGCAATCAGTGTACACTTTGTCAAAACTGCGGCAAATCTTGGTGTGGTTCAAAAGAACACAAAGTGAATTTCATCTGTATGCAAACAGCATGTGACCACTGTAAAGACAAACAGATATCTGATGAACCAAACCGTAACTTTTGCGGTGTTCGCTGCTCGATGTGTGATAAAAGAATACTGTTGCAGTGACACGACGATCTTAAGGGAAGGAGTCTTAAGATTTCGTGATTTGATGTTGGAGGTAACTGGTACGGGGAAAACGAAAAACACACACGGGCAAGGGGTTGATGTTTTAGATTATGTGACCATTGCAAGTGTGTGCATGGGTGTTTACAAGACTTATTTTTTAAAAGAACAATATGACTTGGAAGTATTGAGGCATGACACTGACGATATCGACCAGATACCCATGACATTTACAGAGAAAGGATTCGACGTTTTAGATCATGACACTTGGAAGTCTTCCGAAACATTTCTCTCCGAAAATCCACAAAGTAAATTTGGTCAGCGAAAATTTGTCAAAAGTCCGCTGGCCCACGTACCATCAGAGGGATACACCAAAAGATACAATGATAGCAAAAGCTCGATAGTATGGTTGGAATGGATGATGAAAGAAGAAAAGATGTCTATTCAACATGCCTTGAATCGAGGGGAATTCAAAATTCCTGGAACAAAGTTTCATGTCGATGGGTACTGTCAAGAAACCAACGAAGTCTTTGAATTTTTAGGGGTAAGTTTTTCCTTTGTTACGGAGGGGTAGGCCGCCCGAACGCCCGCCCGCCCGCCCGAACGCCCGCCGCCGCCGCCACGTGCATATTATTGATACGCGTTTTAACGGATAACTTAGATAGATATATACGTAGATTTCACATCTTTATACCCATGGACAAACAAATATTGTCGCTATCCATTGCATCACCTAGAGATCATTACTAAAGATTTTGAAGAGTTGGATACATATTTTGGTTTGTGCAAAGTGAAAATTTTACCACCTAGACACTTGTATCACGCTGTTCTACCTTACCGATGTCACGGAAAGCTCACTTTCCCACTATGTAGAACATGTGCTGATAAAAAACATCAAGGTAAATGCACGCATAATGAACAGGAACGAAGTATTACAGGTACTTATGCTACACCTGAAGTAATGGTAGCGAAAGAAAAAGGGTACCGAGTGTTAAAACTGTACGAAGTGTGGCATTTTCCGGATGATACACAGTACGATAAACAAACTAATTCCGGAGGATTGTTCACAAACTACGTACAGCTGTTTCTTAAAATAAAACAGGACAACATCAAGGTAAATCCAGGTTTACGTAGTCTTGCCAAACTGTGTCTCAACAGTTTCTGGGGGAAATTTGGACAACGACTGTTCCTGAAAAAGCACTCTTTTTCCACAAATCAGAGGCCGACAAATTCGTTCAGATCATATCAGACCCCACTAAAGTAGTCGAAAATTTTCACATTGTATCAAACGATACAATACAACTAGAATGGACACAAAACTCCAAGTTTCCCCCTGTGGATGCGAAGACCAACATCTTCATCGCTATTTTCACAACGATGTGGGCTAGATTAAAACTGTATGAAGTTTTAGACATGTTGGATGATAGAGTTCTTTACACAGACACTGATAGCTGCATCTACGTAAGCCAGAAGGGAAAACCTGAACCGTCGTTAGGGAATTATTTGGGGGAACTGACGTCCGAAATACCATTAGACGAGGGGCATATTGTAGAATTTGTGTCCGGTGGACCGAAAAACTATGCTTATCGGACACTCGTGTAAAGTCAAAGGTTTCACGCTTAATTTTACGAATTCTAACATTGTTAACTTCAATTCTGTCAAGGAGATGATCACATTGGACAGGGACATGTCCAAAACGTTAACTAATCCAACTAAAATAAGTCGACTACCTCACCAGAGAAAAATATTCAGCAGAAAAGAAAACAAGAGGTATAAATTCGCGTATGACAAACGTGTTATTTACAGGTCGTGTTGTTCATCGTCGGATCACTGTTTTTATGACCTATCGTAATCCTTTTACAGTCCGTCTGGTTTGTGGGTACTCTCCGAGACATTTCACTGGTTACCGCTAAACTTGTGGACATTAGAGCAAGCATTACAACGACACCAGTCCATTTAATCACGTCCAAATGCATTGAATATTTTTCATACATTGAGGAAAGATTTGATGCCAAACTTAACTGAGACGGCATTTTATGTCCCACAGAAAACCTAATTGGTTGCTCATCATTTCGTTCTACAGACTCAAAAGATATTGCTCGTGAATTCATGTTGTACTCTGACCCAACAGGAGACAAAATGGATTACTCTTTAACTGTTAACGTTTTTATACCATGACTTCATAAAGGTTCAGCGAACGGGTTACAGTTTGAACACCTGAGCATCCCTTCTTGGTTTTGATGGTTCTCTGATAAAAATACAAGGGGTCGTGGTTTCCAGTTCAGGAACACTCTCTCTGACGTCAGGAAATGTGCCTTTCAACGCTTCCCACTTATCATATGTCAGAGAAATACCCTTCTTTGTTGAAACTATCTTATTGGAATCAGGGATCTTCCATCGTTGTCTGACATCAACGGTTGGATACGTTTTGTTAACAGAGACGTACACACCTTTACCAAGATGAAAAGTCATTTCAGGAACCCCTGTAACGTCATCAATCATCTGACCTATAGCCGCATCTATTTCGTTCACATACATTTCTAAAAGCTGCCACTGGTTCAAACGCAATGCTATTCCCTTTTTTGTAGGAACATATGTGTCTGCTGAATTCTTTTCGTATTTGCGGATGTGAATAAGCACTTTGTCATCCCATTCATTGACGACGACAAAGATATCACCTCCTATAGGTATCATAACTTGATCTTTTGATACTTCTGATTCAAAAGTTGACTCTTTTAAAAGCTGTACTAAACTGGACTTGCCTTCATCTACCAGTGCTGTACAAAAACATTCGAATGCCATTGGTCCCCTTCTCTGAAGTGTAGAAATAAGTTGTCTAGTTTTCGAATAAATATTTGAATTCTGTAAAATTTCTTCTCTCAACTCATCTGTTAGTATTCCATTCTGATATAAATGATCAACCACAACATCTGTTGGTGTTTCTTTCACCAATTTCACGTATTTTTTCTGAAGGGACTCTATGTGTTCTTTCTGCATGTTGACAGTCGAATTGTTTTTCTTATTCTGATACTCTGAACAATTTTTAAACGTGTATTTATAGTGATTTGGTAGAACAGGTGCTGTAGTTGAAACCTACGGATTGGAGGTTTTAATATCAGGAGATCGTGAATTTTTATACACCCTTTCTCTGTGATCACGGGATAAAATTGGGGAGCATATCTTCTCCATTGTGTGAATACGTCGCCTGAAACGATGGGCATCAATGGCGTATGTCATCCAATGACCCTTTCTTGCCTCTCGAGAGGCAAACGACCAGACTACCATGGGGTGTATTTCTTTAATTCTTCCCTCTGGTAAAAAGCGAACCTACGAAGAATCAAATCAAAACAATAACAAAGACTTTTTCTAAAACAATAACAAAAGTTCGAGTGAAAAAAATAGTTGTTTAACGCTACTCACCGTCTTAATTTCCTTTGAAAGTACGTTTGACATTTCAAAACCTAGATTAAAAAACTCACGACGGACTAATTTCTATATAGTAAATATATGTATGTTTAAATCTACTTATAAAATAAGGGGAAAACACAGATGAATAAATTAAAAAGCAATAAGTACAAGCATCTCATTCAATATTCATAACCCCCACATTATGTTTACAATAATCGATAACATTTAGATTATAAACCCCAACAGGTGTGCAGGTGAAGTCTCACATCTATTCATAAAAGTTATAACCCCCACATATAGACATCTGCTTTATTGGGGTTCTCCCTTAGAAATACTATTTTTAGATTTGAGTTGGGAGGGGGTATAACCAACCTCTACTCTACTGTTATCTCCAAAAGGTGGCACAGTCTCCTCACGTTTTAAAAAGAACCTTTACAAGAACTCTTTGAGAGATGTAGCAAAGTTATGACTATTTTATATTTTTCTTATAGTATTTGTTATGATATATTTTATAACCATTGCATTATGAATTTATGTACTTGTATTTTCAAATTTGCAAAAGTATCACCTCCTCCAAAACATCTTGATATAATATAGTCTTTGTTTAAATTTCAATATTGTATGTTTGTAATGATTGTCATGTTTGTCTTGGTAACAATCCAATATGTAGATTTTACACCAATAAAATGATTTGATTTTATTTGATTATGATGTATTAATCATAATGAAACTTTTAATGCTATCATGTCTGTTTATATGATACAATATATATATTATTATATATGCAATAAGGACTCAACCAATTTTGTTCATGAAAATAGTTTATGAAATAATTACCACCTGTGAATCAATGATTGATTGATCGATTGTTGGTTGCTTAACGTTCAGTGGCAAATATTTCATGCATGTTCAGGACGAGAACAAGTTAAGAATAAATACAATAGGTAGGTCTTGTAATTGAGGCCATCCGGGATGATGGTCGGGGAAATTTGGACCGCCACTGGAAAATGAGGGTATATTGGATAGGGAAAGAAATGTTGCCTTGCAACATACCACCTACGGATCCCTCAAAGAGCAGGTACTCTCTTTACACGAGGCATTGGATTTAACGTGCACATTCTGACCGGACGTGACTGCAAACTTGTACATCCCGCACTGCCAAACGGACGCCCCACTTTGGCAAGCGTTTTACTGCCGGTCGGACGAAGACCTAGTGACAATGTTTCTATTCCCTAGTCACATAGGTGGGGTCGGGGGGGGGGGGGGGGGGTCAATGAAACACGACATGTGATATTTATCAATTATAATTGGAGTGACAGTTTAATTTGAAAAATGGTGTTCTCCTTAGTGTTGCAGATAACGAGTTCAGATATACCGCCAACATCATTTTAATTACCATTGATTGATTGTTTGATTGGCAAGACAGAATGCTGTATTATTGATTAAGATTTTTATCATGATATATACTATATAAACAGTCCTACATCTAGTAGTAATTCCATTTCTAAGGTGGTTTTTTCGAAGTACATTCGACTTGTAGATAGGTGATTATCTAACAAAAGAATCATTCCAAACCTGTATAGTAGCGTTAACTATTGTTCAGTAAAAAAAAATGAATTCTTATTAAGAGGATGTTGATTTATAATTAATAGATTGGATTATCGTGTATTAGATCTAAGACTAGACATGCTAAATTTCTGGCCTATTTTAGTGTATATTATACAATCATTGACATTTGATTGAGGTTGATACATACAGGTTATTAGAAAAATGATAATGCTTAGATTATCAAGTTACTGTAAAACTAATATGTAAAATTGAAGTTCCTTTTCTATGTCTTTTATTCTTTTAAATGCATAATGTGCATACATAATCTATCGAAGTTGTCCCATCAGCACATATAAAAAAGAAGATGTGGTATGATTGCCAATGACACAGAAATTAACAACTATAAGTCACCGTACGGCCTTCAACAATGTGCAAAGCTCATACCGCATGTATATTTTTTTCTTTCTTTGGATGGTTATCAGAAAAACATAAAACCTCTATTAATATAACGTTTATGTTCATACTTTACTGTTTTAACATGTTACTATCTACATGCCATAACAGATTTATAGCTTTACTTTGCCATTTCAAAACTGAGAAAAGATATGAATTGTAAGCTGTAACATGTAGATTTTGTTTTCACTCTCAACGGATTAGATTCAAGACTATACCATTGAAAAGTCAAGTTTTTCAAAATACTTGACAAATCACAATACTTTTAAATTACATCACTTCGCTCCTTTGATGAAACTGTTGCATATAAATTTTTATCAACACTAAAATGTAATTAATTCTGATGATATAAGTGCGGGAAATACTAGACGGTGCATCATTTAACTGAATTGACTTGCGTAGGCGTAAAGACAATAAAGCTGTCATTTCACTTATCAAGCATTTAACCACTTAAACATTCACCATGCTTGCATGATGTTGAACACACGCGTCTAATCGATCAGCCCCTTTAACACATACCGCTGCTATAAAAGAATAGAGCTACTTTCAGCAATCATTTTTTTAATCATTTTAACTAAATATTTATTTCTTCCGAATTATTATTAAAAATGCACTTGGTCTTTGTTATAGATTGAATTTCTGTTATCAATATGTTTTTGACGGAAGCTACTAAAGTCCAATTCAACATTTTGATTGCAACAGGCGATGCACGTATTAATTAATAAACGTCTTTTAATATATTATATGGAATGTGATATGACTATTGTTTCTCCCTTTTCTACATGTATATTTTCCTCGAATACTACATCAACTCGTTTTAGAGCATTGTAAATGATATATTTTCTTATCTAATTTTCTACGATGAATGTTTATTATTTTGAGAACTAATGTTATTTTGAGGGTGGCAAACAAATTCTATTCCGTATATCGTCAGGATATCGGACTTCCCATGGCCGGGACTAAGTTTGCACCACTTATTGGGAACCTGCTTCTGTATTGTTATGAGTTACAATATGAGTTACAATATATGACGAAAATAAGCAAGACCCATCGAAACAACATCTGATTCAAAAATTTAATAACACTTTTAGATGTTTAGATGATATATTGGCTCTCAATAACGACGACTTCAGTATGCATGTACTAACACGATTTATCCTGCCCAACTGACTAAATACAGATGGTCCTAACAATGAACACTACCCTTTCCTGGATCATGATATCTATATCTTTAACGGGAAGCTAAATACTAAAATTTACGATAAATGAGATGGTTTTTCATTTCCTATTGTTAATTATCCATTGTTAGATGGTGACGTACGTTTGTCTTATGGTGTTTGTTTATCTCAACTTGTTCGATTCGCTCGTGTAACGTATTTGATTTCTCTGTATTACTGAAAAGTTATTACACCAGGGTTTTTCGATATCACAAACTAGTCTACATTAGTATGCTGATCAGAGCTGGAACCGCTTGCGATTTTGGAGCCTCTGGCCTTTGTTAGTCTTGTATATTTTTAATTTTACTTCATTTATATTTTTGGGAGTTTAGTGAGACGTCCATTTTCACTGAACTAGTACACAATTGTATTAAGGGCCAGTCGAGGACCACCTCCGGGTGTGGGATTTTTCTCGCTGCGTTGATGAACCATTGGTGGCCTTCGGCTGTTCTCTGGTCGAGTTGTTGTCTCTTTGAAATATTCCCAAATTGTCATTCTCAATTTTATCATAATATTTAAATAGTTATTCGTTTATTTATGATTAAATTGAGATTTAAAAAAAAATAGTGTGCTAATCCTTACCTCGTCAGTTTTTGTCTTAATATGATATTTAATCCAGAGAATATGGTAATGATGATAGATATGTGATTGTTTAAATTATGTTTAATTACAAACTTCATATTCTTGAGGTAATTTGCATGTGTAATTGTTGAAAAATCCTACATTGATTAAAGCTGTCGTGCATTGTTTTAAAGTATTTTGTTGAAACACTATATATAAATCAAACACTGATTATCATATTTTTCGAAATCAATCCATTATATTATGCATTTCTATTTTTTTTTAAATCGTGAACAACAGAAGTTATTATTTTTAAATATCTGATAAACAACTTCTCTTATACATACATACAATAATGTTCCCTACAGTAGGTATATACTAAACCTTTTTCCTTTAATATTTCCGTGCGACCTGTCAGATACTGCCAAATTGATATCAATTCAGATAGTGAAATACGCTGCATGTAACCTTGTATTGTCAGATCATAACAAAAAGAAGTGTTACAGTTTGTTAATTTTATTTGCTTTGTTTATCTGTACTAAAATGTTTGCATTTTATCCCGCCAGGGTTTCATGTTTTGCAATAAGGTGGCAGAAACCAGTTATTTTACAATAAATCTTTAGAATTTCATGGATTTATGATTTTATTTTCTTGAAAATTCATTCAAGCTTATATACAAATAAAATGTATGGTTTCAAGGAACTAAGATGTGTGCGTGCTTATGTTAATATATAGAAAACCTATAAATTTGGGTGTCTGTCCAGCATGGAAATTTAAAAATTTATAAATGCATTGCAAATAAGGCAAAAAATGTGATGCTCTGATACCAATCTAATCCTCACCTGCAAAATCCTGCTAAAAGCCGACAAGAATTTTAGCCAAAATTCAAGAGAGAAAGGATATTCAGTGAATTAGAGCCTTGTCCGAACCTATCCTTACCATCAAAATCTCAAGATATTTTTGTTTACATAAAACTGAATTTTTCCCCCACTGTGATTGGATGCCGTCAAGTGAGGAGACCACAATGTTGACATCTGATTGGACCTATATGTGAAGGAAATCCCCAACCTGTGTATGCAACTACTTACTTGTGTAGTACAATAGCCTAGAATTTACATTCATTTATTTTTTCAGTCCACATGATGCAATTATATACCTCAATACTTAACTATAACAAAATTTCTGCGTGGGACACATGTTCTGGTACACCAAAACTGGTACCTGCCACCTAAAGATTATTTATTTGATAAATTTCCATTTTTTAACTTACCTGTGTCTGTCGAAACTTAGATGTAATAGTCGAAACAATCTATGATTAAAGGGAGATAACACTTTCTACTCGTCTATATTACAAATATTCGTAATAAAGGTAAAATTACTTGTTAAAGTAATATTACCCATCCAAATAATATTACACGAATAAATAATCGCCTGGACTGATTACATAACCCTAAAAAAATCCAACACAATCCAACACAAAAAATAGACACACCCGAATTAGTCAAGGTCTCAACGCAAAGTGAACTCACATTTGAAATTGTAAAGAATGACAAAAAAATGACGTCACATTTGAATTTGTAAAACAGAACATCAAAAATGAAAAATGACGTCACATTTGAATGAACAAAACTATCTGTCAAAAATAAGATAGAATTAGGATTCATTTAATAAAAATAACTAGTGTGGATCTAGCCGTCGATAGCAGCCGGCGTTAATATTCATGAGGCCAGCCTTCAATAATATTCATGAGCCGGCAATAATATTCATGAGATGACTTGCGTTCGAAGAAGTGTTGTTAGAAACTATGAACGATAACTATGATTAAATAACGTTCCTATTTATATGTGATATTACTTCAAACAGGCATGTCAATGGGTGTCTTCTTCGAGGTCCACGTTTACTAAATTAACTTTTGGTCTTCTTCAAGGACTTCTAGGTCTGCGTCTTTAAATAACATTGTAAATGTAATAAAAACAATGCAAATGCTTCCATAAATATAAAACAAAGTAATGGTCTTTTAAAATTCTGTGATAAGAGAAATAATGTAAACTGAAGCAATAACAAGTTGAAATAAATATAATTGAATATAGAAATTTAATGGGACATTACAACAAACAAATAAAGTAAAGAACAGTTCTTATTAAAATTTTGTGATTATTGAATTATTGTAAGCTACAATAAATAAAAAAAATGATTGAATACTAGTATAGAAATTTAGGAATTACAGAGAATTGATGGTCATAATTATGGGCATTCCATAATTTGTTCGTTGTTCGTTGTCTACAAATATAGTCCAATCATGAAACTAAAACATACAATACAGACAGTATTTTCTATTTAAACAGATCAGAAAAAATAGAAACATAGTTAATTGCAGAAATAAAAACAACAGAAAAATAAAAACTGTCAAGTACTATTTCAATGACATATAATTCTTCAAAATTACGGAGACCAATCTCAGTCATTAATCTTAACATTAACAATTTATATCATTGCCTTTAAAATGGCCCATAGCACTTATGCCCTAAACCCGTACGAGTTAGTCAGGAAAGGATAAGGGGGGGGGGGTACCCTGGTATATCACAAATTCGAAAATGAACTATTGCCGGCTGGCCAAACGAAGAGATTCTCCACGTGGGCAATAATACCAGGGGAAGAGATACTTATTGCCTTTAAAATGGCTCTTAGCACTTGTACCCTAGACCCGTACGAGTTTGTCAGTAGAGGGTTAAAAGGGGGGATATGGTATTCCGGTTTACAACGAATTCGAACTGAACTATTGCCGGCTGGCCAAACTAAGAGATTCTCCACATCAACCATCATACCAGAGGTAGAGGTTGGTATTGCCTATAAAATGGCTCATGGCACTTATGCCCTAGACCCGTACGAGTTAGTCAGGAAAGGATAAGGTGGTACCCTGGTTTATCACAAATTCGAAAATGAACTATTGCCGGCTGGCCAAACGAAGAGATTCTCCACGTGGGCAATGATACCAGAGGAAGAGGTACTTATTGCCTTTTAAATGGCCCATAGCACTGGTACCCTAGACCCGTACGAGTTTGTCAGTAGAGGGTTAAAAGGGGGGATATGGTATTCCGGTTTACAACGAATTCGAACTGAACTATTGCCGGCTGGCCAAACTAAGAGATTCTCCACATCGACCATCATACCAGAGGTAGAGGTTAGTATTGCCTATAAAATGGCCCAGAGCACTTATGCCCTAGACTCGTACGAGTTAGTCAGGAAAGGATAAGGGGGGTACCCTGGTATATCACAAATTCTAAAATGAACTATTGCCGGCTGGCCAAACGAAGAGATTCTCCACGTGGGCAATGATACCAGATCTACAGGAAGAAGTACTTATTACCTTTAAAATGGCTCATAGCAATTGTACCCTAGACCCGTACGAGTTTGTCAGTAGAAGGCTAAAAGGGGGGATATGGTATTCCGGTTTACAACGAATTCGAACTGAACTATTGCCGGCTGACCAAACTAAGAGATTCTCCACATCGACCATCATACCAGAGGTAGAGGTTGGTATAGCCTATAAAATGGCCCAGAGCACTTATGCCCTAGACCCGTACGAGTTAGTCTGGAAAGGCCATTTTAGAGGCAATACCATCCTCTACCTCTGGTATAATGGTCGATGTGGAGAATCTCTTAGTTTGGCCAGCCGGCAATAGTTCAGTTCGAATTTGTTGTATCCGGGATACCATATCCCCCCTTTGAACCCTCTACTGACAAACTCGTACGGGTCTAGGGTATAAGTGCTATGGGCCATTTTAAAGGCAATAAGTACCTCTTCCTCTGGTATCATTGCCCACGTGGAGAATCTCTTCGTTTGGCCAGCCGGCAATAGTTCATTTTCGAATTTGTGATATACCAGGGTACCCCCCTTATCCTTTTCTGACTAACTCGTACGGGTCTAGGGCATAAGTGCTATGGGCCATTTTAGAGGCAATACCAACCTCTACCTCTGGTATAATGGTCGATGTGGAGAATCTCTTAGTTTGGCCAGCTGGCAATAGTTCAGTTCGAATTTGTTGTATCCGGGATACCATATCCCCCCTTTGAACCCTCTACTGACAAACTCGTACGGGTCTAGGGTATAAGTGCTATGGGCCATTTTAAAGGCAATAAGTACCTCTTCCTCTGGTATCATTGCCCACGTGGAGAATCTCTTCGTTTGGCCAGCCGGCAATAGTTCATTTTCGAATTTGTGATATACCAGGGTACCCCCTTATCCTTTTCTGACTAACTCGTACGGGTCTAGGGCATAAGTGCTATGGGCCATTTTAGAGGCAAATAAATGGACTGGTAATGTTGAGATTAAAGACTCTTATTGATCTCCGTAATTTTGAAGAATTATGTCATTGAAATAGTAATTGACAGTTTCTATTTTTCTGTTTATTATATTCCTTCAATAAACTATGTTTCTTGTTTTTCTGATCTTTTTAATTGTGTGATACTATCGTATGTATTGTATATTTTAGTTTTAGAATTGGACTATATTTGTAGACAACGAACAGATTATGGAACGCCCATATGACAATTAATTCCATTTAATTACCCTATATTTAATCATCTTGTTTTAATTACTATAGTTTACATTGATTCAATAATAACAACATTTTAATGTTCATAATTGTTTTGTGTTGTGTGAGGCAATGCAATTAAACTTTTCATTTACTTTCATTTTAAATGACGCGGACCTTGCAGAAGACACCTATTGGCTTACTATTTCCTAATTACTTTATATTGCTATAAATAGCATAACCATATTGGATATTAACAGCAAAAGTTATTTTATTGTCACAATCTAATAACTACCCAAAACAATTCATCGAACGCGGTTTTGATATCATGAATATTATTGACGGCTAGCCTCATGAATATTAACGCCGGCTAGATCCACACTAGTTTGTACTAAATACTGATATTAAATTTAATAACAATGAAAATTGCATTACTGAATAGGAATTAGACAATGATAGTGCGGTGACAGAAGTGTAAAAAGTCGTCTAGATCGCGAGTTTAATCTCCCCAAATAACACACGGCTGAAAACGGTCTTAACTTAAAGACAAATAGGTCTTCTTTAGTTTTTGCCCTGTCGTCAAAATTTCGTACGGTCACTTTTTTCTAAAAAGTCGTTTTAATGACTGGTAGTATATTGGAGAGTTTCAACCCCCCTTTTTCAAAATGAAAAAATGTGTATGTTTGCTTACATTTAATTGAAATAGTTTTTCCTGAAGCTATTAATATATATCAAAATATTCTATTCAGTATTTTATTTTCTTCTAATCTATAAAATTTGCAAAGTTTAGACTATTTAAAATTGAGGTAATTTTAATTGCAAATTCAAACTCAAACTTTAGTTTCTTCTTCATAGTAGTAATAAAAATTATCCCATAATATTTTAAGCATATAGTATTTAATAAAACTTGTCAGTGATAAAAATTTCGGAACCAAAATATGAAAAAAACCTTAAGAAATCAACGGAAAAGAATCGAGTAAAAATCTTCATTTTCAACACGGAACTCAATCACTTGCCTTCCGTCACATTTTGTGTATTAGTCAATAATTTGCTCTCAAATGATATATGAAATTACTACCTTTTTCGCTATTATATACACATATTTTCAATTAAAGTGCACTGATATATGCACATACTTTGTATGTATATGTTTATATTCTATGTTTTTTCGTTATAAAACATCAAATACTTTGTCAGAAAAGTCTTATTGTAAAATCAAAATAATTGACGGATAGTTTCAGTAAATATTCCGTGATATGTCAAGTCCTTTGCAAATTGCTCCATTAAGTCCAAAGAAAAGACAAAAGTTGTTAAATTTTATGCAGTGCATAATATGCCACAAAAAACCCTTGATTGAAATTTTGAGTCAATTTACTAGTTTAAGGAAGTCGATTTTTGTATCTGCATTGCATAAAAGATTGGATGATCATGAGGTGAACATCAAGATGTTTCATGCGAAAGCTGTTAATTTGAAGAACTCGATCTGTGCAGGCAGTTTATCATCGTTCATGCTACAAAACTTACAAAGTAAACACATTTGTTCCCCCTTTTAGAACGAGGAAGCTTCTAGTCTGATATTTAATGACGACATACAATTATCTGACTGTTATCCCTCAGTTTCGGGTATTTGTACACGTTCAAGAATGCAGTCGTTCAACTGGAGTGCTTGTATATTTTGTTGCAACAAAAAATTTTAGAAAGATAAAAAAAATACTCAAGTTTGAATCAGATGAGCGAATTAAAAATGTTTTATGCGTGTCAGATAAAGTTAAAGTTGAAATAGTTTCCCGTCCATCTTTTAAACTTCAAGCACTCTGTCATTTTGGTTGTATTACAAATTATTTGCTAAAAACGAAAAAAAAAATCCAAACCCGTGGAAGCAGATATCTCAGAACACGATACTGCTTTTACTAATTTTATTTTGGCTATTGACAACGATTAAATGGTCATTCCTCATGGCACCGTTACTTGATAAATATAGATCATTTCTTCCGGCTGATTCTAATTTAAAATATTCTACACGTAAAATGCAGTCTAAACTCATTAATTTCTATAGAAATTCAGTTGTCAATCAACTTCAACAAGTTCAAGGCAAATATAACATAATATTTAGTAGCAAAATAACTATTTAAGATGCCATATAAGCTTCTAGTCAATTGAGAACTGACCTCAAAATCTCAATGTCAACTGTAATAGACACAAATAACGGACAGATATTTCATTCCGCTGCAAGTTTACTTAGAAAAGACATCGAAACTCTAAAAAAGACTACCCAACTTTGGATGAATTGTCTCTTTCTTCTCACTTCAGTCAATGCCTTCGTATTTATTGCAATTCATTCTATGGTTACTCAATGAAACTGCATACAGCCAAGACTATTCTCAGGAAGTGGCACCAGAGAAATTGTGGAAATGCTAAGCAATTGTTGATGCAATCGTTTTTGTTTTACTCCTTTTCATTTAGAATTTTTACAAATGTACAATGAGTTTGGTTCAAAACACCTTGTTGAAACATTGAATGCCAATGGATTTTATGCTTCTTAAAGTAAAGTGCGACGCTATCTAGTTTGTTGCCAACCATGACATTGAGCGAATTCAAGATAGTGTGTACGTCTCGTATAATGTTTCCCCAGCATCTTTGCAGACAAGCATATGAATATCAACACACCTTCCTAGCCCCCCTTTTACATCTCTGTCAAATCTTGAATGAATTGATAGGGATGGTTTGAAGCTGGTATTTTTTTGGAACAAATGTCTTCGGACTTCCTACAATACATTATCTGTACTTGTAAAGAAAAACTCAAAATAACGTGTTTGCTTTGAGCAGAACCTGTGGCCATGAAAGAAATGTGTAGAAATATTAAAACATGTCTTGTGGCGGTTGATGAAAATGAAGATGATGGAGATAGCGGTTGATTTGGTATAAAGTTTGTTGCACTGGTACACACGGTTCCAGCCCCGAGGTTAGGGGAGTGTAGGCGTGCCATTAAAAAGTACACTATCTGTATGCGTCTGTTTCAAGTCAAGAGACGGTAACGCAGTGTTTGTCGTTTGTTTCTATATACTATATTTATTTCTTTCTTATTTATTTTGTACATTAATCAGGCCGTTAGATTTTTTGTTTGTTTTACATATTCATTTCTGGAATTGAAGACTATGCAGTGTGAATTTTACTTATTGTTGAAGCCCGTACGGGACCTATAATTGTTTTATGTCTCATTTGGTCTCATTTGGGATAGTTGTCTCATTTGCAATCATATCACATCTTCTTCTTTTTTGTATATGGAATACTTTTGAAGTTTGTGGTACGTTTCAAGCGAAAAATGGGGGGATATAGTTGCAATACCTATAATGTAATAGATATTAACCAAAGTTAAATACACAACAAAAGATAATACTATGGTAGCAGTAATAATTGTGAAAAAAACAAAAGCAACGAGTAGTCTATAAAAAAACTTAAGTATCCGCTAATTCAATTTGAGGTCATATTTGACTGTAGTGTTCTATGGCTTTGGTTTGATACCTCACCCACTATGATAGTTTAAAAAATAATTTTAAAGTATTGTCCTGCATGACACTTGATTTTTACCTGAAATTGATATTTTTCATAAGGTTAAGGTGCTTTAAACATTTTATAGGTTGAAAACTTGATTTTTGAAGTTTTGTTAATAAAACGTCGTTTTAGGATTTTTTTCTCAATGATTAAGGTTTATGTTTAATAACAAACAATACTAAAGCCAAAACGGTATCATTTGTAATAAGGTAGTCTAAAGAGTTTAAAAATAGAAATGTCAAAATTGAAACCATCTCAAATTTTCACAGATTTTTGCATATGACCTTTGACCTCAATTTAAAAAAAATGTGACCATATCAAGTTCTGACGACAGGCATATTATTATAGTACAAGATTTCCTCTTTCCAATGATATATTATGTAGGTGTGTGTTCGGTGGGGGGATTAAATTCAAAAAAATCTGCCTTCAGTCACCGCACTATGACCTCTATTCTATGTCCGGTTAATTCAGAATCAAACTGAAACCGAAATGCATCGTACAAATTACGTATACGTTGAACCAAATCTAATAAATGAAGGTGGTGATTAATTTTCATTAATATAACACATGAACATAACCGAAAAGACGTCAACACATTTGACAAAATCCGATGAGAATTACAAATATAACATCAAAACTAAATACATGAATTTGGGATAGACAAGTACCGTAACACGTCTTATAGCAATGCGAATTCACACTCAGCAAAACAGTCACAATCGGGAACAAGTAAAAAAACAAGTCTTATAGCAATGCGAATTCACACTCAGCAAAACAGTCACAATCGGGAAAAAGACACGTTTGGTAATTAAAAGGTAAGACGACGTAATAGCAAACTAAAATCTAACAGGTGGTAAAAATGTCCTTAGCTAGTTTGGTCAAAGACACACCGTATGGATCAACCAATTCGTGATGGTGTCCGTAGTATTTACGGAGTGTCAATTTTAATCTGTCCTCTTCATAACTTTGTTAGAGCAGTTTCTGCGTAAGGAGCACACTCCTATATATAAAGTCCGTATAGTGTGAACAAGCACGAGAATAACGTATCAATTGAGATATGTAAACACCATACGAAGGGGCAGAGGGTATGTTACTGCTGAGAAATAGGTAATTAATAATTGGGAAGTTGAAATCGTCCCGTTTATCTTAGATCTTCGTGTGAAGTCGTCCATCTGCGTCAATATTGACTATTAACCGGATTTGTAATAACATGAGCAACACGACGGGTGCCACATGTGGAGCAGGATTTTCTTATTATTCCGGAGTACCTGAGATCATCCCCAGTTTTTGGTGGGGTTCGTGTTGATGAGTCTTAAGTTGTCTATGTTGTGTCTTCTGTACTATTTTTTGTCTTTTCATTTTAACCATGGCGTTGTCAGTTTATTTTCGATCTATGAGTTTGACTGTCCCTCTGGTGTCGTTCGTCTCATTTTACAATCGTCTATAAATGAATCGGTTGGTTGATTAATTGTTGGTTTCTTTTTTAGTATGTTTTCAAATATTGAATGTGGGACTTAATTAATGATATTAGACGGTTGGTTCTTCAAGTAATAAAGATTGTCTTATAGACCAAACTACCCATATAGTTTTACGGGACATTTGCATAATATTCGGTAGCAAGGTATTTCAATACTTTTGAAGACATTGTGACAGAAAAACTGTCACTGACTTCGTGTTTTCGCCTAATTAAACTTAGAATAGTTATACCAACATTTTATTCGCGTTGAATATTTATCAATAAAATATACTAAAGCTAAATTTTATAGTTTTTAAGATCTTCATATTCTTTTTATATTGCAGTGAAATACTCAGTAGAAGAAAATTTATGTTTATGCATGCGGCCTTTTGAAAGTAACATCAAAGCGCAAATTATCATGTGCAACTCCAGTCATGAAAGTCCAGTTACATACTAGATATCTTTGACTTACAATCTCAGGACATATTGGGTATATGATTCTTGATTTAAGTTTTGGTCCACAATTATGTTTTCAAAATAATGTTAAATTTGTAGTTCTGATAAAACAATTAAAACATGAATTTTAGAAATTGAAACAAATATTTCATAAACCAACACTAGAACTGTTAAAGATGTAGTGTGTGAGAATAAATCTACACACAACTGGGCATTCCAATCAGAATTTTTTTTTTAAATTGATCAACCTGGATAAAGGTTGGATATTTTTACTGCCAAAGAAAAAAGGATATTTTATTACAAAACAGGTCACCTACGCTTACATTACACCTTTAACGTGCATTACCTATTACGCATTTCCTTCAGGGGAAATATGACTTATCGTCGCGTTTTGACCGGACATCCATGCCAATTCATGAACCCGAACAGCAAAACACATCCATAGTGTCAACATCGAGTATATTGTCACGTACTCGGGGTAGTGACTTCTGGGTATCGTACCAAAGTTTACCCCTGGATATTGGAAGCTGCACCGTTTCTTATATTTTTATCTTTAATTTGTTAACTTTTGCCTCTGACACACAATAACAATTTGTGGGACGTGTTGCTGTCTTTGAACAGACCTTGTGTTAAGCAACAACCAGTGCTAACCTGTGCACTATTCCAAACCTTGCTAATATCTACCTATGCGCTACTATCCTGTGCACCGCTATCCTGTGCACTATCTGGCTTATTCAGCCTGTGCACTGCCTAACCAGTGCACGTATTTCCGCACAGTCGCCTATGCACCTATTACCCGGTGCGTAAATACAACTTTAATACTCCTGCAACCTTATTCAGGTACGCAGATAGATTCTTATTCAGATTCTATTAATTCTTTTATAAAGTGTAGATAATTACCTTTTCCCTTCTTTAAGGCGTCTGGATTATCCATCAAGCGACCCTTGTTCTGACAGCACATCAGCTTATATACTAAGGTTTTGGACCATACCATTTAATTTGGACGATACCAAATGTCTTATTCATATGAGTGTTTATAATTACCTAACCCTTAATGCTAAAACGTTTGAATGACGGCCCTTATGTTTACGACTACCGATCGGAATATTTTCGGGTATGCTAACCATGACCGGTCCGTTACTGATTCTAAATATTATAAATATCCATAGCAATGTAAACAAAACAAAATCGAAAGTAGACAACTGTTCAACTTTCAAACATAACGAGTTCGTATAACAATGTTTCAGCTTGATAAAAGAAATAAGATGAACCCTAGTAAAATAAAACTGATGAACCATGTTCATCTCATTACCCACGACTCCAGGAAATGCGTCCCCGCATTTATCGAAATCAATTGAGCACATCTACATCAAGTGGACATTTTTCAGTCCCAAACTCTATCCGGGTATTGCCTCGAGCCATGCCATTTAAAAACCACAATTATAACCGTTACTTCTTCAGTAGCTAACCACTAGAACAACTCGTAGATGTATGATCTACCCGACATGACAAGATTCCCACTCAACTGTATACTATTGTCTTTACACTGGAGGAAACGTTAAACATGGACATCAACTTAAACACATCAACTTTATCCTAAGAACCCTTACTTCTTGATTGAAACATGCATGCTGACAGATTTTAGAGCCACCAATTTTTAACCTTTAAAACCAACAAGCCAAATGTTACATTTGAAAACCACTGAAAATATCAAAGCCAAAACCGGTATGAAATAATTTTGCCTAACAACCGGCCACTTATGGACCACTCAAAGAGCTTGTTGAGAGGGATCCTTAACGTGCACAAAGCGCGGTACTCCTTGAACACGGGACCTCGGATTTAACGTCCCCATCCGACGGACATAATATTAAAATATACAACAAAATAACATTTAGATAGTGATTCCTTCACTTTTCCATTACTATTTGTTTTTATATTTATACACATGATAGGAATATATATACAACAATGAGATCCAAATTATCGAACAAAATCATGAAGCCATGCCGGCTGCTTGGTAACCCTGCGTGGACGCCCTGCGTAGCCTGACTCATCCCTTGAATCACTGTGATCAACAATGTTGTCAGCACTATCAAGCTCCTCATTGAAAATTTCGGGCAACACACTTTCCGGCTCAAAAGTATCATCATTATTTTCGTTCCTCTCTGTTTCTCCTCTCAGTAGTTGGCCCTTGCACAACCTCATTCTATCTACATGTATGACCTGTGGTCGGCCACGCCTACCACAGTTAATGAGATAGTTAACATCCGAGTATTCTTTAAGAACTCGAAAAGGACCACGCCAGTAAGATGTGAATTTTGGAGAATGACCAGCTTTTCGAATGGGAAAGAATACATATACTTGGTCGTCTTACCTAAATTTGCACCAGTTTAACTGTTTGTCATAATACTTTTTCTGACGCACCATTTCCTGTCCTACGTGTTTTCTAACAAAGTGGTGAGCTTCTTCCATTCGTTCTTGAAGTTCCCATGCCCATCTGTTTTGTGGAATTTTCTTTAAATAATCAGGTACATCGTACATGAGGTCTACAGGTGTAGCAACTTCGCGACCTAACATCATGCGATTAGGCGTACATCCTGTGGTCTCATGTTGAGCTGATCAATATGCCATCATAACGTAGGGCAATAAACAATCCCAATTCGAATGGTGTTCGTCAACATAAGCCGTCAACATTTTTGCCAATGTTCCATTAAATCTCTCTACCATTCCGTCACACTGCGGATGGTAGGGTGTGGTTCTAGTCTTGTCTATCTGTAATAAGTGACACATTTCCTGAAATAATTCGCTCTCAAACTGCGAGCCTTGGTCAGAGTGAACTACAGTAGGCACGCCGAAACGCGTAATAACCTCTGCTACTAATATATTGGCTACAGTTGATGCAAGCATGTTAGGCATTGGAAAGCTTTCCGTCCATTTGCTGTAATAATCGCTAATGACTAGGATATACTTGTGCCCTCTCTCGGTTTCGGGTAGTTCTCCCAATATATCCATAGCAATTCTTTCCATTGGGTAACCCGATTTTTGCAACTGCATAGGAGCCCTTTGCCGTTTATTCGGACCTTTTCTCTTGGCACAGATTTCACAACCGGCTATATAGGCTACTATGTCATGTCGTACACCAGGCCAGTAGAACCTATCTTTGATTCTAGATTGCGTTTTCTTGATGCCAAGGTGGCCTGACGTCTTGTTATCATGGCACAGCTGAAGTATTCGACGTCTTTCTGTAAGGGGCACTATCACTCTACTTTTGTTGTTGTCTCTGTGCACTTTGCAAAGTACTCCATCCTGAATCTTCAGGTCATCAAACTGCGACCATAAGCTTTTAATAACATAATTGTACTCTCCTAGATTTTTCAAGTTAGGCTTGTGCCCATCCTGTACCCATTGTCTTACAATTTGCAAATTTTTGTCATTGTCTTGAAGATGTTTGAGGGATATTTCTGTGTCGTCCTCCTTGTCTCTTTCACATTCATCGGGCTTTGATGACACTGTCTGTACAAGTTGTTGTGCCTTCCAATCAGAGCTATATCCACACTGTCTACAAGGTATCCTACTTAACGCGTCTGCATTCTGGTGCTGACTTCCTGGCCTGTGTTTAATTTTCATGTCATATGTACTCAACACTTCAAGCCATCTTGCTAATTGTCCTTCTGCGTTTTTGAAGTTTAACAACCATTGCAATGAGCTGTGGTCCGTTCGAACGATGAATGCTCGGCCATACAGAAAATGACGAAAACTTTTGACGAAGTGTACTACTGATAAGAGTTCCTTTCTAGTGACACAATATTTCCGTTCTGTTTTTGATAATGTTCTGCTTCCAAAAGCAATGACTCTCTCTTTACCATCAATTTCCTGTGATAGCACAGCTCCGATAGCGTTATTACTTGCGTCAGTGTCTAGGATGAATGGTCTAGATAAGTCTGGATGTGCAAGAATGGGTGCTTTAGTTAGTTTTCCTTTCAATGCTTGAAAAGCTTCCTGACATTCTTCTGTCCATAAGTACTTTCGTCCTTTTTCTGTTAGTTGATGGAGACATTTGGCGATTTTTGCAAAATGTTCTATGTACCTCCGGTAATATCCACAGAGACCCAAGAATGAACGTAATTCGCTCGCATCAACTGGAATGGGCCAATCCTTTATGCTCTTTATCTTTTCTGGATCCGTGGCTACACCTTCCTCAGTGACGACATGTCCAAGAAAGTTAACTTTCTTTGAAAATAGTGTGCACTTCTTGGGTTTGAGCTTAAGGCCAGCTCCCTTTAGTCGATCAAAAACCGATCGCAGAATTTCGAGCATTTCCTCAAACGATTTTCCAACCACAATTATATCGTCCAGATAAACTAGACATATACTCCACTGCAGTCCCGCCAATACTCTCTCCATTAATCTTTCAAAGGTTGCTGGTGCACAGGCAAGGCCGAATGACATCTGTCGAAATTGAAACAGTCCCCTTCGGCTGGCAAATGCAGTTTTCGGGCGATCTTTCTCTGCCATTTCCACCTGCCAGTATCCCGAACAAAGGTCTAAAGTAGAGAACCATTTATTTCCGGACAATTGCTCCAATGAGTCGTCGATGCGGGGTAATGGATATGCGTCTTTTACTGTTAAATCGTTGACCTTGCGATAATCAACGCAAAAGCGTGTAGTACCATCCTTTTTCTTTACCAGTACTATCCCAGACGACCATGGACCGTCGGCTGGCTCAATTACTCCGCGTTCAAGCATGTCATCGACATGTCTATCGACTTCCTCTCGCATATGAATGGGGGTGCGGCGAGGCGGTTGTTTTACTGGTGCATTATTTCCTGTATTTATGGTGTGGCGCACCAAATTAGTTCTACCTAAGTCCCTGTCGGATGCTGCAAAAAGATCTTTGTATTCATTGAGAAGATTTTCAACTCCACGTTTTTTCTCCTGGCTAAGATTTTCGCTGCAATTACTCAGTAATTTTTGCAATTCAATTCTTAGGTTCTGATCCTTATGTATATCAGTAATATTTTTGTCGTCGCTTATCACGTCCTGGATAGGGCTTATATTTCCTACCATTGTTCCAGCTCTTATTATCTTCACTACATTCGATACATTCATAAAGCGCAGTGGTACGGTTTCTGAGGCTTTAACTAAAGTTCTTGCCATTAAGGCACTGTCCTTTGCTACAAATTTGTCACAGGGTTCAATGATTCCTAAGCCTACTTCATTCTTTGTTGACGGATATTCGTTAATGTGACCCCGGACCAAAGCTTCTGTGCCTGGCTGTATGCATGTATCTTCAACTACAGACACTCTATAGCAACCAAGCTGTCCAGTGAAGTTCAGTGGTATCACCTGGTTATTGCAAACCATATGTTCTTCTTGTAAATTAATCAGACATCTATTTTTCTTGAGAAAATCTAAACCAATTATGCCATATAAAGCAAGATCCGCTACTACTGCCTCTGCTAAATATACGTTATGATCAATCCAGATGTGAAATTCACCTTTTCCCGTAACGTTTAGTTCAGAGCCGTTTGCTGACATAATAGTTTGAACCACTTGATTGAGGTTTGGCATCTCTTCTTTTCTCAAACTATTGAATAGTTTATTTGATATAAGAGTGACAGTTGCGCCTGTGTCAACGAGAAAATTGGCTTTTATATTTCCTATAGCTACGTCTATATATGCCCCTGCTTCTTTCGTCGAGTTATTTTGAACATTGAGCTTGATTTGTTTTCTCCGCTGTCTTCTTGTTCGAGAATGTACTGGCCTTGCAGAGCCATTCTCGTGGTTCCTGTATTGACCGTTCCCGTTGCCACCTTGCTTTCGTAGCCTACATTCTCGCTTAAAATGTCCATATTTACCGCAATTGTAACATTGCTGATTCCGTTTCCATTCCGGATCGGCAGTGTTTCTTTGTCCGCTGTTTTTAAATTCATTTAACTCCATTCGAAGTGATTCTAATTGCTTAGTAAACGAATCCATCATTTCTGTAAACTTATCGTCCTTAGATAATTCTTCTGTAATATTATCTGCATGCGTAGCCCGCATCTGAGGTTTTACAAAATCTTGTCTTTTCTCTGCTTTGTAGAACGCCTCAAGTTCGACAGCTAAACAGATTGCTTGGTTTAAGTTTTGCGGTCTGGATTGTTTAATTTTTATCCTCATCTCACTATCGTGCAATGCATCTAAGAAATAATCCTTTGATAATGTTTCTTTTACTTCAGTGGGTGCTAGTGGGTATGCTCTGTTTACTAATCGCCGTATAGTTTGTCCTAGTTCTGGCAAGGTTTCACTCGCGCGCTGGCGTCTCTCCTTTAATTGAACTCTGTATAGTTCGTTCTGATTTGGCGGAGCAAAACGCTCTTCTCATGATTTCACTAAGGTCTCATAATTCATTTTCTTATCAGTTGGTAAATCGCTGAAGACACTCTGTGCGTGCCCGCGAAGGGCAGCGGCAAGGTAAAGCCCCTGTTCATATTCGTCCCAATTATTGATGATAGCACATGCTTCAAAGTGCGATTTAAAATCAACCCACTCGCCAGACCCATCATAATTGGCCAGTTTGATTTCTCTTCTCGTATTCTTTCCAGGCGTGCGTACTTTTTCCTGGTTATTGACAGCCTGTTTTGCTTTCCTTTGGCTAGGTCTTAAGATAGGAGAAATCTCCACTGAACCTCCGCTACTGGTACCAGGCGTTGCGCTAGTTGTTTTGTAATGCCCTTGCTTAGAGCGGGCTCCCTGTTCGTGCTCACTTACGTAAGGTCCAAACAATGTTGGTGCATCATCAGCTCGTTGAAGCTGTGTTTGGACTGTGCGCTCTGTGACATCGCCGAAATCCGTGCGCCTCGTCTGAGCAATACCAGAATCTGTCAGGTTTCTATGTTGCTCTTTTGGGGTAGAGTGTTGTGGTGTCAAAAACCTAGGATTTTGAGTTTGTCTCAACTTTTCTATCTTTTGCTTTACATCTTCCTCTAACGTACTTATATGCTGTTGTAAATCGTCCATGTTTAATCAGGTATCGGTGCACTTGCCAATATCCCACCGCTGCCACCAAAATTATGTCACGTACTCGGGGTAGTGACTTCTGGGTATCGTACCAAAGTTTACCCCTGGATATTGGAAGCTGCACCGTTTCTTATATTTTTATCTTTAATTTGTTAAATTTTGCCTCTGACACACAATAACAATTTGTGGGACGTGTTGCTGTCTTTGAACAGACCTTGTGTTAAGCAACAACCAGTGCTAACCTGTGCACTATTCCAAACCTTGCTAATATCTACCTATGCGCTACTATCCTGTGCACCGCTATCCTGTGCACTATCTGGCTTATTCAGCCTGTGCACTGCCTAACCAGTGCACGTATTTCCGCACAGTCGCCTATGCACCTAATACCCGGTGCGTAAATACAACTTTAATACTCCTGCAACCTTATTCAGGTACGCAGATAGATTCTTATTCAGATTCTATTAATTCTTTTATAAAGTGTAGATAATTACCTTTTCCCTTCTTTAAGGCGTCTGGATTATCCATCAAGCGACCCTTGTTCTGACAGCACATCAGCTTATATACTAAGGTTTTGGACCATACCATTTAATTTGGACGATACCAAATGTCTTATTCATATGAGTGTTTATAATTACCTAACCCTTAATGCTAAAACGTTTGAATGACGGCCCTTATGTTTACGACTACCGATCGGAATATTTTCGGGTATGCTAACCATGACCGGTCCGTTACTGATTCTAAATATTATAAATATCCATAGCAATGTAAACAAAACAAAATCGAAAGTAGACAACTGTTCAACTTTCAAACATAACGAGTTCGTATAACAATGTTTCAGCTTGATAAAAGAAATAAGATGAACCCTAGTAAAATAAAACTGATGAACCATGTTCATCACAATATTGTATTATTTAAAAAAAGAACTGAGCACAAATTATTAAAAACGTATATTTCAAAACGATGGCATATACCAGAAGAATATTGATAGCATTAAAATTTCTCCCGATTTCCTGTCAATGATTAATGGCTCTCTATGCGGTTACTATTATTGTCCTCGTCAGAAAAGTCTTCCCTCGATGAAATTGACAAGCACGCTAAAACATATTAAATAAGGGGAAAAACGAACAAAATTAAATCCTCTTCCAACAATTTTGTTTATATTACTAAAATCATCCAGATTCTTGATCTCGTGACTGACAACACTATTCTTTGCGTCCTATTTCTGTAGTCAAATGAAGCAGACTTCATACAATAGGATATACGGATGGATGGATAGATGCTATCATTATCCTGTAACTTTCCGTTCCACTGTACAAACGATGTGTATCCCTATCATAAGTCAAAGTTTGATGACTATGTTGAACGATGCTATCCCACCAATTGTGAAATGAGTACCAAGATATAGTTTATTCCGCCTCATATCTTGACTTTCGTTTCGACATTGCAAATGATGTTGAGAGCAAATTTTAAATACAGACAACAGTAGCTGTTCAAAGTTCAAAAATCGATTGAGAAAACACCAATCCGGGTTAAAATCTAAAACTTAGAGAAACACATCAAATATAATAGGAGAACACTGACATAACAGAAACACAACACTAAAATGTAAAACACACAGAAACGAACTATAAATATAACAATGACCATTTTCCTGACTTGGTAAAGGACATTTTATGATAAAATGATGGATTGAACTTGGTTTTGTGGCTAGTCAAACCTCCCGCTTTTAAACACTACGACACAAACGCTAAATTAGGTCATTGTCTTTCTTGTATCTTCCGAAAATTATTAATCTACTGACAGACAATTTCCTTGAGCAGTTCTAGACTACTTTTTTTCATTTTTTTTTTCAAGCAAAAATCTAAATGGATAGTTGAAATTGTTCTCGAGCATAGTTGATCAACGGGACAAGGTCGACAACAACACTTCATGGTTGAAATCCTAAGTCGTCTCCTAATTCGAGAAATTGTCCTTTAAACCATTACAGACAGATAGATGCAAAAAGAACAGTCAGACAAGATTTACAAACAGGTTAAATTTTGAAAATCACCAATAGACCCCTCAAAAGAGCTCTAACTATTAAATCATTATTTGTTTTACAATTTTTGTTTTCACTGCTTCCTATTATCTCACAATCGATATCTGGTCCAGAAATTTGTACCGTTTATGTTATAAATACCACTGTGTAGATACCTTTACTGGTGGACAGAAAGTTCCTGAAGGTATCATCAGCTCAGTAGTCAGTACTTTGGTACTGGAATAAAAACACTAATGCTGTGCTATGAAAAATTGATGTTTCAAATTTTCGGTAATAATTTAGAATTAAGGAGTAATTCTCCAATATGCATGGCTCTGATTCCTTACCCAGCTTTTTGCTATACTTTGTTGTCCGTTTTGAGTTATACCTCTTCTTGTGTTTAATAAGCTTTGAATTTTGCAAGGTTTTGGCCTTGATCATCACTGAAGGGGCATTGATTGTCGAAATGTGCATCTGGTGAAGAAAATAAAAAGTTTTTATTAATATTAACACATGATCGATGACTCTGCGTATCACCAGCCCAGGAATGTATTAGGAAATAATTAAATTTAAGGAGTATATCTCCCTTATGCAAATCTCTGTTTTCTTGCCAAGCCATGGCTATACTTTTTTTTCCTTTTTGGTTTATATCTCTTTAGGCATTTAGTAAGCTTTGAATTTTGAAATAATTTGGACTCGAGCATCACTGAAGATACATCGATTGTCGAAATGCGCATCGGGTGCCAAAAAAATAGGTACCGTTTTCAGTGTATGCGCATCATTGACAATTATTATCTTTCCAATATAGTAATTTAATATTCTCCCAACTACAAGATGTCAGCAAAATCGCTGTACAATTGGACAAGTGTTAAAACAAAGACATTGCGCGAGCAGTACGTGTACAGACCATTCGTGAAAGCGTATAGGAAGACACAAATCGATAACGGTGTCCGAATTTGGATAAATCTATAAACAAATTCTGTGGGGAAAAAAAAGTTTCATAGACAAATAAAGAAGTACATGTACTAAACACTACATTTATACCTCATATCACAAATATTTCTGACTTTGTATGGTTTCAGAGGAGTTACTGCTTAATTAAATTGGTCTTTTTCTTTAGTTGTATATTAAATGGCAGAAAAAAGAATGTCGAAAATATCATTTTGTCCATACATAACCGTATTTAGAAGTAAATACAATATATGAACCACTTGAAGTACAGTGGCTATTACTTGAACGATTAACATTTATTTTGGTAACTGCAACCGTCTTTTGAAACTGAAACATTATGCGACTTTGTTGTTTTTTGTTTTGCTTATAATGTTTGATTTTATACTGATTAATAAAAGGAAACGGACGGTTGCGTAATAAAATTATAATTTAAAGTATTTTCGTTACAGGTCGTTGCTTTTAATTATTGTACTAAATAACGGAATTTCGATGGACGTCAAGTTGGTTATTTATTCCCTATTCCCAATTCGTTACCTATTCCCTATTCCCTATTCGTTACCTATTCGTTACTAATTCCCTATTCCCTATTCGTTACCTATTCGTTACCTATTCGTCACCTATTCCCCATTCCCTATTCGTTACCTATTCGTTACTAATTCCCTATTCCCTATTCGTTACCTATTCGTTACTAATTCCCTATTCCCTATTCGTTACCTATTCGTTAATAATTCCCTATTCCCTATTCGTTACCTATTCGTTACTAATTCCCTATTCCCTATTCGTTACCTATTCGTTACTAATTCCCTATTCCCTATTCGTTACCTATTCGTTACTAATTCCCTATTCACTATTCGTCACCTATTAGTTACTAATTCCCTATTCCCTATTCGTTACCTATTCCCTATTCCCTATTCGTTACCTATTCGTAACCTATTCCCTATTCCCTATTCGTTACCTATTCCCTATTCCCTATTCGTTACCTATTCGTTACCTTTTCCCTATTCCCTATTCGTTACCTATTCCCTATTCCCTATTCCCTATTCGTTACCTATTCGTTACCTATTCGTTACCTATTCGTTACCTATTCCCTATTCCCTATTCGGTACCCATTCGTTACCTATTCCCTATTCCCTATTCGTGACCTATTTGTTACCTATTCCCTATTACCTGTTCGTTACCTATTCGTTACTAATTCCCTATTCCCTATTCGTTACCTATTCGTTACTAATTCCCTATTCCCTATTCGTTACCTATTCGTTACTAATTCCCTATTCCCTATTCGTTACCTATTCGTTAGTACTTCCCTATTCCCTATTCGTTACCTATTTCCTATTCCCTTTTTGTTACCTATTTGTTACCTATTCGTTACTAATTCCCTATTCCCTATTCGTTACCTATTCGTTACTAATTCCCTATTCCCTATTCGTTACCTATTCCCTATTCGTTACCTATTCGTTACCTATTCCCTATTCCCTATTCGTTACCTATTCCCTATTCCCTATTCCCTATTCGTTACCTATTCGTTACTAATTCCCTATTCCACATTCGTTACCTATTCGTTACCTATTCGTTACTAATTCCCTATTCCCTATTCGTTACCTATTCCCTATTCCCTATTCGTTACCTATTCCCTATTCTTTACCTATTCGTAACCTATTCCCTATTCCCTATTCGTTACCTATTCCCTATTCCCTATTCGTTACCTATTCGTTACCTTTTCCCTATTCCCTATTCGTTACCTATTCGTTACCTATTCCCTATTCCCTATTCGTTACCTATTCGTTACCTATTCGTTACCTATTCGTTACCTATTCCCTATTCCCTATTCGTTACCCATTCGTTACCTATTCCCTATTCCCTATTCCCTATTCCCTATTCGTTACCTATTCCCTATTCCCTATTCGTTACCTATTCCCTATTCCCTATTCGTTACCTATTCGTTACCTATTCCCTATTCCCTATTCGTTACCTATTCCCTATTCCCTATTCGTTACCTATTCCCTATTCCCTATTCGTTACCTATTCCCTATTCCCTATTCGTTACCTATTCGTTACCTTTTCCCTATTCGCTATTCGTTACCTATTCGTTACCCATTCCCTATTCCCTATTCGTTACCCATTCGTTACCTATTCCCTATTCCCTATTCGTTACCTATTTGTTACTAATTCCCTATTCCCTATTCGTTACCTATTCGTTACTAATTCCCTATTCCCTATTCGTTACCTATTCGTTACTAATTCCCTATTCCCTATTCGTTACCTATTCGTTACTACTTCCCTATTCCCTATTCGTTACCTATTTCCTATTCCCTTTTTGTTACCTATTTGTTACCTATTCGTTACTAATTCCCTATTCCCTATTCGTTACCTATTCGTTACTAATTCCCAATTCCCTATTCGTTACCTATTCCCTATTCCCTATTCGTTACCTATTCCCTATTCCCTATTTCCTATTCGTTACCTATTCGTTACTAATTCCCTATTCCATATTCGTTACCTATTCGTTACCTATTCGTTACTAATTCCCTATTCCCTATTCGTTACCTATTCCCTATTCCCTATTCGTTACCTATTCGTTACTAATTCCCTATTCCCTATTCGTTACCTATTCGTTACCTATTCCCTATTCGTTACCTATTCCCTATTCCCTTTTCGTTACCTATTCGTTACATATTCCCTATTCCCTATTTGTTACCTATTCGTTACTAATTCCCTATTCCCTATTCGTTACCTATTCGCTACTAATTCCCTATTCCCTATTCGTTACATATTCCTTATTCCCTATTTGTTACCTATTCGTAACCTATTTGTTACTAATTCCCTATTCGTTACATATTCGTTACTTATTCCTTATTCCTTATTCGTGACCTATTCGTTACTTATTCCTTATTACCTATTCGTAACTTATTACTTATTCCTTATTCGTTACTTATTCGATTTTTGATATCCTTCCCCCTTTTTAATTGTTTATATTCTTATCTCTGGTTATAGTTCTAAATTTGTTGAGGTAAAATGAACTTTTTATGACCTATTTATATGTGTTTGTGCTCAACCGATCCTGTTGATATATGTTCGATACTTATTTGTTTCTTATTTGATTTTTATACGTTCTACCTTTTAAATGTTTTATATTCGTATGTTTGAAGATCTGGTTCTTGGTTCGAAGAGGTGAAATCACCTTTTAGCGCTTGTATAAAAATGAAGATGTGGTATGATCGCCAATGAGACAACTCACCACAATAGACCAATATGACACAGAAATTAACAACTACAGGTCACAATATGGACCTCAACAATAAGCAAAGCCCATACCGCATGGTCAGCTATAAAACATGTTAGCGGGGTGTACATCGTTTCGAAGCTTGATTAATACCTTGTTTTATAACACGCGTATTATACGTTGCACCTTTTAGAAAATGATTTTCAATTGTGTTCTTGTCTCTGGCGGTAATTAACTATGTGTTCTTAGAGCACGTATGTGCCCGTTCCAGCGCTCGGTTTATATCCTGTTACTTATTCGTTCCTTACTCGTTTTGAATACGCGTGGTATACGTTGCACCTTTTAAAAAAAGAATTTTAGATTGTTTTCTTGTTTTTAGTTGTAGATTGCGTTTCTAAGAGGTGATATAACCCTATCAGCGCGTATGTAGCAGTTTCAGCGCTCGACTGTTACCCTGTTACTTATTCGTTTCTTAATCGATTATCGATTGTTTTCATGTCTCTGGCGGTAATTACGTGTTCTCTGAGGTGAAAAAACCATATTAGCGCATATGTACCCGTTTCACCGCTACACTGATACCCTGTTACTTATTCGTTCCTTTTTCGCTTTTAATACGCGTGGTATACGTTGCACCTTGAAATAAATCGATTATCAATTGTTTTTATGTCTCTGGCGGTAATTATGTGTTCTCTGAGTTGAAAAAATCCTATTAGCGCATATGTACCCGTTTAGCGCTACACTGATACCCTGATACTTGTTCGTTCCTTATTCGCTTATGAAATGTGTGTTATGCGTTGCACTTTAAAAAAGAAATATTGTTGTGTCTCTGGTGGTAACTGTCGGCTCTTAGAGGTGAAATAACCCTAATAGAACATATGAACCCGTTTCAGCGCTCGACTGATACCCTGTTACATATTCGTTCCTTATTCGCTTATAATACGCGTGGTATACGTTGCACCTTGAAATAAATCGATTATCGAGTGTTTTCATGTCTCTGGCGGTAATTATGTGTTCTCTGAGGTGAAAAAAAAAAACTTATTAGCGCATGCATATGTACCCGTTCCAGCGCTCGGATAATAGCCTGTTACTTATTCGTTACTTATTCGCTTTTAATACGTGGGGCATACGATGCACCTTGAAATAAATCCTTTTTCAATTGTGTTCATGTCTCTAGTGGTAACAATGTGCTCTTAGAGATGAAATAACCCAGTTAGCGCGTATGTATCTGTTCCAGCGCTTGGTAAATACCCTGTTACTTATTCGTTCCTTATTCGCTTATAATTCGTTTGATATACGTTGCATCTTTTAGAAATGGATTTTCAATTGTATTCAGGTAAAAGTTTAGTTTCGCATTATGGCCCCTGTGAATTTTTGAAATATAAAATTGATTTTTAGATAATTGAAGAATAATATAGCCTTCTTAGTGGGTTTATATGAACATTTAGATTGTTTTAACATGTTTTATAGGCCATTTATATGATTGACAGTCCGTATTTTCCTATCCGTACCGTCCATAGGTCCATAAATTATTGTTGTGTTTATCGACAAAGATTTTGCGCTCGATCTTTTCAATTCAATTTTATGAAAAAAAGAGCAGAAAAGTATATGATTTTTTTTGGACCACTTGATAGATATAAACCTATGGATTCAGGAAAGGTATCAC
Organism: Mytilus galloprovincialis; assembly: GCF_965363235.1. Lineage (NCBI taxonomy): Eukaryota > Metazoa > Mollusca > Bivalvia > Mytilida > Mytilidae > Mytilus > Mytilus galloprovincialis. The sequence goes on along the minus strand of NC_134845.1, from coordinate 14,020,819 downwards.
TGTAATTGATTGAAATTTTCCTTTAGACCAAATTTTGGAGACTTTTGTGACATGTTCACCCCCCTTTTTTGCTATATTTTGTATCTAAGAAATGCAGATTGTTGCCATGGTTACACCCAAAAGAGATTATATTTCACCCTTATGACCATCAGAAATCAAATCTATGGAAGATTCTCTTTCTATAAGTATATACATGCATAACACACATATAAAGCCTTCTTTGTTAGACAGGAGGGGAAAGAGGGTGTTTAAAAATTATGAGTGTCAATTTTAAGTTTTTTTCCTAACTGTGTATTGCTACCTCATGTCTCTGGTGGTAACAATGTCTTCTTAGAGATGAAATAATCCTATTAACGCGTATGTACCCCGGCGTTCCAGCGTTCGGTTAATACCCTGTTACTTATTCGTTACTTATTCGCTTATTATACGTTTGTTATACGTTGCACCTTTTAGAAAAGGATTTTCAATTATAATATAATAAGCGAATAAGTAACGAATAAGTAACAGGATATAAACCGAGCGCTGGAACGGGCACATACGTGCTAATAGGGTGATTTCATCTCTAAGAACACATAGTTACCGCCAGAGACAAAAACACAATTGAAAATCATTTTCTAAAAGGTGCAACGTATAATATGCGTGTTATAAACAAGGTATTAGTCAAGCTTCGAAACGATGTACACCCCGCTAACATGTTTTATAGCTGACCATGCGGTATGGGCTTTGCTTATTGTTGAAGGCCATATCGTGACCTGTAGTTGTTAATTTCTGTGTCATTTTGGTCTATTGTGGTGAGTTGTCACATTGGCGATCATACCACATCTTCATTTTTATACATGCGCTAAAAGGTGATTTCACCTCTTCGAACCAAGAATTAGATCTTCAAACATACGAATATAAATCATTTAAAAGGTAGAACGAATAAAAATCAAATAAGAAACAAATAAGTATCGAACATAAATCAACAGGATCGGTTGAGCACAAACACATATAAAGAGGTCTTAAAAAGTTCATTTTACCTTAACAAATTTAGAACTATAACCAGAGATAAGAATATAAACAATTAAAAAAGGGGGAAGGATATCAAATATCGAATAAGTAACGAATAAGGAATAAGTAATAAGTAACGAATAGGTAACGAATAGGTAACGAATAGGGAATTAGTAACGAATAGGTTACGAATAGGTAATGAATAGGGAATAGGGAATAGGTAACGAATATGGAATAGGGAATTAGTAGCGAATAGGTAACGAATAGGGAATATGGAATTAGTAACGAAAAGGTAACGAATAGGTAACGAATAGGGAATAAGGAATTAGACTAAGTAACGAATAGGTAACGAATAGGGAATAGGGAATTAGTAACGAGTAGGTAACGAATAGGGAATAAGGAATAGGTAACGAATAGGTAACGAATAGGGAATAGGGAATAGGTAACAAATAGGTAACGAATAGGGAATAGGGAATAGGTAACGAATAGGTAACGAATAGGGAATAGGGAATAGGTAACGAATAGGTAACGAATAGGGAATAGGGAATAGGTAACGAATAGGGAATAGGTAACGAATAGGTAACGAATAGGGAATAGGTAACGAAGAGGTAACGAATAGTGAATAGGGAATAAGTAACGAATAGGTAACGAATAGGGAATAGGGAATAGGTAACGAATAGGGAATAGGGAATAGGTAACGAATAGGGAATAGGGAATAGGTAACGAATAGCGAATAGGGAATAGGTAACGAATGGGGAATAGGGAATAGGTAACGAATCGGGAATAGGGAATAGGTAACGAATAGGGAATAGGGAATAGGTAACGAATAGGGGATAGGGAATATGTATCGAATAAGGAATAAGGAATAGGTAACGAATAGCGAATAGGGAATAGGTAACGAATGGGGAATAGGAAACGAATAGGGAATAGGGAATAGGAAACGAATAGGGAATAGGGAATTAGTAACGAATAGGTAACGAATAGGTAACGAATAGGGAATAGGGAATAGGTAACGAATAGGGAATAGGGAATAGGTAACGAAAAGGGAATAGGGAATAGGTAACGAATAGCGAATAGGGAATAGGAAACGAATAGGGAATAGGGAATTAGTAACGAATAGGTAACGAATAGGTAACGAATGGGGAATAGGGAATTAGTAACGAATAGGTAATAAGGAATAAGTAACGAATAGGTCACGAATAAGGAATAAGGAATAAGTAACGAATAGATAACGAATAGGGAATTAGTAACGAATAGGTTACGAATAGGGAATAGGGAATAAGTAACGAATAGGGAATCGGGAATTAGTAACGAATAGGTAACGAATAGGGAATAGGGAATTAGTAACGAATAGGTAACGAATAGTAACGAATAGGGAATAGAGAATAGGTAACGAATAGGGAATTAGTAACGAGTAGGTAACGAATAGAGAATAGGGAATTAGTAACGAATAGGTAACGAATAGGTAACGAATAGGGAATAAGGAATTAGTAACAAATAGGTAACGAATAGGGAATAGGGAATAAGTAACGAATAGGTAACGAATAGGGAATAGGGAATAGGTAACGAATAGGGAATAGGGAATTAGCAACGAATAGGTAACGAATAGGGAATAGGGAATAGTAACGAATAGGTAACGAATAGGGAATAGGGAACTAGTAACGAATAGGTAACGAATAGGTAACGAATAGGGAATAGGGAATAGGTAACGAATAGGTAATGCATAGGGAATAGGGAATTAGTAACGAATAGGTAACGAATAGGTTACGAATAGGGAAACGAATAGGTAACGAATAGGGAATAGGGAATAGATCGCGAATAGGGAATAGGGAATAAGTAACCAACTTGACGTCCATGGAATTTCGAAGATTTTTTTTTTACAATTTTGTGTTTTATGTATACAGATTCGTTTTGTCTCGTATCCAACATCTTCGTTTAGTTTGTTCCATATAGAATTTCAAAGGGATTTGAAAAGATATATAAATGAATACTTTTATTAATTTCGTTATTGATATCACATAGAAAATCACACCGACAGGTGTTCGTTCATACTTTCAATTTCAACATACATCAATTCAATAATTACACAAACCAATCTATCAATATATGGTTATTTAAACAAAAATATATACTGCACAAAAAAAAATATTCAAGTGTGGACTTTATATTCAGGTTAACGTAATGTTGAGTTAAGTTTTGTGTGTTTTGATGATCATAAAACTTTAAACCAATTTTGCAGTATGATCATTACTTTTCAATAATAAAGACCCCTTCTATGATATACATTTTACACATATGTAAGTTTGTTTCTTTTTGGTGGTCAGTTATACCAAATTATAAGCTTTGTATCTTAGATGACTTTTTATTGTTAGAAACACGAACATGTTGCAGGTAGCTCACCGAACTTTATCGTAGAATGAGATTCCTGTCGCGTATTTGGTCAGTGTATTATAACAAACAACTAAATTATAATCTTATTTGTCATCAGCCATATAAAACGTAAGGTTTAAAGATAAAATAGAAATACTAGTTTGCTTATTTATTTCTACTTGTTTTGTCTTAGTGTAGGAAAACTATACCTTAAAAGAACATATAACACAGTCGTAAAATAATAAACAGATTTTACGAGAAGACAACAGTTAACAAATATAATAATAAGTTCATTAAAATAACAACAAATGATAACAACAGACATTTACAACATTACAAAAACAACATTAATCATACAGGAGATACGTACTGGTAATGCTTTACATATTTAGATGTTTTTTTTTGTTTTTTTAACTTTGTTTAAATAGCAGATAGATAATAAATTTTCCAGGCTTAAGTAAAAAAGTAACGCTCATGCCTAAAATTGGTTATTGGGAACGAAACACCAACTCGATATGAGAGAATTCATGTTCATGTTATATACATATATATCATATTCATCTGCAGTCATTACAAATGTATCTCAAAATATAGGACTAGTACAAATCTCACTACGCCAAATGGCTGTAATTCCGCAAAAGATTGATGAATCAGAACACACATGAGTGAAAAAAAAACGACAAAAAATAATCAGATTCATTGAAACTAGTCTTGACAACTGTTTGATGTCAGTTAAAAATCATTATATTTTGTTCTATTGGACAAGAGTCATTTCGGTGTCTTGAGGGTCTTCCGAAACATGCGAACATATCATATACAGCTGAATTGGTGTCAGGGTTATCTTTCGGCGAGCATCTACAAGTATATGGACAATCTATTTCATTCAATACCCCAGAGTCAATCAATGGTTGCACTTCACATTTCCTGAGCCAAATGTAATCTGTTATTTTTACGCTTTCTGTTGTATTCGACATCCTTCTCTGACATTGACAAGCATTAGATCTAGACGTACTTGTACAGTTCTGTTTTTCCAACGTTGATGTAACAGTCGTAGGTGTTTTTTGATTTGTTGAAGTGTCCTGTTGATGAGAAGTCTCACCTGAATACATCATAGACGTGTCCAACATGTTTGTCGTTGATTCAATTCCTATTGTGGAAGGGACATTTGGTGTTCCTGCAATTTGAAAGAAATTATTAAAACTAAACAACAATGTATGTTTTTTGCATTTCGTAGAATTTTCCACACCAATATCCAGAAAGGTATATGGAGTCAAGTTGTATTGTGATAATTGCCAACCATTCCATAATTTGCATAAATTACCACTTCGATGTGTGGATAGTTGTAAAATCAATAAATGACATTAAAAAAGATGAAAAAGTTAGGAGTTCCGCGTTTGGTTGTGTGAGATATGATATATCATACACCCGTACCTTAAACTGATAGTTGTGGGTCTGTCCCTCATTTTCTCTACGTTACCAAACCTTTCAAAAAACTAACATGGGGGAGGGGGGTCTGTGATGGCCTGTTTCAAGGTAAGACATGGACTATATTCTCCATACCTTCATTTGCAATAACAGTATACATTTCCAACCCATCAATCTGGTTTACCCAGCTTTCAACATTTTCCTTTTACATTATTTTTTGTATTTGTTCTCGTGCTAAATATGCATGCAGTAATTGCTACTGGGCGTTACACAACAGTGTTTATATTGTAATAGGTGCTTGATAACATGTTTCAAGTGAAAATGTCTTTATAGAAAATGTTGTGCTTTTATCATAAAGTAGCAGCTTTGTAATATTAGAAAAGATCATTCTTCAAGTGACGGTCTAAAATGAAAAATCGCAGTGGTATATTGCCATAACGCAAAAGTGTTGTTTCAGGTCATTATCACTGTAGATGTTTATAGACCCACATTTCTCGTCAAACTTTTATTAATTTTAAAACAAGGGTTTATTAAGCAATTCAACTAAGTGTAATAACAATAGTTATCAAAGGTATCAGGTTTATAATTTGATACGCCAGACGCGAGTTTCGTCTACATAAGAAACAAGTGCCCATTTACTATGTTTAAAGGATTTATGCACGTCAGAGATAGAAATAATAAAAAAAATATTTAAAAAAATAACTGAAAGGGCATTTGCAAATTCATTTCTTCTCCTTTAATCGTATTTTAAAGGATAACGGTCAATTTGATGCCTATACAGAGCTGGTTTACAATAATAATAATATTTATAATAATTATAATAATAATAATAATAATAATAATAATAATAATAATAATAATAATCATGAAAATAGAAAAAAAAAGAAAGTACTTACAATGCAAACTACTTACCGTCTTTTTTGCAAACGACTCTCTGTGTTTGTGTACATTCTCCATTATAGAAGAAACCATTTTGTATATATGCACAGATGTAATCATGATCTCTTTGGTTTGGTTCAGAGCCTATATATACAAAAACAAAATATTGCAATAAAACACAATTAACGGAAGTTCGGAAATCAACTCCGCATTTCCTTGCATTCGTGTTTTTAACTATTAATTGTTTATCTATCTATAGGTTGCATTTTGTAAATACAACTGTTTAACAAACCACGCTTCTTTTTGGGAGATAATTAATATTCATAGATACTATAGTTTGTTTTGCTTACGTACTAGTTCCAAGATATGATCTTTATGTATCTTCTCATAGAGAAATAACTTGGGAATGTTACCAATATAAGTAAGCATAATTAGAGGCCGGCCTTGAATTCTGAGGTAGACCAAAAGTGAAGGTAGGGGTAGTACAGAATTTTAGTATAAGTTTAAACTCTTAGAAGTTCGGGGTATATATGCCGCACAGCCCTATATTTTGACCTTTGAAAAAAATAGTAGTGCATATGAGCTTTCCATTCTAGGAAATATTTTTTTTCGAAACTTCAAAGGGGTTCTTATGGGAAATTGCATTGTCTATATTTATAGAAATGCAACCTGTAGTGTTGTTTTGAAGAGTTTTTTTTTTTGTTTTTGCTTCTGGGCATAGCATTTTATTACTTCTATTATAAAATTTGATGGTTATTTACCTTTTTGTATTTTATGGTTTGCGATATAACTTTAGGTTTCATTATTTCTGATATGGTCTGGCATAATAGTAAACAAATTTTGAAAGTTATTTACATTCGTCGATATTTCATTTCTATACAAATAAATGTCATTTTGACTGACCCAATACGTTATAAGTTATAAGTTTGTATCCAATTTTTAAAAAATATTTTAATACTAGAAATAAATTTTGAAAACCTTATTCTACTAGTCTAATTTTTTAACCTGAAATCCTAGAACAAAAATACGTTTCTTAATTTGTTTACTAATATATGAAATCTTTTTAAAGGCATCTTTGAATTTATTCATAGTTCTTTTGAAATCAACCTTATTATACAAACATTAAGACAACCAATAGAAACGCCAATATATAGGCTGGACTATTTAGTATATGTTTACTTGTAAATATGAGAAGACATTCGCTGGACTGCAAATCAGTTTCGAAAATCAAACTGACAAACAACGACACAATGAAGTAGCACAACATTAAAAGTTATTTCAATAATAAATACGCCATAGCTTCAAATGTAAAAATATAAAAGCATACCAATCAAGCAGACGTGGAAATGATTTACGGCCCAAACACAGCACGAAGGACAACGTCCTTTAATATGATAGACGTGTTAGGAAAATCAATACGGTTTTGACGCTAATGTTAAATACCAATACCACTACAGTCTATAGTGTGGACCATATCAAAAAGCACATCAAAATCATTCATTATAGTTACCTGTATGGGTTTGTTTAATAATGTTGAGATGATTTTTAAACAATAAAATAGTTACAATTTATCCCGCAATACACGGATGGGGATCAAGCTTAACAACACGATCATTATTCATAAAATTGCATTGTTTCATAGAAGACATTGATTATTTTTTATGCTCGTTGTTCCTCCATTTCTTACTTTGTTGTTGAACGACTAAAAGGAAAATCTACAAAGTCACCAAAATAAATAAAAAAAATCTGCCATTAAATCACTTCCGAAGCCGATTTTTTTATTCTCAATCAATTTTTGTTCAAAACGTTCGTTTATTTGATATCTATTTAAAATAATTTACTTGCCATGGCGGGTCTTTAAGCTTTTATTTGGGATGGGTTTTGCTCAATGTTGGGGGTCATACGGTGACCTATACTTGATAACTAAAAAATGAAACAATTAAACAAAAACGTTTTCAATTTCATTATCTTAATCTTTTATTTCATCTAGAAAGGTCATTGGCAATCTAATGTAATATTGAAAAGCCACAATACCTTTAAAAAACAACAACGCTAAAATGTCCACATTTTAACTGACATATTCTCTCTATCAACTTTCGTGGGTTAGTTGTTTGGACAAACGAGGTCACTGAATCATATTTTAAAAGATTACAACGTTTGGACATTATTCAAGCATGTTTAATTTACATTTCTGTAAAGGGTCGGCAGTTTTTTTCTTTCTTGTAATCACGACTTCCTCCACAAACAACACAGCACACCACGATTTTATTGGGATATTGTTGAAAGTGGCGTGAAACTTTCATACGGAGAAGAAAGCTAATTTAATTATCTTTGGGTCAGGAGAATATTTTTAAAATGGAATAATCTATCAAACCTCTTGCAAATTATATGTCGGACAATTTTCTTCGATTTCCTTCATTTTGGTTTTGCCTAACATTCTTAAAATTTGGATTCGACGTTAACCGTTCGCATCATATTGTATCATACACACCACAAAGCGGACCTATACTACGCCGGGATACTTTTCAGTACAATTGCATTTTGAGAAAGTCCCCACTTAAATCTGGTATTGGTTTTAGTATTTAACATATGATCAGCGCAGTATTTAAATCCCTTTCCTAACACGTCTATTGAAAATATGCTTTAGTCATTTGATAATGACGCTTAAAAGATATTATGAAATCGTATCTTTTAAAAAGTACTACATGTACTAGTCGTAAACTATTTCAGTTTATGAATGATAATCACATATTAAATCTATACTTTTATTCAGGTTGATTAAAATTATTCTAATGCTGTTGGGAAAAAAACGAGAGACGTTATACCAGGGTCCTTGCAAGAAGAATAAGGAATCGTTATTGGCCTCTCGCTGTTGATGTCACTGGCTGTAAATTTGTAGATGGTATGACAAACAAAACGAGTAATATTCTTTTGAATCTTTTGATTTCTGTATATTGTGCTCATCTTTCTTGTAATGTCGTCTAATTCGATGATTGCATTGAAGGCATTAATGTTACGATTCTTCTGTTATCATGTGGCAGCGTTGTATAGCCTCAAGCTTGTATTTATCCAAAAAAGTACGTTGGTATTCCCTTAGTGATCTAAAGGCGTCTGAAACCATGAGACTTTAGCTTGACAGTTTTGTTTTTTTTATAGGAAAAACTCCAATATGATGGCTTTCTTCGCTATTTATTTTTTCTAGTCAAATACTTTGTGTGTCATGGCAATAATATATACCCAACCTCTCCAGGACAGGGTCCTGGATATATTTCCAATTAAATATCGCTAGGACATTTGCCATGGGAAATTATTCACAAATGATCCTTAACTTATTTGGTATATTCAATTTGAGATTAAAATTAATTAGCCAGCGACAAGAATATTACATTATTTTACAGAAAAGTGTAAATTCTTTACGCTGCCGATACTCTTTTTGTCTTATTCATGATTCATTGATAAAATAAAACAACTTATATGCTATCTAATATGTTGTTCATCTTTTAATAGATATATTTCTCGCAACTTTTGCTTTATAGTTTTATGTTTAATAGTTTGTTTGACCTACCAAAATATATATTAATTAGTACAAAGATTCACCAAATTACATGCAAATAACAATTTTTTTAAAATAATGATTAAAACATTTAATATGTTTTCATGTGTGTCAAATTTGTTCAGTAGATATAAAGACTTGCCACAAGTAGAGGTCATAAATGAACAACAATGAACACTCACAAACATTGTAGACTAGAATATATTACTTGAAAAAAAATCGTCATTCATGAGCAATAACTCAAATAAAGAGTCGACTGGTGATTTCAACCATTATCTTATTTATAGATCTTTTCTTGCTATTAAAGTTTCCCATTAAAGTTTTGATCTATCTATCATAGTTTTAAGCACTTAAAAATGATAAACCTCGTCGAAAAGGGTAATAACTTCATCTTTTGTCCATTAAGGAGTCAACTGACGATTTCGACAATACTGAATGATTTGCAGATCTTATCATGCTGATCATGTTTGCTTTTTAAAGTTTCTATCTTTTTTTATCAGTGTTCAAAACAATTTGCAACAACGAAAAAAACTAATAATTAAGGACAATAATTCCTACAAGAAGTCATCTGACAATTTTGATGTACTAGGCAGAAGTTATATCTTGTTATTCTAAACATTGTTACCCTTTCAGATTTTTTGTATAGAATTTACACCTATATATAGACATTGTGACCTTGTTGGTTGGCAAATCGTAGTGCACAGTAGTGATTAAACGACATACCCTCATTGTGATTTTGGCTAAGTTTGGTTTCATTTGGCCATGTAGTGTCTTCAGAGAAGATCATTTTTGTAAAAGTTAACAACGAAGGACGACAGACGACGTACGTCAAGAGATGGCAAATGATCACATTACCTTTTGGGCCAGGTAAGCTAAAAATGATTAGGAAAAATATGCAAATGCTAAAAAGACAGACTTCTTGACGGATAATATACACAAGGGTTTCTAATTCATTCAATAACCCGGAGGCTGTGGATGCTTTATCCTCTTTTCATGACAAAAATTTTGATATAGCGTTGTTCCAGTAGATAAAGCCTTCAATAATATTGTCTACATATGTAAAAAAAAACAACATTACTTTGAATGTCTCACAAAAGAGCTTGGCATAAACAGCAAAACTGGTAATCCTACTTATTCTTTAACATCGCATTATTTACAACAGATGAAATTTTACAAAATCACAAATCTGTCCGTCTTTTTTTTTTTTGGTATCAACATCAAAGAAAGCGAAGAAAATCTTCCGTCATTATACTGGATACCAAAACTTCACATTTTGCAGCAACATTACGATTTGATGATTTTTCAGCAGTAACACACCCTCTGCCTCATTGTATAGTGTTTACATATCTAGTTGATACGCTATGCTTGTGCATGTCCACGCTATACGGACTTTATATACAACAGTGCGCTCCTTACACAGAAGGCACTGGCTACGGTCACATTGAAATGCAACATTGATAAAATATTTAGTGTTACATCGGAGACTATTTGCCGGAATACAGGGTTAGGTAAGGAACAGATTAATTACGAACGTAACAATAATATTTGTGTCTACGGTTACATTGCGCTATTATTACATCGTCATCAATATACTGCAATGTACGATGGGACTAGAAATATTTATTAAAATAAAATTTTAAATTTTTTATTTGATATTTACAATATTGCATACAATTTTGAAATTCTTATTTACAATGACAGTTTCTACAAATCCAGTATGTTGTTTTTAGGACATTTATAAGTCCGTCGCATTTTTGGTGAAACCACTCGATCCAAGCACCCATTACAAACCAGTGATGCGTCATTTTACAAGTCTGTATAACATACTTTTCAATTCCATTCTGCACTTTTTTGAAGAAAAAAAATTGAGTCTAGATATTGTTTTAGTTTCGATTTCAACGCATCCGAAGTTTTCAATTTTTCACCCGAAACAAATTTGGTAATTGGAATCACTTCATTCATTGTTGAAAGTATAATGACAGTAATTAGGGTAGGTGTGCAGTTAAATACATAGAAGTGGACAATTTTCTCAGTCCAAGTTTTAACAACGAACCATTGAACTATATTTTTCGGATTTGACACTGACACTGTCAACGTATATTTGTTCCGCCTAACAGAAGTTCCAATGGAAACTTTGTTATAAACATTGTCATAATATCTATTTCTGTTGGAACAAATATTCTATACCATTTATTCCGTTAGGAACATAACCTATAATATTTATTCCTGTGGAAATAATATTCCAGAATATTTTTTTCTTTTGTAACTTATATGATGAAGGAACTTCTATTCTGTGACAGCACTACAAAACTGGAGCAGTATCATTAACATCAAAACAATTCTAAAATACTAAAAACAATTTAAACACATGTTCGATATAAATAAATTATTATTATTATCATTATTAAAAATATTAATTAGTACATATCAAAGAATTGAGTAACAAAACTACAGAGGTTAAAGTTTAAGAAATTTTCATCATCGTGGCATTCTTAAATGTAACAATAACGCAATGTAACCGTAGACACACTATTATTGTTATATTCGTAATTTATCGGTTCCTTACCCAACCCTGTATTCCGGCAATTAGTCTCCAATGTAATAATAATTATTTTATTATTGTTACATTTCCAAGTAATTGTAGCCAGTGCCTACACAGAAACTGCTCCAACAGAGTTATGAGGAGGAAAGATATGAAATGACACTCCGTTAATTTTATGGACACCATCAACTATATGCCAAGGATTTTTTTTTTTTGTTAATGCAGAGTTTTGATTTAGAAAAAAAAAACCGACATGGTTAGATAATACAAATAATTACACAATTACAGACATAGTTCCTTTTCAATAAACTAATTAACGACATTTTTACCACCTCTTAGATTTTAGTTTACCATCTACGTCGTCAGTCTACTCCATGTAAGTACCGAACGTGACCTATTCACGAATATGACTGGTTTGCCGAGTGTGAATTCACATTGCTATACGATTTATCCCTGTATTTATACAGCCATCAGTCATGTATTTAGTTATGATGTTTCGTTTGTCAGTCGGTTGGATAAAGTGTTATGTCTTATCATTTTTGGTTTGAATTCTACCTTTATTTTCGATATATATGTATGTTTCTTTTTAATAAATTCTTGTCATGGATCGAAAATACATAAAATGACACCATTACAAACTCAATCCCAATTCTAAATTCTTATTTGTTAGAAATTTACATGTAATTAAAGAGATGTCAAAGAAATATGTCACATTTTGTGGCGTTGATACATTTGTGTGACGCACAGTTTATAGTTCTATTGTGGTGTCTTGGTGAACTGTCGTAAAATGAGAGGTGTCCTTTGTTATTTCGTAGTTTACATGTAGTATTGTAATTTGTCGTTATATATTTATGTATTTCTCTGTCCTGAGTGTTCTTGCGTTTATTTGTTCTGTATTCCTGTCCCGTAATGTTGTCATTTTATTATTAACATCACCATATAAGTGGGAGGTTTGGTTAGCCATAAAAACAAGTTCAACCCACCATTTTTTCTCAAAGTTAACTGTACAAAGTCAGGAATATGACAGTTGTTATCAAACAGTCCGTTTTTATGTATTTTTGGCGTTTGTTTTTGTTGCAGTTCAGAGTTCTATTGCTCCGTTGATTTCCTCTTATAGTTGATATGTTTCCCTGGGTTTGTGTTGGTACCCGGATTTGTTTTCGATTATTCGATTTATGCGTATTGATCAGCGGTAAACTACTGTTGCCTTTATACTTCAGGACATATTGTCAACCTTAACGCACATCAGCCTGTGGTAGTAGTTTGCAATTTTATATAAAGGTCATCGTCGGTTTTTTTGGTAAGACCGTCCAGATAGAGCGATACAATCTAAATATTTGCAAATAAATAGGGGAATGGTTAAAACCAATATTTACCATAATAAATCTACATATGACTATATTGTAATAGTCTTTAAAAAGATATAACATGGCACTTAGTTAATTTGCAGATCTAGATAGATCTGAGAGCACAGAGAGTAAGTTGAAATGAATACATTATTAGATCATATATTATGCCTACTTTTATTACAACTGACTATAAAACAACAACAACTATAACAACAACATCGATAAATTATATATAAATATAATGAATAAATAAATGATTTGGGAAATACGTTAAAGGTATAAAAAATCATTAAAATTCCGAATGAAATTAGGTTCTATCCGGGCACTCTGGTTCAAAACCTTGGTTCCATCCAGGTCTTTTGGTTCTGAACCTTGGTTCTATCCGGGTTATTTGGTTCGAAATAATGGTACCTGGCTCAATATCCGGGTTGTTTGGTTATAGCAGCCCAACTTTTTGGTTCTATCCGGGTTCTTTTCTAATCTTTCCGTTGAACTTTGAGAAGATATCCGAAAGTATCCGAATAAAAATATAAAGTGGGTCAAAGACACTTATCTTGTTTTATTTCATTATACATTTCAGCATCGCCTGACAATGAAGCTGTAAGGTAAATATCTTCATTTTATCTTCTAATTATTTTGATTAGGAAACTAAACAAAAATAAAGCATCGTATATTTAAAAAAAAACGAAATATACAGTTTATCGAACATCCCTTTGATTTAAATCAGTTGTTCCTTTTTCATTGTTTCCACTACTAATCTCTCATTTCCGTTAATGTTTTTAGAAGTTTTAAAAACACCCAATTAGGACATGTCATTCAATTGGCCAACAATATGTGCATCTATCCACTTGACGACTTGCATATATTTTTGATTGAACATTTATATTCAAGTTAGACTGAATTTTATTTAATTGGCTTTGTGAATTAAAATATCAGATTTAATAGAAATACATGTGCAGTATATGTAACAAATCGTTTTGTTCAAAACAGAATGTAAAAAGACATATAAAGAGAATTAACTTAAGTTTGTAAGCTTTAATTAGTTGAAAAATAAGCTATAACATATTGCAGAAATGTATATGTACAATAAATTTGTAAAATTTGACACTGCTTGTGAAGGGCATGCATATAATCATTTGCCCAATAATACAACTCTCCATCCAAATCACTATTTGTAAAAAAGTAAATAATTATAGTTCAAAGTACGGCCTTCAACACGAAGCTAAAAATGCTAGAATTAATAGTTAAATCTGTTGTTTCCGTTCTCTTAATTTTGCCTCAACCAAATGTAATGAAACTTATACACTATGCTTATGATCACAAATCGGTCAAAACTACATGGACCTGAATCCTGCATCTATCTTGATGTGGAAGTCTACTCATGTTTATTTAAAAGGGGGCATATGTGGCCCATAGACATATTCTACAATTATTTAAACAGCTTCTTTACTTCCCTTGAGGTCGACTTCTAATAGAAGTAATTTGCATATTTTTTCCAGGATCTTAATGCTGTTTGGTAACAGACAGGGATATTTTAAGTTACATGTGACCAGCATAACAAAGCATTTCACTAGATTGAGCTCTCTGTCTAAGTATACTTTTAAGGTTCTTTCCGCTGAGTTCAGTTTATTGATATGCGTATACCTTCTGTATGAATTTTTAAAAGATTTAAAAACAGACCATCCATATCTACATGTCCATAAAATGAAATGTAAGCCGTATGATGATTGAAACATTTTGCATTATCTATCACAACTGTCAGCACATGGCACTGTAATGATTTTATAGGGGTATGTGTATGTGTTATATTACCTGAATATAACAATCCTAGGCTTGAGTCATTTGTCATCTATCAGGCCGCTCATCAGTGTGGGGACGTCCGATCAGGATAACAACTTGGGTAATGACTGCCAAATATAGCATGGGGAATCCCGTAATTCCTTAATCTGACGTAGTAGTCTTTTGAATGTGCATTGGTTATAGTAAACCCAAGTATTTGTAGTTCCAAGTCTTCATTTATGGTCTTGATCAAAGTGTATTGGCGTTTGTTTATCATCTGTAGTTTGTGTTCTCTGATCTTTCACCTCCTTTCTTTTTGTAAGACTTGATTCTTTTCCGGATGATACTTCTTCAGTTTGTGTCCATTGTTCTGTCTTCAGAATTTGTCTTTTGACGTAGCTACTCCAAGTATCTTGAAGACTTTTCCCCTCTTTATTACTATCTCGTTCTCTACCTTCTCCTTCATCAAGTTTATGGGTCTCTGTATTGCCATGTGATGTCATCCAGTAACGATATTACTTTTCCTTAAGTTCAAGAGTCAACAGGTTATCTTGGCAGTATACATAATTAGGAGTAAGGCGGTCAATGATGTTACTAAGCAATTGTAGTTCTGCTTGACTTAACTGTTTTTGGTATGAATTTCTGTTGATTACCTGATTTAAGTCTTTATTTTCTCTAAAACCTGACCGGGTCGTATGTTCGTATACATTGTGAATCTTCATTGACATTTATGTTTTCTTCTAAAATATGTTCCGGTCTGCTTGTTGACCTCCTTTTATCTAAGTTATTATTTTCTTTTACCATTAATTGTACAAGTGGATGGAAACTGTGTCGAGTTATTAACCTTGATGTTTCTTTTGACTTAGCAGCACTGACTTTACTATGGTTCTTGTCCTTATCACAATCACTTTTTAGTTAGTTGAAACAGTGGGAAATGGTAGGTATTGTTTGCCCGTTTTCATCAGCCTCACATATTACATCTGGTTTGTAGTTGGAACTGGGACTTTCCTCTATTTGTATTATTTTATCATCAGCTACACCTTACCAATCTGTTTCGTTTTTAGTACTGTGACATTCCTCTGTCTGTATTATTGTATCATCAGCTACACCAAACCAATCTGTTTCGTACTTAAGACTGGGACTTTCCACTGTCTGTATTATATTATCATCTTCACCTAACCAATCTGTTACGTACTTTGAACTGGGATTTTCCATTGTGTAAACTGCATTTTCCTTCCCATCTTTACAATTGCATGGTGATTTTTAGTATTCTATTACAGAGTTTGATACTTTCTCGACTGTTTCTCCTTTATGAGCCGTTTGCTTTGTCCTATCATAACCAGACTGAGGTCTTCTGTCTTTTCTATCAAATTGGTATCAGCTCCTTTCTATTCCATTGCTTCATTCCATTCCACTTCATTCAAATGTTTAGATGGGATTTAACATTCTGGTTCATCGTTGTAAACGTCTAGTTGTCTCTTTGGAATCAACAATTTCATCTGTTTCTTGGCTTTTTCCAATAACATCATGGTCTCCGGTCTTTTAAAATCTTGAAATTAATATCATGTCTTCTATTTGTCATTTAAGGTTCCAATAAACTTTTCAGCTTTAAATATCTGTTAGTATCTTTATTTAATGTACAGAGGTAACGTTTGGCTTCGTACACTGAATCTTCGGCGACAGCTTTCACCAGTTCTTTCCCTCCTTACAACAAGTATTAGTGAGGTATTTTATAATCAGATGTTCTTTTACATTTTCTGATTCAGTTTGGAATGCCCCTTCTACCAACTCTTCAATCCTGCCCAATTACTCATCTGGATATGGCAAAATATTCTCTAGATTTTCCCTAATGAGTAATGGGTAGCCAACTGAGTCAAATCGGTCGTTAAAGAGTTTCCACACTGTCTCGTAGTCTGCTTGTACTGTATATAACCTATTCTGATAGAACTTCAGGGCTTTCTTTATACCAATGTTAGTATTTTTTGTTCACTATTCCATCCTTTCACAAAAGCAGTAGACTCAATATCGGCTTTTAGCAGGAGCTATATCCGAGCGGCGCTGTTCCGTCAAAATTACTTGAGTGACTCATATTTTGAGTTGAGTTGTAATTTACAGACTAAGATTACAATAAAAGCTTAAAAAAACGAAAATTACAAGAAATTAAACACAAATAACACACAAAATATATGCAACACAAACTGTGTAACACTACCATATACAAAAACACGTTTTACAATGAAAACACAAGAATAGCAACCAAAAAAACCCAACACCTCAGAGAATCTGACGCACAAAGCTGTTTCAGAAATTAAATAATTTCAATAACCCTGTTTATATTATTATACAAGTCAAGGGACCTAAATATGCACTTCCATAAATGTAAATAAACAAATAATTGACACAAGCAAATATGTTGATAAAAAGAAAAACATTACTTTTTTAACACAAGCATGAAATTGTAAACAATGACGTATGTATACACAATTCAAAACAAATACAAGTAGTACAAGTATATTATCAACACATTCTTTTATCGTAAATGAGTGAACACTTTTCAGACGGTAACACCGACAAAGCAATTAAACAAAATAAAAAAAAATTAATTTGATAACAACTATGACATCAGAAGATCTGACGCACACAGTTGTATAGATAATTTATGAAAAACAAAAGAAAAACATACAAATGATATCTGACATCAGAAGATCTGACGCTCAACAGAATATCAATGAATGAAAACAAAATGTGTTGATTTGTTTTAATATAAATAATGAAACCTGAAATAAACCAAATAGATAATCAAAAACTATCCACTAGTAGTTTGTTAATAAGGTTATTTTGTCTTATTCTCAAGGTGTATGCAAATCTGTGTATTTTGTAAATGTGTTACAAAAAAGGGGAATGGAATTCTATTACACGGAAAGTCTGTTAATCACAATATGAAAATGAAACGAATATATCACTCGCGCAAGTATCAAAAGTACTGATAAATCGGCGCGCAATGAAATAATACAATCGTGGGAGACAAAAACAAAGATTTACCTCTCGTGAAAACACAGGAAAAAAAATGAAATTCTGCGGGAATAAATCATAAACCGCTAAACCGCAGTGGAAATCAGTGGAATCGTGCCGACTTCTGACACCACTGTAATGATTTAATAGGGGTATGTGTACCTGAATAAAACAATCCTAGGCTTATTTCATTTGTCTCATCAGTGTGGGGATATCCGACCAGGATAACAACTTGGGTAATGACTGTCAAATATAGCATTGGGAATCCCGGAACTCCTTAATATGACGTAGTAGTCTTTCGAATTATATTGGTTATAGTAAACCCAAGTATATGTAGTTCCAAGTAAACTGGTGTTATACCATATTCATAACAGTACTACTGAAGCAATAAATGTTTTCTTTATTTTTCACGGAAATTAAAGGACTTTATTTTCATTTGAACCTAACATTGAGAATGGAAATCGGGAATGTGTCAAAAAGATAGTAATCGACAAAAAAGCAGAAAGCAGTCGAAGGCCACCAATGCGAGAAAATCCCTCACCTCAAAGCATGGGAGTCTAGGGGCATGTGAAAAGTTTCTAGAAACGCAATGCAATTTTAGTTTATGCTCCTATTTTGTATAAGATCACCTCGCCCTAAAAATAGCCTGACACAAATTTTGAATGTGTAGCCACTCCAAATTCAAGATGTCCAACACCACTAGTCAAAGTTTAAAATGAAACTATGATATATAGATAAACACAGCTTTTTCTCGTAAGATATCTCGTATATTTAAACACAATGTATCTGGAATAATCCAACATGAGTTTTTGCTATTTTGAATACCAATCTAGTTCTACAGCAGTGGAATATAAAGCCATACTAGAAACATACAGTTTTTAAAAAATAGATCGCACAATAAAATCCAAATTGTGCGCCTAGGATATTCCTCTACTTATTTCATGTGCTGGTGTGTTCTGATGTGTATCCCAAAAGAAACATTGCCACTAGAGTGCAATAGTAGTTCACCTTGGCTGTATTTGACAAAACGTTTCCAAATTACGGGTCTTCAATCCTCACAGCTTGGTAATATATTTGGCATATTACCATTTTGGTTTGAGTAATTTCAAGACGAAAAGCGCGTGAGACGCGCAAAATTATCAGCATGGTGCCTAATGAGTTTTTTTTACAATGCAGTGAAATCCATACAAATACAAAAAATGTAGCGTTTTAAAATCTTTATCATTACGTTTAACAGCTGCTGAAATTTCCCTTGACAAATAAACATTTAAAATTGAAAAAAGACAGAATCTGTTCTTCATTAATTCACTTTTAAATAAATAAGTCATTGAATTAAATATCATAGACAATATTGGCAAACTTGCATATGTTAAGTATTTTCATTTCTAAATATAAACAAAGTAAAGTCATGGCCATTAGAGTAAAAATCTGTTTCTGGTTTATTCTTTGGTGAACATTTTAGATTGGACCTGGTTATTTGAGGCAACGGAAATCAATTTGTATATTTATATAAACGATAATACTTGTAAATAAATAAATAAATAGATAAGTGTTATTTGATAAAACGGATGCTTACTTCTGAAATACAGATTTGACTGGCTTTCTTCAGTGCCATCTTCCCACGTGTAGGTATGATCAGCATCAAAATCAGTTATTCCGACCCAGCAAAATCTGTATGAAAAATTAAAAGTTAACAATGCTATTATATGGAAGGACTCGAATTAGGATAACAGCTTGTATTCTTATATTGAAATTTGGTGTTGAGGGCAGATCTTTGCCTATCTCCATTAAATGATTGACCTAACGTTCTAAACTATATGGAATTTAAAGCTCGACATATTGTTAATTATTATTTGACCTGCATGTTTTTGTACTGATGGGTTGCTTCGTTATTAACAAAGACTACAATTATAGTTTTAACCTGTCGCATTCTGTTCGTCTAAAAGAAACAATCTTCAAAAACTATAAAACTGTAATTCTGATTCTAATTCATAACAAAAAAAAAATGATACGTAAGACCTTAATTTTAAGATTATAACTTTAAATAAAATAAAACTCCACGAAATATCATGAATGATTTTGGTGCATCAACGTCATGACTACATAACTTCTTCGCCGCCAATCTAAGATTACCAATGCATTACATGTTTCGATACTGGAGTAAACGAGAGGCGAAAGATATTAGAGGGACATTCAAACTCATATGTTGAAAATAAACAGACAACGCCATAGCTAAAGAGGAATCAAACCAATAAACAAACAATAGTACATAAAACACAACATAGAAAACTAAAGACTGAGCAACACAAACTCAACAAAAACTGGGATGATCTCAGGTTCTCCGGAAAAGAAAAAAGCAGACCCTCTTCACATGTGGCACCTATTGTGTTGCTCATGTTATGACAAACCTAGTAACGTATAATCATAGTTACCAGGATTTGAATTTTGTACGCCATAGTCGCTTGTCGTCTAGAAAAAAGCTCAGCAGTTTCGCCCTTATAGAATTATTAAAAACCCTAAAAGCTATGACGTCAGCACGAAGATATGAGAGGACTACAACTGATTTTCAAAGAAGTAATAAATACTTATTTTATCTTTTCTCGTGTTTTAAAGAGAGTATTTAGTTTTGATAAAACAATCATTGTGTCATTATTGCACATTATTCAAATACGGTGAATTTCAGAAGATGTTTTATAGTATTGAATTTGGAATGAAATCTTAAATGCATCTGTTTGTCTGCATGTCATCAAATTCATACATTTTTACTGCTTTTGTATGGCATTACGAATTGCTGTACAATCTTTCTTTTTCTTTCTTAATGGCCAAATCTGAACTTTGTGCTCATAAATAATAACACTTCTATGCAAGTTATGAAGGAAGACCGGTCTTCTCCATTGATAAAACGTATACAGACGTTACATTGCTAGAAGGAGTTGTTTCCCCAGGAAAAAAACCCCAAAGGTTATAACTTCATACAATGTATCCTTTTAAAAAATATTTACATTTATATGCTAATATATCTGTATTTTGTTTATAATTCTTCAACCTATTTTAATCAGAAGATTAGACAAACTACTTACATGCCACAGTGCAAAGTAATGACAATTATGTTGGCTTCACTTTGTGACTTTGGCATCATTATGTAGGCATTTTCTTTATTACAAATACTCCTTGCATCTCTAAAATTTACACCAGAATTACTGTGTCTTAATCTTTTGTAGCACAGGGTTCGAAAAATTGTCCAACCATTTTCACATAATCCTGTATTGAGATAAGAGTTAAGAGTTTATACAAAAGTAGAATATTTTTAAATATTTTATCATTTACTTGAAACCTTTACCAATGATAAAAAAGAGAGAAAATTTCAATAGGTTAATTGTGTGTTTTCAATTTTTCTTCAACAACAATCAATCTGCTCCTTCAAATTGAATATATATTCCAGTTGATAGCCGAGATTTTGGTGTGTTCACCCTCTTTTCAGTTAAATAATCATATATACCTGAACCGCTGATTTCTTTCTGGCAAATCAGTCCATCTGTGTTGTAGCAGTACCGATCATACATCTCACCGTTTCCATTAACACTGATACACAGTTGAGGGACACTTTGTATTTCACCTTTTTTAATTATTCATTATCATGTTGTAGAAATATATATAAATGCGTCTAAACATGTACAATACCATAATAATGTAGTGATTGATATTTTAGTCTTGGATACTTTTTAAAGTGTTAAACAGCTTTGAACTAACTTGCAGTAACTGTGATATGCTCAGATTTGTATTTTCTATTTTATGTCTTTTTGTTAGTTGTATTTGAGTTCCATGTATTGATCTTACGAGTTAAAACTTTTTAACCTACTTTTTATAGTCTCTTGTTATGTTGTGCTGTTACACCACTATCCTAGGAGTTTCTGTTAATTTACTCGTTTGAATGATTTGTATTTATCAAGTCGGGCACTTTTATAGCTTGCTGTACGGTATGGTTTTGTTCAATGTTAAAAGCCGTAATTCTACGTCATTTGGTCTCTTGTTAAAAATTGTCTCATTGTCAATCTTCATATTAAATTTCACATTCCGGGCATTCCAAAGATTGACAAACAGCTAAGGTATTTTAATCTTTGGTTAAGACCCATCGTTATTTATTTTTTGGATTACAAAATATATAATATTAATTAAAATCTAAGGAATTTGCCCGATGATAACAGAGAGAGACAACTCCATTGAGTCAATCAAAAACCAGCAGTCGAACAAACAAGACATATTAGACAAAAATGGAAACAGAAGAAAACACAAATCTATTTAAACAACACAGATTGTACAAAGCGAACTTCAACAACCGGAAATTACCTTATTTGGAATGGAATGGATTGGTAAGCTGTTTCCGCCAACAACCGGAAATTACCTTAGATGGAATTGAATGGATAGTAAGCTGTTTTTGCCACGATAGTCGCAACCGATTCCTCATACTAGAAAATGGTTTTAGTTTATATTCTGTTTGGAAAAATTGCTATTTTATTTTGATAATTTCGAATTTCGCATTTTATTTCCAAATCCTTTGATGAGAAATAATGTTTTTTTTAATTTAGCACCATATACAATTAATGTATCGTCAATGATGCAGAAGGCACCATATTGGAAACCCAAAACCTAATATATACCTTTAAGAGCATTTTTAGTACAAGCCTATGTTTACGTCCCCAAATAAAGCTTGACATACATTATAGAAACTTGACTATTTTTTGTGACCATACATTATTTTTAGTTGATTAAATGCTAAAGTTTTCTTGTCGTACAAAATGCTATAAACTTTTTAATTTAATACTGTATCACGCAGTACTTATATATACAAAACTAGGATCGGGGCCCAAGTTTTTCCCCTTTATTTCAATGGATATATTCAATAATTGAATGACAAATTCTGTTCCTTATATCTGACTTTAAAATTTTAATTGGTTTCAGATGTTAATAGCTCCCATCATGGTGTTTTGAGTTTTCACTAAGAACCATTATCGACATTGAAGAGAGCAAAGTGTTTTGATGATTAATAGGGTGATTTTATTAACTTCTTGGTTAAAATTGAAAATCAAATTTGAACAATTTTCTCAGACGATCACAAAAATATTTACAGAAGTTGAAAATGTGAGAAATACCGCTAAATTTACCATACAATTAGACAACATAACACATTTGTTCTATCAGTACACTATCATATTAAAAAAAAGTATATTTTATAAAGGACTTCATCTGCAGGCACTGGACTGGTATTATGGATCCTATTCCATATAACTTAGAGGGAGACAGTATTTATTGTCCAGTGTCGTCAATGTATTTTCGAAACAATCCGCTTTATAAATGTCTACGCTATGTGTTATTTAATCTATATGAATGAATGAATAAATAGTTTATTACAGTGCAATCTGAATATGAGACAATATCTGAAAAAGTCTAATTTCCATGTGCCGCTCTTCACCAGCAATTATTTTTTTATTAAACCACTTTTTTGGAAAATTTTAAGTTTCAGTATAAACTAAATTATATAATGCACCATGTCCTGCCAATTAAACACTCATTCTTATATTTTTTCCAATAAAATATTGTAATTTAAATGTTCAACCCCCCCT
Organism: Mytilus galloprovincialis; assembly: GCF_965363235.1. Taxonomy (NCBI): domain Eukaryota; kingdom Metazoa; phylum Mollusca; class Bivalvia; order Mytilida; family Mytilidae; genus Mytilus; species Mytilus galloprovincialis. Next base: position 13,997,299 of record NC_134845.1, on the reverse strand, counting down.
AAAATCATGTTGTCCCCTGTGTTTTTTTTGAAAACTAAATCATTCAAATACTATCCAAATTAATTAAACAGGCGTCCGATTCTCACATATATGATATATTATATAATAAACTTGCTCCTAATTTGTCTTTTTATATTATAACTATAGCATGTAATAAAATTTTGGAAATTTTAAGAGAAAAAAAATTTGTCCCCAGGGGTGATTTCCCTCCTGTTACCACTGGTTTTTTTTTACCTGTGGAAACGTTTACAAGACCAAGAGTTATTCTCCCATTATGTATTGTGAAGAGCATCATTTCCTGAATGCATTAGTACAAAGAAAAAGTTGGAAAGGCGGCCAGGTTTGAAAATTCAAGCCCATCCAAGGTAAGAATTTATAGAAAAATACTTATTGGTGTTCTATCCTGTTACAGCCTTTTCTTACACTTTCTGAGAATATTTTTAAGTGTGCACCACAGCATTAAGTGTGTTTTTATATCATCTTTTTAAAAGTTATATGTCACAGGAAATACACTTACATTTAATGTGATAAAAAGGACAAAAACTACCGCGTAATTCCTTTCTGTTACGTTCTGTCATGTTACCTGATAAAAAGTAACAGCATAACCATCATCAGTAACAGGAAGGATGTTCAAGACAATTTCACTGAAGAATCGAAAAGTTAATCTACTATATGCCAACCATTTCATTTAATATAAGTTATCACCACCATATTAAATAAATTTTAAAATAATATACAGTAAATTGAATAAAAAAATAGGTTTTTTGCTTTTGATAACAGCAGAGAACATTGTGCAATTCTAGTTTAGTAGATAGTTACAGAAAGGAATTTATTTTAGAATTTTTCATTACCTAGGCAGATTTTTCATCTTGCAAATACAGTTTCAAAGGATAAATGACATTGTTTGCTGTTATCTTCCAATTGTGACCAATTTAAAATGATGTATTTTTCTTAAACTTTAAAATAAAGCAGAAAAATCCTTTCTGTTACCAACTCTGTCCTGTTACCGTTGTGCTGTTACTCAAGATTCTTTCATGTTACCGATATATCTGACTATATTTAAGTATATTTCTAAACCTTTTGTATTGCAAATGCTAAAATCAATAATTGGCATTTGATAAACTATTGCAGGATATACTAGTAAACCACAAATATTGTCTTAAACTTATTCCTTATTCCCATTAGAAACTTTTTAAAATTGATTCACTTTGGTAACAGGAAAGAACTGGATTTTTTTGTACCATTTTTAAAATAGCCATTGTTTCCTTATTAAACAATTGTTTGAATTACAGACAACAGTTCCTAGATCCCCAATGTGTGTTCTTCGATTTGTGCTATTAAAATACTGGGTCTAAAAAAAAATGTTTTTTCTTATTTCCAAAAACTAGACTTTTTCAGATATTGTCTCATATATACAATATAATGTACATTGAGTATTAACATAATGATTCAACCAGCCAAATAAGTTTATGATGCACTTCAGATATAACAGACATAAATAAAGGAGGTCAAAATAATAACATTTAAAAATGTAGACATGCGTGTTGTCTTTACTTTGATACTTGCAATAGTCATATATATTCACGTCTTATGTTGGAGCATTCTAAAATAAAGTTTGCTACAAGTTTGCTATTGGCATTCAAGAGTACTGTAATGGCTTCGTTTGGATAGTTCATCAATGTTTATCAATGGTTACTGGGTGAATAGATGGTAATTCTTGTAACAGTTTGTTTCGTGTATCAGTAGAAATCAGTATCACAATAGATGAGTAAATGTGTTTCGTCTTCAACCGAACCCAAATGACACAATTTACATAAACGCAGATTAAGTGGAATGTTTCTGTAACGACCTTGTTCTATTTCCAATGGAAATGTTCCAGAGCCAATCCATGCGATTGCCGAACGTTGCACCATTGATGACTGTCTTTTTGCATATGGTTAAATAGTAGTAAAATTTCTGTTTTTATTATTTTTATTTTTTCATGGTCTCTTAAAAGATTGTGTTGGTTAGTTTGTACTGTTTAATACGCGAGTAGATTACAAATACAGCTGCATGCAGTACAAAGCCTATATACTGATGTTTATATTGAATTCATACTGCCTTTATATAAATCGACTTAATTTGCTCTACTTTAATTCATCAATTTCTGGAGTGAAATATGAGATTTTCACCAACAAATGTTTGTAACAGTGGTCAAATATATTAGTTTTCGTACATATGTGTACATCTTCTAGTCAGAGAACTTCGCGAAACAATTCAATTACAATTGTATTTAATACAAAATATTGGTCAGATAAGTTAAATAAAAAGATTGATCGCGACAAACGTTGCAGTTTCTTATCCCACAGCGAGTGACAATACATCATGATTTTCATTTGCTAACTATGAAAATGGGCATTAAATTGTTTCCAGACAATATGTGTTCTAATTTCCTACCTCAAAATATCCCGTACTAATATATGTCTGATTATTTTCGCAACTTGATCTTGAGTACTCATACATAGCATATACACATGTGTTATGTCTTTAACTGACTGTCAAAACTACAGGCAAAAACAGATTTTTTTCTGCAATTGGATAACCGCAAATGTATTGCGAACTTAGCGAAAGCAGAATGGATATACAAACGGGTGCGGGAGTTTCTATTTACATTGAAGACCCATGGGTTGCCTTCGGCTGTTGTCTGCTTTATGGTCGGCTTGTTGTTGCTTAGACACATTCCCCATTTCCTTTCTCAATTTTAAGAAATGCAACAAAAACAATAACATTCTTATATGAAGATATAATTAAGAGGTTTTCACAACTTTAATCAAGATGACAAATGTATACTCACTTCCCCAATTAACGATTCCGGTCGATCCATCATCCCATATCCATTCTGTGCCATTGCGGAACTTCAGTCCAACCCATATTTTGTCAACAGACCTGCAATGAGAGTTGCTATCTTAATAATAATAAAAGAAAACATGCAAAATCCAAGTTCGACATCGGCAGAATTAAAAAAAAATCTAAGTCTAATGTTTTATTCTATGGATTCGGGAAACGGAAATTTACAAATTGTAAACATCATGAAAATGATTCATGCCTATTATTCCATTTTCCTTCTCTTCGAATTCTAAAATCAAGACTTCTATTTTTTATCATACTTGTTCCCTTGTTTGCTATTCTGAAAATTTCTTTTGATAGTCACTAGCCTTTGTTTATTTACAAATCCTAAAACAATTAAAGGTAATTATCTAAAAAAAAAAAAAAGACCCAGATTTGCTATCCCTTTTAAAATCAAAATGAGTGTTTCGGTTTGCAATTATTGTGTTGCTTTTTGTGTACGTATTGCGTTCTTAATCGTGTATATGTTTATTGTTAAGTATGAAGTTACGGGACACGATAATTATTTACAACCTTTTGTTCATTTTGTTTGTCCCTAAAAAGGTGATCCCCAAAGCTTACAATATTGATTAAAAAAATAATCCGGCTGGAATCAAAATATGAAAAGAAACTGCTAATTTACAAACAATGTATCAGCGAAGGCGATACATACTAATCATTTCCATTTTTTGTTCGCTGTTGCATAGAATAAATGAAAAATTAAATATTAAACTTCATCTCTTTTGTAGAACTAAACCATTGCACAATTAAGATATTTAAAAATAATCTAATATCTATCAAGCTGTACTCTCAAATAATTCAGTTGCAATTTTCTATGATCGAAATGTTCATTAAATTGCAACAAATACATTAATTAAAACATTATTCATGTTATATGAACTGTTGGTGCAGTGAATGGAAATTATGTATAACCTCAAAATTATTCTTATGGAGATATTTGATGATAAGATGGTTTAAATTGGTGCGTTCCTTTTAGTTAAATGAGGATTGATTTACATCAATTTCTATCTGGTTCGAAATTAAAATATGCTACAATAAACATACATGTATGTCATTGTACTCGATAACCTAATCTTAGTTATTCCACTGTTGGTCCCTGTTTGTCATGTCGCTTTTTTTATGTTTCTACATATTCATATGTCAATAGGTTTTAAAAGTTTGAGCGTTTCTGATGAAAGTCAATCTAAACTTTATTCGCTGTCGGTCACACTTTAACAAATTAAAGATAAAATATCTATTTTTAACTATCCTTACACTTCAACTCTGATGTAAAACGTGATTTAATTGTAATTTAATTGATTTAAATATTTGATAGTTATAAAGCTGTATCCTGAAATATTTCATTTGCAATTTTCTTTGATTGAAACGATCCTTAAAATGCAACATACTTATACATTCATTAAAACCATATCATTAACGATACCAATTTTCTACACCAGATGCAAATTTCGACATTAAATAGCTATTCAGTGTTGTTTGAGGCAAAAATTTAGAAAATCCAAAGCTTTTTGATAAAAACGATTATTTCATAAACCATAAAGGACACACAAATATACCCAAAGTCGGACAAAGGTCCTTGCAAGGGATCAGAGATTTTTGAACTTCGATACATTGCTGATACCGTAAGTCACAATAACTCAAAAAAACATCTTCAAAGATAACAAACGGGCCTATGATTTGGTACATAAAGGCAACAGTAGTATACCGCTGTTCGAAATTCATAAATCGATTGAGAAAAAACAATTCCGGGTTACAAACTAAAACTGAGGGAAACACATCAAATATAAGAGGAGAACTACGACAAAACAGAAACACAACACTAAAATATTACACACGACAGATGGTGATTTTTTCGTCTGAATAAGACTCATCAGTTGCACTCGAATCAATCAAAACATTTAGAAAGACAAACCTGTTTAGAATAGTTTTTCTTATTTATTGATTTCCTAGTACGATATGATAATAACAAGGTGATATATAATGGACAAGCGATTTATATAATGCGTAGAATGAACCCAAGAAAAAATGTTGCACACAATCGAATTTTATCAAATAACAATGGTGTGATGCATGATTGGAAAAATGTAAAACACATTGAATATTTTTTGTATGTATTTATTTGCAAAAATACAAATATCAAAATCACACATTTAGGTAATTTATATGAAGAATTAAGACAAAATGAATACATTAAGTAGCTTTTCTCCTTTGTTTGAATTCTTTGACAAACTTTAATGCTAATGATTGGGTTATATAATATATCTACGTGGTTCACTCTATTAGTTGAGCTGAGAGAAATTAGTTTACGCGTTATGACACTAACACCACATTCAATTTAGCTCATTGTAAACATTGCCTTAGTTTTCTAAAAGAGAGGCGAAAGATACCATAGGGTCATTAAAACTCACAAATTGAACACAAACCAACAAAGAATTGGAATAAAACTAAAACGGACTAAAAAGGGAAACCAACATAACAAAAACACAACATAGAAATTAAAAGATTAGAATATCGTTGAGGATAACATTAAGTTGCCTAAATGACAGAAATTCAATGAAAAAAGTTCAATCTTAACTATTACATTATCTACTATCTTCCTACAACAGTGTAAAATATCATCTACTTACAACAATACACCGATAAGATCGGTTGCCACTTCTTCGGACGGAGCTAGCATTAATACTGCATTTGAATCTTCCTTGCTACACTGAGCCTGTCCATCTTTAGGGCTACCAGGGACTATTTTATAACACTTAGATCTTTCTAACACCCAGTCCGAATCTGTGCATGTAAATGTGCCTTAATTCAAAAACAATAATATAAATTTACAGAATGTCAGTGTTCAAGTTTATAATTTGCACATTTTTTTTATTGTTGAGGTAATACATCAACGACAAATAAACATAATGGGATTGTCTATAAAGACTTGTGTATGTTTTATCTATCTTAATTGCATCGTATGATAAAAACAGATAAAAAATACAAATCCGAATTTGATCGTAAGCAGAAATATTTTAAAGATTCTTAAAACATGATTTTCTTTTTCTTTTTTTTCTTTAATCTTTTCTTTAATATTGAAAAAAATATCAATTGCATATATGAGAATCTCATGGACACTTTTTGGGAAAGCCAAGGCCACGAAAGCTCGGTCAAATAACATAAGTGTAAGCCATTTTAAGGTTATCTAGATTACAGTTTATACTTTATACTGAAGTCGACGAATGAGCCAAAAAAATTCTCATTTTAAAACCATAAAAGTGCTGTTTTCGAAAGATTAAATGTGTGTAAAATTGCCATAGAGTTCTTAAAGACTCAGCAACGTTTATAATTATAAAAGTAAAAATATATTTTCTAAAATTATCATAGGAAATTATACAATTCATCAAAATACACGTAGTCACGAATACAGTTATTTATTTAAAAACGACCGAAAAGAAAAAAAAGGTATCTTACCGTTTACGAATAATAAGCAAAAAGGAAAGAGAAATATAAATCCCTTCATCATTCTCTGATGCCTTTAAAAGGTTGCATATATCTAATTAACAATGCTTGAAGATACATTACACAATGACATAATTAGTTGCGCAGTAATTCAATCAATTCAAGACCATTGTTCTGTATTATGAATAGACATATTAATACTGGTTAGATATGAGTCTATCATTGGTGCATTTATTTGATATAACAATCTGTTTGTAATTTAGAAATAAGGAAATGTTACATTATTGCCAATAAGACAACCATGAGACCATAACACGAGGATGTAAACGACACCTATATGACACTGTACAACTATCAAATGGTTTTGAACAAATCGTTCCTCGTTTTGTTTTTTTTTTTTTTTTCATGATGAGTTAATTTTCGAAACACCTTATAAATGTGTTTTTTTTAATCTTTGATGGACAGTATGATAAATAAGAAAACTTTAAAAAAAATGTTCAAAGAGCATGCAGTTAAGACTTTTCATAATACATTTCATTACTTTACGTTTATAAAATATGTTTGCTTCTTTGAAGATTAAAATTTCTGACCATTTATTTCAAAGAGTGAACAAAGCGCGTCGAATAGGATAAAACTACAGCAAATTAACAGTAGTGTATCGATGGTATAATATAACAAATCGATTCAGAAGACACAGCAAAGTGTAATAAAAACTCAAGGAATCACATGAACTCCAAAAACAAAAGCGAGACTGGATCTGTAGACAGGGTTTGCGTCTCCTTATGAATAGGACGTAATAGGTAATATAGCAAACTACAAGGCTATTCTGGTGTCTAAAGAGTTAACATTATAGGTACAATAGCAGACTACATTGTTGTTCTGGTGTCTAAAGAGTAATAGGTAAAGTAACCGATTACACGGCTATTCTGCTGTCTAAAGATTTATAGGTACAATAGCAGACTTCACGACTATTCTGGTGTCTAAAGAGTTATAAGTAAAATAGCAGATTACACGGTTATTCTGGTGTCTAAAGAGTTATAGGTACAATAGCAGACTACATGGTTATTCTGGTGTCTAAAGAGTTATAGGTTAAATAGCAGATTACACGGCTAGTTTACCTAATACCGAAAACATGTCTCTAAAGAGTTGAGACATATGCATATTGTATCAATCAATTCGTGATGGTAACTGTAAAACTAGTGTACTGTCGATTTCAGTGGTTCTTCTTCATAATTCTACTGTGGCAGTGATTTTGTAAGGAGCACACATCTGAATCAGATGTGGATACTAAAAAATCCAAAAGATCTTTTAGAGTACATACACTCTAAGCCTTAAAGACTCTCTCATCTTGTAATAGTATTAAAACATTTGACTTTTCTACATTTTACACAAGTATTCCCCATTCCAAACTAAAAGACAAATTGAAAGAGTTGGTATTACTTTGTTTCTTTAAAAAGAATGGCGAACGTAGATATAAGTATCTTGTCTTTGGGAGGGATACATTCTACTTTGTAAAGTATCACTCTGATTCAAACAAAAAGTTGTCTGAAACTGACATTATTAAGATGCTTGATTTCTTGATTGACCACATATTTGTTACGTTTGGAGGACGTACTTTTCAACAGACTGTCGGAATTCCAATGGAAATTGTGCCCCTCTTCTTGTCGACTTGTTTCTTTATTATTATGAGGCTGACTTCATACAGCAACTTCTTAGGAAGAAATATAAAAAGTTATCAATATCCTTTAACTTTATTTTCCGCTAAGTAGATGATGTTCTCTCATTAAATATAATAATACAAAATTTGGTGACTATGTTGAACGAATCTTTCAACAAAATTTGAAATTCAATATACTCATCAAAAACTATCAAGGGGGCAATAAAACTCTTTCTTTCACAATTTAATTAGAATTAAATATTTCATTAAGTGCAATGACGTATTTGGACGGTAAACGAGTTTGATTAAAATAAAAAAATGTGTATTTTAATATTTTGTAAAAACAGTTTTGAATTACAAGGTATACAGTCCGTATTTCTATTACATTGATTTTTATTTGCTAAGAAAGATATAATCCTTTTCAATCAACGAACTACAAAAATACAAACCCGTATTTAAAATAGGATGATTTTATTTATTTATTTTTTACTGAAAAGCTTCCGGACAACCTTGGCCGCCAAGTACGATTCAAAATATTATATACCCAAACGGTGCCAACAATTAAATATATCCCTAAGACACACAACTTTCTGAAGCAGATTAATTATGCCACAAACAGTCAAAAGTATCTGAACATTGGACCTTCACTGACGTTACATCACAAAAAGGTGCATAATTTAATTGGTGGCCAATGTTGTCCGGAAGCTTTTAAATAAAAACTAAATAAAAAAAAAATCATCCTATTTTGACAATATATACAAAATCTTAAGACTATTAAGCGTATGAAGTCTTCTTCTACCTTTCATGAAGGCTCTAGAAAAAAGAGTAATTTAAAAACCAATTTATAGCATTGTTGATATTTTGATAAAGTTAAAATTCAAGGCAATATTCACCAAAAGTGAACCTCGTTCTTTTATCTACGATTTCCATTTATGTTGAAAAAGCTCTGATGAATGAGACGATGTATTCTATATTTCAATTGAGCATGATAAATAGTAGAGTAAAGCATAGACAAATCAAACGGTTTGAGATTATTGTAAAATAGTAATGATATCAATTGAAGATTTTGCAGCAGATCTATAGATTTTTTAAGATTCCAACACATGATGCATACAGTTGCATTGGTTAAATATACCTATCACAATGTTTATGAAGGCTGTCTTTCCCTGTATAAATAATTGTGGTAAGACCTTTAGAAAGATGTTTACAACAGCCATGAATTCGTCACAGACATTCTAACGTTGAAAACGAAAACAAGACGAGAATAATGAAAGTCGGAAATAAAAAAAGAACATTTGAGCTACTAACAGGACAAACACTAATTCAAACAGGGAAATACAAAAAGCACGTTATTTCGCTGCAGACAATTCAGCCACTGCTTGTTGAATACTGTCGCTTATGAAAACAATAAAATCATTTCGTAACATTTTATTGAAATCGGCAGTATTTTTGAGAGCAGTGTACGTATTCTTAATTGTAAAACTATCGTATCATTTTAACTGAATTAGTTAGTTAATCACGCATTAAGCAATGGCTATTGAAAGACCAAAAAACTGTTCCAAGTTTAAGTATTATATTTTGTAAAGACATTACAACAGAAGTTATGATGTGACGTTTTATAAGATATAATAGAAAGCTTTATTGGCAATCAAAATTACCAGTAATGGAGAGAACAGCATTAACAATGATGCAAACTGATCTTATTTTTTGTTCACCGAGAGTAACATTTTGATTTGTTGATTTTCGAGTACGAGTACACAAAACTGACTCGAACGTTTTATGACCGCAAGGCCTGATCTGGGTCCTCGGTCATAAAACTTTACTCAGAACTTGGAGTACAAAATTAGTGCTCGAAACACCAAATCCAGTATTTTGATTGGTTGATTTTCGAGTCTGAGTACAAACATCGTGCTCGAAAGTTTTATGTCAGTGCATCGGTCATGATAACATACCTTAATTAAATTCTACGTTGTTCAATTTAGAAATCATTATTCAACTAAAGATCTAAAGGTATGGATATTGTTTGTACATATGTAGCTCTTAATGTGTTTCTGTAAATCATACGTTCCTTGCCTTTCAAATGTTTGTGTTTATCGTTCCTGGAGTAGGTAAATCCAGAAAGGCGCTCCAGACACGTGCAATTTATGATATGTTATTTTAAATTTGGAATGAACTGTGTTTTTTTTTTTTTAAGTTGGATGAGTTTAAAAACCAAAACAATACAGTATAGACGTGACTATCTTGCTTAACATAGGCTATATTGCGAAAAGTGATACGATCTATATCATGAAAAAGATGCTTCAATATGACCAAAAAAAATATTTTAAGAAGTTTTGCTGAATCCCGCTACTTGATCGCCATATATGGACATGAACTTTATAAAATATCTTATGCTGTCAAGCAGGTTCACAGACTGATATTGCAATATAACCATCGCGTTTACAATTTTTCTCTTAACAATTGCGTTTATTGTTATACACAATATTTTCAAGCTCTGAATTGACAATTATGTACATTTTCGTTAAATTACATAGGAATGAGTATCAGGGATAAAATTTCATGCTGTTTGAAATTTTATTTTAATTTATATTAACTTTTTTTTCATTAAGTGAATACATGGCCGATCAACCAAAATCATCATTAAATACGGCCTAATGGTTGACTGGAGTACAGAAATAGGGTGGTCCATTGTTCTTCTTCTATCTACGGTAGTAGAAGTCTTGCCAAAAAGGGGCGCATACGTATGGTAATGCGGCATGTTTATATTCGATGCCACGTTCAATCAAAATGAGGACACTACATTGGTGTACGTGATGAGAGTGCCACGCTGTTTTCACGTTAAGAACCATTGAAACTGCTATAGGTGGGGCATGTAGGCGGCTTGTTGAAAGGATTTAGTTCCATCCCTATCCAATATTCCCACTTTTCCATTGACAAAAAATCCGCCCCGTTAAACAGGTCGACCCCTTATTGCAGGACCTTATAATTGAATTTATTGATTATATTTTTATGCCCCATCTACGATAGTAGAGGGGCATTATGTTTTCTGGTCTGTGCCTCCGTTCGTCTGTGCGTCCGTCTGTGCCTCCGTCTGTGCGTCCGTCCGTCCGTCCGTTCGTCCCACTTCAGGTTAAAGTTTTTGGTCAAGGTAGTTTTTGATGAAGCTGAAGTCCAATCAACTTGAAACTTAGTACACATGTTCCTTATGATATGATCTTTCTTATTTTAAAACAAAATTAGACTTTTGACACCATTTTCATGGTCCACTGAACATAGAAATTAAAAGTGTCAGTTTCAGGTTAAAGTTTTTGGTCAAGGTAGTTTTTGATGAAGCTGAAGTCCAATCAACTTGAAACTTAGTACACATGTTTCTTATGATATGATCTTTCTTATTTTAAAACAAAATTAGACTTTTGACACCATTTTCATGGTCCACTGAACATAGAAATTAAAAGTGTCAGTTTCAGGTTAAAGTTTTTGGTCAAGGTAGTTTTTGATGAAGCTGAAGTCCAATCAACTTGAAACTTAGTACATATGTTTCTTATGATATGATCTTTCATATTTTTAAACCAAATTAGACTTTTGACCCTATTTTCATGGTCCACTGAACATAGAAATTGAAAGTGTGAGTTTCAGGTTAAAGTTTTAGGTCAAGGTAGTTTTTGATGAAGTTAAAGTCCAATCAAATTGAAACTTATTACACATGTTCCTTATTAGTTGATCTTTTTACTTTTAAGGCCAACTTAGATTTTTTACCCAATTTCACGGTCCATTGAACATGGAAAATGATAATGCGAGTGGGGCATCCGTGTACTTTGGACACATTCTTGTTCGTCCTGAAAATAAATGATACATTTGCCACTGAAGTGCAGCAAGCAAGACTCAATCAGTCATTCCAAGATATACACTTGAGTTGGTCATTATCTCCTTCAATGACATTGTATAGTTCATGTTAAAAATACGGGTTTGTATTTTTGTAGTTCGTTGATTGAAAAGGATTATATCTTTCTTAGCAAATACAAATCAATGTAATAGAAATACGGACTGTATACCTTGTAATTCAAAACTGCTGTTACAAAATATTAAAATACACAATTTTTATTTTAATCAAACTCGTTTAACGTCCAAATACGTCATTGCACTTAATGAAATATTTAATTTTAATTAAATAGTGAAAGAAAGCGTTTTATTGCCCCCTTGATAGCTTTTGATAAGTATATTGAATTTGAACAAATTAATTGGACTATTTTATAACTATTAACCTAACTAATATACATTAGTTGCAGAAATATAATATCTTAATTAGTTATGCGAGTTTACATTGTGCAAACATCTACATGCTGAAATTATTGATTTACTGTTAGTTATATCTATATACCAACTCATTGTTATAATAGGTTTCGTACCTGTCGTATGGTAACCGTCTACATAATCATATGGGCTCATAATATTAGGTTATGTCATTTAATACAATGAAAATACGTTAAAGGGGCACTAGCTATCAAATTCATGTTCACCGATTCGACTCAAATTCTCATATTTGATTTATAACAATATCAAACATTTATACAAACTATTAAAAGTCTAAAATAAACAATTAACAGGGCACATGCATGATAATACGTAGCTTCGTTTCGTGTGTATTTGAGTCTAGACGCCATCTCATTAACCATCGAGTTGACCTCTAAAGTCATCCGATGAACATATAAGCGATGTAAACATAATCAAAGATATAAATAGATTAAGCGAACTCGTGCTTTTGGATTTTTCTAGGTCTGTTTAATTTCATATAATAGATTAAAAATATATGCTTATCCTCGTTTTTACCTGACGTATAAGAATGATTTTTTGCGGATCGAATCAGTCAATCAAATGATTTACCTTTGTTTGACTTTCAATGTTGACATTCTTTTTCTTTAAATAACTTAACACATATAATTCACGAGTTATCCATCTCCAGCTAAGGGGTTAAATTGAAGTTCATATGAATACGGATTCAATGAGGTCGAATTATTCACTTGCAAGTGAATAATTCATCATCAATGTTTCTTACCTTATTTTGACAAAATTGAACCATTTCACTCTTTCACATTCATTAATGATTGAACAAAAAAAAAATCATATATTAGATTTTTTATATATTTCGTAGGTTATATACAAGCAATATTTTAACAAAATCAATTTTATGATTGCTAAATATAGGCTATACAAAATAAGAATATATGGTATAATTGTTAATGAGACAATGCTCTACCATATACTTAAGGGAGGCAAAAGAAACCAACGTGATATTCAAACTATAGGTCGAAAACAAACTAACAATGCCACGGCAAAAACAAAAACGATAAAAAAGACAAACAGTACATCAAACACAATACAGAATAACTAAACATCGAGTAACACGCACCCTCAAATACCGGCGGTGATATAAGGTGCTCCGGAAGGGTTAGTAGATCCTAGTCCACTTGTGGTATCCTTCGTCTTGCTCTTGGAAGAACAAATCCGGTGATCAGTCTTATTCGGTAGATTATAATCGTAGTTAAGAGGGTTGTGGTAAATGTAACCACAAAATACCCGTTTCGAGTCGTTGTATTTCCATAAAAATCTTTGGTTTTAGTGGACATCATTCGTGCACTTCCTTCCCATTTTAAGCGAGCAGTTGAAAAACTATAATGCTATATTGCACGAATTATTCGCAAATCAAATTCTTATAATTGATAATCAGCATTGCTGTCATAAGGGAATTGTGATTAAGTTTTTTTCTTTTTATTTCTATATTAGTCCCCATGATGACGATCACGAGAACGCTTGATAAACTTTAATAGTACTGGGATACAGGAGGCCCCCTCTATCTGATAAATTACGTCATACAGACGTGCATAATTGACGAGTTACCGGTGGCGTGTATAAGACGAAAGTGGTCCATAACAATATATCCGTCGTCATCTGTGAAACAGATATTCCATAACGGTCAACCTTTTTGTGATGACATTTATAAAATTTGCGAAGAGATGATTTCAACCTCACTACTTGAATCTCTTGGTTTACTAGTAATAGCTTTTCTATAACCTTTTCCTTAAGCACAAAACCTCCATCAAGAAAATTATGATAGGCAATGCAAGCTCTGGAATATCGTATGAATTTGGAGATATACTTCATATGCAGGTGAAGCTGAAATTATGCCTCATAGAAAAATAAAGTTCTTTTAAGAAGCTGGAATAATCTAATTTGTCGTACAGTTTTGTTCACATCAAACCATCATGGTTTATCTCTAAATGTAAGTCAAGATATAAGGCAAACTTTGTATCTGTTGTTTTTTTCAGGTTTAATAGGATAGATGCGTTCAAATAGCCACAACACTTTGAATTATTTAGTGAGAGGACATCATATGAATAGCAGAACGTGAAGTTGCGTGATAATGGTAGCTTCTTATCATTCTTCCGTAGACGTTCCTTTGTGATTGATTGATTGAACGGTAGGTAACCCTTCTTTTAATACTGTTGTGCTATTTATCATCTTCGCTAGCCAAGGGTTACGATCCACTCCCGCTAACCCTTGGTTAAGGAAGATGGCTATTTCTTGGCAGTCAGTTTTTATTATTGGAGAAAGACGGAGTGCCCAGAGAAAACCACGGACATTCGGTAAGAAAACTGACAATCTTAATAAAAATGATTCGAGTCGAGTGCACCCGAACGAGCGAGGTGAACTCGAAACATCAGTGTTGACTGGCTAGTGATTAAAGTAGATGAATATCTAAGATAACTTTGCCACCATGGCCCCAGCTCCTGTATGAAGTCAGCCTCATACAAATTAAGTGACTAGTCGACAAGAAGCACAGCTTTTCATTAGAATGCAGATGGTTTGTTGAAAAACAAGTCCTCTAAACATAACAAATATGTTTCCAATCTAGAAATCAAGAATCTTGAAAACGACATGTAAGTTAACTACTATAACTATAAGTCAACGTATGGCCTCCAACAATGAACAAAATCCATACGCATTTTTTTTTGGCATTTAAAACTATAAAAATGTACGAGAGTAAATTTTCAAATTTCATCTTATCGTGATTTTAGGGGTTATTTTCTTATCATTCCACTGTTAAGCCTCGGTCACACCTTACCGGATAGCTCGAACGGACACCTAACGGATAACTTTTTTTTCAATCCGTTCATGTCCGTTAGACGTCCGTTCTTATCCGTTACACGTCCGTCCATATCCGTTGCATGTCCTTTAAGGTTGCTCGTGGGTACAAAAATTTCAGCAAAAAATTAAACCTTTATTTTTTCATTACAAAGTTTATTCATAACACTACTAGTTATTACTTTATGATACGGTACAAAAATCAACCCAAAAAATTGATTCGGTTTGGCCCCAGATGACTTTTAAAATGTTTATATCATTGAAAAAGCTCCAGATTATCTCTCTTTGGTGCAAAAATGCCATTTTTTGGCATTAAACTTGAAATATCTTTTTTTAACTCTTCGGTGACCTTTCATTTTTATTATTGTTTTCAAATAAGCTGTATATAAACTAAATAATTGTAAAATTTAAGCGATTTCTGTAATTAGGTTATTTTTTTTATTTCGATATTACCTTTATTTCTCCTATTTGTTCAACAGAAAAAAAGGACATTAACAAAAATGTATGCTTCTTCCGGAGGCAGATTGTGCGCTTAAATAAACGGTGACCCCATTTTTTATTTCATTTTTCTTTTAAGTATATGATAAAGTTGATTTATAAAAAAATATAGCGAAATACTATATCCTTAGATTTATACCCAAGAGCCCCCTTAAGCGTACGTTTTACCCGTTGACGTCTGTTCTGTCCGGTGGAAAATTTTGAGCATGTTAAAAATTTTGAACGGACGTCCAACGGATAAAATGTCCGTTGAACGTCCGTTAGTCGTCTGTTTTGTACGGTACTCGTCCGTTTCGATTCCGTTTGGTATCCGTTACGTGTCCGTTATACATGCGTTGAAGGTCTTGAAGATAAATTCACCAACGGACTTCTACCGGACGTTTAACTGATAAAACGGATGTTGAACGGATGAGAAAATGACTTCTACCGGACGTATAACGGATAAAACGGATGATGAACAATGATGTCAATTGAAAATTTTGCGTCAGAAATGCCAATTATTGGTATGTCAGATTTCTTAAGGTTCATGAATTCTTATTATTCATAATCGATCTTCGAGTATAGGCACGTCTTCACAATCAAGCAGTTCATATTCAGGGCAGACCCTGTCCTTTGGTGGAATTTTGAAGAACAAACAAAAACCACTAACACAGAACATTTTGAATATTTATGCGATTTACATGTATTATTATTGTCGCCTTTGATTCTTCCGTTTATCTTGTTCATCCGTTTTATCCGGTACGCTTCCGTTAGGTGTCCGTTTATGCGATACTCCTCCGTTTGATGTACGTTCGACATCCGTTCTGTCCGGTACGTGTCCGTTTCGCGTACGTTGCACATCCGGTGTGTTTCCGTTATGCATCCGTTACACGTCCGTTTTATTCGGTCAGTACATCGACGGACTCCCAACGGATAACAATTTGTTCAACGGACAACCTTTATTTTCATCCGTTAGGCGTCCGTTCGTGCTATCCGGTAAGGCGTGACAGAGGCTTTAGGCGTCCGTTCGTGCTATCCGGTAATGTGTGACCGAGGCTTTAGGCGTCCGTTCGTGCTATTCGGTAAGGTGGGACCGATGCTTAAGAGTTAATCAAAAGTAAAATAACAAAAATACCGAACTCAAAGAAAATTCAAAACGGAAAGTCCTTTATCCCTTGTAAATTTATCCTCTATTACTCTTAAATCACAAAAAATACAATTTCTTTCATTTCTAATAATACCAACATAACGCGCAGTGTAAAAAAGTGAAGACAAACGAATCCTTGTTATATATATTTACGAAAAAGTACAGGAATGCATTTCTGTAAATGAAATTGAAAAACTACATTTGTTACCACATACATATATAATCTACACTTTGCAGAATAATATAACAAAAATGCACCTCTTTAGCATGATCAAATAAAACGCTGTCTTATTAAGGGTAAACAGAGCTGTCTACATTCAAAAGCATTTCCTATCCCACAAATTATTCATACCAAGACTATATAACAATCTTTTTACATATGTTGCCCAATTCATACATTTTGAACAATTTAGCACAAGCTCTTTATGACAAGACCTTAATATACAATTGAAACTCACTAAAATTTTGAACCAAAATTTAAGTATTCTAAAATTACGCTCATACTGCAGTGGAAATCTACCTAATTCAAAGTAGACAATCACATTTGATGTCGTTCTTTTGACACTTAATAACATTTTGCAGCAGTCCAAATGGACCTTTCCTATCATAGGAGATTTGTGTACTCCCCGTATCTCACACCCATACATTAATATACTACTAACATAAGTATCAAATAGACTAAGCATTGTAAATACATTTAAATATTGTGATGACGAAGTGCTCCTCGTACTGAACATTGCTTTTCTACCTTGTTCTGCACAATGGTTCTGTGTATAAGGAATTTAAAATTATAAGGTAGTAATGCACCTAAATAACAAAATTGGTCCATAATATCCATTGTTTGGCCTTTATAGATACATGTCTCATTAGACAGTACAACTCCAGCCTTCCGGAATACAACAACTTTTGTTTTCTTTGTATTAACAGACCAGCCTTATTTTTCTGTGTAAATTGACAAAGTATTCAACATTTCCTGTAAACCTTCTACTGTTTCAGACATCATATCATCATATCATCAGCAAACATCAACAAAAATAATGTTATGTCTTGAAACTCTAAGGCACAATTGCCCCAAGCAATAAATTCATTTTCAAAATCATTCACATAGAAAGAAAATAAAATAGGAGAAATAACTTCCTATTACATTAAACCAAGGTTGTTACAAAAGTAATCAGAGTTTAGCCCATTGAATCTAATACAGTTTCTATCATTACTATAAATAGATATTAAATTAGTTAATAGTTTACCCCGGATACCTAATTTTGCAATTTTGTACCATAAACATAAACGATCAATTGAATCAAAAGCTTTGAAGTAGTCTACAAAGCATCAGTATAATCTTTTATTGTATTTTAAATAACAGAGTATAAAAAAACAAACATCAACTGTACCATTTACAAACCAAACTGTGCATCAGATAAGATATTATTAACAGTTGCCCAATTTAACAATCTTTATTTAGTATTGTGGTGAAAACAGGGCCGTAACTACGGTTCGAATTCAGGGGAGGCAGGGGTTTCGAGGCCGCCGATTGAGGCCCCAAGAGAGGGGGGTTATGGGGGTCGCAGCCCCCGCCGATTTTTTTCTCTCTCAGAAAATGGCTAAAAATGACCGGTTTATCTTCGATTTCCTCACTTAAAGAAACATTAGTATTGCTCGTTATACCTGCATGAAGCAATTTTTATGCAAAAACACGCAGAGATCACAGTGCTGTTTTGGGTGAGCCAAGGCTCTGTTTTGAAGGCCGTACTTTGACCTATATTTATTAACATTAAATACATTGTGACCGCGGATTTTTTCTCCAAAAAATCAGTGGCTAAAAATTACCCGCCGTTTTTCTTCGATTTCCTTACTTTAAGACTCATCGATCAGTAATGCTTGATCCTGGAAGCAATTTTTATGCAAACAATTATTATCTGTATTTAAAGATATTTTTGTTAGAAATCAAACTGGTAAGTTAAAAAAACATATAAAGCAAGATCATAGAACGCAAGATAATTTTTTTTTATCGAATTTCAATATTGTTGAAAGTTGAACAGACATGTATATATATAGCTTCAATTAGGGACTTTCTATACTAGTATATTATATAAAGTCCTTGCCACAACGAATGGGAGTGTTTAACTACTGTCTAAGGCATTGTTCATATCAATGTTCTCGTACGATCGGGAGACGTACTGTCTGACTTGACACGTTAAAAAAAATGATCCAACAGCTGATTCAGCCGGTAACGAATTTTCGATATCATAAAAGATTCACAATACAAAGGAAATTCCTCTGCCTTATTGAGCCTCTAAATAAATGTGAATAGTTAAGTTTTATTCAAAATTGACGAAAGCAAAGTTTCATATGTGTTCTCGTACGACATACATGATATAGGAAATACTGAATAATCGACGGACGGCCACACGAAAAAAATATAAAACAAATACTGAAACGGTTCACTGTCGATCAAAAATCCGGAAAATGACAGATATACCACGTATCATTAAAACACTGTTAAAACTGAAAACTTGTGGTGTTTATAATATAAATTCAAGTTCTTCGTGTACATATTGTCAATATTTCATTTTATTACTTCAAAAACAATTTTGGTGTGGAAAATTCAGGGAGGCAGTTGCCTCCCCTGCCTCATAGGTAGTTACGGCCCTGGAAAAGGTTACCTAGATTGCTGACAAGGCTTATACAACGATAGTTTGCTGCATCGTTACCTTCACCAGATTTGAAAATTAGAACCAGGATCGCATCTGACCATGCTGGTGGTGGGAAATATGAACTATTCAATACGGCGTTAAAAATAGTACATAAATGTGGCATAAGAAAATCCTTGTTTTCAATAAAATAATCATTCAGTAAACAGTCTGGACCATGAATTTTGTCACTTTTAAGTTCATGAATTGCATTTAAAATCTCATCAGCAGACATATCTGCATCTAATTCACCAAGAACACAGTCGTTATTAATCACTTCAGGTCGCTTGTTGCTGATCGGCACACTTTATACAAGTTCTTCGAAATATTCAAAAAAGTCAGTTATGTCTAAATCACATTTCCTCCGATTTTTGCCCCTGAATAATGAATATAATTTTCTTGGATTGTCTTGTTTTAGTTTACACAACATATAGCATTCCTGTTGTTTGTATGACTTTTTGTGCACGTCGCATGGCGACGTTTCCATAGATTTACTTTTTCCAGTCTGCTTCATCTGCTTATATATACTGTGAACGTTTCGTGCTTATCTAAATATATTAACCAAGTATGTGCAAAGACGTGAATCATGGCAAATCGTAAAAATAAAAATTGTTTAGTCTCAAAGATTTCCGCAGCGACTTTTGTTGAATAGGTGCAATTTGGGTACAGTGACGTTATATACACTGTGTATAGCAGGCTGAAATAAGCTCAAAACATTATATTTTTAAAAAGGATAAAACTTAAATTAATGTGTTTAAAGTGTCCAATAATTTTAAAATAATTAATGTGATAAGGATTATTTATGTCAATACTGATTAAAAGTTTAACAATAACATTCATACATTAAATACATGTTGAAATTTAAAATCTTCTCATGGATCCAAGTTATTGGTTTCAATTAGTAAATGTTGTTATTTATGTGTAAAATATAATCATTGCGGCAGCCAGGGGTCATATAGTTTAAATATTTACTAACGGATATAATCCTTAACTATTTGTCATATAGCTTTCCACGTATCCAAATTGTTTTACATATTTTGGTTTCAAATTTTACAGTTTTAGCTTTCATGATGAATGTAAACCGAGAAAAGAAAAGCGAGTCAAATGCGTTAAAGTAGAAGGTATGAATTGAAAATTGTACTTTATAAATATTGTCCGTTCACATAGTTTTTCCGGATTTACCTGCAAACTTCGTGGAATTGAAAGCCAGGGTTTTAAGAATAGGTAGTCACGAAGGGCGATATATTACTTAAAGTGACATAAAAGAAATAGCAAAATTCATCCAATTTCAACCTATAAAAAGGTCTTTTTTGGCGCCATTACTTCGAAAAATCAATAGTTTAATTGTAAATGTTGATTTACATGCATCAGATGTTCTCAAGACAACAGAAATTCTATTTCTAAACTGTGTCTTAACTATTTTCTGTTGCGAAAACATGTACTCTAGTAATTTTCCATTACAATAGAATTTGTGCTTTTTAATAATTTTCCCTGCTTTATTGAATATTATAATTTTGGTTTTATTAAGATTTACAGATAGATTCCATTTTTCACAAAATATATTTAATTTATCTAAAGCATTTTGTAGGCCAGATGCAGATTCTGATATTACTACTAAATCATCTGCATAGAGAAGACAAGACACTTGTTTATTATCAAGGCATGCCGGATCACATTTGAGGTCAAACATTTCAACCAGTTCATTTATATACAATGAAAATAATGTAGGGCTTAATATACAACCCTGTTTTAATCCTACACATGAGGGAAACGTTTGTGTTAGTCCCTCTTTTAATTTTACAGAGAAAGATACATCTTTGTACGTATCTTTTAAAATATTGAAAAAAAAAAAACCTTTTATATTATATTTTAGTATTTTATGAAAAAGCCCATCTCTATTGATTGTGTCAACGCTTTTCTTAGATCTACAAAGCAAGAGTAGAGATGTTTAGATTTTTTAAAGGTCTTGTCAATCAGAGTTTTTAATGTTAAAATGTGGTCACTTGTTCTGCTATTTTTCCTGAAGCCTTTTTGCTCCTTATGTAATATACTGTTAGTTTCTAGAAAGTTGTCTAATCTGATAGATAATATTTTTAAGAAAAATTTACCTAAACAGCTCGAAAGAGCTATACCCCTGTAGTTTGAAGGATCATTAAAACACCCTCCTTTAAAAATAGGCTTAATTATGTTTTCTCTCCATACAGAAGAAAGATTCCACTTTTAAATATCAAATTAAAAATCAACACATATGTTTCAACTAATTTACCACATGACACTCTAATCATTTCATTTGTTATACCATCACTACCAGCAGACTTTTTTTTTAACTTTTACAATCTTTAACACCTCCTCCGCAGTAATATTATTATTCAAACAATCATTATTACAATCAATACTACTAATGTTTTCACAATTACAATGTTGAAAATTCATTAAATCTTTAAAATAAAATGTACTTCCACCATTCATCATGAGAAATATTGGAACTAGGGTCTTCCTTTGTTTTCTCCTTTAATAAATTTACAGATTTCCAAAATTCAGCAGGGTTTTTCTCAGATAAGTCAAGTATATTTTTTAATATTTCATTTTTATAGACCTTATGTTTTTTACGTACAAGCTTGTTGAAGTTTTTTCTCTCTGTAAATAAAGGCAACAGTAGTATACCGCTGTTCAAAACTCATAAATCCATGGACAAAAAACAAAATCGGGGTAACAAACTAAAACCGAGGGAAACGCATTAAATATAAGAGGAGAACAACGACACAACACTAAAATGTAACACACACAGAAACGGACCAAGCATCAAACAAAATCCCACGAGAATAACAAATATAACATCAAAACCAAATACAAGAATTTGGGATAGACAAGTACCGTGACACGTCTTATCGCAATGTGAAATTACACTCAAAAATAAGAGAAAACAAACGACGCAACGTTAAAATGTAACACACACAGAAACGAACAATAATATAACAATGGCCATATTCCTGACTTGGTACAGGACATTTTTAAAGGAAAAAATGGTGGGTTTAACCTGGTTTTGTGGCATGCCAAACCTCGCACTTTAATGGCAATGTTAAATATAACATTGAAATGACAACATAATATTACAGGACTACAATACAAATAAATAGGAGAACGTATTAGACAAAGAAACACATGATTAATGAATAACAAAAAGCATCAGGTTTAAAATTCAATACGTCAAAAACGCGCCTCGTCCACACATGACTCACCAGTGACGCCCAGATATAAAAGATCGAAAGCGAAAAAAAGTACAAAGTTGTACAGCACTGAAGATCAAAAGTTGAAAAAGGCTGTGTCAAATACGGCTATGTTTTTAATTTAATTTTTAATCTCAAACTTGAATTCCTATAATATCAAATATATAATATCAACTGTACAATGTGAAAGGACATGCTGCTGGAATAGGTCGGGAAAACTATCAGAAATATAACACAAGTCATTAAAATTCCATAACTTCTTCACTCATCTTTCTTGGTGTTGTCGTTTGTTTATATTACCAACCAATTTTTCTCTTTCGACACATTGAAGAGGGGGACAGCACGTAAAAGTATTGAAATTGCCGTCATCCCCTTAACCCAACTAGAACCTCCCACTCGTAGTACAGTTGTTTATAGTACACAATTTGGAGAGCAACCAAAACTGAGCAACCTATAATCGGTCAACAAGTCACAACCGGCAAAAGGAGATAACTAAAGATCTTAGACTGCGATAATAATGTCGCTAGTGAGATGAGAAAAAGATATCTTGTAACGGTCAACAAATTCTTTCCTCTACTAATGAAGCTCGTATAGTTAAAACATGAACAAGCGTAACGTATCAATTAAGCTATACAAATGCAATACGATGTAGCACAGGGTATATTACTACTGAGAGATAGGAAGTTAATAACTGCAAACCTGAAACGTCGTTTGTTATAGATTCTTGTTTGAAGTCGCCCATCTGTGTCAATATCAAGGAAAACATCAAGATGATGAATACTAGTTTTTAGTTTCGATAATAACCTCAATCTCAAGTCCAGTGAGGCACATGCAACGCAAGCACTCATAGAAGTGTGGGATTATTGCGTGACTGGACATCATCAATATACATCTGATATTTTAAATTTAAGAACTTCAATTGTTTTCGTTTTCCTTTAGAAGATATTGTGTGCATTCTGCTTCATATGAGTAAAAGAAGCAAAAAAGAATTCGGTCAGAAGGGAAGCACAATTTGTACTTGATGGAAACTGACTGTTTGTGGGGCTATTCATCAACTAAACCTATCAAATATGTTGTCGATCAAAAAGTACAGCGTATTGATTAATCATTTTCGGTTTTGGAATCCGTGCATTTTTACTAGTAAAATTCAAAGAGCGGTATTAGGTATTTTCTAGAAATTAAATGTCCAAGTTTTCATACAATCATCAATCTCAATCTGAATATATTACTGTTAAATGAATCGATTGGATTTCTTCTTGGGGGAAGTGCTAATAGCAACCACTCATAATGTGTGTACCATGTTAACATGTACATTGAATGTAACGGTCTGAAAAAATCGACCAAATGAGAATGACAAAGTACTAAGATGAGTTATTTATCCAATGAAAACATCATGACTAAAGATATATATATATATATATATATATAGAATAAAGCATTACTAAGTTCATTTCTTAGATATCTCATTGACTTAATTTAATAATTGGTAATGAGCTTAAGCTTATCCAAGAACTATAAAAAGATCATGCGTCATTCAACATCTGAAAATGAACTAACATTTGCAGTTTTAAGTGGGGGATTTAGGGCTTAAGATATCGTTTAACTAGTTCTGACTAATCTAAAATTATATCTTGTTTTTTTTTACTAATTTGAGTAGCTGTCTCATTGACTTTAAATACCTCACACCTGCCTATATTTTTGAATATAATCTTTTAAAGACTAAGTACCTGACAAGTCAATATTAAAAAAGAGGGACGAAAGATACCAAAGGGACAGTCAAACTCATAAATCGAAAACAAACTGACAACGCCATGGCTAAAAATAAAAAAGACAAATAAGCAACAGCACACATGACACAACATAGAAAACTAAAGAATGAACAACCACCAAAAAACTAGGGGGGATCTCAGGTGCTCCGGAAGGGTAAGCAGATCCTGCTCCACAGGTGGCACCCGTCTTGTTGCTTATGTGATAACAAATCCGGTAAATAGTCTAATTCAGTAGGTCACATTCATGAAAGGGAAGGGGATTGTAGTAACGACGTTAGGAACATATCCGATATCATTTGTGAAACGGATATTCCATAACAGTCAACCAACTCGTGATGGCGTCCGTAAAATTTACGAAGGGATGATTTCAATTTCACCATTTGGAACTCTTGGTTTAATAGCTTCATTATGAGCAGCAACCCTCTATCAAGAAAATAATGAAATGTAAGCACGGGAATATCGTAATAATTGAGAGATATATACCCCGTATGCAGGTGCTACTGGAATTTTGCTACTTAGAAATGGAAAGTTCACAATTGGAAAGCTGAAGTCATCTCTTTTGTCGTAAAGTTTTGTTTTCAACCGACCCTCATTGTCAATTCTAGATGTAAGTCATGATATAAAGCCGACTTAACTGTATCTGTAGTATCCTTTATCTCTAGCTCGATGGGATAGATACGTTCCACATAGTCATCAAATTTTGAATTATTAAGTGAAAGAACATCATCTATATAGCGGAAAGTAGAGTTAAAGGATATTGCTAACTTCTTATCTTTCTTCATAAGAAGTTCCTGCATGATGTCAGCCTCATAATAATAAAAAAACAAGTCGGCAATACGCGCTCTTTCCTGCTTCCTGATTACTGATCTGTATTTAAAGGCGCATTGCAATTGCGCCAATTTTTACAAAATCCAATATTTCATTTGCGCCACAAGGTAATATTTCATTTGTGCCAAAAAACAAAAAACAGTTACATTTTACAGGCAACAAATAACGGAAAAGTTTAAAATAGTCATTGCTACCTCGTATGGCAAGCCGTTGTTGAATTTATTCCCTATTTATTAATATTAAAAAATCATTTATTAATATTAAAAAATAATTTTCTAATATTACAAAATCATTTTTTTATATTAATAAATCGATTTATTAATATTAACTAATACGCCGATTTTTTTAATATTAAATAATACGTAGATTTTTTAATATTAATAAATGAATATTTAATATTAAAAAATCATTTATTAATGTCAAAAAATCATTTATTAATATTAAAAAATCATTTATTAATATTAAAAACCATTAATTAATCTTAAAACATCATTTATTAATCTTTAAAAATCATTTATTAATATTAAAAAATCATTTATTAATATTAAAAAATCATTTATTAATATTAAAAAATCATTTATTAATATTAAAAAATCATTTATTAATATTAAAAAATCATGTTTTAATATTAAATATTCAGTTTGATTTTTTAATATTAATAAAACATTTTTTAATATTATTAATATTGAAAAATCAACATCAATGTTACCTTAGCGTCTAATATTAAGCAAAACAATCATTATCTGTCAAACGCTTTAGTGTGTAAGATTTATTTTAAAGTATTCCCCCTTGATAATTCAGTAAGTTCATACTCATTTCTAATATAAAACTGAGAGTCACATATGTTTAAAACTATATCGTGATTTTCAATTCTAATAAAAGCAGGCCTTTAGTATTCTCATTTGGATTTTTTTCATATTTTTCAATTCGAGGTTGTCTTTATCCGCCTACGCAGCATGTTTTCTTTTCTCATTTTTAAAGTCCGTGCGGTTGCCTACAATTGCTTTCATCCACTTTATTTGAACTTTGGTGGATAGCTGTCTCATTGGCATTCATACCACATCTCCATTTATAGTCTGTTATCTTTATGACCACACAAATAGATTATCCAGTGTACATGAGTACATTTGTACATATGTGAGCACAAATGTTTGGTTTTACTCCAGTGTATAGTGCTTTTGTTTGAGGGGAGGGGGGTTATGGTCTCGTTAATATATAACAGAACTGTGTTTTAACGTAACAATGAAAATCTCTTATTAAAAACATATCAGTGTATAGTGCTTTCATTATGGTTACGATGACTGATTTCGGAGTAGTATGATTTTTACCTGATGCCTTTTGTTATCTGTTGTTCGTGTGTTTCTAATACGTTCTCCTATTTGTTTGTATTGTGGTCCTGTATTGTTATGTTGTCATTTTGATATTATATTTAACAATGCCATCAAAGTGCGAGGTTTGGCATGCCACAAAACCAGGTTCAACCCACCATTATTTTCTTTAAAAATGTCCTGTACCAAGTCAGGAAAATGGCCATTGATATATCGTAGTTCGTTTCTGTGTGTGTAACATTTTTACGTTGTGTTTCCGTTGTGTCGTTTGTTTTCTCCTATATTTGAGTGTACTATAAGACGTGATACGGTACTTTTCTATCCCAAATTCATGTATTTGGTTTTGATGTTATGTTGGTTATTCTCATCGGATTTTGTCTAATGCTTAGTCCGTTGCGGTGTGTGTTACATTTTTATGTTGTGTCGTTGTCCCCCTCTAATATTTAATGCGTTTCCCTCAGTTTTAGTTTGTTACCCGATTTTGTTTTTTGTCCATAGATTTATGAGTTTTGAACAGCGGTATACTACTGTTGCCTTTATTTATTATGCAATCAAAAAAGTTATTATTAAAAGTCTCTTTTAGTAACACTCTTATTTTATATTATTTACCTGTATTTTTATCGCAAATGGAATGTTTAATTTTGGCGCAAATGAAATATGGTGTGTGGCGCAAAGCAAAAGAAACATTCTTTTGGCGCAAATGAAATGCCAATTGGCGCAAAACCAAGCACCGGTATTTAACTCATTAGAACGAAACTCAAAAATATTTTAATCAAAATACACCTCATGCCAAACTGATATTAGTGTTTAGCTTTAAAGTCCAGTAAACACTATCAGTGATCTTTTAGTAGTGTGCTTGTCTCTTTAAATGTGGGAGGTCATGTGTTAGATCGCTTGACATTCAGACCATGATTTAATGAAAAATCTGTTTGATTAAAAACAAATAAGAAGATGTCGAATGATTTCCAATGAGAAAACTATCCACAAGAGATAAATATTATGTGGATGTTAACAACCCGAGGTCACCGTACGGCCTTCAAAGATTAGCAATGTTCATTGCATATATTAAGCTATGAAAGGTCTAGACATTTCAAAATATGAAACAATTCAAACTATAAACCTAATGGTCTGATTTATGTTAAAACAATTAACGGAGAAACAAATATGACAGACCGCAAACAATACCTATCAAGTAACTACAAGCCACTGACTTGTGGTAGGCATATTCATAGTGTTACAGGGTTAAACATGTTGCGATCACGCAACCCTCCCATATTCAGGGACAGTGTTGAAAAAAGACAACATAAGAACAAATTAGTTGAAATGGGCTCAGGTCGGGGCATAAAAACAACTCATAATAAGACACTGAGTACTCATAGCTATCACAAAGTTAATTATATCTATCGAATAGATCCTATTGACCCAGACCAATATATAGATGATTTCAGATCCGATTAGCACCCAAAGCGAAAAATGAGCTTCAGTGCTATATCTGAAAAAGCTTGCAAAGGTAAGGGTTTATTAAAAAAACATATTCACCATGAAAATCATTTAATACTCAACATTCATTTTATTTTATGAAATTAATTGGATGGATTCTAATTCTTTTGAAGCGCTTGGTTTTTTTTTATAATGTTGGGGAAAATAAAAATATCAAAGACTTTGAATTTAAAAGAAAACTTAATTAAAGAAAAAGGAAGATTTTTTTTATGAGGGAAAAAACTAAATTTTTGAGACATCCCTGCCCCACACCCAACAAAAATACAGTGTTGATGCCTTAGATACAGTCAGTGGCAGAATTCTTTAAATCACTGAGTAAGGTTGTGGCAAAGATAGTTAAATTAATTAAGTACTGTTTACCGATTGTAGAATACTCTTACACTGTTATTGGAAAAGTACAATGTTGGATTGTTAAATAGCAGAGCACAATCGGTCTATATCTTTATCAAAATATACAAATTTTGACAGAGCAAAATGATTCATTTGTAATACTTCTCTTCTAAATTGAGAAAATGTGAGTTTTATCCTATTATTAAAAATTGTTTTTAAAATATACAGAACATTTTTGTATAATCTATTTTTTTTCAATTTTGTAAAATAAGGGGAAACACCTCAGTTTACCTTACTTTAACTACTAAAAAGTTTGATTTATTACACAAATATCCGCAAAATTTTTTGTGTAGATTTTTAGTATGTTTTTCATAGACAGTAACATTGAAAAACTTTGTGTTGCAATTTGTTGTAGGTTGTTCACCAAATTGACTAGACTACACGTATTGAAATACGTATTAATATTCCACTTAACTTTTAAAAGGCGGTCCTAACCTGCCTTACTACTGAATACAACGTGATGTTTAGCAGCGAAGTAGCATATTCAATTGTCATGCAACTCTGAATTGACCTGGCTGTTGATCAAACCCACTACATCCTGCATTAGAGGAAAGCGAAGAAAGAGTTTAGTTAATTTCCATTGAGGAATTCGCATAGTTATTTATGATGGCATGGCCGCATGATATTATTATATTTCTTTTATATCATATGGCACACTTCTGAATAATTCATTAACATGGTTTGCACCACGTGAATGTGACCATTTTGGTAGAATCAGATAAACTTTCCTTAGTTGTAGATTTTTTAAAAATATAAAATATATGGCATTTGCGGAAAAAACTCTTTTCCCGTGTTGGATAAAACACTAACGTGTCTTTTAAACTTTCCTTTGATAGATATTCCAAGAAAAAATGCTTAGAATGATACTATTTAACAAATTGGAAAGATGAAACCACCATGTTTATAACAGAATTTGGCCAAAAACTTAAGACGGCAGGTATTTAACCTGAAAATTCAACCTGCAAGGTGTTTCCTTATACATGTTTACGGAAAAATTATGAACAATCTCTTCTTGTATATTAATTTCTATTTTTAATCTTGCTTTTTGACAATTTTGCGTTAGTTCATATAGCAAATATACTAAAATTACGCGTTTGTTTAACTGAAAAGGCCAAAAGTGAACAATTTTCAATTGTACACGAACAAACGGCAAAAAGATGTACAATAAACGTACCGCAAAATTTTGCTTTATAGTCGTGTATAGTTAAGTTTAATTGTGTCCTTAAAATGTGAGTTATTTTTTCAATAACCTATTTATATCATTTAGTTGCTATCATAATAGCGTAAAATTGGGACACTACAATCGAATTCTATATTTTGTATCTTTCTGTTGTTAGATTGTAAATGACTGACTTATTTCAATGAATACAGTTTCTAATCTAGGTTTAATTGATTTATAACTCAAACCATTAATTTTATTCCAAACATAGATATATGTTGGCCGCGTTTTTCGTACCTTTCACATAACATATAATCAAATTTGGAGATATTTAATTGTTTTGATTGATTACATTTTTCCAATCGAACATAATGTTTACATTTCGGCTTTGAGATTTTAAGTACGTTTAAATAAGACAAAAATAAGACAAAAACTGTTATGAAATATTAATATGTGAAACAAGCGTCGATGTTCAGCTTTTCAAAATTGCAGGTTGCGATTCTATTATTTATAAGTTCGTTTCCTTGCCTCTTACTTGTTTCTGTTTCAATTTGTGTTTAATTGCAGGGTGTATATCTGATTACACATTTGTCAGAAAGCATCTATTCTGCTGATGTCTTAAATAACATATGATATATAAGATGTATTTGGCAAAACTTTTAGGAATTTTTGGTCACTCTTCAACTTCGTACTTTATTTGGCCTTTTATAACATTTTTGATTCGAGCGTCACTGATGAGTCTTATGTAGACGAAACGCGCTTCTGGCGTAAATATTAAATTTTATTCCTGGTCTATGGTGGGTTTATATAATACTAGAACGTTGTTGAATGAAACCTGGGTTTATAGCTAGCTAAACCTCCCACTTGTATGACAGTCGGATAAAATTCCATTATATTGACATTGATGCGTGAACAAAACAAACACACATAATAGGTAAAAATGTACAAAATACGGGTACAGCAGTAAACATTATTTTATAATCTGAATCACAATAAAACAAACACATATATAGCAAAGAAACACAAAAATTTACCATAGCACAATTACAATATGACGGGATGTACAGAGCCACGTCATATGTAACAAAGAAACACAAAAAGGCATACAGACAAAGCACATTATGCAAAATGGACAAACAAAAATAAAAGAAACGGTTAGTACAGAAATTCGATTGAGTGTATTAATATCTTTTTCCTCTTTGTATCATATGTTTTCCCAATCCATAAATTTCGGCTCTTCAAGATATATGCAGTGTTTTTTAATCGAATTATTTGTTTTCTTGTGTATGCTAACGCTATTGTTTATGAAAGTAGCCAAGTTATTTAATTTCTAAAACTCGTGGATTTGTTATTTTTCGAAGAAAATTGAAGGATTAATTCAAAGCCATCAGAATCGAAGATTTTTGAAAATAATCATATGTTGTTTTGTAATAATTTGTGGGACATTGCAAAATAAGGTGTTCATTTCACATTTACTTGATCGTTTTTCATTATTGACAAAATTCTACAAGTTTTATTGAAATAGTTGCTTTGGAGGAAAAACTGAATCAACTATGCTTACAAATTGTCTCTATTGAAGGAAAATGCAAAGTAAAAAAAAACAAACTGTTGCACACATCAGATGTGATGGCACTGATTAATCCGAGATCGAACGATCAACAGATTAATGATCATCAAAGGTGTTAATTGGGCCATTAACATGTCACTTAAAATATATGCTTATTTGTCTTCTTCGTATCAGAGTTATGAGCAGATAAAATGAACTCTTTATCATCGCATATCATAACCGGAAGTCGATCAATATTAATTTGCCATGAACATTAAAAGATTAAAAGTTGTCAATACATGTTTTAAAGATTAAATGGATAAAATCCTGTCTGAAGTTGTATATATAGTTTATAATACGTTTTCTGATATCTGATGTATTCTCAATTATAGGTCCGTATCCATATGTACTCAATCCTACATGGGGATCTAACAGTCTCCGGGACAAGTTTGCAATTTTGCTGAGTGCAAAAGTTGTCAGCTTAATTTTTGGAGTTAAGTCAAAATGAAGTTGATAACTTGGTTGGTATTGGTTCCATGATATTTGTCTTAATTTTTTTGGGCTCTAGCACCACTGTTGAAAAAGTTATGCCCCTTTTTCAACAATTTCCTCAAAGGAAAAGTAGTTTTCCTCAAGGGAAATCAAATTTCCCTAAAGGAAAAAAAATTTTCCTCAAGAGAAATTGTTTTTTCCTAAAGGGAAAAATATTTCCCTTAGGGAATTTGCTGCATAATTATTTCCTTTGAGGAAATTCTTTTTCCTTTGAGGAAATTTGCGGCTTCAAATTTTCCTTTGAGGAAATTCTATTTCCTTTGAGGAAACTTGTGGCTTCAAATTTTCCTTTGATGAAATACTTTTCCTGTGAGGAAATTTGCAGCTTCAAATTTTCATTGAAGGAAATACTTTTCCTGTGAGGCAATTTTTAACAAACACTTGTCCTTGAGGGAACATTCAAGACAACAAATTTCCTCTAAGGAAATTTGTTCTTCAAATTTCCCTTAAGGAAATGTTTTCCCTCTTTTTTTTGCTTTATGGAAATTTCTTAACAGTACAAACAGTATAAATATAATGTTTCCTAAACTGAATTATTGATACAAAAGATAATTAAAACTTTAATACAAATTTTCATGGTGAGTATTAAACATACAAAAACAAAAGGTTGACTGTTTAACATGTTTAAGACAATACAATAATAAGCAAAACGCTATGAATGTCATACCATTTGTGATGTTATTAATATTGTGCTCATATTTGCATATTAAATAAAACACTTTTCATTTTAAATTTAACTGGTCTTCTGTTTCAGCTGCTGTGTACAATTTTTCGACCCCCTACATAACAAATTCCATCCACAAGACATCTTCCTTCAATTAGTTGAATAAATTTTGGCAACTTGTTCTTCAAACATCTTCTCTGTATATTTGATATGATGGAGCGATGTACATGAATGGATAAAGCAGGTGTTTATTTTGACAACAAACATGACAATACCATCTTTTTCTTAATTTCTCCATAATCCATCAGTGAATATGCATGTTGTTACATTTTACACACTTGTGTTCTTGTGCATCTTTGATAGTACTCCATTTTGTTTATAGCAATTTTGTAGATTGTTTTCTTTTTCATTTTCCAGAAAAAAACACACAATTCATTTCACATTAATTTATCCAATTAGCACATTATGTAGAAAGTATTAACAATTAAGTTTCCTCTTCAGTATAGACCTGCAGGACCTGTTGATGATCATAAACACCAAGATATCTGACCTATAAACACACAAAATTAAAAAAAATGTTATAAATGGAGAAAAAACAGCAATATAAATAAGCTTATTTTATCATGTTTTAATGAACATTTTGAGAAACTTTCATTTGATATTCTTACTTATGAGTTCTCTAATTTCGATGCTTTGTGTCCAAGATTTAATATTCGTTGTTTAGTGCCTTGCAGTGATATTTAAAGTTGAACGACTTGCAGTACTTGTTACAGAATGTTCATATGTTGTGTTATTATATAAATAAATGCAAACAAATGATCAATTACGATAAACAATGTTTACATAAGGGTTCACATAATTTTATTTTTTTTTCAACATAATGATATACAACGATATCATTTTGAATTGAAGTCACGAAATCAAATAAAAAGTTCTCATTTGTATGAATTCAAAATAAGTTTTGTTTGGCCTTTTTCGAAAATTTAAATATTAGTAGGCAAACGATACATAAACGTATGATTGACAAGCTAGCAACGCCTTTTTTCAACGAAGCCTTGTTATATACTAACATAATGATATGATTTTACAGTGAATGAAAAGCAACAGTGTGTTGAGTATGTTGCAGGCGATGTTGCTATTGATCCTGTTCAGACTAATGCTTGTTCCAGGTAAGTTATGATATTGTTTTTATGTTTCTTTCAGTATAGAGAAATCTAATTTTACTAAACATTTATATGTTAAACACTTTCTGCTATAAAAAGATGAAAATACCTTCACTTATATATGTTATGAAAAATAAAAATTATACTATTTCGAACATTGCGTTTGAATAAAATAAAAACTTTTCTTGAAAGATAAATTTACCTTTTTAATAAATTAAAAACAATATTAAATGTTGAAATTGGTCCCCGAATAAATTTGTATCTTAATCAGCTTTATTTTATCATATTCAAAATTCAAAATGGAACTTATAATTATATGTCCGGCATCTAAATTTGGTGATTCCTTTGTAGGTTTTGTAATTTAATTTCCGTGGTTTGGTTTCTTAGTTTTTTTTTTTTTTTTAAATTTTATAGTGTTTTCACAATTTTTCATTATCGGTGATATTACAGAACGTATGACTGTGCTTCCAGAGGTCTCTACAGAGTACTCTTTAACAAACATATGACCTAGTTATTTCTGAATAATATACATGGGTGTTAAACTGAGAGATTATAGTAATGTAGTTTTTGAAAAGAAAATAAGCAGAAGAAAATGAAAATGATGAATTTCATAAATACAGTCACGGATTTATTTTGATACTTTTTAAAATGAATTGGTAATTGTCCTTCACTAAATTACAACTATTATGAATACAAATTCTAAATTTGAAATCCAAAATGGTATTTGTTTTATTATAATAGATACTCCAACGACACTTACAACACGAGACGAAAGATAACATAGAAATGCCCAAACACATAACTCGAGAATAAACTGACAATGACAAGGCAAAACATCCTAAGACAGTTTTAGAAGCCTCGATTATCAAAGATCAGCTGACGGCGTGTTTTTTAAAAGTGATTTATTAATCAAATCAATATTTGATTATCATACTGCAAAGTCAATTTGCTCGATTCCCCGTTGAAAACGCGCTGAATTAAAAAAAATGACACAAAAATGACACAAATTAGAGTATACATAAAATGTCATTGACCTCAAAAATGAAAAAAAAAAAGAAATTAGGACACACGCGCGTCTATTGTCATACATTTTGTGTAAACTAAATGCTTATTAAGTTTGGTTATATACTCAAATTAATAGTTTCATATTCTTCAATTAATCAGGAACATTCAGTTGTTCGGGATTTGGTCCAGACTGGTCTCTCTTTGGAACAAAGTGTTATAAAAGAATTGGAGGCAGTTTTCATTATTCAGAGGCAAATCAAAAGTGTCTTGATATGGGCGCAAACATTATCATGCCAAAGACAGCAAGTGAGATTGCCATCGCCAAACACTTTCAATCTAGGTGAGTTATGAAGATGTATGTATGATTATCTTACCTCCAATACATTCCAAGGAATATTATTGGTTAAGTAAGTAAGTAAGTAAGTACTTTATTACAGTGTCACAATCTAACATTATACATAATATATTATACATCAGATAAAAACAGTATAAAAATATATTAGATTCCTGCCGTAAAAGACATATGAGACACTTATACCTCATGCCCATTAAATGCATGCACAATTTAAAACATTGTTCAAAAGTAAAAAAAAAAACAATATTTAAAAATACAAAACAATTACTTCGTAGATCAACAAATTTTCACTTAAAAGAACAAAAAAGGTAGAATTGATTAAAAATCTTAAATAATATGCTAATAAATAATAATTAAAACTTTAAGTTCTTTAAAAGTGATCAATTTATCTTTCTCCTCTTAAACATCAAATGCAATGTTTTAGCTAATAAAAATTGAATTTCATCACAGCTCATAATATAATTAAATTTCTTTTCTAAACTCAAGATCATAAAAACATAATTTGATAAAAAAGTGAATTTAAAAGTTCCTCCTTAAGTCCGAATAAAAATTATAGTTCATTAAAAAATGTTGTTCAGTTTCAATCGTATTTACATCACAAAACTGACAAATTCTTTCATTTAAAAATGTAATTGGCTTGGTTAAGAGCAACCGCGTGGAGACCGTGTATATTTCGTATTATGTTAGTAGAAGGAGCTTATTTCAATACACGGTTATTAGTATTGTTTCGTCCCTTTATAAAAACATCACGGTATTTAGGAAAAATCTTTAGGGTTTCAACAGACGACTAAAATGATGATGAACGATTGAAACAAATACATAAGATATGGCAAATTTGGGGTACTTTTTTTTAAATGCATAGCGGCTATTTTGCCTTATCTTGATGACAGCCGTTACAATAAGATTTGATATGGCCCTTAAATAAAAATGTCGATATACCAATGTCTATGTCGAATCAAGAATTTGTTCGCATAAAGGTGAGTAGTACGTGTTGTTAGGCTTCTGTTCGTGAACAAATGAACATTGTCAACTGTGAAATCATTCGGCCTTTTTAGTTTGATAATTGGAAGCGTAACCGTAGTATAATTGCTATATCAGATCATATAAAATGACGGACAATTGTAAAAAAGCAAGATTCAAAAAAGAAATACATATACAAGAAGATAGTATTCATGATTTATCCGCAATTGGGAAAATAGTTACCAAAGGTACAAGGATTATAATTTGATACGCCAGACACGCGTTTCGTCTACATGAGACTCATCAGTGACGCTCAATTCATAAAAGTTTTAAAGCCAAAAAAGTACAAAGTTGAAGAACATTGAAGACCAAAGATTCCAAAGGTTATGACAAATTCGGCTATGGTAATCTATTCCTTTGATAAGAAAATCCTTAGTTTTTCGAAAAATTCAAAGTTTTGTGGCAGAAAATTTATAACATGAACATATGAATGATATTCATTGTCAACACCGAAATGCTGACTACTGGGCTGGTTATAACCTCGGAGACGAAACGTCCACCAGCAGTGGCATCGACCCAGTGGTGTAAATAGTTATCAACAGTACAGGGAAACACATTGTAGCTTTAACTATAAACATTTTTGTAAATATCCTCAAAGGAAGTTTTTATTAGTTTTATATCCATGTCGGAAATGGACTAGATTTTCCGCAAATTTACAATAATTTATATTTGCAATACTTAACTAATTTAATCAACAGAACAAATTTAAAGTCACTTGGTGCAAATCATATGAATAAAATTCCTCTGATTTTGCCATATGAAACGCATTTTAAGCTAGCAATTTGTTAATGTTAGCATTTGGTTTTGTACCGACCAATGGAAATAGGTATATAATATTAGCAGTATTAAAGACTTGAATACTTTGATAAGAAAGTAGCTTAAATACCACATGAGGAGTGAGTGAGAATGAACAAACCAAACAGTACAAAGCTAAGGCTATGTGGTATTATTGCTAATAAGACAGTAATCCACGAAATTAAGTTGGTGTAAACAATTATATGCAACCCTTCGGCCTTCAATGAGAAAAACGTATAGTCGGCTATACAATACCAAGACAGGAAAAATATGAAAAAAATAATTGAGAAAACTGAAGGCCTAACTAATAAAAAAACAAATTTACGAAAAAACAGATATGACAGACATTAACCAACGACAACCTCTGAACTGCATCTTCCTGTCTTGTGGCACATTAATAATGATTGTGGTGGGGGTACACATATTTGTGAGTGCTCAACCCTCCTCTAACTTGGGATGTTTTTAATTTCACTCTCCATTTCAAATCAAAGAAACAAATATTATAAATGGGCATATAATGTACAACAAGATCTTGTCTCTTGTACTGTTAAACAATGATACTATCAGTTAATAATAGAAACCAAGAACGCCGAACAATTGCTGATTTAGTAAGTATGAATTCAAGTGAATATGAGTTTCATGTTTACCAAAAAAAAAAATAGATTGTTAACAGAGAATGTGTCATCTAAATACCCACTTGTACTGTTAAGCTGCTATGCTATCTATAGAGATTCATAGCAGGAAAATTCTATTAAACAAGATTTTGTGGGAGTGTAGTATAAAATGAGAAAATCTTAACAGTCAACAGAGACCAACTTGCCCTTGAAGGATCTTAGCTTATCAAAGACTGCCAAGAGTTTTGCACAAGCATGAAATTGCGTTACATATACTCTTTGTTTCCAACACATGTGTTTTTGGTATAATCTAATCTTTAGATTTATCAACTCAAAAATCCCAAATTTACTTAAATGCTCCCCTAGCAAGGTAAGACAAGAATAGGAGTAATAAGTATGCGAAAAAAATAGATTTTGAGTATTCAGTGCAAAAAGGAGAAACATTTCTAAATCCTATACATATGCGCTTGTGGTCATGCATATTGAGTCGTTTCATAATACTTGGTCTCACCCATAATGAATAGATTTAACAAAGAACATTCATATCAATCATTATTTTTATGTCATTCAATCATTTTTTATTCAAGCGATGGAGTAGTAAATCAGATATGGTTTGGAGTGACAGATTTCAATAAGGACGGTATATGGACATGGGACGATGGAACCATTGCATCAGACAATATATTTGGTAATTTAAGTACAATTTAGCCCTTCGGGATTTGTGGGTTTCATAACATGCATAACAATGTTCTTTTTGGTCAGGAATATGCCACTTATTCTTCAGTCGAGATGTGTGTATAATCAGGTTATTGACTTCTCTCTTTATGAATTAATTTTGGAGTTCCCTCTATTGTTTAGTTTTTGTTTTTCAATTTTCAATAAAATTCACAGTATCACAGTTTTGAGTTGCACATTGAGTATGGTGCTTTAAAAACAAAATAAATAACAAAAATTTCTCAAATGGAAAAGAATTCAGTAAACACCTTTTATACACACAATATTTAGAATGAATAGAAAAAGAATGACTGTGTGATATAAATATTGCACCATTGTATTATCATCTCCTTGGGTGTTAAATTGAGAGAGACAATGTTTTAAGTGAAAGACAATTAAAAAAACCCGATAAACATACCATATTGTGTATACATAAAAAAATATATTATTGTGTCAGTTTATTTAGGTTGTATTGATAGAGATGAGTCTGTTTATTTAGGTTGTGGTGATGGAGATGTGTCTGTTTATTTAGGTTGTAGTAATGGAGATGTGTCTGTTTATTAGGTTGTAGTGATAGAGATGTGTCAGTTTATTTAGGTTGTAGTGACAGAGATGTGTCTGTGTATTTAGGTTGTAGTGATAGAGATGTGTCTGTTTATTTAGGTTGTAGTGATAGAGATGTGTCTGTTTATTTAGGTTTAAGTGATAGAGATGTGTCTGTTTATTTAGGTTGAAGTGATAGAGATGTGTCTGTTCATTTAGGTTGTAGTGATAGAGATGTGTCTGTTTATTTAGGTTGTAGTGACAGAGATGTGTCTGTTTTTTTAGATTGTAATGATAGAGATGGTACAGAAGATTGTGCAAGACTAAGAACTGATCACAGATTATGTCACATAGAATGTTCAAATTTCTTCACCGTTGTTTGCCAACGAGAGGCAGACTTAGGTAAGTCTTACGTTGATGTTGATAAATAAGAATTTTCAAAGGTTATTTTTACCGCTTTATACAGATATAGGAAGATGTGGTGTGAGTACCAATGAGACAACACTCCATCCAAATGACAATTTGAAAAACAGTAAACCATTATATGTCAATGTACGGCCTTCAACACGGAGCCTTGACTCACACTGAACAACAAGCTATAAAGGGCCCAAAATTACTAGTGTAAAACCATTCAAACGGGAAAACCATACTTACTTTTCTTTTGATTGTTAAGTCAGAAAAAAGGAAAAAAAAAATTGGTGATCAATATTTAATATTCAAGAATAATTTATTATTTTGAATATTTATTTCTCAGCTGTAATAAAAATCATTTTAAAATGGATGTTTCCTTAGAAGAAAGGCAGCCGATACCAAAGATATGTTCAAACGCAAAAGTCAAACATACACTAACAAAGGCAAGGAAAAATTCAAAAGGATAAAAAACAAACAGTACTCAAGAAACAACAAAATAATTGAACACCTCTTTCAAGGTTATTAATGTAACAAGTAAGGAACATGACATTTTTTCCATTCGTTTGAAGTATTTGAGCTTTTGATTTTGCCATTTGAGAAGAGGCTTTCCATTTTGAATTTCCCTTGAAGTTTGGTATTTTTGGTATTTTTGTAATTCGACTGTCTACTTTGTATTATATTTGTCTTTCCAACTATTTCTTATGTAGACAAAACGCGCATCTTGAAATTTTCAGCCTTGTATAATTTCATCAGTTGTAGCTTTATCTTTTCTAAGTTCCCTAATTTGAAATCAACACATTTGACTTATCAACGTATTTTTTCTTGAAATGAGTTACTAGACGAATTTTACCGTAAAGGACATGAGATAACCCCAGTTTTTGCTGGGATCGTTTTTCTTTATCTTTAGTGTTATGTTCAGTGGTTTCCAGACTTAGATATAGGAAAATGTGATGTGAGAGCCAATGAGACAACTCTCGATCCAAAAAAACAATTTATAAAAGTAAACCATTATTGGTCAATGTACGGCCTTCAACACGGAGCCTTGGCTCACACCGAACAAAAACTAACCAAAATTACTAGTGTAAAACCATTCAATGTATGTTTTATCATTGACATTTTTCATCTGTTAATATCTGACTTTCGTTTTGTTTCACCCCTTGGTATGTTTCTGCCTCTTTTTGTAGTATATATGCTTCCAAAGGTTTAAAGCTTAAATTAAATCAAGACACAATACGTCATATACATGATCAGTGATAAGAAACACATGATCCCAAACGACACAACAATAGCCAATAACGGGAAGAGGAACAACTATAAAGTCTCACAACTTTCTAATGCATAAACGGTTTTACATAATTTACTGTAAAGTTCTGTATTCTACCTTTTTTCCTTGTTTCTATAAAGGTGTAAACTTAAAACGACGTCTACATTAACATGATTAAGCTAATGCACAAACAATAATTTCTTTCTTTGACTCTTGTGTTATAGTTTAAATAGAAACCTTTTTTACTTGTAGCTTCAACGAACCGACAAACAACAGAATCTACAAAACCAACAACTGGAGAACATACAAGTTTAACCAAAATTTTAACGATGAAAAAGAATGATTGTGAAAGTAAATCAAATGGCTGTCAATGTCAGAAGAGGATGTCAGACACAACAGAAAGCGTGAAAATAACAGATTACATTTGGCTCAGGAAATGTGAAGTACAACACTTGATTGACTCTGGAGTATTCAATGAAATAGATTGTCCGTATACTTGTACCTGCTCTTCTCGAGATACAACTGAAACCAATCCCGTGACATATGAAATGTTGACGTGTATTAAAAGAAATTAAAATAGAATTATAAAAAAGATTCAAAACTTTCAACAACAAAAATTGATTCATGTATGTACGCATCTTTTAGCAGCAATAATTTCCATGAATACATAAAACAGCATGTCAATTTTACATTTTAGAAATTATGTCCTACCTAATAACAGTTGGTCATATAAATTACCAGTTATAATGTAAAAGTATAGTCTTATACATGTTATATATGACAATTACTGATGTGTTGTATTGTTGTAATTTTACTTATTAATTGATTTTTATATTGTTACATTTCAAAATTTAGAATTGACATGGTCAGGTCTAATCTTTTTTAAAATTTTGACATGAACTGTCGCACTTCTTCCTGTATCAAATTATATCTCTATTATTATGCAATATTACACATTATTAAATGATATGAGGCAGGGCAAATCAGTCCTAGTACGGATAAATTAGCCTGTTTAATACTGAAAATGTTCCACTGTCGATATAAATCACGAGATAATATTGCTTTAGGAGCCGGGAGAATACGGAAAAACAGCGCCATGTGGAAAGAAGCTGTATTGGTCCATGGGCTAATACTAGACGTTCACTTCCGGTTTCAATTTTATTACGCCTTACGTTTCGACATGCATAAAAACATTTGTAATATATTTTTTAACTTAAAATCATAGAATAAAAGTTAAACACATTTATTCAAAAACCATTTATTGGTATGACACGGGTTATGTTCTTCTCGTATATGTTATGATGGTATGATACTAAACCCCTAACGGGAAGGATTGTGCCTGATATTCATATGATGAAATCATAATCTTTCAATCAGTTTAATTGAAGTCTGGAGCTGGCATGTCAGTTAACTGCTAGTAGTCTGTTGTTATTTATGTATTATTGTCATTTTATTTATTTTCTTTTGTTACATCTTTCGACATCGGAGTCGGACTTCTCTTGAACTGAATTTTAATGTGCGTATTGTTATGAGTTTACTTTTCTACATTGGCTAGAGGTATCGGGGGAGGGTTGAGATCTCATAAACATGTTTAACCCCGCCGCATTTTTGCGCCTGTCCCAAGTCAGGAGCCTCTGGCCTTTGTTAGTCTTGTATTATTTTAATTTTAGTTTCTTGTGTACAATTTGGAAATTAGTATGGCATTCATTATCCCTGAACTAGTATATACTTGTTTAGGGGCCAGCTGAGGGACGCCTCCGGGTGCAGGAATTTCTCGCTTCATTGAAGACCTGTTGGTGACCTTCTGCTGTTGTGTTTTCTATGGTCGGGTTGTTGTCTCTTTGACACATTCCCCATTTCCATTCTCAATTTTATTGAAGTCTTGAAACGGAAACATTTCACATCCTTTTTTAGTACGACTTTCGGTTAGTGAGATGTTTCATTTCCGTTGATCGATCATCAGAACGCATAAGATCCAACAACACGATTACTTAAACTGTCTGATTTATTGTTTCTAGCTACTTTATATTTGCTAGATAAAATGAATTGTAATGGTAAAACTATTGAGCACTTGGACGAGAAATCAGATATTACACCAAACAATGTTGACAAAAATCCATGGACGTGTAATATGCGAACAGACAAGTTCTCCCAAGTTCAGAAAAGAAATTCTGTATTATCTTCCCGGTTAGTTTCTTTAAAATCATTTTAATAAAAGTGTTATGAACTGACTGGCTGTTTCCGTTCCTCTTCGAGTCTCGGGTTCAATACAGCTAACCTCGCATCTATAACAGGGCCAATACAAAACACAGCCTGTGCATAACACTATATAATCGTAAACAGGATAACATATATTATATTTTCAAAGGTCTCTTGATATTGATTGTAAACATCTATTGCTATATCATATTATAGTATGATAAAAACATATAGTTACTAACTAAACCTCATACTTTGTGACAGTTGGTTAGTTCCGATAAATTGAAAACATTGAGTAAGCAACCTAGTCAGACATACTACGTTAATGTGACAACAAATGGGATCCAACGTTCAAAACTGTATAAAAATACATCACAGACGTACAACGCAACTGACTAAATAATTCAAAAAATATAGAAATAATTCTAATAAAGACGCCAACAAAAATTGTGGAATAAAATGTAATAACTTATAATGTTTACTATATTTTGTTTCTATTTATAAGCAAGTATCTGACTGCCTGCGTGAAATCTTTCAATACGTAGTAAAATCAGGTCGAAATACGAATGTTAAATTCCACGCTCTTTTTTTTTTAAATATATTTTTCTATAAATAAAATTGAGAATGAAAATTATTGTTCAGAAGGTGTTTGTTTATGTTTGTTCCATGTGGAAGTCATTTTTTCTATATATTAAAATGGATCATGCAATGACCAATGACCAACGTCTTAATTCTTTATTTTATTTAACATATACGGAGAAAATCAAAAACAGTTTGCAAAACAAACAATCGATATCACAAACTAGTCAAAACATTTTCTAAATTTTATTGTGGCTTTAATATTGATTAACTTATAGGGTCTTTGCATCGGAACTAAACACATTTATTTAAAAAACAGTTGTTGGCATGACACGGGTTATGTTCTTCTCGTATATTTTATGATAGTATGATACTAAACCCCTAACGGGAAGGATTGTGCCTAAAATTCATATGATGAAGACATAATCTTTCAATCAGTTTAATTGAGGTCTGTACATGTAGCTGGCATGTCAGTTAACTGCTAGACGTCTGTTGTTATTTATGTATTATTGTCATTTTATTTATTTGATTTTGTTTCATCTTCTGACATCGGACTCGGACTTCCCTTGCACTGAATTTTAATGTGCGTATTGTTATGCGTTTACTT
The DNA here is from genome assembly GCF_965363235.1 of Mytilus galloprovincialis. Classification (NCBI taxonomy): domain Eukaryota; kingdom Metazoa; phylum Mollusca; class Bivalvia; order Mytilida; family Mytilidae; genus Mytilus; species Mytilus galloprovincialis. The sequence continues at coordinate 13,953,629 of NC_134845.1, read as the reverse complement.
TTCTACATAGGCTAGAGGTATAGGGGGAGGGTTGAGATTTCATAAACATGTTTAACCCCGCCGCAATTTTGCGCCTGTCCCAAGTAAGGAGCCTTTGGTCTCTGCTAGTCTTGTATGATTTTTAATTTTAGTTTCTTGTGTAAAATACGGAGTTTAGTATGACGTCCATTATCACTGTACTATTATACATAATTTTTAAGGGGCCAGCTGAAGGACGCCTATGGGTACGGGAGTTTCTCGCTACATTGAAAACCCATTGGTGGTCTTCGGCTGTTGTCTGCTCGATGGTCGGGTTTTTGTCGCTTTGACACATTCCCCATTTCCCTTTCAATTTTAATTACAAGATTATGTTATTTCGATTTTGTTTGTATGGAATCACACAAAACCTTTAAAATAAGGTAAAAAAAAACGTTTTGTCTAGGGTATGATCTTGACCTTTGAACTTAAGACCTTTATCAAGGTCATTTTGTGCTAATCTTATTGAAAAGTACTTCATGGGTATAGGGCCTTTGATTGCATAGTTAAAGTGTATTTTCGCACATTGTCTATGGGAGGTATAAGGACAATGTGTGGTCCTAAACAAAATCAACTCTTCAACTAGATTGTTCGTCGTATAAAAAGGTTTTAAGATTTCTGGCAGATTGCCCCAGACCAACAACATATTTCGATTCGCAAGGTGTATTCTCCTATTTTATTCAGACATATCATGCTAATGATGCTAATGAGATGACATCTTACAAATTTAATAATGAAAACTATTGAAATTAGGTTATTGATAACTACAAATAGTGGATGGACAAATCAAGAAATAGGAGCATGTTTACAACCCTAATGAACTGCAGGCTACACATATTTGTTTAAACAAAGCCAATTCCTTTATTTTATATTAAGCCTGCTCGTAATTACTGTCTATAGTCGCCGTCAGCTGAAATTCGTAGCGGTTATCGGTAAACATAATCTAAACTATCAATTGCGTTCACTCGAGATATAGTTTTTCACATTCCATTCATAAATCGCAAAAAGAAAAACCACTACTAACCTACCTTTTAAGTGATCACACTGTACATTTGAACAAACTAGTTCCAATGAAGTTAGAGACAATGGTCATCCTTATTGTGTCACAGCTGCTGTCACCACAACATACGCAGAAGTTCGTGAAGCTGCCCGACAAATAATGCAGGGCCCAGTATCAGCATGCACATACAACACGTTTGTATATAGGTTTACAGACAAAGACGGACATACACACGACGGGTACGATGACGACAAAGACTACGGAATTGGATCAAGGATACTTGACTACTTAAAAGAAATAGATGCACATAACATTACTATTATTTCCTCACGTACACCTCCATCTGGTACAGCAAAGATAGGTTCAAGAAAAAACAGTGTTATCTTGGAGGGAGTAAAGTCGGTTCTCCGCAAAATGGAGAAAATAAAACTTTAAACCAATTTACTGTTGTTTGAACTCATCTTGTCACTTTTTTTTTCTTTCATGTTTACAATCAGTTAGATAACATATATTTAGTTTCATGTATTCTCTTTCCAAATCCTATATGTTAACTATTTTCAAAGTATCTTAAGAGTTTCCATTCTCTATTTTATTTAAATATAATTCATTATACAAGCGAGTTATAAATAAGCAAATTTCAAATGAAGTATTTAGGTCATTTGTAGATAAAACTACATTTTATGAATTTTAAATTTACATACAACTTTATACGAAATTATTTCACCATGAATTAAAATAAGTCAATAAAATACATGCAGCGTATATTGTGATTTTATATAACATAATTTACTCACGGTACCGGCACGCAGACATCACGAAAGTAACCATTGTCCCTGTGTATTACTATAATCCCGGGGGAAAAAAATCCCACAATTTTGGTGTTCAACAATGTATATATCCATTCATTAAACATAAATTCATATATAAGTGCAATTTTATACGTTTTGCACCCAATGCAAATCTTAAAAATCCATCCGATATATATATGCAAAAAACATGAATCCAGTGATATGAAATGCAATCCACATTTCTATCAAAAATACAGATTTGCCATTACATAACTGTGTCCTATATTCGTACGTCGGCAAGAAAAGGTAAACAAAATTTACGACAAGAATGTCTGTGTACCTGTGCACGTGTACTTTAATCCGTAATTGGGTCATTTATAGTAAAGGTTGTAAATTGTAATGTTGTTGTGTATGAATGAAAGTTACATGTACTTTAAACCGTAACTGTATACCTATATTAATAATGAATGAAAGTTACATGTGTTTTATTGAGAATGAACAATGAATATTACAAGCATTAACATTAATTATATGGTTTAGGTCAGGCAGACCGAACAGAGAGAATTCTCTCTTTTTGTATTGTATTGTATATTTGATATGTTTTTCTGGATTTTTTTTCTACTTAGTTATATAATGTTCAACTACGTTAAGTGTATCACATATGAAATTAATAAGACTGTAAAGCCAAAACTAGATAATGGCTAATTATTGTATCAATTTAACTTCTCTTAATGTAAATGGCTTTGGAAACGATTTTAAACGCAAATCCATGTTTCTTTGGTTGAAAAAATTTCAAAGCGACATCCTTTTCTTGCAAGAAACACACAGTATTGAATCATATGAAACTATATGGAAAAGGGAATGGGGTGGAGATATTTATTTTTCGCACGGGGAAACGAACTCTAAAGGTGTTGCTATTTTGTTTAACAGCTCAACAGATTATATATTAAAGGAAAAAAATGCAGATGAAAACGGAAGGTATCTGACTCTAACTGTTGAAATTGATAACACAGATTTTGTGTTTGTAAATTATTATGCGCCGACCAAAAATTTTGAAAATGATCAAATTGAATATATTGAAATATTAAAGATTTTATTAAATGAAAAGTTAGATCAAAATCTTGTTTTGGGTGGAGATTTTAATACGATACTGAATCCATCTTTAGACAAAATGGGTGGTTCAAAATATAACACACCTGATAAATATACGAGTAAATTAGAAGAGTTTATAGAAGAATTTGAGTTATGTGATATTTGGAGGACAAAAAATGTTGATTCTAGATTATATACTTGGCGTCAAAGAACCCCGCTTATACAATGTCGCTTAGATTTTTGGTTGATATCGAATTTTTTGTCAAGCAGTGTTACCAAAACATCCATTGTCCCGTCTATAAAATCTGATCATAGTCTTATCAAATTGACACTGTCAGGCGAAAACTTTAGTGAGAGAGGTCCCGGTTTCTGGAAATTCAACTCGGGCTTATTGACAGACAAGGATTATGTAGATATAGTCAAAAATACTTTATCAGATTGTGATAAAAAATATCACAACTTAGAAAATAAAAATTTGAAATGGGATACCATGAAAAGTGAAATAAGAGGCGCAACCGTCAAATATTCCAAATATAAAAACATGAAATTGCGGGAAAGAGAGTCCAATTTAAAAAAAAAACGACAAGACGAAATTCATAAAAATCTCTCTCTTACATATTTAGATAAAGATATAAATACACTTTTGATTGAATTAGATATTGTTAAAGACGATTTAGAGCAAATAGTAAACAATCAAACAAGGGGGCTATTATACGATCACACGCCGAGCACTGCGAAGGCAATGAAAGAAATTCAAAATATTTCTTATCATTAGAAAAACGCAATTATAAAAATAAATGTATTAACAAATTAGTTGTAAACGACATTGAAATTTTGTCACAAGAAAAAATTCTATACGAAGAGAGAAAGTTCTACGAAAAGCTGTACTCATCAAAAGAAGACCCTGATAAATATGCAGGTGATTCTAACTTTTTCGATTTAAATTTTATTCCTAAGCTTACAGATCTGGAAAAGGATATATGCGATGCAGATATTTCAGAATCTGAGTGCGTTAAAGTTTTAAAAACATTTAAAAATAATAAAAGCCCTGGTACAGACGGGCTTACTGCTGAGTTTTACAAATTTTTCTGGATTGATATAAAAAAAATATGTTTTAGAAAGCTATGAATATTCCTTCGAGACCGGAACCCTCTCAATAGACCAAAGACGGGGTATACTGACTCTTATTCCAAAGAAAGATAACGATAGAACACTCTTGTCGAACTGGCGTCCTCTTTCTCTCTTGAATTTTGATTACAAATTATTAGCCAAAGTTATTGCGGAAAGAATGAAATTATTTCTTCCGAAACTTATAGATCCGGACCAGACGGGATATGTGGCTGGTAGATACATTGGTGAAAATCTACGACTCATTGCTGATATTATATTGTTTACTGCTTTAAAGAATTATCCAGGGCTTATATTACTAGTCGATTTCGAAAAGGCGTTTGATACGCTAGAATGGAAATTTATTCAAAAAGCATTGGTTTGTTTTAATTTTGGTAGCAAGTTCCGGAAATGGGTCTCAACTTTATACTCAAATATATCTAGTCTTGTCGTAAATAATGGATTTAGTTCTAGTCCATTCAAAATTGAGAGAGGTGTTCGACAAGGGTGTCCTTTGTCTCCTTTTTTATTTATTTTGGCCGTTGAACTGCTGGCAATAAGTATTCGTAAAAACAATCAGATATCTGGTATTAAAATTGGGGATACTGAAATAAAAATTTCACAGTTGGCTGATGATACCACTTGTTTTTTGAAAGATGTATTTTCTGCACAAATTTTATTAGATTCGTTTAATGATTTTGAGAAGTGTTCAGGGTTAAAAGTCAATTTTTCTAAAACCGAAGCAACATGGATTGGAAGAAATAAATTTAACAAAGAAGGTTCCCATCCTATTAAATGGACAGATGGTTTGAAAACTTTAGGTTTAAAATTTAACGCTTTTGAAGAAATGGTTTGTTCTAATTTAGATACATGCATAGACAAAATGGAATTAATAATTAAAATGTGGAGGATCAGAAACCTTTCCTTGATCGGTAAAATAGTAATACTTAAATCACTTGCAATATCGAAGCTTATTTATGTCATTTCATCTACACATGTACCAAGAGCTTATGTAATTAAAATACAACGTGACATTAATAGTTTTTTATGGAATGGTGGTACTCCGAAAGTTAAGTCGGAAGTCATTCAAAAGTCTCCTAGCGAGGGGGGACTAAAAGCCCCAAATTTTGAAGTACAACTGTTATCATTTCGTATTATGTGGGTAAAAAGATTTTTGTCAGAACATGACTCCAAATGGATGATTTAGAGGATTTATTTATGAGCAGATGTGAATTTGAGTTTTTAAATTTAAAAGCACCTCTTTTTTATATAGAAGTGTTATCTGCCTGGAAACGTTTCAAGGGTATATTCATCCCGTTAAATTCATTTCATGTTAGAAAAGAATTTATTTGGTTCAATCCGTTTATCAAAGTTGACAGAACGAGTATTTTTGACAGATCTTGGTACATGAAAGGCATACGGTTCATCAATGATATTGTAGATGATAAAGGCGAATTTTTGTCTCATGATGCTATTAATAAAAAATATAACCTGAATGTTACTTTTGTAGACATTCTATCTATTAAACTTGCTATACCACGTGACTGGAAAGATTTGTTATTACAACACATGTCGCCTAACAGCAACTCATTTGGTTTCGTTTTTGAGCATGAGAATAAAAAAATGCCTATCAGTAAATTATTCGCTAAGATGTATAATCACTTTTTATCGATCGGGGAAGTGTTTCTCCTATTTCACAAAAAAGGTGGGAAGAAAGTTTTAATATAGAAATTAGTGACGAAAAGTGGAAAAATATTTATTCACTAGCTTTTAAATGTACTATAGAAAGCAAACTACAAGCTTTCCAATATAAATTGTTACACAGAATAGTCTCACATAATTATCTTCTTGAAAAATATAAACTTTCATTAACCAATGAATGTGCCAGTTGTAAAGAAATAGAAACTATAGAGCATAAATTTTTTGAATGTACAGAAATAAAACGATTTTGGAGAGAATTTTCTAATTGGTGGTATTTAGTATTTGGAGTAAAAATATTTTTAAATAAAGACAGTGTAATTTTCGGTGTATTAAATTCTGATAACATAGTTTTAAATTATTGTATTCTACAGGCAAAGTATTACATCAACTGTGCTAAGAACACACAATTAGACAGACTGTTAATATCTGTGCAAGCGTTTCTTAAATTCTTGAAAAGAAGGCTGGAGATATTAGAATATTTATATCTTTCTAAAGACAAATACGAGTCAGATGGGGAGGATTTATGGAAGTTATTTAATTAAATTTATTTTTGATATGATCATAAATATTTAATGTATTCCAAAGTATCCTTAAGAGGTATCATATACTGAGTATTCACATCATTTACTTGTAATTTTTTTACTATGTCTTATTCGTAAAATATCAATAGTATAACAATGCCATAAAAATATCATGTTATTCACTTATGTATTGTAAAAATGTATGTATGCACTGTAGTTTGAACACCAAAAAGATCAATAAAAAATAAAAAAAAGAGTGTGTTTTGTGCAAATCAAAAATACGAATAACTATAACCCCAAACAAAAAATGTATATCAACGATAGAAAAAGCTCTCTCTATTAAGAGAATGAAGTCGATCTTTAAATTGAGCATGGTGGTAGCGAAGAAAAAAATTAAAGGCCTTAACGTTATTGCAAAATCGCAGAGTGTGATTCAGCAGTAGATCTTAAAATTTTTGAAAATATTCATCTGATTGACAACACGTCACTGGTTGAACATATCTCATCACGATATTTCTGAAGACCATCTTTTACTGCAGAAAGAATAGTACTTTAGAACGATGTTTAGTGGAACATCTTGTTGATCCAGCTATGCATCGTTCTATATATGGAGTTTTGTGAAGTTTTTTTGGTATCCAGTATAATGACGGTAAATTTTCTTTGTTTTCTTTGATGTTGATTCAAGAGATAGAAGGATAGATTTGTGATTTGGTAAAAGTTCATCCTTTGTAAATGATGTTTAAGAATATGTAGGATTACCAGTTGTGTTGTTAATTCCAGGCTCTTTTTGTTAGACATTGCAAATAATGGTTTTTACATACAAAGACAATATTATTGAAGGCTTTATCTGCTGGAACAAAAAAATATGTTTAATGTTAAGAGGATAACACACCGACAACCTCGTGTTCTTAAATGGGTTAAAAACCATTGTGCTCATAGTACATAGTATTTTCTTAATGTAAGCCCGAGTTAAGGGAGTTCCCTAATTACACATAACCATTTATTATACGAGCAACATGTAACGGACGACATCTCAATGTAAGTCCAAGAGTCTGTTACACAATGGATTAAGTACATATTTTTAGCTTAGCACTTTCAATTTTGTCTTAGTGATGCTGTATAAACATATTTTTTGTTCTTTCTCTTTTTCTTGTTTTACAGATTTATGTAATTTAAATACCTCAATAGATAAAGGCGGATTATGTACTGATATCAGGATTTCACCTTGTCATAATCTATGCCTCATCCGCCGTTTCTTTCAACTCATTCTGGTTATTTATCTTTTAAAGAAATTGTTGGTGTCGATGCACATAGGAATGTGAGTATCAAACAAGTCAGGTTATTATTTGTTTTACAAATGCATCGAATTTGAGATACACGGTCATCTCAGTACCAGAATATATGACAAGCGAGACGATTTTAATTTTGAAACTAGCAATCCCCCCTTTTTCCCCTTAGTAGCAATATACCAACTTCACCTGCATATGGGATATACATTTCCCGATTTTTTCGATATTCAACAGCATGCAGCAGCTATTCATCAGACTTTGTTAAACGTCAATAGACTTTGTTAACCGTCACTAGTGTCTAACCAAAAAGTTGACGAACCAGATATTGCAAAAACAAGTTTCATTCTTAATCTAAAATATGTCATCGGAAGGTACCAAAATCGTTTATATATATATTCCTTATCAAATTCACAAATAATACACTTTGGTCCTAAAGTAAAGATCATGACGCCTGACGTTGTTTTTCATCTCAATAACGTGTTATAGTATTTTTTTATTTGTTCTTATAAAATTTAACTTTTCTGTTAAGTCTGTTTTTTTTTTACTTAGCTCGGTACTTATACATCGCGGCATTGTGTTTTTGTCCTATGATAGTTTTTTATCTTTCAATTTTACTAATATGCTTTTTCCTTATGCCTTTTTGTGTTTCTGGGTTACATATAACGTGGCGCTGTACTTATATATCCCGTCATTGTGTTATTGTTGTATGATAACTTCTGTATTTTGGTCTTTCGTTATGGCTAATGTGCTTGTCTGTGTGTCTTTTTTTTGTTTTTTTTTCTTATATGTGACGTGGTTCTGTACGTATACATCCCGTCATTGTGTTATGGTGTCATGGAAAATGTTTGTTTATATATCTGTTTTGTTTGTTTTTATAATAATTAAGATATAACACAACGTTGTCTGCTGTACTCATGTTTTTCAAATTTGTGTCTAGTTTTTAATCACATTTCGTTGTCGATATAATTGAATTGTTTACGACTGTCATACAAGGTAGATGTTTAGCTAGCCGCTATAAAAACCATTTTCTACTTACGAAAATGCCTGTAACAAGTCTGAAAGAGGTCAGATGTTGTCCATTCGTTTGATGTGTTTGATCGTTTAATTTGTTAATATGATTACAGACTTTCCGTTTTGAATTTTCCTTGTTCAGTATTTTTGAAATTTTACTTTTCCCTTAGAATCAACATGATGAATGCGATTTAAAGCGTTCCATGGTAAAGGTAATGCTGAAGATTAATTCTTTTTGTTAATGTCCAGTGGCAAATATTCCATGCTTGCTATCGAGCAGAACTGACAAATATGAAATTCATACGCAAGATATATGTGCATTATTTGAGGATGAACGTTGAGAAGCCATAAAAGGTTATCAATCATTAATATTTGTAGGTTCAATTAAAGACTTTTTTTTTATTCATATATTTCCAAATGCAAATCATCCTGAATTAACAGTTCACACCCAATTATAAGTAAATTCATCAATACATTTATTCTCTACTTTATTGTAAAATCATATAGAGACAAATCGTTCCGATAAGGAAAAAAAAAAAAAAAAAAGAAGATGTGGTATGATTGCCAATAAGACAACTGTCCACAAGAGACCAAAATGATACAGACATTAACAACTATAGGTCACCGTACGGCCTTCAACAAAGAGCAAAGCCCATATCGCATAGTCAGCTATAAAAGGCCCCGATAAAACAATGTAAAACAATTCAAACGAGAAAACTATCGGCCTTATTTATATAAAAAAATAAACGAAAAACAAATATGTAACACATAAACAAACGACAACCACTGAATTACAGGCTCCTGACTTGGGACAGGCACATACATAAATAATGTGGCGGGGTTAAACATATTAGCGGGATCCCCCCCCCCCCCCCCCACTCCCCCTAACCTGGGACGGTGGTATAACAGTACAACATAAGAACGAACTATAAAAATCAGTTGTAAAAGGCTTAACTCATCAGATGGACAAAAATACAAGTGGACGTGGCCCGGTACATATACATCCCGACACAAAAAGACACAATGAACAGATCTAAGAGTACTCGCAGTTATCTGACAGCTAGTTCAAAGCCACGAACAACTAATAAAAAAAATCATGCATCTAAGACTAAACTATCAATCCGTACACATACAACATCCAATGGATTTAGTGTAAAGACGTCATAAACAGCCAGAGAAAAACATGACCTTGTTGACCTACCAACGCGTTATATAGTTTTGAATACAAATTTTTACATGAATGGTGGAACTCAAAGGGTAGCGAAGTAGAAAGATACTTCATAGAGGTACCAAATAAAGAACATAAACGCATATAGGTTTAAATTACTGTTTTTCATAAATATCTAAACAATACTCATTTTTTTTTATATCTACGTTTTGCCAGTGGTGGTTTCTAATAAGACCAGAATCATTTAACGGAATTGTGAAATGTGGGTTATAATCAACAAAAATAACTATCAACAAATACGGTCTCGTTGCCTTCGTGTTTGAAGTGCTTAAGGTCAGGTGGTATCAATGAAATACACAATACTTAATTAAAAAGTATTTATCGTTAAACAAGTGAAAAAAACTCCTTTTCATTTTTTGGTTCGATGTTTTTGTGAAATTATAAGCCAAGTCCTTTAAAAAAAAATAACACAAAAATATTAAATTTCCTATATCTCATATTCGAACCAAAGTCTTAAAATTGTTTAAAACATTGCAATAACCATTTACAACATGAAATATGACATTAACCTTTAATACAACCCAATAACAACAACATCAACAATAACAAAAGACAAAAACAGTTGTCTAACAACTATAAATCGTTTTAAAAAGACAAGAACAACTTACAAAAACATTTCAGACGCAAAATACAGATCTGATAGTACTTGCACTTAATAAAATTTAGTTCAAAGCTAATAAAAACAACAATGTTATATACAAAATATGTATCTATAACTAGTTCATGATATAAAATTCTGTCTGATGCTTAGCCAATAAAATCTGTCAATAATTTTTAGATGGTTTAACGAATTGGTCATCTAAAATTATTTATGCTGCTTTATTTTTTAGTTTTTGTTAATCTCCACTTAAACTTTCATAATCTCACGCAAATGTTTGTAGAATATAACAATTTGACATATTCTCCCTTTTCATTCTCAATTTTATGTAGTTGAAATTATTGCTAGAATCAGCCAGTGATAGTTTAATGCTACATTTATGTATAAGAATAAAATCTTAGATTTTTTAACTGTGTTTTATAGAAGAAAAATAAAGCTAAAAATCTAATTACATCTTGAATATGATAAAACATTATACCATATAACACAATTAATCACATAGCTTAAAAAATCAAAAAAATATTAACATTACACATGCTCTTGAAATAAAAGTAAAATATTTGAATTGCATATGTGTAACCAAAATGGTTTTTAACTTGTATTCCGCTTACCTAATGGCAGCAAAATATCATATTTTCTATTTTTAAAGCACATCAGAAACACATTCACTTTATTTAAGTTGTCGGTAAAGTAACCATTTCTATATATAGTTATCAAAGGTACCAGTATTATAATTTAATACGTCAGACGCGCGTTTTGTCTACATAATACTCATCAGTGACGATCAGATTAAAAAAATTATAAAGCCAAACAAATACAAAGTGGAAGAGCATAATGGAACCAAATACGGCTAAGCTAGTCTATTCCTGGGATAAGAAAATCATTATTTTTTCGAAAATTTTCGAGTTTTGTCAACATGAAATTCATTTATAGGCTATTTTGCCGGCTTGAATTAATACATTTTACGTATAGGCGGCAAAATAAAAAAAATACTATTTTGCCGGTGTATTTTGCCGGTGGCGGCAAAGTAGCCACTGTCTTAAAAAACGCAATTTGAAAGAAAACAAACATTGGAGAACATTCAGGAATAATTTTCATATTGTTTTCAAAATCATCTATTTGCATAAGTTTGGTTGTAAGAATATGACAATTTTGTTAATGTTTGTGTAGCACAAATTTGATAGTGATCACTTAAAGCAATGTTTGATACATGATTAATATTTATGGTGTTTTTCGTCTACACATGACCACTAGGTATAAATCTTATGAGTAAGGTATTTTATTTATTACTGTTTTTTGGAACCAGCTGTGTAATATATGTTTGCATAAATTAATATCCTTACTTCATGTTGATATGATTTTAATTGCCAATTTCTTCCTCAAAATCATCTTTCCGGGCATATGTATAGTCTAAATGCATAACATAATATACAAACATAATGATATAGTTTTTCAACCAGATTTAAAAGTCAAAAATTCTAGATGTAAACAACTATTTCCCGTATTTTTATCTTGTATTTATTTATTCTTATTTTTATTAAGAATTCTTTAAATCTAAAAGAATGCTTTTTTTCAATTTTATCTTCGAAAAAATAGAAATAGATTACATATTAATACCTTTTGTGCCACAGCTTTTTGATAGACAGAAAGCAATTTTTACAGGCACTCTGTGGGTTCGGTATCTTTTTTAAAATGGTATGACAGCTTGCTTAATTTTGCACAGAAATTTGATTCATAACAAATTGTTTCCTTCAAATATCTTACTATTTCTACATCAATAGCCAACACGGATTTCTCACTATTCCAGTTTTTTTTATCTATTTAATAGGACCGCTTCATTCCTTTGTAATGCAGTTTGTTAGAGAAAAAATGTTTTTGTAGATTATTTTTAAATTGCTGAACATTCATTTTTTTTAAGAGAGGGAAAAATTGCATGCATCGAATCAAATCCATAACGACGTCAATATAAAGATGCAAGGAAGCCAATACAATTAAAATTGTTTGTATTTCTAACTTTCAATTTTCACCGCAATTTGGTAAACAAATCTGTTATAAAATCAATGCTTTCATACAAGATATCTTCAAACAATTTGACGAATTGCAGAAAATTACTATAAAAAATATTTGAGAGATTCATATTATGACATTGAATGAATATAAGTAATGATTTTTTTTAAATGTTTACTTACCATCAACCTGACAGACGACCTTATAGTCTGTCTAACAGTCAACGTCATACATTTCACCATTAAACATAACTGCACATAGATATGCGTAATCTCGTCCATTGCGTTGTTTAGGAATGCGCCCTAAAGTACATATACTTATAATTTTCCACATGAATAAAAGTTTCTTTGAAGTAGAATATGTTGTAGTAATTTCCAGTTGATTTTCTTTGAAATATCCGATCGAAAATGTATATAAAAAGTTTTGATATAACACACCATCTATATCAAGTATACGCAATAATTATTGGGGTCCAATAGCTGGTTCATTTTTTTATTTATCAGAGACTTATGTCAAATTTTATTTAATAGCGATTATAATTGTATAGGTAAATCTTTATATAAATTGCTTGCTTTTTATATTAAAAGTATTTTTTACAGAATTTTCTTAAGTTAAGATTGCTGAACAGTCTTTCATTGTTTTACCTCGACGCATTGTTCATATTCATGTCATAAGCGTTGATCCTGTTGTTAGGATTGGTTACTGTGTTGTATTGTGACTCTTTTTGTAATATAAACCAGACTGCTGTGCTCCAGTTTGAATCAATACACGTTTTGTCAGTTCAGGGTTATTTATAACTTTGTGAACAGTATTGATTTTTTTCTTATTGTTGTTGTCTGTTCGTTGACCAATTATAATTTCAAATAATTGTCTTATGGTCTTAACTGAAAGTTGGCCACGGACCACAATTTAATTCCTCTTTTAGTTCTTTATAACAGTGTTATAACATTTTGTCTCATTAAAACTAATTCACCCAATATATCCAACATTAGGAAATATTGCTCTCCAGCATCTTACAAATTTAGACAATAGACATCCATACCCCTATGGACAAGTCAAGAGATGTTTCGAAAACTGTAAATATTACCTTTTTTGCACCTGGCATTATTACTCTTTCAATATCAAAATCAATTAAAATACAACATCGAAAATTTATTCGACTTTTTTTTCTTTCAATTCAAGCCCATAAAAAAAATAAGATATGAATGAGAAAGGGGAAATAAAACAAATAAAGAAAAAAATACTCTTTAATTATAAGGAACTACATGTATATTTCAAAAGCGAAGTCATTAACTGTGGTCCTGATCCTGTTGTCTGACTGGTATTCATACAGCCCCCTAATTTGTATTGTAGACTCTATTTGACAAAATTGAGAGGCTGTAGTGAAAAGAAAAAAAGTTTTTTAACAAATTTTTAAAAAGGACATCTATACAATTGGAAAAATTGAAGAATCAACATCAATATACTGATATAGAAATGAGCATACACATTATTTGCATTTACAGTTAAAATAAACCAGGGGACTGCCCTATTATGTCAGTAAGGACTCATGCATAACTGAAATTTGCTATTAATATCATGCTGTGAAGATTTTAGAGTTTTTTTTTATTTCATTTCTCTTTAGCATCTCTTCAGCATCTTTTCAATTCCGCAAAATGTACCATCTTAAATAGATGTAGGTTTGCAATAACACATATTTTTCAAAAACGGTGCATTTGGGAGACGGATTTATTTAAGTTTTTCCAAACTTGTTTCCGAATCCCATATTTGAACTTCATGTAACACTGTATTGTGATATTTTATTTTTGTAATTATTCATTAATAAGTACTGTTCAAATTAAAATAGATATAGCGATCACTAGCCTGACCATGATACCTCCATAGAAGCGTTGTACTCAGTGTTATCATTCCACATCCATACTGAACCCATGCGAAACCGAAGTCCTAGCCAGATATAATTATTTGAGCTGAAATATAATTTTATTATATTAAGGTGGTATGAGTGTCTTTCGCTATCTTTGATTGTTAAAAAAACAGAGAATCTTAGGTCCATATTTTCAATCAAGTTAGCAAAGTTTTGTGCAAGAAGGCAGATAACTAATGTGAATTTGCGTTTCAAAGAACAAATGTGTAAGATAATAACTTGTAAATATTAATATTTTCACAAGTGTTGATTATTTCTGCTTGATTTTAAACAACTTCAGTACCTAGAATCCATACTTCGATATCATTGTTTGTTGTTTGTTTAATTGATACGGAATATTTATCAACAAGTTTTTGTTATCGTTCGATGAACTTTTTTTAGAAATAGGACGTGACGTTCTTAAATATACCGCTTGTTCATCAACTCTCCGCTCAGACACGTGTGACGTTGACCTTGTCTGAGAAGCAGCTGCAAGATCTTGAATATCGAATGAGTTGGAAATTGTTTACCCCATATGCAGATGAATTGGGTATATTGCTTTTAAGTTGGGGGAAATTGATTATTTCAAAATTAAAATCGTCTCGTTTGTCTTAGATTCTGGTATCAATTTTTCTGAATGTAAAGTTAAATGATCTGACTTCTTTGTTAGTCTTGTGTTTGACAAAGTGTCTGATGAACTCCGATTTGTAAGAAATAAGAACAGGTACACAATAAGAGGTGCAAAATGCGTTCCCATAGGAGTGCCGAAAATATCTACCTCCGAATTCAAAATATGTTCCCAATAAGAACTTAAGCTTGATGAAGTAATTAGTATAAGCTATCTGATTTCAACTAATATTCATAGCTACAACAAAGAGGTTTATAAGACAATGATATCCTATATGTAGCTAATGATGAATTTATTCCTATTGTTTAGAAGGATTGAATATAAATATTTAATTTATCCTGATTTATTTTTTGTATAAAACTACAAAAAGGGATAAAATATACCAGACGGACAGTCAAACTGCTCAGAGTCTGAAAAGACCAGATGTTGCTCTCGACCAGCAAGGTCGAGTACATATTTTACTTGAGAAGGTTGGACATAATATCGAAAGCTGTTAACTGTACTTACGGTGGCTCGTGGGTACAAAAATTTCAGCCAAAAAAATAAACCTTTAGTTTTTCATTACAAATTTTATTTATTACACTATGAGTTATTACTTTATGATATGGTCCAAAAATCAACACTTTGGTGCAAAAATGCCATTTTTTGGCATTAAATTTGAAATATCTTTTTTAACTCATCGGTGACCTATATTTTTTATTATTGTTTTCAAATAAGCTGTACATAAAACTAAATAATTGTAAAATTTAGGCGATTTCTGTAATTAGGTTATTTTTTTATTTCGATATTACCTCTTTTTCTCCTATTAGCTCAACAGAAAAAAAGGACATTAAAAAAATGTATGCTTCTTCCGGAGGCAGATTGTGAGCTTAAATGAACGGTGCCCCATTTTTTATTTCATTTTTCTTTTAAGTATATGATAAAATTCATTTATAAAAAAATATAGCGAAATCCTATTTTAGAAAAAAAAAATTATTTATACCCAGGAGCCCCTTTAACTGTACTCGACTCTACTTATTAATTCTGATTCAATACAAATGCAGAATTCAGTAAAAATGTACTTGTAATTGATAATCTTGGTATATTGTAATATGGTATCGGAAAATGCTCGATTAGTTTTGACCTGTTTCGACCAGTCTTGACTAAAGTCTTGCTCAGTCTAGTACTGTCTCGACCAGTCTTGACCTGTCTAAACCTGTCTTGACCTTTAAATTTAGTTTCGACTGGTCTTAATCCGCCCATCTAACTCAATTATATATTAAATTTCAGGTTTTTTGTAAGTTTTGGTTTATTATATTAAAGGATTTAATTAATAGATTTTAAAAAAACTAGAAATGTTCAGCTTGGAATGATTTCATATCGCCTTTAACATGTTAAACATTTTTATTACTTTTTCAAATCACCTTTGATTTGTATCAAACAATGCGGATATCTCAATTATACATGTATATTGATCTTATAGAATTATACAATGTAGGTTGTTTGGTATATTGCTGAAAAATTAAAGCGTATAATTTATTGTTAAAAAAACAAAACAAAAATAGTTCAGAAAAAATTAAGATAGTTACCTCTAAATTATTTCATTTATCTATTTAAAATAAACTTAGATTTTCATAAAATTATACGGATATCTGAAGTATATATTGCTCTTTCAGAATGCATGACTGTTTTGTTGACTGTCGTACAAGTGAGAGTTTTAGAGCTATAAATCCATTTTCGACATTTGAAAATGCCTGCACCTAGTCAGGAATATGACAGTTGTTGTGCATTTGTTTGATGTGTTTTATCCTTTGAGTTTGCCATTTGATAAGGAACTTTCCGTTTTTAATTTTCCTCGGAGTTCAGTATTTTTTGTGATTTTACTTTTTTTTTGTAGTTTGGTTTTATAAATATTGAAGATTATACCAATAAGGTCGAGCACATACTACTTAGCATCTGAAGTTTGTAGTGTAAGCTCCCACGAGGACATAATATCTTTTAAATAAAGAAAAAAAGGGAAATGGGATATACTTCGATGAGACAGCAACATAGAGAAATGAATAGCCAAATAAAATTGAGAGCAACTTATAGTCGTCAACAAAGGACAAGGTGTCTGATCGATATGCAGTACATAAAACAAAACAAAAATAAATAGAAACATTTTATTAATGTATCTGACAATAAATTAGCGAACTGAGATTTATTTCAAACAAAGAACAGGTGTATACTACAAGCGACAAAAAATATCTTTCAATCCTTACTACTTTTTACTTATGCAAAAATGATGTTCTAGGCAGAGGGAGTTGACGCAACGTATGTGTAATTCAATTTTATGGGATGGTATACAATGTGACATTCCCCGTTTTTGGTCGATGTTCACTTCTTTTTGCAAAAAAACTTAAATCTTAATCCGGGTAAAATAATTTCACCTTGATATATACACTTTCTGATACATGTACATTTTTAAGAAAAATATATCATGACAAATTTTCATTATGATTGAAGTGTGAACTTACTACATTGAATTGATGAGTTCTACCTCTTGTCTTGTTTTGGGCATTACCAATGTTCCATTGATGGTCTCGTTCATGCATATTGTTTTTCCTTTATCATAACTAACATCATCATCAATAATTTTATAACATTTTGATCCATTTAAATACCAGTCATCACCTGGACAGAGGATACCTGAATATTTCAAAATGAAGATTAATGTAATATAAACTTTGGTGATAACATAAATAAAGGCAACAGTAGTATACCGCTGTTCAAACTCATAAATCCATGGACAAAAAACAAAATCGGGTAACAAATTAAAACTGAGGGAAACGCATAAATATAAGAGGAGAACAACGACACAACACTACAACACTATAACCTTTGGATAGTTAAAGTTAGAATGGCTGTCAACAATACGCTTGTAGTGTAAAGTGTTCAGTAAACGTGTAAGGAATTTGTTGACCCTATATGTACTAACCTCATACGTTTTAGCAGTCAAATGGCAGATAGTATCTTATAGTTCGTATCTGTGTGTGTTACATTATCGTTTGTTTTTGCAGCATTTTAGTGTTTCTGTTGTTTCGTTGTTTTCTTCTTATTGTTGATGTATTTCCCTCGGTTTTAGTTTGTAACCCGGATTTGTTTTCTCTCAATTGGTGTATGACTTTCGAACAACGGTATACTTCTTTGGCCTTTATTTATGTATTAGAATATTTAGTAAAAAGTATTAGTTCTAATAATTAATTTTGCAATAATATATGTCAATTATGGTATATTTTTTTTCAAAGCATATAATGTGCAGTTGGGATAAATGTTTTACTCTCAGTTATCTGTCAAATAACTGTCTCAAGCAAATCTAGAACAGATCTATGGTAGAAATCTCCAAAACTTTTCTAGCTAGAGCTACAGTTACATATATTAAAACCATAGAAGCTTGACATTCCTGTAAATCATATTTTAAATAAAAATGATTCGCTAGTACGACAATTCACAGTTTCGATGTATCTCAAACCAAATTTGTCTGTTTGATTTCAACCATACGCGCTACATTATGCAGTTTGTACGCTCCCAGTATCAGACCCGAAATTAAAAAAAAAATATTGACTGTTTCTTCGTTTAGAACACAAAAAAAAAGTATTGTTAATAAATTTCGGCTCCGAGTCAGAATTATGTTTCCGTAATTTGACTTATAATGGTTTAAATTTACATATTGTGTTTTGGATGGAGATTCGTCTCAATGTCACTCATATTACAAAATAAAATGTAGATCATTTACTCCAAAAATTATTTCCCCTTTACATTTCAGAATCACTTAACATTTAGAATAAATTGAAAGTTTAATAAATAGCCTTTACATATTCTATACAATTTAAAAACCTTAAAATAACTTTCATTTCAGTACTATATTCAATTTATAAGTTGATAGATGTATAATTATGGGACTTCATTCGCTGGAACTAGACTGGGATCCTGTAAATGGGATCCTTTTCCATATATTTGCAAGTACAAAATAATATCCTACTTTATTTACTTAACTTTATTCAATGTTCAAATATTGACACTCAACCAACACATTGACTGAAGTGGCATCTAAAATATAATGAAGTTTTTCTAATAAAAAATAATAGTTCAAAAAACATTTTAACACGATTGATTGATTTTCAATTGGTTGTGAAGATGATATGAAAGAAAATGAAAAGATTTGACTAAGAAGGGTTCTATAAAATCATGAGACGTGAGTTTGTCGGCCTTATTAAACGCTATATACCGTAAATTGCAATGAAATTCACAACACATTAGAATTGTTTTTGTTTTTTCTTTCTTTAGCTTGTTACGATTTTAATATGTAAATTTAACTAAGGTATAAATGTTGATCTATTAAACACTTTTTAGGAAATTCTTTGAATCTAAGGCCGTGTTTACATTGACCTAAACTCGGTGTTGTGTTAGTGTAACTCACACGTAAACTAAACACAGTTACGTTCCTATAGATAAAACTAAATATTTACATGTAGTTTAAATTGTGTTTTGTCTACATACAGTCGATAGTCAATGTAGGCCTTGTGTAAGTTAAGTGTACACTAAACTAGGCATGTAGAACATTAATTTTACCATGTATATTTAAAGAAGAAACGATTTCGGAATAAAATAGATATCTATAACAATTACATGTATTAATAAAGTTCTTACCGTCTTTAACGTACCGGAAAGAACGGATGTCGAAGGTTCATCCAACAGTGAAGTACCGCATAAAACGGACACCTAACGGTAGTGAACCGGATAAAACGAAGGAACAAAATATACAGAAAAGTTAAAGGTAATAATTATAATACATGTAAATCGCATAAATATTAAGAAGGTTTCTGTGTAACTGGTTTTGGTTTGTTCTTCAAAATGCCACCCAAGGGTAGTGTCTGGCCTAAATCAGAGCTGCTTGATAGTGAAGACGTGCCCTTACCTTAAGATCAATTATGAATAATATGAATTCATGACACTCTAGAAATCTGACATACCAATAATTGGCATTTCTGTCTGGAAATTTTCAATTGGCATTTATCCGTTATAGATCCGTTCATCAACCGTTTTATCCACTATGCGTCCGGTAGAATTCCGCTTCACATTCGTTCAATATCCATACTATGCGTTAAACGTCCGGTAGAAGTCCATTGGTGAATTTGTCTACCAGACCTCCAACGGATTCATAACGGACAAGTAACGGATACAAAACGGAAACGAAACGGACGAGTACCGTACAAAACGGACGCCTACCGGACGTTCAACAGACACTAATCCGTTGGCCGTCCGTTCAAAGATTTGAAAATGCTTAAAACAAATCACCGGTCAGAACGGACGTGGAAGGATACAACGTACGCTAAACGGACATGAAACGGATATGGACAGACGTCTAACGGATAAGAACGGACGTCTAACGGATATGAACGGATTGAAAAAAGTTATCCGTTCGGCATCCATTCGAGCTATCCGTTAAGGTGTGACCGAGGCTTTACATCTTTAAGTAAAAATTAAATGCATAAGTTGACTTATCTGGGTGCCTAAGTTAGAATTGGTAATTCATGATGAAAATGATAATATTTCACAATAATGTATGTCTTCAATATATCCGAATAAATTGTCGAAATGTATTCATCGCTAGATATTTCGAACTTAACATGGAAGCTAGAGAATCAGTTGAATGTAAAAAATGAATTTTAAATTGACGAAGTGCTATAGTTCTTAATTTCAGATGGTGTTGCATACTATTTACAGTACTAAATAAAACCAGCAATTTAATATTTAGAAAAGTTGTATTATTTGATCGTGATATTATAAAAACCTTACGACTCCATGCAGATAATTCTTTTTTATTCTTTTCATTTTTCGTATTTTTAGGATCATACAAAACCCCTATTTCCAACGGTAACAATTATTTTCTACGTTATTTATAATTAAATGCAGAATTAAATTTGATGTTCAACCCATTAACATTTCCGTTTTAAATAAAAATGACTTTGCTAGCTATGTTTCGTAGTTCATCTATTGTTAATATTTATCAGTTCAGCTATAATGTTTTTATTATTTATCCCCTTATATAACAACGTTCAATTTAGCTTGTTGTGTAAGGATTATACTAAACATACTCCAAATATAACATTTTCTTCATTTTTAATATAAAACAGTTTGTCTGAAACTTGTGTTTTGGTCACCATTTGAATATTCTCAGACGTAAAATATATAAGATCATACCATACCTTTTACCAGCCCAGGTCCAAAAATACTCCACAACAAAAATTAATGCAACATACTCAATAGACTTTTGCTATTCTACGGTCAAATTAGCTTTGCATTTGTATATAAAGCTACGTTAAGGCGGAGTAAGCTTGCCAATCACATGAATCATGATAAATCATTATTGAAAACAATACACCTTTTTGTCAAATAGCCAGTTGATGAGTTTAATTAAACACATGTGATCTGTAATCATTCTTACCTCTTTGTTACATTAAATGATTGCAACTGGAGGAAACAGTGAATATCAATTTTTTAAACTATGTTTTATCCAGCCTGGGATCTTGAAAGATACAATTAGTGGATGAAATCCAAAATAAAAATGTGCAGAACTGAAACCACTAAAGATTTTGATTTTGACAATTGGAACATTTCCGGTGCTCTCCCTGGCGTGTCGTGTATGAAATTGTTCTCTATAAACAATCGTATATAATATGTGAACTATTACATTAAAGTCAAATTATGTTGCAGACTAGAATACTCCTTTATGTGGTATCTTTATTTCGAGTTCGATCGACTAAATGGTGTCAACAACGCCAACACACTTTGAATAGTAAGTGCACACACGTCATCGTAAAGCGAAACGTGAACATGTCGTAATACAAACAAACAATCCACTACTGGTCGCCTATTAAAATTTTGAAATAGTTACATATTCGTAAAGCGTTAGAAACAGACAATTGTTAACTCAGCAAGCTTTCGCTTTGTTTTGGACACATTGCTCATACAAGTTTAATCCGGTAAAGTGTGCCGCTATCACTTTTTTATTCCTAATGTTATATTACGCTCTAGCTTATTAAAACGAAAATGTGGTATGATTGCCAATGAGACAACTGTCCACAAGAGACCAAAATGACACAGACATTAACAACTATAGGTCACCGTACGGCCTACAACAATGAGCAAATCCCATACCGCATAGTCAGCTATAAAAGGCCCCGATATGACAATGTAAAATAATTCAAATGAGGAAACTAACGGCCTTATTGATATAAAAAAATGAACGAAAAAGAAATATATAACACATAAACAAACGACAACCATTGAATTACAGGCTTCTGACTTGGGACAGGCACATACATAAATAATGTGGCGGGGTTAAACATGTAATCGGGATCCCAACCCTCCCTCTAACCTGGGACAGTGGTATAACAGTACAACATAAGAACGAACTATAAAAATCAGTTGAAAAAGGCTTAACTCATCAAATGGACAAAAATACTTGTCCTTTTGTAATAATTGCAACGATGATTTGGGACAATTGTTTTTGAATGGTAAGAATCATGTACAAACCAATTTCAAAATTATAATCCTTTTTATAATTGATAAATTGTTTTACGAGTCCCCAGATTATTTAATACGATCATAGTATAATTTTAGAGAAAAAGAATTAATATTGGATAAAAGTGTTTGATTTCTTGTATTTTATATTTTATAAGTTAAGAGAAAGCCTTGTACAGAGTGTAACATGAGATTGGTCTGTTAAGTTGGATTGTCTGTTAAGCAGAAAAAGGTTATTTTAAACTATTTGCAAATTTGACAGTTGTTCTATAGTCATGTGTATCAAGACCATAATTACGGTCGGTCACGTGGTTCACGGCATCATCGTATATGTATTTTCGAAAATACTATAATATATTTAAATGAGATGACCTCATAACATTTCACATTCCCCGACCAGGATGTTCCAATTAAAACATTGTGTATGTATCATACAACTGACCATTGCTAAACACAAATACAGTTTTCACGATCGAATTCAAATATAAAGAAGAAAACATTTTAACGTTCTATGCTTCGTCTACTATGAAAAACAAGTCATACATATTTTGCAAAGTAGGGCTACGTGTTGTTATTAGATGTATTTCCTTATTTCTATCCATCAGATGAGTTACATTTTCGACGGATTTGTATCATGGTGATTTCAGAGACTTCATAGTGACAATTAAAACCACTTTCCCGCGTATTCAGCTGCATGTCCCTCTATTTCTCAAAGACATTTAGAATTTGATTCGACTGGAAATAAGTGTTCCTCGTGTAAATAGTTATTACGTTTCAGTATGCTTAAAATCTAATAGATTTATGAAATGCTATAAAAATGTCGTGTAAAAGGAGGTCCTATACTTTTTCTGTGGCCTTTTATGATGGCGGATTTAATTAGATTGGTATATACGAGTTTCGTCGATGTTCCCCAGTTGGTATCAGTAAAATGTTATATGTACAGTCATACGCAGTCATGGTCATCGTCATTATACATGTACATCACCTTCTCTGCATGATGTATCTATTAATGACTTGCTGCCATTTATACAAAAGCCGTTAGGTATTCATCACATTCGCACGAAACTTTATTCATAACCCCTTTCAAAACTTCATTCTCTGTTCAATTTATGTTTGGAATCCACTGTTACAAACCCTCATTCAAACCAATACAAAATTACAGCTATAATTTCGGAAATTGCAAGTCACAGACTTGTCAAGCCAGTCCGCATTGGAAAAGATGAAAAAGAGAAAAGATCTTTCCTTAATCTTTCCTTTGCCAACAAAGGTATCGATAGCGTCAACTTAGGCAATATCCTTCATCATAAATTAGTTCAATCCAAAATACCTCCTTATTTCAAAGACCAGTCTGTACCAATCATTTCTTATACCTATACCAAACCTATTGCAACTAAAATTTTCAATTACAAACACTTTTTGCAGGATGTCGATATTGACGACTTCAAGTCTAAACCTCTTGATTGCACTTCCCAATTCACATATAATCCTGCTGGCCACGTTATTACCGGTGACCTCAACATTGTTAATAACACTTCTCTACGAAATGCGTTATCGAAAGGTCCGAAATATCGTGAGCCTAAATCCATCAATTGGAAATACAACTTTAAAATTTTGATGGATTCAGTTGAGGATTATGCCAGGCAATAGGCTAAGCGCAAGAAGGAAGACGTAGACACTCTTTCCGAATGGATTAAGGCAGTGAGGTCGTTAATACAAATCAGAATTAAGAAACTGAACGGGTCTATCAATGCCCATGCTACGTCAATCTTTAAAGACCCAAATGTTGCAAAACACCTATCCTACCTCCATGACAAATATGTTGTTGTCCCCGCAGATAAAGCCCCAAGCAACATCGTTTTTGTATGTAAAACTCATTACATTAACTGCTTGATAAACGAATTAGGTATTGACAATTCACTTGGAAACTCAACATATACCCTCACGACACTTACCAAAGAGGAAATCCTGGATAATCATAGGTCTGTTCTGTGTTCCTTTGGAATTTCAACCAAAGATGAAGAACTGGATCTGCCATCACTGTATTGGATACCTAAACTACATAAGTGTCCTTACAAACAACGGTATATTGCTGGGTCTTCCAAGTGCTCCACGAAACCTCTTTCTAAATTATTAACATCTAATTTATCAGCAATCAAAGACGGGCTTCAGAGTTATTGTGAAACTGCCTATTCTAGAGGGGGCGTGAATCAGATGTGGATACTTAAAAATTCCAAAGATCTTTTAGAGTACATACAATCTAACTCTCTTTCATCTTGTAACAGTATTAAAACATTTGACTTTACTACTCTGTACACTAGTATTCCACATTCCAAACTAAAAGACAAATTGAAAGAGTTGGTATTGCTTTGCTTCGTAAAAAAGAATGGCCAACGTAGATACAAGTATCTTGTCTTGGGCAGGGATAAATCCTACTTTGTAAAGGATCACTTTGATTCGAACAAAAAATTCTCTGAAACTGATGCTTGATTTCTTGATTGACAACATATTTGTAACGTTAGGGGGACGTGTTTTTCAACAGACTGTCGGCATTCCAATGTGAACAAATTGTGCCCCTCTACTTGCCGACTTGTTTCTTTATTATTATGAGGCTGACTTCATGCAGGAACTTTTTAGGAAGAAAGATAAGAAGTTAGCAATATCCTTTAACTCTACTTTTCGCTATATAGATGATGTTCTTTCACTAAATAATTCAAAATTTGGTGACTATGTGGAACGCATCTATCCAATCGAGCTAGAGATAAAGGATACTACAGATACAGTTACGTCGGCCTCATATCTTGACTTACATCTAGAAATTGACAATGAGGGTTGGTTGAAAACAAAACTTTACGACAAAAGAGATGATTTCAGCTTTCCAATTGTGAACTTTCCATTTCTAAGTAGCAACATTCCAGAAGCACCTGTATACGGGGTATATATCTCCCAGTTGATACGATATTCCCGTGCTTGCATTTCCTATCATGATTTTCTTGATAGAGGGTTGCTGCTCACAAGGAAGCTATTAAACCAAGAGTTCCAAATGGTGAAGTTGAAATCATCCCTTCGTAAATTTTACGGACGCCATCACGAGTTGGTTGACCGTTATGGAATAACCGTTTCACAAATGATATCGGATATGTTCCTTACATCTTAACTACAATCCCCTTCCCTTTCATGAATGTGACCTACCGAATTAGACCATTTACCGGATTTGTTATCACATAAGCAACACGACGGTTGCCGCATGTGGAGCAGCATCTGCTTGCCCTTCCGGAGCACCTGAGATCACCCCTAGTTTTTTGGTGGGGTTCGTGTTGTTTATTCTTAAGTTTTCTATGTTGTGTCGTGTGTGCTGTTGTTTGTTTGTCTTTTTCATTTTTAGCCATGGCGTTGTCAGTTTGTTTTAGATTTATGAGTTTGACTGTCCCTTTGGTATCTTTCGTCCCTCTTTTATGTATAATTTTTTTTCACAGGTTTATTGTATAGTAGTTTGATCTTAATATTTTTTTATAAATGCTATGTACATCCTATAAGAGTATGGCTGTTCACCTGTTCACAAATCTGAATAGAGTATATATGTGTAATAACCTATATGAAATTTGGAGTTAAAAAGGGGAGCTAACACCAATTTTAAATTATATTAGATGTATTTGAACTTTTCATATCATCTTAAATGTCTAAATATAAATGTAAACCGTGTGAATATAATCATTAAAGAATTAAAAAAAAGACAAAATTCGAAATAATATATATGAAATTCAGTCGCTTTATTGTCAAAACATAAAACATACAGTCGTTTTACTAGCGATTTGTTAAGCTAGAGTAGATACTTAATAAGAAGTAATGGATTTTGAAAAGATAATCACTTGCGACTATGCATACTAGAGTAACACAAGTTTTACAATACTTGTAATTGTTGTTACTTGTCAGAACTGAAAATGCTTTTAATTTTAGTGCAGGTAGATGATTATTAAACTATTATCTATATGACATAATACTATGATGTCTTTCTTTGAATGATTTATATATTACTATTTGACTAGTAAAATTGGACTCTATTTGTTTACATACCAAAACATACCATTGTCACGTCTTGTGTAAGTATATTGATTATGGTTTTACTATTTCTATTGAAATATTGGCCATTTAACATGGTTTTGTAGTTATGAGAGAATAAACAACGGTTCACAGATTAAAATTTTGTTTTTAATCGAATTAATTGATAATATTGTTACCTACAAGTAGGATGATAGTGTTTTAATGCAAAATAAAGACTTTAAAATAATAAGAAAACATTACAGGGTTCGTGATATTGTGTTTTAATTACTTTCACCTATCTTATTTTGTTGTTATTGTGTTTTAATTACTTTCACCTATCTTATTTTGTTGTTATATATGTGTATTCCCTTTTCCATATAAAATAACCTAGAAATGAAATAAAATGTCAATGTTAACTACAGAAAGGGACATCCAAGCTCATACCTCGAATATACAGGGACGATGCCATGCCTCTAAAAAGACAAAAAGACAATAATCCAATTTTGATATGATTATGGTTCGAATTGAAATATTTTATAAAACAAAAAGCCTCTATTGATGGGATAGAAATTGAGTAGTTCGTCTCATATAGTTAAATTTCAGTTATTTTTAAAACTAGATAAAACGTATTCAAACAAGCTTGGACAATACTCTATAAATATTTTTTCACTCGCTTTTTTTTTGCTGAGAAGCGTAAGGAATAAGATTTCCTCAAGTTTGCAAAATATGCTTTAGAAATATCGCAAAGAGAAGAATAAAACTTTGAAACGTTTAATATATAGGCAAATGAATCAGAAAAAAATGTTTCTAAATTCAAATTAGTGGTAAATTTAAAGAAACCGTCAAAATCAATGGAATATTGTTCTGACATGAAACTGGATTTGACATATTAAAATGCGTTATACACAACATGGCTAGAAACTGGGATGTGCAGTGCATGTTTTTGAATTAATCGATTGAACCTTTTATGTAATGTGTTCTATTTAATGACTTTAAAAACAAATATTATGACCATGATTATATTCGATCTTTTAAAATTAAGATTGTTATTAGTTCTTACAGTTGTTGACCTAAAGCTGAAAACGTCATCTATGTTGTTTATACAAAGCTATAATTACATGTAAAATATATATAATATGAATGAAATTACCATGTAAATCGTAAGTGTAATACATGCATGTTATATAACGCAATATAGATTTTCCCGTCCGTTTGTAAGAAATATTATTTTTCCTGTCTTTAGAACAAATAATAAATGCAAACGTATATTTCTGTATTTAGTTTCTTTGTCGTCAGGCTATAACCGTTTTTTTAAATATATGTGGTATATCCTTAACCAAACACATTTTGTTTTATCTTATATGTTTTTGTTTGAATTGTTTGCCTTTTTCATTCCGTGCTTTTGTCTTGTTTGTGTGTTCACTGTAGCAGCAATAAAAAATGTAATGGATTGTTGACGATTGTATTGAAAGTGTTACGAAATATTGTCAAATAATAACTAGTATTCTGCGTACTGCTTTGTCCAACATGTGAAACAGAAAATGTATCTTATAGTTATTGACCATCATGAGCTATTCATAAGTTTATTGTTAGGAATTTTGATTTTGCCATTTGATTATGGAATTTCCGTTATGAATTGTCCACGGAGTTCAATATTATTATAATTTCCTTTTTTTTTTCTTTTTTTTTTTACATGTTTTTGGAATTGTCATTTGATCCGGTTTGATAGATGTTCCAAATAATTTGTAATACATCATATAGCATATGATACCGTCATATACTTATAATTCGTATACAAATAACACCAAGCTGTATAAAAGCAACTAAACATTAAAGTACTATCAATCACGCTTTACTTATTTATATTTTTTGTCATGTGTTTTGTGCAAACGATCATGCTTTTATAAATCGCAAATATTTTTCACTTGAAAAGACAAGAACTGTACAATATATATCGTTTAGAATTATTATCCTATGATACAAGTGTACAATTGAATTAGAAATTTGATAAATTGTTCATGCTAATAATAGCTCTATGATATGGTTTGTTTTTAAAGTTTAACTTCTAGGTTTCAGATGTGAACACATTT
Source organism: Mytilus galloprovincialis (assembly GCF_965363235.1). Taxonomy (NCBI): domain Eukaryota; kingdom Metazoa; phylum Mollusca; class Bivalvia; order Mytilida; family Mytilidae; genus Mytilus; species Mytilus galloprovincialis. Next base: position 13,925,068 of record NC_134845.1, on the reverse strand, counting down.
GATTTGTTTTCTTCGAAAATCTCTGAATATTAGAATTAAGAACTGTGGTTTTCTTCCTATTGTTGCGCTATTGTTCTACTAAAATTGATCCAGAAAAGCAAATTTATCAAGTATTGTTTTCATTTGTACATGTATCTTACTTTGTTTCATTTAAAAAATGGCGAACGTAGATACAAGTATCTTTTCTTGGGGATGGATCAATTCTACTTTGTAACGAATCACTCTGATTCAAACAAAATATTTCTGAAACTGAAATTATCAAGATGTTTGTGTTAAGCTTGAAGGACGTGTTTTATAATAGACTTCTTTATTATTATTAGGCTGACTTCATACAGGAACTTTTTTAGGGAGAAAGATAAGAAGTTAGTAATATCCTTTAACTTTACGTTCCACTATAAAGATCTATAAAGATGATGTTGTCCCACTAAATATTACGTTGAACGAATCTATCCCATCGAAATAGAGATAAAGAATACTACAGATACAGTTAAGTTTACCCAATATATTGACTCACATCTAGAAATTGACAATTAGGGTCGGTTGAAAACAAACCCTTACGACAAAATAGTTATCAAACGTACCAGGATTATAGTTTAGTTCGCCAGACGCGCGTTTAGTCTACATAAGACTCATTAGTGACACTCATATCAAAATATTTATAAAGCCAAACAAGTACAAAATTGAAGAGCATTGAGGATCCAAAATTCCAAACAATTGTGCAAAATACGGCTAAGGTAATCTATGCCTGGGATAAGAAAATCCTTAGTTTTTTGAAAAAGTCAATGTTTTGTAAGCAGGAAATTTAAAAAAAAAAATCAGCTTCTCTATTGTGAACTTTCCATTTCTATATAGCAACATTCCAGCAGCGCCTGAATACGGAGCACATATCGCCTAATTGATACGATATCCCCGGGCTTGTATATCCTACCATCATTTCTTCGATAGAGGATTGCTGCTCATACGGAAGCTATCAAACAAAGAGGTCTAAATGGTGAAGCTGAAATTATCCCTTCGTAAATTACGAGTTGGTTCACTGCTATGGAATAACCGTTTCACAGATGATATCTGATATGTTCCTTATATCGTTACTACTATACCCTTCCCTTTTCACGAATGTGACCTATCAAATTTGACTATTTACCGGATTTGTAATACCATGAACAACACGATGGGTACCACATGTTAAGCAGGATCTGATCTGCTTACTCTTTCGGAGCACTGAGATCATCCCCAGTTTTTGGTGGGCTTCCTGTTGCTTCGTCTTTAGTTTTCTATGTTGTGTCTTCTGTACTATAATTTGTTTGTTTGTCTTTTTATTTTTAGACATGGCGTTTTAAGTTTATTTTCAATCTATGAGTTTGACTGTCCCTCTTGTATCCTTCATCACTTTTTTACAATCATCTATATATGAATCGATTGGTTGATTAATTGTTGTTTTCTTATATAGTAAGTTTTCAAATATTGAGTGTGGAGCTTTATTAATTAACTCCGGCGATGGGTTTTTCAATAAATAAAGATAGTCTTCAATACCAAAATGACGTTACAGTGTTTCTGGATATTTGCCAAATATTCGGAAGCAAGATATCTTATCAGTTTTGAAGATATTAGGACAGAAAACAGACCTCGTGTTGTCTCTTAAGTGAACTTGAAAAATCATGAGGGTTAGCGCTATAGAACCAGGTTTAATCCACCATTTTCTACATTTGAAAATGCCTGTACCAAGTCAGGAATATGACAGTTCTTGTCCATTCGTTTTTGATGTGTTTTGTTATTTGATTTTGCTATGTGATTATGGACTTTCTGAATTGATTTTCCTCTAAGTTCAGTGTTTTTGTGATCTGACTTTTTTCGTAAATTTTACGAACGCCATTACGAGTTGGTTCACCGTTATGAAATACTCGTTTCACAGATGATATCGGAGATGTTCCTTATGTCGTTACTACAATACCCTTTCCTTTTCATGAATGTAACCTATCTAATTTGACTATTTACCAGATTTGTAATAACATGAGCAACACGACGGGTGCCACATGTGGAGCAGGATCTCCCTATCCTTCCAGAGTACCTGAGATCCCCCCCTATTTTTTGGGGTTCATGTTGCTAAGTCTTTAGTTGTTTATGTTGTGTCTTCTGACTATGCTGTATGGGCTTTGCTCATTGTTGAAGGCCGTACGGTGACCTATAGTTGTTAATGTCTTTGTCATGTGGTCTCTTGTGGATAGTTGTCTCATTGGCAATCATACCACATCTTCTTTTTTTATATTATTTGTTTTTTTGTCTTTTCATTTTAACCATGGCGTTGTCAGTTGTTTTTTCAATCTATGAATTTGACTGTCCTCACTGGTATCCTTGTCCCTCTTTTACAATCGTCTATAAATGAATCGGTTGGTTGATTAATTGTTGGTTTCTTATATAGTGTTTTTTTAAAGATTGTCTTATAGACCAAACTACCCATAAAGTTCGACGGGATATTTGCATAATATTCGATAGCAAGGTATTTCAATATTTTTGAAGACATTGTGGCAGAAAAACTGTCACTGACTTCGTGTTGTCGCTTAAGTAAACTAAGAATAGTTATACCAACATTGTATTCGCGTTGAATATTTATCAATAAAATATACTAAAGCTAAATTTTAAAGTTTTTAAGATCTTCAAATGTTTTTATATTTCAGACGTGGAATACTCGTTATATGCATCCGGCCTTTTGAAAGTAACATCAAAGCGCAAATTCTCATGTGCAATTCCAGTCATGAAAGTCCAGTTACATACTAGATATCTTTTACTAACAATCTCAGGAAATATTTGGTACATGATTCTTGAACGTTTTGGTCCACAATTATATTTTCAAACACCCAAATAATGTTAAATTTGTAGTTCTGATAAACAATTAAAACATGAATTGTAGAAATTGAAACAAATATTTCATAAACCAACACAAGAGCTGATAAAGATGTAGTGTGACAATAAATCTACACACAACTGGGTATTCCAAAGTTTTTTTTTAAAATTGAACAACCGGGATGAAGGGTGGATATTTTGACTGCCAAAGACAAAACAGGCCATCTACGCTTACCTTACACCTTTAACGTGCATTACCTATTAGAGCTTTCTAACAAATTGACGAAAGGTACGTACGCTTGACGAATCATACGTAAGACTCGTTATAGGGATCCTTTATTTTGGCATATTCAAATTATAGTCCTGGAACTTCGGACAATTAACCTACATGCAACGACACTTACAATGACTTATTACATTAGATTTTTTCTTGAGATACAAAAAAACATAAACTTCCTTGATTCAATACTTGCAACGCCTAGAATAATAAAATGAAGAAAAATAGATGACTGTCATACTATGCCATATGGTGGTGCTCGTTTAATGACTTGTAAATCATCCCCTCTCCCTGAGTAAGATGTGAGTTCGTGGTCTAGTGGTTAAGACCTCTAGTCCTCTCACTTGGTATGATAATTTAATATATAAATACACAAACTTGTTCTGTAATAGGTCGAGATATATCAGACACTGTTATTGATTTAATAGATGAAGAAGAGTTGGAAGCTTATATTTTAAAAACGGACCAAGAAAATGCCTTTGACAGAGTTAGTCATGATTTTTTATTTAGTGTTTTAGAAAAATTTGGTTTCGGAGAAAGATTTAGAAAATGAATGTCAATTTTTTACACGAATGTTAGAAGTTCTGTGAAGTGTAATGGGCATTTGACTCCATATTTCAGTGTTAATAACGGAATAAAACAAGGATGTACTTTAAGTTCGATCCTATATACTATTGTTTCAGAAACATAAGGCAATTTTACAAAACACAGAAATTACTGGTATAAAAATACCTGGCACAAATATTTATTCCACTATTTTCCAGCATGCTGATGATACAACCTTTTCCTTGGCAAATAGGAAGTCAATTTTTATTGATATTCTTAAAATTTATAGAGGTGCTTCAGGTGCTAAAATCTGTAATCCTAATATTAGGAAATGAATATTTGTTACAAAATGACATTGAGCAGTTAGGTATTAAGATATGTGATAATGTAATAGAAGTTTTAGGAGTTTGGGTAGGAAAATTTAAAGAAAAGTGCAATATTTTAAACTGGGAGAAAAAAATCAGCTCCATTACTACTGTTTTAAATTTATGGAAACGGAGACATCTTTCCTTTCATGGCAGATTTGCTGTTATATCATCTCTACTGAAGTCAAACTTATGGTATACACTTACAGTGCAGACTATGCCTTCTAAGTATTATTTACAAATTAAGAAAATATGTATTGATTTTTTATGGAATTTTAAAACTCATCATGTGGCGTATATATAACAATTATTTTAGAAAAATATAAAGGTGGTCTGAATTTTCCAGACATAATGCTCATAATCTTTGCCTTTAGGTTAAAATTTCTTAGTAGACTATCAAATTCGGATTATTTTGCTCTGTGGAAAAATAAATATCTGTATTTACTTTTTTCCAAAAATAGAAAATATGAATCTTGGAAAAGAAATTTTACTTTGTGAATTGAAACAGTCGTCTTATTCAAAGCTTCCATTTTTCATGCGAGAAATGTTGCTTGCATGAAGCAAAATGAAAACTGATGTTGCCTTTGAAGCGAATGAAAATAACATTCATGAGGTACCATTAGTTTTGAACTCTAGTGTTACAAAAGAAGGTAAATTACTAAATTATAAACCTTTCATTTTTGCAGGTATAACAACAGTTAAACATTTAACGTATGAAGTACTTCATGGTTTTCTGAAATTTATTGCAATCCATGAAATTTTATCTGAGAAAGGTGCTGATCTAAAACACGATGATGTCTGCAAATTTTATAAAAATGTGCTTGTCAGTCTGCCTCCTGAATGGATACATTTTATCAATGAAAATATTAATCCAGTTTCAAAGAATTTTGAAATAACTGCAGATTGTTTTTCTTTTTCTGTTTAAGATAAAGAAGTTCCTATGCCACAAAGTACTCGAACTTTTTATAATCTCTTAATACAACTTGTTGGAAAATCGCCTGTATCGGAATCTTATTGGATTGAAAAGTATCCAGAATTAGAACTTTCAAAATGTTATATTTGTTCAAATTTATATATCTTGCCTGGTTAATGCAGGGAACTTCATTTTCAAGTACTTCATAGAACTTTGTTTACTAAGGTTAAACTTTTAAAATGTAACATGACTGATAATGACACTTGTCCAGTATGTGCACAATCTAGAGAAGATTTAGAACACATGTTTATTAATTGTGTCAATTTGTCACAATTTACTGATTTGTTTTAAGGATTTTTTATTAAATTTTATGTTTAATGTCGATGATAACTTTGTAAATACGCTTAATTTTGACCAAGCGATGCTTATAGGTTTTTTGAAGAGAAGTAACGGGTTTAATTTTTATTTCGCTAATTTTTTTATGAGTATAGCAAGATTTAGTATCTATAAAAGAAGAAATTTCATATTGTTGAATCCTCAAGCTAAACTCAATTTAAAACATTATTAGAAAAATAAATTTCTCACTATGTTTATCTTTTAAATCAGAGAAAAGAACATTTCTTACTAGAAAAATATTTCATATTGGACAATCCCGCTATCAAAGTAACAGATAACCATGCAGAAATATTATTTTAATTATAAACATACAAGTATCTGAACTTGCATTGAATTTCCATATGTTTGTCCTAGCACTCCCGTTGTGTTGGGTGGGGATTGAATTGTCCTTGTAAAAATAATTGTCGTATAAATATACGTTAGTGACACATCTCCATTAATCCCGAATGAGAGTGTACATGGATGCCACTGTACCATCGCAGCTTTCGAAGGGTTCTTCGGATATCGGAGGCATTTACCAGTACATACAATATTCATTGGCCCCCTGAACGTGTCTATATGGTACACGTACCGGAGTTAGGCTCTGCTATGGAATCGTTATTTTAGCGTATAATTGCATTTTGCCTACAGTCCTGAACATTCATAAAATGTAAGCAACTGGACGTTCGCGTCTATCTTCCAAGCATGTGTACTTTAAATCGTCTTTATAAAATCCACAATATATATGATACAAAATTGTAGATTTATTTTTCTTGATATACCTTAATAGGCGAGTGTAATATATGAAAAAGACGTCTAGTTAAGGACTTTAATGCACCCACCTAACACACGGCTAATTTCTTTTTAAATGAAAGAATAATGATTTAACTTTGATTTTTGCCCGGTCGTCACAAAATCGTACGGTGCAGTTTTTGTAAAATTGACGTTTATTTCAGAAATTAGTTGAAAATTATAAAATTACGACATGTTTTTCAAGCAAAAGAAATTAGTCGCATCTCTTCTTTAAGTTAGAATAATTAGGTGAATTAGATTCTTAAAATAATGAAAAACAATATTTACAACTATAACTCCGCATGCTTTTGCATTCCTACTAAATATTTGACATTTGGTACGAAAATTTTCATAATCCTGACCTTTTCGGATCTACAATTAATTTTTTTATTAAATGCTTTTGCACTCTATCCGTTTTAGAACACACCAAATCACTCATTAGTTATCGTTTTTTCATTCAAGATCAAGACTTTATCTCAACATTTCTTAAAATCACTAATTTCTGTAATTTTATGATGTTGGGTAAAATCACTATAGTTTCCGGAATCCCTTATCTATTTCGTTATCGTTTTTTTTTACTGAATATATTAGTCGATTTCCTTAACTGGCCACCCGCTGATTGATACTTCGACACAAACTGCCTGTGTAGATAAGATTGACACAACAGCAGGGGTCCAGTTAATCGATTTCCGTGTTCTTAATAGTGTTATTAGAGTACGATAAATCATATTTAAACGGTTCTATTTCTATCTTGAACTTCAGTGTAGCTTAAATAGATATAAAATCGTCCGAAATTAAGATCAAATCAAAGAAAAACAGAGTTTTTGAGTTCTGTAGAATTCACCCATTTCTAAATAAGGAATCGTATCGGAAAATTGTAGAAAATCTTCCGAGTCGTGTCACATTTTCACAGTCCAGTTCACAATGAAACCCTTCCTATGCTAAAGAGTAAAAACTATCCATTGATTGACACAGATGCATAGTCTGTCATGTATTTACTACAGTTAAATGAAAATACAGTTGTATTGCCGCAGTGGGAAAACCGGAAAAGGTGAAATTTACAGAAGACTGGTCGATGAATATGAAAAAAATGAAAACATCCCATTTGAAAATACAAAATATCATAAGAGTTGCTATGAATATTTCAAAAGTAAGCACAACCTATCATCTTCTGTTTTGTCTGTACAAAGACTTTGTACTACATGTACCAATTCTACCGACCAGTCTCTTCTTATATATCAATGAGGGCAGTAGATCTACAACTCATTCTGATTTGTCTGTTTTTGCAAATATATAAAGCCTATTAATAGCAAGTTATACAACTTCATAAAGTATCCTCTGAGTAGCAAACTCAAGCTGTATTGAGTGTTAATAAAATGATCTGATTTACAAAATAACTCATGATAATTTTACTATTAAATCTTTATACCATCGAGCTTGCATCGCTTTATAAATATTTGCTACAAAATTTGAAGTCAGAAAGTAAAGAGATATTTTATTCTGAACATAAAACAGCTTTTACTAACATTTCGACGATTAAAGATGACGTGCCTGTACACAAGGAAGTATTCTGGTTAACAACTTTAATTACTTGATCAGTTAACCGGGCTTAATTTATGCCAGAGGATCGCCGCCAGGAAAACTACATAACATATTATCAGCTTCAACAAATACTAAAAATATATGGTCAATTTATAGTTACAATGTACATGCATACAGCCTCAACAAGGCCAAGGTACATCCAATATTGTAAACAGTAGCTCTATAATTTTGTCTTATTCTTTTTAACTCTTTTTCATTTAGATTTATCATTACAAATGCACCGTATTTATGGACACACTTTTGATAACTATTAACAAGTTTGACTGATCAACAGATTAGAAAAATTGAAAATGGGGCATACATTCTACATGGCATTATTTTTCTTCTGAGGGTCAAAATTTTATCCAAGACAATGTCGACCTAACTACAGAAACAATAAAAGTTCTCCGTATGACTTTGGTTGGTTAAAAGGCAACATTGGTCCGGTATGATGTTATCCAACTTTCTACAAGATTTGATCTGTTCACGCAGGGGGAGGATTGAGATTGAAAAAACATGTTTAACCCGCCGCAATTTTGCGCCTGTCCCAAGTCAGGAGCCTCTGGCCTTTCTTATTTTTGTATGATTTTTTGTTTTAATTTCTTGAGTATATTTCGAAGCTTAGTATGACGTCCATTATCATTTCAAACTAGTACATTTTTGTTTAGCGGCCAGCTAAAGAACGCCTCCGGGTTTGGGAGTTTCTTGTTGCATTGATGACCCATTGGTGGTCTTCGGCCGTTGCCTACTTTTTGAACGGGTTTGTGTCTCTTTGACAAATCCCTCATGTCCATTTCTAATTTTTAATTCAATCTGTATATAGTAGATCTTGTGTCCGCTTTGAGCAAAACCTCTGCTGTACTGGTATATGCCCATGCCAAGGAAGTTGTCTTTGTATGGATATTTTGACCGATAAGAATGATGAGGTTACAAGTTAAAATGAAGCTATAATATTCCGATATCGCAATATTCCGACACCTAAATGGTCCTACATCCCATTGGTCCGACGTTTCGACATTTAGGTTATAACGGGATTTTAACATAAGAAAGCCAAATAAAATGTTCAATATTAGGATAACCTTGTCCTCCGTTTGAAGATGTGAAACAAGATATAAAAAAAGTAATACGTAGTGCCAAAGTAGCCGAAGGTCATCACTAGCGTAATTTAAAAAAAGTACAAACTCCTTTGTCAAGTGTTGTTTGATTAATAAGATATCTCAAGATACACGGCGGCCGACTAAAGTAAAATCAAACACAGTTTGACGTACAATGAGTGGTCATATTTTCCTTGTGATGTTTTATATTAAAATTGTCAATTTGTTGATATAAATATACTAGTAACACTTTACTCATTTTAGTAATGTTAATTAGTACTCTTATCATATCTGATTTAGTGATGTAAATGAAATTCCAGTATTATCCAGACTCAACATATTGCACTACAATAATAAAAAAAAATCCGCCCTATGGTTGTCTGATCTTGAAGCGGTTGGTAGGCTTTCAAACTAACAGGAGACCATACGCTTCCTCAATTTTAATGTACAGCTCATCATGGGACTTTCTAAATAATTAAAAATACGTCATATGTTTTATTTTCCCCTTGCTTCAATTATTTTGTTTCGGATTATTTATATCAAATTTGCAGAGATATGTTTGTAAATACGTGCAATCAAATGATATGGAGGTATTATAAGATTAAGATAATGCAAGGGCGACTACAGATACATTTGTGTGACTTAAAATGGTTGATTTTCAAAGACTCCGAGAGAAAACGTTACGTAACATGCGTTACCGTTAAAATCAACCAAAATTAATTAATACTATGATAGAAATATATTTTCCCAACAGTAATACAGCATTCCTATAAAATTGTTTAATTTTTGCATTTGTTTTGACTCGATTTTTCTACTATAAGTATCCGTGAATTGAAATTGCACCCCGATGACCTTTGACCTCGATTTAAAAAAAATGCACCATAATTTCTTTTGACGACCGGGATATTTAGAAAGTACACACTCTTAGCTTTCCAGTGATATATAATTTAGCCGTGTGTTAGGTAGGTGCATTAAAAATGTTAATTTGGCTCTGATATCACTCGCCTATAAGGAGTTTAAATGTATATGTAAATGAATAAAGCGATCTACATGTATATAATTAGCTGATCTATGATTAAAGCTCAAGGGCAGATTTACGAATGATTTGCACAAGAGTACCGACACATTCCTAGCCTCCAATTTTAGATCTTTTCCTTAATCCATTATATACAATTAAGTCAGAGAGAGAGAGAGAGAGTCAGAGTGTTGTTGTTGTTAAGAAGATTAAAAACAATAAATTCTGAATCTCGATTTTCCCTTCACCTAATAGTGTTAAAATTTCGAAAAAAAATAATTGATTGATAGCGTCGAAAAACTAAGAAAAGAAAAAAAACACAACCCCTCCCCTTTTGAAGTTCAATGGTTGCTACCATAACTTTTTTGCTTTTATTCTTTTTTCACCATTTTATTCTTGTTTAACAGTGTAAACTTTGTAACGTTCATATTAAACTGAATTTGCAATTAAAGTTATACATGTAGTTTCACATGTGTCCTCTGTGATCACAAGAGGTAAATTTCCTTTATAACATTAAGGTTTATGTACCCTTCTGTAGCCATTTTTGTACGAACTTTTCAAACTTCAATTGTATCAAAACTACAGATATAATGCATAAAAGAGATAGGCCATTTTGTACATATTCCAAGGGGAAACTTTATGCAAAGCATTATTTTTTACTGTTCCATTGCATTTGATAGAAAAAGAGGACTTTGTGGCAAATAAATCAAGATTTTTATAGAAAATCCACAGCCTTTATCCTTGTACTCTCATATTTGGCAATTTGATAACTGATAGATATAGGATTATTGCATGCAGTGCTAGCATTGATTTCCTTAAAACAAGTGTATAAATGTAGTTATTGGTTAAGACAAGTATAAATATGGCCAAAATCAAGTACACCTTTTAGGGTGCACTCGACTTTAGTGACTCAACACGAGATGTTTTGGAATTTACAGGTAACTTAGAACTTTTTGTAAAAAATAAACACTAGCACATCATAGAAAATCAAGTGAGTAATTTATGTTTCAAATTTTATAACAAAAATCTCTGTATTAAAGGCTGTGGATTTTCTATAAAAATCTTGATTTATTTGCCACAAAGTCCTCTTTTTCTATCAAATGCAATGAAACAGTAAAAAATAATGCTTTGCATTAAGTTTCCCCTTGGAACATGTACTAAATGGCCTATCTCTATTATTTATTATATCTTTAGTTTTGATACAATTGAGGTTTGAAAAATTCGTACAAAAATGGCTACAGAAGGGTACATAAACCTTAATAGAAATAAAACTTGATCACAAAATCTGTTTTTCTAGATTTATTTCACATTACTTTTTCAAAACTTTGTCGCATCATTGTTTTGCAAATCCCGATATTCCACATTGACAATTTGCTGATAGTGTACCATAAAAAAAGTGAATCTTGTCGTTAAATTTAGTCTAAGTTAAACGTTCTTCAATTATGCCATTAAAATTTAAATCGTGAAACTCGTGCTAAAACAATTCTCGCGGAAATGTGTGTACTCATGGTTCAGGTAAGTAACGTATCAAACGTAAGTGTTATGACACTATTTTTCTTTATTTTCTGATATTAAAAGCGTGTTTTATTTGGGATATGCTTTTTTTTTGAAAGATAAATTTGATTTAGAAAAGAATGCTGTTTTACCGGATAAAACGGAGACTCTAACTTGTTATTTTGGAAATATAATACGTGTTCCCTTTACTTTCGTTCGTACCAACTAGAAGATGTCAGCGAAATCGCTGTACATTTGGACAAGTGTTAAAACAAAGAATTTGCGCGGGCAGTACGTCTACAGACCATTCGTGAAGCGTATATGAAGACACGAATCGATAACGGTGTCCGAATTTTGATAAATCTATAAACAAATTCTGTGGGGAAAAATTGTTTCAAAGACAAATAAGGAAGTACATCTACTAAACACTACATTTATACCTCATATCACAAATATTTCTGACTTTGTATGATTTCAGAGGAGTTACTACTCAATTAAATTGGTCTTTTTCTGTAGTTGTATAGATGGCAAAAAAAAAAAGAATGTCGAAAATAGCATTTTGTCCATACATAACCGTATTTGCAAGTGAATATAATATATGAACCACTTGAAAGTACAGTGGCTATTACTTGAACGATTCACATTAATTTTGGTACAAATGTAACTGCAACCGTCTTTTGAAACTGAAACATTATGCGACTTTGTTGTTTTTTGTTTTGCTTAAAATGTTTGATTTTATACTGATTAATAAAAGGAAACGGACGGTTGCGTAATAAAAATATAATTTAACGTATTTTCGTTACAGGTCGTTCCTTTTAATTATTGTACACAATAACGGAATTTCGAAGATTTTTGGTTTACAAACGATTTGGTGTTTTATGTATATAGATTCGTTTTGTCTCATATCCAAAATCTTCGTTTAGTTTGTTCCATATCAAGGGATTTGAAAAGATATATAAATGAATACTTTTATTAATTTCATTATTGGTATCACATAGAAGATCACACCGACAGGTGTTCGTTCATACTTTCAATTTAAACATACATCAATTCAATAATAACACAAAACAATCTGTCAATATATGGTTATTTAAAACAAAATATATACTGCACACAAAAAAATATCAAGTGTGGACTTTATATTCAGGTTAACGGAATGTTGAGTTAAGTTTTGTGTGTTTTGATGATCATAAAAACTTTAAACCAATTTTGCAGTATGATCATTACTTTTTATTAATAAAGGCCCCTTTTATGATATACATTTTACACATATGTCAGTTTGTTTCTTTTTGGTTGTCAGTTATACCAAATTATGAACTTTGTATCTTTAATGACTGTTTATTGGTAGAAACACGGAAATGTTGCAGGTAGATCACCGAACTTTATCGTAGAATTAGATTCATGTCGCGTATTTGGTCAGTGTAATTACCGTATCACCATGCGGTCTGATTAGTCAGAGGCTAAACGTCAGGTTCGGGTAAATCTGTAAACGGTATTTCTGTTATTTCATTGGTTATAAATACTATCTAATGGCTGCTTCGTGGCTGTTTCCGGAATGATTATAGGGGAAATGAAGGTCATTTTAACGTCTGATTGGCTATTAATGAGTGGCATGCATTATATGTTCAACGCGTCCGTAAGTGGGGTCGGATTGAAATCATGATACTAGGTTATAGGTACATATTGTGATAAAGTGTTCATTTGCTATAGTGATTAGTTATGATGATAACTCATCACAAACTGTCAATTTGGTACAGATTATATAATCATGTGACAATGTGATGATTTAATTTTGAAATTATGTTGCTATTTTGGTAAGAAACTGTACATTTATGTATTATTGCTATTCTCTAAAAATAGAACAGTAATGTGTATAATTTACACTTTAAACTGCGTATTAAAACGGTTAAATGATTGAGATACTTTTGTGTTAGATTTCTTCGTATAAAGCTAAGATTTTAAATAGTTAATACACAAAACGTATGCTCTATGTATAAAAATAATAACCATTTATTTTTCATTGCTTGGACATATCGATTAGAAAATATTAAAATCACGGAATTTACCGAAGATGTAATTTCGTTTCCAGCACTTTCATCGCTTTATTGATTTCTGGTGTAAATAAACAAACCCGACGATACTGATTAGAAGAATACAAAAATTACAAGGTGAGCAATATGGTTTCTTATGTGCAAAGAAGCCTACAACAAGCATCACGATATTGTAATTGGCAAGGGTTTCAGTGCACTATAGGATACTATAGTGTCAGCTGTTGCAAATTATATAATTTAGCTTTTTACAATGCACAGCTCTATATTTGACAATGACCCCCAAGGCAATCATTTTATACGATCCTTCGAACCCAAAAAAACTTGCAACACAGTGAACTCCCAAAAAGATGTTTGCATGTGGGGTAGACAGTTTGATGATCTTTGATGTACTCGTACATGATGATTTATTCTTTGGAGTTGTCAGGAGGCTGATTTAGAAGGGGGCCAGGGGGCTTGCCATCCTTTTCTGGGAAATTTTGTGGGCCTGCACTTATGAAAATTTCTGGATCCGCCACTGGTTGTTGGACCATAATAGTCCCAGTTTGGACACAGTGGTGATCAGCAGTCATTATAAAAAAGAAGATGTGGTATGATTGCCAATGAGACAACTGTCTACAAGAGACCAAAATGACACAGACATTAACAACTATAGGTCACCGTACAGCCTTCAACAATGATCAAAGCCTATACAACACAGTCAGCTATAAAAGGCCCTGATATGACATGTATAACAATTGAAACCAGAAAACCAAGGCCTTATTTATATACAAAAATGAAGGAAAAACAAATATGTAACACATAAACAAACGACAACAACTGAATTACAGGCTCCTGACTTGGGACAGAAACATACATAAATAATGTGGCGGGGTAAAACATGTTAGCGGGATTCCGATCCTCCCCCTAACCTTGGACAGTGGTACATGTATAACAGTACAACATAAAAACAAACTATAAAAATCAGTCAAAAAAGGCTTAACTCTTCAGATTGCCCATTGATATATCAAAAGCACTGAAAACTTCATTTGATATGTCTGATTTCAATTTATTCATATCATGATCATCAGGTCTTACACTTAGTATATTTTTTCGTGATGAACATTACTATTTGGTTGATTATGTAGGAAATCACTGAAGCATGACTGGGGAAGTCGCCCCCTCCCCCAGCCCCCCCCCCCCCCCCTTATTGTCCCAGCTGACCTGAGAATCTGTCCCATTTTAACCATTAACGTCATACAACAATTACTTTTCCATTGTGGCATCATATATTTTGTATCAAAACATCAAAATTTTACATGGAATATATGTGATGTACATGCATGTACAGTTTGTAATGGCAGACATATACATATTGTAGCAATAAGGTGTATCCAAAGCAAAATAATTAATAATAAATCAACTCAATGGAAAGAAGCATACTGGTAAGTCAATTTTTTTTTTTCACACAGCATCTGCATAGAGTGATGAGATATAAATCAGGAGATCAATCACTGGTTTTAGAAGTCAAGAATTTTTATATTTTACTTATTTGGGTAGATACAATTACATGTACATGTAACACAACATTTATCTTGTCATAATACTTGTACGCTCAGTGTTCTTCATGAAAACTATCACACTGATTTTAAATCATTATAGGAAAGCACAGTGTATTTTTAATAAGCAAACATTTCAGGAGGCAAAGAGTCTATTATAATAGGCTGACTGCAATAGTCTGTATATTATCTGAAAAAGCTTAGTTCTTGTCAACTTTCTTATTATTTCAAACATTTAAATAGATGTCTCCCAAATTTGGTGTATTTCTATTAGCTTTTTTTAAAGTCATTTTCATTTATTTTTCAACCTGGCCCAGAAATATGTTTAATATAGCTGATTTAGAGAAAGGCGACCTGGGTCACCTCTAACAAAGGCTATATTTATTGTCACTGCAAACATTTTACCTGTTCAACACCAAATGCTATCAAGTTTGGGGCCCTTGGCCATGGCCCTTTTTTTCATAATTCATCTTACATACATGTAAATCTCCTTTGAATTGTTTGCTTATTTGTTCTATGGTCTATCTATGCATATCTATCTATATACCACATTTTCATGGTCCCACAAAAATGTTTAAAATGTATACATTTGACGTTTTTCTAGCTTCTCTCATGTGATAGCCATACCTTTTTGGTCACTATTTATGTGTTGCGTTTAAATATGAATTGTAACACTTTACAGTGACTGAACAGGTAAAACAAATACTTCTCAAGAAACAGAAAAAAGAAGACTACTTGGAACAGCACCAGACTACATGTATGTACATGTATGAATAAAAACTCAGATCGGAATAGCATGGAGGATATGATATGTCCTTGTGAATAAGCAAGGAGAGCTTTTAATAATAGTGCCTATTTTTTAATTTACTAGATTTTTCATTCATTATCTGTGCAAATTTCAACATAATTTGTCATAAATCCTTATCTATTAACTTTTATTACTCAAACTTTCAGTGGTGGATCCAGAAATTTTCATAAGCGGGAGCCTACTGACTGCCTAAGAAGGGGCCAACTCCAGTCATGCTTCAGTGATTCCCTATAAAAACAACAAAATTTTTCCTAAAAAGGGGTGGCCCAGGCCCCCCGAAAAACCCTCTAACTCCACCTCTGACTTTAATTTAATATGACAAGTGTTTCATTCACCAAAATACTGGTGCGTTTCTGTGATAAATATCATGCACAATTTTATAAATGAGAGGGGAAAGAAGATCCACATGTGGTGTACCTGCACATGACAATTGCAAACTGCCCTATTTTTCTAATCACAACCAATCAACTGATCATGCTGATACTGACATTTATACCTGAGAGTACACATCAAATGAAAAATCACAAATAACTGATACATATTATCAGATATTACAGAATTGAATATGTTTTAAATTTATTACAAAAAAATGTGTTCTCAATCTTGTAGATAGATATTACTGGATCTCATATACATGTAAGTACCAAAGACAACTGTCTATCCAAGTCACAATTTATAAAAGTAAACTATTAAAGGTTGTAGTTTGGTCTTCAACGCAAAGCTTGGTTCACACCAAACAGCAATTTTATATAGTCCATATCAATCATGACAATGGCGTTTGGGGTTAAACATGTTTTCGTAGGTAAATAATATTGCCATGGAAATTTTTTCATGAGAGTGTAATAGTCTATAGAGTATTACTTCCTGTTTGGTGGAATAGTGAAATAGAAGTCAATACGTTCTTGCTCAATCCTATGTCGCTTTGAAGGTGTCATGATTGTAATCCTCAACTTAAGCAATGTGTTACTGTAATTTGAATTTCAAAATCACTGAGCGACGTTTTTCGAAGCACTGGTCACCTCCACCATAGCGAATCACATGACTTTGACAATCAGTAAATTCCAGCGAAAAATATCTATAAGTAAAGACTTGTCGGATAAAAATTAAATAATAGAGTACATAGGAAATGGCAAAGTTCACATAGTCGCGTATGATTAATCATTTTTAAAAAAAAACGAGCAAAAAGGGGGGGGTTGGGGCGTACACACTTTACGTCCCCCTCTGGATCCGCCACTGCCTTCTGTTGTTGTCCATTTTGTAAAGTAGTAATCCTCAAAAGTATGTGTAGGTTATATGCTATTTTTATCAAGTTGATTATAGACACAGAATACATTTTATTAGAATATCATTCCCCATTTCCATTCTCAATTTTATTAAGTCTCCTTCCATTATAACACGGGTCCACCAATAATACAACAAAAATGACAAATTAGTAGAAAAAAGCTATGTTTTCATATTGCTTGAAGTGCAATATTCCAATAAAAATAAACTACTCACAAACCACTGATCTCAATATAATCAGCTAAAATACGGCAAGCTTTTTAGAAAAGCTATTACTTGTATAGCAAATTAACCTGACGATATCGGGATATGGGTATTTAGTCGGATCTTAACACGTACTTGTGATTTGTTTGAAACCGGTTTTAACGTAGAAATGTCGAAATGTTCAGAACTTAATTAAATCTGTTTTTCGGTAAGATGGTGCAAGCATACGATTTTTATTGCGTGTTACACTTTGAGAAGCGAATAATCATTAGCTACTTTATTTAAATATTGTGTAAAAACGTTAATTATGAGCTATGAAAGTCAAGTGGCTCAAGCATTTTACTGAGGAAGTTTTTTAAAAAAGAATGCAAAGAAATATTTTAACAGTGGGTTAGATTTCATTAGTCTTTACTATCTATAGATCAACAACTTTTGGTTATATTTATAATTTAGAATCATCATTGAAGGTGGAGCGCGATTTCACAGTTAATTAATTATATTGATGTGCCATTTGTATGCAAGAGTGACATTCCGTTGTATTATGTGCCAATTCGAAAAAGTTATGCTAGTATTGTCTCCCTTTAACAGGTTCATTATTTTATTATTAAGTTTAGGTTTCTGATATAAATTTGAATAGTTACAAAATGTATCAATTCAATATATTTCAGTGTTTGTTATTGGTGTATCAAAAACATTGATGTACGAATATAATTTCATAAATTTGAAACGTTTAAAATGATTACATACCAATATAAAGAACCGTTCATCATTTTTGAAAAAAGACTATGATTGAACTTCGTATTATTTATCATCCCTTTATGATAGATGGACTGGGAAATAAACCAAAGTTCTCTAAAGGTAATCACAGAGAGGGACTAGCAAGCAATTTTTAATTGTAGCTTATTTAACGTTAAAACAACTTTCCACTATAAACAAATGTTATTATATACAAATATAAGGACCTTGTTAGCTAAATCTACAAATTTTATTCGATGTTATGAATTTTTATTACAATAGATTAATATGCTATGTAATATAACAAACATCCAAATTATAATCTTAATTGTCATCAGCTATATAAAACGTAAGGTTTAACAGGTCGGGACCACTACCTTATATGGAAATGCATAAATTAGCATACTTATGTTCTCGCACATGTGATTGTTTATTTACATGTGACGCAATTTATTTTTACCTGGTTTTTGACCAATCCACTTAATGAGTCACAATGCATGATGGACTACTACGTGTTTACAATCAACCAAGAACACGTGTTATTTACTGACATACAACACATTTTTTCGTGCAATGCGGGATTCACAATTTCGCTTAGTTTTTCATTTTGTGTATCCTCATTTATAGTTCGTGATATAAATTATTACTTCCATGCTCAGATTAACGAAGAGTTGTTTCTATGCGAAGAAAAAAGGGTTTGAATTACCCGATATATAGCCATTTACATGTTTGATGATGGCACAGAGATTTCATGTATTTGTCCATCACACAGCAACGAAACAACAGCGAAAAAACACAATTACACATGAGACAAACTTACTAGTGTAAAGTAAGCCGTCGATAACAGCCGGTGCTGATATTCACGAGTAAAGCAATTTTCGTATAGATAATCTAAGGCAAATGTGTGATCCTTGAATTTTGTGTTCGTAAAAAAGGCGAAGAAATATTTACATACATGGCAGTGTTAACAAAACCTATAAGTATTTATTTTTGTCACATTTCAGTATATTGGACTTCCAAACTGTTCCCTTTGTATTGAAGGTAGTGAAGTCAGCAACTGTAGTTTCATTTTGTTCGTTTTTTAACGGGCTCGGACATTTGCCAAACTGAATAAAATCATTTCTTATGATTTATTATACCTGCAAAGTAAAACTTTGGTTGGCTTGCTTGCTTTGTTTGTATAGTTGTTTATACAAGCTTTGAAAATAAGATTGACATCTTTAAACAATATATATATAGGCATAGTTTAACTTGTATATTTAATATTTTGTACAATATACAAACAAAGCAAGCAAGCTAACCAAAGTTTTGCTCTACATGCATTAGGAAATAAGCTGTAATGATGTTATCCATATGTATGTGCGACAAGGTGGAAATTGCAGCATTGGATTTATAATAAAATAGAAGATGTGGTTATGATTGCCAATGAGACAGCTGTCCACACGAGACCAAAATGACACCAAAATTAACATTTATAGTCACTGTGCGGCCTTCAACAATGAGCAAAGCCCATACCGCATAGTCAGCTATAAAAGGCCCAGATATGACAATGTAAAACAATTCAAACGAGAAAACTAACGGCCTTAATTATATATAAAAAAAAATGAATGAAAAACAAATATGTAACACATAAACAAACGACAACCACTGAAATACAGGCTCCTATACAATATATTTTTTTTATGGAATAGATTTTTTCTCCTTTTATATATTTAATTGAGCGTTTTTTGGGGTTTTTTTTTTTGGATTGTTTTACACAAGTAATTTTTGTGTCATTTATAGCTTACTTTTCAGCATTGCACCTATGACTGCTTACTTTACCAAATTATGTCTTTGTTGAAAAGATGTCTCATTTGGCACTCATACCTCATCTTCTTATTTCTATATACAAAGCACGTTTTAGAAAAAAAATAATAGGTAATATGGCACCCATTATGATCCAGAGACTTTTAATATTGGAGATATTTTATATATGTCAACGGGGCAGCAGCCGAACGATAAAAAACCTCTGAGGTATATTTTGTGATAACATTAGCAACAAACGGATATTATCGATGGATGAAACTATAAAAAAAAAATGTATTGAGCTATTATACCGTACCCGCTCAGTGGCGGATCTAGGGGGCGGGGTTCCGGGGGATGGACCCCCTTTTTTGGACGATCAGTGCATTTGGATGGGGACAAGTACTTGGAACCCCATCCCCTTTTGTCTAGGAGTAGGACCCCCCTTTTTTAAATGGCTGAATCGGCCTTTGCCGCGTTCATAACATTTATTTTTAGTATACTGAATATTATGATGTTCTTACTTTTAGTTCAGGTCCTGATAAAAAAATTTACACATTCAGTACAGAAAGAAGTGTTTCAATGAAAGTTTTCGTGTTTCACTAGGCAGAAATGACTTTGGAATGACATTATACCGGTTTAAAAGAGCTCAAATGATTTTCTTATTGGACAGTGGTCACTTTATTGGATATTTCACTGTTTCATGTCGTGAAAGTAATGCAGGTTCAATTCATAACAATGCACAAAACCGGTTCAACTACTTATGCAAGCAAAAAAAAAAAGTCGAATCGTGAAGCCAGTAAACAATATTTTTTTAATCTGAGCATGCAAATTGAAGATTACGTTATATATTTTACACAAAATATATTTGCAGAATAAAAACATTAGTAATTAGAGTCCCAGACAATATATTAGTTGACTGTTTTCCCACTAATTCCACGTGTTTTAAGTAGCAGTTTACTCGTAGTAGCCCACAATGCATTGTAGTTCATTGAGTCTATTGGTCAGTTTTTCAAGGCCATACTGGCCTTGTGTTTTGGAAATTACTATGCAAATATATTCTGACGTCAGCAAATCTAGAGTTCTCGACCTGTTTAACGATAAAGTTTGCATACTCGTTGGCTTTTTTGTTTGCACTTGTTTTGTCTTTGTGTAGGACAACTATACCATTAAAGAACATATAACACAGTCTTAAAATAATAAACAGATGTGACGAGAAGACAACAGTTAACAAATATAATAATAAGTTCATTAAAATAACAACAAAAAATAACAACAGACATTAACAACATTACAAAAACAACATTAATCATACAGGAGATAAGTACTGGTAATGCTTTACATATCTATATATATATATTTTTAACTTTGTTTAAATAGCAGATAGATTATCATTTTTCCAGGCTTAAAATAATTGTGAAAAGTAAAACTTATGCCTAAAAATTGGTTTTCTGGAACGAAACACCAACTCGATATGCGAGTATTCATGTTAATGTTATATACATATATATCATATACAAATCTGCAGTCAATACAAATGTATCTCAAAATATAGGACTAGTACAAACTCACTACACCAAATGACTGTAATTCCGCAAAAGATTGATGAATCATAACACACATGAGTGAAAAAAACGACAAAAAAATAATTAGATTCATTGAAACTAGTCTTGACAACTGTTTTTTTATCAGTTTGAAATCATTATATTTTGTCCTATTGGACAAGAGTCATCTCGGTTTCATTTAGGGTCTTCTGAAACATGCGAACATATCATATCCAGCTGAATTAGTGTCAGGGTTATCTTTCGGCGAGCAGCTACAAGTATATGGGCAATCTATTTCATTCAATACCCCAGAGTCAATCAATGGTTGCACTTCGCATTTCCTGAGCCAAATATAATCTGTTATTTTCACGCTTTCTGTTGTATTCGACATCCTTCTCTGACATTGGCAAGCATTAGATCTAGACTTACTTGTACAATTCTGTTTTTCCGAGTTTGATGCAACAGTGGTACTAGGTGTTTTTTGTTTTGTTGAAGTGTCCTGTTGATGAGAGGTCTCAACTGAATACATTATAGACGTTTCCAACATGTTTGTCGTTGATTCCATTTTTATTGTTGAAGGGAAATTTGGTGTTCCTGCAATTTCAAGGAAAACACAATTACTAAACAACGATGTATTTTCATACATTAGGGAGACTTTCCTAACCAATATCCATAAAGGTGTAAGTAGTCAAGTTGTATTGTCATATTTGCCAACAAATTCCATAACTTGCATTTTTTACTAATGCGATGTTGTACAAAATTGTAAAATCAAGAGATGAAAATATCTTAACATGAATGTTAGATCCAATTATAAATTTCAAATCCAAAGGAGTGACAAAGGTATAGAAACATGGGCATCTCTTACATTAAAACATTTAGTACAAAATGTCTCATCTGCCATACATCAAATGTATACACAAATTTATTCCAAAAGATTTGATGCAAATTGAAAACAGCATGATGATGAATCGGGTCATCAATTAAATACCAGGTTTATATATTCGTTATGCTAGGTTAAATCTATTAATTGTTCTTGCAACTGCACGCGTTTTTAAAGAACAATTGGAAGCCACAGCGCAGAGTTAACTTGCAACTGGATATGTCATAGTAATTCACTTGTATTGACTTTTCATACTAAATTTTTGTATTAAAATGAATGATTATCACTAATACCATTCATTAAGTACCATAAGTTAAATCGAAAATACAACTAAATAGTTATTATGATGATTGAACAATAAAGGATAATTGTTTCGATGATGTTGCACATGGAATAAGATTATTTACAGACCACTGAATTGTCAATCCCCCACAACTTCTAAATTGCATTATCAATGTTTTGATTTTTTCTGCTTTTTTAGTTCCTTTATCTATATACAATCAATTTTTAACAGTCTTTTGAATAGCTTATTATTTTGAAACGGAGAAGCAAACATCCTTAGACATGAATTAAGCTGGTGTGCCGACAATTTTTATAATTGTCGATTGTGTTAAATCGATCAACTCTTCAATGTAAATTTGGCTAAAATATGTACTAATTTTCATTGCTCTTTTCACAAATTGTGTACAGTAGCATCGCAATTCTAAACTTAAGCGCATATGGACACATGCAGTCATTATTATTCATAGACATGATATAGTTGGGATATTTGGGTAGTATGGTATCCAGCGCAACGGGTATCAGTAGACACATTCTAACTTAACATATTGAGAAGCATTCAAACATTGCCTTTCATCTTTCAAAAATTGAAAATATAGATTACCGATGTCAATTTTAATGTTGAATGGCGATTTATTCGGGTTTGTTGTAGTTTGGCTGTATCTACCATGATACTTATACAAGAGATACAAAATTAAGTAAAAAGAGTCTTTCGAAGGCAATAATTCTTATAAGTCTTATAGAAAAAATGTTTCCTGCAAGAAAATTGACAAATTTGTAGATTTCATTGTTATGAACATCTGTGCTGTTTTCATTATTTCTCTTTCTATCATAGTTACTTCCATAACACAAACAGATTATGAAAATCATCTTCCAAGGAAAACAACTCCGTAAATTGAAAATAGCTTGCTGGACTTATTCCCAATAAGATTTTCTTGTGCTGGTCCCTTTAACTATAAAATGGTTTTTTTTTCCTTTCTGATTGTTTTACGATAATTTCAAAACTGAACACTTAAAACCATACAGGCTGACTGTTTTTTATCCTAAAGATGCAACAATGTAACAATTTATTGCCTACATGTCTGTACAAATACGTTGATAATTACAGTAATCAGAAAATACTTACCGTCCTTTTCACAAATAACCCTTTCTGTTGCTGTACATGCTCCGTTATAAAGCAGATCGTCTTGGATATATGCACAGATGTAATCAAGATCCCGATGGTCTGGTTCTTGGGCTTTGAAGTATATTAAAACAGAACATAACAATAAACACGATGTGCATGGTTATACTATGATTTATCAGGTCATATATCATCACCGTGTATATGTTGTTTTTTGTTTTTTGTTTTTTTTTTTTTGTTTTTCGAATTTAAAAGGTAAAATAAAAAAGTTACAAATATATATAGATAAAACTAAGATAGTCAGTCACATGATTTCCCAAAAGGAACGAGATCGACGTGGTAAGCATCACCTTCTATATATGCAATACAAAATTAACAAATACTTATTCAGTCAAAATATCACTATCTGGAATATGAAGCCATTGAATTACTTTATATTTGATATTTGTGTTTTTTTGTATTTTTAACGCCACTTTAAACCATCGCTTTTGGGCTATTTCGTGGCGGCCATGTTTTTATTGGTGGAGGACGCCGGAGTGCCCGGGGAAAACCAGCAACCTTCGATAGGAAAACTGACAAACTAAGTCAATTAAGATTGGATCCGAGTGTAACTGCACGAGCGGGGTTCGAGCTTACAACCACAGTGTTGACAAGCTAGTGTTAACAGTAGTACAACTGTAACTACCTCGAACACTTGGCCACCGAGACCCCTGGAAAACGTAATACATAGTAAACCAATTCGTGATAGTGGGTGTAAACCTTACTTGTCGATGTAACCTTTTAAGTCATTCTTCGTAAAAAGCAGTTTTAGTGTACGGAACACTCCTTTTAAACAAATCTTTATAGTGAGGAGATACTTGACCGCAACATTATAGAAATACTTTTAGGACACAATATGACGAAGTGAATATTTTATTGATGAGAAAAACACTGTTGACAATTGGAAGGGGGAAACATGGCACTTGCCAAATATTCTAGTTTGAAGTCATCTGTGTCAAATTTCTATACAAGCAGACGTATTTAATATCGATATACTAGTCTAGTAGAAGGAAGGTGAAAGATTCCGGAGGGACATTCAAACTCAAAAGTTCAAAATAAACTGACAACTCAATTGAAAAAAAAGAAAAAAGAAAAAAAACAGCACACAAAAAAATATCATTGAAAACTGTATACTGATCAACACGAACCCGACGAACATACGCGCAATCTGGAAGGGTAAGCAGATTATGTTCGCAATATTGCACCCGTAGTTTTGCTCATGACAGCTAAATCAGTTAAGTTGTTAAGTTTTATTTGAGAAGTTCGCATTCGGAGAAAAAAAAACGGACTGGAATGTTAAATGTAATGCGGTTTTAATTTTACTCCTGAAATAGTTATAACATTTTTTGTAATCAAAAGAAGAGAGAGTAGGATAAATACTGGTACTAACAATCTTATTCATTCAGCATTAATCACTCTGCATGACGGGCTTCTTGAAGGCGTTGATTTATATTAGACAGAGTAGTTGTTCAGCTAAATGCCACCTTATTCTAAACTTGATTTATATATTTGACCTGACATCCTAATACTGCAGAACTAAGTTTGACCCTTGTTTGTATGAGATATCGACCAGGTTTAAGGATATTGGGATCAGTGAAGGTCATCAAGGATCAAGGAAAATACTACATTTTGTAATGTTTGCAGTTATTAAATAATCAAGCTATTAGCAGAATGCATATAGTCATTGCCTACTTAATCTACCAATGGTGTTAAACTGACCACTGTAATTGCAGTAACGGTGATCCCAACATGGCGGAGCCCATCATAGGTAAAATATTCTTTTCGTAAGTTTTTGCGTGTGCACGCATTGCTTTAAAGAATTACTCAGCTGCTTGGTTGATATGTACAGTATTGTTGTATGTGTGTGTTCTGAACATTGAATATGATATATGATCATCATCTTGTTATCGAAATAATAGCCGTTGAAAATTTACGGAAGATCATCGTGTATCGAAGAATTTTGTTTGTTATGATAGTCGTAACTTGTACATGATCAAAGTAACTTGTTAGTGATGATCGTAACTTTCTCTATATGCTGATGGGCGACTATATATAAATTTATTTGAATGTTTGATAATGTGGCAAGAACTAGTGAATAATTTACTTTTTGCTTTGTATATAGACTTTATATTTCAAAAGTCATAATTTACGATAATTATTCATCACGATGACAAGGAGAGACAAACATAACAGAAGTAATTTGTATTGGATCGATTATTTGTTTTTGTGGAAAATGAGGACAGATTATTTATTTGCACTGTTGAAGCATAATTTTTCATTTTCATTACAACAAGGGACTGATTACAAAATGTGATTATTTATTTTCACAATTATATTTATAACATTTGAAAACACAAATTTTTAAATTCATTCTTTAATTCTTAAAAATAAATAAAACATGTATAGTTAAGTCTTTATGTAACATTAAATCAGAATTAAACCTCCTCCTCTAGACATGCTGGAAGTGATTGTTATGAATTCCAAACTGCATATATTGCATACGTACAAGGATTTAAAGCTGGGCTGCAACTAGCATCTTTTAAAAGTAATGGCAAACATATTTGCCATATTTGCTGAGCGGAGCGATGCAAAAAAAAATCGACGAAGGGTTCGGGCCGCTAAAACCCAAAAAGTTATAGAAAAATGATGCGAAATCATCCAACCTGAGCGTTTCCCGGAACCTTTCCCAATCTTAAACTCGAGTTTTGTAATAATTATTTTTTCGACAATATTTGATCTCAAAGCAAAATAGTCGAAGTAAGACTTAAGACTTTTAGTTTTTAGAGACAACAAGACCAATATGTAGGATAAAACACATATATCATTCATATTTTTAAGTATGAGGCTGCTATCGTTTTCTTTAGTAGTGTTTTGGCAGAACAAATCATTTATTTTTGTAATTATCAAGGTTTTTTTTTTTTTTTTTTTTTAAATAACCCCCCAAACCCCCAGAATATCAAATAGTCGTCCCCTGATATTGACAAAATATTTCGATCACGAAGGTTGTTTATGCGTTTGTTATTAGCTTTACACAACTTATGTTAATTAAATAGTTCTTAAACAAAGGGTTCTGACAAAATAAGTTACTATGATCATATTGATACAGTTACGATTATCTTTCAAGTTATTTTTCTACATGTTACCACTATTTTCAATGGGAGTTACGATGACGTTCCGTAAATTTTCAATGGCTATTATTTTGGTAACAATGTCACTTATAATTTTAAGAACATACACATACAACAATACCGTACATATCAACTTAGCAACTGAGTAAATTTTTAAAACAACGCGCGTACACGGAGAAATTACAAAAAGACTATTTTACCTGTTTTGGGCTCCGCCATGTTGGGATCACCGTAACTGCAAATCCAGTGACCAGTGTAACACCAGTGATCTATGCAGAAATATATAAAATCCTGTTAATGACACGATATTATGACTTTACATGACAAAGTAATCTTGTGATAATTTTTCGTTCCTGTATTGTAATAAATCACAGTTTATGACTCATTAAAAATATTTCCAAATCCTCTTAAATATATAAAGACGCATCGAAGAACTCGTATCATGATTACCTTTATGATATTGTCCTAAATAAAGAAGAATTTCAATTATCTGAGAGTGAAATTTAAGCATTTTCGAAAAGATGTTTTTAATGATCTGTCTGGAAGTTTTGATGAATTATTTTATATTCACTATACAAATGAGTACCAAGACAAGTCTCCAGTAGGGGTGCTTAATAAGTACTAATTGGGATACAATACAAACTATATGTTTTAATAACTTAAAAGTCCACCATTTGTAATTTTATCGTCTATGGTGTATTTTTGTCATCAGTGTAGATAATGAAAAAAAGTATATTTCTAGATCTATAAAAAAAAAAAAAACATTTGTATCTTCAATTCAAATTGTTTTTGAATTATTCTGATATTTTTTTTGTCAAAAGACCATAATCACAATATCTAATTACTTTCAATCTAGACAAAACAAAAAGACATGACTAATCATATTACCCTACAACCCAATGACATCACTATTTTGTCGTGATCACATCTGACAGTTCAACTTTATCTGCAGATAGTAAAACTAGTTATTTGTCAAATTAATTTTGCGTCATTAATTTTCTCCGCACACAAATAAACAGTCTTAAAGTAAAATAATCAGAGGTCAATATTTACAATATATTAGAATGTTACAGTATTCGTGAGACTATTTTGTGTGGGATTCGTGGTAATAAAAATAGAAGTTATTATGAAATGCATTGGATTATGCTTGTAAGCAGATTCTGTGGAAATAACTACAAAAATCCCACGAAGACATTATCTGTCCTCATATCACAAAATAGTAGACACAACAACAAAAAGTTCTCATTATTGTTTTACAGTTGCACGCTAAATAATAATAATAATAATAATAATAATAATAATAATAATAATAATAATAATAATTAAAAACCAATTGTTCAGAGAACAATTGAAGGTCTTTCCACCAGTTAATATCTATTTATATATTAAATTAATATTTGATATTAAAATATTAAAAATCAGTCTAAAATGTCAGTTCATTAAGCTTTATGATATATAGATATGAATTTAAAGCAAAGGTCAAAATCTAGAACGTCTAATTAACCTATGACGTCAAAAGACCCTAGATCTCTAATATGTATGGTTAGTAAGTTATATCACTTTACATATAATTTTAGATATGATAGGGGCGAAAACTCCCATTCATTGTCTATGCACCCTTTCAACTAAAATTATTAAGTTACGACATGTCGCAACTTACAATTTAGTCAAAATTATTTGTCGATATCCTATAAGGTTAATGAAACTGAGTGAAAATAAGCCAAATTCAAAAATTAGAATATGACCTTGACCTTTGACCTTGACCTAATTTTCATTTCTTTTGGACCAAGGACCTTAAATCAAAAAATCCTAGGTCTCTATCACTTATGCTTTACAAGATAGAAATGCATATCACTTATATCAAATGCATAAGGGGAAATAACTCTCATATAGAGCGTTCATATCGCTTCGGTCAAAATAGGACAAATCATGAGAAGGATATAACGAGTATTTTTGTAAAATAAATTTGTCGTAATCTTTTACGGTTGCGAAGGAGTCGTGGACACAAGGAAAACAATGTTTGGGGAGATGACTCCTACAAAGAAAAGTATTCGGTTACGCAGGGTAAATTTCAAAAGCGCAAAAACTGTTCGATATCATATACCAAATATCTAAGCGACATATTGAGAAACAAATGTTTATCGCAAGAACAGAATTGGCGGAAGAAAAAAAAATAATCAGAAGAAAAACAATAGGTCTTTCCACAGAAAAGTGGAAAGACCTAATAATAATAATAATAATAAAATGAATAAAATGAATAACTGTATCGGTATTAATGTTATAAGGAATAAGAAAAAGTGGCTTACCCCAATAAAAATACAGATTCGCTTGACTTTCATTTGTGCCATTTTCCCACGTGTAAATATGATCAGCATCAAAATCAGTTATTCCTACCCAGCACTTGCTAGATAAAAAGGATATAATTCCAAAGAATGATATATCAAATTAAAACAAGAATGTGTCCATAATAATAGTACACGGATGCCTCACTCGCACTATCATTTTTTATGTTCAGTGGACCGTGAAATTGGGGTCAATACTTTAATTTGGAATAAAAAGTAGAAAGATCATATCATAGGGAACATGTGTACTAAGTTTCAAGTTGATGTAACTGTCACTTCATCAAAAACTACCTTGACCAAAAACTTCACACTATCATTTTCTATGTTCAGTGGACCATGAAATTGGGGTCAAAAGTATAATTTAGCATTAAAATTAGAAAGTTTCAAGTTGATTGGACTTAAACTTCTTCAAAAACTACCTTGACCAAAAACTTTAACCTGAAACGAACGGACGCACGGACGGACGAACGGAGGCACAGACCAGAAAACACAATGCCCCTCTACTATCGTAGGTGGGGCAAAAAAAGCATTTGCAATAAATAATTCTACACAAATTTCTTAAATCCTTCAGAGTGGATATCTACGGAAGCCCTGGAGTGCCACGCAAAAAAATAATAACAACTTGCGCGCACAAGTTACTAACTTGTGCGCACAAGTTACAAACTTGCGCGCACGAGTTACTATCTTGTGCGGATAAGTTACATAACTTGCGCGCACGAGTTACTATCTTGTATGTAACTTGTGCGCACAAGATAGTAACTCGTGCGCGCAAGTTTGTAACTCGTGCGCGCAAGTTATGTAACTTGTGCGCACAAGATAGTAACTCGTGCGCGCAAGTTTGTAACTTGTGCGCACAAGTTAGTAACTTGTGCGCGCAAGTTGTAATTATTTTTTTGCGTGGCACTCCAGGGCTTCCGTAGATATCAACCATTTTACGTAAAATTATGAAACAGTAAATAAGCTAAGTCACTGATTTTGGTAAACATTTAAACAAAACTGTGTAGCATTATCTTATTGTGTAAAATGTTACTGATTGAATCCTATTAAAAAACATTGTCGAAATAAAGTATTTAAATTTCACTTCAAACAACATCTTAAATCCATAGAAAAATTTTCGAACACCTATATGTTGTTGGTACATGAGTTGCCATTTTACCTCGATTTTTAACGTTTTTCATTAATCATTTGGTAACAAATTGGTTAAGATAATTTAGACCATTAACGTATTTTATGGTGCAGAAAAGTAACATGTAAGATTACATTTACAAGTAATGTTGAAAACGAGGATATTCTACGTTTATGAATATTATTTTTTATAGTTGTCCAACTATATAGACTTAAATTTCATAAGCTTAAAAAGAATTGGACGGTCATTTGGTTATTTTCCAGTCCAAATGAAATATAAAATCTAATCTTTCTAAAACACTAATTGCCTTTCTGACGCACTTATCATTCATATCGATGATTTTGGTTCTAAGATTGGTCACGACTAGTAAAATGTCATTTTCCTAAAACTTCTTGAAGTCAGACATATGAAAATAGATAGAAACTTGTGAATTAATTTTGACATGATGTTATGTAAATTTGTAACCCAAAATACTTACATATGTTCCTTGTGTAAATGGTATTACTAATTCTTTCAAAGATGTATAAAATAACTTATTGAAATAATATAATTTTTTCATCATTTTTAACTCTACGCTCCTCAAAAATCTAATTAATTCTTTATTTCATGACATAAAATGGTGTAAAAGTTCATGAAAACTACATTTAGCCCATGTTTCTATTGGTATATTGAGTTTTAAAAACAAAATTACTAATATAAGTCACACAAAAAATACTGTAAAAAAAGAAATGCCATTGACTGATAAAGGAAATAAAATTTTATTACTTAATTCCTCGAATTTCTGCTTCCCACATGAAAAGTACTTACTTTCCACAGTCTAAAAGATTAACAATATACTTGGCGTCACTTTGTGATTGTGGCATCATGACGTCGGATGCTTCATTACTGCAGAGTGTCCTTGCATCACGAAAAGTTACACCATCATTTAAATGATGTCGCAGTCTTTTGAAGCACTGTGTTCCATACATTGTCCACCCTAATTCACATGATCCTGTATGTTGTCAAAGTATTTGATGCAAATAAAGCACAATTTTGTCACATTCAATCATATAATAGATTAGAATCTGCATTTATAATCTTAGCTTCTGAGGCTATTCCAGTTTATGACAATTTTTTATCAACGATACATACGAGCATTGTTTTAGTTTTTAACAACATTATATATATATTCACCAAATATGCTTGTTACATTGTTACACCAGGAAACCAAGCTTGTCTTGGTGCATCCTGTTATATTCCACTGATTACCCATATTAGTAATCAGCTGCTGGTATATATATATTTATCATATACTTTGACTAAATAACATATGAATTTTACTGTATGATAAAATAGCATTAAATTAAAGTATTTTCCATATTTTTCGAATTGATGTTTAGCGAGCTGATATGACAACTTTATCACATGCTTCGATTGTTATCACATGCCTTTCCGTAACGTTATTACGTGGCATTCCGGTGATACTCGGCAAATTCCGGAAAATACACCTCAATGCTACGTTTTCAGTGAAAAACATTGCAAAGTAGTGTACAAATTAATTATTTCAATACTGGAAAGTATATTGTGTAAAATAATAAAATTAAATTAAAAAAAAGATGTATTAAATAAATGGATTTTTTAAGATTTTCTGAAACATAATTTAGAAAGTTACTTTAAAAAAGTAAATTTTTCCAAACAATGTTCATTATGTATATTGTTGAATTATTTTTTTGTCGATCGTCCATATTAAAATGTGTTTTTTTTTTGTTGAGGCATATGATAGAAAGATTTCATATTGAATGTATCAAACTTTTTAGGTCCGAGGTCCGACGTCCGTGAACTTTTTACTTTTAACTGCTTTTCGGGAACCACGCAAAAGGATAAATATATAAATCTGTTATTTTTCTCTACTGGTGACGCATATGATAGAAAGATCATAACATGTCATTTTTCATATCGCATGTATTATCAGCCCTCGGTCAATATCAGCCCTCGAGCCATGCGACTCTTGGTCTGATATTGAACCTAGGGCTGATAATACATGCGATATGAAAAATGCCACGTAATAATCTGATAATATTACAATAATATGTATAAATCTCTTGAAATACAAATGTACAACATTTTAATTCATTTAAACAATAATTGTTTTGTTGGTAAAATGAATTGTAAAAGTTTCCATCTATATTATTTTAACTTTTCTTCTAAATAATGAAACATGAAAACATATTGTTGGTTAATACTTAGGTTCTCATTAATTTTCAAAATACGCATCCGTTTGCTCACACCAACTGATGGTTCAGTTTTATCTTTCCAAATTGACTTATATAATATATTTGTTGAAAAGCTTGAAGCCTCAATGTATTACCTTTTCAGATTAGTTTCTGTCTAGGAATATTTGCAATACTTTTTATAGAACTTTAAGACTGTAACATCTCTAGCCAGTCTTTTGGAATGGCTTTTTTTAATATTTATTTCTGAAATCCAATTATTCCTGCACTCAAATTTTTCCAGAATAAAATGTTGAGATATATTACAAGTGTCATCTATAATATCCTTGCAAATATCAAGTTACTCTTAATCCAATTTTCAAAAATAATAGTTTTATTTTCAAAATTAATCAGTTTGTTCCCCAAAATTACCTGTTTCCTTACTTCTGTGAAGTTGGTAGGTTTTTTGACTGTCCACCGCCTGATATTACCCAACATTTAAATACTTTTCTATAAAATTCAGGGATATGTTTGATATATTCTACTTATCTTAAAAATTAATTAATTAATTCCAACCACGCTTAGATATTTTAATGGAATCAACTTCCAGTTTGAAATATCATTACTAATGAATTTACTTACCCAAGATACTTTTAGAGACATAAAATAACTGTGTATGTCGATCATTTGTAACCCCTCTTCTTCGTTTGACTTTGTCATTGTATTTCTTTTAACCATATCTGGTTTACCATCCCAGATGTATTTATAATATTTACTTTCTATTTCTTTTCTGAATTTTACGTTTCCCCAATAAATGAAATAGCTTATTCATTTTGTCAATGTTATTCTCCCAGTTTAGTTTTTCACATTCTACTCTGTTATGACCAAAATATATTCCTAATGCTTTGACTGGTTTGTTTGTCCAATTATTCCCAGCTAGCTTATTTTTACTATTTTGCAGTTTTCCTATACATATACCTTCATACGAGCTTTGTTATATATAATATTTCTAATACATTGATCTGTAAAGGGGCACTAGCTGTCAAGTTCATGTTCACCAATCGGATTCAAATTCTCATATTTGATTTAAAACAGTGTTGAAAATTTATCTTAACTGTTGAAGGTCTTAAATAAATAGTCATAAGCTCACTAAAATGTAGCTTCGTTTTGTGTGTATTTTAGGAGCGCCTGCATACAGAGTATATATCTCCCAATTGCTACGATATTTCCGGGCTTGTATTTCCTATCATGATTTCCTTGATAGAGGATTCCTAATCACAAGGAAGCTATTAAACCAAAATTTTACGGACGCCATCACGAGTTGGTTGACCGTAATGGAATAACCGCTTCTCAGATGATATCAGATATGTTCATTATGTCGTAACTAAAATACCCTTCCCTTTCCACGATTGTGACCTACCGAATAAGACTAATAACCGGATTTGTAATAACAAAAGCAACACGACGGGTGCAACATGTGGAGCAGGATCTCCTTACCCTTACGGAGCACCTGAGATTACCCTCAGTTTTTGGTTGGGTTTGTGTTGCTTAGTCTTTAGTTTTCTATGTCATGAATGTTGTGCTTTCATTACTATTATTTGTCTGTTTCTTTTTTTTATTTTTAGCCATGGCGTTGTCAATTAATTTTCTTTCTATGAGTTTGACTGTCCCTCTGGTATCTTTGATCCCCCTTTTACTATATACACTATCTTATTAACTATCGAGTTGACACCCGAAAACCTCTGCTGACCATATAAGCGATATAATCCTAAATATAGATATAAATAGATTAAGCAACTCGTGCAATAAGATTTGTCATGGTCTGTTTAATTTCATTTTTATATGTTTATCATCAATTTTACCTGTTTAAGAATGTTTTTTGTGGATCAAATAAGTCAATCAAATGATTTAGCTTTGTTTCGCTTTCAATGTTGACATTCTTTTCCTTTAAATAACTTTACATCGACAAACCATGCATTATTCCTTTCCAGCTAAGGGTTATATTGAGGTTCACATGAATACGGATTCATTGAGATCGAATTATGCACTTGCAAGTGAAAAAAATCATCATCAATGTTTCTTAAAATTTTATGATAACATTGAACCATTCTAGCTGCAAAAAGCGAATAATTATTTCACTTTCACTTTCATTAATCCACAAAAAAATCTTACTTTTGATTTTTTTTATATATCACGTAGCTAGTGCACCTTTAAGTAATTATAGTTGTAATTTACAGGAATGTGTGATCGGAATATTTGATATCAATGCTTTGATATTTTTTTGGATAATGAAATAATTACGCATTGCCATTAAGCGTAGTTCTCAAATTTCAATATCTACAGGGCTAATATATTACACGTACCTGTATTATTTCTTTCTTTCTGGCAAATAAGCCCCTGTGTATTGTAGCAGTAATAATCGAACATTAACCCAGTAGTATCCCAAACACCTATACACAGTTGGGGTAATATAGGAGTACCTTAAAAGTATAGCATTTAGATAATATAATACATGTACTATTAGTACAGTGACTAGTAAGGTAAATTGAAGAAAAAAAATAGACGAAATAACTCATGGGAAATTTTGGTCTTTAAATGTCGTAGAGTGTCAAAAGGTGCAGATTTTCATTAAACTGTGGTCAAACGGATATATTTTAATAAATCACAATTTTGGTACACATTTTTATATTTCATCTTTAGCTAAGCAGTTATTATGACAACTTGTACAAATACTGTTTGGAAGGCATTGTTAACATGGCGTTAGAACACAGGAGAAATGAATACTGTCAATCAGTACAATTCAGATTGATCTTAGAAAATTGTGCCCCCTTTTATATAAAAGAACACAAACAATATAATATATAGCATACTTGTCTAACCCGATATCAATAAGCTATTTTAGTGGTGGTTCGGTTATATGATTATTTACCAAAACTTAGAGGAAAACTCGAAGAAAAAGCGGTCTGAATGATACCTCTGAGGTCTGTTGTCGAACTAAGAACGCATCCAAAGAATACGTCAACCTCACTCTTTAGTTTTTAGATCAGCATTAGATTGTGCCTGATGTTTATATGATGAAATCATAATCTTTCAGTCAGTTTAATTGAAGTCTGGAGCTGGCATGTCAGTTTACTGCTAGTAGTCTGTTGTTATTTATGTATTATTGTCATTTTGTTTATTTTCTTTGGTTACATCTTCTGACATCAGACTCGGACTTCTCTTGAACTGAATTTTAATGTGCGTATTGTTATGCGTTTACTTTTCTACATTGGCTAGGGGTATAGGGGGAGGGTTGAGATCTCACAAACATGTTTAACCCCGCCGCATTTTTGCGCCGGTCCAAAGTCAGGAGCCTCTGGCCTTTGTTAGTCTTGTTTTATTTTAATTAGTGTACAATTTGGAAATTAGTATGGCGTTCATTATCACTGAACTAGTATATATTTGTTTAGGGGCCAGTTGAAGGACGCCTCCGGGTGCGGGAATTTCTCGCTACATTGAAGACCTGTTGGTGACCTTCTGCTGTTGTCTTTTTCTATGGTCGGGTTGTTGTCTCTTTGACACATTCCCCATTTCCATTCTCAATTTTATGCATTGATTGAGAATTAGACCTCCTTATTCTTTCTGCTGATTTTGCACATCATATTAATCAAACACGTCCACGACAACCTCAAAGTTTAAGTCTAATAAATCCAATAGGTCACATTCGTTGAAAACCAAACGGCATTGCAGTTACGATATCATAAGCATATCCGTTATCATCTGTGAAACAGATATTCCATTACGGTTTTACTAAGGTAGCAATACACAGTTAGGAAAAAAACTTAAAATTGACACTCATAATTTTTAAACACCCTCTTTCCCCTCCTGTCTAACAAAGAAGGCTTTATATGTGTGTTATGCATGTATATACTTATAGAAATAGAATCTTCCATATATTTGATTTCTAATGGTCATAAGGGTGAAATATAATCCCTTTTGGGTGTAACCATGGCAACAATCTGCATTTCTTAGATACAAAATATAGCAAAAAAGGGGGGTGAACAGGTCACAAAAGTCTCCAAAATTTGATCTAAAGGAAAATTTCAATCAATTACAGTAATACCTTTCCTGAATCCAGAGGTTTATATCTATCAAGTGGTCCCAAAAAAATCATATGCTTATCTGCTCGTTTTTCCATAAAATTGAATTGAAAAGATCGAGCGCAAAATCTTTGTTGATAAACACTACAATAATGTATGGACCTATGAACGGTACGGATAGGAAAAT
This sequence comes from Mytilus galloprovincialis, assembly GCF_965363235.1. NCBI lineage: Eukaryota > Metazoa > Mollusca > Bivalvia > Mytilida > Mytilidae > Mytilus > Mytilus galloprovincialis. The sequence continues at coordinate 13,888,466 of NC_134845.1, read as the reverse complement.
ACGGACTGTCAATCATATAAATGGCCTATAAAACATGTTAAAAACAATATTAATGTTCATATTAACCCACTAAGAAGGCTATATTATTCTTCAATTATCTAAAAATCAATTTTATTGTACAAAAACTTTCATATTTAAAAAATTCACAGGGGCCATAATGCGAAACTAAACTTCTAACTGTGTATTGCTACCTTAAGGATTAACATTTTTTCCCCCAATTCCACTTTAAATGAATTTCTGTTTTCTACTAGCTAAAACGAGCAAATTGGCCTGCTAGTTTTGAAAATCGGTTCAGAAATAAATATTTTATGAAGGTTAGCAGTTGACACTGAAATGCAACAAAAAAGTGATTTTATGAAACATGCCATGTCAAAGTGCATTTTCTCCTTTTTTAGTCAAATTTCTAAAACTATACCTTCTAAGCCTGTCTTTTCTTGTTTAAAAACTTAAATTAACCTTAACAGTAGACAAATTTTACAAGTTAAAGCTATTTTAAAGCTCTAGAATGTCAATTTTGTTGTGTATTACCATACCAAAGCCTTGGTTAAAATTTAGTAAACACTGAATTCATTTATAATAGCGGGAAAAAATTTAGGCTTAATTCATGCTAAATTGTGACTTTATACTTGCTAAAATAATAAATTTGATTTAGTCGCATGAAAAAATATAAAGCGTTCCTTTCTAAGGTTTCTACATAACGCGCAATCTTCTTTTCCAAGGGGTAGCCAATAAAGTTTCAATTTATGACGGAACCAAGTCTTTGTGTCAAAATGTCTATATTGGTTGCTAAGGACAATAAACAACAAAACTAACATATATTGTCATTCTAAAGGTTGTTTCTCCCTCAGAATTGTATCTATAACCTAGTTATCAATAGATTTGTGGTATGATTTGTCTAAAAAAAAGCAATTCTTTGCTTTGTCAAATGCCATAAGGTAGCAATACACAGTTAGGAAAAAAACTTAAAATTGACACTCATAATTTTTAAACACCCTCTTTCCCCTCCTGTCTAACAAAGAAGGCTTTATATGTGTGTTATGCATGTATATACTTATAGAAATAGAATCTTCCATAGATTTGATTTCTAATGGTCATAAGGGTGAAATATAATCCCTTTTGGGTGTAACCATGGCAACAATCTGCATTTCTTAGATACAAAATATAGCAAAAAAGGGGGGTGAACAGGTCACAAAAGTCTCCAAAATTTGGTCTAAAGGAAAATTTCAATCAATTACAGTAATACCTTTCCTGAATCCAGAGGTTTATATCTATCAAGTGGTCCCAAAAAAATCATATGCTTATCTGCTCGTTTTTCCATAAAATTGAATTGAAAAGATCGAGCGCAAAATCTTTGTTGATAAACACTACAATAATGTATGGACCTATGAACGGTACGGATAGGAAAATACGGACTGTCAATCATATAAATGGCCTATAAAACATGTTAAAAACAATCTTAATGTTCATATTAACCCACTAAGAAGGCTATATTATTCTTCAATTATCTAAAAATCAATTTTATTGTACAAAAACTTTCATATTTAAAAAATTCACAGGGGCCATAATGCTAAACTAAACTTTTAACTGTGTATTGCTACCTTAAGGATTAACATTTTTTTCCCCAATTCCACTTTAAATGAATTTCTGTTTTCTACTAGCTAAAACGAGCAAATTGGCCTGCTAGTTTTAAAAATCGGTTCAGAAATAAATATTTTATGAAGGTTAGCAGTTGACACTGAAATGCAACAAAAAAGTGATTTTATGAAACATGCCATGTCAAAGTGCATTTTCTCCTTTTTTAGTCAAATTTCTAAAACTATACCTTCTAAGCCTGTCTTTTCTTGTTTAAAAACTTAAATTAACCTTAACAGTAGACAAATTTTACAAGTTAAAGCTATTTTAAAGCTCTAGAATGTCAATTTTGTTGTGTATTACCATACCAAAGCCTTGGTTAAAATTTAGTAAACACTGAATTGATTTTTTAACCCTGTATGCTAACATTCCCATGAAAAAAATTTTAAAATTGTTTGTACGCACATTGAACGACAAATTTATGTGACGTATAAAATTTTCTGACGTCAGACACTCAATAAATGTGTTCGTAGATAGTAGATGTTTTTGTGTTCTGTTAAATTGTTCCTTTTAAAATTGTTAAACGATGATGACTGATGTACCCATATTTTGACTATTATATTTATTGTGTCTGTTTATTTAACACATCAATGTAAAAATATCGGAAATTGATGAGACTGTCATTACAAAAGTGAGAGGGTTAGCGCTATAGAACCAGGTTTAATCCACCATTTTCTACATTTGAAAATGCCTGTACTAAGTCAGGAATATGACAGTTCTTGTCCATTCGTTTTTGATGCGTTTTGTTATTTGATTTTGCCATGTGATTATGGACTTTCCCAATTGATCTTCCTCTAAGTTCAGTATTTTTGTGATTTTACTTTTCATTTATAATAGCGGGAAAAAATTTAGGCTTAATTCATGCTAAATTGTGACTTTATACTTGCTAAAATAATAAATTTGATTTAGTCGCATGAAAAAATATAAAGCGTTCCTTTCTAAGGTTTCTACATAACGCGCAATCTTCTTTTCCAAGGGGTAGCCAATAAAGTTTCAATTTATGACGGAACCAAGTCTTTGTGTCAAAATGTCTATATTGGTTGCTAAGGACAATAAACAACAAAACTAACATATATTGTCATTCTAAAGGTTGTTTCTCCCTCAGAATTGTATCTATAACCTAGTTATCAATAGATTTGTGGTATGATTTGTCTAAAAAAAAAAGCAATTCTTTGCTTTGTCAAATGCCATAAGGATTAACATTTTTTTCCCCAATTCCACTTTAAATGAATTTCTGTTTTCTACTAGCTAAAATGAGCAAATTGGCCTGCTAGTTTTGAAAATCGGTTCAGAAATAAATATTTTATGAAGGTTAGCAGTTGACACTGAAATGCAACAAAAAAGTGATTTTATGAAACATGCCATGTCAAAGTGCATTTTCTCCTTTTTTAGTCAAATTTCTAAAACTATACCTTCTAAGCCTGTCTTTTCTTGTTTAAAAACTTAAATTAACCTTAACAGTAGACAAATTTTACAAGTTAAAGCTATTTTAAAGCTCTAGAATGTCAATTTTGTTGTGTATTACCATACCAAAGCCTTGGTTAAAATTTAGTAAACACTGAATTCATTTATAATAGCGGGAAAAAATTTAGGCTTAATTCATGCTAAATTGTGACTTTATACTTGCTAAAATAATAAATTTGATTTAGTCGCATGAAAAAATATAAAGCGTTCCTTTCTAAGGTTTCTACATAACGCGCAATCTTCTTTTCCAAGGGGTAGCCAATAAAGTTTCAATTTATGACGGAACCAAGTCTTTGTGTCAAAATGTCTATATTGGTTGCTAAGGACAATAAACAACAAAACTAACATATATTGTCATTCTAAAGGTTGTTTCTCCCTCAGAATTGTATCTATAACCTAGTTATCAATAGATTTGTGGTATGATTTGTCTAAAAAAAAAAGCAATTCTTTGCTTTGTCAAATGCCATAAGGTAGCAATACACAGTTAGGAAAAAAACTTAAAATTGACACTCATAATTTTTAAACACCCTCTTTCCCCTCCTGTCTAACAAAGAAGGCTTTATATGTGTGTTATGCATGTATATACTTATAGAAATAGAATCTTCCATAGATTTGATTTCTAATGGTCATAAGGGTGAAATATAATCCCTTTTGGGTGTAACCATGGCAACAATCTGCATTTCTTAGATACAAAATATAGCAAAAAAGGGGGGTGAACAGGTCACAAAAGTCTCCAAAATTTGGTCTAAAGGAAAATTTCAATCAATTACAGTAATACCTTTCCTGAATCCAGAGGTTTATATCTATCAAGTGGTCCCAAAAAAATCATATGCTTATCTGCTCGTTTTTCCATAAAATTGAATTGAAAAGATCGAGCGCAAAATCTTTGTTGATAAACACTACAATAATGTATGGACCTATGAACGGTACGGATAGGAAAATACGGACTGTCAATCATATAAATGGCCTATAAAACATGTTAAAAACAATCTTAATGTTCATATTAACCCACTAAGAAGGCTATATTATTCTTCAATTATCTAAAAATCAATTTTATTGTACAAAAACTTTCATATTTAAAAAATTCACAGGGGCCATAATGCGAAACTAAACTTCTAACTGTGTATTGCTACCTTAAGGATTAACATTTTTTTCCCCAATTCCACTTTAAATGAATTTCTGTTTTCTACTAGCTAAAATGAGCAAATTGGCCTGCTAGTTTTGAAAATCGGTTCAGAAATAAATATTTTATGAAGGTTAGCAGTTGACACTGAAATGCAACAAAAAAGTGATTTTATGAAACATGCCATGTCAAAGTGCATTTTCTCCTTTTTTAGTCAAATTTCTAAAACTATACCTTCTAAGCCTGTCTTTTCTTGTTTAAAAACTTAAATTAACCTTAACAGTAGACAAATTTTACAAGTTAAAGCTATTTTAAAGCTCTAGAATGTCAATTTTGTTGTGTATTACCATACCAAAGCCTTGGTTAAAATTTAGTAAACACTGAATTCATTTATAATAGCGGGAAAAAATTTAGGCTTAATTCATGCTAAATTGTGACTTTATACTTGCTAAAATAATAAATTTGATTTAGTCGCATGAAAAAATATAAAGCGTTCCTTTCTAAGGTTTCTACATAACGCGCAATCTTCTTTTCCAAGGGGTAGCCAATAAAGTTTCAATTTATGACGGAACCAAGTCTTTGTGTCAAAATGTCTATATTGGTTGCTAAGGACAATAAACAACAAAACTAACATATATTGTCATTCTAAAGGTTGTTTCTCCCTCAGAATTGTATCTATAACCTAGTTATCAATAGATTTGTGGTATGATTTGTCTAAAAAAAAGCAATTCTTTGCTTTGTCAAATGCCATAAGGTAGCAATACACAGTTAGGAAAAAACTTAAAATTGACACTCATAATTTTTAAACACCCTCTTTCCCCTCCTGTCTAACAAAGAAGGCTTTATATGTGTGTTATGCATGTATATACTTATAGAAAAAGAATCTTCCATAGATTTGATTTCTAATGGTCATAAGGGTGAAATATAATCCCTTTTGGGTGTAACCATGGCAACAATCTGCATTTCTTAGATACAAAATATAGCAAAAAAGGGGGGTGAACAGGTCACAAAAGTCTCCAAAATTTGGTCTAAAGGAAAATTTCAATCAATTACAGTAATACCTTTCCTGAATCCAGAGGTTTATATCTATCAAGTGGTCCCAAAAAAATCATATGCTTATCTGCTCGTTTTTCCATAAAATTGAATTGAAAAGATCGAGCGCAAAATCTTTGTTGATAAACACTACAATAATGTATGGACCTATGAACGGTACGGATAGGAAAATACGGACTGTCAATCATATAAATGGCCTATAAAACATGTTAAAAACAATCTTAATGTTCATATTAACCCACTAAGAAGGCTGTATTATTCTTCAATTATCTAAAAATCAATTTTATTGTACAAAAACTTTCATATTTAAAAAATTCACAGGGGCCATAATGCGAAACTAAACTTCTAACTGTGTATTGCTACCTTAATTAAGGATTAACATTTTTTTCCCCAATTCCACTTTAAATGAATTTCTGTTTTCTACTAGCTAAAACGAGCAAATTGGCCTGCTAATTTTGAAAATCGGTTCAGAAATAAATATTTTATGAAGGTTAGCAGTTGACACTGAAATGCAACAAAAAAGTGATTTTATGAAACATGCCATGTCAAAGTGCATTTTCTCCTTTTTTAGTCAAATTTCTAAAACTATACCTTCTAAGCCTGTCTTTTCTTGTTTAAAAACTTAAATTAACCTTAACAGTAGACAAATTTTACAAGTTAAAGCTATTTTAAAGCTCTAGAATGTCAATTTTGTTGTGTATTACCATACCAAAGCCTTGGTTAAAATTTAGTAAACACTGAATTCATTTATAATAGCGGGAAAAAATTTAGGCTTAATTCATGCTAAATTGTGACTTTATACTTGCTAAAATAATAAATTTGATTTAGTCGCATGAAAAAATATAAAGCGTTCCTTTCTAAGGTTTCTACATAACGCGCAATCTTCTTTTCCAAGGGCTAGCCAATAAAGTTTCAATTTATGACGGAACCAAGTCTTTGTGTCAAAATGTCTATATTGGTTGCTAAGGACAATAAACAACAAAACTAACATATATTGTCATTCTAAAGGTTGTTTCTCCCTCAGAATTGTATCTATAACCTAGTTATCAATAGATTTGTGGTATGATTTGTCTAAAAAAAAAGCAATTCTTTGCTTTGTCAAATGCCATAAGGATTAACATTTTTTTCCCCAATTCCACTTTAAATGAATTTCTGTTTTCTACTAGCTAAAATGAGCAAATTGGCCTGCTAGTTTTGAAAATCGGTTCAGAAATAAATATTTATGAAGGTTAGCAGTTGACACTGAAATGCAACAAAAAAAGTGATTTTATGAAACATGCCATGTCAAAGTGCATTTTCTACTTTTTTAGTCAAATTTCTAAAACTATACCTTCTAAGCCTGTCTTTTCTTGTTTAAAAACTTAAATTAACCTTAACAGTAGACAAATTTTACAAGTTAAAGCTATTTTAAAGCTCTAGAATGTCAATTTTGTTGTGTATTACCATACCAAAGCCTTGGTTAAAATTTAGTAAACACTGAATTCATTTATAATAGCGGGAAAAAATTTAGGCTTAATTCATGCTAAATTGTGACTTTATACTTGCTAAAATAATAAATTTGATTAAGTCGCATGAAAAAATATAAAGCGTTCCTTTCTAAGGTTTCTACATAACGCGCAATCTTCTTTTCCAAGGGGTAGCCAATAAAGTTTCAATTTATGACGGAACCAAGTCTTTGTGTCAAAATGTCTATATTGGTTGCTAAGGACAATAAACAACAAAACTAACATATATTGTCATTCTAAAGGTTGTTTCTCCCTCAGAATTGTATCTATAACCTAGTTATCAATAGATTTGTGGTATGATTTGTCTAAAAAAAAGCAATTCTTTGCTTTGTCAAATGCCATAAGGTAGCAATACACAGTTAGGAAAAAACTTAAAATTGACACTCATAATTTTTAAACACCCTCTTTCCCCTCCTGTCTAACAAAGAAGGCTTTATATGTGTGTTATGCATGTATATACTTATAGAAAAAGAATCTTCCATAGATTTGATTTCTAATGGTCATAAGGGTGAAATATAATCCCTTTTGGGTGTAACCATGGCAACAATCTGCATTTCTTAGATACAAAATATAGCAAAAAAGGGGGGTGAACAGGTCACAAAAGTCTCCAAAATTTGGTCTAAAGGAAAATTTCAATCAATTACAGTAATACCTTTCCTGAATCCAGAGGTTTATATCTATCAAGTGGTCCCAAAAAAATCATATGCTTATCTGCTCGTTTTTCCATAAAATTGAATTGAAAAGATCGAGCGCAAAATCTTTGTTGATAAACACTACAATAATGTATGGACCTATGAACGGTACGGATAGGAAAATACGGACTGTCAATCATATAAATGGCCTATAAAACATGTTAAAAACAATCTTAATGTTCATATTAACCCACTAAGAAGGCTGTATTATTCTTCAATTATCTAAAAATCAATTTTATTGTACAAAAACTTTCATATTTAAAAAATTCACAGGGGCCATAATGCGAAACTAAACTTCTAACTGTGTATTGCTACCTTAAGGATTAACATTTTTTTCCCCAATTCCACTTTAAATGAATTTCTGTTTTCTACTAGCTAAAACGAGCAAATTGGCCTGCTAGTTTTGAAAATCGGTTCAGAAATAAATATTTTATGAAGGTTAGCAGTTGACACTGAAATGCAACAAAAAAGTGATTTTATGAAACATGCCATGTCAAAGTGCATTTTCTCCTTTTTTAGTCAAATTTCTAAAACTATACCTTCTAAGCCTGTCTTTTCTTGTTTAAAAACTTAAATTAACCTTAACAGTAGACAAATTTTACAAGTTAAAGCTATTTTAAAGCTCTAGAATGTCAATTTTGTTGTGTATTACCATACCAAAGCCTTGGTTAAAATTTAGTAAACACTGAATTCATTTATAATAGCGGGAAAAAATTTAGGCTTAATTCATGCTAAATTGTGACTTTATACTTGCTAAAATAATAAATTTGATTTAGTCGCATGAAAAAATATAAAGCGTTCCTTTCTAAGGTTTCTACATAACGCGCAATCTTCTTTTCCAAGGGGTAGCCAATAAAGTTTCAATTTATGACGGAACCAAGTCTTTGTGTCAAAATGTCTATATTGGTTGCTAAGGACAATAAACAACAAAACTAACATATATTGTCATTCTAAAGGTTGTTTCTCCCTCAGAATTGTATCTATAACCTAGTTATCAATAGATTTGTGGTATGATTTGTCTAAAAAAAAGCAATTCTTTGCTTTGTCAAATGCCATAAGGTAGCAATACACAGTTAGGAAAAAACTTAAAATTGACACTCATAATTTTTAAACACCCTCTTTCCTCTCCTGTCTAACAAAGAAGGCTTTATATGTGTGTTATGCATGTATATACTTATAGAAAAAGAATCTTCCATAGATTTGATTTCTAATGGTCATAAGGGTGAAATATAATCCCTTTTGGGTGTAACCATGGCAACAATCTGCATTTCTTAGATACAAAATATAGCAAAAAAGGGGGGTGAACAGGTCACAAAAGTCTCCAAAATTTGGTCTAAAGGAAAATTTCAATCAATTACAGTAATACCTTTCCTGAATCCAGAGGTTTATATCTATCAAGTGGTCCCAAAAAAATCATATGCTTATCTGCTCGTTTTTCCATAAAATTGAATTGAAAAGATCGAGCGCAAAATCTTTGTTGATAAACACTACAATAATGTATGGACCTATGAACGGTACGGATAGGAAAATACGGACTGTCAATCATATAAATGGCCTATAAAACATGTTAAAAACAATCTTAATGTTCATATTAACCCACTAAGAAGGCTGTATTATTCTTCAATTATCTAAAAATCAATTTTATTGTACAAAAACTTTCATATTTAAAAAATTCACAGGGGCCATAATGCGAAACTAAACTTCTAACTGTGTATTGCTACCTTAAGGATTAACATTTTTTTCCCCAATTCCACTTTAAATGAATTTCTGTTTTCTACTAGCTAAAACGAGCAAATTGGCCTGCTAGTTTTGAAAATCGGTTCAGAAATAAATATTTTATGAAGGTTAGCAGTTGACACTGAAATGCAACAAAAAAGTGATTTTATGAAACATGCCATGTCAAAGTGCATTTTCTCCTTTTTTAGTCAAATTTCTAAAACTATACCTTCTAAGCCTGTCTTTTCTTGTTTAAAAACTTAAATTAACCTTAACAGTAGACAAATTTTACAAGTTAAAGCTATTTTAAAGCTCTAGAATGTCAATTTTGTTGTGTATTACCATACCAAAGCCTTGGTTAAAATTTAGTAAACACTGAATTCATTTATAATAGCGGGAAAAAATTTAGGCTTAATTCATGCTAAATTGTGACTTTATACTTGCTAAAATAATAAATTTGATTTAGTCGCATGAAAAAATATAAAGCGTTCCTTTCTAAGGTTTCTACATAACGCGCAATCTTCTTTTCCAAGGGGTAGCCAATAAAGTTTCAATTTATGACGGAACCAAGTCTTTGTGTCAAAATGTCTATATTGGTTGCTAAGGACAATAAACAACAAAACTAACATATATTGTCATTCTAAAGGTTGTTTCTCCCTCAGAATTGTATCTATAACCTAGTTATCAATAGATTTGTGGTATGATTTGTCTAAAAAAAAAGCAATTCTTTGCTTTGTCAAATGCCATAAGGATTAACATTTTTTTCCCCAATTCCACTTTAAATGAATTTCTGTTTTCTACTAGCTAAAATGAGCAAATTGGCCTGCTAGTTTTGAAAATCGGTTCAGAAATAAATATTTTATGAAGGTTAGCAGTTGACACTGAAATGCAACAAAAAAGTGATTTTATGAAACATGCCATGTCAAAGTGCATTTTCTACTTTTTTAGTCAAATTTCTAAAACTATACCTTCTAAGCCTGTCTTTTCTTGTTTAAAAACTTAAATTAACCTTAACAGTAGACAAATTTTACAAGTTAAAGCTATTTTAAAGCTCTAGAATGTCAATTTTGTTGTGTATTACCATACCAAAGCCTTGGTTAAAATTTAGTAAACACTGAATTCATTTATAATAGCGGGAAAAAATTTAGGCTTAATTCATGCTAAATTGTGACTTTATACTTGCTAAAATAATAAATTTGATTAAGTCGCATGAAAAAATATAAAGCGTTCCTTTCTAAGGTTTCTACATAACGCGCAATCTTCTTTTCCAAGGGGTAGCCAATAAAGTTTCAATTTATGACGGAACCAAGTCTTTGTGTCAAAATGTCTATATTGGTTGCTAAGGACAATAAACAACAAAACTAACATATATTGTCATTCTAAAGGTTGTTTCTCCCTCAGAATTGTATCTATAACCTAGTTATCAATAGATTTGTGGTATGATTTGTCTAAAAAAAGCAATTCTTTGCTTTGTCAAATGCCATAAGGTAGCAATACACAGTTAGGAAAAAAACTTAAAATTGACACTCATAATTTTTAAACACCCTCTTTCCCCTCCTGTCTAACAAAGAAGGCTTTATATGTGTGTTATGCATGTATATACTTATAGAAAAAGAATCTTCCATAGATTTGATTTCTAATGGTCATAAGGGTGAAATATACTCCCTTTTGGGTGTAACCATGGCAACAATCTGCATTTCTTAGATACAAAATATAGCAAAAAAGGGGGGTGAACAGGTCACAAAAGTCTCCAAAATTTGGTCTAAAGGAAAATTTCAATCAATTACAGTAATACCTTTCCTGAATCCAGAGGTTTATATCTATCAAGTGGTCCCAAAAAAATCATATGCTTATCTGCTCGTTTTTCCATAAAATTGAATTGAAAAGATCGAGCGCAAAATCTTTGTTGATAAACACTACAATAATGTATGGACCTATGAACGGTACGGATAGGAAAATACGGACTGTCAATCATATAAATGGCCTATAAAACATGTTAAAAACAATCTTAATGTTCATATTAACCCACTAAGAAGGCTGTATTATTCTTCAATTATCTAAAAATCAATTTTATTGTACAAAAACTTTCATATTTAAAAAATTCACAGGGGCCATAATGCGAAACTAAACTTCTAACTGTGTATTGCTACCTTAAGGATTAACATTTTTTTCCCCAATTCCACTTTAAATGAATTTCTGTTTTCTACTAGCTAAAACGAGCAAATTGGCCTGCTAGTTTTGAAAATCGGTTCAGAAATAAATATTTTATGAAGGTTAGCAGTTGACACTGAAATGCAACAAAAAAGTGATTTTATGAAACATGCCATGTCAAAGTGCATTTTCTCCTTTTTTAGTCAAATTTCTAAAACTATACCTTCTAAGCCTGTCTTTTCTTGTTTAAAAACTTAAATTAACCTTAACAGTAGACAAATTTTACAAGTTAAAGCTATTTTAAAGCTCTAGAATGTCAATTTTGTTGTGTATTACCATACCAAAGCCTTGGTTAAAATTTAGTAAACACTGAATTCATTTATAATAGCGGGAAAAAATTTAGGCTTAATTCATGCTAAATTGTGACTTTATACTTGCTAAAATAATAAATTTGATTTAGTCGCATGAAAAAATATAAAGCGTTCCTTTCTAAGGTTTCTACATAACGCGCAATCTTCTTTTCCAAGGGGTAGCCAATAAAGTTTCAATTTATGACGGAACCAAGTCTTTGTGTCAAAATGTCTATATTGGTTGCTAAGGACAATAAACAACAAAACTAACATATATTGTCATTCTAAAGGTTGTTTCTCCCTCAGAATTGTATCTATAACCTAGTTATCAATAGATTTGTGGTATGATTTGTCTAAAAAAAAAGCAATTCTTTGCTTTGTCAAATGCCATAAGGATTAACATTTTTTTCCCCAATTCCACTTTAAATGAATTTCTGTTTTCTACTAGCTAAAATGAGCAAATTGGCCTGCTAGTTTTGAAAATCGGTTCAGAAATAAATATTTTATGAAGGTTAGCAGTTGACACTGAAATGCAACAAAAAAGTGATTTTATGAAACATGCCATGTCAAAGTGCATTTTCTACTTTTTTAGTCAAATTTCTAAAACTATACCTTCTAAGCCTGTCTTTTCTTGTTTAAAAACTTAAATTAACCTTAACAGTAGACAAATTTTACAAGTTAAAGCTATTTTAAAGCTCTAGAATGTCAATTTTGTTGTGTATTACCATACCAAAGCCTTGGTTAAAATTTAGTAAACACTGAATTCATTTATAATAGCGGGAAAAAATTTAGGCTTAATTCATGCTAAATTGTGACTTTATACTTGCTAAAATAATAAATTTGATTAAGTCGCATGAAAAAATATAAAGCGTTCCTTTCTAAGGTTTCTACATAACGCGCAATCTTCTTTTCCAAGGGGTAGCCAATAAAGTTTCAATTTATGACGGAACCAAGTCTTTGTGTCAAAATGTCTATATTGGTTGCTAAGGACAATAAACAACAAAACTAACATATATTGTCATTCTAAAGGTTGTTTCTCCCTCAGAATTGTATCTATAACCTAGTTATCAATAGATTTGTGGTATGATTTGTCTAAAAAAAAGCAATTCTTTGCTTTGTCAAATGCCATAAGGTAGCAATACACAGTTAGGAAAAAAACTTAAAATTGACACTCATAATTTTTAAACACCCTCTTTCCCCTCCTGTCTAACAAAGAAGGCTTTATATGTGTGTTATGCATGTATATACTTATAGAAATAGAATCTTCCATAGATTTGATTTCTAATGGTCATAAGGGTGAAATATAATCCCTTTTGGGTGTAACCATGGCAACAATCTGCATTTCTTAGATACAAAATATAGCAAAAAAGGGGGGTGAACAGGTCACAAAAGTCTCCAAAATTTGGTCTAAAGGAAAATTTCAATCAATTACAGTAATACCTTTCCTGAATCCAGAGGTTTATATCTATCAAGTGGTCCCAAAAAAATCATATGCTTATCTGCTCGTTTTTCCATAAAATTGAATTGAAAAGATCGAGCGCAAAATCTTTGTTGATAAACACTACAATAATGTATGGACCTATGAACGGTACGGATAGGAAAATACGGACTGTCAATCATATAAATGGCCTATAAAACATGTTAAAAACAATCTTAATGTTCATATTAACCCACTAAGAAGGCTATATTATTCTTCAATTATCTAAAAATCAATTTTATTGTACAAAAACTTTCATATTTAAAAAATTCACAGGGGCCATAATGCGAAACTAAACTTCTAACTGTGTATTGCTACCTTAATTAAGGATTAACATTTTTTTCCCCAATTCCACTTTAAATGAATTTCTGTTTTCTACTAGCTAAAACGAGCAAATTGGCCTGCTAATTTTGAAAATCGGTTCAGAAATAAATATTTTATGAAGGTTAGCAGTTGACACTGAAATGCAACAAAAAAGTGATTTTATGAAACATGCCATGTCAAAGTGCATTTTCTCCTTTTTTAGTCAAATTTCTAAAACTATACCTTCTAAGCCTGTCTTTTCTTGTTTAAAAACTTAAATTAACCTTAACAGTAGACAAATTTTACAAGTTAAAGCTATTTTAAAGCTCTAGAATGTCAATTTTGTTGTGTATTACCATACCAAAGCCTTGGTTAAAATTTAGTAAACACTGAATTCATTTATAATAGCGGGAAAAAATTTAGGCTTAATTCATGCTAAATTGTGACTTTATACTTGCTAAAATAATAAATTTGATTTAGTCGCATGAAAAAATATAAAGCGTTCCTTTCTAAGGTTTCTACATAACGCGCAATCTTCTTTTCCAAGGGGTAGCCAATAAAGTTTCAATTTATGACGGAACCAAGTCTTTGTGTCAAAATGTCTATATTGGTTGCTAAGGACAATAAACAACAAAACTAACATATATTGTCATTCTAAAGGTTGTTTCTCCCTCAGAATTGTATCTATAACCTAGTTATCAATAGATTTGTGGTATGATTTGTCTAAAAAAAAAGCAATTCTTTGCTTTGTCAAATGCCATAAGGATTAACATTTTTTTCCCCAATTCCACTTTAAATGAATTTCTGTTTTCTACTAGCTAAAATGAGCAAATTGGCCTGCTAGTTTTGAAAATCGGTTCAGAAATAAATATTTTATGAAGGTTAGCAGTTGACACTGAAATGCAACAAAAAAGTGATTTTATGAAACATGCCATGTCAAAGTGCATTTTCTCCTTTTTTAGTCAAATTTCTAAAACTATACCTTCTAAGCCTGTCTTTTCTTGTTTAAAAACTTAAATTAACCTTAACAGTAGACAAATTTTACAAGTTAAACCTATTTTAAAGCTCTAGAATGTCAATTTTGTTGTGTATTACCATACCAAAGCCTTGGTTAAAATTTAGTAAACACTGAATTCATTTATAATAGCGGGAAAAAATTTAGGCTTAATTCATGCTAAATTGTGACTTTATACTTGCTAAAATAATAAATTTGATTTAGTCGCATGAAAAAATATAAAGCGTTCCTTTCTAAGGTTTCTACATAACGCGCAATCTTCTTTTCCAAGGGGTAGCCAATAAAGTTTCAATTTATGACGGAACCAAGTCTTTGTGTCAAAATGTCTATATTGGTTGCTAAGGACAATAAACAACAAAACTAACATATATTGTCATTCTAAAGGTTGTTTCTCCCTCAGAATTGTATCTATAACCTAGTTATCAATAGATTTGTGGTATGATTTGTCTAAAAAAAAGCAATTCTTTGCTTTGTCAAATGCCATAAGGTAGCAATACACAGTTAGGAAAAAAACTTAAAATTGACACTCATAATTTTTAAACACCCTCTTTCCCCTCCTGTCTAACAAAGAAGGCTTTATATGTGTGTTATGCATGTATATACTTATAGAAATAGAATCTTCAATAGATTTGATTTCTAATGGTCATAAGGGTGAAATATAATCCCTTTTGGGTGTAACCATGGCAACAATCTGCATTTCTTAGATACAAAATATAGCAAAAAAGGGGGGTGAACAGGTCACAAAAGTCTCCAAAATTTGGTCTAAAGGAAAATTTCAATCAATTACAGTAATACCTTTCCTGAATCCAGAGGTTTATATCTATCAAGTGGTCCCAAAAAAATCATATGCTTATCTGCTCGTTTTTCCATAAAATTGAATTGAAAAGATCGAGCGCAAAATCTTTGTTGATAAACACTACAATAATGTATGGACCTATGAACGGTACGGATAGGAAAATACGGACTGTCAATCATATAAATGGCCTATAAAACATGTTAAAAACAATCTTAATGTTCATATTAACCCACTAAGAAGGCTATATTATTCTTCAATTATCTAAAAATCAATTTTATTGTACAAAAACTTTCATATTTAAAAAATTCACAGGGGCCATAATGCGAAACTAAACTTCTAACTGTGTATTGCTACCTTAATTAAGGATTAACATTTTTTTCCCCAATTCCACTTTAAATGAATTTCTGTTTTCTACTAGCTAAAACGAGCAAATTGGCCTGCTAGTTTTGAAAATCGGTTCAGAAATAAATATTTTATGAAGGTTAGCAGTTGACACTGAAATGCAACAAAAAAGTGATTTTATGAAACATGCCATGTCAAAGTGCATTTTCTCCTTTTTTAGTCAAATTTCTAAAACTATACCTTCTAAGCCTGTCTTTTCTTGTTTAAAAACTTAAATTAACCTTAACAGTAGACAAATTTTACAAGTTAAAGCTATTTTAAAGCTCTAGAATGTCAATTTTGTTGTGTATTACCATACCAAAGCCTTGGTTAAAATTTAGTAAACACTGAATTCATTTATAATAGCGGGAAAAAATTTAGGCTTAATTCATGCTAAATTGTGACTTTATACTTGCTAAAATAATAAATTTGATTTAGTCGCATGAAAAAATATAAAGCGTTCCTTTCTAAGGTTTCTACATAACGCGCAATCTTCTTTTCCAAGGGGTAGCCAATAAAGTTTCAATTTATGACGGAACCAAGTCTTTGTGTCAAAATGTCTATATAGGTTGCTAAGGACAATAAACAACAAAACTAACATATATTGTCATTCTAAAGGTTGTTTCTCCCTCAGAATTGTATCTTTAACCTAGTTATCAATAGATTTGTGGTATGATTTGTCTAAAAAAAAAGCAATTCTTTGCTTTGTCAAATGCCATAAGGTAGCAATACACAGTTAGGAAAAAAACTTAAAATTGACACTCATAATTTTTAAACACCCTCTTTCCCCTCCTGTCTAACAAAGAAGGCTTTATATGTGTGTTATGCATGTATATACTTATAGAAATAGAATCTTCCATAGATTTGATTTCTAATGGTCATAAGGGTGAAATATAATCCCTTTTGGGTGTAACCATGGCAACAATCTGCATTTCTTAGATACAAAATATAGCAAAAAAGGGGGGTGAACAGGTCACAAAAGTCTCCAAAATTTGGTCTAAAGGAAAATTTCAATCAATTACAGTAATACCTTTCCTGAATCCAGAGGTTTATATCTATCAAGTGGTCCCAAAAAAATCATATGCTTATCTGCTCGTTTTTCCATAAAATTGAATTGAAAAGATCGAGCGCAAAATCTTTGTTGATAAACACTACAATAATGTATGGACCTATGAACGGTACGGATAGGAAAATACGGACTGTCAATCATATAAATAACCTATAAAACATGTTAAAAACAATCTTAATGTTCATATTAACCCACTAAGAAGGCTATATTATTCTTCAATTATCTAAAAATCAATTTTATTGTACAAAAACTTTCATATTTAAAAAATTCACAGGGGCCATAATGCGAAACTAAACTTCTAACTGTGTATTGCTACCTTAATTAAGGATTAACATTTTTTTCCCCAATTCCACTTTAAATGAATTTCTGTTTTCTACTAGCTAAAACGAGCAAATTGGCCTGCTAGTTTTGAAAATCGGTTCAGAAATAAATATTTTATGAAGGTTAGCAGTTGACACTGAAATGCAACAAAAAAGTGATTTTATGAAACATGCCATGTCAAAGTGCATTTTCTCCTTTTTTAGTCAAATTTCTAAAACTATACCTTCTAAGCCTGTCTTTTCTTGTTTAAAAACTTAAATTAACCTTAACAGTAGACAAATTTTACAAGTTAAAGCTATTTTAAAGCTCTAGAATGTCAATTTTGTTGTGTATTACCATACCAAAGCCTTGGTTAAAATTTAGTAAACACTGAATTCATTTATAATAGCGGGAAAAAATTTAGGCTTAATTCATGCTAAATTGTGACTTTATACTTGCTAAAATAATAAATTTGATTTAGTCGCATGAAAAAATATAAAGCGTTCCTTTCTAAGGTTTCTACATAACGCGCAATCTTCTTTTCCAAGGGGTAGCCAATAAAGTTTCAATTTATGACGGAACCAAGTCTTTGTGTCAAAATGTCTATATAGGTTGCTAAGAACAATAAACAACAAAACTAACATATATTGTCATTCTAAAGGTTGTTTCTCCCTCAGAATTGTATCTATAACCTAGTTATCAATAGATTTGTGGTATGATTTGTCTAAAAAAAAAGCAATTCTTTGCTTTGTCAAATGCCATAAGGTAGCAATACACAGTTAGGAAAAAAACTTAAAATTGACACTCATAATTTTTAAACACCCTCTTTCCCCTCCTGTCTAACAAAGAAGGCTTTATATGTGTGTTATGCATGTATATACTTATAGAAATAGAATCTTCCATAGATTTGATTTCTAATGGTCATAAGGGTGAAATATAATCCCTTTTGGGTGTAACCATGGCAACAATCTGCATTTCTTAGATACAAAATATAGCAAAAAAGGGGGTGAACAGGTCACAAAAGTCTCCAAAATTTGGTCTAAAGGAAAATTTCAATCAATTACAGTAATACCTTTCCTGAATCCAGAGGTTTATATCTATCAAGTGGTCCCAAAAAAATCATATGCTTATCTGCTCGTTTTTCCATAAAATTGAATTGAAAAGATCGAGCGCAAAATCTTTGTTGATAAACACTACAATAATGTATGGACCTATGAACGGTACGGATAGGAAAATACGGACTGTCAATCATATAAATGGCCTATAAAACATGTTAAAAACAATCTTAATGTTCATATTAACCCACTAAGAAGGCTATATTATTCTTCAATTATCTAAAAATCAATTTTATTGTACAAAAACTTTCATATTTAAAAAATTCACAGGGGCCATAATGCGAAACTAAACTTCTAACTGTGTATTGCTACCTTAATTAAGGATTAACATTTTTTTCCCCAATTCCACTTTAAATGAATTTCTGTTTTCTACTAGCTAAAACGAGCAAATTGGCCTGCTAGTTTTGAAAATCGGTTCAGAAATAAATATTTTATGAAGGTTAGCAGTTGACACTGAAATGCAACAAAAAAGTGATTTTATGAAACATGCCATGTCAAAGTGCATTTTCTCCTTTTTTAGTCAAATTTCTAAAACTATACCTTCTAAGCCTGTCTTTTCTTGTTTAAAAACTTAAATTAACCTTAACAGTAGACAAATTTTACAAGTTAAAGCTATTTTAAAGCTCTAGAATGTCAATTTTGTTGTGTATTACCATACCAAAGCCTTGGTTAAAATTTAGTAAACACTGAATTCATTTATAATAGCGGGAAAAAATTTAGGCTTAATTCATGCTAAATTGTGACTTTATACTTGCTAAAATAATAAATTTGGTTTAGTCGCATGAAAAAATATAAAGCGTTCCTTTCTAAGGTTTCTACATAACGCGCAATCTTCTTTTCCAAGGGGTAGCCAATAAAGTTTCAATTTATGACGGAACCAAGTCTTTGTGTCAAAATGTCTATATAGGTTGCTAAGGACAATAAACAACAAAACTAACATATATTGTCATTCTAAAGGTTGTTTCTCCCTCAGAATTGTATCTATAACCTAGTTATCAATAGATTTGTGGTATGATTTGTCTAAAAAAAAAGCAATTCTTTGCTTTGTCAAATGCCATAAGGTAGCAATACACAGTTAGGAAAAAAACTTAAAATTGACACTCATAATTTTTAAACACCCTCTTTCCCCTCCTGTCTAACAAAGAAGGCTTTATATGTGTGTTATGCATGTATATACTTATAGAAATAGAATCTTCCATAGATTTGATTTCTAATGGTCATAAGGGTGAAATATAATCCCTTTTGGGTGTAACCATGGCAACAATCTGCATTTCTTAGATACAAAATATAGCAAAAAAGGGGGGTGAACAGGTCACAAAAGTCTCCAAAATTTGGTCTAAAGGAAAATTTCAATCAATTACAGTAATACCTTTCCTGAATCCAGAGGTTTATATCTATCAAGTGGTCCCAAAAAAATCTTATGCTTATCTGCTCGTTTTTCCATAAAATTGAATTGAAAAGATCGAGCGCAAAATCTTTGTTGATAAACACTACAATAATGTATGGACCTATGAACGGTACGGATAGGAAAATTTTATGAAACATGCCATGTCAAAGTGCATTTTCTCCTTTTTTAGTCAAATTTCTAAAACTATACCTTCTAAGCCTGTCTTTTCTTGTTTAAAAACTTAAATTAACCTTAACAGTAGACAAATTTTACAAGTTAAAGCTATTTTAAAGCTCTAGAATGTCAATTTTGTTGTGTATTACCATACCAAAGCCTTGGTTAAAATTTAGTAAACACTGAATTCATTTATAATAGCGGGAAAAAATTTAGGCTTAATTCATGCTAAATTGTGACTTTATACTTGCTAAAATAATAAATTTGATTTAGTCGCATGAAAAAATATAAAGCGTTCCTTTCTAAGGTTTCTACATAACGCGCAATCTTCTTTTCCAAGGGGTAGCCAATAAAGTTTCAATTTATGACGGAACCAAGTCTTTGTGTCAAAATGTCTATATAGGTTGCTAAGGACAATAAACAACAAAACTAACATATATTGTCATTCTAAAGGTTGTTTCTCCCTCAGAATTGTATCTATAACCTAGTTATCAATAGATTTGTGGTATGATTTGTCTAAAAAAAAAGCAATTCTTTGCTTTGTCAAATGCCATAAGGTAGCAATACACAGTTAGGAAAAAAACTTAAAATTGACACTCATAATTTTTAAACACCCTCTTTCCCCTCCTGTCTAACAAAGAAGGCTTTATATGTGTGTTATGCATGTATATACTTATAGAAATAGAATCTTCCATAGATTTGATTTCTAATGGTCATAAGGGTGAAATATAATCCCTTTTGGGTGTAACCATGGCAACAATCTGCATTTCTTAGATACAAAATATAGCAAAAAAGGGGGGTGAACAGGTCACAAAAGTCTCCAAAATTTGGTCTAAAGGAAAATTTCAATCAATTACAGTAATACCTTTCCTGAATCCAGAGGTTTATATCTATCAAGTGGTCCCAAAAAAATCTTATGCTTATCTGCTCGTTTTTCCATAAAATTGAATTGAAAAGATCGAGCGCAAAATCTTTGTTGATAAACACTACAATAATGTATGGACCTATGAACGGTACGGATAGGAAAATACGGACTGTCAATCATATAAATGGCCTATAAAACATGTTAAAAACAATCTTAATGTTCATATTAACCCACTAAGAAGGCTATATTATTCTTCAATTATCTAAAAATCAATTTTATTGTACAAAAACTTTCATATTTAAAAAATTCACAGGGGCCATAATGCGAAACTAAACTTCTAACTGTGTATTGCTACCTTAATTAAGGATTAACATTTTTTTCCCCAATTCCACTTTAAATGAATTTCTGTTTTCTACTAGCTAAAACGAGCAAATTGGCCTGCTAGTTTTGAAAATCGGTTCAGAAATAAATATTTTATGAAGGTTAGCAGTTGACACTGAAATGCAACAAAAAAGTGATTTTATGAAACATGCCATGTCAAAGTGCATTTTCTCCTTTTTTAGTCAAATTTCTAAAACTATACCTTCTAAGCCTGTCTTTTCTTGTTTAAAAACTTAAATTAACCTTAACAGTAGACAAATTTTACAAGTTAAAGCTATTTTAAAGCTCTAGAATGTCAATTTTGTTGTGTATTACCATACCAAAGCCTTGGTTAAAATTTAGTAAACACTGAATTCATTTATAATAGCGGGAAAAAATTTAGGCTTAATTCATGCTAAATTGTGACTTTATACTTGCTAAAATAATAAATTTGATTTAGTCGCATGAAAAAATATAAAGCGTTCCTTTCTAAGGTTTCTACATTACGCGCAATCTTCTTTTCCAAGGGGTAGCCAATAAAGTTTCAATTTATGACGGAACCAAGTCTTTGTGTCAAAATGTCTATATAGGTTGCTAAGGACAATAAACAACAAAACTAACATATATTGTCATTCTAAAGGTTGTTTCTCCCTCAGAATTGTATCTATAACCTAGTTATCAATAGATTTGTGGTATGATTTGTCTAAAAAAAAGCAATTCTTTGCTTTGTCAAATGCCATAAGGTAGCAATACACAGTTAGGAAAAAAACTTAAAATTGACACTCATAATTTTTAAACACCCTCTTTCCCCTCCTGTTTAACAAAGAAGGCTTTATATGTGTGTTATGCATGTATATACTTATAGAAATAGAATCTTCCATAGATTTGATTTCTAATGGTCATAAGGGTGAAATATAATCCCTTTTGGGTGTAACCATGGCAACAATCTGCATTTCTTAGATACAAAATATAGCAAAAAAGGGGGGTGAACAGGTCACAAAAGTCTCCAAAATTTGGTCTAAAGGAAAATTTCAATCAATTACAGTAATACCTTTCCTGAATCCAGAGGTTTATATCTATCAAGTGGTCCCAAAAAAATCTTATGCTTATCTGCTCGTTTTTCCATAAAATTGAATTGAAAAGATCGAGCGCAAAATCTTTGTTGATAAACACTACAATAATGTATGGACCTATGAACGGTACGGATAGGAAAATACGGACTGTCAATCATATAAATGGCCTATAAAACATGTTAAAAACAATCTTAATGTTCATATTAACCCACTAAGAAGGCTATATTATTCTTCAATTATCTAAAAATCAATTTTATTGTACAAAAACTTTCATATTTAAAAAATTCACAGGGGCCATAATGCGAAACTAAACTTCTAACTGTGTATTGCTACCTTAATTAAGGATTAACATTTTTTTCCCCAATTCCACTTTAAATGAATTTCTGTTTTCTACTAGCTAAAACGAGCAAATTGGCCTGCTAGTTTTGAAAATCGGTTCAGAAATAAATATTTTATGAAGGTTAGCAGTTGACACTGAAATGCAACAAAAAAGTGATTTTATGAAACATGCCATGTCAAAGTGCATTTTCTCCTTTTTTAGTCAAATTTCTAAAACTATACCTTCTAAGCCTGTCTTTTCTTGTTTAAAAACTTAAATTAACCTTAACAGTAGACAAATTTTACAAGTTAAAGCTATTTTAAAGCTCTAGAATGTCAATTTTGTTGTGTATTACCATACCAAAGCCTTGGTTAAAATTTAGTAAACACTGAATTCATTTATAATAGCGGGAAAAAATTTAGGCTTAATTCATGCTAAATTGTGACTTTATACTTGCTAAAATAATAAATTTGATTTAGTCGCATGAAAAAATATAAAGCGTTCCTTTCTAAGGTTTCTACATAACGCGCAATCTTCTTTTCCAAGGGGTAGCCAATAAAGTTTCAATTTATGACGGAACCAAGTCTTTGTGTCAAAATGTCTATATAGGTTGCTAAGGACAATAAACAACAAAACTAACATATATTGTCATTCTAAAGGTTGTTTCTCCCTCAGAATTGTATCTATAACCTAGTTATCAATAGATTTGTGGTATGATTTGTCTAAAAAAAAAGCAATTCTTTGCTTTGTCAAATGCCATAAGGTAGCAATACACAGTTAGGAAAAAAACTTAAAATTGACACTCATAATTTTTAAACACCCTCTTTCCCCTCCTGTCTAACAAAGAAGGCTTTATATGTGTGTTATGCATGTATATACTTATAGAAATAGAATCTTCCATAGATTTGATTTCTAATGGTCATAAGGGTGAAATATAATCCCTTTTGGGTGTAACCATGGCAACAATCTGCATTTCTTAGATACAAAATATAGCAAAAAAGGGGGGTGAACAGGTCACAAAAGTCTCCAAAATTTGGTCTAAAGGAAAATTTCAATCAATTACAGTAATACCTTTCCTGAATCCAGAGGTTTATATCTATCAAGTGGTCCCAAAAAAATCTTATGCTTATCTGCTCGTTTTTCCATAAAATTGAATTGAAAAGATCGAGCGCAAAATCTTTGTTGATAAACACTACAATAATGTATGGACCTATGAACGGTACGGATAGGAAAATACGGACTGTCAATCATATAAATGGCCTATAAAACATGTTAAAAACAATCTTAATGTTCATATTAACCCACTAAGAAGGCTATATTATTCTTCAATTATCTAAAAATCAATTTTATTGTACAAAAACTTTCATATTTAAAAAATTCACAGGGGCCATAATGCGAAACTAAACTTCTAACTGTGTATTGCTACCTTAATTAAGGATTAACATTTTTTTCCCCAATTCCACTTTAAATGAATTTCTTTTTTCTACTAGCTAAAACGAGCAAATTGGCCTGCTAGTTTTGAAAATCGGTTCAGAAATAAATATTTTATGAAGGTTAGCAGTTGACACTGAAATGCAACAAAAAAGTGATTTTATGAAACATGCCATGTCAAAGTGCATTTTCTCCTTTTTTAGTCAAATTTCTAAAACTATACCTTCTAAGCCTGTCTTTTCTTGTTTAAAAACTTAAATTAACCTTAACAGTAGACAAATTTTACAAGTTAAAGCTATTTTAAAGCTCTAGAATGTCAATTTTGTTGTGTATTACCATACCAAAGCCTTGGTTAAAATTTAGTAAACACTGAATTCATTTATAATAGCGGGAAAAAATTTAGGCTTAATTCATGCTAAATTGTGACTTTATACTTGCTAAAATAATAAATTTGATTTAGTCGCATGAAAAAATATAAAGCGTTCCTTTCTAAGGTTTCTACATAACGCGCAATCTTCTTTTCCAAGGGGTAGCCAATAAAGTTTCAATTTATGACGGAACCAAGTCTTTGTGTCAAAATGTCTATATAGGTTGCTAAGGACAATAAACAACAAAACTAACATATATTGTCATTCTAAAGGTTGTTTCTCCCTCAGAATTGTATCTATAACCTAGTTATCAATAGATTTGTGGTATGATTTGTCTAAAAAAAAAGCAATTCTTTGCTTTGTCAAATGCCATAAGGTAGCAATACACAGTTAGGAAAAAAACTTAAAATTGACACTCATAATTTTTAAACACCCTCTTTCCCCTCCTGTCTAACAAAGAAGGCTTTATATGTGTGTTATGCATGTATATACTTATAGAAATAGAATCTTCCATAGATTTGATTTCTAATGGTCATAAGGGTGAAATATAATCCCTTTTGGGTGTAACCATGGCAACAATCTGCATTTCTTAGATACAAAATATAGCAAAAAAGGGGGGTGAACAGGTCACAAAAGTCTCCAAAATTTGGTCTAAAGGAAAATTTCAATCAATTACAGTAATACCTTTCCTGAATCCAGAGGTTTATATCTATCAAGTGGTCCCAAAAAAATCTTATGCTTATCTGCTCGTTTTTCCATAAAATTGAATTGAAAAGATCGAGCGCAAAATCTTTGTTGATAAACACTACAATAATGTATGGACCTATGAACGGTACGGATAGGAAAATACGGACTGTCAATCATATAAATGGCCTATAAAACATGTTAAAAACAATCTTAATGTTCATATTAACCCACTAAGAAGGCTATATTATTCTTCAATTATCTAAAAATCAATTTTATTGTACAAAAACTTTCATATTTAAAAAATTCACAGGGGCCATAATGCGAAACTAAACTTCTAACTGTGTATTGCTACCTTAATTAAGGATTAACATTTTTTTCCCCAATTCCACTTTAAATGAATTTCTGTTTTCTACTAGCTAAAACGAGCAAATTGGCCTGCTAGTTTTGAAAATCGGTTCAGAAATAAATATTTTATGAAGGTTAGCAGTTGACACTGAAATGCAACAAAAAAGTGATTTTATGAAACATGCCATGTCAAAGTGCATTTTCTCCTTTTTTAGTCAAATTTCTAAAACTATACCTTCTAAGCCTGTCTTTTCTTGTTTAAAAACTTAAATTAACCTTAACAGTAGACAAATTTTACAAGTTAAAGCTATTTTAAAGCTCTAGAATGTCAATTTTGTTGTGTATTACCATACCAAAGCCTTGGTTAAAATTTAGTAAACACTGAATTCATTTATAATAGCGGGAAAAAATTTAGGCTTAATTCATGCTAAATTGTGACTTTATACTTGCTAAAATAATAAATTTGATTTAGTCGCATGAAAAAATATAAAGCGTTCCTTTCTAAGGTTTCTACATAACGCGCAATCTTCTTTTCCAAGGGGTAGCCAATAAAGTTTCAATTTATGACGGAACCAAGTCTTTGTGTCAAAATGTCTATATAGGTTGCTAAGGACAATAAACAACAAAACTAACATATATTGTCATTCTAAAGGTTGTTTCTCCCTCAGAATTGTATCTATAACCTAGTTATCAATAGATTTGTGGTATGATTTGTCTAAAAAAAAAGCAATTCTTTGCTTTGTCAAATGCCATAAGGTAGCAATACACAGTTAGGAAAAAAACTTAAAATTGACACTCATAATTTTTAAACACCCTCTTTCCCCTCCTGTCTAACAAAGAAGGCTTTATATGTGTGTTATGCATGTATATACTTATAGAAATAGAATCTTCCATAGATTTGATTTCTAATGGTCATAAGGGTGAAATATAATCCCTTTTGGGTGTAACCATGGCAACAATCTGCATTTCTTAGATACAAAATATAGCAAAAAAGGGGGGTGAACAGGTCACAAAAGTCTCCAAAATTTGGTCTAAAGGAAAATTTCAATCAATTACAGTAATACCTTTCCTGAATCCAGAGGTTTATATCTATCAAGTGGTCCCAAAAAAATCTTATGCTTATCTGCTCGTTTTTCCATAAAATTGAATTGAAAAGATCGAGCGCAAAATCTTTGTTGATAAACACTACAATAATGTATGGACCTATGAACGGTACGGATAGGAAAATACGGACTGTCAATCATATAAATGGCCTATAAAACATGTTAAAAACAATCTTAATGTTCATATTAACCCACTAAGAAGGCTATATTATTCTTCAATTATCTAAAAATCAATTTTATTGTACAAAAACTTTCATATTTAAAAAATTCACAGGGGCCATAATGCGAAACTAAACTTCTAACTGTGTATTGCTACCTTAATTAAGGATTAACATTTTTTTCCCCAATTCCACTTTAAATGAATTTCTGTTTTCTACTAGCTAAAACGAGCAAATTGGCCTGCTAGTTTTGAAAATCGGTTCAGAAATAAATATTTTATGAAGGTTAGCAGTTGACACTGAAATGCAACAAAAAAGTGATTTTATGAAACATGCCATGTCAAAGTGCATTTTCTCCTTTTTTAGTCAAATTTCTAAAACTATACCTTCTAAGCCTGTCTTTTCTTGTTTAAAAACTTAAATTAACCTTAACAGTAGACAAATTTTACAAGTTAAAGCTATTTTAAAGCTCTAGAATGTCAATTTTGTTGTGTATTACCATACCAAAGCCTTGGTTAAAATTTAGTAAACACTGAATTCATTTATAATAGCGGGAAAAAATTTAGGCTTAATTCATGCTAAATTGTGACTTTATACTTGCTAAAATAATAAATTTGATTTAGTCGCATGAAAAAATATAAAGCGTTCCTTTCTAAGGTTTCTACATAACGCGCAATCTTCTTTTCCAAGGGGTAGCCAATAAAGTTTCAATTTATGACGGAACCAAGTCTTTGTGTCAAAATGTCTATATAGGTTGCTAAGGACAATAAACAACAAAACTAACATATATTGTCATTCTAAAGGTTGTTTCTCCCTCAGAATTGTATCTATAACCTAGTTATCAATAGATTTGTGGTATGATTTGTCTAAAAAAAAGCAATTCTTTGCTTTGTCAAATGCCATAAGGTAGCAATACACAGTTAGGAAAAAAACTTAAAATTGACACTCATAATTTTTAAACACCCTCTTTCCCCTCCTGTCTAACAAAGAAGGCTTTATATGTGTGTTATGCATGTATATACTTATAGAAATAGAATCTTCCATAGATTTGATTTCTAATGGTCATAAGGGTGAAATATAATCCCTTTTGGGTGTAACCATGGCAACAATCTGCATTTCTTAGATACAAAATATAGCAAAAAAGGGGGGTGAACAGGTCACAAAAGTCTCCAAAATTTGGTCTAAAGGAAAATTTCAATCAATTACAGTAATACCTTTCCTGAATCCAGAGGTTTATATCTATCAAGTGGTCCCAAAAAAATCTTATGCTTATCTGCTCGTTTTTCCATAAAATTGAATTGAAAAGATCGAGCGCAAAATCTTTGTTGATAAACACTACAATAATGTATGGACCTATGAACGGTACGGATAGGAAAATACGGACTGTCAATCATATAAATGGCCTATAAAACATGTTAAAAACAATCTTAATGTTCATATTAACCCACTAAGAAGGCTATATTATTCTTCAATTATCTAAAAATCAATTTTATTGTACAAAAACTTTCATATTTAAAAAATTCACAGGGGCCATAATGCGAAACTAAACTTCTAACTGTGTATTGCTACCTTAATTAAGGATTAACATTTTTTTCCCCAATTCCACTTTAAATGAATTTCTGTTTTCTACTAGCTAAAACGAGCAAATTGGCCTGCTAGTTTTGAAAATCGGTTCAGAAATAAATATTTTATGAAGGTTAGCAGTTGACACTGAAATGCAACAAAAAAGTGATTTTATGAAACATGCCATGTCAAAGTGCATTTTCTCCTTTTTTAGTCAAATTTCTAAAACTATACCTTCTAAGCCTGTCTTTTCTTGTTTAAAAACTTAAATTAACCTTAACAGTAGACAAATTTTACAAGTTAAAGCTATTTTAAAGCTCTAGAATGTCAATTTTGTTGTGTATTACCATACCAAAGCCTTGGTTAAAATTTAGTAAACACTGAATTCATTTATAATAGCGGGAAAAAATTTAGGCTTAATTCATGCTAAATTGTGACTTTATACTTGCTAAAATAATAAATTTGATTTAGTCGCATGAAAAAATATAAAGCGTTCCTTTCTAAGGTTTCTACATAACGCGCAATCTTCTTTTCCAAGGGGTAGCCAATAAAGTTTCAATTTATGACGGAACCAAGTCTTTGTGTCAAAATGTCTATATAGGTTGCTAAGGACAATAAACAACAAAACTAACATATATTGTCATTCTAAAGGTTGTTTCTCCCTCAGAATTGTATCTATAACCTAGTTATCAATAGATTTGTGGTATGATTTGTCTAAAAAAAAGCAATTCTTTGCTTTGTCAAATGCCATAAGGTAGCAATACACAGTTAGGAAAAAAACTTAAAATTGACACTCATAATTTTTAAACACCCTCTTTCCCCTCCTGTCTAACAAAGAAGGCTTTATATGTGTGTTATGCATGTATATACTTATAGAAATAGAATCTTCCATAGATTTGATTTCTAATGGTCATAAGGGTGAAATATAATCCCTTTTGGGTGTAACCATGGCAACAATCTGCATTTCTTAGATACAAAATATAGCAAAAAAGGGGGGTGAACAGGTCACAAAAGTCTCCAAAATTTGGTCTAAAGGAAAATTTCAATCAATTACAGTAATACCTTTCCTGAATCCAGAGGTTTATATCTATCAAGTGGTCCCAAAAAAATCTTATGCTTATCTGCTCGTTTTTCCATAAAATTGAATTGAAAAGATCGAGCGCAAAATCTTTGTTGATAAACACTACAATAATGTATGGACCTATGAACGGTACGGATAGGAAAATACGGACTGTCAATCATATAAATGGCCTATAAAACATGTTAAAAACAATCTTAATGTTCATATTAACCCACTAAGAAGGCTATATTATTCTTCAATTATCTAAAAATCAATTTTATTGTACAAAAACTTTCATATTTAAAAAATTCACAGGGGCCATAATGCGAAACTAAACTTCTAACTGTGTATTGCTACCTTAATTAAGGATTAACATTTTTTTCCCCAATTCCACTTTAAATGAATTTCTGTTTTCTACTAGCTAAAACGAGCAAATTGGCCTGCTAGTTTTGAAAATCGGTTCAGAAATAAATATTTTATGAAGGTTAGCAGTTGACACTGAAATGCAACAAAAAAGTGATTTTATGAAACATGCCATGTCAAAGTGCATTTTCTCCTTTTTTAGTCAAATTTCTAAAACTATACCTTCTAAGCCTGTCTTTTCTTGTTTAAAAACTTAAATTAACCTTAACAGTAGACAAATTTTACAAGTTAAAGCTATTTTAAAGCTCTAGAATGTCAATTTTGTTGTGTATTACCATACCAAAGCCTTGGTTAAAATTTAGTAAACACTGAATTCATTTATAATAGCGGGAAAAAATTTAGGCTTAATTCATGCTAAATTGTGACTTTATACTTGCTAAAATAATAAATTTGATTTAGTCGCATGAAAAAATATAAAGCGTTCCTTTCTAAGGTTTCTACATAACGCGCAATCTTCTTTTCCAAGGGGTAGCCAATAAAGTTTCAATTTATGACGGAACCAAGTCTTTGTGTCAAAATGTCTATATAGGTTGCTAAGGACAATAAACAACAAAACTAACATATA
This sequence comes from Mytilus galloprovincialis, assembly GCF_965363235.1. Classification (NCBI taxonomy): domain Eukaryota; kingdom Metazoa; phylum Mollusca; class Bivalvia; order Mytilida; family Mytilidae; genus Mytilus; species Mytilus galloprovincialis. The sequence continues at coordinate 13,858,443 of NC_134845.1, read as the reverse complement.
TTGTCATTCTAAAGGTTGTTTCTCCCTCAGAATTGTATCTATAACCTAGTTATCAATAGATTTGTGGTATGATTTGTCTAAAAAAAAGCAATTCTTTGCTTTGTCAAATGCCATAAGGTAGCAATACACAGTTAGGAAAAAAACTTAAAATTGACACTCATAATTTTTAAACACCCTCTTTCCCCTCCTGTCTAACAAAGAAGGCTTTATATGTGTGTTATGCATGTATATACTTATAGAAATAGAATCTTCCATAGATTTGATTTCTAATGGTCATAAGGGTGAAATATAATCCCTTTTGGGTGTAACCATGGCAACAATCTGCATTTCTTAGATACAAAATATAGCAAAAAAGGGGGGTGAACAGGTCACAAAAGTCTCCAAAATTTGGTCTAAAGGAAAATTTCAATCAATTACAGTAATACCTTTCCTGAATCCAGAGGTTTATATCTATCAAGTGGTCCCAAAAAAATCTTATGCTTATCTGCTCGTTTTTCCATAAAATTGAATTGAAAAGATCGAGCGCAAAATCTTTGTTGATAAACACTACAATAATGTATGGACCTATGAACGGTACGGATAGGAAAATACGGACTGTCAATCATATAAATGGCCTATAAAACATGTTAAAAACAATCTTAATGTTCATATTAACCCACTAAGAAGGCTATATTATTCTTCAATTATCTAAAAATCAATTTTATTGTACAAAAACTTTCATATTTAAAAAATTCACAGGGGCCATAATGCGAAACTAAACTTCTAACTGTGTATTGCTACCTAACCCGTGAGGGCGTCCGTAAATTAAAAGCCGGAATGATAAACTTCACCACAAGTAACTCTTGGTTTAATAGCTTCCCTTCTTTCGAGGATATCATGATATGGAATACAAGTTCATTGTATAAAATGTGAGATATATACTCCGTATGCAGGCCACTGGTACGTTACTACATAGAAATGGAAATTTCATATTTAGGAAGCTGAAATCATCTCTTTGTTGGTTGTGTTTCTTTCCAACCGACGCTCACTTGCCGAAATAAAGCAAGACAAAATCCACCTTTTATTTATGAATCTTTCCATAAAAACGGATTTCATCAAAGAAAATCGGTGATATAAAACAGTAAAAACTTTGAAATAAGACGATGTTAAGTACATATAAAAAATGCTTGTGGAGGAATTAATTTCTTCAAATAAGGTAATTGCAATTGTTTTGAATTGAAAGTTTAAACAATGAAGGTACATTTCCCGTTTCCCCGTTTCTATTCTCTACTCTATACTTACTTCCCCATGTAGATGAACCTGTCGATCCATCACCCCAAATCCATTCTGAGCCATTTTGGAACCGTAAGTCTATCCATATGCTTTCACCGGGACTACAAAAAAGCGGTTCGAACGTTTATAAAACAAATTGGACATCGGCATGAATATTAAATCTAAGATCGAATGAATATGTTCATTCCTAAAGGAGTGATATAAATGTAGACAACAAACATCACTTTTTTACCAATCCTTTCATATTAATTGGTTGACCAACATCAACAACTCGACCTCTATTGACACTTATTGTCACTTATCACTAACACGTATGTTTCTAACAAACCCACAATTCATGTTACTGACAATATAATTTTTAATTAAGATGCAATAACAAAATATGTTATTCCTTTGAGAAAGTAAGTTAGTAACGTCTGCTTTATCCTCTTAACACTCTGACTTATATTTTGTTCATATTTAGTAATAGTTTCTTTTTGGATGAAACGCGTCTTCTGATTGGCTGACAGTGTTTTGTTTATCAGCTCATAGACCCAATTTTGTCATGTGACCGTGACGTCCCAACGTGTTTTCATGATTTTCTTCGGAATATATAATCAAATTATAAAAAAACAACTGTAATATTTTTTCTGACTTTGCCCAATAACATAAAAAATGTGATACACACTATAAAATAACCCGCTACGCGCGTTATTCAGTGCGCATCACATTTTTTATGTCATGTCTTCATAGAGAAAAATAATACTACCGTCATCCCTTAAAACAAATGTCACTTTATTAATGTCGTGCTCCCAAGTAACTTTCTTCGATACACCTTCATCAGGAACTTAAAAATGCATAATTGTGAAAGCCAGTGGTTTATAATTTCACAGAAATGAATAGCTTTATAACAAAATAATGTCTAGGCAAATTTGTTTAAGATCAAGTTTGACTGAGGGACAAAAAGTAAACTCAAAATATCGATAAATAAAAGATTTTTTTTGTTAAATCTAAACTTATTCAAATATTATCTTACTTAAATATTTCTATAATAAATCTCTTCTACTTTTTACTTACAACAAAGAACTGACATGGTTGGCAGTTGTTTTAGTCGGAGCGAGCATCAGTGTTGCATTTGGATCTTCGTTACTACAGCTAGCCTGTCCATTTGCATTGCTTCCAGTGATTGTTTTATAACAGTAAGATCCATCTAACGTCCAGTTCACTCCTGTACACGTGAATGTGCCTGTATGCAAAAACAAAATCAGATATATTTTTTTTTCCAGTTTACATGAATACCTGCAGTTGTCAAATCGGATGCAGGGGGCATATTATCACTAGCTTTTTAAGTTAATGCCACGATAAAATCTACTTAAATGGTATGGACCCATGCACTTACAACTAAATACTCTAATGCTATATTATCCATCTCTGACACTAAAATACAAGATTTTTGCCATGTCTATCCTAGCTGGTGGACTATGCAATTACAATTGTGACAAGAATAAAAGACAGATAGGAGGTACCAAAAGGCACTAAAAAGCTATGTAGAAGAATTGATAAGTCTAAATGTTTGATAATAATTGAATATTAAGCGAGAAGATATTATATACAATTTTTTTTTTCTTTTATACGTTTATGCAACTCAAAATGACTGAACGTAAAAAATTGCTACTCGACTTTCTCTGTGCAATAAGTTTATTCTCCAAGTTTGGAATATTCCGTCAAAATACTGATGTTATGGTGTTTATATTTTTGAATTTGAATCTATATTTTTTAATATACTGTTTAGTCCCCATTTTGGTAATGTTGGATTTTTTTTTTTTGCGTGACCAGCAGGGCCGTAACTACTTATGAGGCAGGGGAGGCAACTGCCTCCCCTGAATTTCCTACACCAAATTTTTTTTTAAGTAATAAAATAAAATATTGACAATATGTACACGAAGAAATTGAATTTATATTATAAACAACACAAGTTAACAGTTTTAACAGTGTTATCATGATACGTAGTATGTCTGTCATTTTTCGGATTTTTGATCGAAAGTGAACCGTTTCAGTTACTTTTTTTTTCGTGTGGCGGTCCGTCTGTTATTCAGTATTGAGGGGGTCAGTATTCGTACGAGAACACATATGAAACTTTGCTTTCGATAATTTTGAATAAAAACTTAACTATTCACATTTCTTTGGGGGCTCAATTAAGCAGAGGAAGTTCCTTTTGTATTGTGGATCTTTTAAGATATCGAAAATTCATTACCGACTGAATCAGCTGTTGGATCGTTTTTTTAAGTCTCCCGATCGTACGAGAACATAATTTATGGTCAATGCCTTAGTAGGTAAACACTCCCATTCGTTGTAACAGGGACTTTCTATACTAAGTATATATACTAGACTAATATAGAAAGTCCCTGGTTGTAGTTATATACATGTCTGTTCAGCTTTTAAAAATAGTATTGAAATTCAAGATCCTCGATAAAAAAAAAAATATCTTGCGTTCTATTATCTTGCTTTATATGTTTTTTGAACTTACCAGTTTCTAAAAAAAATATCTTTTAATACAGATAATAATTGTTTGCATAAAAATTGCTCCAAGGATCCAGCAAAACTGATCTTTCTTAAAGTAAGGAAGTCGAAGGAAAACGGGTAATTTTTAGCCATATCATTTGAGAAAAAAAATCCGCGGTCACAATGTAAATAATGTTAACAATTATAGGTCAAAGTACGGCCTTCATGACGGAGCCTTGGCTCACCCCGAATAGCAATCTCAGCTTGTTTTTGCATAAGTTTGAGTTGCTTCCAGGTTCAAGCAATACTGATGTTTCTTAAAGTAAGGAAATCGAAGGAAACGGGTCATGTTTAGCCAATGACTGAGGGAAAAAAATCGGCAGGGGGCTGCGCCCCCAACCCCCTATTTTAAGGGCCTCAATCGGCGGCCCCCATACCCCTGCCTCCCCTGAATTCGAACCCTAGTTACGACCCTGACCAGGTATCTATACATCCCGCAATAATGTTATTACGCTTTGATAATTTTTTGTATTATTGTGTCTCATGTAGGCCTAAGTGTCTTGTTTATAGAGTAAATAAAACCATTTTGTTTTAAGTTTCATTGTGTACATGGTTTTTCAGTGATATATTGATTAAGATTATAATACAATGTTAACTCACTGGTATTAAAGAGATAATAGTAACTGCAATTACGATTATCCCAATATGGCGATGGTAGATATAGGTAAAATCTTTACACTCATTTTTCTTAAATGTAGCATGCTTTTGTCAATAGTTACTCAGCTGCAAGGTTTATCTATACCATTACATCATATTTGAATCGTAACGGTGCACTGGAATCGTCTGAGCGCTTTGAAATTTGCCGTTGAAAAATTCGGTATGATAATCGTAACTCTATGGTATTTTTCTTCTTTGATAATATGGCGACGGTAGATATAGGTAAACTCTTTACACTCATTTTTCTTAAATGTAGCATGCTTTTGTCAATAGTTACTCAGCTGCAAGGTTTATCTATACCATTACATCATATTTGAATCGTAACGGTGCACTGGAATCGTCTGAGCGCTTTGAAATTTGCCGTTGAAAAATTCGGTATGATAATCGTAACTCTATGGTATTTTTCTTCTTTGATAATCGTAATTTTCTTTATCGGATAATAGTAACTGAAACGTAATAAATGTGTCTTTCAGCATTTCAATGGTATTTTGTGTGTTAAAAATGCAAACGTCAAGTTTGACGATGACATAAACGCATATAAAAATAAATGAAGAAACTTACAGGTTAATATCTAGGACAAATTTACCTATATATATATATACAGTCATGGGACTAAAGTGAGTTCCCAGTAAAAAAAAAGTCCTATCATTTCAACTTGTATATCTATTTATAACTGACAACAATATGCATAACCTTTTAGTTTAAACATATTTTACTTGCAAAAGTAGCAAAAGGGATTGGACACAAGTTATAACAACATTAGAGACGTCCTCTCCCAATATAAATATAAACACAAAGTACATTAGATAATGGCGAAAAAAAACACAACATAGTAGTAATGCATGTAATACATACTTCAAACAAAAATTAGAAATAAAAAGAAAAAAGAAAAAAATACAATATAATAAGGAATAATAATGAAACAACTAGACTGAAGTGAAAGGTTGTAAAGTAGAAATTTAGAATGTTAATTGACTGCTTTAAATCTTTGTGTTATTCTGATATAAGATTGTACGGACTCAAAATGTCTTTGTTTTGCTGAAAAGAAAGGTCACCGTCACCAGCTAAAAGAAGCTCAATGGATATAGCATAACTTTCTAATTTTGAAAACAGTATTTCTCTGGCTTGGTTGTGAAGAGCGCACTGTAAAAAATAGTGTATACTATCCTCAACAGGGTGGCCACAGCTGCATGCGGGACTTGGTTTAATATTAACACGATGTAAATCTGAATTTAAAGAACTGCACATATTTCCCAAACGTGTATGAATGATATTAATTTTCTATCCCCACAACTAAAATAGGAAGGTGGCTGTATCAATTTGGACTTCATCTTTCGTTTTAAAATATTTATGTTTTGGACGTACGTATGTCGGGGGAAAGGCTATTCCATTCAAAAGTAGTGGATGGGAAAAAGGATTTTCTAGTTATGTCTAGTCTATAACCGGGTACTACATAATTATTACTGTTTCGCAAATCGTAGTTAGATACTTGACCAACAAGCGGGGGCATTTAATCACAGAGATACATGTAATCCGGGGCAGTCTCATTATGTATAGAATAGAACATATTGAGCATTCTGGATTTTCTTCTGTTCACAAGCAATTGCCAGCCAGTTTCAAAATATATAGCTTCCCGACTAGCAAACACGGGCAACCCAGTTACTAATCTCCCTGCTTCTAACTGAACATGTTCTAAATTGTCGGCTTTATGTTGAGTACAACCATCCCATAACTCACATGCATATTCCATAACGGGTCTTATAAAAGTTAAATATATACGAGCAAGATAATTTCTATTCAATACATATTTCATTTTTTTAAGAACATTTAATCTCGTGCTTGTACACTTTAAAATATATTCTATATGTGTATGGAATTTATCATTGGAATCAAAAGTAATCCCTAAGTGTTTATGACAGGAGACAAATTCTACTAATTGGTTTTGAAATTCTATTTCAATATCATCTGGGGAAGTATGGCAGGAGAATATCATAGCCTTTGTCTTATTAGGGTTAAAGTTAATAAGCCAATCTTTAGACCATACTGAAATTTGTTCTAAATCGCTGTTTAAGACATCCTCTATAGTGTAAGGGTTATTGCTGGAATAAGAAAGAGATGTATCATCAGCAAACAATCGAGTTAGACTTGTCAAATTATCAGCTATGTCATTTACATAAATAAGAAATAGTAGGGGACCTAATACAGAGCCTTGCGGAACTCCTGCATTAGTATTATCAAAAGGCGAATAGGCATTTGAAACGAAAACGCTTTGTTTTCTATTTGAAATATAACTTTCAAACCATTTATACAGATTTCCATCAATACCATACGCTTTTAGTTTTATTAAGAGGCCACTATGCCAAACCCTATCAAAAGCTTTCGAGGTATCACATAATATAAGAGATGTTATACAGCGATCATCAAGTGACATGCATATCCTATAATAAATTTCTATTAGCTGGTGAACCTTTTGATATATACATGTACCTGTTAAAGATACGGAAAATGAAGCAGCTGTCGAGACAGCTATTGTGGTAAGTAGATATTTTGATTTTTTTTCAAAGTTTCAATGTTGTGTGCGCGTTTAAGTCCGTTTTTGTTTGTTTTTTTAGGAGGGAGGGGGAGGGGGGATTAGCTATATCCCATATCCCAAAAGTGCAATCCTTTCAATTCATTGCTAAAAATGAAAGTCACGTATACCACATTTTCATATGTCATATATATGTTTTGCCTCCAATATCACGTTTATATTAAAATTCTGCGCGAAATGAACAAAAGTTTCCGTCAATAACTTTATAACTGCATTATCGGATTTAACAGTTGATACCTTTATCGGTAGATATGAGTGTTCATATTTCCCTTTTCCTTATAATTCAATAAATATAGCCGTCCATTTTCCCCCTTTGATTCCCTTTTTTCTATTTTATACTGATATAATATATGATTTTAAAAATTTACTTCAAATGTTTTGATCAAATACCCATGTATTTTAGGACGTTTCTTTAAACAGTGTGTATGGTAAAGGATCTAAAATAGTTACAGTTTATTGTTACTATTGTTTATTGTTACTTTTGTTTATTGTTACTTTTGTGTATAGTTACTTTTGTTTTTTGGTTTTTTTAGCCTTACCTATAGTCTTAATACGAAGCACTTGACGGACTGAAAAAAACACACACAAATATGTATATTGATAAATTACATCAGAAGGCATAACATGTACATCATCACAGTCGGAACTTGTTTAATTACAAAGATTTTTATAGATTTTACAACAAATATTTTGTGCTTCAGAAAAGTACATGACAATTAGGTTAGGCTAATTCTTGTTTTCATTTAATAGAAAATAACTTATTGTATGGCAAGTATGCAAATACAAAAATGTTCCTTGTTTAGTACCTTCAATATTTGTCTCTACAATATCTTCCATGCATATGTATGCATCATACTTTTCATATACCGAGTATTTATGAATTTTTGAATTAGTTTGTTTCGAATATTGCGGAATATGCGTTATTTTATTCTCCACTTTGCAGTCATTCTTTGAATAAGTATTCCTTGTAAGACAATTTAAAGCCACTTCAACTTCAATTCTTCATTTTCGGGCTTTTGGCCAAACTATAAGAGAACACAAATCCATGTTTGTCAAAGAACTCCACGTTACTTAATTTCATAATACACAAAAAATCCCAACCTTTCTCTATTCTTATATAGCATTAACTGTTTAAAGGATGTCATATTGTTATAATTCAAAATTAAATTTGTGTTGTTTATAGTTATTTTCTGAGATATCGAAATTTCAGTGACAGTCATGAAGTAGCTAAAATGCCAAAAAAATATGGTATGATTAACAACGAGACAACTTTCCACAAGAGACCAACATGACTCAGATATTAACAAAAATAGGTCACCGTACGGCCTTCAACAATGAGCAAAGCCCATACGGCATAGACAGCTATAAAAGGCTCCGAAATGACAATGTAAAACACTTGAGACGAGAAAACTAACGGCATTATTTATTAAAAAAACTAAATTTTATGATATACTAGTATGTAGATATAAGAAGATGTGGTGTGAGTGCCAATGAGACATGCAACTCTCTATCCAAATAACAATTTATAAAAAGGTAAACCATTATAGGTCAATGTACGGCCTTCAACACGGAGCCTTGGCTCACACCGAACAACAAGCTATAAAGGGCCCCAAAATTACTAGTGTAAAAAAACAATAGCATAACATCACAACATAGAAAAACACACGTTAAAATATCAATTGGCAGACTTAACTCAATCAAAAAACATAAATTAATACACATATGTAGCTGTTTTCCTAAGAACTGTTAATAATATATGCATAAAAAGAAATGTCATAAGATGTTGGAACGTTTCGTAAATAATTCATCGACATAACTTCATTATATGCTATTAGATATATGTTTTAAGTGTCAATATCAATAAAACACTTTCCAGTTACGATTATCTTTCCATTTTTAAATACCATAATTACGATTATCTTTTTTTCCGAGTTACGATTATCATCCCGAATTTTTCGACGGCAATTTTCAAAGCGCTTAGACTAATCCAGTGCACCTTTACGATTCAAATATGATGTACTGGTATAGATAAACCTTGCAGCTGAGTAACTATTGACAAAAGCATGCTACATTTAAGAAAAATGAGTGTAAAGATTTTACCTATATCTACCGTCGCCATATTGGGATAATCGTAATTGCAGTTACTATTATCTCTTTAATACCAGTGTTAACTGCTGTACCCTTGTTGTTTACTTTTGTTAGTGTTATTTCTGTTACTTTCTCTCACATTGTTGACAATATAATGGAATTCTTTATGATAGCATACAAGTGAGAAGTAAAGTTATCAAACAGGTTTAAGCCGACGAAGTGCCATTTACAAAGTCTTGAATATGACAGTTGTTTTCTATTCATTTGATGTGTTTTTTGCATTTAATCTTGTCATATGAGAAGAGACTTTCCAATTTGAAAGAACTTTAAAAGGACATCGATCAACTGTGGCATTATAACCCTTAATTCACTATTCAAGATTGGTAGTTTTTGTACTGGACTGTACTGATTTTACTCAACTATTCTCAATTGTTTTGAATTTTACTTGATATCACTCGACTGTAGTCTTATCCATGTTTAGTTTGTATTCAATCTGTACCGGTACATGATTATCCAATTAAAATAGTCTGAGCCAATTCTATAAGTCTGAATCAATCTGCAAATACACTCCGCAAAATGTTGATCCTTACCCATATTTATGAGAAAAGGAATCTTTTATATCCAAATATAGCATATGTTTAATAACAGTTAATCTTTTTGATAATCGTTGAATAAAATGTTAGTATTGTTGAATACAAAAACAAAGTTGTTAAAATGTTGGGTTTTTTATTCTGTTTTGTAAAATAACAAGTCAAATCCGCATAATAAATTTTCAGTTGTTTATCATTTTCACTTTCTACAAATAATATAATTTCTACCTTCGAACAAAAATCAAGTATACATTAAATATTAATTAGAGTTTATAATATAGCGTATATCGTCAGCGCTGCCAGATACAGATTCAATACACGTCTAATTTTCCCACGGGGGGGGTTACTGCCAATAATTGGGTATACGGGGATGTGCCAAAAATATGGGTCTTAATTTTGCGAGATTTTATATAAGAATGACCCTCCTTTTTAATGACATCCTATATTAAAATGCATTTACGTTTGAAAACTGCATATTTATTTGGGGTATAATCTACATATCATATAAATATGCTATTGAGAATCTTACATTATTAATGGTCAATTATTAATTTCACCTTTCAAATAAGTTCCCAAATGAACCCCGAAAATTTCTCTCCTGATTTGATCTTCAATAACGTTTTAACGTCATATTTTAAATATTGTATATGAGTATAGGTCATTCTTTCTTAAATATTTATATAACTATAGGTACTAAATTTCAGTGAATGTTATATTAAAATGGGTACGTTTTTTGAGGCAAAAATGGCACACCCCTACCAAAAATATATCGAAGTTACCCCCCCCCCCCCCCCCCGTGAATTTTCCATGGTCAGTTTATGGAGATAAAGTGACACGCATATTCAAGTGGATTCATATTAAGTGCCATGGTTGGCCAAGGAAAAGTGTCTATTGATTGCGACGTCAAGTATAAAATGAGGTGATACTATGGTGGTCAAGATTTCGGCCCAGGATCTTTTTCTATTTAATAGTCAATAACAGGCATCCTTAGAATACAAGCCATAGAAAATATCCCCATACTGTTACACCGCCGTCATTGAATGTTCTTATTTATTCCGATAAACGGTGTTTCTGCCCTCTAAACACGTGGTCTGCTTGGCTTCAAAAAAAGTAAAGTCCATGGATGGTGGTTCCTAGCCAAATTTGATCTTGTTCTGCGGTGCAATAAAGTTAATTCTGCGAGTTCTAATGGCCCCGACGCCGTAGACGTCCATGGGCTTAACTTTGGTGTGTTGATGCAAAAACAGAGTAACTCGAAAAATGTATAAATATAGATTCTACCACTGCATTAAGTGTGATACGATATGTATCCACTCAAGACAGTTAAATTTTCAAATTTAAAACGCGAGGTTTGGCGAGCGTTTTAAATATTTAAAATTTAACTGTCGAGAGTGGATAAATATCGTATTACACGAGATTTGGTGGTGGAATCGGTTTTGCCTTCAAAATTGGAAATTCAGAGGAAAACAAGAACATTCGACGTCACAATCGGATTTTAACCAATGAAGAACTGAGATCAAATAAACCACACGTTGATTAATTTTTTTTATACAATGGGTGCAGAAAGGAATAAATTGACGAAGAATTAGAGAAGACAAATTTAACAACTGATTTTTAACAATCAAAATATAATCCATTGACAGTTTACCTGTAGTAAAATGTTACCTTTTGTTTAATGTTTTAATATTATAATTCTTTGTTATTAATATTGAATATTAAACATAGTGGTGCTAAGCTTATGGCGGAATGTAAATATCTCGTTTTTCTAGTCTATTTTTCAACAAATTGTGTTTCCATTGGGTAAACATTCATGCGACCAAATAGTACTTTTAAAGAAAGTGATTTGTCCGTTAAAAATATCCCACACATGTAAAATGATTATTGGTCAAGTAAAATTTATATTTTGGTTGAGTATAGTCAAAACTTCAAAGTCCTTTGGTACATGTAACGCTAATCAAACCAACAATCGATCAGTCAATGTCTAGTCTCAATAAAATAGTGATAACAGGTTTATAAAAAACTCAATAAAGATATTATGATTCAACTTTTGTAAATTAAGAGTATGCTAAGAAAAAACAGTGCAATCGAGTACAAATACTACCCATTAAAGACTTTAACTGGATTGGGACTTCTCTTTTGATACGGAGTTTCTTTTTTGTATGTTTAACGTAAAAATGGATGTCAGACTGTTTCTCTAAAAAAAGAAACGTGTTCTCCAATTAATGGACACTATTTTACAATGATCAACCATGTCATGAAAATAACTTTTATGTTTAGTAATGTTTAACAATGACAAGTGGAGCGAGTTGACATTGTTTGATATCTACTCATCGTGTTTGGGGGTCATAAAGGGTATACATCATATAGTAATATATAAAGTATATTATTATGGTTGTGTGGCGTTCTAAACTAGATTTTATGAATTGTTAATGGTTTTTCGTCTAATCTAAAACAGCTGGGATGTAAAATAGTTATCCCACTCGGACTCAGTGTAAGATCTTCCTCTGGCCTCCGGCTTTCGGGGTGATCTTACACTGACACACCGCGTCCTTGTGGGATAACTATTAAAGAATAAATATATATATTTCTCAAATTGAACATTACTACCTACCAAGAGTGCTAAGTCTTTACAAATATTTGATATCAATTATTTGTCACTGTACGGTCGCATATCGTTAAACAAATGTCGACTGTATTGTCGGTTTGGGAAGTTGTTATATTTGGGATACAGTTCATCAAGTGGACTGATTTATTTACTATCTTCTCAACTCAAAATCTGCTTTTGAAAAAAAGAAAAACATAATTAAAGAAATTTCTTTAAAACCAACACCTAGTTTGGGTTTTTTTTCATGGTCACAATTAAAATATCAGCTGCTTGACCCAATATGAAGGCTTTTTGATCCCGTTCTCTTTACAAAAAGCTTCATATGGCGAGACTCGCAGTTTATATTTTACAATATCAACATGCAGAGAACTTGATAACCGGTAGTTATCAAGCTTGCTTTCATCGATCATCAAACTGTCTTAAGAAGGCGAAAACGACCAGTAAGAGAACCATAAACAGACAATTGTTTGTTTTTTTTTTTTGTTTTTTTTTTGTATAGATATTGAAAAAAAAGCAGCCGGTTGACATCGTTACTCTCACTCGCCAAAAAGATTCACATAGTGGCTTGCGGCTGATATGTTACGATATCAATCGTCGTGTAGACAATCCGATAATCTATACTGATTGATAGCTCAATGGATTATAATTTAATAAAACGTCTTGCAACTACATACAATGATATCATTTTACAATTGAAGTCACCATATTTAAAACTATACATTACATTTTATATTTACCTGTCACAAGCAATGGTCCAAAAAGGCTTATTATGAGTAATACACGTACCATACTCAACACATTGGTTCTGTCCTATGATAACAAGAAATAAGTTCTTATACAATATCGTCTAGGTGACAACGACGCGGCGCTAACTTGCTGATCATAGTTAAATTGTTGTTCTTTAAAAGATAATATAAACATTGTCTAACATGTCAATTGATCCATCACATTTCAATCACGCGATACAAAATCATGATTTCTTGACCAATAACTACAGATGACTTAGAAAAATATGAGGATCGGAAGGTAACACCATTGATTTTCCCTTATTAGTGTTTGTTTAATTTGCACTTTCAAAACATATGCTAATAAAGTTCTATATGACATGAGTAAAAGTTTTATCCTGTCCGGTACTATAGACGAATTTTTTTTCGCACAATTTCATTCCATATAATAACATAACAATCACGGAAAATTCAAATCAAAATTAATGTTTAACTTTTTATGACCTATGCACAAGCTTTCGTAACCATGTAAACTCAAGATTTAAAAATGTCGATAGAAATACCACATAAAAATATAATGTTGACTTGAAACACACAAGATATATTATTATGACCAAGTAACTTTTTACTGCAATGAATGTATAATTGATTTCCTACAACTGTCAAATTCAAAGGAATATTTTTCGACTCTTTTTCGTATACAGCCGAATGTGACGTACTATGATTTGGTGATATTAAATCTGAAGAAATAAATTTAGATCCTACACTTTCACTTGTATGCAAATAATTAATATTGATGAAACTGTCAAATTTATAAAACATTTTACGAATTTGGTGTTTTTATGTTGCAAAGTATAAAGAATGTATATTTATTGAGGTTGCATTTATTTGTAGTTTTAATATCTTGAAATAGATGAGTATCAAACACAAGTATCATTTTTGAAATCTATTAACAGTTCGTTTACTAACATTTAGAACGTCAATACGACACGTTTTTTGACAGAGTATGTACAAAGCAGATGCAGATAAACACGACAGGCATGTTTTACATTGTCATGTCGGGTCCTTTTATAGCTGACTATAAGGTATGGGCTTTTCTCATTGTTGAAGGCCATACGGTGACCTATATTTGTTAATGTCTGTGTCATTTTGGTCTCTTGTGGAGAGTTGTCTCATTGGCAATCATACCACATCTTCTTTTTTATATGAACATTATGAAAGTTCTTTCATATTCAGGGAATAACTATTTCCTGCTCTGTTTAAGTGATAATTGAAATCGAGATAAGGTTAAATCTCAGCGACAATTCTACTCAACAGTTCTCTGAATCAGATGGTGTAGAGAACTTAGCGGCTCTTCGATTCAGTTATCTACATTGGACAACAGAGGGAAAACTATTTTTAATTACCAGAATATTGCCCCTTATTATAACTATTATACATATTTATGTGTTTTGCTCTTTGACAAAAGAGTTCCTCTGAAATCAGAGTACATGTTAACGATTATTTTTTTTTAATTAGTCATGCACAGTGCAAAACTCAAATGTTCATGATTTTAAAATAACAGGCAAAACCACAAAAGGGACAATTAAAAATAATATGTCACCGAAAAAGCATCAGCCCCATTGTAAAATCTCGACAAAAAGAGAAATCACAAAATTACAAAACACGAATGCACTATGAATTAACTACATACGTCTTTTCTTTCTTTCTTTTTTTTTCTCTTTTTCTTTTCTTTTCGTAGTTAATAAAGAATTGGATATCACTGATTTCTATATGAATATGATATAATGATATGATATAATAATGCTGTTCAACTTCTTATTTTATTTCGCATTTTAGCTTTTCTTTTTCAAGTGTCAGTGAAGAATCGTTTGAACGTTTCTTACAATTTTTGTCTTTGAAAAGCATGTACTTTTAAAAAACCCTCTTTACAGAGCAATAATAAAAAGAACAACATGATGAAATTACAAGGTATGGTGTTTACAGAGTCGGTAATTGTTATTTAATTTTTCAAATTGAACACAGCAAAATATATGTAAAGAATATTCATTTCTCCTATAATTTATTATAAATGTATCAATTGATTACCTTTTAAATTTCTATGACTAGTGATTATTACAATTTTTTATAATAATAGGTTTGGTCAAGACATCAAATTAAAGTGTCATATTTTAGTTTGAAACATATTTTTTTTTCTTTTCATCTACGTCATGTCTATGTATTAAAGGGGTGTTAGGGATTCAAAGGGTCCTGAATAATAAACAACCAATAATTCAATTTATCATTTCTCCAGCTGGATTAAATACATGCCCATATTTTTTTTAATACGAAACAAATGATAAATGTTTTGAAAAATGCAATTATGTTTTATTTATTTGCTAATGTAGATATATATATAATTAAAAATGTAAATAATAGAAGATTAAGCAAATTTGCCAATGAACATTGTTGGTCTAATTTTGGGACGAATTAAAGTTGTCACATGTGTTTAAACGTCTGCACTTGAAACAAGAATACAGTCTTACTTTGTCCTCATTTAAAATGTGCATGTGGTGCATCAAATCAAGTTATTTTGAACAATATGCATTCAGCGAAATGAAATTTTGTATCAAATATATATTCAGTTTCATGTCATTTTGCGAAACGCATATCTTTTTTCTGTGTATAAAAATGTATTAAGTAAAATGGTATCAATTCTTTTGTCCAATAGGAAGACAATAGTTTAGGTATCTATATAGTTTAGTTACTGATCTCCCTTTCATAACAAATACCTAAAATATAACGCATTTTCGATTAGTTAAAATATTGCATTTTGACAGATATAACATGCATGAATTCTGCTGAAAGTTTGATACGAAATAGAAAGGTTGCATGCAAATGTCAAGACATAAACAAGATGGCTGAAATGGATAATGAAGACTTATTGTAAGTTACATTTCTGCATGAATTGGACTAAATGTCAATGCTGCTGCAGAAATATTTGCTACTATATTGTCAAAGGGTTATTACAATATCATTGATGAATACAGTCCCATGCAGTATATCATTCCTTCATATTAGTGCAATTAACCGACATAATATTGTTTGCATTACAATTTGGAAATTAATCCAGTTAGTTTTTGTCCCGATTAACATCAAATCTTAACTGAAAAATAACTCGAACGTTTCCTCGCTCAAATCAATTATAGAAATCTATAAATATTGAAGAAAGTACAGACTACTACGATAAAGCATGCATGTTGTTAATGTCTTGTAATAGACGAAAACAGGTAAATGTTGTAGTACCCACAACTACAGAATTTAAGTTTGATAAAAAGTAGTTAACATCTTAAAAATCATAATCATTGTTGATTTTTTTAATTTCTGTCTAATTCTTGATGTGTGTTGAAATAAAGCCAGTATATTTCGAGTTGCAAATATTCACATTTTAGTGTTACATTGAATTAATTTGGAAGCAACACATCCCTTAAAAAGATTATTTGAAAAGAACTTATATCACAGATTTGTATTACGTCATGTCAAAAGGACATAAGCTACGAATACAAAAAAAATCAAACTTGTTACTTTTTCATTCACATAAAAACAAAAGCAGAATACAGAATATAGTTAAATACAGAATAAAGGTACCAGGCTTATAATTTTATACGCCAGACGCGCGTTTCGTTTACATCAGACTCGTCAGTGACGCTCAGATCAAAATAGTTAGAAAGCCAAACAAGTATGAAGTTCAAGAGCATTGAGTACCCAAAATTCCAAAAAGTTGTGCCTAATACGGCTAAGATAATTTATGCCTGGGATAAGAAAATCCTTAATATTTCGAATAATTCATACTTTTACAAACATTAAATTTATAAAAATGACCATATAATTGATATTCATGTCAACACCGAAGTGCTGACTTATGGGCTGATGATACCCTCGGAGACGAAACGTCCACTAGAAGTGGAATCGACCCAGTGGTGTAAATAGTTATCAAAGGTACCAGGCTTATAATTTGAAACGTCAGACGCTCGTTTCGTCTTCATAAGACTCATCAGTGACGCTGAGATCAAAATATGTAGAAAACCAAACAAGTATGAAGTTGAAGAGCATTTAGGACCCAAAATTCCAAAAAGTTGTGCCAAAAACGGCTGAGGTAATCTATGCCTTGGATAAGAAAATCCTTAGTATTTCGAATAATTCATACTTTTATAAACAGTAAATTTATAAAAAGGACCATATAGTTGATATTCATGTCAACACCGAAGTGCTGACTACTCGGCTGGTGATACCTTTGGGGACGAAACGTCCATCAGCAGTGGCATCGACCCAGAAATGATATTTCACTATTAGCAGTCATTTTGGTTCAATTTTGTCACAAAGAAGCAAAAAAAAAAACATCGCTGGTGTATTCTCGGTTTGCAAGTAAATTATTCATCCTTATTTGAATGTGTATTCCTGCAACCTTTAATTTTACCTTTGTGCTATTGGCTGCGCATGTAATTAGCTTGTACATTCAGTTAACATGTTTAAAAAATGTTTACATTGAAAAGAGAAACAGGAGAACCACCCGGAATAACAATTTCGTTGACTGATCCAACCAGAAAAAAAATCATTCTTTTACCGGTAAAACGCAATCCCCGGCATGGAGTTTATATATGTTCCATACATGCTTCGGAATACTTCACTTAACGTAGTATGGAACGGAACAGATATGATATATGCGCTGGTGATTGGGTCAATAGTTATCAAAGGTACCAGGATTATAATTTAGTACGCCAGACGCGCGTTTCGTCTACAAATGACTCATCAGTGACGCTCATAACCAATTATTTATAAAGCCAAACAATTACAAAGTTGAAGAGCATTGAAGATCCAAAATTCCAAAACGTTGTGCCAAATACGGCTAAGGAAATCTATGCCTGGAATAACTTTTGTTAACAGGAAATTTATAACAAAAATGACCACATTAAACGATGATTTGCATTTGTTTTTCAACTGTGACATGAAATCGAACAGACCTTAAAAAAACGTCATTATGCAATTGCACGCATTTTTCTGTCTTTTTATAATGATATAGGAGAGTTTTCCTATGGTTTAGATATGTTTTTCGTCTAGTACGAATTTTGGTTGAAGGAACATTTACAGGTTTTCAAACAATGTTAGTTCCAATTTATACGATAAGTACATATTTTATTGTCTTGTTACACCAAAGGTTTGATAGGGAAATCTAATGGATACTTTGAAATCGCTGATCATTCAGTAACACACAAAGGAGTAGAGGCAATTTTACCTGAATTTATTTCATTTTCAAACAGTT
Source organism: Mytilus galloprovincialis (assembly GCF_965363235.1). NCBI lineage: Eukaryota > Metazoa > Mollusca > Bivalvia > Mytilida > Mytilidae > Mytilus > Mytilus galloprovincialis. Next base: position 13,840,076 of record NC_134845.1, on the reverse strand, counting down.
TTTTAATCTTTACTTAAATTCAAGGTAGCACAGCCCAATGTGTAAACTTTAATGTTCTAACAATATAATGGCTTATTTCTAAACGCATCAACAAATTATAAACGCCTGAATATAGCTTTAACTCCCAACAAGAAGGCCACTGATCATCAAAAACCAAAATTGTGTTGGAGGAAACTGTGTATTGTTTTTCTAGTACAAATACATTCACGTTTAGTAAGCAATGACCTTCGATGCGATATTTCCAATAAACATGCAAAATTCTAAATTTGTATCAAAATTTCTTTAACAGCAGCATATAGTTTTGTATTCAAACATAACTCACTAGTCATACTAGACACTTGCACTACTTGTATGATTTAAGGAGCCATGGTATGAACGCCAATGAGACAACTATTTATCTAAACCATGTGTTCATTAAAAAACAAGAAAATGTATAAAATCTATTCTATAGCGATAGTTTTATTGCGAATTGTATCACTTGACTACATCTATTTATCTACAGAATGAAAGTGAAATCAATTTGAAATGTGTTTTATAAAAAAAAAATAGATGAGTCTTATGTAGACGAAATGCGCGTCTGGCGTAGCAAATTATAAGCCTGGTACATTTGATAACTATTTACACCACTAGGTCGATGCCACTACTGGTGGAAGTTTCGTCCCCGACGGTATCACCAGTCCAGTAGTCAGTACTTCGATGTTGAATATCAATTATTATAGTCATTATAAATAACTGTTTAAAAAGGTATGAATTATTCGAAATACTAAGGATTTCTTATCCCAGGCACAGATTAACTTAGCCGTATTTGGCACAACTTTTTGGAATTTTGGGTTCTCAATTCTCTTCAACTTTATGCTTGCAGAGGCGGATTTAGGGGGGGGCCCAGGGGGCCCGGCCCCCCCCCCTTTTTGGGAAAAAATTTGGTTGCTTATATAGGGAATCATTGAAGCGTGACTGGAGCGGGCCCCCTCTTAGGTCAGTCAGTGGGCCCCCACTTATTAAAATTTCTGGATCCGCCACTGGCTTGTTTGCTTGTTTGGCTTTCTAACTATTTTGATCTGAGCGTCACTGATGAGGGTTAAGTAGACGAAACGCGCGTCTGGCGTATCAAATCATAAGTCTGGTACCTTTGAAAACTATTGCACGATAAACAAACTGATATATTTATAATTTTGATATTAAAGATAACATCAAAAGTCCCCGATAGGGACTTCGTTGCTGACTTTCTATTAAAAGATAAATCAGAACAATATTTATAGAGTGAACTTCAAAGAATACAATTGTTTACAAAATAAATATTTTTTTTTTTGGTTGGCGAAAAAGAGGGAGTCGATACGGATGGGTGTATGATTATCTAATAAAAAACATCCAAATTTAAATAAATAATTTTGGCATCCGAGTTTTTTTATCAAATAATTACTTTTTTTTTTTATTACAAAGCTGTGTAAAAGGAACCGTTGGTATAGTAACTGAGTGCAAATGTTAATAAGTGTTTTAAATAATGTAAAATGAATGACTTCAATGCTATTTTCATTATTTTTCATGAATTATTTCTAAAATTTCGTCATAAATTGAAATACTGTCATAGTATGTATTCATTTACTGTAATTAACTTTAAACTAGCTATAATAACTCAGTGTCTTTTTGTTAATTGGTTATAAACTCCGCGCTGATCTTTTTGAGCCTTTTCCAACTGAGTTTTAAAATTTGTCCTATGTTGTTTGCTATTTCAAAACTTTTCCTTATTATGAGAGGGCTGAGTGCTCGCAAACATGTAAACGTTGCACACTATTAATATGATTATCACAAGTAAATGGCGCTTTAGTACTTGGTGGTTATTGTTTGCTGTCGTATTTGTTTTTCCATTTATTGTCTTATCAGTTTTATATCTTAACGATGAGCTTTTATAGTTGTTAACATCCACATCCATATCATTGTTATCTCTTGTGGAAAGTTTTCTTATTGGCAATCATACAACATCTTTTTATGTTTTTAAAGTGGGGAGATCTTACAATAAATGATGGTCTTACTGGCGATCAAACATGCTACAAAGAAATCACTGATCGAGTTTAGGGGACCTTAAATGCTAAACATTTATAATCTTTAGACATGAGGTGTATTATTTTTAATATTTGTTTAGTTCGTTCAAAGGACAACACATTCCAGAAGCAGAAAACGGCGTCTTTAACATTGATATTTCGAAAATAGAGTATATTTTATATAGATTAGACCGTTGGTTTTCCCGTTTGAATGGTTTTACACTAGTAATTTTGGGGCCCTTGATAGCTTGTTGTTCGGTGTGAGTCAAGGCTCCGTGTTGAAGGCCGTACATTGACCTATAATGGTTTACTTTTTTTAAATTTTTATTTGGATGGAGAGTTGTCTCATTGGCACTCACACCACATCTTCCTATGTCTATATAATCATGAATAAAGAGAGATGTGAGGTTTTTAAAGTCGATGAGAAAGCAACCCAAACGACTAACAAAAACCAACAGACACAATTTCAGATTAGACATGACTAACTTTACACTATCTCTGGCCATAAGTCGTACAGTTCTTAGGCTAAAGCTGATTACCTTTTATCTAATTAATTCAATGAGATATATTTAAGAAGGAACTTTTTAATGCTTTTCTTTATATATATATATATATATATGACCATAATATTTTCCTACAGCAGACAACCCTGTTGGTTCTTTTTCATTATCATTTGGGTGATGTTTCAGACCACCACATACAGGTTTACTGGGAACACACATAAGGTGCTGTTACTATTAAAACTTCCTCCAGGAAGCTGTGACCCTATCAAATCATTCACCAGTGCTCATCTCATTTTCAACATCCAAAATTGGACCACTATAGTACAATTACTATTTAAATTCAAGCTCTTGAGGTAAATTTATAATCATATTGACAAAGTTCCCCTTGAAATTGCTATTTAAATTCAAGCTCTTGAGGTAAATTTATAATCATATTGACAAAGTTCCCCTTGAAATTGCCTTAAACAATATCAGATCTATATTTCATGCTAATTCAGTGAAGTAGTAAATGTTCCCAAATTTAAAAAGCTTATATACCTGAAATTAAACGTGGATATTGATAGAACTTGATAAATTAAATAAGTCTGTGTCAAACTGTGACTTTAAAGGACACTAGAAAAATAACTCTTCCAGCAATTAACATGACAAAATCAAAGACAGTAACCAAACTGATTTACAGTTATTTTTGAACACAATCATTTGTTTGTCTATTATACCTACACGTATAATTACTATAAATAACAGAAACATATGATAAAAATTTTTACATTCCACAAAATGCACTTCTTTAAAACTGAGTTTTACTGTGTGTTTATTTATTCTACATTGTCTAGAGAAACTAGTGGAGGGTTGAGTTCTCACACAATATGGTTTACCCCAGACACATTATTGCACCTATCCCAAGTCAGGAACCTCAAGATCTAGCCTTTGTTTGTCTTGTGTGTGTTTTTTTCTGATAATTTTGGTTCATTTGTATGTGGTGGTGGTGTCCATTTCGTTGAACTGGTGTACAAAATAATTAAGGGGTCAGCTGAAGCCAACCTCTGTGTGCCGGATTAACTTGCTATTTTTAAGAAATATAGGAAGATGTGGTATGAGTGCCAATTAAGACCCATTATATATAGTGGCCTTGTTTTCTCTTTGACACATTCCTTGTTTACTGGAAATAACCAGGATTTTGAAATTTTCATTTGTTATGCCCCTCAGGTTTGTCGGTCTGTATAACCATTCGGTCGACCGTTCGTCCGTCTGTCCCGCTTCAGATTAAAGTTTGTTGTTAAAAACTTTTGGTCAAGGTAGTTTTAGATGAAGTTGAAGTCCAATCCAAGTTCTTCAAATTTTGAACACATGTTCCCTATGATATGGTCTTTACTAATTTTAACGCCAAATTAGAGTTTTGACCCAAATTGCACGGTCCACTGAAGTTTAACTGAACATAGAAAAAAAATGATAGTGCGAGTGGGGCATCCATGTAGAATGGACACATTCTTGTTTTGTAATTAGTTCGTAAAACAAAATATTTCACACAACAAATTTATTAGTATTGATATTGATAATAGAGGAATAGATATGCATATAAACAAACGATAATATAGTATGTCTATAAAGATCCTATGTTACAAGTTTTAACCATGAATAACCGAGCTTTTTATTTCTATTTTTCACATTTTTTCTCTACAAATCACATTTTACACAATAATTACAATTTTTTTAAATACTTATAACTATAGGACTTCTTAAGATAAATATCAGATAGTATTTTCTATTTAGATCCCAATTCGAAAGTTTTAGCCAACAATAATCGAGATTTTTTCATTTCCAATTTTCCTTAAAACATATATTAAACTAAAATTACCCATATATTAATATTGATAACTAAAGGACTTCACAAAATAAACATAAAATAGTATGTTCTTTTTTCTATATAGATCAAATTTCAAAAATATTAACCATTAACAACTGAGATTTTCTACGTTTCCAGTTTTCGACGTTTTTTCACTAAATATCAAAATTACTGCATTAAGGATAATAATAACTAGAGAACTACATATATAGTCTATTAAGATAAGGTGTCCTGTCTTCAACAAGCTTTAGGTCTAAAAATGTAACCATAGATAATAATTTTTCTTCTTTTTCCAGTTTTCAGCATTTTTCTCTAAAAACCACATATTTCACCAAAAATAACCTTTTCCGCAAATTATATCAATTTATAGTTTTATTGTTAGTTCAAGTCTATATTATAATTTGCACTAAATAAACCTTGTGTTGAAATAAGTTGGAGGTTGAGTGATTTTAGAGCTAATTTGTATAGGCTATCAGTTTATATATATTTTTTAAATAATATTAAGAAACTAAGGTTGCAACTACCTCAGGCACAGTTGACCTCAAGCGGATTTTGCAAGTATTTTGATGTTCCTTGTAGGCATATAGCCCTTCATGTATTTTGGTACTTACACATCCTTTGCTATCCAATATTTGGTTAAATGTTCCAGGTGAAATTAAATCAAAAACAGCGCTTTGGACGAATACATAGACAATAACTGTTTAGTGTCTTTAAATATCAGCTGTATTTGTACGAGGCTAGGAAACACGGTGTATGGGAGCTTTTAGCGAGCTATAACACCTGTTTCGAGCCGAGTACAAAAACAGTCGATATTTAAAGACACTAAACAGTTATTGTCTTTATCCTGCAATTAATTCTGTATATTTTTTGTGTTTTGAAAGACACAAAAACACATTTTTTGCATTTATTTTCGATTTGAAATCCCTTGAGCCCCGTGTAGTAATACGATATGTAGTAATCACACATTCAGCAGAAGACGGGTTCGCAAAAAAAAAAGAATCTCGAATGGTCAACAATAATACATCGATCAAGGTGAATAATTAAATATTTAAACATAACAACTAATTTCAACAGTAAAAAGAAATAACAAAACATTGTCCAATTTGAGACAGGAGTGTACAGGTTGTCCTACGCTTCAGACTCGACATTCACTAAACATGCATGCTGAAATTGACATGGTTGTTTCTGTTACACACAATCATACACATTCAAGTTTTGAAATCGGTAGTTGTCATCGTAGAAAAGACTGCTGTTCATGTGTGTATGTTATCAGAAAATTGGTGTGATTCTTATTGCTCTAAAGAAATGTTTGAAAACAAACAGATGAAAAAAGTAATCGTTAATTCGCAATTGATACGTCATTGGAATGCGACTCCAATACACATTCTGAGGTCACGTAGGTTCACACAATACACAGTCCGGCAGTGGGCGGAGCTTTTAAGCGATATCTGTATAGTATACAGATACAGCATAGCGATATCTGTAGGGCTGTATCTGTATAGTAGAACCCCCAATTGCAGGATAAAATGTATAAAGTTTATATTAAATTTTTACAACTTTTAATTAAAAACTGAAATATTACAATGAATTTATTTTTGGTTAATGAGCTCTTATTCTAAATGTTGTTTTAGTTGTTTCGGGGTTTGTTTTGCAAACACAAAACGTATTTCTGTATCTGTAGTGTCTTTTGAATGGCAAATAAATTATGTTGTATTACGATTTGTCGTTATGAGAGGGCATTTTAAAGAAACATTGAGTAATATTTTAAATTCAAGTGACCAAAAAAAGCTAAAGTTAGAAGGGCGATTAGTACTGTACATTCGCCTATATATACTAGTAAACTTAATTGTAGCGTATAATATAAACATGCACTGATATCTGTTGAAATTCAACACTTAAATCATTCTTTTAGCGTCTTATGATACATGCAAACATATCGTACATTGATGAATCTGTATCAGTGGTATCTTTAGGAAAACAGTTACAGGTATATGGACAATCTATTTCGTTTAATACTCCAGATTCAATCAATAGTTGTACTTTGCATTTCCTGAGCCAAATATAATCGGACATTTTCACGCTTTCTGTTGTATTAGACATCGTTCTTTGACACTGGCAGCCATTCGAATTGTTTTTACAATTATCTTTGTAAGTAGTGTAAGTATTAAAGGTAGTTGGTGTTATATTTGTTGAACCGGTATTGTGTTCAGTATCATAAGTTTGTTGAATCTTTGTTGTTCCGGTGATGACGTCAGTAGAATAGACAGTTTCTATTAGCACATCCGCTGTTGTTGTGGTAAGGTCATTCGTAGTCAGTTGGTTTGTTGTCTTATAGATTGAGTATGGACCACGAGTGTTGGGTTGATGAGAAGGATCAGATGCATGAATGGTTGAGGTATCCATCATTTCTAGTGTTGATTCGTTTTTGTTTGTAGACGTGGATGACACATTTATTGTACCTATATGTTAAAGAAAATGTATCAGTATAGCAAAACAATACGGTGGTCACAAACTAAATTCGCTGACCCTTTCTATTTTTTGTTGTTCCTGCATTCATTAAATTCCATTCGTTGAACAAAAGTAATCCAAGCAACGATAAAAAAAAATTTAAAGAAGGTATTCAAAATTTAAAACGTATTTCAACTTTTGACATTATGGTGCATTCAATAAAACATTAAGGAAATTTCAAAATATGAAACTGTATACAATTCAAATTAGACAAGTATTTACCCGAATTTAAATTTGTAATGTGCTCAAGTTCGTTAATAAACTATATTTCGTATTAAAGTTTTGCCTTTATTAATTGGATTATATTATGTGTTCCATTTGAAAGAGGGTAATAGTAAGGATAACAAGCTCGAAACATGATTATAAAACATAGACCGTAAAATATGAAAATGTTCTATGATTGCAAAAAACTCAACTATCCACCATAGATCACAGAATAGGGCGTAAATATTTTAACAGTTGAAAAGAGAATGCTAACTGTTTGATTTATTGTTATAACATAAAACGAAAACATGTCACCTGGACAGTGTGTATATTTCCCAACTATATCTTCATGTATATGTCCGTGACGGTAGTGACGTTTTATATTCAAATTATTCAGAGGTTATAAAACTAAAAAGTACTAAAATAGTTTAATAAACTTTTTTTTATAGAAACAAAGTTTATCAGTTTAATCAAAGTATTTCTGACAAAGTTCAATTTCAATGTGAATTCTATAATGTCTTTATTGATATTAAGATATGCATTTAAAATGGTCTGAGTTTGATCCCGTCATTTAATTTTATCTGTATGAAGTATGTAGCTTCTGTAAGTATTAAACTATATGCTATTAGCTGTATAGTATTTTTTTTAATTTAAAAGCCGAAGTCAAAATAGACATCTTTGACACATTCCCCATTTCCAGTCTCAATTTTATTTTTACAGAGTTTATCTTAGTTCCGTGTGGAGACAGTAGAGTGACTCGCCGTGCTTCAGGTTTATGCTCTTATAATATATTATACACACGAAAATGAAAGTTGTTGTCTCCTTGACACATTTCCTATTTTCATTCTAATTTTATATTCAATAATAATTGTTAGGAAAAAGGAACAAAAATGTGAAATAGGATGAAGGGATCTGTTTTAACCCATTTTGTAGAGTAAAACCCTAGAAATCGTTATGGTGTTTAAAATGTTGGTTTTCTGAGTTATATTTCGCCGCATTTGCTTTGGCCTACCAAATGCTATTATTTGAGCGTCCATGATAAGACGAAACGCGCGCCTGAAATACAAAATTATAAGCCTGGTATGTGTGAACAGTTTTTACAGATATATATAATTCAATATATTGTAAGTAAAATCACATTTGTCATCATTGCATAATTCATGTAATCTGACTGTTTAGATAATTGGCTTCTCAATGTCAAATTCGTTTTTAGTTAAACTTATACTAGTTCTCAAGAAGTCCTTTAAATTAATTGATTTGAAAGATAAGGCAAAACATACAAACGTTTTATATATAATAGTAATATCTTTTTGAATTTACAAACTTACTCAAACAACTTTGACAAAGAGCAACAAATGCACTGTTACAATAAAAGGTTTTCCACTCCCCGTTGGCCATTCGTACACAGTCCTGATAATCCGTATTTGGGTCCATACATATTGTATCCATGCAGTTTGGTTCACCGGATGCCCAATTTCGCCAGGTACTCATATTAAGACTGACATCATTTACCCAATAGAAATTCTGCTTTGATACATTCCACTTCAATCCTAACCAAACGTCTGAACTATAAAATGGTCAAACATTAGTGAAAAATAACAAAATGAAGTCAAATTAACGGAGTCGTTTAACATTAAATAAAAAAATGAAATTCAACTTAATCAAGAAGCCATGCGATAAAATTATTGTTTAATGTTGATATTTTTGCAACTTCTGAAGGTAATTTGGGAAATTAACAACGTTTTCCATTCCGGGATAGGATGAGAGTATTTCCATCAACAATTCTGTGGTATTTGATAAACGTCCATTAAGTTTTAAAAATAACCATTGCATTTTAAACGTCCGTTGTCGTTTGAACGATGCTTGAGGATTTTTTGCCTTTCTTTAACCCCTCATAATCATGTTCAAAATTGACCTGGGAAAAAACAAATTTGTGATGGATCATGTTTAGTTAATATTGGCACTATCATGTTAAAGGAGTATTTTTTTCAATAATCTTTTTAAAACAGTCTTCTTTATTGACATACGCTGCAATGCATATCAAAATTGAACACTTAAAAAGTTAGTCATTTGTGCTAAAAATATTTTTAAATTATGTAAAAATATTTTTTTTATATTATTTATCAATTGTTCAGTAACGCTTGACCTTTAAATAAAATTTCGTATAAAACATTCGGTCATGTTTTATATTTTTAAGCTACAATTTTGATGACGAGGAGTTATTAAGAGTTTTGACGACCCAATAGGTATATATTTACCAATTTTGTCGACTTAAGGTAAGTGCTTAATAATCAACCACATTGAACAATCATAATTCCTCAAAAATTATATATTATTTCTTCGACGCAACTATCTTGTCTTCACAATTGTTTTCTAAATCAATTAACTATTAATTATTACCCACCTTCAATGTCCCTTTTAAATAACAGTTTTAGTGTTTGAAAATATTTATCAAAATTTATAAAATTTCTCTTTAAGCATACTAGAAATATTACCATCATATGATGGGTCTAGGATACAATTATATAAAGATAAAAAAAAAAAAGATATGCTATTATTGCAAAGGAGGACAACTCAATAACGACTGGAGGAAACAGATAATCATAAAACTATTTGTACCTGTAACTTTGACAGTATGTTTTAAGGCAGAGTTTTGATTCTTTTTGTGGTATATATGGAGGCAGCTCCGCTTAAAAGGGGTTTTAATGCTGAAATGACATATTGTCTTGAAGTATGCTTAATGTATCTGATTATTATGGAAAAGACGTTATAAGTTGAAAAACTTGTGTCTTATCCAATTGTCAATGTTTTGGACAATAAAATATGTTTAAACTATCTGATTATTGAGATTGGTTTACATCCGTCAGTGTGTATTACAAAGCGAGTATACACTAGTAATGTTTTGGGCCCTTTATTGCTTGTTGTTCGGTGTGAGCCAAAGCTCCGTGTTGAAGACCGTACTTTGACCTATAATGGTTTACTTTTACATATGGCACTCATACCACATCTTCTTATATCTATATTGATATAATAACTACAAGTTATTGTGAACAATTGTTACGTAAAAATGTATAACAAGGAATTTCATGTACGTAATATTATTCGCTGGACGTTTATCATATTTTCATTATGATCATTCACTCTTAAATTGAAATACACATTTGTTATCAAATGTTTAAAATTCTGATCCGCATATTGTAATGATGAACATTGATTCTTGAATCTATGCATTATAACACAATGAACAGAGACTGTAACAAAATATAATTGCATTTTACCCGGGGTTGTTTTCAATAAGAAAAGTTTCAACTTCCGATTGTATCGTAGAATCGATGATACTGGTAAAATCCATTCCTGCATCAATACACTTCTGACGTCCAGTGTCCCAGTCAAAATTACCAACGAGTACAGAATAGTTGCAAGCAATAGCTGCAATAAAGTCAATATATGTTGTGATAAAGCATAAAAATAAGATTCTGAATAAGATGTCCTATGTTACCCAATGCAGTACGTCTGTCGTAAAGTTTACACATATTTAGACGTGTTGATATATTCCATTCAAAATACAAATGCAGAAGCGAAAAGAATTAAATGAATTGTTTGAGCTCCATTTACGATGATACTGTGTATCATGGTCAATCTAATTAAAAACCGATCTCTCATCACTCCTGTTTCTGATATGTCGCGACATATCAGAAACAGGAAACCGATCTCTCATCACTCCTGTTTCTGATATGTCGCGACATATCAGAAACAGGAGCGATGAGAGATCGGTTTTTAATTAGATTGTATCATGGTGACATCATGTGTAAAACCATGAACAAAACGGGTCATTTAAAACCATTCTATCAACAATTGAATTATTATCAGCCATTCAAACGTTGTATAATTGTATTAAAAATAATTTGGTCTTCAACATCAATGAAAATAAATAGTTGTTGAATTGAGTATTTCGTGTAGTAAATTTAGTACCGCAACAAAATGCGACTATTGCAGGATGTTGTAATTGGATAAAAAAAGAAAGATTTATGACTCAAATAGTTATCAAAGGTACTAGAATTATAGTTTAATACGTCAGACGCGCGTTTCGTCTTCATATGAGAGAATTTTACGTTTCGAACGAAACTTACGTACGTAAACGCAAGTGACTTAGGCTTACAATTATACGGACTTATAAGACATATAAATTATTTTGTGGTTGTCTCCCTTCGCCGGTTTCAGCATGTCAAATTTCAGTCGGATAATATTCTTTTAATTCTAAACAACATTCATGTACGAAGCAAGGACCATTCGATATTTGGGAGGGGGTCGTGCTGTGAATTTAAAAAGAAGATATTTCTGCCCATTAGATAATTTTCAAAACCAAATTTCCGAATCAATATCTCTCCCCCTCCCCCGAAAAATTAAATGATCGATTAACAAAATCAAAAAAGGCTGCAAAAAACCACGCAGGCAAGCAATGACAAAATAGGCTTAATCTAAATTTCTTTAAAAATGTTAAAAATAAAACAAATTTATCCAAGTACTCCCTCCCCTAAAAATAAAAGGGTTGCTTCCTTATCAAAAACATGGACATGCATTTAGCTGAACGAAAGTAAAATGTGTACAAAAGTAAGAATATAACACATTTACAGAAAAAAGGTTTTATTTTTACTACAATTTTTTTGGTATTCTCTGTTTTTGAAAGTCAATATTTTCCATTCTTTTTTATCCGTCTTCCGTTTTCTCGGGACTGAGGGAATTATCGACCTCACTATACAAAATTTATAGGTCTGCTTCGAACTGTGCAGAAAGCTGTTTAACTATCTGACTATACCTCATAATGTCAGGTCATGTTAGATAAACGATACTGTAGTTCCATCGGGAAATCGGAGGAGTAAATCGGTTTAACTTAGGAAGTAAATCTGTTTATATGTTACAGTTCATAAGTTCACAAAATAACAGGCCGACAAGTTGACACTAGAAAGGTTGACAGGTTGACTCTAAAAAGGTCCACAATGTTGACAAGTGTTAAGGTCGACAAGTTGACAGGTCGGCATGTTTAAAATTCGATAAATGCATAGGTCGACAGGTTGACAAGTGTAAAGGTTAAACGTCGTGTGAAGTTGAGTTATGTGTTTTGACTTGGGCTGGATTTATAAATGATCCTGATGAAGAACAAGATGTTGAAGTTCCTACGGTTGCAGAATAAAGTCATGCAAGATTTGTTTAAATTTCGTTCTTAAAAGATAAAATGGTCAATATTTAAAAACCTTTTTTGTCCATTTTTCAAATTACCTCCTTAATTACGTGCTTAATTAAGTAAGGCCGGGTCCTTTTCCTTTTTTTTTTTTATACCAACTCGTGTAGGTGAGTGAGACTTAAACAGACCTAACTGATATACATAACAGCAAGGACTGTGATCTGAAAATTGAACTGTATAAACTGAAAATCTAAACTTTTCAGTTCGATTTGGTCTGTTCAGTCTGATTATTAATAATAAGTGGCAAGTTTTACGTCGTCACTACGAAAATGCATCACGTTTAATTTAGAATAAACAAGTTAAATAACTTAAAACTTTGTCTCATGATTATATGACTTGAAACACAATAATTGTTAGATACATCGAGAAAAATATATACTGATCATTAATGATATGCATTATCTATAAAAAAAAATATGATTCAGAAAAGACAATAAACTTAAAGCCTAAAAATGGCAAAGGTCAGGGTCATGGAATTCTGCGCATCAATTTCAGTTGAACAGAATAAAGTGAAATATCGTATGTCATACTCGGTAGTTTACCTACATGCAGACCATCCAAGCTTACTATGTACAACAGATACAAACCTACATGCAGACCATCCAAGCTTACTATGTACAACAGATACAAAGTTACAAATAATTTACTGAGTACCAGGGGTGCGGGTCTGTGATTGGATATTTTTTTCTGCGGAAAATTCGAAAGATTACAGGAAGATTACAGAAAAGGAGACAACAACTTTTTTTTTTTCCTTTTTATTCTGGAACCCCTCTTTTTTAAATTTCTGGATCCGCCCCTTTTACTTATCTACCGCCATAGAACCACGATTTTGTTATATATCCAAGTTTCTTGTAGTTTGTATGATTATGACATTTGTATGTCCGTCGGTCTGTCTGTTCGTAACACTCCTGTTGGCACTCTTGAACCTACATCCTTCAAGGAATTCTAAACATGAAACATGGCAAATGTATAACACAGCGGTATTTATTTTTTTTCACTTTCCATAATGAACTTTCAAACGAAAATAAAATTGAGAATGGAAATGGAAAAGGTGCGAAAGAGAAAACGACCCAACCATAGAGCAGGCAACAGCCGAATGCCATCCATTGGTCTTCAATACAGCGTGAAACTCCCCCACACGGAGGCGTCCTTTAGCTGGCCAAGTTTTCAAACTACTTTTCTTGATAGGTTATGGCACACACGACACAGATCATTCATTGAAAAAGAGAAAAGCTGGGTTATCAATAAGACAAAAAAAGAGTAAAGCCCTTAATCATTTTAAAGGCAATCAAAAATATAACTCCCAGAATGATCTGATAATCAGATAATCATGGTATTTTTTAAATATGCCCAAATATTAGAAAAATATATTCACCTAATTTACTGAACTTGTACAAGGTCCTTTATCTTTGATAAAATTTATCCTTTTTAGAATATATATGTTAAAAAAACTCATTTTCCCGTATACTCTTTGAACGCCATGTTAACAATTTGGTTGACCACAGAAACTCGTTTTGCACGAAAACATGAAACATTTGTAACTCAGGGGCGGATTCAGCCATTTAAAAAAAGGGGGGGTTCCTAACCCAGGACAAAGGGGGGTTTCTAATTACATGTCCCCATTCAAATGCATTGATCGTCAAAAAAAAGGGGGGTTCCAACCCCCGGACCCCCCCCTCTGGATCAGCGCCTGGTAACTGTATATATTGAGAGCCGCAGTGACCCCCCCCCCCCATTTTCAATTTTCCCATAAGAAATGCATTAAAAATAATTATTCGACGTCCTTCAAATTCTCGCCCGCAAATTATCATTATTTCAGCCAGAAAATTTCAAAGTATATACCTGGGGCCCATGCGAACAAAAAATGGTGTTTTTGTATAAGACAAGTGTATACTCTGAGTCTCGCTTGTGGAATACGCTATCAATAAATTTGAACTAAACGGAGAAAGGGAGACAAACACAATTTTACAACGACCAAGTTACGGTGATTACGTACGTCCAAGTATATGATTTTTGTTTAATTCAGAAGTTAAATGGTAAACGGGAGATAACAATGAACATATTTTTGAAATGTTAAGGTTTGTTACGTTTAAGTACGTCAAAAACTTAAAATTCTCTAATATTAAGACTCATCAGTGACGCTTAGTTATAAAGCCAAACAAGTACAATGTTGAAGAGCATTGAGGACTCAAAATTCCAAAAAAGTTGTGCCAAATACGGCTAAGGTAATCTATTCCTGGGATAAGAAAATCCTTAGTCTTTCGAAATATTTAATGTTTTGTCAACAGGAAATCTACTAACATGACCATATAATTTATATTCATGTCAACACCGAAGTACTGACTACTGGGCTGGTGATACCCTCGGGGACGAAACGTCCACCAGCAGTGGCATCGACCCAGTTTCACAGAGTAGACGTATTAACATTTATGTTGATATAGTATTGATTGTAACCAATGCGTGGGAGATATTTGGAAACTAATGTTTCAAATCCCTCAGACTAAGATGACCTTAGATAGATTTTGCTATTTTTATTAGTTCCTGTTTGGTCATATAGCTCTTCTATTGTTTCGGTTCCTATGTCCATTACTTTTAAATATTCGGCTTTTAGCGTTCCTGATCAACTTATATCAAGAAAAGCGATTCGGACGCATGAAACTTATAAAGTGTTGTTTTCAATATTTACACCACTTGTGAACTATCAGTCCTCGGGGTTAGTCTAATTCGGTACTTATATTATTTACAAAAATACTTTTTTGTCCGTTTATAAATTTAGACTGTATAATGAAACTAAGGATTCAAATCCCTTAGGCAAAGTTGACCTTAACCGTATTTGGCTATTTGTTTTATGTCCTGTTTGGTGATATAGCTCTTCTGCTGTTTCGATTTTGTTTTCATACGTTATGGCTTTCAAATAATTTTCTTTGAGCGTTCCTGATGAAGTTAAGTCAAGAAAAGCGCTTCGGACGTATGAAATTTATAAAGCGTTTTGTACATACATTTACATACACGTTAGTTCCAAATTCAAAAATATTACCTGAATCGTAAATATACATGTACAATGTGTAAGTTCCTAGATTAAGAATCACCATCATACAAATACAGTTTGGGAAAATTAAATAATATCATTTTAATCGCATTGCCAATAATACGATTTTTGTATTATAATTTAATACTCAGTTGTTAACAATTATTAAGGCATACCTGCTACATGGATTGGTCCAAAAAGTAAAGAAATTAACACGTTCAACATCTTTGAATCTGTAAATTGGTTGTTTGTCTGCTCGCAATTAAATAATTTAGAAGGTAATAAAGTAGATCACACTCAACCAATCGAAATACATACCGTTAGATCGAAGATTGTCATATGCATAACTAGAAAGCCAATTGTTGCTTTGACGCATTTATGGCTGGAATTTTGTACCAAAGTACACATTATCAGCAAATAGTGACTGTCCAAGGAAAAACTTGTAAAACATGGAATTAATATTAATTCAAATTCAAGTAGCACGATTCAATTTAAATTAATTCAATATTTTATCTATGTCTCACCTTATACATACACACATTAAATAAACTATACATTTACAAGAGTTAAAGAATCTCATCGTCATATTATTTACAATATAAAAATATCTGCGCCTACTCAGAATAAAATTACAGATGAGTAAGTAAACCCATTTGT
This sequence comes from Mytilus galloprovincialis, assembly GCF_965363235.1. Taxonomy (NCBI): domain Eukaryota; kingdom Metazoa; phylum Mollusca; class Bivalvia; order Mytilida; family Mytilidae; genus Mytilus; species Mytilus galloprovincialis. The sequence continues at coordinate 13,824,052 of NC_134845.1, read as the reverse complement.
ACAATGTAGATTTTGTTTTTTTTTTTTTATTTGGAAAGAGAACGTAAAATGAAATGAATCACAAGATCTTCTTAAAACGCACGAAGACTAAACATAACCTTTGAGATGATAAAAGTACTCAAGAATTTTATGAATATAAATTGTTAAACAGATATATTGCACAAACTTAGTTTTTAAGTATCATCACGCATCGGGTTTTAAAATATGCCAAACGCATTGAATCTTATTGTAGTATAACTTGTTAACGTCAGAAGAAAAAAAAATATCTTGTAGGAAATGCTAAATTCGTAATATCGGCAACAGATAAACGATTCTTACTAATTGACACTTAAATAAAGTTTTGTTCAGCTAAATATTAATTGCATTATTGCTAGAAATTGGGAGTTTCATTTAATTTGTGAATAGCTCAATGATTCAATTTGACCTTATACTCAAGTCTAATATTTGTTTCAAAAGATAAATATTTGCTAAAATATAATTATGAATATATTCGGTTGTTTAGTACTAAAAAAATCTCAAATTAAATATTTTTTTCTAAAACACAAATAAAGATGTCGATTATTTTTTGAAATTTGTTATGACATGTAAAAAACTGAGAAATGTAATGTATTACAGTGCTATAATTTCTTAAAGCGGTTTCAGTGCTTATCGTTAATTAAAATTGATTTTCTAGTTTACATGAACTAGTTCATGTTTTCTTTTAATTTCAGTGACTTCATGCTATCGACGTATGCTGTTTAAAAAATGAATATAAGATCAATTTATAGAATTTATTGTTTGTCAAAACTTTTTAATTTTGAAGAGTTTAGCTGTCTAATTGCTCACATTTCTATTATCTTCTGTCTTGTTTTCCCCCTAATACATCAATTAGTGAGATCTTTAGAATCGTGTTCAGAATTATAGTAGACAAAGAATTATTCTTTGACCTCATTTCCCAACAGTAAAGCATCCTGCAATATTGTTTTGAAATTATCTCAAACATTGATGTCTTACACTGGACAGTTTGGTCTTATGGATTATGGATACCACTGTATAAAAATATAAGTTATGGTAATAGTTCATTGCAGTTGGTTTTTATAACTTTTCTAGTCAAGACAAGAAATTCCGCGATTTTTTACTTATAATCTAATTATGTTCATCTTAACATAAAAAACACATTTGCAAAGTTTTAAATTTATATTCCTTCTAATAACGGAGAAAATCAAGTATTTGTAACTTTTTTGGTTGAATTCTCGAGTGGGTCGTGACGTATTAGCCCGATTTATTGAATTCTGGGAAAAAATAAAATCTGTTTAACTCTTATAGCTTATCGACAATATACGTAATTAAAAGCGCACAGCTGACGAATGACGAAGTTATAAACCACAATATAAGAATGAACGAAAGTGAATATGCATATATATACCGTTTTGTATTGATTGAATTAAACTCCTATAAAATTATCTCTAGTAAATGTTTTTGAATAAATTTAATTAATTATTGTTGAGATTTTTTTCATAAAATATTTATTGAACATTTTTACTGATATTGAACTGAAAATATTTCAGTTCTATTTACCGTTATTGTTTTGATAATCATTTCAATGCAACTAATGTGTGAGCAGAGTGTGTATATTATTTTGTAAAGGTCACTGTATATTTCTCGGCTTGAGGTCAATTCGTTTACCTTGTAGCTATTTAGCCGCAGGTGTGAGTTCAAGCGTACACAGGTATAAATGTTGTTATTTGGAAAGGATAAATAGAAAGGATTAGAGTATATGCTGTCATGATGTTAATACACTAAGATTAAATACACGATGAGAATAAAGATACAATAATTAAATTGTGTAAATTAATTGAAAATAAAATTCAGATTCGTAATTCCGAAAGTGTATAAAAATAAAAGGAAACAATTTTTGATTACTTTCTTAGCGGCAATTGGCGTAAAGATTCAAATATGAAGCAAAAAGTAGTAGTTTTAATCTTTAATAAAAACTAAATGCAATATTACCCAATTTGATATACCATTGTACATCTGTTTGATATCATTGACTTTACCGGAATTTCTTAACTTGTATTCAAATCTGGCTGTGTTTAAATGCTAATAAAACTATTGCAATTTTAAAGTTTTTAATTGACAAAAAAATACAACATACAACATGCATAATTTTTTTTTAGTTTCTTTTTAACATTTTATTCTTACATAATTAAATTCATTTGACAATCATTTACACGAACTTTTTGTGAAAAGAATACTAATTATCTAAGCTAAGGCATTATATCTTTTGAGGATTTTTGAGGATTTTTTTTTTAAATTCTATGATAATAGTTGTGCAATGTTGAACATGATAGCCGTCATTAATCCAAATAAGTAATACAGTAGTTGTAATAAAAGTTATACTTTAGTCATGCATTACAGATATTGACGAATTTATAATAGTTCGTTCATACATCGTTGTTCATGAAACAATCATTATTAGTATACATGTAAGTTTCCTGACGTATAAGAGCCATTGAGGATGAGCTCCAGAGAAATCAGACTAGTTGCGTTTCGTTCGTTTTTTTGTTGGGAAAGGAGAGGAAATGCAACCGCTTGTACAGATAAACGACAGAATTACCATACAAGCATTTATAGTCAACACAATCAGAAAGAGTTCCCATCGTTAGACGGGGAATATGAAGGCTTCCAAGAATGAACAAGTGACATGTCTAACTCTGAACAGTTAGAGAACAGACTATCGACATCGAACGCTTGTTCTTGATATTTGAAACTGTATGCATATATATACGTATACGTTTATGATATAGTGATGAGTTCTGACAAAAACTAAATTCCTTCATGGTTATATCTTGCCATACGTTTATATTGGTTTGTAAGGTGATTACTCAAAATCGTTATTTGAAAATCCTGTTTGTGAGATGTAGATTCATTTCAATACAGAAATTTCGTCTATATATTTCACAAGTGTATAACACGGAGAAGCTCTGAAGGTTCATTACTCCCATTTTGTTTGGGTGTGAACCATCGATGTTTACAGCAATATCAAGGAATAAGGTGATGATGGTAGAAAGAACTATGGGCGTCATGTGGCAAATATTACATGCATATCGGACAATGAGTTGTCAATCTGTATGAAAAGTTTTCCAATACAACCATATTATTGAGAAGGAATGTTTACATGCTATACTCTCGTACTAGTATTACAGGGTTCTTGTGGCGTTCACCTTAGACACACATCGTTTTAACGATGTTTAAAAAAAGACAGAACCAATTTAATGTCATATTTCCCTATTTTTTAAATATAACTAAAATTCTTTTATCTGACAAGAATATCCCTATTTAGCGAACAAGTAATTTATTCTTTTTTCGGTTATTGAATACCAAGAAAGAAAATAAATCCCGAAATTAATTTGAAACTTTGATACTCAAAAGTTTCCCAGCAAAATATTCACATCCCCTGGGGATAATTAGTGTTCGTCCAGTGGCATATATAACAATTGTGATGACGAATTCCTTCCTTTGTTTGAGAACAATCTTATTGAAATATAAATCTGTGATTTTCCTAGGTCCACAGCTTCAATGAACCAAAGCAAAAGTTATACATCGACCTGTATTTAAATCAAATTGGTTCTCTTCTTCTTTTGGTATACAACTGTAGTCTATCGACATTCGATGATTACATACTGTTGGCATACGTTGGCTAGTCTATTTACAACACTTTTACCCCTATTTATTCAAAATATATGTTTTTTTCTTATGTTCAATGTATATCAGCCGTGTACACTGATCAATACCTGCAGAAGTGAAACGATGCATGAACTTGCAAGCCCGACAGGAAATCGCTTGAATACCTGGACGTGTCACCTCACACCCCTCACAATACCTTTGGAAGTAATACCTTTAGCCATGCTGGTGATCAGGAAACGTCTGTTGTTTTTAAACTGTTGATATTGGAATTAGGTGAAAAGTCAAAGTTGAAATCATAAATAAGTGTTCCGTGGAAATTGTTTTCGAAAATCTAATTCGTTCATAATTCTTTCAAGTAGTAAACTTTATTTAAATAAATTCGGATCTTCCCTTATCTGATCACCAGCATGGCTAAAGGTATTACTCCCAAAGGTATTGGAAGGGGTGTAAGGTGACACGTCCAGGTATTCAATCGATTTCCTGTCCGGCGGGCTTGCAAGTTCATGCATCGTTTCACCTCTGTAGGTATTGATCAGTGTACACGACCGTTACTTATAACTTTCCATTTTGAACTATCAGGTGCATGTATAATATACATTTTTGTCTTGCGTGGCCGAAAGTGATATAATATACTAGTCATTACTGAACTCATACGCTTGTTTATAAATAACATTTCTGGTGGAAAGAATATTATTTATAAAAAAAAAATAATACAAAAAAAAATAATTGAAGAAATACAAATCTATTTACATATTTTTCCAAGGGTTAATTTGGGAAAATGTAATATATACTCGTTGTCAATAGTTTAGGACAGATTGGAACATACCAGAATTATTGATCTAAAAAAATGTGCGCACTTGTCGACGATTCGTGTATACATACGCCTGGTAGAAAGTTACGGAACTATAGTCAGTAGCGCAATTTAAATATGTATACATGTATACATTGAACATAAGAAAGAAACATACATTTTGTGTAAATTGTGGTAAAAGTTTTGTAAATAGACTAGTCCATGTATGCCAACAGTATGTAATCAACGAATTCGATAGACTATTGTATACCAAAAGAAGAAGAAGAAAAAAAAAGAAACAATTTGATTTAAATACAGGTCAATTTATAACTTGCTTTGGTTCATCGAAGTTAAGAACATAGTAAACTCACAGATTTATATATCAATTAAATTGTTCTCGAATAAAGGACGAAATTCGTCATCATCACAATTGTTCCAACATTCATGTAAAATATATGCAACTGGACGTACACTAATAATCCCCAAGGAATGTGAATATTTTCTAGGAAAACTATTGAGTATCAATTTCGGGATTTATTTTCTTTCTTGATATTCAATGACAGCAATTTAAAGAATAAAATGCTTGTCGGATATTTGTCCGCTTTAGGGGTATTCTTGCAAGTTGAACAGATTTATAATAACATTCAAAAATAGGGAAAGATAACATTAAATTCGTTGTCTTTTAATTTTAAACATCGTTGATCAAATAGTTATTTAAGTATATACGTTGGGAGACGACGATTATTATAGTTGTCTCAGATTTTAATAAGGACGTTCCCCATTATGAATAAATTTGGTTGACGTTTATCACACTTGAAAAGAATATCTATTCGTAATTTTTCGATTCCATTACAAAAATATTTTTTTCTTTATTCGTACATATTATATTCCGCTTCGGTAGAGTTATCTTCAGATAGTTTCATATATTAATTAATACATGGCTTTCAAAAGTCTAAATGTAAGTGTTCTCGTACATTTTTTCGCCTAATAAAGACAAATAAAAATGATTTAGTAAAGCTATTTCTAATTTCTAAGTCCCCCTTTTTTATGAGACATAAATCAAGGACAAGACTTGTATATCATTTCATTCTGACATATAAATTAAGTTTCCCGTCTTTAACCGAAAATTGTGTATTTCTTAGTAAATTAACTTATTTGAATTCAAATAAATAATAGCACCAAATATAATTAAATAATTCCACGGCGACCAATTTTTATTTGTCACCAACTTGAATATGTATTTTTAATGTGTGTATTAAATGCTACCACTGATCCGAATAGACAGTCACACCTGGCAAGGTGTGCCCTAGAGGCGTGGTTAAATACCGAAGTGCAAATAACAATTTACCTTTCAACAAGCCATCTACGAGTATTGCCACAGAACCGTGAATACACACATCGTATAAACCTAGCCATAGCAGAGATAGTAAAAGGTCAATAATAGTACACCAACATATTGTCTTTACAGATTATTGTACTTTAATTTGTTCACCTTATCAGTCCGAAAATGCATTTATTAAAAATAAATTTATAACTTTTTGTGTTGTCTACAAAAATAATTCGAATATATACGTTTAACATAGATAATTTATCTCAAGAATGAGTACAATTGAACGTCTGTGCGTTTTATCTTCTTATTATCGGATGGTTATTAGATAAAGCATAAGTCATCGGCGCGCTTACGATTACGTTAAAATATGATTAAAAACCAAGACTTTTAATGATTGTATTTTAAATCCCGGCATGCAAAAATCAGGAGAAAACGTCACGACCTACAGGAAGTAGTTGATATTTTTTCATTAATTATTGAATTTCTCCTTAATTACTGCACATATAGCGATAAAACTTTGTGAATATATATATTATGTCATAATGAACATATTTAAACCATAAGTAAAAAATCGTGAATTTTCCCTGTTTTAAAGGTATGAATTTTTCGAAATACTAAGCATTTTCTTATCCCAGGCATAGATTACCTTAGCCGTATTTGGCACAACTTTTTGGAATTTTTGGTTTTCAATTCTCTTCAACTTTATACTTGTTTGGCTTTCCAACTTTTTTGATCTGAGCGTCACTGATAAGTCTTATGTAGACGAAACGCGCGTCAGGCGTATCAAATTATAAGCCTGGTACCTTTGAAAACTATTGCACGATAAACAAACTAATATATTTATAATTTTGATATTAAAGATAACATCAAAAGTCTCCGATAGGGACTTTGTTGCTGACTTTCTATTAAAAGATAAATCAGAACAATATTTATAGAGTGAACTTCATTGAATAAAATTGTTTACAAAACAAATACTATTTTTTGGTTGGCGAAAAGGGGGGAGTCTATACGAATGGATGTATGATTATCTTATACAAATATCCAAATTTAAATAGATAATTTTGGCATCCGAGTTTTTTTTATTAAAGAATTACTTTTTTTGTTACAAAGCTGTGTAAAAGGAACCGTTGGTATGATAATTGAGTGTAAATGGTAATAAGTCTTGATAAATCAGTGTTTTAAATAATGTAAAATGAATGACTTCAATGCTTTTTTCATTATTGTTCATGAATTAATTCTAACATTTCGTCATAATTTGAAATACTGTCATAGTATTTATTCATCAACTGTAACTTTAAACTAGCTATTATAATGCAGTGTCTTTTTGTTAATTGGTTATATACTCCGCGCTGATCTTTTTGAGTCGATCCCTTTCCAACTGAGTTTTAAAATTTTTCTTATGTTGTTTGCTATTTCAAAACTTTTCCTTATTATGGGAGGGCTGAGTGCTCGCAAACATGTAAACGCTGCACACTATTTATATGATTATTACAAGTAAATGGCGCTTTATTACTTAGTGGTTATTGTTTGCTGTCGTATTTGTTTTTCCATTTATTGTCTTATCAGTTTTATATCTTAACAATGAGCTTTTATAGTTGTTAACATCCATACCCACATCATTGTTATCTCTTGTGGAAAGTTATCTTATTGGCAATCATACAACATCTTCTTATGTTTTTAAAGTGGGGATATCTTACAATAAATTATGGTCTTAATGGCGATCAAACATACTACAAAGATAGAGTTTAGTGGACCTTAAAAGCTAAACATTTATAATCTTTAGACATGATGTGTATTATTTTTAATATTTGTTTAGTTCGTGCAAAGGACAACACATTCCAGAAGCAGAAAACGGCGTCTTTAACATTGATATTTCTATAATAGAGTATAATCATGAATAAAGAGAGATTTGAGGTTTTTTAAGTCAATGAGAAAGCAACCCAAACGACTAACAAAAACTCACAGACATCATTTCAGATTAGACATGACTATCTAAACGATACGTCGCCCACTTTTTTACAGTTCTTAGGCTAAAGCTCATTACCGTTTATCTAATTAATTCAATCAATGAGATATCTTTAAGAAGGAACTTTGTAATGCTTTTTTTATATATATATGACCATAATATTTTCCTACAGCAGACAACCGTATTAGTTCTTTGTCATTATCATTTGGGTGATGTTTCAGACCACCACATACAGGTTTACTGGGAACACACATAAGGTGCTGTTACTATTAACACTTCCTCCAGGAAGCTGTGACCCTATCAATTCATTCACCAGTGCTTATCTCATTTTCAACATCCAAAATTGGACCACTTTAGTGCAATTACTATTTAAATTCAAGCTCTTGAGGTAAATTTATAATAATATTGACAAAGTTCCCCTTGAAATTGCATTAAACAATATCAGATCTATATTTCATGCTAATTCAGTGAAGTAGTAAATGTTCCTAAATTTAAATTGCTTATATATCTGAAATTAAACGTGGATATTGATAGAGATTGCTAAATTAAATAAGTCTGAGTTAAACTGTGACTTTATACAATTCAAATGTTGAAAAAGTAGCTAATGAAAAAATACACAAAAAGGACTACAATCAATGACGAGGCAAGGACACTAGAAAAATAACTCTTCCAGCAATTAACATGACAAAATCAAAGTCAGTAACCAAACTGATTTACAGTTATTTCTGAACACAATCATTTGTTTGTCTTATTATATCTACACGTATAATTACTATACATGTATAACAGAAATATGTGATAAAAATTTCAAACTTCTACAAAATGCACTTCTTTAAAACTGAGTTTTACTGTGTATTTATTTATTCTACATTGTCTAGAGAAACTAGTGGAGGGTTGAGTTCTCACACAATATGTTTTTCCCCATACACATTATTGAACCTATCCCAAGTCAGGAGCCTCAAGATCTAGCCTTTGTGTGTGGTTTTTTTCTGATAATTTTGGTTCATTTGTATGTATTGGAGTTAAGGCTTTTAAGGTGGTGTCCATTTCGTTGAACTGGTGTACAAAATTAAGGGGTCAGCTGAAGCCCACCTCCGTGTGCCAGATTAACTTGATATTTTAAAGAGATATAGGAAGATGTGGTATGAGTGCCAATTAAGACCCATTATATATAGTGGCCTTGTTTTCTCTTTGAAACATTCCTTGTTTACTGGAAATAACCAGGATTTTGAAATTTTCATTTTTTATGCCCCTAAGGTTTGTCGGTTTGTGTGTCCGTTCGTTCGACCGTTCGTCCGTCTGTCCCGCTTCAGATTAAAGTTTTTTGTTTAAATTTTTGGTTAAGGTAGTTTTAGATGAAGTTGAAGTCCGATCCAAGTTCTTGAAATTTTGAACACATGTTCCCTATGATATGGTCTTTCTAATTCTTACACCAAATTAGAGTTTTGACCCAAATTTCACGGTCCACTGAAGTTTAACTGAACATAGAAAATGATAGTGCGAGTGGGGCATCCATGTAGAATGGACACATTCTTGTTTTGTAATTAGTTCGTAAAACAAAATATTTCACACAACAAATTTATTAGTATTGATATTGATAATAGAGGAATAGATATGCATATAAACAAACGATAATATAGAATGTCTTCAAAGATCCGATGTTACAAGTTTTAACCATGAATAACCGAGCTTTTTATTTCTATTTTTCACATTTTTTCTCTACAAATCACATTTTACACAATAATTACATTTGTTTTAAATACTAATAACTATAGACTTCTTAAGATAAATATCAGATAGTATTTTCTATTTAGATCCCAGTTCGAAAGTTTTAGCCATTAATAATCGAGATTTTTTTCATTTTCAGTTTTCCTTAAAACATATATTAAACCAAAATTACCCAAATATTAATATTGATAACTAAAGGACTTCACAAAATAAACATAAAATAGTATTCTTTTTTCTATATAGATCAAATTTGAAAAATATTAACCATTAACAACTGAGATTTTCTACGTTTCCAGTTTTCGACGTTTTTTCACTAAAAACCAAAATTACTGCATTAAGAATAATAATAACTAGAGAACTACATAATAGTCTATTAAGATAAGGTGTCCTGTCTTCAACAAGCTTTAGGTCTAAAAATGTAACCATACATAACAATTTTTCTTCTTTTCCAGTTTTCAGCATTTGTTCTCTAAAAATCACATATTTCAACAAAAATAACCTTTTCCGCAAATTATATCAATTTATAGTTTTATTGTTAGTACAAGTCTATATTATAATTTGCACTAAAAAAAACCTTGTGTTGGAATTAGTTGGAGGTTGAGTGATTTTAGAGCTAAATTGTATAGGCTATCAGTTTATATATTTTTTAAATAATATTAAGAAACTAAGGTTGCAACTACCTCAGGCACAGTTGACCTCAAGCGGATTATGCAAGTATTTTGATGTTCCTTGTACATGTAGGCATATAGCCCTTCATGTAATGTGGTACTTACACATCCTTTGCTATTCAATATGTGGTTAAATGTTCCAGGTGAAATTAAATCAAAAACAGCGTTTTGGACGAATACAATGTATAAAGTTTATATTCAATTTTTACAACTTTTAATTAAAAACTGAAATATTACAATGAATTTGTTTTTGGTTAATGAGCTCTTATTTTAAATGTTGTTTTAGTTGTTTCGGGGTTTGTTTTGCAAACACAAAACGTATGTCTGTATCTGTAGTGTCTTTTGAATGGAAAAAAAATTATGTTGTATTACGATTTGTCGTTATGAGAGGGCATTTTAAATTCAAGTCACCAAAAAAAGCCAAAATTAGAAAGCTGATTAGTACTGTACATTCGCTTATAATATACTAGTAAACTTAATTGTAGCGTATAATATAAACATGCACTGATATCTGTTGAATTTCAACACTAAAATCATTCTTTTAGCGTCTTATGATACATGCAAACATATCGTACATTGATGAATCTGTAGCAGTGGTATCTTTAGGAAAACAGTTACAGGTATATGGACAATCTATTTCGTTTAATACTCCAGATTCAATCAAAAGTTGTACTTTGCATTTCCTGAGCCAAATATAATCGGACATTTTCACGCTTTCTGTTGTATTAGACATCGTTCTTTGACACTGGCAGCCATTCGAATTGTTTTTACAATTATCTTTGTAAGTAGTGTAAGTATTAAAGGTAGTTGGTGTTATATTTGTTGAACCGGTATTGTGTTCGGTATCATAAGTTTGTTGAATCTTTGCTGTACCGGTGATGACTTCAGTAGAATAAACAGTTTCTATTAGCACATCCGCTGTTGTTGTGGTACGGTCATTTGTAGTCAGTTGGTTTGTTGTCTTATAGATTGAGTATGGACCACGAGTGTCCGGTTGATGAGAAGGATCAGATGCATGCATGGTTAAGGTATCCATCATTTCTAGTGTTAGTTCGTTTTTGTTTGTAGACGTGGATGACACATTTATTGTACCTAAAGTTTAAGGAAAATGTATCAGTATAACAACACAATACGTTGGTCACAAACTAAATTCGCTGACCCTTTCTATTTTTTGTTGTTCCTGCATTCATTAAATTCCATTCGTTGAACAAAAGTAATCCAAGCGACGATAAAAAATATTTAAAGAAGGTATTAAAAATTTAAAACGTATTTCAACTTTTGACATTATGGTGCATTCAATAAAACATTAAGGAAATTTCAAAATATGAAACTGTATTCAATTCAAATTAGACAAGTATTTACCCGAATTTAAATTTGTAATGTGTTCAAGTTCGTTAATAAACTATATTTCGTATTAAAGTTTTGCCTTTGTGAATAGGATTATAAGATGTGTTCCATTTGAAAGAGGGTAACAGTAAGGATAGCAAGCTCGAAACATGATTATATAACATAGACCGTTATTTCGATATAAAATATGAAAATGTTATATGACTGCAAAAAACACAACTATCCACCATAGATCACAGAATGGGGCGTAAATATTTTAACAATTGAAAAGAGAATGCTAACTGTTTGATTTATTGTTATATTGACATAAAACGAAAAAATGTCACCTGGACAGTGTGTATATTTCCCAACTATATCTTCATGTATATGTCCGTGACGGTAGTGACGTTTTATATTCAAATTAAACTGATAAATTATTCAGACAGAGTTTATAAAACTTAAAAGTACTAAAATAGTTTAATAATTTTTTTTTATAAAAACAAAGTTTATCAGTTTAATCAAAGTATTTCTGACAAAGTTTTATTTCAATGTGAATTCTATGATGTCTTTATTGATATTAAGATATGCATTTAAAATGGTCTGAGTTTGATCCCGTCCTTTAATTTTATCTGTATGAAGTATGTAGCTTCTGTAAGTATTGAACTATACGGAAGCATATTAGCGCCACACATTTTTTTTTTTAATTTTCTTCCTATGTTTGCGTAATAACGCAAACCTTTGCGTTATAACGCAAACCTTTGCGATATAACGCAAACCTTTGCGTTAAAACGCAAACCTACGCAAAGGTTTGCGTTATAACGCAAACCTTTGCGCTATAACGCAAACCTTTTGCGTTATAACGCAAACCTTTGCGATATAACGCAAACATTTGTTTTATCTTATTTCTTATTTAAGATTCAAAGGAAACAGTAGTTATTAATGGAGGAGGCTGGATATAATAAAATTTATCACCTTTGTAGTAATTGCAAAGTAAACTGCTTGAATAATTAGATCATATCAATGACTAATAATGAGCAGAATAATATAAGAAGATGTGGTATGAGTGCCAATAAGAAAACTCTCCATCTAAGTCACTATTCGTAAACGTAAACCATCATAGGCCGAATTACGGTCGTCAACACGGAGCATTGGCTCACACTAAACAACAAACTATAAAGGTCCCCAAAAACGATATCCAATTTACTACTAGTATATATATTACAAAGAAAATTGAGTAAATTGAGGTTATACCTAAGAAAAAAATCAACCCTGCTAATATAGCTATAACCGAATATAAATATACTTCCAAAGTAAGCTCTCGTTTGAGAACTGTGTAAAGTAGGTTACATTCAAACAAGCTACCCTTTGGCAATAAATGTATAGAATGAAGATGTTTTATTAATAAAATTATGTTCTCTCTATTCAAATTGCTACCCAAGCATCTTAAAAATACTTCATTATATTGAAATGAAAATTCAATGACTTTCTATCAAAGAATCTTGATCATATTCTGAGATTTTAAAAAAAATGTTTCCTTATTAATAATTCATTTTAAAGCAGAAAGATCATTTTGTCTATTTGACTTGGAGGTTTCACAATTGTATGACATTATTTTTGATCTTTCAATTTTAATATGACTATATACTATATCTATTTTCTTGTTAAATTATATACTTTTCTGATGCACAAATCAGTCTTAATTTATGTATAATTGCACTTCAATTATTCCATTATTCCTATGCATATTTATTATAATGATTTGGCCTTGTATGTATGTTTCTTTTTTTATCTACTAGTAAATCACATCCGAAATGAATGACAGACGGACATATATACAAAACTTAATGAATAATTGAAATAAAGATGTTTGCGTTATAACGCAAAGGTTTGCGTTATAACGCAAAGGTTTGCGTTACAACGCAAAGGTTTGCGTTATAACGCAAAGGTTTGCGTTATATCGCAAAGGTTTGCGTTATAACGCAAAAGGTTTGCGTTATAACGCAAAGGTTTGCGTTATATCGCAAAGGTTTGCGTTATAACGCAAAGGTTTGCGTTATAACGCAAACATAGGAAGAAAAATAAAAAAAATAAAATGTGTGGCGCTAATACGCTTCCGTAGAACTATATGCTATTAGCTGTATAGTATTTTTTTTTTAATTTAAAAGCCGAAGTCAAAATAAACATCTTTGACACATTCCCCATTTCCAGTCTCAATTTTATTTTTACAGAGTTTATCTTAGTTCCGTGTGGAGACAGTAGAGTGACTCCCCGTGCTTCAGGTTTATGCTCTTATAATATATTATACACACGATAATGAAAGTTGTTGTCTCGTTGGCACATTCCCCATTTTCATTCTTATTTTTTTATTCAATAATAATTGTTAGGAAAAAGGAACAAAAATGTGAAATAGGATGAAGGGATCTGTTTTAGCCAATTCTGTAGAGTAAAACCCTAGAAATCGTTATGGTGCTTAAAATGTTGTTTTTCTGAGTTATACTTCGCCGCATTTGCTTTGGCCTACCAAATGCTATTATTTGAGCGTCCATGATAAGACGAAACGCGCGTCTGAAATACAAAATTATAAGCCTGGTATGTGTGAACAGTTTTTACAGATATATATATTTCAATATATTGAAAGTAAAATCACATTTGTCATCATTGCATAATTCATGTAATCTGACTGTTTAGATAATTGGCTTCTCAATGTCGAATTCGTTTTTAGTTAAACTTATACTAGTTCTCAAAAAGTCCTTTAAATTAATTGATTTGAAAGATAAGGCAACACATACAAAAGTTTTATATATAATAGCAAGATCTTTTTGAATTTACAAACTTACTTAAACAACTTTGACAAAGAGCAACAAATGCACTGTTACAATAAAAGGTTTTCCACTCCCCGTTGGCCATTCGAACACAGTCCTGATAATCCGTATTTGGGTCCATACATATTGTATCCATGCAGTTTGGTTCACCGGATGCCCAATTTCGCCAGGTACTCATATTAAGACTGACATCATTTACCCAATAGAAATTCTGCTTTGATACATTCCACTTCAATCCTAACCAAACGTCTGAACTATAAAATGGTCAAACATTAGTGAAAAATAACAAAATGAAGTCAAATTAACGGAGTCGTTTAACATTAAATGAAAAAAATGAAATTCAGCTTAACCAATTATTGTTTAATGTTGATATTTTTGGAACTTCTGAAGGTAATTTGGGAAATTAACAACGTTTTCCATTCCGGTATAGGATGAGAGTATTTCCATCAACAATTCTGTGGTATTTGATAAACGTCCATTAAGTTTTAAAAATAACCATTGCATTTTAAACGTCCGTTGTCGTTTGAACGATGCTTGAGGATTTTTTGCCTTTCTTTAACCCCTCATAATCATGTTCAAAATTGACCTGGGAAAAAACAAATTTGTGATGGATCATGTTTAGTTAATATTGGCACTATCATGTTAAAGGAGTATTTTTTTCAATAATCTTTTTAAAACAGTCTTCTTTATTGACATACGCTGCAATGCATATCAAAATTGAACACTTAAAAAGTTAGTCATTTGTGCTAAAAATATTTTTAAATTATGTAAAAATATTTTTTTTATATTATTTATCAATTGTTCAGTAACGCTTGACCTTTAAATAAAATTTCGTATAAAACATTCGGTCATGTTTTATATTTTTAAGCTACAATTTTGATGACGAGGAGTTATTAAGAGTTTTGACGACCCAATAGGTATATATTTACCAATTTTGTCGACTTAAGGTAAGTGCTTAATAATCAACCACATTGAACAATCATAATTCCTCAAAAATTATATATTATTTCTTCGACGCAACTATCTTGTCTTCACAATTGTTTTCTAAATCAATTAACTATTAATTATTACCCACCTTCAATGTCCCTTTTAAATAACAGTTTTAGTGTTTGAAAATATTTATCAAAATTTATAAAATTTCTCTTTAAGCATACTAGAAATATTACCATCATATGATGGGTCTAGGATACAATTATATAAAGATAAAAAAAAAAAAAGATATGCTATTATTGCAAAGGAGGACAACTCAATAACGACTGGAGGAAACAGATAATCATAAAACTATTTGTACCTGTAACTTTGACAGTATGTTTTAAGGCAGAGTTTTGATTCTTTTTGTGGTATATATGGAGGCAGCTCCGCTTAAAAGGGGTTTTAATGCTGAAATGACATATTGTCTTGAAGTATGCTTAATGTATCTGATTATTATGGAAAAGACGTTATAAGTTGAAAAACTTGTGTCTTATCCAATTGTCAATGTTTTGGACAATAAAATATGTTTAAACTATCTGATTATTGAGATTGGTTTACATCCGTCAGTGTGTATTACAAAGCGAGTATACACTAGTAATGTTTTGGGCCCTTTATTGCTTGTTGTTCGGTGTGAGCCAAAGCTCCGTGTTGAAGACCGTACTTTGACCTATAATGGTTTACTTTTACATATGGCACTCATACCACATCTTCTTATATCTATATTGATATAATAACTACAAGTTATTGTGAACAATTGTTACGTAAAAATGTATAACAAGGAATTTCATGTACGTAATATTATTCGCTGGACGTTTATCATATTTTCATTATGATCATTCACTCTTAAATTGAAATACACATTTGTTATCAAATGTTTAAAATTCTGATCCGCATATTGTAATGATGAACATTGATTCTTGAATCTATGCATTATAACACAATGAACAGAGACTGTAACAAAATATAATTGCATTTTACCCGGGGTTGTTTTCAATAAGAAAAGTTTCAACTTCCGATTGTATCGTAGAATCGATGATACTGGTAAAATCCATTCCTGCATCAATACACTTCTGACGTCCAGTGTCCCAGTCAAAATTACCAACGAGTACAGAATAGTTGCAAGCAATAGCTGCAATAAAGTCAATATATGTTGTGATAAAGCATAAAAATAAGATTCTGAATAAGATGTCCTATGTTACCCAATGCAGTACGTCTGTCGTAAAGTTTACACATATTTAGACGTGTTGATATATTCCATTCAAAATACAAATGCAGAAGCGAAAAGAATTAAATGAATTGTTTGAGCTCCATTTACGATGATACTGTGTATCATGGTCAATCTAATTAAAAACCGATCTCTCATCACTCCTGTTTCTGATATGTCGCGACATATCAGAAACAGGAAACCGATCTCTCATCACTCCTGTTTCTGATATGTCGCGACATATCAGAAACAGGAGCGATGAGAGATCGGTTTTTAATTAGATTGTATCATGGTGACATCATGTGTAAAACCATGAACAAAACGGGTCATTTAAAACCATTCTATCAACAATTGAATTATTATCAGCCATTCAAACGTTGTATAATTGTATTAAAAATAATTTGGTCTTCAACATCAATGAAAATAAATAGTTGTTGAATTGAGTATTTCGTGTAGTAAATTTAGTACCGCAACAAAATGCGACTATTGCAGGATGTTGTAATTGGATAAAAAAAGAAAGATTTATGACTCAAATAGTTATCAAAGGTACTAGAATTATAGTTTAATACGTCAGACGCGCGTTTCGTCTTCATATGAGAGAATTTTACGTTTCGAACGAAACTTACGTACGTAAACGCAAGTGACTTAGGCTTACAATTATACGGACTTATAAGACATATAAATTATTTTGTGGTTGTCTCCCTTCGCCGGTTTCAGCATGTCAAATTTCAGTCGGATAATATTCTTTTAATTCTAAACAACATTCATGTACGAAGCAAGGACCATTCGATATTTGGGAGGGGGTCGTGCTGTGAATTTAAAAAGAAGATATTTCTGCCCATTAGATAATTTTCAAAACCAAATTTCCGAATCAATATCTCTCCCCCTCCCCCGAAAAATTAAATGATCGATTAACAAAATCAAAAAAGGCTGCAAAAAACCACGCAGGCAAGCAATGACAAAATAGGCTTAATCTAAATTTCTTTAAAAATGTTAAAAATAAAACAAATTTATCCAAGTACTCCCTCCCCTAAAAATAAAAGGGTTGCTTCCTTATCAAAAACATGGACATGCATTTAGCTGAACGAAAGTAAAATGTGTACAAAAGTAAGAATATAACACATTTACAGAAAAAAGGTTTTATTTTTACTACAATTTTTTTGGTATTCTCTGTTTTTGAAAGTCAATATTTTCCATTCTTTTTTATCCGTCTTCCGTTTTCTCGGGACTGAGGGAATTATCGACCTCACTATACAAAATTTATAGGTCCGCTTCGAACTGTGCAGAAAGCTGTTTAACTATCTGACTATACCTCATAATGTCAGGTCATGTTAGATAAACGATACTGTAGTTCCATCGGGAAATCGGAGGAGTAAATCGGTTTAACTTAGGAAGTAAATCTGTTTATATGTTACAGTTCATAAGTTCACAAAATAACAGGCCGACAAGTTGACACTAGAAAGGTTGACAGGTTGACTCTAAAAAGGTCCACAATGTTGACAAGTGTTAAGGTCGACAAGTTGACAGGTCGGCATGTTTAAAATTCGATAAATGCATAGGTCGACAGGTTGACAAGTGTAAAGGTTAAACGTCGTGTGAAGTTGAGTTATGTGTTTTGACTTGGGCTGGATTTATAAATGATCCTGATGAAGAACAAGATGTTGAAGTTCCTACGGTTGCAGAATAAAGTCATGCAAGATTTGTTTAAATTTCGTTCTTAAAAGATAAAATGGTCAATATTTAAAAACCTTTTTTGTCCATTTTTCAAATTACCTCCTTAATTACGTGCTTAATTAAGTAAGGCCGGGTCCTTTTCCTTTTTTTTTTTATACCAACTCGTGTAGGTGAGTGAGACTTAAACAGACCTAACTGATATACATAACAGCAAGGACTGTGATCTGAAAATTGAACTGTATAAACTGAAAATCTAAACTTTTCAGTTCGATTTGGTCTGTTCAGTCTGATTATTAATAATAAGTGGCAAGTTTTACGTCGTCACTACGAAAATGCATCACGTTTAATTTAGAATAAACAAGTTAAATAACTTAAAACTTTGTCTCATGATTATATGACTTGAAACACAATAATTGTTAGATACATCGAGAAAAATATATACTGATCATTAATGATATGCATTATCTATAAAAAAAAATATGATTCAGAAAAGACAATAAACTTAAAGCCTAAAAATGGCAAAGGTCAGGGTCATGGAATTCTGCGCATCAATTTCAGTTGAACAGAATAAAGTGAAATATCGTATGTCATACTCGGTAGTTTACCTACATGCAGACCATCCAAGCTTACTATGTACAACAGATACAAACCTACATGCAGACCATCCAAGCTTACTATGTACAACAGATACAAAGTTACAAATAATTTACTGAGTACCAGGGGTGCGGGTCTGTGATTGGATATTTTTTTCTGCGGAAAATTCGAAAGATTACGGGAAGATTACAGAAAAGGAGACAACAACTTTTTTTTTTTCCTTTTTATTCTGGAACCCCTCTTTTTTAAATTTCTGGATCCGCCCCTTTTACTTATCTACCGCCATAGAACCACGATTTTGTTATATATCCAAGTTTCTTGTAGTTTGTATGATTATGACATTTGTATGTCCGTCGGTCTGTCTGTTCGTAACACTCCTGTTGGCACTCTTGAACCTACATCCTTCAAGGAATTCTAAACATGAAACATGGCAAATGTATAACACAGCGGTATTTATTTTTTTTCACTTTCCATAATGAACTTTCAAACGAAAATAAAATTGAGAATGGAAATGGAAAAGGTGCGAAAGAGAAAACGACCCAACCATAGAGCAGGCAACAGCCGAATGCCATCCATTGGTCTTCAATACAGCGTGAAACTCCCCCACACGGAGGCGTCCTTTAGCTGGCCAAGTTTTCAAACTACTTTTCTTGATAGGTTATGGCACACACGACACAGATCATTCATTGAAAAAGAGAAAAGCTGGGTTATCAATAAGACAAAAAAAGAGTAAAGCCCTTAATCATTTTAAAGGCAATCAAAAATATAACTCCCAGAATGATCTGATAATCAGATAATCATGGTATTTTTTAAATATGCCCAAATATTAGAAAAATATATTCACCTAATTTACTGAACTTGTACAAGGTCCTTTATCTTTGATAAAATTTATCCTTTTTAGAATATATATGTTAAAAAAACTCATTTTCCCGTATACTCTTTGAACGCCATGTTAACAATTTGGTTGACCACAGAAACTCGTTTTGCACGAAAACATGAAACATTTGTAACTCAGGGGCGGATCCAGCCATTTAAAAAAAGGGGGGGTTCCTAACCCAGGACAAAGGGGGGTTTCTAATTACATGTCCCCATTCAAATGCATTGATCGTCAAAAAAAAGGGGGGTTCCAACCCCCGGACCCCCCCCCCTCTGGATCAGCGCCTGGTAACTGTATATATTGAGAGCCGCAGTGACCCCCCCCCCCCCCCCATTTTCAATTTTCCCATAAGAAATGCATTAAAAATAATTATTCGACGTCCTTCAAATTCTCGCCCGCAAATTATCATTATTTCAGCCAGAAAATTTCAAAGTATATACCTGGGGCCCATGCGAACAAAAAATGGTGTTTTTGTATAAGACAAGTGTATACTCTGAGTCTCGCTTGTGGAATACGCTATCAATAAATTTGAACTAAACGGAGAAAGGGAGACAAACACAATTTTACAACGACCAAGTTACGGTGATTACGTACGTCCAAGTATATGATTTTTGTTTAATTCAGAAGTTAAATGGTAAACGGGAGATAACAATGAACATATTTTTGAAATGTTAAGGTTTGTTACGTTTAAGTACGTCAAAAACTTAAAATTCTCTAATATTAAGACTCATCAGTGACGCTTAGTTATAAAGCCAAACAAGTACAATGTTGAAGAGCATTGAGGACTCAAAATTCCAAAAAAGTTGTGCCAAATACGGCTAAGGTAATCTATTCCTGGGATAAGAAAATCCTTAGTCTTTCGAAATATTTAATGTTTTGTCAACAGGAAATCTACTAACATGACCATATAATTTATATTCATGTCAACACCGAAGTACTGACTACTGGGCTGGTGATACCCTCGGGGACGAAACGTCCACCAGCAGTGGCATCGACCCAGTTTCACAGAGTAGACGTATTAACATTTATGTTGATATAGTATTGATTGTAACCAATGCGTGGGAGATATTTGGAAACTAATGTTTCAAATCCCTCAGACTAAGATGACCTTAGATAGATTTTGCTATTTTTATTAGTTCCTGTTTGGTCATATAGCTCTTCTATTGTTTCGGTTCCTATGTCCATTACTTTTAAATATTCGGCTTTTAGCGTTCCTGATCAACTTATATCAAGAAAAGCGATTCGGACGCATGAAACTTATAAAGTGTTGTTTTCAATATTTACACCACTTGTGAACTATCAGTCCTCGGGGTTAGTCTAATTCGGTACTTATATTATTTACAAAAATACTTTTTTGTCCGTTTATAAATTTAGACTGTATAATGAAACTAAGGATTCAAATCCCTTAGGCAAAGTTGACCTTAACCGTATTTGGCTATTTGTTTTATGTCCTGTTTGGTGATATAGCTCTTCTGCTGTTTCGATTTTGTTTTCATACGTTATGGCTTTCAAATAATTTTCTTTGAGCGTTC
Organism: Mytilus galloprovincialis; assembly: GCF_965363235.1. Lineage (NCBI taxonomy): Eukaryota > Metazoa > Mollusca > Bivalvia > Mytilida > Mytilidae > Mytilus > Mytilus galloprovincialis. The sequence continues at coordinate 13,802,903 of NC_134845.1, read as the reverse complement.
CTGATGAAGTTAAGTCAAGAAAAGCGCTTCGGACGTATGAAATTTATAAAGCGTTTTGTACATACATTTACATACACGTTAGTTCCAAATTCAAAAATATTACCTGAATCGTAAATATACATGTACAATGTGTAAGTTCCTAGATTAAGAATCACCATCATACAAATACAGTTTGGGAAAATTAAATAATATCATTTTAATCGCATTGCCAATAATACGATTTTTGTATTATAATTTAATACTCAGTTGTTAACAATTATTAAGGCATACCTGCTACATGGATTGGTCCAAAAAGTAAAGAAATTAACACGTTCAACATCTTTGAATCTGTAAATTGGTTGTTTGTCTGCTCGCAATTAAATAATTTAGAAGGTAATAAAGTAGATCACACTCAACCAATCGAAATACATACCGTTAGATCGAAGATTGTCATATGCATAACTAGAAAGCCAATTGTTGCTTTGACGCATTTATGGCTGGAATTTTGTACCAAAGTACACATTATCAGCAAATAGTGACTGTCCAAGGAAAAACTTGTAAAACATGGAATTAATATTAATTCAAATTCAAGTAGCACGATTCAATTTAAATTAATTCAATATTTTATCTATGTCTCACCTTATACATACACACATTAAATAAACTATACATTTACAAGAGTTAAAGAATCTCATCGTCATATTATTTACAATATAAAAATATCTGCGCCTACTCAGAATAAAATTACAGATGAGTAAGTAAACCCATTTGTACAATGTAGATTTTGTTTTTTTTTTTTTATTTGGAAAGAGAACGTAAAATGAAATGAATCACAAGATCTTCTTAAAACGCACGAAGACTAAACATAACCTTTGAGATGATAAAAGTACTCAAGAATTTTATGAATATAAATTGTTAAACAGATATATTGCACAAACTTAGTTTTTAAGTATCATCACGCATCGATTAATATGGATAGGAAAAGGAATTATAGACAATTTGTAAGTCAGGAGCCTGTTGTTCGGTGGTTGTCGTTTGTTGCACAGGGACTCGGTTAGCAGATTAAAATTTTGTAAATCAATGTTTTTAATTTTTTTTTATTATGTCCTGTCTATTTGCATTACTTTATTAACGTATTTAACGTTGCCATAACTATTTCTTTGTTTTCTGGTAATGTGCAGTTTACTATCCATATCCGTATACTGAAAAATCCTAAAGGGATCTAAGTCGCCATCTTGAATTGCCTTCCCTACGTACTTTAGATAAAAAATAATTAAAAAATATTAATAAATTACTATATACCTTACAACAGCCCTCATTTTCTTCCAAAATTCTTCTATCACATGCATATTTTGATTTGTGGATTAACAGAACCCTTACGCAGCTTCAGTGTCATTCGTGTCAGAATATTCAAATTTCCCGGCGAAAGCAACGTAACTGGCAAACATGTCGTTTTCAATATGCTAGACGAAATGGGAGATAACTTTTGTCATTCGGAAACTTCCGGGTTGATGCGTTTACCACAACGATTACTCCTTATAAACAGACGAGTGCTGTCCCCTGATTTATTATTACATATCGAGCGCAAAATTATTAACCATGTTAACGAATAGAACCTTTCTTCAAACGGGGTACCATAAATTATTGACTTTTTCGTAGACACATCAATAAAAAGGAAGAAGTTAGTAATACTTAAAATATTGACACGTTCAATGGGATTTATAAGGTTTACAAACAGTACCAGGATTTAAAAAAAGGGGGGAGGGCCAGTTGGTAGGTCAACTTGGATTAATACTTTGAAAAAGTCTATTAATTTATCATACATGCATGTATTAAGTTCAATCAGAAGGCCCCTTTTCCCCATAAATACGCCTCTGATTATATAAGTGTTGTACTGCATAAATCCATGATTTGAAAAATATCAGGACGATGTCAGAAAGTCACATTCCTTTATGGATATAAAACCCGATAGTTTGGGGACAATCATTTGATATTTTAATAGGCGGAAGGATAGGAGGATAATCTGATATTGAAACAACACATGCACTAACTGTTCAAAGTTATTTTTGTTTGAAATTTAATTTATATGAAGGATATCTTGGTGTAGCGTAGGTATCAAGTTATGGGACAGCACTCGTCTGTTTATAAGGAGTTATCGTTGTAGTAAACGCATCAACCCAGAAGTTTCCGAATGAAAAGAGTTGTCTCCCATTTCGCCTATCATACTGAAAACGACATGTTTGCCAGTTACGTTGCTTTCGCCGGGAAATTTAAATATTCTGACACGAATGCAACTGAAGCTGCATAAGGGTTCTGTAACTTCTGTTACTCCACAAATCAAAATATGCATGTGATAGAAGATTCTAATGCAATTTGGATGTAACGATTTTTTTCATTGGCTAAAAATTGCCGTCAAATCCACAGTTGACCAGGCGTAACTAAGGAGGGACCGCCATTTTAAAAAAATCGTTACATCCAAATTGCATTAGAATTTGAATTGATTGAATCAACAAATGTTCGTTTACTTCTATATAATCGAAAATAAAATAACACCTACCTCGAATTCGCCGTTTTAATGTAATTTTATCCGAATTTGAAGCGTACAGGTAACGTAATAACCTCCAGTTTGAAAGTTTTCATTTGTATGACGTCACGTTAAGCCATGACGTCTTTGTGCCAAAATCATTCATGAAGTTTCGCGGATTTTTTTCTTTTTGTCAAATTTAGACATTTTGTCAAGTTTTATCGTATTTTTTCTTTTTGTAATGCATTAGAATCGGAATAACAGTACTGTAGTTAAAGAGTTGCCACCGTCAATTTTGATTTGACGGTGGCAACTCTTCAACTACAGTACTGTTATTCCTTAAATAATTTTGGAAGAAAATGAGGGCTGTTGTAAGGTATATAGTAATTTATTAATATTTTTAATTACTTTTTATCTAAAGTAGGGAAGGCAATTCAAGATGGCAACTTAGATCCCTTTAGGATTTTTCAGTATACGGATATGGATAGTAAACTGCACATTACCAGAAAACAAAGAAATAGTGATGGCAACGTTAAATACGTTAATAAAGTAATGCAAATAGACAGGAAATTATAAAAAATAAATTAAAAACATTGATTTACAAAATTTTAATCTGCTAACCGAGTCCCTATGGTTTGTTGGTGTGGTTCATAAGTGTTTCTCGTTTCTCGTTTTCTATATAGATTAGACCGTTGGTTTACCTGTTTGAATTGTTTCACAATTGTCATTTTGGGACTTTTTTTAGCTTGCTGTTCGTTGTGAGCCAAGGCTCCGTGTTGAAGGCCGTACTTTGACCTATAAACTTTTACTTTTAATACATTGTGACTTAGATGGAGAGTTGTCTCCTTGGCACTCTTACCACATCGTCTTATTTATATTGATACCGTTGATGAATAGATTGCTTTCCAAAAATATATTTATCATTAGAATTAACCTGTTCTACGATGTATGTACGTTACTGTCCATCTCTAGGTGCACCTCTCACATATGTATCTGCGTTATTAGAACGGAGATCATTTAGATTTGATGTCTGTATTCCAATATTGGAAGGACAAAAAAAACTAATTTTATTGATAGTTCCATTTTCATTTTGTTTTCAACTTTCAAATTATGTATTTCTTGGTTCATCTAGACTCATATTCCAGTTTATCACCGTTATCACGTTTAAGATATTTAAATATTCATATTTGTGAAAGACTACATTGGTGCATTAAATATAGGTACAAAAACAGTTTACGGAAAGTTTTGTTAAATTTTCATTTTTGTAGCTAACACAAGGTCAACGACTCTTCTTTATGTGCATTTTTTTTCGAAAGCATGTTTAATAGTATACGTTGGCAAGGTTTTAAAATATGCCAAACGCATTGAATCTTATTGTAGTATAACTTGTTAACGTCAGAAGAAAAAAAAATATCTTGTAGGAAATGCTAAATTCGTAATATCGGCAACAGATAAACGATTCTTACTAATTGACACTTAAATAAAGTTTTGTTCAGCTAAATATTAATTGCATTATTGCTAGAAATTGGGAGTTTCATTTAATTTGTGAATAGCTCAATGATTCAATTTGACCTTATACTCAAGTCTAATATTTGTTTCAAAAGATAAATATTTGCTAAAATATAATTATGAATATATTCGGTTGTTTAGTACTAAAAAAATCTCAAATTAAATATTTTTTTCTAAAACACAAATAAAGATGTCGATTATTTTTTGAAATTTGTTATGACATGTAAAAAACTGAGAAATGTAATGTATTACAGTGCTATAATTTCTTAAAGCGGTTTCAGTGCTTATCGTTAATTAAAATTGATTTTCTAGTTTACATGAACTAGTTCATGTTTTCTTTTAATTTCAGTGACTTCATGCTATCGACGTATGCTGTTTAAAAAATGAATATAAGATCAATTTATAGAATTTATTGTTTGTCAAAACTTTTTAATTTTGAAGAGTTTAGCTGTCTAATTGCTCACATTTCTATTATCTTCTGTCTTGTTTTCCCCCTAATACATCAATTAGTGAGATCTTTAGAATCGTGTTCAGAATTATAGTAGACAAAGAATTATTCTTTGACCTCTTTTCCCAACAGTAAAGCATCCTGCAATATTGTTTTGAAATTATCTCAAACATTGATGTCTTACACTGGACAGTTTGGTCTTATGGATTATGGATACCACTGTATAAAAATATAAGTTATGGTAATAGTTCATTGCAGTTGGTTTTTATAACTTTTCTAGTCAAGACAAGATATCTGTGATTCTAGGCGGAGTAAGCATTATCCGTTATACTATGTTTCCTTATCCCAAAATTGAAAGGTTTAAATATTTCATCAGTCCTATAAAACTTCCCCAGTCTACCTACCTCTAAATATACACAAACTTAGGGATTTTTGTTTACTTAGAGGAAGACTATAATCAATATGTGTATTCCATTACAGTTTTGAAGATGACAATAAATAGAGAATATCATATGGCCTTTTTATGTGACAGTGACTGACATTGATGACATGATGTCATACAGATTAAAGGTGTGATAAAGCTTTTGCAACCGTGACTGATATCGATATCATCACGGATAGCTGATACAGTACGATTGCCGTTGACCGTATTACACATACAATTTATCTATATTTACTAGTAAGTATATAATAAAAGCTGATAGATTCATCAAATTCAACAGAAACATACAATTTATTTATATATGTCGTGTACATTTTGCGACTTTGTACATGTTATAACATGTACAAAAATATTGTATATATATTATAACTTGTGCAATGCAAATATATAAGTTATAAAATGTACAAAAGTACCTCGTACATGTTATAACATGTACAATAGTTATCAAAGGTATCAGGATTATAATTTAATACGCCAGACGCGCGTTGAGGACCCGAAATTCCAAAAAGTTGTGCCTAATACGGCTAAGGTTATCTATTTCTTGCATAAGAAAAGCCTTAGTTTTTAGAAAAATTCAAAGTTTTGTAGCAGGAAATTTATAAAAATTACCATATAATTGATATTCATGTCAACACCGAAGTGTTCACTACTGGGCTGGTGATACCCTCGGGGACGAAACGTCCACCAGCAGTGGTATCGACCCAGTGGTGTTAATAGTGTTAGCATATACAGAAATATTGTACATATTATAACTTGTGCAATGTAAATATATAAGTTATAAAATGTACAAAAGTACCTCGTACATGTTAGAACATGTACAATAGTCATCAACGGTACCAGGATTATATTTTAATACGCCAGACGCGCGTTTCGTCTACATAAGACATAATAGAATGCATTTCTTCAATGGTAACAAAATAGATAACTGGTTCATCTGAAATATTTAAGAACAATGCATTTAAATTTAGAATTTTACCCCTCCCCCATTTTTTTTACATGCAAAAATTAAAGCAAGCTCTTCTATGCATACTCTATAAAAGCCAGCGAGAAAATGGTTTTCATTGGATCACGCTAAATTATAAATAACTTTGTAATTATTGAATTTCCTCTTCAAACCTTTTTGGCCTTGAGCATAACTGATGTAAATCTTAGAAATCAAATTATTATTTTTTGATAATTCATAAGATCATTTCATGAGTCAAATGTCATTTTAATGTTTTGAATTTCTATCATCTCCTTTGCATACAGGGTATTGTCTGCACTGGAATTTTTCCTCCACAAAGTATTTTACTATGCCTTCTGAGAGGAAACTCACAATTATAATTCATCAGGTGCGAATAATGTTTGTTAACTACATGCGTGTTTTAAAAGGTGTTAAGTAATTATGAAAAATATTCATCTGGTCATTAACTGCATGTATCAAAAAGGACGAGACTTGCTAACATGAATGAATAATAAAAAAAAATTATGAAAATATTATTGAGGGTAATGACATGTGTTGTAATAATAGAAACATATCTTAATTTATTTTCAAATTTTGTACAAATTAAAACCATTCTCTAGTAATATTTTGTACATATTATAACATGTAGGATGTACTTTTATACAAGTTATCTTAGGTCCGAGACCACAATTATTTCGTAGTGCATTTCTTTTAGAACATAAATGAAAATTAAAAAAAATCCCACCTGCGCTTTCTCAAAGAAACTTTTACAGTGTGTTGTACTACTTTTGGGACAAATTATATCAAAATTATAGAAAACTTCATCGCCTCTAACTCAAAATATGGACAATTTTATCTTTAGGGCGTCTTGAAATCTTTTGACAGCTTCCGAAGTGCTATTTGCAACCTTTTTCACCTGGACCAAATCACTACTTTCCTTTAAAATTCTGGACCCAAATTGTTTTACAGTGTAATTTCACCCCCCTACTTGCAATATGAGGCATTAAACATGGATAAATAAATTTGGAAGGGGTATAAAAATTAATGGCAAGTAACCCACTGTCAACACTAGGGACTATAATCAAGGGACGACAATTGTGGTCTCGGACCTTATAACTTGTATTTTTGCATTGTACAATTTATAACATGTACAATATTTCTGTGCATGTTATTATAACATATACAAAATCGCAACTTATACACGACATATATAAAAAATGAACTCAGAATTTACCCTATTATATATCAACACTATCACAAACATGTCAACCATGTAGATGGTGTGTTTTTTTTAATGCGAAGAAAAAAGGGGGTCCACAGGCTCGTTTTCTCTCAAATGGAAGCGAAATGTGCGATTTTGACCCTATTTTCTAACATTTCCACCCTTTCAACAATAACGGCTACATCAAATTCAAAAGACATTTAGAACCAAGTCAGTATGATTATTATGTGAAAAAACATTAAGATTTGAAATGTCAAATGCGAAATTCAAGGTCAAAGGTGATCCTCAAATAAGACTTTTCACAATGAAATTAATTGAATGTTTGTCTTTGGCAAACTTTATCAATTACAATTTTCATTTACAGAGGTCGTAGAGATGAGTGAAATAAAAAAGAAATAGGAAGATGTTGTATAATTACCAATACGACAATACTGTAAAAAAAAACGTTTTACAGTGAATTTAATTTGCTTTGCATTCTATCATTTACTATTTATAGTGACAAATCAAGAAAAAAGTGCTTATTTTACGACTTTAATGAACCGGTATAACTGCAGGCTGAAAATAATTTTTTTGCAAAGCCAATATATTAATCTTACTTTTTTACCCGATCGTAGCCATTTCCTACGGTGCAGTTTTTAAAAAAATGGAAATAAAGGACATGTTGATTTTTTCATTCAAAATGTAACTCGACTTTTGTTTCTTTTTCAAGTCATCAAACTCTTGATTTGGCATTTTATGAAGAGTTTTAGTACAAATCTATATTGTAAAACTATAATTTCTTCTATTTTGCCTTATTTTGTTCGTTTTCACTCAGTTTTAAGAATATGCACACTGTTCTATTCCCACGGAGTGGTTACAACATTTGTAAATTTACATTGCATCGATATCTTACAATTTTTCGCGCTAAAAAGTAATAAAACTTCATTTTGTACAGTTATAAGAACTTTTCGGCTTGGTTTTTCTACTAAATTCACGTTTTTCGACATATTTTAATGTACATTAATAATTCTATGAATTTCCGGATTTATTTCTTAAACCGATACGATGTAGATTTACGTTTTATTGACGAATTGCTTCAGGTAGCACGGTAGTATTTGCATTCCTGAATTTCGGTTTCTACCTTATGCTCCAGTCATATACACCAAACAAAGCAATACTTTATTATATATGCCACTATGAAATAATGTTTGGATATATTCAGCAAAATGCTTTTAATAAGAAATATGGTTTATGGCAGACGTTTTATAGTCCCACATAAGAATATGAGAATGTCATGGCTTTCATCTTTCTTTCATGGCAACCGTCACATGTAGTAAATTATTAACTTCAGCTGGGATAAATGTCATATGTGTTGACTGGAGTTTATGCTCGAAATACAGTGAACGTATTCCTATTTGCGAACAGTTTAATCGTATTGTCCCAGAATTAATAGTGCCCTATGATGCTCTCATGGCTCTTTTATTTAAAGCATTGTTCAATAGTTAGAGAAACGTAAACTGTATAAAAAGCTTTGAACCAAAAGTATGGACGGCGTTCCTTAACTGTCGAAGTTCATGTTTGGTCTTATTCAAAAGCACTGAAGGCATTGACGATTTTTTTTACTGTTTATAAAGATCGCACATTTGCTTGAAGAACTGAGAACCCATACCGTTTTTTTTTTTTTTGATAGACCTATGTCATAATATTTCCTTCAAGAACTTGTTTATACATGCACGGGTAAAGAGCTTGAAATAAAAGATGTGTATGCAACACACTTCTGCTTTTCCAAGTATTTGATCGTGTGGTTGCATTTTTGACTCCTTGCATTTAAAGCACCCTTGCAGCAATTCTCTCTGAGGAGTTCATACTAAACTGCTGATGTCAAAACTCCTGCCCATATTATTTCAATGTTCACAACAGAAAAATAGATATTTACCTATCAGTACTTCATTTAAACCATTTTATTCAGTTACTTTTCTTTTCAAATTGACTCGAAAGCGAACTTCTATTTTGGCGTTAATATTGATTCACTTATAGGGTCTTTGCATCGGAACTAAACACATTTATTGAAAAAACAGTTGTTGGCATGACACGGGTTATGTTCTTCTCATATATGTTATGATGGTATGATACTAAACCCCTAACGGGAAGGATTGTGCCTGATATTCATATGATGAAATCATAATCTTTCAATCAGTTTAATTGAAGTCTGGAGCTGGCAGGTCAGTTAACTGCTAGTAGTCTGTTGTTATTTATGTATTATTGTCATTTTGTTTATTTTCTTTGGTTACATCTTCTGACATCAGACTCGGACTTCTCTTGAATTGAATTTTAAATGTGCGTATTGTTGTTTATTTACTTTTCTACATTGGCTAGAGGTATAGGGGAAAGGGTTGAGATCTCATAAACATGTTTGACCCCGCCGCATTTTTGCGCCTGTCCCAAGTCAGGAGCCGCTGGCCTTTGTTAATAGTCTTGTATTATTTTAATTTTAGTTTCTTGTGTACTATTTGGAAATTAGTATGGCGTTCATTATCACTGAACTAGTATATATTTGTTTAGGGGCCAGCTGAGGAACGCCTCCGGATGCGGGAATTTCTCGCTACATTGAAGACCTGTTGGTGACCTTCTGCTGTTGTTTTTTCTATGGCCGGGTTGTTGTCTCTTTGACACATTTCCCATTTCCATTCTCAATTTTATAAAAATTACTTCAAGAAATAAGGGATATCTTCCCATTTCACCCAATACAGCTATATATGTAGATATTTTACCTAAACCCATAGAAAATTTACAGAATTTGACATGAATACTTTCTTGTTTCATGTCCTTGCATAGTTTAAATAGATTATGTTCATTTTTATTTAGTTTATTTATTACTGAAGATCCCCATATTTCACTCCCATATAACAACACAGGTTTCACAGTATGATCAAATATATGTGAAAGTGTGTTAATTTTAGGTTTATATAAGTTAAAACTTTTTTTATATTTAAATAAAGCTTTCAATCCCCTTTTATATAAATCTTCTTTAGCCTCTGTAAAGCTTCCACTTGCACTTACATAAATTCCTAAATATTTATAGCCGCTATTATATTATATAGGTATATTATTAATAGGTATATTATTAACATTAAAATTTTTTCATCTAGTTTTCCTGTTTTATTAAATACTACTGATTTAGTTTTCTTTATATTTATTTGGAGCCCCTATTTATCACAGTAATTATATAGTTTATCAATTATACACCTCTGTAGACTATCAGCTGTTTCTGACATCAATATTAAGTCATCTGCATACAATAAGCAATTAAGCTGTAAGGAATTCAAAATAGCAGGTTTACAGGTCTCATCAAAAGAGTCAAGAATATCATTTATAAAAATTTTAAATAAAGTTGGGCTTAAATTATCCCCTTGTTTGACTCCTATGTTAGATGTAAAGTTTTCAGTCATAGAATATGTATCTACCAGATATGACTGCAGATAGTAGTGTCTTGTATGACAGTTTTTGTCCATTCGTTTGATGTGTTTGAGCTTTTGATTTTACCATTTGATTAGGGACTTTCCGTTTTGAAATTTCCTCGGAGTTCAGTATTTTTGTGATTTTACTTTTTGGTTCTCTTTTCAATAGTACTGAAATATTCATTGAGTTATTTTAATTTTGAAAGTTAGTAAGGAATTTTCAATATTAAGGTATAAGAACCGCGCTGAAGTACGTCCATTATTCATAGTTCATTATTCATTATTCAATAATCAATAATGAAATAGTTCACTTTTCAATATTAAAAAAATGAATAATGAATAATGAAATAGTTTATGTTTCATTATTCAAATTGAAGCGGTGAATAGTGAAATAAATATAAAAAAAATTGACTGTGACACTATAGCTATATCCTGATTCACAATGACCATAAGAGGGTTTACGGAGGACCTAAATGCCACAATATGCGTAAAAATGAGGAAATAGCCAATTTTGAATAATGAAATGGATATTTTGAATAATGGAATGGACTGCTATGACCCTTCAGCCCCTAAATACAGATATATATTATACCTCAATCGAAAGCTTATCAAGAGAGGAACAAAAGGTATAGAGTCAATATGTTCCGCAACGGATATTAGAGGAGTAACGATGGGACTTAAATATCGAAATACGCGTGAACATTGAGAAAAAGCCAATTTTGAATAATGAAATGGATATTTTGAATAATGGAATGGACTGCTATGACCCTTCAGCCCGTAATTACAGATAAATATTATATCTCGATCGAAAGCTTATTGAGAGGAACAAAAGGTATATAGTCAATATGTTCCTCAACGCATATTACAGGAGTAACAAAGGCCTTAAATATCAAAATACGCCTGAACATTGAGAAATAGCCAATTTTGAATAATGAAATGGAAAATTTGAATAATGGAATGGACTGCTATGACCTTTCAGCCCTAATTACAGATATATATTATACCTCAATCGCAAGCTTATCAAGAGAGGAACAAAAGGTATATAGTCAATATGTTCCGCAACGGATATTAGAGGAGTAACGATGGGACTTAAATATCGAAATACGCGTGAACATTGAGAAAAAGCCAATTTTGAATAATGAAATGGATATTTTGAATAATGGAATGGACTGCTATGACCCTTCAGCCCGTAATTACAGATAAATATTATATCTCGATCGAAAGCTTATTGAGAGGAACAAAAGGTATATAGTCAATATGTTCCTCAACGCATATTTCAGGAGTAACAAAGGCCTTAAATATCAAAATACGCCTGAACATTGAGAAATAGCCAATTTTGAATAATGAAATGGAAAATTTGAATAATGGAATGGACTGCTATGACCTTTCAGCCCTAATTACAGATATATATTATACCTCAATCGCAAGCTTATCAAGAGAGGAACAAAAGGTATATAGTCAATATGTTCCGCAACGGATATTACAGGATAAACGAAGGACTTGAATATCGAAATACGCCTGAACATTGAGAAATAGTCAAGTTTGAATAATGAAATTGATATTTTGAATAATGGAATGGACTGCTATGACCCTTCAGCTCCTAAATACAGATACATATTATACCTCAATCGAAAGCTTATCAAGAGAGAAACAAAAGGTATATAGTCAATATGTTCCACAACGGATATTAGAGGAGTAACGATGGGACTTAAATATCGAAATACGCGTGAACATTGAGAAAAAGCCAATTTTGAATAATGAAATGGATATTTTGAATAATGGAATGGACTGCTATGACCCTTCAGCCCGTAATTACAAATAAATATTATATCTCGATCGAAAGCTTATTGAGAGGAACAAAAGGTATATAGTCAATATGTTCCTCAACGCATATTACAGGAGTAACAAAGGCCTTAAATATCAAAATACGCCTGAACATTGAGAAATAGCCAATTTTGAATAATGAAATGGAAAATTTGAATAATGAAATGGACTGCTATGACCTTTCAGCCCCTAATTACAGATATATATTATACCTCAATCGCAAGCTTATCAAGAGAGGAACAAAAGGTATATAGTCAATATGTTCCGCAACGGATATTACAGGATAAACGAAGGACTTGAATATCGAAATACGCCTGAACATTGAGAAATAGTCAAGTTTGAATAATGAAATGGATATTTTGAATAATGGAATGGACTAGTAGTACCCTTCAGCCCCTAATTACAGATATATATTATACCTCAATCGAAAGCTTATCAAGAGAGGAACAAAAGGTATATAGTCAATGTGTTCCGCAACAGATATTACAGGAGTAACCAAGGACTTAAATATCGGAATACGCCTGAACATTGAGAAATAGTCAATTTTGAATAATGAAATAGATATTTTGAATAATGGAATGGACTGCTATGACCCTTCAGCCCCTAAATACAGATATATATTATACCTCAATCGAAAGCTTATCAAGAGAGGAACAAAAAGTATATAGTCAATATGTTCCGCAACGGATATTAGAGGAGTAACGATGGGACTTAAATATCGCAATACGCCTGAACATTGAGAAATAACCAATTTTGAATAATGAAATGGATATTTTGAATAATGGAATGGACTGCTATGACCCTTCAAACCTTAATTACAGATATATATTATATCTCGATCGAAAGCTTATTGAAAGAGGAACAAAAGGTATATAGTCAATATGTTCCGCAACGCATATTACAGGAGTAACAAAGGCCTTAAATATCAAAATACGCCTGAACATTGAGAAATAGCCAATTTTGAATAATGAAATGGAAAATTTGAATAATGGAATGGACTGCTATGACCTTTCAGCCCTTATTACAGATATATATTATACCTCAATCGCAAGCTTATCAAGAGAGGAACAAAAGGTATATAGTAAATATGTTCCGCAACGGATATTACAGGATAAACGAAGGACTTGAATATCGAAATACGCCTGAACATTGAAAAATAGTCAAGTTTGAATAATGAAATGGATATTTTGAATAATGGAATGAACTAGTAGGACCCTTAAGCCCCTAATTACAGATATATATTATTCCTCAATCGAAAGCTTATCAAGAGAGGAACAAAAGGTATATAGTCAATGTGTTCCGCAACAGATATTACAGTGGTAACCAAGGACTTAAATATCGGAATACGCGTAAACATTGAGAAATAGCCAATTTTGAATAATGAAATGGAAATTTTGAATAATGGAATGGACTGCTATGACCTTTCAGCCCCTAATTACAGATATATATTATACCTCAATCGAAAGCTTATCAAGAGAGGAACAAAAGGTATATAGTCAATATGTTCCGCAACGCATATAAGAGGAGTAAAGAAGGACTTAAATAGCGAAATACGCGTCAACATTGAGAAATAGCCAATTTTGAATAATGAAATGAATATTTTGAATAATGGAATGGACAGCTATGACCCTTCAGCCCCTAATTACAGATATATATTATACCTCAATCGAAAGCTTATCTAGAGAGGAAGAAAAGGTAAAAGGTATATAGTCAATATGTTCCGCAACGCATATTAGAGGAGTAACGAAGGACTTAAATATCGAAATACGCGTGAACATTGAGAAATAGCATGAAATGCATATTTTGAATAATGGAATGGACTGGTAGGACCCTTCAGCCCCTAATTACAGATATATATTATACCTCGATCGAAAGCTTATTGAGAGAGGAACAAAATGTATATAGTTAATATGTTCCGCAACGGATATTACAGGAGTAACGAAGGGCTTAAAAATCGAAATACGCGTGAACATTGAGAAATAACTTATTTTGAATAATGGAATGGACTGCTGCAACCCTTCAGTCGCTAATCAAGGCAAAAAATAAACACAAAATTAAAGCGTTTTGATAGAGGAATAGACTGAGTATAAACGGTATGTGCTGCAATGACCATTAGAGGGGCTACGGAAGACCTAAATGCCAAAATACTCGTGAAAATTAAGAAATAGCCAATTTTGAATAATGAAACAGATATTTTGAATAATGGAATGGAACGATGCGACCCTTTAACCCCTAATTATAGATAAACCTTATACCTTATTCGAAAGCGTATTACAAGAGGAACAAAAGGTATATAGTCAATATGTTCCGCAACGCATATTAGAGGAGAAATGAAGGACCTAAATATCGAAATACGCTTGAACATGAAGAAATAGCCAATTTTGAATATTGAAATTGATATTTTGAACAATGGAATGGACTGCTGCGACCCTTTAGCCCTAATTATAGATATACATTATACCTCATTTGAAAGCTTATTACGAGAGGAACAGTAGTATGATTATGAGAGTTCTGCCACACCCCCATTTTGAGGTTGAGGTCGGTAAATGTGCCTTTGTGGAAGAAAGAAACACACACACACACACACAAATAGGAATTCACAGATAGAAAAAACACAATGGATTTTAAGATTACAAATAATTATGTCTCATCACAAATAGAATACGCAAGAGGTAGAAATTCTGAAGAAAAAAAAACTTGCCGCTGTTAAGGCCAACCGAGAACAGCGCTGCAATGATGAGCATATTATCAAATGGCGAGAAGTAGGGCAGGACTCACCCTGGATTGTCAAAGACATTAAAGATGTTGACACGAAGTAAAGGTCTGCAAAATTATTACCTTGTGCTGGAAAGTGGAAACTTTTCGCACATGGGGATGTGAGAGATTAAACAAGCAACTGACTACCGTCTTGGCAAAGAGAGTGACCGATGGAGCTGTGCAAATTGTGAGCTACGTTTCACGACTTTCTTATTTTTCATAAGGATTGTAGGATCGGAAGTGTTAGGATATGATTTTGCCATGTGATTATGGACTTTCCGAATTGATTTTCCTCTAAGTTCAGTATTTTTGTGATTTTACTTTTTTGTAGACCCGAAAACTGGGTCTAAAAAACCAGTGAATTGGGGTGGTGGTTTTGGGGTGACCTAAATTGATTTTTTTTTATTTTTAGGATAAAGACATGGATCCAATAGTGAACATGGAGTTTTTAGTTGAAAACGTCAAAGCCCTGAGAGGTATAGCCAACATGAACCACCTTCGAGGGTACTCCCGGTTGAGGAAAGATCAGTTGGTTGAGAGTTGATAGAAACGAAGACAAATCTTAAATTTCATCGTCGTCCCAAACCCAACACGAGGAAGAAGATTATCACCGAGGCAAAACAATTTGGGTTGAAAGAGGTTTGCAGGCTGTCGATAGATCGACTGCTAAAGAAGGTGCAGGAAAAGATTTGGGAAGATAGGAAAGCCATTGGGGATAAAATTGAGGTACATTCGCCGAAGAAAGCCTTTAAATTTGTATTTACTACCTGGAATATGACCCCCATTATTGGCATGCATGTGCAGACTTCCTTGAGGTCTCTCGGATGTCACGGGTGGAACTTATAGAAGATTGGGATTGAACGAGGGATACTTTCACTCGGGAAACTAGATTTTCACCGCGGCCACGGACTTGGTTGAAACCCTTGAGGAGATGGATGAAAAGATCGTATAAAAGATTGCCCGGTGTCCAGCGGGGGTGTATCCCTTCTCGAATGTACCTTTCTTCTTGGTGATTCGGAAAATTGCGGTGGTTTCATGGGAGGTATGCTGCCGTAAAGGTTCCAATATACAACTTGTTTTCATGCTCCTTATGACTTGCGGCAACAGGGGCCATCTTGAAAGCGGTGTTTGGTGGTATTGTACTAGCAAACAAGATCGTCTAGGACATCGATATAGGTGTGTGTGGAGTTGGCTGAAAAGTATTTGAACATTTTCTCTTTCATGGTGCGGTTCCAACGATTAAAAATACTCGACTTCTCTTCGTTCCCGGTGGAGTAGAGATCGATACCATGCTTTTGAAGCAGCTGATTTACATGTTTGTTTTAAAACTCAGTTTCTTTGTCTGTCCACAGCTTCTTGGGCACACCGCTTGGAAGGCATCCCGCACCGTCACCCCTTTCTTGTTCTTGAGTGGTATCAGCCAGCCATATTTGGAGAAGACATCGATAATGCTCAAGATAAATTTATTTCCCTTGGTGTCCCTGGCGAAGTCACTCATATCAACGAGGTCGGACGCCCTGGTCTCATCCACATCACCCACCGTTTAATACACAGCGTTTATGAAACTAGCGTCGAACTGGTTTGTGCAACTCCTCAGCTAGCTCATCGGTCCAACGAACATTTTTGTTAACACCCAAACCGAATCGAACTTTGGTACCGATGATGAGTCCGACGATGCTGCAGTTCAAGCGTTCGCGTGTGGTAGAGTTGGGAATGGTGTTAAGCGAGGCTAGCATAGCTTGGTCACATATGGAGTTGTGTGCGGTTGCATCCATGTGCTGGGCATAACAAAAATCGTGGTTATATGCTGCCTGGTCAACTTGATTAATGGGTTTTGACCAAGCCTTCGGGTGCCATCGGAAAGTAGTCGCTTGCTAAGTTTAGTCCCTGGCCCGGTGAAGTTGTTTCCAGGTAAATGCATTTCCATGGGCAATCGGTTGATTAGATTGTTCATGAACCCTGTACCGGTTGTAGCAACAAACTGAGACTTCTTGGCATCGCACACCTTGCAGTTTCCAACCTTTCTCCGTCGCCCGTTGCTGGTCATTACCTCGCTGATGTTAACTGTGTCCGTCTTCCTACGACTTTCATGCAGAAAATCATCGCTATTTTCTTTTAATAAATGAACGTTGAAGACATTTCCTACAGTGCCAACGCCCCCACGAGGAGTAATCACTACCTCCTGCCTCAGCGATCGATAAGACGGTTGATCATTGGGAAGTCGGACTGTGGTAAGACGACGCTGCTGAACACCCATTCCTGCGTGATGGATGGCTCCGACTACAATCGATTGTACGTCTTCGGACAATCGCTTCACCAACCTATCTACCAGCTGTTGGAGCAAGCGCTGGAAAAAAGCTTCCATAAAGAAGATATCCGAGACCTCCTATAGCGCAAGGGCAAGTCACCCTACTCGTTGATAGATGTGGTCAACACCTTACCACCACCACGACACCCGAGTGGTATCGACACTTTTTTCTTCGAGCAAGGGAGCGATGTACCAGATCCCGAGAACTTGATCCCAGCCGCAAGAACCTTAAAAGGAACCCTTGGCCTCTGGGAAGTCATTGTGAAAAAGAAACCAGAATCGTTCGAGCTCGACGACCTTGACGACTATGCAGAGATCCTGAAAAGTTCCGGTTCTATGTATAAAGGCAATTCCATCCTTTCAAGAAACCGGGCCTGAAGGCGAATACGAATTACAAGTGGAAGGAAATCGTGTCCCACATCTACCAGAAGTATAAGTTTGACAGTGAGCTGCAAACCGTGTTTTTTTTCAACTTCAAGCAGCTTCTCGATCGCTTGGAACTGTGTGCTGCAGCATACCGAGCAGGAAATAATGGTGTGCGCAACGAAATTGTGTCGATTATCCATACTATGAAAAAGGGTAGACATATCAGCATCGAAGAATATATGGCGCTTCATCATAGCATTTTATAATTAAAGTTACGCCAGAAAGTACGCATACATGGTAGAGGACTGTTTGACACAATCGACAGTTTGGCTTGACGCATGTTTACTTCCTCTGCCACCCAAACTATAGGAAGGGTCCTAGCAGTCAATTCCATTATTCAAAATATCCATTTCATTATTCAAAATTGAATGTTTCTTATTTTTCACGCGTATCTTGTCATTTAGGTCCCCCGTAACCCCTCTAATGGTCATTGCGGCACATATTGTTTATTCTCAGTTTATTCCTCTATTAATAAGCTTTGTTGTGGTGTATAAATTATTCCTTAATTAAGAGCTGACGGGTTGGATCAGTCCATTATATTATTCAAAATAAGCTATTTCCAATGTTCACGCGTATTTCGATAATTAAGTCCGTCGTTACTCCTCTAATATACGTTGCCAAACATATTAACTATATACATTTTGTTCCTTTCGTAATAAGCTTTCGAATGAGGTATAAGGTATATCTATAATTAGGGCTAAAGAGTCGCATCATTCCATTCCATTATTCAAAATATATAATCATTATTCAAAATTGGCTCTATCTTAATTTTCACGCGTAATTTGTCATTTAGGTCCTCCGTAACCCCTGTAATGGTCATTGGGGCACATATTGTTTAGTCTCAGTTTATTCCTCTATTAATAAGCTTTAATTTGGTGTTTATTTTTTGCCTTGATTAGGGAGTGAAGGGTTGCAGCAGTCCATTCCATTATTCAAAATAAGTTATTTCTCAATGTTCACACGTATTTAGATATTTAAGTCCTTCGTTACTCCTGTAATATCCTGAATTGAGAGCTGACGGGTTGCAGCAGTCCATTCCATTATTCAAAATAAGTTATTTCTTCATGTTCAAGCGTATTTCGATATTTAGGTTCTTCGTTTGTCCTCTAATATGCGTTGCTGAACATGTTGACTATATACCTTTTGTTTCTCTCGTAATAAGCATTCGAATGAGGTATAATGTTTATCTATAATGAGGGGCTAAAGGGTCGCAGCAGTCCATTCCATTATTCAAAATATCAATTTTATTATTCAAAATTGGCTATTTCTTAATTTTCACGCGTATTTTGGCATATAGGTCCTCTGTAACCCCTCTAACGGTCATTGCGGCACATATCGTTCATACTCACTTTATTCCTCTATCAATAAGCTTTAATTTGATGTATAAAGTTTGCCTTGATTAGAGACTGAAGGGTTGCAGCAGTCCATCCATTATTCAAAATAAATTATTTCTTCATGTTCAAGCGTATTTCGATATTAAGGTCCTTCGTTTCACCTCTAATATGCGTTGCGGAACATGTTGACCATATACCTTTTGTTCCTCTCGTTATAAGCTTTCGAATAAGGTATAAGGTTTATCTATAACTAGGGGGTAAAAGGTCGCAGCATTCAATTCCATTATTCAAAATATCCATTTCATTACTCAAAATTGGCTATTTCTCAATGTTCAGGCGTATTTCGATATTTAAATCCTTCGTTACTCCTCTAATATGCGTTGCGGAACATATTGACTATATACCCTTTGTTCCTCTCTTAATAAGCTTTCGATCGAGATATAATATATATCTGTAATTAGGGGCTGAAGGGTCCTGCCCGTCCATTCCATTATTCAAAATATCCATTACATTATTCAAAATAGGCTCTTTCTCAATGTTCAGGCGTACATGTATTTCGATATCTAAGTCCTTCTTTACTCTTCTAACATGCGTTGCGGAACATACTGACTATGTACCTTTTGTTCCTCTCTTGATAAGTTTTCGATTGAGGTATAATATATATCTGTAATAAGGGGCTGAAGGGTTATAGCAGTCCATTCCATTATTCAAAATATCCATTTCATTATTCAAAATTGGCTATTTCTCAATGTTGACGCGTATTTCGATATTTAAGTCCTTTACTCCTCTTATATGCGTTGCGGAAGATATTGACTATATACCTGTTGTCCCTCTCTTGATAAGCTTTCGATTGAGGTATAATATATATCTTTAATTAGGGGCTGAAGGGACCTGCCAGTCCATTCTATTATTTAAAATATTCATTTCATTATTCAAAATTGGCTATTTATCAATGTTCATGCGTATTTCGATATTTAAGTCCTTCGTTACTCCTCTAATATGCGTTGCGGAACATATTGACTATATACCCTTTGTTCCTCTCTTAATAAGCTTTCGATCGAGATATAATATATATCTGTAATTAGGGGCTGAAGGGTCCTGCCAATCCATTCTATTATTCAAAATATCCATTATATTATTCAAAATTGGCTATTTCTCAATGTTCAGGCGTATTTCGATATCTAAGTCCTTCTTTACTCTTCTAACATGCGTTGTGGAACATATTGACTATGTACCTTTTGTTACTCTCTTGATAAGTTTTCGATTGAGGTATAATATATATCTGTAATTAGGGGCTGAAGGGTTATAGCAGTCCATTCCATTATTCAAAATATCCATTTCATTATTCTAAATTGGCTATTTCTCAATGTTGACGCGTATTTCGATATTTAAGTCCTTTACTCCTCTTATATCCGTTGCGGAACATATTGACTATATACCTTTTGTTCCTCTCTTGATAAGCTTTCGATTGAGGTATAATATATATCTTTAATTAGGGGCTGAAGGGACCTGCCAGTCCATTCCATTATTCAAAATATTCATTTCATTATTCAAAATTGGCTATCTCTCAATGTTCAGGCGTATTTCGATATTTAAGTCCTTCGTTACTCCTCTAATATGCGTTGCGGAACATATTGACTATATACCCTTTGTTCCTCTCTTAATAAGCTTTCGATCGAGATATAATATATATCTGTAATGAGGGGCTGAAGGGTCCTGCCAGTCCATTCCATTATTCGAAATATCCATTACATTATTCAAAATTGGCTATTTCTCAATGTTCAGGCGTATTTCGATATCTAAGTCCTTCTTTACTCTTCTAACATGCGTTGCGGAACATATTGACTATGTACCTTTTGTTCCTCTCTTGATAAGTTTTGGATTGAGGTATAATATATAACTATAATTAGGGGCTGAAGGGTCATAGCAGTCCATTTCATTATTCAAAATATCCATTTCATTATTCAAAATTGGCTATTTCCTCATTTTTACGTAGATTGTAGCATTTAGGTCCTCCGTAAACCCTCTTATGGTCATTGTGAATCAGGATATAGCTAAAGTGTCACAGTCAAATTTGTTTATATATATTTCACTATTCACCGCTTCAATTTGAATAATGAAACATACACTATTTCATTATTCATTATTGATTTTTAATATTGAATAATGAATAGTGAACTATTTCATTATTCATTATTGAATAATGAATAATGAACTATGAATAATGGACGTACTTCAGCGCGGTGGTAAGACCTTCAGTGAATAGTGAAAACTTTTTAATGGCTCTATTGGTCCTACGACTCCTATGTAAGCATTTACTCATACATAAGTGATTTTCACGTTTAGGATTTGAATGTTCCTAGGTATGTAAATTCAGTAGTGCAACTGAATTAAGTGTGTGTGGTTTTTTTTTATTTATGCTATGGAAGTGGTATTTTGTCGTTTCAGTTTCAGTCGGTATTTACTATTGCCTTTTCCTTTACACCAGAACCTGAAAGTTAACCAGTCATTGACACATATATATGAAGACAATTTAAATGAACTCAATGTGAGTTAAGAATAAATTGGTGTACGTTATAATTATCCGTGTAATCAAAATATTTATTTAGTAAATGTTCGTTACCATCTTTTAACCTTTTATGTTAAAGAACTATATTTTCTTTTTCAGCTTAAGATCAGTGTAAAACATGTGGGAGTAAATGGAAAATGACAATGACAATATATTGATAGTTCACTTATTAATAAACAGTAAGCTGTACATTTATACTCGCACCATACATATAATATAACTTTGTATGCAATGTAAAGGAATACTATAAAACAGTAATGCTGAGGCATACACCTTTCGTTTACATACTTTTACAGTAATTTCATTTCTACTTTATTAAGTCTATTAAGTGTATTGATTCATATGAAATTTCATTTGTTAAACTACATAACTCTTTTGGGAGATACACAAGACACTCCGTTTTTTTTTTTCTACCTGCTGTTCCAAGGTTTGATCCCCATGCTACATCTAACAACTTTTTCAAGCTTATAAGTATAAACTAAGTCACAGAGAAGCAGACACATTACATATACAAAGAAAAGGAACACTTACTAGGCAATTGTATTATGTGTCTTAATTGTTTCCACAAATGTGACCTAGAAAATTATACTTATCACCAGGTTTTAATACCTGTATTAGCAACACAAGGGGTGCCACATGTGGATCATCGTGTTGCTCCATCTTTAGTTTTCTATGTTGGGTTTGGTATACTGTTGTTTGTCTTTTGATCTTTTACGTTTATCGTCATGGCGTTTTCACTTTATTTTCGACTAATGAGTTTGAATATCCCTTTGATATCTTTGGCCTCCTCTCTATTCGGAAATTACAACTTTAACAAGTACAATATGTTTCATGAAACCGAATGATATTTATTTCCACAATAAAATCACAGGCAGTTGTCTCTAGACTAAAATTACCTATATACCTTAATAAAACACGTGTTATATTAAGGTATGCAAGTTTTTTATTCAGTCACCAGTGTCATGGAATAAAATTCGTTCAATTCTTAATTCTGAAAGGGGCATTGGACAAGCTGAAATTTGTTATAGATACAAGAACAAAATTAAATATCAGATCAAACTATCATCGGTCATTTTAGTTCGACCGATCGGTGAAAAAATTGCTCAAATAATGAGGAAAGCACCAATGTTTGCATGATGGTACATTTTTGTGTACTGAGCAATATTAGCTATGGACCCACCCTCAAAATTCAATATGGCGGCTTATTTCAAGATGGCTGCCGTACGTTCTAAAATATTTTCCAGTATTGCACAAACCACAGTGGATTTGATGCTGGGTGCACAAAAATCAACATATTTGAATGACTTGGTGTACTTAGCAAGATTTTGTTTTGGCGGCTATTTTCAAAATGGCCGTCTTGAAAATAAGCA
The DNA here is from genome assembly GCF_965363235.1 of Mytilus galloprovincialis. Classification (NCBI taxonomy): domain Eukaryota; kingdom Metazoa; phylum Mollusca; class Bivalvia; order Mytilida; family Mytilidae; genus Mytilus; species Mytilus galloprovincialis. Next base: position 13,779,811 of record NC_134845.1, on the reverse strand, counting down.
AGTATTCATTATTGAGAATTGACCCGAATATAAGCATTTTATTGATGTATAGTGTCATTTGGTATCTGTCCCAGTTCTGTCCTTTCTGATTTTGCCTTGCTTGTCATTTCATACACAAAGTAGTAGCTTTCATAAAAAACTGCAGTAGTAGCTTTCATTAAAAGCTGCACTATTTGTTGTCTTGGGTCACACATAAAAGCTGTGATTGGGATTTATCTGCCTTAAGATATTTTTCAGTGCCTCTTGGATCGCAATATTTTGCAATTTAAAACATTAAACTGTGAATTGAGAATCAGTTAAACACATATCAGTGAAATGGCAAGAATTGAGGACAAGAAGGACAAGAACATTGAAATGGCAGAAACTGAATCACTTGGGGATATGGAGAAACCCACAGCTGAAGACGCTTTAACAGAGGACAGCTCAGAAATGACTATTAAACAAATGTACCAAGAATATTTAATAGATAAAAAATCAAATGCTCAAAGAACAGCTGAGATTTACCGCAATATAAAACAGAGCGAAGCGCGAATATATAAAATATGTGTTGGTCTCATTACGTTTCAAGTTGAACAGAAAGAGGCAATGAATATTGATAACAAACAGATGAAAGCAATAATTCAGCAACTTCAGCAGTCTGAAGACAGGATATACCACAAGGCTAGTAATAATTGCTTGGCGGAATTGATGGTCAGACCAATAAGATATTCAATGTTGTGGTGAGACGAATGGACAAGCTGACAAAAACTGAGGAAGTAGACACAGTTCTATTTAAAAGTGCATTTGAACAGCAGGGTACCTTCCAACAACTGGCATCTGTTGTAAATGAATCAGTGGACAATCGAAATAAAGAAGTAAATATTTCTGCAATGGACACATGATCTAAGCCAAAATTTGACCTTAGCCAGTACAACGCAAGTTTACCAAAAGTACACAACAAAATCCATGCCGTGGGTCTTTTCCCAATTGTAGTTCGCATGATCCATAAACCGCACCAAGTCTGTTGAAGGTGTCTTCACCTTAAGTCAAAATTCCTATGTCTGGGCCCTTGGCCCTGCATAAAACAGTTCAAATTATTCAACAACAATGTCCATTTACGCTGCCGTACGTTCTAAAATATTTTCCAGTATTGCACAAACCACAGTGGATTTGATGCTGGGTGCACAAAAATCAACATATTTGAATGACTTGGTGTACTTAGCAAGATTTTGTTTTGGCGGCTATTTTCAAAATGGCCGTCTTGAAAATAAGCAAGTATTCATTATTGAGAATTGACCCGAATATAAGCATTTCATTGATGTATAGTGTCATTTGGTATCTGTCCCAGTTCTGTCCTTTCTGATTTTGCCTTGCTTGTCATTTCATACACAAAGTAGTAGCTTTCATAAAAAACTGCAGTAGTAGCTTTCATTAAAAGCTGCACTATTTGTTGTCTTGGGTCACACATAAAAGCTGTGATTTGGGATTTATCTGCCTTAAGATATTTTTCAGTGCCTCTTGGGTCGCAATATTTTGCAATTTAAGACATTAAACTGTGAATTGAGAATCAGTTAAACACATATCAGTGAAATGTCAGGAATTGAGGACAAGAAGGACAAGAACATTGAAATGGCAGAAACTGAATCACTTGGGGATATGGAGAAACCCACAGCTGAAGACGCTTTAACAGAGGACAGCTCAGAAATGACTATTAAACAAATGTACCAAGAATATTTAACAGATAAAAAATTAAATGCTCAAAGAACAGCTGAGATTTACCGCAATATAAAACAGAGCGAAGCGCGAATATATAAAATATGTGTTGGTCTCATTACGTTTCAAGTTGAACAGAAAGAGGCAATGAATATTGATAACAAACAGATGAAAGCAATAATTCAGCAACTTCAGCAGTCTGAAGACAGGATATACCACAAGGCTAGTAATAATTGCTTGGCGGAATTGATGGTCAGACCAATAAGATATTCAATGTTGTGGTGAGACGAATGGACAAGCTGACAAAAACTGAGGAAGTAGACACAGTTCTATTTAAAAGTGCATTTGAACAGCAGGGTACCTTCCAACAACTGGCATCTGTTGTAAATGAATCAGTGGACAATCGAAATAAAGAAGTAAATATTTCTGCAATGGACACATCATCTAAGCCAAAATTTGACCTTAGCCAGTACAACGCAAGTTTACCAAAAGTACACAACAAAATCCATGCCGTGGGTCTTTCCCCAATTGTAGTTCGCATGAACCATAAACCGCACCAACTCTGTTGAAGGTGTCTTCACCTTAAGTCAAAATTCCTATGTCTGGGCCCTTGGCCCTGCATGAGACAGTTCAAATTATTCAACAACAATCTCCATTTAAGAACATACTATAAACCTCTAGTACTAATCAAGGATACCAGCAAACGGTTTATGTGTCTTCTTACGCACACCAACCATCTACTATGAGTCAATAATATTTGGTTCAGATCAGCACACCATTACAGAAACAATTGGCAGCAAGTGGCTTCTATCAAGTTTCTCCAATGCTGAATGCAGTGCCTACTTACGGTATCATCCCCGTCGAGTCAATGGCAAATCCCACATTTATCACTCCAATTATGACAACCTCGTCCGCTTCTGGAGCTCTTATATGCTTCCCATAACAGCAAGTTGACTCCATTGACCGATCCAGGAAAGGGCAGAGGAAAGAAAAAAAGTGTGACAACACCTCTTCTTCAGACTCTTCATTGGAGAGAGAATATACCCGATGGCAAGAAAATCTTTGTGCAAGGGACCGGAGCCGAAGCCCACAGCTGCCAAAAATGCAAAAACTCAATTGAAGAGGATCCATCACTTGGGAGGCGTTCATTTACCAATTTGAACGAACTGCCGGTAGGTGACAATGGGAAATTAGGGGAAAATGTGTGTAGGCCCCAGATTGCCAGGCCGATGTTGGCTTTGAGTACGCTCGCATGGTAAACACAGATGATGATTCCAAGGCCTTAAAAAAGCATTCATTTGGAGCAGCGCTTCAGCAAGAAAGACGATCAAACCAGATTGGAACCAAAACATTCCGTCGAGGATGTAAAGACAAAGATTCTTCAAGGCATGTAATAGAGAGGAACCCAGAAACATTCAACAAGGCGTTAAAACAATTGAAAACCTCAAAAGCAAACCAGATGGCGATATATGGATAAAAAAGTGCCAATTCTGACCATCGACAAGTCTACTTTGCTAATGGCGCAGTATCACCGACCGATAAAGAAAATATGAAAAGTCCTTCAGATTATGAGTTGCATAACCTCACACAAATTGTCACAAAACTAGGTGATGTTATGCTTTCAACTAGTCAGCATAACTTCGGATTGGTCGATCAATATAATCTCGGTTCTTCTGATAAAAAAATCATGGAAGATCACCAGTTCAATGGAAGATCACCTGATCAATATAAACGTGGAAGATCTCTTGAGCAATACAATCGCGGTAAATCGGCAGATAGAAGTACACCCAAGCTTAATGCCTATCGATCAGCAACACCCCCACTAAGCTAGAGATCATATAGTCCCTAAAGACAACGGTTAGCATCTCCACGGACAAACTCCAGAAATCCCGAATATTTCAGACAACGGTCACCTTCACCAGGATACGGAGCAAATCGAAGTTTAACCCCAACAATGGAGCAAAGGGTCGGGTCAGTAGGACAACTCAGATTCCAAAGTCTATTGGCCATGAAACATCACCTTATCACAAACTCAAACAGATGCCCACTGCCTCGTCCAATATTGTCATCATTTGAACCATTTGAAAGAGCTAAGTAACTACAAGGTACTATACATGACCAGAATTTGAGCATGATTGTGGACACTGCTGCAACGATAACATTAGTAAATGAGAAATTAATTCCGGCAGAAAATGGAGATTTGGAGAACGTAACGCTACGTGGTTTGGGTTAACAGCTTGTTATTGGGAAGATTATAAGGAACGACTCTCGACATTGATAGAGTAAAAATACAATGGGATGTGTGCAAAGAGCCATTAACAGACGATGTTATACTTAGGCTAGTTATTTTGGACACACTGATCGCAGTGATAAACCTGAGTACTCCCACAATTACATTTATACCATCAACAATAAAGTGTTAAATGTGCCATTTGTTAATAGTAGAAACGAGATTTTAACTCAGCTAGTTTGCATAAAACGAACCATCACAGTTCCACCAAATTGAAACATGACTGTTACCATTAAAACTAATAAAAGTGCTGACCAGGAGTGCATTTTAAGACCATGCTCGCTGAAATGTTGCAAATTGATTACGCACGTAGTTAGAAAAGGAAATAGTTGCCCCATAACCATTTTAAATGATGACAATCGTCTAATCCGCCTGAAGAAAGGTACACCTGTTGATTACATAGAATAATTTGACGATGTAGTGGGTACGGCAGATGAAAACGCGATAAGTGACGTAAGACGTGGCATTGAAGAGACACGAGACAAGGTGCCCTCGGCACTGCCTCAAAGTTCAGATGAGTTACCTAGTATTCCACCACCTTTAACCGACCTATATTAACGTCAATCGACTCGTTTCAACCTATTTCAGTCCAACCATTAAAACTGAAAGCGTTTAAAGAACAATTACAATAACATGTAACATATTGATTAACATTTTGAATTTCACTATTTGTTTTTGTATATGTAGCTATATTTGCAAATGTATGTGTTATGGAAATACCCAAATTATTTGTTTTATACTTTAGAATTAATTGATAACAAATTCAAGAACATGAAGTCCATTTTTAAAGAATCATGCAGTACTTTAATGTCAGAAATTATATAGAATACCTTTAGGACAATCTTGAATTTTATACTGTTTTTCCGCCATCTTGAAAATGGCAGCCATATTGGATTTTTCAGAGTGGGTCCATAGCTGAAATCAAAGGGTATATAACCAAGAACTACTATGCAAAGTTTCATGCTTTCCTCATCAAGTGAGCAATTCTGCTCTATATCTGCACCAATCGGCCGGACTATTTTAACAGTAAGCACCACATTGTGCATTGTTCAATACAAATACTTAAGTTTGAAATGCTGTATCTTTTGTAACCTGCTGAAATTTGAAGATGCCCATTAGATTCTGTATAAAATAAAAATAATCAATGGGCTATACTCAATCACATTGTTACTCGCATATAAATATTATTGTAAATTATGAAAGCACCGAAATTACAACTTTATCAAGTACAATATGTTTCATGTATCCGGATGATATGTTTTTATAGATTTTAAACGTTTAACTTGCCCAAAAGTACGATACTACAATCTAGAACGAACGGCGCAAAATCTCACGGAAACATCGGTATATATTAGTCTTGAATATATTTGAATAGATGTATTTTTTATCAAATGTGCACCAGTTGATGTCTCATTGATTTAATCACCCTTTAATACATATCTAAGCAGGAAAGTCACACAAAGCGTGTAATGCATGGCAAGTAGGATCATTTAACTACGACAATTCAATTACATATAAATTGAACAACTTTTTCTTCATAAAAGTAATATAAACTGTTGACACAGAGATATGTCTCGCCTTTGTGTAATTTATGGACATTAAATGTGCACTGTATACCAAATATCATTGACCTTCCACTAGTAATTCCCTTAAACTGATATATCACAAGTTCATACGTGTCATACATTGCTGGCGTCGCCGCTGGAACAAGCACGCATAAGTCTCGCATTCTCGACTTATACAATAAATATATGTATTGAGTCCAAAATAATGTTGTAAAACAATCAAAATCATTATAGATTGACTTCACGAATTATCATTTTATTAAATGATTAAGCATTGATTAACAAATAAAAAAATATTTAAAAAAGGAGACTGTAGAATGTTCGTACATTCAAAGCAAATTAACAAACACTCTAATAAAGGAACTTTCTGTAAGGTAGGTCAACCGGGTAATAGGGAGAGAAATTAAGACTGCCACGAAAAAAGATATTTGATAGGACAGACAGATTTAGCTGTAAAACAGGCCGTCTACGGACCATTCACAGAATTAACGTGCACAGAGATCGGCATTCTCCCAACAGCGTGCATCGGATTTAACGTTCCCATTCTGACCAGAGTTGACTGTGTATCTAAACACTCCGCACAGCCAAACGGGCAACCCCTTTTCACATGAGTTTGACAATCACTTAAAATTTAACATACAGTATATTGCTAGTATTTTGAACACAAAATAATAGCCAATTGCTGCACATATAGACCTTAGGGAATAATACACTTAACCCCCTTTGTACTTTTTTTTCTTCGTATCTACTTTATTAGCATGGTTATTATTTTAAGAATTTTTAAAATGTCCTGATCTTATTATTTTATACTGAGAATGTTTGAATACCGAACCGTCTGCTTGTTGCCGGTTAATATGTATATACCTTATTCATACAACAGTAACTTTTATTCGCTGTGGTTTTTATACACCCGTCAAAATTTTGACGGGACGTATTATGGTATACGAATGTCAAGCGTCCGTCTGTCCGTCCGTCTGTCTGTCTGTCTGTCTGTCTGTCTGTCTGTCTGTCTGTCTGTCTGTCTGTCTGTCTGTCTGTCTGTCTGTCTGTCTGTCTGTCTGTTTGTCTGTCTGTCTGTCTGTCCGTAACTTCAGAACCGCTCATCCAAATTTTTTGAAACTTAACATAGTTGTTCCTTATGATGGTCAAACGATCTGTATACTTTTTGGTCAAAATAGGATGTAAACTTTTCGAGTTACGGGACTTTATAACTAAAACAGGGGTATGTATTTTTCACATGTCGCGCTGTATCTCAAAAACGGTTTCTGATTATTGCTTTAAAATTCACACACTTCTTAATTATATTAATCCAAAGATCTGTATACTTTTTGGTGATGATTCAAAATTGATTTTAGAGTTATTGATTTTTTTGTAAAACTAGAGGCTCTAAAGAACCTGTGTCGCTCACCTTGGTCTATGTGAATATTAAACAATGGACACAGATGGATTCATGACAAAATTGTGTTTTGGTGATGGTGATGTGTTTGTAGATCTTACTTTACTAAACATTCTTGCTGCTTACAATTATCTCTATCTATAACAGTACTTTCTGTGGAAAATGTTATTGAAAATCTTCCAATTTTAAGAAAATTGTTAAAAATTGACTATGAAGGGCAATAACTCCTTAGGGGGTCAATTGACTATTTTGGTCATACTGACTTATTTTTAGTTCTTACTTTGCTGTACATTATTGCTGTTTACAGTTTATCTCTATCTATAATAATATTCAACATAATAACAAAAAAACAGCAAAATTTCCCCAAAATTACCAATTCAGGGGCAGCAACCTAACAACCGATTATCCGATTCATCTGATAATTCCAGGGCAGATAGATCGTGACCTGATCAACAATTTTACTTCCGATCAGATTTGTTCTTAATGCTTTGGTTTTTGAGTTATAAGCCAAAAACTGCATTTTACCCCCATGTTCTATTTTTAGCCATTGCGGCCATCTTGGTTTGTTGGCCGAGTTACCGGACACATTTTTTTAACTAGATACCCCAATGATGATTATGGCTAAGTTTGGTTAAATTTGGCCCAGTAGTTTCAGAGGAAAAGATTTTTCTAAAAGATTACTAAGATTTACGAAAAATGGTTAAAAATTGACTATAAAGGGCAATAATTCCTAAAGTGGTCAACTGACCATTTTGGTCGTGTTGCCTTATTTGTAGATCTTACTTTGCTGAACATTATTGCTGTTTACAGTTTATCTCTATCTATAATAATATTCAAGATAATAACCAAAAACAGCAAAATTTCCTTAAAATTACCATTTCAGGGGCAGCAACCCAAAAACGGAATGTCAGATTCATCTAAAAATTTCAGGGCAGATAGATCTTGACCTGATGAACAATTTTACCCCGTCAGATTTGCTCTAAATGCTTTGGTTTTTGAGTTATAAGCCAAAAACTGCATTTGACCCCTATGTTCTATTTTTAGCCATGGCGGCCATCTTGGTTGGTTGGGCGGGTCACCGGACACATTTTTTAAACTAGATACCCCAATAATGATTATGGCCAAGTTTGGTTAAATTTGGCCCAGTAGTTTCAGAGGAGAAGATTTTTCTAAAAGATTACTAAGATTTACGAAAAATGGTTAAAAATTGACTATATAGGGCAATAACTCCTAAAGTTATCAACTGACCATTTTGGTCATGTTGACTTATTTGTAGATCTTACTTTGCTGAACATTATTGCTGTTTACAGTTTATCTCTATCTATAATAATATTCAAGATAATAACCAAAAACAGCAAAATTTCCTTAAAATTACCATTTCAGGGGCAGCAACACAACAACGAAATGTCCGATTCATCTGAAAATTTCAGGGCAGATAGATCTTGACCTGATGAACAATATTACCCTGTCAGATTTTTGAGTTATAAGCCAAAAACTGCATCTTACCCCTATGTTCTATTTTTAGCCATGGCGGCCATCTTGGTTGGTTGGCCGGGTCACCGGACACATTTTTTAAACTAGATACCCCAATGATGATTGTGGCCAAGTTTGGTTAAATTTGGCCCAGTAGTTTCAGAGGAGAAGATTTTTGTAAAAGTTAACGCAGGACGACGACGGACGACGACGACGGACGAAGATGACGGACGACGACGGACGACGGACGCCAAGTGATGAGAAAAGCTCATTTGGCCTTTCGGCCAGGTGAGCTAAAAAGGGATGGGTTTTCACATTTCGCGCCATATCTCATAAACGATTTATGATTATTGCTTAAAACTGTACACACTTCTTAGTTATATTAATCAAAAGATCTGAATACTTTTTGGTGATGATTCAAAATTTTATAATGGAGTTATTGAGTTTTTTGTAAAAAAAAAAAGGGGGGTTCACATGTTGCATCGTATCTTAAAAACCATTAATGTCTATTGCTTGAAACTTTAATACACACTTCTTAGTTATATTAACCTAAAGATCTGTGTACTTTTTGGTGATGATTCAAAATTTTATTTTAGAGTTATTGAGTTTTTTGTAAAAAAAAAAAAATCACATGTCGCGCCGTATCTCAGAAACTATTTACATGGCGCAGCTGTTTATTAGAGATATTAAATACATTGACCTTCTTCAGTACTTTACAAACTATGTATCATTTCACCTTTTTATGTTTTTCTCCACGCTCTCCATTGTTTACATTGCAACACATTAACCCATATATTTTGACTGCAATTGATATATATATATTTAAGTGCTCTCTTTCTCTTTAACGGTAAGTACACACAAATTGCTGGTACGGATAGCGTATACACAGTATAAATTATATATATAATTGCAGTTGACTTTGCATATTCTTAAAGAGGTCAGTTAAGTATTTTATAAATTTTAGTTGATGTAAAAGTTAAAAAGATGCGTATTCAACATGTTCAAGCCTTTGTCGAATTTTAACATGATTAATGTAGCAAAATTATTTACAAATTAATATACATGCACACTTTTATAACATGTATAATAGATCGAGACTCTGCTATGGTTTAATTAAACGTATCGATAGATTTTTTTTTATTTCAAAGAGCACAAAACGTTTTGCAAATAAATGTATTATATATTCAATTTAAAATTTAACTATCCCTAAAATTCATTAAAGAGGGGGCGGAAGGAAGGGGCGAACACCATAGAGCTCAAAATATTTGGTAAACTGGGAGTGAAGGAAACAGTAGTCATATTTCAAAAGATTTTATATTCTTGTAATTCACTCCAAAGTCTTCTTTTTAATTTATCGAGTTTGACTTTATTACTGCATGGCTGCTGTGAAAACTACCCCGCCAATGTTTGAATTCAATTTAAGTTTTGCCAGATGGGGGACAGTTGGTTTACGAGATAATGAAGGGTGTATATTGCTGTTTTATTTCTTATTTAAAGCAAACTAGCGGTTAAAATTTATTTACACAGTCCATCTGTTTTATTACGGATCCTTCTTTTTTATAAATTGTAGCACACAGAAAAATAATTTGTAATAAATTTTCCCCTTTTGCTTTCCCTTTCGATTTCTATGGGTATTTAAGTCATTTGATTTATGTATAAATAGCGGCCTTATAATTATTAGGACATAATCAGTATCATAGGGATTTTCTTCGGAATTGCTTCGTCCAAAACGCAAGCAAACCTATCTCACCATTCCTGAAAACAGATGAAAGGGCTATTGTCCAACCACTCTGTCATTTAAAGTTACATATTATAATACTATTAACATGCTTGGAAAATCCATCTTATTTCAACACAAATATAATTCCTTGTTTTCAAAATTCCAATAGGGAACATACCTTTTATAATTGTATAAATAAACCAATTGTTCAGACGTTTCGGCCATTGGCCTTCTTCAGTTATTTATTATTCCTCTAAACTACATGGCTGACATTTCTTTTTTCAAACATTGAAAAGATGTTATAAATAAATGTCCTTGGAAACATCATGACGTCATAATACTCTAACGTCATAATAACATGACGTCACAATACTTTTGTATGAATGAAAGTTAAATTATATAAGTTTTGATCAATTAAAGTCATTCCTTTTTAACGTTAATTCCAAATGGTCTAATTGTATTTAATTTTTGCATCCATTGTGCCTCAATATATCTCCTGTAATTTGCGGATTTATCGTAAATCTGTTGCAGAACCTGAACTGTGATGTCCTCTTTATGATGATCCTCTTGGTTAAAATGTTCTGCCACAGCTGTATCTCTATCATGTCTGATATCTGCTAGATGCTCTTTTATTCTTTCGTTGAGTGATCTTTCTGTTTCTCCAACATAGACATAGTGGTTACATTTTTCACAGTGAAGTCCATAAATAAGGTTCACCAGTTGACATCCATGAATGTTCTTTTTGAGGTTGAATGTTTTATCTCCGAGTATAATTTTTTCTTCATGTCTTTCAATATCGCAAACTTCACATTCTTCTTTACATGTTTTGTTGCTGTTGTAGTTAGTACATTTTTTGGTGATCTTATTTAGTTTTCCATGTACAATTATGTCTGCTAAGTTTCTATCTCTTCGATAAGCTACTAGTGGTGGTTCTGGAAATATTTCTTTCATCAAGTTACAGTTATGTAAAATATTAATTCTTTTTTTCACAATGTCATGAATATCAGGTAGTAAATCAGTAAAGGTTACAACAAGAGGTATGCGTTCTGATGTTTTTTTAATTTTATTCTTTCTCTGTAATAACTCTTTTCTATTTAAGTCGTCTGCTCTTTTTAGTTGGTTTTCAATAAATTTTCCATTATAGCCTCTTTTTCGCAGTTGTAATTTTAGTTCTTGTCTATGTTTTTGATAGTCATCTTCATTTTCACAAATTCTTCTTAATCGTAATGCTAAACCGTAAGGAATTGCCTTTTTTACATTTTTTGGATGGCATGATTTGCTGTGAACATATATATGTTTATCAGTTGGCTTTGTATAAAGGTCTGTTGTTAATTTACTATTTTTTATTTTCACAAGTGTATCTAAGAATTCAATCTGATTGCTGTTGTACCTAAGTTCCACCTTTATTTTGTCATTTATTGAGTTTGCAAAGTCCATAAATTCTTTGAGTTTTTGTTCGCCATGAGTCCAAATTCCAAAACCATCATCAATGAAGCGTTTATAAAATAATGGTTTCTCTTTGAATTTTTCCAGTGCTTTGTCCCATTGTCGCATATAAGTACAAGCAAAATTTTTTCCTAGTTTTGACCCTATAGCCACCCCTTCATTTTGCAGAAAATCTCTGTCAATCAATTTGAAGTTATTCCCCTCTAAAACTAATTTTATCATTTCTAGGATATCATTGGTTGGTATTTCTTTATTTCTTCTGGTGTCAAGAGCTATTTTACATGCTTTTATTCCTTCTTCTCTAGGAATAGATGGGTATAATTTTACAACATCGAAACAAAACAATATGCTGTTTTTTGGTATTGGCTGTTTTACTTTTGAAAGTTTATTTAAAAAATCGGTAGTATCTCTAATATAACTTGGTGAGTTGATAACATAGTTATCTAGTTCCTTTTCTGCTATTTCTGCAATTTTTTCAGTGGCAGTACCTATCCCATTAACTATTGTTCTGTATGGTTTGTTCTGTTTGTGGATTTTTGGGTTGCCTTTTAATTTTGCTGGATGTGGATGTTTTGGTATCAAATAAGTTTTCATTTCCCCAGAAATTGATCCCTCTTTTTTCATTCTATTTACTAATGATTTTACCTTTTTTGTAATTTGATGTGTCGTGTTTTGCTCTGTCTCAGAATAAGTATTATTGTTTGTTATTTCCTCTTCTAGTTTCTTAAAATATTCTTCTTTGTTGATAACTACTATTCCTGATCCTTTATCTGCCGGCCGTATAACTATATCATCATCTTGTAAAATATCTTTAAGGCGAGGTGTACGTAATTAAACTACACAATGGATTTTTTAAAAATTTTACATGTAGATTCTGCTTGTAAAAATAAATCGGAAAATAAAATAAAAAAAGGGGGTAACCGTTTTCGTTTTTGAGAAACGAGCTGTTGAAGTTAACAGCATCATACACCAAAATTACAAAGGATATATAGGGAAAATCGTGAAATTCGGCAGGAATTGTTACATTTCCAAGATTTTCTATTATATTAGGCAATCGATTTTGTTTTAAATTTATGAGACGATTCTAAAATGTCTGAGGAATCGATTGGTGCAAAGAAAGTCCTTAGCAACCGTGCTACTTTTCAAGCTATACCCTGTTAAAGTTGAATCTTGAGTGTAAAAAAAACAAAAAAACAACGACAACGTTATTGACGTCGCCGCAACAGTTACGACGCTTCATATAGTTCTATACTTGTATGAAATATATACCGTTTTGTTGGAGTTCGTGTTGCTCGGTCTTTAGTTCTTTATGTTACGTTTTGTGTACTATTGTATTGTATTTGTCTATTATATTCGGGTGCGTGCAGAGATCGCCAAGCTAGAAAACGGTTGACATTTTCTTCATTATGATTACGACGCTTCATATAGTTCTATACTTGTATGAAATATATACCGTTTTGTTGGAGTTCGTGTTGCTCGGTCTTTAGTTCTTTATGTTACGTTTTGTGTACTATTGTATTGTATTTGTCTATTATATTCGGGTGCGTGCAGAGATCGCCAAGCTAGAAAACGGTTGACATTTTCTTCATTATGAACTAGAACTATTTTCGACCTTGGTGCCTTATTTTTGTTAAAATCTAAACACTGCGACGTGTTTTCAAAATCTTTGTTCCCATAAAACTTCATTTCATCAAGGTCTCTTTTCAGAATATCAGCCATCTGTCTGGCACAGGATAACAAATCAATATTTAAGTAAATTTAAGTTGTGTGGTAATTCTTAGTACATTTGGGTAAATTAATCTTATCTTTGTGCCGCATAAGCATCTCTATAATTCAACACATTCCTGACCCACGACATTATATATTTTATGCATTTCATGCGCTTCTTTTTATCACAATCCAGACCGGTTAGTAACCGTTGTACTTTACACGTCTGAAGACGAATATTTGCGTGAAACATTTTTATTTCTGGAAATCAATCTGAAATCTACAACAGTCCTTTCCCGAAAGTCGGGCTGGACCTTTACTTTTATGTGCATTCGGGATTTACACAAATTGTAACCCGAATAATTCAGTCGTATTATTCAGCTAATGTACGAATGCTACATTTCTCATGTTGGAGAAAATCGGACATGGAAAGGGCTTGAATTATTCGAGTTACTCAAATTGAAACTCTGGAATATATTTCTAGCTGTACGGAATTCGCGGAAACAAATGATTGTTTTTCGGCATTACGGTATTGAATCAATATGAGAGATACCAATTTTTTCTTTTAACAAATTCGAATACCAGTCAGTTTATAGGACTTAAGTTTGAAATAGGGGCGGTAATCCATTCATTTTATCCAATCAATTTTGGGGGGGGGGTCAACATTGATAGTCAAAAAGCCTTGAAATATTCGATAAAAAACGTTGAATGTAAATTATATGAACTCCAAAGTCTCATATTATAAGACTAATATAGTAAACCACAGGCTTCTCAATCCTTGTATGATCATGAACTAGGGGAAAACCTAGAGCTGACCGAGTGCGAAATCCTCATGGATAATCATCGAAGTCGATAAACACCCCTTACAGTAAACTTGGGTTAAATTTAAAAAAAAATAGAAATGTAATAATGTCTGAACACATTTCACCTCTCATTCCACTAAATATTAAATTACAGTTACAAGTATTACAAAACTTCCCTGACCTCTTTTCTTTAACCATAATAGAGGGAGGAGGGACGGAGGGATCCAGATCCCGAAATCCCGGGCTTAAAAACACGACATCCCGAGGTACTGAATTTAAAAAATTTTAAATCCCGACTACCCGAAATTCGGAAATAGAATTCCCGGATCCCGAAAGGGTCAATCCCGAAATCCCGAGCTTAAAAAAACCGATCCCGGAGTTCCGATAAAGGTCCTACCCCGCCCCCCCCCCCCCCACCCCCCGTAATTCTATATTCTATTCATTCATAATCCTGAATTGAGACTTGATACTTCAAAATTACATTCTCTAATTTTGAATGATGCACACAGGCACAATAAAAGAAAACAGATTTCGCTATATATCTCTTCGAAATTGGAATTTGTGAAAGAAGAAATGACATGTTATATTTTATCTTACATGTGTACTTTCAATTTCAATATGGTTCTAAATTTAGATTTAGTTTTCCCATAAATTGCGGACGGAATAGAAGACACCTGTTTTTCTGCACATGTAGAAAAAGTTGAAACTGGGAGTTGAATGACATAATTTTTACTTACTTTTAAGATAAATGTTAGAGTGAGACAACTTTTAAGTTACTGAATAATTTTTGGGGCCTAATTTGTTAATTTTTTGTTTGTTTTCCGTCTTTGTTCTTCCGACTTGTAAGTGTTGCACTAGTGGTCAAATTATTCTCTTGGTATCGTCTGATTTCTAATATGAATATAAATCATGTCCTTAAATTTTCAATTGCACAAAATACGAACATTTCAACGTCTTTTTAATTACTAGTAAACAATTAAATTCACACGTCTTTCATTAATTATTTGTAACCTATTATAAAACTTTACGTTGAGTACTGTTTTCCGTTCAAGACTACGGCTTTTTAAAACGATATTGTTGGGTCAATTCAGGTTTCATTTTAATTAATTTGATATCAATAGAAGAAAAATTGTTACATGTTTATTTGTTTATTTGTGTATAATTTTGTTGTGAGGCGTTTTTTCTTTCTGTTGATATCATAAACACGAAATGCCTTCTCCTACGCGTCTAAAACAAACAAAAAAACAGTGTTTTTAAGTCAGGCTGCACACAGAACAACGTACAGAATGCTGTGATTTCTAATTGGAGTTATTTAGATAATTTCTATGAGGTTTAAGACAGTATAGGAGTGCTTGTTGGATTCATTATAGACCGCAGAAAGTAGTTTCTCTTTCGTGTGTCCTTCTTGGAGTAAGGGAGATAACTTGCGTAACTAACGACGAACGTTTTTAATCCCGTTTTCCGCTAGAGGCGTGCAATTACGTACACTTCGCCTTAAGAGCGTTTTCTTCTTTCGTTGTAAGATTTATTGATTTGCGCTGTTTCAGACCATTCATGACATCTCCTTTAACTACCTCTATGTAAGTATCTAACCAGATGTTTTTTCCTGGTTTTGGTGTAAAATCTTTATTTTTTCTACGTGTACTAACTACAACAGCAACAAAACATTATTATGACGTTAGAGTATTATGACGTCATGATGTTTCCAAGGACATTTATTTATAACATCTTTTCAATGTTTGAAAAAAGAAATGTCAGCCATGTAGTTTAGAGGAATAATAAATAACTGAAGAAGGCCAATGGCCGAAACGTCTGAACAATTGGTTTATTTATACAATTACAAATATAATTTGCAAAAACGCCATGTGAGTTATAATTTATGAAGCTATTCGGAAGTTTTAGTTTAAATGATGTCAACCATAAAAATGTTTATTTTATTTTTTCGTTTCAATACATTTAAAGTACAATGATACACTTAAAAAAGTAATTCAAAACCTCAATTTTTGAAGGTCAAGCTGTTATATTGGATTTCATGTTAACATTTGACGTAAACACAAATTGAAGCCATGGCAGATACACAATCAAAGGTAGGTGTTTCAAATTAATCTATAGATTGATATATATTATCAGTATTATACTTTAAATTGCGCCATCGAGATGATGTAGAGTCTGCCTTGTTGTATTGATGCTTTATTGTTTCATTGACGTATATTATTTAAGAAATAATTCATGGGGGCTTGAATATATCGTATGGTGGCCGGTTAAGGCCATTTCGCGTTTTCGCGTTTTCGTGTTTTCGCCCATCATATTATATAGGGCGAAAACGCGAAAACGCGAAATCGCGAAGTCGAAAACGCGAAAACGCGAAGTCGAAAACGCGAAAACGCGAAAACGCGAAGTCGAAAACGCGAAAACGCGAAAACGCGAAGTCGAAAACGCGAAAACGCGAAGTCGAAAACGCGAAAACGCGAAATATTTTTTCTTTCCGATTTCGCGTTTTCGACTTCGCGTTTTCGCGTTTTCGACATCGCGTTTTCGCGTTTTCGCGTTTTCGACTTCGCGATTTCGCGTTTTCGCGATTTCGCGTTTTCGCCTTTTCGCGATTTCGCGTTTTCGCGTTTTCGCGTTTTCGCGATTTCGCGTTTTCGCGTTTTCGCGATTTCGCGTTTTCGCGTTTTCGCGTTTTCGCGATTTCGCGTTTTCGCCTTTTCGCGATTTCGTGTTTTATATACCAATACATATTCTTAGTATTTGACTTTATTTCATAATCTTTTTTGTTCAATTCAATATTTTATCATAAATATTTGTTGTTTTTTAAGGTGTTTCGGTTAAGGTTTAACTACCAAGGCTTTTCCTCATCAGGTATCCCAAGCCTCTAACTAATAAAATAATCAGTTTCAAAGTAAAGTTCAAAGCATCCATACGCATAGAATTTAAAAATTCTGCATACCGGGATACGACACCTGGTAACTTTGTATTGATGTATTGTATTCTAAATTAAATCAGTTTATGATTTGATATAACCATTGTCTTTTATGTTGTGATTTATCCTATAACTTGGTTTATCCTATAACTTGGAGGATGTAAGTAGATCCTTCAAGTTTTTGTGTCTTTTATATGCTATGATCGGAGGTTTTGGAAACATGGTTTTTGTGCTATCATTTTGTTCAATTAGGTGCCAATGTTTTTTAATTGCTTTATTTAGTCCATTGAAGGAAGGATTAAATTTGGTGGCTAAAACAAATGGAGGCATTGCTCTTTTGTTTTTAAGCTTGTACCTTAGACAATCTTTTCTTTCCTTATGAAGTGCATTTGTTATAATGGGGTTGATATCTTTTTCCGAGTATCCCCTTTGGAGAAGTTTTGTTCTAAAAGTTTCAATTTCTTTTAGTGTATCTTTTATGCATTTTTCTACCTAGTTCGTCAAAATCTCGTAAGAGATTTTGTTTAATGTATTTTACATCAGGACTGGGAATAAATTTTAATCCCTTTGCAAGAACTAATATTTCATAGTTTGTGAGATTCTCACGTGAAAACACTTCTATATAGTTTAAAGCTTTTTTTACATTTTCATGAAAGTGTTTTGTGCGTTTAAGATGGCCTTTGTTATTATTATGTATACGGAGTTTACTTTTGTATTTTATTAATCGTTTTTTCTTATCCCTTTTTCTGAGAGATCTTTTTCTATTACTCATAGTAATTTATTTGTATAAATTTGTTTTGTGACAAAACTATTTTGTTTGTTTGTATAATTATTTCAACTCTAATTGAGAGATGAAATGAATATATATGAACTTCAACTCTATTTGAGAGATGAAATGTATTTTATTAATTCTACTCTATTTGAGAGATGAATTGATTTGTATTTTGTTTAAATCTATTTCAAAAATTATACATTGTATATGTAAACTCTGTTGAAGTGTTTGTTCACTTGTATCCCGGTATGCAGAATTTTTAAATTCTGTGCGTATGGATGCTTTGAACTTTACTTTGAAACTGATTATTTTATTAGTTAGAGGCTTGGGATACCTGATGAGGAAAAGCCTTGGTAGTTAAACCTTAACCGAAACACCTTAAAAAACAACAAATATTTATGATAAAATATTGAATTGAACAAAATAGATTATGAAATAAAGTCAAATACTAAGAATATGTATTGGTATATAAAACACGAAATCGCGAAAAGGCGAAAACGCGAAATCGCGAAAACGCGAAAACGCAAAAACGCGAAATCGCGAAAACGCGAAAACGCGAAAACGCGAAATCGCGAAAACGCGAAAACGCGAAAACGCGAAATCGCGAAAACGCGAAAAGGCGAAAACGCGAAATCGCGAAGTCGAAAACGCGAAAACGCGAAGTCGAAAACGCGAAAACGCGAAGTCGAAAACGCGAAATCGGAAAGAAAAAATATTTCGCGTTTTCGCGTTTTCGACTTCGCGTTTTCGCGTTTTCGACTTCGCGTTTTCGCGTTTTCGCGTTTTCGACTTCGCGTTTTCGCGTTTTCGACTTCGCGATTTCGCGTTTTCGCGTTTTCGCCCTATATAATATGATGGGCGAAAACGCGAAAACGCGAAAACGCGAAATGGCCTTAACCGGCCACCATAATATCGTGATTTTACCACGGGTTGGCCCTTTATGACAAATATTTTACCCCTGAGCGATAGCGAGGGGTAAAATATCGGCATAAAGGGACAACCCGTGGTAAAATCTAGATATATTCAAGCCCCCATGAATTATTTCGATTCTGATAGGACACATACGGCAATTCTTTTGGATCGAAGCGCTCTAGGTGTAGGCAAATATTTGCCGTTCCCATAAATAAACGCACTCATAAACTAGCGTAAAAGAACGGAGCAAACTGCATTAGTGACATGCTTAAACTATTTAAAATAATGTATTTAGACAGTTTTGGATGAATTTGAATGATAATTTATTTATACTAGAACACACCCGTGATATCACGGGTCCGTGACTGAATTAAAGTATATAACTATGCGCAAGCCTTATTTTAGTATTAGTATTGTCATCTGATAAAGTCATGCCGATTATAAAATACACAGTTTTTCTCTGCTTTCAAGTCTTTCTGTTTGAACCCGTCGAACTGAAACAATAATATTAATTATTTGGAAAACAAAAGGTCCTGGAATGTAGTATTTTTTAATCAACAGCATTGTCCTATATAAGTTATAAATAAAGTTGAATTCTTTGCTTCGCTGTTTTACGTCATGCCCACTAACAAATTGAAAACTGTACCTATACGCCTTATTTTTAGTCCAGATTTTTAGTATTCGTATTGTTATCTTAGAAAGTCTTACTGATTAAAATACTACAATAGGTAACAATTTGACAATTTAGTAGTGTCAACCCTGTGGTTATGACCCGTGTATATAGCATATTAATCCTGAATACAACGTTTGGTGGTGCGCCTGTCAGATGCGGAACGTACAGATAAGGTAATAGGTAACAGGTGAATATACTATTGGTATCGGTAGCGGACTCGACCCGGAACTTCTTAATTATTGGCAATATTAATTACGTGGAAAACAAAAGGGCCTGGAGTGGTGTAATTTTTAATCTACACCTTTGTACTATATTAGTTATATATAAAGTTGAATTCTGTGATTCGTCGTTTTTACGTGATGACGGCTGACAAATTGGACCTCGTAATTTTAGTATTATAGATGTCTTATATGATGTACAATATTAAAGGGCTTTTGCCACATTTTAGCATCATTTGTGTATGTTTCCTTGTGATGATTTTCGGATTCACAAGCGTGTATTTTCCCGTAAAATGCTTACATTCTAACGTCATTGTTCTATGACGTCGGGTATCTCGTTCATAAAAAAGCATATGACGTGGGAGTACAATCGGAACAGCACTGGCAATATATTCATATTTTACCACGGGTGTGTACTCAAAGCGTTTGAAGGACGTCATGTTAGAATTACAATCATTACGCTCTACCGCGAATATACTATATTATCACAGCTTTAGTTCTTTCAAGGAATTGTATAAAATATACAATTCCTTGGTACTTTATTTCGACCCATGAATGTGCGAGTAAACAGTTATTATTATAGTATAGGCTATATACTGATAAGCTTTGGTACTTTCGACCCATGAATGTGTATAGACAAACAGAAGCATGTACATGTACAGTAATCATGAAGTGCGACATTTAACCTGAGGATTTAACTGCATTCAATTATTGTATAATAAACTAAATTTATTTATTCATTGTTATTTCATATCGGTTCAAAATAAGCTTCTCTTATTGGATAAAAAGGGACCATATGCCATTCATTGTTCTTCAGTAATAAATTCCATCGGTCATTAACAGAACAAAACGGACCAGAAAACCGGTCGTTAATGGACTTTTGCATGATAATGACCGATGGGGCGTGGTTTCCGTCTATTAATGACCGTTGGGGTGGGGTATTCATCTGTTTATGACCGTTGGGGAGTGGTTTCTCTGTTAATGACCGATGGGGCGTGGTTTTCCTGTTTTTAACAATGTCACTTTAATAAAACATATTCCTGTTTTCAATATTATATTTAAGTTGTTGAATTGCTTACCATATGTTTTCGTAAATAATAAAATTATAGAAACTTGATTAAGTATTTGTATTCTGAAAAATTGCACTAAAATTAATGACAGTATTACTACGACTTGTCTTCAATCTTTCCCATAGAAATCGATCGTTTCCCATAGAAATCGTACAACTACTCGAGTTTGTTTTGGACATTTTGAATTTATGAGAATTTTCAAAGACATGGTTCTTCAATGAAATAAACATTATATAGTTCTTGAAAACTGGTCATTATCGTGATACATAGACTGCCCGTAGGACAGTGATATTGACTGTGGCAGCGATAATGACATCGCCTTCGACTCAGTCATTATCACTATCTCAGTCAATACCACTGTCATGTGGGCAGTCCATGATATATCACGATAATGACCATTTTTTTTGTCAAGAACTATTATGTATTTAGTGTTTAACGCCACTTTCAGCACTATTAGCTATTTCGTGACGGAAATATTTGTTGGCATGAAAACTGGTAATCCTTGTCAATTAACAATTTAACCACCTGTCACGTACGGGTTTCCAACTCCCAACCTCGGTGTTGACATTACGGGTTCCAACTCCCAACCGTGGTGTTGACAGGCTTGGTATACAGTAGTTGAACTACTTAGACCACTCAGCCACCGAAGCCCCTAAAATAAATTTAAATGTAATATACACAAAACATATTCGTAGCACGAACCAATGAGACTTAATCCAGCTATCAAAAAAGTTTTACTTAAGGCCAACTTTGTCACAAAGAACTATTACTCAAGTGAAATTACATATATTTCAAACAAACGTATCATTTAATTTGTATCAGTGGTCAGTTTTCACACATTTACAAAAATCTATTTTGTTTTTTTAACATAAAGTAATCCTTAATTTTACATTACAGCCAATACAATGTAAAGCGGCTGTTTGTTGGGAAGCTGGTAAGCCCCTCTCCATAGAGACTGTCGAGGTGGCACCACCAAAGAACGGGGAAGTTAGAGTAAAGGTATTATGGCTTTTTGGAATATATTATATTACTTTTATAAAGCAAACACAGATATTTCAAAAATGTATTAGATTAAACTATAATAGGACAAGAACACAATAAACAATACACGAAGAAAAATGGTGCATGTACATGTATTAAAAAGCAGATCGACCGTGATGAAATGCGAAAGCTGAAAGGGTCTGATTAAAACTACCATTGGAGAGAATTGGCAGTTTGGATGATCAGAAATATAGTTTTGGCGATACAATGTAGCTCATTTACGAACCCCTAAAAGCATTATTGCAAGGATTCCAAATCACAGAACGTGCTACGTATAATACTCTCTTACTCATGAATATTCATGAATATATCAGATAGTAGGCATTTTGTCTTGTAATAAGTCACTAACAAATACATGTACCTACAAGAATTTTTTTGCAAGAGTTCGTTGACGTGCTGATGACATGGTACTCTCTTCAAACGTGTCATTGGATGTCAATCGGACGTGTGTGCGTATTTATACATCCTGATAGTAAAGTTTGGGTTTTGGTCTTTACAGAATTTGTGCTCCGGCTCGTTTAGTAGTTTCTACCTCACTATTGTCATCCGTCATGCTTCTTATTGTAACGTCCGGTAATTTGAAGAAATATATTTTTCTTATCCTACCATGATAGGAAACATTTTTGTTATATGAATAAGGAGATGTGGTATGATTGCCAATGAAACAACTATCCATCAAAGTTTAAATGAGGTGGATGGAAGCAACTATAGGCAACTGTAGGTACAACCTTCATCATCAACCAATACCATATAGTCAGATATAAAAGGCCCCTACATGAAAAATATGAAACATTTCAATTGAGAAAACTAACGGCCTTATTTATAACAAAACAATTTACGAAAAACAAATATCTTTCAAGATGGTTGAAATGCCTTATTGTGGTTTGTCAAATTATCCTTATTTGTCAGAGGTGTCAATCATTTAATTTAAAACGTTACCGTTATAATAATTGGAAAACATATATCATGATTCTTCAAAATCAGTTGATTTTTTTTATCGTCATCGAGAAATGAACAATATGTTTTCTTTGTGGAGTTTTTGCCCAGCGGACTTTTATTTGTATTTTCGTCGTTTTAATTTTGCCCAAGGTGGGGGTCTTTTTTTTTTTTGTTCTTGATTTATGGGTTCTAAATGCCCCTTTTCACCTTTTTCTTTTAAAAAAAAATAAAAGTAACTTGAGTTGCATTAAACATATACATTTTAAATTAGATCAAGCATTTCAAAGTATAGATCCCCAAGAATTTCGTTTAAATATTCTTAAAGCACCCAAGTTGTCTTTTAAAGTACGCGGATGTCTGTGAACCCAAATTTAGATTTATTGCAAGTCAAAGCACGTAAGTTGTCTTTTAAACTACACGGATGCTAGCTGTGAACCCAATTTTAGATTTATTGCACATCAAAGCATCCAAGTTGGTTTTTTTTTAAAGTACACGGATGTATGTGAACCCATGCACATCAAGATTTAGTGCAAGTCAAACAATTTTCTTAAACGATGATTTTTTTTTATATTTCTTTAAATATAAACATGATAAATTAGTAATATGTAATCACATAAAATTATATTACTTCATTCTTGACTTAAATGCTCTTTGCTTGTATAGATATTTGAATGCACACGAATATTAAGTGGATCCGAATCTTAATCAAACACATAACACATCATTTATAACGAGATATTTTCATATTTCATTAGGAATAAATTATAAGCTGATATTTAAAAAAAAATCGCCAACGCGTTATTTACTACGTCAAAAACACGTCAAAAACAGTATAAAAATACCGTTTATATTATTTGGCAAGATTTGAACGTTTTTGTTAAAACAAACATTCACTATTTAAGTCGTTTAGGAAGCATTTGTTTGTAGATACAAAAGTGTTATCGTATAAAAGACGAACGACACCTTTTTACAATATACCGCTTGATTTTTAAAGCGATTGAAACTATTAATACGGAAAATGAATAAATTATAAGTGTATTTCACGCATTTATTTTATTTTCCTTCTTATGAAGAACACAGGTTTACCATCATGGCAGCTTTACCTGCCCTGATGCAGACTCCACCAGATAATACACATTTCACTCGTCGTATGATTCTTATCCTGGTAGTCCTAGCTTGATCAACGACCAATCTTGTACAATCAGGGAAATATTATAGGCAATGAGGTACACTTTTGGACTGGGAGAGATGTGTTGGTCACTTGTTTTGCAAGCAACCCCGATATTCCTTTTATAAGTGAAACTCCTGAAATGTTACTTCAAATTGAAGCGGATGTTAATGGTCTTTTACGACAGAGAACCGGTCGGGGTCATATGCTTTTCCCTGGATTCACATTTGTTGTGACCATACGTTTCTGCATTTGTGTGTCGTCGAAAAGACTTTACATGATGAAAATATTATTTTTTTTATTTTACTTTGTATCTCAATTGGGATTTTTTTTAATTTTGAGAGGACCCCTTGTTTTTTGTCAACTGTAATCGTAAGTCTTAAGTGTAATCATAGGTATAGACCTTGTTTCCGCAAATGTCTACTATTAGTTGAATTAAATAGTATTATTCTTCCAAAGATGAGATTGATCAAGTATTTTATTTTAATATGTTCGATGATACATACTGTTACAATACGTCTTTTGTTTAATATCCAACTATTATCCCTCCGTTAATCATATATTTTAATATATAGTATAAATTGAAAACTTATTTTATTATTTCCTCGATCATATTCACTTTTAAACTGAAATCCTCTCACTATAAAATGCCAAACTGATAAACAAGACACTTCAACAGTTTCTGTTGACCTCAATAACCTGGTGTGATTAAGTACATGGGTGAATGACCATTAATGTAAACATGTCAAGTAGTTCTTATCAAATAATGATTATTTCAACCTTTTATTTTTTATTAGGCTGTACTTAAACTTTTAAGTAATATTCATTTTTGATAAACTTATTCATTTATAAATGCTTTTATTTCAAATTATTTTGTATTACATCAGGACAGACTGCAAAAAATAAATTTGCCTTGCTAACAAAGAAAACTACGTCTGATCGCTCCAACAGGTAAATTAGACTGAACTGATTACCGATCGAAAAAAATTGCCGGATTTGAAATTAACCAATATTACAATTCATGAACATTCTGCTATATAAACGCTGTGAATTGCGGGGCTCGTACAGTCTTATCGATGACATTCTAAAGGTGAAATCAAGTTTACCTTAACAGTATCTTAACGATTCAAAGGTTTGTTATGGCTAACAATTTGTTTATTTTAAACAACTTTTAACGTTTAATAGTAAAGGATTGTATGATATAAATTAAAGTTTTCTTGATAATTTTATTTTTAAATTACCAACTAATCTAACGAATAACAAATAAATGGAATAGACATATGCTTATTTTCAAAATAATGGGGAAAAGGGGGGGATACCGTATTTTAATTTTAAGTTCTTGAAAGTTTGAAGTACTCTCCTGCACTGGTAAGGTGTACTGACTTAGGGCAGTGTCATTTAGCTAACAATGGAGAGGAAGTGTCATGTGGCATGCCCCGCTATAGTCAAGAAGACCTCTCCGACCAAAACCTTTGCAGTCTTGCTTAACTGCGAGAGCAGCTCTGTTTCCAGTGATGGAAATGTTGACGGGTGGTGACTACTTTGGCGACAGCCTTAGTCAAATATTCTTGAATATCAATCAGATCTTTATTCATATCAGTATCAAGACTGGGAACCCATACGGTCGGTAGACAGAGGAGTCGTTTTTCCGACCCGTGGGTGAGTACCAGTGACGATAGGCTCCTTTGATATGAATAATGTCTGGTTGTCCGTATCATATTGTTCAATAAAGAGATCCACATGTCTACTATGACACAGATCCGTTCATATGACCATACGTTATATAATATATCAATCAACAAGCTGGGCTTATCCCCTTATGATGATAAAAGATACTTACTAGATGATGGAATACAAAGTTTGGCCTATCGACATTGGAGAATATAATCAGGATGAAAATCAATATTTTAATCACTCTACGTCTATCATTCGAAGGAAGCGGACGTGTTTAGAGAGCTCTATACGATGTCAAATATTTGTCTCGTGTGTAAGATAGGATTTTCAAGAAAAGATAATATGTTGTGACATCATAGAAATAAACATGGAATTAGTCAATCATATCTACAGAGCAATGGTGTATATCCACAGCCGATTCCATCGCCTCCGCCTCCTCCGCAAAAGGAAAATAGCATGCCTCCTCCTCCTCCGCCGCCGCCTCCGCAAAAGGAAGATAACATGCCGCCTTCTCCTCCTCCGTTGCCTCCGCAAAAGGAAGGTAGCATGCCTCCTCCTCCTCCTCCACCGCCGCCTCCGCAAAAGGAAGATAACATGTCGCCTCCTCCTCCTCCGCCGCCTCCGCAAAAGGAAGATAACATGTCGACTCCTCCTCCGCCGCCTCCGCAAAAGGAAGGTAGCATGCCTCATCCACAGAAGGAAAATAGCCCACAGCTGCCACATAATGTGATGCTACATCATCCGTTCACTATGATGCTGGCTGGACCTACTGGTTCAGGTAAGACGTTTTGGATGAAAACATTATTGGAGAGAGCACGGACTATGATTACACCATCACCAGAGAGGATAATATGGTGTTATAAACGATGGCAGCCATTATTTAGTGAAATGCAACAGACCATTAAAAACATTTTGTTTGTTCAAGGTTTACCTGAAAATTTGAATGATGAATCATTCATAGACTCTAGATTTCCAAGTTTAATCATTCTAGACGATTTAATGAGAGACGCCACTTATAATAAGGATGTGTGCGAATTATTTGTCGAGGGAAGTCATCACCGAAACCTAAGTGTAGCTTGTATAATGCAGAATGCGTTCTCGACGGGAAAGAAGAGTCGAACCATGAGCATCAATAGCCAATATATAGTCTTATTCAAAAACCCACGTGATCAAGTTTGCCCAGCCATATTTGCTAGACAGATGTATCCTAAAAATCCGAAGAAATTTATAAATAAGTACAGAGAGGGAACACAGCGACCATATGGGAGCTTATTCATTGATCTGAAACAGAATACACCGGAAGACGACAGACTAAAAATTTATATATTCGAAAACAAGAACATGGTTGGTGGGGGTGTTTCTGAAGAGTTTATAAGCAGAAAAGAACCAAATCCACCTTAGTTTGAAGAATCATTTCAAAGTGAGCAGACGTACTTACCAGACGAGAAAGAAATCATGCCTTCGTGTGATGATTGCGGTGTAGTCTTTGAAAGCGTTCCTGATTTAGCTAGACATATGAATAAGTGGTGCCCGGAAAATAATGATTTAAAAAGAAAAAGGGAGATTGAGGATGAAGACATACCCTCAAAGAAGCCTCGTGTAAACGAAATTGATATAGAAGGTGGAGAAGATATGGCTTTTATAAAATTAGCTGAACTTGCTAGAGAGGCAAATGTAGATATATGGGAAGAAAAAGTTGATAAATACATCGATGGTGACATGAATGAAGACCATGCCATAAGTAAGGCCAATCGCAAACTAAAAGACGAGGATATGGATCAGTTTTTGATCAGATATAGCAGTTTAGTTGAATATTTACTACAGTTACAAAAGGGTAAACTACATGGTAAAGTCATGAAAATGATTACAGAATTAGTTAACGATGGCATGGACAACGAGAAAGCCATTAAAGTAGCCATTAGGAAACATAAACCTATGTTGGAAAGCTATCTAGAAGAAGCTATTGATAACGAAACATATAATGATGGTTCTGAAAGTGCTAATAGCATTGATGACGATGAAGAGGAAGAAGAAGAGGAGGAGGACGAAGACGATGAAAGCTCAACTATATAAATAAAAGAACGTTTGAATCTGTATATCATTCTATAGTCATCATTCCATATGTAAAGATGGCCTCTTGGGAAAAGTACTTGAAAAATATTTATTACAATCCAGCTAACCCAGCAAGTTTTGCAGGGCCTGATAAACTTTACAGATTTGTTCTAACAGATGGATAATTCGTTCTTAGTAAATATAAAATACGAAAATGGCTACAACGACAGGAACCATACAGTTTACAAAGACCCTTAAAAAGGTTGTTTAAGCGGAACTGAGTTATCGTTTTTTGAATAGACGACCAATGGGATGTCGATTTGATGGACATGTCGAAATTTTCCAAATTTAACAGTGGATTTAATTTCATATTGGTGGTGATTGACATAATCTAAATACGTAAGGCTAAGACCTCTAAAGAATAAGAAAGGCGAATCCGTGGCAAATGCTTTGAAACATGTTTTATCAGAAGGAAGATCACCAAATAGAATAAGAACAGATAAAGGACAAGAGTTCAGATCAAGATTAGTAGAATCTCTCCTACAACAGAGAAATATTCAACATTTATTTGCACAAAATACAGAAATCAAAGCTAATTACGTTGAAAGAGTTATCAAGACGATTAAATCAAAAATCATGAGATTTATCACCAGTAAGCAGTCATATGATTATATGGATAACTTACAGAATTTTGCTAACAGCTACAATAAGACCTTCAATAGAACGATTGGCACGGCACCAGATAAAGTCATCATATCTAAAGAGACAAACCTGTGGTGGAAAATGTATTGGCCGAAAAGATTACAACCTAAGACAGAGAAAGTACGAAAACCTTTCCGTTTCAAAATCGGTGATAAAGTTCGGATTACATACATAAGAAATCCTTTTCCCAGGGAATACGATGAGAAATGGAGCGGAGAGATATTTAAAATATCTCAAAGAATATTACGTGGTGGGCTTCCAGTTTATCGACTTATTGATCAAGACGAAGAAATTTCAGGAACCTTCTACCAATCATAAGTGCAGAAAATGGATGTTCGAGAAGACGATATGTGGAAAGTTGAAAACATCATCAAAACGAAAGGAAAAGGACCCAACAAACAATATTATGTGAAATGGTTACACTGACCAAAGAAATTCAACTCTTGGATTAAAGCTCGCGATTTTTCTGATATTTGAGAGAGTTAACTACCCCGGAAAGACTAACTTCAAGTCTCGACAGTTTACACCCCTGCACGAAAGATAGCATACTGTTGGCCCTTTCGTGAGGTTAGAGATACTGTTGAGTGGTAGACGATTCTCTAATTCTATTATCTCGATGTATAAAATAGTTGTATATAATTTTGTTATATTGTAAAGGCATCATGTGGATGGCTCTCCGACCCATGTTTGTCTGAATTGACGGGGATATTAAATATTGTACATACTAATATTGTTATTAGTATTACTAGTGTGGTACCAAGAAGCCACAACTTAAAAAAAAAAAGGGGGGGGAATCAAATTGGTTGATTCCTTGCTTATATCAACATGAGCAAAACCTTGAATTGATACATACAAATACACACACACATACACATGCACATACACATACCCATACAAATACAAATACATCTGTATGTTATCCAATAAAATAAAACGTAATTAGTAACACTTTATAATGACCTTATCTAAAGAAATTAATTAATTAGTGTCGTAATACTTATTGATGACGTCAGAGGGTATCCTCACTGGGTATCCTCATGGGTATCCTCTCCCATAGGGTTAACATTAGACAAAGTGGCCCAGAACCCCCACTTCCCCTACTACTCAGGCACATACAGAATGTGTGTGATCGCGTAACACTCCCCTCAAGCTGGGACAGTGGTATAACAGCATAATATAAGAACAAGTTATAAAAGGCAGTTCAAAAAGGCTTAACTCGTCAGATCGATACATCAAAAAAAAAATCATGTTTGTGAGCGCTCAACCCTCCCCTAACCTGGGACAGAAGTGAAACAGCACAACATAAGAACAAACTATCAAAATAAGTTGAAACAGGCTTAACTCATCAGCTTACATAATATCAAATTGCAACATTCCATCGAAAATCATGAACAGGGATGAAAATATCAACATACTGGTACCCGTATCAATCATATCACATGCTTACCAAAAGTATTTGCTCGAACAAAATAAAGCAGGTGATCATAAAAGAAGAAAGAGTGAGGAAAAACTAGGACAAAAAACACAGTCATTCATTATCTAAATTCAAATTCATTTACTAATAGAAATGCTAACATAATAAGTTTTGTGTTCTGTCTGATGTTGAAAAGAATGTAAGGAATATTCCAAATGTAAATGTGATTTTTCGCTTCGATTTGAAGATAAAGGGTTTGCCTTTAAAATAAAGGTGTATATAATTCTGTACTTTTTGGCTGTATTGTGTAAACTGGGTTTATTCCTTGTCAACAAGTGTTCTTTTGATAAATCATTATCTCTCTCTCTATATATATATATATATATATATATATATATATCCACGCACCACTTGTATTTTTGTCCATCTGATGAGTTAAGCCTTTTTCAACTGATTTTTATAGTTCGTTCTTATGTTGTACTGTTATACCACTGTCCCAGATTAGGGGGAGGGTTGGGATCCCGCTAACATGTTTAACCCCGCCACATTATTTATGTATGTGCCTGTCCCAAGTCATGAGCCTGTAATTCAGTGGTTGTCGTTTGTTTATGTGTTACATATTTGTTTTTCGTTCATTTTGTTTTACTTAAATAAGGCCGTTAGTTTTCTCGTTTGAATTGTTTTACATTGTCTTATCGGGGCCTTTTATAGCTGACTATGCGGTATGGGCTTTGCTCATTGTTGAAGGCCGTACGGTGACCTATAGTTGTTAATGTCTGTGTCATTTTGGTCTTTTGTGGATAGTTGTCTCATTGGCAATCATACCACATCTTCTTTGTTATATACATGACATTTAAAAGAATGGCCACGACATTTAATTTAATGGATACTTATTGCTTAACTGTAACCAGTGACAAGATCACTGAAATCTGTATTAATTGCCTTGCCTGTTATTTACCATGTTTACATGGGACTGCGGTTAAATATTCACATAAGTCAGAATAGATGGTTAGCTATTGGCCATCTATTCAAATATTGTTGCGAAGGGTTATAAAGAGCACGAGTGGACGGAAGGTTGACAATCACAGCTTCTGATAATAAACAAACACATTCGTTCATTAATTCAAGGTTACCACTATCATAAAATATGAAAGTAGATGCATGTTTTTGAATGAAAATGAGACTACTTGCAATCAAATATTAAAAGGAAGATGTGGTATAATTGCCAATGAGACTACCAGCAATCAAATACAAAATGGAAGATATGGTATGATTGCTAATGAGACTACTAGCAATC
This sequence comes from Mytilus galloprovincialis, assembly GCF_965363235.1. Taxonomy (NCBI): domain Eukaryota; kingdom Metazoa; phylum Mollusca; class Bivalvia; order Mytilida; family Mytilidae; genus Mytilus; species Mytilus galloprovincialis. Next base: position 13,748,864 of record NC_134845.1, on the reverse strand, counting down.
AAAGACCTGATGGTCAATGCTGTAAACACAATATTCATGTTTATGCAGGTATCTAGATGAGACAACGTTTCACCTTATACATTTACAGGTGCTGTACACAGGAGTCTGTCATAGTGATCTTAGTATCCTAAATGGATCGTTAAAAATCGGTCAGATGCCTATCATCCTTGGACATGAGGGTGCTGGTATTATAGAGAGCGTGGGTTCTGGTGTTACTGATTGTAAAAAAGGTGAGACAAACTTTTTTTCAAATTCACAAATGTGGTACGACCATGTGTGAGTCGAAAGGCTGAGAGCCAAGTAATTTGTCCCTACAAGAAGAACTGTACACTTCATGCACATGAGTTTATAATTGGTTACAACAGTTGTTTCTTTTCTCTAATAAAAAATGTATAGTATTACTGTAAACAATATCGTTTTATTTGTATGAAAATGTTAGTGGTCAATCATTGGTAGACGTATTTCTCAAATTGTTTAATTGACGGTTTCTCTCAAGGTATAAAAGCTATATATAAAAGAGAAGATGTGGTATGAGTGCCAATGAGACAACTCTCCACAAGAGATCAAAATAACATATAAATTAACAACTATAGGTCATCGCACCTCCTTCAACAATGAGCAAAAAAACCATACCGCGCAGTCAGCAATAAAATGCACCGAAATGACAAATTTATGTAAAACAATTCAAACGAAAAAACTAGTCTATGAGAAAACAAACGGCCTAAGTTATGTACAAAATCAAGTTGTATATATAAATCTTATTTTTGTTTTCGTTATTCAGATATAGTTCAGCGAGTTCTAAAAGCATACACAATTTCATCAAAATAGAAAATATCGCCCAATTACGTATACTTTGCATTAACGCACAGGTTAACACGGAAGTAAACCCGCGTTTAGTTTTTATGTCTACTGAAATTGTGACTCATTGCAGAATAAAAGATAACATGAGGTTAACGCCGCATTGACTTTTTGCGTCCGTATACATGTTATGCTTTGTCTTTACCCAGCTTTAAGTTAGAAGACAGTGCATGACGTATCATGGTATATATATATATGAAACAGGGAATAGAACAGGGAATGTGTCAAAGGGAACAACCCGATCAAAGAGCAAAAAAAAAAAACAGCCAGAAGCCACCAATGGGTCTTCAATGCAGCGAGAAAATACCGCTCCCGGAGGCGGGCATCAGCTGGACCTTAAACAAAAATGTATACTAGTTCAGCGAACTGGACGCCACACAAAACTCCGAAACATATGGAATACTTTGCAATCTTAACGAATTGTAAACTATCCACGCAGTCCAACAACATATTTTTATTCCATACGTCAAAACACATGACAACTGTAAGACAAATATTCTTAAACTGATCGTCTAGAGTTATATATATATACAGTGAGAATTAACACCGTTCTAAAGATATACATGTACTACGTTTTATATTTAACCGAACAATGTTAAATCTATTTGATCTCCAACTTTGTGGTAGCAAAGTCTTCTCTTCTCTCTGGGGGATATGAATCCTGTTTATATGATAATATCGTATGCAAAGTGTCTAAATGCATCAATATAGATACATGATATATTTTATATGTGACGGGTGCCACATGGGAGCAGGATCTGCTTACCCTTCCGTAGCACCTGAGATCACCAATAGTTTTTGGTGGGGTTCGTGTTGCTCAGTCTTTAGTTTTCTATGTTGTTTCTTGTGTACTATTATTTGTCTTTTTCTTTTTTTAGCCATGGCGTTGTCAGTTTATTTTCGGCTTATGAGTTTGTATGTCCCTTTGATATCTTTCGCCTCTCTTTTATTAAACACATGTACATTCCCTACTTCCGATTGCTCCAGTTTCAATTAATGACTCTGCTGATTGTATACATGAACGTCACAGGAACATATCCGTTATATGTACGAAGTTATATCTAACCAATCATCAAAAACATTTAAATCAAAATTTACAAAAAATAAGTTTCTGAATTGCATGAACTCCAAACAAATAAGAACGACTGTGTCGACATGGTAACCGTCTCCTACGATGTATAACCCGTCGTGCGAATTTACATTAAGTCAAAGTGTCACAAAAGGAAATAAGACACAATCTGTATATCTTCCTATCGGGCTTTTATGGTAGCTAAAAGGTTAAGACTGTGTATCTTGTGAGTCGTATGTGTCGAGCAATTCGCGATGATGAACGCGTAGAACGTAAGCAGTGTCAATGTCAGTAATTCTTGAGCATTGTTTTGAGTCAGGAGTTCTTACAATAAATAATAAAGGATACCAGGCTCATTCTTTAGTACGCTAGGTACACTCTTCCTCTACACAAGACCCATCAGTGGTGCTAAAATTGAAATAGTCTGTACGCCAAATCAAATACGAAGTTGAAGAGTATTACAAGCCAAAAAAATGTCGAAAAGTTGTGCTAAATACGACTAAGGTCATCTATGATTATGGGTTGAAAAAGCCATAGTGTTTCGAATAATCAAACATTTTATGACGAAACTGAGAAAATGAACTCTTTTGAAATCAAGTCACTTAGCCAAACTCAAAGGGACGTTATGCGGAATTAGAGGATATCGAACATACATTTGCAATAATCGAGTTAACCTTACTAAATATGCGTTAAAATTTACAATTTTTAAAACATTAGTGTAACAAGCTTCGGATAAATTTTGCGAGAAAGAGAATGTGTCAGACAATTTGTATTTGCACTCATAGGATAACACAATAGAACAGATATTAAGGATCATTAAAGGGGGGATTCCTAAATAGGAGTTTATATATAAATCAAGTCTGACTTTAATCTAGCGTTATTGCAAGTGTTATGTTTCTATTGTTGTCAACTCAACTCAATAGTTATCCGACTGATGTATGATAAACCCCAACCCGACCCCGCCCCTAGATCCGCCACTGTGCTACAAAGAAATGTGGACTGTTCGCTTCTGAAGCTTATTTTCATTTTGTCAGGAGATCACGTGGTTATGTTATGGCTTCCACAGTGTAATCAATGTAAAAGTTGTAAGAGCGGCAAGACAAACCTATGCGATGAGTTTTTAGGGTAAGATCGATGTTTTAGATTTTTATGTCACGTCTCTGTATGGTTTTGCTACTTGTATCCATTACCACTTATCTGTTTTTCCATTATGTTTCAATTATAAACAATAAATAAATGTGAGCCATAATATATGAGTATAAACGTACCGAACAAACTGAAATGCGAATTAGGCAAAATATAAATGGTAACAAATAAACTTCGGAATGATTTTATTCATTTCAAATGTAATGCCTTCGCCTATTATACTGTACAATAACCGCTTTCATAGGCCGACTTTCAACTTATTCCGGGGTAAATTATAAAGTTTGCTTTTCCAAAATGGTTACAATTATATTATGGATTATGCCAAATATATTTCTGACAAAGAGCAAATATAAAATTCTACATGGGTATAAAAGATTGTTTATAGTACAGAAAATGCAAAAGTTTGACTGCAAATGAAGCAACATTTGTCTCTATCATTACTTAGAACAAACTTTGACACACAACGAATTAAAAATATTTTTTGTTCACAAAAACCGATTTCGGAGAAAAGAGAGACGAAAGATACCAATGGGATAATCAATCTCACAAGTCGAAAACGAAACTGCGAAAACTTAAATGAATAACGATCCTTTAGAATTTAGTTTGTCATCTGCATGGCATTGTTTTAAACTTCAATCTACATATAACAAGTTTTCATGACAGAATGGTGCGACTTAATCATATGGAAGACTTATAATAGGAAATCAGTCAGATGCAATTAACTTCAGTGTCTTAATTTACTATAATTTATCTTGTTTTAGAGAAATTTAATTTTATCCTACGGGATACCTATGTAACAAACATTCTGTACCTTATGGATTTAATTTATTTGTAGTGGTACTCACGGCTTGGGAACAATGTTGGATGGAACAACTCGTTTTACTTGTATGGGGAAGCAGATACACCATTTTCTAGACTGCAGTACATTTAGTCAGTACATTGTAGTACCTGAGATGTCTGTTTGTAAGGTAATATCATTGTCTGAAATATGACCTTGTTTATTTAACCTGGGCGTGATTGGTTACTATTCGCAGAATCTGATATCGATGCCAAATCAATTTCATTTTGAACGGGAGCTCAAATATATTGTTTTCCGTTGATGATATCCACGAAAAACTAGATAGATAAGTAACTTGACCACGTTCTACAAAAACAACAATAATGGCATGTGATGGATTACTTTGAGATAGTTATAACTATTATGTCCATCTGTCCATCTGTATGTCCGTCCGTCCGTCCCATGTGTTAACAGGCTTCATTTGATATGCAATGACTATTTAGCACAAGTCATGATCACAGAAAATAACAGTAAATTGGTTATAATACAATTTCTTTAAAACATAGATATAAGAAGATGTGGTATGAGTGCCAAATAGACAACTCTCCATCCTAGTCACGAATTGTAAAAGTAAACCATTATAGGTCAAAGTACGGTCTTCAACACGGAGCCTTGGCTCACACAGAACAGCAAGCTATAAAGGGTTCCAAAAATGACTAGTGTTAAACCATTCAAACAGGAAAACCAACGGTCTAATCTATATTAAAAAAAAAAAACGAGAAACACTTATGAACCACATCAACAAACGACAACCACTGAACATCAGGTTCCTGGACAGGTGCAAACAAATGCAGCGGGTTTAAACGTTTTAATAGGTACCAACCTTCACCCTTACTTGAAACAATAGTGTAACATCACAACATAGAAAGACACACTATAAAATATCAATTGAAATGGCTTAACTCAATCAAAAGACATATTAATTATTCGTAAATTTTACGGACGCCATCACGAGTTGGTTGACCGTTATGGAATAACCATTTCACAAATGATATCGGATATGTTCCTCACGTCGTAACTACAATCCCCTTCCCTTTCATGAATTTGACCTACCGAATTAGACTATTTACCGGATTTGTAATCACATAAGCAACACGACGGGTGCCGCATGTGGAGCAGGATCTGCTTACCCTTCCGGAGCACCTGAGATCACCCCTAGTTTTTGGTGGGGTTCGTGTTGTTTATTCTTTAGTTTTCTATGTTGTGTCATGTGTACTATTGTTTTTCTGTTTGTCTTTTTCATTTTTAGCCATGGCGTTGTCAGTTTGTTTTAGATTTATGAGTTTGACTGTCCCTTTGGTATCTTTCGTCCCTCTTTTAACACAAGCAATTGAACATAATATACACTGAACGAATAAATTAGATCTATGACACAATGTAAATACAAAATCAATAAAATAAGGTGTGAGATGTTAAACAATATCAGACAGACAATCATAACCTTGGACAAAATGCCGCCTAATAAAATAATGTACACAGGTAAATGACAATAATTTTGTTGTGAAGTATACAGTAATGGAGAACGGTAATATTTTTTACAAAATAAATAATTTTGTTGTTCATAGTACGAGAACAGAAGTAAAAATTTATAGTCGTACCAAACACTTATCAAAGCTGGTATATATTAAAAATAGATAGACGAGATATAGCACTAAATAAGTTAACATTAAATAACAAAAAAGCATTACAAATTGTATCAACAGGTCAAATTAACACCAAAGTACGATTTGAGAGTACTCGCAGTTACTGAAAGCTAGTTTAAAGCCAAAAACAATTAATGATAAAAAAAAAATCATGCTTCAGAGACTGATATCAACAAAAACACATCCCAGGGATTTAGTATTTTAACGTCATGGACAGTCAAAGAAGACATGACTTGTGCCATGCCAAACATAAAAGTATCCACAAGCAGTAGGATAGTTAGGAGTTAACCTTTTAATAAATTTGTATAATGTAATGCATAGATAGAGCAATCTCTATACAAAAAATGAACATGGATGTGTATTTATACATTAAAAAAAAAGAACGTTTGAAAAGAATACAAATTTAGTTATGTTTTAATTTGCCATGTTTGCTGATGACAAAATCGATATTTGTGCCAATGCAAATTATATTCCAAGATCTAATTACAACATTGGTAAGATAACCTTTACTAATAAGTTTGTTGAAAGGTTCGATAAGTTAACACCGATCACATAGTGGTTTCCGCGCTTTTAGTACAATATTACCGTAAATTTTAGGATGTGAAATACCGTTTTTAATAAGTTTTCTACAGGTACAGCCAAATTTACTAATCAAATCTTTGTATCTATGAAAGAATTTAGTAAAAGTTTGAAGTAATTTATGTTAACGAAATCCCTGACTTATTAATTTACCAGTGATGCATTGATTACGTTCGGTAAAATCTATGACATCACTACACACACGGGCATAACGAACGAGTTGGGATATATAAACATCGTATGATGAAGCCAAAGTAACATCGCCGTCTAAAAAAGGAAAATTAACAATGCATGTTTTATGTTGTTTTAAGATTGAAACATCAGCTCCTTTGGACAAGGTATGTTTACTGGGGTGTGGAATAGCTACAGGATATGGATCTGCCCTCAATACAGCCAAGGTAAAAAATTATTATTTTACAACGATTTATATTTTTTTGTAGGTCAGAATATTTGTAGCGAAACACCTCATTAATAATATATTGCTATGACTGTTTGCAATTGTTGAAACATAAAAACAGTTGTATCGACGATAGAAATCATCAGCAGTGATACAGCGTAAAGTCTGCTGAAACCTCTTTCAGATCTTATGACGTATATCCAGATAGTTCGTTAGGCAGCAACCATTTGATTTTCTGGGGGGGGGCTATGGTTTTTTATTCTGTGCAAACTTTTTTTTTCGCCTGCGGCGAAAAACAATCTATTTTTTTCGCGACAAGTCGAAAACAATTTTTTTCTTTCAATTTTAGCATTACATATAGTGGCAGCTGAGGGTGAAACAAACATTTTTTTTTTCTCAGAATCAAAAACAAATTATTTTTTTCTCCAAAAACTGGAAACAAACTTTTTTTTCCAAAAAAAACCATAGCCCCCCCCAGAAAATCAAATGGTTGCTGCCTTATATAGAGGTTCACCATAAGTAATGTAAGACAATTCCCCACTCAAACACCGCCATAATCTGCTACGGATTATAAAACATTCCATAGTTTTGTTTGAGTTTTTCCTTTCGATAAATTGTTAACATCATCAAATATCGAAAAACGTATGCTCAAGAGGAACATAGATTTTGTAAAATTTGTAAGTTTTTTGATAGAAATAAAATTGAGAATAGTTGTTGATTGTTGTTGATAATTTTGGAGTCAGACAGAAGTCCGTCATCAGTGCTACTCTCACCACCTTTCTCTTCTTGTGATATAACAGGAGAATCGATCGATCGATAAAGTTCATAATCATAGTGTCAAGTCACAATCATAAATATCCAGTCAGGGATAAAAATATTTTGGACGTCAAATTAAAAGTAAACGTTGACTACCTGAAAAAAAGAACTAACAAACATCAGTTACTGACTCCTGCAAAATTGTTACTGCCCTTTATGTGAACTAAATCGATAAATGTTTCTTCAGCCAAAAATAACCGATTAAAAAAAAAAGTAAAACGCAGATTCTTTTTCAGCTTTCTCTTTTTCCAATATTATAACAATGAGAAAATTTAATTTTGTGTTTCATTTCTTCTCTCCGTTTAAGCTTTCAAATACACCTGATTTATTAATAGGTGTTGACACTACACGTTAAGTTAGTCCCAATAATTTGTTTTGTTATTCAAGTTTTGTAAATCTATATTAATTTTTATTACAAATTGTCTTTGTTCTTAGTGTTTTTATTTATTTAAGTATCTTTTGATCAGGTCAAACCGGGTTCCACATGCGCTATTTGGGGCTTAGGAGCAATAGGCATGGCAGTAATAATGGGTTGCAGAAAAGCAGGCGCTTCCCGTATAATCGGTATCGACATAAACCCAGACAAGTTCAAACAAGGTAATACTGTTGGCGCTCATAACCAAAATTTGTATACATTTATGTTATATGATAGTTATAAATGCCAAACAACTTTAGTGCTTAAATACGGATATTGTGTTACAAAATTATACTTTGTGTCCTTTTAGTTTGAATGACGATCCTTGGCTAGCGAAGATTGGTTTATAATATTTTCTTTCTTTTTTAACTAAATTTTTGATTTTCAATTAGTTTGGCCTTTAGCATCACTGAAGTGTCATTTATTGTTAAAATGCGCATCTGGTGCAGTTTTGGTTTTTAACATTAAATTGTAACCAAGATGCCATATTAAAATTCTTAAATGGCTTTAAATGGTGAGACTGACACGAGAAATGTAATGATGAAATGGTTGAAATTAATCTGCTATTACGAAAAGGTTTTTTTTTTGTGCTAACAATATCCCAGTTAAATCTGTCCAGGATTTGTATTTCATAGCCTATTGCTCGTGATACATGAATTGTGCTTAAAAGGAAGCCATTGATTCCGATTAAGGGTTCTAAACCGAATATCAGCGTCACAAATGTTTACGGATATATTCCACCCAATTGTAAAACACAATTCAATCCTCTTTTCTATGTTTATGTTATCACCGAATGGAACGTGTTTTAGTATGTGTCACTGTTTGTCATGGATAAGCGAAACAATTGGTGTCACTTATGGATCACAAATTGCTTACCATTCTATTGTCCCTGAGTTCATCCGTTGATTTTTGGTGAAGATTTCTCATGTTCTTCTGCCTTTCTGTGCATGCAGTATGTGAAATATCTTTTTTACTGACTTGCGAGTTTTGATTAACCCTTTTGTACTTTCTTCCTTTAAACGGAAATAAGAATATCACACCTATCATATGTTTCAGGTAAAGTTTTTGGTATGACAGAGGGCGTTAACCCAAAGGATCATGACAAACCACTCCATGAAGTACTAACAGAAATGACAGGAGGTGGCCTAGATTATACATTTGAATGTATTGGTAACGTGAAATGTATGGTAAGTCTTATTTAAATGTGTAGTATTGTTTTGAAAAGATCAAACTCTCAAAAATATATATTGTATTATATCATAGAGATTCACTAATACCTGACAAATTTCCATTTCAGCAAACCGCCTTTGAATCGACACATAAGGGCTGGGGTAAAACCATTATAATTGGCGTTGCACCGGATACGGATGAATTTTGCACCAAACCATTTAATTTTGCAATGGGTAAACGAATTCTTGGATCATTTTATGGAGGTAAGGCATTTTGTTCACAATTCACGAGTTTAATAACAGTTTGTTTGTATAAAATGTGTAGCATAATATGTTATTACAAAGCTGTATAGTTTCCCAGAGCCATAAGGAGATCGAATTAATCTCAAAAGTTGTTGTAGCATGCCTATTTTTGTTCAAGAACGCTATTTTGATTCGGAAAGTTGAGTTGAACTTTTAAAGATGTGAGATATTCTTGAGATCATATATAATTGGTACAAACGCTAACTATTTTCATTTCGTCATTGAAAGTATTACAGACCAAAACACAGGGAAATAGGCTACTTAACCAGAATAAACTTAATGAAAGAACATGTTTTCCTGGATTAGACATATCATGTAATGCAACATTAGATGGTTATCAAAGTTAAAAATAAATCTCGAGTCACCCAATTATGCGTTGTATCAAAACTGTGTTATTAAAAAGTGAAACTATTGAAAAGCTACAATTTGTCTATTCATGTCACTTGTTCATATATAAAAACACATTTTGTCTAGGTCTTACAAAAACCTAATATCTGAAATTCATGTTTAAAATAAAGGGAAAATCAAAGCTTTAAACTCGTCAAAGATACCATTATTATAATATGTAATATATGATTACAAGTTGATTACGAAATTCAACCAACAAAACCTTCATTTGAGCTTTGGTTAGCAATAAGGTCGAATGGCAGCAGAAAGTAACTTTTTTATTTTTTATAATTCAACTTTCTTGTCACTTCTTGTGTTCATTTGAATAAAACTTAAGCACCAAAGAGTGGCTGGGATAATAATATAATTCATAAGATACCCTTGATTTCATAATGTAATTGCGTGAAATCTTTGTTGTCGACAGCCAGTTTTACACAAGATCACGTTTAAATACCACCTGTATCATCAACGCTGTTATTAGTTTTATACTTCTTCGATGTTATAAGCAATTGCAGCTTTTGCGTATCCTTCAATGCATGCATTTATCATACTTAGAGTAAATAACTTATAATTTTTACAGTATGATAACACCAAGTAATTTATTACTCTAAATTATAGGGATTTTCTGGTAACTTAACGGAAAACCCTTGCCGTTTTTGGCACAACCTTTTTGATCTTTTGGTCCTCGATGCTGTTCAACTTTGTACTCGTTTCGGCTTTCAAACTTTTGTATCTGTGCGTCACACATAGGTCTTGTGTGGACAAAATACACTTCTGGCGTATTAAAATTTTGAACTTGTTGCCTTTTGTTGACTGTTGTTCGTGTGATTCTTTGTCAATTGTGTTCTCCAATTTATTTATATTGTAGTCCTGTGTTGTCATTTTGATGTTATATTTCACATGGCCATAAAAGTGCGAGGTTTGGCATGCCACAAAACCAGGTTCAACCCACCATTTTTTCCTTTAAAAATGCCCTGTACCAAGTCAGGAATATGGTCATTGTTATATTATAGTTCGTTTCTGTGTGTATTACATTATAACGTTGTGTCGTTTGTTTTCTCTTATTTTTGAGTGTAAATTCACATTGCGATAAGACGTGTCACGGTACTTGTCTATCCCAAATTCATGTATTTGGTTTTGATGTTATATATATATGTTATATTTGTTATTCTCGTGGGATTTTGTCTATATGTGTTACATTTTAGTGTTATGTCGTTGTTCTCCTCTTATATTTAATGCGTTTCCCTCGGTTTTAGTTTGTTATCCCGATTTTGTTTTTTGTCCATGGATTTATGAGTTTTGAACAGCGGTATACTACTGTTGCCTTTATTTATGTGAATTCCATATTTTCCGAATTGGTGTTCGGGCTGATATGAAAAATTTATCACATGCTTCAGCTATTATCACATGCCTTTCCGTAACGTTATCATATGCCTTTCCGTAACGTTATCGCATGGCATACCGGCGCTACTCGGCAATTTCCGGAAAATACATCACAACTGTACGTTTTCAGTGAAAAAAATAACAAAGTAGGCTACAAAACATATATTAGGAAACCAAAAAATGTATTATGTAAAATGCCAAAAAAACAAATGATACAATAAATGCATTAAATTTTCTTTTACATTTCCAGCATAATTTAGAAAGTTACTTTACAAGATTACTGTTGACCTTTCCAAACAGTGTTCTTTATATTATGTTGAATATTTTTTTATCTATAATATAAAAATATATTATACTGATGTTTTTCTCCTCTGTTGATGTATATGATGGAAAGATCTCATATCGGGTGTATTATATTTATCGTCCGACGTCCGTAAACGTTTCACTTTTTTAACTTATAAGGATCAATACATTAAACTGTTATTTTTCTCCATTGTTGAAGCATATGATAACAAGATCATAACATGTCATTTTTCATATCAGATGTAATATCAGCCCTCGGTCAATATCAGCCCTCGATCCTTCGGCTCTTGCTCTGATATTGAACCTTGGGCTGATAATACATCTGATATGAAAAATGCCATGTAATATGATATTATTACGTAAGTATTGCTGTATTGGCCTGAGGCGAAGCCGAAGGACAATACAGCTGGCCGAGGACCAATAACAAGGCCAATACAGAAATACAAGTAATAGTATCTTTATTAATTAACTACAGTGTTACAATATTATTTTTATTTTATTTCACAAGAGATAAATATTTTTACCTTGAAGTGGAACTATCCAAATCTCAGTTTCTTTTTATGATGCAATATATAATGATCTGGTGCTGTTTCCAGGTGTCTTCAGCATTTTCTCATCTGATGAATTTTTCTACCCTTGCCAGTCACTATAAAGTGTTACAATTAAATTTAAACGCAACACATAAATAGTAATTGGAAAGGTACTGCCATTGCATGTGTTATGCAGAAACTTATTAAATATATTTTTTTTTAAATAATGTAGGAATTGAAAATGATACAACTATCCATAAGCCAAATGACCAAAGAACGAAGATTTGCATATTTACAGAATGCATATGCCTGGTTCGGGTTTAAAAATTAATGATAGTTTACAAAATAAGCGAAAGTAAACAGTTAATCGATTTGTAACATCGGCATCGTGAAATTTAATCCGAGATTACTCTGACGTCGAACGACTGTTTTGCCAGACAAGCTGGGGCCGTGGGACGTCAGAGCTCGTCCCATATCAAAAAGTGGATATTTGCCCACCCAAAATAGATGCGCTGCTTCGTCGCTTCTGGTGCCGACTAGCGTCCTTGGAATTATATAAATCGGGCATCAATCTGTTTATTTTTCATTTATCTCTTCATTTATGTAAGTTTCACCTACCTGCCACCCTTTATTTTCTCATATTTAGACAGATTTCACAGTCACCCATTGATTCAGACATTTTTTTATTTTATTTTCAAATGGACTTCAAGTTACGAGGGATTTCGCGACCTCGAGACTCAACTATGCAAATAATTATACTTTTATCACCTCCTTTATAGGAGATCGATATTTAACATTTTGTAACCAACCACGATTTTCCCCCTCCTTTACAGGAGATCGGTATTAAGCATTTAGTGCCAACCACGATAACAATCGGAAGCTCTCGGACATTTAGATTACTTGCATCGTAAATGAACGAGGTGTTAGAATACGGTCATTTGCATAAATCATCACTTGTTTTCTCGTGGTCACGTGATAATCTTTGAAAATGGAAGTCAAAATGCAGAAATCGACTGGTCTCTGTGAAAACTGTTAAAATATGGAAAAATAAAGGTTGGCAGGTAGGTGAAACTTACATAAATGAAGAGATAAATGAAAAGATTGATGCCCGATTTATATAATTCCAAGGCCGCCAGTCGGCACCAGAAACGACGAAGCAGCGCATCTATTTTGGGTGGGCAAATATCCAATTTTTGATATGGGACGATCTCTGACTTCCCACGGCCCCAGCTTGTCTGGCAAAACAGCCGTTGGACGTCAGAGTAATCTCGGACTACGTGAAATTATGAGGTCGTCAAGAAACGAACTTTGTGATAATCTACTCGTTCCCCAAACCTGAAATAATTTCAACGTCTGCTTTCAAAATGCTTTTTAAATGAATGTGACCTTCTTTAGCCTGAAATATATGCCATAGTGAACTTTTCAGCATGTTAATGATGACTAAATGAAAACTGCGTCTTCCAAACAACTATATACTTTATGTTTGTATTTATCGTGACTTTCGATGTAAAAACTAGAGACCTTCCGAAATCCTGTATTTGTGTCAACTCGGCCAATATAGAATTACTCGGCCAATACAGAAAAAATTCTATATTGGCCGAGTTATTCTGTATTGGCCGAGTTTACACCTTATATTGCATAGGCAGTTTTCATCATATTCTTTTATTCACAATATATACAATGTATGTGGATTTTAGCTTGATTCTGACCAATGCTTATATTCCAAATATATATGTATATGCCTCTATTGTTGTTGTTACCAATTATGTAAATCAATTGTATCTGATTTTATGCCCTTTATGGGCCCTGTAATTTGGGAAATAAAAATATTCTATTCTATTCTATTCTATTCTATTCAGTCCAATAACAGTGTAGTTAATTAATAATATTCTGATATTATCATACCATGAATGTATAATGACGTTGTCCTCCTCAGTCAATATACTTATTTTTGGTACAAACAACCATGTATTGACCTTATCAAAAAGGTATAACTGTCTGTTATTTGCATTTCCTTGTAGATTATAAGGGTAAAGACGATGTTCCTGGACTTGTTGAAAGTTATAAGAATGGCGAAGTGTTATTAGACGAGTTTGTAACACATAAAATGGCATTAGATAAAGTAAACGAGGCATTTGACCTCATGCAGGAATCTAAAAGGTGAGATACATTTCTAAGGATAAAATAATCAAGTTCTTCCAAAGATGTTAACATGTGAAATATCAGAAAATGTTTGTTTGAATATTGAGTTCTACGCTTTTAAAAGTCATTCAAATTTCATGTATGTGAGGAAAAATTGTAAACTTTTAGATCTTTCTATTTACATTTAAATGTGAGCAACAGTCTTACCAAAAAACGTTTTTGTCGCATTTTTACAAATTTGTTAAGAAGCATGTAGTGTTACTTATGATTTGGTGCTGCGATAGGGTCACCGATTCATGCTCCACATGTGGCACGTAGAGTGTTACTTATGATTTGGTTCTGCGATAGGGTCGACGATTCATGCTCCACATGTGGCACGTGTAGTGTTACTTATGATTTGGTGCTGCGATAGGGTCACCGATTCATGCTCCACATGTGGCACGTGTAGTGTTACTTAGGATTTGGTGCTGCGATAGGGTCGACGATTCATGCTCCACATGTGGCACGTGTAGTGTTACTTATGATTTGGTGCTACGATAGGGTCACCGATTCATGCTCCACATGTGGCACGTGTAGTGTTACTTATGATTTGGTGCTGCGATAGGGTCACCGATTCATGCTCCACATGTGGCACGTGTAGTGTTACTTATGATTTGGTGCTGCGATAGGGTCACCGATTCGTGCTCCACATGTGGCACGTGTAGTGTTGCTCATACAAGTACAAATCCGGTGATTTTGAAAAACAAGCTATGAAATATCGTATCAACTGGGAGATATATATTCCTAGTGACACATAAAAAAACCTTTCTGTACTCAAATGACAAGAATATATTATCATTATCATTAATCACAAAGTTAACTTTTCAAAATACTTTTGTAACTCCAACCGTCCAAGTATGCAGGCTTCACCTCCTAGGCGAATGAAGACTCAGTATAAAAGGTTCACTATTGGGAATATGACCTTAACAAATAAAGAGAACATAGCATGTACCAGCCGTACATCGCCAAGATAAAACATAGTGTGGATGAACTAGGTGTTCAAATCAGATATAAAAAATGCAGATAGTAGTGTCTAAGACTTGTCTGACAGTTGTTGTCCATTCGTTTGATGTGTTTGAGATTTTGATTTTGCCATTTCTTTAGGGACTTCCGTTTTGAAGTTTCCTCGGAGTTCAGTATTTTTGTGATTTCACTTTTTACTATTGCATTTTCATTTACACCAAAAAAATAAAGTTAACCAGTCATTGACACATATTATAATATATGAAGACAATCTAAATGAATTTCAATGAAAGGTAAGAATAAATTGGTGTACGTTTTAATTCTCCGTTTTATCAAAATATGTATGTAGTAAAAAAATTATGTTCGTTTTCACCATTTCATCTTTTATGTTAAAGATCGTTAAAGAATTGTATTTTTTTTCAGCTTAAGAACAGTGTTAAACATGTGGGAGGGAAGTGAAAAATGAGGAGGAGAATGACAATACATAGATTGTTTACTTATTAATAAACACCAGGCTGTACATTTATACTCACACCATATATATATAATATAACTTTGTATGCAATTTAAATAAAATCATCATAGATACCAGGATTGAAAGTGTATATTTGTGCCAGACGCGCGTTTCGTCTACAAAAGACTCCCCATTGACGCTCGAATAAAAAATGTTAACAAGGCCAAATAAAGTACGAAGTTGAATAGCATTGAAAACCAACTATTCCTAAAACTTTTGCCAAATACGGCTAAAGTAATCTATTCCTGATGATTACTACAAAACAGTAGTGGTGGGGCATACACCTTCGTTTACATTATTTTACAGTAATTTTAATTCTACTTTATTAAGTATATTTTTTTCTACTTTATTAAGTACTAGTATATTGATTCATATTTAATTTCATTTGTTAAAATACATAACAATTTGGGAGACACACAAGACTCCGTTTTGTCTACTACTATTCCAAGCTTTGAATCCAATACTACATCAACAACTATATCAAGCTTATAAGTATATCTAAGTCACAGAAAGGCAGACACATTTCATTTGCAAAGAAAAGGAAAACTTACTAGGCAATTATATTATGTGTCCTAATCGTTACCACACTTGTGACCTAGTAAATTAAACTTATCTCCAGTTATATACTTGTATTAGCACCACAACGGGTGCCACATGGGGGCATCGTGTTGCTCAGTCTTTAGCTATCTGGGTTAGGTTATGCATACTGTTGTTTGTCATTGGGTCTCTTACGTTTTTCGCCATAGCTTTGTTAGTTTATTTTCGATTGATAAGTTTTTTTATATTTAGTCGTCAGTGTCTTGGAATAAAGATCGCACAATTCTTTTACCATTTTTACGGCAAATATATAACTAATAGAGGGGCGAAAGATGCCAGAGGGACAGTCAAACTCATAAAATCGAAAATAAACTGACAACGCCAAGGCTAACAAATAAAAAGACAAACAGACAAATAATAGTACAAAAGACACAACATAGAAAACTAAAGAATATGCTATATTGTACATCATTGTCTATTGACTTTGATAAATTTAAGAATAATAATCCCGGTACGTGTATATTGAAAAAGATATGATACGATATCAATTAAAAATTAAATATATTGTTTTGGAAGTTGAATAGGTTTAAGATTACTTTGAATATATGATTCAGGCTAGCTCTTCATCGATTATTTGCGCAAACAAAATATATGGTACATGAAAGGTTGGCAGTTTAAATATATTGTTTTGGAAGTTGAATAGGTTTAAGATTACTTTGAATATATGATTCAGGCTAGCTCTTCATCGATTATTTGCGCAAACAAAATATATGGTACATGAAAGGTTGGCAGTTGTCTCGTACATTTTGTACTATGCTTTTTACATCGCGATGACCTTGAAGTCATTTCGATGAATTGCTATCGCCTAAATTTCCATTGTGCATTAATTATGCAAATTAGTTTTAGGTTTTCAACCGATCTATGAAAATTATAGATCCGCGGTCATTACAAGTGAAAACAAAGTGCATTTTTATACATCCGATTCCGTTCTCCGCTCATACGATGTTTCAACAAAATACGGAATCATTTCAGTTGTTGATTTAGAACTGAAAATTTGATTGAATTATCTCTTATTAAATACGGTTTTATATGTTTAATTGGTGTTTAAGAAAGAGGTCAAGTGTTCTTGTTCATTCATAAAATTATCGCTCATTCATAAATTTATCGTAAAATAAAAATCACTACGCAGGTCACACAGGTTATAAATACGTAGTGTCAAATGATTATCTGTAATCTAAAAATAGACAAACTTACAACAACAAATGGAAGTTTTTAACGACCTTGACTGGATATACAGTCCTTGCACGGCCGGTTGACAAACTTAACTGACTCCCCTTACAAATAAAATGGATCTGAAATTTATTTCACATGTTTTCGAAATATTGAAGATAATAATAATAATAATAATAATAAAATTCTTTATTGAACGAAGGTAACACATTTAACAAGATCATTTTTCGCAATGTTTCCTGAAAATTGATAAATATCAAAGCAGCATAGTGCTGCTTGTTCTTGTTCGTATAATGACGATTAAATGTCACGTTTGTCTGCGATGTTCCCCCTTTTCGGGATTGCATCAGAATTATAGTTATCTCGTATCGCATGAGGATGACACATATCAACTGAGGAATTATGTTTGGGACTTAATTAGTTTTAAGAAATGATGTCAAAGTAACATTATGAAAATATTTTTTGTAAGCGGAAATATATATTTATTTTTTACATGTTTAAAGTCTTATAAGATATTTTATTTTTGTCCCGTTTTTCAACATTTGCGTCTGGAAAATTGAAATGTTTTAACTGAATGGTTAATTTAAATTAATTATGAAAATTGTTAAAATTAAATCAATAAAGGAGATTATTGCCCAGTTACAAACACCACTACCAGGGGATAATCCATAATGATTTCTTTTTGAGTTATATTTTTCCGCACATGTATAATTAACCTCAACTCTAGCCTGGTAAACTTGTTGTCTCTTTGTGAAATATAAAAATGTTTTTCTTCTAAAGTCTTTTATTGATATAAAGTTAAAACCTTCTTGCTTCTTACTAGACATGCACACTTCTGTCCTGTCAGGTTTAATTCTTATATATGTGGATGAAAAATAAAAGTCCCCAAAACATTTACATGACAGCAATTGCTTTTACAGCCTTTAAGGCTTTGATTTTTTTTACAGAAGAGTGTCCACCACGCACTTGCACTACACTATAATAATAGTAGAATAGAATGATGTACAAATAGATGAAAATTATATATATATTCATGCAACCGTAAAATTAATATAATATATAACAACAAACTAGTGTATTCTCTATATCATTATGTCATAGTAGGTACTTGATGAAAATGAATATACATTTTTATAGTTCGTTCTTATGTTGTACTGTTATACCACTGTCGCAGGTTAGGGGAGGGTTGGGATCCCGCTAACATGTTTAACCCCGCCACATTATTTATGTATGTGCCTTTCCCAAGACAGGATGCACGATGTATATTCAGTGGTTGTCGTTTGTTTATGTGTTACATATTTGTTTTTCGTTCATTTTTTACATAAATAAGGCCGTTAGTTTTCTCGTTTGAATTGTTTTACATTGTCTTATCGGGGCCTTTTATAGCTGACTATGCGGTATGGGCTTTGATCATTGTTGAAGGCCGAACGGTGACCTATAGTTGTTAATGTCTGTGTCATGTTGGTCTTTTGTGGATAGTTGTCTCATTGGCAATCATACCACATCTTCTTTTTTTTATATTAGTATAATAGTGCAAGGTATACAGATTTGTATCACTACAATATAATAGTTATTACGGTAAGGTTGAATTTCCTGTCATTTATTCACCATCCGAGCACAAACTTGTATCAGACAAAAATATCTCTGTAAATTAACCTCAGTTTCAGGTATAGAGATGTGATTTGTTTCTGTGACATGTGGTTTTGACCATCCACAATCCTGCGATCATCCGATGTTCAGTACTTCAGTACTTGTATTTAATATTACAGTATTATACTTGTAAAATATAATGGAATTCTATGCAACTGTCATACAAGTGAGAGCTTAAGCTATTTATTCCACCAGGTTTATTCAAGATTTAATTATACACATGTTTGTTTACGGGCCAACTGAGGCTCGACGTGCTGGGCTTCGGTTGTTTTCTGCTTTAGTTGGGTTGTAGTCTCTTTGCATATTCTCCTGTTCCATTTCCATTCTCAATATAATTTTAATTTTCCATCATTTTCTACATAAGGTATTGCATGTACCAAGTTAGGACTATGACAGTTCATTGGGCTGTTTGATCTTTTTATTTTGCTATTTGAAAAGGGACTTCGTTTTGAATTTTTTTTTTTTTTTTTTTATTTTATCACACCAGTCATTTTACGGACTTTTTTCATTGTTAGCCTGTCAAAATACCATTATCCTCTTAGATTGGCTTGAATTGTTTTAACCAAAATCCTGATTATTTCCCCCGATAGCGACTTAACGGGAAAATATTCTCCATCGAAATTCAAGCAGCAGAAAGAGTTTCGCATCTGAAACATGATTTATCATATACTTAGCATTGATATGATAGCTTTTGCATATGTGTAATGAGCGGAAGTACACGGCAAGCCATAATTTCCCACCCGGGCTGATAACCCATATCAGGGGCATCTCGTGCACCGAACTCCGAAACAGCGGTTACGTCCTCTTTGCAATACGCAGGTGGCAGTTAGGTCCGCTGCTGTATGCCCTGAGGTAATCGGTGCCCTCAGGTAATCGTGGCAATAGTGCCCATTATGCGTAGTAATAACATGATCTAAAAATAAAATAAACTAAAAATACATCATTGTACTTTCTATTTCGACTGACAGTATATGTGCGAAAAATAGGAGAAAACAGGAACACATACAACTTTTGACAATAAGTTACGACAAATAATTCACGAAAAAAAACCAGATATTTGGTTAATTTGTGATCTTTGCAACGTGAACAGATATTTATTTAGTGAAACGTAAATGACTTAAAATAATTAAAAAGAAAACCCTTTTTGAATGGCGATTTAAACTTTTATAATAATAGTTGTCAAAAACTGGTTTCATAAAGATTTATGTAAATAAATGTATACAATTATTTAAACTAACTATTAAAGAATAAAAGTTATCCACACATGCCTAAGGCAGCAAACATTTGATTTTCCGGGGGGAGGGGGCTATGGATTTTTTTCCTTCGGCAAAAGACAATATTTTTTGGAGACCAGTCGAAAACATTTTTTTCTTTCATTTCAATTTTAGCATTACATATAGTGGCAGCTGAGGGTGAAACAAACATTTTTGTTTCCTCAGGGTCAAAAACAAATTATTTGTTTCTCAAACAATTAGAAATATACTTTTAAAAAAAATCTACAGCCCCCCCCCCCCCCCTGAAAATGAAATGATTGCTGCCTAAGTTTCGTGAATGTCCTGTTGAAACTTTGACTATCATTGTGTTTGGTAATATATGACACTTACATATGGACAGATAACGCATATATTGATTTTGGTTACTTCTTTTAAAGTAACATAAGTAGAAAATGATAACATTTGATAGATAGGTTTTTGAAAATCAGTCCATCTTGTCCGACTGCATGAGGGGCAGTGGCGGATCGATCCATTTAAAAAAAGGGGGGTTTCCAATCCAGGACACAAGGAGAGGGTTCCAAAAAAAGGGTTCCTATCCCCAGAACACCCTGGACCCGCCACTGTCCATTGTTCAACTACTAAATTGTCTGTTTTACTTATTAGCACACTTGGTACAATAAAAAACCAGATAATAAATTGTTGAAATAAGGCCTTTGAAAATAGTGGAATTAATTACTTTTGGAGTGTCAAAAACTCGTTGGAAGTACTTGATAAATTGCATGCATATATTGGTGATTTTGAATCTGTTCAAAGTTTTGATTTTTTACCCTATATACCACTTTGCCTCATATTCTTATTAAGAAAAATTCACATCCCTAATTAACTGGGCATTTAAAAAGTCGGAATGCGAGTACATATGTTCAAACTCTTTTTGATCATTTTTTAGTAGCAATAAACAAAAGAACTATGTCAATTGAACATGCTTTGATACTACTTATGCGCTTGAATTTTTACTTGATAACATTTTTGTTCGCTTTGGAGATTCCGTATATCGTCAAGTTATTGGAATTCCAATGGGGACTAACTGTGCACCACTTATTGCGGACCTGTTTTTGTATTGTTATGAGTTACAATTTATGACTAAAATTAGCAAAGACCCATCAAAACAACATTTGATACAAATATTTAACAATACTTTTAGATATTTGGATGATATATTGGCTCTCAATAATGACGACTTCCGTATGTATACTAAAGACATTTATACTGTAGAACTTACTTTAAATAAAGCTACACATGTAATACTAACAATGACCACTGCCCATTCCTCGATCTTGATATTTACATCATAAACGGGAAGCTGAATACAAAAATTTATGATAAAAGAGATGATTTTTTATTTCCTATTGTTAATTATCCGTTTTTAGATGGTGACGTATCATTGTCACCATCTTATGGTGTTTATGTATCTCAACTTGTACGATTCGCTCGTGTATGTAACAACGTATTAGATTTTAGCGAGAGAAATTTATGTATTACTGAAAAATTATTACACCAGGGTTTTCGATATTACAAACTGGTCAAAACATTTACTAAATTTTATCACCGGTATAAGGAAATAATTCGTAAATATAACTCAACATGCAGACATCTTATACGTTCAGGTATTTCACATCCAATTTTTATGGAAATATTTTTTTGTAAAGCACAAAAATGTCAGTATTCTTCTCAGAAACTAACAAAACCTTTAAATAGACTTATTAAAAAGGGATATAGTTACGATACTGTTGTCAGGTCATCAAAGATTGCATATTTTGGCTTTTTTATTGATTCTCTGATAGGGTCTTTGCACCGGAACTAAACACATTTATTTCTAAAAAACAGTTGTTGGCATGACACGGGTTATGTTCTTCTCATATATTTTATGATAGTATGATACTAAACCCCTAACGGGAGGGATTGTGCCTGATATTCATATGATGAACACATAATCTTTCAATCAGTTTAATTGAGGTCTGGAGCTGGCATGTCAGTTAACTGCTAGTAGTCTGTTGTTATTTATGTATTATTGTCATTTTATTTATTTTCTTTTGTTACATCTTTTGACATCGGACTCGGACTTCTCTTGAACTGAATTTTAATGAGCGTATTGTTATGCTTTTACTTTTCTACATTGGCTAGAGGTATAGTGAGAGGGTTGAGATCTCATTAACATATGTAACCCCGCCGCATTTTTGCGCCTGTCCCAAGTCAGGAGCCTCTGGCCTTTGTTAGTCTTGTATGATTTTTAATTTTAGTTTCTTGTGTATAATTCGGAGTTTGTTTGACGTCCATTATCACTGTACTATTATGCATATTTTTAGGGGCCAGCTGAAGGACACCTACGGGTGCGGGAATTCTCGCTACATTGGAGACCCATTTGTTGCCTTCGGCTGTTGTCTGCTCTATGGTCGGATGGTTGTCGCTTTGACATATTCACCATTTCCTTTCTCAATTTTAATAACTATGTTTGTGATCTAATTTTGTATTCTATAAACGGCATCTACAAATCTACAACTTTCAGTCTATGACTTCACGTGCTGATCTTATCTATATTCATGCATACTATTCATTAGCTGTGTATGCGTATCAAAATCGCATCATACGCGATGATGACCAGCCAGTACACACTGTAAGGATTTTATTCACCAGTATTAAAAAAGAGAAACATTACAGTACGAACAGTAATCTATATTTTTTTCATTTGACATTACTTTGAAAGTAACGTAGTAACAAGCACAGGTTATATAGTATATAACTGCTTTTTTAAAATGTTAATTGTCTTAATTAATCTTATTTGTACAGATGTTGGATATTTTCAAGAAAAAACCTCACATCTCCAGTGTACTTTTGTACATGGTCAGATAACCTTAGTTCATCTCTAAATAACTGTGTCTTGCCTGTATCTCAGATCATATCTATGATTGCTCACATGGTGAGGTTACCTCAGGTCACCTCTGTATGATTGAACATTGTGAGGTTACCTAATATCACCTCTGTATTGCTGTACTTGATGAGGTTACTCTGTATTACTGCACATACTCGTATTACCACAGTTTGTATAAACTTTACAAAACACTATTCTTTTAGTTTTCCTCAGGGCACTTCTGCATTTCTATACATGGCCAAGTGCACATGTTAACTAATGTCATCTCTTAACTACTGTATATGAATATGTAACCTCAGAATACCTCTGTATGTTAGAATATGGTGAGGTTACCTAAGGTCAAAACTTCATGGTCATTGTACGAGCTGCATGTTACCACAGATAAACTTTGCAAAACGCTTATTTTCTGGAAACCTCAGGTTACCACAAATGAATGTTCATAACTCCCTTCGTCAGCTTAGTCCAGATTATATCTATGTTCTTTTTTTCACGGACAGGCTACCTCAGGTCATCTGTAAATCACTGTACATGACCAGGTTACCTCAGGTGATCTGTAAATTACTGTACATGACAAGGTTACCTCAGGTCATATGTAAATTACTATACATGACCAGGTTACCTCAGGGAACCATTGTACTACTGTGCATGGTGAGGTTACCTCAGGGAACCATGGTACTACTGTGCATGGTTGGGTTACTTCAGGGAACCATTGTACTACTGTGCATGGTCAGGTTACCTCAGGGAACCATTGTACTACTGTGCATGGTCAAGTTACCTCAGGGAATCATTGCACTACTGTGCATGGTCAGGTTTCTTCAGGGAACCATTGTACTACTGTGCATGGTCAGAGTACTTCAGGGAATCATTGTACTACTGTACATGGTCAGGTTACCTCAGGGAACCACTGTACTACTGTGCATGGTCAGGTTACCTCAGGGAATCATTGTACTTTGTGCATGGTCAGGTTTCCTCAGTAAACCATTGTACTACTGTGCATTGTCAGGTTACCTCAGGGAACCATTGTACTACTGTGCATAGTCAGGTTACCTCAGGGAACCATTGTACTTTGTGCATGACCATAATACCTTAGGAAACCATGGTACCACTGTGCATGGTCAGGTTACCTCCGGTAACCATTGTACTACTGTGCATGGAAGGTTTACTCAGGATATCATTGTTCTACTGTTCTTTGTCAGGTTACCTCAGAGAACCATTGTACTAATGTGCATGGTCATGTTATCTCAGGGAACCACTGTACAAATGGGCATGGTCAGGTAACCTCAGGGAACCATTGTACTACTCTGCAGGGAACCATTGTACTATTGTGCATGGTCAAGTCTCCTCAGGAAATCATTGTTCTACTGTGCATGGTCATGGTACCTCAGGGAACCATTGTACTGCTGTGTATTGGGAGGTTACCTCAGGGAACCATTGAACTACTGTGCATTGTCAGGTTACCTCAGGGAACCATTGTGCATGGTCAGGTTACTTCAGGGAACCATTGTACTACTGCGCATGGTAGGTAACCTCAGGTAATCATTGTACTACTGTGCAGGGAACCATTGTACTATTGTGCATGGTCAAGTCTCCTCAGGGAATCGTTGTTCTACTGTGCATGGTCATGGTACCTCAGGGAACCATTGTACTACTGTGTATTGTGAGTTTACCGCAGAGAACCATTGTACTACTGTGCATGGTCATGTTATCTCAGGGAACCACTGTACAAATGGGCATGGTCAGGTAACCTCAGGAAACTATTGTACTACTCTGCAGGGAACCATTGTACTATAGTGCATGGTCAAGTCTCCTCAGGAAATCATTCTACTGTGCATGGTCATGTTACCTCAGGGAATCATTGTACTACTGTGCATTGTCAGGTTTCCTCAGGGAACCATTGTACTACTGTGCATGTTCAGGTTACCTCAGGAAACCATTGCAATACTGTGCATGGTAGGTTTAATCAGGGAATCATTGTAATATTGTGCATGATCAGATTACCTCAGGGAACCATTGTACTGTTGAGTATTGAGAGTTTACCTCAGGGAACCTTTGTACTATTGTGCATGGTCAAGTCTCCTCAGGGAATCATTGTACTACTGTACATGGTCAGGTTACCTCGGGGAACCATTGTACAACTGTGCATGGTAAGTTACCTCAGGGAATCATTGTACTACTCTGCATTGTCAGTTTTCCTCAGGAAACCATTGTACTACTGTGCATGGTTATTTTACCTCAGGGAACCATTGTACTACTGTGCATTGTCATGTTACCTTCGGGAATCATTGTACTACTGTGCATTGTCAGGTTTCCTCAGGGAACCATTGTACTACTGTGCATGTTCAGGTTACCTCAGGAAACCATTGCAATACTGTGCATGGTAGGTTTAATCAGGGAATCATTGTAATATTGTGCATGATCAGGTTACCTCAGGAAACCATTGTAATATTGTGCATTGTTAGGTTACTCAGGGAACCACTGTACAACTGTACATGGTCAGGTTACCTCAGGGAACCATTGTACTACTGTACATGGTCAGGTTACCTCAGGGAACCATTGTACTTTATGCATGGTCAGGTTACCTCAGGGAACCGTTGTACTACTGTGCACAGTCAGGTTACCTCACGGAACCGTTGTACTTTGTGCATGGCCATGTTACCTTAGGGAACCATGGTACCACTGTGCATGGTCAGGTTACCTCAGGTAACCATTGTACTACTGTGCATGGTAGGTTTACTCAGGATATCATTGTTCTACTGTGCATTGTCAGGTTACCTCAGGGAACCATTGTACTACTGTGCATGGTCATGTTATCTCAGGGAACCACTGTACAAATGGGCATGGTCAGGTAACCTCAGGAAACCATTGTACTACTCTGCAGGGAACCATTGTACTATTGTGCATGGTCAAGTCTCCTCGGGAAATCATTGTTCTTCTGTGCATGGTCATGGTACCTCAGGGATCCATTGTACTGCTGTGTATTGTGAGGTTACCTCAGGGAACCATTGAACTTTTGTGCATGGTCGGGTTACCTCAGGGAACCATTGCACTAACGTGCATGGTCAGGTTACTTCAGGGAACCATTGTACTACTGTGCATGGTAGGTAACTTAAGGGAATCATTGTACTACTGTGCATGGTCATGTTACCCCAGGGAACCACTGTACAACTGGGCATTGTCAGGTTATTCATAAAGATAGACTAGAATGAGATTTACAGATAATTTGGTAGACTGAATTTTTTTCTGAACTCATTTTTTTTCTGTTTGTTTTAGATAGGTTTATGGTGAATGGAAACATAAATATAGACTTTTTTAAAAAATCTTGCATCTTTTGGGGATATCATTCCAGGAAAGTGGAAGGATATCATGTTTACTTGAAGTGGTGAGGTATAGTAAAAATAGCAAACAGAAAGTAGAAAAAAAATGAGTTGACTTCAGGATTGCGTAACTTTTTATTCTTCGTGGCAAGACCCCCTTTTTTCAATTAAATCACAATTTCACTTTGGTACATACATGATATGAACATGAAGATCAGCTGTTTTGCATGTAAGCCTATGGAGCAGTCAATAACAAGACTGCAACCTTATGTTAATTTGATTTGAATCGATTATATTTGTTGTTATTATAGTGCTTTAAATTAGTGCTTTGTAAAATATATATACTATTAAAATTATAAAAGATAAAAAAAAAAAAAAAAAAAAAAAAAAATATTTGTTGTTATTTTTGGGGTTACCTGAAGTAATCCTGTTATGAAAGAATACTTCGTAGATACTTTGCTGGTATATGCATTTCTGCTGTAATTACACAATTTCTTAATTTAAAATGTAGGACTTCATAGATTTGTATTGTTTATGCGATTATATGTAAATGTTACCTGAGTTCACTTGAGTTAAATGGGTTGTATTTGGTGTTATAATTGGGGTTACCTGAGGTAACCCTGTCATGAATGAAACTTCGTAGATACTTTGCTAGTCTTTACATTAATTGTAATAAACCAACTTATTCATTTTGAATGTAGGACTTCATTGAAGTTATATTGTTTATTGGATATACATGTAAAGGTGATCTCAATTAACTTCAGTTAAGTGGGTTATATTTGTAATTATATTTGTGGTTATCTCAGGTACCCCTGTTATGAAAGAATGCTTATTAGATAGTTTGCTAGTGTAAACATTTATGTTGTAATCAAACAATTTCTTTATTTTACATGTAGGACTTCACAGATGTAAATTGTTTATGTGATATTTAGAAAATGCAATCTGTCTTAACTTGATTTAAATGGATTATACTTGTAGCTATTTTATGGGTTACCTGATGTAACCCTGTCATGACAGAATACTTAGTAGATGCTTTGCTAGTATATGTATTTATGCTGAAATAAACCAACTTTTTCATTTTCAATGTAGGAATTCGTTGCAGTTATATTGTTTATGTGATGTATATGTAAAGGTGATCTGAATTAACTTGAGTTAAATAGGTTGTAATTGCTGTTATTGTTTGGGTTACCTCAGGTAACCCTGTTATGAAAAAAATATTAGTAGATACTTTGCTAGTGTATACATTTGTATTTTAATTACCCAATTTCTTAATTTAAAAATGGAGGACTTCATAGATTTGTATTGTTTATTTGATTTATATATATTTAAAGGTGACATGAGTTAACTTGAAATAAAAAGGTTATCTTTGTTGTTATTGTTATGGTTACCTGAGGTTATTCTGTCATGTAAGAATACTTTTTAGATAGTTTTCCAGAATATACATTTAAGTTGTAATAAACCATTTACTTTTTTTATAAATTTGAACTTTATAGATGTGTGTTGTTTATATGATATTTAGGAAAGGCGACTTAAGTTAACTTTATTTGAATTGATTATATTTACTGTTACTTTTGGGGTTACCTTAACCCTGTTATGAAAGAATACTTCGTAGATACTTTGCTGGTATATGCATTGATGTTACACAATTTCTTAATTTAAAATGTAGGACTTCATAGATTGTATTGTTTATGCGATGTATAGATATATGTTACCTGAGTAAACTTGAATTAAATGGGTTGTATTTGTTGTTGTTATTATTAGGTTACCTGAGGCAACCCTGTCTCAGGTAACCCTGTAATGAATGAATTCTTCGTAGATACTTTGCTAGTGTTTACATTAATTGTAATAAACAAACTTCTTTATTTCAAATGTAGAACTTCATGAAAGTTGTATTGTTTATGTGATGTACATGTAAAGGTGACCTCAGTTAACTTCAGTTAAGTGGGTTATATTTGTAATTATGTCGGGGGTTACCTCAGGTACCCATGACATGAAGAATGCTTTTTAGATAGTTTGCTAGTGTAAACATTTATGTTGTAATCGAACAATTTCTTTGATTTAAATTTAGGACTTCATAGATGTGTATTGTTTATGTGATATATCAGAAAGGCGACTTAAGTTAACTTGATATGAATGGATAATACTTGTTGCTATTTTATGGGTTACCTGAGGTAACCTTGTCATGACAGAATACTTAGTAGATACTTTGCTAGTATATGCATTTATGGTGTAATAAACCAACTTCTTCATTTTTAATATAGGAATTCATTGAAGTTATATTGTTTATGTGATGTATATGTAAAGGTGATCTGAATTAACTTGAGTTAATTAAGTTTTATTTGTTGTTTTTGTATTTGTTACCTCAGGTAACCCTGCTATGAAAGAATTCTTAGTATATACTTTGTAAGTGTATACATGTATATTTTAATTACACAATTTCTTAATTTAAAAATGTAGGACTTCATAGATTTGTATTGTTTATGTGATGCATATATATTTAAAGGTGATACCTGAGTTTACTTGAGTTAAATTGGTTGTATTTGTTGTTATTATTGGGTTACCTGAGGTAACCCTGTAATGAATGAATTCTTCATAAATACTTTGCTAGGGTTTACATAAATTGTAATAAACAAACGTCTTTATTTCAAATGTAGGACTTCATGAAAGTTGTATTGTTCAAGTGATGCACATGTAAAGGTGACCTCAGTTAACTTCAGTTAAGTGGGTTATATTTGTAATCATGTCGGGGGCTACCTCAGGTACCCATGTTATGAAGAATGCTTTTTAGATCGTTTGCTAGTGTAAACATTTATGTTGTAATCGGACAATTTCTTTATTTCAAATGTAGGACTTCATAGATGTGTATTGTTTGTGTGATATATTTAAAAGGCGACTTAAGTGAACTTGATATGAATGGATAATACTTGTTGCTATTTCATGGGTTACCTGAGGTAACCCTCTCATGACAGAATATTTAGTAGATACTTTGCTAGTATAAGCATTTATGGTGTAATAAAACAAACTTCGTCATTTATAATGTAGGAATTCATTGAAGTTATATTGTTTATGTGATGTATATGTAAAGGTGATCTGAATTAACTTGAGTTAAATAGGTTTTATTTGCTGTTATTGTTTGGGTTACCTCAGGTAACCCTGTCATGAATGAATACTTTAGATCATTAATTGAACTTTTATAAAAAAAAAAGTTTATAATTTTACCAGCCATCCCCAACCTACACGTACATACGAAATGAATGATCGGTGAATACAAATAATAAAATCATTTGGGAAGTTTGTTGACATCTTTGGTATTTTGTCACATTTAAATTTGGTATTAAGATCTATCTAAATAAGAACTATATTTTCGTGCGTATTTAATCAATGACGCATTACCACGATTACCTCAGGGCACCGATTACCTCAGGGCATACAGCAGCGGACCTAACTTCCACCTGCCAGGTAATCTTTAATACGCTACGTTCACTTTAACCACGATGATAGTTTAGCGAAGCAACGTCACCACTGTTTCGGAGTTTGCTCGTGCACAAAACCCATAATAGTGCCTCTCGTGCAAGTAACTTCCGGTATTTCCGGTATCGGTTGTTTACTTTTCCATTGTGACGTCAGATATTTTTTATGACGACGTCAAAATTTACGGGAACTTTTGAAGGGATAGTTTAGTACTTGCTAAAAAATGCCATTGACAATTATGAATCATTTTATAGTACAACAAACATGGAATAATAATGATCATAAAACTCTTTCAATTTTTCAATGTTTCAAAATGCCTATATAGGAAATAGTAACATACATAAATATAGAGGTAGTGATGTTATTGTTGGGCAATTATTGTGTATTTGTTGGATTCATAATTTAACTTTTTTATAGATTTTGACTGTTTTATTTATTTTATTTGTTAATTTTCCATACATAAAACAATTGTCGGAAGTATATGATAAAGAGATTAATACATGGCATTTTCCATATCGGCCCGTTTTTGGGACTCGTATTGCCTTTGCCTCTGGTTTGAGAATTTTTGTTTTTGGTCTTGTTCGTCTTTTTGTCTTCGTTTTTATGGTACATTAGTAGAATATAACTCAAAATACAAAATGTATTGTTTTGTTGTAAAATTTATGTCCCGGGTTAGAGGGAAAGTCTGGCACCAGCAAACATGTTTATCCCCACTACATTATGTACATGTATGTGCCTGTCTCAAGTCAGTTGTCTGGAATTCGGTGTTTGGAGTATGTTGTACATCCAATCTGTTTTCCGTTTATTGCTTTGTATAAAATTCAGCATTGGAGATTTCCTGTTTGAATTGTGTTACATTACAGTTTAATGAAGTTGTGTGTACTATCTCGAAATATAATGGTAAATTACAGAAACTTATATGTTGTCGTGTAATGTCATTAATATTTAACGCTGAAGTGGATTGGTAATATATGAATAAAACTCATTCACCCGAAAGGCATACTCAAAGTGCCTACTAAAAGTTGCAAATTGTTTTCTACGGAAACCCATTTCAAACCAATAAAACAGCTCGCTATTTAAGTTCAGATAGTATACAGCTGATCGGTGGGATATTCAAACTCATAATTAGAAAATAAACTGACAACAACATGGCTTAAAAAGTCCAACAGACAAACAATAGTACACAAAAAACAACATAGAAAAACTGAGCAATATGAACCTCTGAGTCACCAAATAACTATGGGTGATCTCAGGCATAAGGTTTTACTTTTTATACTTCACACATTAAAACATGATAGCTTATTTAACAAATTAACAAAAATATCTCACTTTTAAGAAATCTAATGTCATTATTATCCTTTATCATATACTTAGTACAAAATACAGCAATTTTGTATATCTAATAAAGGGTCTTTTTTCCAGTCTGTACCACATACCCTGTATCGCATACCCCGTATCGCATGGCTAAACCCGTATCGCATACCCCGTATCGCATGGCAAAACCCGTATCGCATACCTGGCGTGACGTCATAATTTGAATGACGTCAAATTTTGACCTATGACGTCCAGTTGATGTATTTGCTGGCATGAAAGGGGAAAAAAAGTTCAAACTAACAAAAATTTTAAAATAAAATCGATATTTTCCAAAAAATTAGTACCCAGTAACTTTACGAGCGATTTTTATCTATATAATAAAAAACAAAATAAAATGAAATTATCTGAAGTTTTATTGTTTATTTGGTCTTATTTTTTGTGAAGTGTGTTTTCATTACCTAATGAGTTAAACACAAATGGAAATTTTTACGAATTTAATTTGATTAGAAATTTTAAAGATAGCAAACTTTTCAATAAATATTTTTCTTGGTGTTCACCTCGTCAGAAGTTAAAATGAACCAGATCATGAATAATAGCATCGCCAAATAAACTAGAAAACTTTAAACATTTCTACACATCGTACAATATTTATTTTTTAAATATTAATTTTTGTTGAAATAATAGGACAGTGTCGTTTGTTGGTGCATTTTAAGACATTGTCTCAAACTTATATTGAGACGATTTAAAAAAAAAGATATCCCATGAATCTGATTCTATTAAAATATATGATAAACAGAATAATACATGGCGAAATCCGTATCACATGCCGTATCACCCTCGACCAATATCATCCCTTGGGCCTAAAGGCCCTCGGGCTGATATTGTTATCTCGGGATGATACGGCATATGATACGGATTTTGCCATGTATTATTCTCTATTTATCATATGTTTAGTACAAAATACAGCAATTTTGTATATCTAATAAAGGTTCTTTTTTCCAGCCTGTATCACCTACCCTGTATCGCATACCCCGTATCGCATGGCTAAACCCGTATCGCATACTCCGTATCGCATGGCAAAACCCGTATCGCATACCTGGCATGACGTCACAATTCGAATGACGTCAACGTTTGACATATGATGTTCAGTTGCTGTATTTCCTGGCATAGGAAAAAAATGAGTTCCGAAAAAAAAATGTCCTATCATTTCCAAAAATTATTACCCAGTAACTTTACGAACGATTTTTACATATAAAAAAGACACAATAAGATATAGAAATATATGAAGTTTTATTTTTTATTTGGTCATAATTTTGGTGAAGTTTGTTTTCATTACCTGATGGATTAAACACAAATGTAAATTTTTACGGTTTAAATTTTGGTTAGAATACATGTAGATAGCAATTTTTTCAAGAAATATTTGTCTTGCTGTTCAACTCTTCAGCAAATTAAAATGATCATGAATGAGATCATCGCCAAATAAACAATGAAACTTTTAACATTTCTACATCTTATATTTATTTGATAAATGTTAATTTTAGTTGAAATAATAGGACAGTATTTTCAGTGGATGCATTTTGATACATGGTCTTCAACATATATTGAGAATGTAATAAGATTATAGGGGGCATTACGATGCGGATATTAAGCAAATAAGGATGTCTATAAAAAAAACCAAGTAAGCTGGAAAAATACAGGAAAATCATAATAAAATTGAGAATGGTAATGGGGAATGTGTCAAAGAGACAACAACTCGACCATAGAGCAGACAACAGCTGAGGTCCACCACTGGGTCTTTGCTAACTTATAATTTCAGACGATTTAAAACAAAAAAATGGATATCCCATAAATCTGATTCTATGAAAATATATGATAAACAGAATAATACATGGCAAAATCCGTATCGCATGCTGTATCACCACTCGACCAATATCAGCCCTCGGGACCTTCGGCCCTCGGGACTGATATTGGTTTCTCGTGGTGATACAGCATGCGATACGGATTTTGCCATGTATTATTCTATATTTATAATGATAATATTAACACTTGTAAATTGCGTGTGTTCGAGGCTCGGTTCGAGGCGTTTCTTGTATTAATTAACTTCATCAAACATCATTTCATTTGAAATGTATCGACGTATTATAAATAAGTAGAAATAATATGAGCTATATATAACTATAGCGGACCTTAAAAGAATAGCAACACGACGGGCCACATGTGGATCAGGATCTGACTACCCTTCTAGACCGCTTGAGATCACCTCCGGTTTTTGGTGGGGTTCGCGTTTCTCAGTCTTCAGCTTTCTTTATTGTGTCTTCTATACTGTTGTTTGTCTTTGTGTCTTTTTCAGTTTTTGGTATGGCGTTGTCATTTTATTTTCGTATTATGAGTTTGAATGTCACTTTGGTATCTTTTGCCTCTCATCATTTAAGGTTAATTTTGCATGAAGGAGTTGATTTCTTACAATTTCTTAATCGATATAAGTAAACTATGAAAAAAAGAGATAACATTCATGAAGCAAAAAACACAAAAAGTGTATCTTCATGACAAATATTTCTTTGGTAAACTATTGTAAAAGTTGAAATTAATACAATCTAAAGCCTGAAAAACTGCACCGAATATACGGATCACTTTCGAGCGAGTTTCCACCAATAGCATTGCCTATCCTTGCCATAACAACATCTCCAGCTTTGATGGTCAGTGGTGTGGAAGTTGTGGCAAACGCACGGTCGTCATGGTCCATTGAATCTGCCCAGGAGACATCTTTAACTACACCATTCAATACTAATTCTACACTGGCATGAGACCTATCAAGTGTACCAGTTGCAATACCAAAGACATAAGTTCCCGGAAGAGGCGCAGTGAACAACCCATTGGCGTTATTATATGCGTTCCCAATGTTTAGGTCAACTGTGTTATATATTATTGTTTGGTGTATTTTCATACCAGAAAGTGCCAGGTTTGACTGTAGATGTGCGTAGAATGCTATCGGTGTGTTCTTTGTTTCCAGGTCTGCAGCTTTATATAAAAGAAAACTAAATCAAAATTAACGAAGAAATGACATATAACTGAAAATAATAAGAGCCGCCTAAAAGAATCATTGTATATCGATAAATATTAAGATAAAGGAGGTATCTTACAACATTTGCTTTACTACAGATACCGTTTAGTTATATAACCACTGCATGTTTGCAATGACGCTGATGCATTAGAATGAAAATAGCATAAAGTTTCGATAAACTTATATAAGGGACAGTGATATAATTAATTTGTGAACACTTTTATTTACTAGATTTATTTGGGAAGAGCAGACATTCAATAAAACAAATGCTAATACACATTTATCATCTCATATTTATAAAGCCAAAACAAATCTAGGAACTGTTCTTGATATCAAACTTTAGAGTTTGGAATATAATTTAAAAATTATGCTAATTGTTGAAGGCCACAAATGGACCCGAGTATATCTTTTTGTTTCATTGCCGTTGTTCTTTTCTGTTGTTGTTGGTTTTTTTTTTTTTTTTTTTTTATCTCATTGAGATATATCCCACATCTCCTTTTTACATATGTAAAATATCTTCTTTTTATTTAAATTGATATGAATAAAGAATATAAAGATAATTCAGTACCAAATTTCATTGTAAACCAAGTATGTTATTTGATACATTTCTAAACAAATAACCAACTTAGCATCCTATTTTATTTCATGTATCGTACCTTGGTTTTGTAAACTTTGGACCAACCCAGTGAGGTTTTGGATCTGTGTCGTCTTTTCGTCTAAGGAAGTTTGTAGTGCTGTTACCTGTAACAATGAGTTTATTGCAAAATGCATACGAAGGTATACTTTTATTAGCTCATTGGGATATTCATATACCTGCATAGAAGAAATTAACCATACTTTAACTAAATAGCAAAACAAATTTTCATATATTCAGTTAGTCTATGAGATTGCAGGTCGGAGATAAAAGTATATTTGAGGAACATTTTAGCTTGTTGTTTTAAAGAGAATATTATTTCTCGTTTAGTGAAATAGTTTGCATTTGGAAAAACGACTCAGATTTGACTCACAAAACATTTTCAAAGGTTTTATAAGAAACCACAGTTGAAACTGTACTTTTAATTATATCTGTACCTGGTTGTCTTTTTGGTTAAGTCTATCAGCAAGCCCATGCATGACGTTTTGCATCTGTATCAGATTAATATCTTTCTCTGCCAGCTTTGTCTTTAGGTCCTGAATATCAATATTTATCTGATGAAGTTGTGATTGGACATAGCTTGGGTCGTCTATCAAAAGTCGTTTGCTCTCAGTTGCTTTACAGCAGTTTAGAGTAAGAAATGAAAATATTCCGAACCAGAAAATATGAGAATTAATGTATGCGGCCATTTTTGTTTACGATTACTGAACACATCCAGAAGTGGCATACAGATAAGGCATGAACCATGTCTTTGAAAATTACTAATTATAGTATAATGCGAAAAGAAAACTGATTTAGTAGTAACCTAGTCTGAATTATCTATGTAAACATGGTCAAGGATATATCTATTAATAAAAGCTTGTGCAAGTATCAAAGTAAATGAAGCAATATTGTTAAAAAAATGACTAGAAATTAAGGGAACAATGATTGCATTAAATTACACATTTATGCAAATTACACAATGTCTGTACCATGTGTACATTCGGATAAAACTGCTGATTTTAAATTTCAGAACAGTTACTTATTTTTTTTTTCTTTAATTTAAAATAGCTTGATAAAAAAAATGTGGTGATTTTGGATTGGATTTAAAACGTACCCAAAATTATAACACTTGATTACCCATTTGCGTAAATATGTCCTTTCTATTTGTGTCAATTTATTAACGTTACCATCAATATTTTTAGTTTCCTATCAATGTGCTATATACTATCCGGGACTTTTCAGTATCAAAATAATAATAAAAAAATATTACAAATAATATATCTGCTAACCGACCTTGTTTGTGTGTGAATTTAAAAACCTACGTAGTCACAATAAGATCATCGATGAAAGGCACCTAACAAGATAGGGAAAGACACAACGGGCTACAAACTAAACACAGAAAATAAAGACAGAGGAAGAAGAAATATAATTGACTAAAAATGTGTCATACATGTATATACCGATTATCAGGTTGTCTGCATATTGATATTATAATTTTTAAAACATCAGCTACAAGTAACAATACGAAGCTTTTTGTCGGGTAAGCGCAGCGAACGAGTTCAAAAGGACTTCATATTGCATGTGTCGAGTAGATGGTATTTTACAATATAAATATGCAGACAAAAAAAATAAAACGTTCAGTCAATACTGTTGTGAATGGTGAGATATAAATGTACAATATAAACAAATGTATTTACTGTTCATTTACATAGCATTAAAAAGATGTTATTGTCCAAAAAATGACTATAACATCAATCTACTCTGTATTTTCCAACTTAAAAAAGAAAATTGTTATATTTTAGAGTTTGTAAAGGTGTCTTATTTTGACATGATATTTGGAATTTTTGGAGTTGGGACATGCAGTTTGGGGTTATTTTAGAACTTTGAGCACGCTGCCTAAGAAAAAAAGGACAAACAAAAAATCAAATGATAATGAAGCCGTATTTCAGTTCTCACAGCTCATCCGTACAAGAATATGGGCGGATTCGAAAATGACCCGGCATAGATAGGTTTGTTCAAAACTGATGTTCGGAAATGCATGCTCAACGGTTTCTTTTTAAATCATAAACCTATGCGACTGTAAACTTCAGTAAAAAAATTAATGACTTTAAAATATTCTTTATCCAGACAAATTTGAGCACAAGTTTATTATCTTACTTGACCCAGGGGCAAATAAGCAAGTTTCTATCATTTTGGCGTCCGTCATCCGACCCGTCATCCGTTAACTTAAACAAATAACTTATCCATTTAAACTACTGGGTCATATTTAAACCATATTGACCGCAATCATTATTGGGGTATATATAGTTTATGTAAAAAAAAAGTCTCCAATGGTTCCCTTGCCAAACTCAACATGACCAAAAAAGCCATAAAACAGAAAACATAAATTAGACCGTAAGCTTTCTCGTTTGAATTGTTTTACATTTAATATATAAAAAAAGAAGGCCTTCAACAATGAGCCCATACCGCATAGTCAGCTGTAAAAGACCCCGAATGATAATGTAAAACAATTCAAAGAAGAACTTTTGAAACTAACAGCGGCTAATTTATGTAAAAATGAACCGCGAAAAACAATTTTTTAACATATAAACTCAAACAACAACCTCTGAAATATAGGCTCCTGACTTGGGACAGGCACTTACATAGAGAATGTGACGGGGTTAAACATGTTAGCAGGATCTAATCCCTCCCTAACCTTGGACAGACTGACTCTGACTCGGTATAACAGTACAACTTGATAATCTTTTCTTGTTGACTGTGACGAACTATTAAAATCAACTGAAAAAGGCTTAACTCATCAGATGGATGAAAAAAAATGCACGTGGACTTGTACTTGTGCATCCCAACAACAAAAAGACACTAGACCTGTACAGATCTGAGAAAACTGACAGCTAGTTCAAAGCCACTATAACAACTTATAAAAATATCATGCATCTTTAAGACTTAATTATCAATTTGTCATTTTGGGGCCTATTATAGCTTACTGTATAGCATGGGCTATATCAATGTAGAAGAATATTTTGTCTATTATCTTGAAAACCGCTTTAGATGTAATCCTTGCTCAGAAACTCCTGTTTTTAAATACACTATTATTCCGGAATATAGTACTGACCTATTCCGAGTTTGTTTTCATTTATCGATTTCTTATCATTTGACAATTTGTCAACAAAAAAATATAATGGGACAACTTTAAAGTAATTTAGATCTGTAAGTTTTTTTTAGGTCAGTATTCTAACTATCATTAGCCAACTAGTCTGGTCTTCTTTTGCCCAACTGCACTTATAAAGAGAAAAACCGATCTGGTTAACACCTGACCAGTCTCTGAATGAAAAAGGACGAAGTCCGATCAGAGTCGGACGTTTTTTATTTTTTTATTTTTACTGTATATATATTTATATATATATATATGATAATAATCGGCTATTATAGTCGGATCCAAGGGAGAGGCCTGAGGGTTCAGATCCCCTTGTTTGAAAAATATAGTTGATTATATACATGATCATGATGATATAGGGAATCAATGAAGAATAACTGGAGCAGACACCCCCTTTAATACACCTTATCGCTAATCACGGTTGACCCAGCTGCTTGAACTTTTGACGCATACAACAATCACTTTCCCATTGTGGGGTCAAATGTTTTGTTTTATGAGTCAAAATTTTACGGGAACCTGCGTGATATCCAGCAATGGCGGACAAATAGCGATAAGGTGTATGCAGTCAGTCAGTGGGCCTCTTACATGTAGTCTAAATAACTATTCATGAGGTCTTGGAAGGCTATTAATTTTTTGCTTTGACGCTTTCCTGTTAATGTAAGGTGTCAAAGAAAATGTAATAGCCTTTAAAGAGGTCATAATTATTTGGACAACCGGTTACACACCATTATTCCGACAGCCCATTAATCCGACAGCCCATTGGTCGGACAACCCACTAGTCGGACAACCCAATAGTCCGACAACCCATTGCTCCGCCAGCCTAATAATCCGATAACCCATAAGTCTGACACTTATCAGGGTAAAATAAAATGTGTCTGTCTGTATTATACCCAGGGGGAGGGGTTACTGACTATCCTTTCGGGTATAACTGTGCAGATAGCACAAGTTTGCCAAATCATACCCTGCTCTAACCAGAAAACAGTGAAAAACAAACCCTGTTCTATACATGCCCAGAAAATGTATACCCTGTACTAACTAGACCGTATAAAATAAGATGCAGTTCTAGACCAGAGTTCTAGACTGTATCTTCAACCGTTGAATAAGAGATACTGTTCTTCTAGACAAATACTTTTTGTTAAAAAAAAATGTTCTCACCAGCAGGGCATAAAAAGCAACCCTGTTCTAACCAACGGGACTTAAAAAAGAAACCCTGTTCTAACCAGCAGGGCATGAAAAAAGTGACCCTGTTTTGCGGCACACCTATACCACTATATATAGTAAGTAACCCCCCGGGGTATTATTACGTTTATGTTATAACATATTTTAAGAAATAACTAGTTCATGAGAAAGATGCAACAAAAATATTCATGGAACGGACGGACGGACGAACGAGTTTACGGACTTACTAACGGATTGGCGGACAGTACCCCCGCCCCCCCCCCCCCCCACCACCACCATCACCACACACACACACACACACACTTTTTTAGAAGCGGCGGTATAATGATTGGGTCAACATTAAGACATTCATGACATTACAATACAAGTATGATATAATTATCTTTATAGCAGCATAAATAAGCCTCAGTCAGAATCGGAGCCAAAACAAAATAGAAAAAAAAAAACTAACACATTGATATCTAAATATATAATAACAGTCAGTATTAAGACCTGTGCTTCATAATTCAAAAGAGCTAACAATATATAATAAGATTTTTTCCCATAATAATAAAGTTTTTATTGTGTCAACATCAAAACAAATTTCGAAGATTCATCATGTTTATTTAACTTTTTAAAGTTCTAATAAGTGCTAGAAATATGCAGAAAGAGTTCATCCCTCAAATATTATAAAGTAAACATGCGATTGAAAAATGTCGATTATCCTCAACTTTATCAGCTGCACTAGTTTTTGAGAATCTGGCAATTTTAATTCCTGATGTAATGGGTGAGCACGATTCTTAAGTAACGTTACATATGAACTGCCTTGTTTAAAATCAATGATATCTAAATATTTTGCTTTTTGAAAACAATCTTTAAATGAAATAAGTGACAAGTTTGCCTTTGTCAGTGTTAATTGTTTGAATTTTTTAATAGATGATACCAATATGTATATTTAACCAAAATGCATAATTTACTAAGTTTTTGATTACAATTAGATAATTCAAGGATTTGTATAGTTATATAATATACTCAGACAAATATCCTACATGAAAAGAATATTTGGAATCAAAATGGACAACCACAAATAGTATAGAGAGCGGAGTTGCTCTTTTTAAAGAAAATTTGCCCATACACATAAGACAGATGCATTTTGAAATTATGAGCTGTCTGAATAATGAGCTGTCGGAATAATGGGCTGTCGGAATAGTGGGCTGTCGGAATAGTGGGCTGTCGGAGTAATGGGCTGTCGGAATAATGGGCTGTCAGAATAGTGGGCTGTCGGAATAGTGGGCTGTCGGAATAATGGTTGTCGGACTAATGGGATGTCACCAGACAACCAGGGCCCCTCTAAATTTTATGTAGAATGGTCTGGATGAAATATTAGTATTATATACAATTTAATCGACAGCAATTTAGACCCTTATGCTGGGTAAATAAGTGAGACATGCTTCAAAACTGCACCTGTTAATCATTTGGTCAATTACATGTATAGACATCAATATTTTGATGGAGTGCTAAAACTGATCGATGATAGAAAGACGAAGTAGACATTTATACAATAGTATTTGCATGTAGCCTCACTAGCTAAGATCACGATCTCTTCTTTTGCAATTCTGTCACTGAAGAATTCATGTTGTTTACAATAACACATGCATGATTAATGAAATTTATAATAATTCATTAGTATATTTGCCAATTACTGATTAGATTCTGTTTTTACACACTTTTAAACAAGTTACTTCCCTTTGTCAATCGTAGACTGTTTCTATACTGGACAAAATTGGCTTTTGCCAATGCAAAGTATGATGAATTGAAAGTGATGTATCTGCAGTTTAACTAATTTTTAATAAAAAATAATTTCTGATGTCAAAAGTGTTTAGATCAACAACAAATTAATGTAATTAAAAGATTTTGAAACCTTAAAGATTACTCACATTACGCACAGGCAAATTTGCTGGTTCTGCTAGCTCTTCATTATAAATGAAAATTATAGGGTGCGCTCGGTTGGTGTGTTCTGAACAGGTCCCATCTGTTCTGAATCCAGACGTCAATCTAATAAATTGGAACCGGATGCATATATCTGTATCTAACTGAGGTAAACTTGGCCTTAAGGAACAAACTCTGCATATCGAAAGCTTGTATCATAATAAACTGGGCCTGCTAGTATGAAAAAAAATGAAGTGAACAAGTTGGCATTGTAGATTGCGTTTAATCTTTTATTTTATTTTACTTAATTTATAACCATGTATAACATGTATAACAATATAAAAATAAACAGCTGCGCCATGAGCGCATGATACGCCCGACGTCTTGTGTGGAAGTTTTATGCAATAATCATAAATAGTTTCTGAGAAAATTTAAAGCAATAATCATTTAAATTGTTTTTGAGACACGGCGGGACATGTGAAAAACCCCCACCCACCCAGTTTCTTTTTACAAAAAACTAAATATCACTAAAATAAAATTTTGAATCAAACCAAAAAGTATACAGATCTTTAGATTAATATAACAAAGAAGTGTGTAAAATTTCAAGCAATAATTATAAATTGTTTTTGAGATACG
This sequence comes from Mytilus galloprovincialis, assembly GCF_965363235.1. Taxonomy (NCBI): domain Eukaryota; kingdom Metazoa; phylum Mollusca; class Bivalvia; order Mytilida; family Mytilidae; genus Mytilus; species Mytilus galloprovincialis. Next base: position 13,707,160 of record NC_134845.1, on the reverse strand, counting down.
GCACGACATGTAAAAAAAACCATCCCCCTTTTTACAAAATACTCAATAACTCAAAAATAAAATTTTGAGTCATCACCAAAAAGTATACAGATCTTCAGATTAATATAACAAAGAAGTGTGTAAAGTTTTAAGCAATAATCAAGAATCTTTTTGAGATACCGTGCTACATGTGAAAAAAAACACCCCTGTTTTAGTTACAAAGTGCCCTAACTCAAAAAGCTTAAATCTTATTTTCACCAAAAAGTATACAGATCATTTGACCATCATAAGAAACAACTATATAAATTTTCATGAAATCTGGATAAGTTGTTCTCAAGTTACAGTGCGACATGTTTACACCGGACAGACGGACGGACGGACACCGGACATTTGTATACCATAAAACGTCCCGTCAAAATTTTGACGGGCGTATAAAAATTAAGAAATGATAATCTGATAATAAATAATTTTAATATTCGAGTGGCAAGACATAATGGCTTCACTTTTCTATAGGCTGAATCTTTAGGCCTTTCTGAACAAAACATTACATTTTTAGTGTCCAAATAAAAAAGACTGACTTCAAAGTTGTCACGATTATCATTATAAGAAAAAGACATCACACAGCCACTACGAAGTGTTATTCTTACAGAAAAAGATAGTTTTATTGCATATTTCCCTAAAAAGTAATGCTTATATGATCAAGTACGCTGAAATACATTGTCAGAACAAATGATTTGTATAGTCATACTATACAGATCCTTGATTGAACAGATTATTAATTTGCAGTCTTTATTTCACTGAACATTTTTCTGAAAGCTAAAGATTACTGTATCTTTATCTTTCAGTTCCCCATTTTGTTCCCTTCTCTGCCATTGTTGTTGTTGTTGTTGTTGTTGTGTATCTTTCCTCCACTGTTTGGAGAACTGTAGTGTTGAATACTCAGCACTACATATATATATGCACTGTCCCACAATTACTACAAAACTAAAAAGAAGTCTATATACACTAAGAGCGGGATGGTTTCTACTGTGTTTCAATCACTCTAGAAACCATCCCGCTCTTAGTGTATATAGACTTCTTTTTAGTTTTGTAGTAATTGTGGGACAGTGCATATATATATTTTGAATTCTGTCAACACTTGGAACTTGTTCAGAGCACCGTTCTGTCTTGTTTTATTGAACTTCCGGTTGATTCCGTGCATTCTGAACATCTGGAACTCACCAACTGAGCGCACCCTAGGGTGCGCTCGGTTGGCGAGTTCTAGACGATCTGAATGCACGGAATCAACCAGAAGTTCAATAAAACGAGACAGAACTGTGTTCTGAACGAGTTCCAAGTGTGCCGAAAAAATAGTAGGTGCAGACAGAATTCAAAATGGCGGAGAAGGGAACTATAAGATAAAAATACAATAATCCTATATTAGCTCTTTATGATAAAGAAACAATAATCCTATAGTAGCTCTTTATAAAGTTTTTTTTTTATATTTTGTTTTTACCCCATGACGGCTGACAAATTGGACCTCCTTATTTTAGTATTATAGATATTATAGATATAAAACAGAACTCTTTTTTTTCTGTGAGAAAAACACTTTATAGTGGCCGTCTGAATTCTTTTTATTATAAATGATAATCATGAATACTTTGAATTCATTGTTTTTTATTTGGACACAGAAAAATTTAATGTTTTGTTCGGAAAGGCCAAAAGATTCAGCCTACGTATGTCTTGCCACTTGAAAATTAATATTATTTATAATATTTTTTTTATTTTCTTTTATATTGTTATAATTTAAGTAAAATGAAATTAAAGATTAAACGAAAACAATAAGAAAGGCAATCTACAATGCTGATTTGTTCACTTCATCTTTTTTTTAATATATATATATATATACATAAATACTAGCAGGCCCAGTTTATTATGATCCGAGTTTTCGATATGCCGAGTTTGTTCCTTTATGCCAAGTTAACAGCAGTGAGATACATCCGGTTCCAATTCGTACGATTGACGTCTGGATTCAGAACAGACGAGACCTGTTCAGAACACGCCAACCGAGCGCACCACTAGATGTCCCTCATAAGGGAGACAACTGAAAGAGGGATCTTTAATTACAGGATCAAGTACAGGAATTGGCAAATAGCCTATTTAACTGTAAATAATAAATGTTTACGCAGATTGGGATTAAAAAATATAACTTGTCACAGGTACATGTTTTTGATTGACATGTTTGATAATATCTTTCATGTCCATCCAATAATGGCTTCAGAGATTACCCAATTTAATTAATGTGTTTGCAATTTTTGATGAGCCTCATGAACTGCAAAGTAACAATGTTTGTAAACAGTACAGCTTTGGTACTTATAATGAGTTAAAACTAAAATTTTCTGAACACCATTTTCAGGATTTAAGCTTACATGTATATATATCATAGGATTTAGAAATATTGCCTAACATCATTTAGGCAATAGTCTTAAGCCTGCTGTCTAAGCATTAGCTATTTGCCCAAGATTTAAGCTTATTGCATAATTTGACTTGCATACATGTACATGCCATGGTACAGTTTATCATGTGTTTGTATGAAATTTATATACCGTATATATATATATATATATATATATATTTAGGTATGAGGCCTCGGTGGCTGTGTGGTTCAAATGATTGATCCACAGTATCATGAGTATCAATGGTCTGTCAATGCTGCATGATATGAGTTCAAACCCAACATATGGCAGGTTTGTTGGACTCTGAGATCTTAATTGACTAGCTTCTCTCCATGCACTTTATTTATTATCATTATTATTTACAATATTTATGTTTATATAGCATGTATAGTGCATTTTAATTAAAATTACTCTAAGCGCTTAACATAAAACAATAAATGCATTTAAAAGTGGTGTTTAACATTATTAAGAATAATCACATGATAATAAATGCAAATTAAAGCATGAAATAAAATTTTGAACACATACACATGACAGTCATATAAAAAGGAAAAAGGACAATTAAAAAAATAGTAATTAGAAAGGCATTAAATACAATGAACAGAACAAAGATAAAAAGTCATTGTCATTATAAGAAGTTAAATGTAATCGCTTAAAGCAAGGCCTAAAATAAAATATTGTTTGTTTCCCCAATCCCAACCGACCCTGAAAAATGGTGCTACTCATGAAATTTTATTGTCAAAACTAAGTCAAATATTATTTTATTCATTTCTGATTTTCAGGCTTGTTGGATCGTCCAATAATGTTCAAGCTTTTTGGAAAAATAAAATTATTTCCCTACCTACCTACCCACACCTGGCTCAGCAGGGTCGGGATTGGGGAAACAAACAATATATTAATCTAGTCCCAAGCTGTCTAAAAGATTGTGTTTTCAATTTTTCTTGAAAAATTTGATGGAATGTTCATGTCTAAGATTTCTCCATATACCAATAAAAACTGGCTATGACAAATTAGCCAACAGTGCTTAAAGTGCATTAAACATTGTTAAAAACAATCAACCAATCAACTTATGTCCAAGCATATACATGTATACAGATTGTAATTGCTTTTGAAAGTTTTTTTTATATTTACATAGAATTTTACAATAAAACATAGTCAGATATATATTAACATGTTATATTATATATGTTTTCAGAGAGAAAGAAGAGAATACTGAAAGATTAAGAAAATAGCAGTCGATCTATTTAGTAACATTACCACAATGTATAGTAACATTAGCACAATACTTCCAGTTACTTCAACAGAACCATCATGGATTTCAATAGAGACAACAGCAGCTTCACCACCAGAAGAGATCCCAGAACTATGGGGATTTATTACTGCAGGGATTGCTATTTTATTTTTTGGCAGTAATTTTGTTCCTGTTAAAAAATATGAAACTGGGGATGGTAAGCTTATATCATCTATGTACTTGTATTATATCTAATTGATGAGGAAAACCTGATCCAAAAAAATATGAAAACCAGTGTTCTCCCCAGGACCTTTTTGCCTCTTGGTAAATTATGTAAAATGATGATCGTAAATGTGATGCTACATGCACAAAATGTATTTGAAGTTGTTTTCTTATAGATTATGTTATTGATGTGATGAAACAAGATCCTACATTTGTATTTCAATTTCCCCTATTTACTAGGAGGCTAAATGAAATAACTGGGGAGAACACTGAACCAGATCCAAATAACTACTGCCTGTCTGTTAAATATTAACAACTGTAAAAAAAGGAAAAGTATTCATAAGATAAATTTTGAAAAAAGGAGGTTTTAATTGTATTTCTGTGTCGAAGACCATACTTTGACCTACAATGGTTTACTTTTATAAATTTTGACTTGGATGGAGAGTTGTCTCATTGGCACTCATACCACATCATCTTCTTATATTTATATAAGCATATGTAGTTAAAATATCAATGAACATGTATACACTTTTGAAGAATTGATTACAAAACTTAATTCTGATTTATTTCTAGGTATGTTTTTTCAGTGGATAGTTTGTAGTGCTGTAATGGTGGTCGGTATAATTGTACAATTAATCAGAAAGCAGCCACCATTCTTTCCTATTGCTATGATCGGTGGTGTTGTTTGGGAATTAGGTAGGTCACAATGTCAACTTTTTATTGTACTGTTACACCACTGTCCCAGGTTAGGGTAGGTTGGGATTCTGCTATCTGGTTTCACCCTGTTGTTATTTCATTAAGTAAATAATTCATTGCTACCAATATAACTGTTGATATATCTATTGCAATGTATTACATACAGTAAAATCAAATGATTCATTCCACAAAAGAAAATTTCAATAAAAATGACCAATTTAAAGTGAAATGTAAAATAAATCAGAGATGTAACTGTAAGCTGTGTTCAGATAAACAAAATGATATCAAAAAATTATAGAATAACTAATCGAAGAATTCAAATAGATAAGAGAAAAAATATTCAACAAGTGACCGAACAACACATTAATTCACAAATGTGCGTAGCGCATGAGTTAATTATCAGTGTTGTTCGGTCACGAGTTGAATATTTTTTTCGATATTTGAATTCTTTAATTAGTTATTCTTTTTATTACATTGGCAAATCACTTTTCTTTAAAAGAAACTAATGTAAATCATGTAAGGAACCATATCTTTTTTCTACGCATTCACAATTTGTATTGATCCGCCGTTATCGACGCCTTGACAATGCCTATTGTTGTATGACTTTAGAGAGTTAAATAACCACATTTATTTCACATGTAAAATTATTGGTTTTTATTTAACTGGGAAATCAATGTAATTCATTGCAACCAATGTAATAATTGACAATTCATTTAATGAATTGCTTCTTTTTATAGGCAAACCAATAGTTTGGAAACCAGAAAATAAATTTCTTAATCCTGAAATTCAAAGAAGTGAAGCTTCTATTTTCTTTATTTGTAGGAAATGTTTGTGTGGTTCCTATAGTCAAGACAATTGGTTTAGGGCTAGATATATGTATTTGGGGAATGATAAACCTATTTTCTTTGTTTGTAGGAAATGTTTGTGTGGTGCCTATAGTTAAGACAATTGGTTTAGGGCTAGATTTATGTATTTGGGGAATGATAAACCTATTTTCTTTGTTTGTAGGAAATGTTTGTGTGGTGCCTATAGTTAAGACAATTGGTTTAGGGCTAGATATATGTATTTGGGGAATGATAAACCTATTTTCTTTGTTTGTAGGAAATGTTTGTGTGGTGCCTATAGTTAAGACGATTGGTTTAGGGCTTGGTATATGTATTTGGGGAATGGTTAACTTGCTGAGTGGTTGGTCCACAGGAAGGTATAGTACATAGTATATATTTTATTGCTATTTTTTTGTAAATCCTATCTTGACTTAGTTATGTTCTGTGAGCTTCCTCTTTTGAGGTAAAGTTTGCATTGAATGCAATCAAAACCCTATGGGTCTGACTTGATATTTAAAATTCTAAGGTTTATCACTACTTTTGAGATACACAAAACATAATGCATTGATTATAACATTCTATATACATGATATATACATCCCATCCTTGAACATTTCCAGAAAATTATCAGTTATATAAACAGATATTCAAGTCACAAAATGATGTTATATTTTTCAAGAAAATGACATAACTTTTGTTATTGTTAAAGTCATCTTTAAAAAATATCAATGATTTCATTGTTTAAATCATCTTTAAAACTTAAAGTTATCTTCCTTTTTCCAGAATTGTACTTGAATCAACCACAACCAATGCTTTATACAATACAATATTTTATTTGACTTCCCATTGATAATTTAGAGCAATCTTTTTCTATAGGCTTTATGCAGACTTTTACTCTTCATGTATGTACATATATCAGATTTAATTTTGTAGATTTGGCTTCTTTGGACTTACAGAATCTGTTCCTCATAATGAAGTAATGAATTATATTGGTGTTGGAATGTGTGTATTTAGGTAGGTAAAATCACGATATAAAGAATAGATAATTTTCATCTCCATTTACAACCCTGATAAAAAGGGGTAATGGTAAGAAAATAGTGAAAAAGCTGTAGGACTAGGGTTAAATTCTCTATACCACATACATGAAATTCTTCATTGACTAAATGTCCACTTATATTTTTGTCCATCTGATGAGTTAAGCCTTTTTCAACTGATTTTTAAAGCAATTGCTTTTATGCTATCGCGTATGGCCATCTTTGTGACCCAGATCAGAGACTCCGCCCATACCAAGCCATAGTATTTTGTTAAACAGGCTCCTGGTCTGTCATTCTTTAACACCTATGTATGTTTTCTAATGCAATACATAGCTTGAAACTTTAAAAAAACGTTAGTGGATTTAAGAAGTTTCAGAATATGTTCTTGTAGATGTATTTTTGTATTTAAAGGGTCAACCGTTTGACTATCAAATAACATAGAAGTCCGAGTGAAAAAAAGTACATTTTTATAACTGTGATTCCGTTTTCCGCCGTTCGTACGATGTTTCAACAAAATATGGATTCATTTCAGTTGTTAATTTAGTATTGAAAATTTAACTGAATTATCTCCTATTAAATACGGTTTTATATGTTTAATTTGTGTTTCTTTAAGAGGTCAGGTGCTCTTGTTCATTCATAAAATTATCGTTCATTCATACATTTATCGTAAAATCAAAATCACTACACAGGTTAATGCGTAGTGTCAAATGATTACCTGTAATCTAAAAATAGACAAACTTTGTTTGCGCAAATAATTTAGCGGAACGAAACCCTTGTTGAAAACAAATAACAATAAGTTCGTTTTCCTTTTCTGTCAAACTCCGTAATATTTATCGATCACCTTACTAATGAAATGGACCCGTCCAAACGTAGTAGATGCCAAGCCGGTCCAGATGAAGAGATATTTCAATTTGGAATTTTCTAGTTACATAGATTGAAAAAAAGTACGTCTTTTTAAATATCATGATCAAAACTGGGAATGCATAACAAATGTCAGATGAAACCATTATCCTCGTCTTTTCAGTGAAAAAGTCTACTACGTTTGTTGACACTCGACGGTCCATCGTGTTAGCAATTTTATTTCACATGTTTTCGAAATATTGAAGATCATTTTTCGCAATGTTTCCTGAAAATTGATAAATGGCAAAGCAACGTAGAGCTGTTTGTTCTTGTTCGTATAATAAAATTGAGAATGGAAATGGGGAATGTGTCAAAGAGACAACAACCCGACCATAGAAAAACATACAACAGCAGAAGGTCACCAACAGGTCTTCAATGCAGCGAAAAATTCCCGCACCCGGAGGCGTCCTTCAACTGGCCCTAAACAATACATCAGTGATAACGATTTAATGTCATGTTTGTCTGTGATGATCCCTGCCCCCCCCCCCCTTTTCGGGATTGCATGAGAATTATAGTTATCTCGTACCCACATGTACTTGTTTCTATCCATACGAAGGTCGGCTATCCATATAAAACTATTTTGGATAGAAACAAGTGCCTGTGCTCGTACCGCATCAGAAGGACATAAATGTATATCAACTGAGCAATAATGTTTGGAACTTAGTTTTAAAAATGATGACAAAGTACCATTATGAAAATATTTTTATTAAGCTGAAATATATATTTATTCTTTACATGTTTATGTCTTGTAAGATATTTTATTTTTTTCCCGTTTTTTAACATTTGCGTCTGGAAAGTTGAAATGTTTTAACTTAATCATTTAATTTGTGTTAATGGTTAAATATAAATTGATAATGAAAATTGTTAAAATTAAATCAATAAAGGAAATTATTGCCCAGTTACAAACACTACCAGGGGATAATCCATGATGATTTCTTTTTGAGTTATATGTTTCAGCACATGTATATTTGACCCCAACTTTAGCCTGGTAAACGTGTTGTCTCCTTGTGAAATATAAAACATATTAAAAATGACTTTCTGCTAAAGTCTTTTATTTATATAAAGTTAAAACCTTCTTACTTCTAACTAGACAACACTCATGTCAGGTTTAATTATTATATATATGTGGATGAAAAATAAAAGTCCCCAAACATTAACATGACAGCAATTGCTTTTACAGCCTTTAAGGCTTTGATTATAGTTCGTTCTTATGTTGTACTGTTATACCACTGTCCAAGGTTAGGGGAGGGTTGGGATCCCGCTAACATGTTTAACCCCCACCACATTATTTATGTATGTAGCTGTCCCAAGTCAGGAGCCTGTAATTCAGTGGTTGTCGTTTGTTTATGTGTTACATATTTGTTTTTCGTTCATTTTTTTACATAAATAAGGCCGTTAGTGTTCTCGTCTGAGTTGTTTTACATTGTCTTATCGGGGCCTTTTATAGCTGACTATGCGGTATGGGCTTTGTTCATTGTTGAAGGCCGTACAGTGACCTATAGTTGTTAATGTCTGTGTCATTTTGGTCTTTTGTGGATAGTTGTCTCATTGGCAATCATACCACATCTTCTTTTTTATATGTTCTACCAAATTAGAGATAAACATAAAGCACTCTTTATTTATTGGTTAAATATATCATTCACATGTCAACATTTCTCAGGCAGACAATTTTTCATTTTTTTTCAAATTAACTATTGGTAGATAAATTTTCCTTCTCTTTACTAGTAAGTCACAGCTTATACTATAATAATTAGAACAGTAAAGAGAATAATGTGGATTAATTCAGTTTTGTTGGTTCCAATTTGATCAGAATTATGATATTTAGTGTGAAGGTGTATTTCTACAAAATAGTGTGTTCATATCATCATGACCTCAGTGTGACCTGGACAAAATGGACCCAAGGAAGTCGAGGGGACTTTAGATTTGCACTCTGTCCGTATGTCTGTCTGTCCATCCGTTAGTCCAGCAAATCAGTTTTCCACACTTTTTTCTCCATGCTTTAAGATATTGCTTTGATATATTGTTCATCATCATGACAAGCTCAGATCAAGTTCATATTTTGTTCCAGTCTGATAATTTTGTGTAGAGTTATGGTCCTTGGAATTTGAAAATTCACTCAAATGATCAGTTTTACACACTTTCTTTCTTTATGCTTGTTTATATTCTTTTAATGTCCCATTTATGGGCTTTATGTTTTTTAGGTCTGTGTGTCCGTTCATTTGTCCGTCTACACCGCTTCAGGTTAAAGTTTTTTGTCAAGGTAGTTTTTGATGAAGTTGAAGTCCAATCAACTTGAAACTTAGCATACATGTTTCCTATGATATGATCTTTCTAATTTTAATGCCAAATTAGAGATTTTTACCTATTTTCACAGTCCATTCAACATAGACAATGCTAGTGTGGATGGGGCATCCGTGTACTATGGACACATTCTTGTTTAATATTTAATCTTAAGCTGACATGGATGTGTGACCTGACACAATGATAGATCAAATGCCATGGCTCTATAAGTACTCATATAATCATTTTATGTCAACATAAATATTATAAGATTTTATCATAGATATATAAGAAGATATGAGTGCAAATGAGACAACTCTCCATCCAAGTCACAATTTGTAAAAGTAAACCATTATAGGTCATATTAAGGTGGTCAACACAGAGCCTTTGGTTCACACAGAACAGCAAGCTGTAAAGGGCCCCAAAAATTACTAGTGTAAAACCATTAAAAAGGGAAAACCATCGGTCTAACCAGCTTTTTTGACCATGTTGATGCATGCAGTTAGCACCTCAATGATATACATTTTCAAAATTGTTTTAGTAAAGCAAGTTTTCTTTTCTTTCTCACAGTGCTATAATATTTTCCTTTGTGAAGAATGAGGTAACACCTATAAACAATATAGAGAGTGAACCTCTAATTTCACAGGTAAGTACACTTTAATTGGTATGTGCAGCGTCCAATATCAGGTGTAATACCTCCGTTCTTTTTCTCCTGTTAGTGTTTGTTAAATTTGCACTTTTCAAGGGAATGTGCAGAATTAATCATTATTTTAAATAAAGAAGTACTTGGCAAGAGTAAAGTTTTATTTTGTCCAGTTGAGTTCCATAGTCAAAACTTCAAATAACATTTCACTGCATATAAGAAAAAAAAAATCACTGGAAGTTAACCAATCAAATTTCACCTTTTTTTCCCCTGAGTACAAGCTTTAGTAACCATGTAACCTCAAGTTTGATAAATCAAGAAAGACCTGAAGTATACAGAAACATGGACAAGGATTTATTATTTTATCTTTTATTTGCTTTTCAATAGTCAGGATTTTACATACCCCATACACTACCACCTGACAAGGGTAACAAGGGGGTAAATACAGAAAAATAATGCAATATACAACATGTATCTCTGACTAATTGTTTTTAACAGTAAGAATATTTATGTTTAGGCTACATATGAATTGTATTTGATTAATCACACCTCTCTCTCTCTCTCTCTCTGTGACTTTATTAGATACAACACTAATACTTTCACCCATCTGTTTTACTACAATATTTATCATGACTTACTTTTTAATACAATTATTTTAAAGACGAACATAAATTTGCTCATAGTAAATAACTTTTCTCTTAATTAAACCATAGATAATATGAAAACAAGGAATCTTTACATAAGGGAGATATATTATCATGCATTTTTTTGTTTGTCATGAATATATAGAGAAAAAAACTTTGTATATGATACATTTTTTTAAAGATAAAATCATTATATGAAACATGATTACTTTTTAAGAAAACAGACTTGAATACCCAGGGAAGTGATACATTATATAGTTCTACAAACAACCATGATGTCTTAGTGTTTAGCAGGAGAAGGGTAATATTGATACACATTTAGTTATCTCTTTGTAGCTGGCAATGTCAGCTTTTGCCATCACTTGACATGAATAAAGGTTGTCTGTCATCCTAAACCTATATAACATTAATACACAGATTTTGCAAATCAATAAAAGAATTAAGCAGAGTATGACATATAGACATATTAAAATTAAAAAGCATTTGAATAATTAACCATTACATGCTTTTCCTGCAGAAAATAAATATTTTCCCAGGTTGTTTAGCTCTTTGACATTTCTCAGACATTAAGCACCACCAGAACAATTTGAAGATTTGTTTCACAAGGATATATTAAGAAAAAGAAATAATTTGAAAATCTCTTCATGTCTCTGTTATTCTCTCCTTCTCTCACATATATTCTATCAAACTGCTGTTACCTAATTTCTAGATGTATGTTCCTTATGGATATCTAGTTAAAAAAAAGGTATACAGAGATTAGATCCAACAACAAAAAATGGCAGCTGTTTTTAAAATAAACTATAGCGGTGAAATGCAGATTTTGGCTTATATTTCAAAATCTAAATATGTTGCAATTCAGCATTGTTTGGAGCAGAAATTGAACATCAGAACCAAGGTGGACCATCCTAGAATTTCCATATGTATTTTTCATTATATTATTAAATATCATTATGGTCTAGGTTGGTGCTCATATTTCAAAATGAGAAGAAAATTAAATATCGTGGCTGTTGTTATGTTGAATGAAAACTTTGTAAAATGAAGAATGATAGAAAGTTAGATTACAACAATAAGTTTAATATGTATAGAGTAACACCATCGACAAAAAACAATTCTCCAAAGATTGCTTAAATTATATTTCACCTAACGAAAACACAACCAAATTTTTTAATGTTTCTAAACAAGATTTCTGTTGCTAGGTTCTTCATAAGCATTTTTAAAATATTTAACTATTAAATTGGACTTATGATTCATTTTAATACAACTAGTCATCCTTGTATAGACATTTTGATTTGATTTTATTGTCAAGCTTTTTTAATGTTTCTAAACAAGATTTCTGTTGCTAGGTTCTTCATAAGCATTTTTAAAATATTTAACTATTAAATTGGACTTATGATTCATTTTAATACAACTAGTCATCCTTGTATAGACATTTTGATTTGATTTTATTGTCTTCATAAGCATTTTTAAAATATTTAACTATTTAATTGGACTTATGATTCATTTTAATACAACTAGTCATCCTTGTATAGACATTTTGATTTGATTTTATTGTCAAGCCTGCAACTTTTGTTGCAGAAAGCTCGACATAGAAATAGTGATCCGGCGGCGGCAGCGGTGGCGGCTACTTCTTAAAAGCTATATATTTTAGAAGGTGGAAGACCTGGATGCTTCATATTTTGTATATAGATACCTCATGTTACGAAGTTTCCATCAGTCACATGTCCATTGTCCTTGACCTCATTTTCATGGTTTTAGTGACCACTTGAAAAAAAAGTTCAGATTTTTTGTAATGTTAAATTCTCTCTTACTGTAAGTAATAGGATAACTATATTTTGTATGTGCGTACCTTGCAAGGTCCTCTTGCCCGTCAGACAGTTTTCACTTGACCTCGACCTCATTTCATGGATCAGTGAACAAGGTTAAGTTTTGGTGGTCAAGTCCATATCTCAGATACTATAAGTAATAGGTCTAGTATATTCTGTGTATTGAAGGACTGTAAGGTGTACATGTCCAACTGGCAGGTGTAATCTGACCTTGACCTCATTTTCATGGTTCAGTGGTTATAAAATTGAGAATGGAAATGGGGAATGTGTCAAAGAGACAACAACCCGACCAAATAAAAAACAACAGCAGAGGGTCACCAACAGGTCTTCAATGTAGCGAGAAATTCCCGCACCCGGAGGCGTCCTTCAGCTGGCCCCTAAACAAATATATACTAGTCCAGTGATAATGAACGCCATACTAATTTCCAAATTGTACACAAGAAACTAAAATTAAAATAATACAAGACTAACAAAGGCCAGAGGCTCCTGACTTGGGACAGGCGCAAAAATGCGGCGGGGTTAAACATGTTTGTGAGATCTCAACCCTCCCCCTATACCTCTAACCAATGTAGTAAAGTAAACGCATAACAATACGCACATTAAAATTCAGTTCAAGAGAAATCCGAGTCTGATGTCAGAAGATGTAACCAAAGAAAATAAACAAAATGACAAAAATACATAAATAACAACAGACTACTAGCAGTTAACTGACATGCCAGCTCCAGACTTCAATTAAACTGACTGAAAGATTATGATTTCATCATATGAACATCAGGCACAATCCTTCCCGTTAGGGGTTTAGTATCATACCATCATAACATATATGAGAAGAACATAACCCGTGTCATGCCAACAACTGTTTTTAAAAAAAAAAAAAAAAAAAAAAAAAATGTGTTTAGTTCCGATGCAAAGACCTTATCAGTGACTCAATATTAACGCCAAAATATGCAATCTTTAATGACTTGACAACAGTATCGTAACTATATCCCTTCTTAATAAGTCTATTCAAAGGTTTTGTAAGTTTCTGAGGTGAATACTGACACCTTTGTGCTTTATAAAGAATATTACCATAAAAAATTGGATGTGAAATACCTGAACGTATTAGAAGTCTGCATGTTGAGCTATATTTACGAATGATGTCTTTATACCGATGATAAAATTTAGTAAATGTTTTGACTAGTTTGTGATATCGAAAACCCTGGTGTAATAATTTTTCAGTAATACATAAATTTCTCTCGTTAAAATCTAAAACATTGTTACATACACGAGCGAATCGTACAAGTTGAGATATATAAACACCGTAGGATGGTGACAAGGGAACGTCACCATCTAAAAACGGATAATTAACGATAGGAAATGAAAAATCATCCCTTTTATCATAAATTTTAGTATTCAGCTTTCCATTAGTGATATAGATATCAAGATCGAGAAAAGGGCAGTGGTCATTGTTAGTATTAGCTTTATTTAAAGTAAGTTCAACAGGATAAATTTCATTAATATACATACTGAAGTCGTCATTATTGAGAGCCAAAATATCATCCAAATATCTAAAAGTATTATTAAATTTGTTTATCAGATGTTGTTTCGATGGGTCTTTGCTTATTTTTGTCATAAATTGTAACTCATAACAATACAAAAACAGGTCCGCAATAAGTGGTGCACAGTTAGTCCCCATTGGAATTCCGATAATCTGACGATATACGGAATCCCCAAAGCGAACAAAAATGTTATCTAGTAAAAATTCAAGGGCATATATAGTATCAAAGCATGTCCAATTAACATAGTTTTTTTGTTTATTGCTACTAAAAAATGACCTAAAAGAGTTTGAACATATATATTCACATTCTGATTTTTTGAATGCCCATTTAATTAGGTGTGTGAATTTTTTCTTAATGAGAATGTGAGGCAATGTGGTATACAGGGTAGAAAAATCAAAACTTTGAACAGATTCAAAATCACCAATATAAGCATGCAATTTATCAAGTACTTCCAACGAGTTCTTGACACTCCAAAAGTAATTTATTCCACTATTTTCGAAGGCCTTATTTGAACAATTTATTATCAGGTTTTTAATTGTACCAAGTGTGCTGGTAAGAAGAATAGACAATTTAGTAGTTGAACAATGGCTTGAAGACGAAATAAATCTATATTTGTAAGGGGTTTTGTGTAGCTTCGGAAGCCAATACATAGTTGGGACTTTCATTGTATTTGGCTCTGCTTGTAAAGCGGTGGCTAAAAGTTTATGTTTGTTACAGATTTCGTTTTCTGAAAATGGAGTCAGTTGGAATGTTGGTGAATTGGTGATTTCCTTTTTCAGAACCTCAATGTAAAATTTACGTCAAACGATAATAATATTATTAGCAGCTTTATCTGCCGGGACAAAAACAAATTCCTTGGCTAGTTCTTTTAGTTTATGTTTGATACGAGAAATAGGTTTATTGTGGTTATTGTTTATAGTAAAATGTTCTTTAAAATGTTGAATACGTATATCAACTATCTTCATTACTGAATTAAAAAAAGAGTCCAAAGATTTTTTGTCAGCTTTTTCCCGTTTTATCCATTTCATACAGTAAGTATGGAGTGAGTCGTTGATGATATTACGACACTCATTCCAATTAATAATTGACGGGGGACGATATTTAGGTCCTTTACTGAGGAATGATTTTAACTCTCGGTCTTGAACGATGTTAAGATCTCCTGTTATAACATGGGAAATGGGTCCATAAATATATTCGGAATTACTGCAATTACATGAAGTAGGTGTATTTTCACTGATATTAACATCTTTACACAATTGACTATAATTAAACACAAATTTCCGGGTAGATTTCTTGTAAATATAACAAATAAGAGGTAGCTCAGTATTGTCAAAATATCCAGGAATTTGTTCTTTAACAGAATGGTCGTTAAATATACCGGCAATATTTACAAAATCAAAGCCTTTATTGACATACTTAATTTTAATAAAATGTTTTTTATGATCTTCAGGGCGATCAATTTTGGGAAATAATTTAGAATAACAATATGCCATAATAATTTGAACAATTTCATACTTAGGACTGCTATATGAAATTGTGTTGCAATCCTCCAAAATTTTATTTAACTTATTAACCTGTAACGAACAGAGTTTTGTTAACAGATAATGTCTGCCGTTGTTTTTTGAAATAGAAATTAGGTCCGAAATATTGGTATGATTGGCCCGAAATTTTCTTTGATTGCGATTTGTTCTACGACCGTGAGAACGTTTTTTACGAACAGTTTTAGAAACTATATCCAAAATGTTAACGGAATTGGTTCTAGATATATTACCAATTCCCATGATATTATCATTTAGACCGAGAGGGTAAACTGTCTGTAATTTTTTAATCCAATTTAATTCAATTATTTTCCGTGATCGTACAAACTTTGAATGCGATTCACCAGGCTGCTTATTTACTACTTCTAAAGGTTGAACTGCTAAATATTTAAAAGGATGGTTGTGCTTCTTAAGGTGTTGGTAAATGATACTTTTGAATTTATTGGGTCTTTTAAAACGATACAGATGTTCTTGAGTGCGTTTAGATAAATATCGTCCAGTTTCTCCTACGTAGTTAAGTTTTTGTGTTTTGGTCTGTTTTTCTCATACTTTATGCAATAGGTTTACTATATTTGTTGTATGGAATGATTGTAAGGTGTACATGTCTAGCGGGCAGATGTCATCTGACCTTGACCTCATTTTCATGGTGCAGTGGTTATAGTTAAGTTTTTGTGTTTTGGTCTGTTTTTCTCATACTTTATGCAATAGGTTTACTATATTCGTTGTATGGAATGATTGTAAGGTGTACATGTCTAGCGGGCAGATGTCATCTGACCTTGACCTCATTTTCATGGTTCAGTGGTCAAAGTTAAGTTTTTGAGTTTTGGTCTTTTTATCTAATACTATATGTCATAGGTCAACTATATTTGGTGTATGGAAATATTTTATGATCTATATGTCAGTCGTGCAGGTTTTATTTGATCTTGACCTGGTTTTCACGGTTCATTGCTCAGTGTTAAGTTTTTGTGTTTTGGTCTATTTTCTTAAACTATAAGCAATAGGCTCAACTATATTTGTCATGTTTGTTGTATGGAAGCATTGTTAGCTGTACATGTCTGCCTGGCATATGGTTCAACTGACCTTGACCTCATTTTCATGATTCATATTAAGTTTATGTGACAGTTGTAATAAAGCTTTATATTTAGGAGTATCAACATAATATCAATGATCAGGAAAAGAAGGCAAGACATTTCAGTGTGTGCACTCTTGTACTTATTTTGTATATAAAAATTCACTTCTTCATAAGTTATATTTTTTTTCTATAGCTAATTCAAATCAGAACTTACTGAATATCCCTGATATGACATATGGTTATATTTGTGTTTATTAGGGAAGCAGTGGAAATATACAAGATATGAATGAAGATGAATCCTTTATAGATAGGATGTCACCTGGCACAAAAAGAGCTTTGTAAGTTTTCAGATACAAGACATCCTGTAAAATTGTGATACCTTCATTGATTTTAGATAACATTTAATTTTTAATGTGTTTACCTCAGAGATGACTTCATTGAAGGAGATGCAGATTAAACATCAATGAAACAGCAACCGATCAACAAATATAAGTTAAAAATATCCAAAGTCCAACAATCATGACATAGTTCAACAACAGAAAGTTATATATTTAATTTGTTAAACTCTGAATCATCTATTAAAGCAAAGAATAATTGTTAGCAGAAACAATCATTGATCTTGTTGTTTGTTTGTATGATGGACTAGGTCCGAGACCACAATTAATTCGTAGTGCAGTTCTTTTAGAACATAAATGAAAATTTAAAAAATCCCACCTGCGCTTTCTCAATAATATTTTTACAGTGTGTTGTACTACTTTTGGGACAAATTATATCAAAATTATAGAAAACTTCATCAGCTCTAACTCAAAATTTGGACAATTTTATGTTTAGGGCGTCCTGAAATCTTTTGACAGCTTACGAAGTGCTAATTTTTAACCTTTTCCAGCTGGACCAAATCACTACTTTCCTTTAAAATTCTGGACCCAAATTTTTTTACAGTGTAATTTCACCCCCTTTCTTCCAATTTAAGGCATAAAACATGGAGAAATAAATTTGGAAGGGGTATGAAAAACATTGACAGGTAACCCACTGTCAACACTAGGGACTATATTCGTGAACAACGAAAATCAAGGGACGACAATTGTGGTCCCGAACCACTATGTGAAAAGTAACAGAACAATTTGTTGTTTTTCCCCACTAAAACATGAAATATATTCGGTATATCATTACCAGTCTTTTAGTGCATGAGCATGTTCACTGATACAGCATAATAATAGTGTTCAAGAATTCTTTGAGGAAACTAAGAATGGAGGTTTTGATAGTGTATTTAAGATTACAGATTTTTATGTAGTTTAAGAAAAAATTGCATTTAAATATTTGTTGGAGGGTTTGAATACTTTATTGATTTTGATAATTCTTCAAGCGTTAATATTGGAGATTAATCTATATAAAAACATGTTTGCATTGAGGTACATTTATGTGCCTCAAGCATTGAACTATATGCTTCTAACATAGAACAATGTACATACACTTTTAAAGAAAATATAAAGAATGGTGGTTTGAGAGTTTGTTGGTTGAGAGTATTGCATTTTTTGTCTTTTTTAGAGCTATGTGACTTTGCATTTTATAATATAAAAAACTAAGGTTTCATAATTTCTTATAAATATTTAGGTTTTATATTTTTGTCACTTCAAAAACCTGTATAACATCTGTAATTTTTCACTTTAGATCTGTTTAACATATGAAAAATTCAATTAAAAACAAGTAGTAAACAGTAAATATATTTGAGAGCAAGATTATTTCATGTACATTTCAGTCATTTTCCTCATTTTTCTCTTTTATCTATATTACAGGGGATTAATATTATGTTTATTCTCTGGTGTGATGTACGGTCAGATGTTTACTGGTGCCACATATATTCAGGACCATCCAGACAAGTTCCCAGGGGCTACAACAAATGGTTTGCATTTGTTTTATTATACTTAACATTAACTACATTTATCATACTTGAATTATGTTTTTTTGTATGTTGAGTGAATAAAAAAGTTTAAAATAATCAGTGAAAATGCAATACAATTTTGAAACGTTTTACAGTATTCTTTTAAAAATGTTTTAAGTAAATAGATTTTTAAGGACCTGAAGTTGAACATATTATAATCCTGATGCACAGGGAAAGTCACTTTGTCTATTCCATTTTGCAAATGATTTAGGTTTTTAAAGTATGAAATAATGATAATCTTCTATGGGTGGATAAAAAAGATGGACGAAAGATACCAAAGGGACAGTCAAACTCATAAATCTAAAACAAACTGACAACGCAATGGCTAAAAATGAAAAAGACAAAGAAACAACAGCACACATGACACAACATAGAAAACTAAAGAATAAACAACACAAACCCCACCAAAAAACTAGGGGTGATCCCAGGTACCCCGGAAGGGTAAGCAGATCCTGCTCCACATGCGACACCCATCATGTTGCTTATGTGATAACAAATCCGGTAAATAGTCTAATTCGGTAGGTCACATTCATGAAAGGGAAGGGGATTGTAATTACGACGTAAGGAACATATCCGATATCATTTGTGAAACGGTTATTCCATAACAGTCAGCCAACTCGTGATGGTGTCCGTAAAATTTACGAAGGGATGATTTCAACTTCACCATTTGGAACTCTTGGTTTAATAGCTTCCTTGTGAGCAGCAACCCTCTATCAAGAAAGTCATGATAGGAAATGCAAGCACGGGAATATCGTATCAATTGGGAGATATATACCCCGTATGCAGGTGCTGCTGGAATGTTGCTACTTAGAAATGGAAAGTTCACAATTGGAAAGCTGAAATCATCTCTTTTGTCGTAAAGTTTTGTTTTCAACCGACCCTCATTGTCAATTTCTAAATGTAAGTCAAGATATGAGGCCGACTTGACTGTATCTGTAGTATCCTTTATCTCTAGCTCGGTTGGATAGATGCGTTCCACATAGTCACCAAATATTGAATTATTTAGTGAAAGAACATCATCTATATAGCGAAAAGTAGAGTTAAAGGATATTGCTAACTTCTTATCTTTCTTCCTAATAAGTTCCTGCATGAAGTCAGCCTTATAATAATAAAGAAACAAGTCGGCAAGTAGAGGGGCACAGTTTGTTCTCTTTGGAATGCCGACAGTCTGTTAAAAAACACGTCCTCCGAACGTAACAAATATGTTGTCAATCAAGAAATCAAGTTTCAGAGAATTTATTGTTCGAATCAGAGTGATCCTTTACAAAGTAGGATTTATCCCTCCCTAAGACAAGATACTTGTATCTACGTTGGCCATTCTTTTTTACGAAGCAAAGCAATACCAACTCTTTCAATTTGTCTTTTAGTTTGGAATGTGGAATACTTGTGTACAGAGTAAGCTGTTTTTGTGGATGGCTTCAATTGAGATGTCTTTCATATTTTAATATTTCAATAAAATGTTAAAAATGTTAATAAAGGATTCTCGAATTGGCAATACTTAAAACAAAATCATGTTACATTTACAGATAAATCAATAAAGTGTACATGTATTGTGATTTCAGAAAAATATGATAAAAAGGGGTCTCATTAGGGGGTTCTGATTAGGATCCAGCTTACTGTTTTGTCAGATTCCCTTATCCCGCTTACACTATGTATGTAAGCAATTCTTATTTTTTTGTAAATTACTGTGTCCCGCTAGATTTCATTTCCTGTTTTCACGGCACAATAATTTGACTATCATGTGTCACGCTTACTTAAAATTTGCAATCCTGCGTCACATGTAGACCCCAATGAGACCCACTACACATATATAAATAGCATATATCAGAATGCAAGTAATTGCTATTGCTACACTCACCCAGTTGCATTATTCACATTGATACAAAAAATCCCTATAATTTCTGCATAAAAATGATCATGGAACAAAAAAGAAAAACAGTTAACTCCTTTAGTTTATTCCTGTATAAAATTTATGTATATTTTTGTAGGTTTAGACTATGTGTTTTCCTGTTTCTGTGGTATATATTTAACCAGCACAACATTTTTCTGCATTTATATTGTTATAATGAAGAACAAGCCAAAGATATACCCCAAAGTTATACTGCCTGGCATTGCATCGGGTGTTATGTGGGGCATAGCAACCAGTTGTTGGTTTGTGGCTAATAGGTCTTTGTCTATACCAGTGGCCTTCCCTATAGTAACAGCTGGTCCATCCGTTGTAGCCTCATTATGGGGTGTTCTGGTATTTAAGGAAATAACGGTAAGTTGACCTAATTACATATTTGAATAAATATGGACTACCTAATGAATATTTCTAAATGAAAACTTTTGGGTAATGACTCAAAATATGGAAAGCGAAGTACAGTACATATCAATTATTTTGTATAAAATAGAGCATTCATTAAAATTGACAGTTTGTTGCAGTAAAATATATAGATAAAAAAAAATAACGCTTAAGAACAGATTTAGAGATATTTAGGAGCACTTTTCAGTAAAAATTGTTAATTGACTAGTGCACTGTAATTCTTATAACATATATTTTAAAATTATATGAGAGCTGTGTCAACAATGAAGGGTTCAGTTAGGAACATTTTCATATACCTTTTCTACAAACCCAGAAAAGTAGAATATTGAACATTCCAAATTTCATTGCATTTGTCAATTTTTAAAAGAAATTGTTTAAATTTACACACATTACATCATAACAAAATTATTAAAATTGAAAGCATTAGGTAGTTGAAAATTTCTTAGCATATCCAAATTTATTTTTTGATATAAAAATGCAGAGACAAAGTATAATTACCAATGTTACAACTGACCACTAGAGTTTAAATGAATTGGACTTGTCTGTACCCAGGTATCTGAACTATTTTTTCCTTTTTTTTTTCTTTGTACCTCCATTTTCTCAAAAGATGTCCGTTGTTTAGGTCTGCTGTTTAGTCAAATTTAAATTAATTACCCGATATATATTATTCAACAAGGTGTGTTTATTGTATGTGTTGAAAAATTGAAAATTAGTCCTTTTAACTCCTGTTTTATGACTATATATATATTCCATTCCTTTTGTAGGGAAAGAGGAATTTATTGATTTTAATGTTTGGATTCTCTATAGCCATTGGAGGAGCTGTACTAGCAGGAGTATCTAAAAACTAAAACTTTATTGGGACATTACATTACCAGTGCAATAAGATAATGATTTACCATATTTAGTTTTCAAATTGTCTCCCTTAACTAAATAAGTCACAGTAGATTCATAGTTAACTTATATTTGGTTGATACATTTTATGTTATATATGAAACATTTATTTTCATGACAATATAGGTGACAAAGTGGTACACATTTTTGGTGTAAAATAGAAATTATTTAATATGCCAGTGATTATACATTAGTAGGAATTTATTTGTATGAATATAATTGTCAATATTTAAACATTCCAGATTTTGTGATTAAAATATACGGCTAAGTAACAAATATTTAGCTTCCTGATTCCTGTTGATACTTGTATAACCTTTAATTTGCTTTTTTCAAAATGGGCAGATGATATTTGTTTTAACAGTTATAATAACGGTAGAATTTTTATATTATTTAAATTTTTAACCAGATGATCGATTTTGAATGTTATATGTACCCGCATGAAGTAAGGAAAAACATTTTTTCATATAAAGTAAAAAAATGACACTTCATATTTTGATATTATAATCACGAATACTTTAATGCTTTTATATTAGTCTGTGATACCATTTTTTTGTTCATGTCTCTTTATTCTACATATTTAGTGTATGTGTGTTGTATTTTTCTCTTTCAATCAAATTCATTTAGGAACTTAATTTTTCCTAAACAATATTATCTTCTCTTAGTTACAATATTTCTGACATTTCACTGCATATATACTCATTAGTTAAAGATATAAATTAGGGCCATATATCTTCTATTATTCATCTTACATACATGTTATGTAATCAACTATGTTCATACTTTGAGATTATACTGTAATACTTATTATTACTTATATGTTATTCCTTGTAAATTGAGATTTCCTTATAGTATTTATGATTGTCCCCAGCACATAGTGTTGAGATGGTAATGGTGTCATTTTGAAGTAACTCATTTTAAGGGAGTTATCAGACTTTGACATTTTTATACTTATGTTAGTTTTGTACCTAATGACTCTTTGTGAATTCAACTCCTTTAACAGCTGTTGACATCACAGAAAGCTGTTTACCTTTATAGGTTGTTTTTGCCATCATATTATGTTGTTGACTATATTGTATTATCATTTTGATATGACCATTATTATGGGAGTTATGAAAGTTTTACTATATTTATGACATTCATGTCACAATGACACATCAAGACACACAACAATTATCAATTCACCTATGAATAGAGGGGTGCAAGACATTTAGCTACAGCAAAGTAATCTTGGAGTTTCTCAAACTGTGACAGTCCTTTTATTGGGCTAATATTATAATAGCACACAGGTTTAAATTCTGAGGACATTATTTATATGTAGAATTATATTTTCTCCAATTAGGGCCTGTTTACCTATATTTACATTAATAATAAATGTACCAAATAATTCATAATTTATAATACTCTGCCCAAACAATGTAGAGAATTGATGATTTCCATTCCAATGACATGACTTTTGTTCTTTGGTCTAGTAGTTTTAGCTTCTACAAAGTCTCAAGTAGTATCAACAATGCTTATATTTATTTATACACACGTACCTTACACATGTATCATTGTAAAAATTGAATAGATATATTTTAATGTCAACCACTGACAACATTCCTGACTTTGAACTGATGTTTGAAGTTGAAGCTCTCAATCCTTATGCTATGTCTAGCAGAGTGCACATCTGGCTTATTATAGGGACATTTTTTGAAGGTTGATTGATGAGATGCTAGCATAACAAATATTTATGTATTCTGATCAATCTACATCTTTCTACTCAGAACCTTCAAACTTCACAGAAAGATTGCTCACATATTGAAGTTTTGCACCTGCTATTATGGAATTGTTTGATAAATATATGTTCCATTTTCCTAATTTGTGAACATATTAATTTTTCACTTACATTATTTCTATTTATTTATATGTTCCTTAAATATCATTCTCCATTGTTGAAGAAACATTCCATACAATCTATGTAATTAACTCTTTGTTCAGCATCAATGGAATAACACAAGGTACTAAAAAAACCTTCAAAATTTGGTTTAAACAGAACTTTATATGAACCTCATAGCTACTGATAGCAAGCTCAATTATGCTGAATATAAAAATCTTGTTAGATTATACTCTGATGTTTCATAGTAAAATGTATTCTTAAGAGTAGATTTCACACAGCAGCATCTTGAGTTGTCCAGAAAGAGAGAACCTGTACCAACTCTTATAGTATTAGTCTGTTAAATCACACACAAATGATTGTAGGTCAGTTACTGCAAACACACTCATGTATGCTATTTGCTAAGCTTTGTTAAAATTGTAAATCTTAAGAAATAATTTATATTTAGAGCAAATTACTGTACAAATAACACCTCTGCATGACTTATATTTTAAGATTACGATGTTTTCATGGTTTAAAGTAACAGTCATTTAAAAATGAAATTTAATAAGTTTTATGCCAGTGATAAGAACAAGGTTGTATTTATTTAAATGAGATTAATACATTGTATATTCATGAATTGTTTATATAATTGAAGTGTTAAAATATCATTCAGGAAATATTTATAGTTTATATTTGCATTACATAAAGTTAATGGAAACTTTTGTTATGTGTGTTTCAGTTTTTCAGTGTTGAATATACTGTATAAATAAGAAGAAATATGAATGATTGCCAATGGAACTTGCATTTTATCCACCATAGACCATACATAGATGTTAATAAATATATATTGCTGAATGACCTACATGTTACAACATCGAGCTAAACCCATAACAAAGCTAAAACAGGCCTCAACGTTACCACCTATTACATAGTTCAAACTAAACACTTACACCTGATGTATTAAAAACAGAAACCAATAACTACCACTGAAAACATTCTCCTTTATTGATTGAAAAAGAGGGACGAAAGATACCAGAGGGACAGTCAAACTCATAAATAGAAAATTAACTGACAACGCCATTGCTAAAAATGAAAAAGAAAAACAGACAAACAGTAGTACACATGACACAACATATATAAATAAAGAATAAGCAACACAAACCTCACCAAAAAATGGGGGTGTTCTCAGGTGCTCCGGAAGGGTAAGCAGATTCTGCTCTACATGTGGCACCCTTCTTGTTGCTCATGAAACAGGCACATACGAATTAGGCAGTCAAACAAGTCAAACATGTCTGTAATCACTCAACCCTCCCCTAACCTTGGACAGTCGTTTTGTAGCACAATACGGAAAAAAACCTAAAAATAAGTAGTTGCAGCATTGTCAGTTGATTTTAGACTATAGATATATGAGTTGGAATGTCCGTTTGGTATCTTTCGCCTCTTTATTTTAAACATAGCTTGTGTCATCAGTTCAACCCAAAGTACAGAAAACAACTAACAAATGACGCAAAAAAACTAATCTTAGAGTACTATTAAGTTATCGAGAGCCAATTACAACTGGTAATTATTATATCATGTTTCCCAGACTACGCTACTCTATTCAAGACCTAGTTGAAACTATGAAGAATGATATATTGCGTTTTGAGACTGTCCCTGGTACTAGTAAGATTATTCCCTGCAAAAACGAAGGTTTTTATCTTCAGTTACTATTAGTTGATTAAAGTTGCATTAGATAAGCTTTGGTTTGGGTCCGGATTCGTGCATGGGATCTTTTTAACCAGCCAAAGCTTATCCATTGCGTCTATAATTTAAACTATTACCGAGACATCTTTTTAAAATTACAGTTCTATGATTAATTAGACACTATAATCAGTGAGTTAAAGTGTTGGTTACTGTAGATCTATGTAATTATGAACAAGATATCTTATGTAGGAAAGTATTCCTAATTGAAGCTTTGTATTGAAGGCCTTCCAATCCTTTATGAATACTTTTTGCAGGTCTTAATGAAAGAAGATATGGTTTGAATGCCAATTACCATTCAAGTCACAATGTATGAAAAGTTAGCAATTATAGCTTTAAATTCGGGCTTCCAAACGGTGCCTTTGCTCACACTGCATAGCAAGATTTCAAGGGTCCAAATATAACTAGTTAAAACAACTAAAGGTCTAATTCATATACGAAATATTGTCTCTTTAACACATTCCCCATTTCCATTCTCAATGATTCAAACACAGTTATAATTATCTTACCTCCTATAAACTTCAAGGGATATCTTTAGTTAAAAGGGAACACGTTGAGACCCTATATATCTTGTTAAGTGCTATTTGGCGTGTTTTATTTAATACAGGTTTGAAGATGTGTTACTTATCTTTATAAAAAGTACATAATTAGGGGGTAAATCTGAAATGTTAAGCATAAACAGCAGATGATTATATTGAAAGATTGAAAATATAAGATTTAATCACTATCATAGGCCACTAGTTTATAAGCTTCATGTTTAGAAAGTCGGTAAGATAAATGTGTTGCACAGTTTACTAGTGACCTAATATAATTCATGTATGGGGTCTGTACATTCTTTATTGGGTTCGCTCTAACCCCATATGTATTGAATTTACACACTCAATGTATCGTACTAGGTCGATAACACACTAACTATTATTATATCTCCTTGTTATTTTGATAAACGTTTATACTAGATATGCTTATATCGGGTATTGTCACAAACTTATTATAGATAGACACACAATTATCTTTTGATTGATAAAATAAACCTTTCACCTTAATACTACTTTTAAAAGAAGGTAAATATTATAACTAATTACACGTATTATAAAAGGAATCATATTAATGAAACCTCTTTTTCTTTTTGTTTTCCTTAAAACATTTATAAAAAAAAATCGAATAATATAACCTTATTTGAGGTTTTCGGATATTTTATTAATTATTGTAAAGATAAAAATAAGAAGATGTGGTATAGTTGCCAATAAGACAATTTTCCACTAATACCAAATGACATGAAAGATTACAATCAGAGGTAACCGTTCGGTCTGCAACAATGAGCAAAACCCATACCAAATAATCAGCTATGAAAGGCCTGGAAATAACAATGTAAAACAATTCAATGATAAAAACTAACGGCCTGTTTTATGTATAAAAAAGAGAAAAATGAATATGATAACCAACAGCCAACGAAAAGCACTGAATTACAAGCCCCGGACATGTGACAGGCTGTGTTTTTGTAAGATGTGTTTCTGCTTTGTATGATGATTAGGTCATTCAAATAAATTTGAAAGTTGAAATCATCACGTTTGTGACGTTGTCATTTGTGTCATCATCTACGAAAGGATCATGATTTGAGGTAAACCTTCTAATCTCTGTAGTATTCCGATTAAAAATTCCAATCTCATAAGAATGCAATTACTCACTACGATAATTGGTTATTGAGTTACAGGATGTCATTAATATACATGCATATGAAATTGTCATTATTATATAATGAAATCAAATACCGGTACTAAGTTAGATATTTGGTTATTTTTCTTAGTATTTGAGAAGGTTTTGTATGAATTCTTCTACATAAGAGTTCAACAAAAATTCATCAAAGATTGTTACACATAATTAGAATATCGAGATTGATTTGAAATATCAATCCACAAACCTAATACAAACATTGTAGATAAAAAAAAATCTGCATTTTGATGATATCATTGACGTCATATTTATGTTTTGCGTGACTTTGGTTCTTCACACAGTAAACTTTTTGATGATACAATAAACAAATTGTATCTTTGATTCCCAGTTTATTAAAATAATTTCTAAGCTGGTAATATTTTTCGCAAGAAGTAAAAAAATACCAATGAGTTGATCCCAAACCATAATTCAATGCCAGACAGATTTCCAGTAAAAAAATAGCATCCGGTAATAGACGAGAAAAATGTGAGTCCTATTTCTCAAAAATAAAGCTAGACCTATATATAAATCATAAATGATTGTATATGTACATTTGCCATTGCAATACATTCCGACTCCACAATCGACCTTTCAGTAAGATACATCACTAATACCAAGTTCACGCTTTGGGAAATGACTTTTATGAATAGTTATTTTGATGTTTTAATATTGTTGTTTGCAATCCCTTGCAGAATCAGCAATATGCCCATGATTACATTAAAAAAAAATGGGGAAGATAATATACAAATTAATATGTTAGGCTGGAAAATCCATTTTTTTTTGAATTTTTATTTAGGTGATTAAATTCTATATTGGTTATCCTGCAAATCGACGATCTTTCTCACTCTTGATAAAAATATATTCAACGATGGTACTATTTTATAGTTTCATAGGAGTGCATAGTTTAATGTTTTATGGATTTTTAATACAACACTTTTAAACAGGTCAACATTAAAACCTATATGTTTTATTTTCGAAATTCATCTATATCATATACATTATTTTAAAGACATATGCAAATTTATATTAATTATGACATAGAGAATGGAATCATAATAATACATCAACACATTGGACTTCTGATATGGCATTGAACACTGCATCTTCAAATATTACATCATGGCAGAGCTCACACATCCCATCGACGTCATCAGTGCCATTGCATATGACATCCTTTTGGACGAATTCTACAGAATCATATAATACAACATATACTCATACAACAGCTGTGCCATTTACAGATGATACAATACCCGAATACTGGGGCTTCATAACAGCTGGTATTGCAGTCTTATTTTTTGGCAGTGTTCCACTTCCTGTTAAAAAGTACGAAACGGGTGATGGTAAGCAATCGAAAGGAATTACATAGAATATTATTGCAGTACAAACTTTTAGATTTAATTGTAGTTTAATTTGCTAAAACAATTGGTGATGATATTAAAAAAAATAATGTACACGATAAATGGTTAAGGCATAATTTCTGACACCAAAGTCTTAAGGCGATTGCAAAAGACACAAACAAATCATGTTTTGCTAAATACCGGATCAAGATTTACAGATATAACCACAAATAATAGTGCTATATAGTCAAATTTCGAAGAGTAAATAAACAACCTCTATTTTGCGTGCTTTTTAAATGATATGACCATACTATATCGTGTGTAAAATACAAACGTTATGGTTTGTTCAGTTTCTTTTTGATTACTGTTATTAATTAGATATTCTGTTATTAATTGTATATTCTGGAGGGGAGGGGGGCAAATAGGTTCAAAGTATAAGACATGTGTGTCATGAAAGCTGTCATTGTCTTTTCACTTCTACAGGTTTGTTTTTCCAGTGGATATTTTGTAGTGGTGTAATGCTGGCCGGAATTGTGGCTCAGTTAATTCGACAACAACCCCCGTTCTTCCCAATAGCAATGACTGGAGGAGTTGTCTTTGCATTCGGTAAAATTATTTTCTATTTTTTTTTTAATTTTAACTTTATTTCCTTTTTTAGTTCAAATCGTTTTAGACATTATTAAAGATTCAATATTAGTTATTCAAAGATAAACTAACAATCATATGTATATATGCATGTGTGTTTTGCCAGTTTCAAAACGAAATTATCTATTCTAATTGTTTTACAATAAAGTGCTAGCTTTAACCCATTCTATATACATCACATTCATTGCAAATATATATATATATATACATTCAATTCCACTCATTATATCCTTTTTCTAAGACGGATGTTTGTCCTTTCCTAAATTTATTCACCACTTTGCCATCCATCAACAATGCTGTTCGGATGTAATATTCCTCGTTTTTTTTTACTGTTACAGGAAACATATGTGTAGTTCCTATTGTGAAGACCATTGGATTGGGCCTTGGATTTGGTATTTGGTCTATGGTATGTCTCCTTAGTGGATGGTCTACCGGAAGGTTTGTAAAATTCTATAAAGAACTAATTCCTTTTAAATTTTACCACATGATTTCAATTGTCTCAGGAAAATTGGCTATATATACTTGTTACATGCAGGTCCTTTTTTATTATGTAGCTCCGAACTGCTCAGCGTATTTACTACGCATCACTCACGAATAATAAGATTTGATCATACAAACTTTAAGTATTTACGTAAACCCTCATCGAAGATTCCAGCTCAGGTTTATAATTTGGTAAGCCAGACGCGTGTTAGATATTCATAAGACTGATCAGTAAACACTGGAATCAAAACGATTGAAAGGCTAAAACCAAGAAGTAGTGAAAGCATTAAAAAAAGAAAGTTCTGATAAGGTGCGTCAAATACGGTTTAGGCAATCAATGCCTTCGGGAGAGACATATATCAACAATTTTGAAACAATAAATTCACAGAAGATGTATATATCAATGCTTTGTCATTGAGCTGAATGGAACCTCTATGGGTTTTATTTATCGCGTTAATATTCTTATAATAGCAAGTACATTCTATTAGTTTTATTAAATCATTTATATGTGGACAAACCTTTCTGTTTGGATCATTTTCAAAAATCGGTGATCAATATGTTCTATGATTAATATAGTAAACATTGATCTTGACAAATTCAAAAAATTCTGTCAAAATCTTTAAGTCATCCCGGAATTCCTGGTGTAACGATATTTATTTAAAGAAAAGCATGTGACAAATATTTGCATTCAAAGCATTTATAACTAGCGTCTATCTTTTCAATTACACTACGTAATTTTCATGAACTGCTTGGGATGGACTTTTTCGTGCCAACATACCTTTTAAGTAGAATTACTTTCTTATTTTATTTCAAGTTCTTATATCATCAACATCATCATCAATAAAAAACAAATCTTTTTTTCAGATTTGGATTTTTTGGTGTAGACAAATCAATACCAGAGCATATTACCATGAACTACCTAGGGGTTGCAATTTGTGTGTTAAGGTCAGCTTAATTACAACACAAGAGGTTATTACAATGTGAAGGGGTTTTAAATCATAGAAAATGTCATGTCTAACGTGATAAAACAAAACCCAATGCACTTCAAACTTTGAAGTAGGCTGAAATTAAGCACAAGCAACATGGAACTCGGGTAGGATCAGCACTGTTTAACATATTTCAATCGATGAAATGAACAACTGACGAAACTCCCGATTTAGACACATTTACATCTAGTGTGTGACTTCTCGGCTTATGTGAATTACAACGATTCATGAAAATCAAAATCATTTACACAAACAAGATCGTGTTATGTGGTATGGTCTTTTTGGTTTTTTTTTTCCCATTCGTTGAATGTGTTTGAGTTTTTAATATTGCCATTTCATAAAGGATATTTTGTTTTGAATTTCCTTGGAGATCAATATGTTTGTTATTTTCCTGTTTTATTCGTATTAGAATTGGAACCTTATACAACAACACATATAAGCTGCTACCATTAACGCACACAGAAATCATGAGAACAATTAAATCCTTTTCACATGTACTCGATCAGCATAATACATTTGTATACACTACTGTATCGGTGAAGTTGGTTTTTGTTATGAAACTCGTCCTCTCTTGGTGTCTTGTAGTGCATTTGTATTCGTTATGGTGAAGACTGAAGTAACACCAGTACAAGACGAAGAGACAGAAGCTTTGTTGGTAACTGTAAGTTATGAAACATAGACTTTTAGTATTTGCTTTTCTAGTACTTGTTTCAATTAAGCACATTGATAGCCAGTTTATAGTTACATATATTCTTGGTCTTTTTCCAATGTTTCTGCTCTTCAAAATCTCTCTTATGTTCAGGATTAATAAATCATTGCTATAACATTCCAAAAAAAATTACAGATTAATCTGAATTATTTCATTCAACGTTGCTAATAAAAAAAAGTCTATTTATTTTCTTAACAAATGAAAACAAACAAAGTATAACGCTATAATCGTGATGTCAGGACTCATCTAAATATCGACACAATGTCTGAGCATTGTATCTTTAAACGATTTACATCAATTTAACTAAATAAAAAGTTTTTTACACATCAATATTTTCAGGAATATCCAAAAAATGTCAGTAGCATAAACGTTGACACTGCAATTGACGAAATTTCCTACTTTGACATGCTCTCTCCTTGTATGCGAAAAATTGTGTGAGTAAATATCTGAATGAGCAGTTATGTTATATTTTGCATGTACATGATTATGGAAGTATAATTAACGCAATTACATCACTAAATATTTACACCTGTTTTCCATGGCGTGGCAATTACAAAAACACAACACATAGTATTGCAACTTAACCGAAAAATTTGTGTCTTAAATATATCACCCAGCATTGGAGAATGCACGAGTACAATGGCGCCTTTAAATCTGCCCTCCTAAATCTATTTACCGTGTACGCAGCTGTATATTAAAGTTTTAAAGAGGCTTGATCAATACATATAAAGCAACGGTACAGTAACTGAAACATGTTGGTTTGATAAATCTTTGAATCTTTTGCTAGTACATCTTTTTAGTAAAATGCTTTTATTTACTACTATATCATACGTTGCAAATTCTAATGAAAGTGATGCAATGTTTATAACTCTGACTTTCTCATTTCAGAGGACTGCTTCTATGCATATTTTCTGGTCTAATGTATTGACAAATGTTTACTGGAGCTACGTATGTACAAGATCATCGATATCATTACCCAGGGGCAACAGTAAATGGTATCAATTTTAAAACAAAATTTATAAGTATTTACAGCCTGCAAAATATTTGCATTTACAAAATCTCGAAAAATTGTACAGTTAATAGAATACAGCTATCTATATATCTAGTAGATGCAAATTATTACATTGGTAGAAAGGAATTATAGTTATAAAAACAAAATTATGTACCAAAGTAGTAACAACTAAATGCATTCAACATATAAACTACACAAAATGTACATCCATAGCAGAAGGTAGTTTGAAACATATTACAACATGTTAAATAGATCTTAAATTTTTTGTGCACGAAATATAAATATTTCATATATTGAATATATTCTGTAATCGTACTGCTTTGATTTCATTTAAATGAATAATATGTGATGTTAATAATGTTAGCTGCATATAGAAATAAGTAAGATGCAAAGAAATAACAGGCGAGTTCCTTACATTTTATTTTTAATTTAAATGTACGGTAACATCAAAAGTAATAATAAATATTAATAAAATCGTAAATACATATGTTGTTCGATCAATCGTGTTGAAATAAGTATATCTATCTTATTGCAACGACTGTTTGTTAGTTTCAAGTTGATAACAAATGTCATTGGTATAAATCAAACATTTTATATTTCAGGTTTGGATTATGTTTTTGCTGATTTTTGTGGCGTATATGTGACAAGTACCACTTTTTTTGTTACATACATAATAGTTATGAAGTTTAAACCAAAGGTCTACCCAAAAGTAATTATACCTGCTTTGATATCTGGTGTAATATGGGCAATTGGAAACAGTTGTTGGTTTATAGCAAATAGAGCATTATCAATACCAGTAGCATTTCCTATTGTTACAACTGGACCATCGATTGTAGCTTCTTTATGGGGCGTTATTGTCTTTAAAGAAATTAAGGTATGAAGATACTGACGTGTAATACATTGATTATCCTTTTGTAACATCTGTGTGCTTCTGAAACAGAATACGAAATAGCGATGTCCAGTTAAGCTGCGATATGGTCACCCACAATTGCAAACTTCTACCTTATCTTTCCTATATAATTGTCTCATTCGCTATTATTTACATTCCCTTTTAAATGGCCCTGCCACTTTGCAGTTTGGGATATATAATTTTATACTTATCAGTCATTTTGTCATTCCGTCATTCTGCAACAACCAATTATACGGATTATTTTTCTAAACGCCTTCACGTATTGAGGGATTTTTGGTTAAATGGTTCTACTATGATAAGATTCTGATCAAGTTAACGTTTTGTTCCTCTCAGTAAAACAATTACGGGCTTTGTGCTTTGAACATTTTCTTTTGCGATGGGGGTCATTCCTGTCGTTCCGACACATCTAGTTTATTATAAAAACCTATAGATAAACGACATCTGTCTAATGATTAATAATGAAGATGATGAAATTTGATTTCTACATGATCAACACTATGACGACCAATAATATCAATACTGATGTTATCACGTGGACTGTGTATTTTTTCCTTTATGACTCTTGACTGTCAGACAATTTAGTCGGGCATATACATTGTAGATAAATACATCATATTGTCATAGAAAATCTTCATACGATGTAAAGTGAAGTTCTACGTTGATATCTGGCAAATTATCTCCGTTAATAGAGTAACTCAGCTAGATGAAGGCGTTTAAATATCATGTAGCGACATGACGCAACACTGCATAAGAAATATTCTATCATTTTTATTTCAGGGTACATATAATTTACTGATCCTTGTGATAGCATTTACAATGGGCATCACTGGAGCAATTCTGGCGGGAGTATCGAAGAACTAATTCTGAAAGACAATACCATAACGAGCGAGTTATTTTCAATTTCGTTTTGTCACGCACAACAACTTACGAAGGATGCCTTCATTTTGAAAGAGTTAGTTATGAACAACGAGGCTTTTATGTCTTCTATATACCAGAATTTTGATAAAACCGAGTTGAACATTGTCACTGATTAAAGGATGAAGCAGCCAAAATGTATATTAAGTCTGTAAACCTTGAATTAGAAAAAATGATTTCTGCTGACTTGTCATTCATAGATGAAATAAATAAAAAAAATCATGAGAACATACTTATTTTGTTTTACCCTCAATTTGTTTGTTACTCTGACAGAGGCAAAACTTTGTTTCAATGTGAAATGAATTGTTTAAAATGTTTACGGTCGGCTTTATTTTGTGTATTTGACACTGTTCGTATAGCGGGGCTTTAGTTTGAGTGTGTACGGTTTACATAGTGACTTCTCATTTTTCGAATTTATCTATCCAGGATCGAATAATCCACATTTTACAGCGGCGTTAGCATATGGGACATGCTATAATGTATTATTTTCACAATCAGCTCGCTAATATCAACCAAACGTTGAGGTATATTTGTCCATTTTTCGTATCTGATTTTCTCAAATAATTACTTACAAATATATTTTTTTCTGTTAAACATTGTTATGTTTTTATTTCAAATAAGGCTGTGAAAAGTCTAATTGATTTACTGTTATGAATTTTGAACATGTGCAATACAAATTTACATATCTATCTATTTTTATAAGAATTTATCTGTGTAATGTTAAATATGTACTGTAAATATTATAGTCGAATATCTATATTTATTTTATAGATATACTCATTACATTTTGATACACTGAAGTATCATATGATTATCATGATACATGTATGTTACATGTATTTGTTAACTAATAATATTGACCTCTTTTATGGAATATTATATCTCTAAACTTGATTTATGTAACACTTTCAGGTGAATATATTACACGCATTCTTATATAAAAAGGATTTAAGTTTGTTATAACTTTTTTGGGGGTTTGTTTTCCACATTGCATGGTTGTGTGAAATATAAACTAGAGATAATTATTGTGTCAACTTAAAAAAAATTCATTAACTTTCTTTTCTTCATATAAACATTATTGAACGAGATCCATTCTCATTCTGCACTCATGTAGCTTTACAATTCAAAACGGAAAGTCTCTAATCATAGTATCATTTTAAATCTTCCTTTTATATGTTGAATGAATGGTTAATAAGCTTATTTCATGTTTTGATATGATAATTAGCAAAATATTTATTTTGATTCCAGTGCATAAAAAATAAATACTATAACGTAATTCATACTAAAAATAACGTCATATGTATCTTCATTTATTGAGTTTGTATCGATTTTAAAATGGTTTTTTGTCCTCTTTTAAATAATCATACTGAAAATGTTCAAACAAAAACAAATGTTTGGTTGTCGGCTTCCTGGTGCAACATTCACAGATACTTATCAAATGGTAACGTACTGCCGAAAAGATAAAGAATTGATTGTGTAATTTCCTATCAATTACTGTTGATATTGCAAAATATTTCATGCGTATTCATAACAAGAACAAAATAAACAAAGATAATTAAATATAGGTGTCTTTTCTAGCAAAGTGACTGATCAAAATTAAAGCGGGGCTGAAAGAAACCCCGGTACATAGGATAGGGAAGATATTTGCAAAAGATCACATACAGAGCACGTTTAAAAGCCTAAAAAGAGAGATCAATCTTCCAAAACGGGACATCAAATTCTATGTCATAATTATTTGTGTTATATACACACCGCACTAACAAAAGGAAGTGCTCTCACCGAGACTAACTCTGGGACAGAGATAAATACAAGTGACCATTTGTAATAACTATAGGGGACGGTAATGTTATACTGCTGATTCTTTGTTATTCCCATGATACAATGGAATGCGAAATGACGTGCAGATTAACACCACGCATTTTATTTGCATTCATTCAGCATATAAATGATATAATTATTTTTTGGTCCCTTCTATGTACTAAGTAAAATCTCAACAGGTAAAAATACATCACAAAACACATATCGTCATGGTCATCATTGCCTTTTTTCTATCAATTTTCCTACAAATCATGAATTTAGTTTAGATAAATTGTACTAAAAAATACATACTCCTGTTAATTTTGTGTTGGCTATTGTATATTAGGAGAGAAAACTACTTTTTGTGTTTTCATTCACTATAATATTATTTTTGCTTTGCAAAAATTAAACTAAAGCTAAATAAAAATATAAAATCAGAGGGTTGAGTTTTTTTTAAGTTGATTTTATCGGTTTATAATATTTTAACTGCCCGTTTCACTAACAAAACAGTTTCATAACATTGAAGAAGTTCAAACAACAGTGTAACGATTTTTATTGCACTTAACTGTAACAGGTGTATTTAATGAGAAAATACAATAAGAAATACAATAAGAAATACACAATTGCATTTAAAATCAATATGATTACATAGTGTACATAGTGTATAAAAAGATGTATATAAATTTAAGCATCTATTAGCGGAATATGAACAAATTAAAGACCATATTTTGATTTAAGGTAGGTATGTGATATTTTGGAACCTGAACTAAAATATAAATGTCCCGAAATCAAGTTATATCAACGACATAATGACATCATAAACGATGAAATTACGAAACTCTTTGATATCAATGGGAAGGTCGTAAAGAGACAACTTCAATTTCTGTTACAAGTTCCTGATGTATCTGTGATTTTTTCTCAGAATTTTTCTTTCTAGTTTTTCTTTCTTGGTGGTCTTTAATAAAACAACTAATGACTAGACAAAATATTAAGTCATGAGCGAGACAAATTACATGTAGTTTTCACTAGATAACCAGCATATATTTGTAAATTCGGGAAAACAATAATTAACAGTTCGCCGAAAGTATCCTTTGGTTTTTATAGTGAGGGTTCCTATTTCTCACCGCTGTGCTCAGACCAGAGAAATCTTGATCGTGTATATAAATCTTTCTGCAAAATTGATTGATTGTTGAGTTGCGAAGGGCGCTCAGTCTAGAACTTTAAACATATATATGCAAAAACAATATATATATATAAAAAATATATTATAACCAGAAGTAGGTAATGATAAAACTCTTATAGAAGGTGAAGTGATCTGGTTATCTTTTGGTATAGTAAGAAGCTCTAATACAAAGAGTCCTGGTTAATGAAGCATGTCAATCACAATAAACAAGATAAGGTTAAATAATTATGACATGTCATTGAGCAGTCCTTTCCGCAAAAGCATGCTATTTAATGATAACATATGTAATTAAAAAAGAAGATTGCAGATTTTGAGCTTTGTATACTTTCTGGGTTGTCTTTATAGTGCATCAAGATACAAAGCTAGTAAAGGATAGGCAAAAACACTCGTGAAACTATAGGTTTGATTTCCCGTGATTGATTTATCGTTAGCAAAACAAGTTTCTAGATTATCCCCAGTATTAACGACAATCACTTCATATCATCATTTCAAGAAGATTTTGTTTGTTTCTTTTTGTTTGGTATTCTATATTTGGAATTTCATTTTCCAATGACGTGCAAACAGTTTTGTTTTTCATTAACTGAATATGTTATCATTACAGTTACTTGTGATATATGGATTGATTTTTACTTGGTCTAGATAAAAAGAACCAAACCATGGAGCATGCAACACCAGACATGATAACGAATAACACAACTCATTTCACAACTTTCAACCAATCTCAGAACATAACATTTTGGCAAAGTACACAAGTTCCGATGACATTATGGACAAATTCCACAGATTTCCAAACTACAGCTCAACCGTCACAAGGAGAGATCCCAGAGTACTGGGGATTCATAGCAGCTGGTATTGCAATTCTGTTTTACGGAAGCAATTTTGTTCCGGTAAAACAATACGAAACTGGAGATGGTATGAAGTTTTAATATGTACATGTATATATTGTCAGATCATGCCTATTTTAAATGAATTCGTTATTCAACATTAAAATGAAAACACAATCAAAAAAAGTTTTTACATAACGGTGTTACAAAATCGAGACATTGAAATATTGATGACATACGAAGAAGGAAAAATTTAGTTATGTTATAGTTAGAAATAAAGCAGCGTCAATCTGAAAGTAGATTCAAGAATGCATGTTGATTAAAAGCTAACCTTCCGGAGTAGAAATCATCTTCCAAATGGACATACGACTTTAACAATTATTCATTTCATAAAGACACAAATGTTCACACGTATTGATCAGAAAACCAAAAGGTACATACTTATATTATATTCCAGACTGTGGCACCTTCATATAAATGATTTGGTATTACCAATGAGACAACAACCAAAGGATGCAAAAACTCAAAAGTTAAAAAAACAATATTTTACCAATAAAAGGTGTTGAGATAATTCAAATAAATAGATATTTTGATTACATATTTGTTTTTCTAGTTGAAATGAGTGTCAACCTACATGACAGCAAACGATTTTTGGACAAAGCTTTGTTTTAAAGTTATCCTTTACATTCAGGTATTTTTACTTAATTTATGTACATACTTTACATTCAGGTATGTTTTTCCAGTGGATAATGTGCAGCGGTGCAATGCTAGCAGGCGTTGTTGTGCAGTTAATACGAAATCAACCACCGTTCTTTCCTATGGCAATGATTGGGGGTGTGGTTTGGGAGATAGGTATAAACATTTGCTATTATCATTTTAAATATTTGTCTACGGAAATGTTATGATAAATGTATAGTGTGTTTGTTAAGGGCATACGATACAGTTACAGGGGAGGTAGTGACGTTGCTAACGTAAATTGTTATTTTCGCGACGTCAAACTATGACTTGTCAGGAAAAGATGAGGTTTTCGACTGATTGTTATCATTCAGACTTATTTAACTTGAAAACAAGCTCATGGACCCCTCTTTTTCAAAATGTCATTTGGTTTGATTCCGCGGGAAGATTATGTGTGCCAATTTTCTTGAAAACGTAAATAGTGCATCTTTTTTTTTTTTAATTTGATAGATATACAGCAAAAAATGATGTTTTTTTCTACATTCATGAACATTTAATAAATATGAGTTATTTCTGAATAAAACATGTATAAACTTTTAGGATACTTATAACATACAGAAATTACAAATTATTTAACAAAAAACATTTTTGTTTATCTTTTAAAACAAAAAAGTTATGTCTTTCTTTCGAAAGGAAAAAAAAAAACCGGCCATAATTCCAAATTTTGAGCAAATATACAAAACTTCGACCTCATTTTACTCAAAAAGTAGCACATGAAGGTATATTTTTTTATCACATATTTGATTTAATTAAGAATTGAATGCTTCTTTTTGTAACTTCATTGGGGTGTAAAAGCGTTGACCGAAGTACATTTTGTATGAAGCGCTCATACTAAAAATGTGCGAACGGCTAACGCTTTTACAACCCTATGAAGTTATAAAACGGAGCATTCAATACTTATAATTACATTTTTTTAGCAATGACCATGAAGACACGAATTTTATTATTGTTTTATTTAATTCACCTGTGCACTTTGTTATGGGACAACGTGTTATCATGAATGGAAAGTTTTATTGAGCAATACAATTGTTTACGGAATAACACGTGATGTGCATTTAGCCAATCAGAATAAAGTATCATACTGAAACATACATCTAATGTAATTATTCAGGTAAAAAATAGTCTATATGGAATTTTTTATCAAAATGTAAATACGGGATCAAGCCTGTATCGTATGCCCTTAAGCTCAAACATCAGTTTCCAAAATGTAAGAAACGGCAACAGCATGAACTAAAGTTGACAGTCTATACGATTTATGATGTATCTAAGCTAATACGATATCGAAATGGACATGCAGTCGATTATTCTTGCATTTTAAGCAAACCACAGTTTAATTTCTGAAAAATGTGTTTTTCTTGTAGAGCATGACATAATAGGAGCCACCAGTGTAAAATCCGTTTTTGTTAGTCACGTCACCTTAACTGCTTAATGATTTGTAGGTTGTTGAGCGTGTCACTGTCAATGACACCACATTGTTAATATAATATTGCATTATGTATCGACTTAGCATCAATTACCTCTTTTGTAAGGCTGATTTTGTGGAACTAGGACACATGACGCTTTTCAGTATGTACGCGACATGGATAAATGATAGTGAATTCTGGTCGTCTCGAAGACTTATTTATTTGAGAGTAGGATTACATTATACTATTATAAATTCCTATTCTTTTGTTAGCAATGGACAAAGCTATCATTTTTCTTTCACATATAAATGTTTATCATTCTGGATCTGCATGTAATATTTTACGGCCGACGGTAAGCGCCTACCATCCTTTCGCAGTTTTATTATTGGTATACACATATTTATATGCATTATATTGTAGGTAACATATGTGTTGTACCAATAGTAAAGACGGTTGGTTTAGGTCTTGGACTATGTATTTGGTCAATGGTCAATCTTCTCAGTGGATGGTCTACTGGCAGGTTTGTGTTTATGAATCAAAAGAGTACAGAGGTAATATAAACCTGGACGACTTGGGGAATATAAAATGACGAGCAAAGGTAATATTGCTTCATTACATTCTTATATTTACTGGACGACTTGGGGAATACAAAATGACGAGCAAAGGTAATATTGCTTCATTTCATTCTTATATTTACTGGACGACTTGGAGAATATAAAATGACGAGCAAAGGTAATATTGCTTCATTTCATTCTTATATTTACTGGACGACTTGGGGAATATAAAATGACGAACAAAGGTAATATTGCTTCATTTCATTCTTATATTTACTGGCCGACTTGGAGAATATAAAATGACGAGGAAAGGTAATATTGCTTCATTTCATTCTTATATTTACTGGACGACTTGGAGAATATAAAATGACGAGCAAAGGTAATATAGCTTCATTTCATTCTTATATTTACTGGATGACTTGGAGAATATAAAATGACGAGCAAAGGTAATATAGCTTCATTTCATTCTTATATTTACTGGACGACTTGGAGAATATAAAATGACGAGCAAAGGTAATATTGCTTCATTTCATTCTTATATTTACTGGACGACTTGGAGAATATAAAATGACGAGGAAAGGTAATATTGGTTCATTACATTCTTATATTTACTGGACGACTTAGAGAATATAAAATGACGAGCAAAGGTAATATTGCTTCATTACATTCTTATATTTACTGGACGACTTGGAGAATATAAAATGACGAGGAAAGGTAATATTGGTTCATTTCATTCTTATATTTACTGGACGACTTGGAGAATATAAAATGACGAGCAAAGGTAATATTGCTTCATTTCATTCTTATATTTGCTGGACGACTTGGAGAATATAAAATGACGAGGAAAGGTAATATTGCTTCATTACATTCTTATATTTACTGGACGACTTGGAGAATATAAAATGACGAGCAAAGGTAATCTTGCTTCATTTCATTCTTATATTTACTGGACGACTTGGAGAATATAAAATGACGAGCAAAGGTAATATTGCTTCATTACATTCTTATATTTACTGGACGACTTGGAGAATATAAAATGACGAGCAAAGGTAATATTGCTTCATTTCATTCTTATATTTACTGGACGACTTGGAGAATATAAAATGACGAGCAAAGGTAATATAGCTTTATTTCATTCTTATATTTACTGGACGACTCGGAGAATATAAAATGACGAGCAAAGATATAGCTTCATTTCATTCTTATATTTACTGGACGACTTGGAGAATATAAAATGACGAGCAAAGGTAATATTGCTTCATTTCATTCTTATATTTACTGGACGACATGGAGAATATAAAATGACGAGGAAAGGTAATATAGCTTCATTTCATTCTTATATTTACTGGACGACTTGGAGAATATAAAATGACGAGCAAAGGTAATATTGCTTTATTTCATTCTTATATTTACTGGACGAATTGGGGAATATAAAATGACGGGCAAAGGTAATATAGCTTCATTTCATTCTTATATTTACTGGACGACTTGGAGAATATGAAATGATGAGCAAAGGTAATATTGCTTCATTTCATTCTTATATTTACTGGACGACTTGGAGAATATAAAATGACGAGCAAAGGTAATATAGCTTCATTACATTCTTATATTTACTGGACGACTTGGAGAATATAAAATGATGAGCAAAGGTAATATTGCTTCATTTCATTCTTATATTTACTGGACGACTTGGAGAATATAAAATGACGAGCAAAGGTAATATAGCTTCATTTCATTCTTATATTTACTGGACGACTTGGAGAATATAAAATGACGAGCAAAGGTAATATTGCTTCATTTCAGTCTTATATTTACTGGACGACTTGGGGAATATAAAATGACGAACAAAGGTAATATTGCTTCATTTCATTCTTATATTTACTGGACGACTAGGGGAATATAAAATGACGAGCAAAGGTAATATTGCTTCATTTCAGTCTTATATTTACTGGACGACTTGGGGAATATCAAATGACGAACAAAGGTAATATTGCTTCATTTCATTCTTATATTTACTGGACGACTTGGGGAATATAAAATGACGAGCAAAGGTAATATTGCTTCATTTCATTCTTATATTTACTGGACGACTTGGGGAATATAAAATGACGAGCAAAGGTAATATTGCTTCATTTCATTCTTATATTTACTGGACGACTTGGGGAATATAAAATGACGAGCAAAGGTAATATTGCTTCATTTCATTCTTATATTTACTGGACGACTTGGAGAATATAAAATGACGAGCAAAGGTAATATTGCTTCATTTCATTCTTATATTTACTGGACGACTTGGAGAATATAAAATGACGAGCAAAGGTAATATAGCTTCATTTCATTCTTATATTTTCCACTGTATCTATAGTTTGAGCAGTACACAGAAAAAAATCACTTTCTGTCATCCTCAAGGAAATAACATAATT
Organism: Mytilus galloprovincialis; assembly: GCF_965363235.1. Classification (NCBI taxonomy): domain Eukaryota; kingdom Metazoa; phylum Mollusca; class Bivalvia; order Mytilida; family Mytilidae; genus Mytilus; species Mytilus galloprovincialis. The sequence goes on along the minus strand of NC_134845.1, from coordinate 13,663,945 downwards.
TCTGTATATAATGTAAATGCAGAAAAGAAAATCAAATCAAAGATTCGATTGTTGTCTTTTTACAACTCTCAAGATACTAGACCAATTATGATACTATTTTTGGTGCAATTAAAGTTCTATTCGGATTTTGTTTTTCATTTGAACAACTAAAGGGTCAAAATTGTGGAAAATAAAAACATTTAATCTACATTTAAAACATTTCGAGACAAAATTAGTCCAGCATATATGTAGAGAAGGGATATCTTCGTTTCTCCCATTGTAAATACTATAATTCTCCCTTCTGATAGGGTTTTCACTATCTCATATATTTGGTAGATTTGGATTTTTTGGCGTGACGAAGGCAGTACCAAACAACAAGGCCATGAATTATGCTGGTGTCGCTTTGTGTGTTGTGAGGTCTGTATAGTAAAATAACATAGAAAAGAATGCCATGACATGCATAATAATTAATTACACATATTGTCAATGAAAAGTAAGGATAGTTACAATACTTATTTTCTTAAATGACATGATAATTTACCTTTTAATTATGGAAAAAAAATATTTGGAATAGGTCAATGAGACAGTAACCATCACCAATAACCAAAAGACATTTAGAGGGCAGTTTACAACATTCAACAATATATATGCCTCCATTCTATATATGCAACGCTAAAATTCGTTTCGAGATAACAGAACCTTGTGCATATTTTATCTAATTCTTTTTTTGTTGTAGTTTTTTTGACAATACGTCGATCTCAAACAATATAAATGTCTCAACACTATATAAAAAGCTATTCATTTATCCATGATAATGATAGTGTATTTCATAGATCAATGTCGAAAACTGTAAAGGATGAAGTGCAATGACCAGACCAATTTTGATTTTGATTAATACAAAATAACAATTTAGTAATGGTTCAACGTATAATTGGACGATTGCAGTAAAACAATCGAACTAAAGGGCTTATATTTTCACTGCCATCTTAATAAATTTATAGCATTGGCATCATTAGGTCTTTTTCTACAAGTGTACGTCTTGATTTTCTAAGTACACCTCTTGTATTGTTCCAATGCTATTTTCATTTCAGTGCTGTTGTCTTTTCTTTGATAAAAAACGATGTAACACCTGCTGAGATCGAGAATGAACCATTAGTATCAGAGGTATATTCCTTATAAATTAATTTCTCTTATGGTTGGGGCCTGTTATCTAACTCCCACGTGAATAGATATTTTTCGTATCACACCGTACGGAGTGTGATATGAAAAAGTGATATCAAAATTACGTTAATTTGATTGGCTTATCTCGTAAATTTCCAATATTTTCATTGGCCGTTGATCAGGTCATTATTCACTGGAAAAGGTCATGCCGGGACTACTTTTTTTCTTGACAACTGATTGTTTACTTCCGGTTTTCGCGATTTTCGTCTGATTTATCGTCTGCATAATCTAATATAAATCTTATCATGGACGAAGAAATAAAGAAAGGAACCCGTGTAAGGTTATAAACGGAGCAAAGGGCATTATAACTGGTACAACTTCCAATTTCAATTTCCCTCTGTATGCGACAGTAAAACTACCGATGGACGTCCGCAAAGCTTCAAATACAATACAGTTATCTCTATTCTAATGCAAAACAAGTTCATAATTAAATTTCAATCACAATTTCAGTGTAAAATCTTCATTAAAGAAAATTCCGCGAAAAGATGTTATCTTCTTTGGTCCCAACACTACGTGACGTCATAGGTATGCTTTCGGTGTCATACATAAACACCGGGCGTTTTCGGACTTCTGTGCCGCTTCAGAATGCAATAAATTTTGATAAAAAGAAGATTTTAAGGCGCAACAAGTGAGTTATTTGTTAATTATTGTGCAAAAGCGTGTCAATACACTTGTTACAAATTAGATAACAGGCCCCAACCATAAGAGAAAGATCAGTACGCGTTGCAAAGAAAAACGGCCGTAGCAACACAACTCGCAACAAATAGGCCACGCACATACAACTTTTTGCCATCAGAGAAATAGGTTTAATTTACAACTTGTGAGAATAAGATATCGCTTGATATCAACTCTCGTTATTTAATTTCAATAATAATAAACTCGCCATAGGCTCGTTTATTATTATTGAAATTAAATAACTCGAGTTGATATCAATCGATATCTAATTCTCACTCGTTATGAAACCTATAATTACACTCTCAATTCATGGAGACTTCTTAGGCTTATACTTCGCGTCAAGTGAATTTACATGTAATGATGATTGTTCTGTGAGTTGTGGTTTCTTAACTTGACCGCTGATTTTAATTGAATCAAATATATATTAAATGGGATAGATCATTCGATTTCATTTGTGTACGCCAGACGCATGTATCGTCTACAAAAGAGTCATCGGTATTAATCGAATTTAAAAAATTTAACAAGGCCAAATAAAGTACGAGTTTGAAAGCATTGCGAAACATACAACCAAAGATACCAACTAAGCTCTAACTGTTGTTTAAATTATTGACATAAACAACAATTGCTTTATTGTAGGGTTTTTAATTGAATAGATATATACGTATACAAATAAGATAAAATTTACTCTCATTGAAATATTATATAGAAATTTAAAGAAAAAAACGTAGTCAGCTGTGTGCAGCGAAAATGTCAAAACAGATGAGTAGTTATATTAATATTTTTCATTTGTGATCACGAAATGCAACACACTCTATTGTTATTGTATCAAATAGTCAACGAAGTTTACACAGAAATAAAACATTACACGAGCGTACATGTACATACTTATATGTCTATACCTAGAATTAAGAAGAATGTGATGAAGCTGACAATAAGTAGAATAGCTTAAACTAGCATTTGATATATCACTGATACACCAACTTAAATCAAAGTGTAGCAAACAGTTAGTATCTCATAATATTGTTTTCATGTGTTTTATTTAAGGTATTACAACAAAATTATGGTTCAAAAAGTAATGATTCATCCTACCAGTCGAAAAATAACAAGGTAACATTTTTTTTTCATCCCCGACACAAATATACGCACATAAAATATTTTACGGACATCTATATTCAGAGGTGCTTGTAAAGGTTTAGTTTACGGAAGATCAAAACCATTATAGAGATGCTTCCACCTACCGATTGTTACTGCAAAATAAATCTTTGTTCTTAACTAAACTGTTTATATACAATTTGAAAACGAAAAAACGTTATTAAAATCAAAATAAAATATAGTATAAACGTTTAGCAAAAATACTGAACTCAAAGGCAAATTAAAAAAAGAATAATATAAAAACTGACAAAATCGAACGCTATCATTCAACTAAAAAAAGTGAATAACAACTGCCATATTCCTTTAAATGGTACAGGCATTTTCAGAAGAAAGTGGTGGGTTAAACCTGGTTTTATAGCTAATTATAAAACGTATTAGTACAGTCAATCAATACAGTGCTTTCAAAACGTAATAAATGGTCATGTAAACTCTAAGTTTCAATGTTTTCATAACGCTTAAAAAAAGTATACCGTTATTGAATATCCGTTTCACAAATGACAAATATGTTCCAATGGCCGTCACTTTAATTCCGTCCTCTTTCACCCGAAGGTGACCTACCTACTGAGCTGGACTTATCATCGGGTTTTTACATACTTGTCTTTTTGTCATTTTCTTTTCATCTTTTTTTTTTACAAGGCATTGTCCGTTTATTTTCGACTTCTGTGTTTGAATATCCCTTTGGTATCTTTCGCCTCTCTTTTACAGTTTTACATAACAGTTACAATAATTGTCAAGCAAATAGAATTGTTATATTCGTTACAATTACCATTTGCAGGACAAAACTATAAATATGGATGATCAAAGTGATGAAAAATCCTATATAGACAGACTATCGCCGGGTATGCAAAGAATTGTGTAAGTAACTTGTTTGTAAACATTTTAAGAGGGTAGTATAAAGTATCGTGTAGATTGGTTTGATAACGTGTATGAGTTTAGTTAAAAGCAAACAAAAAGTATACATTTTTTCTTACTTAATTTTAGACGATGGAAAATATAAAAAAGCTGCATTATTAAATGTCACTAATTAACTTATTTGAAAGCTAAATGATTAAAAACAATTAAAAGGCATAAGTAAGAAAATCGAAATAAGAAAAGAAATTCCCAGTTGCAATAGTGCAAAACTGAAAGGAATGGTCAAACAATAAAGCATTACAGAAAAAAAATTTATCAAAGGTACCAGGAATATTATTTGATACGCCAGACGCGCGTTTCGTCTACATAAGACTCATCAGTGACGCTCCGATCAAGATTGTTATTAAGCCAAACAAGTACAAAGTTGAAGAGCATTCAAGACCCAAAATTTCAAAAAAATGTGCCAAATACGGCTACGGTAATCTTTTCCTGGGATAAGAAAATCCTTAGTTTTTCGAAAATTCAAAGTTTTATAAACATGAAATTTATAAAAATGACCTTTTATTGAAATTCATGTCAACACCGAAGTGCTGAATACTGGTCTGGTGATACCCTCGGGGACAAAACGTCCACCAGCAGCAGACATATGCTTATTCATAGGATAGTCTATTTAATCTCCATGTATGATTTAATTTTAATTACTTTTTTTGCATTTTAGAGGCTTGGTACTGTGTATATTTTCCGGTGCTTTGTATGGTCAAATGTTTACTGGTGCTACGTATGTTCAGGATCACCCAAAACTCTATCCCGGTGCTACTTTAAACGGTAATAGAACTATATTTTGTCAGGATGGAATGAATTAACAATCAAATAAATTATGTACATGTAAATAAAGTTAATAAACTCATCATAGATACCAGGATTAAATGGCGCATTTTTTCCCTCAAATAAAATAAAGAGTTTGTTGGATAACAGTAAAAGTTTAACGTACTGATCCTATATCTAGAACGTTTTGAATTTGTTGAATTTCTTTTTATTTTAAATTTCACATGTTTAACTGACTTCTATCCATTCGTTTTATGTGTTTTGTCATTTGATTTTGCCATGTGATTAGGGGCTTTCCGATTGAATTTTCCTCGGAGTTCAGTATTTTTGTGATTTTACTTTTTATCTTTATCTTTTGTAGGTCTTGATTACGTATTTGCCGATTTTTGTGGTTTATATATAACAAGTACAGCATTTTTCGTTATATATATTATATTCATGAAAAATAAACCAAAGATATACCCGAAAGTGATTTTACCTGGATTAATATCAGGAGTTATGTGGTCTGTTGGAACTAGTTGTTGGTTTGTGGCAAATAGGTCATTATCAATACCAGTTGCGTTTCCTATAGTCACAACAGGGCCATCGATTGTAGCATCTTTATGGGGTGTTCTAGTTTTTAAAGAAATTCAGGTAAGTATGAATACGAATTAGATCTAATTTCGATGAACAATGAATAATGATGACATGTACTTGATTTTTGCTTTCGTTCATTTGAATGTTTAAATTAATAATGCAATACAGAAATTAGAACAAAACCTACCACAGGCTGTTTACACACATTGTTAGCGGGAATAACTTCACGGCCGACACTCGGCTAACCGAGAGATTGGTCGGTTAATCTATATTGAGTATGCGGCTATATGGACGATTGGTCTGTTAATCGGGTTGGTTATACGTCTGTTAAGAGTAAAACGCTTAATTTAATGTTAAACTCTATCAAATATACAGATTTTTGACATGTTATAAGAACCAAATCATAAAAAGAAAAGTGTCTGACAAAATGATATCTATCATAGAACATTTTGCACTTGTAAAAACATTTCTTAGTCTGCGCAGTTTTCAGTAAAACTAAAAGGCGTTGCGCAAGTATGTAGTATTTATGCTTATATGCATAGCAATTTTTTTAATAAAAGGCGAAACAAACAAATTTAGATATCATTTAAAGGACAAAAAATAGTACTGTGGTTCTAAAAAATAAATTGACATTAGTAAATATTTCATAATTGTAAAATAACGTGAATAATACCACGTTTTAGTGAAAATTATGGGAATAAAGTCTGTTAAGGGTTGGACAATTGAAATTGTGTCAGTTAAGAGTTGTTTAGCCACGACAATAATTTTGCTACCTTTGAAAAATTTAAGAATGAGATGTTCCTGAGTAAACAAAAATGACAATACGGTGCCACAGTATCCTAGAAAGAGCATTTTTAGTTTGACTTTCTTTGCATTTTATTGAAGGGTGTGTCACTGCAATATAGCGTGATATGGATTGGCCCCTGGAATATGCATGAATTTGTTATTGACGTTTTCAATCAGCCTTAATTTTTGTGTCTGTTCGAAGTAGCACGTTCTCAATTCCGACTGAAAGTGTCTTTCTAATACAACACAGGGTACATATAACGTGTTCTCGTTCACATATGAACATGATATTTGTCACTAAACGTTAAACCCTAATTCGTCAGCATCATCCAATTGGTTGTCCATGATGACCGGTGAAGCCCATTTCGCGTTTTCGCGATTTCGCCTTTCATATTCTATAGGGCGAAAACGCGAAATCGCGAAAAGGCGAAATCGCGAAGTCGAAAACGCGAAAACGCGAAGTCGAAAACGAGAAATCGGTTTTGCGTTTTCGCGTTTTCGACTTCGCAATTTCGCGTTTTCGCCATATAGAATATGTAAGGCGAAAACGCTAAAGCGCTAAAACGCAAAATGGCATTAACCTGCCACCATAGTTGTCCGCATGTAAACTTCTAGAATTTGTCACCAATATAAGTACATCGCAATCCGTTACTGTTTCAACAGCCATCGGTGTTTCATGTGTGTATTCTTAAACAAGTATTATTTTTCTCCCCTTTTTTTAGCAATGTATCACTCTCTACTGTCTTTATATATTATTCTATATTCTACGTTTCCATCCAGATTCTCGTGTATACCATGAGGGTCCGGATTGGGGGTATTGTTTATTTCTGTATTCTTTAAATTGTTATGTCATTTTTTTCTACATTTTATTTATCTTCCTCATTATTTTTTCTTTATTTTTCATATTTTGTCATCCCAATATATTTTACTTACTGATGTTTAGTTACATTACGACGTTTATCTCTGATTTATATACTGGTTACCAATGTAGATGACAGATTTGTGTCATTCAAGACAATTTAACAGAATCAACATGATATATGCGATCATTATTGGATGAAATTAATATTACTTTAATATTACACTTTTTGAAACCATTTTCATCAATTTTCAATTTCATGTGTTGTTTCCGTATACTGTGGATTCATTTCTTTTCGTGGGTATCAATTTTCGTGGATAGAGAAAACAAGACGTTTCGTGGTATACGTAAATTTGTGGATCGCTGATTACAAGAAAAAAATCAGATACGTAATTCTTGGATTTCTTTTTGATTTAGGAGATCATATAACCTCCTTGCTTTGATCAATAATAAAACAAACTAAAAGTAAGGAATTCATTGAAAAAGTTTTGAATTGTCAAAATCCTCGCTTGGTCATTTTAGGTTAAAGTGTTATTAAAAACTTCTTTTACAATAATGGACAAAGACAACTAATTATTTGTTTGTTTTACAAATGCTTGTCGGAATTCTATAATGCAATCAAAACTTTATGATTGAAAGCTCATTTCCCTAATCACGATATAATAAACAGTCATATAAGTAAAAGGTGTGAAAATAAATGTTCCTGTCATAAACAATATTACCTACGGGCAATATCCCCGTACTTAATAATCCCATTGATTTTCGATCACTAGTAAACCAAACTATGACACGGTAATTAACAACTTGCAGTTTTTTTTTCCAAAAAGTTTAAATCAATTTTAAAAAGTAAATTATCACTGATATTCGATATATTTATTATTGATTTAATTAAAATACTTGTATCTTCTTTCAATAAAAAACACGTGTTATGTTACAATGTTTATCGCTAGTCAACACTTTACAAGAACTGCATAACGTAACCGGAAATAAACATCCAACTTCATACATATTTATCGGGATTATTCTTCGTTGAATTCTTAAATTCGTGGTTCGCTATGCCCCACGAAACCCACGAACATTGGTATACCACGAATAAAAATGAATCCACAGTATGTTATGTTTCATTGCTCATGTGTTATTTTCGTATATTTTAGCCACTCGTCTTGAGCCTACTCATTTGATCCGATAACACCCAATATAGCAATAAAATTATACTTTTATTGCCATTCATAACTCTTAACAGACCAATTAACAGACCGGGTTTTATACATCCGACCCATTAACAGACCAGGTTTTAAATAAAGATTGATTTATGTCACCAAAATACAGATTTTTTCAATACGGTTAACAAACATAATGCCTGTCTTTTTTCGATGTTCAAAATATTGAATGCAAGTAAATTTAACCAATGTGTCATTTTGTGTACATTTTATGTGTGTAAAATGTGTATAAATTTATTGATGAGTAACCCGCCTTTTCATTTTATAGATTGTACATCGAAGCTAGAAAAATAATAATTAAACCACTGAATTCAGTACATTGAATTGTTTTGTTAGACATGGATACTTTTTATGATGAAAATATAATTAGAAAGTTATACAATGAAACATGCTGAACTTTCAATGATTTTCTCGATAACACCTGATTAACAGACTTTAGCCAACCCGATTAACAGACCAACCGCCGATATAGCCGCATACTCAATATAGATTAACCGACCAATCTCTCGGTTAGCCGAGTGTCGGCCGTGAACTTATTAAACAGCCATATATCCTTATTTTGTAAGTGTTTGTCCTTTTTAACTTTATAAAATGAGATGCAAGGTAAAACTTAACATTGCAACCTCATGAATAAAAGTAAAATTTTCATAATTTTCCCAATCTGTGTAGTATGAAAAACTATAAATTTGGTTTTAAACAATTTATTTAGTTTTTAAAGGAAATAAGGTTTAACTACTTAAGTATCACGTTTTAATACCATATGTATCCTGACCAGCTTTCTTCAAATATGTTTTCCCATTTTGATTTTGAATAAAGTTGAGAATGGAAATGGGGAGAATGTCAAAAAGACTATAACCCGACCAAAGAGCAGATAACAGCCGAATGATTCATGTACATCTCTTCAACAAATCTTTCAACATAACAATTGAAAAAACTAACAAAACGAAAATCTTGACAATTAACATAAATCTAACAATTTTCTTCTTTACTTTTCAGGGCACTCGTAATTTACTCATACTTTTCCTAGGATTTGGTATAGCCATTACAGGAGCTATTCTAGCTGGAGTCTCAAGACATTGATAATTATTTCTAAACATGGATATAAATAAAATAAACTTTTATTAGATTATCAGTAATTCAGACAACATAATAATAATGTTTTATATTAATTATGACAAGAAGTAGTAGTAGCAATATTAGTAGAAGTAGAGGTAGATCATCTATATGTTAACGTTTATTTTAGTATAACTGAAGTGTCAACTGCTGCAAGAAAGTTGTTAAGTTTCACATATTTGTCTTTACAATTAAAAGAAATTGTTAAGCCCTTAAAGATTTGTTTTGCCTTAAATGTTCAATGAATGATCCAAATAAAGAGCACGTGTATATTGACTTGAATATGTTGAACCGAGGTCAAATCAAAATGCCAAGTCATATCAGACTAATATTGAAGAGTTAACACTCTAAATCCAATAAATTCAAAACAGTAAGACAACTGGTGCAATCAAAACACTTTGTATTAAATCAGTACCGATACATACGTACCAGGATATGCAGAATAATTCAACATATGGACGCCCAGATTAAGACTGCTTCGGGCCCTTCAAATTCGTTCACTCCATGGAATCTCCAATAGTATGTATATGTTTAGAACTATCCAACAAACCTGCCCAAGACTGTTCCCACTAGACAACGTCTATCAATCATATTAGCGTTTTATATAGGGCGGTTTTATATAGGGCGCGGCATGTTGGGCCGATTCAAACACAAATCGGTGTTGATTCGATGCAAGTGAAGTATGTGCTACTTTATGCAAATATTTCTAAATCATATCTTTTGAATATATAATTAACAAACGTCAAGTCATACTTGGGTATATAGTACTAACTTTAAATGGATAGTAATGGTCATAGAGTTGAAAACTGATATTTCAGCATGCAAATAGTCAGTATTCCAAAAAGGCTTTTAATCACTGCTAGGAAACTGGTTGTACTCATATGAAGCAGAGCTGAATTCTAACAAAAATGTCTAAAGCCCAAAATAAAAAGTATCTTGTAAAGTTATCTAATTCCACTTTCAGATATAATTGATGATGTTCAGTCACTCAATATAACCCACTTTTTAATGAGTTCTTATATCTCGTGTATCTAATTGCTTCATTTCTCAATCTTCTCCTCGATATTGATACAAATTGTACGAGTTCAAAATAGAATATAAATTATGACAAACCAAACGTAATGATATCAATTTTCCGATTGTTAAATTTCCCATTTCTCAGCAGTGAGATACCCCTCTGCTTCATCGTTTTATATGTCTTGTGATTTTGTTTTTGTGTTGTTGGTTTATTTATTTTTTGTCATGGTGTTGTCGTTTTCGACTTGTGAGTGTCATTTCCGACGTATCTTTCGCCTCCTATAGAGTAGGTTAATTTTTTGTTATTAAAGTGAACGTGATCGTGCAAATAATATTTTTAAAAATATTTAAATCATTGTTGATTTAAACTTGTCCTTTATATGTCCCTCGGTGAGATATTGTTTTGCTGTTTCCATTCATGGCCCTTTACAACTGACTATGCGATATGGGCTTTGTTCATTGTTGAAGGTCGTACGGTGACCTATAGTTGTTAATATTGTGTCATTTAGTCAGTTGTGAAGAGTTGTCTCAATCAGACTTGGGGTTAATTACATAGGAATGTAATTAATTAAATTACACATTACATTGCAAAAATGATCAATTACACTAATTACACATTACACAGTTTTTGAAATGTAATTAATTAAATTACAATTACTTTACTAAAGTAATTAATTAAATTACACATTACATTTCATCATATTTTTTATCAATATTATACATGTGTAAAATATTCATGTAACCATAGTTTAAGGGTTGCAATTGATAATCATTAGTTATTTTAATGTTTTGTCATTTAGTCTGAATCACTCTTGTCTGTACACTTTGACAGCAATTCAAAATAGTCTTTCGACAGGAACATATCTGGCAGATATTGCTTGATCAGAAGATCATGACATTGATAGGAGAGGGAATTTGTTCCTATTAACTTGTCAATACATCAAGGTGTATTTTGACATCTCAAGTGAAGTCATTTAAATTAAACATAATTCAATAAAGAAATTATAAATAAATAAAAAAAATTTTTTTTTTACTTTAAAAATATTGAAAAGTGTGCTTGTCACAATATTGAAACTAGTTTTTAGTACAAACAATGTATATATAAATGTCTAAATATTAGCAATATTTTGCTAATTAGATGAAATACATGTAATAGTGGCATTGCCCCTGGACATTTTAATCTGATTAGTTGCTGTTTGTTTTCATAGCTGTTAATTTTTATTTCAATAATCCTTTTGTGTATACTAATTTGACAAAATGATTGTGTGCAGTGATTTTAAATTCTAAATGAAGTATCTAGGAATGATTTTTCAAAGTGACACATTTTTTTGTTTTTGTTTTAGAAGGTGATTAATTACTTATCAATCTATTTAGTTAAAAGATCTTTCTTAAAAACTGAACAACACAAATATTTGATCCTGACTTTTTTTAAATTATAATTTTAGTCTATTCAAAATAATTCTGTCATGTATGTAGGTCAAATAAATAATATAAAAACTTCAGAATGAATTACAGACTTTATATATTAAAAAAGTATATGATATCAATATTTGAAAAATAAATATAATTTTACAATTTATATTATTAAACACAAATCCTTACCTTTAACACCAATAAAGTACATTTAATTGAAATGTAATTCAAAAGTAATTGAGCATTACATGCTTTTTTCAATGTAATTAATTAAATTACCATTACATGTAATTAAAAAAATGCTTAATTACACATTACATTCAATTACATGGAAAATTGTAATGCATTACACTTAATTACCATTACATTTTCAATTACCCCATCCGTGGTCTCAATCCTACAACATCTTATTATTTTTTATTTACTCAAACATAATATTGTTCGTTTTTGAAATCGTTTTTTTGTTATACGTTTATGCAGGCACTTTCTTTACTAACTTTTTATAGAAAGCTCCTGGCTTATGAATCTGAAGTAAGTAAGCAAGTAAATTTTGTTTAGAGTCCAGGGCCGTAACTAGGGTTCGAATTTAGGGGAGGCAGGGTTTGGGGGCCGCCGATTGAGGCCCCCGTTAGATAGGGGGTTGGGGGGCACAGCCCCCGCCGATTTTTTTCCCTCAGTCATTGGCTAAAAATGACCTGTTTCCCTTCGATTTCCTTACTTTAAGAAAGATCAGTTTTGCTGGATCTTTGGAGCAATTTTCAAGCAAACAATTATTATCTGTATTTCTGTATTTAGAGATATTTTTTTTTTAAAACTGGTAAGTTCAAAAAACATCTAAAGCAAGATTATAGAACGCAAGATAATTTTTTTTATCGAGGATCTTGAATTTCAATATTGTTGAAAGCTGAACAGACATGTATATAACTACAACCAGGGACTTTCTATACTAGTCTTGTATATACTAAGTATAGAAAGTCCCTTCAACAACGAATGGGAGTGTTTACCTACTAAGGCATTGACCATAAATTATGTTCTCGTACGATCGGGCGACTTAAAAAAAACCATCCAACAGCTGATTCAGTCGGTAATGAATTTCCGATATCTTAAAAGATTCTCAATACAAAAGGAACTTCCTCTGCTTAATTGAGCCCCCAAAGAAATGTGAATAGTTAAGTTTTTATTCAAAATTATCGAAAGCAAAGTTTTATATGTGTTCTCGTACGAATACTGACCCCCCTCAATACTGAATAACAGACGGACGGCCACACGAAAAAAAAAAAAAAAACGGTTCACTTTCGAGCAAAAATCAGAAAAATGACAGACATACCACGCACGTATCAAGATAACACTGTTAAAACTGTAGTGTAAACTTGTGTTGTTTATAATATAAATTCAATTTCTTCGTGTACGTATACTTAAAAAAAAAATTGGTGTAGAAAATTCAGGGGAGGCAGTTGCCTCCTCTGCCTCATAGGTAGTTACGGCCCTGGAGTCGGCATATATAAATATGTTACAGTGAATTTGTATAATCAGTGAGTATGTAGAATCCCTAAAAATTTCAGGGATTATGTAGAATCACTGGCTATAGTTTAGGGATTATATATAATCACTAAAAATTTTAGGGACTATGTATTATCACTAGAAAAAACGTCAGGGATTATATAACTGAAATGAAGAAACAGTTTTATTTATAAAGAAAATTAATAAAAGTCAAATAATGTATTCTATTAAATCAAATTCAAACATCATTATAAACATAAATTGTTAAATATTGGGCACAATATATTAAAATGTTAGACACAATATATTAAAATAATATGCTTCACATCTGCTTCTATCACAATATCCACATTCAAAAATACCTTTTCCTTCACATATCGAATCAAATTTTTCGACACGCCTACGAAAAATAAAGTGTTCTGTAAAACCATCTCAAGGTATCCCGAAAAAAAAAGGAAATTAGCAGCCTCGAACCTGTTCGGGCAAAATACCATGTTTTGTGGCCATGCAGGCAATACTATAGTATTCTTTTTCAGACTTTTTGTGAACAATTGCCAATGATTATGTTTTTTGGGTTTCCCTTTTCTTTTTTTACCTGCGGAAATGCTATGAGAATATTACACCAAATGCCAGCTGCTTCCTCTAAAATTTTGTTCTATTTATCAATCTTAGTTCTGCCTGTTTTATCATCATGACATATAATAGATGTCTAAGTTCTCTCAGTTTGAATTCTTTTTGTTTATTTGACCAAAAATAAAAAAACAAGAAAAAAACAAAGTCAATTTAAACCATAAAACAGGTGTTCCATAACCTTCTATACCACAAATAACAAGCTCTGTGGATTTACAAATAGAACATGAATAACCATTTAATGGCGGCTTTTAAGCAACAAACATGTATTTTAGTTATCGCTATAAAGGGAATGTTGATTATTATGAATTTTGAAGTCTTCCAGCTTTATCTCAAAACCCTGTGTTGGTTATCTTTAAGATTATCCTCTGTGTTTAAAAGTAAACTTATTTCATCTGGCAAGGAATATGAAATAAAAAAAATGATAATTTGTCTATACTATTTATTTTTTAACAAACAAAGGATCCTAAAATTATTGATAATCCCTGAAATCATATTAGGAAATATGTAGAATAATTATTAAAATGTTCATTGATTATGTAAAATCTCTGGTCATTTTCAGGGATTATATATATACTAATGATTTCAGTGATTCTACATATTCCCTGAAAAAAAACCATGATTCTACATAATCCCTAATTATACAAATTCACTGTAGCATATATACATAATAGCAGACAAAACATGAGCTCTAGTGAGCTCTTTAACCTACTATGAAAATTTCTGCTTGTCAGAAACAATGAAAAAAATGTTCTTCAGGTGAGTTTTTATTTAAAAGTATTCTTGGTGGATCTCGTGATATTTCGGATTGTTCAATAAGGGAACAATCTAGGTACTTCTCTCTGCCTCGTTTTGAATCAAAGATGTCAGCCCCCATCTCCCTTGGAAATGTCAAATAGAATACGAAGCAAATTAAAGTTATTTTGATATATTTGACGGAAATATGAGCAACATTCATTTAGAATTGAATAACTTTCCAAAAACAACATCAACATTACATCGACAATGATGTTTTTGTGGAGAATTCCAACTTTTTCCTCGACTTGTCGTATGTGCAAACGATGCGAGCAGAAAATATTTAGCATAAAAAGAAATTCCAGGCATGTCTTAACATTCATTCACATATTTCAGAGTATATTATTGAATTTTTATCTCTATACGCTTCAAGTGCATAAGAAGGATTAGTTTTGGAATTTTGGGACTGAAAAGGTACATGTTCAGTTGTTCATCATGTTCATTCTCTTTGGCAGAAAATAACTCAACTTTTTTAGGAATATCCTTCTGTAGCATGGTAGTCTGTCTACATGTTGTACAATCGGTCATCATTTTGGTTCGTTTAGACTTGTAGGTTGTTGTACTTTTCACATAGGAAACATCTGCATTGAAGTCACTACGCTTATACCGGTCCATTGTACACCAGCTTACAAAACTAGTGCAGAATACGTTTTTTCTACTAGGAAAAAAAATATTGATTATTCTAAAGATGTGTGTACATTGTTATTCTTCAGTAATGTGTAACAATGCAGATATTGTAATGGCCATTTCATACCTGACTTCTGAATGTCTTAAATCATTTCAAACTTCCAAAACATCCCATTTCGGCATGTCGCAAGTCCATTGTTTTGTTATTTTACATTCCATTAATCATCATCAATCTTAATGGCAGGCCAATCAGGCCGAGCAAATCATATTTAAAAAAACAAAATGACAAGCAACTTATCAGTCAGGGGACTTACTGAAATAAGTGATTTTTAAATCACTTATTTGAGTAGCAAATTTGAAGTTTTGTCACAAATTGTGATTTTGTAGTTTTACCTGAATTTTAAACACATAGGTTTAAATAATATCTTTTCATTAATAAAATTGAAAAAAATAAACTTTTTGCTTCTTTTAATTATGTAGCAAGGTTTATGCCTTTGATGCTATCATTTATCTGCAAATTCTATTTTAGTTGAAAAAATGCTATAATAATGGCTTTACATAATGAACTGATACTTTCTTAACAGATTTTTCCCAGCAGTGGGAGTATTTTTCCTGTTAAGTTCAAGGTTTCATCTTTTAGATTATGTAATAAAATTCTACTGTTCGCGATAAAAATTTCACTGTTCGGGGGTGTTGAAATTAGTGGGGGTTATTAAAATAATGATTCTTAAATAAGTGTTTTTTGGGAAGGAAATTGAGGTATGATACACAAGTGATTTTTATGTCATTATCCTACATTCAGTACAAGTTCATCACCTGAAATGACCTGGTCATACTAGACAACACAGATGTTGGTTTAGAAACATAATTAGTCCCTGGATCGTTAGTATTCTATATTTAAAGCTACAGTAAAATTAAATCACTTCTTCTAGTAATTAATTTGTACTACTTAAATAGGTGATTATTAAAGAAAGACAACTCTTACTTCCAATCTTTATGGAAATAATGTTACTTAAATCAGTGATTTAGAAAATCACTCATTTAAGTAAGTCCCCTGACTGCTTATGTCTCTTTGTCTGCACATGATTTTCCCCAGAAAAAAACCAATCACACATTTCCCAAAATGAAAGTAAAACTTCGAGAAACAAACAATATTAATGCCATATTTATGTTCAAGAATATAGAGCAGGTTAATAAAAAACAATATTTACATATACATGATATATATTTCAAGACAAAATAATTTTGTTTCAATATAAACATGATAAAGAGATCGATATTCTGATCATAAGCTGGGACTATTATACTAATAGTACTAAGTATAATAGTCCCAGCCAGAAGCATGATAAGTGAATATTCATTATAATTTCATATAAAATTCCAATGATGTCAAATTTCATGGCTAATAATGAGGTTTCCTGTTTAATGAACCCTTATAATAATTTAATAAGATAAATGTTAATTTTTTCCAGAATTATTTCACCACACAGTAATAGTACACGAAATCTTTTCACTTCTCTTGGACTACAGACTAAATTGGTAAGATTTTGTATTTTTTTTAAGAAGTTTTTGACTTAAAAGGCTTATTGCACTATTTGAATAATGTACAGTATTAAAATCAAGTCCGGCTACACATTGCATTTAATGTGGAAAAAATAAACAACTGTTCATGTTCAAAGCTATGGCAACACTGATTTGAGAGCAAACACAATTGCGAAAAAAAAATTATTACATGATAAGTGCAAAAATCTAAAGAAATATTTAAGTTCTTCCACAATATTATTTTTTTTTACATAAACATTTCTTTCACATACTGTAACATCACTTGAACCCTCCTTTATACATTAATGACCCTTTCGAATTCACTATAAGATATATCACACATCATCTTGTTTATACAATTACAGGAGAAGATAGATTTACTACAGTTCCCAGCAGATCTTATCAGAAATTTCAGTATTATTGCTCATGTAGACCATGGTAAAAGTACACTAGCTGACAGACTATTGGAAATTACAGGTAAAAGACAACCATTATACTACTTATGTTTAAATCAAGTCAGTCATAGTAATTGATTAGGCATACTAGGTTTATAGATCTTCATTTATTTTTATCCTAATACTTTAACAAAGTTATTATGTTTATAATAATTATAGACTACTGAATGTTGTTAAAGTGAATTCTAACAACATACACATAAGAAATGGAAATGTTGTTACAAATGAAAACTAAACGACAATTAAAATAAATCACACTTAAAGAGCTTGAAAAAAAAATGAATTGATATGCTTCTTGCTCAATTGCTCGTATAAAATTCTGATGAATATTAATTTGGAAAAATTGACCACAAAACACTGGTTGTCCAATACCAACTTTGGTTCATTAAATTCTTGATTGTATTTTTTTCAATTATACATGCAGACCGCTTTAAAAGCAGTTTGTTTTTGTGATTGTAATACTATTTGGAGCAGCTGATATTTTATGAGCTTTCATCTTGCATTCCTTTATTATACCCCATGCAACAAAGTTGCGGAGGGTATAATGTTTTTGACCCGTCCGTCCGTCAGTCTGTCAGTCCTGTTTCTTGTCATCGCAACTCCTCTCAAACCACACAACAGAATTTCACGAAACCTTTTCAGATAATAAGGATATACTATGTAGTTGTGCATATCGACGGGAAATTGCGATTCAATTTTTTTTCTAGGAGTTACGCCCCTTTGAACTTATTTACTTTAATGTACTACTGCAACAGTATGTCATCGCAACTCCTCTCAAACCACACAACAGAATTTCACGAAACCTTTTCAGATAATAAGGACATACTATGTAGTTGTGCATATCGACAGGAAATTGCGATTCAATTTTTTTTCTAGGAGTAACGCCCCTTTGAACTTATTTACTTTAATGTACTACTGCAACAGTTTGTCATCGCAACTCCTCTCAAACCACACAACAGAATTTCACGAAACCTTTTCAGATAATAAGGACATACTATGTAGTTGTGCATATCAACAAGAAAATTGTGATTCAATTTTTTTTCTAGGAGTTACGCCCCTTTGAACTTATTTACTTTAATGTACTACTGCAACAGTTTGTCATCGCAACTCCTCTCAAACCACACAACAGAATTTCACGAAACCTTTTCAGATAATAAGGACATACTATGTAGTTGTGCATATCGACTGGAAATTGCGATTCAATTTTTTTTCTAGGAGTTACGCCCCTTTGAACTTATTTACTTTAATGTACTACTGCAACAGTTTGTCATCGCAACTCCTCTCAAACCACACAACAGAATTTCACGAAACCTTTTCAGATAATAAGGACATACTATGTAGTTGTGCATATCGACGGGAAATTGTGATTCAATTTTTTTTCTAGGAGTTACGCCCCTTTGAACTTATTTACTTTAATGTACTACTGCAACAGTTTGTCATCGCAACTCCTCTCAAACCACACAACAGAATTTCACGAAACCTTTTCAGATAATAAGGACATACTATGTAGATGTGCATATCGACAGGAAATTACGGTTCAATTTTTTTTCTAGGAGTTATGCCCCTTTGAACTTATTTGCTTCAATGTACTTCTGCAACAGTTTGTCATCTCAACTCCTCTGAAAACACACAACAGAATTTCATGACATTTTGTAGATAATAAGGACATACTATGTATATTGACAGGAAATTATTATTCAATATTTTTTCTTATACAATTTTTTTTCTTATACTTATTTAATTTCTCCAATGACAATGTGGGGACATGGGGTATGTGAGCGTGCTCACTAAGGTTCTTTAATTGTTTATATTTACAGGTACCATATCAAGTAACACAAAGAATGAACAGGTGTTAGACAAACTACAGGTAGAGAGGGAAAGAGGAATTACAGTGAAAGCTCAAACAGCCTCATTATTTTATGAATATAAAGGACAGACATATCTCCTTAACCTAGTGGACACACCAGTAAGTACAGATTGCATATACTATCTAATATGTCTAACGGAAACAAATTCTAGTATTAGCTGCTTATACATTTAATATAAGAAGGAGAAGATGTGAAATGATTGCCGACTATCCACCAGAGATCAAGTTTTGTAAATGTTAGGTCACCATCATGACCATTCATACTTCAACAATGAGGAAAATAAATTAAAAAAAAAATGTATTATAATGATAATAATAGATCAGCCAAAAAATAAAAATGTCCTTTAAAAATTTTATGTAGTCATAATATACAATTAATAAACTATTTACTTACTTACTTACTTTATATATTATTTTCCAGGGACATGTAGATTTTAATTATGAAGTATCTAGATCACTAAGGGCATGTGAAGGTGTTATACTACTTGTTGACGCTAACCAGGTAAGGTTTTATTGCAAATGGTTCTTTCATTAAATTTTCTCCTTGAAAAAATATATAAATGACAACTTCCATAACCGTAACAGTATCAGTTTTTTCACTGTCAGAGGAAATATATATATTTTTTTTATTTAAATAGGTAACTATGTTCATGATGTTTTCTTTGGTCTTTTATGTTATTTTGCACTATACATGTGTATTATGATTTTTGGGGAAAATCCTTAAAATCAACACTTGAATAAAATTGTTATATAAATGTAATGAAATGATAAGCTTAAGATACAAATCCGGTTTCTAAAGAAAGATAACTATGTAAAAAAACTTTATTCTACTTTTTCGTTTTTGGAAAGTTGACTCATCAATTTAAGGGGGTTCGCAGGTCTAAATCATTTATATAGGATTTGTCTATATTTTTCTATAAATAAACTTTATCTTATAGTTAATAGAAAAATAAAATAAAAAAGTGGGGTCACCGTTCATTTGCGCTCACAATCTGCCTTCGAAAGAAGCATACATTTTTGTAAAGGTGGGTTTTTTCTGTTGAAGTAATAGGAGAAATAAAGATAATATCGAAATAAAAAAAGAAATTTATAACAGAAATCGCTCAAATTTTACAATAATTTAGTTTAAGTACAGCTTATATGGAAATTATATTAAAAAATATAGGTCACCGATGAGTTAAAAAAGATATTTCAATTTTAAAGCCAAAAAATGGCATTTTTCCACCAAAGGGAGATAATTTGGAACTTTTTCAATGATCTATACATTTTAAAAGTCATCTGGGGCCAACATGAAGTGGTTGTTTTGAATGATTTTTGTACCATATGATAAAGTAACAACTAACAAAAGGTAACAAATTAAATTTGTAGTGAAAATCAAATGTTTAATTTTTTTCTGAAATTTTTATACCCTCGAGCCTCCTTAAGATTTTTTTAGTTATTTTAGCATGTGCCTTTCAATTATATCAAACTGTTTTGAGTAACTGTTCTAAATGAAGTAGAAATATTGAAATGTTATGTAAATTGTACTCTATTTATAGGGTGTACAAGCTCAGACTGTTGCTAACTTTTTCTTGGCATTTGAGGCAGACTTGACAATTTTACCTGTCCTCAACAAAATCGACTTACCTGGGGCTGATGTGGAGACAGTACAGAAACAAATGAAAAATGTATTTGATATTGAACCTCATGAAATATTACAGGTGAATTGTTTCTTGTGGCTTTATTCGTCAAGGTTTGCAAAATAAAATTCTTATTGGAGATGAAAAATTAACTAGTACAACCCGGTAGATGAATGTATATATGTCGTTTTAATGGAAAAGACATCAAGGTTGAAAAAAGTAAACAACTTAGTGTATAGTTGTACAACAAAAAGAATTCTGAGTGGTCTTAAGTAATGGCAGACAAATTTGCATTC
Organism: Mytilus galloprovincialis; assembly: GCF_965363235.1. NCBI lineage: Eukaryota > Metazoa > Mollusca > Bivalvia > Mytilida > Mytilidae > Mytilus > Mytilus galloprovincialis. Next base: position 13,642,926 of record NC_134845.1, on the reverse strand, counting down.
AACTGTATATAAGTCTTATTATAAAATAGTCAGGGATTAAACTTCATTTAAATGGTTCTTTACTAAAAACTAAAAAAATCGGCTTGCTTGGATATATTGACTAGTATGCTACAAAACAAAATGACTACTAGTAAAATATGAAAACTGCAAAATACTTCAATTAATTTGACTTTGTGTTATAATTATTGATAAACTCTCAAATTTGATTTACTGTAAACTTTATACTGTGTCAGATAACAACTTGGACTTTAATAACCACCTAGCTATTTTAGATTGAAGAGGGTTGCCTTGTATGAATTTTATGATTTTAAACAATTAGACGTTTTATTATCTCCTCCCACTGTTCCCTCCTTTGTAATTTTTGGAAAGTTTGCTATAGCTTGCTATTGCTACTTTCCTTAGGCGTCGGCCTCAACTTCCGGTGAGACAGACTATCCCAATGTTCTGCTCCAAGATAATGTAGTACTAGTGTAAGACTTCTGATTCTTGGATACTTTGAGTTGCTACTCTTTTGAAAAGATTACAGCTTGAATAAAAAAGGAATGAATGTTCAACGAAAATTTAGATGAATTTAGGTTCATATTGAAAATAAGTTTCACAAACACTACTTTGCGGATCGGCCATTGGCTGAAGAGAAAATCAAAGAAATCTACGCGAGACAGCGTTTCATTCATGAATATTTCATGAATGAACATTTTCCCGCACTATTTTTTACTATGTACGATATTTACAACTGTTTATTATTGAATAAGTAAAAGCCCGAGTGCATCAAAAGAGTCCGGTATGCGAGAACAAGTTGATATTTGACAAAATTGTCGGATAATTGACAAGTGATAATGGTTTGATTTATTTTAACAATACACAGGTGATAGAATATAAAATAATCGATAATTATATGGCTTATGTCTCACGCCAAGGACGATTAAAGGTAAATACCGGCTTATAGAAATAAATAGAAAAGTGCATTGTTTTTGTCAATCTGACATCGATCTGAAAGTTTTGATGCCAAAAATCATTTGAAAACTTTTAATTCGTTAAGTACTAGCTGTTTCACATTCCAATGTGGATATAAGGACCTTCACTCGTTCAGCATGTTCAAGTGGATCATACTGACAACAGAAAAAACATTGTCTTAATGACCATTAGTATCATAGCATCCGCATATAATGTAAGCAACTGAGTCATCAACTACTTTCTAAGAATATTATAGTTCAGTGTATCAAGACCGAGATCAAGCTAAAGACAAGTGCTGTAGAAATTATTAAAATGATTTAATAACATTTGTCCATGTACTAGCAAAATGACTTTCTTAGTGCTTAACAATGCAGTGGCGGATCCAGAACTTTTTATCCTCACTTTATTCCTGGGGCAGTATGAATTTTTAAGATTGACCTATAATTAATAATGTGTCCCCACAGAGGCAATGATTAAATAAATGACTTAAAACAAAAATCTCAAATGTCATTGCCTCAAAGGCAATTACGCAGCAGCAACTAAAATGTGTTACAGAGTTATAAGCACCTCAGATCAACATTGTATGAATCTAGTGTATATAAACTTTTTTATTCCTGAGGTCATACTACTATTTTTATACCCCCACCATATTGAGTTTTATCCTTGTTTTTTTCTGTAAGTATGTACGTCCCTTACTTGTACATACGTCCATACATCCCAAAATTGATTTCTGTTCTCTTACTTTAGTTTGCCTGAACCAAATTTTATGAAACTTATACGCAACCACAAAACACAAGTCAAGTTTGAATGTTATTGGCGTCACTTTTACCATTCTAGATGTAAAGGGATGAAATTTTCAGTATACCCTATCAAGTATATATACCTTTATTATAAAGGCTTTATATATAAAACATAAACATAAAAACGGTCTTTAGATTTAGAAGTATAGATATATAAGAATGTGTCCCCAGTACACGAATGCACTATCATTTTCTATGTTCAGTGGACCGTGAAAATGGAGTAAAAACTCTAATTTGGCATTAAAATTAGAAAGATTATATCATAGGGAACAACTATAATACTAAAATGACGAGGTCCAATTTATCAGCCGTCATGGGGTAAAAACGACAAATCAAAGAATTCAATTTTATATATCCAATATAGGACAATGGTGTTGATTTAAAAAAATTACAGCACTCTTCCACATAATTAATATTCACCTGTTACCTATTACTTATCGGTACGTTTCTCATCTGACAGGCGCACCACCAAACAGTGTATTTCGGATTTTGCCATGTACACGAGTCATAGTCACAGGGTTGACACTACTAAATTCAATCATTGTCAAATTGTTCCCTATTGTAGTATTTTAAGCAGTAAGACTTTCTAAGATGACAATACGAGTACTAAAAATCTGGACTTAAAATAAGGCGTATAGGTACAGTTTTCAATTTGTTAGCGGGCATATGACATAAAACAGCGAATCAAAGAATTCAACTTTATTTATAACTAAATTAATAAATATAGGACAATGCTGTTGATTAAAAAATACTCCATTCCAGGACCTTTTGTTTTCAATTAATATTACCAATAATTGATAAGTTCCAGTTCGACTGGTTCAAACAGACAGATTTTGAAAGCAGAGAACACTGTGCATCTTATAATCGGCATGACTTTATCAGATGGCAATCCCAATACTAAAATAAGGCGTAGGCATAGTTATATACTTTAATTCAGTCACAGACCCGCGATATCACGGGTGTGTTCTAGTGTGTACTAAGTTTCAAATTGATAGGACTTCAACTTCATCAAAAGCTACCTTGACCAAAAACTTTGACCTGAATGGGACAGACGAACGGACGAAAGGACGGACGGACGAAGGGACGCACAGACCAGAAAACATAATGCCCATAAATGGGGCATAAAAAGTGATTTTTGGAAATTGCTGGCGAGACAATGGTTTAGTTTAAAAAATCAAAACAGTGATTTAAATACATATAATAATAAAAATAATACACGTCAATAACCTATTTGAAATAATACACATATACAGTTGCAAACTTTCCAGAGGTGCTTTCCAGCACTTTGATTATACTTCCCAGTATATCCTGATAATATGTTATTGTAATATGTTGATTATTGTAGGTATCAGCTAAGCATGGTACAGGTGTAGAAGATGTGTTAAAAGCTGTGATAGATAGAATCCCTCCGTAAGACATACAACAAGTAAACTGTGTATTACACTTATTATGCTAATTAATGTATATCCAGATGCATGTGGTTTTCTTAAGTAGATTTTGATGACTTTAGAGTTTCATAGTTATGACAAAACAAACAGTATCTTAGGAAAATAAATTTATGTGTTTCTGAATCATTTTTCTAGAACCTTCATCATGATTGCTCAAAACCACCATTTGAAAGCTAAGGATGTCTAAATATAAAACATTATCGAGTTTCTCTGTATACAGAACAGAACTATAGATATTGACCTAAAATGAGCCATGCATGGTATCACAAACTAAAGGTTTTTGGAGAGAGAGAGCTCAGAGTTTGAGCCAATGACATAGGCATATAATGAAAAAATGATTACTGCAATACTTCAGTACCCACAGAATTTAAAGTTTTATCCTCTGTTTTTTATAACAAAGCATACAACATGCAGGTTTTACTGTTTAACAAATTTCCATATAAATCATCAGAAATGATGAACAGAAAATCAAATTTTGTAGAAAACTGATTTTTAGTGGACAAAATCATTGTAAAACAAATAACATTTTTGTGGGGTAAAGGACAATGAAATAGGAATTCATTTACACAATATTACACAAAATATATTTTAGATATATAGTAAAACCATAAACCTTTAGCTGTATGTGCATGTCTTGCAAATACAAAATTAGTTCTATTAAAACAACTTACATTTAAATTTGTAGAGAAGAACTAGTTCTGCCAAAGACACCACATATCTAACATTTTCACCATTTAATGTTTTTCTAGACCTACTACAGATATCAAGAAACCATTTAAAGGATTAGTTTTTGATTCTACATATGAGAAGTTTAAAGGAGCTGTAACTAATGTTAGTGTCAAAGATGGAGTGGTTAAAAAAGGTTTGTGTGTTATTATATATAAAAATTATATATTATAGGACTTACTGTGGATTCATTTATTTTCGTGGGTAATGGGTATCAATTTTCGTGGATAGAGAAAAAAAGACGTTTCGTGGTAAATGTATACGTAAATTCGTGGATTGCTGATTACAACAACAAAAAATAGATACGTAATTCATGGATTTCTTTTTGATTTAGGAGATCATATAACCTCCTTGGTTTGATCAATAATAAAAAAAAACAAAAAAGAAGGAAGGAATTCATTGAAAAAGTTTTGAATTGTCAAAATCCTCTCTTGGTCATTCTAGGTTAAAATGTTCATTGATAACTTCGATTACAATAATGTACAGAGACAACTAATTATTTGTTTGTTTTACAATTTATAAATTCTTGTCTGAATTCTATAAGGCATTCAAAACTTTATGATTGAAAGCTCATTTCTCTAATCACGATATAATAAACAGTGATATAAGTATAAGGTGTGAAAATAAATGTTCCTGTCATAAACACTTTACCTACGGGCAATATCACTGTACTTAATCCTATTGATTTTTAATCGCTGTTTAACCAAACTATGACACGGTAATTAACAACTTGCAGTATTTTCCATAACAGTTTTAATCAATTTTAAAAAGTAAATTATCACTGATATGTGATATATTAATTATAGATTTAATCAAAATACTTGTATCTTCTTTCAATAAAACACACGTGTTATGTTACAATGTTTATCGCTAGTCAACATTATACTAGAACTGCATAACATAACAGGAAATAAACATCCGACTCCATACACATTTCTCAGGATTATTCTTCGTTGAATTCTTAAATTTGTGGTTCGCTGTGACCCACGAAACCCACGAAAATTGGTATATCATGAATAAAAATGAATCCACAGTAAATGTTTATGCAAATGAACTGCATTGTTGACTTTCATATTTTTGCAATTTAAAAAAAAGAGTAATAATAAAATTGAAAATGGAAATGGGGAATGTGTCAAAGAGACAACAATGCTACCAAAGAGTAGAAAACAGAGTAAGTCCACCAATGGGTCTTAAACACAGTGAGAAAATCTCACACCAGAGGCGGGCTTCAGCTGGCCCCTAAACAAATTGTATATTAGTTCAATAAAAATGGACGTCACACTTATCTCCAAAACTGTATAAATAAATTTATATTTAATTATGTTTATAGAATGATGTGCTACCTGCTCAGCATTAATAGCTTTCAATGGAAGACACAGATATAAAGTTGAATGTAATGAACACCTCTTAAACATAATCATACCTTGACTCTTTTCAGGAGATAAGATAGTATCAGCTCATACAAAGAAGAGTTATGAAGTTCAAGATGTTGGCATTTTATACCCAGAACAAACATCAACAGGTTGCTTGTATGTGCAGATTACTTCAAATTAGGGATTTTTATAACATTAACTGACAATATAGAGACTAAGAAACTTATTGCACCAATGTCTTGTTGTCACCTTTAGGACTCAGCCAATTTTATGTGATACATTAGGGTTGTGGTACAAAGAGGGAGAATTGGAATATACATACATTTATGAAAAGGGTCTCAGAAAAAAGTGCCAGTAAATGAGAGCTTTCATTTTGGATTACATACATAAAATGATTTTAACAAAGACATTTTCATATAAAACAAAAAAGTAAACTGTTTCTGTAATAAAGATCTTGAGTTTCAAGCTACATTTTTTTTTTACCTCTTTTAACATTCAAAAACTAATAGCCGACCCTTGATCATGTTAATCTTATAAAAACTTTGTAATTTTATCTAATCTCATATTTTAAAGAATACTTAGGCCACACCAATTTGATTCCTTGTTCGATGGACCGGCCCGCACCTATTTTTTCAAAACAGAAATTTTAAATTTTTTTTATATTCCCGCTTCCCGCATCTGGAAATGTAATCATGTCCATTTCCCGCACTGTTTTTTGGTAAATATTATAAAAAGATATCAACATTTGTTTTTAAAATCACAGTCTAACCTGTATATAATGATTTTAAACATAAAAGCACCCCACCACACTGTGTAAATATCTGTGAGAATATTTGTTTCAGCATGAAACCTATTTATCCAAAGTGGGAGTGCTCTGATATAAATTTATAACAGCGGAAATACCTGAAAAGAACAAAAAATTGGTTTCTTTCCCCCTTACTTATATTTCCTATCAAAAAATGTTCGTTGTTAGAATAAAGTACAAAGAACTTCTGAAGGATTTGCCTTCAACTGCAATTATATTGTATGCTGGCGAAACAAAACTATCCATAGCCGCTGCATGTTTATGCACCTGTCCTTATTGATTCAGGGGCCTGTCGTTCAGCAGTTATCGTTTGTTGATGTTGTTCATTGGTATTTTCCCGTTTGATCGTTGGTTTCTTGTTCGAATTGTATACGCTAATAATTTTGGGGTCCTTTATAGCTTGCTGTTTGGTCTGTATCAAAGCCCTGTGTAAAAGGCCGTACTTTGACCTGTGTTTGTTTTATCAGGTTGAGAGCAACCCTCCCTCAGACAAGGGGTCATTTTACTGATGTAGAATAGAAAATAGAAATACCAAGGATTTGTCTAGTTCTTCTATACAAAACCTTTGAAAACTTAGAAAAGAGGAGAGTTATATCATATTTTAAACAACTTTTTCTAAAAGAGGGGTCCACTTATTTTGAATAATATTAAACTGTTAAAGTAAATGTGTTAATTTAACATGGTTAAAGTCCAGGAATATTACAAATTTCTTGGACATGTTTTGACCATTTAATACGAGATAGATATATAGTTCTTTAGGGATATTTATAACATTAAGGAGTTGCCCCCAAACTGATTATGACTTGGATGGAGAATTGTCTCATTGTCAGTCACACATACATAGACCAGAATTAATTATTTCTTGGTGAACAGGGAAAAAATACTTCAGAAATTAAAGAAATGTCAAAGTACAAGTGATAAATCAAGTTTTGATATTGTCAATCCTACTATTATATGTTTACAAAAAAAAATTACAATGGCTCGCCTTTACTTTTCAAGCTTCGCCTCAAAAATTTGCAAATTAAATATTTTTTTATTAAAATTTTCAAATTGCTCGCTCGCCCCTAATTTTGGAGTCAAAATATCCATAGAACAAGAAATTAAATTGGTGTGGCCTTACAGTGAAATAGGTATAAAAACAAGAATGTGTCCCAAGTACACGGATGCCCCATCCGCACTATCATTTTCTTTGTTCAGTGGACCATGGAAATGGGACAAAATCTCTAATTTGGCATTTAAATTAGAAAGATCATATCATAGGGAATATGTTGAATTTTCAAGTTGATCGGACTTCAACTTCATCAATAACTACCTCGACCAAAAACTTCAACCTGAAGCGAGAAAGACAGACAGACGGACAAACAGATGGACAACAGACAAACAAATGAACGGACGAACAAATGAATGAACAGACACACAGACCAGAAAACATAATGCCCATAAATGGGGCATAATAATTACTTAATAAATTCAATCCTCCAGTCATGCTAGTATAAGTTTAATGTTTTTCTTGCCTTTTTATGTATGCTTTATTTTATGAAAGGAATTTGAACTTTAAGATAGTTTATGCCATTCAAACTTTTTTTCAAAGAAAACAATTCTGCTGCAAGCTGGATTATGCACTAAATTTAACATTAATTTACTGCAAACATTTGACAACCAATAATATATTAAAATATTACTTAAAAATGGAATTCCCTAAGATGACTTAATTTCAATCTCTTTTTAGATATGGAGGCCAGGTGGGATATATGATGGCTAATATTAAGTCTATGACAGATGTGTGGATAGGAGATACATTATATCATGAGAAATCTCCTGTTGAAGCTCTGCCAGGATTTAAACCTGCTAAACCAATGGTAAAAATGTGCTCTGTATATTGTTAAAATGATCACTTTATTTAGTGTTAATTTGATTTGTTCTCGATAGTTGTGGATCAAGGATTATAAAAGGTGCAGCTAACCAAGGTAACTTTAGGATTGTCCTTGTAAAATTATATGAATTACCCATATATGTCGCTCAATATGGGACACCAGCCCATAAAAAAAAAGTTATGGAAATCAACCTCTTTTAGTTTACAGGTGCATAAACAAAACTATTTTCTGTTGAAATGAATTCAATATGATTGCATTTTAAACCGTTTGTATTTATAGTTGGCATATTATCTCACAATTTTTAGAATAGCATTTTACCCTGATGTACATATAACAGTTAACCTCTGTATAACATACCTCTGTATAACATACCTCTTTTAAAAACATTCAGCTCATTACTTTGAAGTCTTCAAACATACAAATAAAGAGTCAGTTAGATATACCCCAACATCTGAAATATTAGCACTCCTGCTTTGAAATAGGTATAATGGTTTAATTGTATTCTGTATATCTGTCCCTTACACCATTCATAACATTTTAATGAGAACTACAAATTATAATCATCTTATTTAGAATCAAATATGTCAAATAAATCTGTACTGTCTGAAGAATTTTCATGTCACTTGCTCAATTTTAGCTCACCTGGCCCGAAGGGCCAAGTGAGCTTTTCCCATCACTTTGCGTCCAGCGTCCGTCCTCGTTAACTTTTACAAAAATCTTTTCCTCTAAAACTACTGGGCCAAATTTATTCAAACTTGGTCACAATCATCATTGGGGTATCTAGTTTAAAAAATGTGTTCAGTGACCCGGCCAACCAACCAAGATGGCCGCCATGGCTAAAAATAGAACATAGGGGTAAAATGCAGTTTTTGGCTTATAACTAAAAAACTAAAGCATTTAGAGCAAATCTGACGGAGTAAAATTGTTTATCAGGTTAAGATCTATCTGCCCTGAAATTTTCAGATGAATCAGACAACCCGTTGTTGGGTTGCTGCCCCTGAATTGGTAATTTTTATGGAAATTTTGCTGTTATTGGTTATTATACTGAATATTATTATAGATAGAGATAAACTGTAAACAGCAATAATGTTCAGCAAAGTAAGATCTACAAATAAGTCAACATGACCAAAATGGTCAATTGCCCCCCTAAGGAGTTATTGTCCTTTATAGTCAATTTTTAACAATTTTTATAAAATTTGTAAATTTTTACTAACATTTTCCACTGAAACTACTTTGCCAAGATCATTATAGATAGAGATAATTGTAAGCAGCAAGAATGTTCAGTAAAGTAAGATGTACAAACACATCACCATCACCAAAACACAATTTTGTCATGAATCCATCTGCTTTCTTTGTTTAATATTCACATAGACCAAGGTGAGCGACACAGGCTCTTTAGAGTCTCTAGTTTTCTTTGCTGATGTCAATGTAAAAACATGTAAAGAATATTAATCTATTTGTTTGAGTAACTATACATCAGATGATTTGATCATCTTGCGATTGGTTCAAAACTATATCTGGTGAAGCTTTAAAGTGTGATGCACTTTCAGATCAATTAGATTATGCATCATATTTTTACAGGTATTTGCTGGGATATATCCTATGGACCAGTCAGAATATCAATCTCTAAAAATGGCTTTAGAAAAACTAACAATGAATGATCCCAGTGTATCAGTCAGTAATGACAATAGGTAGGTACTGTATGTTAAGAATGCAATAAAGTATTGAAATATCAGTATCAAATGAGGAGATGCGGTTGTGATTGCAAATGAGACAACTATCCATTAGAGCCAAAATGATGTGGATTTGATAATTGAAATGGAAATGTTTGAATCAGAAATGAATGTATTTGCTTTGCAAGGATATTTGGGTGTCTCCAATCTTTTTTCATGCACTACACAATTGAAGAATTTACATTGTTTAAAGTTATGGTATTTAAGGAGGTTAGGTCTAGAAGAACTTTAAAATTATATCTTCTCCATTATACAAAAATCAATATGGCAGTTATTCTTGATTTTACTCTATGACACTATGTTAACAGTTTTATTTAAAATTTGTATTATTCTTGCAGTTGTTTGAGATTGAATTTTTCATCAATGTTTAATTTTATCTGTGGGTTAAACCCTGCATGACCTTGACACATGCAGCTATACAGGTAGATATGCTAGTGTATAACTTATGAATCCTTTCTATTTACAGTGAAGCCTTAGGTGTAGGATTCCGTCTGGGATTTTTAGGCTTGTTACACATGGATGTATTTAACCAGAGATTAGAACAGGAATATGATGCATCAGTTATTCCTACTGCTCCTAATGTTTCATATAAAGGTACAATTACAGTACAAGTTATCCATTATGGATTTCCAAAATTATAAGCAAAGGGGGCATTGGGTGCTATTTTTTCAGACCTCAACCACCCATAAAATTTTCTTTTTACATCTTATATTTACAAACTTGTAAGGACAATTCAACTATACATAGTATATTAATTTGAGTGCCTCAAATTCCTTCCACCATTATCAGTTTTAGAACAGCAGTAAACACATTCAAATCTTGAATGTAATCAATAAAGTCTTCTATCTCTGAAGCTTGTAGATATAATTTGCATAATTTCTGACAATGTATTTATATTGTACTTGAATGTCTGTGTTTTTATATTTATTGCTAATTTGGATGATTAACTGGACAGAACATTTAAGCTTTATAAATTTTACATAAAAAGTGCCTCAGTAGTAATGTAGTGTAGCTAAATTTTGGTCCTTCATATGCATAAATATAGATACTAGGTTAAAAATATATATTTTTATTAAAAAACAATCATTCATTCATGATAACACACACTCTTTCAACATAGTGAACAGTGTTGCAGTGAAATTCAGAAATCATTGTTGTACCTAGAAAATTAATGTAGTATGGAAAGAAAGACAACTCAGAAAATCTCATAAACATTAAATTCATCGTCAATGCAAAATCACTCACTTTTTTGTAAGGTATAATAATCAATTTGATGATAAACATGATTTAAAAATATGCAGTCATTGTAAGTTTTTTAAAAATTACAGTGCTGGTGTGTAAATTAAATGATATATGATGATTATTCAAACTTTATTTACAATTAACTGTACATATTTTGTAGTAAAAATAAAAGGTGACAAGAATATTAAGTTTTATGGTGCTGAGGAGATAATTATACTTAATCCATGTAAAGTAAGTCACAATATAAAGTTTTATGGTGCTGAGGAGATAATTATACTTAATCCATGTAAAGTAAGTCACAATATAAAGTTTTATGGTGCTGAGGAGATAATTATACTTAATCCATGTAAAGTAAGTCACAATATAAAGTTTTATGGTGCTGAGGAGATAATTATACTTAATCCATGTAAAGTAAGTCACAATGAAGGATTTATATGTTGTTATTGTTCTAAAAGTTGTATTCCCTGCAAATATAGACAGCTTTCATATTAGAGGTCATCCATAACTGTCAACTATTTTCCAAAATGTATAAAAAGCACACTTGGAATAGGGGGTTAAAAATTCAAGATTTTTACCATACACTTTTTTTTTCAGAACTTTTTTGTGTTTTCTTTAATTACAGCAATGAAGCCATTTATCATCTATTCGTTTGAAAATAACATGAAATTGTACATTTAAAGTAGCATGTTTCAAAATATATGCAAGCATCACAGATGCATGTCATAAAATAAAACAATTAGATATGTTTCAGTTTATTTTCAATGCAAATTTCTATATTAATCTAAACTATAATAGAAAAGATATTCTTTTTAAGAAGGATTGATTCTCATCTTGAAATCTGAAAATAGTTGATTTACACTTTTTGAGGGAGGGTGGGAGGTCTGAAAAAGTTTATGTTTTGTACACTTTGGAAATGGTTGACAATTATGGATCACTCCTTAGTGGTCACCAAATATTAATTGTATGATGATGTATACAGTTGGACATCTTGAGATGCTGCTAGCGAACTTGATTTGCTTTCAAAGTTGATATTGACACTATGGATGCAAGTTATAACTCATCACATCGGTTACATTTAATTCTTGTCTCACTGCTTGAAGGGGAGACTACTATTACTATCAAATACACTTGTATAAATCATTTAATCTATCTATTACAAATCCACCAGTTTATTGTTCTATATTTTTTTTTGTGTAAGAATAGTAAAAAAATGTACCATTCTACTACAGTGTAATGTAATCCCACTTACTAACATATGAATAATAGGAGAGTTTTTTTGGGAAACCAAATTGGTAGACACCCAAAGAATCAAATCCACTAAAGTAGACATCTAGATGTCCTTTTAGGGTAATGTTTGTTATTTCTATTGATGGGTCTGTGTTGCATAGTATTTACTTTTCTATGTTGTGTCATGTGTGCTGTTGTTTGTCTGTCTTTTTCTTTTAGCCATGGTGTTGTCTGTCTTTTTCTTTTAGCTATGGTGTTGTCTGTCTTTTTCTTTTAGCCATGGTGTTGTCTGTCTTTTTCTTTTAGCCATGGTGTTGTCTGTCTTTTTCTTTTAGCTATGGTGTTGTCTGTCTTTTTCTTTTAGCCATGGTGTTGTCTGTCTTTTTCTTTTAGCCATGGTGTTGTCTGTCTTTTTCTTTTAGCCATGGTGTTGTCTGTCTTTTTCTTTTAGCCATGGTGTTGTCTGTCTTTTTCTTTTAGCCATGGTGTTGTCTGTCTTTTTCTTTTAGCCATGGTGTTGTCTGTCTTTTTCTTTTAGCCATGGTGTTGTCTGTCTTTTTCTTTTAGCCATGGTGTTGTCTGTCTTTTTCTTTTAGCCATGGTGTTGTCTGTCTTTTTCTTTTAGCCATGGTGTTGTCTGTCTTTTTCTTTTAGCCATGGTGTTGTCTGTCTTTTTCTTTTAGCCATGGTGTTGTCTGTCTTTTTCTTTTAGCCATGGTGTTGTCTGTCTTTTTCTTTTAGCCATGGTGTTGTCTGTCTTTTTCTTTTAGCCATGGTGTTGTCTGTCTTTTTCTTTTAGCCATGGTGTTGTCTGTCTTTTTCTTTTAGCCATGGTGTTGTCTGTCTTTTTCTTTTAGCCATGGTGTTGTCAGTTTTTTTTCAACATATAAGTTTGAGTGTCCCTTTAGTATCTTTCGTTTGTCTTTTAATGAATTGAAACTCTTTGGACTAAACATTATATAAAGGAACATTCTTTTATAATCTTATTTCCTTTTATGGTGATCAATTATAAAGATTGAAACATATACAAATACTGTACATACAAAAGAACTATAACATGTTTATCTTACTTACAGTTACCAGATCCTAGTATAATAGAAGCCCAGTACGAGCCTATGGTGTATAGTACTATAATAGTACCTGTTGATTATATTGGTGACATTAATCCACTTTGTATGGTAAGGTTAAAAACTGTTTTTGTTTATTAAATGTGATACTTATAATCAAAACTTGATTTGAAAGACATTCATTATAATATTGAATCAGTAAAAGTAGGTAAATCATTTTAATCTGTGCACTTTTTTTTAAAAAAGATTTAGCAGTCTTTCTTTCTATTTCTTTTAAAAGTACACTGTATACGTGATATATGTGAAAACAATTTTTTTATAAGCTAATGTGCTGTTTTATTGTATAATTGAGTATTACAACTCACAGCAAATAATAATTTTTTTTAAGATACTATTCTTGAAATTTTAGATGTCATTAAATACCACTATTCTATCAGGATAAGGAAAAGAGAACATTTTAAATTTGATTTTGTGTTTCTGAATAATAAACTTTAATTATGTTTTAGGAAAGAAGAGGTGAAATATTAGACCAAAGTTATATTGATGATACAAGAATTATGTTTAAAGTTATTTTCCCATTGAATGAGATTTTGATAGATTTCTATGACGAATTAAAATCTGTTTCATCGGGATATGCAAGGTATGCTATAACTGCAAATGCTAGAATTTCTTTTGGATAAATGGACATGGGATAAATATGATGAAATGATAGTTTTTTCATTCATATTACCTGTGTTTTTGTTTGGTCTTGTTTATCATTTTTATGACTAATTTAGGACCTGTCATAAATGAAAAAGTGTGAACTGCATATTTTCCACACACATATCTGTTGATCTCATTAATATTCTGCTGTAGGATTTTGCCTAAATCTTTTTAAATAATCATTATTAGATGAAGGGATTCCTACGCTATATCTGATCATATATTATGATAATTATCAATTATCCCTACCAAACTGCCTCTGTAGTACATGTATATATATATCAATTGTTATTAAAATACATTGGTAGCAGTAAAGTTATGTACTGTTTTGTCATTCTTTGAATTTTACCTATATTTAAATTCTTGTATTTGGTATTCTATAAATAAATGTTGGTAGAACAAAGATTTTATCATGAAACTTGTTTGGTAGTTAGTCTCTTCAAAATGTATAAACTTTATATTTCATCCCATTTGCCAATTTATAGACGTTTTTCAATTTCCCAATATTTGGATCTTGGAGGATTTCTATTGTTTTTGGAAAATGACGCAGTCATTGTTCCATAACTGCCGACCTGAACTTCATTACATTTCTCTGCCTACCGCGCTTGGTTTCGTATTTACTATTTTCCATACAAACTGGAATCTGCTTGTGTTATCATTATGCATGATCATTGTGTAGTTATCAGCCAGGAACCAGTTTACACTCGGTTTCATATTTACTATACAAACTAACTGGTTTTTGCTTGTATTCCACTACACTCGAACAAAGTGTTGTAGTTTGACGGGAACCAGCTTAGAATTTGTAAACTACAAAAGGTAATCGGTTATTGTTCATTCCGTTTTGGTGTTTCATACCGACTTATATGGTTTGAATAAGCTTAAGACCCTTCAAACATTAATGTGATAGGTATATTAAAGACTGTTTTACAAAAGGATGGAACTGTTTTACTTTCAAAGTCGTACTATAGTGATATCTGTCATGTACGGATTTCCACTCTCACCGGTTAATTTCTTCTTTTACATGTGCTTTTGAAACTTCCTGTTTAAACATCGCAAGTTTCAAAATTGTTATTTGAGTGAATTAAACTTATTTTTACAATCATGAAGCGTTCCAGAATCATTTTCAAGCAGTTTCTTCTTCTCTTTGATGATGGAAAATAGGTTTTCTCAAGAAAATACCGCAAACAATCGCAGAGGAGTTGAAACGTACAAGTCAAGTCGGCACCTGGTGGCATCTAGTCAAATCGGCACCTATTTGACGTCAATTCGGCATCCAGTAATATTTGTTATAATATTTTCTATTCAATTAATTAATAACTGTTACCAAGTACATAGTGAATATGTTGTTGTGTATTTACGTAAACAAGGAAACCAAAGTGAATATGTTGTTGTGTATAAAGGTAAACAACGAAGCCCTTACCCAACTGTTGTTCTAACAATTAGACAATTATTAAAATAAAATAGAAAACTATGAGTCCCTTTCAATAAATCAAACTTTCATGCCAAATAATTAGCAAATTTAAGGTGTTTTTTTTCCAGTAAAGTTTAAACAGCATTAAACCAAAAATCCCGTAAAATGCTCAACTGGTTAAAATAATGCATAAAAATATCCAATATCTCATGTATTAGTCCAAATAATTATGACGTCTGGCAAGGATATTTTTTTTTTTTTTCTGGGACGCCTTCCTACAACGCTCGTAGGAAGGCGTCCCAGAAAATAATTAACATAGCCTTGCGGTCATAGGAAGGTGTCCCAGAATAAAATTAAAAAAGCCTTGCCAGACGTAATAATTATTTGGACTACTCATATTATTACATTAAAAATACACCAAAAAAGTCATTTAGTTGAGAAAAATAAATAAATATACAAAATGTACATGAACACCCAAAAATGTGAAAGTTAGTATTTAACTCTTTTTGGTTAAATACTGAAAAAATTCTGGCAACCCCTTTCTTATTTTTACTCTTTTTGCTTAAAATACTGTTAAAAATATATATTTAACATGGGTGACGAATTGACTATATCAGGTGTCGATTTAACCAGGTGCTGATTTGTCCAGGTGCCAATTTAACCAGGTGCTGGTTTGACTAGAATTCTTTGACAAATGTTTGAAATTACCTGAGTTTCATTAGACCTTTGATAACAGTAACAAAAAGATTATTTACTTAATATTTTGTGGGAGAAGGGGGTTCAGACTGTGGTATCAGGTCTGTTCGCGCCCAATACACTTTCGCACCCTACACGTTCGCACCCAAGGTCCGTTCGCACTCTACTCATTCGCGCCCAATTTTAATTCAAATTCAAGTTGAATAATTGGAAAATCATGATTGTTGTTTTAAATTGCTTTGGTGTAAATACTGAATGTATTTATAGCTTGGTATGAGTAAAACATTGAAGATTTTAAAGGAAAAACACAAAAGATAATTGTTTTTAACAGCTTGGTCCCTTTGATCTGAAACAAAGAAGCAATAAAATATAGGAACCAAAATATAGCAATCCACTATTATAACCAAAACATGATAAAATTTATTCAACACACAGAAAAAAACATAGTCAGAATCTCACTTCATTTTGAAACAAGTCAATGAAACAAAGTTAAAGCAATACATTAACCAAAACATGATTAAGAGTTATTCAACACAAAATAAAACGTTGACAAAATACCACTTTATTTAGAAAGGATTATTATTATTTTTAACAATACCCTATCCAAAACATGATTAAGATTTATTCAACACTTTATTTTGAGACAATGACAACAATTATACTTATAAGAAAACACTTGCTTACAGAGTTATTAAACACAAAACCAATTAAGATTGGGTGCGAACATGTAGGGTGTGAAAGTGAAAGGGGGCGAACATGAGTGGGCGCAAACGTGAATGGGGCGCAAACGGACCCGGATTCAGGCTATGTACCAGTGAGAAATATACAAGCCTTTCTACGGTATTTATTTGTACAAATTCAGGTAGTCTTGACCTATTCATTTATCTTAAAAAAACAGCCAGTTGTCACCTTCACTACACACACACACATATACAAGTATCAATTATATGCTTACGAGACATGTTGCATTGTTAAACTAATTAAGGTATGTGAAAATCAAGACTTGCATAAAAACTATCCCAATATTAGAGACAGTGGCGTCATTTTTCTTCAGAGCTTTCAGCTCTTTGATTAATGTCTACTTTTTGTTGGATGCTTCAGATATGACATACATTTATAAAATGTTCCTCTTCAGTTCTTTTTCCATAATTTTGAGCTGACTAATTTAAAAATTGCCAGACTTAAGCTTTGAGAAATGTTTGAACTATCTGTTTCAGTTTTGATTATGAAGATCATGGATATCAAGAGTCAGATTTAGTGAAGGTTGGTAGAATAAGAAGATAGTTGTATTTCTAACATTATACCATTTTAAACAAACAGAGCATAAACTTACCATCAAAAATATGTGAGCAACATGAATGGTGCCACCAGTGGAGCAGGATCTGTTTCCCTTTTGGAAGCACACATGATCACTCCCAGTTTTTGGTGTTATTTGTCTTTATGATAACTCAAGAATTTTTTAAACGTTATGTAATATTCATTAACAATTATTTAATCAACTTGCAATGCCTGTTTTGTCAGTCTTATCATGATCTTCAGGTGAAGCTGCATACTTTTTCTGTTTCTCCTAAAAAATCTTCCTTCAGCATATTATGAAGAGTGACTTAATACATTAATAGCACTGTCATAAGAGGGATTTATTAAATTTGAGCAAATGTAGGTTAATTTTAGTAACATTTTGGCAAAATTAAAACCAACGACAACCACTGAACTACACTGTTTTATTGAGAATTTTCAGTGGCTTCATTGCAGTATGATCCACTGAAAAGGGTAAATTATGAATTAAAAGAGCTTTGTTTGATTCTGATAGTTTGTTATATATATTTGATATTACACCCCAAATCATACCCTATGCTTTGCATATGTTAATACAAATTATGCCCATTATATAACCATGAATGTTTTTTGTAGATAATCTATTTATTAAATGGAAAAGAATTAGATGAACTTACAATGATAAGTCATATAACTAAAGCCAGACAGAAAGGAAGAGAGATTGTAGAGAAACTGTGTAAATCTATACCAAGACAATTGTTTAAAGTATCTGTACAGGCATGTGTTGGTGGTAAAGTGTTAGCTAGGGAAGATATTCAACCTTACAGGAAAGATGTTACGGCAAAATGTGTAAGTTGATATCAAATCTGTAGTCTCAAAGGCATATACATGCTTAAACACTAGCTCATTGTTGTTTTGTTCTGTTATCTAGGCAGTGGCTTAATTTTGAAGGGTTTAGTACACATCTACCTTTTAGTGTCGTTAATATCATTGTTACAAAATATATTCTGGTGGCAAAAGCTCTTTATTCACAAGACACTTCATTTGACAGATTGCTTAATTAATTAGAGAGAAATAAAAGTATGGATTAATGTAGTTTTACTACAATGAAAACACATGTTATTTTCATTTTAATGTAAAACAAAATTCCTCATCATCAGCTTGTGGAAGATTTTTTATGTGCCATATAGTTTTACCCTTGTTTTTCTATATTTTTTAGCTATTTAAAGAAAAAGTTTAGTCTTTCATCAAGAGATGAATGCTGTTTTTGCAACCAGTTATGCTTTAGATTTAAGAAATTTAATGTTTATATGAAAACACGTTTTATGACAATTTTTCAGTGCATATTATGTACAAAATGTCCATATCTCAATGTGTGAATAAGGGTTGATCATATTAAACAGATATGCATTGATTGAATTACACATTTCGTATTTATATATATTCCAGTATGGAGGAGATATCAGTAGAAAGAACAAGCTATTAAAGAGACAAGCAGAGGGGAAAAAGAAAATGAGAATGATAGGGAAAATCAGTGTGCCAAAAGACGTATTCATCAAAGTTTTGACGAAATAAATTATTTATGAATAAAAAACTACCCTTGCTTACATTTAATATTATGCAAACAAGGAAATTTCACAATAATTTTGTTGATCAAAATTTGGAGGATTAATTTATCCACCAAAATCTTTTCTCTATACACTTTCTATAAGTATTGTTGATTTCCAAGGTGGTGTGTTTACGGCTATTCAAATAAAATGTATGTGGGATGGTAGGAATGGAAGTTTGGTAATGAATGTGGGTCATGTGTCTCCTTTCAGTATATATATATATATCTATTTCCATTATGCAAAATTATCTAGAAAGTAATTCTTAGTTGCAGGGATATTATAAAAGTCCCTTCCTACCCTTCCACATACATTTTAATGGAATAGCCCTTAACAATTCTTATACCTTAAAGTTATCTTTACTAATATGTTTGTGATGTAACTGATTGATTTTTTTACCAAATGATAGTTTGTTGTCCATTATCTTGAAATATAGATCTATTAATGAGAAATTTAGAAAAAAAATATGATCTGTTAGGCCCTCGATGTAGTGGAGGGGGAATTAAATTTACCCTTGTCTGTACCTACGTTCAAACGTACGTCCCAAAATTGGTTACCTTTCTCTAACTTTAGTTTGCCTAAACCAATTGTTATGAAGTTTATACACAATGCTTATTACATGTATCACAAAACAAAGATCAAATTGAATTTTGGTGGCATCACTTTCCATTCTAGAGTTATGCACCTTTTCAAATGAAAAAATTGTTGAAATCTTAGTTGCTGTACTCTAAATTAAGTTTGCCTCAACCAAATTTTATGAAACTTGTACATATGCTTATTACCAATAAGCACAGATCAAATTTTATTATTTTTGGGGTCATTTTTTCCATTCTAGAGTTATGCCCCTTTACAAAGAAAAAAAAAATATATTGAAATTTTAGTTTCCATACGCTAACTTAAGTTTGCTTCAATTAAATGTTATGAAACTTATACACAATGCTTCATACCACAAAACACAGATGAAGTTGGAATTTTGGTGGAGTCACTTTTACAATTCTATAGAAATGCTTCTTTACAAATTGAAAAATTGCTGAATTATTCATTTCTGTTGTTAAACTTAGTTTGACTCACCTAAACATTATGAATGAGACTTTGTAGACGAAAGCACGTCTTGCTGAATACAAAATTTAATCATGGTATCTATGATGAGTTTAATTATACATAGGTTTTATTACCACAATACACAGACCAAGTTTGGAATTTGGTAGAGTCACTTTTACCTTTCTTGAGTTATTTCCCTGGATAATGTGACATCATCTGTGTCTTATGGACACGTTCCTCATTTATTTTGTTCCATCATTTATGAAAGTGAAATAGTAAGTTTATTATTCGCTTTAAGCAGCCAGTATGGTTCGATATGGTAAGTGAATAATTCGACCTCATTCAATCCGTATTTGTGTGACCTTTAATTGAACCCCCCAAGCTAGAGGTGGATTATGCATGAATAATGCATGTTCAGCTATTAAAAGGAAAAGAAATATCAAAATTGAAATTAGTGAAACAAAGGTAAATCATTTGATTGACTGATTTGGTCCACACAAACTCTTTCTTAAACATTGTACAGGTAAAGCGATAATTAACATATATTTCAAACCTATAATATGAAATCAAACAAACAGAAAAATCCAATTGCACAAGGTTGCTATCTATTTATATTTATGTTTATGTTTAGATTGTGTTATGTGACTTGTCAGTTTTTCCGAGGTCAACTCAATAGTTAATTAGATGGCGTCTAGACTTATATAAACAAAATATTCTGACATATAATATCAATTGTACGCATTGTTGACTGTTCATATCAGACTTATTGTAATTTGGATGTGTGTTTTAGAATGTTATAAATCGAATATGATAATATTAGTCAATGATTTTGACACCTTGTGCCCCTTTAAGAAAAATTCTTCCAATTTATTTGTCTTTTATCATAGCAAAATGTTGCATATTTGTCTATTAGTATGAACAGCAAACTGACATATATACACTAATGACAAATATCCCCCCATGACAGTAAAACAGAATAAATAAAAATTAAAACAAACTTGGTTATAAACTATAAACATATCAATCACTGATATATAAAAACAACTCAAAAGGATCCAAAGGATGGTGTACTCGTATAAAAGCCCTAATATACAAAGGATGAGCCGTGATGCCTAGCAAACCGTAACTGATCCAAAGGATAAACACTACCTTCAAGGCCGTCAATCATACGACGATTCAGTCACAAGTAAGGGGGGTTTAAATTTCTAAATTGACATCTAATGTTACTGACGCATGCGCATATAAAGCCCCACACAACATCGTGTTTGTGTGTAAATGACATTACATAAAGTGCTTGATAAATGAATTTGGTATAACTGACAATTCACTTGGAAACTCAACATACCCCACTACACTAACTAAAGAGGAAAACCTTGATAGCCATAGGTCTGTTCTATGTTCCTTTGGAATTTTAACCATAGATGAAGAAATGGCTTTTCTATCACTGTATACTATTGGATACCTAAACTACATAAGTGTCATGACCAACGTAGATACAAGTATCTTGTTTTGGGGAGGGATAAAAGCATACATTGTTCCAACAAAACAAAACACATAAACCAAAATAAACAAGTATGCAGACTTCTCAAAAGCGTTGGATAACGTTCCTTATACCAGATTGTCAAACAAACTCCATCATTACGGGATAAAGAGTAATATCCTAGATGGATAGACAGTTTCCTGAAAGACAGACAATTGTTTTTAGTAAATAACGCAACATCCTTTACGGCGCCAGTAACATCCGATGTTCCATGGGACTGTGCTTTTATCCACGTACTACTTCAAAAAGACCTGGAAACACTAGTACGATGACGCGAAACATGGCAGATGGAGTTTAACGCCAATAAATACGCAATCCCGAAGTTTGCAACATCAACAAAGGAGAGACTGTACCAAT
This sequence comes from Mytilus galloprovincialis, assembly GCF_965363235.1. Classification (NCBI taxonomy): domain Eukaryota; kingdom Metazoa; phylum Mollusca; class Bivalvia; order Mytilida; family Mytilidae; genus Mytilus; species Mytilus galloprovincialis. The sequence goes on along the minus strand of NC_134845.1, from coordinate 13,621,048 downwards.
ACACCGTGAACGTTGAACTATTAGAAATTGCACACGACCATCCGTACCTAGATGTTGAGTTTGGGATACCTTAAAGTATCATCCGCACAATGAAAATATCTGCAAAAAGTCTTCAAGTAAATTGGGATTTTTTAATCTGAACCTAAGAAATTGTCCACCAAAGGTAAAGGGAAGAACATACCAAAGTCTAGCTCGGTCGAAAGTAGAGTATGCATCATTTTTTTGGAATCCACAAAAGACAACTCAGACTAAACAGATACAGCGGAATACTGCCAGATTTATAACGAACCAACCATACAATCAATGGCCATGCCGAGAAAGTTAACTAACATCAATTGTTCAAAAACCCAACTGGAACAAAGAAGAACCATTGAAGATGTCACCCCATGTACAAGGTAGTCCACCAACTAATGGATGTACTAGTACGCTATATTCCAATACCAGCTACTGTACTATGTCAAGATATGAGGCAGACTTCATTGTGTCCTTTATCTAAAGATCGATGGACATTATAATTTAGTGAGAGAGTTGCTGCCAAAGGGGAGCTTTTAAACCAAGTATTTCAAATGGTAAATTTTACCGACACCGTCACGAGTTGGTTGACTGTGATGAAATATTCGTTTCACATATGATAGCGAATATGTTCCTACTGTCGTTGATTTCGATTGATAAGTACAACATGGATTATTATTACATTGTACGTTGTCCTTTATCAACAATATATCGGATATAAAAAGATATGGTCCCTTCGTCCCAGATTATATTGTATATATATATATATATATATATATATATATATATATATATATATATATATATATATATATATATATATAATAAGGCCTTATTATTTTTTTATGTAAAGACCTATTGATTTTGTTCTGATTATTATTTCTTTTTTGTTACGCCACATTACATGCTTTTGCATTCGCAAAATGTTGCTTAGATTTTTTACTTATGATATCGAACATTTATTTCGAAACGTTGTTTTCTTGTGTGCGCATCTCCTTCGCAACTGTAAAAGATTACGACCAAATTATTTCACCAGCTTGCTCGTTATATCCTTATGATCTTAAGAAAAGTTTTGACCGAAGAGGTCCAGAGCCTCCACATGAAAGTTATTTCCCCTTAGTATTTAAAATAAGTGAAATGTAATTGAAAATTGTAAACCTTAAGTGATAGAGACCTAGGGAACTTTTATTTAGTCTTTTGTTCAATCAAAAGAAAATTAGGTCAAGGTCATGTTCTTGATTTTGATGTCTTTTCAACAATCATGAGGTATTAACAACATATTTTGCTAAATTGTTAGTTGTTCATGTCGTAACACATTATGGTTGAAGGTTACGTTGACTTTAAATGTCAGTTTCTCCCACTAATATTTGAAATTATGCGAATGGTGATATAACTCATTTACCATATATAATAAAGACCTAGGGTCTTTTGATTAGAAATTCTTGGTTTATGACCTTGAAATTGAGGTCAAGGTCAAATGTATTTTTGAACCTCTAGATTTTGACTTCAAATGTGTACTTGGTAAAGCAATAGGTTGCTAGCCATATGTCCTTGAAAAAGCCAACCGGTAATGACCTGGTGTAAACTGGAAGTATGTTTTGTTTTGTTCTTTTTTAATTTGAAAGTATATAGAATCATTAATTTTTGGAATTAGTGTCAAGTAAACTATCAGATAATACTGAAAGTGACATTTTTCAAACCGGAAGAAACAACTTATCTCCATGTATTTCATAGAAACCATATATATTTTAAAATCAGCTACACTTATCTATCATTTTGCACTGGAGGTGACATTTCCGAACCGCACTTTAATATTTTCCATATCATAGGGTGGAAAGAAAGTGTCGGTGAATAAAAACAAAATCATGAATTATAAAACACAAAAAGGACAAAACAATTAAAATTTTTATAAAATGAATCGACTGACAACATGAAAAATACTTACAATATATTGAAAGTGAAACAAGTTATATAAACTAATGTATAGCTACTAAAACCGGTTTAAGGAGGACAGGAAAATGTTTGATTTTAACAGGTTTTCATTTACACATGTATGTAAACAAAACTGTTAGTCAAAGTATGAGGCCTTAAAGCAAGTGATTATGTACAAAGGATTTTTCTTGCTGAATTGATAAGAGTGTCATTTACAAACAAAAACACAACTTAATTTCTACTCCGGTCAATCAATACACCAGAAAAAAATAAGTATTCATTGTTGTTAAAGATATTGCAGGTGTTTATGAATAATTATCATTGCCATTTTTTTATATAAATATTTTAATGCAGTCGAACAAGTTACAACATACACACAAAAAAAAAACAACAAAAAAAAAAAACAAACAAACATACTCACACATACATTTTACTGAAAAATTAAAGAATGATAAAACAGTAAACTTTCATGCCAACATAAAATATTGCCTAAAAAAATCGAAAAAAGCCAAGAATATATAAAACGAACTCGATTTTAAATGAAAAGTACAATTATTTTGTTAAGAAATTAAAGATTAATAAAAGATGAAGTGTGGTTAGCGTCAAGCCAACTATATCCTTTTTCACGATCATCTTTTCTTAATATATACGGGAATTTTGCCTGTAGTATAAATCGAAAGCAGACAAAATGTACAAAACTTGATTTTATAAAATGAAAAATATGACAATTAGTATTTGTTTATTCCATGTTCATGTTGACAAAAATAGGGTCATAATAAACAGGAAACTTGAATTAACATTCATCAAATTATAAACCCAAACACATGAAGGTATGTTTTTATTACGTACTATTTAAATTGACTAGGTGAAGAAAGATTGCATGATGCACTCTTATTTAAAACAACACTGTGGGATCAAAATTGTATTGTATATGCCCTGAAATATCTGTCAATGGACATTAAGAATAGTCCTGTTTTCTCTTTTATTGAGATTTATTATACCAAAGAAGCAAATTAATCATGTTTACAACATAACTTCAACTTAGGCATTTTGACTATGATCTTGTCAAAAATGTTTACTCAAACGTTCTGTGTTATCAAATGATATGATCGGTGATTTAAACATTTTAAATAAGGTGGGCTTATTCGAATCTATTGATCCAATTCAGAACTAATCATAGCATAGGTATTACAAAGCAATCTATTTTTATCATACGGGAAGTAAAATGGTCGTTTGCTGTGTTTCTTGTTACCAAGGTATGCTAAAAGTAAAACTAATATTTCTTCATATTTTCTAATATATGTAATATTGTATTGGTTAAATTATGCTAACTTTAATTCACTATTTTCTACAACAAAAAATACGCAAATATTAGTTTATTTGTAGTCGAGATAATGTCAGTGTTTTACCTTTCTGGAAATCCGTGATCTAGTTCGGAGTTATATCAGTTATAGATAACAGTATAATTGTAGATTTCTGGGCCTTGCCACATATTGGGGATTATTCTCTACCATTTTACTATGACTTTGTGGGAAGAAGATTCAATCACCTCCCCAATGATTGCCGCTACGTTTTAATGACAGGTCAAACAACTTCGTATATTATTAAAAGAGACAGTTGGGAATGGTTTATAATTATGGTCATAATGATTAATCCTGTCAAATTACAGCGGTATATATATTTTTAGTCCGTAATATCGTATTCCGATTTATTCTTAAACATGCTTAAGTTGTTTAGACATTACCAGTGTATATAATTAACACATATATCGAAATGATTTCGTGTTCATGTCAAGTTGTATATTAGTGAGTTAAATAGCTCAAGTTTGCGATTGCTCTGATCGGCTAGTTTTGAATAAAGTAAGCCTCTTGAACGCGGAAAATTTACCAAAAGCATAAGTATGTCCCTTCTAAAAAATTTAATCATCAACCTTTTGCAAATCTTGAGATTGTCGTGTAGATAAGAAGTTTTGGGTAAATCTTTAGCATCTTTAGAAACTTAATTGGTATGTGAACGTTACTTCCAAAAAAGAGGCCGAAGATACCAAGATGACATTCATAAATGATACGTCGAGAGAAACTGGAAACGCCATGGCAAAACGAAAATGACTAAAAGAAAAGCAAGATAATGAAACACTGTAATCGTGTTAATAGAAATAGACACAACCTCACACAAAACTATGGGGGATGTTAGATGCTCTAGTGCTTACCACCAAAAGCAGTAACACTCCGTTTCTGTGTTTCATCCGTTGTATTGCAACAGCTTCATATACTTATATAGAAGATATTGCAACCGAACTTTGGGTAGTTGCAGTTAAATGACTTGTCGATTTAGTAATTGCATGAAGTGTTTGCTCGTCTGTTATACCTATACTTACCCCAACATTAAATACATGTATGTTATCCTTTCTTGCTCTATTTACCTATTTCATAAAGCTAAAGGTTGGCCAACGTATTAAAGATTATACTATATACGTTTTCTTTTCGAAATACAATGTATATGTTTATATATGTTTCAGAGAAATTGGAGAATAATGTGAGTGTTTGAGGCGGCTAATTCCTTGTATGGTGTGATGGGCAATTCATTTGGCGTGAGTACTAGTATGATGCAGTAAATCAAATTAACTGAACTCAGAAATATCAATCATAATCATTATATAATATGATAAAGAATGATGCACTGTTCATTTCATATATAAAAACGATGAAATATAATGCAAGCTTTAAGTTGGTCTGCTATTAAACCCAAAGTCAATCCCTCTCTGACTATCACGACATGCCAAGTTACTTTCATTTCCATGAGAGGGAAGCACTGTTTAACTGTGACAAGATATTTCATTTACATACTTCAACTTTTGTTGTGTTTTAATAAGGTGCATTCAATACTCTCCCACCAATTTGATCATTATTCCGACGAAGCGGAATATATTCCGACATCTTGAAAATATATTTTTTTGTGTACGGGAGATAACTCCCATAACAACAGACGTCGATTTTCCCGTTTTTCCGCTATAGGCGTTCATTTACGTACCTCTCACCTTAAACAGTTTTATGTAGCTATGATGATATCGTCATTTAAGTAATTGCTTAAGCTAGTCCCTTTTAAGCTGGGTTTTCAATGAAGGAAAAAGAAAAATATAAATTCTGTGTTTTTCGTAAAAAAAAAGGATGTCAATTCCTTTAAACAATCGTCCAATACAGTTATGTGGTGGCTAACCGCTAAATCTTTTTAAAATATTTTGTGACGAGTCAACCGAATTGGTACTTATATATGGGAGCAAAATAAAAATTTTCCCATTTCCAGGGATTCTCCGTGGGAGAAGAGGACTTATTAGTTGTGTCTGAAATAAGATTTAAGATAACATAATGTGTTTCACTCAACAGTTGTATTCTGCGACTTGTCATTAGCAAGACTGTTAGAAAGGACTAGGCCCAGTAAGACCCCTTTTTGGCCCCAAAATATAGCAGTTTTACAAAATTATTAAAATGTAAACTTTGAGATATTTATTGGAAAGTGGAATGCTTCTGCTGCAAAAATATGGACTGTTTTTGACAAAACATTGCACATATATCGGGTACTAGCATCATTAAGTCATGCAAAATTACTGAAATTTTCACAATTTTAGCATTTAAGTTTAAAATTTTTAGACGGTTTCCATCTTAAATGAAAGGGGCCGCATTTGTGTTCATTCTTAATATTGAAATGTAAGTTGTATTTGATGATAATACATAACATATATAAAGGTTGAGGATGAACACGGATGCGGCCACTTTCATTTTTGACAAAAAAAAAAACCATCTGAAAAGTGACATATTTGATAGATTTTTTATATTTAAGCTTGAATCGGAGCGTATTTAATGACTAAATCAGTTAAAATCTTTCACATTAACTTATTGAATCAACTGAAATATACACTTAAGTGTTTAAAAAAGTGTCCAACTTCTTTCGTCAGATGAACCTGGAATTTGAGTCCAAAATCGGCCCTTATCGGATCTACTCCATTTCACTCAAAGAACTGAAAATTTGAACATAAGTGTTTAATATCTCACTTTTTGACACTCCGTTCTCCGTTCTCCTCCTCCTCTTACTTAACAGTTCTAAATCAACTGATACAATAATGATGCATGCATTTAATTTCAGAAACAAACCCATAGTAGCACGTAAGTAAAATTAATTAATAATTTTTGATTGCTTGTTTTACTATTTTTTTTATGAAAGACAATTGGACAATTATAAGAAGAATCAATGCAATATATATTCTATCTCTTTTATCCAGTATGACGGATTTCTAGGTATACCATGTCTACTGTGGTAATATATTTAGCTCCTGGTGTATTCAAATTACTCATCTTGACTTTGATTTTTTTACTGTCCCCGATGAAGGTTTCAGAACGCTTCGGCTTGCGATATACATATAAAATGGAATAGTAGGGAAAGGATGATTGTACTAATTTCTGACATATACTCAGTTATAATAGCTTGATTTACTCTCAAATATATTTAACTTCTGTTTGTTTGCTTCAATGGCTTCCGCTGATTTTTGACAAATTTTGTGATTTATTTCTCTTTTCCTTACTTTTATGACAACCATTTAATTTATTCTGAATTATTGCAGGGATCCAATAGAACATTTGTACTGCACAGATGAAGATCCAAAGAAATCATTTTCACAAAACAAAGTGTAAGATATATATATTTGTCACCGCAGCCATTTATCATACAAATTGTCATAGTGTTAATGGGTTTTTGATTCTAAAAAATATGGCGTTGATATAATATATATAGTGACGATAATATGTAGCAATCTATTTATTTACACTGAAAATACATAATCATAATACACATTTATCTCAAATACTAACTTGAAGTTTCCTATGAATATGAACTGTAAATTTGATAGAAGTACATATATATTATAAGGTAAGTTCTGCAAAGGACTAATCCAGATCAAGGACAGGAACTTCGAGAAAGTGTTTCCTTACATGCAGCATTATTATTGCTGCATCATATTTCAGGTCCCCTTGAATTTATACTTCCATTTAAACAGCCACGCTGATACCCCTTATAGCATGGGTTTTGGCATACAAGGAAGGTGTTAGGTCGCTACCATCTAACGAATTCACGCGACAGTAATAAACCTCTGTGAAAATCTCAAAAACCTAAAAGGGGTAGGACACAATCTCGAAAACCAAGATGAGACAAATAAGGTCTTTATATATAACTGTGTATGCACTACCCGCCATAAAGATGCAAGTCAGCCTGATCATGCTTATGTGACGTTGAATCTGTACGGACAACAAAGATAAAGAAGATAGTCATGTATTTGGTTTTTGCAAAACCAATTGTTGATAGAACGTTTGCGTTTTTTATCAGAAAAAAGTATTTCCAAAGTTGCATGTGTGATGATCCGGTTTTAACTAAATGTGGTTACGCAAAAGATGTAATGAGAAATCAAATCAGGATAAAAAGCATTTTACAAATAAGAAATAATGACGGAGTTCAGTATTTGTGTGAATTTTTAATAATTCAGTACACTTTTATTTGATTTAAACTTTTAAGATACTACATATATCTGCAACATTATCATGATTTATTTATCCAATGAAAACATGTTTTGTTCAATTCTTTTTTACCCAGATTTTGTTAAAATGTCCTTGAATGATATATTTGCTCTCAATAATGACGACTTCAGTGTGTACGCTAAAGATATTTGTCCTGTTGAACTAACTTTAAATAAAGCTCATACTAACAATGATACTGCTATTTCCTGGATCTTGATATTTATTTTATCAACGGGAAGCTTAATAACAACATTTATGATAAAAGAGATGATTTTTCATTTCCTATTGTTAATTATTCATTTTTAGAAAGTGGTGTTCCTTTGTCACCAGCTTATGGTTTTTAAAAATATCTCAACTCGGTCGATTCGCCCGTGTTTGTAATAACGTATTAGATTTTAACAAAAGAAATATAAAATTAAAACACATGGGTTTTCTAGACAAAATAGTCATAACAGTAACTAAATTTGATCTTCTGTATATGGTTAAACAGACTTATTAAGAAGGAATATAGTTACGATACTGTTGTCAGGTTATTACAGATGACATGTTTTGGCTTTAATATTGATTCATTTATAAGGTCTTTCCGTCGGAAATAAACACATTCATCCTAAAACCAGTTGCTAGCACGACACAGGTTATGTTATTCTCATATCTTTTTTAAGGGTATGTTACTAAACCCCTAACTGCAGGGATTGTGTTTGATATTAATATGATAATGACATAGTCTTTCAATCAGCTGAATTCATATATACCATGGTCATTGTCATTTTGTTTAATTTGTTTTGTTACCTATTCTGACATCGGACTCTGACTTCTTTTGACTTGAGGTTTACTGTGCGTATTGCTGTTTGTTCGTTTTTTCTACTTTGGCTATAGGTATAGGCGGAGGGTCGAGATATTACAAAACATGTTTAACCCCGCGGCATGTTTATGCCTGTCCTAAGTCAGGAGCCCTGGCCTTTGTTAGTTTTGTATGATTTTTAATTGTAGTTCATTTATATATTTCGGAGTTAAGTATGACATCTATTATCACTGAACTAGTATACATTTCTGTTCAGGGCCAGCTAAAGCACGCCACCTGGATGTTCTCGCTCGGGCTGTTTCCCAGTTTCCATTCTCAATTTTATTCGGTAAAATAATTGAGGCAATTTGTAAAGTACCTTTCAATTTGTCAAGGCATTTTATAATTTGATTGAAAAAAAAAGTCAATTTTACAAAATGTTTAGTTGAGAAAATGATTGTTACATTGTATATTATTATACTGATTACATCATATTGATACACGGTATATACTTTTTACATTCCAGTAACGATGAACCTGATCAATTAGATGGGGCCCACGGTAGTACTCCAGGACAATTGGCACCTGTTAGGTATATGACCATATTATTCCTACTTAAATATCCAATACATGATAACATCTACGAATTTGTCGAAAACAAATCCAGATGACCTCCGACTTCTATTAAAATATAAAGATGACAGTTAAACATATTTAAAAAAAAACTATTTCTACAAACACTCATTCAACAAGAATTTATTTCAACAAAAACTCATTTCAACTAAATTTTATTTCCTCTAGTAATATGCTAAATAATAACTAAGTCTGTTCATTCAAGTAGTCAGGATTCAATTTTTAGGAATTTGAAACTGTTTTTTTTCTTCATTGACAGCTATGATTTCTCTACTTTGAGTATAATGCTGCAAAAAATCTGATTAAACACTGATGCAAGTTTGAAAAGCAAAAAATTGAATGATAAAAGCTAAGTTTTTGTGAAGATAAAAAATACCGTCAAATGATTGATTTTCAAAGTCGGACTAACAGTGACCCTTTCATCTCGAAACATTGTCATGTAACTATAAAGCGAAGATAACCCGTTATTGTGTGTAATATTTCTTTTTTTTTTTGAGAACCTCTTATAATTTTTTCCAAGATAACGGTTGAAGAGCGTAAGCCGTTAGTATTGATTCTGTTCAATTTTCATTTCTTGTATGATTCAGTAAACAAATGTTTCTTTTGAGGTTTTTGGTAAAAAAAACGTGAAAATGTGTAATGATGAACTCGTTACTATTGAATCATGCACCTCGTACTTTTGATAGGTTTCTACAGCTATACATTATACATTAGAAATTTGATTATTGTATTTCACACATATTTCATTGTGTGATGGTTTCATTTATAAAGCAAAGTATCGGAATTAATCATTTCATCGTTTAACAAATAATTGAGAAACAATTTATGGGGGCTAAAACTTCTATTGATGTTACCACGACTTACACCTTTATACTAAATATGTTACCTCGCGCAACATCAAGGGATAACATATCAGCGTAAAGGTCCAACTCGTGGTAAAATCAAAATAAATTCAAGATTGACTTAAACGACAAAGAAAATGAAACGAGGGATGTTCATAAACGATATATAATAACATACTGAGACAGATTTGGATGAATTTAATTGACAATCTTACTTTATTTCATTGAATAAGATATGGATATTATCTAGAGTTGTACAAAGATCGTTGCGTTTCTTGTACATTATAGAAATTTAAATTAAATAAATCAGTGAACTTCAATACTAGTATTTAAACCACAATGTTGATTAATTTCAGACGTTTGTTTGCTTGATATATATTTTTTTGAGACTATCATATAATCTTGAAGGCTGTTTTGTTGACATCCTAATGTATTTTGGTTTTTTCTACCACGGTATACTTTCTTTATGACCACAGTCCCAAGATACATTTATCTTTTTCCATTTGAGGTCAAGCAAAAAAGTAAAGTTTCATTGAATCTTTATTAATGTATCTAAGTAGAAACATTTTAAGAGTCGTGTTCTTCTAAAATGGTAAACACAGGCAATATTTACATAATGCACTTGTTCTTCTACATTTCAGGACTAATTCTAGTCTTGACCAGCGGCAAAAAGACCATGTAGACAAAGAAGGAAAAACAAGGAGTAATAGGACTAAAAGTTCAAGTGGCAGTTTGTAAGTTTTGCAGTCGTTGTAAGGCCAAATACCATTTGCATTTTTACACGGACATGTATATTCGTTCTTATGTTGTGCTGTTACACCACTGTCCCAGGTTAGGGGGAGGGTTGGGATCCCGCTAACATGTTTAACCCCGCCACATTATTTATGTATGTGCCTGTCCCAAGTCAGGAGCCCTCAATTTAATGGTTGTCGTCTGTTTATGTGTTACATATTTGTTTTTCGTTAATTTTTGTTTTTATATGAATAAGGCCGTTAGTTTTCTCGTTTGAATTGTTTTACATTGTCATATCGGGGCCTTTTATAACTGACTATGCGGTATGGGCTTTGCTCATTGTTGAAGACCGTACGGTGACCTATAGTTGTTAATGTCTGTGTCAATTTGGTCTCTTGTGGACAGTTGTCTCATTAGCAATCATACCACATCTTTTTTTTTTTTATATAAATCGTAAAACTGATTTAACCCAGTAGAATTTCAAAATTAAAAACGCCATGACTATTGTCTGTCTGTTATTTAGATAATTAAGATACATTTAAATGGTGTTTTTTATGAATCAATAAAATGTAATGTAATCTTTGCAATGTTTACTTTTGCAGTTTAAGTATACTCTCAGTTATGATCATATCTAATATCAAAAATTTGTTAAAAAACAAAACATTTTCCAGTATTGATTTGTTTTTTGAAAACTGTCTTTAGTATTAATTTTGATCTAACCTCAGCCAGAGTCAAAATTGTTCAGAATATTAAGAACTACCTATCATCTTGAAAACTAAGTAAATACAAGATCTAATGTATAACATGTACGTAAGGTTAATTTTTTTTTCTATAAAAAAAAATCACGACCAAGAGAAGTGCAGTTTTACTGACTCATTCTGAAACGATATATTCAAAATGTAAATTCCATTTTTGAAAAACATGCGATGTTTCAAATGTAACACATTGCAATATCGACAAACATCATCTGTTTATTACCAACCAAAACAAAGTTTTTCTCTATTGAAATAATGTTAGAAGATAAATGTCTCTTTTTAAAGATCACACTTATCATAGTTTTTATGGATAGAAATAAAAGAACATTTTAAAAAATCACTAATCTGAATCTAAATTCACTGTTGACTATAATACATAAAGATATCTTAATAATCTTATTGTTTTATTGATTGTATATGACATGACATGGTGGAATCCATTTAAACATTCCAGTCTATAATTTTACTTTTAATTTAACGGAAAGATTGCAACTTCCCAATTATAAATTTCCCATTTCTCAGCAGTAACATACCACAGGCTCCGTTGTTTGATGTTTGCATATCTCAACTGATACGTATTTACACGTGCGTACACATTTACAAATTTGATCTATTTTTAAGCTTGTGGTTTACCATTTACGGTACCTTGTGTGCTTAGTAACGAACGTGGACTATTCCCGTGTATGACTGTTTTGACTCTTTGTGAATTCGCATTGCTATTCGACGTATCTCGGTATTTATATATCCAACATTAATGCATTAAGTTATGATGTTTTTTTGTAAGTACGGTTGGATATTTTGTTACGTCTTATATTCGCTGTTGCAGACGGCGTGTTTTGGTATTTAAACAGTCCGCGGTCGGTCATTTTGTGTTTACTTTCTTATACGTGTGGGTTCGGTTGGTCATTTTGTGCTGAGTTGTTGTCTTTTCATTTCGATTGTGGTTTGGATTCTTTTGGTACAAGTTATTTGTGGCTCGTCTTTTTTATTTTATGTTTTTTTTTCATGTCGGTTTACTGTTTGGTCTTAATGATCTTGCCTTCCATTACAGTTATTTCATTTTTATGTTTATTTTCTATATGTATGTTAAAGTGAGGATAAAACATCAGCTCTTTTATTTATATGATTTTAGTTTTAAAGCAAGTACATGTATATATATATATATATATATATATATGCATTGGATTTCCTTGTTTTAATATTAAACAATTTAGTTTAGAAGAAAGAAACACTGAAATGGTTATAAAATACAAATAATAACACCGTTATAATATAATATTCTTGTACGCATCTATAGATAAAAAAACCTGTTTCATTTTTTTGAAATTTGCCTGCGAAAATAAAAACGTCACAAAAACTACGTCACTTTCTAGGGCATTGATCAGTTCATGTAATACGCTGTTTATATTTCGTTTGTAGTGTCCTTGTGTGCTGTAGTAAATTCCTGGGAGATGTCCGTTGTTATTCTGCGGTTACATGTTTTAATTTTATTACAATTATATTATTTATGAATGTATTTCTTTGTTTTGTGTGTTCTGGTGATTATTTTTACTGTATTCCTTTCACGTAGTTTTGATGTTTAGCGGTTTTTTTAACCTCTCCACATACGAGGGAGGTTTGGCTTGCCATAAAACCAGTTTCAACCCACCACTGTGTCTTAAAATGTACTCTACCAAGTCAGAAAAATAGCAGTTGTCATCTTCAATCCGTTTTTGTGTATGTTTGATGTGTTTCCATCGGTTTTAATGGTTTTTATATTTTCTTTTTACCCGGATTTGTTAATGCCTTATCAGATTATGACTATTGAACAACGGTTTACTACTGTCCACTCTATTTAATGTGTCTTAATAAATGAATGGCAAATATTTACCCTAAATAATGCTTTTTAGATTCAGCGGTTCTAAATTTGATAAAAAGACAGTTGCACCAGCACCTGCTAAGAAAGAAAGGTCAGATATGAAATATTTTCTTTTATTGTTAAAATCATTGTATAGAGTAAACAAATATATTCTGTACAGATTTATTATTAGTATGAATATAATATTTGGAATATAAAAAAAAAGATTTTATAGAAAACTGTTGGCGAAGAATTTCGAGCAAAACCTTATACCTGTTGCGGACCATATGAGTATTTGGACCATACGCGTATGGTCATAACCATATGCGTATACTCATATGGTCCGACCATACGCGTATGGTCCGACTGTACGCGTATGGTCAGACCATATGAGTATAAAACTCGTTTGGTTATTTACGGGCCGGACCATATGAGTATTTGGACCATATGGGTATTTTTTTTAAATTACATAATAAAAGTTTCAATAACACAAAAACTTTATCCAACAAACCAATCACATGACAATGTATTATTTTATAATTCGAATACTACGAAAAAATTAGATATTGATGCCATATTTAGTTTTCATCACTAATTACATTCTTGCGTGTAGGCTTGGGGTGACATTTACTTCCACACGGTATCATAGCTGTTTTCCATTAGCAAGTCTTTGTTGTGCATGATCCTTTTCATTTACACCTTTTGTTTGCGATTGAAAAGCTAGCCTTTTTATAGCTGTGTACAGTGATACCGAGGTCTTAGACCATTCCTATATGTCTTCGGTGTTTTTAAGAAGCTCTAGATCTCAAATATTGTAACATGACTGCAATACACCATATTCACAAGACAACTTAAATAAACTATGTTACTTTCCAGTGATTTCTTGTGTAACAGTTCATTAAGAAATTTTTGGAAATTATTTTTTAAGTCGACATATTGCCATTCACGCGTAACAACAAATCGGTAATGGCCATCGGTAAAAAATATGTTTATTATAGTTTTGACAAGTAAGTAAAGTTAACTATGTGAAACTTCTAATTTTTATTTAGCTTATCTTTTTATTATAATATAATAATAAAATTACCTATATGATAGCGTCTTTTTAATGAACGAACCAAACATTTGAAATCCTAGGATGTGCAAGTACCAAAACCGTTGAAGAGCTGTATGACAAAAATACCTAAAATAAATAGCCAAATTCATCTAAAGTCAACTTTGCATGAGGCAGTTGAAAAAAAAAATTATACAACAGACAATTTTAGTACCGAAGTACTGACTACTGACCTGATGATACCCTCGGGGACTGATAGTCCACCACCAGAGGTATCGAGCCAGTGATGTAAAAAATTGGAAACAACATGTTTAATAATTTCATGCTTCCGAAGCGCTTTTCTTGATTTACCATCATCAGGAACTCTCAAAGCCAAACATTTGAAATCTGGAGATGTGTAAGTACAGAAACCGTTGAAGAACTATATGACAAAAACACCTCAATTAAATAGCCATGATTGGATTTGAGTGATTACATTTATTGACGACGATATGCTTACAACTATATTATTACAATATCATAAAAGACTTGTTCGAAGTTTCATTTAAAATGACATAAGATTGTTTCAAAGTTTTTTCAAAAGTTAAGTTTTATTGAAAAACTATACACGACTGGTTCAAAGTTCGACTAGATTGATGAAGTGCGAGATAATAGGACATTATATTTCATACGTCATCTGCACTATGTATTCTATTTAATAGTTTGAATTTCTACACACACACATATATATATATGTTGTGTACATGTTACTATTTTGTACAAGTAATTACCTGTACAAAAACTTTGTTATAGTAATTACCTGTACGATGCCATCATACATTGTCAAGTTATTACTTGTACAAATATAATTGTACGAGTAATTACCTGTACAATTTTTGTTGAGAAAAAGATAATAACTTGTACAACACGCTATCGTTGAGTTATATTGTTTTCTTCCTTCTGCTTTTTAAGGAAATAACCTCAGCCAACATGACACCTTGAGCAAATTGGACTTAGCAACTAATTGCAACTTTAAAGGGTCACTAGCTATGAGATATACAAAATCTAATATATGATATTTTTTGGTAAAAAAACATTAATGAAAGTGAAATAGTGAAATAATTATTCACTTTTAGCAGCCAGTATGGTTCAATTTTGTCAAAATAAACGAAGAATCAATGATGATAAATTATTCACTTGCAAGTGAATAATTCGACCTCATTGTTGAATCTGTTTTCATGTGAACTTCAATTTAACCTATTCGATAGAGATGGATTACACGCGAATTGTATGTGCAAAGTTATTTAAAGGACAAGAATGTCGACATTGAAAGGGAAACAAAGGTATATCATTTGATTGACTGATTCGATCCACAAAAAGCAATCTTAAATAGGTAAAAACGAATATAAACAAATATTTTTAATCTATAATATGAAATTAAACAAACCTAGAAATATCATATAGCACGAGTTTGCTTAATCATTTATATCTATGTTTATGTTAACATCGCTTATATGTCATCAGATGACTTTAAAAGTTAATTAGTGTCGTCTTAACTAAAATACACACAAAACAAAGCTATGTATTATTATGCCTATGCCCGGATAATTGTTTATTTGAGACTTTCAAATTCAAGCCGTTCACACATCTGATTGAGAATCCGGATCATTTCTCTGCTGATGGCTTGGCAAATTGTGAACTCCTTATAAGTTTTGAGTATGCCTCCATGACCAACTCTAGAATGTGATGTTCTAATCAGTAGGTAAAGGTCATCAACTATACAAATAATTTCGTCTCCTTTGCAAATGAGTTTTTTTTTAATTCCTGCTACATTCAAAACGTCTCAAGAATTATTTTAAGTGCTGTTTTTGGAACTTAATTTTGCTTCCTTTACATTCCTTATAGTCTATCTGCATCCTTCACGTGTGAATACTGAATTGCATTATTACAAGATCTTATTGTCGTTTTTTTAAATTTATTTATTTCATCATGGAATTTCTTTTCTACGGTGTTTTCCATCTTTACACTGTAGTTGTGCCTATTAAACTGAACAGATTTGCTAACACATCTATTATATAAAAAGTACTCAAATGTTTTAAGATTATTCTTTTGCATTTAGTAATGAATTATTTGTTAAAAGGAAAATTTTTGTGAACAGCAAAAGGGCCTAGAAAGAAAAATGATTTGTACAAGTTATTATCTTTTTCTCAATAAAAAATGGACAAGTAATTACTTGTACAATTGTATTTGTACTAGTTATAACTTGTATGATGGCATCATACAAGTAATTACTTGTACAAATTTTTCGTACAAGTAATAACCTGTACAAAATAATAAAATGTACACGACATATATATATATATATATATACAACTCGTCTAAACTTCAATCCAACAATGTTAGATTTGTAAATTTGCTTTCGCAATTTTTTTGTTCTTCCCTCGCCGGGATTCGAACCCATACTACTGAAATATCGTGACACCAAATCGCCTGTACTGTAACCGGCGCGCTAGACCACACGACCACCTGGGTTTCATAAAAATAAAGCTTTCGGTGGCCGGGTGTTACCTTTCCATGTTAGTTTTAATCTAGCGTCGTACTACAGTACATGATATATAAGGCATGAAGATGTTATTTTTACAGATCAGCTAAATTATCTATAGTAAAGGATCCTACAAATTAATGTAAGATACAGTCACAGAAATAATTATATTTTATAAGTACGTCTGAACAAATATATATATATATACAACTCGTCTAAACATTAACTCAACAATTTTAGATCTGTGAATTTGCTTTCGCAAATGTTTTGTTCTTCCCTCGCCGGGATTCGAACCCATGCTTATGAAATATCGTGACACCAAATCGCCTGTACTGTAAAAGAGGGACGAAAGATACCAAAGGGACAGTCAAACTCATAAATCTAAAACAAACTGACAACGCCATGGCTAAAAATGAAAAAGACAAACAGAAAAACAATAGTACAATGTATAGTACACATGACACAACATAGAAAACTAAAGAATAAACAACACGAACCCCACCAAAAACTAGGGGTGATCTCAGGTGCTCCGGAAGGGTAAGCAGATCCTGCTCCACATGTTGCACCCGTCGTGTTGCTTATGTGATTTCAAATCCGGTAAATAGTCTAATTCGGTAGGTCACATTCATGAAAGGGAAGGGGATTATAGTTACGACGTAAGGAACATATCCGATATCATTTGTGAAACGGTTATTCCATAACGGTCTGTAACCGGCGCGCTAGACCACACGACCACCTGGGTTTCATAAAAATGAAGCTTTCGGTGGCCGAGTGTTACCTTTCCATGTTAGTTTTAATCTAGCGTCGTACTACAGTACATGATATATATGGCATGAAGATGTTATTTTTACAGATCAGCTATGGTGATACATGGTTTTGTACATTCTGTATATACAACTCGTCTAAACATCAACCCAATATATATATATATAAATATATATGTGAAATTAAGTAATTTAGTTTAACATGTATCGTTCATCTGATTGTATAAATATTTTGTACTTTTTTTTTAAAATGGTTACATACAAATATATTTATAACATTATGTACACATTTTTAAATGGTCATATCCATCTTTATTACAATATTGGTTAGGCCATCTTCGGCAGACTTGCTTAAAGTATCCACAGATGAAAAGAGAACTGCTGCCTTCTATGATAATGGAGAGAATGATTCTAGAAGCTCTAGGTAAATGAATCAAGATATATTACAATATTATATTTGTTAAATAAACACTATTATTTAAATGCATTAATTTTTCATTCAAACAATTTTTGATGTTTTTTTCATCATATAGGAACATCGAAATATTTGGTAAGAGTTGAAATGCATGCATGAATTTATTTGTTAGTCATTTAATTATAGAATAAATACTTAAAACATGATAAATAATTTATAGATTACATATATGTCTCTTTATAAATTGATGCAGATGACACGCTATGTATTTACGCCACAGGGAACTCCTAACACAAAACATTCAAAAGATATGTTTAAAGATTCAAATTGTATAATCTTGCTTAAGGTTCGAAAGAACCTGACATAGACGTATATAGATAGTATTCATAACAAAAATGCACAATAGCGATCAAAATGAGGCCACTGTGTACCAATAATTATTTCAGACAAAACGCCTTTTACAATGTCTCAACAATCTAAAATTAAACAAAATAACCTGTTCGTATGGCAATGTGCAATTATAAAATCATTTGAGGATTTTCGCATTAATCAAATCTTTTTAAAGATATGACAATTTTTTTAAAAAATTTTGAATTTGGATTATGTGCTGAACATCTCAAATTCTCCAAAAATGAAATAGCTCCTTATCTTACAAAACTTTTCAATAACATAATAGAAACTCTAAAGACTCCAGGCACTTTCAAGACTGGCATTCTCTTCCCCGTTTTAAAAAAGGACAAGGATCCCTCTGATGTCAACAGTTACTGTGGTATTACAGTAACCCCAGTCATGGGAAAAGTTTTCGAATACTGCATTCTACCTAAACTCAATCTGCAAAACATTACGGACTTACAATTTGGCTTCACTAAAGGCCTAAATCCTCTCATCTCTAGCTTCATTATATCGGAATCAAAATATGACCAAACAAGGAAAAACAATGAATTTTATATGGGTTTCTTGGATGTTAAATCAGCTTTTGATGTGGTACAGCATGACATTATCCTAGATAAATTATTAGACTTAAATATTCCTTCTTTCCTTTGGCTGGTAATTAAAGATCTATATTCTAATCTCTCAACAAAAGTGAAATGGCAAGGCGATCTTAGTGAAAAATTTTCGGTCCACCAAGGTGTACGACAAGGTGGGATTTTGTCTACTCATCTCTACAAAATATTTGTACAAGACCTACTTTTAGAACTAGAAAGAAACTCTCTAGGTTTAAATACTGGAAATATTTTTGTCGGTACTCCTACATGCGCTGATGATATGGCTTTTATTGAAACAAATAGAGACAATCTTCAATTATGCTCAACGTTTCGGAAAGATATTCTAAACAACATCACTACAAAATTCATCCTACAAAAACAAAAATTGTTACATGTGGAAAGGTTACAAATGCTGACTGGACTCTATACGATACTCCGGTTACAATATCAAAAGAAGCAACTCATTCAGGTATAACTAGAAGTTGGAAAAAGGAAGGAGAAATAAATGTGGCCAATAGAATAAAGCTCGCAAGACGAACTTTGTATGCATTAATGGGCTCTGGGGTGCATGGAACAAACGGCTTAGATCCAGTAACATCTTATAAAATCTACAACACATATGTTCTACCAAGACTCCTTTATGGTTTGGAAGCCATTCCTCTAAATAAGACTAATATATCACCGCTGGAATCTTTTCATAGAAAGAATTTAAGACATTTTCAATCTCTTCCTCAACGCACGGCTATAGCTGCAATATATCTTTTAATTGGTGGATTGCCAATAGAAACTGAACTACACAAAAAGCAACTGTCTTTTCTACATAATCTACTGTCTTCAAATGTTCAAAGAGTTGATGATATCATCATCAGACAAATGTCGGTCAACTATGACAACCCAAACAGCTTCTTCTCAACAATTCGAGAAATCCTGTTAAAGTATGGACTGCCTCCAATTCATCTTCTCCAAGAAACTCTTCCCTCAAAATTGAAATGGAAATCTCTTGTAACGAAGCATCTGAACACATACTGGCAAAATACACTAAGGGACGACGCAGAATCTAAATCAAATCTAAAACATATGGATACTAAACATCTTCTTGTTGGCAAAAATCATCCAGTATGGACTATATTTGACAAGACAAAAGCTGAAGTTCGAAAAGCTATTATTAAAGCTAGAATAATTTCAGGAACCTTTATCCTGAATTCTGATCGAGCGAAATTTAATCAAGCACCTTCTTCAGTATGCCAATTATGTAATCTTTCTGAGGAAAATATCTTTCATTTTCTCCTGGAGTGTCCAATTTTATCAAATATTAGAATTACATACTTTCAACCAATCAAGACCTACGTTACTCAACATATAACAGCTGAAGTCTGGCACAGTGTCTTTCAATCTAAATCAAGTATCATCAGGCTAATTATAGACTGTAGGCATTTCTCACAAACACTAAGAGACGACAAGATAATGAACATGATAGAAACCAAAACAAGGGAGATGTGTTATAAACTATATATCAAAC
The DNA here is from genome assembly GCF_965363235.1 of Mytilus galloprovincialis. Lineage (NCBI taxonomy): Eukaryota > Metazoa > Mollusca > Bivalvia > Mytilida > Mytilidae > Mytilus > Mytilus galloprovincialis. The sequence continues at coordinate 13,600,707 of NC_134845.1, read as the reverse complement.
GCTTAAAGTTGCTTGAGGCAATGGATGGTTGACGGTCTGAAACAAACAGTTTTTATTCCGTATAAGTTGTGTTTTAACGTTTATAAAAGACACTCGGATTTTATGTGTAAATAGAAGAGTTTTTCTTTTTTTACTGTGTATTATACTGGTTGATATTAACTTTTAAAATATATATAACATATATATATTTTAATGTGTAAATAGTACTTTTACTTGGAGATAATCCTTGGTGTTCCTTATAAAGGAAGCTCATACGGAGAGAAGAAGAAGAATAGAAAGAAAGAAAAATATTTAATATAAATTTATGTAAGCTGAAACATTTAGATTGTATTAAATGAAATTATTAAAATCGGTTTATTAAAAACTATCGAAAGGAAAATACTGTCAAAAGAATAACGCCTCAATATTAAAGGGAACTGTCATAAAAAAGAGCAAAACTACAATTGATCAAATTGTAATTTAGGTTTGACTAATTCGTTGATCTTACTCAATAGCAAACACTTATTTTAAGTCTTCGAATCCTCGACATTCTGCACTTGAGGCAAACCAGCTACCACCGAGGCAGCTATGGAAAAATCATCAGTTATAGATCAGTATAAATGATACCACCGATTACATTCAGCGACTCATGTTAAGCTCTGGCGGTGGTTTTGTTAAACCAGATGCGGAACAAAACAGAGCCAACGATTTCTTATTGAGGTTGTGCACCTTTGATAATTGAAATGTTTACCTATTTTTATTTTAAGAAAATATTTCTTTAAATTGGTGTTATATTTCATATGTTGCAAGCTTCATTTTAAATATAAGTTTGTTTATAATATTGCGAGTTGTTTACATTTGTATGATCTAGAAGAAATGAAATTTGACTAAAAAATGTTTTGTTAGTGAATCAACTGAGTTTTTGTATGATATGATAAGTGGAAACAATTTATTTTATTAAGTAATTTACGACTTTTATCTATTAATTGTTAGAAATATACAAAAGATTACTACTGTCATATGTTTTATTAATCTAAGTTGAAATTTGTTATACTGTATAGATTACAGATTATTCAAGTCACTTGCAATATATATACATTAAATTTTATATTAAAATGACGCATAGAAACACGTTACGTTAATTTTAAAGTTTACAGTTGGATTTTTTCAGTTGGTTTACCACGATTAACTATTGAAATCCATATAATGTATATTCAAAGTTAGTAATTATATGGAATAATGAATACCTTCAATCCTCTATGTATCGACTTTTAGCACAAACGTTATATTTGAAATAGTATTATCAAACATATCTATATTTTTACCTTTTCAAATTTGACTGACATGATTGCATTTTAAAAGTGCTGAATATTTAGCTCAATTAATTTACAGTTATTCTGAAGATGAAGCTACTACAGTACCACAGTCAAGGTTAGATGTGTTATTTATTTCATTTTCTATTATTTTGTCGCTCAATGAGACGAACAAACCTAATACGTTTACAGATTGTGTTTTGCATTATGATAAACAAACAACATCACCAGTGGAATATCAATCAAAACACTTTTATTTGTTAATATGTATTATCGCAATTTCTTGCAGTTTTCCTATGATCTTTTTTTTGTGATAATTTTTCATATCATGCTTCTCGCTTGAGATGGAAAATTATCGCTAGAAACTAAGCAGGCACATGGTGTTTCTAACGAAATTGACATGAAATTGATAACGTCGTCATAGGTAAAATAGCGATAAACAGATAATCATTGATCATCTCAACTCGATTGCCTTTTGACACATCCAACGCGTTTTCAAAGAATAGATCTGATTTTGGTTTTTGTTGTTTAAACACCACTTTTAAGCACCGCATTTAGGCTATTTTGTTGTGGTAAGTTTTTATTGGTGGAGGAAGCCGGAATGCCCGGAGAAAACCACTGACCTTCGGTAGGAAAAATGACAATCATATTCAATTAAGATTGTAATATAGTGCACCCGCACGAGAGGGATTGGAACTCACTACCGCATTGTTGACTGGCTAGTGATAACAGTAGTAACTATTTAGACCACTCGAACACCGATGCCCCTTCAAAGAATAGAAAAATTCCGTAACTTGTCAACGTCATTTCAGAACTTACGAAATACTTTAGGGAGGTTATTTTAATCAATAAAAAATAGTCACCAAAGTTTTATTAAACCCCATATATTAGAAACATAAATCTAAAATTTATAAATAAAGAAAAGAAGCTCACGGCAAAAGATATAAACAAATCGTCGAAGGTTCTTGTACAGAATTATGCCGTTAGTTTTCTCATTTCAATTGTTTTACATTTGTCATTTCGGTGTAATTCATAGATAATTTGCGGTATGGGCTTTGCTCATTGTTTAAGGGCGTATGGTGACTTATAGTCATTATTTTTCTGTGTCATTGTGGTCTATTGTGAAGAGTTTTCTCAATGGCAATCATGCCACATCTTCTTTTTATACGAGCGCAAACATTTTTGCGGTCGTATATAGGTATCACGTCGTCGTCATCGTCGTTCGAAGACGGATGGTTTCCGGATAATAACTTTAGTATAAGTAAATAGAATTTAATAAAATTTTAACACAATGTTTATAACCACAAAAGGAAGGTTGGGATTGAATTGGGGGTTATGGTCCCATCAGTTTAGAAATAAGGGGCCCAAAGGGTCCCAAAACATACATTTATCTAGTTTCAGGACAATAAGTTGTGTATAAGTATTTCAATTACTCTGAAACTGTACCACAATGTTCATATCATTAAGTAGAAGGTTGGGATCTATGTTAAGAGTTCTTGGGCAAACAGTCTAGGAATTGGGGGCCAGCAATGGGTAAAAATTTTCTCATTTCAGATTTCAGAAATTAAAAAAAAATTCTTTAAATATTTTTGTTTGAGGGGATTTATATTCAACAGCAAAACAATTTTTTTAAGTTAATTAGAACATTCATTCTGTGTCAGACAACTATTTAATCACAATCCAAATTCAGAGCTGTATCAAGCTTGTTTAAATTTAGATTGATTGATTTTTGCAATGAACATGTAAAACGCCACAACTATTTCACATACAAATGATTGGTAAAAAGGATAAACATGATCGAGACAAGATAGGAATAAAACGAAAATAAATGACCTAATATGTGATTTTATGAACAATTATTGCCCACGTTACTGACCAATAAGTATAAATATCGCTTCAAACAGTAATCAAATAAAAAAATACAAATATAACAGACGTAAACAAAAGAATGTGCCTCATTCGTGGATAAAAATTACAAAATACACAGAAAGAGTACACTATTTATATTTTTTGGTGGAATGATGACAAAGAGGGTGTCTGAAAGCGCAAAATATGAATAAGGAGATGTTATATGATATTCAATGAGACAAAAATCCAACAGAGTTCAAATGATCGTATTTAGACATTGTTTGATTAAATAATATATACATGATATATCATGTGCATATTGCAATTTAAAGATATTTTAAAGACAGAAGCTGGAAATTCAAATACAAGCGATGACAGATGAAGTCGAACGGCTATGGACTATTCTAACACAACAACATTTAACACATATTACCCCAGATCAGAGTGCGTCAAAATGTCCCATTGGATTTATGGAGCATATACATGATATTGAAATTTACGCAGATGATCTGAAGAGAAAAATAGACGCCATTCAACGTGAAAAGAATACATACATCAATAGGTAAAGTAGTGAAGGATTTTATTTTATAGAGCTGTAGACACTATGGCGAGGGTGTCCAATATACTGCTGACAAAACACTGTGATATTTTGAACAGTCGTCTTTAGCAATATCTTATTTATGATCAAACATCATCTATACACTATTTGAACGTATATGTGCATGGTTGAAATAAAAAAAAACCGTTAACTAACCTAATGAAACGACTCACTTACTACTAGAGTTTTTATACGCCCGTCAAAATTTTGACGGGACGTATTATGGTATACAAATGTCCGGTGTCCGTCCGTCTGTCTGTCTGTCCGTCCGTCCGTCCGTCTGTCCGTCTGTCCGGCGTAAACATGTCGCACCGTAACTTGAGAACGACTTATTCAAATTTCATGAAACTTAATGTAGTTGTTTCTTATGATGGTCAAATGATCTGTATACTTTTTGGTGAAAATAAGATTTAAACTTTTTGAGTTACGGCACTTTATAACTAAAACAGGGGTGTGTTTTTTTCACATGTCGCACTGTATCTCAAAAACGATTCTTGATTATGACTTAAAACTTTAAACACTTCTTAGTTATATTAATCTCAATATCTGTATATTTTTTGGTGATGATTGAAAATTTCATTTTTGAGTTATTGAGTATTTTGTAAAAAAGGGGGAGGGTTTTTTTACATGTCGCGCCATATCTCAAAAACTATTTATGATTATTGCTTAAAACTTTACACATGTCTTTGTTATATTAATCTCAATATCTGTATACTTTTTGGTGATGATTTAAAATTTCATTTTTGAGTTATTAGTATAAAAAAAAGGGGGAGGGTTTTTTTTACATGTTGTGCCGTATCTCAAAAACGATTTATGATTATTGCTTAAAACTTTACACAGTTCTTTGTTCTATTAATCTAAAGATCTGTATACTTTTTGGTGATTATTCAAAATTTTATTATTGAGTTATTGAGTATTTTGTAAAACAGGGAAGGGTTTTTAACATGTCGCGCCGTATCTCAAAAATAAGTTATGATTATTGCTTAAAACTTTACACACTTCTTTGATATATTAATCTAAAGATCTGTAGACTTTTTGGTTTTGATTCAAAATTTTATTTTGGTAATATTTAGTTTTTGTAAAAAAAACCAGGGTGGGGGGTTTCACATGTCCCGCCGTGTCTCTAAAACAATATATGGTTATTGCTTAAAACTTTCTCATAAACTATTTATGATTATTGCATAAGACTTCCACATAAGACGTCGGGCGTATCATGCGCTCATGGCGCAGCTGCTTATTACATATACGTACACGTATGGACGTAAATGCATACGTATCGGGCATATTTGTATAAAATAATGATTTTACCCCAATTTCAATTAAAACTAAATTACTATATCTTCATCTGGTCCAACTTGAATTAATTTATTATTTCCTTATCATGTTCCCTAATTATGTATATATTTCGTAAAGTTTTGGTTCGACTTGAAGCTTTATCCGATCAAAATATCATGTATTTCAGTAGTAATTATTCTCACTTAGGCTTACATAAAAAGATAAAGGTAAATAGGATTTTCTTCTTCCATCTTGGATTATGTAGTAGCAGATAACAATAGGTCTAGTGTTTTAATGAAATGTTCATATTTCGAGAGTATTATGCAATTCATTTGTTTGTCATTTCTTTTGTGTTGATATAGAAAGATATGTGTCTTAAATCTGTATTTACAAAGTATATTGTTGTTTGGTTCGTTTTTCAACTGTGCCATATAAGAGGGGATAACTTATTTCAATTAACTTTAACTAAAGACTCTGTTATGAGTTTACCTATTTTATTATGTATCAAGAAAACTAGTCCGGTTTCCCCATTTTTCTTTTTCTAAACTTAAAGCATATTATAAGAGCGATTTTCTCTTTATATCTAAAACATATATGGATCAGTTTTCATTTTATCACACAAAATTGGATTTTCAATGCATAATCTATCCAACATCTGACAATTTTGCACAACCTGTGAAACGAAAAAACCTTGCATCCCATACTTTTTATCATGTTAAGGAAAAAAACAACTATATTTTTACACATCATAAAAAAATCATGCATTTTAATTTAGCTCCCTCCTCTAACTTAAACCAACATATCGGTAATCATGTACACTATTTCCATGATACAATCTGTGTATACAAGCAACGGGTTACAACACTATGTAACGCTAGTAGAGAAATGTGTAAATGTCTTTTAATCTCATCAGAATGCAGTTTTACTATACGTGAATGTGTGAATTGAAATTATGATTTGTTTTGTTTTGATACTGACACAAACCATGTATGTTTAACAGATGACGATACATGTTAGACCATACGGGTATATCAGCTCTTAAACGATAGAACTAAATTTTTATATTGTCTACTTGTTTCCACACAATAGAGCGAGTTTTTTTTATATCTTAAATTCTGTCACCATGTTATTGTCTATCGTTGGCAACAAATTTATACGACTATATTTGTTAAAGGCTTAGTAATGTGGCAGGTTCTTTACTGACTGACAATAATCCAAACATAACAGATTTGAATGATCCAAATCGACCGGTGAAGTTAGCTGAAAAGTTGGCTAAAATTTATGATGATGAGTGGACAGATGCCGTTCAAGATTTAGAAAAGAAGAAATCCAAGAAAAAAGAAAAGAAACACGAAAAAATAGTTTATCATTTATATAGTTTAATTAAGGTATGCAAGTTTATCTTTTAATGCATACAGAAAATTTTAAAAATATGCATTGTCATCACCTAATATACATCGTTCATATCAAATATATATATATAACTTTGTTCTTTCCGAATTCAAATTTTGGTTACTATGTTGAACGCAGCTATTTTATAATGGTGTACAACATTCATTATTTGTTTATTACAATTTTCATGGCAACCAACTGTGCTCCTGTTCTTGCCGACTTTTATTCACATGAGGCTGAGTAAATACAGAACCGTCTTATAGGAAGATTTAAAAGAAGCTAGCATTATCATCTATATTCACTTTCCACTATATAGATTGTGGCCTCATATCTGGAATAAAAACCTGTCGGTTGAAAACAAAACTTTTTAACACACGAGATGATTTCAGCTTCCAAATGGTATCCTTTCAATTTATTTGTATCAACATTTCAGAAGCACCATTATATTGAGTATATATGTTCCAGTTGATACAACATTCCAGGGCTTGCGTTACTTGTTTATAATTTCTTTGAAAGATTGTTGCCGTTGCAAGGAAGCTATTTAACCAACAATTCAAAGGTTTGAAGATGAAATCATCCCTTTCAAAATATTAAACGCGCGCCATTACGTTCTGGCTGACTGTTATTAAATATCTGTGACGACATATAATTTTCAATAGCCTTTATCACAATCAAGTTCTCTTCTCTTCGAATGTGACCTGTTTTCAGAAATGTAAAGTCTGTTTCAAGAAAAAAAGAAAAAAAAAAAACGAACTCCGAGGAAAATGATAAACGGAAAGTCCGGAAGCATATAGCAAAATCCTAAGCTCAACTGAAAATATGAATCGATACTAACTGCCATATTCCTGACTTTGTACTGGCATTTTTTTTTATGTAGAAAATAGTTGACAAACGCTTGGTTTTATAGCTAGCTAAACCTCTCAGTTGTATGACAGTCAAATGAACTTTCATTATATTGAGAGCGATGTTTGAACAAAACAAACAGACGTCTAAATAGATGTACAGCAATGCAATAAGTTTTTACAACAACTTCATGGAAAGATGAAAGTCAGCATTTCTGTGTTGGTATGCAATTGCATTGATCCGTTCATTTTGATGAATAAGTTGTGTATCAAACTACGTAGTATTTTTAAGAAAATAAGATGGATTCTTGTTGATATTCTAAAGTTCTTGAATTTCGTACCTGAACAGCATTCAAACTTTTAATACTAGAACGTCATTAATGAGTACGTTGCACGCAAAAGCACTTAAACATTAACTTGGTGATAGATTATTATAGACAAGGCCAACAATTTGAAAATTCCAAAGTTATTAAAAAATTAAGAGTTTAAAATTATGACAAAACAAGACATGAATTTTGTATAGTTTTTGCAATTATGTTCTTTTGTTTCGTTTGCTAAAGAAAATCCTTTATATCAGATGCGATTTTTCATTATACTGCCGAATTGTTAATTTCCTCCATTTCAGAAAAGTTTTGTTATGGTTACGTTTTAGCTGAGTCTCTACGTTTCAATTTTAATCTTTAACAACTACTATTAAATCTACGATCGCCATTTATTTCATTCAGTATAAAGGAAAATCGATTTTGAGTTAATGATAACAAGACAACGACCCACTGACACACAAATAAAAAGATATTTGGAAATAACTAGCTATTTTTTAATCTAACACATGCATTGATTTGTTTTCTGTTCAAGGTTCTGTATACAACATGTAAAAAGAAAGCTGAAGAGCAAGTTGGACATTTTTTATTGTTAAAAGATCCATCCCAGTATCAGGTTGGTGATCAACATTGCCAGTATACTTATTTTTTCTAACACTTTATAATTCCACAAAAAAGAGATAATAATCCAAGCTTGATTGAAATGAAGATGATAGAATATCCGTATCAAACCAGGTTTAATCCACCATTTTCTACACAACAAAATGCTTGTGTCAAGTCGGGATTATGAAAGTTGTTTTCCATTGATTAAGACATAATTCATGGCAACCGTAGATTTGTTTTCATTTAACCATGGGTTGGGCATTTATTTTCGATTATTTAACCCTGCGCGTTAGCGAGGGGTAAAATAGGAAAATAAATGCCCAACCAATTGACTCGTGACGTCAACATGTTCTGTTGCCATGCCAAGATAATACCATCATTTCGCGGAATTTTCGTTTAATAAAATTTTACTTTGAAAAATTGATTGAAATGGACTGATTTGTTTAATTTGCTGTATAATAAAGATACATATATTGTAAATTAATCTTGGCCTTCGTAAACTTTGGGTTTTGATGTCGAAAATTGAGGATATTTGGTGTTTTTGTGTATTACTGCGTTTGCGGTAAAGGTAGATGTATTGTAATTATACTGGTCGACGAAAGTAGGTCGTCATATTAGAATTTTTGATATTTGATGAACTTTTGGTTTTGCTATTTGATATTCGGTATTTTTTGTTATTAGGTCTTTCCACTTTTCTTTGGAAAGACCTATTGTATTTATTCTGATTATTAGGTCTTTCCACTTTTCTGTGGAAAGACCTATTGTTTTTCTTCTGATTATTTTTTTTTTGTTTGTTTTCTTCCGCCTAATTTTGTTCTTGCGATAAACATTTGTTTCGCAATATGTCGCTTTGATATTTGGTATATGATACCGAACAGTTTATGCACTTTTGAAATTTACCCTGCGTAACCGAATACTTTTCTTTGTAGGAGTTATCTTCCCAAATACTGTTTTCCTTGTGCTCACAACTCCTTCGCAACCGTAAAAGATAACGACAAATTTATTTTACAAAATTGCTCGTTAAATCCTTTGCATGATTTGTCCTATTTTGACCGAAGCAATATGACCGCTCCATATGAGAGTTATTTCCCCTTATGCATCTGATATAAGTGATATGCATTTCTATCTTATAAACCATAAGTGATAGAGACCTAGGATCTTTTGATTTGAGGTCCTTGGTCCAAAAAATGAAAATTAGGTCAAGGTCAAAGGTCAAGGTCATATTCTAATATTTGAATTTGGCTTATTTTCACTTATATCCAAAGACCGTATCAGATATCAACAAATTATTTTTACTAAATTGTTAGTTACGACATGTCGTAACACATAAATTGTTATTGCAAGGGCACGTTGAACTTAAAGGGAGTTTTCTCCCCTCTTGTATTTAAAAATACGTGTTTGGTGATATGAGTCATTAACCAAATATAATTAAGACCTATGGTCTTTTGATTTGAGGTCCTTAGTTCATGACCTTGAAATTGATCTCAAGGTCATAGCTTAATTTGACGTTCTAGATTTTGACCTTTGCTTTTATTTTATATGTATACATGATAAAGCTATGAAACTTTTGGAAAAAGGTATCAAACCATTTAACCTTGAAAGAAACAACCGGAAGTGACCTTTTGTAAACCGGAAGTAGCTATTTTTTGTACTTTAATAATATAAAAGTATATAGAACCAGATATTTTTGGAATCAGTGTCAAGTAAATATTCAAATATAATCGTAAGTAACATTTTTCAAACTGAAGTAACAAATTATCTCCCTTATTTAAAAAAAATGTATGGAAACCAAATATTTTTGGAATCAGCGTACTAGAAGCTATCATTTGACGATTGAAATGACATTTTAAACTAAGTTTCACAACTTTCATATCAAAATACATTGTTTTGATGGGAAGACCTTCAATTGTTCTCTGAACAATTGGTTTTTAATTATTATTATTATTTTTATTTTTATTTTTTTTTCTTCCGCCAAATTTTGTTCTTGCGATACATTTTTGTAAATGTTTGTTTTGCAATATGTTGCTTAAATATTTCTTATATTGTATCGTATAGTTTATGCGCTTTTAAATTTCACGCTGCTAAGCCGAACCATTTTCTTTGTAAGAGTTATTTCCCTATTCACTGTTTATCATCATTTCTTTCGTAACAAAAAAAGATATCGACAAAATTTTTTTTACAAATTGTTTGTTACATCCTCAGGAATTTTTGACTAATTTGGATCGAAGCGATTCGATGAAAAATGACAACCGGAAGTGACCTTGAGAATACCGGAAGTACATATTTTTGCACTGTTTTCATGTAAAAGTACCCGGAATCCGTATATTTTGTAATAAAGATACATAAACTTATCCTTCAAGACTAGAAATAACTTGCGATTAACTGGAAGAGGCCAATTATCTTACGTTGTACACAAACAAGTATATACAAACTATATATTTTTGGAATCAGAGTGAAGTAAGCTATCATTTGAGACCGGAAGTAGCACATTATCTCCTTTAGTTCACTTTAAAGCATATCAAAACTATTAGTTAAAGTATAAGCTTGAGAAACAGGCTTCTTTTCAAAATTTCTTTGATGTGGAAAGACCTTCAATTGTTCTCTGAACAATTGGTTTTTAATTATACTTGTTTTTTTAACAACAAAATCAGACTCTCGACTAAATTGAAAAGGCGACGAATCAAAAGGAGCTGTTATTACTTATTTCCTGACTATGTGGTTTAAACGTTATTTAATTGCTAGCTTATCCTCTAACTTGATTGACAGTTGCTTATAGTTCCGTTATATTGACACAACAACATAATATATACAACAAAAATCCTGCAACTACATTTTGCAAGTCACATAAGTAGTACCGTTGCATATTCAGACCTCTATTTTATGGATAGAACATGTACAGCTTTCTGTCGGTGTACGCCAAGGCTCCGTGTTGAAGACCAGACCTTTGATTGTTAACTTTTTATACATTGTGACTTCCATGTAGTATTAACTCATTGACATTCATACCACTTCTGCTTATCTATATATATATATATATATGAATTGTTTTCATTGACTGTAACCATAAGTATTTCTTTCAACAATAACTATTAAACAATTTGACCTCTATAAACGTAGTAAAATAATAGAATTAAGTAAAATATATAAATATAAAATGAAAAAAAGGTTATTTGCTCAGTAACGTACAAGTGACAAAAGTGTCTTTCGTGACAAGTAATAAATAACGAAAACGAATATTTACAGGTAGAGGCTTCATGGTCTGAAATTCCGGTAGAAAGTCGTAAAAGTTTTACAGAAGACCGAAAAAAGATAGCTGTGGCTAATATCGAGATGCTTCAAAAGGTACGTAAATAATATCGTCAGTTTAACGTCGACTCATGGGTTTGGGATCTCCACTTGGTAACTACCTCTTTTTTCATACTCTTAGTAAATGTTTATGGATGAAATAGTTTAAACAATGAGGACCGTGAATTAAAGAATGCTACACGAAGATAAAATAATTGAAAGAAAACATCTTCGGAATCCATGACTCATGGATATGATGATGATATGACGTTGATCAACACCAGAGTTATCTAATAATGTTAATAATGGTCTTATGGCAACATGATGTATAAGATTGCATTTTTTCAGGCATTCATTCTTTTGTTCTTCGGTAGTTCGAATTTCCGTATGAACTATTGAAAAAGGTTTTTTTTTGTAGAATAGTTATCATCATGGTAACTGCAGAATCAGATGTAGATTTCTTATTGATTTTACATGGCATATGTTTTACTCACAGTGTTTGACAAAAGATAGCAGATGTCGATACATGATATATTGCAGGCATATCAACTTGTCTATTTGTCTTAAAAATTTATTCTAAATAATAGTATGGTATTTTAAACATGTGCACCATGATACGTTGATTCTCAAATGCTGATTCTTGGATGATAGTTTTATTTATTAACAAGGTATCACAAAAAAACGGGAGAACAAATAAGAATACAAAAAAAAACCAACAACAATAAGGCAACAAAGGAGAGAGATTTTCCCCCATGGAGAGAGATTTTGACTATACAAGAAAAATACGATATGTGCCTTTGCAATTGTGACGCGTTCTAAATTAAATTTCTATGACACATTTATTCGTCAGATTAAAGAAATTGCAATTGATTTGATTTGATTGATTTCAAAATATTAATAGAACCATTACTTTAAACAAATTCAACACCTACTTGTAACGTTCTTATAAACTAAATATTTTCAAATGACAGAAATTCTTTAATAAGCTTTCAAGTTGTCTTTTTCGCGCAGATTGTCAACATACTCACTTTAATTGTTTATATTTCAACAATTGTTTTTCGTTTTCAGATTATAAAAGACGATGACATATATAAGAAGGAGATTAGTTCTCTATCTCTTGATGATAAAATACTTGAATATCTGCAAAACAGTACGTATTTCAAAAAATGCTTGGAAATATGTTGGTACTTTGTTATTCAAGATCCACCACTATATCTCGACATAAGTCCATTAGAAGGAAATCTGTTAGATAAAGATACACATAAAGAATATACCAAGTCTGGGTCAACAATTAAATATGCCGTATGGCCTGCTCTTTATTTACATTTTAAAGACAATGAAAAAGGACCATTGTTAGCAAAAGGTGTGGTACAACCTAAAGCACGAAAACATATTGATACAATATCTGAAGAAGATTTACTTCACAATCATTAATTTAATTCATTTACTTGTAGAAAGCTATATGTATGTTGTATTGCTTATATATTAATCATCGTCATTCTTAAATATCATTTTAAGAATTATGTCCTTCAAATAAATTGATATATAGCAATGTAGTTTTGTTTACATATGTAACATAAAAATATCATTTTATAACTTAGTTACAGGAAAATAAACCCCTTCTGAATTTTACCGGCAAAAACTACTGTAACAGTAACAGTGATTTAAATATATTGATGCACGTTATATATTTATTCTTATTATACAGCATACTGTAAATTCAGAAATTATTGCGTGCATTTATTACTGCGATTTTGTTATTTTAGACTTGAATGCGATTTTGATTTTTACGATTTTGAGAAAAATCTTGTTCAATTCATATCAAACATTTCAAAATGCGAGTTTAAAAGATTGCGTGTACAACTCGATTTTTTCGCAACAATAAAAACCTCGCAATAACTTCTGAATTTACAATACTCTTTTTTTTACATTAAAAATTCCTGTAAAGAATGTTTTCATAGCAGAATCTTTTCAAATTTCCATTTTCCAGTCTGAGAAAAATCAGTTCTTTTCCCTTTACCAACTGTCTTTGTCGCATAAAGACTCCACTAAGGATGCATGTTTTATTAAATTTTACCTAAAACAATTTTCCGTATATTTTACTTTATGTAACACGGTAGTGTGATGCGATCTGTAAACTTGTTCAAAATATAGACGGACATAATATAATCAAACTATTGAATAAGTTGACGTAAAGCATCGACGTTATTTTAAACATTTAGCAAATTAGCAAAGTAGACTTAAAAGTAATATTATATATAAATCATTTAATGTATCATAAATCGTTAGATAATCAAACATTAAATTGTTCGAAGGATATAATTGATTAAATTGTTTTTGCGCTTGTAACTACTCCCTAAAATGAAAGCATGGCGTTCAAGCACAATATAGGAATAAGCTTTAAAAACAGTTGGAAAGGGTTGTAATCGGCAGATCGACATGTAACTAATAAAACACGTACAAGGTGATAAATCAAAATTAGAATGTCTTTACATCTTTATCTAAATGGGGAAAAAGACACGGTCGTTTTCTTCTAACTGTTTTAATTATGGGCAGGGAGGAGGGTGTTGATAAAAACCTGAAGTGGATAATTTTTGTTGAATATATGGAATACTACTTATCTTGATAGATATCTCATAAAGTAATTGATTAAAATTGCAATTTAACATTGTTGCTTAAGATTGACGGGTTTGTTGATTAGGACACATACTATAATTGCCTAGTAAGTTTTCCTTTCCTTTGCAAATGAAATGTGTCTGCCTTTCTGTGACTTAGATATACTTATAAGCTTGATATAGTTGTTGATGTAGTATTGGAATCAAACCTAGGAATAGTAGTAGTGCTTCTCCCAAATTGTTATGTATTTTAACAAATGAAATTAAATATGAATCAATATACTAGTACTTAATAAATTAGAAAAAAATATACTTAATAAAGTAGAATTAAAATTACTGTAAAATAATGTAAACGAAGGTGTATGCCTCACCACTACTGTTTTATAGTATTCACCAGGAATAGACTACCTAAGCCGTATTTGGCAAAAGTTTTAGGAATAGTTGGTTTTCAGTGCTGTTCAACTTCGTACTTTATTTGGCCTTGTTAACATTTTTCATTCGAGCGTCAATGGTGAGTCTTTTGTAGACGAAACGCGCGTCTGGCACAAATATACACTTTCAATCCTGGTATCTATGATGATTTTATTTAAATTGCATACAAAGTTATATTATATATATATGGTGCGAGTATAAATGTACAGCCTGGTGTTTATTAATAAGTAAACAATCTATGTATTGTCATTCTCCTCCTCATTTTTCACTTCACTCCCACATGTTTAACACTGTTCTTAAGCTAAAAAAAAAATACAATTCTTTAACATAAAAGATGAAGTGGTGAAAACGAACATAATTTTTTTACTAGATACATATTTTGATAAAACGGATAATTAACACGTACACCAATTTATTCTTACCTTTCATTGAAATTCATTTAGATTGTCTTCATATATTATTATATGTGTCAATGACTGGTTAACTTTATTTGTTTTGTGTAAATGAAAATGCAATAGTAAAAAGTGAAATCACAACAATATTGAACTCCGAGGAAAATTCAAAACGGAAGTCCCTAAAGAAATGGCAAAATCAAAATCTCAAACACATCAAACGAATGGACAACAACTATCTGCATTTTTTATATCTGATTTGAACACCTAGTTCATCCACACTATGTTTTATCTTGGCGATGTACGGCTGGTCATATCGTACATGCTATGTTCTCCTTATTTGTTAAGGTCATATTCCCAATAGTGAACCTTTTATACTGAGACAGAGTCTTCATTTGCCTAGCAGGTGATGCCTGCATACTTGGACGGTTGGAGTTACAAAAGTATTTTGAAAAGTTAACTTTTTGATTACTGATAATGATAATATATTCTTGTCATTTGAATACAGAAAGGTTTTTATGTGTCACTAGGAATATATATCTCCCAGTTGATACGATATTTCATAGCTTGTTTTTCAAAATCACCGGATTTGTACTTGTATGAGCAACACTACACGTGCCACATGTGGAGCATGAATCTGTGACCCTATCGCAGCACCAAATCATAAGTAACACTACATGCTTCTTAACAAATTTGTAAAAATGCGACAAAACGTTTTTTGGTAAGACTGTTGCTCACATTCAAATGTAAATAGAAAGATCTAAAAGTTTACAATTTTTCCTCACATACATGAAATTTGAATGACTTTTAAAAACGTAGAACTCAATATTCAAACAAACATTTTCTGATATTTCACATGTTTTAAACATCTTTGGAAGAACTTGATTATTTTATCCTTAGAATTGTATCTCACCTTTTAGATTCCCGCATGAGGTCAAATGCCTCGTTTACTTTATCTAATGCCATTTTATGTGTTACAAACTCGTCTAATAACACTTCGCCATTCTTATAACTTTCAACAAGTTCAGGAACATCGTCTTTACCCTTATAATCTACAAGGAAATGCAAATTAACAGACAGTTATACCTTTTTGATAAGGTCAATACATGGTTGTTTTTACCAAAAGTAAGTATATTGACTGAGGAGGACAACGTCATTATACATTCATGGTATGATAATATCAGATTATTATTAATTAACTACAATATTATTGAACTGAATATGATGAAAACTGCCTATGCAATATAAGGTGTAAACTCGGCCAATATAGAATTTTTTCTGTATTGGCCGAGTAATTCTATATTGGCCGAGTTGACACAAATACAGGATTTCGGAAGGTCTGTAGTTTTTACATTGAAAGTCACGATAAATACAAAACTAAAGTAAACAGTTGTTTGGAAGACGCAGTTTTCATTTAGTCATCATTAACATGCTGAAAAGTTCACTGTGGCATATATTTCAGGCAAGAGAAGGTCACATTCATTTAAAAAGCATTTTGAAAGCAGACGTTGAAATTATTTCAGGTTTGGGGAACGAGTAGATTATCACAAAGTTCGTTTCTTGACGACCTCATAATTTCACGTAGTCCGAAACTTGATACACTTTCGTCTAGAACGCTAAAACTTATTCATTCGAGATCAAGAGATTGACACATAAGCAGTAACAGGAGTTATATGACCAGAGGGGACATAAAAGCAATAGATATATGAAAGTATAATCCTTTGTTCCTAAATGTATTATGAAATTATGAACGGAGAATTTCAAAAATGCCTGAGTGCTTCACAAAACCTCTTTTAAAATAATCAACGTCTATTTCATACGCAATCAAAGCAGTGTAACAGTGTAATTGCGAAACTATATATTAACTCTTGTTTACAAATGTGACGTGCGTGATAAAATTTTCGATCAACGTACATACACACATCATCTCATTGATATGTTCAACAACTTTATGTTAGTATTCCTAATTCCAAACACATATTTATTTTCGTTCATAAAAAGGGCAACATCTATGTTTCTGATTCAAACATATTTTTTTCTGAAGCTGATGCATCAACATGATTTGTGTTTTGAATAAAGGCAACAGTAATATACTGCAGTTCGAAATTCATTATCGATTGAGATAAATAAAATACGGGTTACTAACTAAAACTGAGGGAAACACATCAAATATAAGAGGAGAACTACAACACAACAAAAACACAACACTTAAATGTAACATACACACAAACTATATAAGATAACAGTGGCCATTTTCCTGACTTGGTACAGGATATTTTAAGAAAAAATGGTTTTGAATGAAAACATATATTTTTTGATAAGAAGATATGTTTTTAACAGGTGTTCATTTTCTCCAAGGGAATAAATAGTACTCCTCTTTTTGTCGACTAGTTCCTTTATTCATACGAGGTTGCAGAGAAACAAACAGAAGCTAACACTATCCATAGAAGACCTATATAAAGGCGATGTAATCTCACTTCATCATTTAAAGTTTGGTGACTATGCTGAACGTACCCAACAAAAAATCTATTGAACTTTTATTGTTCCTAATGAAAGAAAACATGGTGTGTAC
Source organism: Mytilus galloprovincialis (assembly GCF_965363235.1). NCBI lineage: Eukaryota > Metazoa > Mollusca > Bivalvia > Mytilida > Mytilidae > Mytilus > Mytilus galloprovincialis. The sequence continues at coordinate 13,583,241 of NC_134845.1, read as the reverse complement.
TTTTGAAAGCTTTTCAGACACCATACAACATGAGTCGGTAGACCGTTAGGAAATATTTGTCTTATAGGACCATTGGTTTCCTCAAATTGTTAAAATTAATATATTCCATTTTTGTCGAACTACGACCTTAGTCGAAAAAGCGAGACATAGCGATCCTAAATTCCGTTGGCGTCGTAATCGGTGGTGGCGGTGGCGGCGTCTACAAATATTCACTCTGTGGTTAAAATTTTTGAAATTTTAATAACTTTCTGAAACTATACTGGATTTCTACCAAACTTGAACAGAAGCTTGTTTATGATCATAAGATAGTATCCAGAAGTAAAGTTTTTTTAAATAAAATTCCATTTTTTCCTTATTTTAATTATAAATGGACATTAAATTGGGCTTAGTTTTTTTTCTGCTGGTAAACATTACATTCACTCTGTAGTTAAAGTTGTTCAAATTTTACTTTTAATAACTTTCGTAAACTATTCTTGGTTTGTACCAAACTTGACATAAGCTTCTTTATGATCATAAGATAGTATACAGGAGTAAATTTGGTAAAAAAATAAATCCCTTTTTTCCGTATTTTACTTTTAATTAGACTTAGATTTTCTTCCAGGAAACAACACATTCACTCTGTGGTTAAAATTTTTAAAATGTTAATATCTTTCTTCTACTGTTTTTGATTTATATTAAACTTGGACAGAAGATTGTTTATGACCAAAAGCTACTATCTAGAATGAAAATTCAGAACTAACAGAAGAACAATGTTTGTGCGTTATTTGTATTCACAGGTGGTTATGACGGCAATTGACGGAAATCCTTTAAATAGAACATGAATAACATGAACGAGGAGAACAATGATGATATAAAATCACTTTTATTTATTTATTCAATACATCAAATTTGATTTGACAGTCTCATGGCTATTTAAAAAAAATCAAAAATCAACAAATTTAAATAAGATACTCATGTTTTGATAGCAATGTATGATCAAATATTGCCTTATGGGCATACGATATAGTTACAGGGGAGATAATGACGTTGCTAACGTAAAATATTATTTAAAACTATAACTCATCGGGAAAAGATTCAGTTTTCGACTGAGTTTCATCATTCCAACTTATTTAACTTGAATATAAAACGAGTTCATGGACCCCTCTTTTTTTAAAATGCTATTTGGTTTGATTACGCGAGAAGATTATGTGTGCCAATTTTCATGAAAACGTAAATTGTGTAATTTTTTTTAAAATTTAATAAATATACAGCAAACAATGATGTATTTTTCTACATTCATAAACATTTGATAAATATGAGTTATTTCTAAATACAAAATGTATAAATTGTTAGGAAACTTATAAAATACAGAAATTACAAATTATTTAACAAAACACAATTTGTGTTTATCTTTTAATACAAAAAAGTTATGTCTTTCTAATTTCGATAAAGAAAATACGGCTACAAATCCGAATTTTGAGCAAATATACAAAATTTCGACCTCATTTTACTCAAAAAGTAGCACATGAAGGTATATTTTTTATTATATATTTGATTTAATCAGGTAAAACTTAGTCTATGTGGATTTTTATTTATCAAAATGTAAATACAGGACCAAAACTGTATCGTATGCCCTTAAGGATGTACTAAGGTGAATTAAATCACTTAAAAACTTTCAGCCGGAAAAATATAAGGTATGAATCAAAATAAGCTAAAATTATTGATAGGTCATGGAGCTCCTTTTCGAGATATTTGATCTTTAAAATATGGCGGGAAAAGGCTGACTCGGACTTTTACCTTATATTTGCATTAGTATTATTTTGGGGGTTCAAATCAAAAGAAAGAAAATCAAGAATTGTTTGTCTTTTTTTTTTTTAATTTTAAATTTATGAGTTTGAATGTCCCTCCGGTGTCTTTTGCCCATACTTTACGATGTAGTACAATTCATGTTTTGCAAAAAGGAGTTTAAATGATATATACCGTTGTTCATTGAATAACACAATTTTAACAAATATCACCAATTACAGGATTAGTATCGAAAATATAAAACATGATGGTGCTAGTTTTTATTTGGTTTTAATAGGATTGCAATGTTAAACGTAAATATCTTGGAAAAAGTAAGAACAACAACAAAAACAACAAAATACCAAACTCTCAGGAAAATTCAAAATGGTTATAGCAACTGTTATACAAATAACGACCAAGAGAACCATTACAGTGTGACTACCGCATGTCAAGATAAGAACATCTTACTGATGGAGATTATTAGTTACCTGAAATATTTAATATTTGTTCATGGTTTAATTTTTCATTGGTGATGTTGTATTCTTTTAAACTTTCTGATGATTCTGAAGATAGAATTGTTTTGAATTACTTGTTGTTATGTTCTTCTTTTGCTTTTCTCAATAAGAAAAGACCCCTTTTAATTTTGCATACTATCTAGAAAGCTAAAACAAAAACTTTAAAAAAAAAAGTTTCCAAAGCACATGGATTACGTATTTTTACACATCCACTATCACATAAATTTTCTACCAGGCCAATTAAGAACTTCATGTGGCATTTAAATTCCTCACAGGTGAAATTGGGTCAACCTATTTTTAAAGGCAAGGTCGAACACCGACTGAAAATAGACAATAAAACAACAATTAGTACAATGTCACAATATTATGAGATACACATTAATAGCATAGTTTACAGTTTGAATATGAATTGCTTACATAATGTAATATTTTTTATTAAATTAACAAGTATATGTAGAAGGTGTATAATATATGGATTTACAAAAATGCTTATTGACTTTGAATTTATTATTATTATGTTGTTAACATTAGATTTGGGTAAACATTGTATTATTATTAAAACACTCATGACAAATAATGAGTGAAACTGTACATATATGTTCATTGAATTGTCAGGGACTAGGATCAAAAGATAAAAGACAAAGACTTCATATGTGGATGAAGCATCAACATTGTAATATTTTATTTATACAAGAAAGCCATTTCACTGTTAATTTAGAGAAAGATTTGAATGAAGAATTCAAAGGTGATATATATAATAGCTATGGTAATTCACATTCAAGAGGGGTGTCAATTTATATTAATGAGCAAATAGAATATAAATTTATTGATAAATTTCAAGATAAAGAAGGGAGAATAATTTTGCTTAATGTAGAAATTAAAGATAGCATTTATACTTTAGTGAATATTTATGCTCCAAATTTACCAAAGAACAGAAATGTTTTTTTCAAAAAAGTAAAGGATATGATATCAGAGAATAGCTTAGGGATGGTAATTGTTGGTGGAGATATGAATGATACGCTATCAATTATTGACAGCACAAATAAAAAAACACAAAAACCAGTTAACAGTTTAAAAAATCTAATTAAAACACTAAAGTTGATAGACATTTGGAGAGAGACACATAGTAACAATACACAATTTACATGGAGACGCAAAAACAATATAAATGAAGCCTCTCGCATAGATCTCTTTCTTATATGCCCAGAAATAAGATCACATATATACTCAGCAGATATAAGACCTGCACTTATATCTCACACAGACCACCAAGCTATATCACTAAAGTTGAAAGGGAGATCACAATCAAAAGGGAAAGGATATTTTAAAATTAATAACAGCATTTTGGATAATATTGAATATAAAAACATAATAAATGGCCTAATTCATAAATATAAAAACAATCCAAAACTTACCAAAAATATTGGACACCATTGGGACTTATTCAAAATTGAGGTCAAAGAATACACCATTGAATACTGTAAAAGAAAAGCAAAACAGAATATAAGTGAAATACATGTATTGGAAAATAAAATTAAAAAATTAAATGAAAACATTAATAAACATTGTAAAGATGAGGTAATAAAGCATTTTCATGAAGAATTAATTAACAATGAGAATAAATTAAAGAAAATATATGAAATAAAAACAAAAGGAGCTCAAATCAGGTCACGAATTCAATGGGTAGAAGAAGGGGAAAAAAATACTAAATTCTTTTTAGGTTTAGAAAAAGCTAGACAAACAAGAAAAACTATAACTGCACTAAGAGATAAAGAAGGAGTGATACAAACTGACTCATCCAAAATTTTACAATTAGAGACAGAATTCTATAAAGATATTTATAAAAGTACAAATCCAGATATAAAATCTATAAATGATTATATTAATGATACAAATATTGATCATAAATTAACAACACAAGAGAGTGATATTATGGAAGGAAAATTAACTATAGATGAATGTACAGATTCACTATTTAAGATGAAATTGAACAAAGCACCTGGAATTGATGGTTTAAGCGTAGAATTTTATAGAACATTTTGGGAAGAATTAAAAGAATTCATTGTATCCACATTTAATTTTTCATATAAAAAAGGGGAGTTAACAACTTCTCAGAAATTAGGAGTTATCTCTCTTATCCATAAAAAAAATGATCCACTGAGTTTAGATAACTATAGACCAATTACTTTATTAAATATTGATACAAAATTAATAGCATATTCATTAGCTCAGCGCATTAAAAATGTCTTACCAAAAATTATCCATGAAGATCAAAATGGGTATGTTAAAAATAGATATATAGGTTATAATATTAGACAGATCCAGGATATAATTGATTATGCAGAAAAATTTAATATAGAAGGAGCATTATTATTTTTAGACTTTTCAAAAGCATTCGACTCTTTAGAATGGGATTTCATGTTCTCAGCATTAAAAAAATTTGGCTTTCAAGATTCTATGCTCAAATGGATAAAAACTATGTATACAGATATTAAAAGCTCAGTGATCAATAATGGGTGGATATCTGAACCCCTCAACATTTTTCGAGGGATTAGACAAGGATGTCCGTGCAGTGCTTTAATTTTCGTTATTGCTGTCGAGATATTAGCATGTAGAATAAGACAAGACAATAATATTAAAGGATTTGAAATCAAAATAGATGGGAAAACACATTCTTTAAAAATCAGTCAACTTGCAGATGACACCACACTTTTTTTAAAAACAAAACAAGACATTTCAAAAGTATTAAACATGATTGAAATTTTTGGCACTTTGTCAGGGCTTAAATTAAACAGATCAAAAACAGAAGGAATTTGGTTAGGAAAACACAAACATTGCAAAGAAAAATATGAAAATATCAACTTTACAAACAAACCAGTGAAATGTTTAGGAATTTTTTTCGGTTGTAACAAAAATGAATGCCAAAAACTAAATGCAGAAAAACAAATAGAAAAGTCTGAAAATATCATAAAAAATTGGGAGAAAAGACATTTAACAATGATCGGTAAAATAACAGTTATCAAATCATTGATCATACCAAACATTACCTTTTTAGCGTCTGTTTCACATATTGAAAAAGAATATATTGTTAAATTTAAAAAAAATTATCTATAATTTTTTATGGAAAAGCAAAAGAGAAAAGGTTAAACGCACAGTACTAAGTTTTTGTGAACTAGATGGGGGTTTAAAAATGATTAACATAGATAAATATATAGAATCTATCAAAATTGGGTGGATCAAAAGGTTAATTAATGGAGATTTAAAAAATTGGAAAATTATTCCACTTTTTTATTTTAATAAGTTTGGAAAAGATTTCCTTATCTTTCACATGAATATTGATAACACTGACTCTATTCCAGAGTTAAAGGAGCTGCCAAAATTTTATTTCAACATTGTAAAAGCATGGATAAATAATAAAAAAGTACAACAGCCAAAAAACTTTAGATCTATACGTCAAGAAGTTATTTGGGGAAATCGTTTCTTAAAGATAAAAAATAAATGCCTTTTATTCCAAAACTGGATAAATAGTAATTTTATCTTTATTAATGACATCATTGATGAAAATGGTAATATAGAAGAAAATTTTATTTTACAAAAGCTTAAAATAAAAAGTAACTGGATGTCAGAATTTTACCAATTAAAGAAAGCTTTTCCAAGAGAATGGTTAAAGATTTTAAAACAGGAAAACTCAAAGAAAACTAAAGTAAAAACGCCCTATGCAATACATATTATTGATAATTGCAATAAAAAAGAAAAATTAGAAAATGTAGATACCAGAAAAATTTATAATATATTAATTGAGAATGAAATTGAAATACCTGTTGGTTTTAATAAATGGAAGACAAAGCTTAACCTTGTATACATTAAGAGTCTTTCATGTAATATTTTAAAGTTTGTTCATTATTTTTTAAAAGATAATAAATACAAAGTGTTCCGTTGGAAATTGCTACACTTTATTTTACCTTGTAAAGTTTTATTGAAAAAGTGGAAGATATGCGATATTTCAAATTGTCATTATTGCAACACCACAGAGGATTATGATCACATGTTTCTAACATGTCACTATCTTGATAATTTCTGGAGAAAAGTAAAAACACTCTTAGAAAAACTGAATATTAATAATAATATTCTAACATTAAAAAATTTAGTTTGGGGTTATAAAATAAATGATGAACAATACTATGAAATTAATTATTTGATTACAATTATAATGTTTTGTATATACAAGGCAAACTATATGTCTGAACAGAAAACCAAATCTTTAGATGTATATACTGTATTTAAAACAGAATTCATGTACAGCTACAAAATGCAGGCAACTAGTAAACATACTAAGAATAAATGTCTACTTGATAACGTTGTCAAATTGTTGTAATAATTTTTATGTTTGCAAATGTATAATCTAGCAAAAAATAAGAATAGAAAAAGATAAATAATTTAAAATGTCTAGATCAGGAACTGATTTCGAGAAATAATTTCACCTTTCACCGATAAGCGTGGAGATAACGGTATTGCTCTCCACTTTTTTTATCGTTAAAAAAAATGGGAAAAAAATTAATTACATTCTATTTTTATCAGAATCGATACACATATATTGTAATATTTGTTTATACATACCTGTGAATTGCTTATATTAATCATAAATCATTATTAAAACTGGTATTTCCAAACCAGGAAGAGATATCAATTCAATAATAGGAAACCGATAACGGCAAGTGTGAATTATTTCCGGAAACTTTTTATTTCTAAACAGACTAGATATACATATTGATAAATTAGAATTTCATATATAATTATTTATTTTACGGTTGAAAATGAATTATATACACTATAGTCTAGATAAATTGTACTTTATCATTGTTACACAGAGAGAAATGATATTAAAATGCAGGTACTCTTCACTAGGAGGCTGGACTTGTGGAGTCAATTGTTAACAGCAAGCAATATATATTGTTGAATAAAAAAAAAAAAGAAAAAAAAAAAAAAAAAAGAAAAAAAAAAAGGATCAACTATAACAAATCCACAAACTGAATTTATTAATTGACTACATTGTAAGAGCAATTGCCTTAAAGTAACAAGTGCAACAAATTTAGGTTTTTTTTTCTCTTGATTAACAGTTTGTATCCAAGAAAAAGTGCGATAAATTCTTATCGTCAATTTTTAAATGGGTAATGAGGTAATAAGAACAACAACAGCAACATACATGCCCTAAAAGTAGGACGACAATTAACAGTCCACCAACCCTCCTTCCAAAAAAAGGACAATACAAAACAAACAACAAACACAACCAAACACAAACACAACCAAACACAAAAAAAAAACACCGAAAAAACAAAACAAAAATAACAGAAAACACAATGAGACAGTTGTTCTACAATCAATCGCGTTTACCTATGTAGGTTGCAAATTGACAGCTTAGATATCTTAAAATCATTATATGTGTATGGTATCAACTTGCAACATTAGTTTTAAAGGTACAATATACTTTCAATTCATCGTGTTACGATACAAACAAGTAAATGAGTATTACCAACAGCAAAACAATATATCAACAAAATAAAACCTGTAATAAAAATATTACACACATGAGAGTTCGTCATTTCCAATCTGGAAATCAATCAGAACTTACATCATTTTTAGTTTCCGTTTTTTCACATGATTATGTATTTTGTGTAAGAACAAATAATCAGACAATAGCTGTTGAGTGAAACAAATCTATAAATTGATATCTAAAAGAGGGTTTGTCTGAAAATGTTATCCATTCGGAATCAAATAAAACGTATATCGATTTCTCCAATTTCATTGCAAAGGCTTTTTCTGGTGTGCCAACTAAGATAACATATGGTGATACCCCTTAATGTCACTGGTAATATTTTGGTAATGTTTTAAAGAAAAAATGGAGGCCACAAAATCTTAAAATCCATAAGTGACCTGTTCTTTAGTAGCATATAATTACCACTGGAAATTGACATATAGATCCGGTTAAGAATTAAGCTGAACGACAAAAGTGATTATTTCAATTTTCCAATTTTGAACCTTTCATTTTTATGAAGCAGATTTGACTTCAACATAAAATCTTTAATGTTTTTCAAAATAAGGGTTCAATCACCATAATTATCTGTTAGAACTATTAGGTATACAATTGTCCAATTAGTTGATTTCTTCAAATTTTTATTCTTTAGTTTTCTATGTTGTGTCATGTGTACTATTGTTTTCTGTTTGTCCTGTTCATTTTTAGCCATGGTGTTGTCAGTTTATTTTCGATTTATGAGTTTGACTGTCCCTCTCGTATCTTTCGTCCCTCTTTTACATTCGATCTGTAAAGTATCTGTTTTGAAAAGACAGATAACACAATTTGCTTGAATTTACTTGAAAGTATTGTTCAACAGTTTATACAACTATAGAGAACATTCCAGCTTTTATGATGATTCAAAGTTTGAGATTGCGGCTATCCCAACTGTGATGTCTTAAATTGAATTATTAACCTGGAAAATATTGTTCATATGTTTTGTGTGTGTGTGTGTGTGTGTGTGTGTGGGTGTGTGTGGGTGTGTGTGTGTGTGTGTGTGTGTGATTGTGTGTGTGAAAAGTAGGGGATAATCTTTTTGCAATTGACATTGTCGTAATAAGAGTCAAAATGGAAAACTAGTTCTAAAATGGAATAACATTATGCAAAGTGGGTACGTACATGGTTATTAGTGAAATTAATAATTGCATGACCAACTATTGACAGACTCATCTATGAAAAAATATAAAGTACTTCCGTCTGTGTGTTCTGATGCAATAAATTTACAAAGAATTATTTCCTTAATCCGTTAACGCAAAAACTATTACTCAGATGGAATTAAAAAAAAATTGTTCTGGGTTTATTCTACTATTCGGGATCTCTTGTCTCTCTACTGCTGTTAAATTGTGCACAAGAATCAAAAGGTATTCAATTTTATGAATCGTGCAAATGTTACTTTAATTACAGATCACTTAGATTAAAACAAAACGTTGATATGTTTTTTTTTATATTTTTTTCAGCGTACTCTTTAGTACATCGTGTATTACTGATGTGACGATAGCGAAGTAGAGAAGAACGGGAAGTGTGTTGGTAAGTACAGAAAAGTCATGCAAAAATATCAGTAGACATAGAAGATAGACAAAAATGATACGTTAAGGGCATACGATAAGTTACAGGGGAGGTGATGACGTTGCTAACGTTAAATGTTATTTTCGCGACGTCAAACTGTGACATAGCGGAAAAAGATGTTTATTTAGACTGATTTTTATCATTCAAATTGATTTAATTTGAAAACGAGTTCATGTACACCTCTTTTTTAAAATGACATTTGTTTTGATTACGTATGAAGATTATTTGTACCAATTTTCAAAAAAGTGTCAATAACGCAATTTTATTTGAATTTTATAAATATGCAGCAAACGATGACGTTTTTTTTCTACATTCATGAATATTTAAAAAATATGAGTTATTTGTAAAAATAAAATGCATAAATTTAAAGAATATTTTCATGAAACAGATATTACTGATAATTTAACAAAATACTGCTTGTGTTTATCTTTATCTTTTAAAATAAAAAAAAAGTTATGTATTTCTTTCGAAAGGGAAAATACGTCCACAAATCCGAATTTTGTGCAAATATCTGAAATTTCGACCTCATTTTACTCAAACAGTAGCACATATACAGGTATATATTTTATTACTTATTTGACTTAATCAGGTATAAAATAGCCTATATGCAAATTTTCATCATCATTTCAATATGGTATCAAAACTGTATCGTATGCCCTTATAGGTTGGTTAGAAAAATGTTTGTTGAGAGGAAAACAACTTCATTAATACAACTTGAATTATATAATTATGCATTCAAATAAAACGCCAGATGATTGCCTCTTAACAAAAAAATATGATCTTGCCTACTTAGTGCATAGTAATATTCAAAACATTATGATATCTGAATAAAATTTAAAGTTGGTTAAAATGTTTCTCCTTTTGCTAGTATTAAGTTCGCATGAATCTCATGATTACAAAATGAAGACCATTTGCGAAAATGATTTGCTCACATCGAACTACTAATAAATGTACTGATAAGTTGTTTTTGGATGTTTTTATGCATATATTATTAAAAATCTTTGGAAATGTTTTTGTTAACTTGTATTATGTATATGTTTTATGCATTCCTGAACTAGTACACATTTATGTTTAGGGGCTAACTTAAGCAAGCCACCGGTTGCGGAATTGTTTCGCTGTATTGGAGACCCATATGTGGCCTCCGACTGTTTTCTGCTCTTTTGCCGGGTCGTTGTCTCTAAGACACCTGCCCTTTTTACATTGTTAATTTTATTTCTTCAAATGATGATAAACAGTATACTTATACTACTCCTGATCACAACAGGATATACATAAATAAAAATAATAGAGTCTTAACCTCTTTTTTTTATTTGACTTTTCTCAAGTTATTATGGAAAAATAACTTTTGCTTTAAATTATTGTAATCAATACATGTTGAAATTAGGCACTGACCTGGTTGATAAATATTCCGTATCAGCTTTATAAATAATACATGATGGTCGTAAAGTGTAGATTTTAGGTACTTACGTTATTTATCATCTTATTTAAATGTTGATGTGTTCTTTTATATGTCTTTGTATCTTATTAACCTTTACTGGTTTGTCCATTTTTTTGTAAAATCATTTGGCATCCGCCAATATGTTGTTGTGCTATGGTATTATTTTGTATTTTTGTCTTTCATTTTTGCTAATGTGATAGGTATGCTATTTTGTTTTCTATGTTGCCATTTCTTTTTAAGCAATTATTTGTTTGTCATACAATACGTCATAAATTTCAAATAAGGCAAATTTCAGAGTCATAAAATAAAAAAAAAGAATTAAAATCAATACTGAACATACCTTTTATGCCTACTACAATAAAACAAGACACAGCTATTTAAAAACGAAAGGGACATTTATTCAAAATTAAGCAGAATTTCTTAAATGTAATTTATACAAATTATGTTTTCATCAAGCCAGTCATATGTAAAATAAGAAATAATATGAATTTGTCTTTCTCTTATTTTGAAAGATATAACAAAATTAAAAATACATTAATAATAATGCCGGGTTCGGGTCCCGAAAGATACAAAGATGATTTTGTATGATGAATCATGCTCCCGCTTAAATATGCATGCACGGTATTAATCGTCTTGGTTTTTTTTTTTTAAATAATAATGATATTTTATTTCAAGGAGAAAACCAGCTTATATGCGTAATATAATAAAGAAATACACATAAAATTTTAATGTAATAAACATGACCTTTATACAATGACAGTGAAAAATTTTGCACACAATAACACAAAAGTTAATATAAAACGACAACACTTAAAAGAAACTATGGAATGAATAGAGATATCAATTTGTGATTTCAAAATCACAAAGATTCATAATAAATAAATTATATAAAATGCATTTGTCCTGTTTTTTTTGTAGTGTCAAGAATGAACGGGTATACTGAAAATACAAATGTTGCTCCAACAAATTATGATGATGGTAAGTAATTGTAAAAAAAAGAGGTAGTCATTACAAAAGTTACAAAGTTATGAATATCGACTACTTAGTACTATAAATAAAATTAATTATGAATTGGATAAGACAAATAATTTGTGAGTGTAAGGTAATTTTTGGTCCCTAAATATCAGTTGTTATTAATGTTTAAGGTGACTAGGGTGTCTTCCTCCGTCTTGGATTTTGAAAAAGTATATCATTACAATCGGTCCAGATCTGAAATGAAATCTGCAAATTTTTGTGTAAGACTTTTCATGTCGATATACAAAAATGTGTTTTATCATATCATATCATATTTACGGCTGTATTTCACAACAACAAAAAACAGAATATTTTGTGCGATTCGACTTTTTTCAACATTGCCAAATAACTCATAAGGGGAGGTAACTTTGATATAAGGGGAGATCCTCAGATGAAGTGATTTTTATAATAGAATGTGTTGTGAATTGATATATTTTATTGTGTAGCGAGAAAACGAGCGTAGGAACACCTTTTTTCTTTTTTCTTTCTCTGAATGCATATCATTAGTCTTGGCTATCTTCTTACATTTTATCTTTAAATTATAAAGTGTAGTTTTCTTTTCATCATACTAAATTGGGGTTTCCATGCGTAATCAATACAAAATCAGACAAATTTTGCACCACGCATAGCATGAAAAAAGCCCGGTGACCTATACTTTTATTATATTATAAAAAAAGCATGTTGTATTCTAACTTTTGACAAATTATCAAACAAATTCTATGGATATATACTTAACCCCGCTTTTTTCCCACACACCTTGATTAAATAAAATGTATACATTTTCAATATATATATATAATGTTTTGAAAATTACTGATCAATAATTAAATTTGTTTATAACTAACAATCCGGTGTTTTCTTTTTGTAGTGGCTAGAACAGATGAGTTTACAAAAAATACAAATTTTGCTCCAACAGATTTTGTGAATGTACATAATGGTAATTAATTATGAAAAATATCGCATTCATTAAGAAAATTACAATGAAATAACACTACATGATTAAAATAAAAAAAAAATTAAAAACAAAATCAATCAATCAAATAACCTTAAATGGAACCGAGAAGATATCAAATACGGACAAAATAATCAAGTAAAAGTCTCTGAAGTTTAGAGTTTAATGGAGCATATCTCACGGCTGTAAATCTGGATGATGACAGAGTAAACATTATATTATCATTTTAGACCTGTTGTAGAGTTATCCTGCGTTCAGTTTGTTTTGTAAAATTGCGATAAAGAGTGGCTTTCCGATTTTTCTATTCACAAACACGGGAACGCTGATAATTAATTCCTAATGAAGATAACAGCAAATATTTGCTATAAAATAAGGAGTTATCTATCAGCTTTCATTCAAAATCAAAATTACATCTTATAGGGAAATACATATGGAGTAAATTGGAAGAATTTCAATTACACGGGACATTTTTACAAATCATCGTCGGTCATAGTATATTAAACTACTTAATTCCTTGTCTTTCATTTTTGCAAATGTGCTTTGTCTATATGTCTTTTGTGTTTCTTTGATACGTATGGCGTGGCTCTGTATTTATACAACCCGTCATTATGTTATTGTGCTATTGTAAATTTTTGTATTTTTGTCCTTAATTTTTGCTACTGTGCTTTATCTATATGCTTTTGTGTGCTTCTTTGTTACATATTTGTTTGTTTTAAGGATGTTCGCTCGTCATGTTTTGGAATTTTTGTTAGATTTTCGAAATCCTCTGGTTTTATTCATTTGAATACCTTAAAAAATTTAGCCCATTTTTCTTTTTATAAATCTTTTACATGACTTTTTTGTACAAAATGCAAGTATAAGCCATTGTTAAAGTCTTATAAATTCTTATTTATTTTTTAATAGTTTTTGAGAACTTTAACTTATCAATAATAAAGCTATGAAAAATCTATAAGAGACCAGATGACACAGAAATGGAAAACTATAGGTCACTGTACGGCCTTCAACAATGAGAAAGGTCATACCGCATAGTCCGTTATAAAAGGCCCCGAAATGACAAATGCAAAACAATTCGAACGAGAAAACTGACGGCCTAATTTATGTAATTTAGATAATATGTCTGTTTGATTTCTTCACGCATCGTTGTCAATATAATGGAATTTGATGCGACCGTCATACAAGTAAGAGGTTTAACTAGCTATGAAACCAGGTTTATTTCACTGTTTGTTACATTAGAAACAGTTGTTATCCATTCGTTTGATGTGTTTGAGCTTTAGGTTTAACTTTTTTTATTAGGGAATTTCCGTTTTGAATTTTCATCGGATTTTTTTGGGGTGATTTTACTTTTTACATACATCAACCGTAGTCGATTTTGACATAAAAAATTAGTGTTACAACCAATACTTGAAAAGAATTTTGTTACATCAACGTTTGATAGAACATACACCTCAATTGTTCCAGCCTTTAAAAAAACCCTCATATATAACTTTAACTGTATTCAATATTCACCTTAAAAAGTCATGTTAAACTATTTTTTTTGGTATTTTCCCTTTACTTATAAATTGACGTTTTCCAAATGAATAAAATGTTTATTTTTTTCAATACATGCAAGAATAGATATGTTTATCAATGGTTGTATTTAATTGTTTGACTTAGTACAATGTTAAAAGGTAAATATTTTTTTTTTATTTTTTATTCTTGTTGAGTTTTTCGAATAGACTAAATAAAGGCAACAGTAGTATACAGCTGTTCGGAATTCGTAAAAATAGATTGAGAAAAAAACAAATCCGGGTAACAAACTATAACTGGGGGAAACACATCAAATATAAGAGGCGAACTGAGACACAACAGAAACACAACATTAAAATTTTACACACACAGAAACAAACTATAATATAACAATACTCATTTTCCTGACATGGTAAAGGACATTCTAAGAAAAATATGGTGGGTTGAACCTTGTTTTGTGGAATACCAAACCTACCACTTGTATGGCAATGTTAAATATAACATTGAAATGACAAATTTACATGACAGGACCACAATACAAATAAATGGGAGAACATATATGACAGAGAAACACACGAATAATAGCTAACAAAAGGTACCTGGTTTAAGATTTAATACGCCAGATGCACGTTTCGTCAACACAAGCCTAACCAGTGACGATCTGATGAAAAAAGTTCGAAAGCCAAATTAAGTACAAAGGTGAAGCGCATTGAGGACCAAAAGTTCCAAAAAATTGTGCCTAATAAGACTAGGGTTTTCTGCTTAGGATAAGAACATCCTTATTATCATAACTTTAAGCCACATTGGATCACATCCACATTAATTTGGAAAATGTTTTTCAGTGCTGATTTCATTTAATAAGAACAAGTATAGAAGCATATGTCGTGCACACTCAATTGAAGGAACCACTTGGCAAAAAAACTTTATTCAACCGACAAAAAGATATACTGCATATACATGTACGAGAATAATCTATTTCTATACATTTGAATTATGAAAAAAAAACAATGCTAAACAGAGTGTTATGATAATCAACTTGCTTTAAAACAATCTCCATGTCATATTACCATTATACTGGTCCAAATGTTTATTCTGCAGACAAGAGACAAAAACACATGCCACGAGATTTGCAATTAAGTTAAACATGTATGAAAATTTCTTTTCGATAACTACTTTCATTTATACAGTGTTACAGTTACTGTGACGCGTTTTCTTCTTTGAGGTTTGTAATCAACATCTGGTTGTTGCTTGAATCAAGCATTGTGTTAGATGGTTCCTTCAATTTAGCAAAAAAATTAACAAAGTGAAATAAGCTGTCTATATAGAGTAGTCAAATTGTACCCAAAATTCAAATCTACTGTTTAATATACCGCTCGGAAGGATATTTCATACTGTTCAAAATATTTCCGTCCGTCCGTTTCATGATTTTTCAATTTCTTTTTTGACATAAACAACAAATCGCAGTATCCGTACATTTTATACCGAGCTTCATGTAACCTTGATATACCGTGCGACGCGTTATTATATGTATATGCATTGCCTATCAACGTCAAGTCATCGAATATTTGCCTTTCCTTACACATATTTGCCATGTATTGGTTACCACCAAAGATTTACTTTAAAGTTTTTATGGCAGTCACACCATGAACAATACTAAAAATGTATTATATACCGCAGTGTTTAAAATATTTTTGTGAACACCATTTCAATGATGTCAACTACATGACAGTCAATAAGGTGTGTTTATATTTGATACGACAATAAATCAACAAGTAATACGCAAGAAAACAGATTTTGATTAGTATTTCATTCGTTCATGAACACAGCGTAAATAAATACTGCTCTTTTTCAGGTCAGTTTTTAAACAGTGCTTTTCTCCCGCAAATTATAATAATAGTGATCGGTAGTACAATGATAATTGTAGTAATTTTTCTGATATTTAAGGAGTATCTAAGCAAAAGTATTCATGTTAACGTTATGACTCATACTGCGGAGACCGAAGTAGTAGACCAACGTATCAATATGCTAAATGAAAAGACAAATAATTATGAGAATATTAATGAATCTATCATTATGCAAAGCGACATCAATGTACAACTGGATCTCAGATCTTGCTGTGGCGAAAATTGTGATCCATATTCGAGAGACACGGGAAATTACCTCAATATCTTTACTGCATCACTCTATGAAAATGCTGGAAAAAAAGAAGAGGAAAAATGGTATGAAAACTATTCAACAAGTAGTACGAAAGGTGTAGATGATACCTCCCAAAATCTGTATGAGCCTCTGCGAGGACAACGCAATAGTACTGATGATTATAGCTCATGTAAATCAGTGCAAACCGATGAAGAAACTGAGACTGAATATGCAACCATTGTTGGAGAAATATGCCTATATAACTTTTAGAGAAAGAATGCAATCACCTTTTAATGTTTAAATAATTATGAATTTTAAACGGTTAATGAAAAATAGAAATTAAATGTTGTTTACGTTTTTTAGAAAAGTTAAAATAAAGATGACAATATCGACTAGATACTTTTATATTATAGATTCAAACATGTATGAATCAATGCCAATCTTGAAAAAAGAAGCACAGGGTCATTAACTCAGGACATCGATCCGTAGTTTAACAGACATGCATACATGCTTGTTTGATCTTTATATTATTGTTAAAGGTACTGATAGGTTGTAATCATATAATTATTTCCTTATGACATATATAGGGAGTTATATTTGCTTTTAATCTTTACATTTAAAGAATAATTGAGAAAGATAGAAACGTTAAGAATACTTAAGTATTCTATTACACTTAATCGGTAGGAAGCATGTTATATCAAATTGTTGATACCTTTTCTGAAAATGTTAATCAAGAGATCAAATAAAAGTGACATGTCTGTCGTCATACTTTTTGGTAAAATGCATCAACAAATTTGTGTAAAAGATTTAAATATCTTTGTAAACATTACATTATTTCTTGACCTATGGCCGATTTATCTATGAAAAAACGGACAGTCAAACATAAAATAGCCTATAAAAAATTCAGGAATAATCATGATGTTCTTATAATACCACATCTTCTTATATCTATTTGCTGTTCTCATCAACCCCATATGAAGTTTAAGTTAATTATCAGATGTCTAAAAATGAAATTTTATTGCACAATGACATTCATATTAGAAAAAATCACCATGCGATAATAAACTCATCATAGATACCAGGATTAAAATTTTATATTTACGCCAGACGCGCGTTTCGTCTACAAAAGACCCATCAGTGACGCTCGAATAAAAAAATGTTTAAAAGGTCAAATAGAGTACAAAGTTGAAGAGCATTGATGACCGAAAATTCCTAAAAGTTTTGCCAAATACAGCTAAGGTACTACACTTCTAATTGTGTATTACTACCTTATGGCTTCCAAAAATATCTACTACATCCGAATATTAATCCGAGAACACGAATGGGGAATGGAGATCACGGATTGAAAATCCAAGACCACGGATTTGGAATCCAAGATCACGGATATTGAAGCCTAGATCACGGATTAGGGACCGAGATAACGCATTTATTATCCAAGATCACGAATAAAATTCCAAATCATGGAATGATTTTACTTATTATGTGTCTCTTTATGACTTCCGTAATGACTTCCGTAATGACTTTTGTAATGACTTTCGACTAAAATTGGTTACTTTTTGTTGTGAAATGTCATTAATAAGTACTCACACTCCTTATTCAATTTATTCAAATATGCAGTAACATACCTTTAAGATAATCACGATCAGAAATCCGAAGGACAGACAATTGCTTTAAAAAAGGAAAAAGAATTTAAGACAAAACAAAAGTTCACAAAATACTACCCAGAACAATTAGAAGTCTGCAAGTAAATTTATGCAAAGTAGGGCATTGAATCAAAATCATTCAATTAAGGTAGCACAATACAAAGATTTTTTCCCTCCCAATCAGATAACTTTAAACTGATGTAATTCGTTTCATCCTTCTTTATATTTTATAAATGAGGTACCAAAAGAAAGAAGAAAGATTAATCTTTCAAATTGTGATAATTTCATTATGACATAATTATTACATAATCAGTTGTTATGTAATTAGTTGCTATATTGTGATGTCCACACTTGAATGAATTTAGCGTCGTTGTTCTTCGTAGCATCCCAACCTATTTTATAGATTCTTGTACAACACAGCTTGACCTCCAAAACCGTGTCTCAGATTTCCAAAAACATCAATAGAACAAATTTTATACCCAATTGAATTTAGTGATCTCTTATGAATTGATGTTGCAAACTTTATTGAAGATTTATGAGAGAATGAAATACAATAGAAAAAATCTGAGACACAGTTTTGGAGGTCAAACTGTGTTGTGCAAGAATCTATAAAATATTTTGGATGCTATGAATAACAAAGAAGCTAAATTCATTCAAGTATGGACATCACAATATAGCAACTAATTACATAACAATTAATTATATAATAATTATGTCATAATGAAATTATCACAATTTGAAAGATTAATCATTCTTCTTTCTTTTGGTACCTCATTTATAAAATTTAAAGAAGGATGAGTGGAATTACATCAGTTTAAAGATGTCTGATTGGGGATGAAAAATCTTTGTATTGTGCTACCTTAAAGACAGGAAAAAACAACACAAGTACCGGTATATTGCATCCAAATCTGAAAACAAATACCGCTTATGCTCAACGTTGATGTTTGAATATTGCAGCATAGACAAAAACTTTGACAATGATAATAATTATCAAAGATACCAGGCTTATAATTTAATACGCCAGACGCGCATTTCGTCTACATAAGACTCATCAGTCAAGCTCAGATCAAAATAGTTCGAAAGCCAAACAAGTATAAAGTTAAAAAGCATTGTGGACCCAAAATTCCAAAAAATTGTGCCAAATACGGCTTAGGTAATCTATGCATGAGATAAGAAAATCCTTAGTAATTTGAATAATTCATACCTTAGCAAACAGTTATGTATAAAAATGACCATATAATTGATATTCATGTAAACACCGAATTGCTGACAACTGGGCTGGTGATACCTTTGGGGACGAAACGTCCACCAGCAGTGGTTTGATTCGCTGTTTTGTCGTCAACTGTAGACACATCAAAGAATTGTATAGGCAGAAGAAAAAAATATAAAACATTTGGAATATCAATGGAAATTAATGTCTCAAGTTTAACATATGTTCTTCACCTACATTATATTCAATTAGCATTCACTACAAATTCATCTAATAATGAAATTACCATGAGGCTAAACAAGTTTAC
Source organism: Mytilus galloprovincialis (assembly GCF_965363235.1). Lineage (NCBI taxonomy): Eukaryota > Metazoa > Mollusca > Bivalvia > Mytilida > Mytilidae > Mytilus > Mytilus galloprovincialis. The sequence continues at coordinate 13,563,621 of NC_134845.1, read as the reverse complement.
TCTGTATAAAAAATGTCCGGAAATGAAGATTAGAAAGTTTTTACATTTTGTTGGAAATCGATTAAGTATTTTCTTTGCCTTTGACTTACAAGATTCATTAAAACATTTGCCACAAATTAGGAAAAATAAATAAGTACATGTACATGTATGGTCTCTAGCAATCCTTCTTAAAACTACTGTTTTATTTCAGTTCAAGAATTTAACAAAAGAAATTATTTTGTTTCAATGTATTTTAATTATTTGACAATACATACATGTATATAATAAAAACAATAACTTTTTAAAAAATGTAAATTTGGTGCTGTTAATAAACTCCGACAACAAATCAGAACGAGGAAAACATAATAAGAGTCATATTGTCCCCTGACTGTTTTTGTTTTGTCAATATATTCAATCGCTAAAATAATATTTTTATAATGGAACACCTTTTTCTCTATTTTGTGAAAAAGTCATTTACGACGAGGTCATAGTATTTAAAATTTGAGGACACAAACTAAAAGGAAATTAAAAGTTTAACAATCTTTACAAGTTCACCAGATTTCAAATTGACAAACACGATTAACTTTCTATGAAAATAGTTTCGCATTTAGCAAATTCAGTATGTAGATACATACTTTGAAGGATCTATACAATACTTATATATATATATCTAGAGATGAATATCAAATATTTTCAATGACTTTAATTTTAAACAATATTTTTTAAACTTTATTCTTTTCTTTTTCTGTTACATTTCATCATACAAAACAATGCTTCAGACTTCAGGTAAATGTTGGGTTTTTTCTATAGCAGAGTGACACATATGAAAAACTTAAATAGGTTAACATGGTAATTTTGTCTGAAAATCAAATGATCAACCCCTTAAAAGTCTACAAAAAGGACCTTTAATAAAAAAAAAACTTCTTGATCTTGCTTTGGCTTGCATCAATTTAGATTGAAAAATAACCTGTCTCTTTTAAATATTTTCTTTGAATAACAGCAGTTCATGTTTAATGTGAAAAGGAAATAAATAAAGTTAAGTCCTTCTTTGTCATATTGAATTTGGTTTACAAAGAGGATTTCATGCTAGATAAAATCCATTTTTTCAAAATCCTTGAGCATGTATCTTTCATTGATGTCTTCATATACGTTTTCGCTTTTCCTTACAAAGGCCTTTTGTTTCAATTCCTCATCAGCATTAGACTTTCCTTGTAACCTTGGAAACCTCAGATTCCGACTGTTTAGTCTTTTCTTTATCCAATCCTTCTGTCTCCACAGTGCTATTGCAATGATAACAGTTGCACCAACCGTGGCAATAGAGGACATGTAAATCACTACGTAATTACTTTGCGGCGTACCTTAAGGAGAAATATAAAAAATTGTGTTAGTATAATACCATTGAACTATGTCCAGTCAGACTACAGAAAATTTGCTTGCATTTAGTGTATATATTGCACTTATATTTTGCTTTATGGTATACGTTGTGTACAATTATACCTTGCAGGTATCAACATAATTAGAATCTTGACCTAATTTTTTTTCCAAATTCAAATTAAAGAAATAGTTGAACTTTTCATGAAATGTTTAATTCGACTGACAAATATCGAACTTACTGTTTGCGGGATCTCTCTCTTTCATTTGTGCAATGGTTAACTGTGCTGTAAAATTATAAATTATAAAAGTAAGAATATCTACCAATATATACGTGCTTTTGGCGTACTAAATTATAATCCTGGTACTTTTTATAACTATTTACACCACTGGGTCGATGTCACTGCTGATGGACGGTTTGTCCCCGAGGGTATCACAAGCCCAGTAGTCAGCACTTCGGTGTTGACATGAGTATCAATTATGTGGTCATTTTTATAAATTTCCTGTTTACAAAACTTTGAATTTTTCGAAAAACTAAGGATTTTTTTTGTCCACTAGATTTCCTTAACCGTATTTGGCACAACTTTTTGGAACTTTGGATCCTCAATGCTCTTCTACTTTGTACTCGTTTGGCTTTATAACTATTTTGATATGAGCGTCACTGATGAGTCCTATGTAGACGAGACGCGCGTCTGACGTACTAAATTATAATCCTGGTACCTTTGATAACTATTGACATGTCTGTTTAAACCATACAAATTAATGCAAATTCAATGATTTTTAAGAAAAGAACAAAGTAAACAAACAAGCTATATAAACGATTGATTTCATATAATATATATCCTGGAATCATATTTATTTTCCCAGATATATTTAGAGAAATTGACGTGCTCAAACCATCAGCTATCAGCTTCTCAAAATTTTAAGAAAAAATGCAGATGAATTGAAAAAAGTAAGAAACACAAAACAAAAAACAACATAAAATCACACGAAGTAAATAAAAAATACCCATAGAAAACAATAAAAACGGAAACGATAATAACACTATCATATAACCTTCAACCCCGACCAAGTAGAGAACAAGGCAACGAACTTTTAATCCCCTCATACTCCTCGACAGACACTTGTCTTCAAAGTAGTTTGAAGAGAATTTGGCGGAAATATATGTTTATATATATATATATATATATATATATATATATATATATATATATATATATAAACATATATTTCCGCCAAATATATTATATATATATATATGTCTCGTTATTATGATATATACCGGAACCAACAATAGGGTTTTCAGACATTGAGTCAAATTCAGTCTTCAATGTGTCAGTGGACTGAACGAATATGCGTATATCTAGAGTAAGACAAGTGTCATCTATATAACGGAATAGGGACTACATAGCATTCCAGATTAATGAATCATTTTGAAACGGGAACGGAAGTTTTCTGAATGTTTTTTTTTTTTGTTGCTGTTATTTTACCTAATGGGCGTTTTTGTCGATTCTATCTGTCTTTGGTCTTAAATTAAATTTTTAGGAAAGGTAGGGGGTGTCTCTTAGGTTGGTGAAAAATAGAAGCTAGGATGATAAATAGGTTTAAATTCGATTTTTCAGTTTGACCTTGGTTGGATTTTACTATGTTCGTTATTTTCCTTCAAGTATTTTATACGCTCCTTTCTTTTTCAACGTTTGAAACAGTCTTGGCTTCCAGATGATAAGGTTATTAATATAAAAGAAAGGATATGAAATATCTATTCATTTAGGTATAAATCGACATATGGCCGCATGTGCTATCCATGATATCATTAGAGCGACGAATAGAAGAAGAACAATCAACAAAAAGGCATGATTTCATTTGTTATTGTATGGTTGTAGCATAAAAATGTAATTTTACGAATTGTGTGTTTGCCTGTACCCAGTCAGGAATATGGTAGTTGTTATCTATTCGTTTGAGTTTTTGATTTTGCCATTTGATTAGAGACTTTCCTTTTTGAATTTTCCTCGGAGTTCTGTATTTTTGTGATTTTACTCTTCACTTTGTTAATAAAAGAGAGTTTTAAAACAAACGTTTAACGTGTGCACACTTTTAAAGTGAAGCGCAGTAATACAATTCTTTAAAAATCACCAGGGCTCAAGTTAATATCATATATTTGTCAAAATATTTTGTTTGTTTTACTTAAGTAGTTCTTTTGTTATTAAATACGCTGTCTTACAAGAAGTACTTACAAGAATGTTCAGTACTGGTGGTGGAATTAATACAGCCAAGTACATGGTCACAGCTATAAAAGAAAAAATATAAGATTTAACTGTTTTAATGTTACGAGGGTAATATATTGTATGTGTTGGCAAATTTGTCGGTGTCTGTCTGTAACATTTCTGCTTTTGAAATCTACTATGATACATATTGTTTAAAAAGTTAAAGTGCAGGAATTATATCTTTAACATTAATTTTGCGTAAATTAGCAATAACATTAGATGGTTACTGGTACTGATGTTGTATGACCAATAATGTTTTATCTCCGTTTTTTTATGGTATCAATTGGGGAACAGTCTGAACAGCTGAGATCGTTTTGTCCCATTTACATAGACGAATAACCAGAGATGTAACCAATGGACAATCGACAAAAATATCTTAGAGATATCTATTCGTAGACAATATAAAGTATTCAAAATTATACAAGTCAAAAGTCCGGAATGATTATAGACAGGTCAAGTGTTAACCAAATTTTGTCGAGTCATTCTCATAGAAACATATTCAATAAAACCTAAGTGTTCCAATTATTGTCAAAGCACTTAGAAATAGGGATAATACTTCCCCATTATTTTTTTAAAGATATGAATACAGTACTAAACCAAATTCGGATATACACGTCTACTGCCATTGTTGTTTAGTATTATAAGACATCGCTTTCATTTCAAACACAGGTATATAGAACTAAAGGACAAACTAAAAATCTCATAAGAAGAAGTCAACAGAATATCATCATTAAGGGAGGTAAACTTAACAATACCAGATACCAGAGGGCCAATCAAACTCATAAATCGAAAATAAACTGACAACGCCACATGTGGCTTCACGGATATGAAATTAATCACGTTACTTTTCACAACTTGACCTACACGTTGAGTCGGAACTTCTAATTGCTAGTTCAAAAGGTAACCGTCAACGGAAAGGTCACACTACCCGTACACACTGATCTGAGTCCGAGATAACCAGTGTTTTTCTTACTTAATAATGCCGCGTGATTATCGGAGACGACGCAAATACAAACTCTAAAGTCTTGACCTCTCACACTCAAAGCTACTACGCTACAAGACCACCAATGCGGTGAAATATGATTGAAGTCCACTAGTCAGTCCCGTCAGATTATTTGCCACACTGAAACAATACCATTCAATAGATAAATAGATATGCGAAAACTGTACACAGCATCAAACACAAAAGTAATGGAACAGCGAGTATATTTTTTTTTTATTTATTATTTATTAATGGTAATTTTAATAGGTATTGTAGATTACCAAAGGTTACTCAAAAGGTTATCTTAGACATATTAACCTTACCGTTCATTTGCCTTGCAGTCACATTTAAATGCACACCTTTCTCCATAAAATTCTTTACACGGACGGCAACGACTGTTCTCGCTAGTGTAACCAATTGGACATGCTATAATCAAGGATATTCAATTTCATTCATTAGTAAACATGCATTTTGGTTTATGCATTGAGTTTAAGGTACAGAGCCTTTTCATGTCATTGATCGGAAAACCATGTATTAGGTGCAGGAGGCCACATGTATATCATTTCTTTGTTCATTGATGGACATTGTAATTTAAAAAAAAAAAGAGTCTTGTCCTTTTCAACTTTGATTCTTAACCCTTTATATATTTAGTGACCTACAAATTATACATTGTAACACATATGGGTTTTTATTCAAGGACTAACATAATATAACATATGTTTTTTTTTAATTCTGTTGTAACGAGATTAATCCTTTTCATTCTAATTGTCAGTAATTTAGTCAATAGTAAAATATAAATGAATCCCGGAGCCTTCCCCCTCCCTGGATCCACCAATAAAAAGCCCTTGACGCATGCTAAATAAAAGAATTGTAACACACAATATGAAATTGAAAAAATTAAATAGAAGAAAACAACCAATCGCCAAAATTAATCTTTGTCAAAACCAAATGGATGGCCCTCCTAGAGTGACCCTACCAGCGTAGGCTGCAGTGTCGGATAAGTTCGTTAAGGTGACGTTTTTCACACCCAGTCAATCTTTGAGCCTTATTACCGAAAATCAAAATGTAATAATTGTAATAGATAACAAAGTTTGCAGAAATGTATTGTGCATATTTTGTTACAAGTATGAGGATTTGTAGTCCTATAACGTACAAGACATAAGTCAATATTTTCTATTTCTGTTTCCGATATTCAATTATTTGGTTTTTATTTGCTGTTTTTACTTCAATGTATTATCGGTACAGTGCATTCCATGATAAAAGTATACATACTTTCACATCTTCCATTCATTAAATAGTAATTAGCGCAGCAATAGTATTTTGTTGAATAAGTTGTTGTTCCTTCAGACACAAAACTACAAATATTGAAAATACATTTAAAACAACAGATGACGAGTTTAAAAAGAGTAGTCTTTCTAGTGATTTGGTTATGTACGTACCACTTGGATTCTTAAACACACATTGACGTTCCAAATCTTCAGCAAAATGCTACTATCATTATATCATTATCTTTCAATCTTATTACGCTATATTTACATGTATGATTAATAAATTTGATGAATATTCAGAATTTTATAAATAAATATATTTCACTTTCTCATAATTGAGATAGTGTGATTGATATGATAAAATTCTTACAAATGTCTATATCAAGTTACATCTGGGATTCGGCAGGCCAGCATCTTAATCCGTTGGATTATACTAACTTATGTATATGAGTATTTGTTTTAGATAAATACATACTGGACAAGATAAATAATTGTTTTACGATTTAAATATGATTATGCTAGAGTCAACCAACTGCACTTAATTCAAACTACCTAGAACACTTTCAAAAATCAACACTGAAAAACAGACGACTACTAAGTGCCCGCCTGCTGTTACAATACATACTAAATTAGATCTGTTGAAATGGGAAAAACGATGACGCAATTAAAAATTGACTCTTCTTATGAAAGGAACGGCAAAACTAATATAATATATATACTCATCAAAAAAAATTTAATTTTATTACAAAAGCTTAACAGAATATGATTTTATTAATAACAAAATGCAGTTAGAAGCAACATGAACGTATATCAATCTCATTCACTAGGAATTTCTTCATATGGAGCGCAGTTGGGTCCATTCTCGTCCTTGTACACGTGCATTTAAAAAAAAATTATTCTCATAAACCAAAATCCATGGTACAGAGATATTATAAACATTTATAATATAACATAAAGTCAGAATTAATACAAATGTATTATCTACAACTGGAAAAATATTTCCAGCTACATGTAATATAACAAAACACATTATGCATGTATAAAATATTATATAATATCTCTATCATGATTAAATTTCGAACAATTAAAAATATAGTGGAATTCATCCCCAATATCTCCTGAATTACAAAGTTTACAATTTCGATTTTCTCTAGGTATATTTTTCCACCATCCAGTTTCAATAGGAAGTTTATGACTGAGTATCCTGAATCTACAAAAAGTAATAATATTTTTATCATCTAGTATCTTAAAATAGTTTTCTCTTTCAGCATTATCTTTGAGTAGACGATAATTAATAGCTTTTGGCGATTCTAATAAGATAGAGTGCCAATTTTGTTTGAATTGGTCTACAACACAAACTTTAACCTTATGATATAACCATGTTTTACTAACAAAGTACTGTGCATTCCAAACATATGACAGTCCACAACTATCTAGAATATTTTTTATATAATAAAGCCATGGAATACTCATCCCATTCTTTTTATATGCATATTAATACAAAATAACAGGAGGTTTTTCTTGTTTTCCACACATAAGTTTCGACCAGTAATTTAAAGTCCACAACTTGATATCCGTTTCAAAAGGATTTCTTCCCAGTTCTCCATTAATCATGAAATCTGGCGTTGACTTCTTTACATTTAACAAAATTTTACAGAATTTAAGGTGGACCCTTTCAATAACAGAAATGTTGCCGACTCCCCAAACTTCACTTCCATACAATAAAATAGGCTTAACAATTTTATCGAAAAGATCGAGTTGGCATTCTATAGATAAATTATGTTTTCGACCTTTGCGGATAACATCGTACATAGCGTGTGTGGCTTTTTCTGCTTGTGCCTTTTTTGCCTTAGAAAAACTTCCTGTTCTAGAAAAAAATAACACCAAGGTACGTAAACTCATTTACAATTTCTAAAACAGTATTATTATATTTAAATTCTATATTTGATAATGGTCTACCTTTTGAAAAAAACTACAATTTTACTTTTATTTACATTAACCTTCAATTTCCAAAGTTCACAATAGTTATACAAAGTGTCAAGCTGCTTTTGTAAGTCATTTTTTGACTCTGCCAAAAGAGCTGTGTCATCTGCATACAGAATCAGAAACAATTTTAAATAGTAGTCTAGCTCAATTTCTTTATCATCGGATACTGTTTTAACCCTTCTACATCTTGTTCTTTTAAAAAATGTTCAAGATCATTAATATACAGAGAAAATAATAAAGGTGAGAGGCTTTCGCCTTGACGTACACCGACATTACACGGAAAATACTCTGAAAATACACTACCATCAAAAATTCTTGATTTAATGTTAATATAATTTCTTTCGTTTGAACGTAGTGAATAAGAGTGAAATTATTTTCTCTTGTTTGTTCATGATGTATGTAGGTGTCGTGCTTATCGCACTGTTATTTTCCCCCGCCAAAACGGGGGGTTTGGTCATTCAGCACGACAGCGCCGAACCGTCAACACACATTTATTTATCTAAAGTTTAATTCTTAAGTAAGTTGGTAAATTTTTTGTAATGTCGGACCCTGAAGAGAGGGAAACCCCAGAACAGGAGGTGTCTCTTAGAGACGTTATGAAAGCTGTTAAAACAGAGGGTGAATTTAACGAAAAACTTAGGAAAGACATTTCCGATTTAAGACATGAAGTTCACGGGTTTACCGTTTCAGTTGCTTCCCAGGTTAAAAAGTTAAAAACTGAATCTCAATATAATTGGAAGTATGAGGGAAATAAAGTTCAATTTCTACTAAAAATACTGAATTTTTAGAAGACCTGACACAAGCTATTTGGGCCATTGATAATTCAAAGAGCGACTACGCACGGGAAACTATTACTGAAGTAATTGACAAGATTAAAAGACGAAATAAACTTGTTAAGATTGCCGATAGTAGTGAAGGGGGTTGGGAGACTGTTAGGCAATATGAAAGTAATCCAGTGGCCAGTGACTCCGACGATGAGAGCAAAATTAATAAAGCTGAGAGTAGGGCGATACGTAAACGTAATGCAAAAGGAAAAAAGTCTGCTTCTAAGAAGGCTAATTATTCTGCTCCTAGTACTCCTTCTCAATTTGTTGATACTTTTCAAACACAAAATCAGCCCTTTCGTGAACCCCAGTCATGGTACAATGGTCAAGCCTTGTATCAAAATCAACCCAGCACGAGCGGATATCAACGACAAAATAGACAAGGTGCATGTTATGGTTGTGGATCGTTCCAGCACTGGAGAAGCCAGTGTCCCTTCAATCCCAGACCTATCCAGCCAAAATCGAAATAGTACAGACTTTATAAAAGATGAGTATAATTGTAGCATAGATTATTTAATTGAAAATAATACAACGTATTTACTATACCAAACTAGATATACCAAACATACTCAATGTTGACTGACCAGTATACCAAATACAAATTGAACTATACTTCAAACTATATAAATCTAAATAATAACTCAACAAATATATATATTGCATTTGCCGTACGGACGAACTAGCCGGCGTTTAATATGATATAATCTGACATTATGCAACCATACATATTTATTACAATACATCAATCCAAAATGATAAATTAGACTAACAGATTTGTCTATTTCATAAACAATATAAAAGATTCTATTCTTTGAATCTTCATCTCCGTCATTAGTGATGAATGCCACCCAGGAAAAACCATAAAAAATAACTTAATTCATGGAAACCTGTGACTCGAGGTAATGCCGACACCACTTCCAGAGAAAGCGTCAAGTCCAGCGCTTAAAAAACCAAATACAAAAATAAACAGCCACTGCTTATAACATACTTCTATATAAATATATACACTTGTAATTTGTGGTTTACTATCGAACGTCCACGGCTAGAATGAAGACCTTAACACGGACAATACATTTGGCGCCAAACCATAAAAAACCTTGACCATTGGTCATTCTGAACACGTGACTACACTTAGTCTTGATGAACCGTGCAATACATTATTTTTCTACTATACTACGAAACGCAGAAAAATATACGTATTTACTATACCAAACTAGATATACCAAACATACTCAATGTTGACTGACCAGTATACCAAATACAAATTGAACTATACTTCAAACTATATAAATCTAAATAATAACTCAACAAATATATATATTGCATTTGCCGTACGGACGAACTATAGAAATCCACAGAGAACGGGCGCAGAATAGTTAGTACAAAATACTAGAAAAAACATTTTTTCCTAAAAAAAATCAAATACCTAAATGCTTGGTCACTTCTAATCTATGTTCTAATGAATCAGCGACATACCCGTCTTTTGCCGAGTCGCTTTTCCAACGACCATGACGTTTCCAACACCTGTCGCTTACATTGGAATTCGCTGCTTTTGTAGCACCACTAGCTCTCAGTGAATGCAAACCAATATTCAAATTTTTACAAACTTCTTTCAAACGATTGACAATACATTCTCTGGCCCTAGTGTAACTAAGTGGTTTGTTTTTATATATCAAACTATAATATCTGCCTGATCTAAAAATAGGTCTGAATAGGAATTCATCTGACGAACTAATTTTAGCTAAATTTAAATACTTTTTTAGTAAAATAAAAGGACATGCTGCGGATTGACCTTTGGCAATAACTATCGAGTCACCTAATCTGTATTGATCGGTTTTACTCTTTTTTATAGTAATATCGATATGTGATTCACAAAATTTAACGTCTTTGTATTTTATATTACTGATTTCACTAAATCGTAAAAACCCAGAGTAACCAAGCACTATCATAACTAAATCTCTAATTACACCTATGTCCTCATTATAACTATACTTTTCACAAAGCTTAACTATATCAGCTGAGTCAATAATATCTTTCTTAACTTTTGGACTATGCTCTTGTCTTTTTGAGGATTCTAACAAATTTTTGGCGAAATTATTATCTGTCGGATCATCGAAATTGTTTATATTATGCGTCCACTTAATAGCATAAAAAGCAGTTTGTAAAACACTGTGTGAAGAACCACTGTCTAAAAGTTTGGTTAAATACAATGACACGTGAATAGGTTCTGCTGGAATTGCCACTCCGCCTTCAGAAATGATGAATTTCTCGAATCTCCGAAAAGCACCATGATATAATTTAGTTGTATTGTCACTTCTAGAATGTAATAAAAAATGTACCATTCGATCGGCTAAAGTTGAAAAGTTATCTGACGTCACACCAGCTGCCAATATTTCGTCTTCTATTGTTTGTCCTAGTTGAATCCCTGTCAAAATAAATTAAACAATAAATATCTATTTCGTTGCATACAATAATTGTTCCAATTCGTAACAGCTGTTATGTTCTATACACATGTGTTTTTAAACGAATTAAAAACAAATTTTTAATGCCATCATGTCAAATACAGATTTGTACCGTTTTTTCCCCTTCCTCGTAAAATATGATTTGATGAGAAACCTTCTGACTCTACAATAAAAGTTTTCAGTTTCCCCCCCTCAGTCACCAACATTGGCCAAAAGGCTGCTGAGGTCCATTTGGGAATTACTAATGTACATGTAACGTGTTCTTGTAGTATCTTTAAAATACATTTTGCAATCAAACTAGGAGGTGGAACAATCCAATTGTTCTCTCCTGTCCATGTATAATTAAACGCATCAATACCTTCGGTACCTGTGCACCAATGTTTTGAATTAAAGCGTATGCATTTTTTATTGTAATCTGACGCGAATCTGTCTATTGAATATCTACCCCACTTTTTATCAAAATGGTTGAAAATATATTCTTTGATTTCCCAGTCATCACAATCTGACGTTTTACTGAATAAATCAGCTTTTACGTTATCAGTTCTGGGTATCCATTGTGGGCTTAACTGAATTTTTTCCCTAGTACATATGTCTGCAATATTTATTGCGATTGTTTGTAGATCTGACTTGACACTACCTTTACATAATATGTGTACAACGTTCTGATTGTCAGTTCTCCATAGAACTTTTTGACCCTTCAAATAGGTCAATTTCGACATAAGCATTCTATAAACTGCCTCAAGTTCACGCCAAGTTGAACTTTTTACTTCTTCATCAGGTTTCCATGAACCTATTACTTCGCTTTCTTCATACTCTACTATATACCCACCGAAGCCTGTACCAGAGGCATCGGTGTACACCACACTGGTGCAGACATTCTCGTCTAACAGTTCCTTACCATTGAGGAACTCTACGTTTTCCTTCCAGAAAACGACTTCATCAAATGCCATTTCTTTAATTAAAACTGGCGAATCCCAACTAGCTTTTTGCATTATGCATTCATAAAGACTCCTAGTTCTCAATCTAACCACACTACCCATAGCTGCTTGCATAGAAATTATCTGACCTACTAATGAAGCCACTAGCCTCGCTTTAAAGAAGCAGTTTCCTGAAGAAATTTTCTCGAGAAAATGTTTTAAAAAATTTCTCAGTTTATCTAATCGTTCAGGTGACGCATAAACCTTACCAACACACATGTCCCATATTAAACCTAACCATTTAACTGTCTGAGAAGGTTGCCAACTGCATTTTTGTTCTGCTATAAGAAACCCAAACATTTGCAATTCTGTGTGCACTTGATTACTTATTTCTAATGCTTTCTCATAATTTTCCCCTCCACCTATGCCATCATCTAAATACATGATGATTTTTATACCTTTTTGTCTAAAATACTGTACTACCGGTCTAGTAACTTTAGTGAAAATGTAACCAGCTGTTGAAATACCAAATGGCAATACATTAAAAACATAATAGGAAATCTTTCCTGAAATTTCCCACGCAAATCCAAGATATGTTTTATGTTCAGAAAATATCTCAATATGATGGTATGCGGATTTTAAATCATATGAAAACAGATAATCTTGCTTGTTAAACAAATTTGCTGCATCACTTGCATCTTCATACTTAAATCTAAATTTATGCAAGTGCGGATTTACATGCCTGGCGTCTAAAACTAATCTCAACTTATTCTTATTTTTAGCTACTGTCAAAGGATTTACTACTTTTGGTATGAGATCTACTTTTGACACACAACCTAAATTAATTAATTTTTCTATCTCACTATGTACAAATTCAGGATTATCTAATGCCGATCTGTTGTTTTTTAAAAAACAAATGCTTGGTACAGTGTAAAAAGGTAGTTTATACCCGTTCTTGATCACGTCTAATACGTGATCATTAGCACCTGATTTTGTCCAATGATTAAAAGCCTTTTTAAGCATGCCTATCGGCGATCTATTATCTACTTGTTTACTTATCGACATGTTGTTTTCGTTTAGAAAACTAGACTTGTTTAAACAATCATACTTTATATTTTCAGAATCGGAAATACCGAATTCTTCGAAATCTTGACAATCTGATAAATATTCAAAGTCAATACTTATCTTATCAAAGCTCTGCTTCATTGCAGCGTGATCTTTACGCCAATTACCTGATTTTCCACATTCGTAACATTTCCCTGGTCTGTGTACAGGTAATGATGTCTGAACAGGTATGGGTGCACTCGATCTGGTTGATGTGGGGTGCGAAATGGGGGTAAATCTACTCTTCTTAGTCTTTCTCTCTGCCTTCATTTTCTGTGCAGCTCTAACATCAGCTCTGCGTATTCTTTTCTCGTCTTCGGAATTATCTGCTAGACTGTTCGTCTGGTATTCCTCTACCGTCTTCCACCCGCTTTCTGATTGATCAGCCATCTTCACAAGTTTTTGCCTATGTGTTAGCAAATCTATACCTTCACCAATTCTTTGGGTTGCTGAATCTATCTGATCGTTTCGCATTGGACTGTCTTGAAGGTTAGATTGGGCTTCTTTCATCTTCTTGATAATTTTGGTATTGATCTTGTGTTGTTCTTTATTACCCTTCCGTTTGAACTCGTAATTGTCTGTTGTCAATTCTTCTATCTTTGCAATTTGGCTATCGGATAGCTGCCTCTGGGATTCTTTCATGGAACTTTCAAAAGAACCTAGCTTGTTACTCATCAGATTGTCGATTCTGGAAAGCATGGAATTCTGAGAACTCTGGACAGCGTTATGCACCTCGTTTGCTATTAACTGTTTAATCGCCGGCTCGTCCATTGTGTTGTTTACTATCGAACGTCCACGGCTAGAATGAAGACCTTAACACGGACAATACATTTGGCGCCAAACCATAAAAAACCTTGACCATTGGTCATTCTGAACACGTGACTACACTTAGTCTTGAGGAACCGTGCAATACATTATTTTTCTACTATACTACGAAACGCAGAAAAATATACTAAAGTATCTTCGATAAGTGACTCGGATAATCTCACTAATGATTACTACGAGTATGAACAGGGACAGGCACATATTATTGTGAAGGACAGGCTTAAAAGTCACTATTCTTTTTGGAAAAATATTGGTTGTTATGATTATATTTTAGATACTATTTTGAATGGTTACACAATTCCTTTTTACAGTACCCCTCCTTCTATATGCTTAAAAAACAATCGATCGGCAATCATCCATAGCGAGTTTGTTACCGAAGCTATACATGATCTTCTTATAAGGGGTTTGATTGAGGAATGTGAATTTCAACCTTGTGTTGTAAATCCTCTTACAGTTTCAGCGTCGGACGGTAGGAAAAAACGCCTTATTTTAGACCTCCGTCATGTTAACAAACATCTTTGGAAATCAAGTGTAAAATTTGAAGATGTTCGCATAGCCATGCAGTTTATCACAAACAATTCTTTTTGATTCCAGTTTTATATTGTGTCGGACTATCACCATGTTAATATTTTTATGCCACATACAGAATTTTTTGGGTTTTCCTGGAGGCATGAAAACACCGAAAAATGGTATAAGTTTTTGGTTCTCCCGTTTGGACTTTCGTCAGCATGTTATATATTTACTAAGATCACAAGACCACTTATAAAAAAGTGGAGGGGTGAAGGTAAACAAGTTTTAATGTACCTAGATGATGGTTTAGGCACTCATACGGACGAAGAAACTTGCAAAACTATGTCCAATCAAGTGAGACAAGATTTAATTCAGAGTGGATTTGTTCCTAAAAATGAAAAATCAAAATGGTCACCTATGGAACTTTTGGTATTTTTGGGTTATTCAATTGACACAAACCGTTGCACTATAGCCATTCCAAACGAAAGAGTGCAAAAGGTTTTAAAAACTATTGCTGACGTTGAATATTATGTATCTAAACATGGCAAAGTCCATGCACGATTGGTTGCTTCTTTAGTGGGACAAATAGTGTCCATGTCATACGTCATTGGAAACGTTGCTTATATCATGTCTAAACATTTAAGCATTGATATTTTAAGTATGACTTCGTGGAATAGTTGTATTGTTTTATCAACAGAAAGCTTGATACAAATTAAATTTTGGAGAGAAAATTTAGAACACGTAAATGTTAAAAAGTAATCTTCAGATGTGTCATGTCAATCTGTAGTTTTTAGTGATGCAAGCAATACAGGATATGGTGGCTATGTTGTAGAAACACCTTTTAATATAGCACATGGTATGTGGTCCGAATGTGAGGCTTCAAAGAGTTCTACGTGGAAAGAGCTAAATGCTTTTAGAAATATGCTATTATCTTTGATCAATGTATTAAAAGATAAACGAATTAAATGGTTCAGTGATAACCAGAATGTAGTTACTATTGTGGAAAACGGTAGTATGAAACCTGAGTTACAGGATATTGCTATGTGCATTTTTGAGAATTGTTTGATACATAATATATCTATCGATGTAGTTTGGGTTCCTAGAACCTTGAATGAGAAAGCGGATTTCATCAGTCGTATTATTGATTATGACGATTGGGGTATTGACGAACAGTTATTTATGTAGGTAGATTCCCTATGGGGACCTCATGAGATAGACTGGTTTGCAAATGATGACAATCATAAGTTAACGGTATTTTATTCCCGTTATTGGACGGTGAACTCGATGGGTATCGATGCATTCACTATTAACTGGCAAGGTGCCAATGGTTGGTTTGTACCACCTGTATGTTTAGTGTCTAAAGTAATAAGTTACATGAGGCAATGTTTTGCTCATGGGACACTTGTTTTACCTTTATGGAAGTCGGCAAGCTTTTGGCCGATGTTATGTCCTACGGGTGAAGGGTTCATTAAAGAGGTGAAAGGCTGTATAGATTTACCTACTAACAAGAAATTCTATACTTCTGGTAAAGGGAATAAATCAGTATTTGGAAATATTGATTTACCCTTCAGGGTGTTGGCTTTGAGACTTGATTTTGAACCATTTTAACAACTAATATAAAAGTTCTTGAGTTGGTGGCGGTATTGTTACAGTAGGCCTGAGGGGCTGTGGTGGTGGTTTAATCTTAAGTGAAATGCGAGACGAGTTATGTGAACATTAGATTGTGAAATTGTTTATATACACATTGTATGTGCTTTGTACATTATGTTTTAATGTGATTTTTATTTTTACATATGTTTTTGCAGGCTTTCCAAAGCGATCTGTTGGAATAACCTGATACTTTGATTGAGAAAATCCATTTACTTCCTGGTCTGTTAACCGAAAGTAAATCTAACAACACCGTTCAAAATTATTATTATGGTTTTTTGAGATGGAAAAAATGGGCTTTATCTAATGGAATATCTAGTGAATTTATTTTACTGGCCAAACGAATACATGTGGCTATATATTTAGCATGTTTAATGCAACAAAATTGTACGCCCAGTCCTATCAATCAAGCGTTTTATAGTATTAGATGGGCACATAAAATTATTAGTGTTATTTCTCCTACAGATTCTGATTTAGTGAAAAATATTCTTGAAGGAGCTAAGAGACGTCTATCTGTTCCGATTAAAAAGAAAGAACCGATCACTCCAGATATGCTTTCACAGATGTTCGACAGGTTATATTGTGAAAATAACCTTTACAACCAGCGTACTATTTCTGCTTGTTTGTTATCTTATTCTGTTTTTTTTCGTGTTTCTGAATTGCTGAATTTGAGAACCTGTGATATTCAATTTTTTCTAAGTCTATGTCAGTATTCATACAGAAAAGTAAAACGGATATTTACAGAGATGGTGATCGAATAATCATTGCGAGAACCGGGAATAAATTATGTCCTGTGAAGAACTTGGAGAGTTTTTTTTTTAGAATGGAGCAATAATCCACTTGATACTGATGTTTTCGTATTTCAGAATTTGACAAAAACCAAGGAAAATTATGTGTTCCGAAAAGAAAACAAACCTCTTTCTTATACAAGAATGCGAGAGCTATTTATAGAAGGATTTTCTCCGATTGTGCCAAATATAAAATCTTTTGGCCTTCACAGTCTAAGGTCTGGTGGAGCTTCTGCAGCTTGTAATTTTGGTATTTCTGATAGACTTTTCAAAAGGCATGGACGTTGGAGGTCGGAGACAGCAAAAGACGGTTACGTTAAGGACTCGTTTTTGGACAGAATGTTAGTTTCACAAAATTTGGGTCTTTAGTATATTTTTTCAAAAATTAATTATTAGTCCTTTTTTACATATTGTCCCTTTCTTTGGTTCAGCAGCGGCGTTGTCGTGTGGCTTTTCACTTTATTTATGAGTTTATTGTTTTCTTCATACTGTTTAGCAGTATGTCATTTACATTTTCATCAATACGAAGAATTTGTGGTATATGGTATATGAGACCAATACGAAGTATTTGTGGTATATGGTATATGAGACGGCATTGAGTAGTAATTCTGTTTTTTGAATACAGAATGAAGTTTGTTACAAGAGAAATATAATTTCTTTCGTTTGAACGTAGTGAATAAATTATTTTCTCTTGTTTGTTCATGATGTATGTAGGTGTCGTGCTTATCGCACTGTTATTTTCCCCGCCAAAACGGGGGTTTTGGTCATTCAGCACGACAGCGCCGAACCGTCAACACACATTTATTTATCTAAAGTTTAATTCTTAAGTAAGTTGGTAAATTTTTATTTATAAGACCCCCTTTTTATCGTCATTATATGATTGATAGGACTGGAGGGTAGTTTTTATGCTTGAAAAAATTAGAAATTATATTGTTGAAATGTTGTATTGTGTATACAAGTTATATGAATTGTTTCATATCTTTAATAAACTGAGCAGCGGCGTTGTCGTGTGGCTTTGCACTTTATTTATGAGTTTATTGTTTTCTTCATACTGTTTAGCAGTATGTCATTTACATTTTCATCAATACGAAGAATTTGTAGTATATGGTATATGAGACCAATACGAAGTATTTGTGGTATATGGTATATGAGACGGCATTGAGTAGTAATTCTGTTTTTTGAATACAGAATGAAGTTTGTTACAAGAGAACTATACATATTTACAATGGTATCAAACATTTTTCCACAGATAAAATTCTCCAGAAGTTTTTGCCATAAACAAGATCGCCAAACTGTGTCAAAGGCTTTTGCAAAGTATATAAAAGCACAAAAAAGTTTTCTCTTTCGCATCTTCAATAGTTCAAAAAGAATATGTAGGACAAAAATACTATCTATGGTTGAATAGCCTTTTCTAAATCCTGATTGATTTTCATTTAACAGTAAGTAATTTTCCAAAAAAGTGGATAGTCTTGAATTCAAAACTGAAGTAAATAACTTTCCCATGCAGCTAAAAATTGTGATAGGTCTATAATTTTCTGGTTTTTTTGTATCACCTTTATTTTTATAAAAAGGAATAATGTTACCAACTAACCATGCTTCTGGAATTTTACCAGAATCGAAAACAATATTAAAAAATTGAACATATATAGGCATAAAAATATGACATGTGCTTTTAATATATTCGTTAATAATTTTGTCATCTCCACAAGCCTTTCCATTTTTTAAATCTTTAATACAATTAAATATTTCTTTTTCTGTTATGATACTATTAAGAGTTTCATTGAACTGGTTTGGTACTTGCCAAACAGGGATATCGTCGACTGAATCCGACGAATTCAAGTCTTTAAAGAAATCAAAGAGATCATCGATGGAAATATTTGGACTACGTTTTTCTCTTTTTTCATTTAAAATTTTCCAGAACTCCTTAGAGTTACTGTTTTTTAAATTTTGCATCTTTTTTCTAAAAATCTTTCTATACATTAGAACAATCCATCTGCTTTTTATACTTTCTCTCTGCATCTTTCATTTGAACATGATTATCTGATGTTTTGTTGTTTTTATATCGTCTTTTTGCAATTCGTGAGCACTTTCTTTGCTCCCAGCATGTTTTATCAAACCATGGTTTGCTTTCCTTTGTGTTCTTTTTAACCTTCGTGTTATAAGTAATGGTACCTAGTACCTTTTCTGCTGATTCCAAAAGTATATCATTTATATGTTCGAACAATTTATTTACAGAATTTTGCGACATAACACTTGAATGCAAAAACATTAATTCATTTTCTAATTCTGTAATCTTATTTCCATCAATGTTCTCAATGAAATCTTGTTTTTTTTTTCATTATCCCACTTTTTTAAGTTTATATTTTCACTACCACTTGTTACATCATTGTTTTCAGCTTCAGTTACAGCATTTTGCTCCTTTTTAAATTTTAACAAAAGTGTCAATGGACAATGCACATCTGAGTAAAGAGACGAAAACGTATCTTCATGCATATTTACAACATGATTTAATAATTCAAATGAGCAAATAAAATAGTCAACAACACTAGAACTTCTACATGTAAATATTCCCTCTTTATCACCATTCACTCTACCATTCAAAATGAACAAATTGTTATTTTTACAAATATCAAGTAAAGCGTTTCCATAAGTGTTTTTCGATATATCTTTACTTTTTCTAATACTTAACATATTTAACTCTTGTAAAGCATTTGAGTAATCATAGCATAAATCTGAATCACTAACTATATCATGTTTGCTATTTACAATATTTGAAAAATCAATATCAGAAGCAGTTCTGCTATTAAAATCTCCGACAAGCATAATGTATTTATAGTTAACTGAAAGTTTCAACAACTCTTGCTCTAGTTCGTTTAATGAATCGGTTATTTTGTACAGCGAATTTTCAGGAGGGATGTACACGTTCCCAATCACCAAGTCTTCATCAGTCTGTAGGAAATCTGCAGATATCTTAGCCCATAGCACTAGGCTACTCTTAGTCTCAATGATATGAATATATTTAGACATTTCATTTTTATACCCAAAAGCTATGCCACCTGATTTTACTCTTGAGTGTGACTTTCGATTTTTAAATTTAAAAGTATATTCTGGTATGTTAATATTATCAAAATTATCAGT
Source organism: Mytilus galloprovincialis (assembly GCF_965363235.1). Lineage (NCBI taxonomy): Eukaryota > Metazoa > Mollusca > Bivalvia > Mytilida > Mytilidae > Mytilus > Mytilus galloprovincialis. Next base: position 13,543,556 of record NC_134845.1, on the reverse strand, counting down.
TTTTGTTTCAGTCAAACATATAATATCATGGTCACGTATCAATTTGATAAATTCAGGATACTACGATTTTCTCACTACACTGCAACAGTTAAGGTTTAACATTTTTATGTCTTTCAGTAAAGCTTCGGTAACAAATGACTCTCTATGGGGTTGCTAATAGTGTTTTGGCGTCGTTGTACGTTTGCGTTTTTGACAGGGATTTTATCTGGAGCATGCGACATTTTTGTGTGAGTCTGTGTGTTCGTAGCTATATCGTCTTCAACATTGCGTTCTTCATTATATATTACCCCATCGACATACAAGATGTCCCTCACTAACTTGACCTGGCAACCTTCAGCTCGTTTTTTCTTCATGAGCGGGTAAAGACTCTTTCTAGCCTGCTCAATTTCGTCCGGGAATTGTTGGTTGACTCCGAACGATTTACCTTTCAGGCGGTAGGTGTTAGATAGTACCCTTGCAAGATCTTTATAGAAGATAAATCTGGCTACGATTGGTCGCGGGCGGCCTCTTTTTCCTGCGCGAGCTCCACTGCCGAAGCGGTGAACATTTCCCAGTTCTATCCGATCTGAAATATGCAATTCTTTGCGTATAAAGTCTTTCACTACCTGTTCTGTATTTTTGTGCTCCGTCTCTTGTATTCCTGTGAATACCAAGTTATTTTTCATCGATCTGCAAATGCAAATCGATTACTTTGTTGCGAAGTTCTTCATGTTCCTCTCGCGCACCACTTAAAGCTGATTTAATTTCTGACCTCAATTCGGTTGTTCGGTCTTCTAAGTCGTTAGCTACTCTACTTACAGAAGATCTTATTTGTTTTACATCTTTTACATTCAAATTGTTGTCATGTTTTACTTTAAAGTCGTCCATAAAATCACTTAAACTCTGTAAATTATTTTTCACTTCTTTATTGTTATCATGTAAATTCTTTAATTGTTTATCTAGATTTCCATGTTGTGTTCTAATTTGTGATATTTCGGACTCACTTTTTCGCATCTTACATTTATTTTTTTGAACTTTTGATTCAACTTCGTTAACTTTTGTTTTTAACTCGCTAAATTTTTTAGCTAAGGTTGTTAATGTTCTGTTAATTTGGGTGACTTGTGTCATTCCCGTTTCAATAGAAGTAAGTCTGCCATTCATGTTTATTAGCAGTTGATAGACGTTTTGTAATGTTATGTCTTGGCTAGGATCTCCGTAAAGAACATCCCTACTTTCGGTTAATACTGTAGATGTCTCCGTTTGGCTTGACTCCATATTTTAACCCACTCGTATAGAGCCTCAATATATAACTACTGTTCACTTGCAATACAATACACCCCAGGGTACAGGTGATAAACAAATAAATAAAAATGTCTCTCGGGATTCTACTTATTGTTGATACTGGATTTCAAAAAATAAATAAATCAACAAAAGAACCAGCGTCTTTACCATATTAATAACGGGCGAAAGGTCCCAATATACCAATCAAACACTTGAAAGTTCTTATTTCCAAAAATTTCCATTTCATAATCAAATAAGATGACTTATCTTAGGAGCGAAAAAATCAACACCTCCATTCATGCATTCGTAGTCTCTCTCCTCTCCCGCACGTCTGAGCCGAAACACGCAATCCAGTAGCTACATGTTGACGTAACGTGGAGGTAGCGCTACTCCCTTGCATGTATCAGTTATCAGTCTCCAAACTGGAAACAAAAGCGATGTCCGCATGACTCACTCCGGCACCAACCATCCCGATAGCTCTCTAGCTGTCATTTTCGGGGAGGCATTGGCGACGCCTCATGCAATTTTTAAACGTTTATATATATCTTTGTTACCAACACTGTGTCTCTGAACGTCGGTGAAAAATAATTTTTCAAATTTCGTTTAAAAAGAACATGAGTTTTGTTAAGAAAGTAAAACCTCGGTTTATACATGTGCAAAGTTTACATAGAACAAAATCAATCACCATAAAAAAAAATAAAAACTGTTTTTAAATAACAGGTAGATCTAAGGATTATAAACTTTTGCAGAAACGAAAAATAAAATTAAAAAAAAAAGTTTGGCTCAACTTTTTTCGCTCAGAATAGATGATTATACATGCATTTATTTCATTGGTTGTAAGTTTGCAATAATATCAATATCCTATATATAATTTTTTATTGGTGGTAAATAACTAAAATCGCCCTTTAAACACTTCTACAAAAGACCGACAATTTCACAGAAAAAAACGAATTACAGAAACTGAATAATCATATTTTAAAAGAAACAATTGATACCACACTTGAAATAAGTACATGTATCCTCAATGTATTGAAATAAGTTTGAGAAAGGATGTTCTCTCTGTAGTATGAGGAATTAATTTGTACTGACAAGTTTTAAACATTACCAAATTGAGAATATAAACTAAAAGGAATATATTTATTTTCAGAATTCGAGGAGAGGGAAAAGATCAATAGATTGTACAAATTATTGAATAAAGGAATAAATTCTGGGTCATCTACGGTATTTTAAAATATCTTTTAGATAATATTAGTGGATCTATTATATTCTAATTATTAGTAAGATTCGTCGTTGGGCATTGTTCAAAGGCCTCTCAAATAAAAAATCATATTTTTTTCATATTTTTATAAAACACCAATTATATCTCTTTTAATAATTTAATTTAACATTCAATTGAGTGTATCTAAGAAATTTTCAAATAATTCAACAATCAGATTTCAGTGTTTAGGAATTTGTTTGTCTTTAAACTCGCACACATTTTTATATTTCTGAATGTCAAAATACTTGATTTCTGGCATGAACGCCATAAGCAATTCAAGAAATTAATTTTTTTATATTGTAATGATCAATGTTTGAAATTTACCCCTAAAACAATACGCACATATTTAAAAAATAACACAAAAAAAACAACAAAAACAATTACATCAAATGGTGTTTGACAAAATTGAAGACATACCTCAATACACGCTTGCTGCAAGTCTTTGATTGAATGTTATTGATGAGCAGAAATTGAACAGAGACAAACCAGATCCATTGCGAAACCATTGTTACAGTACTTAAAATGATAAGGAAGAATTCATATGACATATATACATGTATATTGAAAAACTTATATACAGGAAGTCATATTTATAAAAAAAAACTGAGGCTGTTCATATACATTATTTATTAATGTTGATGCTTTCATTGTCAATGCTAGTATACTAAAAATAATAAAGAATAGGTCAAATTTGATCTGAATCTAAATATAAATTTAAGGCCGCATAAGATCGACGGTTAAAAGAGTATATTTTCTAAAAATGATTGAAATATTTAAAAAATAACTAACTGCACATGTACATAATGAATCGATTCTAATAAAACAAAATGATGGATGTAAGGGGCTTTGTTTTGTTTAGACAAAATTAAAAGTAAATTTTTAACATTTTATAAAATCTATTCTGTTTTAAATTATCTAAATGAAATATTTGCTTACATAACCAGGATTTTTATAACTCATAACCATCCCCCCCCCCCCTGAAACGGACTTTCAATGAAGTTTAAATAAACAGCATTAAAGACTCAGAATAAAATTCGAATATCACGGCCCAGGCCATGTGTAAATTTCCAATAATCTATGATGGCTTCCATGAATTATTTCTTAATTAATAAATAGATATAGGAAGATGTGGTGTGAGTGCCAATGAGACAATTCTCCATCCAAATAACAATTTAAAAAGATTAAACCATTATAGGTCAATGTACGGCCTTCAACACGGAGCCTTGGCTCACACCGAACAACAAGCTATGAAGGGCACTACAATTACTAGTGTAAAACCTAAAGTGCCTAGAAAATCAACCTTACGATGTTAGAGTAGATTTGATTATTCACGTCTCGTAATATCTTTAATCAGGTAGCAAGACAAATTCACGCACTAATTGTCCATCGTTCAATTCTTAATATCGACTCCTAGGAGGCGATAATAAAGCTGAAGCATTGTATAGAAAGTGTAAGCTATGTAAGAACGCAGTTGAAGACGAATTACATTTTTTTTAAAATGCCCTGTTTTTTTAATTATACTAGTTTTAATTACAGTTCGCAGGGATGTGTAAATACGCAGCCACGTCCTATTACTTATCCTTAGTGAAAAAAAAAATTATTACTCATTTTTCTTATAATCAAATTACTATCATTTTTGGATGTTTGAATACGCAGTCTCTGTTACAACTGCTCTACCGTTGTCATATTACTGTAAAAATATAATACCAGCTTAGATCGATCAGGACTGTTTATTGAGACTGTATTCCCTCGCAGTTGTTTGACATCTCAACTGTCATCACCTTTGGAAATTAAGAGTTGTGCCACAGTTGTGTTCATATCGTAAATAACTATTTTTTTATTTTGGCATATCTTTGTAGTCTTTGCGCCGTGTTTGGAAATTTTATAATTGTTCCAGCGTTCGCTTAAATTGTATAAATTCAAGATTTTGAAAGAGACTTAAATTGAATTGACATGATTCATTTGTCATCGTGCAATTACCGAGGAAGGATATCTGTTATCCGAAATATCTAACATATTGTTCGTTTTATTGTGTTTTTGGTGATGTTGTACCCTTTTAGACTTGTCAATATATATAACTCGTCTAAACATCAACCCAACAATGTTAGATCTGTAAATTTGCTTTCGCAAATTCTTGGTTCTTCCCTCGCCGGGATTCGAACCCATGCTACTGTGATATCGTGACACCAAATCGCCTGCACTGCAGCCGTCCCGCTAGACCACACGACAACCTGGGCTCTACAATAATAGAGTTTTCGCTGGCCATGTGTTACCTTTCCACGTCAGTTTTAATCTAGCGGCGTATTACAGTACATGATATATAAGGCATGAAGATGTTATTGTTACAGATCAGCTAAATTATCTATAGTAAAGGATCCTACAAATTAATGTAAGATACAGTCACAGAAAATAATTATATTCATAAGTACGTCTGAGACAGTGACAACTCTACAACAAATGTATCCATCGGATCGCCATCAATGATGGTGATACATGGCTGTGTACATAAGGCAGCAACCATTTGATTTTCTGGGGGGGGGGGGGGGGGCTATGGTTTTTTTTTCTGTGCAAACTTTTTTTTTCGCCTGCGGCGAAAAACAATCTATTTTTTTCGCGACAAGTCGAAAACAATTTTTTTCTTTCAATTTTAGCATTACATATAGTGGCAGCTGAGGGTGAAACAAACAATTTTTTTTTCTCAGAATCAAAAACAAATTATTTTTTTCTCCAAAAACTGGAAACAAACTTTTTTTTCCAAAAAAAACCATAGCCCCCCCCCAGAAAATCAAATGGTTGCTGCCTAATGTATATACAACTCGTATATGAGACAATATCTGAAAAAGTCTACTTTCCATGTCCCCCACTTCACCAGCAATTATTTTTTTATTCAACCATCTTTACATAAAAGGGGCAATCAGTTCTATCGTTCTTGCAACTTTCTTCTTTTCATAAATCGATTGTAAGTACAATTTACGTATTAATATCAATTTTCTAAAAATACAGACAGATGTAGATACATATTAGTCATTTCTTAAAATAGATTTATATAAATTAACCTCTCAAGTTATTTATTTTTAATGTTCCCTCTTAGATTTATCGTAGCATAGTAATTACTGATTTTCAAATGGTAAATAATGTCAATGCTGTCATAAAAAAAGCAAATAGCATGCATGCCATCGAAAGCATCTTGGTTTCCCTCAATCACTTTTTCAGAAACTCTAGAAATCGATCCAGTATTAATTAAGGGAAAATCCTATTCTAAAAATAGATACAGGTATGACCCGGTTGACAGACAGGTAGTAATAATGGCGTTAACATTGTGTTTGAAATGATGATTACTATTGTATGATCATTTCTACTTTTTGAATGCAAGGAAATATGTGAAGTTCAATAACCCGTATACTATCTCAAAATTAGTAAGTATGATTTCATTATTATTATTTTTACATGATAAATATGGTACATCATACTAACACATGTAACAGTGCGGATGTAAGCGGCGAATGCATGCGCTGTAAATGATAATACTATAAATGGGTCGGAAATGTCTGCGATGCAGAGCTAAGGAGACCATTATGCCTAGTGACACGTCATGCACTGAAAAGATGAGAATGTACATGTATAGGATATAACCTTGCCATTTTACAGTAAAAATATTAAAATAGCACTGATTATGATATATATATATAGATGATGTATTGATTACCCCTGTAAATAATCTTGTAGACCCAAAATTGTGTTGACAATGCAAACTCTACTGTTTCATTTAAAACTAATTTCTAAAGTTTTTTATTTTTATTTTTATCTTTTACCATTTTAGATTTTAAGTACATACAAACATAATATGAAACCACACTAGTGCATAAATTTACCCATTACTAATACGGATTAGTAATTCATATCACTTTCCTTTTGCTAAGAGAAATTTAAACAACTGAGAAGTTAGTATTTTTATCCGTTTTAAAATGTATAGTGATCTAGTGATCTATATTGTACATACAATTAAGTTCCTGTTTTTAACTAATTTTTAGTGTGACCCTATAAAAAGTGTTACGAACAGATATACATTGTACATGTAATAATGATGAATAATGAATAGTAAATAAGCATAATCATATTTATAGTCAGTATATATCACTGGGATAAAAGCTGATGACCGTAACTGCATTCACGGTCATCCCAAGATGTCGGATGAAAAATTAGGTCAGTGTGAAAGTGTTTCTATATCATTTTCTTTACAATGCATACATTGGTACGATGTTAATTTATAAAAGATTCACACGGAAATCACAAAGTACTACCGAGAAATGTGTATGAAACATGAAATTGGTGAGGAAATTGGATTTGAAAAGAATCCGTGTGACTCTTTTATAGATTTACATCGTACCAATGTATGTTTTGTAAAGTAAATAACATAGAAACAGACGATACAGATACTGACCTAATTTTTCTAAAGATGACCGTGAATGAAGTTACGGTCATCAGTTTTGTATGTATTTCTTATGGAAGGAATATTCTATGAGATTTTTTTTTTATGTAAATGAAAATTATGAATTCCATAATATGTCTCGATCATTTGGAACACTGAAAGGATGAACAGATTACAGACCCTCATTACAGAAAGAAGAAAGCCTTATGGATTCTCTAGAGAGGATAAAAGGGGAGCCGAGAGAAAGGGGTTGGAGATTAGAGAAACATATAACCCCTGTCAAACCTTTAAACTATTATTAATACTTGGTATTTGTAATTTTCGCGTTTGTTAAATCAATTCTGTCGGACCACTTAAATCAAAAGGGGTTAACTCGAGGTCCAAACGTTTGAACTGATTGTACCCAATGCAAAACTGTATATAAGATGACTAAGTCCATCTTTCGGGCGTCCTGATGGACATTCAGACGAGCATAAAAAAATCTGAGTCATTTTGTGCAATGAACTCCGTCAACACTTTAAAGCTTTAAATTCAAACTTTGCACAATATGTTCGCTGTATTCATAGAACATGTGCACTCCATTAATAGATTAATTTCGCATATACTTTGCATTTTTGATTTTAGGTTAAACTTCATATTTTTTGTCGGCAAAAACAGACGTAGGACCATCAAGACAATTCTTATGCCCAGGCAGACTTTATAAGACATTGCAAAATTATGATATTTAGTTTAATTAATCTTTGTATGCCTTACCTACAATGAACCAGAATGGAAATAGGAAATATGTCAAGGAGACAACAACCCGATCAAAGAGCACATAACAGCCGAAGGACAACAACGTGAAAATCCCGCAACCGGAGGTGTCCCTCAACTGGCTCACAAATAAAAAATGTAAACTATTCCAGTGAAATAGACGTTATTCTAAACCCCAAAATATATAACTGAACTTGAATTATAAAAACTTAAAAGGCTAATGAAGGCAAGACCCTAAATGCAGCGCTTTTTGTGAGACCTCAACTCCCTATACCTCTAGTCAATGCAGAATAAGAAACGCACAGCAATACACACAGTAAAAATCAGATTGTTTCCATCGACTTCATGTGTTAATACCCTCAAGTTCGACTGTGGTATTTCTTCTAATTGAAAATATTACATTACTAGCAGACAGTAAAATCAATGTATTTACTATTGTAATGAAATGATAAGCATGGTTGTACACGTTCAAAGTATTTTTTGTATGAATGCTTTGCTACACATTTTCGTTGGCAAAATAACATAGTATGTGTGGTTCCAGATACATCTTCAAAAAAGTTAGGGTAGGTACACAAATGTAGGTAGGGATTATTCATAATATTTGTTTATTTTACACATGGAGTCTATGGCGGCAGCATTCTGACTAAAACAATGCTTAATGAGAAATGACTAAAAAATCTTTACGGTAGGCTTTTGTTAGGACAAAAAAGTAGGGTAGGTAGGGTAACTTGAACCTCACATATATTTTTATTTGGCCTTTTTGTACTGTTGATCTCATTTACACTGTCTACTCAGCATCAATTAAAATGTATGCTAGACAAATATAATATAATTCGTTTCTTGGAGTGTACATCTGGAATTGCCTTTTACATTTTTTTTATAACGGATATACAAATAAGATTTTGTCGTCTCATACCTTACCATTATACCTGACCATTCAGATCTCTTGAGATTAGATTGACATAGCTTACAGTTGTACCTGATCATACAGATCTCTTGATATTATATTGACATAGCTTACCATTATACCTGACCATACTGATCTATTGAGATTAGATTGACATAGCTTATCATTATACCGGACCATACATATCACTTGAGATTAGATTGACATACCTTACCATTATACCTGACCATTCAGATCTCTTGAGATTAGATTGACATAGCTTACAGTTGTACCTGATCATACAGATCTCTTGAGATTAGATTGACATAGCTTACAGTTGTACCTGATCATACAGATCTCTTGATATTATATTGACATAGCTTACCATTATACCTGACCATACTGATCTATTGAGATTAGATTGACATAGCTTACCATTATACCGGACCATACAGATCTCTTGAGATTAGATTGAAATAGCTTACCATAATACCTGACCATACAGATCTCGTATGATTAGATTGAAATATCTCACCATTATACCTGATCATACAGATTTCTTGAGATTAGATTGATATAGTTTACCATTATACCTGGCCATGCAGATCTATTGAGATTAGGTTGACATAGCCTACCATTATACCGGACCATACAGATCTCTTGAGATTAGATTGACATAGCTTACCATTATACCTGACCATACAGATCTCTTGAGATTAGATTGACATAGCTTTTAATCATACCTGATCCTACAGATCTCTTGAGATTAGATTGACATAGCTTACCATTATACCTGACCATACAGATCTCTTGAGATAAGATTGACATAGCTTAGAATTATACCTGACAATACAGATTTATTGAGATAAGATTGACATAGCTTATCATGATACCTGACCATACAGATCTCTTGAGATAAGATTGACATAGCTTACCATTAAACATGACAATACAGATCTCTTAGATTGGATTGACCTAGCTTAAAATTTTCCTAATCATACAGATCTCTTGAGATAAGATTAACATAGCTAATCATGATACCTGACCATACAGATCTCTTGAGATAAGATTGACACAGCTCACCATTATACCTGATCATACACATCACTAGAGATTAGTTTGACATTGCTCACCATAATACCTGACCAAACATATCTCTTGAGAGCTTACAATGATACCTGATCATACAGATCTCTTGAGATTAGATTGACATAGCTTACCATTATACATAACCATACACATCTCTTGAGATTAGATTGACATAGCTTACCATTATACCTGATCATCATGATCATACAGATCTTTTGAGTTTAGATTGCCATAACTTACCATCATACCTGATCATACAGATCTCCTGAGATTAGTTTGACATAGCTTATCATGATACCTGACCATACAGATCTCTTGAGATAAGATTAACATAGCTAATCATGATACCCGACCATACAGATCTCTTGAGATAAGATTGACACAGCTTACCATTATACCTGATAATAAACATCACTAGAGATTAGTTTGACATAGCTCACCATAATACCTGACCGAACATATCTCTTGAGAGCTTACAATGATACCTGATCATACAGATCTCTTGAGATTAGATTGACCTAGCGTACCATTATACCTGATCATACACATCTCTTGAGATTAGATTGACATAGCTTACCATTATACCTGATCATCATGATCATACAGATCTTTTGAGTTTAGATTGCCATACCTTACCATCATACCTGATCATACAGATCTCTTGAGATTAGTTTGACATAGCTTATCATGATACCTGACCATACAGATCTCTTGAGATAAGATTTACACAGCTAATCATGATACCTGACCATACAGATCTCTTGAGATAAGATTGACACAGCTTACCATTATACCTGATCATAAACATCACTAGAGATTAGTTTGACATAGCTCACCATAATATCTGACCGAACATATCTCTTGAGAGCTTACAATGATACCTGATCATACAGATCTTTTGAGATTAGATTGACCTAGTTTACCATGATACCTGACCATACAGAACTCTTGAGATTAGATTGACATAACTTACCATTAAACCTGACCATACAGATCTCTTGAGATTAGATTGACATAGCTTACCATTATACCTGACCATACAGATTTCTTGAGATTAGTTTGACATAACTTACTTTGAAACCGGATCATCAAGATCTCTTGAGATTAGATTGACATAGCTTACCATTCAACCTGACCATACGGATCTCTTGAGATTAGATTTACATAGCTTACCATTATGCCTGACCATACATATCACTTTTACCATTATACCTGATCGTACAACTCTCTTGAGATAAAATTGACATAGCTCACCATTATACCTGACAAAACAGATCTATTGAGAGCTTGCAATGAGACCTGATCATACAAATCTCTTGAGATTAGATTTATATAGCTTACCATGATTCCTGATCATACAGATCTCTTGTGTTTAGATTGACATAGCTTACCATTTTACCTGACAAAACAGATATAGAGTGTTTAGATTGACATATCTTACCATTATACCTGATCATACAGATCTCTTGAGATAAGATTGATATAGCTTACAATTATACCTGACCATGCAGATCTCTTAAGATTAGATTGACATAGCTTACCATTTAACCTGACCAAACAGATCTATCGAGAGCTTACAAGGAATCCTGATCATACAAATCTCTTTACATTAGATTGACATTGCTTACCATTATACCTGATTATACATATCTCTTGAGTTTAGATTGGCAACACTTACCATTATACCTGACCATACAGATCTATTGAGATTAGTTTGACATAGCGTACCATTATACCTGATCATAAACATCTCTTGAGATTAGATTGACATAGCTTACCATTATACCTGATCATCATGATCATACAGATCTTTTGAGTTTAGATTGCCATAACTTACCATCATACCTGATCATACAGATCTCTTGAGATTAGTTTGACATAGCTCATCATGATACCTGACCATACAGATCTCTTGAGATAAAATTAACACAGCTAATCATGATACCTGACCATACAGATCTCTTGAGATAAGATTGACACAGCTTACCATTATACCTGATCATAAACATCACTAGAGATTAGTTTGACATAGCTCACCATAATACCTGACCGAAGATATCTCTTGAGAGCTTACAATGATACCTGATCATACAGATCTCTTGAGATTAGATTGACCTAGTTTACCATGATACCTGACCATACAGAACTCTTGAGATTAGATTGACATAACTTACCATTGAACCTGACCATACAGATCTCTTGAGATTAGATTGACATAGCTTACCAATATACCTGACCATACAGATTTCCTGAGATTAGTTTGACATAACTAACTTTGAAACCGGATCATCAAGATCTCTTGAGATTAGATTGACATAGCTTACCATTCAACCTGACCATACGGATCTCTTGAGATTAGATTTACATAGCTTACCATTATGCCTGACCATACATATCACTTTTACCATTATACCTGATCGTACAACTCTCTTGAGATAAAATTGACATAGCTCACCATTATACCTTACAAAACAGATCTATTGAGAGCTTGCAATGAGACCTGATCATACAAATCTCTTGAGATTAGATTGATATAGCTTACCATGATTCCTGATCATACAGATCTCTTGTGTTTAGATTGACATAGCTTACCATTTTACCTGACAAAACAGATATAGAGTGTTTAGATTGACATAGCTTACCATTATACCTGATCATACAGATCTCTTGAGATAAGATTGACATAGCTTACAATTATACCTGACCATGCAAATCTCTTAAGATTAGATTGACATAGCTTACCATTTAACCTGACCAAACAGATCTATCGAGAGCGTACAATGAATCCTGATCATACAAATCTCTTGACATTAGATTGACATTGCTTACCATTATACCTGATTATACAGATCTCTTGAGTTTAGATTGGCAACACTTACCATTATACCTGACCATACAGATCTATTGAGATTAGTTTGACATAGCTTACCAGTATACCTGATCATACAGATCTCTTGAGATAAGATTGACATAGCTTACAATTATACCTGACCATGCAGATCTCTTAAGATTAGATTGACATAGCTTACCATTTAACCTGACCAAACAGATCTATCGAGAGCTTACAATGAATCCTGATCATACAAATCTCTTGACATTAGATTGACATTGCTTACCATTATACCTGATGATACAGATCACTTGAGATTGGTTTGACATAGCTTACCATTATACCTGACAATACAGATCTTTTGAGATTAGATTGACATTGCTTTAAATTATACCTGACCAAACAGATCTATCGAGAGCTTACAATGAATCCTGATCATACAAATCTCTTGACATTAGATTGACATTGCTTACCATTATACCTGATGATGCAGATCACTTGAGATTAGATTGACATAGCCTACCATTTTACCTGACCATACAGATGTCTTGTGTTCAGATTGACATAGCTTACCATGCTACCTAATCATACAGATCTCTTGAGATTAGATTGAAAAAGCATATCATGATACCTGATCATACAGATCTATTTAGATTAGATTGTCATAGCTTACAATTTTACCTGATCATACAGATCTCTGGAGATAAGTTTGACATAGTTCACCATTATACATGACCAAACAGATCTATTGAGAGCTTACAATAATACCTGATCATACAGATCTCTTGAGATTAGATTGACATAGTCTACCATGATACCTGATCACAAAGATCACTTGAGATTGGTTTGACATATCTCACCATTATACCTGACCAAACAGATCTATTAAGAGCTTACAGTGATACCTTATCATACAGATCTATTGAGATTAGATTGAAATAGCTTACCATTTTACCTGATCATACAGATCTCTGGAGATAATTTTTACATAGTTCACCATTATACCTGACCAAACAGATCAATTAAGAGCTTACAATAATACCTGATCATACAGATCACTTGAGATTAGATTGACATAGCTTACCATGATACCTGATCACAAAGATCACTTGAGATTGGTTTGACATAGCTTATCATTATACCTGACCATACAGATCTCTTGAGATTAGATTGACATATCTTACCATTATACCTGACCATACAGATCTCTTGTGTTTAGATTGACATAGCTCACCACGATACCTGATCATACAGATCACTTGTGTTTAGACTGACATAGCTTACCATGATACCTGACCATACAGATCTCTTGAGATTAGATTGACATAGCTCACCATTATACCTGATCACAAAGGTCACTTGAGATTGGTTTGACATAGCTCACCATTATACCTGACCAAACAGATCTATTAAGAGCTTACAGTGATACCTGATCATACAGATCTCTTGAGATTAGATTGACATAGCTTACCATTATACCTGACTATACAGATCTCTTGCACGTTTAGATTGACATAGCATACCATTATACCTGACCATACAGATCTCTTGACATTAGATTGACATAGCTTACCATTATACCTGATCATACAGATTTCTTAAGATTAGTTTGACATAGCTTACCATGATACCTGACCATACAGATCTCTTGAGATTATATTGACATAGCTTACAATTATACCTGACCAAACAGATCTCTTGAGATAAGATTGACATTGCTTTAAATTATACCTGACCATACAGATTTATTGAGATTAGTTTGACATAGCTTACCATTATACCTGATCATACAGATTTCTTGAGATTAGATTGACATAGCTTACAATAATTCCCGACCATACATATCCCTAGAGGTAAGATTGCCATTGATTTACATTATACCTGACCAAACAGATTTATTGAGATTAGTTTGACATAGCTTACCATTATACTTGACCATACAGATCTCTTGAGATAAGATTGACATTGCTTTACATAATACCTGACCGTACAGATCTCTTGAGATTAGATTGACATAGCTCACCATTATACCTGATCATACAGATTGATTGAGATAAGTTTGACATAGCTTACCACTACACCTGACAAAACAGATCTCTTGAGATTGGATTGACATAGGTAACCATGATACCTGATCATACAGATTTATTGAGATTAATTTGACATAGCTTACCATTATACCTGACCAAACAGATCTCTTGAGATTGGATTGACATAGGTTACCATGATACCTGATCATACAGATTTATTGATATTAGTTTGACATAGCTTACCATTATACCTGATCATAAAGATCTCTTGAGATTAGATTGACATAGCTTACCGTTATACCTGACCATACATATCTCTTGTGATTAGATTGACATAGCTTACCATGATACCTGATCATACAGATCTCTTGAGATAAGATTGACATAGCTTACCATTATACCTGACCATACATATCTCTTGTGATTAGATTGACATAGCTTACCCTTATATCTAATCATACAGATCTGTTGAGATTAGATTGACATAGCTTATCATTATACCTGATCATACAGATCTCTTGAGATAAGATTGACATAGCTTACTTTTATACCTGATCAAACAGATCTCTTGAGATTAGATTGACATAGCTTACCCTTATACCTGATCATAAAGATCTCTTGAGATTAGATTGACATAGCTTATCATTATACCTGATCATACAGATCTCTTGAAATAAGATTGACATAGCTTACCATTATACCTGACCATACATATCTCTTGTGATTAGATTGACATAGCTTACCATGATACCTGACCATACAAATCTCTTGCAATTAGTTTGACATAGCTTACCCTTATATCTAATCATACAGATCTGTTGAGATTAGATTGACATAGCTTACCTTTATACCTGACCATACAGATCTCCTGAGATTAGATTGACATTGCTCACCATTATACCTGATCATACAGATTGATTGAGATAAGTTTGACATAGCTTACCACTACACCTGACTAAACAGATCTCTTGAGATTGGATTGACATAGGTAACCATGATACCTGATCATACAGATTTATTGAAATTAATTTGACATAGCTTACCATTATACCTGACCAAACAGATCTCTTGAGATTGGATTGACATAAGTAACCATAATACCTGACCATACAGATTTATTGGGATTAGTTAGACATAGCTTACCATTATACCTGATCATAAAGATCTCTTGAGATTAGATTGACATGGCTTACCATTATACCTGACCATACATATCTCTTGTGATTAGACTGACATAGCTTACCATGATACCTGATCATACAGATCTCTTGGGATTAGATTGACATAGCTTACCATTATACCTGACCATACATATCTCTTGTGATTAGATTGACATAGCTTACCATTATACCTGACCATACATATCTCTTGAGATTAGATTGACATAGCTTACCCTTATACCTGATCATACAGATCTCTTGAGATTAGATTGACATAGCTTACCATGATACCTGATCATACAGATCTCTTGAGATTAGATTGACATAGCTTACCATTATACCTGACCATAAATATCTCTTGTGATTAGATTGACATAGCTTACCATGATACCTGATCATACAAATCTCTTGAGATTAGTTTGACATAGCTTACCCTTATACCTGATCATACAGATCTGTTGAGTTAAGATTGACATAGCTTACCTTTATACCTGATCATACAGATCTCTTGAGATTAGATTGACATAGCTTATCATTATACCTGATCATACAGATCTCTTGAAATAAGATTGACATAGCTTACCATTATACCTGACCATACATATCTCTTGTGATTAGATTGACATAGCTTACCATGATACCTGACCATACAAATCTCTTGCAATTAGTTTGACATAGCTTACCCTTATATCTAATCATACAGATCTGTTGAGATTAGATTGACATAGCTTACCTTTATACCTGATCATACAGATCTCTTGAGATTATATTGCCATAGCTTATCATTATACCTGATCATACAGATCTCTTGAGATAAGATTGACATAGCTTACTTTTATACCTGATCATACAGATCTCTTGAGATTAGATTGACATAGCTTACCCTTATACCTGATCATACAGATCTCTTGAGATTAGATTGACATAGCTTACCATTATACCTGACCATACATATCTCTTGTGATTAGATTGACATAGCTTACCATGATACCTGACCATACATATCTCTTGAGATTAGATTGACATAGCTTACCCTTATACCTGATCATACAGATCTCTTTAGATTAGATTGACATAGCTTACCATGATCCCTGATCATACAGATCTCTTGAGATTAGATTGACATAGCTTACCATTATACCTGACCATAAATATCTCTTGTGATTAGATTGACATAGCTTACCATGATACCTGATCATACAGATCTCTTGAGATTAGTTTGAC
This sequence comes from Mytilus galloprovincialis, assembly GCF_965363235.1. Lineage (NCBI taxonomy): Eukaryota > Metazoa > Mollusca > Bivalvia > Mytilida > Mytilidae > Mytilus > Mytilus galloprovincialis. The sequence goes on along the minus strand of NC_134845.1, from coordinate 13,526,637 downwards.
ATAGCTTACCCTTATACCTGATCATACAGATCTGTTGAGATTAGATACACATAGCTTACCCTTATACCTGATCATACAGATCTGTTGAGATTAGATTGACATAGCTTACCGTTATACCTGATCATACAGATCTCTTGAGATTAGATTGACATAGCTTATCATTATACCTGATCATACAGATCTGTTGAGATAAGATTGACATAGCTTACCTTTATACCTGATCATACAGATCTCTTGAGATTAGATTGACATAGCTTACCATAATACTTGACCATACTGATCTCTTGAGATCAGATTGACATTGCTTACCATTATACCTGACCATACAGATCTCCTGAGATTAAATTGACATTGCTCACCATTATACCTGATCATACAGATTGATTGAGATAAGTTTGACATAGCTTACCACTACACCTGACTAAACAGATCTCTTGAGATTGGATTGACATAGGTAACCATGATACCTGATCATACAGATTTATTGAAATTAATTTGACATAGCTTACCATTATACCTGACCAAACAGATCTCTTGAGATTGGATTGACATAAGTAACCATAATACCTGACCATACAGATTTATTGGGATTAGTTAGACATAGCTTACCATTATACCTGATCCTAAAGATCTCTTGAGATTAGATTGACATAGCTTACCATTATACCTGACCATACATATCTCTTGTGATTAAGACTGACATAGCTTACCATGATACCTGATCATACAGATCTCTTGGGATGAGATTGACATAGCTTACCATTATACCTGACCATACATATCTCTTGTGATTAGATTGACATAGCTTACCATTATACCTGACCATACATATCTCTTGAGATTAGATTGACATAGCTTACCCTTATACCTGATCATACAGATCTCTTGAGATTAGATTGACATAGCTTACCATAATACCTGATCATACAGATCTCTTGAGATTAGATTGACATAGCTTACCATTATACCTGACCATAAATATCTCTTGTGATTAGATTGACATAGCTTACCATGATACCTGATCATACAAATCTCTTGAGATTAGTTTGACATAGCTTACCCTTATACCTGATCATACAGATTTGTTGAGTTAAGATTGACATAGCTTACCTTTATACCTGATCATACAGATCTCTTGAGATTAGATTGACATAGCTTATCATTATACCTGATCATACAGATCTCTTGAAATAAGATTGACATAGCTTACCATTATACCTGATCATACAGATCTCTTGAGATTAGATTGACATAGCTTACCCTTATACCTGATCTGAAATCTGTTGAGATTAGATTGACAGATATTACCTTTATCATACAGATCTCTCGAGATTAGATTGGCATAGCTTACCATGATACTTGACCATACTGATCTCTTGAGATCAGATTGACATTGCTTTACATTATACCTGACCATACAGATCTCTTGAGATTAGATTGACATAGCTCACCATTATACCTGATCATACAGATTGATTGAGATAAGTTTGACATAGCTTACCACTACACCTGACTAAACAGATCTCTTGAGATTGGATTGACATAGGTAACCATGATACCTGATCATACAGATTTATTGAGTATAATTTGACATAGCTTACCATTATACCTGACCAAACAGATCTCTTGAGATTGGATTGACATAAGTAACCATAATACCTGATCATACAGATTTATTGAGATTAGTTTGACATAGCTTACCATTATACCTGATCATAAAGATCTCTTGAGATTAGATTGACATAGCTTACTATTATACCTGACCATACATATCTCTTGTGATTAGATTGACATAGCTTACCATGATACCTGATCATACAGATCTCTTGGGATTAGATTGACATAGCTTACCATGATACCTGATCATACAGATCTCTTGGGATTAGATTGACATAGCTTACCATGATACCTGATCATACAGATCTCTTGGGATTAGATTGACATAGCTTACCATGATACCTGATCATACAGATCTCTTGAGATTAGATTGACATAGCTTACCATTATACCTGACCATACATATCTCTTGTGATTAGATTGACATAGCTTACCATTATACCTGACCATACATATCTCTTGTGATTAGATTGACATAGCTTACCATGATACCTGATCATACAGATCTCTTGGGATTAGATTGACATAGCTTACCATGATACCTGACCATACAAATCTCTTGAGAATAGATTGACATAGCTTACCATTATACCTGACCATAAATATCTCTTGAGATTAGATTGACATAGCTTACCCTTATACCTGATCATACAGATCTCTTGAGATTAGATTGACATAGCTTACCATGATACCTGATCATACAGATCTCTTGAGATTAGATTGACATAGCTTACCATTATACCTGACCATACATATCTCTTGAGATTAGATTGACATAGCTTACCCTTATACCTGATCATACAGATCTCTTGAGATTAGATTGACATAGCTTACCATGATACCTGATCATACAGATTTATTGAGATTAGATTGACATAGCTTACCATTATACCTGACCATACATATCTCTTGAGATTAGATTGACATAGCTTACCCTTATACCTGATCATACAGATCTCTTGAGATTAGATTGACATAGCTTACCATGATACCTGATCATACAGATCTCTTGAGATTAGATTGACATAGCTTACCATTATACCTGACCATAAATATCTCTTGTGATTAGATTGATATAGCTTACCATGATACCTGATCATACAAATCTCTTGCGATTAGTTTGACATAGCTTACCCTTATACCTGATCATACAGATCTGTTGAGTTAAGATTGACATAGCTTACCTATATACCTGATCATAAAGATCTCTTGAGATTAGATTGACATAGCTTATCATTATACCTGATCAAACAGATCTCTTGAAATAAGATTGACATAGCTTACCATTATACCTGATCATTCAGATCTCTTGAGATTAGATTGACATAGCTTACCCTTATACCTGATCATACAGATCTGTTGAGATTAGATTGACATAGCTCACCATTATACCTGATCATACAAATCTCTTGCGATTAGTTTGACATAGCTTACCCTTATACCTGATCATACAGATCTGTTGAGTTTAGATTGACATAGCTTACCTTTATACCTGATCATAAAGATCTCTTGAGATTAGATTGACATAGCTTATCATTACACCTGATCATACAGATCTCTTGAAATAAGATTGACATAGCTTACCATTATACCTGATCATACAGATCTCTTGAGATTAGATTGACATAGCTTACCCTTATACCTGATCATACAGATCTGTTGAGATTAGATTGACATAGCTTACCTTTATACCTGATCATACAGATCTCTTGAGATTAGATTGACATAGCTTATCATTATACCTGATCATACAGATCTCTTGAGATAAGATTGACATAGATTACCTTTATACCTGATCATACAGATCTCTCGAGATTAGATTGGCATAGCTTACCATGATACTTGACCATACTGATCTCTTGAGATCAGATTGACATTGCTTTACATTATATACCTGACCATACAGATCTCTTGAGATTAGATTGACATAGCTCACTATTATACCTGATCATACAGATTGATTGAGATAAGTTTGACATAGCTTACCACTACACCTGACTAAACAGATCTCTTGAGATTGGATTGACATAGGTAACCATGATACCTGATCATACAGATTTATTGAGATTAATTTGACATAGCTTACCATTATACCTGACCAAACAGATCTCTTGAGATTGGATTGACATAAGTAACCATAATACCTGATCATACAGATTTATTGAGATTAGTTTGACATAGCTTACCATTATACCTGATCATAAAGATCTCTTGAGATTAGATTGACATAGCTTACCATTATACCTGACCATACATATCTCTTGTGATTAGATTGACATAGCTTACCATGATACCTGATCATACAGATCTCTTGGGATTAGATTGACATAGCTTACCATTATACCTGACCATACATATCTCTTGTGATTAGATTGACATAGCTTACCATGATACCTGACCATACAAATCTCTTGAGATTAGATTGGCATAGCTTACCCTTATACCTGATCATACAGATCTCTTGAGATTAGATTGACATAGCTTACCATGATACCTGATCATACAGATCTCTTGAGATTAGATTGACATAGCTGACTATTATACCTGACCATACATATCTCTTGTGATTAGATTGACATAGCTTACCATGATACCTGATCATACAGATCTCTTGAGATAAGATTGACATAGCTTACCATGATACCTGATTATACAGATCTCTTGAGATTAGTTTGATATATTTTATCAAAAATTATAAATTCTTATTATATATCTTCTTTGGCACAATGTTAATGTACAATTTTTGGATTAAAATTTTATTTTGTGTTTCAGATTTACAATTATGGGTGAAAAATACATTATGTATAGCTTTAAATGGTTTTTGCTACTCTTTGTAAGTATTTTAACATATGCTTTAGAGCTAATAGACCACCTTGGTCATGTACAAGAAATATGAATATTCATTACCAGACATGGTCGGGTGGTTGTTGCTTTGACATATTCACATTTCCTTTCTCAATTTTATACAATGTATTTATTTGTATAATAGTCCATTGCGTTTAACTGTTGAAACGTTTACTTTGAACAAGTTGAATCACTGCTGTTTGACCCATTTATATTTATGAAATTTGTTTAACTATTGCTTTAGGCGAAACCAAGCATAACGTGTTTACAATCATATAGACAATCATATCGCGTTTCCTTATTTTTATCCTAAACTTTTTTTTCTTTTTATAATTTTTTTAATCGATGTATTTTTTTTGTCTGTTTGTAATTTAAGTTTTTCTATTTGAAGATTTTTGTAACAACACCAGTGTTAAGCTACCCTGAGTTTGAATGTCCATCCCGAACTGAATGGAAATTAAGAGCTGCCAGTAAATGTAACATTTCTGAGGGTTATCACTGTTTATTTGATGAAAATACTGATGAGTTTGAAGAATTTTGTGACACGAGATCATATAATGATCCAGCAGGTTGGTTACCTGTGTTTTGATTAAAGAAACTGAAATATTATCAGTCACACTCTATATATGTTAATATATTGTATATTGAATACTAATTATATACTTTACGATGTTCGCAACGTGTTAATGTGCTTCTACGAAAACAATCATCGACACGAAATAACCTGTGTGTGTTTTTTCTTGGAAGAAAACTAATACAATTTCATCCATATTTTTTTATTCGAATATACGTATTGCGAATACGTAATTTAAGGTTATGTAGATTTTTTTGAACCTGTCTATATGCAAATTAAACATCAAACGAACAATGCACGAGCAGGAGGTGATCACATATGATAATTTACCAAATACGGTATTTTTTAGATAATATTTCGTACACAGATATATAAATTGCACACACAATATCTTTATCAAATACATTTTGAAGCATCACATATTTTTTGTTGAACCGGTAGCGTCTTTGCCTTGATTGAGAGACTTCGGGTCAAACCAAACTTCAAAATGTCATTCCCTGCTCTCCCGCTAAGCATACGACATTAAGAAGTTAAAACAAGGACTGGTCAGATCTGAATTCAATAATGAGCATGAATTAGATGTCATTGCTTCCGGTGAACTGATACCTTGTAAACTATCAGCTCGATACAAACGGTCTAGTACACATAGGTTAATACTCATACCAAATTTACATAAACATGAGCTGGATTTCCATATGTTTCAATTTGATGCTTTTTTTCATTGTTTGAATTTGCAATTTGCAATTTTTGTCGAGCTTGCAACTTTTGTTGCAGAAAGCTCGACATAGGGATAGTGATCCGGCTGCGGCGGCGTTAGCTAACTTCTTAAAAACTTTATATTTTAGAAGGAAGAAGACCTGGATGCTTCATACTTTGTATATAGATGCCTCATGTTGCGAACTTTCCGTCAGTCACATGTCCAATGTCCTTGACCTCATTTTCATGGTTCAGTTTCTACTTGAAAAAAAAGTTAAGATGTTTTGTAATGTTAAATTCTCTCTTATTATAAGTAATTGGATAACTATATTTGGTATGTGCATACCTTGCAAGGTCCTCATGCCCGTCAGACAGTTTTCACTTGACCTCGACTTCAATTCATGGATCAGTGAACAAGGTTAAGTTTTGGTGGTCAAGTCCATATCTCAGATACTATAAGGATTAGGTCTAGCATATTCCGTGTATGAAAGGACTGTAAGGTGTACATGTCCAGCTGGCAGGTGTCATATGACCTTGACCTCATTTTCATGGTTCAGTGGTTATAGTTAAGTTTTTGTGTTTTGGTCTGTTTTTCTTATATTTTACGCATTAGGTCAACTATATTTGGTGTATGTAAATATTTTATGATCTATATGTCTGTTACGCAGGTTTTATTTGACCTTGACCTCATTTTCAAGGCTTATTGCTCAGTGTTAGGTTCTTGTGTTTTGTTCTGTTTTTGTATGAATTTATAAGCAATAAGTAAACTATAAAAGGCGAGACATTTCAGCGTGTGCACTCTTGTTTGAAACAAAATTAAAAAATGTAAACAATGGTGTCAGTCAGACCAAAGTCTTATGAACAGAAGGAGTACCTGTGTAATATTGATCAGAAAAATGTTTGTTTTATCTTAGGACTCAAAGCAAAAAAAAAACGATACTTGATTACCCTTCTTCCCTTTGTTTACAAATCCTTAAGTTATGCTATACTCGATCTCTCAATATAGCAAACACGCTTTTATGTTTTGTAAGCATAAGGTGTTATATATGGCCTTTATAACTGCAAAATTTTGCAAACCTTCCAACGAATATTAATTTAAGTGATGAACCAGTTTATATCGTCTGGAAACTTACAATGTAAAAGGTAATGTGTGATTTCACTATCATGTTATTTCTACATTGTCTATAAAATCAAGGAACTTTAATGTAAGGGTTCGCATCTAATAACAAACAATGTGATGTTCGAATCACGTCTTCTTTGCAGTGCTCGAATGACCTTAACCTCATATAAGGGGATAAACATATTATTAAAACAAGAAAATTAAACCATAAACAATGATATTAGTTATATAGTATTATATTTCTTTATGGTAGGACACAAACTAGTTTTTGTTGGCGATCTTGATCGAAGAGATTGCGAAGGTACCAGATATCAGCCATTTTCATTTTCTACGAATGGAATGTCAGCTTGTATCTTTGAAAAGACATATTGTAAAGAAGAAGGACAAGTTATCCATACTGAGGGAACAGCTGATTCTGATAGACAGTGTCGCTGTGACTACACAAGGAGTTATGCCTTTATTATAAAGCCAGAACAAAGTTGTTACTGTGTACCGTCAAAGGAAGACTGTTCGTGTTACAAAAAACCATGTCCTCATGGTTTTATCATGACGCCTGGTAAATATCATCGGTCATTTTGTGTCTTTTAAGAATGCTTTAATGCTAATAGAACCCTGATTGAGTAGTCTTGATAGTTATCAATTTTCCAGAATATATCATTATTTTTAGATAAAGAAAGAGCATTCAATTTGAACCATATATTCAATACATTTTACCAATGAACATTTCAATAATTTTTTTCAATGAAATATATTTCATGGTGATTGTTGTGGTAACAGTGTAATTTATATGCTTGCAACGATAACCTTTTAATCAACTATTAATTTATTACATTTATTTTGCAGAGTAAACGCATCTGGTATCAATGAGGGTCTGGAGGGAGGGTCTGTTATTCTGTAAATATTTATTTTTTCACCCCTTTTTTCTCTAATCTTCAAACAAATAACCCCTTTATTCTCTTATCTTCAAAAAATTAACCCCTTTATTCTCTAATCTTCAAAAAATTAGACCAGGCATTTATCTAATCTTCATTTTTTTTGCCCGTTATTCTCTTTAATTTTTCCGGACATTATTTTTTAATAATTTGTCCCATCTACACCCTCATCTATTTAAAATATCATTGAGTTATCCTCCTTTGTCAATAATTGTAGTTGAACCAACTCAAATTATTGACAAAGGAGATAGCTCCATTTTCTAGTATTCATTGTTTTCCAATGCTTAATAACATGCAATATTACTTCTCACTTCAAAATGAATGCAATTGTTGCCCTTAATAGTTCTGTGGCATTCTTATTTTGCCTTTAATATGAGCTGCGTGGGAACTGAATGAAATTCTGGAATTTTTATTTTGTTCATGGAATATATCGTTTTCCCTTTTTCTCATGCTCAAACTTGTATTTGTTATGCTCTTGCCAATAAATGTCGTATGAAACTTTTATGATAATTGTTCATCTTGTGAAAACGCATGTTGATTAGATTGAAAAAAGTAAAATATAAGTAATAAATGTACAATAAAGTAATATTAAGGTGCTCAAGTATAAATTAGGTGGTTCCACGTGTACTGTTCATGAATTTTGCTTCTTTATGAACATATAAGTTGCTTTAGTATTCGTTTTTAGTTTTTCAACTTTAGTTTGCCTCACCCAAATGTTATACAACTTACACACAATGCTGTTTATCACAAAATACAGATCAATTTCGAAATAATGTGGCGTCACTTTTAAAAGTATTGCATTGACTCATGCATATTGGCAAGCGATGGACTCTATGGCCCATATATCATTCTGCATTAATTTTATATATATCTTTCAGATTACGAATGTATAAACAAAACAGTGTGGACAGGAACGTTTACTTGTGCTTTGATACATTACAATGGGTGAGTCACGATCAACATTATGCATGCATTTTCGATATGGCACTGTTCAAAGTAAAATATGTCTGTTATACATATATATATATATTACGAGCTTAGTCTTTGGTTACTAGTACATTTTTTGTCGATTACAGGGCACTATATTGTTTGCACATCAATGTTTACTTAATTAGCATTATGTTAAAAAAGTTTGGGAGTCTCTTCCATCTTTGATTGTAAAAAAAGAAGAACACAAAAGGTATTAATTGTATATGTTTATCGTCTATTCAAATAATGATTCTTTCTTTCTGTATAAACTACCCAATATGTTTGTTTTTTACAACCTCTAGCATGTGTTATCAATTAAACAAAAAGAGCCCTGTAATCGACAAAAAATGTACTAGTAACCAAAGACTAAGCTCGTAATATATATATATGTATAACAGACATATTTTACTTTGAACAGTGCCATATCGAAAATGGTATGGATGAGAAAGAATTATTTATTTAACAAACAAGTCTAAACTTATATAGTATATTCATTATTCCGAAAGCAATATATGTGATAAGTTTCAAATACAGTACAAATAATGTTATATTAGATATTATCATGGTTGTAGTGAGCATCCTATTGTGCGATATATAATGGTAATATAGCAGGATATTTATTAGCTTTGATGCAAGCTTAGAGCATTATATTAACCGAAACAACTTAACAATCTACAAGCATGATATTAATTGATATTTTTAACAGTCATATGGAGAGGTGTCTCATTGTCAAACAAACCACATCTATGTCTTTTTACATGAAACATGATATACACATTCAACAATTACGAGTTCTATCTAAAAGTGTGAACAATTTCTGATATTATAATGTTAATTTAACTACGAACAAATAACAATTTTATACGTTTGGACTGAGCTACAGAGAAAAAAGCGTCACCATTACCGCATATATGGGAAATTAATTGCGTATATTGACCCATATTTATACCTTTAAGTTTGATAAATTTAAAATAATATTATCCAAACTCTTCATAATACAGTTGCACATATAACATATTTAAGAGTTTCGATTTATAGTTTGATCCTTTTGATACACTATTGTTTCAGATAAGGGTGAATGTTGGTACTTATTATAGTTTTTAAACCCGCTGCATTTGTTTGCATCTGTTTTAAGGGGGTTCGCGGGTCTAAATCATTTATATAGGATTTCTCTATATTTTTCTATAAATTAACTTAATCTTATAGTTAACAGAAAAATACAATAAAAAAGTAGGGTCACCGTTCATTTGCGCTCACAATCTGCCTTCGAAAGAAGCATACATTTGTGTAAAGGCGTTTTTTTCTGTTGAAGTAATAGGAGAAATAAAGGTAATATCGAAAGAAATAAAAGAAGTTTATTACAGAAATCGCTAAAATTTTTCAATAATTTAGTTTAAGTACAGCTTATATGGAAATTATATTAAAAAAGATAGGTCACCGATGAGTTGAAAAAGATATTTCAATTTTAGAGCCAAAAAATGGCATTTTTCCACCAAAGGGAGATAATTTGGAACTTTTTCAATGATGTATACATTTTGAAAGTCATCTGGGGCCAACACGAATTGATTGTTTTGAATGATTTTTGTACCATATGATAAAGTAACAACTACAAAAGGAAATAAATAAAATTTGTAATGAAAAACAAATGTTTTATTTTTTTCTGAAATTTTTATACCCTCGAGCCTCCTTAAAGGAATCTGATGTTCTGTACTTGTCGTTTGTTGATATTGTTCATACGTTTCTCGTTTTTTATATAGATGATACCATTGGTTTTCCGTTTTAAATGGTTTTGTAATATTCATATTTGGGGCCCTTCATAGCTTGCTGTTCGGTGTGAGACCAATGCTCTGTGTTGAAGACAGTACTTTGACCTTTAATGGTTTACTTTTACAATTTGTGACTTCGGTGGAGAGTTGTGTCATAAGCACTCATACCACATCTTCTTATATTTATTTATAGGCGTACTAAGATTTAGCTGCATATTTGGCTTTCTTAGACATGTATGTATTTGTAAAACTGACATTTAGGAGAATACTAAAAAATGATATTATTTCTTTAACAAATTTATCAGTAACACGCTCCAAAACATCTTCTTTTAGAACATCTTGTGTCATCCATACATAATGAATCTCTTATTTTGAATGTCTTACTCAATTTAGTAACTTTTTACATAGCTAGTCTCCTGTAATTCTGCTGAAGATGTGTTTTTTTTTTAAAATACAATCGTTAGTTTGTAATTCTGCTGAATATGTGTTTTTTTTAAAAATACAATCGTTAGTTCGTAATTCTGCTGAATATGTGTTTTTTTTTTTAAATGCAATCGTCAGTTATTAAAAATTTACACTATTATTGAATCATTTTACAACACCTCTTTACATACAATAGAACCCTACCTAGTTGCAAATGTCCATGTGATTTGATGTAAATCCTAAGTGGAAACTTTCAAACGTTTTGAAACCTTTCATATAATTTCACATTCTGCGAAATTCTTACATTTCACGACTCTTGGTCGTGGTTTAACTGCATCTTTTGTTTCACCTGTACGTCCTAAACGGTAAGCATGTTTATTTTATGTTGTTGTGTATGCATTTTCAATAAATATACTATATAGGTTCATCAGTTGTTCCTCTTTCACTTCGTTCATCGGTTTCTATTTGGTTTCCATGTCAGTACTGTATTTGTATTCTAACACCGGCAATTACATCGTTCATATTACTTTCATACGATATTGTTGTTTCAAATGTTTTCATCAGCTTGTGAAGTGTACTTTTTATTGCTCTGTGCTCGACATGTACGTTTGGAAACAACATTAACTTCGTTCTAGGACACAAATTATTTCTTTACAAGATACGACTTCTATATCAATAGTTTTAAATTTCGACTCAAAAGTGCATTCCGTTTTGCTGTCGAGTCAGGTTTTATAGAATTTGTTTCTAAAACGTAAGGTATATTGTTCAAAGATTCAAATCGAGAGAAGGCGGATCGGATGTTTAAAGCACATTGTACCAAATTGTATTTCATATATTACGCCAAATGTATTTTTATCTAAATGTGGACTTTCATTTGTACTCGCCAATGTCCAATTAAAGTAATTAAGTATTTTGATATTAGAGACGACAAATTACAACTACTGTACATAATTTATTCCTATATACATGTACATCGACAAAAACCCAGATATACCTCATTTAGGATGTTTTAACTGAAAATAAAGGATTCGGTACAAAAAATGAAAATTATAGAATATAACGTTTATAAAGAAAAACTGATCAGTCAAAATATCTCCTTAAAAAAGAGGAATGGGGAGAGAAATACATGTTATGCGACTATATATTGACCAAACATACACATGTAAATAGTTGTTATATTTTAAGCTAAATATCTCAAACAATCAGGAATCTTATATCGTCCCTTCAATCCTCTCCGTGTTATTTTTGGTAAGACGAAGGCGTCGACAATCGCAGGTAGAAAAAAATATATAAGCATTTTACTTTTGAGCTTTTGTGTTGGGCTAGTTTTAAATCCTTAAAATTATGAAGGTACCATCTTAATATGAACCCATATCGGTAATTGGTCACACTATGTTAATTGTGATGCATACTAGTATCGTTTTCACAAGAGAACACTTTCTTCAACGACAATTAGACTTGGATATCTGAACAATATTCCTTTTGCTATCACATTGTATAGAGTGTTTAATTATGGAATCTGGTTTTAAAACAATTCAATGTTATATATATATAATGATATTAACCTTATGACCCCAAATTCAACCAGTGTTCAAACAAACAAAACCACTTGATAGCTATGCTAAACCCTTTTTTTCTTTAAATTTCTTCCATATTTTCGGAATGAAATTATAAAGGACGCTTCACCTTTAATAAAAAAAACCCATCTACATTACGTGTTTATCGGGCAGTCATCATTACTAAATATGCCTGGCATGTTTTAAATAATTATTTCTTGGCAAGATTCAAGCCCTTAAATAACATCTGCCAATTTTGAAATTGTTAATATAAATGTTTGATCATCTATTTTAACAGTGACAAAGACAGTAAACCGACTACATCATTTATTCCAAATAGCAAAGAGACAGAAAATATAGGTATCTATGTCTAATATAATTGCTGCGTCAATTTATACTATTCAGTAGCATGTTCAGTAAGAACACAACACATTTAAAGTGTGAAAGCAAAACTAACTTTATTTAAAGGTAGTGTATTTTCATGTTGAATATAAATTATTGAATGTCAGAAATCTCTGAAAAAGCGGTACATTTACTGATACAAGTTAATACTCTAAACAATTCTGGAATCAAATTTAACATATTGATTTACTGAAATCAAAGGAAAAAATGACTGCAGACATAGTTACTAGGTAGACGTGTTACAGACCGTAAGCGAATTATAACCTTCACTTTTTTTCAGCACACAACTCGTCAAACGAATTTAAAACTGTCTTCACTGTGTTAGTTGTGGCTGTAATTTTGTCCGCATTAGGTAAATATATCGTATTGAATTGTATATTTATTCTGAGATAATACTTAACGACAGTGTATGTGCATAATCCATCGGAATCACAACTCCAACAAGTTTCTAATTTTTAAGAGAAGAATAGTAACTAACTGTTGTCTATGGTTTCAACATAATGTTCGAAAGTTATATTCGTCATAAACATATCGCACAAATTCTGACAATTGCTTTCAGTTATTTTTGTTTTGCTTGTTTTTGCATATATTTAGTTGATATAAGGATAGTCTTTCTCCCGCGAGATGTAAATACTGAATAACATTTTCTCAAAACTCACAATCAGCGCGGAACTGTCTGCATCCAAATCAGAATTCACATGGCAAATGTTTTTTTTTTGCATGTTTCAAAATAAGATAATTTTGATGTGAAATTCGACGCTTCAGTTGATCTAGACTTTGTAAAATAGTGTTTCATGTTCCAAATACTTCTTGTAACAATAGTCATTACACTAGTTTCTAACCCATCTCTCTAATTTAGTGTGGATCCGACACAATAACGGTCTTTAAATCATAGAGAACCTACAATGGGGTTTCTCAAGCTCGTCGGAGGATGCCTTATTCATTCAGCAGTGTTTGCCCTTAATGATACTTTAACCGAGTTTTGAATATTTAGCCGGAAATGTAGCAGATTAATTAAAACTCATCACAAATACAATGACCATCATGACAAAATCTACAAGTGTCTTATAATAGAAGTTTTTTTGTGCTGGGCTCCTGTAATCTTTTATTATCCGTGCTGCCCATTTGATGAAAACTGTAACATATATAATAGAAAAAACGCACACAAAACGACTCAAAGGAATAAGTCTTGGTGACAAATATTGGCATTTCGCTCATATGAGTAAGTGCACTTAAATGAAAATGTTCCTGTTTTGCATTTTTGTTAAAATCTGTAATAGATAGAAATAACCAAACACGAAAATATGGTTAGCTAGTATACAAGGACAGCAAGTTAACATTTTTGTTCATGTTTTATATTCTAATCTTTAATATTGAAGACTTGTAATCGTTGAACATGTACCAATATCACGGTGAGAAACACAGGCTTTTTTCAAAAAGCCTTTCTCTTATTCCGTTCGATAATTGATTAAAACCAGTACAAGTACGATACAGTGTTTCATTTTTGGTTCATCCAGGGAGCAAAATTAGCCCTCAAAAGTTTTACTTATTACTAAGTTAATATGGGGTAAAAGAGGGACGAAAGATACCAAAGGGACAGTCAAACTCATAAATCTAAATCAAACTGACAACGCCATGGCTAAAAATGAAAAAGACAAACATTAGTACACATGACACAACATAGAAAACCAAAGAATAAACATCACGAACCCCGCAAAAAACTAGGGGTGATCTCAGGTGCTCTGGAAGGGAAAGCAGATCCTGCTCCACATGTTGCACCCGTCGTGTTGCTTATGTGATATCAAATCCGGTAAAGGGTATAATTCGGTAGGTCACATTTATGAAAGGGAAGGGGATTGAAGTTATGGTGTTAGGAACATATCCGATATCATTTGAAAAACGGTTATTTCATAACGGTCAACCAACTCGTGATGACGTCCGTAAAATGTACGAAGGGGTGATTTCAACTTCACCATTTGAAACTCTTGACATCAGCTTAACTTCATGAAGTGAATGAACAATTCTAAATAAATTGCGATCGAAAGGTTTTGATATAATTTTTAAACTTTTTCAATTTTCATGTCTTAAAATTATCTGAAAACATTTTGCCGACTGTGTTAACGATTATTCAAGTTAAAGCTGGTTCTTTTTGTCAAAACCCTAGCATGTTCGTCTTATTAACGATATCCAACATACAAATTTTGTAATAAAATATATATGGTTTCCCGTGCTCATATTTGTAATTATATCAAGCAGATAAAACATGGACTTCAAGTAAACTTCTTTTAATTGTCAGTGGTGAACTACAACCTGTGTATGAATTGGAAATTTTTTTACAGGGGTTTTAATATCACTCTTGGAAATTCCATTCGCAAACCCATCTGGATGAAAGGTTCATGAAAATTGCGTCCATTTAGTTTTCGTTTTGAGACATCAAAAACTAACTGCAAAACAATGAAAGCTAGGTCTTCAACTGTGTTTAATGTCATTTGAACTGTTTGTATTATTTCTTGAATAGTCTGGATTTACTCTCAACTACCCAACTCGTATACTATCAGATACAAAAAACAGTACATACTATACATAAATCAATAATGTGAATTTTGAAAGGATGGCAAAATTCGTCTTTAAACTTGGCAGTGATTTTGCAGACGTCGTCTTATAAGATACATCTGGAAAACACTGAACTTTGATTACATAATTTGCAAGTACTAGCTTTTTGATATGTCTTATTTGCAGTTTGTATGATGATTGTGCTCTTCCCGGACAGATCTCTGAGTGGTAAGTTAGTTTACAAGAAAAATATATGCTTTACTACAATTCTAAAATTATAGAAATCTGAACAATTGTTTTTAATTGTGGAGAAACAAATCTCTTCACTCAATGTGTTTGAAGTTTTTGTAGTTTGATAAAACATATCCGGTGCCGCATGCTTATGGAGAATTATCTTTTTACATCATTATTTCATCATTCAATTTTCTATCAAATTAAGGAAATATTGGTTATTGATTTGGAGATGTACTGCCGGCGGGTGGGCGTTCGGCTGCCAAGCAGTGTCCGTTCATCTTCAACATGAAAACGCTTGACGTTTTTTTTTAAATTTAGAGATATTGTTTCCTGTGACTATCTAGTGGACACATTCAATTTGCATGACTTCAGCTTTAGAAATCAAAAGATATTTTAATGTCTTATTAACTCATTGAGTTATTGCACTTTGAACATAAATTAATAGGTTTATCTGGTCAAGATTTGTCAACAATTTCTTCATAACTATTTTGTTAAGTCATGTGTGTTTTTGACGTAGAAGTTACAGTTGTTATGTTGTTGTTGTTTTGTCTGTTTCTTGTGTGTTTTTATTATTGTGGGTCCAGAGTTCCAAGCATCTTTTCAATATATGTTGTTATTAGACTATATATTTCGTTACTTAATATTGTGTAGATAAGTATTTGTTAGTGACAAATGAAAAAAAAGATATTTTGAACTATTAATTATATTTGATTATAATTTGAAAACATCATATTTCATTTTAGAGAACTATTTTGCTAGTAGTTAAAGCATATCTAATATAAGATGGACATAGCTGGTTCATGTAAATAAGTTTGAGTTATTTCCCTTTGAACAGAAAATAATATAAGTATACATTTCATCAACAATTGAATTTTAGGTAACATTTTCCAGTATTTTGACTACATAGTGTCACAAACCTACGTTGTATCAAATATTTAATCACAATAACAATTCAGAACTGTTTTAAGCTTAAATACTGTGCTAACTCATGTTTAACTGTTCAGGGTTCGACATCTGCATGCGGTGTGCTTCACTCTGACAGCCTTTTGTAGTAATTTAGAATAATTGGGAAAAAAAAGATTTTTTTAATTTGATAGTTTCTGCATTCGGTTAACTTTATTTCGAATAGGCAATGTTACTTTTGTAGAAAATTAAATAGTGTCTTTATTCTTTTTCGTGTACTAGATCATGACTTTTCAATGCAGATGGTCATAAATAGTCTCTCTAGATAATAGCTTTTATTTTGTTTAGAAATCAATGTCAATTTTAGTGAACAGAAGTTCTCTGTTTTCATATCAAAGCAAAATGATAAATGTTTGTGCAAGGACTTAGGTTTTAATGGAAATGAATTACACAGACAAAACCACTGACGTTTATTTTGATGATTTAAAAAGTACTTTGTAGTGGTTATATACAGTATCACACACTTTATAAATACTATGTATTCTCGTGAAGTTTCACAATACCTTTCCAATTTTAGGCAGCATAAATGGACATATACAATTTGAAATTATTATGCGAGAAAACTTAGAATTAAAGAATAGGCTAGATAATCCAATTCCAGAAAACATCAAAGGTAAATCAAACTATACACAATAGATTTTGCTAATCTCAAATTGTTGGTCGGAATAGATATACTACAATCACTTTGCAGCTGTTGTCGTCTGTAATGCAGTTGCACGAGATGAAACAATTCTATTTTCCCACAAAACCTTCTCTACAAAAATTTGCTACTTTGTGAATATTTAATAACTGGTAAATTGAACTCCATAGTATTTACAATGAATCAGTACCAAAAAATAGTTATGCGCAGTCGGTAACTTAATATGCAACCTAGAAAGCCCTTTGTGGTGCTGTTTCCCAAGGTAAAAACATCCTCAGTTTCACACCAAACATTTCCTTGAAATTCAGTACCTTGTGAAAATTTAATTACTCCATAGTATTTTACAAGGAAACAGTACATTACAAAGAGTCATTAGTATGCTGCGTCAGTTACCATAAATACCAACATTAAAAGCCCTCTGTAATGAGGTATCTCTATATGAAACATCGCTATTTTTACACAAAACCTTCTCTAAAAATTAGGTATTTTGTGAAAATTTAACCCCTGAGTATTTACACTGAATCAAACAAATAGTTATACTCGGCCATTTGATAAAAATAACAACATGTCCAAAATTGCTGCATGTTTATGTAGCTTCTTGTGCACATTTTATTTGAGTTCTTAACTTTGAGGCGCATTTTTGATATTGACCCATATTGAAAACCATAGTTTTGATTTTACCAAATATTGTTGTGATCTAGGACTTTCAGTTTTTTTTTGTCCATGTCAATTAGTAAATCAGGTAATTTAAGCATTTAAAGACAATGACTCACATAACGCTAAACGTTATCAATTTTGAATACAATTTGTAAGCATAACATGTGTCTGCTAGTTTTTCTTCATAGGTTGGCATTTAGATTAGGAATCTTATGAGGACTTTCAATGTTGAGACCTATTAAAACATTAAGAAAAGTTGTCTACTGAATTAAAGTACATTTTAGTTGAAAAGCAATTTGATGTGATTAAAATTTTTTGAAAACCATTTAAAAACAAAGTCTGGTACCCACTTGAACTGTGGTGAGCATCATTCTTATGTAAAAATCACAATGAAGTGTCAAATTTTGAAAAACTGTTCTTTTCAAAACAGATGTGCACTACAAATTGGTAACACTAGTTATCAAAGGTACCAGGAATATAGTGACACTCATAACAACAAATCATATTTTTTTTAAATGTATGGATCATGAAAGTTTTAACTAAGATAATGTCAGATTTCTTTAAATCAGATTTAAAAATTAAAAAAAAAGATGAAAGAGATAAATTGAAAACTTTCGATTGTTAGTCATCAAACTACGAGATCAAGTTACATGCAAATTTCACCAACATCTGTGACATAGCTAAAAACGTTTTGTGTCAAGATAATTCTGAAAAAAACACTGGTATAATTGTTTTAATGAATTTCATAATTATTTTTAGAACTACAGAAATATGAAAAGAAGCAGTGGAAAGAACGTCTGGATCGATTTGTTGAAACCGAGGCATCCAGAATAGTATTGGAAAGCATGAAGACAGATCAGTGTATACTTGTTACAGGACCACATGGCTGTGGAAAGTCGTCTCTGGCATTTCACGTAGCATTATATATGGAGGAAACCGAAAACTTTGAACTATTGATTGTTACAAATCCAGATGACATAGTCAAATATGCATCTAAAGATAAGAAACAGATATTTATAGTTGATGATATATTTGGAAAGTATAATGTACACGAGTATGATACTATGTGGTGGAATAAGCAAGGTAATTTGGTTCCTACGCTTAAGGATAGAAATAAGGATTTTAAAATACTAGCAACTTGTAGGTCTTTTATTTATAATTCAGTTGACATTGTAACAGTGAAGTCAGCTTTTGTTCATTTCAGCCTTCTCGAAGAAGACTTGAAGCTAACCGAAAGCAATCGACGGACAATTGGAAAATCATATTTAAGTGCAGATATAATAGACAAACTGGGCAATGAAATTGTGATGAAATTTAGCTTCTTTCCTACACTGTGTACAGATTATTCATTCGATATAAAAGAAAATGTTGTAGACTATTTTTCAACACCATATAGTTATGTTGCCGCAGAGATTGAAAAATACAATAAAACCAAAGATTTGCATTACTTTTCACTTGCACTATTAGTGATTTTGAACAATAATGTAAAAAAAGAAAACCTTATCGATGATTACAATAATCGGAATCAGAATAGAAATTTTAATGAACTGATCCATTGTTTGGCAAATGAAATTGGTTTTACCCAAACGCCATCAAAACAATCAATACACTTTTGTCTAAATGCATTAGTTGGATCTTATTGCATTGAAACGGAATATGGATATTCCTTTATGAACGAAACGTTATTGAATATAATTGCGCATGTCATGAGTGAACATATTCTACGAAGTTTACTGAAATATGGTAAAACCCCGTTTTTAAAGGATAGAGTTCAGTTTCTGTCTTTGAATGGACATCATCCAAAACTGACAATTATGATTCCAGTTGTATTAGAAAGAGCATACTTTGATCGAATGTTAATTGATATCAAACAAGGGTTGTTCTGGGATGTAATAACGGATATGCAGAATGCCTTTCCTCAATTTAGAAAAGCCTTTACTTCGTATATGAAAACCATGTTAAAGTGGAATGACTTAAAGAACTCTGTTGACGGTTCAACAGTTGTGCATGCCGTATCCGTAGAAGGTTATGACGACTATGTTTTATTCTTCTCAGATTTAGACAAATCGTTGGTAAACAAAGACAATATGTCTGGTCAGATTCCGTTGCATTTAGCTTGTCTCAAGGGACATAGTCGTACAACACAGTTATTACTAGAGAAAAAATCATTTATTGACAAAACAGATAAAAATGAAAATACACCTTTAGATTTGGCATGCGCTGGTGGTCATACAGATACAGTAGATATACTTTTGTCAAGAAACGCTACAATAAAACAAAGACAACAAGATCTGAAGACGGCACTGCATATAGTTTGTAGAAATGGAAATAGAATGATAACTGAAATGTTGTTGAATAGAAATGCAAAGGTTAATATAAAGGATAAAGCTGGGCATACTCCCTTATACTTAGCATCACTAAAAGGAAGTACTGAAATTGTTGAACTGTTAATTCAACATGGTGCTGATGTCAACCTTGCTGACAATAAGGGTCGAACTCCGATATTTGTAGCTTGCGAGAGGAAACAGACAGAGATTGCTAAGTTACTTTTAAAATATAATGCTAGCACATTAATAGATAATGAAGATGGAACTCGTCCAATACATTGTTGCTGTGAAGTAGGAAGTAGTGAAATAACCGATCTGTTACTTTCTCATGGTGTTGACATAAATCAACGTGATTCACATAAATCTACTCCACTCCATTGGGCTTGTAAAAAAGGTCATGTGCTAATTGTTAAAAAGTTATTAAATAACAATGCAGACGTTTTTCTCCATAACGAGAATAAGAATACGCCGCTTCATGTTGCGTGTAATGAGGATAATGTCAATATCATCAAAATTTTGTTAGACTACAAGGCAAATGTCAACTGCACAAACATATACGAAAAGACTCCACTTCATCTGGCATGTACAAAAGGTCTACAGAAAGCAGTTTCCCTCCTTCTGTTAAACGGAGCAAATACTTGTGCTAAAGACAAAGAATCAACCACTCCTCTACATCTAGCTTGCTTCAGTGGAAATGAACAGATTGTTGAAGAACTATTTCAGCATGATGTTTCAGTTGATGAAACAGAAAAATATGGTAGGACACCTCTTCATATTTGTTGTGAACGCGGACATTTAAACTTGATACCAATACTGTTACAACATGGAGCAGATATGAATAAAATGGAGAAAGAGAATTTAACTCCTCTGTACATTGCTTGTCGCGACGGAAAGGTAGATATCATTAAACTACTTTTAAAGCACGGTACACATGTAAATGAACCGGATAAAGATGGATGGACGCCACTGTATTTAGCATGCAAAGAGAGTTACATAGAAATAGCTAAAATTTTAATACAAGAAGGAGCAAACGTAAATCAAGCTGCAAATGATGGTTTCACACCTCTTCATTTGACTGCTCAGGCTGGAAATATGGAACTTACGAAATCTTTGCTTGAAAGTAAGGCTTCTGTAAATATGGTAGAAAAATTAGGACAGACCCCTCTTTTTAAGTCTTTATCAGCAGTTCATAAAGAAGTTACTGAATTACTGCTTCAAAATGGTGCATCTGTAAATGTGAGTGACAAGTTCAACATGACGCCTATTAGATTTGCTCTTCAGAAAAAGGACAATGATATTATAAACTTGTTACAGCAATACAATGTCGTGTAATATGATAAAAAAATGTAATTTTTTTCTATAATAGGCAAACAGAAAGTTTAAATCGTAAAATTTCCCTTTAATTTGATACCATTTCATGTATGTGATGTAACAACATATATATACAGTCGTCCCCTAGTATGAATCAAATGTATGTGTATATAGAATAAGGAAAGAATCCTTTACTAACATTTTTTTCTAAGCTAATTTAGTTCGGCTGTGTTATGAATTGCCTATGCCTTCTATTTTTTCTATTTGTATTTTGGCAAGTAGAAACGGAAGTTAAGACATTAATTGATTACAATGTATTACATTTGGATGTAACTATCTTGCATATTTCGTATAGTAAACATCGTATATGTATGTTCCATGACCGGAAACCGTTGTCTTATAGGTTACATTGTGACAAATCAATTGCAACAATAATGCTGTATAAGTATAAAATTAGCCACTAATCAGCACTGCATTTGCTCAAAAAAATAATTCCTTGTGTCATGTGTGTAGTCAACACTTCTTTTCACACCTGAGCAATCACATTTTCTAGAAAGTATCGTTGTTTATCATTTTATGATGTGTATTACATTTTGTTTGCAGTCTTTCCAAATAAAAAATCACAGTAATTTGTTAGCAACATGTTTATATATATAAATGTTTCCTTTTATTTCTTCTGGAACATTGTATTTTAAATACATGCTATATATTTTTTACTGGTATTTCAGGGATTTCATTACCACACATTACTTAAAACCGTACCCAATTTTCAATACATAAACCACTTTGATTTGTAAGTTTGGCTGTACCTGTAGAAACTTATTTCAAACGAGAGATTAAAGCGGATGCTTTATTATTTGAAAATGTTGTTTACCGAGCATGGAAAGACTAATCGGTCATTGAAATGACTTATTCTAAAAAGGTTACCAATTTAAAAATCTAATTATATCTTTGAATATTTTTTTTTTAAATAAAAATTTGTACAATCTGTCGATTCCTGTATTTTGGTGCTGTACAAGGCATGTTATCTCAAACTCTGTATGACATATTTTCACCAAATTCATTAGATATTGGATGTGTACTGTATCTATTGCTTTTGAACTTTTTTGTTGTAATTGCTCAATACTCTCAATCTTAGGGTCTTTTGTTGTTGGGATAATTAAATAACCTGCCATTCTGAGTCTATGGTTTTATTATTTGTTTTTATACGACCGCAAAAATTGAAATATTTTGGGTCGTATATTGGTATCACGTTGGCGTCGTCGTCTGCGTCGTCTGAATACTTTTAGTTTTCGCACTCTAACTTTAGTTTAAGTCAATATAAATTTATGAAATTTGAACACGAAGTTTATGACCACAAAAAGGAAGGTTGGAATTGATTTTAAGAGTTTTGGTCCGAACAGTTTAGGAAAAAGGGGCTAAAAAGGGCCCAAATAAGCATTTTCATGGTTTTCGCACTATAACTTTAGTTTAAGTCAATAGAAAACTATGAAATTTTAACCTAAGGTCTATGACAACAAAAGCAAGGTTGGGATTGATTTTGGGAGTTGAGGTCCCAATAGTTTAGAAATTAGGGGCCAAAAATTGCCCAAATAAGCATTTTAGTTGGTTTTCGCAACATAACATTAGTATAAGTAAAATGAAATCTGTGAAATTGAAACACAAGGATTATGTCCATATAAGGAAGGTTGGGATTGATTCCGGGAGTTTTAGTCCCAACGAATTAGGGGCCAAAAGGGTCCAAAATCAATTAATTTTTGGTCCCGTTTTCAAATTTGTCTACATTTAGGTCCAAAGGGTCCAAAATTAAACTAAGTTTGATTTTAACAAAAATTTAAATCTTTGTGTTCTTTGATATGCTGAATCTAAACATGTGCTTAGTTTTTTCATCATGGGTCCAGTTTTCAAGTTGGTCCAAATCGGGGTCCAAAATTAAACTTTGTTTGATTTTAACAAAAAATCAATATATGGGGTTCTTCAATATGCTGAATCTAACCATGTATTTAGATTTTTAATATTTATGACCGGTTATCAAATTTGGTTAACATTGAGGTCTAAAGGGTCTAAAATTGAACTTTATTTGATTTCATCAAAAAATGAATTCTTGGGGTTCTTTGATATGATACATCTAACCATGTATACTGAGCCAAAAAAGTTTAGCAACACTTTTTTTTTATAAATTTTTTTTTGTTGTTTTTGGAAAAAAATATTTAAACATCATTGATATTATCCTTAGTTTTACCTGTAATTTAAAACAGTCGAACTTTTTTCCTGCTGATTGATTTCGCGCCATTTCAGCTTTGCACGTGTAAATGATGTTTTACCTTCTGTACCTGTACTTAAAAAACGATATTAAAAATTTCTTTTTCACTAACGTTCAGAAACACACCATTGGTAAGAAAAACACAAACACCTTTGAAAAAATTGCATGGGGCGTCAACCAGGCCTCCCCGAAAATGACAGTCAGGAAGGTCTTGAAATTGTTGATGCCGGAATGAGGGTTGCTGACACATGGCTCGATTTAATGTGCAAAAGACAACAGTTTAGAGACTAACAAACAGATATTGACAAATTACAACTGCACAGGATAGGTCGATATCTCGTAGACAAAAACACTATCGTCAAGGGAGGAGCGCATCCTTCGCTTTAATCAACACGTGACAAGTTTTTTTTCCGGCTAAAAAAGTAGTGCATTGACTAAGTGAAGCTGCTGATGTGCCTGCCAATCCTTCATTGGGGCACTTAGGGCATGGCTGGGAAATTGATTTTGAAAAACACTATACTCATTTACGCATTTTGAGCCTCCCGCGCTGCATACAAAGAAAATCCTAATGAATGTGAGTGATTCACATTCATGTTGCTTCTGACATATCATAATTCCATTTTTTATTATTAAAATTATATGTTGTTATGATTTTGTAATAAAATAAAATTTCACATTTTTGTTGCTAAACTTTTTTGGCTCAGTATATTTAGATTTTGGAAATTGGAATACCACAAAGGGATGGTAAGAATCGTCTTTGGAATTAATGGCTCAAACCGTTTAGGAATAAGGTGCAAAAAGGGGGAAAAGAGTTTCCTGGTTAAGGCGGCTCGCGGGTCTAAATGATTTTTTTAAATTTAATATAGGATTTCTCTATATTTTTCTATAAATGAACTTTATCTTATACTTAATAGAAAAATGAAATAAAAAAATGGGGTCACCGTTCATTTACGCTCACAATCTGCTTTCGAAAGAAGCATACATTTTTGTTAATGTCCTTTTTTTCTGTTGAACTAATAGGAGAAATAGCGGTAATATCGAAATAAAAAAAGAACTAAATTACAGAAATCGCTAAAATTTTATAATTATTTAGTTTATGTACAGCTTATTCGAAAACAACAATAAAAAATATAGGTCACCGATGAATTAAAAAAGATATTTCAATTTTAATGCCAAAAAATGGAATTTTTGCACCAAAGGGAGATAATTTGGAGCTTTTTAAGTGATATCTACATTTTAAAAGTCCGCTGGGGCCAACACGAATTGATTTTTTGGAATGATTTTTGTACCACATGATAAAGTAACAACTACTTAAGGTAATAAATAAAATTTGTAATGAAAATTTAATGTTTATTTTTTTTCTGAAAATCTTATACCCGCGAGCCTCCTTAATGGACAGTTACTTAAGTACAAAGCATAATTTAAAAGCAGTGTAAGGTTGGTAGTTGAAACTCATTTTAATATCTCACCTAAACTGCTCTTAAATTATGTATATTGGAAATTTGCCAAAAACTTTATTATTAATAAATTCCATTGGAAATTTGCAAAAAACTTTAGGTTAATGAACTTCATTCGAAATTTGCCAATATAAATGTTGCATTGAAGTTATCTTTCTTTGTCAAGAAAAGTAGTTAAACTAATTTAAATTATGACTGTATGACATTTTATATTTAATGATGTTTTTAAATGAGTAGTTATTGTTGAAAACTCCATAAGAAATGTGAATTGAGATCATTTTTGGAAAAAGGGAAAGGGGAAGGTCAAAAACATTGGTGGGGTTCAATTTTTCTTATTTCAGATTTCAGAAACGAAAATGAAAATTTCTTCAAATATCGAAGGATTAATATTCAGCAGCATACTGAATTGCTCAAAAGCAAAAAAAAACATTTTAAGTTCATTAGACCACATTCATTCTGTGTCAGAAACCTATGCTGTGTCAACTGTTTAATCACAATCCAAATTCAGAGCTGTATCCAGTTTGAATGTTGTGTCCATACTAGCCCCAACCGTTCAGGGTTTGACCTCTGCGGTCGTATAAAGCTGCGCCTTGCGGAACATCTGGTTCAAATTTGTATTGATCGGATGAGTTAAGCCTTTTTCAACTGATTTTTATAGTTTGTGCATATGCTGCGCTGTGCTGTTACACCAATGTCCCGGATTAAGGGTTCGGTTTGGTGTCGGCAATCAGGTTAAACCCCGCCACATTATATATGTTTCTTTCCAAAGTCAGGAGTCTGTAATTCAGTGATTGCCGTTTATTTCTATTCAACATATTTTTAGTTGTTCGTTTACTGTTGTTTACATATATCAGGCGTAACCTTATCTCGTTTGAACTTTTTAACAGTTTTCATTTTTGAGTCTTTTATATATGACATAGCGATATGAGTTTAGCTCATTGTTAAAAACTATACGGTGACCTACAGTTGTTAGCCTCTGAGTAGTTTTGTCTCTGGTTGTAAAATTTATCATTGCAATCATATCACATATTCTTATTTTTATGTTCAGGTAGTCTATGCATAATATAAACTGAAAGATAAAGCAGAACTAATTAAAGTATATATGCTTTCTTTTTTCTACCGTTTAGAGTGTGATATAGTGGACGTTATGTCGATAACAAATATCTTTTTATTTCATGCTATAATAAAATCATTCGATTACATACAATTGCTACTGTGTCGCTTCTGGATCAAAATGGTTTTACTTAGGCTGCCATTCCTAAATACTAATTAAGTATTAATAAAATTGA
Source organism: Mytilus galloprovincialis (assembly GCF_965363235.1). Classification (NCBI taxonomy): domain Eukaryota; kingdom Metazoa; phylum Mollusca; class Bivalvia; order Mytilida; family Mytilidae; genus Mytilus; species Mytilus galloprovincialis. Next base: position 13,500,044 of record NC_134845.1, on the reverse strand, counting down.
GAATGGAAATGGGGAATGTGTCAAAGAGACAACTGTTTATAAACGCGTTTTTAAACTAAATGCTAGTCCACAAAATATTTCTAAAAGGCAACTACCTTAAATCAAAACCAGTCAGTTGATATTATTTATGTTTTAATCACTCAATATGCCTTGAACTTGAACTCATTGATAATAACTACATACGATATCTACGCGACAAAACACAATTTTATAAAACGGCAATAATACATTTACACACATAACACTACAGTGGTTTCAGCAAAAAAGACCTAGAAGATTGTTCGCATATTTTAGTTACTTAAATGATAATTTTAAATTTAAAAATTTCGTTTCACTGGTTCATCAGTTTGATTTTGAACTCAAATATGAACGCAAGACCGATAGTGTGTATCCTGATAGTATAAAGTAAAAAAAATAATAATACCGAACTATGACAAAAATTCAAAACGGAAAGTTCCTAATCAAATGATCAAACACATACAAAAAAATGGAGAGCAACTATCATAGTCCTGACTACGTACAGGTATTTTCAAATATATAAATGGTGGCTTGAACCTAGAATTATAGCGCTAAAACTCTAACTTGTATGACAGTCACATCAAATTCCATGGTATTACCAACGGTGCGTGAACGAAAGAGACATGACTGGTAAAGTAGTCAAAATAAGGGTGAAGCAGTCATCATTGTCACAATCTGAAAACAAACAATTATCAACAAAAAATCGCAAAAACATCTATCAAATTTAAAAACCACAGGCATTGCCTCCTGTGTTTGACGGCAAAAAATGTAAAAGTCACATAGGAAGAAATACAAAAAAACTTTGTCGTTGAAATTATTAAAAAAAAATCATTATTGCACATGGCGAATAGTGGTATACAGGGTTAAAAATCAAACGTAAGTTAAAACTAATTTCAGAAACAGACCGAGATTTTAAGTTATCTAGACGTTCTGCAGAATATTTAAGAATCCAAATATGGCTACAACCACTACGCGAGTAATATATTTTTGTCCTTTGAAGTTCTTTTAACTTTCAAATAGATCAATAACATTATGACATGTAGCAGAACAATAAGACATTGGCGCAATCTTTAAACGTAGATTCACGTCATATGAACCAAAGAAACAAAAAGTCCCACACACCAAACACACCAGTATGAGTTCCTAAATTCACTGAATACCAAAACAAAATTCTAGCAGATAATTAAATTCGTCTCAAAGGTTCATAAATTTCAAAGAAGATCATTTCTATCAAATTTATCAAAGTTATTCTACCTCCCAAGTTTGAATAAATGTCTGTAAGTTTTGTTTACATTAAATAATACTTTCATCCAGATCCAACATTTCCAAACTTTTTTTTACAATCATTACGTTCTAATTTTTTTAACAAAAATCATACAGTAATTGTCAAAATGTTTGAACGAAAGTATGGTATAAAACAGATAATATTCACGAAGGATTGTTTTAATATAATTTAACATGTTTGAATTATAAAAATATAACGAAGAAGAGTAATATAATTTCGTACAAGATACATTTGAAACACCATGACAAAAATTTTTACATAGGGGAGTGGGGCTGGGTTAGGGGGAGGGGGTTCTGATCCTGAAATCCCGGGCTTAAAAACAAGACATCCCGACCTCCCAAAATTTGAAAAAAAGTATTCCCGGATCCCTTTGGGTCAAACCCGAAATCCTGAGCATAAAATAGCCGCTCCCGGAGACTCGATAAAGGTCCTTTCCCCCTCACACATGGGAAGTGACTACATACCACATATGGTATAGGCTATTCAGGGAAAATCATCATAATGTGAATGGAACACAATCTTAATGTTATGACTGTGGAATAAAATACAGGAATGTATTTCTTAGAAAATGCTCTCAGAATATTTAAAGAATAAATTGGTCATTGTATTTTATTTCCTGTTTTACATACAATACAAAAAAAAAGTAGATTTCTCAATAAATAAAGATGTTGCCAAATTAACTCCCCTTGATACCTTAATTGAAAAAATTAAATCAAGACAAATATAATCGTTTTTCGTATAAGTATAAGTTATTTAAAATTAAGATCACGAATATTAGTTTTGTTCAAAATTAACATTACTTAATGTCATTTCTGCATCAAACTTTGCTGACTTGATTAAAAAGCTACACCTATTTTACCTATTTTAAAATCATAGATGACGATATCCGTACTATCCCTAAAAGTTTATTTGTCTGTCATTCACGGTCTTCGTGTCCTCCTTTTTCATGTCGATATCCAACTGTTCTATTCAGTGGTTCTATTCCAGTATATTCATGTTTGGTATTAGCAGATGACGCAACAAGTGGTTGATATGGATTGAGATATCCTGAACCCCTTGGATTTTCATCTGAAGTACTCTGGCTGTCCTCTTCGAACTTTGTAGTGTTATATTGATGGACATCTACCTCAGTTGATATAATTGGTTGATACGGGTTTAGATAACCTTCGTTTACCTCTTCTTCGATTGTGTTACTGTTTTCCTCATCTTCATTAATATCCAAATTGTTTCCTTCATTTGTAGGCATTGGTATATCACATAACAAACTCTCATCAATTTCGTCATAAATATTATCACTATTGTTTTTTTTATCTTTTTTTCAATGGACAGGATTTGTTTCCTTAGAACAGACCTGACTATTTGACTTTACCTTTTCTAATGCTGTTTGTCTTTTCTTTTTATAACAGATATATGTTATCAAGATAAAAACAATAATTGCCAGAATACCTGAACTTCCTATATAGATAGAACTTTCGTTATTCAAAAACCCTGAAAAGTAAAAAATGTAAACAAATTTATATAATTTTCGAAACTGTTAATGATTACAGGAGATGTGAATGTATTGGTTATAAAATTATACAAATACACGGTATATCACTTTGTCTTCAGAGAACTCTACGAATATAAAAAAGAAGACGTGGTATGATTGTCGATGAGACAACTGTTCACAAGATACCAAAATGACACAGAAATTAACATCTATAGGTCAACGTACAGCCTTCAACAACGAACAAAGCCCATACCGCAAAGTCAACGAAGCCTTTCTAGATTATTAACATTAATTTGACACTCACAAAGTTTAATTACCCTCTTTCTCTTGCTTTCTATCAATCTGTGTTATGCATGTGTATATTTATGGAAAGAGCATCTTCCATAATTTTGATTTCCAATATTTAAAATGGTGAAAATATGATCTCTTTTGTGGTGTAAACATGGCAACGATCTGCATTAATTTGATTCACAATATTGTAAAATAGAGAGGGAAGCATGTCAAATATATGTCTATAAAATTTGGTCTAAAAGAGAACTCTAATTTATTAGAGTGGTACCTTTCCTGAAACCATAGACATTCATCTATCTAGAGGTTTAACATTGCTAATTTTTCCATAAAATTTTATTGAAAAGATCGAGGGTCAAATCTCTGTTAAAAAACACTACAGTAATATCTGAACCTATGGCGGTTCAAATGTGAAAATACGGACTGTCAAAAAGAAAAAAAATAGCATATACCAGAGGGACGATCAAACTCATTTATAAAAAAAATAGCTGACAATGCCATCGCCTAAAAGAGAAAGACAAACAAATGATTTCAACTTCACCATTTGGAACTCTTGGTTGACTAGCATCCTGAAAGCAGCAACCCTCTATCATTGGATTCATGATATGAAATACAAGCTCGGGAATATCGTATCAATTTGGAGATATATATTCCTAATGAAGGCGCCGCTGGAATGTTGCTACATAAAATGGAAATTTGAGAATTAGGAAGCTGAAATCATCTCTTTTGTCGACAAGTTTATTCATTTAGCGAGAGAACATCATCTATATAGGGGTAAGTAAAGTTAAAGTATATTGCTAATTTCTTTAGCTAGCTATAAAACCAGGTTCAATCCACCATTTTCTACATTAGAAAATGCCTGTACCAATAATATGACAGTTGTTATCCATTCGTTTGATGTGTTTGGACTTTTGATTTTGCCTTTTGATTTTTGATTTTCCTTTTTGAATTTTCCTCGGAGTTCAGTATTTTTGTGTTTTTACTTTTTTCTTTTGTTTCTTAAAAGAAGTGCATGTATGAATCCAGCCTCATTAGGATAAAAGAAAAAGTCGGCAAGAAGAGGAACACAATTTGTTCTCATGGGAATGACGATAGTTTTTTGAAAAACACGTCCTCCAAACGTAACAAATATCTTGTCAATCAAGGAGTAAGGCATCTTGATAATATCATTTTCAGAGAATCTGTCGTAAAATATTCGGACGCCATCACAATTGCGAGTTGGTTGACCGTTATGGAATGTCCGTTTCATTGATGATAGAGGATATATTCCTTAAGTAGTTACTACAATTCTTTTAGATTTTCACAACCGTGACCTACCGCATTATACTTATTACTGGGTTTGTACTAACATGAGGAATACGACGGTTGATACATTTAAAGCATGATCTGTTTACCATATTGGGGTTAAAGTCATAAAACTTTGATCAGATCTAGGAGCACAAAATTCATGCTCGAAACATAAAATCTAGCATTTTGATATGTTGATTCTTGAGTCTGAGTACCAAAATCATGCTCGAAAGTTTTATGATCGCAAACCAGGAGTACATGAAATCATACCCAAGTTTTTTGTGGAGTTCGTGTTACTTAGTCTTTATTTTTTTATCGTGTGTCTTTTTCTTTTTTAATATTTTTGTAGCCACGGCGTTGTCATTTTATTACGGAATTTCGACTTACCATTATTTGTATTAATCTTTCTCATGGTAGTCGTTGCTGCAAAGAAAATAATAATAAAAAAATCATGCACGTTATATATTTGTATTTTTTTATGTGGACATGAATTAAAAGGGACATTAGCTGTCACATTCATATTCAAATTTCAAGACAGGAAATTTAATATGTATACAATAGTGGACTAAACCTGGTTTTATAGCTGTTTAACGTTTTGGCCAACGTTTTGCCTTTAACTCATATTAAAAGAAATTTCTCATTGCATTCAGATAATTACATTGCTTTGATATTAAATTGTTCTATGCAAAATTGACATTTGATGGATTTGTCTGCCATTTGGTCACATAGCTCTTCGCGTTGTTCGGTATTTATATGTTTTGTCTTTCAAATACTTGGCTTGGACGTTTTTAATGATCAACAGTAAAGCGCTTAGGACAAATACCATTTATGAAGGTTGTTTTTTTCATGTTTTTTTATAAAACTATATTGATACCACTTCATGCACACTGTTCATCTTAGAGTCTACATGTACCATAAACTAAGAAGTCAGGGATTTGTTACTGACTTGTTTTTTTGTACATCTTTCTGAAAGTTTCTCTGTTTACCAATTGATACACAGTTCAAATTTCCAGAGGCAAAAAATAAAGATATATCTGGGTTTCATTTAACGAGTTCCTTTAGTCAACTAGATCATCTCGTGTTTCGGTACTTATACATCAATAACATTCAAATGTTAGGGTTCAGAACTGTACCGATGAAGGTAAATTCAGAAAAGCGCTTCACACGAATATAATTTATGATGTGTTATTTTCATTGTTTTCTTTGCCAAAAGTTTTGCCTCAAATGAAAAACGTAATATTTTGACATCTGTTTTTTTATATAAATTAATATGATATAGGAACGAAGTTGAAAAGAAACTGTCAAAGCGAACGCGTTGAAATATTTAAAACACCGTTAGAAGATGCCAAAGAAACACCAGCGCCCCAAAAGGAAACATAAACAATAGGGAAAGAAAAATCATCTCTTGTGTGGTAAATATTTGTGTAAAGGTTGTGGTGTTGTACTGAAATATTCCAATCTAGAAAAGGGCAGTTTTTGCTTTCACTATTAGATTTATTTAAGAAATTTACTTTAGGTAAATTTCAGCAATTTAGTTATTTTGTAAGATTATTTAACAAAAAAAGTCCCCAGAATAACTGTATCTTTTTGCTGAAATTATCAATTAAAAAGAATTATGACGGTTATCAAATGAATGTATGTGACCCAAAACAATAGGAAAGTATCTGCTATTTAAGGGACACAATTCGTGCATATACTATAAGATTGTGCGGATGTTATGTACTGCAAAGAAGATGAACAGTAAAGGGGGGGATAAATAAAGAGCTGGTGGAGTTTTAATTCCCCGAGGGTATCACCAGCCCAGTAGTCAGCATTATGTGATGACATGAATTATCATTGATATAGTCATATTAATAAATTAACTGTTTACATACTTTTGAATTTTTGAAATACTAAGGCTTTTCTATATCTCAGGGATAGATTACCTTAGCGGTATGTGGCAAAACTTTTAGGAATTTATGGTCCTAAATGCTCTTCAACTTCGTACTTTATTTGGCATTTTAAACTTTTTTGGATTCGAGCGTCACTGATGAGTCTTTTGTAGACGAAACGCGCGTCTGGCGTAAGTAAAAAAATTATTCGTGGTATTGATGATGAGTTTATGTACATGTTTATTTGTGGGATGTTCTCGCTGTGTAGAAAAACTATTAGTGTTTCGGCTGTTGTCTGCTCTTTGGTCGGGTTTTTTGTCTGTTTGACACATTTCTCGATTCCCATATTCAATTTTATTATATGTTTGAACCACAGAAACAATATTTAGTATTCGCATACGAAATATTTTTGATATATATTGAGTGTTCAATAATATACCAACATGCATTGTAGAATTCTTCTCCAATTATTGATCACAAAACAAATGTGTGTGTGTTTGTTTACTGTATAGGTCAAATACCCGTTTAAAGTATTAATTTTGATTCTGTAGAAAAAATATTTTCTTTACAGTTAAATCATTGTTTTGGCTTTGTACGAGTAAATTGTTCAGGGACGTAACGTTTTGAATTTTCAACGGAGTCAGATATTTTTGTTATGTTACTTTTTTCTAATAGAATCCTACTTCAATAACCACTAAACACCCAAATTCTTGGCCAAATGTTTTTTCTTCAAAATTAAACAACATAACGCCTGGACTTATTTATATTGTAGTCTGATAAATATTTGATGGAACCCGAATTTCTAGTGATTCATCAAGTGTAATAGACGTATTTATCTCTTTACATATCTCAACAAAATCTGAGATATAGCGATTAGAAGTAACTGCAGGTTACATTTTAGTACGAACATCAATAAGATCAGTTATCTAAAGTTTTATAGATGGTCCGAAATTGAAAAAAAATCCGACACACTTAAAATAAAACTCCAAGAACTTGAGTCGAACGCCTTCTTCTGTATACAATAAAATATCATAAATTAATGAATCTAGCATTTCACCAGTATATCTTAACGCGTGGATTACATGAATGGCACTCAGGAAAACATTGTTATAACTTTTTTCCGACTGTCTTTATTAATGCTTAGTCTGCACCCAAATGTAAATAACAATTACAAAACAAATCATAATACCCTATAAGGGGAGTGTCTGAACAAAAATGATTTTAATTCAAAAGGAGTAATCTCAATGGACCATAAATCTGAACATGGCATACTGGTTTATTGTTTAGTATTGTAAGACCTTTACATTTATAATTCAAAATCCATTTGCTGCATACAGACAACGCTTGTTACTTTATTTGTAAATAATAAATATTTTGTTTCAAGTATATTAAAAAAAAAATACAAAAAGAAATTGAAACTATCAATACATATCTTCATAATGGAATACTTGTGAATTCAAAACAAAGACAACTTACATGAAATAGCGTCATCAGAAGTGTAGGTGTTTGCATACATACATCCATAGACATTGTCACATCAGAAAACCAAAATATAAATGTTATTGAATATGAAAAAACATCATTAATGTAATATTTATCTATAAATATATATATATATATATCGAATTAACAGTATTAAGTAAAAACAAAATGTACGTTCCCAAATAAAATGCTGAAAGTTGGTGATTTTCGATTGAGGTTTTTGTTTTTGTTTTAGTTTTGTTTATAGTCTCATAACACGCGGTGTTATTCAATGTCCTTCCAAAGCCTTTTATAGATACGTTGAAGTGTGTTTTGCTCATTGTCGTAGGTTTTGTATATACTTTACTAAGAATATTTGGCATTTGACTTCATGCCACGTCTTTGTGTTTAAATTTTGTATGCATTTACAACAATTATGTTAAGCTATTTCTAGTACAATTAATATGTACATGCCATTCCAGCAATATAGATAGTAGTTAATTTTATCCTTGATTTTATTCATCTTTTAAATTTTTTATATTGGTAAAATCGTTAAGTGGAATTGATGACAATGAACAACTAAAATAAGGCTTCAAAGCGACAATGCCTATTGAATAAATGAATGAGAATTAAATTCCAAGATTCATGGTTTGAACAGTGTTTACCACATGATACGTCTTTACCGTCAACTGACCGTCTCGTGAGATGTAAGTTCTTAATGTAATTGTTTAGCATAAGACGCTGCTCATGGCATATTATTGTAGCAAATAAAAACAAATATATATTTCATTATGAGCATGTTTATGTGACATTTTCTTTTCTTTCATATGATTTATGTAGTCTTATTAGAAAGTTGATTTCTTCAGTATATATAATAAAACACTTTATGACTGGTTATGAGGGTAATAGCAAGTGTGTTGTCCCTTTGATACTAACTATTGCACTCGGCTTTGTTTTTTTCTATTATTTTGTTGTTGTAATGTTATAACATAATACATACTTTAATTGAAAAATGTTAGATTAACCTTTCTGGGCAATTTAGATCACCACCAGTTTAGGGTAGTGTTCGAACATGTCTTTGTTAATGTCTGTGTCATTTTGGTCTCTTGTGGACAGTTGTCTGGATTTGACAAAACATTTTGGAATTTTGGTTCTCAATGCTCTTCAACTTTGTACTTTATTTGGCTATTTAACTTTTTTGGATTCGTGCGTCACTGATGAGTCTTTTCTATTATGAGTTTATTGTCATATTGGCAATCATACCACATCTTCTTTATTATATGTAGTGTTTTGAGGACGATGCAGTGTGTATCTGTCTTATTTGTATCATGTTGATCATGGTGTTGTAGGTATGTATATCGAAAATGTAGAATTAATTTCTCTACGTCCACTTTATTTGTTCTTCATATACTAGTATATACATAATATGCCCATTTATAAGTCTAAAAGAATCCTTCTACTTCGATTGGTTTTTGTTGTAAAGTTCAAGTTTCCAAATACGTTCACATTTCGAGAATATACAGAGATTTTATTCATAGTAAACACATGCAAATAGAGTTGAATGGCAATCAATGTCAAGTCACCGTTATAGTCCTGCTTTTTTAACAATCTCATTTATAACGCTTAATTTTTCTCACATTTGAACATGTTGAACATACCGTTTTGTGTGTATTTTGTTTTATAAACTTAAAATCAAAGACTTATTGCACATGCAGTTTTGAGATATTCAAACCATTTGAAAAACTAAACAAACAGATTTGAGCACGCGATGAAAAAATAAGATATGATAAGATTTGGTATGAGTGCCAATGATCACTACAAAAGTCAAAAAATGTGAAAATACCAATAATTGTATAAATTTGCATAAATATTACTCGACACTCTTTCTTTGTCTAAATTATTGTTAAAAATTCTTAACATAGTTTGAATTTGTCTAAGAAGTTACTTGATTTTTCTTGACAAGTGTCTTGATAGTATTAACATTGTATAAAAATTTCTCGACTCTTTCTGATTCATCTGATAAGAGTCTTGATTAGTCTCGACCGATACTTGATTGTCTTAAAATTGTCTCAAACTGTCCTGACATATTCTTGACATTCTTAATAAGGCTTGTTCTCATTTTGCCTTAGCTGTCAAAATTATTATATAAAATTAATCCCATTTCGCCTTAGTGCAAATTTTCAGGTTAAAGAGAATAAACTAAGGTGAAATGGGAACTTGTGTAAACAATGGAATTAAATTATTATAATAATAATAATTAAACTGTCAATTGTTCTTGAACAATTGAGAGGTCTTTCCTTTTTTAATGTAAAATACATGTTCCAACAGACGTAGAATGTATTGAAAAGGTCAAGGGCAACCTTAAAAAGCTTGAAAACACACTAAAAATCCTTTAAATAAGGTTAAAAACACTAAATTCGCTATCTGGGACATGACCTTGACCTTTTGACCTTTGTCAAGGTCATTGGTCCCCAATGCCATTACTGAAGACCCCAAGGGTCTAGGACCTTTGGTTATACAGTAAAAGCTGATTTTGTCTTTTCAAAAACCTAAAACAGGGGTTATGCCCCTTATAGAAAGGTCAAATCTCTTTGGTCAAAATGTAACAAAGTTGCGCCATAATGACCCAAACATTTTCCACCATTTAAAACTTCTGTAAGTATAATGGTTTCTGAGATTATCCCATAACAAGGTGTTAGGTCAAAGGTCAAGGTCAACATACAAATTTGACCTTGAGGTATTTTTTAAAGATACATGAAATGATGATGATTGGTGAAGATCCTATGTGTCTACGACTTACGGTTTTTGAGTTTTGGTGGCCAACCGACACCGGTTAATTTTCATAGGGGCATAACCCTACCAATGAGTCGTTGAATCTTTTCGATCCAAATGTAACGAAGAACCGGGGTCTGGTCCTGAACAAATTTCACCCTTCATTTTTTTTCTACCTATTACGGTTACGGTGTTGGAACGATAACAAGGTTTTTGGGTTTCGGAGGGATTACTCCGAACCGACAAAATATTTCGACTCACAGGGTGAGTTCCGGATAGGTATTCATGACACCGATACAAAGTGTGAACATGAAAGCGACACGTCTTACGGTTACGGAGGGAAATTTTGTCAAAGTTTGGCGGAACAAGAAGAATAATAATAATAATTAAACTGTCAATTGTTCTTGAACAATTGAGAGGTCTTTCCTTTTGTAATGTAAAATACATGTTCCAACAGACGTAGAATGTATTAAAAAGGTCAAGGTCAACCTTAAAAAGCTCGAAAACACACTAAAAATCCTTTATATAAGGTTAAAAACACTAAATTCGCTATCTGGAACATGACCTTGACCTTTGACCTTTTGACCTTTGTCAAGGTCACTACTCCCCAATGCCCTTACTGAAGACCCCAAGGGTCTAGGACCTTTGGTTATATAGTAAAAGCTGATTTTGTGTTTTCAGAAACCTAAAACAGGGGTTATGCCCCTTATAGAAAGGTCAAATCTCTTTGGTCAAAATGTAACAAAGTTGCGCCATAATTATCCAAACATTTTCCACTATTCAAAACTTCTGTAAGTATAATGGTTCCTGAGATTATCCCATAACAAGGTGTTAGGTCAAAGGTCAAGGTCAACATACAAATTTGACCTTGAGGTATTTTACAAAGATACATGAATTGATGATGAATGGTGAAGATCCTAGGTGTCTACGACTTACGGTTTCTGAGTTTTGGTGGTCAACCGACACCGGTTAATTTTCATAGGGGCATAACCCTACCAATGAGTCGTTGAATCTTTTCGATCCAAATGTAACAAAGAACCGGGGTCTGGTCCTGAACAAATTTCACCCTTTGTTTTTTTTCTACCTATTACGGTTACGGTGTTAGAACGATAACAAGGTTTTTGGGTTTCGGAGGGATTACTCCGAACCGACAAAATATTTCGACTAACAGGGTGAGTTCCAGATAGGTATTCATGACACCGATACAAAGTGTGAACATGAAAGCGACACGTCTTACGGTTAACGCGGCTAAATTTGTCAAAGTTTGGCGGAAAAAGAATAATAATAATAATTAAACTGTCAATTGTTCTTGAACAATTGAGAGGTCTTTCCTTTTGTAATGTAAAATAAATGTTCAAATAGACATAGAATGTATTAAAAAGCTTTAGAACACACTGAAAATCCTTTAAATAAGGTTAAAAACACTAAATTCGCTATATGGGATATGACCTTGACCTTTGACCTTTGACCTTTGTCAAGGTCATTAATCCCCAATGTCATTGCTGAAGAGCCCATGGGTCTAGGACCTTTGGTTATATAGTTAAAGCTGATTTTGTCTTTCCAAAAACATAAAACAGGTATAATGCCCCTTAAAAAAAGGTCAAATCTCTTCGGTCAAAATGTAACAAAGTTGCGCCGTAATGACCCAAACATTTTCCACTATTCAAAACTTCTGTAAGTATTATGGTTTTTGAGATTATCCCATAACAAGGTGATAGGTCAAAGGTCAAGGTCAACATACAAATTTGACCTTGAGGTATTTTTCAAAGATACATAAATTGATGATGATTGGTGAAGATCCTAGGTGTCTACGACTTACGGTTTCTGAGTTTTGGTGGCCAACCGACACCGGTTAATTTTCATAGGGGCATAACCCTACCAATGAGTCGTTGAATCTTTTTGATCCAAATGTAACGAAGAACCGGGGTCTGGTCCTGAACAAATTTCACTCTTTGTTTTTTTTCTACCTATTACGGTTACGGTGTTGGGACGATAACAAGGTTTTTGGGTTTCGGAGGGATTACTCCGAACCGACAAAATATTTCGACTCACAGGGTGAGTTCCGGATAGGTATTCATGACACTGATACAAAGTGTGAACATGAAAGCGACACATCTTACGGTTACGGAGGCTAACTTCGTCAAAGTTTGGCGGAACAAAAAGAATAATAATAATAATAATAATAATAATCAGAAGAAATACAGTAAGGTCTTTCCCTTTAGTAAAAGGAAAGACCTTAATAATAATAATAATAATAAACAGAAGAAATACAGTAAGGTCTTTCCCTTTTGTAAAAGGAAAGACCTTAATAATAATAATAATCAGAAGAAATACAGTAAGGTCTTTCCCTTTAGTAAAAGGAAAGACCTTAATAACTTTCTTAAACTATCCTGGATTTGTACCAATCTTGGACAGAAGCTTGTTTATGATCAAAAGCTAGTATCTAGAAAGAAACTTAGTTTAAAAAAATCTTCTTTTTCCGTATTTTACTTATAAATGGACTAAGCTTTTCTACCAGTTACATTACATATAGTTTGCAGTTAAAGTTTGAAAACATTTATTAGATTCATAAACTATCCTGGATTTTTACCAAACTTGGACAGAAGCTTCTTTCAATCAAAAGATAGTATAGAGAGGAATATTTTTATTATTTTTTTCCTCATTTTTGTTGAGCCTGCGATTAACAGCAAAAGTAGGTGAGACACCAGGTTCCGCGGAATCCTTACAAATTAATTAGATATAATTAGCACAGTTTTTATTTTAATTTTTTTTTATTAAAGTTTCTGTTATATAATAAACAAGTCTGTGGGAAGACATGTTTTTTTTTTTTGGTCTATTAAACTTTTTGTGTGTTTCATTATGTAAAGGATAAATAAATTATTTAGATTTTTAGACAATATTTCAAGAGAAGCAACTTTCCTACTCAAAAATGTTTTTATAATTCTAGATTTTTCCTGATTTCACAACTTTCGAAATAAAAAAAATGGTCACTTTTATTAAAAATATTCACTCAAGAGAAACAATTCCCTAATTACATGACGTTTAAATTGCTATAAAAACACAGAGGTTTAATTTGTTTATTTAGTATTTTTATCTAAATTCACATTTCGCCTTAGTTCAATTCCCACCTGGCCTTAGTATATTTTTTACCTTTTTTACCTGGAATTCACAGTTAAGGCGAAATGAGAACACACCCTTAATAATGTCTGAATAATTGTTGACATATTCTTGACATTCTTAGCAATGTTTGAATAAGAGTTGGCATATTCTTGACATTCTTAATAATGTCTGAATATGTCTTGATACATCATTGGCAGTCTTAAAGCTGTTTGAATATATCGCGACACACTCGCGACCGTCTTAAAGATGTCTAAACACTATATTAACAGTATAGATTTTGCCTGACTTGTGTATAGGCACATTCTGATCTGTTTAACCACTTTTGTTTTGTTATATACTAATTTCTAATATTCTTAAACTAAACCTGAAGAATCAAGGATTTGTATAGTAAGATACCCTTTGAGCACCCTGAGTAGGAGTACATCGAATGACTCATATAGTTTAATTTTGATTTATTTTTTAAAAACGTTTGGTTAAATTGGTTTCACTTGGAGTATATGCCTAAGTTATGGACAAAATAGCATTTGGGATTTTTTTTCCAGTAATAAACCTGCCAGTCAAATTTGTTTTACTAAAAATAAAATGGTTGACCTGAGGCAGTTTTTAAAATATGACCTTGTGTCTCTTGTGAATCCCATCAATCCTCTCGTATGTGTGTATGTGTGTGTGTGTGTGTGTTTTGCTAAAAAGGGTATCACTTCATTGTTTTTTTAGGGACAAAGAAATTGTTCCCATCTTGATTCAAAAACTCATTACTTTTTAGTAAAGTCAGATTCCTTTTTATTCAAAATTGAGTGTTGCATTTCATAATTTGATCTCCAATGCTCTTCAACTTTGTACTTGTTTGACTATTTTGATATGAGAGTCACTGATAGGTCTTATGTAGACGAAACGCGCGTCTGGATTACTAAATTATAATCCTAAACTAAATAGTTGTTATACTTTTTTCTAGCTTGTTTCTCTCAAGAAATCAAAGAACAAAAACAAAAGGTTCAGATCTTAATTGTGCATGTTTGTGTGAGATCTATTTTATTAGACCAATGATTTATATGTGAATCATAGAGTGGACCGTTTATAAAATCAGTTTTCTATTATTCTATTTACGAGCAGATAATAAATGTCTTTTAATCTTTGGGAAATTATTCAATTTGTGTTTATGTTACATTATTTCACTTTATAATGCTGATGTGAAAAATCCTTTTTAGTTCAAAATTTTTTAATTAAAATGAAGATTTTGATTTTGTTCTAACGACAAACTTTTTAGTAGTGGCATGGTCATGCGACTTATAAGTTGCATGGCTGATTACAGGTAAAAAAGTAATTGTCCGTATGAAAGTCGTGTGTACCCTTAGTGTGTATAACTTATTTGGAAGTAAGTATTGCAGCGAATGACATTAAACAAATTGTCTTCTGTTAAATCAAGGATTTATGTAGTAAGACTATACAAATCATTGAAAGAATAATGATATAATAATTCTTTTCTATTTATAAAAACCAAATATAGGTACAATTAAAAACCAATTGTTCAGAGAACAATTGAAGGTCTTTGCACCAATAAGGATCTATTTTGATATGAAAATATTAAAATTCAGTTGAAAATGTCAGTTCCTATGGCTTAATGATGTATAAATATGAATTTTGAGCAAAGGTCAAAATCTAGAACGTCAAATTTACTGATGACCTTGACCTATATGTCAAGGTCATAAACCAGGGACCCCAAATAAAAAGACCCTAGGTCTGTAATATGTATAGTTAATGAGTTATATCACTTTACGTTTAATTCTTAATATAGGAGGGGCAAAAACTCCCATTTTATGTCTACACACCCTTTTAACCAAAATATATAAGTTACGACATGTCGCAACTAACAATTTAGTAAAAATAATTTGTCGGTATCTTATAAGGTTAATGAAAATTAGTGAAAATAGGCCAAAATCAAAATTTAGAATATGACTTTGACCTTTGACCTTTACCTAATTTTCATTTTTTTGGACCAATGATCTCAAAACAAAAGACCCTAGGTCTCTTTCACTTATGGTTTTCCAGTTTAAAATACATTTCAAAATTTCAAATACAAAAGGGGAACTAACTCTCATATGGAGTCTCTATACGGCTTCGGTCAAAATAAAACAGAACATCCTGAGGATGTAACGAGCAATTTGGTAAAATAAATTTGTCGTAATCTTTTATGGTTGCGAAGGAGTAGTGGCCACAAGAAAAACATGTTTGGGGAGATAACTCTTACAACGTAAAGTATTTGGTTACGCAGTGGTTAGTTTTAAAAGTGCATACGCTTTACGATATCATATTCCAAATATCTAAGCGACATCTTTTGAAGCATCAATACTACGCAAGAAAAGAATTAGGCGGAAGAATAAAAAAATAATAATAATAATAATAATCAGAAGAAATCCAATAGGTCTTTCCACGGAAAGGTGGAAAGACCTAATAATGTTTATTTACCATATCAACATTGAATATTAAGCATGTCGCATGAAATATGTATTATAACTATAAATCATTCTTCAATCATTTATAAATTTAAAGAATCTACATAAATTTATAGTTATTTACAAATCACATTTAAATTGGTTTATATATCCACATTTGTACTGTTAATGCTTTAAATTTAATACCAAAATTTGTTTTAATAAAAATATTTATATTCCCAAATTGATAATCATTTTATATGTAAATGCCCAAATTTGATTTTTGTTGTAAAAAGTGTAACTTGAAAAGTTTATATTATGTAAAGATAAATAAAGATAATGATAAATCTGTCGACAAATATTTGTAAAAAAAATTAAGACCATATTCAGAATGTCGAATATTTGTCGAACAAATTCGAACAAATTTTAATACGAATCAGAATTTTTCTCGAACAAATTAAAAGAAACAAGTCATACTTTTGGAGAAGGTCCAGTAATTGTTCATGCAAATTAAGACAAACATTATTCTTATAAAACTTTTGAATTTGTATATTGAATGTAACTCTTCATTCAAGTCACATACAAAAGTAATCACGGAGCCTTCGCTCACGACAAACAGCAAGCTACAAATAGCCCCAAAATTGGCTAGTGCAAACCTTACATACCGGAAAACCAACTGTGTACACTAAAAAAAAAAACAAGACACAAGAAATGCTTCGGCGCAAAATCAACAAACGATCATTACTAAACAACAGGCGCCAGACTTCGGATATCAGAAAACAAATGATACGTGTTAACAGGCATCAACCTACACTTTAAGCTGAAGTAATAGCTGCCTGCTTGTTATCAATCTTTTTTGGTTATGGTTGATTTAATCTTTTAAGTAAGACGCATACACAGTAATTTATTTCTCGTCGTAAATACCAGGCTTAAAATATTGTACACCAGACACGCATTCACAAGAATCACAAAGGACGCTCGAATAAGAAACGTTAACAGCTAAATGAAACACGAAATTCTAAAAAACGTGTATGCGTGGTAAAGTATTAAGGAATGACTATAATATTTTTTCTGTCTATGAAGATATAACATAAAAAATGTGGTGCACACTGAATAACGCGGGTTATTTAACAGTATACACCACATTTTTTATGTTAATTCTTCATAGACAGAAAAAATATAACAGTCATTTCTTAAAATTTAACTCTAAATTCCATTTTAAACCGTAGAAAACCATAAAAAAACGAGGATGACGTCACGGTCACATGACTTAATATGTATATGGGCTCATAACAAAATAACGTCAGCCAATCAGAAGACGCGTTACATCCAAAATTAAATTATAACGAAATGGCAAAAAAATGCTAATATTAGTAGTTTCTATTTTGTGAAGACTAATTATTTATCATTTTAATTACAAGAGTGATAGTTCATGTCAACGCGGAAGATCGGATTACTTGACTGAAAAAACTATAGGAATGGAACCCTCACTGGCAGTACCATCGACTAGAGATTAAGATAAACTCAGCAGAATTACAAAGATTATAATATTATCAACGCCAGATGCGTGTTGTGTCTCTAAAATATACATTAATGACGCTCAAATAGAACTTTATTTTGAATGGCCAAATAAAGTAGAGATTAACATGCATTGAGAACCAAAACTGTAATAGGTTCTGCCATATATAAACATGCAACTGCATGTACCTGCAACATGTTAATGTGTTAAGAAAATCACGTACTAGATTGACAGTTTCGTACTTCGAACAGATATTTTCGGTTTTTTGTTAAGTCAATGCACGATGTAGTAGAACAAAAATCTTATGTTAATTTGTAAAAGAAAATACTAAGTATGTGAAATCCAACTTTTCATTAACCAACTAACTTCATGTACATACATTATGTAATTTTACATTAGTGTTTTAACTTTTTGTGAATGTCAGCTTAATGTCAATATATAAAGTCCTTGTTTTCTTTTAGTGAAAATAAAGAAGAAAACAAGAAAAGACAGACGGATTTTTATCAGACCGGCACACATTCTACATACTTTTACATCTTCCATTCTTTTCAACAGTATTTGCGCAACAAAAATACTGTATTGAGTAAGTTGTGACTCCTCCAAATTCTAATCTACAAAATAATAGAGGTGCTGAAAAATATGTGTTTATTATGAAAGCTTCCCTTCTAGAATATATGTAATCAACAAGCTGTAGTTTCCAATCTATCACTAGTTTAATAAGACAACAGTGTAAATCAATTTAAAAGCACAACTACATGTATATACTATAATTATACTACTATACATAATTTAATCTGTGACAGTAGTTTTGGTAAGCATAGCTCTTAAAAAGATCATAAAGCCATTTTTTTCAGACTTATCCATTATAATAAATTCAGTATTGTTTAGACAATTCTGTAAGCCTGTCCTAAGTCAGGAGCATATAGTTCCGTGGTAATCGTTTGTTGCTGTATATAATGTGTTTTTCTTTTATTGTTTTTGAAAATATACATTGTATCAGGTCGGCAGGTCCCTCGATTATATTTGTTTTATATTTGTCTTTTTTACCTTGCGTAGGTTATATTGTGGTATGTGCTTTGCTTATGCTTTTTTTTCTTCATTGAACACATATTGAACTTTAAATAAAATATCTTGATACACTGAAGTCTGCATTATATATTTGGACTAAATTCAAACAATTTACAACGAAGATTGGTTGAGTAGAAAACTTTACGACAAAACAGATAATTTCATCTTCCGAACTGTGAACTTATAATTTCTATGTAGCAACAATTCAGGATCCTCTGCATATTGAGTGTAATTTTCTAGAGCTGGCATTCCTATCCTGATGTCCTTTATAGATTTTGTTTGCTTACACAAAAAAGATATAAATCACGCATTAGAAGTGGTGACGTTGAAATCGTTTCAAGTTGTACGGACACCTTAACGAGTTGTTTGACTATTATGACTTATATGTTCCAAATATGATGAGGGGAGTGTACCCTGTTTCGTAACCACTATCCCGTTCTATGTTTCCCTTTGTGATCTACTCAAGTTTAGTATTCGCCTATTTGTTCTAACAAGAGCAACACGACAGTTGTTACATGTGGATCAGGTTCTGTTTGCCATCTGGAGCATCTGATATCACCTCCTGTTTGGATGGTGTTCCTTTTGCTCAGATATTTGTCAATAGTTTTGTCGGTGTGTTATGACTTATGGGTTTGAATGTACCTTTTGTATCTTCCTCTTTTCCTTATATATATAATAGTGCTAATAGATGTACAGCATTTTTTGACACAATTTTTGAGTTACGTCATTATAAAGATTTGATATAACTTAATTTTTCTAGTATCTATTAACATGTTTTCTAGAAATCGATTTCAGAGCATTTTAAAAAATTTTCATATCGTAGATAATACTACAATACCGAATCGGAACGACGATAATTATTCACCTACATCAAAATTTCAGTGCTTCGTTGGTCTTTTTAATCGACAGTCGAAACAACATTACATTCCAAAACAGAACCTAAGTATTGACGAAAGCTTAATCGCATCTAAAGGCCGGTCATCAATAATACAATACATTCCTTCAAAAGCGGCGAAATTTGGAGTCAAACTTTGGGTATTAGCCGAGGCCGTCAGTGGCTATATTTGTCAAATCAGTGTTTACAAAGGCAAACAATATGACCCAACACCGCAAGGAATGTTACAGGGTGCTTACGTAGTCAACAAACTGTTAGATACCGCAGGATTGTTTAACAAAGCTTATCATTTATTTACTGACAGTTTTTTCTCCTCAATTAATCTGGCTAAAGAGCTTTTAGCAAAAGGAACATTGTTCACTGGAACATTACGCGCTAATCGGCAAATGCCAAACACAATCAAGAACGCTGTTTTGCAGGAAAAGGAGAGCATTTATATTAGACAAGGAAAAATTCTGTTATGTGCATATAAAGAACGGAATGGTCGAAAACCAGTTAGAATCATATCCTCTTTTTCTAAAGCAGCACAAGAAAATGATAAACCGGCTATGATTTGCTCGTATAATAAATTTATGGGGGCGTAGATTTGGCTGACATGATGACAGAGAGTTACAATGATGGACGAAAAACGTTAAAGGTTTGGAAATAGGTTGTTTTTAATCTTATGCACCGTATGGTAATAAATGCATACATTATTTATAAAGAAAACAATTCCGATAATCCGAAATTGTCAAGACTATCCTTCACACAAAGGCTGATAGAGGATCTCGCTAAAGATCACATGGTGCTAAGAAACGAAAACCAAGACGACAATAGACAAAATAAGAACAAACACGGGATCAGAAAGTTGCCCGGTCACAGAGAAAAAGATTGCGATGTATGTTCAGACAGAAATGGTTACGGGGGTCGAAGGAGGAGTAGGACTGTATGTCGAGTTTGCGGAAAAGGTGTTCACCGGCATTGTAAAGACAATCATTTATGTGTTGAATCATGATTAAAATATATTTTTTGTTTCTAATCAAATGTTTTTATTTTATAACAGGTGTTCAGACAACCCACTACAATTACATGAAATAGTCATTTATAATGCATCGAATCCTCACCCCTCACATAAAGATGTCTCTGTACCAGGAGCATGACAAGCACTTTTGAAATTACCCTATTTGACCTATTTCTTGATGGTATTTTTTTTTTTAATTGATTTTAATCGGTCATTCTATTTGGATTGGAATTCGCTCATTGAATGTTTTATGCCTGTTGTATTGTTTGATTTCGATTCAGCGTACTTCTGAAGAATCATTATTCCATAAAAGGTGCACATGCAGTGCATTAAAATTGGTTTCAGTAATTAAACTTTTCGACTGCTATCATAATTTAGTGAAACTGTAATATTTCTTTGATATTATTTTTTTTATACAATACAAAAAAGAAAATCAGCAGAAAATCCACACAAATTAAAACAAATTAAAAATTGCATAAAAGTATGGCCAACGCGGCTTAAGGGCATACGATACAGTTTTGAGCCTGTATTTACAAGTTGATGAAAATTTGCATATAGGCTATTTTTTACCTGTTCAAATCAAATATGCAATAAAAAATATACCTTCATGTGCTACTTTTTGAGTAAAATGAGGCCGAAATTT
The DNA here is from genome assembly GCF_965363235.1 of Mytilus galloprovincialis. Taxonomy (NCBI): domain Eukaryota; kingdom Metazoa; phylum Mollusca; class Bivalvia; order Mytilida; family Mytilidae; genus Mytilus; species Mytilus galloprovincialis. Next base: position 13,478,899 of record NC_134845.1, on the reverse strand, counting down.
GTATATTTGCTCAGAATCCAGATTTGTGTCCGTATTTTCTTTTTCGATAGAAAGACATAACATTTTTGTTTTAAAAGATAAACACAATTTTTTGTTTGTTAAATAATCGGTAATTTCTGTATTTTCTAAGTATCATTAAAAATTATGCAATTTTTATTCCGAAATAACTCTATATTTATCAAATGTTCATGAATAGAGGAAAAAACGTCATTTTTTGCTGCATGTTTATCAAAATTAAAAAAATTGCGCTATTTACAGTTTTATAAAATTTGGGTCACATAATCTCCTTGCAAAATGAAAAAAAATTGCTGTTTTAAAAAATCGGGGTCCATGCACTCGTTTTCAAATTAAAGCAGTTTGAATGATAAAAATCAGTCGAAAAATGCGCCTTTTCCCGATATGTCATTGTTTGACGTCGCGAAAATAACATTTTACGTTAGCAACGTCATTACCTTCCCTGTAACTGTATCGTATGCCCTTAAATGAAAAATTGAAAGCACTTTGCATGCAACTAAGCAACGTGCTGTAGCCCCTCCCACAGTACACAAAAGAAGCGACGTCACTGAAACCTATTGTTCGACGTCAAGAAAAAAAACATCGGCCGAAAATCGGCCCGTGGCAGTCAACGTAGTATATACAAATCGGCCTAAAATCGGCCCATGGCACAGAAAACGTTAATTAATGATCAAATTACTTGTTTATTAGAAATAGTCTATTGATTTTTGATTGACGAGAATGAATTTAGTTACTTAAATAATCAAGTGAATCTTGGAGATTTTTCAAAACATTTAATTCAATCTTTTCGAAATTCTTAGTCTTTGAGTTTGTACCTTTCGTACCATATTAGCTGTTCCGTTTGTATCCGACCGAAAGCAACTTATGACATTGTACAAAGTTATGCTTATGGCAGATATTTGTGACGTCTGCCATCTTAATCTCGTGATTGTGTAATGATAGACATTTTCGTTATTGCTATCATGACACATGTATATCATGGTGGTCAGTACTTCGGGAAAGACATGATTTTAAACATATCTTTCTGAAATTGTCTGTTTATTGATTCATTATAGCGTTTGAAAACTTTATTTTACTCTTTTTTTTAAATTTTGAAAACTTATATGTATACATGATATGTCTGTATTGTAATAAACGATTAAAACTCGATACTTTGCTTTGGCTTACTTTTATGCTCAAAATTCATATCGAAGGCGCCCATACAAATGAAAAAAGTAACGTCATAAACATAAAACGTAAATACGGGAAACATTACGTTAACATTTTGCATTATCTTCTTAACAATTTCTTGATAGATACATGCCATACCTTTGACGTTTACTGCAGGTTTTTGAATGAATATAATTGATAACTACAAATGACAAACAGAGAGATAAAATCCAATCCACAGCCATCCTATGTAGAATAATACGGAACTAATTACTAAATATAGTTTTTGAACTTTGAGCCAGGAAGTCAACATATACTTCAAATCAAGATATAATAAATATAAATGTCCGTCTATTTACTGCCATTAATGACATTAAATTATGAAGTTGGCGTGATTACAGTTAACATGAGAGAATCAATCATCAGTGTCACAAATATTTCCATTAGGCATATAAAAAAACGAAGAAATGGTATGATTGCCAACGAGACAATTCTCCAAAAAGGATCAAATGACAAAAAATAAACAACTATAGGTCATCGTACAGCCTCCAACAATGACCAAACCCACACAACATATTCAGCTTTAAAAGGCCCCGAAATGACAAATGTAAAACAATTCAAACGAAAAAACTAACGGCTTTATTCATGTACCAAAAAAATGAACGAAAACCAAATATGTAACACTTCAAGAAACGACAACCCTAAATTACAGACTGCAGACTTGAGACAGGCGCATAAACACAAAATTTGGCGTGGTTAAACATGTTAGAGGACCTCAACCCTCCCCATAACAGTCGTGTAACAGTAAAACGTAATAACGAAACATAAAAAATCAGTCTGGTCGTCACCCGTTACTTGTATATCTCAACAAGAAAAGAAACTAAGAATTGATATGATAGTATTTGCAGCTACTGACAGCTAGTTCAAAGCCACTTACAATTAATTAAAATATATATAATGCAACTGAGACAAAATTATGAGTCTTTTTTTTCATAAATGACTGAAAATTGAAAGACAAGCGTTTATCGATCAAACTAGAGTGCATACATAATACAAGATTCGTATACTAAGTATGATTGAAGTCTGAATATATGCATCATAGGAAACTTGATATTATTAATGATCCATGACTTATAAAACATGGTAGGTGTCGTTTAAAAAATCAACTTTCTAGAGTCCGTATCTCAAAAAAGGCTTTCATTGTCGCCTATGAGAAAATTAATTGTTTATTTCAATCTACAGACGGTACACAAAAAAAACTAAAAAGTTAGTTGTCGTTTACATAAATTATCGCCGTTGAAATATTTTGAAATGATTTGTTTTTAGCAAACAGTTCAGAAGATAGAGAGAAATCAAGGAGAAATAATCGCAGTTACTGAAAAAAGATTGCAATTTAAATAGTTTTTTATAGTGATTGTTGTGAACTTACTTTTTTATAGAACAAACGGGTCTGAGCGGTTAAAATACTACATGGGCATCACAACAAGTGTTTGTCTAATTAAACAATTACCACAACTTTATAGGGCAGTTACGTTTTTATGCAAACAACATGTAAAAATACAATAATTTATTATAAAACACATTGTGAACTTACTTATTTAAAAAAACGGGTCCGAGCGGGTAAAATCATACATGGGCTTCACAACTATAGTCACAGTCACAGGATTATCACAGTGCAATCACTTAAAAGGTAGGTCAGTAGTGATTTTTCGTTTTGCGATTTATGAATGGAATGTGAAAAACTATATCATGAGTGAACGTGGTTGATAGTTTAGATTATTTTTACCGATAACCGCTACGAAAATCAGCTGACGGCGACTATATATATATATATTTGTCTCATTTACAATTACCACAACATGCACAACTTTATACGGCAGTTACTTTTTGGTGCAAACAACATGTAAAAATACAATACTTTATTTTAAGAAATGAACAACCAACGTTAATGTGTTTGAATTGCCGATCGCGCTATATTTAACAGGGGAAACTACGATCTATAAATAGAGCAAAATATATATTTCGAACCTGATGCGGAGATCAGCAAAATACTATAGTGTGTAAAATGTATGCTGTTTACCTTTTATAAACTAGGTATCAAGTTAAATACCAATCATCTTATTCTTCAACTTGTCCAACAGCTCTTCACTCTTCAAAACAATATCAACAATTGCTGGGCGGAAGTTGACGTCAACAATAGGGAAGTGAAAGGACGGGAATAAATATAACGTTACGTCGTGTAAATTGTACTTTCACAACCCTGATTCCTTCCTTTCAACTTTCACTTTTCATTTGCTAAGTATGTTTTATGTAGCTTTACCTATTTTGATAACACTTTTTTTTTCAAAAGTCATAATTATTTTCATTATTACAATATTTCAAACACTGGCAAATTAATTCTATATTGAATTGGCAAGGCAAACTTAAATTTTATGTGACGTATAAAATGTTCTGACGTCAGAGACGCGCGCGAATCAACATGATCAATGAATGTGTTTCTAGATAGATGTTTTTTGTGTTCTGCTTAATTGTTCCGTTTAAAATTGTTACACGATGATGACTGCTGTACCCATATTTTGACTATTTTTTTATTATGTCTGTTTAATTCACACATCATTGTGAATATAACGGATTTTGGTGAGACTGTCATCAAAGTGAGAGGTTTATGCCCGCGTCACACTGTCCCGATTTTTACACCGATGGCAACACGATTATGGAAATTTTCAAAATCGGGACTGATCGTATCCAGATCGGGCTATTCGTAGTGCCATCTTTAACCATCGTAGAACCATTGGCCACTTTTTCTAGCCTTCGGGGACAACTTCGGGAAGGGTTCTAATTTTTTTAACATGTTAAAAAATCCCCGAAGGTGCGTCCGATGCTGAGGGTTCGTATTGAGTTCGTATCACCATCCTCACCATCGTAATGTCACCGGGAATGCATCTTTGAACATCGTATTGCATTCGTGTTACCATCGTTTCCATCGGGGAAATTTGACATTACGATGTATACACGAATGAATCACGAAGCTACTCGAAGGTTTTACGATGGCAACACGACTTCGTGAAGACCTCGTAATCCCGTCGTGTTGCCATCGAATAAAAGCACGAAGGCGACAAGATGGAACTACGACGGCAATAAATCCAGCTAAATGTAAGTTAATTTTTTGCGCTAAAATACATTTAAAGTGCCATGCGCGATATGCACTGGTCAGTCTAATACGACAGTTAAGAAAGACGTTCACAAAACATGGAGCTCATATCATATGATTCTATGAGAACAAGAAAGGCGACAGCGTTGTTTCTGTTAATTCAAATGGAACAAGAAGAGCAGCTATTACAGGCTCAGGATTTACTTTTACAAGTGAAATATTATTTTTTGTCAATTTTTCATATCAAGTAACACAATGAAAATCATAAACGCGCCTCGTACACCAACACTGCAGGTACACGTATATAAGAGGGAAACCAACATTTTCTTCATTATTCTGATTTTTTATGTATCGTCTGAGTTGTTGTCACACGAATGTTTACTCCATAACCATTTTGTTTTCTATATGTCATATTTTGCCGCATTTGTTGCTTTCCCCACATCCTTCCTTTTGTCTATATTATTATGATATTCTCCTGGAAAGAGCTCTTTTTGAATAAAAGGGATCAACGAGCCCATTACCTTACCTTTAAGATAGATCAGTAAACATGGGCATAATTATGGGTGATTATTCAGACTAGTGCACACATTTTACAGTTCAAACAAGGCAATGCCGAGCGTGGCATCCCCTCGTATGTAACATATTGGGGACAAATATGGACACTATATTTGTATATGATACATGCAGAAAATGGTAAATTGAATATGCACATTTGATACATAACTATTTTTTTAGAAATCAACCAAAACATTCAGTAACTGGAAATACCTTTAATATTGTCTTTAGAACCAGTAGGTAAAAAAATGAGCAACCAATTCCCTGTGTATTATGCTATTTCAAGGAGAAAAAACAAGTCCATCTGCATGACCTTGACCTTTGGCCTTGAACGTAAAAAATGTCAGATCATTACAAGGAGGAACAATATACCAAATATGGTTAAAATCTTTTGAAGCATATTGGTTTTAGAGTGTCCACAAGGGTGATATTGCCTTGTATTACAACTACCACTGTGACCTTGACCTTTGAACTTTAAAGTCAATAGCGATTAAGATATTCTTAACGAGTAACACCATACCAAGTTTTCAGCATTTTGGTTCTAGAGTGTCCATAACAATTTTATCTACACGCAATTTACATGTAGTAGGCGAGGGGATAATCAACTAAGTTTTATAAGAATTAGACAAAAAGATCGATTTCCCGCCATGCATGGCAGACTTGTACAGAAACGATATGTTGTCGAAATTCTGTTCGTATCATAAAACGCGTGATGCCTTCGGTATATAATTTAAATGCATCGTAAGCTGTACGCGACGTCTTTTAGACATCGTATGGCCATCGCGCCATCATCGTAATCCATCGTGTAGCCTTCGTAATCCATCGTGTAGCCTTCGTGATCCATCGTGTAGGCTTCGGCTGAAATATGAAGCTTAAATACCCGTCTTTGGTTAACCTTCGTATGTCCATCTTTTGCTATCGTATATAATTTCGGCACCATCGTATAGACTTCGTTATTCATCGTACTTGCTTCGGTCACTTTTTGGTATTTTAACGAGATCGGGACCAACTTCGTACGAACTTACAATTTTCGCATTCGGGTGTCCATCGTATATAAAAATCGGGACAGTGTGACGCGGGCATTAGCACTTTAAAACGCTGTTTAATCGACCATTTTCTCTTTTTGAAAATGTCTGTACCAAGTCAGGAATATGACATGTCTTGTCCATTCGTTTTTTATGTATTTTGTCATTTGATTTTGCCATGTGATTATGGACTTTCCGATTGGATTCTCCTCTGAGTTCAGAATTTTTGTGATTTTACTTTTTATTTGGTTTTTACCTGTTTCTATATATAGCTTTACGGGGAAACCTTCTTACAAAAAAATAAAGATATTACACGAAAGGAATTATTTGACATTCGGAGTACACAGACGTTGAGCTGACATTATGAAATGATTTGTAAATATGGATTAAACAAAGATGTATGCTCCTCAAGACAGACATTTTTTTGTATGGCAATTTTAAGAAAGGTAAGTATGCCATTACCATTATCTACTTCAGTTGTAGAGTCGGTAAACTCTTAGTTTCTACGTGATCATGTTATTGTCTAGTTACACTGATATTACAGATTGTTCTAGGTCAGTCTTATTTGTGAGAATCATGTTTTTATCGAAAGATTGATATGCTGTTTCTGCTAACAAACCTCTTTGTTATTGATAATCGTATGAAAGAATTGAATTAAATGATCATACATTTGTAGCTTAAACAGGTCAATTGTTATCAGTTGAAAATATTGCGTCACTATGCAAAATATATTAAATACACATACATGTATATAACATGTATGATAAAACATGATACGAAATATCATGTGATTGTTTGATTAGTTTAAACATATAGATCATAAACTTTGATGTAATAAGTATAAAAGCTTATCACAAACGTGAATTCAAACAAGAAAACTTTTTAATGTATAAAAAAGAACCAAAAACAAATATGTTGCAAATCAACAAACGACAACCACAAAATTACAGGCTCCTGACTTGGTACAGGCTCATAAATATAGAGTGTGGCGTGGTTAAATATGCTCGTGGGATACTAACCCTCCCCTAACCTGAGACACCGGTTAAACAGAACACATTAACAAGGCCTTGCTCATCAGATGGATACCAATAGAAATAAGTCACGTTGCCAGAGGAGGACTAAAACGATAACATGAAAATTTATTGTCAAATCTTGTGTATTGGGGGTAAACGGGTAATCTAAGGGTAAATACAATGCATATCATCTGAAAGAAAAACTTTTTATGAATCGAATGGTGTATGGGACAAGAAATGTGAGACTGAATTAACAGAGAAATAAGAGTTTTAAGCGGAGAGGTGAAAAAAGTAGTTGGGTACCTTCTCGTAAATGTACGTTGATAGTGGGTCTTCCAATGGATAGAAACAAGTGCCTGTGGTAAAAACTTCCTTTCAACTTAATTTTACTTTTCATTTACTAAGTAAGTGTTATTTAGCTTTATCTATTTTGATACAGCTTTTTTTCAAAAGTCATAAGTATTATCATTATCATAATTATTTCAAACACTGGCAAATTAATTCTATATTGGCAAGGCAAACTTAGTTTTTAACCTGTTTCTATATATAGCTCTACAAGAAAAACCTAATTACAAAAATAAAAAGATATATTACACGACAGGAATTATTTGACCTTCGGAGTACACAGACGTTTAGCTGGCATTATGGAATGATTTGTAAATATGGATAAAACAAAGATGTGTCCTCCCCAAGACGTATGACAATTTTGAAAAAGGTTAGTATGCCTTTACCATTATCTACTTCAGTTGTCAACTATTAGTTTCTATGTGAACATGTTATTGTCTGGTTACAGGCTGTTCTAGGTCAGTCATTGCTTGTTTGTGAGAATCATATCGAAAGATTGATATGCTATCTTTGCTAACAACCCTCTTTGTGATCGATAATCGTGTAAAATAATTGAAGATTAAATGCTCATAAATGTGTAGCTTAAACAGGTCAATTGTTATCAATTGAAAATACGTCAATATACAAAATATATTAAATACACATTCATGTGTAACTGGAGGGGTTTTTACGTTGTGTATTTTCTGTGTCAACTTTTACATATTTCACCCCAGACCGTGTAAAGAGTAGGTATCGGAATCCTGAGTCTCTGATCCTTCATATTTGGCTTTTCAAAACTTAAATAACACTAGCAAGTTTTCATTGTTTATTAGCAAATTACATAATTCAACAAATAACAACAATTTGTAAAGATAAAAACATGAAACATGAATATGAAAAGCAAGTAAAAATTCACATAAAAGTGACATAGCTTAATCTGTCATTTTAACCTTTGTCTAGATGCATTATAATTCTAGACATAATAGGAGAAGACGTTACTAAGTTGAAAAACTTGTGTCTAATCCATTTGTCTCTTTTTGGAACAATAAAATATGTTTAAACTACCTTTCGTGTAGACAACGCCTTTCGTGTAGACAACACCTTTCGTGTACACAGTGAGCAAGGTCTGTGCAAGACCATTTAGTCAGTGAAGTCTGTGCTAGACCTTTCGTTAAGACCGTGACTGAGGTCTCTGATAGACCTTTCGTGTAGACGGTGACTTAGGTCTGTGCAAGACCAGGTTGGCAGTGAGGTCTGTACAAGACGAGTAAGCTCGTAAATAAAAGCTAAAATGAGAGGTCGTTATATCAACCAAAGAGGCTTATGAAAACAAGCCCAGGACATATATGGAAGTGTTTAACGACCTTGAATGCTAAACAACCCTCGCACGGTCGGCTCGGTGCCCGAAGACGATTGGTGAGCATTTAAATATTTTTATGCCATCGGTCAGGAACGAGGGTCGTCGTCATTTTGGAGGTCGCCATCTTGGTTTTGTGAGCTGTTTTGATTTGGTTTGTTTACTAATTTGATGTTATATTCCTCACAACGGCTGATTTCAGGGCCGGTTTGCATTGGTCAGCTTGACAGCCCGCTAACCTCGATGAAGGAGTAGTGGTAGATGAGTCTCGGACGTAGTATTATAGAAGACAGGAATCGTTATCAGGATTAACGCAGCGAGGCAGTGAAAAGAAGGTCAATCACCCAACGCCTAGGATACGGCCCTTGCACGTTAATCGACATAACACTCCCTCATTATACAATGGGTTTTTGAGTGCATGTTAACGCGGGTACGCCTACTACTGCACGTCTACTGTACGGCTTGCCTGTACAATTATTTATCTTAGCAATTATTTAACAAATACTATTCAAATATATACATTCTATAACTAAGGCCACACCAATTTAATTCCTTGTTCGACGGACCCGCCCGCACCTTTTTTTTCAAAACAGAATTTTTTTATTTTTTTTATATTCCCGCTTCCCGCATCCGGAAATGTAATCGTGTCCATTTCCCGCACCGTTTTTTTTTTGGTAAATATTTTAAAAAAGATATCAACAGTTGTTTTTAAACAGTCTAACCTGTATATAACAATTTTAAACATAAAAGCACCCCACCACACTGTGTAAATATCTGTGAGAATATTTGTTTCAGCACGAAACCTATTTATCCAGAGTGGAGTGCTCCTATATAAATTAATTTATAACAGCGGAAATACCTGTAAAGAACAAAAAATTGGTTTCTTTCCCCCTTACTTATACTCCCTATCAAAAAATGTTCGTTGTTAGAATAAAGTACAAAGAACTTCTGAAAGATTTGCTGCAGTTATATTGTATGCTGGCGAAACAAAACTATCCATAGCCGCTGCATGTTTATGCACCTATCCTGATTGATTCAGGGGCCTGTCGTTCAGCAGTTATCGTTTGTTGATGTTGTTCATTGGTATTTTTCCCGTTTGGATATATAAATTAGATCGTTGGTTTTCCTGTTCGAATTGTGTACGCTAATAATTTTGGGGTCCTTTATAGCTTGCTGTTTGGTCTGTATCAAAGCCCTGTGTAAAAGGCCGTACTTTAACCTGTGTTTGTTATTATCAGGTTGAGAACAACCCTCCCTCAGACAAGGGGTCATTTTACTGATGTAGAAAAGAAAATAGAAATACCAAGGATTTGTATAGTTCTTCTATACAAAACCTTTGAAAACTTAGAATGTTGTACTAAAAAAGAGGAGAGTTACATCATATTTTAAACAACATTTTTCTAAAAGAGGGGTCCACTTATTTTGAAAAATATTAAACTGTTAAAGTAAATGTGTTAACATGGTTAAAGTCCAGGAATATTACAAAATTCTTGGACATGTTTTGACCATTTAATACCAGATAGATATATAGTTCTTTAAGAAAATATGAGCCCTTTTGTACAAACAAATATAACTTATATTGATCCCTCATAAAACATGTAAAAGAGATATTTATAACATTAAGGGGTTGCCCCAAACTGATTATGACTTGGATGGAGAATTGTCTCATTGTCAGTCACAAATACATAGACCAGATTTAATTATTTCTTGGTGAACAGGGAAAAAATACTTCAGAAATTAAAGAAATGTAAAAAAAATTGTGATAAATCAAGTTTTAATATTGTCAAAACCTACTATTTTATGTTTACAAAAAAAAATATAATCGCTCGCCTTTACTTTTCAAGATTTGCAAATTAAATATTTTTTATTAAAATTTTCAAATTGCTCGCTCGCCCCAAATTTTTTAGTCCAAAAATCCGTAGAACAAGAAATTGAATTGGTGTGGCATAAATTATAAGTTGCAAATTCAACAAAATCTGAGAATAAATTCAATGAATTATAGCACAAAAATGTAACAAAATATGATTGAAATGTTAAACAACAATTTTTTTCAATAATTCATATTAACAATAGTAATTAAATGTTAATTTTACAACAGTCCATTTTAAAGGGAATTACTACTGTTTCGAAACATAGGATCGCCGTTGCACATGTATATAGAACATGTATGACAAAACACGATACGATATATCATGTGATTGCTTGATTGGTTTAAACATATGTTATTGTTCAGAATCTTTACAAATGGATGAGACACAAGTTTTAACACTTAGTTTTGTCTCCTCTGACAAGTACATTCACAACTTGAATAAAATAAATAAACATTAACACCGTACTGTGACCTTTACACATTGTGACATTGATGGAGAGTTGTTTCATTGACACTCATACCACATCTAATTATACACAAACATTTAAATTACATTTACCAATCAGACATTTGATTACAAACATGACAATATATGTGTAGGAGTATAAAGATAAACCATATATGTTGACTTATCTTCCTTCTACTCCATTTATCACTCGATATGTATTGAAATACGTATACATGCTATTCAGTTATTAAAACTTTCGGTTTTACGTCCTGTCGCTACATATTTTGGTATCACACAAGGGCGTGTTTTCATAGATTGGTAATGAAGTCGTTACAATAAATCCATTGTATGTGTAATTAATGATATGGAGTTTTTATTAGTTTTTGTACGATTTTGCCCCCAGCAGAGCTATAGAAAAACAGTACATTAACGAGTGTTACACAAACTCTTTTTCGACGATACACGGACTCTGTTTAGTTGTTACATGGATACTTTTTATGAATAGAATCACTCGTGCATGATCAACGAGTTCATGGGCACTTTACTTTCAATAAGATTTAATTTTTTGGTTCACCGACATACATGTATTTCCTGTCTTTTTTTTTTTTTTTTATAAAATTGCGTTAGCATCGATATTTTTTTTAACATTTCCAGTAAAACACTATTCATATCAGTACACTAAGGGATTCGCCATTTAACTTCAAAAGAAGGGGGGTTTGTTTTTCTCCTAATAAAAAAAGATATTTTGATCCCAAATTTTATGAGAAAATAAATACTATGGTCAAGCAGATAACCAATTTCTGTTCTGCATGATTCCTGCTTTTTCGAAAACCGTATATATGATAGTGCTAATTTGAAAAAAAATAAATATTGGGTGATGGCGTTGTAAAGGTAAATAGTTAATATATTCAGAAAAGAACATACCGCCACCTTTTGTATGGAGTAAAAAATGGGTTAAAAACGTATATTTTTCAATACATGGACATGATTAGTATTTTGAACAATGCTGAAAGTAAAGAAATGATGATACCGACGTTTATTTTTCAATTAAAAAAGACAGGAAAATTTAAAAATCAAATCTCATCAAAAGATAAAATCCCTATCAACTCACCAATGCACGATTGATCCTATAAATAAGTGTTCTCATGTCCAAATAAGCAGCAACTCTTGACGAAAATCATTGAACTTATGTCCTTAATCTTGGACGGTAGGTTGCGATTGGACCATATAGTAACACGTGTATCATTAATCGCGATCAACACTTGCAGAGACGAGCATGAATTAAAAAAAAGTATTTTAATATGTACAATAACAAGACAGAGTCTATTTTTTCATAATATTTTATTCACTAATGAAGTAGAAAATTCATTATTTTGATACATTTAAATTGTTTCAGAATTTATATACAAATCTATCATGGGCAGATTCAGTCATTTACAGAAAGGAGTTCCCAACCCCGGAAAAGGGGGGGGGGGGTTCTAACTAAATGTCCCCATTCAAATCCATTGATCGTCCAAAAGAGGGGGTTCATGTAATTCATGTATTTGGCAGCAAACGTGCGATTTTAACGAATTTTTTCATAAAAAAAAGGTCCCAGTCTGTTTATTTCAAAGCAATTAAGGCCCCTCTCCGCTTTCCGTTTCACCCATAAAAATCAAACGTTAGCTAATTACCACTAAAATATTTCTTAAATATATTACTTTTTTACGAAGTTGCATTTCAAAAAGTCTCAAATGTGAAAACTTACATCTTTTTCTTGAAATTGTTCTTTTTTTTATCAAATTATTAGATTCCTGATTTTTTTTCTAGAAAAAAAAACTCGGTTGTAGGGAAATGAAAATAAAAATTGTTCATGGTATAACTTACATTTACTGCTTTTAGGCCATTTAAGTTTCTAAAATGTTCAGTCTTGCAAAATGTAATACTTGATCTGACTACTCGTGCAGAAAAAATGTCCGGCAACGGTTGTTACCGGGCTGTTTTTTTGTAACTTTGTATTGTATCTAATACATACCGTACAGCGACACTGATAAATACAACAAATTTGATGTAAAGCTTATCTTAGACTTACTTATAGACTAAGATATTGATGTGTACTCCGACTCGAAGGTCCCTGATGATTCGGTTCTTACTTGCACTTTTAAGTATTGTGATTACGAAAACATCATTGAACTTCAAACAATATCTGAAAACCAATCTCAAGTGTCTTCTGGAAACAAAAAACACTTTCAAAAATATAATGTATCGAACATTCCTAGTGATATTTTTGGCAGCGAACGTTGCGTCAGAAGTCTTGAAAAGGTAGTTGACTCTTTACTAAACATCAGAAATATAGAAAACCGAATCAGTACTATATACAATACCTTAGTCAATGTTCTTCATAAGGAAATGGATGATTAAACGGACTATAAAGACTTTACTCAAAACAGAAGCACACGTAAGCGAAGTAAGACGAGGCCGTATTGGAACGATAACTTACGTAATCAGCTGGCTGATGTGAATAAAGCCGAAAAGGTTTTTATGAAATTTAAAGGAAACCGACGTGAGAAATCGGAACTGAGAAACATATTAAAATAAAGAGAAGACAATTTGACAAAAGTTTACGACAAGAATAACGCAAATACAAAATACAAAGACTAAACAACATAAAATCATTCAACAGCGGAAATCAAAAAGAATTCTGGCGATCGAGAAGTTAACAAACTAGGTCCTGGAAAAACGCGCACTAATATTGACTGCGTAAATATGCTTGATGAGTCCGTGTCTCATAATCCCACAGACATCCTGCAGAGGTGGAAAGAATAGTACTCTAATCTGTTCTCTAGCGAAGTTGCAAATGTAGAAGATGACACCACGGGCATTACGGAAGTTAATGAGTCGATCTCATTCCGAAAACTTAAAAGGGCATTACTTAATTTGAAAAACGGGAAGGCAACTAGTATAGATAATTTGCCTAACGAGTTCCTAATGCCTGGTGCTAAAGTATCATCTGTGCATTACTTAAAAAAGGAAAAGACTATCGTGATCCATTAAGTTACAGATGTATAAGTCTGATGTCAACCGTTGCAAAGGTCTTCCGTCAAATTCTTAACGGTAGATTGATGAAGTATCTGGAAAACAACAAACTATTAAGCGAGGAACAAAATGGATTCCGACGTCTTAGATCTTGACTTGACCACCACATTTATTATGTATGTACTATACTGAGAAACCGAAAATAAACTAACCTCGACACATATCTTTGTTTTGTTGACTTTAGCAAGGCATTCGATTCAGTAAACTACACAATCTTATCAAACAAACTGTTAGGTGCGGGTATTCACGGTAACATGTTCCAATTTATAAAATGTCTTTATTCAAACTTGAAAACAGCAATATGACTTTCGCCAATGATGTTTACAGACTGGTTTTCAGTAGATTCCGGTGTACGCCAAGGACACAACCTCGCACCTACATTGTTTGCGTTATTCATTGACGATCTGGTGCCACTTATTAAAGGTCTTTCGCAAGGAGTATTTGTTGGAAACGACATGATTAGTTGTTTATTTTACGCGGATGACGTCGTTTTCATTTCGGAGTCAAGTGAAGGCTTACAGTCTCAACTCAACGTTGTACATGACTGGACAACGAAAAATCTTCTTAATGTGAACATAGAAAAAAACAAAGCTATGCATGTTCGTAAGGCATCTTCCAGTAGATCAGATGTTTTGTTCAGACTCGGATACAAGGAATTAGATTACGTAGAAAAGTACCGTTATTTAGGCCTAACACTGTCCGAAAACATCGACTAAAGGGTGTCTGTTAATGAACTGTCAGCGGCAGCTAGCAGATCATTAGGATCGGTAACATCCAAATTCTTGCATATGGGAAATATGGACTTCGAAATATACACAAATATATATAACAACACAGTTATCCCGGTTATGGATTATGCGTCTGGAATATGGGGTATCAAGCGCTATGACTCACTTGAGAGACTACAATACAAAGCTATAAGGACATTCCTTGGCATTAGCAAATGTGCTCAGATTCCTGCTGTCGTAGGGGATATGGGTTGGCTACCTGTATATATTCATACGCAGTGTAATGCGATACGCCTATGGTGTTGCCTCATGAAAATGCCAGACAATAGACATTGTCGTAATGTGTTCTGTTGGGACATTGAAACCTCTACACGCTACAAAATACCTGGTTTAACAATATCAAGACAATTTTAAATACTTGTAATCTTATGCATTTGATCAACTACAGTGGCGAGAATATTTCTACAAACTACGTTTTAGAAACTGTCAAAATGAAATGTGTAGATGACTTCAAAGACAGATGGAGTAATGAAGTGCGAACAATGCCAAAACTGAGAACGTATAAAACTTTTAAGTCCGAATTCTCAACGGAACCATATGTAAAAAGACATTTATCAAGGGTGCAACGTTCAGCACTTGCAAGGATTCGTTCTGGAACTTTTCAACTAGAAATTGAACAAGGTCGTTACAGAAACATTCCACCTAATCTACGCATATGTAAATAGTGTAATTCAGGTTCGATTGAAGATGAAACACATATCCTCATCTATTGTGACCGTTATACTGATGCACTTTAAATGTTATAATTTTGACCTCATTTTCTTATATCTGTAATATTTAAAGTTAATACATAATAGTGCATCATAAGCCTATTTGGCTGGCTGAATCATTATGTCAATACTCAATTATAAGTTTATCATTCCAAGTCTCTGCGATTCGGAAAGTGTTTTATCAAAAAAGGTTTCTTTTAATATTTGCGTAAGCTCATCCTGAATCAAGAACCAATATTCCTGATAAAATTATGCAGTTATGCCATCTTCCCCTTGTGATTTATCCCTTTTCATTAATTTAATTGCTTTAAAATTTCAGCTTTTGTAATTTCACTATTGCATAAATAAAGGTAACAGTAGTATACCGCTGTTCAAACTCATAAACCCATGGACAAAAAACAAAATCGGGGTAACAAACTGAGGGAAACGCATAAATATAAGAGGAGAACAACGACACAACACTACAATGTAACACACACAGAAACGGACCAAGCATCAGACAAAATCCGACGAGAATAACAAATATAACATCATAAACGTTTTTCTGTTTCAGATAGAGTTTTATTTACATTATCTAGTAGTTTTCCCCAGCCTTTCTATTACAACCCCCCGAGGTAAAAAGTTTCTCATTCATTGATACAATTTTTGTATGTGCCATTTTCGACTTTTATTTTTTACCATAGTTTTTCTTTTCCTCGTTTTTAATATTTCATCTGTTTGCCTTTCAGAATACAAATATGATCAATAAACACAAAGCGTCCTGCTTTCAATCGTTCCATCTTATCTTAGTAAGTATAATTTTTACGATTGAGGTTTTGATGAAAAGAGCTTCAAATCATTCAATATTTTATCAAAACCTCATAGCTTTGAAACTAGCCGAATGTGACTTGATGAAAGTATTCGGTATGATTTTTTTTAAGCCATTGAGAATATTTGAACAGACTTTATTTCGGGATTTAATATGTGGTACGAGAAGGACCTTGATTGATTTTGGATAAGTTTGTTAGAGATCAAGGTCACTCTATTCACTTGATAGGCTAACATAACACAACATGTCGGCTTCTAGGTATTTTCCGTAAAAAGTAAAATCACAAAAATACTGAACTCCGAAGAAAATTCAAACTGAACATTTCTAACCAAATGGCCAGCTCAAAAGCTTAAATTGAATTGACAATAATCATAGTCATATTCCTGATTAGATACAACACGCTAATTTTGCCTTCAAACTTCTTATCAGACGCTTCCATCAATAAAGTTAGGAGGCCAAATAAAATACAATGGTGAACAGCATTGATGATCCAAAATATCTAATGGTTTTAACAAACGTATCTTATAGAGTAATGTATTCCTAGGATAGAAAATATTTCAAGGAACTCAAATCTTGGTAAACAGATAAAATATTACCATATCAATGATATTTATGTCAACACATGTACAGTTAAACAACAAGCCAACTTCGAACCAAACTTTTTTTCCATAATGTCCTATTCGGAACTAGAAAGATTTCTTTATCTTGTCTGTAGATTCAAAAATGTAACTCCGAGTAGTATGTTGTGTTGTAAATGTTGTTCGTTGAATGTTATCTTTTTTCCATATTTGCATTTTTTACTAAACATGATTTGATATTGACTTATCTTTCTTCAAATTATTCATATATATTGTAGGATCAATTCGTTAGAGGCCAATACCAAATCAGCTGTTAAAAGATTTTTTTTATAAATTATTCCGTACCAGCATGGTGTTGCTGTTTTAATCATATAAGTCTGTATATGACAAACAAATTTATTTTATCTTTATATGGTCAAATCTATGATAAGCAATTCATTGATTGTTATTGTGACGCAACTTTCGTTTGATATGTCATCTTTTAAACAATACGTCAGAACTGCGATAAATCAGTATGTGTGCATAATTTTACAGTATTTTAGGATCTTTTAATCACGATTTAGATAAAATATACCATTATTGCAAGGTAATACTACTTTCTATGGATTTAAGTAACAAACTTAGTTCATGTTCGAGTTCTGTCGAGTTTTATACAGAAGCAAACTCTCATTGGTATTAAGGCTTCCGGTCAAGGTGTCAATAGCTAATAATAGATTGAATGGTAGACCTTTGTTTGCTTTCACCATGACGTTGCATCTTCCATCGGATATGTTCATTATATCGTAACTACAATACACGAGTGGAATTCCCACGATTTTGACCGAATTATACTTTTTACTGGATTTGTAATAACATAAGCAACACGACGTTGCCACATGTGGAGCAGAATCTGCTTATCCTTCCGGAGCAACTGAGACCCTCAGTTTTTGGTGGGGTTCATGTTTCTTAGTCTTTGGTTTTCTGTGTTTTGTCTTCTGCATTATTGTTTGTCTGTCCTTGTTTTTAGCCAAGGCGTTGTCAGTTTGTTTTCAATCTATGAGTTTGACTGTCCCTCTTTGTATGCAAGGTGATGTAAATGATAACATAAGTCAGTTAAAAGTGAAAAGTTTTGTGTAATGTGTCCAAATTATAAATTTTGTCAGAATTCGTTTCAATTAGAACTCAAAGGCAAATTCAAAAAGAAAAACTGACAAGAAAATTGTTTTGAAGGAGTGGAGAATCTTCTTTCTCCAAAGTGAAATATCACTGCATTGTTATTAACATCAACATTTCAATGTAAACAAAATACAACACGATCACGCTAGCATTGCTTATTATGACCAGGATCAACAAATACTGTACTCCCCGAGGGAATATCTTGCCTAAGCTGTATTTTACATAATCTATGTATAACTATAACGAATTTTTGGTCCTCAATGCTTTTTAACTTTCCACTTATTTTACATGTTCAGCTTTTTTTTAATCGAGCGTCACTGATGAGTTGTTTTGAAGACAAAACACGCGTCTGGCACAAATAAAAATTTTCCATCCTGGTATCTATGATGAGTTTGTTCACTAGACACAGAAACTTTTTATTATTATAATTATTATCAGTATTAGACATAGAGATAACAAAACAATTACAGAACCATTCATTAACCATTCACCTTATATCACGAATTGATAGATAAAATGATATTCAGGAAATTATCAAAGCCATTATGTCTGTTAAATCTTGAAGTGAAATGTCAGAAAATACTAGTCTAAAATAATACAAAATAGATGAAATAAATAAAATAAATAAAATAAATAAAATAAATAAAATAAATAAAATAAATAAAATAAATAAAATAAATATGGGAAATCGAATTAAACAATTTATGAACAATTTCAGCGTGAAATTATAAGAAGACTATTATCCTATATCATATTCATTTATTTCATAATTATTGAAAATCATAAAATATATCAAAGTCAAAATCCACATTAAGCATTTTTAAAGTTTAAAATTGTGTCTTGAAAGTTTATACGAAATGAAAAAACATATTTTAGCATCTGCATTTAAAATGAAATGATTACATGATGTGTTTTCGTATAAATTAAAAAAAAAAAAGAATTTTAAGATAAAATATGAACAAAAGCTTTGAGGCAAACATATGTGTAACTAATTCTTTTCAATTAGTAAATTGTTTATCAATGAAATATATGAATGTGAATGTATTTTCTTTTTAGATTTTTATTATAACACCAGTTGCAAGTTACCCTAAGTTTCAGTGTCCAACCCGTACCGAATGGAAGTTCAGAGCTGCTGGAAAGTGCAACATTTCAGGGGGTTATTATTGTTTATTTGACGAGAATATTGACAGCTATACAGAATTATGTGACAAAAAATCATATAACTGGCAATCAGGTTTGTATGTTATGGCATATATATAAGATACATTTGTAATAAGGAAAACAACTGTCAATTTCAAAGATAAAATAAATTGCGTTAGTATGAACAATTGTCAGATGCAGATAGCATATTGTATCAAAGAAACGTTAAAAGATCAAATGGCGGCGCGATACCACCCCACACGTACATGTTATTACTACTATGTTGGTCGAATGAAACAAGTCGAATTTCATTCATCTGTTATTTCGTTTGACATATTCCTATTGAAAATGCTGTATTCAAGTTTCTATTGCTTCATTTTCTTTTTAAACTTTTTAATTTTGCTTATAAATTTGTGAACGAGAAAGTAGGAGGCATTGAAAAATATACAAGAGAAATATGATGGTACTTTCTTTTCATACACGAAAGAAAAATGTTACGCTATGACACCTACATGTAAACATCCAAAAAGGAAACAGAAAATTTCTTGTTTTGTGGTAGGTATTCAGTTGAATCATTGGAAATAATAATAATAATATCTTAAATTGAGACACACATGATTATTTGTTGCTGGATGAAAGGCAATCAACAATACATAATAAAAAATAAACATATTGATATTTTCAGACTTAAATTGTCAGAATACCTGAACGATGTGAATTGTTAGATTGATACATATAAAATTATTGGAGTTTTCAATTGAAGGGGTAAAAGATGGCTTGAACATAACTTCTACATTTTCCTTTACATACAATTTTATTCAAAGTGTTTGAAATTGTTAAAATATCAAATATGGAATATGTTCATGTTTTGATTGACATTATTTCAAATGTTTTTTGAACTTTTATGCAGTAATCAAACAACTCAACTAGCAAAGTACGTCTAGTAATACACTTGAATCTGTTTTTCATGCACGTTTTGTTATACTATATACACATTTACGGTCCGTGTAACACTTATCAATTCAAAGTTTTAAAAAGTTTTGAAATTTTAGATTTTTGGAATTTTGATCAAAGTTTTAAAATATCAAAATTTCAAATTGTGTTAAAGTTTTGAAATTTTGAAATTTTAACCAAATTAGTAAAATATCAAAATTCCAAATATCGTTTATAAATTTGATATTTTAGAAACTTGAGCAAACTTTTAAAATACTAAACCTAATGTGCAATTTTGATTATTTGACTTTTTGAAAGTTTGATATTTTAAATGTTTGCTTAAAATATAAAAAATATAAAGGGGCGACAAGAGGGGTACCTGTAATCACTGATGTAAACACGGCTTTGATAAGAACTATTCTTAGTTATAAATAAATAGCATGAAATATATCAAATCATTCTTAATAACAAAATAAATAATGAAAAGAAGAAGTCGGTTTTTTTTATGAAACATATTAGACATCACATGGGATAACAGTATCCTGAAATTTTAAGGTTGTGCATCTATCCAAAAAAATTATAATTAAACCTATTTAAACCGGAATCAACTACGTTGATTTAAATCTGTTATATAAGGTTAGCGTTTGAGATAAATAATTCAAAGCTATTTTGTGTTCCCAGTGCCCAACATTTAGAAGTATCAGTGAAAAATGACCAACTCGCAGTAAACCATATAGTATTATTCGCCTTTTTGACGTTCCTGATGAAGGTAGATCCAGAAAAAGCGCCTCGGTGGGCTGGCATACAACTTAAAACGTTTTCCTTTCTTGTTTATCGATTGCATGATGATAATATATTGCCTTTTATGATGTATTTCAGTTCCAAGAAATGATACGGAAGGAATACTTAAATATAACGTCGCAATAAAAGTTGTGCTAGGCGTATTTCAGCTGGCCCCTAGACAAAAAAGTGTACTGGTTCAGCGATTATAGACGTAATACTAAACTCCGAAACATAACAATGAACTAAAATCAAAATCATACAAGACATAGAAGGACAGAGGCTCCTGGATTGGGACAGGCGCACAAATGCGGCGGGGTTTAACATGTTTCGTGAGATCACAACCCTCCCCTATACCTCTAGCCAATAAAAAATGAAAAACACACAGTAATACGAACAGTAAAACGCACTTCAATAGGAAATACAAGTCCTATGTCAGAATAGGAAACAAACTAAGAAAGTAATTAACATGCATGACAGTGATAATAAAATAACAAAGGACTACTATATACATAAGGCTAGCAGTTACTGTCATACGCCAGCTCCAGACCTCAATTAAACTAATTGAAAGGTTTTATATGTCCTCATTATGCACACTCTCTCCCTGTTGCATTTATTGCTAATTTGTTCCAGAACATTCATGAAATATTTGTCACTGGCAACAACAAAAAATCGATAATTTAAAATAGGTTGTTTACATACAAATTACGAAGAAACGTAAGATTCAACTTCCGAGGACAAAGTTGCCCTTATAGATGGATTTAAATATGTTTTAACTTCACTTTGGTCAAACACCTCTTTAATTGTTTCGTTCTTATTTTGCTTGAATTTCAAATTTCAGTTTCAGCGTTCCGTATGTGAATTCTTTACTTCAAATTCTGCGTTTAACATTGTACTGGTTTTTCGAGAGTGACATTGGTGTACGGCCAAAAATGGAAAAAATCCATCATGCAGCTGACAGTGTGGCTTCTCTTTGCACGCCCCATTCTGACTGGGTGTACATGTGAACTTTTAGTTTGCTAAAAGTCGATTGTCGTACGATAACTTCAAATATAAATACCCAAATAACAAAATGCAAATACGGGACAGTAATATCCTTTAATACAAAAAAATCTATTCCTTTTGTTTACTATAATAAAACAGTGGTTGATTTAGAACCTATAATGGAGCTACGTGTATGATAACCAGTCCAAACGTTGTCTTTAAGGTAGCAACCATGTAACTTTAAAAGTAGGGTGAGGTTGTTTCGTCGAAGCGCTAACAATTTTATTAAGTTTTTCATCGCCATTAATCAACTTGTCTGGTTCAAAATTTAACACTAAAAGGCATGGATAATTTTTCTTTTGTCCTCTTCTGGCACAGAATATTATATCATCAAATTAGGGATCAGAATATTTAATGTACTATTATCGAAGCCCCTAGTGGTAGTATCAAGTAAACAACAGGGACTATCTAAATATTGGTTCCCCAGACGATTACCATTTATCGCTGATAAAAACTTTTGAACACAATTTTCAACTTTCAAAATGCCGACACCTACAACTGGATAGATGGGTGCTTAATGTAGTACAGCGGCAACTATTACATAAACATGAATGCAAGTTGGGTGCTTAATGTAGTACAGCGGTAATTATTACATAAATATGAATGCTCGTGAAAATAATGTTTATGGTTTACGTTTATATATGATATGAAAGGTTTCAACTTTTACAAAACCAGAGCTATAGTTTTTACGTTGGATTTAAAAGTTTACTTTATTTGGCCTTTTCAATTTTATTTGACTTTATTTGCCTTTTTAACTTAATTTGGTTCGAGTGTCAATGATAAGTCTTTTGTAAACGAAACGCGCGTCTGGCGCAAAAACCGGAAAAATTATATATTCCGGTATTCATCTATGATGAGTTTTTGTAGATACCTTGTAACAGTATCTTGGCTCCAATTTGCTGTTATTGGATTGCCGTCTTAATTTCAGCGTAAAAAAGATTATATTTAAAACCTCCCATACTGTGGACTAGCACAACCTTAAACCATGCATTCAGTATCATGAAGCGCTTTTCTTGATCGACCTCCTTACGGAACGCTTAAAGCTGAATATTTAGGGCAAACAACTTACAAAGAACAGATAAAAACGTTTAAGGTGATCTTTCATTCTGTACATGAAATGATATATTCTTTAGCCAACATGATTGCAGAAAGTAAGAAGTCGTAAAGCAAAACAGAAAAAAAAAATGAAATCAAAAGAGATAATACATCGTGTATTGGGCCTTTTTATGGCTTAGAGTTTAGTAGAAAATGTATATACATGCTCAACATAACCATACTATTTGACCTACTGCGAGTTGTTCAGTTTTTACTGTTACTCCTGTTTCTCCTAAAATATGGGTGCTAGAAAAACCAGCAGGTAAAATGGTCAATATCAGAGCCGTACGTCTGGTTTTTAAATGAATTATCTTCTTTTCGGAAATATTAATTTTGTCATCCAATTTTTCACCGCTTTCAACTGTCCGTTTTATTTCATACATAAACTTTTAAGTATCAGTATGTTTTTAGAATGAAATTCAAAACAGTGTGGCTGTGGCCATTGATTGACACATTAAATTCATCCATTGACTGGGACAATTTAGGTGAACGTTTGTATGTAACGACAACTGCGCATTATGTACTTTTTAAAGACACTTAAACTATGGGGTCACCAAAGGTTCTCAACACCTTAATAAAGTAATTCGAAAAATCAATCAGAAATAACACGATATTTTGATTTATATCAATTATATAAATCAAAACATAAAGGTTATTCCTGATTAACTTTTCGAATTATTTTATGATTAAAGGCGTTAAGAAACCTTTGGTGACCCCACAGTTTAAATGTCTTTCGTAGGTACGTCGTGAACAGTGGTCGTTACAGACAAACGTTCACGTAAATTGTCCCAGTCAATGGATGAATTTAATGTGTCAATCAATGGCCACAGCCACACTGTTTTGAATTTCATTCTAATTCATATTGTTTCGTTTCGTTCCGCTTTTATTTCGTTTCGCTTTTTCAGGTATCCCTCTTATTGCCCCTTTTCTATTTTGATATTTTAAGCAAACATTTAAAAAATCAAACTTTCAAAAAGTGAAATAATCAAAATTGCGCGTTAGGTTTAGTATTTTAAAAGTTTGGTCAAATTTCTAAACTATCAAATTTATAAACGATATTTAGAATTTTGATGTTTTACTAATTTGGTTAAAATTTCAAAATTTCAAAACTTTAACACAATTTGAAATTTTGATATTTTAAAACTTTGATCAAAATTCCAAAAATCTAAAATTTCAAAACTTTTTAAAACTTTGAATTGATAAGTGTTACACGGACCATTTACTATTTAACATATTCATTTCGCATTGAACATTAAGAGTGCTATTTATGCAGTTTAGAAATAAACTGTTGGTTTAATTTTAAAAATTGTGACTTGAATGGAGAGTTGTCTCATTGGCTCTCATACCATATCTTTAACACCCCTGTAATCCATCTGCGTTTATTTATAACAGGGCATAAACTGGTTTTGGTTGGTCATCATCATCACAGGAAGTGTGAAGGTACCAAATATCAGCCATTTTCATTTTCAACCAATGGAATGTCATCTTGTATCTTTAAAAAGACATATTGTAATGAAAAGGGGCAAGTTAACCATGATGATGGTACAGTTAAGTCCGACAGACAGTGTCGCTGTGATTACAACAGAAACTACGACTTCATCACCAAACCAGCGCACAGTTGTTACTGCAGAGCGTCACTGGAAGACTGTTCATGTTACAAGAAACCATGTCCAGTTGGTTATAGCATGACGCCTGGTAATGTTTTTGTCTGTTGTATTTGTTTTTACCTGAATGGAAATGGAGAATGTGTCAAAGAGATAATAACCCGACCATAGAGCAAGCAACAACCGAAGGCCTTCAATGAATCTTCAATGCAGCGAGAAAGTCCAACACTCGGAGGCGTCCTTCAGCTGGCCCCTATACTAATATGTATATCAGTTCAATGATTATTGACGTCATAATAAACTCCAAATTATACACTAAAATTGAAAATCATACAAGATTAACAAAGGCCAGAGGCTCCTGACTTTGGAAATGCGAACAATTGCGGCGAGGTTAAACATGTTTTGAGATCTCAACCCTCCCCCTATACCTCTGGCTAATGTAGAAAAAACAAACCCTCAATAATACTCACAGTAAAATTCAGTTTAAGAGACTACTAGCAGTTACTGACATGCCAGCTCCAGACCTCAATTAAACTGATTGAAAGCTTATGTCTTTATCATATGACCTAACATAATTTTGTTATGAAGACCTTTTACACGCATAATGAAGCTATCATTCGTTGATTAGATTGGAAAATTTAAATATAACTGCGGATTGCGCAAAATTTATAGATGCTTATTACAAAACTACAATATGATAATCTATATAATACTATCATTAATATATTTCAGATTATGAATGTATAAATGTAACTATGTGGACAGGAAAGTTTACTTGTCATCTACTACCTTCTAATGGGTACGATAGCTATAACTGTATATAACGTCATAATGCTACAATTTTTACAGTTCATTTATGTGTGCGTAACCATTCAATGAAAATATGCAAATTTAGTATTTGAATTTCGTGGTATACAAAGTAATTGATTCTGGGGAAAAACACTGGTTTACCGAAATGTGCAATTGAGTGTAAAAT
The DNA here is from genome assembly GCF_965363235.1 of Mytilus galloprovincialis. Classification (NCBI taxonomy): domain Eukaryota; kingdom Metazoa; phylum Mollusca; class Bivalvia; order Mytilida; family Mytilidae; genus Mytilus; species Mytilus galloprovincialis. The sequence goes on along the minus strand of NC_134845.1, from coordinate 13,453,306 downwards.
CATGCAGCAGCAACTAAAACTATGACAGAAATATATCATACATTGTTTATCTGTCTGAAGTTATCCTTTACAAGTTAAAATAAGGCCTTGTTAATCGACTTCAAATTTACATAGAAACAAGACGACAATAGTGTCGAAGTTCCTTATATGCACTACAAACTGTTCAGGATCTAAAAGGACCATATTATGTGCCTGACCAGACTCGACATAATCCTGAAAGTACTTAATATTGTACTTCACTGAAATCGACTTTTGTCTCGACTTTACGTATTTAGTCTGGTTCAGTTCTTGATAACCTTGGTTTAGTCTGAAATGGTCTCTACAAACGCTCGAACACTCCTGACTGGTCTTAATCAGCCAATCTAACTCAATTATATATCAAACTTTAAAAAATCCAGGTAATTTGGTAGATTTGTTATTTGCAGGTTGAGAAATAAATACTAGGTAAAAAACAAAAATCGAATTTAATCTAGTAATGGCAAAAAATAGAACATAGGGGTAAAATGCAATTTTTGGATAAAATCTCTAGAACTAAAGCATATTGAGCAAAACTGACATGATGTTAAAATGTTCATCAGGTTACCATGACCAAAATTGTCAATTGGTCCATTTAGAAGTAATTGTCATTGAAAGTATTTTTTTTTCCTTAAATCGTAAATCTTTTTAATCTTCTTCTCTGAATTTACTTGCCAAATACAAATAAACTTAGCTATGATTAGAGCATTAATCGAAAATCTATCCGATGACCCTGCCCTACAACCAACATAGTCCTCACTGGTAAAACTATAACATAGGGGTTTACTATAGAAGTCTATGGAAAATTGTAAAACGTCAATTTCAAATGGTCACAACATGAAAACTGATTTCAAAAATGATATGGGGTCTTCGGTCACTATTTTAAGACTACAATGGGATGACTTGATTTTTTCCAGAGGTGAAATTTTCTTAGGATGTTCTTATAACTTTTTACATGTTTGTTAAAATTTTCAAAATTATTCAGTATTTCATTTTTCTATAAACCAATACAATAACAAGTGAAGCTGCACTTTTAGTGAGAAACAACTTATTGACGTGTTAATCAGACAGTCGTTATTTCTATAGCATTTCAGTAAAATACACAATTGTATTTGTTCATGTACAAATAGCCTTTTGCTTGTTATTAAATGCTTAACATCAAATTTCATCTGCCAATTACGCAATACTAAAACTTAAAAGTTTGATATGCTAATTTTGCAGTGAAAAAGAAAATGGACCGACTTCATCATTCGTAATAAGTAACAAAGAGACAGGTATTAAAGGTATTTATTCCTATCAAAGGTTCTTTGTTAGTCTATCCAATTATATCTTCAGTAGGATATTTAAGAGCAAACAAAGCAACATTATATTTGAAAGCAAAACTAACGGAATTTAAAGATGATATATGTTATAATCAAATAAAAAGTTATTGGTTGTATTATATTATCTGAAACAGAGAGTACCCCAGTTATACTCATATTCAGAATATATTCTTTTGAGACAACATTATCACACACTGTTTACTTAAGGCAAAGGAATAAAAGATTTCGAATTTATCATGTTTATTATAGTAACATTATAGACATTTTAAGTGAATCATAAAAGTAATCAGATTTTTTTTCCAGCACATAGTCTGTCAAATGGAATTAAAACTGTCTTTACAGTATTAACTGTGGCTGCGGTCCTATCTATAATAGGTAACTATATCATATGAGCAATTATTTTCCGATTTGTACAAAATAGCGTTTTCATTTTATTTTCAAAGATGCAAATCGTCATTATCATACGGTACAAATTCTTGACTTTGCTTTCAGTTACTTTTTTTTTCTTGGTTGTATCTGGATTATGCTGTTAACCAACTTATTTTCGCGACTTTCGCGAGTAGAAAATATCGCGAGTATAAATCGTCGCGAATATATAAAACTTGGAATTTTTCTTACTTAACTAACTCAAGTAAATTTGCGAAATGGGCTTGAAAGAGTAAAACGCGAAATAAAGTATCCGCGAAAATAAGTTGGTTTACAGTATACGTATCAAAAAATTAACTTTAGTTTGTTAAGGTTTTTTGAATCGTGAAAAACCAACAATGGGATCACCCTCAAAATCTTGCAAAATATATTGCTAGAAATATGAGATATATCATTTTTTGCATTGGTGGATTACAATATTGTACACAAAGGAAAAATTCATACAACAAAAATTATCATCAGGTCAGCTCTACAAATATCACAAAGAAGAAATTGTTGTTTTAATCCGTGTAAGAGTGTTCACCTTCAAATCGGTTTGTTGCATATTTAGTGAAAGCTATCATGAAAAATCGATTAATGTAGACAAGATCAGGATGACCGTAATCACCGGTGGAATTAATCCAGCTATAACTTAAGGAAACTCGCTTGTCATGTTGGAATTTTTGTCAGATATTCGGAATCATCTGGTTCTATCCATTTGAATTCATTAATCAAATTGCCCATTGACCCCCATTATTCCTTTTAATAATTATAAGACATTTAAACTTGTCAATGATAAAGCTATAACAAATCAAGAGAGATCCCCATTTTCCCGCCAAAAATGCAATCAATGGCTAGTAACTCGAAAAACAAGCACATTGATCTGTATTTTATTTTTTGCTCTTTTGGTTTCTTTATCAATACCATATCAATATATACTAGTGCTATGGAAAGTTTATTATTTTAAAACTGAGTAGAGAACTTCTTTAAATAACTATAGAGTGAAACTTTACAGTTTTGACTATCTCCTGGATGGATCACTTCCTTTAAGTCCGCCCCCCCAAACAAAATACCAGAATATTGACCGAAGTTACGACAACGGTGTCTGGTAATGCTATCAACCCGACCCTTTCACAAGGATCAGCCATGCATTTTTTTAGGGACGGGGTCCCTACGTCAACTTCGGTGACACATACTTTATCTAGGCGTGTGAATTCATCTGGTACTATTTGTTCTGCTCCAGGTACAGGTATGGGCTTGAATTTTACAGGTTCCAGACCCTGATTATCCCATTGTTGGTGTATGCTTCCGAACTCGGGCACCCAATCTGTACCCTTATGGGCTCAACCACCTTGGCCACAGTCTTACCCTTATGGTTGGTTTATGTCAAACCAACCAGGGCTTTGGCCTTAAAGGGACAATTTCTATGATCCCCCTTCTGGATAGCTACTGCTCCACCTTTAACTCCTTCTCCACCAGTAGCAGTGTATATGACTCCTGCAGTAGCTCCTTCTACATCCTATCTGACTCTCGAGCTTAGTCTACTAGCTCTTCTCATGGTACTCAGGGTTCTGATAATGCATCACCTTTGGATGGTTTTCAGAAGTTACATTTGGACTTTGGTCAGTCTTGCAGGGTTGAATTTAGTACTCTATCTAGTCGTATGACTTTACTGGAGAATAGAGTTTCTTCTCATCAACCTTTACCAGCTAAATCTGTAGAATATGATGAGAGGGATGATGATGAGCTTTCTGTTTCCCCTGGGAGTCACGAAAGGGCTTTCCTCACTGATGAGGATGTTTAAAGTTCTTCTTCTCCCAAGGTATCAAAGACGGACCCTGAGCCTGCTTTTAAGTCAGCTCAACAACCTCTTCCAAAGGAGACTGAGGATCCTCCATCCTTACAGGATCTTAGGGATTAGGTGTATACCATGATGAGGGATGAAGCCCATATCCCTTTTGCCCCTCCTTCTAAGCCGAAGAAACCATCTTCAACTTTCGAAGTTTCCTGTGGTATTTCTCAGGATACTGCGAGTTCTCACAGTTCCTTCATGAATACGGCCATATGGCTTTTGCTTTACAATTCATTAATGAAGGTATCGCTAATTCTGCTAACGAAAAGGTTGCCAATTACAATATCTCAGGATTTGGAATGTCATCCTTTTCTGATCAGGTTTGGTACAAATATTTTGATATTGGGCAGACTTGTTCCCATTTGTGACAATCTCTTTCATCTTTATTGGGGGGAGGGGGAGCCAGTAAATGGTCTTCGTCTCACTCAACCTCTAAATCTTTGGTCTGAGACTGATAATCTCCTTCGTATAGCTTCTCAAGTTCTTGGCACAGCTGAACATTTTCTAGCTGCAACCGGGCATTTGCTTAACAGCGAAGATACGGTTGTTCCAGCAGAAGTACGATCATTCTTACTTCAACTTGATAAAGCTCTAGGTTCATCTCAGTTGCTTTTAATGGGTTCCATTGCTAATTGCACCCTGTCTTAAAGAGCAGAGTTTCTTAAAAACATTTCTGTTGCTGAGCCTTTGAAAGATTCTTTACTAAACCCTCCTCTTACTGACAAGATGTTTGGTTTACCCATACAGCGGGTTCGAGAGGAACTCAGCAGAAACCCTCCTCCAGTCAAAGTTAGTGTACAAGTTGACAATTGCAAGAGGTCGATTAATACTACTTAAAGTTCTACTAATACGTCTGCTTCAGGTGTTCCTCATTTTTCTGCTAATAAAAGGAACAATTACTACGGCAAACCGCAGAACAAATCCCATAACTCCGGTAAAAGATAAGGTAAGCCTTCTGGTGGTTTTGAGGGTTCCAAGGAATCTGGGACTATTACCTAGGTTATTGCCCCTCGTACGCTATTGACAGCTTCCTAAGGGGAAAATTAACAACATTTTCCTCAAAATATAATACCAGTAGGGGGAGGTTATTTTTTTTCCTAAATCAGTGGAAGAAAATACTTCAGACTGTTATGTGCTGTCGATAATTCGAGGGGTATTAACACTTCAGTTCAAGAAACCACCTCGTCTGTATGCAGTTCCGATAAGTTTGTCTCATAATCAAGACCCAGTCAAGTATCAACTTCTATAAGTAGAAGTGGACAAACTGTTACGTAATCTGCAATAGAGGAAATGTCGTTCTTAACTCTGTTGCCGGGATTTCATTCCCGTCTTTTTCTGGTTCCAGTGAAGACGGGAGGAATGAGACCGGTCATAGACCTTTCTATTCTGAACAACATTCTTATTGTTTCCCATTTCAAAATGGAAACCAACAGGTCAATCAGAGCTTCAATCTTTCCAGGAATGTGGACTACTTCTCTGGAGTTTTCATATGCCTATTTCCACATTCCTATTTCCCGTACTTACAGGAAATACCTTCGATTCGTTTGGAACAACACAGTTTTCCAGTTTAAGGATCTCCCTTTTCGCCTGTTTACAGCCCCTTTGGCTTTTACCAAAAGCATGCAGGCAGCTTTAGCTCACCCACATTCCCTGTCTATACAGATACATTCCTACCTGGACGATTCCCTTCTGAAAGAACTTTGCCCAATCAAATTGAGAGTTTAGATAGATTTGGTCATCAAGTGTTTTCTGTTCCTAAGCTTCCTAATCTCCTGGTAAAGTCAGAGATAGTTCCTTCTCAAGACTTTGTTTTCCTGGCAGAACATTTCCTTACCAATCTAAGACTAGTTCTCAAACCAGAGGAAAAATTTACAAAACCATGTCAGAAAATACATTTAATCCTGACGGTTTGATCAGTCACAGCACGTCAATTCTTTCAACTTATAGGTCTATTGGATTCTCTGGCAGATGTAATTCCATAGGGACGCCTTCACATTTGTCCGCGTCCGCTTTATATGCACAAGTTATGGATTCCAGCTTCACAAGAATGGCAAGCATTGATTTCAATCACTCAGCCTTTTTTCCACATCTTCAATGGTGGTTAGTTCGGGAAAATGTAATGAGAGGCCATTGTCTGTCCCCTCAAGTTCCCAGTCTAACGTTATTCACAGATGCCTCTACCTTGGGTTGGAGAGCATATCTGTAGGGGCTTATAATCTCGGAGTCTAGAATCAAGATATTTTGGGAGAGCATATCAATGTATTGGAAATGAAAGCAGTTTTGCTTGCACATACTTATTTCCAACTGTCTCTAAAGAATCAGTCTGTCATTCTGGCCACGGACAATACAACAGTTGTAGCTTATCTCAAGAATCAGGGAGGAACTCACTCACCTTCTCGTTATCAGATAACCAGAGACATTATCCGTCTGTGTTTTTAACTCAAGGTTAATGGTGGTGACATATATTGCATGGCAACTCAATATTCTAGCGGACACTCTTTTTAGATCCCTTGTTCCAGTAAACACGGAGTGGGAACTACTTCAGGTAGTTTTCAAAGCTGTGACTTTACATTGGGGGTCACCTCAGATAGATCTGTTTGCAACCAGTCTCAATCACAATCTTTCAACATTTGTGTCTCCGTTTCGAAATCCAAAATCGTATGTAGTAGACGCAATGAACATATCTTGGAAAGGAATGTTCGGGTTCGCCTTCCCTCATTTCAGGTATCTCTCCCAGGTACTTAAGAAAATAATAGAGGAAAATTGCAAGATCATAGTTATTGCTCCAGCATGGCCGAAACAGTCTTGGTGTCACGACCTTCTGCGCCTATCATGTTCTTGCCTTCTAGTTCTACCTGTGAAAGCAGAAGTTCTGTCTAAAATCAAGGGCAAGGTTCTTTATCAAAATACAGAAAAACTGCATCTACACGCATGGCTTATCTCAAGGTTAGTCTCAGAAAGAGAGGTTTTTCTGAAGGACCAACCAAGCATCTCACAAAGTCTGTCAGAGATTTTACTAGCATTGTCTATAATGCAAAATGGTCAATCTTCTCAGATTTGTGTAGTGACCGGAACATTGATCCTTTCCATGTCACTGTACAACAATTAGCAGACTTTCTAGTTTTTCTTTTTGAATACGAAGGAGTATGTCCCTCTTCTATAAAGGGCTATAGTTTAGTTATTTCAAAAACTATTCATATTTCTGGTGGCCAAGATTTTGGAAACAATGAGCATATTACACTTTTGGTTCGTAGCTTAAGTCTTGAAAGACCAAGACAAAAAACTATAGTGAGATGTTGGACTAGTTTTGTCCTTTTAAAAACTTCCTCCTTTTGAACCAGCAAAAACAGTAGGGAAGAAGTGAAATCCATGCCTTCTCCATTTCTGATGCGTGCCTTCGATTTTACAGGGATTAATCTTCTGTAACTCTATTAACTTCCCCTGCATTTTTGGCAAAGAATCAAATTCATGCACTCCCGAGTGATTCAATTTCTGTACTTTTATTTCCAGTAAGAATTCTCTCTATTTATCTGGATAGTACGAGTAGTCTACGTACTGTTTCTAGCTCAAAACTCTTTAGTCTTTCAAAAAAGGAATCTCAGATCTTTCTGTTAAAACTATTTCCACTTGGTTATGCAAATGCATATCTTTAGCTTATAGTTTTTATAAGCAGAATTTTTGAACAGTTTTAATATTAAAGATCATGATTTAAGGGTATCTCTACATCATGGGCTCTGTTTAACAGTGCATCTTTAGAAGAGGTACTGCCTGCAGGTTTCTGAAGAAATGAGAACTCTTTTATATCTCATTACGTCCAATCTATGTCTACTTTTTCTCAGAGATAATACTCTCTTGCACCTATAGTTTCTGCACAAAGATTGAACTTTCCTCCTGTTTCTTCTGTTTCATGGGATTCAGATTTACGTTAGATTCTGTTACTCAGAATTAATGATGGTAACGTATTTATATCTATAAAATATTAAAATTTCAAAGTAAATTTGGATTTTATTAGATAAATACTTACCATCATAAATTATAGGTCCCACCCGCATATATTATAATTAAGAACATTACTGGTATCATACAATGTTTTAATTTCCAGAACCAAATTAATATATCTCAAATATATCTGACACTTGATATTGTACATAAATTAACAGACATTAATTGTTGAAACGCGCATCTGGTGTGTTACATGTACAATTGGTATCGTTTATTACTATACTTAGTATACATATTAGATATATGACATGAGATAAACTACCTGAAGTGGTTTTAACACTTCCAATTGAACTACGACCAAGTTTTTTTTATATTAATTACTTTTTTTTAAATACTACTTTCGATTTGCACATGTAGACAAAGTGCCCATAAGGATCAGAACAATCAACATTAATTACATACTAATGATTACAAGTGATTCAATATAGTTAAGACACAATGTTATAAAAAGTATCAATTAAGACAGCAGAAGAATACAACAAGCACAGTGTTTAATAATATAACTAGGTTAAGAAAATTGGGGTCACTGTGCATTACTACATCTATATATCATTAAAGGAAACTTTCCTATATGAGGATAAATTATCCAATAATTCTCCTAGTTTCTGGAGTATAAAATTAAATATCTTCAGAAGACATACGCCAAATAAATCGTGATTAAATGTCTAAACCACTAAATTATTTTGTACCTCCCCCTCTCAAACTCTTAATCGTGAGCACTGATATTGAATTTTGTTAAGTAATTTCTATTTTTAAAATTTTCCTGCAAAAGGTAATTTTCTAAGCAAAATCTGCATTTAAGAAGTCTATAAGTTCTAAGCTTGTTACCATATAGTTTATTGCCTCTGAAATCATTATTGAGATCAGTTTGCCATATTAAATTATATTTTGATTGCATTTTTTTGCATTAACAGTTTTTTAACTTTGTCTTTGAATTAAGTGCATAATTTTCATTCATGCTAAAGTATTTAAATAAAGTTTGTAATTAGTTTTACTTTTAGTTTTCGCACTCTAACTTTAGTAAAAGTGAATAGAAATCTATGAAATTTTAACACAAGGTTTTTTTTACCACAAAAGGAAGGTTGGGATTGATTTTGAAAGTTTTGGTCCCAACATTTTAGGAATTAGGGGCCAAAAAGGGCCCAAATAAACATTGTTTTGTTCTAGCACTATAACTTTAGTTAAAGTAAACGAAATCTATGAAATTTTGACACAAGGTTTATGACCACAAAAGGAAGGTTGGGATTGTTTTTGGGAGTTTTGGTTCAAACAGTTTAGGAATAAGGGGCCAAAAAAGGGCCCACATAAGCATTATTTTTGGTTTTCGCAAAAATAACTTTAGTATAAGTAAATAGAAATTAATGAAATTTAAACACAAGGTTTATGACCACAGAAGGAAGGTTGGGATTGATTTTGGGAGTTGAGGTCCGAACAGTTTAGGAATTACGGGCCAAAAAGGGGACCAAATAAGCATTTTTCTTGGTTTTCGCACCATAACTTTAGTATAAGTAAATAGAAATCTATGAAATTTAAACACAAGGTTTATGACCATATAAGGAATGTTGGGATTGATTTTTGGGAGTTTTGGTCCCAACAGTTTAGGAATAAGAGGCCCAAAGGGGCCAAATTAAACTTAGTTTGATTTTAACAAAAATTGAATCCTCGGGGTTCTTTGATATGCTGAATCTAAAAATGTACTTAGATTTCGATTATGGGCCCAGTTTTCAAGTTGGTTCAAATCGGGGTCCAAAATTAAACTTTGTTTGAATTCATCAAAAATTGAATAATTGGGGTACTTTGATATGCCAAATCTAACTGTGGATGTAGATTCTTAATTTTTGGTCCCGTTTTCAAATTGGTCTACATTAAAGTCCAAAGGGTCCAAAATTAAACTAAAATTGAATTTTTGGGCTTCTTTGATTTGCTGAATCTAAACATGTACTTAGATTTTTTATTATGGGCCCAGTTTTCAAGTTTAAATCAGGATCCAAAGTTATTATATTAAGTATTGTGCAATAGCAAGAAATTTTAATTGCACAGTATTGTGCAATAGCAAATATTTTCAATTGCACAGTATTGCACAATAGCAAGAAATATCTAATTGCACAATATTGTGCAATAGCAAGAAATTTTCAATTGGAGTTATCTTTCTTTGTCCAGAATAGTAGTTGAATCAACTTAAATCATTGTTTTATACAATATACAATGTATATTTACTTTTACATACCAACTGATAAATATAAAACAATCTTTACCATTCAGTGATAACAAGCACTTTTTTACATTTTAATATTTTATGATGTATTTAAATGAGTAGTTATTGTTGCAAACTCCATTAGAAATTTGAATTGAGATCAGTTTTGGAAAAAGGGAAAGGGGTGTGGGAAAAAAAATGGGGGGGGGGGGGTCAATTTTTCACATTTCAGATTTCATAAATAAAAAGAAAATTTCTTCAAACATTTTTTGAGAGGATTAATATTCAACAGCATAGTGAATTGCACAAAGACAAAACATTGTTTTTAGTTCATTAGACCACATTCATTCTGTGTCAGAAACCTATGCTGTGTCAACTATTTAATCACAATCCAAATTTAGAGCTGAATCCAGCTTGAATGCTGTGTCCATACTTGCCCCAACCGTTCAGGGTTCAACCTCTGCCGTCGTATAAAGCTGCGCCCTGCGGAGCATCTGGTTACGATCATCATGTAGAGACTATGTTTTGTATCAAGTTGCGCTAGTATCAGACCATATCAGTTTGACGACAATTTTGAGGTACTGTCTCTTAGCTATATATAGGCCATTGACTTAATATAAATTAATAATTTTAAATGTAAATTATTCTGGTAAGTTACCTTCATATAGAAAGTACTTGTGATAGATCAATGATATTTTGTTTGAACACGGCCGACACTCGGCTAACCGAGAGATTGGTCGGTTAATCTATATTGAGTATGCGGCTATATCGGTGGTTTGTCTGTTAATCGGATTGGTTATACGTCTGTTAAGAGTAAAAGGCTCAGTTTAATGTTACACTCTGTTAAATATACAGATTTCTGAAATATCATAAGAACCAAATCAAAAAAAGAAAAGTGTCTGACAAAATAATATCTATCACAGAACATTTACCACCTGTAAAACTGTTCATAGTCTTAGCAGTTTTCAGTAAAACTAAAAGGCTTCGCGCAAGTATAAATAAATAAATAAATAAATAATCTTTATTATAAGAGGATGATCCCATTAGTTAAAACTAATTCTCCTGAGAGTCCTCAAAATTATAATAACATATTTATAAGTACATAGCTATATAGAGTATTATAAAGTTATATTATACACAATATACAATTGTATTTAAATAATAATGAAAAAGCATATTAATTTGCACAATTGATTGTAACATTTTGTTTTAAAAGATACAAGTGTATTAATCATTTTTATTTCATTTGGTAAACGGTTCCATATTTGAGAACCTGAATATGTAAATGTTTTCTTTAAAAAAAATTGTTTTTGGTTTTGGAAGATTTAATAGTTTTTCATCAGCTGAACGTAAGTTATAATTTTAATTATCAGTAAAATGAAAATGTTCTTGTAAATAGTTAGGAACCATACCATTTAATGATTTAAATACAAGTATTGCCTTTTGGTATTGAATGCGTTTTTCGACATTTAACCAGTGTAAACTATTAAACAATAAACTGGATGATGTCATTATGTCAGCTTCTACTATAACCCTAGCAGATTTCTTTAATAACTTATTAAGTTTATTTTTTCCACTTTCACAACAGCTTCCCCATATATTGCAACAATAATCAAATAATGGCAGATTATAAGCATTAAAAAAGATAATACGTATATGCATACTAGGTAAATATTTTCTTATCTTTTGCAATAAATTGATTCTGTTTGATATAGTACATGACATTTTATCTATCTGCTGATTCCAATTTAGGTTTTTGTCAATATATGAACCAAGAAGTTTTTCACAATGTACATTTTCTATTTGTTCATTTGAAATATTGATATATAAACTGTTTCCAGTTGAACAAAGCCTTTGTTTTGAACCAATAATCATTGATTTACACTTTTTGGCATTTAATTTCATACAATTTTGCGAACACCAGTTTTCAATTACATGAATATCATTTTGAAGGTTAGAAGTTAACTGAAGTAAATTATTACCTTTACAATGTAATGTAGAATCATCTGCATCATCTTCGCTAGCCAAGGGTTACGATCCACTCCCGCTCTCTTCACCCTTGGCGGATTGAGATACAATTTCGGAGACACAAGGTAAGCAGTCAAAACTCGCTGCATCCAATCAAAATGCGCATATAACATGATCACGTGTAAATGTAGAAAGTGTTTGTAAACAATTGCCACGTGTTTTTTGTGCAACAAGTCTTTACATTCCTAAACATACGACTGTATTTAGTGCAAACTTGAATGTTTTTAATCAACAAATAGAAGTTCCTGTGTATGTTTCATGCACAAATGCATGAATGTTGACGTATGTTTTCATTTCCGGCTTTACCAAGTGTGTAGAATCTAGACGCTACCGTGTTTTTACCTCCAAATTGAAGAGTTCAAGTGCTACCATTGGTCAAGAATAATGTATTCGGAATTGGCGTGATTTTTATCTTCCGATAGATGGCGCACCATTGTTATCACAAATGTTGGCTCAATCCGCCAAGGGTGAAGAGAGCGGGAGTGGATCGTAACCCTTGACTAGCGAAGATGCATCTGCATATAAATCTATTAATGAATGTTCTATATTAAGTGGTAAATCATTGATATATAAAATAAATACCATAGGGCCCAGGATAGAACCTTGTATGTAGTATTTATGCTCATACGCATAGCAATTTTGTTTAATAAAGGCGTAACAAACAATTTTAGATATTATCATTTAAAGGACACAAGATAGTACTTTAGTTTTAGAAAATAAATTGACTTTTGAAAATATTTCATGACTGTAATATAACGTGAAGAATACCATGTTTTAGTGAAAATTATGGGAATAAAGTTTCTAAATTGGTTGGTGAATCAAAGTTGTGTCAGTTAAGAGATATGTAGCCACGACTATAGTTTTGCTACCTTTATATTTTCCCATTGAAAAAGTTAAAATTGAAACGTCTTGAGTTAAAAACAAATGACGATACGGTGCAATAGTATCCTTCTAGTAAGAGCATTTTTATTTGAACTTTCTTTGCATTTTATTGAAGAGTGTGTCACTTCACTATAGTGTGATATGGATTGGCCGCTGGAATATGCATGAATTTATTATTAACATTTTCAATAATCAGCCTTAATTTTTGTGTCTGTTCAAAGTAGCACTTTCTTAAATCCGACTGAAAAGGTGTCTTTCTAATACAACACAGGGTACATATAACGTGTTGTCGTTCTCACATGCACATGATATTTGTAACTGGACCCTAAACCATAATTCGTCAGTATCATCCAATTGGTTCTTTTCTTCTATTACTTAATCATATGTTGTTTACAAATCATTCTAAAGAAGTAGATGGAAAGGAGCAAATGCAGCTACGTCTGGTTAGGGAGCTACCATTTGATTTGTATGGGGGGGTTGGGTGAAAATTTTTGTCCTGCATTTTTTTTAGCTGTAATCTCTGTCCTGCCTTTTTATTTTTCACTCTGTTTGGTCCTGCTTTTTTTTTTTTAGTTTATCCTGACTTTTTTTTAACGTAAATTGTCGTTCCCCCCCCCCCCATAAAAATCAAATGGTAGCTCCCTTATCTTAAGTTTTAAATCATTTTTATTCCGATTAGTTCCTTTCTACATAAGAGCAGAAAAGAACTGCAGTTGCCCACATTTAAACTTCTAGCATTTGTCACTAATTTGAGTACATCGCAATCCGTTACTGTTTCAACACTCAAGGGTGATTCATGTCTTTATTTTAAACAATTATTATTTTTTCATTCTTTTTTAGCAATGCATCACTCTCTACTGTATGTAAATACAATAGACAAATATATTTTATAAATTTACATTGATGTCTGCACATCTCGGTTTGTCAATCATTCCCAATTACCAATGTTGCTGTCCATCAGTAAGTTTTTTAAATTTTCATCCGACAGCCGAGAAATATCTCCGTATAATCACTTGATGAATATTGCTCTTGGATATTACAATCGATATCATATCGGTAGAGATGTCTTTACTTGTGCGTAATGTCATATCAATGTATAACTTCCAACTTGTGTAATATCATTTACGATAAAACATAACTATATATCAATAAATTCTACAAATTTCAAAAGGATAGCAAAGTACTTCAGTTTAAATGCATATATTAGAGAGTAAGCAGATGGCGTTTTTTTATACACATTTGTTAGAAACTTAACTCTAATAACATGATTTATAATATGTGCATACATTTTTCAATTTGTCTAATTTGTAGCTTTTACGATGGTTGTGCTTTTCCTGGACAAGTCTTCGAGTGGTAAGTTATTATTAGTACAAGAAAATGGAATGAAGCTTTGAGTAAACTTCAAGGTATTTAAGCAATTTAGAATACTAATCAATTGTTCAAAACAAACATTGTTATTGGCACAAACATGTTTATTATTTTTTTCAATATATTTCAAACAAATCTAGTGTGATGAGCTAATGTTCTTTAGTATCGATCATTGTAATGGTTTGAAGGAATATATTGATTGATACTGATTACTTTGTACTTTGAAAATTTGTATAAATCAACACTTTAAATAGTTAGCCGTTTTAAAAGACTTCGTGGCGTTTGTAGAGAATACACTAACACTGACATGTCCACCAACATCGATTCAAAATATCAAAAAATCTTTTAGAATTTTGATAAAAACGGTAGTGTGTGACTAACATTAAAAAAACAGATGTATTCGTTTGAAGATTTTTTCCAATTTCAGGCAGCGTGAATAGACATATAAAATTTGAAGATATTATGCGAGAAAACTTAGAATTAAAGAATAGGCTTGATAATCCAATTCCAGAAAACATCAAAGGTAAGCATATATACATGTAATAGAGTTTGCTTATCTGACATTGTACGAGTTTGTTTAGATAAATATACTACAATCGCTGGGTGTCCGTCTTCGTTTGTTGTCCACCTAATTTGTAACCTCTAAAATTTCACACAATAAACTTATCTACAATCACACAAAATGTTCTCTCGAAATTCAGTTCGATGCATAAATCTAATAACTATATATTCTTCAAAGTGAGTCGGTACAAAAACAAATGATTAAGCTCAGCCAGTTGCTAAAGTTAGCATCGTGTCCAATATCAATGCACGTAGTTTGAAATTATATTTGAGTACCTCACTTGGAGGCGCCTCAGTGAGATTAAAACACATTGAAACAAAAACTAAGTCTTTTGATTTAAAACTTTGGTATGACTTTCAGTTTTAATCTGTGTAAGTGTGTCCACTTTTGTTAGAAACTCAGGGTTATACCGTATTTAAATGCAATTTCTCTCATAACACTATAAGTAATCAATTCTAAATACAAGGCAAAAGCAATACATATTTCTGCTAGTATACCATTATAGGTCACCATTAAGATCCAGCATCTCATGAGAAATTTCAATTATCATTAGATGAACGAGGATGTTTATTACTGTTATTGTTTACATGTCTGATGGTTTCGAAAACCCTCAAAAATATAAAATGATATACTTAATAGCAAATCTTTATTTTCAACATGAAAATTGGTGTCACCATCATTCTTGTCATAAGTAGAAGTGCAATGCAGTTTTGTACTTTCACGAAAGTTTATATCTTTTTTGTTTGTTTGTTATCGTTCGAATTTCATTAACACTACATATTCACATTAGTGAGAAAAGCATAATCTTTTTTTTTTTCTAGTAGACATGCATTACGATATCACATGTGTTATGATATCATCAAATATAATTTCTATTGAAGATATTTCTATGCATCGTTGTTGTTCTGAATATTTAAGGACCACTTTCATAAAAGTGGACTTCAATAAGCTGTGTAGCAAAGACATTACTAACAGAAACACTAGCATCATTCATTGTTACTCTTTCTAAAGCCGTTTTAGAGCTTGATATTCTAACTGGTCCATGTGATATATCCCTGCAAATACCTGTAAAACATAATACAAAATCAAAAGGGCAATACGTAATAAAAATAGCCGAAAAGTTTGATGAAAGTTGATATTGAAAAGATTTAGTCGTAACAGATTATTTTATAGTGTGTCTTTCTATGTTGTGATGTTATACTATTGTTTTAGGAAAGGGAGAAGGTTTGGTACCATTAAAACGTTTGATCCCGCTGCAATTGTTTGCACCTATCCTAAGTCAGAAATCTGATGTCCAGTGGCTGTCGTCTGTTTATGTGGTACATAAGTGTTTCTCATTTTTCGTTTTCATATAGATTAGACTGTTGGTTTTCCCGTTTGAATGGTTCTACACTAGTACTTTTTGGGGCCTTTAATAGCTTGCTGTTCGTTGTGAGCCAAAACTCCGTGTTAAAGGCTGTAACTTGACCTATAATGGTTTGCTTCTATAAATATTACTCGGATGGCGAGTTGTCTCATTGGCACTCATACCACGTCTGCCTATATCTTTATTCTAGCTTAGTTGACCTATCCATTAAATCCCTAAATTTGACAGCAATACACAAAACTACCAGACAACTTGGCATTAGGTAAGATCAAAATGTTATTGAGATAGGTGTATAGTTTGATAAAAATTCAAGTTGATTTGAAAAAGGAATAAACAAATGTAAAGGTGACTACATTAATTTAGTCTGAACTACCAATTCTAGTAGTTTTTTTACCTACTTTTCCTGAAATTTGACAGCAATTCCGCAAAAGATTCTGCAAGATAAATTTAGAATTCAGGTAACTATAAACTTTATAATAGAAAGTTTAAAAGTGAAACAATGGATTGAAGACGAATTAAATCTATCTGTATTAGATTTTTCAGGCAGCTTTGGAAGCCATTATGTCTTTTATGTGTCATATTTGCTTACAATTTGATAAAATAAATGCTTCAATAAAAGGTCAGGCTAGTCCTTTCTTTGAAGTCTATGTGATATACTTTTTAGCATCACTTTTTGAAAATGTATATTTTAAATGTGATAGACAAGTGTTATTGCTCCATGCCGTTTATACCTTTTCAAACAAATTTATTCCTGATATTTATGAATAATTATGATCTAGAAAAAGATTATTAATTCCTTACTCAGGTCATTATGACTAAATGACCCGAAATATAACGAAGTATGCTGCCACCCTTTCCAATCACATAATGGTGCATATTTTTAATAATTCACCTATCCAGGCTCCTAGAAAATCGAGTTTAATAAATCAAGTAACTTTAACGGGTAGCCATCCTTGTTTTTTTATGTGCTTTTAATACTGGTTATATCTTATCAGTATTTTCTGTTACCGTTACACAGTGTTTTGTTTGTACTCTAAATCTATTCCATCTGATCGGTATACATAAATTGCAAAGTTAAAGGTTGGATTGCTAACAATACTAGTATCATCAATACAAAAGTTAATGCTAAGGCGAAGTGTACGTAATTGCACGCCTCTAGCGGAATACGGGATTAAAAACGTTCGTCGTTAGTTACGCAAGTTATCTCCCGTACTCCAGAAAGGACACACGAAAGAGAAACTACTTTCTGCGGTCTATAATGAATCCAACAAGCACTCCTATGCTGTCTTAAACCTCATAGAAATTATCTAAATAACTCCAATTAGAAATCACAGCATTCTGTACGTTGTTCTGTGTGCATTCTGACTTAAAAACACTGGGTTTTTTGTTGTTGTTGTTTTAGACGCGTAGGAGAAGGCATTTCGTGTTTATGATATCAACAGAAAGAAAAAACGCCTCACAACAAAATTATAAACAAATAAACAAATAAACATGTAACAATTTTTCTTCTTTTGATATCAAATTAATTAAAATGAAACCTGAATTGACCCAACAATATCGTTTTAAAAAGCCGTAGTCTTGAACGAAAAACACAGTACTCAACGTAAAGTTTTATAATAGGTTACAAATACATTAATGAAAGACGTGTGAATTTAATTGTTTAATTAAAAAGACGTTGAAATGTTCGTATTTTGTGCAATTGAAAATTTAAGGATGTAATTTATATTCATATAAGAAATCATACGATACCAAGAGAATAATTTGACCACTAGTGCAACACTTACAGGTCGGAAGAACAAAGACGGAAAACAAACAAAAAATAAACAAATTAGGCCCCAAAAATTATTCAGTAACTTAAAAGTTGTCTCACTCTAACATTTATCTTAAAATAAGTAAAAATTATGATATTCAACTTTCAATTCAATTTTGAAGTATCAAGTTTCAAGATTATGAATGAATAGAATATATAATTACGGGAGGGGGGGGGGGTTAGATAGGACCTTTATCGGAACTGCGGGATCGGGTGTTTTTAAGCTCGGGATTTCGGGATTGACCCTTTCGGGATCCGGGAATTCTATATCCGAATTTCGGGTAGTCGGGATTTATTTTTTTTTAAATTCAGGACCTCGGGATGTCGTGTTTTTAAGCCTCGGATTTCGGGATCTGGATCCCTCCGTCCCTCATCCCTCTATTATGGTTAAAGAAAAGAGATCAGGGAAGTTTTGTGATACTTGTAACTGCAATTTAATATTTAGTGGAATGAGAGGTGAAATGTGTTCAGACTATTATATTTCGATTTTTTTCGAAATTTAACCCTAGTTTACTGCAAGGGGTGTTTAACGACCTCGATGATTATCCATGAGGATCGCGCACTCGGTCAGCTCTAGGTTTTCATTCAACGTTTTTTATCGAATATTTATCGTCCTATAAACTTACTGGTATTCGAATTTGTTAAAAGAAAAAAATGATATCTCTCATATTGATTCAATACCGTAATGCCGAAAAACAATCATTTGTTTCCACGAATTCCGAACAGCTAGAAATATATTCCCGAGTTTCAATTTGAGTAACTCGAATAATTCAAGCCCTTTCCATGTCCGATTTTCTCCCACACGAGAAATGTAGCATTCGTACATTAGCTGAATAATACGACTGAATTATTCGGGTTACAATTTGTGCAAATCCCGAATGCACATAAAAGTAAACTTTTAAGGTCCAACCCGACTTTCGGGAAAGGACTGTTGTAGATTTCAGATTGATTTCCAGAAATAAAAATCATATAAAAATGTTTCACGCAAATATTCGTCTTCAGACGTGTAAAGTTATACAACGATTACTAGCCGGTCTGGATTGTGATAAAAAGAAGCGCATGCAATGCATAAAATATTTAATATCGTGGCTCAGGGATGTGTTGAATTATAGAGATGCTTATGCGGCACAAAGATAAGATTAATTTACCCAAATGTACTAAGAATTACCACACAACTTAAATTTACTTAAATATTGATTTGTTATCCTGTGAATATTGACTTGTTATCCTGTGCCAGACAGATGGCTGATATTCTGAGAAGAGACCTTGATGAAATGAAGTTTTATGGGAACAAAGATTTTGAAAACACGTCGCAGTGTTTAGATTTTAACAAAAATAAGGCACCAAGGTCGAAAATAGTTCTAGTTCATAATGAAGAAAATGTCAACCGTTTTCTAGCTTGGTGATCTCCGCACGCACCCGAATATAAAAAACAAATACAATACAACAGTACACAAAACGTAGCATAAAGAACTAAAGACCGAGCAACACGAACTCCAACAAAACGGTATATATTTCATACAAGTATAAGACTATATGAAGCGTCGTAACTGTTGCGGCGACGTCAATAACGTTGTCGTTGTTTTTTGTTTTTATACACTCAAGATTCAACTTTAACAGGGTATAGCTTGAAAAGTAACACGGTTGCTAAGGACTTTCTTTGCACCAATCGATTCCTCAGACATTTTAGAATCGTCTCATAAATTTAAAAAAAAATCAATTCTCTAATATACATGTAATAGAAAATCTTGGAAATGTAACAATTCCTGCCGAATTTCACGATTTTCCCTATATATATCCTTTGTAATTTTGGTGTATGATGCGATGCTGTTAACTTCAACAGCTCGTTTCCCAAAAACGAAAACGGTTACCCACTTTTTTTATTTTATTTTCCGATTTATTTTTACAAGCAGAATCTACATGTAAAATTTTTGAAAAATCCATTGTGTAGTTTAATTACGTAGTACTACACTTCGCCTTAAGTTGCATTGTTCGATGCATTTTGCTGCTTATTGTAGTTTGTTCGTCCCTCGCATGTACAGATGATTTATTCTAGTTAAATCGATTACATATAGAACCTGTCTACACTTAAAGATATTGGTCCCTGTAGCTCATCATTCATTTGAAAAGTAGAATATGTATTCTGCAGTTATTTTTTTAAATTGGTCATTTGTCTAAGGGTCAATAAGACTCGTGTGTTGGCTCAATTATTAATGAAAAGTTTTCATGCATATATTTTTCAAAAACACACTTAAATACAAAGTATTCGGGAAATAAAAACAAAGGACCCTTTTTTGTCTTAAAATATACAAGTTTAAAAAAATGGTTAAAATGTAAACTTTTAGCTATTTGTTGGAAAGTAGAATACTTCTGTTACATAAATATTGGCTGTTTTTGACAATAAAATTCACATGTCTTCTATAATGAAAATACCACGTTATAAATGTCATGCGTCCGAGGCCTTTTCTCGATTTACCTTCATCAGGAATGCTCAAAGGCGAATATTTGATAGAGCAAAAGGACTAATAACGTTGAAGGTGTCAATCTATACCAGCAGTAGCAATACACTTTCCCGAGAACCAGAGTACTTTTATGTTATTGTTAGAATGCAAAAAACAGCAATGATATTGTTCAGAGGATACCCTACAAACTCTGCCTTTGAGAATCTTAGGTTAAAACGAGAACCAACTTCAAATGACATACCATGACGATAACTCTCTTTGCAGAGCAGTACATTTGAAATAGTACGTAATGTTGATGTTTGTTTTTTCTTTTACACGATTACAATTTTGTATCCGCAACTGTTCCCATTTCCCTTGCCGACTTAAATATATTTTGATTTTTTTTTATAAATTCTTCTTGCTAGCTTACTTTTGCATTTTAATTCCTATCAATCATTTGAAACTATTTGCGTATGAATTTTGTGTTGAAATAAACACCGTCGCAATGGAAGATTCTTTTGTATGGGACATATGTTGGACCCACTTTTTTTATCCTGGGTTGGAACCCCCTTTTAAAAATGGCTGGATCCATCCTTGCCTCGGAGGCGCGTCAATGCACTTTATATTACAATTTCATGAAATAGTACTAACCTCCAAACAGGAGTTAAAGCTTGTATTTCGAGCATTCCAGTCCAACCCATGTTTATGGGGGATCATTATTGACACCGCGAATGTACACCGTTCATACTGTAGTTAGATAAAAAATAGCAAATTTTAACAATTTTTTACACCTATTCTTATATCTCAACCGAGTACATATATGACGAATAGTCTAAATTAAATTACCGACATAAAGAAGTTCTTTGATAACTGTTTTTATTCCCGAATAGTTGTGATTGTTTTTACTTCTTTTGAAACAAAAAACGCAGGCCAAAGTTTTTGTCCTAATCAGGAAAAAATAAAAGATATAAAACATGTACAGAACAGCAAGTGAAATTCCATTGAGATTAAATAGCTAAAAAAACACCCGTCCACTGTATCCCATCATTCTCTTTACAGCCGATTTGAATGAGTATGTAGCTAAAGGTAATATCTTTTGGTTAGCTTGCATGCTAGCTGAAGCATGAAGTCATTGTTAGGTTAGGTAAACTACCCTCCTTTAAGAGTCGACTTGTCCCACGGATAACCAATCTATCTGTCTGTAGGACTAGGCTACTTCGAGAGGAGTATATTACCTTACCTTACAATGACTTTACGGTTCAGCTAACAGGCAAGAAAACCAAGATATAACCTTTAGCTGCATACTCATTGAAATCGGCTGTAAACAAAATAAAAGAGATATTGTATGTCTTAGCATAAATATGCCAAAATGCTCCATGATTGATAACACCTTTCCTATAAAACACAAAGTCTTGCTGATTTTTTTTCAGCAATAGTTGTTCCTATCTAGTGTGAACAATATTTATTCAGAAACAGATAAATAATTGCGAACATACAAACAATACAATGGATTCGAAAACAAGTGACAAGTCACTTAGTTCTTTTTAAACGACAAAATCAATTACAATGGACAGAAAATGTAAAATAATATAATATAATATCATAAAAAAGAAATCAAATGTAATGGAAATTAACATATAATGCAGATAGTATTTTTTAAGATTTTTTAATATTGGGTGACATGTTGTTGGGCCAACAAGAATAATTATGTGAATCTCTTATTTTTCAATATATAGTCTTGGACAATAAGAAAGTTGTTTTTATTGTCTTTATCGGTAATAAATGTTCGGATCACAATAAAATAACATATCTATGTTGCGTGTACCAACTAGGTTAACAAAAAGGGCTTCACGAATTCGATGATAATTTGGACAGTTTAGAAGGAAGTGTTCTGAGGTTTCTATCTGTTTACATTTACAAAATGGGTCCGATTCCAATTTTTCTGATACAAGTGATCTCAAAGACTACTGCTCTCGGTACGGATTTGGGCATGATATATTTGGCCTAGTCTACTGCCTGTATAATAATAATTTGGTATAGAATGATTTATCTTGAGAAATGCTTTTAGTGGAGCGATAGAACCAGCATTTTGTTATATCTGGGGGAGGCTATTCCATATTCGAACTGTTGATGGAAGGAAACTATTCATATAATAAGTAGTTCGACAGGGTACTGATGGAAAACTATTTGCAGAACGAGTTCTATACTGATGAATGTTTATAAATTGATCGGGAAGGATATCATTTTAGATACCATAGGGTCTTTCCATTCACCATATTATGAAAAAGTAAACTTTTATGCTTATCTCTTCGCTGTTGAAGAGTCTCCAATCCGCATTCTACCAAAAGTAAGCGTAGACTGGTGAGTTTTGTTGCACCAGTAACGATGCGCGCAGCATCGTTATTTACATGTTCAAGTTTGGCTTTTAAGTATTCGGGACAGTTAACCCAGACAACAACATGTTCAAGTAATGGGTGAACACAGCTAAAATATATATTTTCAAGAGATCTTCTGTCAAGCCTAAATTTTAGGCGACGCAGTAAGTGTAGTCGAGGTAATGTCTTTTAAATAATTTTTTCGATGTGATGATTTCATGTCCTATCACTCAAGAAAGTTAATCCTAAGTGCTTATGAGTTTGAACTCTTTTTATAATGACGCCACTCATATTCAAAGGGGGTTGATAATCTGGTGCGCGAGAATACAATGGATTCTGTCTTTGACGGGTTAAAATTAACTTACCATTTATTTGCCCAGCTATTTATTTTACACAAGTTGTTGTTTAAAGAAATCGACGAAACTAGTGGATTATCTACAACAGCATAAATGCATGTATCGTCCGCAAATAGTTTAATCTTACAGCTTACTTTGTTTTAATGTCATTAATATAAATAGGGAACAACAAGGGCCCGAGAATTGAACCCTGGGGTACTCCAGCACTTACATCAGCCCAGGAAGATTCTACTCCGTTTATGACAACCCTTTGTTTTCTGTTCGACAAGTAATCTTTAAGCCACAGGAGAAGGTTACCAACAATCCCCATCATTTGCAACTTTTGGAGCAATCCCTTATGCCACACACGGTCGAAGGCTTTACTTATATCGAAAAATATGAACCTGATATCTTTGCCTTCGTCTAAGGCTTTGCTAAGAACGTTACAAATGCATGAAAGTTAATTTCTGGTCGAATCGTTAGGCATGAAACCAGACTGGTGCTCGGTAATCAAAACTCGTATGAAGTTAATACATGCTTATATACACAACGCTCGAAAACTTTACTCATCACCGATAGAAGAGATATTGGACGATAATTACTAAGTATGCCTTTATCGTCATTCTTGAAACAAGGAATTACATTAGCTAGCTTCCATGCGGACGGGAACAATTTTGTTCTAAGACTTAAGTTAAAAATAGCGCATAGTGGTTTTGCTATGATATTGGCAACCGGCTTGAGAATACGACCGCTTATAGCATCTGGCCCCGAAGCCTTGTTGACATTTAAAGTTTGAAGAATGTCCTTAACTTCGTACGTTTCGAAAACTATCCTACTTAATCGTCTATCTGGAGGGATGTCGTCCATAGGCAGTAGTTTGTTGCTATCGTAGATATAAGACTGCCACGCAAAATAGTCATTGAATGCCTCGGTCTTTTGTGTATCGCCATCAATGATAGTTCCTATCTAGCTACTGAAATGACAATTGCATTATTTTTCTCGTGTAATCATAACTTCAACATGTTTAACCTTGAAAACACAATATACAATAATTAATGTTTACACTTAACTGCAAATATATATTTAAAAAAATCATTGTTCAACTATTAAAAAAATTATCATAAGAGTTACATTGTTTTGGATCGACGGTTTATATTTACACTTTGAGACAGCCCAAAATTTAAATGTCACCTGTAAGTGTAATCGAAATCCTAATCATAGATGTATGAGAGTTTTCGCAAATGTCTACTAGTAGTCGTAGTACACATTTCTTTTTGTACAAATAATTGCCTGTATGATAAATGATTACAGTTGTAAGATGGGGTCGTTTGTTTATGTGTCACATATTTGTTTTGCGTTCATTTTTTTATATAAATAAGGCCGTTAGTTTTCTCGTTTGAATTGTTTAATATTGTCTTATCGGGGCCTTTTATAGATGACTATGCGGTATGGGCTTTGCTCATTGTTGAAGGCCGTACGGTGACCTATAATTGTTAATATCTGTGTCATTTTGGGTTCTGGTGGACAGTTGACTCATTGGCAATCATACCACATTTTTTTTTATATTGAACTCTCATCAAGATAAAAAGAATCATATGTGTTACCCTTTATTCAACTGAAAGATACTTGCAATCGTCAAAAAATGACGGATGTCAAGTTGGTTCAATATTCAACATTCAACATTCAATTTTTTTTAATTTTTTTTTCTTGTATCCATTTTCAACATTTAACATTCGATTTCAACATTCAACATTCGATTTCAATATTCAACATTCAACATTCAAATTTTTTTTTTTTAATTTTTTTTCTTGTATCCATTTTCGATTTCAACATTCAACATTCGATTTCAACAATCAACATTCGTTTTCAACAATCAACATTCGTTTTCAACATTGAACATTGGTTTTCAACATTCAACATTTGAAATCCAATGTTGAATGTTGAAAAAGGATACAAAAAAAAAATAAAAAAAAAATAAATTTGAATGTTGAATGTTGAAATCGAAATGTTGAAAATGGATACAAGGAAAAAAAAAATGAATTTTGAATGTTGAATATTGAAATCGAATGTTGAATGTTGAATGTTGAAATCGAAATGTTGAATGTTGAAAATGGATACAAGAAAAAAAAATTTGAATGTTGAATGTTGAATATTGAAATCGAATGTTGAATGTTGAATATTGAAATCGAATGTTGAATGTTGAAATCGAAATGTTGAATGTTGAAAATGGATACAAGAAAAAAAAATTTGAATGTTGAATGTTGAATATTGAAATCGAATGTTGAATGTTGAATATTGAAATCGAATGTTGAATGTTGAATATTGAAATCGAATGTTGAATGTTGAAATCGAATGTTGAATGTTGAAAATGGATACAAGAAAAAAAAAGAACAAATTTGAATGTTGAATGTTGAATGTTGAATATTGAACCAACTTGATATCCGTCAAAAAATGTTAAATCAAAAGATTAAATTGTAGGTTATTTGAAAATCAATGTAAACACAAACTATCTAATTTATTTGGAACACCGCATTTTATAACAATAAAGGCAGTGGCAATTTTTGTTTAAATATCTTGATTACGATACAATGAAGTCTTACCCTTGTGGTCATTCAGTCGTAGTTATTTGGTACATGGTAAATGCATGTACTATGAAAATCGAAGGGCAATTTAAGCAATTTAATTGGACGAGAAGTTGCAAGTATGTGCTAAACTATGTATTCTGTGGTATATTGAGCGTTACTAAACGATCTTGTTAAGAATAAATTCACTAACAAGAGAAAATTGTAGTCAATTATTAGTCCGGTGGTCATGTTTGTAGTTTTTTCTATACAACTACCAGCAAGACTTGACAAACTGACTATAAAACGACTGTAAGTCATGCTAAGTTACTGAAATATTCACAATCTTAGCGTTTCAGTTAATTTTGTATGGTTTCCGTCTTAAATGGAAGTGGCTGAATTTGTGTTCATTCCTGATATTCAAATGTAAGATGTAAACCTTTTTTGTTGATAATACATAACATGTAAAAAGTTTTAGACTGAACACGGGTGCGGCCACTTTGTTTTTTGACAAAAAAAAAACATCTAAAAAGAGACGTAGTTATTTTGATAGATTTTTCATATTTGAGCTTGGATTTGAACGTCTTTAATGACTTAATCAATTCGAATTTTTCATATGAATTAATTGCACCAACTCAAGTAGACATTTTAAAAGTGTTAAAATTTGTCAAAAAATTTGTCAAAAACATTTCATCAGAAGAACCTGAAGTTTGAGGTCAAAATCGGCCAGTTCACTAAATTTTTTGTATTTTTCAAGATGAAACATGTGAAATTGTATGATACAGTATTAGACACAAAGTATAAAAAGTTAAGTTACACGTGTAAGCTCGATTTAATCATAATGGTATTTATGCTTTCCTCCTTCAACCCAAACAAACAAAGAGAGGTTTACCTTTCACTTGAATGAATCGGCGAGTATCTCATGTATTTAACATTTATTGGACCGTTTAGGCAATGCATGAATGAAAAGAGAAACAAGAAGTTGAATTGCAATATTTTTACTTATTCAGAGTAAAAATGTTTCTCATACAAAAATAAACAATATATAATATATACATATACATTTTCCAACAAGATAATAACAGAGACATATAATGTATTATATGTCTCTGATAATAATGAATGCAAAACATAAAACGATAATAAAATAATACAGAATACAATAGCTTGGCCTAGGAAGGGGTCAACTAAGCCACCAGGAAAGATGCAATAACATAAATCTTTCCTACCCCACAAAGGCCAAGCACTTGGCAAAATTCAGAACTGTTCGTCATATTTGATGTTTAACAAGTTATTAATGCCTTCACAAGATGTTCAATTTCCCATATTAGCTATATTAGTTCAAGCTCAATCTTTGTTTGTAACTAACAGTGAAAATACTGAATGTGATTAAGAATATTTGAAAAACCTATAAATAACTTGCAATACAGTACCAGCCCAAGCAAGTTCTGCAAAATAACAATGAGACAATGTCCTTGTCAACAATCTTTTCAGTGATTATATATATATTACAATATCAAACTTCAATAAAAGACTGTTTTCACCTAAACAAAACAACTAAATGAGCAAGACATATAAGCAAATATCTGAATGAGAGATTAAATCAAGCATTCATTTTGTAATAATGACTTAACGGTCCAAGCAGTTAAGTTTAGTTAAACTAGCATGATATCCTACTGCTATGACACATTCATATTTTGTGCATAAAAATTATTTTTATGAAAGGCTTACTTTAAGTAGAACTTTTGAAAACAAAAACAAAAAGTTCTAAAACTAACTACCGGCCCATGCAGGTAATTATATTAGAAATGTCAAAACATTGTCTATTGGAGTCTCTTTTAAAGCATTTTATCATTGCAGCATAACTGTAACTCAGACCAGCATCTCCTAGCTGTACAAATTTTTAAAGCTATATTCCTTATATTTTGATCTATTGTCCATATGAAACATGTATGATCTAATATATGTGTTATGTATATCTGAAAATGAAATTCTACTAACCAAAAATATGGTTTATAAGAAAAGGTTCATTTTAAAAAATGTATGCAAACATCAAATTCTGTTGACCAAATACAGGGTTTATATTGAATGCATAACTGAGCATCAACTTTATTTGACCAAATACATGTTCTATGAAAAGTAAAGTCTATCAATAAATATATGGTATTTTATTGTAGTTCATCTATTAACTAAATACATGGTCTAAAAACAACATCTATTGAACAAAATCAACAAATACATGGTTTACATCAAATGTATATGTACAATGTATATTATTACTATATATCTAAAAATCATATTGTGTTGATGTTTACATATAAAATATAAATACTATTTAACAAATGCATTGTCTACATAAATTGTACACTCATTAAATAAAAAAACGGTTTACATAAAATGTATAGATATCTAAATTCATTTTCTATTAAACAAAACATGATTCACATAAAAAGGTCATGCTTGTATCTAAACATCATAATATATTGAACAAATGCAATGTCTACCTAAAATGTATATATCTAAAAATCATATTCTAATGAACAATACCAGGTTAAAGTAAACTGGTCATGTTTGATTTTAAAAATCATATTCTATACACAAATGTTAGGTCACATAAACTTAATATACATTTAATCATATTCTATTGAACAAAAAATACATACACATAATTTATATAACTTAAAATATATTCTATTGACCAAAATAAGGTCTAAAAGTTATATATATTGACCAAATTAAGGGTCTGTTATTAACTCTATTGACCAAATACATGGTCTTAAAGTAATATACATGATATATATTGACCAAAATCATGGTTTGTTACCAACAGCTTTTGACCAAATACATGGTCTGTAAATAATATATAAACCAAATACATGATCTGTTATCAACATCTATTAACCAAATACATGATCTCTGTAACACATACTAATGACCAAATACATGGTCTGTTACAAATATCTTATGACCAAAACCATGGTCGTATGTGACATATAATGACCTAAATCATGGTTTGTTACATCATTCAAATGACCAAAAGCATGGTCTATACATAACATATAATGACCAAATACATTGTCTGTTACTAAAATTTATTGACCAAAACCATGTTCTACGTAACATATAATGACCAAAACCATGGCCTGTTACTATAATATATAATATAAATGACCAAAACCATGGTCTAAACTAAACAATTAATGACCAAAACCATGGTCTGTTACTAATATCTATTGACCAAATACATGGTCTAAAAGTAATATCTATTGACCAAATACATGGTCTAAAAGTAATATCTATTGACCAAAACCATGGTCTACGTAACATATAATGACCAAATACATAGTCTGTTACTATAATAATATCAAACGACCAAAACCATGGTCTCTACGTAACATATAATGACCAAATACATGGTCTGTTACTATAATAATATCAAATGACCAAAACCATGGTCTACGTAACATATAATGACCAAATACATGGTCTGTTACTATAATAATATCAAATGACCAAAACCATGGTCTACGTAACATATAATGACCAAATACATGGTCTGTTACTATAATATATAATATAAAACGACCAAAACCATGGTCTACGTAACATATAATGACCAAATACATGGTCTGTTACTATAATAATATCAAATGACCAAAACCATGGTCTACGTAACATATAATGACCAAATACATGGTCTGTTACTATAATAATATCAAATGACCAAAACCATGGTTTACATAACATATAATGACCAAATACATGGTCTGTTACTATAATATATAATACCAATTGACCAAAACCATGGTCTACGTAACATATAATGACAAAAATAAAAAACATGGTCTGTTACTATAATAATATCAAACGACCAAAACCATGGTCTCTAAGTAACCTATAATAACCAAATACATGTTCTGTTACAATAATATATAATATAAAACGACCAAATTCATGGTCTATACATAACATATAATGACCAAATACATGGTCTGTTACTATTATATATAATACCAAACGACCAAAACCATGGTCTACGTCACATATAATAACCAAATACATGGTCTGTTACTAATATCTATTGACCAAAACCATGGTCTACGTAATATATAATGACCAATTACATGGTCTGTTACTATAATATAATATCAAACGACCAAAAACTAAGGTCTCATGTAACATATAATGACCAAATACATGGTCTGTTACTATAATATACATGTATAATATCAAACGACCAAAACCATGGTCTCTACGTAACATATAATGACCAATTACATGGTCTGTTACTATAATAATATCAAACAACTAAAACCATGTCTATGTAACATATAATGATAAAAACTATGGTCTTTTACTAATATCTATTGACCAAAACTATGGTCTATGTAACATATAATGACCATATACATGGTCTTTTACTATAATATACAATGTATAATATAAAATGACCAAAAACGAAACATACATGTATAATAACAAAATTAAAACACACACAGTATTAAATGTATGTATCAAATAAACAAAAAACCAAAAAAAAATAAATTCTATTTAATAAAAATAGATTCTGTTCATAAAAAGTACATATCTTTATAAATCAATTCATATTCTTTTGAACAAATACATATCATACATAACAATCTTATTCTATTAAACAAAACATAGTCGGTTACCAACCTCATGGACCTAATACATGGTTAATATACTGTATTATAATATACATATACATGTAACAGGCTATTATTTGAACTTGGAATTATTTTTAATTATGGAACCTGCCCGATTTCTTGCTATTGAAATTTTTAATAAATTCCACGTTTATTCTGTACTGAAATGTTCTGTGCTGCGCACAACTCTTTCTATTACAAAGAAAATAGTATTTTTCAATAGAATGTACTGTGCCGCGCACAACACTATCTAACCAAAATACATTGTATGGAAAGTGTTATTAACCGCTCAAAAGATCATAATACCAAACATTACATGGAATTTATCAAAAATTCCAAACACAAGAAACCATGCAAATTCCATAACTAAAAACAATTCCAAGTTCAAACAATAGCCTGTCATGTATTGACCAAAACCGTGGTTTGTTACTAACATCTATTGACCAAATACATGGTTTAAAAGTAATATAAATTGGTCTTTTACCAACATGCAACATTGTATTTACATGTAGTTTACATAAATTGTATGTATCTAAAAATCAAATTTTAATGAACAAATACATGTACATTGTATAATGTGTACATCAAATATATATATATCTCTAATAATAAATAAAATTCATATTCTATTGAATGAATAAATGATCTAAATAAAAAGTATATACATATTGTATTTATAAAAAATGTTCTTTGAGAATAAATACATTAAATTAAATTGAATAAAATGTATAAATATAAAAATCACATTCTATTGAAAATAAACATGTTCAACCTAATCTACAATGTATATACATTATATATATCTAACATGCAAAACTAGAATATTCTATTGACATTGTAGTACATGTAAATATAAATTGATTATATCTAAAAATTCTATTCCATCTAGCGATATGTACATGTACATGTATATTACCAACAGTGGGATGAAACACCTATCAATCAATCTTTTATGAACATCAATTTACAAATACAGTGTACATACGCTATATAAATCTATTATGTCTATGGAAAAAGTATCATGAGTATATAATATTTAACCAACAAATATTGAACAAGTGCATGAACATGAGTTTTAATTAATATACAATGTTTAACTGAATTAAATATATATGCCAATTTATGTTCTATAAAGAAATATATATATATGAACATGATGAACATGGTCTAAATATCAACTGATTAACTAAATATTTTGTTTTTAAAAAATTATGTTTTTTTTTAGTTTTTTTTTTTAAATTCAAATATATAAACCTTATTAAACAAATACATTTAACATGTACAAAAAAAATGTATGAACCATTGATGCTTCTTCAATAAAATAACACAAATATACAGTAAGTGTCCCTGTAGTTTTATTCATTCTTTTAACCAAATATATTGTATGAAAATACATGTACATGTGTATACATTTTGTATATATATAGTTAAATTGTATTCTTTTCTCTCTGACTTTTCAATCTGTACTGAATCAGGGGTTGTTCATGAAAATAGTTTTCACACAAACAAAATTTACCAAATTATAATTTATTTTATGAATCTCACATCAAATCTACATGCTTATGCATGTATGTGGTTTTAAGATTGCATCGCACATGCCATTACTTTCATTTTCAAATTGATCACTGATGGTTTAAACTGTATGATCAATGTAGGCTGCATTATTTTGCAACTTGTCCACTGTGCCTCCACCAATACCATTACATTCCCACTAAGTTGCACTGAATTAAAGCCAGGTTTAACACATTCAATTATTGGTTAAAGCTTGATGATGAGAACGAACAAACGAAACGTCCTCTGGATAAAGTTTGTACATGTTTAAAATCTACCAATGTCATTACACACTCATCTATATGTACATGTATGTGACGCATAATTCCGGTTAGGTTGTAACTTCAAGTCATTTGTTAAAGCTTAAGTGAGACAGGTAATAAAGCTGTTATTTAGTATCAATACATTCGATAAAACGCCAATTTATAGGACGATGAGAAACGAACAGACAACACTCTTTCAAAATAAAGATGGAATAAATCCACCAATGCCATTTCACACTATATATCTACCACTACGTTGTGCTGAATTAAAGCAAATGTTGTAGCTTTGGGTAATTTGTTAAAGCTTTAGTGAGACGTAAAATCATATTTTTTGTTTCTTGTATTATCAATACCTTACAAAAAATGTCGGTTAATAGAACGACTACTGTAGAGCGAACCAACTAAACATCTTCTGAATACAGTTTGTATAAAATCCACCAATGCCATTACATATTATAGCTACGTGAAGCGTAATTAAACACAGGTTGTAACTTTGGTTCATTTGAAAAAGCTTGAGTGAGACGTGAAATAAAACTGTGTATTAGTATCAAAACATTAGGTACGATGTCAATATTTAGGACGACGAGAAGGGTTACACTAATGACTGGACCGAATGACAGGACCGAATGACAGGACCAAATGAAAAATGCTAATAACGTTTTCATTTCTCAAAGGATTGAACTTAAATTTGAAATATAATAAGATTTCATCATTTGATAAATAGATTTAAGAAAAAAAAATTAAAACAATTTGTAAGAAACTTTAGAAAACGTGACATGACCAACTCTGATAATGACAGGACCAACATCGAGAATGACAGGACCAAATAAAAATGATAATAACTTTTTTATTTTTCAAAAGAATTATCTCAGATTTGAAACATAAAATGATATGTCACATTTTGAAACATTTATGTTATAAAAAATATAGATTTATTTTCAAAAACTTTCAAAAACGTGACATGACCATCGCTGACTGACATGACCAACCTCGACAATGACCGCACCAAATGAAATTGCTAATTATTCTTTTTTTTTCGCAGAATATTTCTCTGAAATTTTAAATTACCATTTCATACATAAATATAAGAAAAAGGTATAAAAAGCTTGCTGAAATGTGACCTGGTTAACGTTGTCAATAACAGGACAATCCTCGACAATTAATGACAGGACCAAATAAAAATGCTAATTATGCATTACATTTGTCAGAATATTCCTCTCAAATTTAAAATAATGACAATTTTGACCATTTTGCACATCATATTAGAAAAATATATTAAAAAAAAACGTATAGAAAGCTTGCGGTTGTGTGACCTGACCAACATCGGCTACTGATGATCTGGCCAATGAAAAAATCAAAATTTCTTTCTTATTTTAATGAAATTGTTCAGTTCTGATCCATAATTAGTAAGATTATATCTTATAAATACAGGAAAATATATTTTATGGTGGTTAAAAATCTTGACCTAGCTACTTAACGTATGTTGGCAGAGAGTCACAGGTCAAAAAGACACGAATTATCACTATATTTAAGAAAGAGATCGTGAAATATTTATGTGTTATTACATATAATCATTTTATATAATATATCAGTTCATTAAACTATAGATAAATTCAGATTTATTGAATTATCATCCTAATATTTCTTGACATAATGAAGCCCTATTTAAGCCACTTTGGAAAGGTATCAAACCTTTTAAAGTAGTCCGTGAAAATGTTTGATTCAGTGTATTTTATGAAAATATTTAAAACTACCAAGAAATCATGCATGCAAGGGTCGGGCACACTTCAAGAAATGTTTATTTGTTTATTATTACTATCAAGATAGACCCTGCATTTACTCAAACATACATGGAAATAATTATTTACTGTTCTGAAAATATTAATAAAACAACGACATGAACTATTATGTGATTTCAATTACTGTCATCACAATCTTTATTGGATTTATCAACTTATTTATGGCTTATGTCACACCTTTTGTTTGTTACCTTATAATTATTTTGAGACGTGTCAGATTATGACCGGTAATTAATATACAAAATATTTTGAATGAATGAATGAATGAATGATCTTTATTCTCATCAAACCAAATGCATAGTTACAGAGAAGATATTACAGTGATATATCTAACATATATAAGATATAGCATGTGTGAAATATCAATTAATATGATAAATATTTACACCAAAGATAAATAAACATATAGTTGTACTAACCAGGAGGATAGACTTTCGCAGAAATATATTTAATAAAGCTACAAAGTTTCTCAGGCTGAGAAGTGCAATATTTCTACAACTCGGTTTAATACAATATTCCAATAAAAAAATCAAATAGATAGATAGATAGATAGTTTATTAACGTCTCACCATTAATATACACAATACAATATTTACATATATCATAAAACGGAAATATATATTAATGCCATTCTTAAAAGAATTATGAGAGACAAAAAGTAAAATTTCATCAAACAATAAAAGGACTTTATAAAACTATATACATGCACTTATTAAAATTTCTAAAACAAATTACAAAAATTTAACAGTCTAAAAAATTTATCGATATAAAAAACGTCTCCTTCAAATAACGCAGTGGGTGTTCGCAGACCTAACGTTTTCCCCCAGTAATAGCTTTATTCTAGATTTTTTTCTTTAATTGATATATTTTAAATCTGACATAATTTTCTTTTCAAAATTAAAAAGTGAATAGCATTTTTATTTGGTCCTGTCATTGTCGAGGTTTGTCCTGTCATTGTCAGCGTTGGTCAGGTCACATTACAGCAAGCTTTTAATATTTTTTTTTCTATATTATTCCTATCTTTATGTATAAAATGGTTAAATCTGATTATATCTCAAATTTCAGAAAAAATATTTTTTAGGAGAAAAAAGTAATTAGCAATTTCATCTGGTCCTGTCCTTGTCGAGGTTTGTCCTGTCATTGTCAGCGTTGGTCAGGTCATATTACAGCAAGCTTTTAATATTTTTTTTCTATGTTATTCCTATCTTTATGTATAAAATGGTTAAATCTGATTATATCTCAAATTTCAGAAAAAATATTTTTTAGGAGAAAAAAGTAATTAGCAATTTCATGGTCCTGTCATTGTCGAGGTTGGTCCTGTCAGTCTGCGATGGTCATGTCACGTTTAAACTTTCTATATTTTTTATAACATTTATTTTTCAAAATATGACATATTATTTTATATTTCAAATCTGAGATAATTCTTTTGAAAAATAAAAAAGTTATTAGCATTTTTATTTTGTCCTGTCATTGTCGATGTTGGTCATGTCATTATCAGAGTTGGTCATGTCACGTTTTCTAAAGTTTCTTACAATTTTTTTTTATTTTTTTTTCTTAAATCTATGTATAAGATGATGAAATCTTATTATATTTCAAATTTTAGAAAAATATTTCGAGAAATAAAAGAGAAATTAGCAATTTCATCCGGTCCGGTCATTGTCGAGATTGGTCCTGGCAGTCAGCGATGGTCATGTCACGTTTTCGAAAGTTTTTGAAAATAAATTTATATTTTTTATAACATTTTAGTTTCAAAATATGACATACCATTTTATATTTCAAATCTGAGATAATTCTATTGAAAAATAAAAAAGTTATTAGCATTTTTATTTGGTCCTGTCATTCTCGATGTTGGTCCTGTCATTATCAGAGTTGGTCATGTCACGTTTTCTAAAGTTTCTTACAAATTTTTTTAATTTTTTTTCTTAAATCTATTTATCAAATGATGAAATCTTATTATATTTCAAATTTGAGTTCAATCCTTTGAGAAATGAAAAAGTTATTAGCATTTTTCATTTGGTCCTGTCATTCGGTCCAGTCATTAGTGTAACCCCGACGAGAACGAACATACAAATCAACTTCCGCATAAAGCTTGAATAAATTCCGACTTACAACAATAGTGGTAAAAGTTCAAAAACTCAAGTGCTTAAAAGATTTATCGTATATATCATCATGATCATTGTTGTGGAATACACTATTACATAATGTTCCTATAATGTGTACGATATGTTTACATATTCATAATCTATGTTCGTGCACATAAAATATCCAAGATGGCGATCGAGAGAGCTGCATCATCACTACATATTAAGTCCTATCTACATGTAGCTCCTCTTTAAACCGTCCTATGACTGAAAACTGCATTAAAGGGTCCCAAACATTTTTCCACTCGCTCTGCTCGGCGGTAGTTGGCTTGCTTGCACATCGTTTTCTTCTAGCTACGCCCCTGAAGTGTAATAAGATACATAGTGAAGAAACTAACCAATGGGCATTCAGTCAAAAGAGCGTAATGCAGGGGTTCCCCAAAGGATTATGAAAATAATCAAAAAGAAATGAATAAATGGTTTTCGTCGTTTGCATAAAATAAGTTATTAAAATAACTTGCCTATAAATATAAATATTACAATTGATTTTGTTAATTAAAATGCTGCTTCTAACAATTGCCACTTCTGATCCATTTTTATTTTTGTGCAGGGGTTAAGAAACATACAGAGTATTTTTCTATATAAATCCAATACTGTAAATATTCTATCACACCATATTGTGTAGGCAATAAAATCTTACATCTACATTTGTATACTAGATAGTATTTAAATAACAACAAGATATTATTGACTTTTTACTGTTGACAAAATCCTCAGACACACCTAAAATGACTTCTTTTGCAATCAATAATGGATAACCAGAAGTTCTGTGTTACATTACATTCCCAAAAAAAGTGAAGAATAGTTTCTCTATTTTTTTAACAAAATATACATAGTTAAGTTTCTTTTAATTTACATTTTAATAAAAAAGGAACTATATAGTAGAATATATCTTAAATTGAAAATTTTGTAAATGCGAATTTCTGCTTACAATTAAGGAAATGGAATATATAGCATTCTAATCTACAATCTGCATATTTAAATCTAATTCCCATTTATTATGGGAAGACAATGACAATACTTTAATATCTCCCAGAAATAATTTACAGAAAAATTACAAGATTTTGGTTCTTTTTTTAACTTTATCTACTTAACTTTATCTTCTAATTTAATTTCAATATAATAAACAAGTTTAAAACTACCTGTTATCATACTTGTCCATTTATTCAGAATAACACTTTTAATACCATAAAACTCTACAAAATAAGTATTGATATTGTACATTTTTTAAATTCTTCATATGAGAATAATGTAGTATTATCTGACACCAGATTACTGATAAGAAAAAATAAAATTTTCAATAATTTAACCTTTAAAATCATCTTGCCATCTATTTTAATGTTTGAGTTTAGCCATATGGTCTGGGTCAGAATATCTGTATTGTTTTCAACTCTGAACTTATTTTTCAACTTCATATAGTTACGATACTGTTGTCAGGTCATTAAAGATTGCATATTTTGGCTTTAACATTGATTCACTGATAGGGTCTTTGCATCGGAACTAAACACATTTATTTCTAAAAAAACAGTTGTTGGCATGACACGGGTTATGTTCTTCTCATATATTTTATGATAGTATGATACTAAACCCCTAACGGGAGGGATTGTACCTGATATTCATATGATGAAGACATAATCTTTTAATCAGTTTAATTGAGGTCTGGAGCTGGCATGTCAGTTAACTGTTAGTAGTCTGTTGTTATTTATGTATTATTGTCATTTTATTTATTTTCTTTTGTTACATCTTTTGACATCAGACTCGGACTTGTCTTGAACTGAATTTTAATGTGCGTATTGTTATTCTTTTACTTTTCTACATTGGCTGGAGGTATAGGGGGAGGGTTGAGATCTCATAAACATGTTTAACCCCGCCGCAATTTTGCGCCTGTCCCAAGTCAGGAGCCTCTGGCCTTTGTTAGTCTTGTATGATTTTAAATTTTAGTTTCTTGTGTATAATTCGGAGTTTAGTATGACGTCCATTATCACTGTACTATTATGCATATTTTAGGGGCCAGCTGAAGGACACCTACGGGTGCGGGAATTCTCGCTACATTGAAGACCCATTGGTTGCCTTCGGCTGTTGTTTGCTCTATGGTCGGGTGGTTGTCGCTTTGACATATTCACCATTTCCTTTCTCAATTTTATTCAAAAATTTTACAATTTTCCTGCAAAATAAAGCAATCCTTCCTTACTTAAATACAACATTTTGCCCCCTCCCCCTCCAAATTTTTTGAATATAACTACGCAGCAAAAGTTCGAAGGACAGTAATTTTGGGGGTCTAATTATTTACCCGGTCAAGACATTTTTACACTATAACAAACATAGAAAATGTTAATCATCATAAGGCCACCATCACAGTGTTCGGGCACTTTTTTTTTCACTTGATCGGGATTTCCTTTCAAAAAAATTGAAACATACATATTTTGAATCATCCTCAAAACACCTTTCGGGGGGTTATGAAGGACAGTCAAAACATAAAACCAAGATGATTAGTGCTAAAGTTTTAATCACTATACAGCCCTTCCGATATATGTTAGTTTTATTTTTAGCCCAAGTATTGAGAAGTGACTTGATACTGTTTATCTTGGCTGTAAAATGACATAGTCTTAACCATTTTAGTAAGCTCAAGCCATATACCTAATAGTTTGAACCTCCCAGAAAGGTTCCAAACAAGATATTTTATCAGACAAAAGTTTTTCCATATTACCCATTTTGGACCCAATTCACATTGATTCAGTTTTGTCAACATTACACCCAAGTCCCGAACATTCTGAAAATTGATCAAACATTTTAACATTAATTTAGAGACTTTAGGTCACCATCCAGGACTAGGGAAAAATAATCAGCAAATTGACTAAACAAAAATTCTGAGTCATTAATTGTTACACCAGTAACATCAGGGTAATTTTCAATAGCTGCATTGAGTAATTCCAACACTAACATATATAAATACATGGTAGATACGAAGACAGAGAATCTCCCTGTCGAACCCCTCTTTTCAATGAATTTTGAAATATATCTGAAATTTAACACTGCACTAGAGGCATCACAGTAGCATGCCCTTATTCAACCAATAAATGGATGGTCAAAGTCATAAAACTGCAAAGCCTCTAGTATAAAAAGCTTTTCCAAATAGAGTCCAGAAATGTCGCCTTCCTCCATGTTTTCCATCAGACTATAAATGCATAGAGTTCATTCGCTATAAACATTCGTATTGAGTTTGATTAATGATATTCACCAGCACCTTTTGTAGTCTTTTTGCTAGACTTTCTGTAGCTATCGCATATAATCTACACACAAAAGTGTGATAGGTCGCCAGTTCTTTAGATAAACAAAATATTTACCCTCCTTTGGTATACAAGTAACGAGTCCCTGCCTTTGAGTAATAGAAAACTTTCCATATTCTAAAGCCTCATTTAAACTTCTTACCAGTGGTATCTTAATATCATTCCATAAGAATCTATAAAACTCAACAGTGAATCCATTTGTACCAAGTGATTTGGAGTTCTTCATAATTTTAAGATAAGACAATGATTCCTACGCTGTTAAGGGTCCCTCACAGGAACCCACCTCTTCCTCATTCGATTTTGAAATAAAAGGATTATGAAGCTGAAGAAATGTCCCTGTGAGTTTCAAGTAGCAATGGATAAGAACTAGTATGTATTTTTTCATAAAACTGTTTTTGTTCATTCCCAAAAGAACTTGGATCTGTTATCTCAGTCTCGTCCTCTAATGTAAGTTTGGTAATATTTTTTTCTGTGTAATGTTTTTTTTTTTCCAAGTTACAAAGAAATGTTACTTCCTTTTCACTAAAAGTGTTGCTATAATAACAAACGATGACAAAATGTGCATTACTAGTATATGTAAATTTCAGTTAATTTTCCTTATTTTACGTCAACATTTTAGTATATATAGATTGGACAGTATATGCACATGCACTCTAGAATCAACTTGATACTTTGTTATAATATTTCAATTGTTATAATAAGCTCCTTTTAAGTTACATCGCTGTTTTGTGCCTGTGTACAATGCTAACACAAAGGAAGTATTGACGATTAGCTGCATACAGATTTCTTTGTTTTCGTGACATTAGTGAACATTATGACGTATTTGTGGCGCCTATACACAAACATAATATGTAATTCGTCCATATTTTTTTTATTTTATATATATTCAAATATTATGTGCAGTCGGAAAGCAAGCCCTTAGAAACGACTGTTGTTGCTACTTTCTTAAGACAACAATGGGACTGATATTAAAACCCGCCATTCTGAAATTGCGTTAATTTCGCGGATTTTTTTTTTTTTTTTTTTTTTGGCGCCAATTTGGAAGTTTATCTTTTTTTCAGTTTCCTACTTGCCATTAGGGTCTGAAATAGATTTATTTCGATTTGTTGAGCATGGAGTTTATTATCAAAAGGAAAAAAAAATCTCAAACATGTCAAATTGGCCATGTTTTAACGATCCCGTAAAGCCGTTGATCGTCGTTTAAAATTATTTTCTTCTATTTTTCACAGATTAACAAAGACTATATGTACTATACAAACAATTAATAATACGTATCTCAAAATTTAAAAAAATCATAAAGTATAACTTTCTATTACCGCTTGGGAAACCCCGTTTGAACTAAATTCCAAAAGAAAGACATTTTTTGACATTGTAGTTTTTCGGTCTTACACATCGATGTCACCTGGCATCTGAACACAGTCAATGTACACACATTAAGTATGTTTGTTTGAAAAAATAATGGCGAGATCAGCTGTGAATATTTTACTGGATTAATTATTCTCTTTAAGTCAGTGAAATGTATGACTTAACTAAACCAAGGTAAGGAAATCTTATACTGTCTTTGCACAACCTTAACTGCTTTAGATGCACTGACATAAAAGATAAAACACATTCGTTGTTTAAAATAATACTTTTTTTTTGTGATAAAGGAATCCTGCAAAAGTAAATGAGAAAGTATTGTCCTAAATTTCAACTTAGGCAGCCAACAACCATTTGATTTTCTGTAGGGGGTAGGGGTGGTGGCTTTTGATTGTTTTGAAGAAAAAAAGTTTGTTTCCAATTTTTGGATAAAAAATAATTTGTTTTTGACCCTGAGAAAAAAAAATGTTTGTTTTACCCTCAGCTGCCATTAAATGAAATGCTAAAATTGAAAGAGAATAATTGTTTTCAACTTGTCTGGAAAAAAATCCATAGTCCCCCCTCCCTGAAAACAAATGGTTGCTGCCTTCAAACAATCTCTTTCAGAGTATCATTTTAATCAATCTTATTCAAAGCATTATCATACTGACATGAAGTGTGACTTAATTTT
Organism: Mytilus galloprovincialis; assembly: GCF_965363235.1. Taxonomy (NCBI): domain Eukaryota; kingdom Metazoa; phylum Mollusca; class Bivalvia; order Mytilida; family Mytilidae; genus Mytilus; species Mytilus galloprovincialis. The sequence goes on along the minus strand of NC_134845.1, from coordinate 13,412,051 downwards.
GACTTGTGATCTAAAACATAATTGTTGACTTAGCCCCCAGAAACTGCTCTAAAATACTTTTATATAAATGTAAAAATGCATAGTTTTTTTAATGTTATTTTTATTTTTTTCAAATAGAAAAAGAAAAATATTACTAAGTCTATTTTGTTCTTATTTATTTTCAAGTTCATGACCAGCACCATTTATTTATTGGTTTAGTGTGTTATTTTTATAATTTGAGTCCATTCATTAGAACTATAACTTGCATGAAATCAATGAGACAACATGTTCATACAAGGATTGCAAACTAGTTTTACTTTTATAAATTTAAAATAATGAAGATTTTACATTCAGAATACTTTCATTTTGATCTCTTTTATGTTTAAACGAAAAAGGTAGGACCAACTTGCAAGTGTCAGTAATGAAAAGGAATTCCTGTTTTTTTTTATCATTCTAATACTGTCTTGATCCATTATTCATGAATATTTAGACTACCCCTTGTATAAATTGAGTAGACATTTATTTCTGTGTTAAAATAATTTGGTTGCAGCAGTAAAAATACTTACCAAAACATGAATATTAAATTAAATCTTGGAATATTAAATTAATATTAAATTATTAACCCTATTATGGCACATAGGGACACATAGGGCCTATTTCACAGGGACTGAGTTCTGACAAGTGATAAAATGTGTTTCTCTATTTTTTGGCACATGTTTACAGTATCAAAACATATTTAATAAGATAATTTTTAATAATATCCACATGTAAATAACAGCATATTGCTTGATATAACAATAGTTTGTTCATGATAGTGTCAAACAAAGAGACGTAACTCGTGAATTACCGTCGGCCCCGCTTCGTCAGAAATATCGACACATCTAACTGGCCCATTTGCGTATCTTAGCATATCAACTGGCACAAATTTGACACATCATAGTCCAAGTTATGTTACATAACATAATTTAAATTCAGCATAGCTCCCCGAGAAGTTAAGAAAGAAAATTACGATTTTAATTTTCTGTGACCAATTTTTTTCGTCAACACCTTGACTTTGAAGACACATTTTGAGAGAAAAAAATGAGTTTAATCCATAATTGAGTTGAGTAATATATTTCTTATATACTCAAGAATGTTCACTTAAAAGGAAATTAGTTTTAATTCATGCAAAAAACTACAAATTCCAAGTAAAAAAATGCCCATATATCACATCACATCCATTGCTGCTTTCAGAAATGGGGTCAAACCGGGGTCAGCTTTCCGACTGTGTGCAAACAATCTTGAGACAAAAATATGTATGGATTGGTTTTTGTAGATTTGATGATTTTAAAACCGATTTATAATCTGTTTTCACCTATATAATGTGCTTTTTATTTAAATTTATAAAAATGAGATGTGTTATGATTGTTAAATCACTTTCATTAATATTTCAAAAAATAAATCATCATTTTTCAATTTGGAATTGAAGTTAAACGAGCTGAAATTACATGCACATTTTAACGACATCTGTGACATATATATGAAAAAGAAGAAGTGGTAAGATTGTCAAATAGACAACACTCCACAAGACACCAAATGCACATTCTTGTGTACACGTTATATTTGAGTTCCTAACTTTGAGGCGCTTTAGTGATATTGACCCATATTGAAAACCATAGTTTTGATTTTACCAAATATTATTGTGATCTTCTTCGGTATGACTTTCACTATTTTTATCCTTGTCTATAAGAAAATCAGGTAGTTAAGGCAGTTTAAGACAATGGCTCCTATAACGTTTTACGTTATCAATTTTGAATACAATGTGTAAGCATTACATATTTCTGCCAGTATACCTTCATAGGTCAGCATATAGATTAAGAATCTTATGAGAACTTTCAATTACAATGTTGAGACCTATTAAGGCATTCAGAAAAGTTGTATACAGAATTAAAGTACATTTTAGTTGAAAAGTAATTTCATTTGATTGAAGTTTTTGAAAACCATTTAAAAACGAAATATTGTACCCACTTGAACTGTGGTGAACATCATTCTTATCATAAGTAAAAATCACAATGAAGTGTCAAATTTTGAAAAAAAATTGTTCTATTACAAAACAATTGTGCACTACAAAATTGGTAACAACAAATCATTTAAAAAAAATGTATGGATTATGAAATTTTTAACTGAGATAATATTAGATTTCTTTAAATAAAAATTAAAAACAAATGAAAGAGATAAATTAACACTTTTCGATTTTTTGTTTTAAAACAACGCGATCAAGTTACATGATAACTATACCAACATTTGTGACATAGCTAATTAACGTAGCTTGACCTGGAAAACGTTTGGTGTCACAAGCAAGTATAAAATTTTAAAACATACGTTATAATTGCTCAGGTGATATTATTATGTATTTTAGAACTACAGAATTATGAAAAGAAGCAGTGGAAAGAACGTTTGTATCGATTTGTTGAAACCAAGGCATCCAAAACGATATTGAAAAGCATGAAGAAAGATCAGTGTATCCTTGTTACAGGACCACAAGGCAGTGGAAAGTCGTTCCTGGCTTATCACGTAGCATTAGCTATGGAGGAAACCGAGGAATTTGAACTATTGATTGTTACAAATCCAGATGACATAGTCAAATATGCATCTAAAGATAAGAAGCAGATATTTATCATTGATGATATATTTGGAAAGTATAATATACACGAGTATGATACTATGTGGTGGAATAAGCAAGGTAATTTGGTGCCTACGCTTAAGGATAGAAATAAAGATTTTAAAATATTAGCAACTTGTAGGTCATATATTTATAGGTCAGTTGACATTGTTACAGTGAACTCATCTTTTGTTCACCACAACCTTATTGCAGACGGCTTGCAGTTTACTGAAGACAATCGGCGCACAATAGGAAAATCATATTTAAGCTCAAAGACAATAGACCAATTAGGCAGTGAAGTCATTATGAAATTTAGCTTCTTTCCTACACTGTGCGCAGATTATTCATCCGATATGAAAGAGACTGTTGTAGAATATTTTTCAACACCCTATTGTTATGTGGCCGCAGAGATGGAACAATATAATAAAACCAAAGATTTTCATTACTTTTCATTAGCACTATTAGTGATTTTGAACAATAATGTTAAAAAAGACAAACTTATCCATGATAACAATAATCGAATTCAAGATGGAAATTTTAGTGAACTTATTCGTTGTTTGGCAAATGAAATTGGTTATACCCAAACGCCATCAAAAAATTCAATACTGCTTTGTCTAAATGCATTAGTTGGATCTTATTGCATGGAAACGGAAAATGGGTTTTCCTTTATGAACGAAACTTTATTGTATATAATTGCACATGTCATGAGTCAACATATCCTACGAAGTTTACTGAAATATGGTAAGTCGTCGTTTCTAAAGGATAGAGTTCAGTTTCAGTCTCTGGGGGTACGTCCTCCAAAGCTTACAATTATGATTCCACCTGTATTAGAAAAAACATACTTTGACAGAATCTTAATTGATATTAAACAAGGGTTGTTCTGGGATGTTATAACGGATACGCAGAATGCCTTTCCTCAATTCAGAAAAGCCTTTACTTTGTATATGGAAACCATATTAAAAAGGAATGATTTAAATAACTCTGAAGACGGTTCAACAGTTTTGCATGCTGTATCCTTAGAAGGTTATGACGACTACCTAATATATTTCTTGGATTTAGACAAATGTTTGTTAAACAAAGACGATAAGTTTGGTCAGATTCCGTTGCATCTGGCTTGTCGTAAGGGACATAGTCATACAGCACAGTTATTACTAGCGAAAGGAGCATTTATTAATAAAACGGATAAAAATGAAAATACACCTTTAGATTTGGCATGCGCTGGTTGTCATACAGATACAGTAGCTGTGCTTCTGTCGAAGAACGCTATAATAAAACAAAAACAACAAGATCTGAAGACGGCATTGCACGTAGTTTGTAGAAATGGACATAGGAGAATAGCTGAAATGTTGTTGAATAGAAATGCAAAGGTTAATATAAGGGATAAAACTGGACAAACTCCTTTACATTTGGCTGTATTTAAAGGATCTGCAGAAGTAGTTGAATTGTTAATTCAAAATCAGGCTGATGTCAATCTTGCTGACAATAAAAGTCGAACTCCGATATATTTAGCATGTAAGAAGAAACAAAAAGAGATTGTTGAGTTACTTATAAAATGTAATGCAAGCACATTGATAGATAATGAAGAAGGAAAGCGTCCAATACATTGTTGCTGTGAAGTAGGAAGCAGTGAAATAACCGATCTGTTACTTTCTCATGGTGTTGACATAAATCAACGTGATTCACATAAATCTACTCCACTCCATTGGGCTTGTAAAAAAGGTCATGAGCTAATTGTTAAAAAGTTATTAAATAACAATGCAGACGTTTTTCTCCATAACGAGAATAAGAATACGCCGCTTCATGTTGCGTGTAATGAGGATAATGTCAATATCATCAAAATTTTGTTAGACTACAAGGCACATGTCAACTGCACAAACATATACGAAAAGACTCCACTTCATCTGGCATGTACAAAAGGTCTACAGAAAGCAGTTTCCCTCCTTCTGTTAAACGGAGCAAATGCTTGTGCTAAAGACAAAAAATCAACCACTCCTCTACATCTAGCTTGCTTCAGTGGAAATGAACAGATTGTTGAAGAACTATTTCAGCATGATGTTTCAGTTGATGAAACAGAAAAATATGGTAGGACACCTCTTCATATTTGTTGTGAACGCGGACATTTAAACTTGATACCAATACTGTTACAACATGGAGCAGATATGAATAAAATGGAGAAAGATAATTTAACTCCTCTGTACATTGCTTGTCGCGACGGAAAGGTAGATATCATTAAACTACTTTTAAAGCACGGTACACATGTAAATGAACCGGATAAAGATGGATGGACGCCACTGTATTTAGCATGCAAAAAGAGTTACATAGAAATAGCTAAAATTTTAATACAAGAAGGAGCAAACGTAAATCAAGCTGCAAATGATGGTTTCACACCTCTTCATTTGACTGCTCAGGCTGGAAATATGGAACTTACGAAATCTTTGCTTGAAAGTAAGGCTTCTGTAAATATGGTAGAAAAATTAGGACAGACCCCTCTTTTTAAGTCTTTATCAGCAGTTCATAAAGAAGTTACTGAATTACTGCTTCAAAATGGTGCATCTGTAAATGTGAGTGACAAGTTCAACATGACGCCTATTAGATTTGCTCTTCAGAAAAAGGACAATGATATTATAAACTTGTTACAGCAATACAATGTCGAGTAATATGAAAAAAAATATGTTATTTTTGTCTATAATAGGCAAACAGAAAGTTTAAATCGTAAAATTTCCCTTTAATTTGATACCATTTCATGTATGTGATGTAACAACATATATATACAGTCGTCCCCTAGTATGAATCAAATGTATGTGTATATAGAATAAGGAAAGAATCCTTTACTAACATTTTTTTCTAAGCTAATTTAGTTCGGCTGTGTTATGAATTGCCTATGCCTTCTATTTTTTCTATTTGTATTTTGGCAAGTAGAAACGGAAGTTAAGACACTAATTGATTACAATGTATTACATTTGGATGTAACTATCTTGCATATTTCGTATAGTAAACATCGTATATGTATGTTCCATGACCGGAAACCGTTGTCTTATAGGTTACATTGTGACAAATCAATTGCAACAATAATGCTGTATAAGTATAAAATTAGCCACTAATCAGCAATGCATTTGCTCAAAAAAATAATTCCTCGTGTCATGTGTGTAGTCAACACTTCTTTTCACACCTGAGCAATCACATTTTCTAGAAAGTATCGTTGTTTATCATTTTATGATGTGTATTACATTTTGTTTGCAGTCTTTCCAAATAAAAAATCACAGTAATTTGTTAGCAACATGTTTATATATATAAATGTTTCCTTTTATTTCTTCTGGAACATTGTATTTTAAATACATGCTATATATTTATTACTGGTATTTCAGGGATTTCATTACCACAAATTACTTAAAACCGTACCCAATTTTCAACACATAAACCACTTTGATTTGTAAGTTTGGCTGTACCTGTAGAAACTTATTTTAAACGAGAGATTAAAGCGGATGCTTTATTATTTGAAAATGTTGTTTACCGAGCATGGAAAGACTAATCGGTCATTGAAATGACTTATTCTAAAAAGGTTACCAATTTAAAAATCTAATTATATCTTTGAATATTTTTTTTTTAAATAAAAATTTGTACAATCTGTCGATTCCTGTATTTTGGTACTGTACAAGGCATGTTATCTCAAACTCTGTATGACATATTTTCACCAAATTCATTAGATATTGGATGTGTACTGTATCTATTGCTTTTGAACTTTTTTGCAGTAATTGCTCAATACTCTCAATCTTAGGGTCTTTTGTTGTTGGGATAATTAAATAACCTGCCATTCTGAGTCTATGGTTTTATTATTTGTTTTTATACGACCGCAAAAATTGAAATATTTTGGGTCGTATATTGGTATCACGTTGACGTCGTCGTCTGCGTCGTCTGAATACTTTTAGTTTTCGCACTCTAACTTTAGTTTAAGTCAATATAAATTTATGAAATTTGAACACGAAGTTTATGACCACAAAAAGGAAGGTTGGAATTGATTTTAAAAGTTTTGGTCCGAACAGTTTAGGAAAAAGGGGCTAAAAAGGGCCCAAATAAGCATTTTCATGGTTTTCGCACTATAACTTTAGTTTAAGTCAATAGAAAACTATGAAATTTTAACCTAAGGTCTATGACAACAAAAGCAAGGCTGGGATTGATTTTGGGAGTTGAGGTCCCAATAGTTTAGAAATTAGGGGCCAAAAATTGCCCAAATAAGCATTTTGGTTGGTTTTCGCAACATAACATTAGTATAAGTAAAATGAAATCTGTGAAATTGAAACACAAGGATTATGTCCATATAAGGAAGGTTGGGATTGATTCCGGGAGTTTTAGTCCCAACGAATTAGGGGCCAAAAGGGTCCAAAATCAATTAATTTTTGGTCCCGTTTTCAAATTTGTCTACATTTAGGTCCAAAGGGTCCAAAATTAAACTAAGTTTAATTTTAACAAAATTTGAAATCTTTGTGTTCTTTGATATGCTGAACCTAAACATGTGCTTAGTTTTTTCGTCATGGGTCCAGTTTTCAAGTTGGTCCAAATCGGGGTCCAAAATTAAACTTTGTTTGATTTTAACAAAAAATTAATATATGGGGTTCTTCAATATGCTGAATCTAACCATATATTTAGATTTTTAATATTTATGACCGGTTATCAAATTTGGTTAACATTGAGGTCTAAAGGGTCTAAAATTGAACTTTATTTGATTTCATCAAAAAATGAATTCTTGGGGTTCTTTGATATGATACATCTAACCATGTATACTGAGCCAAAAAAGTTTAGCAACACTTTTTTTTATAAATATTTTTTTGTTGTTTTTGGAAAAAAATATTTAAACATCATTGATATTATCCTTAGTTTTACCTGTAATTTAAAACAGTCGTACTTTTTTCCTGCTGATTGATTTTGTGCCATTTCAGCTTTGCACGTGTAAATGATGTTTTACCTTCTATACCTGTACTTTTAAAACGATATTAAAAATTTCTTTTTCACTAACGTTCAGAAACACACCATTGGTAAGAAAAACACAAACACCTTTGAAAAAATTGCATGGGGCGTCAACCAGGCCTCCCCGAAAATGACAGTCAGGAAGGTCTTGAAATTGTTGATGCCGGAATGAGGGTTGCTGACACATGGCTCGATTTAATGTGCAAAAGACAACAGTTTAGAGACTAACAAACAGATATTGACAAATTACAACTGCACAGGATAGGTCGATATCTCGTAGACAAAAAACACTATCGTCAAGGGAGGAGCGCATCCTTCGCTTTAATCAACACGTGACAAGTTTTTTTTCCGGCTAAAAAAGTAGTGCATTGACTAAGGGAAGCTGCTGATGTGCCTGCCAATCCTTCATTGGGGCACTTAGGGCATGGCTGGGAAATTGATTTTGAAAAACACTATACTCATTTACGCATTTTGAGCCTCCCGCGCTGCATACAAAGAAAATCCTAATGAATGTGAGTGATTCACATTCATGTTGCTTCTGACATATCATAATTCCATTTTTTATTATTAAAATTATATGTTGTTATGATTTTGTAATAAAATAAAATTTCACATTTTTGTTGCTAAACTTTTTTGGCTCAGTATATTTAGATTTTGGAAATTTGAATACCACAAAGGGATGGTAAGAATCGTCTTTGAAATTAATGGCTCAAACCGTTTAGGAATAAGGTGCAAAAAGGGGGAAAAGAGTTTCCTGGTTAATGGACAGTTACTTAAGTACAAAACATAATTTAAAAGCAGTGTAAGGTTGGTAGTTGAAACTCATTCTAATATCTCACCTAAACTGCTCTTAAATTATGTATATTGGAAATTTGCCAAAAACTTTATTATTAATAAATTCCATTGGAAAAAAACTTTAGGTTAATGAACTTCATTCGAAATTTGCCAATATAAATGTTGCATTGGAGTTATCTTTCTTTGTCAAGAAAAGTAGTTAAACTAATTTAAATCATGACTGTATGACATTTTATATTTAATGATGTTTTTAAATGAGTAGTTATTGTTGAAAACTCCATAAGAAATGTGAATTGAGATCATTTTTGGAAAAAGGGAAAGGGGAAGGTCAAAAACATTGGTGGGGTTCAATTTTTCTTATTTCAGATTTCAGAAACAAAAATGAAAATTTCTTCAAATATCAAAGGATTAATATTCAGCAGCATACTGAATTGCTCAAAAGCAAAAAAAAACATTTTAAGTTCATTAGACCACATTCATTCTGTGTCAGAAACCTATGCTGTGTCAACTGTTTAATCACAATCCAAATTCAGAGCTGTATCCAGTTTGAATGTTGTGTCCATACTAGCCCCAACCGTTCAGGGTTTGACCTCTGCGGTCGTATAAAGCTGCGCCTTGCGGAACATCTGGTTCAAATTTGTATTGATCGGATGAGTTAAGCCTTTTTCAACTGATTTTTATAGTTTGTGCATATGCTGCGCTGTGCTGTTACACCAATGTCCCGGATTAAGGGTTCGGTTTGGTGTCGGCAATCAGGTTAAACCCCGCCACATTATATATGTTTCTTTCCAAAGTCAGGAGTCTGTAATTCAGTGATTGCCGTTTATTTCTATTCAACATATTTTTAGTTGTTCGTTTACTGTTGTTTACATATATCAGGCGTAACCTTATCTCGTTTGAACATTTTAACAGTTTTCATTTTTGAGTCTTTTATATATGACATAGCGATATGAGTTTAGCTCATTGTTAAAAACTATACGGTGACCTACAATTGTTAGCCTCTGAGTAGTTTTGTCTCTGGTTGTAAAATTTATCATTGCAATCATATCACATACTCTTATTTTTACGTTCAGGTAGTCTATGCATAATATAAACTGAAAGATAAAGCAGAACTAATTAAAGTATATATGCTTTCTTTTTTCTACCGTTTAGAGTGTGATATAGTGGACGTTATGTCGATAAAAAATATCTTTTTATTTCATGCTATAATAAAATCATTCGATTACATACAATTGCTACTGTGTCGCTTCTGGATCAAAATGGTTTTACTTAGGCTGCCATTCCTAAATACTAATTAAGTATTAATAAAATTGAGAATGGAAATGGGGAATGTGTCAAAGAGACAACTGTTTATAAAGGCGTTTTTAAACTAAATGCTAGTCCACAAAATATTTCTAAAAGGCAACTACCTTAAATCAAAACCAGTCAGTTGATATTATTTATGTTTTAATCACTCAATATGCCTTGAACTTGAACTCATTGATAATAACTACATACGATATCTACGCGACAAAACACAATTTTATAAAACGGCAATAATACATTTACACACATAACACTACAGTGGTTTCAGCAAAAAAGACCTAGAAGATTGTTCGCATATTTTAGTAACTTAAATGATAATTTTAAATTTAAAAATTTCGTTTCACTGGTTCATCAGTTTGATTTTGAACTCAAATATGAACGCAAGACCGATAGTGTGTATCCTGATAGTATAAAGTAAAAAAATAATAATACCGAACTATGACAAAAATTCAAAACGGAAAGTTCCTAATCAAATGATCAAACACATACAAAAAAATGGAGAGCAACTATCATAGTCCTGACTACGTACAGGTATTTTCAAATATATAAATGGTGGCTTGAACCTAGAATTATAGCGCTAAAACTCTAACTTGTATGACAGTCACATCAAATTCCATGGTATTACCAACGGTGCGTGAACGAAAGAGACATGACTGGTAAAGTAGTCAAAATAGGGGTAAAGCAGTCATCATTGTCACAATCTCAAAACAAACAATAATCAACAAAAAATCGCAAAAACATCTATCAAATTTAAAAACCACACGCATTGCCTCACGTGTTTGACGTCATAAAATGTAAAAAGTCACATAGGAAGAAATACAAAAAAAACTTTGTCGTTGAAAGCATTTAAAAAAAATCATTATTGCACATGGCGAATGGTGGTATAAAGGGTTAACAGTCAAAAGTAAGTTAGAACTAATTTCAGAAACAGACCTAGATTTTAAGTTATTCAGACGTTATGCAGAATATTTAAGAATGCAAATATGGCTACAACCACTTCGCGAGTAAAATATTTTTGTCGTTTAAAGTTCTTTTAACTTTCTTATAGAACCATAACATTATGACATGTAGCAGAACAATAACACATTGGCGGAATCTTTAAAAATAGATTCACGTCATATGAACCAAAGAAACACAAAAAGTCCTACATACCAAACACACCAGTTTGAGTTCCTTAATTCAATGAATACCAAATCAAAATTCTAGCAGATTATTAAATTCGCCTCAAAGGTTACTAAATTTCAAAGAAGATCTTTTCTATCATATCGATCAAAGTTATTCTACCTCCCAAGTTTGAATAAAAGTTTGTAAGTTTTATTTACATTAGATAATTCTTTCATCTAGGTCCAACATTTCCAAACTTTTTTTACAATCATTCCGTTCTAACTTTAAAAAAAAACTTACAGTAATTGTCAAAATGTTTGAACGAAAATACGGTATAAAACAGATAATATACACGAAGGATTGTTTTGAAATAGTTTAACAGACGTTATGTTTGAATTAAAAAAATATAACGAAAAAGAGTAATACAATTTCATACAAAATACATTTGAAAACACATTGACAAAAATTTATACATAGGGGAATGGGGCCGGGCTAGGGGGAGGGAGTTCCTGATCCCGAAATTCCGTGCTGAAAAACAAGAAATCCCGAGCTCCCAAAATTCGTAAAAAAGTATTCATAGATTACTTTGGGTCAAACCCGAAATGCTGAGCCTAAAAACAGCCGCTCCACGAGACTCGATAAAGGTCCTCACCCCCCTTACACATGGTAAGTGACTACATACCACATATGGTATAGGTTATTCAGGGAAAATCATCATAATGTGAATGGAACATAATCTTAATGTTGTAACTGTGGAGTAAAATATCATTCAGAATATCTAAAGAAAAAATTGCTTATCGTACATTATTTCCTGTTTTAAATACAATACAAAAAAATGTAGATTCCTCAATAAATAAAGATGTTGCCAAATTAACTCCCCTTGATACCTTAATTGAAAAAACTTAAATCAAGACAAATATAATCTCTCTTTGTATAAATATAAGTTATTTAAAATTAAGATCACGAATATTGATGCTGTTCATTTCAATGAAAATTAATATTACTTAATTTCATTTCTGCATCAATTTTTGCTGACTTGACTGAAAAGCTACACATATTTTACCTATTTTAAAATCATAGATAATGATACCCGTACTATCCTTAAAAACACATGTCTCTGTCATTCATGGTATTCGTGTCCTCCTTTTTAGCTCACCTGGCCCGAAGGGCCAAGTGAGCTTTTCCCATCACTTGGCGTCCGGCGTCCGTCGTCGTCGTCGTCGTCCGTCGTCTGTCGTCCGTCGTCGTCCGTCGTCGTTAACTTTTACAAAAATCTTCTCCTCTGAAACTACTGGGCCAAATTAAATCAAACTTGGCCACAATCATCATTGGGGTATCTAGTTTTGAAAATGTGTGGCATGACCCGGCCAACCAACCAAGATGGCCGCCATGGCTAAAAATAGAACATAGGGGTAAAATGCAGTTTTTGGCTTATAACTCAAAAACCAAAGCATTTAGAGCAAATCTGACAGGGGTAAAATTGTTAATCAGGTCAAGATCTATCTGCCTTCAAATTTTCAGATGAATCCGACAACCCGTTATTGGGTTGCTGCCCCTGAACTGGTAATTTTAGGGAATTTTTGCTGTTTTTGGCTATTATCTTGAATATTATTATAGATAGAGATAAACTGTAAACAGCAATAATGTTCAACAAAGTCAGATTTACAAATAAGTCAACATGACCAAAATGGTCAGTTGACCCCTTTAGGAGTTATTGACCTTTATAGTCAATTTTTAACCATTTTTCGTAAATCTTAGTAATCTTTTACAAAAATCTTCTCCTCTGAAACTACTGGGCCAAATTAATCCAAACTTAGCCACAATCATCTTTGGGATATCTAGTTTAAAAAATGTGTGGCGTGACGTGGCCAACCAACCAAGATGGCCGCCATGGCTAAAAATAGAACATAGGGGTAAAATGCAGTTTTTGGCTTATAACTCAAAAACCAAAGCATTAAGAGCAAAACTGACATGCTGTAAAAGTGTTTATCAGGTCAAGATCTACCTGTCCTGAAATTTTCAGATGAATCGGACAACCTGTTGTTGGGTTGCTGCCCCTGAATTGGTAATTTTAAGGAAATTTTGCTGTTTTTGGTTATTATCTTGAATATTATTATAGATAGAGATAAACGGTAAACAGCATTAATGTTCAGCAAAGTAAGATTTACAAATAAGTCAGCATGACCAAAATGGTCAGTTGACCCCTGAAGGAGTTATTGCCCTTTATAGTCAATTTTTAACCATTTTTTCGTAAATCTTAGTTATCTTTTACAAAAATCTTCTTCTCTGAAACTACTGGGCCAAATTAAACTAAGCTTTGCCACAATCATCATTGGGGTAATTTGTTTAAAAAATGTGTGACGTGACCTGGCCAATCAACCAAAATGGCTGCCACGGCTAATAATAGAACATAGGGGTAAAATGCAGTTTTTGGCTTATAACTCAAAAACCAAAGCATTTAGAGCAAATCTGACAGCGGTAAAAGTGTTTATCAGGTCAAGATCTACCTGTCCTGAAATTTTCAGATGAATCGGACAACCTGTTGATGGGTTGCTGCCCCTGAATTGGTAATTTTAAGGAAATTTTGCTGTTTTTGGTTATTATCTTGAATATTATTATAGATAGAGATAAACGGTAAACAGCATTAATGTTCAGCAAAGTAAGATTTACAAATAAGTCAGCATGACCAAAATGGTCAGTTGACCCCTGAAGGAGTTATTGCCTTTTATAGTCAATTTTTAACCATTTTTTCGTAAATCTTAGTTATCTTTTACAAAAATCTTCTTCTCTGAAACTACTGGGCCAAATTAAACTAAGCTTTGCCACAATCATCATTGGGGTAATTTGTTTAAAAAATGTGTGACGTGACCTGGCCAATCAACCAAAATGGCTGCCACGGCTAATAATAGAACATAGGGGTAAAATGCAGTTTTTGGCTTATAACTCAAAAACCAAAGCATTTAGAGCAAATCTGACAGCGGTAAAAGTGTTTATCAGGTCAAGATCTACCTGTCCTGAAATTTTCAGATGAATCGGACAACCTGTTGATGGGTTGCTGCCCCTGAATTGGTAATTTTAAGCAAATTTTGCTGTTTTTGGTTATTATCTTGAATATTATTATAGATAGAGATAAACGGTAAACAGCAATAATGTTCAGCAAAGTAAGATTTACAAATAAGTCATCATGACCAAAATGGTCAGTTGACCCCTGAAGGAGTTATTGCCCTTTATAGTCAATTTTTAACCATTTTTTCGTAAATCTTAGTTATCTTTTACAAAAATCTTCTTCTCTGAAACTACTGGGCCAAATTAAATTAAGCTTTGCCACAATCATCATTGGGGTAATTTGTTTAAAAAATATGTGGCATGACCTGGCCAATCAACCAAAATGGCTGCCACGGCTAATAATAGAACATAGGGGTAAAATGCAGTTTTTGGCTTATAACTCAAAAACCGAAGCATTAAGAGAAAATCTGACAGGGTTTAATTGTGTATCAGGTCAAGATCTATCTGCCCTGATGTTTTCACATGGATCGGACAACCCGTTGTTAGGTTACTGTCCTGAATTGGTAATTTTAAGGAAATTTTGCCGTTTTTTGTTATTATCTTGAATATTATTATAGATAAAGATAAACTGTATGCAGCAATAATGTTCAGCAAAATAAGCTCTACAAATAAGTTTGCATGACCAAAATAGTCAAATGACCCCTTAAGGAGTTATTGCCCTTTATAGCTAATTTTTAACATTTTTCATAAATTTTTGTAAATTTGTAGAAAATATTTTCCACTGTAATTACTGGGCCAAGTTCATTATAGACAGAGATATTTGTAGCAACAAGAATGTTCAGTAAAGTAAGATCTACAAACACATCACTATCACCAAAACACAATTATGTCATGAATTTATCCGTGTCCATTATTTAATATGCACAAGACCAAGGTGAGCGACACAGGCTCTTTAGAGCCTCTAGTTCTTATTTCCTTTCATGTCGATATTCAACTGTTCTATTCCAGTATATTCATGTGTAGTATTAGCAGATGCTGCACCAAGTGATTGATATGGATGGAGATATCCTGAATCACGCAGATTTTCATCTGAAGGAAGTGAATTGTCATCTTCGTTCTTCGTAGTGTTATACTGATGAACATCTACCTCAGTTGATATGATTGGTTGATACGGGTTCAGATAACCTTCGTTTACCTCTTCTGCGATTGAGTTACTGTTTTCCTTATCTTCATTATCATCCAAATTGTTCCCTCCGTTTGTAGGAATTGTTATATCACTTAACAAACTTTCATCAATTTCGTCATAAATATTTTCATTATTGTTCTTTTTATCTTTTTTCCAATTGACAGGATTTGTTTCCTGAGAACAGACCTGACTATTTGATTTTGCATTTTCTAATGCTGTTTGTCTTTTCTTTTTATAACAGATATATGTTATCAACATAAAAACAATAATTGCCAGAATACCCGAACTTCCTATATAGATATAACTTTCGTTATTCAACAACCCTGAAAAAAATGTAAACAAATGTATATGGTTTTCGGAACTGTTGATGATTACAGGAGATGTGAATGTATTGGTTATAAATTTATACAAATACACGGTATATCACTTTTTCTTCAAAGAACTCTACGAATATAAAAAAGAAGATGTAGTATGATTGCCGATGAGACAACTGTTCACAAGATACCAAAATGACACAAAAATTAACAACTATAGGTCAACGTACGGCCTTCCACAACGAACAAAACCCATACAACATGCCTTTCTAGATTATTAAAACGCGCGTCTGGCGTATTAAATTATAATCCTGGTACATTTGATAACTATTAATATTAATTTCATCAACAATTAACGCCATGCTACACATTTGTTTGTGAAACTGCTTATTCTTGTGGTCGCGTAAATCAGATGTGACTACTGAGCATTGAGGACCAAATAATACATAGTTAGGAGAAAACATTAAATTGACACTCATAAAGTTTATTCACCCTCTTTCTCTTCCTTTCTATCAATAAAGGCTTAATATCTGTGTTATGCATGTGCATGTTTATGGAAAAAGCATCTTCCATAGATTTGATTTCCAATATTTAAAATGGTGAAAATATGATCTCTTTTGTGGTATAAACATGGCAACTATCTGTATTAATTTGATTCACAATATTGTAAAATAGAGAGGGGAGCATGTCAAATATATGTCTATAAAATTTGGTCTAAAAGAGAACTCTAATTTATTAAAGTGGTACCTTTCCTGAAACCATAGCCATTCATCTATCTATAGGTTCAACAAAGAGCTTGCATTTTGCACATTTTTCCATAAAATTTTATTGAAAAGATCTTGTTGAAAAACACTACAATAATATCTAAACCTATGGCGGTTTGAATGTGAAAATACGGACTGTCAAACAGGAAAATAGCATATACCAGAGGGACATTTAAACTCATTGATAAAAAATAAGCTGACAATGCCATGGTCTGAAAGAGAAAGACAAACAGATGATTTCAACTTCACCATTTGGAACTCTTGGTTGACTAGCATCCTGAGAGCAGCAACCCTTTATAATTTGAGTCATGATATGAAATACAAGCTCGGAGATATCGTATCCATTTGTAAATATATACTCATTATGAAGGCGCCGCTGGAATGTTGCTACATAGAATTTAAATTAGACAATTAGGAAGCTGAAATCATCTCTTTTGTCGTCAAGTTTAATCATTAAGTGAAAGAACATCATCTTTATAGCGGCAAGTAAAGTTAAAGTATATTGCTAATTTCTTTTGTTTCTTCAAAGAAGTTCTTGTTTGAATCCAGTTTCGTAAGAATAAAGGAACAAGTCGGCATTAAGAGGAACACAATTTGTTCCCATGGGAATGCCGATAGTTTGTTGAAAAACACGTCCTCCAAAGTGACAAATATCTTGTCAATCAAGAAATAAGGCATCTTGATAATATCAGTTTCAGAGAATCTGTCGTAAAATGGACGCCATCAAATTGCGAGTTGGTTAACTGTTATGGAATGTCCGTTTCATTGATGATAGCGGATATGTTCCTTAAGTAGTTTGTATACTACAATTCTGTTAAATGTTCATGACCGTGACCTACCGATTTATACTTATTACTGGGTTTGTACTGACATAAGGAATACGACGGTTTATACAATTGGAGCGTGATCTGTTTACCATTCTGGGGTTAAAGTCATAAAATTTTGATCAGTGCCAGGAGCACAAAAATCATACTCGAAACATAGAATCTAGCAGTTTGATAGGTTGATTCTTGAGTCTGAGTACAAAAATCATGTTCGAAATTTTTATGACCGCAAGGCCAGCAGAACCTGAAATAACACCCGAGTTTTTGATGGAGTTCGTGTTACTTATTCTTTATCATTTTATCTTGTGGTTTTTTGTCTTTGTGTCTTTTTCTTTTTCGTTATTTTTTGTAGCCTTGGCGTTATCATTTTTTTACGGAATTTACAACTTACCCTTATTTGTATTAATCTTTCTCATGGTAGTCGTTGCTGCAAAGAAAATAATAATTAAAAGCATGCACGTTATATATTTGTATTTTTTATGTGAACATGAATTAAAAGGGACATTAGCTGTCACATTCATGTTTAAATTTCAAGACAGGAAATTTAATATGTATAAAATAGTGGACTAAACCTGGTTTTATAGCTGTTTAACGTTTTGGCCAACGTTTTGCTTTTTAATTCATATTAAAAGAATTTCTCATTGCATTCAGATACTTACATTGCTTTGATATTAATTTGTTCTATGCAAAGTTGACATTTGATGGATTTGTTTGTCATTTTGAGGTTTCATTTGGTCACATAGCTCTTCGTGTTTTTCGGTATTTATAGGTTTTATCTTTCAAATACTGCGCTTGGACGTTTTTGATGATCAACAGTTAAGCGCTAAGGACGCATACCATTTATGAAGGTTTGTTTTCTTTTTCATATTTTTATAAAACTAGAAGGATACCACATGTATACTGTTAATCTTTGAGTCTACCATAAACTAAGAAGTCAGGGATTTGTTAATGAGTTGTTTTCTATACATCTTTCTTAAAGGTTATCCGTTTACCAATAGATACAAAGTTCAAATTTCCAGAGGCAAAAACAAAACAAAATCTGGGATTCATTTTACGAGTTCCTACAGTCAACTAAGTCAACTAAGTTTCAGTACTAATACACCCTTAACATTCAAATAATAGGGTTTAGAACTATACTAATGAAAGTAAATTCAGAAAAGCGCTTCACACGCATATGATTTATTTTCATTGTTTTATTTGCCAACAGTTTTGCCTCAAATGAAAAACGTAATGTTTAATATGATATAGGAACGAATTTGAACAGAAACTGTCTAAAATCCCAGTGAGTATATTGTTATCTTCTTTTGTGACGTAGATTTGACGAATATTTCTAAATCTTTATGAGAATTTACGTTAGAATCTATCTGCATGATGACTTCATTAAGTTATATTCGGATGAAATGGTTATTTTTCAATTTTCTTTATCTAAAACATAATTATTCCGTCATCTCTCTTTTCATCTTACTTTCTATACACTTTTACATGTAGGAATATTAATGGCTAGAAGCGGACATTTAAACCTTGTATATACGATACAAGTTCAGTTGGGATATTTTTTTTGTTAATGCCTTGAAATGCAGGCACTGCTTGAATGTAAATTTTGTCGTGGTCTATATTTTTTTCTCCAAATATTCCCTTTCACACAAAGAAAGGAAATATTCACTTTATGAATTTCTTAATTTAAACCATACCGTTGCCAAACAAATCTGAAGCAGTCAGTTGTGAACATATATAAATATTTCAGAGAAATTGGTATTGTAAGTTACAAAAGTATTGGATTCAGATTTTTTATGCAGGATTAATGTAGAAATAATTTACACCGGAATATGAACGTCCTAAATGGTAGAAAAAAACTTTTGGAGATCATTTATTGAATTATTAAATGTTATTCTGTTTTTCTTTTGTGTATACCTGTGAATGTATACTTATGACAGTATTTTTCTGTCTAATCCAGATTTTCAATTTATACAGGGTTAAGTTTCTATCTTTGTCGTACACCAACACCGTCAGCCAGTAAGTATACAAGGAGAGGGTGTATGATTACAAATTAGATTACTATCCCACAAAATCAAATGAATCAGATTTGAGCAACCACATGCTACTGTGCACTACAGGCTACTGTGTAGTCTTCAATAAGAACCAAACCAATACCAAAAACTTATTTATTTAAAGCTTCGAAAACGCAAAGTCGAACGAAACCAAAAAACCGGCCTCTCTCTATATATATATATATTGTTTTATTAAAGTGCAGACTGATATAATATGTCAGCCAGCCTTCATAGGTTTATGATGCACTGGACTTCTAAAGTTTCCATAGTTGTAATGACAAACGTTTTCATTATATTTTCTAAACATCTATTAATATAAAACAATTACGTTTTGTATCATGTAAATACTGAATCACTGCCTATTGATATGATGGTACAATCACGGATTGGTATAAACTGCCAGTTTGGACTTAGTTACTATAAAAGTTAAATTTCAACCACATATAGTATAAAATTAGGAAATGGGTATGATTGTCAATGAGCCATTATACAGCAAATGACAAATGAGGTAGATGTGAGCAATTATAAGCAGCAGTACGGCCTTCAACAATGAGTAAAACCCAATACCTTGTGTTTGGTTATACAAGGCACTGACATTAAAAGTATGAAAATAATCCATTGTGAAAACTATGACCTAGTTAATATTTGTGGAAAACAAACAGAAATGAGACACCGACAACCACTGAACTAAAGTCATTTGCCTTTAAACAAGCACTCAAAGAAATTGGCGGGATTAAACATGTTTGTGGGGTCTCAACCCCCTTCAAACAATGGGACAGTACTACATAAGAACAAAGTATATAAATTGATTGAAAAAGGCTAAACTGTTCATCAGATAGAAACAAATATAAATACATCTAACAAAGAACAAGGACGGGATGTGGACGGATTTACATGTACATCCCACCAAAAAACAACAATAAGTACCGATTAGACAGTACTCACAGTTACTGACATCTAGTTCAAAGCCAAAAACAACTAATTAAAAAAATATGAATCAGTAAACATCAAACACCCAATGGATTTAATGTAAGCACGTCATTAATAGATAATAAAACAAAGAATTTCGCAACACCAAACTATAGATACCGTCATATGTTATTACATGATAGTACATATGTATACTACCGTTTAGAATAGGTTCAGCCAAATTTGCAGTGCAATTGAAATTCAAAACGTCAATAAGGACACGAACAAAGCAGACGAGTTGAGATATTTAAAACACCGTTAGAAGATGCCAAAGAAACACCAGCGCCCCAAAAGGAAACATAAACAATAGGTAAAGAAAAATCATATATTGTGTGGTAAATATTTTTGTAAAGTTTGCGGTGTAATACTGAAATATGGCAATCTAGAAAAGGGCAGTTATTGCTTTCACTATTAGATTAATTTAAGAACTTTACTTTATAGGTAAATTTCAGCAATTTTGTTAATTTGTAAGATTATTTAACAAAAAAAGTCCCCGGAATAACTGTACTTTTTTGTTGATATTATCAATTAAAAATAATTATGACGGTTACATGTATCTAATGAATTTATGTGATCCAAAGCAATAGGAAAGCATCTACTATTAAAGGGACACAATTGGTGCATATACTATAAGATTGTGCGGATGTTATGTACTGCAAAAAAGATGAACAATAATTGGGGGAAAATAAAGAGCTGGTGGAGTTTTAATTCCCCGAGAGTATCACCAGCCCAGTAGTCAGCACTCATGTGATGACATGAGTTATCATTGATAAAGTCTAATTTTATAAATTAACTGTTTACAAACCTTTGAATTTTTGAAATACTAAGGCTTTTCTATCTCAGGAATAGATTACCTTAGCGGTATGTGACAAAACGTTTAGAAAGTTTGGTCCTAAATGCTCTCCAACTTCGTACTTTATTTGGCCTTTTTGACCTTTTTGCTTTCACTTTTTTTTACCTTTCACTGGTGAGTCTTTTGTAGACGAAACGCGCGTCTGGCGTAAGTACTAAATTTATTCCTGGTATCTATGATGAGTTTATGTACATGTTTATTTGCGGGATGTTCTCGCAGAAAACCTATTAGTGTTTCGGCTGTTTTCTGCTCTTTGGTTGGGTTTTTGTCTGTTTGACACATTTCCCGATTCCCATACTCAATTTTGTTATAGGTTTAAACTAAAAAAAAAAATGAATATGGAAATAGAGAATGTATCAAAGAGACAACAACCCGACCATAGAAAAAACAACAGCAGAAGGTCACCAACAGGTCTTCAATGGAACGAGAAATTCTAAACACCCAAATTCTTGGCCAAATGTTTTTTCTTCAAAATCAAACAACATAACGCCTGAACTTGTCTAAATTTATATTGTAGTCTGATAAATATTTGATGGATCTCGAAATTCTATTGATTCATCAAGTGTAATAGACGTATTTATCTCTTTTTTAGTACGAACATCAATAAGATCAGTTATCCAAAGTTTTATAGATGGTCCGAAATTGAAAAAAATCCGATACACTTAAAATAAAACTCCAAGAACTTGAGTCTAACGCCTTCTTCTGTATACAATAAAATATCATAAATTAATTAATTCAGCATTTCACCAGTATATCTTACCGCGGGGATTACATGAAGGGCACTCAGGAAAATATCGATATAACTTGTTTCCGCCGACCGTCTTTATTAATGCTTAGTCTGCATCCAAATGTAAATAACAATTACAAAGCAAATCATAATACCCTATAAGAGGAGTGTCCGAACAAAAATGATTTTAATTCAAAAGGAAAAATCTCAATGGACCATAAATCTGAACATGGCATACTGGTTTATTGTTCAGTATTGTGAGACCTGTACACATGGAAATGGCATTTATAATTCAAAATCCATTTGCTGCTGAGAGACAACGCTTGTTGCTTTATTTGTAAATAGTAAATCTTTTGTTGTCTAGTATATTAAAAAAAATCATAATTGAAACTGAAACTATCAATACACATGTTCATAATGGAATACTTTTGAATTTAAAACTAAGACAACTTACATGAAATAGCATCATCAGAAGTGTAGGTGTTGGTAGACATACATCCATAGACATTGTCACATCAGAAAACCGAAATATGAATGTTATTGCATATGAAAAATCGTCTTTAATGTACTATTCGTCTTTAGATTTATTATAAATATCGAATTTACAGTTTTAATCGAAAACAATCTTTTGTTTTTAAGATAAAAGGCTGTAATTGGCTGCTTTTCATTTGAGGTTTTTGTTGAGTTTACCATATTATAACACGAGTTACCACTGAATGTTCCGTCAAAGCCTATTGTAAACACTGATATGGTTTAGTGTGCTTGGCTCATCGTCGCAGGTTGTATTGTTTCAGTGCGTTCCTTGAATTCGTTTCAATGAGGAAAGTGTTGGGCATTCGCAATTATGTCACGTCTCTGTGCTTTATATTCAAAACGCATGCATAAACAACAGTTATGCAAAGCTGTTTCTGATACAATTAATCCGTACAAGCAACTCAAAAAATATAGATAGTAGTGAATATTATCCTTGATTTTACTCATCTTTTGAATCTTTCAAATAGTTAATGCGACAACGTCAATTGAATAAATGAATTATCATTAGATACCATGATTCAACAATGAATAACCGCTTTTAGGTTTTTATATGTAGTAAAAATAAAATCAAATCAAATGTATCGCCAATTTCAAAACAAAAGTAAATTCACAAAAAGAAACTAAATCGTTGCTCGAACAATCATTGCCACAGTTATAGATAGACAGAACACACATTTTTCGTCTTTCCTTTCAACTGATTCTATCGTGATATGTAAATTCTTGATTATTTCATTGTTATGAATATGACACTATCCTGGGCATTGTACTTTTGAAATAAAAGCCTTAATTCTAGCATGCAATTTATACATTTGTGTACTGATTGTGGATATTTCAATCGAATTTGATTTATTATTCATTGTACATATCAACAGAAACATTTGTCTTTCCCTGACCAAAATTATTTCGTCGAATAAGTTCAAGTATTGAACATTAAAATGTTTTAATGAGAGTTATGTTCTTGTTTTGAATTGATCAGGATTTAAACGTAGCATCAATGCTAATTTGTTTCATAGCTTCATTTGTATTCTTTAAACTTACCTTTCGTTTTCTTTACAGTAACAATCGAATGCACATGCCTCTCCATAATAACCTTCAGCACATATTGTGCAATGCTTGTTTCCAGATATGTACCCTGCTGGACATGCTGCAGGCAAAATGCAACATAAAACAATTAACTGTAGAAAAATAAATGTAGGAAATATTTCCTTTCAATTTGGCTATATTATGTATCTTTCGAAAATTAGAGGTAAACGATACCAGAGGGACAGTAAAACCCCCTAGCTTATAATCTGTTCTTTGTCTTTCAGGTCGAGTCGTTGTTCATACAAATAAAGACATAAATTGTTTTTTTTAGACTTGATTTTTTGTATTGGATGTAAGTCTTCATCCAAGTCACACTATATAAAAAGTAATCACGGAGCCTTGGCTTACACCAGCAAGCCATAAAGGGCCCAACAAATGGTTAGAGTCAACCATTCAAACCGGAAAACCAACTATCTACCATTTAACAAAAACATGACACAAGTAACACTTCTAAACAAAAGCAATACACGACAATTACTGAACAACAGGTGCCTGATTTTGGACAGCGGAAAAATATTGATACGTTTTAACAGACAACAACCTACACTTTAAGCTGAAGTAATAGCTGCCATCTTGTTACCAATCGTTCTTGGCGATGGTTGGTTTAATCTTTTGAGTAAGACGCATGTATAGTAGTTTATTTCTCCAAGACTTGTTATTCTAATAATCAAACTAAATCTAGATATTTAATTATCACTATAATGTTTGCGAACCGCCAGAATTTTTAAATCAAAAGATATAGTTGTGTAAATAAATACTTCGTAAATATCAGGCTTAGAATATTGTATACCAGACACGCTTTCACAAGAATAACAAAGGACGCTCGAATAAGAAATGTTAACAGCTAAACGTAACACGAATTTTAAGGTAATCGAGATATCGAAAATATGAAAAACAAAATGGCATAAACTGCTAATATAAGTAGTTTCAATTTTGTGAAAGCTAATAATTTTTAATCAAATTATAAGAGTGATAGTTCATGTCAACGCAGAAAATCTGATTACTTGACAGGAGAGACTATGGGAATGGAATCCTAGCTGGCAGTACCATCGACATAGAGATAAATATAAACTCAGCATTATTATCAAGATTATATCATTGTCAACGCCAGAGGCGTGTTGTGTCTCTGAAATATTCAATTAATGGCTATATTTACGGATTATTCAATGTGAAGGGTCAAAAATTAGTATTATGGTTCAATAAATTCAAAATAAATTATTGTCATTCATTTCAAATTAATAAAATAAAAAAAAAGGCTCAAAGAACTTTTTATATTATTTATATTAACAAAAACAACGAACACATATGTTGGCGTATGGATACACAACGTCAGAGTGGGCGTGTCGCCATCAAAATTGACAACATTGAAAATAAAACAAATAATTTTAACCAATCAGAAGACAGTAAAAAAACCAAATTTATTTATACATTAATGTCGATAAAAAAAAACTTTATTTTGAATGGCCAAATAAAGTAGAGATTAAAATGCATTTAGAAACAAAACTGTAGTGAGTTCTGCCAGATATAAAAATGCAACTACATGTAACTGCAACATGTTAATGTATTCAAGAAAATCACGTAAATAGACAGTTTCATACTTCGGACAGACATTTTCAATGTTTGTTTAGTCTATGCACGATTTATCGAATTTTGTAAAAGAGAAATACGTAAAATCCAACTTTTATTGACAAACTAACTAACCAAATGTACATACACTATGTATACGTAATTTTACATTAATGTATTTTCTTTTTTGGATGTCAGATTAATGTTAATACATAAAGTTCTTTATTTCTTTTAGTGATAATAATGAAATAACAAAGAAGAAAACAATAAAAGACAGACGGGTTTTATCAGGCTGGCACATATTCTACATACTTTCACACCTTCCATTCTTTTCAACAGCATTCGCGCAACAAAAATACTGTATTGAGTAAGTTGTGACTCCTCCAAACTCAAATCTGCAAAATAATGGAGGTTATGAAAAATATGTGTTTATTCTAAAAGCTTCCCTTCTAGAATATATGTTATCAACTAGCTGTAGTTTCCAATATATGACTAGTTTAATAAGACAACATTGGACATTAATCCAAAAGCACAATCATATACTATAAGTATACTACTATACACAATTTGATCTGTGACAGTCGTTTAGGTAAGCATAGCTCGTAAAAAACTGAATGATAAATCACAGTGATTTTTCAGTCTTTCAGTAAAATGTTGACCTATCAATTGTTTTATATTCAGTATTGTTCAGACAATTCTGTGTGCCTATCCCAAGTCAGGAGCATATAGTTCCCTGATAATCGTTTGTTGCTGTATATAATGTGTTTTTCCTTTATTGTTTTTATAAATTTACAATTCAACAAATCGGCAGGTCCCTCGACTAAATGGTTTTATATTTGTCATTTTTTGACCATGTGAAGGTATTAGTGTGGTATATGCTTTGCTCATGCGTGAATGTTGTCCGTTGAACTATAGTTGTTACATAAATGTATCACAGCATGAGGTACCTGGTGAAGGACTGTCTAAAAAAAAAGCCAAATAAAGTACAAAATTGTAGGACCAAAATTCCTAAAAGTTTTGCCAAATCCAGCTATGGTAATCTATGCCTGAGGTAGAAAAGCCTTAGTATTTCGAATATTCTAAACTTTGTAAACAGTTAATTTATAAATATATACCCATATCAATGACTACTGGGCTGGTGATACCCTCGGGGAAATGAATCTCCACCAGCAGTGGCATCGACCCAATGGTCGTAAATAAACTCATCATAGATACCAGGACTAAATTTTATATATACGCCAGACGCGCGTTTCGTCTACAAAAGACTCATCAGTGACGATCGAATCCAAAAAAGGTAAAAAGACCAAATAAAGTACAAAGTTGTAGAGCATTGAGGACCAAAATTCCTAACAAAATTGCCAAATCCAGCTGTGGTAATCTATGTCTAAGGTAGAAAAGCTTTAGTATTTCGAAAATTTTGAATTTTGTAAACAGTTAATTTATAAATATAACCATATCAATGATAATTCATGTCAGCACAAAAAGTGCTGACTACTTGTTATATTCTAGAGCTAGCATTTCCTATCATGATATCCTTCATAGAGTTTTTTTGCATACACAAAACAGCTAATAAATCATGCATTAGAAGTGGTGACGTTGAAATTGTTCTTTCGCAAATTGTACGACCTTTACGAGTTGTTTGACTTTAATGACTTATTTGTTACAAATATGATGAGGGATGTGTTCCCGGTTTCGTAACCACTATCCCATTCTATGTTTCTCTAACGTGATCTACCTAATTTAACTATTTGTTCTAACAAGAGCATTACGACAGTTGCACCTGATTTCACTCCCGGGTTTTAGTGGAATTCGTGTTGTTTCTTATTTATTATTGATATCTGTTGATGCAAATGTCTTTTGAATTTTCGAGTCCTTGTTTACTCCTTGGTTTTGATTGTTATTGTCTTATTACAAGTGGAACAGGTTATGCATGATGTCTGAATCATCTTATATCATTCCTTGTTTTGGTGGAGTTCTAACTGCTCAGACATTTGTCAATAATATTGTCAGACTTATGAGTGTGAACGTACCTTTTGTATCTTCCGCTGTTTCTTATATATCTACTACATGTAGTGCTGATAGATACATTTGTAGATATACAGCAATTTTTGAGTTACGTTATAAACAAGAGTTGGTATAAGTTAACTATTTTCTGGTATCTAATCTATTTTAATGACCATATTACTTGTTTATTAGAAAACAGTCTATCGATTTGATTGACGAGAATGAATTAAGCTAATAACTAAGTGAATCTGGGAGATTTTTCAAAACATTTTATTTCAATCTTTTCGGAATTTTTAGTGCTTGTATCATTCGTACGTACCATGTAAGCTGTTCTGACGTTTAAATCCACCCGAACACATCGAGTGACATTGTACAAAATTGTTTTTATGGCAGATGTTAGTGACGTCTGCCTTTTTAATATCTGGGGAATGTGTATTGGTCGACATGTTTCTTATTGCTTACATGATAAATTTTAGGTCATTTTTTAGTAGCAATAAACAAAAAAACTATGTTAATTGGACATGCTTTGATACTATATATGCCCTTGAATTTTTACTAGATAACATTTTTGTTCGCTTTGGGGACTCCGTATATCGTCAGATTATCGGAATTCCAATGGGGACTAACTGTGCACCCCTTATTGCGGACCTCTTTTTGTATTGTTATGAGTTACAATTTATGACAAAAATAAGCAAAGACCCATCAAAACAACATCTGATAAACAAATTTAATAATTCTTTTAGATATTTGGATGATATTTTGGCTCTAAATAATGACGACTTCAGTATGTATATTAATGAAATTTATCCTGCTGAACTTACTTTAAATAAAGCTAATACTAATAATGACCACTGCCCTTTCCTCCATCTTGATATCTATATTACTAACGGAAAGCTGAATACTAAAATTTATGATAAAAGGGATGATTTTTCATTTCCTATCGTTATGTATCCGTTTTTAGATGGTGACGTTCCCTTGTCACCATCTTACGGTGTTTATATATCTCAACTTGTACGATTCGCTCGTGTTTGTAACAATGTTTTAGATTTTAACGAGAGAAATTTATGTATTACTGAAAAATTATTACACCAGGGTTTTCGATATCACAAACTAGTCAAAACTTTTACTAAATTTTATCATCGGTATAAAGACATCATTCGTAAATATAGCTCAACATGCAGACTTTGTATACGTTCAGGTATTTCACATCCAATTTTTTATGGAAATATTCTTTATAAAGCACAAAGGTGTCAGTATTCACCTCAGAAACTTACAAAACCTTTAAATAGACTGATTAAGAAGGGATATAATTACGATACTGTTGTCAAGTCATTAAAGATTGCATATTTTGGCGTTAATATTGAGTCACTGATAAGGTCTTTGCGTCGGAACTAAAGACATTTATTCTAAAAACAGTTGTTGGCATGACACGGGTTATGTTCTTCTCATATACCTTATGATGGTATGATACTAAACCCCTAACGGGAAGGATTGTGCCTGATGTTCATATGATGATGTTGTTATTTATGTATTATTGTCATTTTGTTTATTTTCTTTGGGTACATCTTCTGACATCAGACTCGGACTTCTCTTGAACTGAATTTTAATGTGCGTATTGTTATGCGTTTATTTTTCTACATTGGTTAGAGGTATAGGGGGAGGGTTGAGATCTCACAAACATGTTTAACCCCGCCGCTTTTTTGCGCCTGTCCCAAGTCAGGAGCCTCTGGCCTTTGTTAGTCTTGTATTATTTTTATATTAGTTTCTTGTGTACCATTTGGAAATTAGTATGGCGTTCATTATCACTGAACTAGTATATATTTGTTTAGGGGCCAGCTGAAGGACGCCTCCGGGTGCGGGAATTTCTCGCCACATTGAAGACCTGTTGGTGCCCTTCTGCTGTTGTTTTTTATTTGGTCGGGTTGTTGTCTCTTTGACACATTCCCCATTTCCATTCTCAATTTTATATCACGGTGGTCATTACTTCGGTAGACATGATTGGAAACATATCTTTCTGAAATTGTTTGTTTATAAATTTTTGATAGCGTCTGAAAACCTTTTTTGTTTCACTGTTTTTTCTAAACTTTGAAAACTTATAAACATGAAATGTCTTGATAGATAAATGTCATACCTTTTACGTTTACTACACGTTTTCGAATGAATATAATGGATAACTACAAATAAGATACAGAGAGAAAAAATCCAAGCCATAGCCATCATTTATATAATAATACGGAAATAATTACTAAATATAGTTTATGAACTTAAAGCCAGGAAGTCAAAATATACTTAAAATCAAGATATAATAAATACAAATGTCCCTCATTTACTGCAATTAATAACATTATAATATAAAATTTGAGTGGCTACAATTCATGAGAGAATCGGTAGTCAGTTTCAAAAAATCTTTCCATTAGGTTTATAAAAAGATGATTTGATATGATTGTCAAAAAGACAACTCTCCACAAGAGACCGAATGAAGTAAAATAAACAACTATAGGTCACTGTACGGCCCTTAACAATGAGCAAAACCAATGAAAAAACTAACGGCTTTATTTACGTAAAGAAAAACAAATATGTAACCAATCAAGAAACGTTTTTGCACCTTATACATGCACTTATTAGGTCTTTCCACCTTTCCGTTGAAATACCTATTGAATTTGTTCTGATTATTATTATTTAGGTCTTTCAACCTTTCGGATGAAAGACCTATTGTTTTTGTTCTGATTATTAGGTCTTTCCACCTTTCCGTGGAAAGACATATAGGTTTTGTTCTGATTATTAGGTCTTTCCACTTTTCCGTGGAAAGACCTATTGAATTTGTTCTGATTTTTATTAGGTCTTTCCACCTTTCCGTGGAAAGACCTATTGAATTTGTTCTGATTATTAGGTCTTTAAGACCTATAGGTTTTGTTCTGATTATTAGGTCTTTCCACTTTTCCGTGGAAAGACCTATTGAATTTGTTCTGATTATTATTTTTTTTTTCTTCCGCCTAAATTTTTTTCTTGGTAGTATTGATGTTTCAAAAAATGTTGCTTAGATATTTGGAATATGATGTCTTATAGTTTATACGTTTTAAAAATTTACAACTACGTAACAAAATACTTTACGTTGTAAGAGTTATCTCCCCAAACACTGTTTTTCTTGTGGCCACTACTCCTTCGCAACCGTAAAAGATTACGACAAATTTATTTTACCAAATTGCTCGTTACTTCTTCAGGATCAGGATTTTCATTTGGACCAAAGCTATACGGAGACTCCATATGAGAGTTATTTCCCCTTATGTATTTGGTATAAGTGATTTGCATTACTAACTGGTAAACCATAAGTGATAGAGGGCTACGGTCTTCGGATTTGAGGTCCTTGGTCCAAACAAATGAAAATAAGGTCAAGGTCAAAGGTCAAGGTCATATTCTAAATTTTGATTTTGGCTTATTTTCTCTTATTTTCAACAACCTTGAAAGATATTGACAAATTATTTTTACTAAATTGTGAGTTGCGACATGTTGTAACTTATAAATTTTGGTTGAAAGGGTGCGTAGACAATAAATGGGAGTGTTTGCCAATCTTACATTTAGAATTACGCGTAAAGTGATATTACTAATAAACCAAACATATTAAAGACCTAGGGTCTTTTGATTTAAGGTCCTTGGCTTGTGAACTTGAAATTGAGGTCAAGGTCATAGGTTGATATGACGTTCTAGATTTTGACCTTTGCTTTAAATTCATATAAATACATCATAAAACCATAGGAACTAACATTTTAAACTGATTTTTCATATTTCAATATCAAAATAGATCTTTAATAGTGGAAAGACCTACAATTGTTCTCTGAACAATTGGTTTTTAATTATTATTTTTTTTTTTTTTTTTTTCTTCCGCGTAGTTTTTTTCTTGCGTAGTATTGCTGTTTCAAAAGATGTCGTTTAGATATTTGAAATATGATATCGTATAGTTTATACGCTTTAAAAATTTACAACGACGTAATAAAATACTTAACGTTGTAAGAGTTATCTCCCCAAACACTGTTTTTCTTGTGGCCACTACTCCTTCTCAACCGTAAAAGATTACGACAAATTTATTTTACCAAATTGCTCGTTACATCTTAAAGATAAGGATATTCATTTGGACCGAAGCTTTATGAAGACTCCATATGAGAGTTATTCCCCCTTTTTCATTTGATTCAAGTAACATGCATTTCTAACTAGTAAACCATAAGTGATAGAGGCCTAGGGTCTTTAGATTTGAGGTCCTTGGTCCAAAAAAATGAAAATGAGGTCAAGGTCAAAGGTCAAGGTCATATTCTAAATTGTGACTTATTTTCAAATGCCGTATGACATATAGACAAATAATTTTTCATAAATTGTTAGTTGCGACATGTCCTTACTTGTATATTTTGGTTGAAAGGGTGCGCAGACAATAAATGGGAAATTTTCCCCATCTTACATTTAGAATTACGAATAAAGTTATATAACTCATTAACCAAACTTATTAAAGACATAGGATCCTTTGATTTAAGGTCCTTGGTTTGTGACCTTGGAATTGAGGTCAAGGTCATAGGTTAATAGGTCGTTCTAGATTTAGACCTTTGCTTTAAATTCATATAAATACATCATAAAGCCATAGGAACTAACATTTTAAACTGATTTTTCATATTTCAATATCAAAATAGATCTTTACTAGTGGAAAGACCTTCAATTGTTCTCTGAACAATTGGTTTTTAATTTTTTTTTCTTTTTTTTTTCTTCCGCCTAATTTTTTTTCTTGCGTAGTATTGATGTTTCAAAAGATGTTGCTTAGATATTTGGAATATGATATCGTAAAGTTTATACGCTTTAAAAATTTACAACGACATAACAAAAAACTTTACGTTGTAAGAGTTATCTCCCCAAACACTGTTTTTCTTGTGGCCACTACTCCTTCGCAACCGTAAAGGATAACGACAAATTTATTTTACCAAATTGCTCGTTATGTCTTAAAGATTAGGGTATTCATTTGGACTGAAGCTTGACGCAGACTCCATATGAGAGTTATTCCCCCTTTTTCATTTGATTCAAGTGATTTGCATTTCTAACTAGTAAACCATAAGTGATAGAGACCTAGGGTCCTCAGATTTGAGGTCCTTGGTCCAAAAAAATGAAAATGAGGTCAAGGTCAAAGGTCAAGGTCATATTCTAAATTTGATATTACTCATTAACCAAACATATTAAAGACCTAGGGTCTTTTGATTTAAGGTCCTTGGTTTGTGACCTTAAAATTGAGGTCAAGGTCATAGGTTAAAGGACGTTCTAGATTTTGACCTTTGCTTTAAATTCATATTAATACATCCTAAAGCCATAGGAACTAACATTTTAAACTGATTTTTCATATTTCAATATCAAAATAGAACTTTACTAGTGGAAAGACCTTCAATTGTTCTCTGAACAATTGGTTTTTAATTATTAGGTCTTTCCACCTTTCCGTGGAAAGACCTATTGAATTTGTTCTGATTATTATTATTATTATTTTTTTTTTTTTTCTTCCGCCTAATTTTTTTACTTGCGTATTATTGATGTTTCAAAAGATGTCGCTTAGATATTTGGAATATGGTATCGTATAGTTTATACGCTTTAAAAATTTACAACTGCATAACAAAATACTTTACGTTATAAGAGTTATCTCCCCAAACACTGTTTTTCTTGTGGCCACTACTCCTTCGCAACCGTAAAGTATTACGACAAATTTATTTTACCAAATTGCTTGTTACGTCTAAAAGATTAGGGTACTCATTTGGACCAAAGCTTTACGGAGACTCCATATGAGAGTTATTCCCCCTTTTCCATTTAATTAAGTGATATGCATTTCTAACTATTAAACCATAAGTGATAGAGACCTAGGGTCCTCAGATTTGAGGTCCTTGGTCCAAAAAAATGAAAATGAGGTCAAGGTCAAAGGTCAAGGTCATATTCTAAATTTTGATTTTGGCTTATTTTCACTTATTTTCAAATAACTTCTGACATATCGACAAATAATTTTTCATAAATTGTTAGTTGCGACATGTCCTTACTTGTATATTCTGGTTGAAAGGGTGCGCAGACAATAAATGGGAATGTTTGCCCATCTTACATTTATAATAATGCGTCAAGTGATATTACTCATTAACCAAATATATTAAAGACCTAGGGTCTTTTGATTTAAGGTCGTGGGTTTGTGACCTTGAAATTGAGGTCAAGGTCATAGGTTAATAGGACGTTCTAGATTTTGACCTTTGCTTTAAATTCATATAAATACATCATTAAGCCATAGGAACTAACATTTTAAACTGATTTTTCATATTTCAATATCAAAATAGAACTTTACTAGTGGAACAAAATGTGGAAAGACCTTCAATTGTTCTCTGAACAACTGGTTTTTAATTTTATTTTTTTTTCTTCCGCCTAAATGTTTTTCTTGCGTAGTATTGATGTTTCAAAAGATGTCGCTTAGATATTTGGAATATGATATCGTATAGTTTATACGCTTTAAAAATTTACAACCGCGTAACCAAATACTTTACGTTGTAAGAGTTATCTCCCCAAACACTGTTTTTCTTGTGGCCACTACTCCTTCGCAACCGTTAAAGATTACGATAAATTTATTTTACCAAATTGCTCATTACATCTTAAAGATAAGGATATACATTTGGACCGAAGCTTGATGAAGACTCCATATGAGAGTTATTCCCCCTTTTTCATTTGATTTAAGTAACATGCATTTGTAACTAGTAAACAATAAGTGATAGAGACCTAGGGTCTTTAGATTTGAGGTCCTTGGTCCAAAAAAATGAAAATGAGGTCAAGGTAAAAGGTCAAGGTCATATTCTAAATTTTGATTTTGGCTTATTTTCACTTATTTCCAAATACCGTATGACATATCGACAAATAATTTTTCATAAATTGTTAGTTGCAACATGTCCTTACTTGTATATTTTGGTTGAAAGGGTGCACAGACAATAAATGGGAGTTTTTCCCTATCTTACATTAAGAACTACGCCTAAAGTTATATAACTCATTAACCAAACTTATTAAAGACATAGGGTCCTTTGATTTAAGGTCCTTGGTTTGTGACCTTGAAATTGAGGTCAAGGTCATAGGTTAATAGGTCGTTCTAAATTTTGACCTTTGCTTTAAATTCATATAAATACATCATCAAGCCATAGGAACTAACATTTTAAACTGGTTTTTCATATTTCAATATCAAAATAGATCTTTACAAGTGTAAAGACCTTCAATTGTTCTCTGAACAATTTGTTTTTAATTATTAAGTCTTTCCACTTTTCTGTGGAAAGACTTATTGTTTTTGTTCTGATTATTATTAGGTCTTTCCACCTTTCCGTGGAAAGACCTATTGAATTTGTTCAGATTATTATTAGGTCTTTCCACCTTTCCGTGGAAAGACCTATTGAATTTGTTCTGATTATTAGGTCTTTCAACCTTTCGGATGAAAGACCTATTGTTTTTGTTCTGATTATTAGGTCTTTCAACCTTTCAGTTGAAAGACCTATAGGGTTTGTTCTGATTATTATTATTATTATTATTTTTTTTTTTTTTCTTCCGCCAACTTTTTTTTCCTTCGCTGTTTTTTTGTTTCACAAGATATCGCTTAGATATAAGGTAAATGATATCGAACAGTTAATACGCTTCTGAAACTGACACCGCGTAACAAAAAACTGTACCTTGTAAGAGTTATCTCCCCGAACACTGTTTTTCTTGTGGCCACTACTCCTTCGCAACCATATAAGAAACCGACAAATTTATTTACGAGTATATTATTGCTCGTTATATCTTTAGGATGTTCTGTTTCATTTCAACCGAAGCTATCCGTAGACTCAATATGAGAGTTATCCCCCCTTTTATATATGATATCAGTGATATGCATTTCTAACTGGTAAACTATAAGTGATAGAGACCTAGGGTCTTTTGATTTAAGATCCTTTGTCCAAAAAAATGAAAATTAGGTCAAGGTCAAAGGTCAAGGTCAAATTCTAAATTTTGATTTTGGCTTATTTTCACTTATTTTCATTAACCTTATAAGATATCGACAAATTATTTTTACTAAATTGTTAGTTGCGACATGTCGTAACTTACAAATTTTGGTTGCAAGGGTGCGTAGACAATAAATGTGAGTTTTCGCCCCTCTTATATTTAGAATTATGCGTAAAGTGATATCACTCATGAACCATACATATTAAGGAACTAGTGTCTTTTGATTTGAGATGTTTAGTCTATGACCTTGAAATTTAGGTCAAGGTCATAGGTTAATTGGACGTTCTAGATTTTGACCTTTGCTCGAAATTCATATTTCTACATCATAAAGCCATAGGAACTGACATTTTCAACTGAATTTTAATATTTTCATATCAAAATAGATCCTTTTTGGTTGAAAGACCTTCAATTGTTCTCTGAACAATTGGTTTTTAATTATTAGGTCTTTCAACCTTTCAGGTGAAAGACCTATAGGGTTTGTTCTGATTATTATTATTATTATTATTTTTTTTTTTTTTCTTCCGCCAACTTTTTTTTCCTTCGCTGTTTTTTTGTTTCACAAGATATCGCTTAGATATAAGGTAAATATGATATCGAACAGTTAATACGCTTCTGAAACTGACACCGCGTAACAAAAAACTTGACCTTGTAAGAGTTATCTCCCCGAACACTGTTTTTCTTGTGGCCACTACTCCTTCGCAACCGTATAAGAAACCGACAAATTTTTATTTCCAAATTGCTCGTTATATCCTTAGGATGTTCTGTTTCATTTCAACCGAAGCTATCCGGAGACTCCATATGAGAGTTATCCCCCCTTTTATATATGATATCAGTGATATGCATTTCTAACTGGTAAACTATAAGTGATAGAGACCTAGGGTCTTTTGATTTAAGATCCTTGGTCCAAAAAAATGAAAATTAGGTCAAGGTCAAAGGTCAAGGTCAAATTATAAATTTTGATTTTGGCTTATTTTCACCTATTTTCATTATCCTTATAAGATATCGACAAATTATTTTTACTAAATTGTTAGTTGCGACATGTCGTAACTTATAAATTTTGGTTGCAAGGGTGCGTAGACAATAAATGGGAGATTTCGCCCCTCTTATATTTAGAATTATGCGTAAAGTGATATTACTCATGAACCATACATAATACAGACCAAGGGTCTTTTGATTTGGGATCCTTGGTTTATGACCTTGAAATTAAGGTCAAGGTCATAGGTTAATTGGACGTTCTAGATTTTGACCTTTGCTTGAAATTCATATTTATACATCATTAAGCCATAGGCACTGACATTTTCAACTGAATTTTAATATTTTCATATCAAAACAGATCTTTATTAGTTGAAAGACCTTCAATTGTTCTTTGAACAATTGGTTTTTAATTATTATTATTTTTTTTTTTTTTTTCTTCCGCCAACTTTTTTTTCCTTCGCTGTTTTTTTGTTTCACAAGATGTCGCTTAGATATTTGGTATATTATATCGAACAGTTAATGCGTTTCTAAAACTGACACCGCGTAACAAAAACCTTTACCTTGTAAGAGTTATCTCCCCAAACACTGTTTTTCTTGTGGCCACTACTACTTCGCAACCGTATAAGAAACCGACAAATTTATTTTTCCAAATTGCTCGTTATATCCTTAGGATGTTCTGTTTCATTTCAACGGAAGCTATCCGGAGACTCTATATGAGAGTTATCCCCCCTTTTATATATGATATCAGTGATATGCATTTCTAACTGGTAAACTATAAGTGATAGAGACCTAGGGTCTTTTGATTTAAAATCCTTGATCCAAAAAAATGAAAATTAGGTCAAGGTCAAAGGTCAAGGTCAAATTCTTAATTTTGATTTTGGCTTATTTTCACCTTTTTTCATTAACCTTATAAGATATCGACAATTTTTTTTTAGTAAATTGTTAGTTGCGACATGTCGTAACTTATAAATTTTGGTTGCGAGGGTGCGTAAACAATAAAAGGGAGTTTTCGCCCCTCTTATATTAAGAATTATGCGTAAAGTTATTTTACTCATGAACCAT
Organism: Mytilus galloprovincialis; assembly: GCF_965363235.1. Classification (NCBI taxonomy): domain Eukaryota; kingdom Metazoa; phylum Mollusca; class Bivalvia; order Mytilida; family Mytilidae; genus Mytilus; species Mytilus galloprovincialis. Next base: position 13,375,346 of record NC_134845.1, on the reverse strand, counting down.
ACATATTAAGGAACTAGTGTCTTTTTATTAGAGATGTTTAGTCTATGACCTTGAAATTGAGGTCAAGGTCATAGGTTAATTGGACGTTCTAGATTTTGACCTTTGCTTAAAATTCATATTTATACATCATTAAGCCATAGGAACTGACATTTTCAACTGAATTTTAATATTTTCATATCTAAATAGATGCTTATTGGTTGAAAGACCTTCAATTGTTCTTTGAACAATTGGTTTTTAATTATTATTAGGTCTTTCAACCTTTCTGTTGAAAGACCTATTGTATTTGTTCTGATTATTAGGTCTTTCAACCTTTCAGTTGAAAGACCTATAGGGTTTGTTCTGATTATTAGGTCTTTCAACCTTTCTGTTGAAAGACCTATTGTATTCGTTCTGATTATTATTATTATTATTATTATTATTATTATTTTTATTTTTTTTCTTCCGCCAACTTTTTTTTCCTTCGCTGTTTTTTTGTTAAACAAGATGTCGCTTAGATATTTTATATATTATATCGAACAGTTAATGCGCTTCTGAAACTGACACCGCGTAACAAAAACCTTTACCTTGTAAGAGTTATCTCCCCGAACACTGTTTTTCTTGTGGCCACTAAGGCTTCGCAACCATATAAGAAACCGACAAATTTATTTTTCCAAATTGCTCGTTATATCCTCAGGATGTTCTGTTTCATTTCGACCGAAGCTATCCGGAGACTCCATACTAGAGTTATCCCCCCTTTTATAAATGATATAAGTGATATGCATTTCTAACTGGTAAACCATAAGTGATAGAGACCTAGGGTCTTTTGATTTTAGATCCTTGGTCCAAAAAAATAAAAATTAGGTCAAGGTCAAAGGTCAAGGTCAAATTTTAAATTTTGATTTTTGCTTATTTTCACTTATTTTCAATTACTTAATAAGATTTCGACAAATTATTTTTACTAAATTGTTAGTTGCGACATGTCGTTACTTATAAATTTTGGTTACAAGGGTGCGTAGACAATAAATGGGAGTTTTCGCCCCTCATATATTTAGAATTATGCGTAAAGTGATATTACTCATGAACCATACATAATACAGACCTAGGGTCTTTTGATTTGGGATCCTATGTTTATGACCTTGAAATTGAGGTCAAGGTCATAGGTAAATTGGACGTTCTAGATTTTGACCTTTGATGGAAATTCATTTTTATACATCATAAAGCCATAGGAACTGACATTTTCAACTGAATCTTTATATTTTCATATCAAAATACATCCTTATTGGTTGAAAGACCTTCAATTGTTCTTTGAACAATTGGTTTTTAATATTGTTCTTACATCTCTTCTGAAAAAAAAAATCCACATGTTTGTTATCAGTTGAACTCTGAAACTACAAGTCCAATCGACCCCAAACTTTACAGTCAGCAGGGCATACATGTACTAAAGGTTCATAAAACAACGTGGTGCAGATATCTCTCAAGACTTTTCCTAGAGAAAAAAAATGGCAATGCTGTAAAAATCGCTTGCTAGGTCCGTAAATCTCAGTAAAAACCTACAATAAAATGTCCGCTCCTAGATTGAAATACTTATCTGTGTTACAAACTGGTGCTGAAAAATGTACATTATCAGAAAATAATCCTTAAATGTGTATTAAAGTTCCACTGGATCAATTAAATCCAAAACATGCACTGCTGGTGAACTGTGATCAAAATGTCAATTTCCTCCTACAATGACAAAAGAAATTACATTGTGTACATTCCGTCTCTATACATGTTGTCTGTTCAACATCCCGACCTAAAGAGAAATAAAAAGACTAAGTTTTCGTTATTATAAACCCAAGTCACGTGGTGTCTCCTCAATCTGGCGCGCGCGCTGGACCTAAAATAAAATAAAAACTTTCCAAACTAAACATGAAACTTCCCCGGAATAATATAGACCTCTCACAGAAACAAACAAACAAACAAACAAACACACACACACACACACACACACACACACACACACACACACACACAACAAACACTCATGTTTCTAAGGGGGGAAAGACCGTTTACAATTGCTTTTTGAAAGCAATTGATTTATATTTATTATTATTATTTTTTTTTTTTTTTTTCTTCCGCCAACTTTTTTTTCCTTCGCTGTTTTTTTGTTTCACAAGATGTCGCTTAGATATTTGGTATATGATATCGAACAGTTAATGCGCTTCTGAAACTGACACCGCGTAACAAAAACCTATACCTTGTAAGAGTTATCTCCCCAAACACTGTTTTTCTTGTGGCCACTACTACTTCGCAACCGTATAAGAAACCGACAAATTTATTTTTCCAAATTGCTCGTTATATCCTTAGGATGTTCTGTTTCATTTCAACGGAAGCTATCCGGAGACTCCATATGAGAGTTATCCCCCCTTTTATATATGATATCAGTGATATGCATTTCTAACTGGTAAACTATAAGTGATAGAGACCTAGGGTCTTTTGATTTAAGATCCTTGGTCCAAAAAAATGAAAATTAGGTCAAGGTCAAAGGTCAAGGTCAAATTCTTAATTTTGATTTTGGCTTTTTTTCACCTTTTTTCATTAACCTTATAAGATATCGACAATTTTTTTTTAGTAAATTGTTAGTTGCGACATGTCGTAACTTATAAATTTTGGTTGCGAGGGTGCGTAAACAATAAAAGGGAGTTTTCGCCCCTCTTATATTAAGAATTATGCGTAAAGTGATTCTACTCATGAACCATACATATTAAGGAACTAGTGTCTTTTTATTTGAGATGTTTAGTCTATGACCTTGAAATTGAGGTCAAGGTCATAGGTTAATTGGACGTTCTAGATTTTGACCTTTGCTTAAAATTCATATTTATACATCATTAAGCCATAGGAACTGACATTTTCAACTGAATTTTAATATTTTCATATCTAAATAGATCCTTATTGGTTGAAAGACCTTCAATTGTTCTTTGAACAATTGGTTTTTAATTATTATTATTATTAGGTCTTTCAACCTTTCTGTTGAAAGACCTATTGTATTTGTTCTGATTATTATTAGGTCTTTCAACCTTTCTGTTGAAAGACCTATTGTATTTGTTCTGATTATTATTATTATTAGGTCTTTCAACCTTTCAGGTGAAAGACCTATAGGGTTTGTTCTGATTATTATTATTATTATTATTTTTTTTTTTTTTCTTCCGCCAACTTTTTTTTTCTTCGCTGTTTTTTTGTTTCACAAGATGTCGCTTAGATATAAGGTATATGATATCGAACAGTTAATACGCTTCTGAAACTGACACCGCGTAACAAAAAACTTTACCTTGTAAGAGTTATCTCCCCGAACACTGTTTTTTTTTGTGTCCTCTAAGGCTTCGCAACCGTATAAGAAACCGACAAATTTATTTTTCAAAATTGCTCGTTATATCCTCCGGATGTTCTGTTTCATTTTGACCGAAGCTATCCGGAGACTCCATATGAGAGTTATCCCCCCTTTTATATATGATATAAGTGATATGCATTTCTAGCTGGTAAACCATAAGTGATAGAGACCTAGGGTCTTTTGATTTAAGATCCTTGGTCCAAAAAAATGAAAATAAGGTCAAGGTCAAAGGTCAAGGTCAAATTCTAAATTTTGATTTTGGCTTATTTTCACTTATTTTCATTAACCTTATAAGATATCAACAAATTATTTTTACTAAATTGTTAGTTGCGACATGTCGTAACTTATAAATTTTGGTTGCAAGGGTGCGTAGACAATAAATGGGAGTTTCTGCCCCTCTTATATTTAGAATTATGCGTAAAGTGATATTACTCATGAACCATACATATTAAGGAACTAGTGTCTTTTGATTTGAGATGTTTAGTCTATGACCTTGAAATTGAGGTCAAGGTCATAGGTTAATTGGACGTTCTAGATTTTGACCTTTGCTTTAAATTCATATTTATACATCATAAAGCCATAGGAACTGACATTTTCAACTGAATTTTAATATTTTCATATCAAAATAGATCTTTATTAGTTGAAAGACCTTCAATTGTTCTTTGAACAATTGGTTTTTAATTATTATTATTATTATTTTTTTTTTTTTTCTTCCGCCAACTTTTTTTTCCTTCGCTGTTTTTTTGTTTCACAAGATATCTCTTAGATATAAGGTAAATGATATCGAACAGTTAATACGCTTCTGAAACTGACACCGCGTAACAAAAAACTTTACCTTGTAAGAGTTATCTCCCCGAACACTGTTTTTCTTGTGGCCACTACTCCTTCGCGACCGTATAAGAAACCGACAAATTTATTTTTCAAAATTGCTCGTTATATCCTCAGGATGTTCTGTTTCATTTTGACCGAAGCTATGCGGAGACTCCATATGAGAGTTATCCCCCCTTTTATATATGATATAAGTGATATGCATTTCTAGCTGGTAAACCATAAGTGATAGAGACCTAGGGTCTTTTGATTTAAGATCCTTGGTCCAAAAAAATGAAAATAAGGTCAAGGTCAAAGGTCAAAGTCAAATTCTAAATTTTGATTTTGGCTTATTTTCACTTATTTTCATTAACCTTATAAGATATCGACAATTTCTTTTTACTAAATTGTTAGTTGCGACATGTCGTAACTTATAAATTTTGGTTGCGAGGGTGCGTAAACAATAAAAGGGAGTTTTTGCCCCTCTTATATTAAGAATTATGCGTAAAGTGATTTTACTCATGAACCATACATAATACAAACCTAGGGTCTGTTGCTTTGGGATCCTTAGTTTATGACATTGAAATTGAGGTCAAGGTCATAGGTTAATTGGGCGTTCTAGATTTTGACCTTTGCTCGAAATTCATATTTTCATATCATAAAGACATAGCAACTGACATTTTCAACTGAATCTTAATATTTTCATACCAAAATAGATCCTTATTGGTTGAAAGACCTTCAATTGTTCTTTGAACAATAGGTTTTTAATTATTATTATTATTATTAAGTCTTTCCACTTTTCTGTGGAAAGACTTATTGTTTTTGTTCTGATTATTATTATTATTATTATTATTATTAAGTCTTTCCACTTTTCTGTGGAAAGACTTATTGTTTTTGTTCTGATTATTATTATTATTATTTTTTTTTTTCTTCCGCCTAATTTTTTTCTTGCGTAGTATTGTTGTTTAATAAGTTGTCGCTTAGATATTTGGAATATGATATCGTATAGTTTATACGCTTTAAAAATTTACAACTGCGTAACAAAATACTTTACGTTGTAAGAGTTATCTCCCCAATCAATGTTTTTCTTGTGGCCACTACTCCTTCGCAACCGTAAAAGATTACGACAAAATTATTTTACCAAATTGCTCGTTACATCTTCAGGATAAGAATTTTAATTTTGACCGAAGCTATCCAGATACTCCATATGAGAGTTATTCCCCCTTATGTCTTTGATATAGGTGATATGCGTTTCTAACTGGCAAACCATAAGTGATATAGACCTAGGGTCTCTTGATTTGAGATCCTTGGTCCAAAAAAAATGAAAATAAGGTCAAGGTCAAAGGTCAAGGTCATATTCTAAAATTTGATTTTGGCTTATTTTCACTTATTTTCAAATACCGTATGACATATCGACAAATATTTTTTCCTAAATTGTTAGTTGCGACATGTCCTTACTTGTATATTTTGGTTGAAAGGGTGCGCATACAATAAATGGGAGTTTTTGTCCATCTTACATTTAGAATTACGCGTAAAGTGGTATTACTCATTAACCAAACATATTAAAGACCTTGGGTCTTATGATTTAAGGTCCTTGGTTTGTGACCTTGAAATTGAGGTCAAGGTCATAGGTTAAAAGGACGTTCTAAATTTTGACCTTTGCTTTAAATTCATATAAATACATCATAAAGCTATAGGAACTAACATTTTAAACTGATTTTTCATATTTCAATATCAAAATAGCTCTTTACTAGTGGAAAGACCTTCAATTGTTCTCTGAACAATTGGTTTTTAATTATTATTTTTTTTTTTCTTCCGCCTAATTTTTTTCTTGCGTAGTATTGTTGTTTAATAAGTTGTCGCTTAGATATTTGGAATATGATATCGTATAGTTTATACGCTTTAAAAATTTACAACTGCGTAACAAAATACTTTACGTTGTAAGAGTTATCTCCACAATCACTGTTTTGCTTGTGGCCACTACTCCTTCGCAACCGTAAAAGATTACGACAAAATTATTTTACCAAATTGCTCGTTACATCTTCAGGATAAGAATTTTAATTTTGACCGAAGCTATCCAGATACTCCATATGAGAGTTATTCCCCCTTATGTCTTTGATATAGGTGATATGCGTTTCTAACTGGCAAACCATAAGTGATATAGACCTAGGGTCTCTTGATTTGAGATCCTTGGTCCAAAAAAAATGAAAATAAGGTCAAGGTCAAAGGTCAAGGTCATATTCTAAAATTTGATTTTGGCTTATTTTCACTTATTTTCAAATACCGTATGACATATCGACAAATATTTTTTCCTAAATTGTTAGTTGCGACATGTCCTTACTTGTATATTTTGGTTGAAAGGGTGCGCATACAATAAATGGGAGTTTTTGTCCATCTTACATTTAGAATTACGCGTAAAGTGGTATTACTCATTAACCAAACATATTAAAGACCTTGGGTCTTATGATTTAAGGTCCTTGGTTTGTGACCTTGAAATTGAGGTCAAGGTCATAGGTTAAAAGGACGTTCTAAATTTTGACCTTTGCTTTAAATTCATATAAATACATCATAAAGCTATAGGAACTAACATTTTAAACTGATTTTTCATATTTCAATATCAAAATAGCTCTTTACTAGTGGAAAGACCTTCAATTGTTCTCTGAACAATTGGTTTTTAATTATTATTTTTTTTTTTCTTCCGCCTAATTTTTTTCTTGCGTAGTATTGTTGTTTAATAAGTTGTCGCTTAGATATTTGGAATATGATATCGTATAGTTTATACGCTTTAAAAATTTACAACTGCGTAACAAAATACTTTACGTTGTAAGAGTTATCTCCACAATCACTGTTTTGCTTGTGGCCACTACTCCTTCGCAACCGTAAAAGATTACGACAAAATTATTTTACCAAATTGCTCGTTACATCTTCAGGATTAGGATTTTAATTTTGACCGAAGCTATCCAGAGACTCCATATGAGAGTTATTCCCCCTTATGTATTTGATATAGGTGATATGCGTTTCTAACTGGTAAACCATAAGTGATATAGACCTAGGGTCTCTTGATTTGAGATCCTTGGTTCAAAAAAATGAAAATAAGGTCAAGGTCAAAGGTCAAGGTCATATTCTAAAATTTGATTTTGGCTTATTTTCACTTATTTTCAAATACCGTATGACATATCGACAAATATTTTTTCCTAAATTGTTAGTTGCGACATGTCCTTACTTGTATATTTTGTTTGAAAGGGTGCGCATACAATAAATGGGAGTTTTTGTCCATCTTACATTTAGAATTACGCGTAAAGTGGTATTACTCATTAACCAAACATATTAAAGACCTTGGGTCTTATGATTTAAGGTCCTTGGTTTGTGACCTTGAAATTGAGGTCAAGGTCATAGGTTAAAAGGACGTTCTAGATTTTGACCTTTGCTTTAAATTCATATAAATACATCATAAAGCCATAGGAACTAACATTTTAAACTGATTTTTCATATTTCAATATCAAAATAGCTCTTTACTAGTGGAAAGACCTTCAATTGTTCTCTGAACAATTGGTTTTTAATTATTATTATTATTATTTTTTTTTTTCTTCCGCCTAATTTTTTTCTTGCGTAGTATTGTTGTTTAATAAGTTGTCGCTTAGATATTTGGAAAATGATATCGTATAGTTTATACGCTTTAAAAATTTACAACTGCGTAACAAAATACTTTACGTTGTAAGAGTTATCTCCCCAATCACTGTTTTTCTTGTGGCCACTACTCCTTAGCAACCGTAAAAGATTACGACAAAATTATTTTACCAAATTGCTCGTTACATCTTCAGGATTAGGATTTTAATTTTGACCGAAGCTATCCAGAGACTCCATATGAGAGTTATTCCCCCTTATGTATTTGATATAGGTGATATGCGTTTCTAACTGGTAAACCATAAGTGATAGAGACCTAGGGTCTCTTGATTTGAGATCCTTGGTCCAAAAAAATGAAAATAAGGTCAAGGTCAAAGGTCAAGGTCATATTCTAAAATTTGATTTTGGCTTATTTTCACTTATTTTCAAATACCGTATGACATATCGACAAACAATTTTTCCTAAATTGTTAGTTGCCACATGTCCTTACTTGTATATTTTGGTTGAAAGGGTGCGCATACAATAAATGGGAGTTTTTGTCCATCTTACATTTAGAATTACGTGTAAAGTGGTATTACTCATTAACCAAACATATTAAAGACCTTGGGTCTTATGATTTAAGGTCCTTGGTTTGTGACCTTGAAATTGAGGTCAAGGTCATAGGTTAAAAGGACGTTCTAGATTTTGACCTTTGCTTTAAATTCATATAAATACATCATAAAGCCATAGGAACTAACATTTTAAACTGATTTTTCATATTTCAATATCAAAATAGCTCTTTACTAGTGGAAAGACCTTCAATTGTTCTCTGAACAATTGGTTTTTAATTATTATTTTTTTTTTTTTTTTTCTTCCGCCTAATTTTTTTCTTGCGTAGTATTGATGTTTCAAAAGATGTCGCTTAGATATTTGGAATATGATATCGTAAAGTGTATGCGCTTTTAAAACTGACAACTGCGTAACCAAATACTTTGCGTTGTAAGAGTTATCTCCCCAAACACTATTTTTCTTGTGGCCACTACTCCTTCGCAATCGTAAAAGATTACGACAAATTTATTTTACCAAATTGCTCGTTACATCTTCAGGATTAGGCAATTCATTTGGACCGAAGCTTTCCAGAGACTACATATGAGAGTTATTTCCCCTTATGTAAATGATATAAGTAATATGCATTTCTAACTGGTAAACCATAAGTGATAGAGACCTAGGGTCTTCAGATTTGAGGTCCTTGGTCCAAAAAAATGAAAATGAGGTCAAGGTCAAAGGTCAAGGTCATGTTCTAAATTTTGAATTTTGCTTATTTTCACTGATTTTCAAATACTGTATGAAATATCGACAAATAATTTTTCATAAATTGTTATTTGCGACATGTCCTTACTTGTATATTTTGGTTGAAAGGGTGCGCAAATAATAAATGGGAGTTTTTGCCCATCTTGTATTTAGGTTTACCCGTAAAGTGATATTACTCTTTAACCAAACATATTAAAGACATTAGGTCTTTTGATTTAAGATCCTTGGTTTGTGACCTTGAAATTGAGGTCAAGGTCATTGGTTAATAGGACGTTCTAGATTTTGACCTTTGCTTTAAATTGATATTAATACATCATAAAGCCATAGGAACTAACATTTTAAACTGATTTTTCATATTTCCATATCAAAATAGATCTTTACTAGTGGAAAGACCTTCAATTGTTCTCTGAACAATTGGTTTTTAATTATTATTATTTTTTTTTTTTTTTTCTTCCGCCTAAATTTTTTTCTTGCGTAGTATTGATATTTCAAAAGATGTCGCTTAGATATTTGGAATATGATGTCGTATAGTTTATACGCTTTAAAAATTTACAACTGCGTAACCAAATACTTTACGTTGTAAGAGTTATCTCCCCAAACACTGTTATTCTTGTGGCCACTACTCCTTCACAACCGTAAAAGATTACGACAAATTTATTTTACCAAATTGCTCGTTACGTCTTCAGGATTAGTATATTCATTTAGACCGAAGCTATCTGGAGACTCCATATGAGAGTTATTTCCCCTTATGCATTTGATATAAGTGATATGTGTTTCTTACTGGTAAACCATCAGTGATATATGCCTAGGGTCTTTAGATTTGAGGTCCTTGGTCCAAAAAAATGAAAATAAGGTCAAGTTCAAAGGTCAAGGTCATATTCTAAATTTTGATTTTGGCTTATTTTCTCTTATTTTCAACAACCGTGAAAGATATCGACAAATTCTTTTTACTAAATTGTGAGTTGCGACATGTTGTAACTTATAAATTTTGGTTGGAAGGGTGCGTAAACAATAAATGAGAGTTTTCGACCATCTTATATTTAAAATCATGCCTATAGTGATATAACTCATTAATCATACATATTACAGACCTAGGGTCTTTTTGTTTGAGGTCCTTGGTTGGTGACCTTGAAATTGAGGTCAAGGTCAAAGGTTAATAGGACGTTCTAGATTTTGACCTTTGCTTTAAATTCATATTTATACATTATAAAGTTATAGGAACTGACATTTTAGATTGATTTTTAATATTTTGATAATAAAATAGATCTTTACTTGTGGAAAGACCTTCAATTGTTCTTTGAACAATTGGTTTTTAATTATTATTATTTTTTTTTTTTTTCTTCCGCCTAATTTTTTTTCTTGCGTAGTATTGATGTTTCAAAAGATGTCGCTTAGATATTTGGTATATGGTATCGTATAGTTTATACGCTTTAAAATTTACAACTGCGTAACAAAATACTTAACATTGTAAGAGTTATCTCCCCAAACAATGTTTTTCTTGTGGCCACTACTCCTTCGCAACCGTAAAAGATTACGACAAATTTATTTTACCAAATTGCTCGTTATATCTTAAGGATTAGGATATTAATTTGGACCGAAGCTTTACGGAGACTCCATATGAGAGTTATTCCCCCTTTTCCATTGAATTAAGTGATATGCATTTCTAAATGGTAAACCATAAGTGATAGAGACCTAGGGTCTTCAGATTTGAGGTCCTTGGTCCAAAAAAATGAAAATGAGGTCAAGGTCAAAGGTCAAGGTCATATTCTAAATTTTTGATTTTGGCTTATTTTCACTTATTTCCAAAAACCGTATGACATATCGACAAATAATTTTTCATAAATTGTTAGTTGCGACATGTCCTTACTTGTATATTTTGGTTGAAAGGGTGCGCAGACAATAAATGGGAGTTTTTGCCCATCTTACATTTAGAATTATGCGTAAAGTGATATTACTCATTAACCAAACATGTTAAAGACCTAGGGTCTTTTGATTTAAGGTCCTTGGTTTGTGACCTTGAAATTGAGGTCAAGGTCATAGGTTAATAGGACGTTCTAAATTTTCACCTTTGCTTTAAATTCACATTAATACATCATAAAGCCATAGGAATTAACATTTTAAACTGATTTTTCATATTTCAATATCAAAATAGATCTTTACTAGTGGAAAGACCTTCAATTGTTCTCTGAACAATTGGTTTTTAATTTATTTTTTTTTCTTCCGCCTAATTTTTTTCTTGGGTAGTATTGATGTTTCAAAAGATGTCGCTTAGATATTTGGAATATGATATCGTATAGTTTATACGCTTTAAAAATTTACAACTGCGTAACAAAATACTTTGCGTTGTGTTGTAACACTGTTTTTCTTGTGGCCACTTCTCCTTCGTAACCGTTAAAGATTACGACAAATTTATTTTACCAAATTGCTCGTTACATCTTCAGGATTAGGATATTCATTTGGACCGAAGCTATCCGGAGACTCCATATGAGAGTTATTTCCCCTTATGCATTTGATATAAGTGATATGCGTTTCTAACTGATAAACCATCAGTGATATAGGCCTAGGGTCTTTGGATTTAAGTTCCTTGGTCCAAAAAAATGAAAATAAGGTCAAGGTCAAAGGTCAAGGTCATACTCTAAATTTTGATTTTGGCTTATTTTCTCTTATTTTCAACAACCGTGAAAGATATTGACAAATTATTTTTACTAAATTGTGAGTTGCGACATGTTGTAACTTATAAATTTTGGTTGGAAGGATGCTTAAAAAATAAATGAGAGTTTTCGCCCATCTTATATTTAAAATCATGCCTAAAGTGATATAACTCATTAACCATACATATTACAGACCTAGGGTCTTTTTATTTGAGGTCCTTGGTTGGTGACCTTGAAGTTGAGGTCAAGTTCAAAGGTTAATAGGACGTTCTAGATTTTGACCTTTGCTTTAAATTCATATTTATACATTATAAAGTCATAGGAACTGACATTTTAGATTGATTTTTAATATTTTGATAATAAAATAGATCTTTACCCGTGGAAAGACCTATTGAATTTGTTCTGATTATTATTTTTTTTTTTTTTTTTTTTTTTCTTTCGCCTAATTTTTTTCTTGCGTAGTATTGATGTTTCAAAAGATGTCGCTTAGATATTTGGAATATGATATCGTAAAGTGTATGCGCTTTTAAAACTGACAACTGCGTAACAAAATACTTTGCGTTGTAAGAGTTATCTCCCCAAACACTGTTTTTCTTGTGGCCACTACTCCTTCGCAACCGTGAAAGATTACGACAAATTTATTTTACCAAATTGCTCATTACATCTTCAGGATTAGGCAATTCATTTGGACCTAAGCTTTCCAGAGACTCCATATGAGAGTTATTTCCCCTTATGTAAATGATATAAGTAATATGCATTTCTAACTGGTAAACCATAAGTGATAGAGACCTAGGGTCTTCAGATTTGAGGTCCTTGGTCCAAAAAAATGAAAATGAGGTCAAGGTCAAAGGTCAAGGTCATGTTCTAAATTTTGATTTTTGCTTATTTTCACTGATTTTCAAATACCGTATGACATATCGACAAATAATTTTTCATAAATTGTTATTTGCAACATGTCCTTACTTGTATATTTTGGTAGAAAGGGTGCGCAAATAATAAATGGGAGTTTTTGCCCATCTTATATTTAGGTTTTCCCGTAAAGTGATATTACTCTTTAACCAAACATATTAAAGACCTAGGGTCTTTTGATTTAAGATCCTTGGTTTGTGACCTTGAAATTGAGGTCAAGGTCATAGGTTAATAGGACGTTCTATATTTTGACCTTTGCTTTAAATTGATATTAATACATCATAAAGCCATAGGAACTAACATTTTAAACTGATTTTTCATATTTCCATATCAAAATAGATCTTTACTAGTGGAAAGACCTTCAATTGTTCTCTGAACAATTGGTTTTTAATTATTATTATTATTATTTTATTTTTTTTTTTCTTCCGCCTAATTTTTTTTCTTGCGTAGTATTGTTGTTTAATGAGTTGTCGCTTAGATATTTGGAATATGATGTCGTATAGTTTATACGCTTTAAAAATTGACAACTGCGTAACAAAATACTTTATGTTGTAAGAGTTATCTCCCCAAACACTGTTTTTCTTGTGGCCACTACTCCTTCGCAACCGTAAAAGATTACGACAAATTTATTTTACCAAATTGCTTGTTACTTCTTCAGGATTAGGATATTCATTTGAACCGAAGCTATCTGGAGACTCCATATGAGAGTTATTTCCCCTTATGCATTTGATATAAGTGATATGCGTTTCTAACTGGTAAACCATCAGTGATTTAGGCCTAGGGTCTTTGGATTTAAGTTCCTTGGTCCAAAAAAATGAAAATAAGGTCAAGGTCAAAGGTCAAGGTCATATTCTAAATTTTGATTTTGGCTTATTTTCTCTTATTTTCAACAACCGTGAAAGATATTGAAAAATTATTTTTATTGAATTGTGAGTTGCGACATGTTGTATCTTATAAATTTTGGTTGGAAGGGTGCGTAAACAATAAATGAGAGTTTTCGCCCATCTTATATTTAAAATCATGCCTAAAGTAATATAACTCATTAATCATACAAATTACAGACTTAGTGTCTTTTTATTTGAGGTCCTATGTTGGTGACCTTGAAATTGAGGTCAAGGTCACAGGTTAATAGGACGTTCTAGATTTTGACCTTTGCTTTAAATTCATATTTATACATTATAAAGTCATAGGAACTGACATTTTAGATTGATTTTTCATATTTTGATAATAAAAAAGATCTTTACTAGTGGAAAGACCTACAATTGTTCTCTGAACAATTGGTTTTTAATTATTATTATTTTTTTTTTCTTCCGCCTAATTTTTTTCTTGCGTAGTATTGTTGTTTAATAAGTTGTCGCTTAGATATTTGGAATATGATATCGTATAGTTTATACGCTTTAACAATTTACAACTGCATAACAAAATACTTTACGTTGTAAGAGTTATCTCCCCAATCACTGTTTTTCTTGTGGCCACTACTCCTTCGTAACCGTAAAAGATTACGACAAAATTATTTTACCAAATTGCTCGTTACATCTTCAGGATTAGGATTTTAATTTTGACCGAAGCTATCCAGAGACTCCATATGAGAGTTATTCCCCCTTATGTATTTGATATATGTGATATGCGTTTCTAACTGGTAAACCATAAGTGATAGAGACCTAGGGTCTCTTGATTTGAGATCCTTGGTCCAAAAAAATGAAAATAAGGTCAAGGTTAAAGGTCAAGGTCATATTCTAAAATTTGATTTTGGCTTATTTTCACTCATTTTCAAATACCGTATGACATATCGACAAATATTTTTTCCTAAATTGTTAGTTGCGACATGTCCTTACTTGTATATTTTGGTTGAAAGGGTGTGCATACAATAAATGGGAGTTTTTGTCCATCTTACATTTAGAATTACGCGTAAAGTGGTATTACTCATTAACCAAACATATTAAAGACCTTGGGTCTTATGATTTAAGGTCCTTGGTTTGTGACCTTGAAATTGAGGTCAATGTCATAGGTTAAAAGGACGTTCTAGATTTTGACCTTTGCTTTAAATTCATATAAATACATCATAAAGCCATAGGAACTAACATTTTAAACTGATTTTTCATATTTCAATATCAAAATAGCTCTTTACTAGTGGAAAGACCTTCAATTGTTCTCTGAACAATTGGTTTTTAATTTTATTTTTTTTCTTCCGCCTAATTTATTTCTTGCGTAGTATTGATGTTTCAAAAGATGTCGCTTAGATATTTGGAATATGATATCGTATAGTTTATACGCTTAAAAAAATCACAACCGCGTAACCAAATACTTTACGTTGTAAGAGTTATCTCCCCAAACACTGTTTTTCTTGTGGCCACTACTCCTTCGCAGCCATTAACGATTACGACAATTTTTTTTTACCGAATTGCTCGTTACCTCTTCAGGATTAGGATATTCATTTGGACCGAAGCTTTACGGAGACGTCGTATGAGAGTTATTCCCCCTTTTCCATTTAATTAAGTGATATGCATTTCTAAATGGTAAACCATAAGTGATAATGACATAGGGTGTTTAGATTTGAGGTCCTTGGTCCAAAAAAATAAAAATGAGGTCAAGGTCAAAGGTCAAGGTCATATTCTAAATTTTGATTTTGGCTTATTTTCATTTTTTCTTCAAAAACCGTATGACATATCGACAAATAATTTTTCATAAATTGTTAGTTGCTACCTGTCCTTACTTGTATATTTTGGTTGAAAGGCTGCGCAGACAGTAAATGGGAATTTTTGCCCATCTTACATTTAGAATTACGCCTAAAGTGATATTACTCATTAACCAAACATATTAAAGACCTAGGGTCTTTTGATCTAAGGTCCTAAGTTTGTGACCTTGAAATTGAGGTCAAGGTCATAAGTTAATATGACGTTCTAGATTTTGACCTTTGCTTTAAATTCATATAAATACATCATAAAGCCATAGGAACTAACATTTTAAACTGATTTTTCATTTTTCAATATTAAAATCGATCTTTACTAGTGGAAAGACCTACAATTGATCTCTGAACAATTGATTTTTAATTAGGTCTTTCCACCTTTCCGTGGAAAGACCTATAGGTTTTGTTCTGATTATTATTTTTTTTTTCTTCCGCCAATTTTTTTTCTTGCGTAGTATGGTTGTTTCATAAGTTGTCGCTTAGATTTTTGGAAAATGATGTCATATAGGTTATACGCTTAAAAAACTGACAACCGCGTAACTAAATACTTTACGTTGTAAGAGTTATCTCCCCAAACACTGTTTTTCTTGTGGCCACTACTCCTTCGCAACCGTAAAAGATTACGACAAATTTATTTTACCAAATTGCTCGTTACATCTTCAGGATTAGGTTCGCTGTTTGGACCAAAGCTATATGGAGACTCTATATGAGAGTTTTTCCCCCTTATGTATTTGGTATAAGTGATTTGCATTTCTAACTGGTAAACCATAAGTGATAGAGGCCTAGGGTCTTCGGATTTGAGGTCCTTGGTCCAAAAAAAAGAAAATAAGTTCAAGGTCAAAGGTCAAGGTCATATTCTAAATTTTGATTTTGGCTTATTTTCACTTATTTTCAATTACCGTATGACATATCGACAAATAATTTTTCATAAACTGTTAGTTGCGACATGTCCTTACTTGTATATTTTGGTTGAAAGGGTGCGCATACAACAAATGGGAGTTTTTGTCCATCTTACATTTACAATTAAGCGTAAAGTGGTATTACTCATTAACCAAACATATTAAAGACCTAGGGTCTTTTGATTTAAGGTCCTTGGTTTGTGACCTTGAAATTGAGGTCAAGTTCATAGGTTAATAGGTTGTTCTAGATTTTGACCTTTGCTTTAAATTCATATAAATACATCATAAAGCCATAGGAA
The DNA here is from genome assembly GCF_965363235.1 of Mytilus galloprovincialis. Taxonomy (NCBI): domain Eukaryota; kingdom Metazoa; phylum Mollusca; class Bivalvia; order Mytilida; family Mytilidae; genus Mytilus; species Mytilus galloprovincialis. Next base: position 13,358,835 of record NC_134845.1, on the reverse strand, counting down.
CTAACATTTTAAACTGATTTTTCATATTTCAATATCAAAATAGATCTTTACTAGTGGAAAGACCTAATTATTATTAGGTCTTTCCACCTTTCCGTGGAAAGACCTATTGAATTTGTTCTGATTATTAGGTCTTTCCACCTTTCCGTGGAAAGACCTATTGAATTTGTTCTGATTATTATTATTAGGTCTTTCCACCTTTCCGTGGAAAGACCTATAGGTTTTGTTCTGATTATCATTTTTTCTTTTCTTCCGCCTAATTTATTTCTTGTGTAGTATTGATGTTTCAAAAGATGTCGCTTAGATATTTGGAATATGATATCGTATAGTTTATACGCTTTAAAAAATCACAACTGCGTAACAAAATACTTTACGTTGTAAGAGTTATCTCCCCAAACACTGTTTTTCTTGTGGCCACTACTCCTTCGCAACCGTTAACGATTACGACAATTTTTTTTTACCAAATTGCTCGTTACCTCTTCAGGATTAGGATATTCATTTGGACCGAAGCTTTACGGAGACGCCATATGAGAGTTATTCCCTCTTTTCCATTTAATTAAGTGATATGCATTTCTAAATGGTAAACCATAAGTGATAAAGACATAGGGTCTTTAAATTTGAGGTCCTTGGTCCAAAAAAATAAAAATGAGGTCAAGGTCAAAGGTCAAGGTCATATTCTAAATTTTGATTTTGGCTTATTTTCATTATTTTCAAAAACCGTATGACATATCAACAAATAATTTTTCATAAATTGTTAGTTGCTACATGTCCTTACTTGTATATTTTGGTTGAAAGAGTGCGCAGACAATAAATGGGAATTTTTGCCCATCTTACATTTAGAATAACGCGTCAAGTGATATTACTCATTAACCAAACATATTAAAGACCTAGGATCTTTTGATTTAAGGTCCTTGGTTTGTGACCTTGAAATTGAGGTCAAAGTCAAAGGTTAATAGGACGTTCTAGATTTTGACCTTTGCTTTAAATTCATATTTATACATTATAAAGTCATAGGAACTGACATTTTAGATTGATTTTTAATATTTTGATAATTAAATAGATCTTTACTTGTGGAAAGACCTTCAATTGTTCTTTGAACAATTAGTTTTTAATTATTTTTTTTTTTCTGCCGCCTAAATTTTTTTCTTGCGTAGTATTGATGTTACAAAACATGTCGCTTAGATATTTGGAATATGATGTCGTATAGTTTATACGCTTTAAAAATTTACAACTGCGTAACAAAATACTTTACGTTGTAAGAGTTATCTCCCCAAACACTGTTATTCTTGTGGCCACTACTCCTTCGCAACCGTAAAAGATTACGACAAATTTATTTTACCAAATTGCTCGTTACTTCTTCAGGATAAGAATATTCATTTGGACCGAAGCTATCCGGAGACTCCATATGAGAGTTATTTCCCCTTATGCATTTGATATAAGTGAAATGCGTTTCTTACTGGTAAACCATCAGTGTTATAAGCCTAGGGTCTTTAGATTTGAGGTCCTGGGTCCAAAAAAATGAAAATAAGGTCAAGGTCAAAGGCCAAGGTCATATTCTAAATTTTGATTTTGGCTTATTTTCTCTTAGTTTCAACAACCGTGAAAGATATTGACAAATTCTTTTTACTAAATTGTGAGTTGCGACATGTTATAACTTAAAAATTTTGGTTGGAAGGGTGCGTAAACAATAAACGAGAGTTTTCGCCCATCTTATATTTAAAATCATGCCTATAGTGATATAACTCATTAACCAAACATATTAAAGACCTAGGGTCTTTTTGTTTGAGGTCCTAGGTTGGTGACCTTGAAATTGACGTCAAGGTCAAAGGTTAATAGGATGTTCTAGATTTTGACCTTTGCTTTAAATTCATATTTATACATTATAAAGTCATAGGAACTGACATTTTAGATTGATTTTTAATATTTTGATAATAAAATAGATCTTTACTTGTGGAAAGACCTTCAATTGTTCTTTGAACAATTGGTTTTTAATTAAGTCTTTCCACTTTTCTGTGGAAAGACTTATTGTTTTTGTTCTGATTATTATTATTAGGTCTTTCCACTTTTCCGTGGAAAGACCTATTGAATTTGTTCTGATTATTATTATTTTTTTTTTTTTTTTCTTCCGCCTAAATTTTTTTCTTGCGTAGTATTGATGTTTCAAAAGATGTCGCTTAGGTATTTGGAATATGATGTCCTATAGTTTATACGCTTTAAAAATTCACAACTGCGTAACAAAATACTTTACGTTGTAAGAGTTATCTTCCCAAACGCTGTTTTTCTTGTGGCCACTACTCCTTCGCAACCGTAAAAGATTACGACAAATTTATTTTACCAAATTGCTCGTTACTTCTTCAGGATTAGGATATTCATTTGGACTGAAGCTATCCGGAGACTCCATATGAGAGTTATTTCCCCTTATGCATTTGATATAAGTGATATGCGTTTCTAACTGGTAAACCATCAGTGATATAGGCCTAGGGTCTTTGGATTTAAGTTCCTTGGTCCAAAAAAATGAAAATAAGGTCAAGGTCAAAGGTCAAGGTCATATTCTAAATTTTAATTTTGGTTTGTTTTCTTTTATTTTCAAATATCTTATGACATATCGACAAATAATTTTTCATAAATTGTTAGTTGCGACATGTCCTTACTTGTATATTTTGGTTGAAAGGGTGCGCAGACAATAAATGGGAGTTTTTGCCCATCTTACATTTAGAATTACCTGTAAAGTGATATTACTCATAAACCAAACATATTAAAGACCTAGGGTCTTTTGATTTAAGGTCCGTGGTTTGTGAACTTGAAATTGAGGTCAAGGTCATAGGTTAATATGACGTTCTAGATTTTGACCTTTGCTTTAAATTCATATAAATACACCATAAAGCCATAGGAACTAACATTTTAAACTGATTTTACATATTACAATATCAAAATAGACCTTTACTAGTGGAAAGACCTACAATTGTTCTCTGAACAATTGGTTTTTAATTATTAGGTCTTTCCACCTTTCCGTGGAAAGACCTATTGAATTTGTTCTGATTATTATTATTATTATTATTATTTTTTTTTTTTTTTTTCTTCCGCCTAATTTTTTTTCTTGCGTATTATTGATGTTTCAAAAGATGTCGCTTAGATATTTGGAATATGGTATCGTATAGTTTATACGCTTTAAAAATTTACAACTGTGTAACAAAATACTTTACGTTGTAAGAGTTATCTCCCCAAACACTGTTTTTCTTGTGGCCACTACTCCTTCGCAACCGTTAAAGATTACGACAAATTTATTTTACCAAATTGCTCGTTACATCTTCAGGATTAGGATATTCATTTGGACCGAAGCTTTACGGAGACTCCATATGAGAGTTATTCCCCCTTTTCCCTTAAATTAAGTGATATGCATTTCTAAATGGTAAACCATAAGTGATAAAGACATAGGGTCTTTAGATTTGGGGTCCTTGGTCGAAAATAATAAAAATGAGGTCAAGGTCAAAGGTCAAGGTCATATTCTAAATTTTGATTTTGGCTTATTTTCATTTATTTTCAAATACCTTATGACATATCGACAAATAATTTTTCATAAATTGTTAGTTGCGACATGTCCTTACTTGTATATTTTGATTGAAAGGGTGCGCAGACAATAAATAGGAGTTTTTGCCCATCTTACATTTAGAATTACGCGTAAAGTGATATTACTAATAAACCAAACATATTAAAGACCTTGGGTCTTTTGATTTAAGGTCCTTGGTTTGTGAACTTGAAATTGAGGTCAAGGTCATAGGTTAATATGACGTTCTAGATTTTGACCTTTGCTTTAAATTCATATAAATACATCATACAGCCATAGGAACTAACATTTTAAACTGATTTTTAATATTTCAATATCAAAAAAGATCTTTTCTAGTGGAAAGACCTACAATTGTTCTCTGAACAATTGGTTTTTAATTTTTTTTTTTTTTCTTCCGCCTAAATTTTTTTCTTGCGTAGTATTGATGTTTCAAAAGATGTCGCTTAGATATTTGAAATATGATGTCGTATAGTTTATACGCTTTAAAAATTTCCAACTGCGTAACAAAATACTTTACGTTGTAAGAGTTATCTTTCCAAACACTGTTTTTCTTGTGGCCACTACTCCTTCGCAACCGTAAAAGATTACGACAAATTTATTTTCCCAAATTGCTCGTTACTTCTTCAGGATTAGGATATTCATTTGGACTGAAGCTTTACGGAAACTCCATATGAGAGTTATTCCCCCTTTTCCATTAAATTAAGTGATATGCATTTCTAAATGGTAAACTATAAGTGATAGAGACCTAGGGTTTTTGGAATTAAGTGCCTTGGTCCAAAAAAATGAAAATAAGGTCAAGGTCAAAGGTCAAGGTCATATTCTAAATTTTGATTTTGGCTTATTTTCACTTATTTTCAAATACCGTATGACATTTCGACAAATAATTTTTCATAAATTGCTAGTTGCGACATGTCCTTACTTGTATATTTTGATTGAAAGGGTGCGACGACAATAAATGGGAGTTTTTGCCCATCTTACATTTAGAATTACGCGTAAAGTGATATTACTCATTAACCAAACATATTAAAGACCTAGGGTCTTTTGATTTAAGGTCCTTGGTTTGTGACCTTGAAATTGAGGTCAAGGTCATAGGCTAATAGGACGTTCTAGATTTTGACCTTTGCTTTAAATTCATATTAATACATCACAAAGCCATAGAAACTAACATTTTAAACTGATTTTTCATATTTCAATATCAAAATAGATCTTTACTAGTGGAAAGACCTTCAATTGTTCTCTGAATAATTGGTTTTTAATTATTATTATTTTATTTTTTTCTTCCGCCTAATTTTTTTCTTGCGTAGTATTGTTGTTTAATAAGTTGTCGCTTAGATATTTGGAATATGATATCGTATAGTTTATACGCTTTAAAAATTTACAACTGCGTAACAAAATATTTTACGTTGTAAGAGTTATCTCCCCAATCACTGTTTTTCTTGTGGCCACTACTCCTTCGCAACCGTAAAAGATTACGACAAAATTATTTTACCAAATTGCTCGTTACATCTTCTGGATTAGGATTTTAATTTTGACCGAAGCTATCCAGAGACTCCATATGAGAGTTATTCCCCCTTATGTATTTGATATAGGTGATATGCGTTTCTAACTGGTAAACCATAAGTGATATAGACCTAGGGTCTCTTGATTTGAGATCCTTGGTCCAAAAAAATGAAAATAAGGTCAAGGTCAAAGGTCAAGGTTATATTCTAAAATTTGATTTTGGCTTATTTTCACTTATTTTCAAATACCGTATGACATATCGACAAATATTTTTTCCTAAATTGTTAGTTGCGACATGTCCTTACTTGTATATTTTGGTTGAAAGGGTGCGCATACAATAAATGGGAGTTTTTGTCCATCTTACATTTAGAATTACGCGTAAAGTGGTATTACTCATTAACCAAACATATTAAAGACCTTGGGTCTTATGATTTAAGGTCCTTGGTTTGTGACCTTGAAATTGAGGTCAAGGTCATAGGTTAAAAGGACGTTCTAGATTTTGACCTTTGCTTTAAATTCATATAAATACATCATAAAGCCATAGGAACTAACATTTTAAACTGATTTTTCATATTTCAATATCAAAATAGCTCTTTACTAGTGGAAAGACCTTCAATTGTTCTCTGAACAATTGGTTTTTAATTATTATTTTTTTTTTTTCTTCCGCATTAATTTTTTTCTTGCGTAGTATTGATATTACAAAACATGTCGCTTAGATATTTGGAATATGATGTCGTATAGTTTATACGCTTTAAAAATTTACAACTGCGTAACAAAATACTTTATGTTGTAAGAGTTATCTCCCCAAACACTGTTATTCTTGTGGCCACTACTCCTTCGCAACCGTAAAAGATTACGACAAATTTATTTTACCAAATTGCTCGTTACATCTTCAGGATTAGGATATTCATTTGGACCGAAGCTTTACGGAGACTCCTTATGAGAGTTATTCCCCCTTTTCCATTTTTAAATGGTAAACCATAAGTGATATATAGGCCTAGGGTCTTTGGATTTAAGTTCCTTGGTCCAAAAAAAATGAAAATAAGGTCAAGGTCAAAGGTCAAGGTCATATTCTAAATTTTGATTTTGGCTTATTTTCTCTTATTTTCAACAACAGTGAAAGATATTGGCAATTTTTTTTACTAAATTGTGAGTTGCGACATGTTGTTACTTATAAATCTTGGTTGGAAGGGTGCGTAAACAATAAATGAGAGTTTTCGCCCATCTTATATTTAAAATCATGCCCAAAGTGATATAACTCATGAACCATACATATTACAGACCTAGGGTCTTTTGATTTGAGGTCCTTTGTTGGTGACCTTGAAATTGAGGTCAAGGTCAAAGGGTAATAGGACGTTCTAGGTTTCGAACTTTGCTTTAAATTCATATTTATACATTATAAAGTCATAGGAACTGATATTTTAGATTGATTTTTAATATTTTGATAATAAAATAGATCTTTACTTGTGGAAAGACCTTTAATTGTTCTTTGAACAATTGGTTTTTAATTATCAAAATGAAATACGAACACAATCCCTAAAACGTACGTAGCATTTGTAAATAAATAACATTCAAATCTTTTCTCATCTGCGACTCTTGATCAAATTTAAACAAACCAAATAACAATCATATTTGATGTAATTAGTGAAAACATATCACAAATTAAAGTAAAACAATTCAAACGAGATAGCTAATCAATGTAACAAAGAACCAAAAACTAATATGTAACAAATCAACAAACTACAACCACTGAGTTACAGGCTCCTGACGTTGGACAGGCATATACAAACAAAATATGGCGGTGTCAAACATGTGAGCGGGATCCAAACCCTCCCCTTACCTGAGATAGCGGTGTAACAGAACACCATAATATCGAACTATAAAAATCAGTTGATAAGGCCTTACTTATCAGATGGATACAAATAGAAATAAATAGAACAAAAGAGTGGATGAGTACTTGTACATCCCATCAACAACAAGACACTAAGATGTACTGTCCAGAGATATCATTTTTTTACCACTGTTGTTAAATAAGTCACATTGCCAAAATTGTTAGTTGACACCTTTTAGGCCGTGTTCACATTGACCTAAACTCGGTGTTGTGTTAGTGTAACTTACACATAAACTAATCATAATTACGTTCCCATTGATAAAACTCAATGTTTACATGTAGTTTAAATCATGTTTTGTCTACATGCAGTCGATAGTCGATGTAGGCCTTGTGTAGGTTCAGTGTACACAAAACTAGACATTCCGAACTGTAATTTTTCCATTTATATGTAAAAAAAGAAACCATTTTTATATAAAATTGATACTTATAACACTTATTAATTAAGTTCTTTACAGAAATATTTGTCTAAACTTGATATATTTGTAACACTCAGAAACGTGTCCTTCCCCCCAAACGTGTCCGATTCCCACAAACGTGTCCTTGTTGACGTCACTGAACTGCAAAACATGTCTAGTTAAAAACATCGCCAAAGCGTGTGATTGTATAAACGCCCAAACGTGTCCATTTCCCAACTAACCCCCAAACGTGTCCAATCCCAAAAACGTGTCCATATCAAGCGTTATTTGGTTATTGCTTTTTCATTAAAGTATACTAATTTTACCATTTCATTAAAAATATAGATAAGGTACGTAAGTTTCTTTTTTAAACCGGCCGAAAAAACTGGGTAAAAGTGGGGGTGTCATTTCGGCTATGTCGTATGTAAATTGTAAGCGAAAATGTTTAGTATAACTGTACTGTTAACGGGTCAAAGTGGCCCTTTATCTGCACATTAAAATTTGTATGATCTTTCTAAATATCGTGAAACTACGGCAACTAGACAATCAACAGTCTTTAGTAAATTCATACAGTACAAATGTAAAAAATTCAAAACTTGTAACCTACATGTATGTTCTATCTAAATATGCATGAAATACTGGCAACTGAACAATACGCAATCAACAGTCTAAAGTTAATTTAAACAGTATAGAGCAGTTAAATCATTAAAAGTATGTTCTCTCTAAATATGCATGAACAACTTGCAACTGGACAATACGCTATTATCAGTCTAGAAAACGAAGTTATACAGTACAAATTAAATTTGCAATTACGGTAATCACTAATAACCGGCGTTGATCACATAACATTCATATTAATAAACATAATCTATAAAACTAATGCATGAATTATTTGGCACTGGACGTTATGTCTCTTGATCGCGTGTCTTTAGTGATGGTGGAAACCTAAAATTTATGAAAAAACTGGATAACCATTTTATGATTTGATGAGTTTTTGAAATACACACAAATTCAGATGGAGAACTATTAACAAAAGTGAGAAAAAAATGCTAAATAACACCAGCCATGCAATATTCATATAACTATGAAAAGCATTATCGGAGTTTAAAAGTACAAAATAATTTACAAAGTTACTGATTATTCAACTCTATAATTATTTGTAGGTTCGCTCTAAATGTGTATGAAATACTTGCAACTGAACAATCAGCAATTTCAGTCAAAAGTTGATTAACAATTACAGATTGAATTTGAAATTATGATATTCATTAAAAACCTACATTTAATTAACTAATCAATGAAAACTTTGTTACCAGTGTTCCCATCATAGAATAGCCGTAATCGTTATTAGCGATTTTATTTAGGAGATACATGTATTAACGCTAAAAGACGTGAGACGTTCTGGCGTTAAATATTGGACACGTTTTGGCGAATAACATTTATCGGACACGTTTGGATGTTATAAAATCGGACACGTTTGGGGAACATTTAGGAGATAACTGTATTGTATTTTAAGCTCCGACGGCATCAATTGGGGATTTGATGGTCGCAAATTAAGTTTACTGGCGACGCGTTAGCGGAGACAGTAAACGGGTATTTGCGACCATCAAATCCCAAATTGATGCCGTCGGAGCTTAAAATACAATATTGTTATCTCCATTCTAATGAAACTAACAGAAAACAACGTTAAAACATGTATTTAAAATCTGTCATATGTCGTCTGCGCTTGCGCGTACGTCCCATAGCATCAATTGTCAATTGATGCCATGTAAGAAAGTGACGTTATCCAATCAAAATGAACGTTACAAACGTTGTTGCATTAGAATGTACATTTCGGACACGTTTAGGGAGAACATACACGTTTGGGGGAATCGGACACGTTTGGGGGAAGGACACGTTTGGGAGTGTTACATATTTGTTTGTTATAAAAACACTTTACGTAGCCTTATTAAGGTAGCTACCATTTGATTTTTAGAGGGGGGAGGGGGGGGGGGGGGGGGGGGGGCTTGGATGAAATTTGAAAAAAGGCAGGACAGGAGTTTTGAGTAAAAAAAAGGCAGGATGAGACACTTGCAAAAAAAAGGCAGGACGAAAATATCGGTAAAAAAAAGTCAGGATAAAAAATAAAAATGCAGGACCGCACAGAGTGAAAAATAAAAAGGCAGGACAAGGATTACAGCTTAATAAAAAATGCAGGACAAAATTTTTCATCCTAGCCCCCCCCCCCCCTAAAAATCAAATTGTAGCTTCCTAACCCCTTATTAAAACTCATCCATCATCATTGCCGAACACATTATTCCTTAGAAAAGGTCTCCCCGAATCGACTGGACGTACACACTGATAGAAATATTTGCCACTGGTCTTTATTCAAACAACGATTCACTCATAAATGCATTACTGAAAAAGGGTGAGGTTAATGGTTTGTTTGTGTAGAATCTCAGATCCGTTAAAATACAATTAGAAATTAAAAAAAATATCACCCTCTCTTTTTGCCAAAAAAAACCAACTTCTAGAAATAATGCCATTGGAAACAAACAGAAAAGATAGAAATGTAGTGATCCTTAACATCGCAATTCTTTTTCTTTGTCTATAAGCACGCTGATGCAGCCTACATTTTTAATGCGTAGTCGAGAAATCTTTAAACTACTGCAAATCATCCAAAATGACTTTCGTAAAGGAGCAACCACTTTACTTTAAACTTTGGATTCAGATTATTTTTTCACTCGAATCATCTGTATGACCCGGTTTTTTTCAATCAAATTGTGGAAAAATCCCCACCACTCTCCCTTTTTTTTAAAAGTCAAATGGTCGTTCCCTTACTGCTAGAAAAGTTGTTCGAACATTTGAGTTCTGTTCTACGTAATGAACATTTAAATGACATAAAGTTAAAGCTGGGGTCACACATTCACGATTTTTACTACCGTCCTCGACAGGACCATTCCCGATTAAAATTTATCAAAAGTCTGATCAAGATCCTGTGAATCGTGGATGGAAATTCAAGCTTAAATCAAAATTTGTAAAAAAAAATAATTTGATCACAACAATCAGATAGTGTTCAGGAAGCGACGATATTCAACCGTTTCTAAGCGAATTAGTCCCGATAATCCCGTTGTGAATCTGCTTCTTACCCGATTTGTATTTTTCGCCAGGTAAAATTCGACCGAGTATGTCACGACTTCGTCCCGACTCTACCGAACATAATCCGACAGAGATCAGACAGTGAACCGACGCTGACGGAAGATATCCGTTAGAAAACTGTCGGCATATTCGGTATGATCAGGTACTGTCGGAACGTTATCCTATTACGGTCCGCTCTATCGCATTGCAAACGGCTTTGTCTGGTCTCAGTCGTATTGTATTCTGTAATTGTCGGGACTCTGACATGTGTATCATTGATTGATTTCGTATTAATAACGGGACTGTTTCGGAACGATTTCGGCAAAAAACGGTTCGCAATCGACAAGATCTGGATGCAATCTGGACTCAATCGGCAGAAAAACAACTATGAAAAATTACTCCAGATCATTCCTGTTCCACAAGACACCGTCCAGAATACACAAGACATTGTTCGGAATTCGATCCGATACAGCAGAATCTGTCACGACATAGCCACTATTGTAATCCGACTAGACAAAATCGGCTGAGTTGTCCCGAATGTTACGGGACGCACCTAACTGTCGGGGTGCTTTGTCGAACTATTCGGACCATTCCCGACCCGTAAGAATCTGTTACGAACTAAAACGACTGTGTACAGACAATGATGGGACATTCCAGATAATTGAGGATACTAATCCGACTTTTCACTTTTCGTGTCGTATTGCTGTCTGATCTCAAACGGGAGCAATAATCGGCAATGTGTGAACCCCGCATTACAAGTGTGAACACATCTTATGTACAGGTAACTAAACAAGGTGTATAGATGTGGACAAATCTTATGTGAAACTAGTGTAGATTACATTAAACCAAATGTAAACATGTTTACTGTACACGGCCTAAGACAATCTTGAACTTGCATGATGATTTTACTTCATTTTAAGTTATTGATCAATAATTTGCCTGTTATTACATATTTAAAAAAAAAAACAAAGCTTATCAGCAAGTCAAGATCATTAAAAACGGTACATAAAAGATCAGTTGTCTTTAACATGAGTTATCGCCCTTGAAATATTTGGAGATGATTTTTTTTTTTGCGTTTTTAGCAAGAGATAGAGAGTAATCAAAGAGAAATATGGTTTTCAGTTTAATTTTTTTTTCAGTGATGCCAAAAACAATCATGATAATACAAAATTCCTAAAAACTTCCTTTCAACTTTCACTCTTCAATTACTAAGTAAGTGTTGTGTAACTTTATCTATCTTAGTAACACTATTTTTCTAAAGTTATAATTATTATCATTATTATAATTATTTAAAATTATATTACTCGTAGATTCAATTGGCAAGGCAAACTTAAACAAAAATTATTTACCTGTTTCTTTTTATACCTCTGCGGGAAAAACCTAATTACAAAAAAAGAAAATAAAGAAAGAAGAAAGAAAGAGATATTATGCGACAGAAAGTTTTGGGTTTTAGAAAGCACAGACGTTTATCTGGCATTATGGAATGATTTTGGATAAAACAAAGATGTGTGCTCCTGCAGACGTATGGCAATTTTGAAAAAGGTAAATATGCCTTTACCAATATATTACTTCAGTTGTTAAGTCGGTCAACTAATAGTTTTTACGTGAACATGTAATTGTCTGGTTACACTGATATTACAGACTGTTCTAGGTCAGTCAAAACTTATTTGTGAGAATACTAAGTTTTTATCGAAAGATTGATATTCTATTTTTGCTATAAACAACCGTCTTTGTTATTGATAATCGTACAAACGAATTAAAGATTAAATGTGTAGCTTAAACAGGTGTATTGTAATCAATTGAAAATACTACGTCACTATACAAATTATATTAAATACACATACACATGATACATGTGTATAACATGTATGACAAAACGCGATACGATATATCATGTGATTGCTTAATTAGTTTTGTTTTATGGTTCAGAAATTTAACAAAGGGATGAGACACAAGTTTTAATACTTAGTTTCGTCTTTTCCTGTACACATACAACTTACAAATAAATGAACACTAAAACCGTAGTTTGATCTTTCACCTTTACACATTGTGACTTGGATGGAAAGTTGTCTCATTGACACTCATACCACATCTAATTATACACAAACATTTAAATTAAATTTACCAATCAGACATTTGACTACAAACATTACAATATAAGTGTAGGAGTATAAAGATAAATCATGTATTTTGACTTCGTTCTACTCCAGTCATCTGTAACGGAGATGCGCAGCTTTGGAATAATCTCCCTTTGCTAAACAAGGAATGACTCAAAATGAACAATTTCACTGTCAAAGAAAGGAATATGACAAAGTCTATATTTAGATAAATTATATGGTAATGATTTGGAAGACTTTTCATCTAACTTACTGGATATTTAAGAGAAGATTTTGCCATTCTCATGCAGGAATTATACCGTTTGAAATGGACTTGTAAAAAGTATAGACTTGATAAAAAAATATTTTGTACTGGGTCTTAAATTGACCACTTGGATTTATCATTAATCCGCTTTACAATATTTCACAACAAGGATTTATCATTAATCCGACCAATGAAGTCTTCTTCACTTCACTAAATTTATGTTTTGGTTTTACTGTTCACATGTGAACGATGTGTATTTTAATAAAGTATCTGAACATCTGTTTTTTGTCTCATTTGCCAGAGCTCAGTCACAGCAGAACTAACCATTAATCGACAAGAGGGAACGGTGAGGCATAGCCACCCGACCCTCCTGTTACATTTTTGGTGGCCAATGTGTTATCTGACTCGAGTTGAAACTTGGTAGTGAGATCAAGATATAATACTGTATTTTTACTAAACTTAGAACATGAATTTTATGTTACCATTGTAAATGTTGTATACATATATGTTGTTGATTTTATGTATAAAACTTGATGTTCACATATTACACTATTAACAAATGGAAAAACTTTGTTTAAAAAAAAAAGAAAAGGGAAAGGAAATGAATAGATACATTTGTAGAAAATGTTGTAGAAGATATAATAAATATAGAACTGCGTAATATGCAGTATACAAATGTTAGTAATAGAGACAGAGGAGAATTTTATTTGAGAGTTCAATGATTGCATACATTACATTTTGTAGACACTTGTAGATTAAGCAACCGCATGGATAGTTTTACACTTACATTATCAATACATGTAATTATTTTTAATTATATAGCATATAGTAGCGACATATAACTTTGCTCTGGATGTGTTTTTTCTCACAAGGGTTGAGAATTTTTTAGGACCAGAGTGGTTAGTTTAGACTAGTACTTCCGAAAATGTGAGTAGGGGTATCTAGTATAGCTGCTACTGGGGAGATTTACATTCAAAAGTCAAGGTGACTAATGGACTGTATATCTGTGAATGACACATTGATGTGTCTATTTTCTGGTGTATATGTTTAAAATATGTCTACAATTTGGTGAAGTGTTTACAGAGTTAATTGGTTATACCGTTAATAGGACTTGGGAAAAATAGTACCGGTACCTTGGTTAGCTGTGTGAATATTTTCAAACACTGTACAACAATTAAGCAGTATGAACATTATGTGTATGTTTTGTTTGAATTGACTTTTAAGTATAGTTTTCTCATGTTTGCTTTCTACTTTCAGCAAGTGTACTTGCTAAACATTTACGTATTGACAGCTTACTTGTCATGGGGATCAAACGTCTCCTACATACAAGTTGAAGCAGTTCATCATGCTACAGACACTGAGAAATGTGAATAAAGTGATGTTTACCAGTGTGAGATTATTTCGAAAGTTTAACTAGAAATAAAGCTTCACTGTATTTCGAGTTTTAAGAAGGGAGGAATGTAACGGAGATGCGCAGCTTTGGAATAATCTCCCTTTGCTAAACAAGGAATGACTCAAAATGAACAATTTCACTGTCAAAGAAAGGAATATGACAAAGTCTATATTTAGATAAATTATATGGTAATGATTTGGAAGACTTTTCATATAACTTACTGGATATTTAAGAGAAGATTTTGCCATTCTCATGCAGGAATTATACCGTTTGAAATGAACTTGTAAAAAGTATAGACTTGATAAAGAAATATTTTGTACTGGGTCTTAAATTGACCACTTGGATTTATCATTAATCCGCTTTACAATATTTCACAACAAGGATTTATCATTAATCCGACCAATGAAGTCTTCTTCACTTAACTAAATTTATGTTTTGGTTTTACTGTTCACATGTGAACGATGTGTATTTTAATAAAGTATCTGAACATCTGTTTTTTGTCTCATTTGCCAGAGCTCAGTCACAGCAGAACTAACCATTAATCGACAAGAGGGAACGGTGAGGCATAGCCACCCGACCCTCCTGTTACACATCACTCGATGTGTATTGTATTGAAATACGTACAAGCGATATTCAGTTATTAAAACTTTCGGTTTTACATCCTGTCGCTACATATTTTGGTATCCCACAAGGGCTTGTTTACATTGATAAGTAATGAAGTCGTTACTGTAACAATAAATCCATCGTATGTGTACTTAATGATATGAAGTTTTTATTAGTTTTTATTGGCCTTGAACTATTTTCAGTAACTGTTTGTTCGTGTGAGGAGCCTAATCAGAAGTTTTGTGCCTTGTGGCAATATGGTGCGTCCAGCTCCTTTCACTACTGGTTTTTATAGATTATTCTTATATTGATCTATACCACCACTATATAGGGTAAGGTTAAAAGTTATAAATAAATGTGACATGGAGTATTATGGGCACGCACCATTAGAATTATAGAGACTCGTAAAACTATATCCTGCTTTAAAGGTACACATTGAATGAGGTTTAGCAATATAAAAGTAATGATCGCATGAATTTACCTGTTATCCATTTAGTGACTGAAATATTTATGTTGGCGCAACTTCATGAACTTAATATTGTACATTGGAAAAAAGTCATATATACATTCTACATGCATATTGACATGTATGTAATCAATTTGACAGTATAACATCAAATAAAGTATTGCAAATATATTTATCTTACCTCCTATACATGTAAGGTTAAAGTCAACCGCGTAGAGACCGTGTTTATTCTTTATTATGTTAGTAAGGAGACTGGACTTATTTCAAGACACGGTTAGTAGTCGAGTTACGAATTCGGCACTATTTGATTATTGAAATGAATTGAAAGTTCTGTTTAATATTGTTATATCAAGGTTAAATTGTAATTGTTGACATAAGTTTTGTTGTGTGCAGTCCAGTGGAAGTAGGGTCTCAAAATTGAACACCTGAACTCTTTAATATAGGAATAAGAAGATGTGGTATGATTGCAAATGAGACAACTCTAGTCTAAATTCAACCAATAAAGATAGTCGGTGAGATAAAATCGATACATTATGTGCTAGTGACCTCATACGATATATACGAATTCAGTAAATTCTATATGGGGTTCGAACCCCCTTATGGAATTTACTGAACCAGTATATTTCATATTAGGTCAATAACACTATGTAACTAATAATGTCATGTTTGTCATCTTGTTTCTGTTGAAATATGATAGTGTGAGTTTTGGGAATTATCGGTTGTATTTTTGTAATCGAGGAATTTGCTAGCTCACTTTGCGTCATTGAATTTTATCATCGTGCAAACTTTGCAGTGACTTGGATTTGTTAACAGCTTTTATTCATTGTTGTGACACGATGGCAGTGATTTATTCAGTGGTAGCATGCATTCTTTCACTTCATTTGTGTTTCCCGGCATATCTTTTGCAAAACTACGTCATACTTACCTTTACCTTTGCACATTGGTTTGTCCTCTAGTTGGCAATTTGTCTTACTTTCACATTTATTAATACCCGTACTATATAACGGTTGAATTGGTCAAGCAAACGTTTTTAGAAAATATCGTCAAATATAAGTTCGAGTCTTGGTATGATTTTTACAGTAAAGCCGTATTTCATATTTGCACAAATTGCAAGCTATTTGATACGAATAACAACATTGTTTTAATATATTTATATACCTTTAATGGATAACTGAATAATCCTGGTACATTTAATGGATTTGTATACCTTTAATTAATAAATGTATAACTCTGACCTGGTACCTTTGATAACTATTTAACTTTTAATCAAACTGTCTTTGTTTATATTAAACGATATTGTTTTAGATTAAAAAAAAGGTTATATACTGCGAATTTAAGAACTGATATTTTGATATTGCATAAAACCTGTTATCCATTTGTAACACAATTTGGCGTTTCAGTCGTTAAGTGTGTCTAGATATCAAATGACAATCATTCCTTATTTCATGGAAAAAAAATGCGAAGCGACATATATTCTTCAAATGGGAAAGATATTGATAGAGTGTTATTTTTTGCAGATTTTAGCGATTATAAACGTAAAAGAAAAAGTTATATTTGCCCTTCGTATTGAACGTGTACGCCATAATAAAATACTATTATAAAGTATGTTACATGTCATCATAGATTACCAATTTTCTTTTCATTTAGTCGATTTTTATCACTGATGGACAAAAAGTAGTGAGTTTGACTCCTATCGGACAATAACTTTAAATTGCAAAACGTTAAAAGTCGATGCTGAACCAAAGTGTTACGATTGCATTGGATGAACAAATTTACAGGAGAGGGCTTTGAATATGGCATGTTATATTTGTATAACCCCTCAAAATCTGTTTACAACAGTATTTTAATATTTCATCTGTTTGCTTTTCAGAATACAAATATGATAAATAAACACAAAGCGTCCTGCTTTCAATCGGTTCATATTATCTTAGTAAGTATAATTTTTACTGAGGTTTTGATAAGAGCTTTAAGTCATTCAATATTTTATCAAAACCTCATAGTTTTGAAACTAGGCGAATGTGGCTGATAACTTGATGAAAGTATTCGGTATGATTTTTTTTAAGCCATTGAGAATATTTGAACAGACTTTGTTTCGGGATTTGATATATGGTACGAGTAGGACCTTGATTGATTGTAGATAAGTTTGTAAGAGATTAAGGTCACCCTAGTCACTTGATAGGCTAATATTAGGTAACATGTGGGTTTCTTGGTACTTTCCTTAAAAAGTAAAATCACAAAAATACTGAACTCCGAAGAAAAAGCTTAAATTGAATTGACAACAATAGCCGTATTCCTGATTAGATACAGCACGCTCGTTTTGCCTTCTAACTTCTTATCAGACGCTTCCATCAATAAAATTAGTAGGCCAAAAAAAAAATTACAAAAGTGAACAGCATTTATGATCCAAAATTTCAAACGGTTTTAACAAACGCTTCTTATAAAGAAGTGTATTCCTAGGATAGAAACTATTTCAAGGAACTAAGATCTTTGCAAACGGATAAAATAATACCATATCAATGATATTTATGTCAACACAGTTCAACGACACGGCCAACTTCGAACCAAACTTTTTTCCATAATGTCCTATTTAGAACGAGTAAGATTTTGTTTATCTTGTTGTCTGTAGATTCAAAAATGTAACTCTGAGTAGTATGTGATTAACTGTTGTGTTGCAAATGTTGTTCGTTAAATGTTTACTTATTGTTTTTCCATATTTGAATCTTTTACCAAACATGATTTGATATTGACTTATCCTTCTCCAAAGTATTCATAAACATTGAAGGATCAATTCGTAAGATCGAGGTCAAAGTCAAAACAGCTTTTAAAAGACCTTTTGTATACATTATTCCGTACCCACATGGTGCTGCTGTTTTAACCATTTAAGTCAGTATATGTCAAACGACTTTTTCTTATTTTTAAGTTATATGGTCAAATCTATAATAAGCGATAATTACTTGATTGTTATTGCGATGCAACTTTTGTTTAACATATCATCTTTTATACAATTCGTCAGAACGGCGTTTAATCAGTCTGTGTGCACAGTTTTACAGTATTTGAGGATCTTTTTAATCACGATTTTGCGAAAAATATACCACCACCTTGACAATGTAATCCTACTTTCTATCATGGATAGAAACTTTTAATTATTATAATTATTATCAGTATTAAACATAGAGATAACAAGACAATTACAGAACCATTTGCTTACCGTTTACTTGATCCCACGACATACTAGATAAAATGATATTTATGAAGTAATCAAAGCCATCATATGTGTTGAAATTTGAACTGAAATATCAGAAAATGCCAGTCTTAATTAATACAAAATATATGAAATAAATAAAATAACTAAATGTCAAAATATGAGAAATTGAGTAAACCCATGTATGAACAATTTCCCCCTTGCAGTTATAAGAAGATTATATTCATGTATTTTATAATTATTGTAATTCATAAAATATACAACAAGTTATCTACTTTGAAATCAACTTCCCCATTAAGCAATGTTTTAAGTTCAAAATTGTGTTTTGAAAGTGTATACAAAATGAAGAAACATATTTAGCATCTGCATTTTAAATGAAATGATTATATGATGTGTTTTCGTTTAAATAATAAAAAATATAAATCAAAGCTTTGAACCATGCATATGTGTTACTAATTCATTTCAATTGATCAATTGTTTAACAATGAAATCTATGTATGTGAATGTACTTTCTTTGTAGATTTTCATTATAACACAAGTTTTAAGTTATCCTAAATTTCAATGTCCAACCCGTACCGAATGGAAATTCATAGCTGGAAGAACGTGCAACATGCCAGGGGGTTATCACTGTTTATATGATGAAAATAATGACACCTATACAGAATTATGTGATACAAGATCATATCACTGGCAAGCAGGTTTGTATATTAAAGTATATTCACGATACATTTTTAATAGGGGAAAAAGTTTCAATATGAAAGGTAAAACAAAAAGCGTTATTATGAACAATTTATCAACGAATTTTCATAGACAAAATGACACGATATAACCTCCAAATAATTACTTCTGTCATGGTAGATGAAACAATTAAGATGAGAATGGAAATGGAGGATGTACCAAAGATACAGCAGCTCGAACAAATAGTAGGATACAGCCAAAGTCTACCAATGGATCTTCAACTAACATAGAGAATGCCGCATCCATAGGCGTGGTAAAGCTGATCCATAAACAAAAATGAGTACTAGTTCAGTGATTCTGGAAGTTATACTTAACTCTGACATTAATTCATCTTTTATTTGGCATATTCCAATTGCAAATTCTATATTCAATTCTTAGATTTTCATTACTTTTTGAGTTTTGCATTTATGAATAAAACAATGGGCAGATTATAACTTCTACGTTTTGTTTATGGTTTTTTTTAAATATATTCGATATCTTTAAATTTTATTGAAAATGTTTTTAAATCTTCAAAACATCCCATTGTAAAATATTAAATACGGGAGATCGTCATGTTTTGATTGACTTCTCGTATAGAAATTAATGTAATTGCCTTCATTACTGTCACAATTAATTTTGCAAAATTTTGAACTTTAGAGCATACTATTAAAAACTTTTTAAACTAAAAGAGACAGATTTATTACCCATTAGAACGATCCCTTTGTATATCATTAAAGGTATAAACTGCTATCAAATTCGGGTAAAATAAACCTGAAATTAATACATCTAACTATGAACAAATTACGAGAAGATGTACAAAATGCACCAATTAGTCAGTAATTCAACAATATAAATAATAAAGTAAGTGAAGTAAAACACTCTAATTTCATTAGGGTTTTTGTTATACATTTGCGTGCTATATATACATATACTATTTAACTTAATTTCGCATTGAAAATTAAGATAATTATCTATCTACCCAAGAAACAAACTGTTATTGCATCTGGTTTCCTTTACAACAGGACATAAACTTGTTTTGGTTGGTCATCATTATCACAGGGAGTGTGAAGGTACCAGATATCAGCCATTTACGTTTTCTACCAATGGAATGTCATCTTGTATCTTTAAAAAAACATATTGTAAAGAAGAGGGACAAGTTATTCAAACTGAGGGAACAGCTGATTCTGACAGACAGTGCCGTTGTGACTACAAAAGGAGTTATGCCTTTATTATAAAGCCAGAACAAAGATGTTACTGTGTACCTTCGAAAGAAGACTGTTCGTGTTACAAAAAACCATGTCCTCTAGGTTTTATCATGACGCCTGGTAATTATCATCGGTCATTTGTGTCTTTTGAATAGAGATTGCATTCATACATTCCGAATACTGATTGAGTTTATCTGAGCTGGTTAGAAAGTTATTTATTTTCCAGACTATATCATAACTTTAAAAAGTGCAAAAAAAAAACCCATTCTATACCTTCTACCCATTAACATTTCAAGAAATTTATTAATAAAATATAATTGTTATTGTGAATGTTGAGGTAATAATATAATTTGTTTACTTCGTATACTTATAACTATTTACTTTTAATAAAACTACATATATTTTTAATATATATTACAGATTTGAGTTATCTTCTGTTATCAATAATTGTAGCAAAATTAAAGTTATTTGTAAAGGACATACAATGTATCTCCATTTCATAATATTGCCTTCCGATGCTTAATATCATGCAATATTTAGCTTTCACTGCAAAATAGTGCAAACTTTATACTTCACTGTTCTGTAATGATAAGTTTCATGTTTTGATTTTAATGTAAGCTGCGTAACTGTGAACTACAGTTTTGTAATTTGTCTTTTGTTCAAGAAATTTATCGTAGTTTTTTTTTCACATGTTCAATCTTTAATTTTTTGTGTAAGGTGTTTTTCAAATCTGTGAATGCCTTGTGAATCTTTTCGAAATACTGTAGATCTAATGTACACGATTGTCGATTAGATTGGAAAAGTAAAATCTACATGAAGAATGTAAATGGAATAATAAGGCGTGCGCCATAAAATCACAATCGGTTGATAATTGATACCATATAACAAAATGATGCCCCTGCCGCTAGGATACGGGGGCATTAAGTGTTACTTTTTCCGTCCTGTCCGTTTGTATTGTCCGCCGCACGGGTTCTGTTCTCTACCTTTATTTTGCTTCAACTAACTGTTATAAAACGTATATAATGCTAACAACCACAAAACACAGACCAATATCGAAATTGGGTGACTTTACTTTTACTGTTCCTGATGTATGACCCTTTATAAACATAAAGGTTGCTGAATTTTTCGTTTTCGTTTTCTCCCTAAGTTTGACTTACCAAAATGTAATCAAATTTATACACGATATTGCCTATTAGCAAAACAACACAGATCAAGTTTGAAATTGGATGGCGTCACATTAAATGATCTTGAGTTATGCCTCTTTACAAAGGGAAACATTTCACAATATGTCGTATTTCGATTATTTTAGTTTGTCCTAGGTTTACCTCATCTAAATCTTATGAAACTTATACACAATAGGGATTAACATAAAAGGGGGATCTGTGGCCCATTGACACAATCTACATCTATTTTATATATATTTCAGATTACGAATGTATAAATAAAATAGTGTGGACAGGACGGTTTACTTGTGCTTTAATACATTCTAATAGGTGAGTAACGACTAGTCATAATATATATACATGTCGCTATATTGTTTGAACATTTATGTTTACTTAACTGACATTATGTCAAGGTATAGCACATGGAAGTCCTCCGCAATGTTGGATTGTTGAAAAGAAGAACACACAGATCTAGATTTTCAGTAAAGTCAGAGAAAATTTCGATGTCGGAATTTATTTACTAATAATTATTTGATGTTCAAATAACTTATTTAGTTACAATTGTAGAAGTAGGATGCTTGATTTGTTTTATTTACTTTGTCCATTAAGGGGGAGTAACTCAGAAACTGTTTAATTTAAAGAGTAATCGCCAGAAAATTTTATTCTTTAAAAGTGATCCTAGTTTTTCTTTGGATATTCTGAAATCATAGTTAGGAGCTATCTTTTCTTATCTTATAACTCTTTTATTTAGTTTATTGTCTGTTCAAATAATGATGCTTCTTATTTGTAAATTCCATACATGTACAAAAAGTGGCGTTTTTTTCCATCATGTGTTATCAATACAAAAATATCTGTAATCGACTCAACAAGTACTTTGAACCAAAAGTATACATATACTAAGCTCATTGTTATATAATAGTTCGTGTATGTGTGTGTTACATTTTGATGTTGTGTTTCTTTTGTGTCGTAGTTCTTCTCTCATATATATTTGATGTGTTTCCCTCAGTTTTAGTTTGTAAGCCGGATTTGGTTTTTTTTCTCAATCGATTTATGAATTTCGAACAGCGGTATACTTCTGTTACATTTATTTACAACGATGAGCCGCATCACGAAAGAATTTTTTCGGTATGCTTATTCACCGGTAAACTTATCTCACATAATACCCCGAAAATTAACCACATATATGTATGTGAAAATGTGTCATCATCCATTCTAACATGACGTCCTTCATACGCTTTGAGTACACACCCGTGGTAAAATATGAATATATATTGTTAGGGCTGGTCCTATTGTACTCCCACGTCATATGTATTTTAATGAATGAGCTACCCAACGTCATAGAACAACTACGTCAGCATATACGCATTTTACGGGACAATACATGGTTGTGAAGCCAAACATCATCACAACAAGAAAACGTAAACAAACGATTCTAAAATGTGATATAACCCAATTTGTTTTTAAACATATAAAACATAAAAGTAAAATATCATTACATTCATCAAAAAAAATCTTAATACATTATTGTAAGTAGTTTAAGCATGTCACTTATTCAGTGTATAGTGCATTTATTTATGGGAACGGCAAATATCAGCCTCCACCTAGAGCACTTCGATCCAAACGAATTGCCGTATTTGTCCTATTAGAATCGAAATAATTCATGGGGTCTTGAATTTATCTAGATTTTACCACGGGTTTTCCCTTTATGCCGATATTTTACCCCTCGCTATCGCTCAAAGTAAAATATTTGTCAGAAAAGGCCAACCCGTGATAAAATCACGATATATTCAAGCCCCCGTGAATTATTTCTTAATTATAAACATCTTACATATCGAAGTAAACGATATGGACTGAACTACAGAGGAAAACGTTACCTCAACAGCCAAAGAGAAATCAATTGCAAATATTGTCTGACATGGATATATTGATATTTTATGCATTCCAAAATTTTGAAAAATAATAATCCTCTTCATGAAACCATTGCAAGTACTACATATTCCAGTGTTTTCGTTAATATTTTGAACCTTCAAACTTCAATATTTAAATTATGTACATATAACCGATGCTTGCTAAGTAACGGTTTATATTTGAAATGTATATACCTTACATGATTACGCTACATATTCGACTCTATGATACATGTATGTATTTGTAAAACTGATATTTAGGATAATCCTTTAAAACGACATAGCTTCAGTTATAAATCTATTAGTACAATTACTGATATATGCATGTTTTTTTAATTAAGTTTTCCTCAATATTTTTTTGGTTAACTTATACACAACGCTTTTTACCTTAACACGCAGATAAAGTTCAAATGATGGTAGTGTATTAGCCACTATTATTGAGGTATATCTCTTTATAATCGTATTTGCATCGGGGACTCAATTTGTATCTAATGAACATTTTCCCATTTATTTTGTTTTCTTTCCTCGTTTTCTCAACATTTGCCCCCTTTTTATTTCGCGTTGTTCGAAATTCATACATTTTACAATTATTGTCGCTATTTAACTGCATCTTTTTTCACCTGTCCTAAACGGTAGACAGTCTTTATCTATGTTGTTTTTTATGTTTTTTTTTTCAAAAGTATATTCTATCGGAAATCCAAAATGTTAATCAACTAGATTGTGATCATACATACACACACATGTAAATTCATTTAGCTGGTTTATTTCACCTCACACATCTCAAACAATCGAACATCTTTTATAGTCCCTACAATTAGGACTCATTCTCCCTATGTGGTCTTAGGTAAGACACGGCGTTAACCATCGCAGGTAGAAAAAATAACTTTTTTTAATTTTTACATTATGTGTGCTGGCCATGGGCTACTTTTGAATGATTAAGACTATAAATGTATAATCAAATTAAGAACGCATATTGGCACTCTGTCACAATGTTTTTCCAGTTATTCACGTCTTGTACACAGCTACTTTTGCATACTATGAGGTACTATTTCTGTACAAAAAATATGTAGTACTGGAAATTTACTTTCAATATTCAGTGCTATTTCTTTACTTTAAAATTATTGTAATATTTAGGTACTTGTATTTTACAGTACATGATTTGTACTAGATATTTTGGTACGGAAATAATACAATATTCCATGTTTGAAAATCATGATTTAAAGACATTTGAAATAAAAAAGACTTTCAAAATGCTGAAAATGTAACGGTAGTAACCAAAAATCTGTAGTAACTAAATTTTAAGTACAAATTAAGTACTGTAAAATACAAGTACCTAAATATTACAATAATTTTAAAGTAACAAAATAGTACTGAATATTAAAAGTAGATTTTCAGCACTACAGATTTGTAGTACAGAAATAGTACCTATGCAAAAGTAGCTGTGTATACAAGTATCGTTTTGAAAAGCGAACACTTGCTTCGATGAGAATCAAGCTGGAATATCTGGACAATATCGGTTTTGCTATTACATTGCATAGAGTGTTTAATAAAGGAATCTGTGAAAATAGATACTGTGAAAGTACTTTTATTCGTGGGGTACCAATTTTCGTGGTTTTCGTGGATGACTCAATCCACGAATTTAAGTGTCCAACGAAATAAAACAACCATTGTCCAAATCAAGACATGGAAAGATCCCCATGAAGGTTTGACTACTGATATGATCTAGAGAATATATTGAATAACCTCGAATCTGAGAATACTTTAATATCAGCCACAGAACTACAACATGTACAACTGTTTGCAGAAGTATACCCATTTAATCTTTAATAATATAAACTGTACAACTTTTGATCTTTTATGAAAGTCAGATTTCCGTTATTGATATGCAAGTATGATAAAGTGTTCATTTTATATCTAGTTCTATATCCTCATAGTTCTCGTACATATGGTAAAATATTATAATAATTTCATGCTGGGCTTGAATTATTTGACAATATTATTATAGATACGTTTATAGAATTTGTGTATAATACTGATTTCTTTAGGAGACATGTTTATGGCCTAATTAACACCTTTGATGGTCCTTAATCTGTTGATCACTTTACCTTTGGTTAATAAGTGTTGTCACTACGATTTACACAGGTCAATGTTTACTTTGCAATTTCCTTTAATCCAGACTATTTGTAACCTTCATTTCTAAAGGCTTTATTATTTACTTATTTTAGAAAACTAAAATCCACGAATTTAAAAACCCACAACATGTAAATATTGATGAAACCACGAAAATTGATGCCCACGAATTAAAGTACTTTCACAGTATACCATGTTATAAACCGCTCTCTATGTGTAAAGTAATGCAGTCAAATTCAACTAGTGTCCAAATAATCAAAACTACTTAAATGTGAATGTGAAACCCTTTTTCTTTAATTTGTTACATTTTTCTGGAAATCAAATTATAAATGAGGCTTCACTTTTATTGAAAAACAATCTTCATGACGTGTTTATCATTCTTATGCTGTTAAATGTTTCACATACAAATACAATCTAGGAGCATCATTAAACTTTAAGTTCATGACTTAAATGATCATGTCTATTTAATTCAATTCATATGATGAATACAGCAGATAAAGCACAACTTGACGTTATGCTAGCTATCGACAACGAGAAATTGATTGAGATATAAACGTTTATAAAAAGTGAAACTAAATTTTTGAATAGGAAAACAAGTGCCATTCCAGTAGCAGTTGCATATAGAACATTTTATATCTCTAGTATTGCAGCATGCATAAACAACGTTAGCTTTTTACAGCTTGCATATATGCGTTTCGATTTGAAATTAGATCAGCATAAAACACACAATGTATTGTGGATGTACAAATTACTTTCTTTGTTCAAATTAAAAAAAAAAGGTGCTGATGCTCAAATATAGGATATATAATGTTTTGAAGAAAACTAATTATTGTATGACTACACTAAATATGCATGTCATGCTATTTTTATTAGTGTTAACTGTTAAGTTTCAAGCCATCAAAGGACAATTTGCCAATTTTACAATTGCTACTAATTTAAAAGTTTGATATGCTATTTTGACAGAGACAAAGACAGTATACCAACAACATCATTCACTCCTCATCGGAAAGAGACTGATAAAGGTATTTATATACCGGTATATCATGATTTATATCAGCATATTATAACCAAAAGCATATTCAATTAAGACACAAACAATTTTACCGCGAAAGCAAATGAACAATCTAAGAAAACACATTATATTTAATGAAATCAAAGGAATAAATGATTGCGAACATAGTAGCAAGCTAAGTAAAAGTGTTGAAGACTAAGTGAATTATAACACGCACATTATTCTCTTTTCAGCACACAGTTCGTCAATTGAACATAAAACGATCTTTTCTGTACTAGTTGTGGCTGCGATTTCGTCCGCAATAGGTAAATATATATATTATGCAGTTATGTTTATTCTTAAAACATAATAAACGACAAGACGGAACCACAATGTTACTTAGTTTTGGAAGAAACATGTACAATGTTTTCAAATTTAAACAAACTATAAATACATACCATTCATTTATTTTATTTTATAGATAAGACCAGTGGTTTTCCCGTTTGATTTTTTTACAGTAGTATTTTTGGGGCCCTTTATAGCTTGGTGTTCCATGTTAGCCAATGTTCCGTGTTGAAGACGGTACTTTGACCTATAATGGTGTACTTTTATATTGTGACTTGGATAGCGAGTTGCCTTATTGGTACTCATACCACTTTTTCTTATATCTTTATACCATATCTATACATCCGTACAGTTTATGTTCGTAAACCCTAAGAATCACAACCCTTATTTAGTTCCATATATTAAGTATGGGTCCACCTTAGAATCATGCAATATGAAGACAAAGTGATTTACACTATGTTTCCAATATGCTTAATATTTGGTAATGTGACACATTTTGAGTAAAAATTCACATATGTTCAACCATAATTGTTAAAGCCTTCTATTAATGTCATTTATACCCTAATAAAATGTTTTTCTCACTTTATAAGTATTGGAAATATGCTGGATGCTAGAGCATATATCTGCTGTGAATAGGCTATTTGTAGTAAACCATTTAGCATAACAGAGAATATGGAATCTTCCAAACAACATATCAATTTTCTTATGTGTAGCCTATTAACTATCAAAAGCTATTTTCATTTTAAATTAACCGCTTTTTCTCACTATTCCAAGAAAGACAACTATTGTTAAACTTCAAAGCACTTTGAGAAATTGATGATTTGGTATAGATTCATTGTTTATTGTGTTAAGTTGGATAGATTAATTAATTTCTAATTGTTTATGTTCAACTGCATCTTGTATAGTTTACAATTTATCACTGCCGGTTCTGCTTCACTACATGTGGAGGCAAATTTACGATGTTGTTTATAGTCCAATATGCAACTGTCATGTTTGTATTTGCTTGTATTTGCATATATTAAGTCAATATCAAGAAAGTTTGATCCCCACGTGATGTAAACGATCGGCAAAGAAAACATGATTTTCTTAAAACCCATGGGGTGCACTCGTACAAATCGAAATTGACATGCCAAAATAAAATTGTTGTTCCACATTGCCAATTAAGAGCACTTATATGTGAAATTCGACACTTCAGTCGAAATGTACTTTTAAAAATAATGTGTTTTTCATGTCGCAAAAAAAATCTGACACGATTTAAGTGAATATCACCTTTTAAAATAACCCAGAACAGCAGGGTAAAAATAAAAATAGAGGTTTTGAAGGACTTTGAACGGACCCCTGTTGGTCTCACACAGATTATAAAGTGTCTTTTAAAGTCCTGCGCTGACGATGTGTAAAGTCTAGCGCTGGAGATGTAAAGTCTAGCGCTAGAGATGTGATGTCTAGCGCTGGAGATGTAAAGTCCAGCGCTGAAGATGTAATGTCTAGCGCTGGAGATGTAAAGTCCAGCGATGGAGATGTAAAGTCCAGCGCTGAAGATCTAAAGGCTAGCGCTGGAGATGTAAAGTCAAGCGCACAAGATGTAAAGTCTAGCGCTGGAAATGTGTAAAATCTAGCGCTGGAAATATGCAAAGTCTAATGTTGGAGATGTAAAGTCAAGCGCTGAAGATGTGAAATCAAGCGCTGGAGATATTAAGTCTAGCACTGAAGAAGTTAAACAAAGCGATGGAGATGTAAAGTCCGGCGCTGAAGATGTAAAGTCGTGCGCTGGAGATGTAAAATCAAGCGCTGGGGATGTAAAGTATATAAAATATATAAAAAATTCAAAGATCTTCTCCTCTGAAACCACTCGACTAGTTAGAAACAAACTTGGCCATAATCATCCTTAAGGTGTCCACTTTCAAAATTGTATCTGATGTTCCGACCTGTCATCCAACATGGCCGCCGTGGCTATCAATAGAACATAGGGTTTAAATCAATAAAACAAATTCTATAAAATATTTTAATGGACCAATTGCTCCTAAAATTGGGGTAAATGATGCACTTATGATTACCTTTAAAATTTTGGTTGATGACCCAAACTGCTTTCAAACATGGCCGCCACCATAACTAAGAATAGAAAAGTTGACCCCAAAAAATAAAAAAATAAATAAAGATCTTTTCCACTGAAACCACTGGTCCAATTAGAACCAAACTTGGCCATTATCATTCTTAGGGTGTCTACTTTAAAAATTGTATCCGATGTTCCAGTCTGTCATCCAAGATGGCCGACATGGCTATAAAAAAAATAAAGGGGTACAATCAAAATAAAAATCAATAAAAAAATCTATAAAATCATTTAATGGATTAATTGCTACCAAAATTGGGGTTAATGATACACTTACCTTTAAGAATTTTGGTTGATGACCCCAACATCTTTCAAACATGGCCGCCACGTTACTAATAATAGAAAATTTAAAGAAAACAATATAAAAAATCTTCTCCTCTGAAACCACTGGGTCAATTGAAACCCAACTTGTGTTCGTTGACCTCGGCCAATTTCTAAGATGGCCGCCACCACGAGACATAGCTTAACATAGAATCCTATTGGAAATACATATAATAAACAAGTTTTTTTCCGATGCCTTTTTTAGCAATGAATTGATATTATGCATGAATGATGAGATATTGGTTCTTCATGGAAAATATGTTTTTGGCATCTATCCAACATCCAGAATGTCTGTTATGGCGGGAACATAATTTAGCATTGGACCATTACGAGAATTATGTAAACAGCTTCCTCTCAGATACCAATTACCATAACAAAGATCGAACTGGTATTATGTATGAATGATCCTATGATGGTCCTTCACCAATTTGTAAGATTTTTGTGTCAATCCGAAAATTCCAAAACGGTCGTCGGAGCGGTACACATTTTAACATTGGACACTATTCCAAAAAAATCTTAACAGTTTTTTCCCTCAGAAACGGCTACACTTGAATCAACATTATACATGAATGAACCTATGATGGTCCTCCACAATGTTTTGACGGCCACCTTGGCGGAAATTAGTTTAACATTGTGTTTTTGCCATCACTTGGCATCCGTCATTTGTTGTCAGTCTATCCTCCGTCTGTAAAAAATTCACATTTTTAATCTTCTACTTCAAAATTGCTTGTTCAATTGAAACTAAATTTTGTAGGAATGTATATGGAGGGTCCTTTAAACAGATTCCTCGTTTGTGCCGATTGATTTTCAATCATGGCCACAACCGGCAATATTTGTTTCTGATTTGTCGAATAAACCTTGTTTCCCCTTTGAAACTACAAGGCATATTGAATTGTAACTTGGTAGGCATGAACTATGATTTCACATTTTTCTGCAATCAAACATGACAGCCAATAATGTCATGGGCAATTTTTTTTTCGAAATTTAAAATCATTTCCTGTCAAAGTATATTTAGTAACTGTAACTAAAATGGTAGAAATGATGTATGAAAGTCCTGTACAAAGATTTCGTGTTGATTCAACCTCAAACATAGCCACAATTACCGTGACCATGGGCAGTACCTGTTTCTGAATGGTCAAAATCAAAAAATGTTTTCCTTTGAAACTACAATTCCGATTAAACTGTAGCTTGGTGGGAATGGTGTATGGGAGGTCCTATACAACGCTTCCTCATTTTATGTCGATTTGATTTCAAAAATGGTCGCCATGGGAAATTCTTTCTTCTGATTGGTAGAAATAAAACTAAATTCTTGTCCTCTGAAACTACAAGGCCTAGAGTTTAAACCTTGAAAATACAGTCGTCGACTCTCGTTTTCTCGAACACATGTACCGTATTTCTCGTATTAAGCACCCCTGCCACTATAAGCACCCCCTACCTAGTTTTCCAACACAAAATTTATAAGTGCCTTCTAAAATAACCAAAAAATATCGTTTTTTTGCGTAGAAACGCCAGTTTGTTTCTGTTTGTGGCACAGGATAGGGTTACAGGATTAGCGTCACAGGCTATGATGCACCCCTGAGATTCAAGTTAAACAAAACCGTCAAACAAATTTGCCAAAACACACAATTTATTTTGTTCAAACTTTGCAATCTGTACTGACTCATTACAAAGAAAATTTTATGATTGTGGTGCCAATTTAAAAAAAATTAATGATAGCTTCCGCAGCCAAACATTATATGTTATTCAGGTCTCAGACAGGGTATATACTGTGACATTCCCGGCTTAGAGTTTATATCCCCTGAGCCGAAGGCGAAGGGGATATAAGACCTTAGCCGGGAATGTCACAGTATATACCCTGTCTGAGACCTGAATTACACATATATTACGGATTACCCCTGACTTAATATTATTTTCCAGTGCAAGTATTTGTTGACAACACATGTATGATGAAAATGTTCGGCATACGTGAAGGATTTTCTAATTTGCTGTGAAAATAATTTTATCGTGTATGTAATAATTTATAATAACACTTTTAACATTAAATTTAAGTATTAAAATTGTAAATTGCGTGATTTTGTATTAAAAATGTATTATTGACTGAAGCACGTTATTATTTTCCCTTTGTGAGCCTCTGACAGTCCCATAGCTTTTGACTACGTCACATAGTAACCGGTGTTATGATGACGTTTTTGAGGTTCCAATTGGGGATAAAAACGTCGTATATACCCCGGCAGTTTCTCGAATATATACTGACATCTCTGTGTTATTATCCAATCACAAACCTCGATACATTTGTAATCCGTAATATAGTTTTATGTAGAAAATACCAGTAAGTTCATTTAAAAATCAGGTGAACGATTAAAGACTCTAGAGCTTCTGGTTTATCAAACTTGGATAAATTTATATATAGGTCACAGTATAATAATAGCTGAAGTGAATTCAAAGATGAGTTTTAAAAATAAATTTTTGTAGGAAATATGCATCTTGATAACTTTGAAGCACTGGGTACTATTTCACTGAAGGTCGGAAGAGTAACGACTGGCTGTAACTCTTACGACCTTCAGTGAAACGGTACCCTGCAGTCCTGGTTTTTAAATCTTCAACACTTGACTTTACACTTCCAGCGCAGGACTTTACATCTCCAGCGCTTGACTTAACATATTCAGTGCTAAACTTTATATCTTCAGCGCTAGACTTTACATCTCCAGCGCTTGACTTTACATCTCCAGCGCTTGACTTTACTTCTCCAGCGCTTGACTTTACATCTCCAGCGCTTGACTTTACATCTTCAGCGCTAGACTTTTCATCTCCAGTGGTTGACTTAACATCGCCAACGCTTGACTTTAGATCTCCAGCGCTGGACTTTACATTTCTAGCGCTAGACTTTACATCTCCATCGCTTGACTTTACATCTCCAGCGCTTGACTTTACATCTCCAGTGCTTGACCTTAGGTCTCCAGCGCTGGACTTTACATCTCCAGCGCTAGACTTACATCTTCAGCGCTTGACTTTACATTCCCAGCACTAGACTTTACATCTTCAACACTTGACTTTACATCTCCAGCGCAGGACTATACATCTTCAGCGCTAGAATTTACATCTTCAGTGCTACGCTTTATATCTTTAGCGCTATACTTAACATCTTCAGCGCTGGACTTTACATGTACAGCGTTTGATTATACATCTCCAGCGCCATCTCAAGCGCTTGACTTTACATCTCAAGCGCTAGACTTTACATCTCCGGCGCTTGACTTTACATCCCAAGAGCTAGACTTTACATCTTCAACACTTGACTTTACATCTCCAGCGCAGGACTTTACACCTCCAGCGCTTGATTTTACATCTCCATCGCCATCTCCAGCGCTTGACTTTACATCTCCAGCGCTAGACTTGACATCATCGGCGCTTGATTTAACATCTTCAGCGCTTGACTTTAAATCATCAGCGCCAGACTTTACATCTTCAGCGCTTGATTTTACATCTTCAGCGCTAGACTTTACATTTCCAGCGCTTGACTTTACATCTCCACTGCTAAACTTTAAATTTTCAGCGTTAGACTTTTCATCTCCAGCGCTAGGCTTTACATCTCCAGCGCTTGATTTTACATCTCCAGTGCTTGACTTTAGATCTCCAGCGCTGGACTTTACATATCCAGCGTTAGACTTTACATCTCCAGCGCTTGACTTTACATCTCCAGCGCTTGTCTTTATATCTTCAGCGCCAGACTTAACATCTTCAGCGCTCGACTTTACATCCCCAGCGCTAGACTTTACATCTTCAACATTCGACTTTACATCTCCAGCGCAGGACTTTGCCCCTTCAGCGCTTGACTTTACATCTTCAGTGCTACACCTTATATCTTCAGCGCTAAACTTTACATCTTCAGCACTGGACTTTACATCTCCAGCGCTTGATTTTACATCTCCAGCGCTTGATTTTACATCTCCAGCGCCATCTCCAGTGCTTGAATTTACACCTCCAGCGCTAGACTGTACATCTCCGGCGCTTGATTTAACATCTCCAGCGCTTGACTTTACATCTTCAGCGCCAGACTTTACATCTCCAGCGTTTGATTTAACATCTTCAGCACTAGACTTTACATCTTCAGCGCTAGACTTTACATCTCCAGCGCTTGACTTTACATCTCTAGTGCTAGACTTTAGATCTCTAGCGCTAGACTTTACATCTACAGCGCTATACTTTACATCTCTTGCGCTAGACTTTACATATCCAACGCTAGACTTTCCACATCTTCAGCGCAGGACTTTTAAAGACACTTTGTAATATGTGTGAGACCAACAGGGCTCCGTAACTTTGTATGTTTCTTTATATTTTCTTAATATTTTTATTTCTGCTTTTAATGTTCATTCTGTGAATAATTAAATCTTATGAATCATAGAAAAAATTATGTGATAACTGACAATACTGTTCAAGCTCAACAGTATACTATTTTAGTTACAGCTGTACATTAACAAACATGATGTTTCTACTGTTTACTCAAATATGTGGAATACATCATCTGTTCGGATAACACCGCATGTAGTTTTAAGCTAGTCACATTATGCTGGATGTTTTTACACATATAAAAGATGTGCATTTTTACGATATTTGGGTTTTCATTTGCCTAAAGTATCGTTTTTATTCAATCATTGTGAACCTGCAATATAGTTACTCTCAAAATCGCCATATACATGTAGCAAATTTTTACCTTTTGAATTTTTGGCCAGAAATATAGAAGATAAATAAAACTGCACACCGATCAAATGATCATGATGAAAATGTCCACAAATTTGTCAAATAGCGGAAATGTTTTTTTCTCCTTAAATGATGTTTACCCATTTTACAAATTCGATGAAAACTGTAATAGGTAAAGATCTTTTTTAAGACAAATCGATATCTACAAATAAGTCGTATCGTCTTATAATTATGACTTATATGAGTAATTGCCCTTAAAGGAAGATTTTTATCGAATAGCAAAAACTTTAATAGATAGGTAAAAAAGAAGAAAAAAATGTTGTCAGCTGTACAAAAACAGAAACACTGAAAAATGTCATACATTACACTTTCATCTAAGATGATGAATAATTGTCCCCGTTGAATATGTACATAGTTCTAGGTGAGCAATATAGTCTCATTAAACCCTCTATTTTTAAAAGCCTTTCTTTTAATTCCTCATAATTATGACTTAAATCATAACTGGTATGACATGTATCCGTTATAACTATGTTAATAGGCGGTATATTACACCAGCTAAACATTTTGAAGTGCTTGAACAATTCAAAAGGAATTGCGATCGCAGTGTTTTTTGCACAATTTAAATAAGCTACTTTCAATTTGAACACGTGTTTAAAACTAGCATAAGAGATTGATATAACAAAAAAAAATGTTTTTCTCTTTTGTCGAGCGTTCAAGTCAATTGGTTATTTTGTGAAAACCTTAGCAACAAATGTAAGTTGTTCGTCTTACTAAAGTATCCAACAAAGGAAATTTGTATAAATATATGTTTGGTTTTCTTATAGTATTCTAGCTTATCTAACAGTTTTATAAAGCGGATAAAACATGGGCTAAAAGTCAACTTTCGTAAAAAAAAAATCAGCAGTACTGTATACAGTTCAAACTGAGTATGCAGTAATGAAATTATTTAACAGTGTTATGCATGTTACCCTTGAACATTTCATTTGATATTCTTTCTGAATCATATGTCTATAACTGTGTGTAATGTTATGTGAACTGTTTGTAATGTTATGTGAACTGTTTGTAATGTTATGTGAACTGTTTGTAATGTTATGTGAACTGTTTGTAATGTTATGTGAACTGTTTGTTTTATTTCTTGAATAGTACTGATTTATATTCAACTACCAACTCCTAAATAATAAGATACAAACAGTATATTATAAATTATCAATGCGAATTTTGAAAGGATGCTAAAATTATTTAATTAACTAGCCAGTGACTTTGCTGACGTCGTCTTATAAGATACATTTGAAAAACACTTAACTTTGATAACATGATTTACAAGTACTAGCTTTTTGATATGTCTTATTTGCAGCTTTTATGATGAGTGTGCTCATTCTGGACAGGTCACCGAATGGTAAGTTTGTTAGCAAGAAATAGGAATATATGATTTACTATAATTCTAAAATTCTTAGAGTAAAAACAAATTATAATACTAGTCAATTGCAGAGGAACAAACGTCTTCAACCAATATTTTTAAACTTTAAATTGTATGTTGAAATCACATCCTGTGTCAAAAGCTTTTGGAAATTTTCTTTATAGATCATTGTTATGGTTTAAACGAATATATCTCTGCCAACAATAAGTTTTATTATGAAAAATTTAAATCTTCATCTTTAATTTTTACCGTCGTGAAGGACTCAAGTACTTCATTAAAAAAAATCCGTTTTTAACTGGATTTTCGAAAAAAAAGTCAGTTATTGATTTGGAGATTCACGGCGGTCGTGTAGGCGGTGGGGAGGCGTCACGACAGTGTCCGTTCATTAACATGAACACGCTTTGACGCATTTTGATATGCTGTTTCATTTGAATAATGACGTACAAGTACAATTTTCACAATTTTAAGCTTTTCCCCTTTTTTTAAATATTGAACCCTATAAGAAATGAAAAAGTTATACTTATTATTGATTGAGTTATTGCCTTTTGAACAGAAATGAATTACTTCTTGTATAGATAGTATATTAATGATTAATTTATATCTGTTTAACTGGTTATTCAGGAGTTTACAGAAATTTCTTTATAACTATTATTTTATGTCAAGTATGTTTTGAAGGTAGATGTTACAGATGTTACGTGGTATTTTATCTTTTTTGTATGCTAATGTGTAATTTTTACTTGATCCTGTTTTTGGATCCAGAGAGAATTTAATTTTGGATGTAACGCGTCTTCTGATTGGCTGATGTTATTTTGTTATCAGCCCATAGACATAATTTAGTCATGTGACCGTGACGTTTTAATCAATGTGTTATCATGGTTTTCTACGGTTCAAAATGGAATTTAGAATTTAATTATAAGAAATGACTGTAATATTTTTTCTGTCCATTCGTAATAACATGTAAAATGTGGTGCACACTGCTAAATAAACCGCTACGCGCGTTATCGAGTGTGCACCAATTTTTTATGTTATTTCTTCATAGACAGACAATATATTTTTTCTGTCATTCCTTAAATGGAATTATCTTTTTTATTAGAAAAAAACAATTTCTTTTTATTAAAGGATATATTCAATACATTACATTGTGCAGATAAAGTTTGTGACAGCTAGAAAAGTTGAAGATCTATATTAGTTTGTGACAAATAAAAGAAAAAAATATGAGAACTATTAATTATATTTGATTATAAATTGAAATCATCACAATCCAAATTCAGAGCTGTTTTATGCTACACTGATGTATCAATACCTACTCAGCTGCTCAGGGTTCGACATCTGCAAGAAAATCAGGTTTTATTTCACTTTGACAGACTCGTGTTGTAGTTTTGATTTATTGTATAAAAAAAGAACCCCTGTATTTGATTAATTTTATTTAACCTAATAGCTTTAATGAGATAGAGCATATATTTTTCTTTGAATAAATAGGCAATGTTTCTTTTGGTTTCTAATTACTCAAAAAATACTTTGTAAAGGTTAAATGGAGTACCCTCCACTTTATAAATACGATGCATTAATTTGAAGTTTCACATTACCTTTTCCATTTTAGGCAGCGTAAATGGACATATAAAATTTGAAGATATTATGCGTGAAAACATAGAATTGAAGAATAGGCTAGATAATCCAATACCAGAAAACATCAAAGGTAAGACATACTTTACAAAATAGACTTTGCTAATCTCACATTGTACGAGTTTGTCTGAAAAAATATACTACAATCACTTGGCAGCTGTTGTCGTCTATAATACAGGTTAACGAAGAGAAACATTCCTACTTTTACACAAAACCTCTTCAAGAAATTCGGTAATTTAAAACCTTAATAATTCCATAGAATTCACACTCAATCAGTACGAAATAAATGGTAATGCTCAGTTATATAAAAAGCAACATAAAAAACTTTGTCATTACGTTTCCCGAGGTGAAACATCTGTATTTTTAAACAAGAGCTTAATTCTCTAGAAATTCAGTACTTTGTGAAAAGTTTATAACTCCGTAGAATTAGTATAAAATAAATAGTCCTTTACTATTTAAAGCAACATACATTGTACCTAATATGGCTGCATGTAGCTTTGTGTAAACACGTTAAATATGAGTACCTATAATTGAGGCGCATTACAAATGTAGTATTATTTGCCCATACTGAAAACTAAAGTTTTGATTTTACAAAATGTTCTTGTGTGATCTTCTTCAGTATGACTTTCAGTATAACTTGTGTATTTTTGTTTATGTCTATAGGAGCTTCAGGTAATTTAATTTACGTTTTTTAAGACAATGGCCATCAAAACGCTATAAGTCATCAACTTGGAATAAAATGTGTAGGCATTACGTATTTCTGTCAGTATAAATTCTTAGGTCATTACATAGATAAGTAATTTTATGGGAACTTTTAATTACAATTTTGAAACCTTTCAGACATTCAAAAACGTTTTCTGGTGACTTAAAAGAGGGTCAAAAGATACCAAAGGGACTCGTTAATCGAAAATAAACTGACAACGCCATGGCAAAAAATAGAAAAAAACCAAACAGACAAATATTAATTCACAAGACACAACATAAAAACTAAAGACTAAGCAACTAGAATCCCATCAAAAACTGGGGGTGATCTCAGGTGCTGCTCCAATCTTGGAACCCGTCGTGTTACTCATGTGTTTACACACCCGGGAAATAGTCTTATTCGGTAGGCAACATTCACGAAAATAAACGGGGGATTGCAATTACGACGTAAAAAATATATTGGATAACATCTGTGAAACGGTTATTCCTGAACGATCAACCAACTCGTGATGGCGTAAATTACGAAGGGATGATTTTAACTTCACCATTTGGAATTCTTGGTTTGATGGCTTCCTTGTGTCAAGGAAATCATTATAGGAAATACAGGCACGGGAATATCGTATCAATTGGAAGATATATACTAAGTATGCAGGAGTTGCTGGAATGTTGCTACTTAGAAATTGAGTATTCACAATTTGGAAGCTTAAATCATCTCTTTTAACAAATAAAGGCAACAGTAGTATTCCGCTGTTCGAAACGTTTTATTTTCAACTGAACATCATTGTCAATTTCTAGATGTAAGTCAAGATATAAGACCGACTTAACAGTATCTGTTGTATCCTTTATCTGTAGTTTGACGAGAGAGATGCGTTCAACATAAGCAACAAATTTTGAATAATTCAGTAAGAGAACATCATCTATAAATTATCAGCGGAAAGTAAAGTTAAAGGATATTGCTAATTTCTTATCTTTCTTCCTAAGAATTTCCTCTATGAAGTCAGCCTCATAATGATAAAGAAACGAGTCGGCAAGAAGAGAGGCACTATGTGTTTCCATTGGAAAGCAGGCATTCTGTTGAAAAACATTTCCTTCAAACGTCATTTATATGTTGTCAATCAAGAATTCAAGTATCTTGAAAATGTCAGTTTCACAGATATTTTTGTTTGAATCAGAGTGATTCTTAAAGTGCATTTTTAGTTAAAATGAAAAAGTGTCCACATGAAACTGTTCTGAATATCATACTAAGTTTCACTCTTAATGAAGTGTCAAATTCTAAAACATTATAATTCTACAAAACAAATTTGCACTACCAACGATGTAACTTGATGCCTACATCAACACGTAGTCATTTACAGTATGACCTTTACATCATTATAACAGAAAAATCATTAACAACAACTAATTTTTAAGAAAAATGTATGAAATATGAACATTTTTAATCGAGATATAGTGCTTTTTAGATAAATGTTACATTTACATTTCTTAAACAAACTTTAAAAATAAATGAAATATAAATGAACACTTTTCTATTTTAGTAATAAAAACAACGAGATCAAAGTACATGAAAATTTTACGAAAATTTGTGACATACCTATTCCTTTCCTGAAAAAAGTTTTATGACAATAATATTTTATTCCAAAAGCAAAACAGCTTATAGGATATTTTGGTGTCAAAAATTATTTTGAAAAAAACCGTGATATAATTACTTTTTAAAGTGAATATCATTATATGTTTTAGAACTACAGAATTATGAAAAGAAGCAGTGGAAAGAACGTCTGTATCGATTTGTTGAAACAGAGGCATCCAAAATAATATTAGAGAGTATGAAGAAAGATCAGTGTATCCTGGTGTCTGGACCACAAGGATGTGGAAAGTCGTCCCTAGCATTTCACATCGCGTTAACTCTAGAGGAAACCAAAGAATTCGAACTATTTACTGTTACAAATCCAGATGACATTATCAGATATGCATCTAAAGATAAGAAACAGATATTTATAATTGACGATATATTTGGAAAGTATAGTGTACATGAGTATGATACTATGTGGTGGAGTAAGCAAGTTAATTTGGTTCTTAAGCTTCTAGATAGAATTAAGGATTTTAAGATATTAGCAACTTGTAGGTCTTATATATATAATTCGGTTGATAGTGTAACAGTGAAGAGGGCTTTTGTGCATCACAACCTTCTCGGAAAAGACTTGAAGCTAACTGAAAACAATCGACGGACAATTGGGAAATCATATCTAAGTACAGATTTAATGGACCAATTAGGCAGTGAAGTAATAATGAAATATAGCTTTTTTCCTACACTGTGCTCAGATTATACATCCGAGACAACAGAAAATGTCGTAGAATATTTTACAACACCATATATGTATGTGGCCGCAGACATCGAAAAATGCAATAAAACAAAAGATTGGAATTACTTTTCATTAGCACTATTGGCGATTTTTAATAATAATTTAAAAAAAGAACTTATCCTGGATAATAGTTATCAGAGTCGAGATAAAAAATATAATGAAGTTATCCATTTTTTGGCAAATGAAATTGGATGTTCCCAAACGCCATCAAAACAATCAATACTATTTTGTCTAAATGCCTTAGTTGGATCTTATTGCATGGAAACGGAAGATGGATATTCCTTTATGAACGTAACATTTTTCAATGTAATTGCACATATCTTGAGTCAACATATCCTACGAAGTTTACTGAAATATGGTAAAACGTCGTTTTTAAAGGATAGGGTTAAGTTTCTGTCTCTGAAAGGACATCATCCAACAATGACAATTATGATTCCACCTGTTTTAGAAAAAGCATACTTTGACCGAATTTTAATTGATATCAAACAAGGGTTGTTCTGGGATGTAATAACGGATACGCATAATGCCTTTCCGCAATTCAGAGAAGCGTTTATTTCGTATATTAAAACAATGTTAAAACGGAATGACTTAAAGAACTCTGATGATGGTTCAACAATTGCGCATGCTGTATCCGTAGAAGGTTATGACGACTACCTTACATATTTCTTACACTTTGACCATTCATTGGTTAACAAAGAAAATAAATCTTGTCAAATTCCGTTGCATTTGGCTTGTCTCAAGGGACATAGTCATACAGCAGAGTTATTACTTGAGAAAGGAGCATTTATTGACAAAACGGATAAAAATGAAAATACACCTTTAGATTTAGCCTGCGCTGGTGATCATACTGATACAGTAGCTGTTCTTTTGTTAAAGAGAGCTACAATAAGACAACGAAAAAAAGATCTAAAAACGGCATTTCATATTGTTTGTAGTAAAGGAAATATAAGCATAGCTAAAATGTTATTGCATAGGAATGCAAAGGTTAATGTAAGAGACAACGCTAAACACACTCCATTACATTTAGCCACATTGAAAGGACACGTTAAGATTGTTGAACTTTTAATTCAATATGATTGTGATGTGGATCTTTCCGACTTTAAAGGAAGAACTGCGATATATCTAGCTTGTGAGAAGAAGCAGATCATGGTTGCTCAGCTGCTTTTAAAAAATAATGCTGAAACTTTGATAGAAAACGACGACGGTAAGCGTCCAATACATTGCAGTTGTGAAGTAGGTTGCATTGAGATAACTCAACTGCTACTTTCGAACAACGTTGACATAAATCTACGTGACTCACAAGACTCTACCCCACTTCATTGGGCTTGTAGAAAAGGCCGTGAGCTTGTTGTTAAAATGTTATTGGAACAAAATGCAGAAGCTTCTCTAATTACTAAATACGGGAATACACCACTTCATTGTGCTTGTGGTAATGGTCATCTTAATATCATCAAGATGTTGTTAGAATATAAGGCAAATGTTAACTGCACAAACATATATGAAAAGACTCCACTACATCTGGCATGTACACGCGGTCTACATAAAGCAGTTTCCCTCCTGCTGTTAAACGGAGCAGATGCCTGTGCTAAAGACAAAGAATCAATAACTCCCCTTCATCTAGCTTGCTTTGGTGGGTATGACAAGATTGTGGAAGAATTATGTGAGCATGGTGTCTCAGTTGATGAAACAGAAAAATATGAGAGAACCCCTCTCCATATTAGTTGTGAACAAGGGCATTTTAAATTGATTCCCATACTGTTAAAGCATGGAGCTGATATAAATAAAATGGAAAAAGAGAATTTAACTCCTCTGTACATTGCATGTCGCGATAACAAAATAGATATCATTAAAATTCTATTATCATGTGGTGCAAAGGTAAACGAAACGGATAAAGATGGATGGACGCCTTTGTATTTAGCATGCAAAGATAGTAACATAGAAGTGGTTAAAATTTTAATAGCAGAAGGTGCAAACGTAAATCAATCTGATAAAGATGGTATAACACCTCTGCATGTGACTGCTCAGGCTGGAAACGCTTGTCTTACGAAAGAGTTACTTGAAAGTAAGGCATCTGTAAATATGGTGGAAAAATTAGGACAAACCCCTCTTTTCAAGTCTTTATCGGTAGTTCATAAAGACGTTACCGAATTATTGCTTCAAAATGGTGCATCAGTAAACGTGAGTGACACGTTCAACATGACGCCTATTAGACTTGCTCTTCAGAAAAAGGACAATGAGGTGATAAACTTGTTAAAGCATAACAGTGTAAAGTACAATTAATGTAAAGATAAAATAGTATTTTAGATTCAATGTCGATTAATTTTATACTGATGGCTTATACTCAGCCATTACACTGGGTAAAAGGAAAGTAGCATTCTTAATTGCACGAGCTTAATAATAATAAACATATTGTAAACTCCATCATATAATGCTATTTCGTTTATTAATTAATGTAATCAACCATCTATAGTGACCTCACAAGCAACAATCTCATACAACAAAGAGAGTCCATATTATATAATCAACAGTTTTTCAACCCTATGGCTGTCATCTATTATAGAATATTTATATATAATTGTATGATGTGTTTGTTACTGTGTCGAAGTCAATTTAAAACACACAATAAGTTACACATTATTTTTACGATTCAACCTGTTTCTCTATTTCATGGCAGACTACTTCTTTAACTTTTGTTTATATTATGATATGAAGAGATGTCACTCTTTAAGTTATGTTCGCCTAACATGACTTAGCATTAAGAATTCTTTGAATTAAAATGGTTGTAATACTACGAAAATAATAGCACTATCTAAAATTTTCTACAAATGTAATGTATTACAAATAATAAATGTTTATGCCCCACCTACGATAGTAGAGGGCATTATGTTTTCTGGTCTGTGCGTCCGTTCGTCCGTCCGTTCGTTCGTCCGTCTGTCCCGCTTCAGGTTAAAGTT
Organism: Mytilus galloprovincialis; assembly: GCF_965363235.1. Lineage (NCBI taxonomy): Eukaryota > Metazoa > Mollusca > Bivalvia > Mytilida > Mytilidae > Mytilus > Mytilus galloprovincialis. Next base: position 13,315,711 of record NC_134845.1, on the reverse strand, counting down.
TTTGGTCAAGGTAGTTTTTGATGAAGTTGAAGTCCAAAAAACTTGAAACTTAGTACACATGTTCCTTATGATATGATCTTTCTAATTTTAAAGCCAAATTAAACTTTTGACCCAAATTTCACGGTCCACTGAACATAGAAAATGAAAGTGCATGTTTCAGGTTAAAGTTTTTGGTCAAGGTAGTTTTTGATGAAGTTGAAGTCCAATCAACTTGAAACTTAGTACACATGTTCCTTATGATATAATCTTTCTAATTTTTAAGCCAAATTAAACTTTTGACCCCAATTTCACGGTCCACTGAACATAGAAAAAAGTAAAATCACAAAAATACTGAACTTAGAGGAAGATCAATTGGGAAAGTCCATAATCACATGGCAAAATCAAATAACAAAACGCATCAAAAATGAAAGTGCATGTTTCAGGTTAAAGTTTTTGGTCAAGGTAGTTTTTGATGAAGTTGAAGTCCAATCAACTTGAAACTTAGTACACATGTTCCCTATGATATTATCTTTCTAATTTTAATGTCTAATTATATTTTTTATACAATTTCGTGGTCCATTGAACATGGAAAATGATAGTGCGAGTGGGGCATCCGTGTACTTTGGACACATACTTGTTTATTCATGTTTTCATTACTCAGATGTGGGATATCTTGATAAAAGTACGGTGGTCGATAGTAGAGTATTTCTTAAGCCAGGTATAAATATATTCTGTTCGCTCTCTTAGACTGCGCGCATACTTTGGTACGTTGTTGTGTCATGATATAACACCATGTTTAATAATATTTACCTGACGATATCAGGATATTGGTATTTAGTCAAATCTTAACCGGAATTTGTGAAACAATTAGAATTCTAAAATTTATAAAACGTAAACAACATGTCGAAATATTTAGGCTTGAAATAAATATATTTTTGGATACGTTAATGCAAGCACACCAGGTGTATAGTGTCTTATACGATAACAGGTTTGTAATGTTTAACAACCATATTATATCAGTGTGTAAACACGTTAATTATGAGCTTTGAAAGTCAAGTAGTTCGAGCATTTTTCTGAGTAAGTGTTAAAAAAATTCAAACAAATATTCTTTACTGTGGTTAGCATTCATTAGTCGTCAGTATCTATAGATTAACAACTTGTGGTTATATTGATAATTTAGAATCTTCCTTGAAGGTGGCGCACAAATTCGCAGCCAAATAATTCGATTGATGTGTCATTTGTATACAAGAGTTATATTCCTTTGAACTATGAGTCTATGTTCAATTTCATAAAGTCAATATGTCTATCTTGAACAGGGTTATAATTTTATCGTATACAATGTAGTTTTTATTATTGAATTTAAAATCGTTACAAAATCTGTAATGTACTAGATACTTGCATTTTTCATTAGTTTGTCAAAGACATTTATCACCGGTGTCAACGTGATGATCGTAACTGCAATTACGACCATCTCAATATGGCGGTCACAAATTTTGGGAAATTTTGCAGTAATTGCAATACATCATGACTGCTAAACACGATGTTCAATTAAAGAAAAAACATATCGTAAATTTTGAGTTATGATCATCTTATTATAAAAACAAGTCCAAGTTACGATCATCCATAGACGAAGTTACGATCATCATCGTGTTTTTTTAATCTAAATTTTCGTTCATCTGGTTGTTTTTCGATCATTTAGGAAAAACACATTCCATGGCAATGCTTATAAAGATGTTTCTTGACATAATAAAAATCTGAAAATAAGCTGTTAAAGTGGAGAAAACAGCCTTCTAAAATTTCCCAAAATTTGTGTCCGCCATATTGGGATGATCGTAATTGTAGTTACGATCATCACGTTGACACCGGTGATTTATGTATATCTATAATTTCTTTTATTTGTTTTGAAATGTTTAAAATTAATATATACCAATATAAAGAATTATTTTGTTATCTTATAAATATGTTTTTGTTATCTGAAAGCATTCATACCGGGTTTATACGTCAAACATAAGCAAGGTCAAATCTGCCTTCATCATCACTAACTTTCGTAGAGCGATGAGACAAACTACTCTAAATCGCAGATCACAGGCACTCGTTTCAGAATAAAAATTTCCTTAATTTATGAATTGAATGCTTCTTTTTGTAACTTCATTGGGGTGTAAAAGCGTTGACCAAAGTACATTTTGTATAAAGTGCGGAAGCGCTTCATTCTAAAAATGTGCGCACGGTCAACGCTTTTACAAGTTACAAAATTAAGCATTCGATACTTATAATTACATTCTTTAGCTATGATCATGAAAACACGAGTTTTATATTATTTTTATTTAATTTACCTGTGCACTTTATTGTGGGACCACGTGTTATCATGAATGGTAAGTTTTATTGAGTAATGCAATTGCTTAAGGAATAACACGTGATGTGCAGTTAGCCAATCAGAATATAGTATTATAATGAAACATACATGTAATGTAATTATTATATCTAAATATACCATTAAGGTAAATAGGGGGAAATATTCTGAAACAAGTGACTATGTCACATAAAAAGCATCTTCCAAGTATTCATGAAATTGGTTTCTATTAAAGCCATATCCTGGAAATTAATTAAAAAAAAAACACTTTTTCCCTAATTTTAATTTGAGGTACAATATGCCAGTGAAAAACGTTATTTGTGCTGTCAAGAATACACTGTTTCAAGTTCTGGTATGCATAAAAAAATGCCCAACAGCATTCGTCCTTCTACTCTTAAAGTCATTTGTTTCTAAGATCGATATGGTGTATACCATTATGCCAGAACTCAAATGAAGCAGAAAGCTGATGTAACTTATCTGCTTTACTCGATCCCTTAGGACAAATACATGAAAGAAGTATAATAACGCCTAACACAAACACACATACGCACAAACACAAAACAGTACACCATAGCCACCATTTTATTCCAGAAGCTTCTAACTGATGCCCAATGCTAGAGTGTAAAATTGTAATTGAGACCTACCCAAAACAATTAGAACTTTTCTGAAAAAGACTAAAAATGAAAACAGAACTATATCATCTTCCCATAATGATTGAATATTAGGAAAATTGACCAGAGTTATCTTACTTTAATCACAGAGAGGGGAAAGCAAACAATTTTTAATTTAAGCCTAATTAACATTAAAACAATTTTCCATTAACAAATAAAGTAAGCTTATTGAAATATAAGGACTTTGTTAGTTAAATCTATTAATTTTATTAGATATTATGAATTTTTATGACAACAGAGAAACATGCTATATAAAAACCAAAAGAATAAAACTTTCGGTCTTTAAAACATGTGTCAATGAAACGATTGTCCGTTGGTTTATCTAGACTATTATTATAATAGCTGTATTGCTAGTAAACAACAACGAAAGTACAAACAAAAATCAATGATAAACAACATACAACTTATAAACAAACGACAATTGCTGATTTATTTCACTTGTTTAATTATTGTGCCACAAGATAAATATATGTTGACAGATTCTACCTAGATTGAATAATTTTGACCGAACCTTGTAGATTTATTTTTCTATGTAAGGAGCTCCATAAAACTCATGTATCAAATCTCCTGAGTAATTGCCTACAATATTGACAAAAAAAAGCCACTACAGACATACACCATATTTATGTTTATGGACCTGGTGAACACAAACTAGTGGTGTATCTAGAAATTTTGTTAAAGAGGAGGGTTCACTGACTTCTATAGAGAGGCCTCGCTCCAATCATGCTTCAGTGATTACCTATATAATCAAGCAATTTTCCCCCACAAAATATGGTCCAGGTTTAATCCACCATTTTCTACATGATAAAATGCCTGTACTAAGTCAGGAATATGGATATTTTAATCAAAAATTTAAAAAATCAAACTTTCAAAAAGTGAAATAATCAAAATTGCACGTTAGGTTTAGTATTTTAAAAGTTTGATCAAATTCCTAAACTATCAAATTTATAAACGATATTTAGAATTTTAATATTTTAATAATTTGGTTAAAATTTCAAAATTTCAAAACTTTTACACAATTTGAAATTTTGTTATTTTAAAACTTTGATCAAAACTCCAAAAATCTAAAATTTCAAAATTTTTAAAACTTTGAATTGATAAGTGTTACACGGACCAATATGACAGTTATTATCAATTCGTATGGCGTGTTTTGGGCTTTTGATTTTGCGATTTGATAAGTGAATTTCCGTTTTGAATGATTCTCAGAGTTCAGTATTTTTGTGATTACAGTGCTTTGTTGTCTCGTCAATGTCAGTTATGTGTCAAGTGTTAAAATCTGTACTCGAACGTAAAGTACTAACGGAAACTTGTTCCATTGATTTAAACCGGATAACGATCCTATAACCAATAAATTTCTATTTGATCAGGAAAATAATATATTGTCAATATAGTACTTCAATGATTTGACTAAGCAGTACAATTTAAAGGGGGTATTTTTTAAAATGTGATTTTGAAACTTCATGTAAATGATAGCAATGATGCAGCAAATGTTTCCTTCCTTTACAATTCTTAAAATACGTTTTGTCCTGATAAACCGCACTGAACATGTATCATCAGATGACCAAATATCAATGAATATAATGCATGACAATTTCCTAACTTTATTGATTTTTAGCTTTTGATTTAACTGTTTCAATAATGTGGTCATTTTTATAAATATCCGGTTTACAATTTTTTTTCTCGAAAAACTAAGGATTTTCCTATCCCAGGCATAGATTACCTTAGCCGTAATTGGCAAAACGTGTTGGAATTTTGGATCTTCAATGCTCTTCAACTATGAGCTTTTTTGGCTTTATAAATATTTTGATATGAGCGTCACTGATGAGTCTTGTGTAGCCGAAACGCGCGTCTGGCGTACTTAATTATAATCCTGGTACCTTTGATAACAATCATAATGTAATCGGTCACAAAAAGTATGTGAAATGTTATTTAGTAGACACCACTTTCACAATCTTTTTTCATCTAATTTAGAAACTTAGATCGTCTGTTTTTGTACCGTTAATAGTTTGCATTACATACAGAATAAATAACTGATAAATATACATGAAGAATAATATTGTCTTTGTTTTCTTTGTGTTCATGTGCATGTTGCGATTGTTTATATCAACAAAAAGAAAAACGAAGAATTATTTTACAACATTTTCAAACACTACACAGAAACCAAAAGACCGAGCAACTATAACCAAATAAAAAGGTGGACGTTATCTCAGATGTTCTGAAATGATAAGCAGTTCCTGCTCCACTGGTGAAACCTGTCATATTACCCGTGGCAATTAAACATTTTAAAAAGGAACTCTGAACCACGATAACCGCGGTGGTTATACTGGAGTGTGATGGTTGGCTCTGACGTAACAAAGTATATAAAAAAGAAGATGTGGTATGATTGCCAATGAGACAACTGTCCATAAGAGACCAAAATGACACAGACATTAACAACTATAGGTACGGCCTTCAACAATGAGCAAAGCCCATACCGCATAGTCAGCTATAAAAGGCCCCGATAAGACAATGTAAAACAATTCAAACGAGAAAACTAACGGCCTTATTTATATAAAAAAATTAACGAAAAACAAATATGTAACACATAAACAAACGACAACTACTGAATTACAGGCTCCTGACTTGGGACAGGCACATTCATAAATAATGTGACGGGGTTTAACATGTTAGCGGGATCCCAACCCTCCCCCGAACCTGGGACAGTGGTATAACAGTACAACATAAGAACGAACTATAAAAATCAGTTGAAAAAGGCTTAACTCATCAGATGGAAAAAAAATACAAGTTGGCGTGGCCGGGTACTTTTACATCCCGACACAAAAAGACACAATGAACAGATCTGAGAGTACTCGCAGTTATCTGACAGCTAGTTCGAAGCCACTAACAACTGATAAAAAAATCATACATCTAAGACTAAACTATCAATCCGTACACATCCAACATCCAATGGATTTAGTGTAAAGACGTCATCAACAGCCAGAGAAAAACATGATCTTGTGCAATGCCAAGTTACAGGTATCGACAGATTGTAGATCCATGAATATGTATATGTATATAACATACTAGTAATATTTAGTTAGCTTTTAATTTACTGATATCGGTTTTTAGATATATTCTAAGTATAACCATGCAATATGCTTTTTACTATCCGCCGTTTTCGTTCTACCTTCACAAATATAGCTTAACATGTGACAATCCCTGAACGAATTAAATTAGATAAATTTTACGAATTAATAATATTAGTTAGAAAATATCGTTGTATTGAAAAAGAAAATATATATGCCATATCAACAAGGTCAACTCAGGTCTTTATTGTGCACCCAATTCTGTAACTATGATCTCCTCGTCGTGTTGACTCCTAGTATACCGGTATCCATTTGTTTCTAGTCCGGTATACTCATGTTTAACTTCTGGAATATTTGATTTGAGTGATTGATATGGATGGAGGTATCCTGAGTCCCTCTGATTTTCATCAGAGGTTATTGAATTGTCATCTTCGTTCTTTGTTGAGCTATATTGATGAACATCTACCTCTGTTGATATAATTGGTTGGTAAATATTCATATACCCGTCGTTGATATCGTTAGTTGATTGAGTGCTGTCATCATTTTCGTCAGCAATCATTTTGTTTTCTTCATTTGCTTTAATATCGCATAGGAAATTATCATCAATTTCGTCATACAAAGTTTCACCGATGATATTCTTACCACTCATCCAGTGTAACACGTGTTTTTCTGCAGAAGTAATCGCATGGCCATGCTTTGGTTCAGCGTTTTCTAATGCTGTCTTTTTTCTTGTCTTTATGCAACAGATATATGTTAACAAAATTATTACAACAATTGTCAAAAGACCCACACAGCCGATATAAATAATACTTTCCTTGTTTTTAAACTCTGAAAGAAAAAAAAACTTAACATAAAAGCACTGATTGTTTTTGTTTCCTGATGAATGTCAATCCAGATGAGTTTCGGGGCACACATTTAAAAGATTTAAGAAAACATTAAAGTGTTATTTCTGTTGATGAAGTAAATCAGAAAGCTACCATACGAAGTACTTAAAAAAAAAATCAAACGAAACTTCAGTTTCAAATTCAATACAGTATTGTCAAGCTCCCCATATGAAGATGTTCCTACTGTTTATCAACACCAAAACTTTCAGGTGACTGCTTATTATTTTCATTTTTATTATGTTTTATACACTAAAGCGATGATTGATTAGTAGACACTTCAGAAAGTCAACTCCAATTTTAATAAATGCATTGTCCTTTAACGACGATATTTACTAAGTGTTTGATTTGGCGGTTAAGGAAAAAATTGTTATTAGCAGAAATAGGCAGCAAGACTGGATCTACAATTAATTAAACCGTCATTGCAAAAATAGTCGATAGTCGATATACGTCTTATAGGAGATATTGCTTGTGATGGTGATTTTTTGTCATGTTTTGCATTACAGAAATGTCAGCTTTCTCCACATAGGAATTGACGTTTTTGCCCTTACATGGCGAATAATAATACCCTTTATATATGTTTGGCAACAACTATAGTGGATAAAGAGAAAATGTAGGCAGAAAAAAATTACCAGCAAGACATTATCATTAAGAAAGAACACTAAAGCAGAAATTCGTAGTTAAGTTTGAAAGCGATTACTCTTGATTGACACCAATTCAAGATAACAAAACGAAGCTACAAAAATGTATTAGACGTGGATTAAACTCTTTTCTTTAATGTTGTTAATACAACAAAATACATGTATTGACAGGTAAGCGACAAGCAATATTTAGAACCTCTAGTCTGACGATCGGATGAAAGATTATTTGATATTTCTAATTAGACGAAATGGGCGATGGGTGGCGTCACATATAAAGTCATGAATAAAGATAAAAAAGATGTCACATTTCTAGAAAAATTAACTAAAATTTTATATTTTTTTTATTCTTAGGCTAATTTATCTTTACATATAAATCAGATAATCAGCTATACTTATTATAGTATTGCTTTCAAAAACGATACATATTCATAAGAATTAGTAAAAAAAAAAGATTTTTGATTTAAAATACATCTTTACTGGACCGTGTATTTTTATTACTGGAGTCTGGCTTTTCCTTTTGTCCGTCTGATTCGTTTCCCTTGAAAATCTTCACAAGATACGCAATAAACCTAACAATAAATGTAAAGCATACACATTTGTGTAAGGCATTTGATTTGTAACGAATAGATTATGGCGCTTTTCGATTTACTGTTCAGTACAATGTATTTAGATTAGTAAAACCAAAAGATGTCCGCGAAATCGCGTTACAATAAGGTAACAAATAGTATGGACACAGTAAGAAAGTGGACACGGTTAAAACATTTAATTATATTTCTATTACAGAGATGAAAATGAGGAACACAATGCAAAAGACCCCATTCACTTCGGTTTGAAAAAAAACCCCAACAAAACCATTATGTACCCTAAGAAAAGTGAGGCAAACTATGACTTTCAGGAGTTATTTTTACACTTTTTACTCAATAACCGTACATGTATGAATTACGTTAAATTCGTTAAAGTAACTGAAAAGGATAAAAAAAGGAGGTACACAATGAAAAAAAATCCTATCTTAATCGGATGAAAAAACAATCAAAACATTTTGAAGAACACATTAATGCATTTATTAAATCGATTAGTAAAAACAAATCGAGTGCGACTTACTGTCGTGGAAATAAAAAAAACAAAGAGGTGTGTGATATATGTGTATGTCTATGTGTGTGCATGTAAATGTAATAAAAACTATATATTTTAAAGCTTAAAATACAAAATACAAATTTTCTTTTCCGATGCGTTCATCGCTCACCTGTAATTATTTGCTTAAATCTTTCATTTATTTTTGCTTAATTCTTTTATTTTTGCTTATTTAGGTTCCACTAAAGTCAAAATATTGGACACCTCATAAACATTTTAGTTTTGCATGTATTTTTCAACCTAAAATGATTAAAGTCCTAAACTATGGCAACATATCTTCCTTTGAATATACTTAACATATACACACTGTGTAAATTGTAATAAACTTGAAATTATTACGTTGTGGTCAAACAGGTTCTTGCATGGGGTGAACACTAATTTCCAAAAAATCTGGAGGCCTGTGAGGCGACTTTATTTGATTGAAATTGGTAGGTATACCTTGACCCATTGAATACTTAACTTCTGTCTTTTTGCTCTAAATGCTAAATTATATTTTTTGAAAGATGACTAAAACTGCATTTCACTGTATGCGTTATTTTTAGCAATTGCGACCATGTTTTTGTTTTAAGAAACAGTAAACACACACTTTATTTCTAGATAACCCAAGATTCAATTAGCTTAAATTTGGTTTAATTTGGTTCATTCGTTTCAGAGGAGAAGATTTTGTTAAGTTAGGAAAAACATGATAAACAAATTGTGTAATTTGTCATTAATAAGCTTAGGGCAATTATTAATTAATGTGATCAATTGATAATTTTGATTCAAAATTATTTATAGATCTTACTTTGCTGATCATTTTTGCTGTTTGCTGTTTATCTTTAACTATAATATTATTCAAGATAATAACCGAAAACTGCAAAATGTCCTGAAATTACCAATTGGCAAAGTGGCAACAACCCACCAATGAGTTGTTAGATTCATCTGAAAATTTCAGGGCTGATAGAACTTGACATAATGGACTTTTTTAAACCAATTTCGGTTTTGCTCTAAATGCTTTTGTCTATGAGGTATAAACCAAAAATTGCATGTCACCCCTCTGTATTATTTTTAGCCAATGCGGCATATTTTTTGTTATCAAAAGAGAAAATAAAACTTTATTCTATGATCATTGGACTTCAGTTTAGTTGAAATAGGTCTAGTTGTTTCAAAGGAGAAGATGTTTAAAATAGTTTACACCGGACGGACGACGACGGAAGCCAAGTGATGACAAAAGCTATATTTCCTTTGGAAAGTTGAGCTAAAATATAATGATTGTTTTAACTGATGAATCTGATACCAGTCTCCCCGAATAAAAGATAGTTTTATATTTTAAACTGGAACGTTTGAAAACTTTTCGACAATTCGAATTGAAATTGATTCTCGCAGTTAACGAAACTAGAGGCTGATATTTATATTTACAATAGATGCATGAAATAATGCAACCGTACGCGCGTTACACTTTTGCTTTAGTTTCAGATATATAAGACACAACTGCATTTTCCCCTTAGCTTCTATTTAAGCCATGCCTGTCATGTTGGTTGTCTGGGTTTTTTGGACACTTTTTTTAAACTCGATACCCTAATGATGAGTGTGGCCAAGTTTGGTTAAATTTGTCTCATTTGTTTCATGAGAGGCCTTTGGAAAAGATTACAAAAAGTTGCGAAAAATTGTTAAACTTTACTTTAAACGGTAATAACTCCTTATGGATTCAATTGCCCATATTGGTCCTGTTGTCTTATTTGTATATCTTACTTTGATGAATATAATTGCTGTTTACAGTTTATTTCTACCTATTATAGTATTCATGATAACAACCAAAAACTTCAAAATTTCTTTTCTATTTTTATCCATGTCGGCCATCTGGTTGGCAGGCGGGATCATCGGACACATTTTTTAAAACTAGATACACTAGTGATAATTGTGGCCAAGTTTGGTTAAATTTGGCTCAGAAGTTTCAGAGAAGAAGATTTTTGTAAAAGTTAACGACGGACGACGGACATCAAGTGATGTGAAAAGCTCACTTGTCCCTTTCAGCCAGATGAGCTAAAACAGCTCAGGATGGGTTTTGTTTTTTAAATATGTCAAGAGTGTAGAAATTACCGTTTACTACATTTATATTGTAGTATTGAACCTGTTTATATTTTCCTAGTTATGCAATCACTTTGTAAATCTTCCTGACAGACACTCTTCACTTACTTGTTGTGATATCGTCAGTTTCCTGTGTTGTAGAGTTAATACAGCCATATACATTGTCACATCTAAAAGAAAACATATTTCATTCAAACTTTATTTAAAAAACTGAAAAAGTTATACACAAGAAAAAAAGACAGCGTACGTATCACATGTATATATAAGTAGCCATTTGAAGTAGCATTATGAAAATATTTAAGACTTGATGCTTCCTTTTGTAATTTAATGGGGTATACAAAAAGGTTGACCGAATTATTTTCTGGATGAAGCGTTTCCGTATAAAGTAGATTATTCGTAAACTAAATAAAAGCATTTCGTAAGGATCTGTCGAACACGGAAATTTGAAAACTTCGCCACACAGGCCCTACTTAAACTTTTAGTGATCTTTAGTGATACGGAAAGGTAAGCATTTATTTTTCTCCACGAGATGAACGCGTCGTGTCATTCTTGGAACATGTCAGTATAACCACATTTACAACCTTTTGGTACATGTACATGTATATTTTATAGCGATCAAACAACTAGTAATGGCGTAATTAAACTGTCGATATAATCAGTGGCGGATCCAAAACTTTTTGTAAGGGGGGCCCTCTGACTGACCAAAAAAGGGGGGCTACAGCTCGCGTCAGTGATTCCCTATATAATCAACCAAATTTTTTCCACCAAAGGGGGGGGCGGGCCCCCCACTCCCTGGATCCGCCTATGATAATGGAATCAAACTTTACTACATGTACTTGAAACACTTGGATCAATCACTTCCGTGTTTATGCCAAATCATATATATAAGGTGAAAAACCTTTAATGAGAGAGGGGAAAACTATGTTCATATAGACACTTATAATTATGTATTATTCTCATACTTAAAAGGTCGGACGTTTATTATTTCCTCGTTATGACAATAACATTATGACAATAACGTTGTTTAATGACCAAAAAAAAAACGAAATCAAAGGTAAATTTAACTAAGGAAGTCCGGTCCGTATAACCATACAAAACCAAATTATCGGGTGAATCAACCAAGGGAATGAATGGAAAATAAATGTCATATTTCTTACTTGGCACCTGCATTTCCTATAGAACACGATGGCTTAAACCTGGTTATTTAGATAGCTAAGCCTCCCACTTGTATGGGATTTGCTTATAAAACCGTTTATTTGAAAAAATTGAGCGATTAACCCAAATACGCTTAAATGGTAAACGTGACAAAAATCGGGATACGGCAAACGAATTTGTGTTGTTACATATATTTTCATTGCATGTTTTTTCCCTCATTAATATATATTTCGATTACAAATACAAAATTAATTTAACTCCAATTATCATAACATAGTAACACATATTTCATGTATGCATACATGTACAATGTACATAATTGTACATGTATGTATATCTATAAGTAACTTACCTTTCATTGGCTTTACAATCACAGTCAAATGCACACCTCTCGCCGTAAAATCCTTCTTTACACGGTCGACAACGATTGTTCTCAGGTGTATAACCTTCTGGACATGCTTCAACAAAAATGTTACAATATCAAGCAGAATTCACAAAATTTGTTAAACTAGTTGAGTATATTCCCTTGTTGAACATCATGGATAATGTACCATTTTTAAATTGTTCCCTTTGAGCTTTAAGACATGATGCTTCTTTTTGTAATTTTAATGGGATACATAAAAAGGTTGACCAAAGTCCTTCTTTACACGGTCGACAACGTTTTATAAAGAGTATATTTGAAAATGCATTTTTATGTTAGACGAGTTTATGATAGGAAGTCTCATATTATTTCCGATAAATGGTTTTCATTATTTTTTTTGAAGATATAAACATGACATACTTAAACTGACTTTCCTTTCCCAATTTTATTTAATGTTTGATTCATTTAATTTACGGGACAAATGCATATGTACTAGATTTGTATGAGTGAATTGGCCAATTCATTCCTTCAATGATATCTGAGAACAACATTAAAACAATTCAATATTGTAAGATAATCTTAAAACAAAAAATTACAAGGGCGAAGTATTTCAATTCAAATGTTGCCAAACAAAATTACTTTTATTCCAAAATGAAGTTTTGCAGCAACAAGTGCTTACAAAAAACGATAGCATCCGTGTGTTGAGTACTAGTTGTTATATTAATACAGCCATATACATTGTTACATCTACAAAGGAGTGAATCACATTTAAATGTTAGATAAAATTGAGAATGAAAATGGGTAATGTGTCAAAGAGACAACAACCCGACCATAGAACAGACAACAACAGAAGGTCACCAACAGGTCCTCAATGCAGTGAGAAAGTTCCGCACCCGGAGGCGTCCTTCAGCTGGCCCCTAAACAAATATATACACTAGTTCAGTGATCATGAACGCCATACTAATTTCCAAATTGTACACAAGAAACTAAAGTTAAAAATAATACAAGACTAACAAAGGCCAGAGGCTCCTGACTTGGGACAGGCGCAAAGATGCGGCGGGTTAAACATGCTTATGAGATCTCAAACCTCCCCCTATACCTCTAGCCGATGTAGAAAAGTAAACGCATAACAATACGCACATTAAAATTTAGTTCAAGAGAAGTCCGAGTCTGATGTCAGAAGATGTAACCAAAGGAAATGAACAAAATGACAATGATACATAAATAACAACAGACTACTAGCACTTAACTGATATGACAGCTCCAGACTTTAATTAAACTGATTGAAAGATTATGTCTTCATCATACAGTATGAATATCAGGCACAATCCTTCCCGTTAGGGGTTTAGTATCATACCATCATAACATATATCGTCGCTGGGCTTCTAAAATGTCGTATATTACTTTTTTTGGCTAAAAATACTTTTTTACACCAATGGTCTGGACAGGAGGAAATCTTTGGTATTACAAAATAGCATACAGTTAGACCAATCAAAATTTGTGAAATAAGACATATTACAAAATTGCCAATGTCAGTTGTTTGTAAAGTTTGCTTCCAAAATGTTGTATGAAAACTTGAAAATCGTTGTAGGATGGCTTTGTGAAAAAAATAATTGTACATTTCTTTATTTCTGTGAAAATAATTTAAGTTCTTGGAAAATCCAGAAATGCCAAATTTTTTATTTCACTGCTATTTACAAAAATGTTCAAGTTCACATATGACATTTTGGAAGCATGCATTCAAAATTTTCAAAGCCTGTTTGTGAGATATTTATTATTGAAAAATGTTTAACTTACAAATTTTTAGAAGCCCAGCGACGATATGAAAAATACTTAGCCCGTGTCATGCCAAAAACTTACTCATCGGGTTTAAATTGCACTTTGTTATCAGAAACATAAATCTGTTTTGATTAAGAACCCCTATAACATCTATTGAATTTGGAAATGTTAGTAAAAAATATATTGCCAATGAAACAGCAACCCAAATACAAAAAAAAATACAGCCATTCATAGACAACTTAAAGTCTTCATTTATTTACAGATGTAAGGTCTTCAATAAGAGACAGTTCAAAAGTTTCTCATAGGAAATTGGTAGGCATACATCAATAAGAGACAGCTAGGTCAGAATCATTTCACATCGTCCCTAGTCTTTAAAACATTCGAATTATTTTCATATTTACACCAAATATATGCGATTTAACATAAATTTTCGAAAAGCTTAAAGTACTTAACCGGATTAAAAAAATTAAAACGACCGATAATTCTAAGCAGCTGCAGTTTGTCTTGAAGCAACGCCATAAGTATTGTAAGCAGATTTGAGCTTGCGCATGATCAAAATAAACTGTAAGAAAGAAAACAGTAAAGTTAGCTCCAATAATGTAACCATCGAATTTGTATTCATCCCTACAAAAAGGCAACGGTGTTTTAAAACAACAAAAGCATAATTTTAACCATTATGATATGATATATTATAATAAGAAACAACAAGTCAATTTTCTATTTTAAAGAATCAATGGTAGCCGTTCTGTATCGCCAATCCGTGGTGATGTCGATTGCAATCACAGTACTAGTTGCAAAGGTAAATTATTCTCATCAAAATAATACTTCGTGAAGGTCTGGGATTATATCCGTGTCTCGGGTTGATATGGGTGTGAAATTGAGCCAACATATTTAAAGACTTCATTATATACACTTTTACATACAATAAAAGTTAACATAATACTTCTTGTTTCAATAATTCACTTAGCCAAGGCAGAGTCTAAGATATATGTCTCTGGCGAAGGTAACAGATTTAAAGACGAAATTCCAAAATGTGTTAGAGTACGTGTTACTAAGTCTTTTGTATCTATGCAGTATATTGTTGGTCTGTTTGTCTTTTTGGCGTCTTTTTTTTTCGTTATGCCATGACGTTTGTCAGTTTTTCTCGACCAATCAATCTATTTTCTTGTTTATAAGAATGTTTAATTGATGAAAAAACATGTAATTAAAATAAATTAAATGTATTTCAATCAAGTCAAACGTTTTTTATTATCATTAAATGATTGATAGAAACACATTGATTGTATTGTATCATCGTTTAATGGCTGGTCATTATTTAACGTCCAGCGGCTGATTTTACTTTTTCAATCTTTCACTTTTGATTTCGATTAATAGCATTTCATGCAATACTATTGCCGAACTGCCAAGGACCAGGGTCCGTATGCATAATAAAATTGAGAATGGAAATGGGGAATGTGCCAAAGAGACAACAACCCGACCATAGAAAAAAAACAACAGCAGAAGGTCACCAACAGGTCTTCAATGTAGCGAGAAATTCCCGCACCCGGAGGCGTCCTTCAACTGGCCCCTAAACAAATATATACTAGTTCAGTGATAATGAACGCCATACTAATTTCCAAATTGTACACAAGAAACTAAAATTAAAATAATACAAGACTAACAAAGGCCAGAGGCTCCTGACTTGGGACAGGCGCAAAAATGCGGCGGGGTTAAACATGTTTGTGAGATCTCAACCCTCCCCCTATACCTCTAGCTAATGTAGAAAAGTAAACGCATAACAATACGCACATTAACATTCAGTTCAAGAGAAGTCCGAGTCTGATGTCAGAAGATGTAACCAAAGAAAATAAACAAAATGACAATAATACATAAATAACAACAGACTACTAGAAGTTAACTGACATAAAGCTACTTAAGTTAAGATTTTCCTTAGTAAACACTTATTAATAAGGATGATTACCCTTGTGTTGATTCAATGCTAAACATATGGAAATTTTAAAGGAAATCCACAGCCTTTTATTCTTGTACTCTAATATTTGGCAATTTGATGACGGATAGATATAGGATTATTGCATGAAGTGCTAGCATTGATTTCCTCAAAACAATTTTATTATTGTAGTTATTGGTTATAACAAATAAAACTATGGACCAAATCAAGTATACCTTTTAGGGTGCGCTCGAATATAGTGACTCAGCACGAGGTATTTTGGAATTTACAGGTTGGTTAGAACATTTTGTAAAAAATAAACACTAGCACATCATAGAAAAGCAAGTGAGTTATCAATGATTCAAATTTTATAACAAAAATCTCTGTAATAAAGGCTGTGGATTTTCTATAAAAATCTTGGTTTATTAGCCACAAAGTACTCTTTTTCTAATAAATCCAATGAATCAGTAAATAATAATGCTTTGCATCAAGTTTCCCCTCGATATATGTACAAAATCATGGCCTATCTCAATTATTCATTATATCTGTAGTTTTGATACAATTGAAGTTTGAAAATTTCGTACAAAAAATGGCTACAGAAGGGGTCATAAGGAAATTCCGCCATTTTTATCTAAGTGGTATCACCCTATATAACCCCGATACAGATGAAACCGGACGTTGAAGCGTTCGAATTGAACACACCGTGTAACACTGAGTTCAGACAGTAAAAAAATAATACTTTTAAAGAAAATCCAATATCTATTCTTCGGATATTTTGCTCCAATATATTCTTTGCCATAATACTCATTAGTTACTAAAAGATTTTTCAAATATGTGACATTTTTATATACAAACATTAAAAAACGCACGACGATATCAATGATAAACATGCTTGTTATTTTTAGATACTCAAAAATTAATGTTTCTCGTACCTCATAGCTTTTAAATCATGCATTTTTGAAAATTTCATTGTTAAAATTAACAGACGTATTAAGATCGTTTCTTTATGTTGTGTCTAGAAACAGAAAAATACACGTTTTAAAATGTCTTTATTTTCATGTTGTGTACGCTTCGTTGTCATTACACCTTTTTATACTGTACGCTTCGTTGACACAATATTGCGTTTGTCAATGAATTTTGCATGTATTAAATTATGCTTTGATATGATAATAACCAATATGCATGTTAGAAAAAAAATTACCAACATTACATGCAAACAGCATACCATAATATCTATTAAGAGTCATATATCTTGCACGTAAAAGACACCCTTGTAGATTTCGAAAAAGAGAAGGCTTATTCCACTAAAAAGCAGCATTCGCACCCGTAAAGTGGAAACGGATATATATTAAATTTCAATTACTTGTTTCCCAATTGACTATAAATAAATATGTTTAAACTAGAAAAATGGACATTAACTATAATTATGATGGACAGATGAAATATTAAATTTCTTCTCCAACTTCGTTTGACAAAAGATATAAAAATAGTAAAGCAAACAAATATCGAACTATTCCTCTCAGTAAAAGGGTAGGGAAATCCTAGACATAAAGTTTTCATTTCTATTCGCTCTTTGTTAAATTTAAAAGTATCAACAAACAGTCATAAAAATAGGAATGTAGCTTTGTATGATATTTAACCATGAATTCTGCTCAAACCAATGCAAAGGATAAACTTGAACTTACTACCAAGTATGTGAAATATAAATCATTGTTGAATGCCTCGTGACTTAAAGATGAAGGACAACAATAAAAATTTTCAATATTTGGTTTAACCATGTATTTATATTAATATTGTCTCATGTACATTTACTTCATATCCCTTCATAACTTCATTGGGTATACGACAGATTAAAGAACTGCTTCATATTACAACTCAAAATCAGAGAGCCTCAGACAGTATAGCAAATTATTTTTTTCGTAACAACTGACAAATCTGTTTGGTTGTAGTTAAATTGCAAAGTATTAACAAGCACCAAGTGGATATTTAAGAGGTTTGAAAATCACTTTCAGTTACTGAAACATGTTACCAATTAAAAACTCCATAGATCATTTACGTTAAGTAAATATATCTTTATTATGATTATTTTTTAAAATGATGAAAACTGAAATACTATAATCAAAATAGAATATAGAATGAGAAAATAACGCAAACTATAAATCATTTACCATGTTCCGACGACGATTTGCTGTAAGAACATTGTACCTTGTTTACATTTAAAAAAATAACCTGGTTTGGGAAGTCCCCGAATACAGGTCACAAGTTATGTACATAATAAAACAATGAACATGTCTTGTTATAAATGTTTGACATCATCTTCTTATATGAAAAATATTTAAAGAAATATATTTATTTCAACTACATAAAATCTTTTATTTTCATATACCGCACAAAATAATAATGTAGATCCGAAATCTCAAACCCATATCATATAATGGACCGGCTTACTGCCTGCCCATAATAATGAGCCTAATCATGGGGGTTTTGATTACTTGAATACATGGCCGTTTATAGTGATCATTTCATTACCTGAACAAATATTTCATGATAATTTGATGTTGTAATAAGCTAGGACTGTATGTTTGATTATATGCATGATTATCTTGTTTCCAAAAAATGAAATGATTACATTATATGAAATATAAAATGTTTCCTTGAGTTTTCATCCGAAATGTTCGCAAGTTTTGTCTACATACACTCAATACTGTTTTGTAATAATTTACATCAAAATACAGTTTGCACTATCACACTCTAACTCTGAATTTAGCATTATTTGATACAGTGTGCAATTCATACTATCATACAAAGACAGCGATGATATATTAATTGGATGACAGAAAAATAGACATGAAATATATTTCGAACGAATACATGTACTGATTGATAATTTAATCTTAGATGCATGCTTTTTCCATTTTTCTATTAGTTGTTAGAGGCTTTGTTGGTGGACGTCTCGTCCCCGAGGGTATTACCAGCCCAGTAGTCAACATTTCGGTGTTGACATGAATATCAATAATGTGGTCATTTTTATAAATTTCCTGTTTACAAAATTTTGAATTTTTCGAAGGACTAAGGATTTTCTTATTCCAGGCATAAATTACCTTAGCCGTATTTGGCACAACTTTTTTGGAATTTTCGATCCTCAATGCTCTTCAACTTTGTACTTGTTTGGCATTATACATATTTCGATATAAGCGTCACTGATGAGATTTTTGTAGACGAAACGCGCGTCTGGCGTACTGAATTATAATCCTGGTACCTTTGATAACTTTTTTTGATCTAACTGCGATTACTTTCAAGTCTGTCTTTTTTGTTGTTGTTGAGATATACAAGTACCCGGCCACGTCCACTCAGTGTAGTATTTCTATGTGTATCCATTTGATGAGTTTAGCCTTTTTCAAGCGTTTTTTATAGTTCGTTCTTATGTTGTAATGATACACCACTGTCCTATTTTACGGGAGGGTTGTAATCCCTCTAACATGTTTAGCCCCGCCACATTCTGTATTTATGTGCCTGTCCAAGTCAGGAGCCTGTAATTCAGTGGTTGCTGTTTGTTGATGTGTTACATAATTGTTTTTCGTTCATTTTGTACATAAATTCGACCTTTAGTTTTCTCGTTTGAATTGTTTTTCTTGGACATTTTCGGGTCTTTGATAGCTGACTATACGGTATTGGCTTTGCTCATTGTTGCAGGCAGTACGGTGACCTATAGTTGTTAATTTCTGTGTCATTTAGGCTCTTGTGGAGAGTTGTCTCATTAGCAAGTATACCATATCTTCTTTTTTCTTTATGTATAAAACATCTCCGGTAGGTGTTACTGCATCTGATAAATTTGAGATACTAGTATTCCTGTGTAATAAAACTTAATTGTTTGAAGGAGAAAAAAGATAAGCATTATTATTAACTACTTCTATAACTACACACTTCAGAGTCTGACGAGACCATATTTTGAGTTCGACCAGTAAGGCAGTAAGGTATAGCACATATGTTACTTAATGAGACTCGACATAATTGCGACAGTACTTAACTGAACTTACATTTTGTAACTGTACTCAACTATGGTCTCGACTTAATAAACATATTCAATACTTAATAAACTTGGTATAGACTGAATTGGTCTCAACAAATGATTGACCCGTCTAGTGTGGCATCGACACAGTGGTGTAAATATATATCAAATGTACCAGGATTATAATTTAGTACGCCAGACGCACGTTTCGTCTACATAATACTCATCAGTGACGCTCATATCAAAATATTTATAAAGCCATAAAAGTACAAAGTTGAAGAGCATTGAGAATCCGAAATTCCAAAAAGTTTTGCCAAAGATTTGCTTCTGCAAATTGGCAGATTTAACATTGTTCGTGTAATTATGAATAAAAAGTATGTTCAGCCATGTGTTACCTTCACTGCTGATCAAATTAATGGATCTGTTGTAAAGTTGTCTCTTAGTTTAGACGTACAATGTACTTAAATATATATATACTTATATAAGTCTATAAAAAGGACTGACCTGCAAATTTAATATGTGCTTGATCGTCTTGAATAGATGCGCAGATAGGGCAAACATTATGTACATGTAAGTAGATTTGCACAACGATACTAATAAAAGATGGTAATATACAAATATTTTGGCTTAAAAAAAAACATTCGTTAGTGTCAATATTTTCAACAGTATTGTAAAATATATAAAAAGATTATACATATAAAATAATGTTGAGTTTTGATGGAACTGCATGCAAGTGTTTCTACATTTAAATGATCAGGTTACACTATCAGTATTTCCGTAACATGCGCAAGTTGAAATGTATTAAAAATTTGTTCGTCTGATAACGAATATACACCTTCTATCATTTAATGTTCAATCTTGTAAAAGCAAATTTTATATTCTCCAACAATGGCAGCATATTCAGTCTCCGTTTCGTAGCCGTTTTGTTCTGTTTGACACGTGGA
This sequence comes from Mytilus galloprovincialis, assembly GCF_965363235.1. Taxonomy (NCBI): domain Eukaryota; kingdom Metazoa; phylum Mollusca; class Bivalvia; order Mytilida; family Mytilidae; genus Mytilus; species Mytilus galloprovincialis. The sequence continues at coordinate 13,294,751 of NC_134845.1, read as the reverse complement.
ATAGCCATCATTTGGATTGTTTTGTCCTTGCGCTCATACATGTTTAGGGAGGCACCATCTGTTCTATTTGTGTCAGTTCTTTGAAAGTTTTCATACTCATTGTTCTCGTTATTTCCCCCAACAGCTATAGTGACAAATGAAGTGTTGGGATTCGGAAAATCCATTGTGTATTGAGAAATTTCATCACGGGTACCATCAGAACCGGCACTATGATTTATTGGAAAATTGTTATCGTTTTGCAAGATGAAAGATTCATCAATTTCCTCATAGTGATGTCGATCTTCATTCACTATTGTGACAACATTTTTGTTTCCAATTCTAAGTACTTTCATTATCACACAAATGACTATCAATGTCATGATGCTTCCAGTTATAATAATTGTTTTTGGAACAATAACATCGAACACATTCTGACTTACTGAAACAATATATAATTTATCAAATCAAAATGTGTTTCTTATTGTTACGACAATAATTTAGTTTACAGTGGCCCGTGTTACAGTTGAAACATAGGTATTCTAATCAATATAAATATTAAAGATGTTTAGTTGAAAATAATGTAATCTTGATAAATGGGTGAAAGAAACCATTTTTGTCCCTACGATAACACTGAGCAAAGAGCTTTTGCATACTCAAATAAGGCGATTTATCTTGATAGTGATTTATCTGATTCGGTCATCTGTCTGTGTTTATTGAAGTGCCTATTGTTTATACAAATAATTGTATTTCGTGCCAATTTATATGTTCTTTTAGATGACCTTTTTTTAAACCACTTCCGGTTGGGGTTTTGTTATTCAAGGTACAAAAGCCTAGACGTCAACACTCAGGAGCTAACATTTTATATCAGCGATGCTGTCATTATCTGTAAATCTTCTGTAAATAATGTTAAAGATCAGAACAAAATTTTGTGACTTCTGTCATAACTGTAGAGACATTGCTTGTCGAATTGGTTATCTGTTGCAAAATAATTGGTCCTTTTTAATGTTTTTACTACTGTTAGGTTGTTGGCTCTGACTGAATCCTCAGTACAGAAGAACAGGACTTACCATGATTACGTACTGGCAGGATAATATAGATATTGTTTTTATTGAAATTTGCTGTTCCAAATTCAAGAAAGTATTTTGAAAAAAATAGAAACAAGTATCTTCCTCAAGTATTTGGGTTTTTTTTCTTGTCCGTGTTTGGCTTTACAGTATATACTGTTTGTAATTATTAACCCTGCAACAGCAGTTAATATTTTAAGATTGTAACCATAACTGTGGATTCAAGCATCACTGAAGATACAGTAATTGGTGAAAACATGCGTCTGCTGCTGTAAAACTGGTATTGTTTTATCATGTTTATATGTATATACTTCATATACCATTTTTTTAATATCATACTTTTTCTTCGATCGATTGTTTTTAGAGATAGATAATCAGTTATGTTCAATCTTAAAATTTGCATTAACATACCTTTTTCGTCGGTATTATCCGATGTAGTGGAATCGAAATCTGAAATTATATATTATTAATCATCATCCTTTCATCACAGCATGGTGATATTTATGTGTTTGATATCAGTTATATTTGTTGGCAATTAACTATTCCGATATTGACGTTTTTACTACTGCTACCATGCTTTAATTTTTACCATTTTTCTCATGTTCCTTATTCATATTCATACAGTTACTTATTAGCATCGCCTTAGAATTTCAAAGCAGGTTTGATTTGTTTTTCAATTTGTATTTTGACATCAGAGGAAATGATTGAATAACGGAAGGAGCATTATATCATTTGTCAAGAAGTCTTTCATTTTAAATAGTAAATCTTAGAACAACATTTACTGGTAGGTAAATTTACTATACATTTCTACGAGTTTTGAACAGCGGTATACTACTGTTGCCTTTATCTGTTACTAACTGCTTTATTCCAGTGCATTTGCTATATTATTGTATCGACCATTATCATGTTACGTGCAGTGGAACAATGCGGAATAACCAAAACTTAGTCAGAAGCACTTTGTATAGGAACTAACAGTGATAGTTTAATTGGATATATATCAACACGAAACATGTGATTGAGTTGAGGGGGTTTTGCTTATTCGAGGTTTGAGGAACGCATTTTTCTACAAAAAAAGTTTTCTTCAGGTTAAGAGGTAACATTACTTTGCAAGCTATTCAGACGTTCAATTGGATCACACGTCTTCTTGTCCTTTTCGATCATGATAATTATTGTGATGTTTCATAATTTTCAATTGGATTAGGAGTACAACGAATTTGTATAAATAGCTCAGGGAGTAAAAACCCTTTTATTTCAATCACTACAATTGGGGTTAGGTATTCTTCTGATACCAGAAATATATTAAAATATTTCTGATAGAATGATCTCATGTATTGTATTTCTACTATTGCCTGCGAAATTTGTTTGCAAGAAAACTAGTCTTGTACTATATATAGTAAAGAAAAAAATCAAATGACAACTTACACAAGTCAAGACATCAAGCAGAATATGCAACATCAGCATTACATAAAAGAAAGGCAAAAAAAGAAAACAAAGAGAAATTGAAACTTAAAAGTCCAAAAACAAACTTCACATTTAAAAATTTAACTAGTAATGCCTTACTGTAATAAATAACAGTCGGTTTAATCCGTTATACAAAAAACAAAACAAACAAAAACCAGTCCCATTGTTATTACATATATCCAAATTCAGTTTATTGTTATGACTATGTGAAGGGTTATTAAATAACTCTCACTAAGATATGTTCATTTGATAAACAATGATTTCTTTACTATTTGCATTAACAATAAAGCAGCAGAGTAAAATTTGAGACAAGCTACTAAGTAGTAAGACATTTTTACCATCTTGTCCAGTTGTTTCTGCATTTTCGGTAGCTGATGTCAATTTGTCGTTGACAGTTTTAGGTTCTGGAATGAGATGAATATTTTACTGGTGTCAAACATGTTAAGATATTAAAACATTTGAAGAAAAAAATACTTACTTGTAATGCATCAAAGTTCTGTAACCTATGAAGGTCAGGGAAAATGTTTTAAAACTTAAACATCCCTCGTGTTGCCTTTGACAATTGCGTTTTGTTATTTGATTTTGCCATGTGATTATGGACTTTCCCAATTGATCTTCCTCTAAGTTCAGTATTTTTTGTGATTTTACTTTTTAGAACGTTTAAACACCCTTCGTGTTGCCTATTACAAGTAAAAGTTTAACGTTTAAACATCCCCTGTGTCATATGCGACAAATGAAAAGTTTAAATATCCATTGCGTGTGACAAGTAAGACGTTAAAATATTCATCGGTTGCCTGTGACATGCTTAATGCTAAAACACCCCTCTTGTTTCCTTTGACTAGTAAAACGTTTAAACATCCATTGTGTTCCATGCAACAAATGAAACGTTAAAACATCCATCGCGTGTGTCAATAAAATTGAGAATGGAAATGGGGAATGTGCCAAAGAGACAATAACCCAACCATAGAGCAGACAACAGCAGAAGGTCACCAACAGTAACAAGTAAAACGGTAAAAAATCCATCGAGTGTGACAAGAAAGGCGATCAAACATCTATAGCGTGTGACAAGAAAGACGTTAAAACATCCATCGCGTCGACAGTGACATGCTAAACGTTAAAACACCCCTTGCATTGCCTTTGAAAAGTTAAACGTTTAAGCATCCATTGTGTTCCATGCGACACATGAAACGTTTAAACATCCATTGTGTTCCATGCGACAAATAAAATGTTAAAATATCTATTGCGTTTAAGAAGTAAGACGTTAAAACATCCAACGCATTGCCTGTGACATGCTTTACGCTATAACACCCCTAGTGTGCCTTTGACTAGTAAAACGTTTAAACATCCATTTTGTTCCATGCATCAAATGAAACGTTAAACATCCATCGCTTGTGACAAGTAAGACGTTAAAACATACATTGCATGTGACGAGAAAGACGTTAAAACATCAATCGCGTTGCCTGTGACATGCTAAACGATAAAAAAACACCCTTGCATGGAACACAATGGATGCCTATGAAAAGTTAAACGTTTAAACATCCATTGTATTCCATGCGACAAATGAAAGCCTATGAAAAGTTAAACGTTTAAACATCCATTGTATTCCATGCGACAAATGAAAGCCTATGAAAAGTTAAACGTTTAAAACATCCATTGTATTCCATGCGACAAATGGATGCCTATGAAAAGTTAAACGTTTAAACATCCATTGTATTCCATGCGACAAATGAAACGTTTAAGCAACCCTTGTGTTTCATGCAACAAATGAAACGTTAAAACACCCATCGCGTGTGACAAATAAGACGTCAAAACATCCATCTTGTGTGACAAGTAAGACGTTAAAACATTAATCGCGTGTGACAAATAAGACGTTAAAACATCCATCTTGTGTGACAAGTAAGACGTTAAAACATCAATCGCGTTGCCTGTGCCATGGGTAAAGTTTAAACATCCATTGTGTTCCATGCGACAAATGAAACATTTTAAAAAACATCCATCGAATCTCAAGTTCGAAGTTAATAAAATTTCGTCAAGATCGCTCCTAGTCCAAATCAAGTTAACAAAATCAATAGAAGGTGTTACATGCTACTACATGTATCAACCCAAACTTTTACACGTAACAAAACTTAAATATCCAGACTTTTGATATACATTGACGTAAAACCAGTTTATTCGTTGATAGTATTTCACCTTTTAATACCAATCAGTAAATAGTATCAGGGTTATAATTTTATACCCATGTTTCGTCTTCATAAGACTAATACAATGCAAACTTGTACATGTTGAAACACATACTTGATCAGTACAGATTACTCTGTGATGAACTGTCGACTGAATTAATTATGTTTAATACCACTTTCAGCACTTTTGTCCTATATCGTTGCTTTCATTTTTCATAGTTTTAAAATGCCGGAGTAATGAAGGTATTAACATAAGGTAGCAATACACAGTTAGGAGTTTAGTTTCGCATTTTGGCTCCTGTGGATTTTTCAAATAGGAAAGTTATTGTGTAATAAAATTCATTTTTAGACAGATGAGTGCTAATTTAACCTTCAAAGATGGTTTATAAGAGCATCAAGATTATTTTGTACATGGTTTATGGGCTGTTTTCTGTTTGACAATCCGTATTTTCATAGCTAGACCGGCCATCGGTCCAGAAATTAATGTACTGTTTACAAACACTCTTTTTCTACACGAAGTTTTTGACGCAATTTTACAAAAAAATGAGATGAAAGACATATGATTTTCATTGGATTTGCTGAATGATATATGTACACAGTTTTAGAAAAGGTATTACTTCCAGCGATTGAAATTCTACTTTTAGCCAAATTTTGGGGAAATATGTGACATCTTTCCCCCCCTTTTTGCAATATTGTATAACAAATAAATGCATATTGTTGCCATGGATACACCAAAAAGAAATTATATTTTACCATTTTATATACTGGATATAAAATCGATGGAAGATTCTGATTACATACATATGCCCATATATGACACAAACAGTAAGCTTGATATTACAAGAAAGCAATGAAAAGGGGATGGTAAAATTCATAAGGGCAAATTTTAGTATTTTTTCCTAACTGTTTATTGCTACCTAACACAAGCAAAAACAATTATGCAAAGTTAAACCGTTTCAAAGAATTCTAAACATGTTGATGTAATATAATCCTGAGTAATAATTAATGCAATTATTAAACATATCTTTGTTTTTGTCGTCATACCTGATACTGTGGATATAGGTCCAGCACATCCTTGCAAGATATCACATCTAGATAAAAGATATAAGCAAAATAAACAAAACATGATAAATTTCAAAAACACTTATATAAACAAGAAGGTAACAATTATAACAATGGCTATTCCGCCTCCGCATGTGAGATTTCCTCGTTATGTTGATGACACATTGGGGGCCTGCGATCGGGCTGTTGTCTCTTTGACACATTCGTCATTTCCATTCTCAACTGTACCATTCTGATTTTTTGAAAAGTTTTCATTATACAGATAACAAAGCGTCTTTTGGCCTTCGGCATTTACTGTTTTATCAAAACGGGATCTATTTTTTTTTCATCAGTTTTTGATGTTGACATGATTTACATTAAAGTGGTATGCTTTTTTTTCACAAATGAATGGTTATACTAAAACTAATCTCCCTTAGACAAACATAACCTTCGGGATTGGTATGACTTATAACTATTCAGTTTTTTCATGTAACTGTTTTGTCATAATATTTGAAAGCTAGCTACCGTTCATTGAAATAAGTTTAAATATCTGCTCCTCATATATGTCTTTTTATTTGTGTGCATATTTTATAAGGAACAGCAACTTGTAGAATGCTGTACCATTCAGAAATTATGTTGTATATTTGTTATATAATGCACATTTTGTTCTAAAAAAAGGTTTTATCAATAGAAATATTTTGTTCTAATTAAAAACGTTTCTTGTTCTTAGAGGTCATATTTTCTGTAGCGTACATGCTTAATTTTTCTTTTGTTGAGAGACCAGAAAACCGCAGCAATACAGAAGTATAGGTTTCGTCAATTATTACAGAAACTTTAGTTAGTGTTAATCGGTCAGTTTAAGGATGTACTTACAAATGTAGGTGAGGGTTTGTGAAATTCAAAACAATAAAGAATTTAAAATTGATACTATAAGTCAAAAAAAGCATTGATTAAGAATCAAAATAAGCAAAAAATATTGATAGGTCATGGAACTCCTTTTCGAGATATTTGATATTAAAAAGATGGCGGGAAAAGGCTGACTCGGACTTTTTACTTATATTTGCATTGGTATTATTTTGGTCTTAAATGAAGAGAAAGAAAATTAATATATCTGCAATAATTTTGGTAAATGACCAATTATGAGCTATTAAATCTTGTATGAAAAAATAAAGGGTTGTTATGGAGCAAAATATTTTACCTTGTATTGTACTTGAGTTATTATTGATATGTTCATAATTATAAATTAACTGTTAAAAAAAATTGAATTTTTGAAAAGAACTAAGGCTTTTTTTACCTCAGGAATAGATAACCTTGGCTGTATTTTTTTAGACGAAACGCGCGTCTGGCGTAGATGTAAAATGTTTATCCTGGTATCTATGATATGGGTTTTTTTTAGCAAGAATTGATTGTTTTAATCGTGTACTTATTTTTTATGCCGTTTTCCCTCTTCTTTACTATTGGACTACGTTAGTATTGTTTGACATTTTATCTGCTGAAATCGTAATGCATGTTTTGAATTAAAAAAAAAAGCCCAAATGTGCATCTGACGTATTCATTGTATATTTTGCATTTTAAATAAAATTGACAGTAATAAGCGATATCGGACCTTATGGCCTAGGAGTCATGTATTGTATCAGCTTGGTAGTCAGTGCAATTATACTGGCATGGTTTATAATTTTCTTAGTTGTTTTACTGCTTAAGATTATTAAACAATGTTTACTGCTGTATCTGTGACATTTTTACCTATTATGTCTGTTTGTTTTGTGCACGCATTATTGTCAATATAATGGGATTTGATACGACTGTCATACAAGTGAACGGTTTCGCTAGCTATAAAACAAGATCCAATCCACCATTTTCTACATAAGAAATGACTGTACCGTGTCAGGAATATGTCAGTTGTTATCCTTTCGTTTTATTAGTTTGAGCTTTTGATTTTGACCTTTGATAAGGGACTTTCCGTTTTGATTTTTTCTTGGAGTTCAGTGTGGTCCAGATAAGCTTATAATTCTGTATACTTTCCCAATCATAGGACAATTTGGGAAGGACCTTCTTTTGAAACTAAGATTTTTCTATAGAATATTTGAAAAATAATAAAATATAGAAGTCTCTTTTATTTTGAGTCATCTGAAAAAGATTACTTATTCTTAACAATTTTATCAATTGTTTTTGTACAAAGTGTACTAATTTTATTTTTAAGGGGACATAAATGCGTTTTGCTAGTTGGCGTTTTGCGACATGTTAACAAATCTTAATTATATATAACTTTCAAGTGTCTGGGGAAGTGTCTAAGATCACAATCACAGTTTAAAATTCAGAACATTATTTTGAATTTGACCACTCGACGTCTTAATTTCTTGCTAATAGACCAAGGATCTCAAATAAAATGACTCTTGGTCTCTATGACTTTCAATTTATGAGTGTCAAAAACATATCATTTAATCAAACACAAAAGGGGTATAATCTTCCTGAAGGTAACACACATTTTTGAGAAAGTAGGTGAGGCAATAACACAATAAACATTTTATGGGAATGCAACACGACCCATATGTGTAAGTGTTCAATTATAAAAAGATGACTTTCAAGAGAGCATCCCATTTTAGTTTTAAGTTGATCTCAAAAACATTACAATCACCATCATAAATCACACCGATGGTCAGATAAGGGCCAAAAGACTTGCTGGTGAAAGGTTTTGGATAAGAACGCTCAGGACAGTTTCCCCAAGAGCATTTATGAAAAAACTAAGAACGAGTCACTAATTTTCCTTACCATCACTCATTTTCCTGTCATTATTTGTTTCCAGTAACTCTGGCTTCCGTATTGTACTCTTACACATTTCAGCAAATTTCTGAATTATACTAGTTTAAAAGAGGGACGAAAGATACCAAAGGGACAGTCAAACTCATAAATCTAAAACAAACTGACAACGCCATGGTTAAAAATGAAAAAGACAAACAAACAACAGCACACGTGGCACAACATAGAAAACTAAAGAATAAACAACACGAACCCCACCAAAAAACTAGGGGGTTTAAATTACAAGGTTGGCAGGGATATGTTTAAGTACGCAGTCAAGTTCAATTATTTATCAAACTACTAATTGGGATATTAAAATACAGTCTCTGTAGCAAATGCTCTACCGTTAAGTGATCTTTGCAGTATTTGCGTCGTATTTGAAAATTTTTAAATTGTACCAGCGTCGCTAATGTTCGCTTAAACTGTTTTATTGTATAAAGTTCAAGATTGTGATAGTTTTATAATCAGAATAGACTGACATGGTCTAATATACGTCATGATCATACTGATGAAAGATATCTGTTACCCGAAATATTTAACATTGTTTCGTTTAATTGTTTTTTTTTTATTTTTTGTGATTTTGTTCCTTTTTAGACTTATAATAAAATATATTTATATATATATATATATATATATATATATATATATATATATATATATATATATATATATATATATATGATGCGATGGTACTCTAAAGTGCGATGGTCACGCTAAAGTGCGATGGTCTACGCTAAAGTACGATGGTGTCTCACTCTAAAGAACGATGGTTGTTTGTTTGCTATAGTACCATGGGTAGCTACGCTGAAGTGCTTTTAAACAGTATGGTAAGGTTTGAGAGCTCAAGTTAACACATTACAGGTCATGGATGCGATTCTTTATAAATTTAGAAAACTGACCACGTAATGATTGCTAAAAAGGTTATTTAGGTGTCACAACATAACATATTTCCTGTAAATATTTTTTTTTAAATTCGGGCGTATTGCATAATTGGTGTAGCTTGCCGTTCACACAGTATAATGTGAACACCTCTCCTTACAGTATAAGTAGCATTTATTTGTATAAGCTTTAATTTAAACGATAGAAAAAATATATCACTTTTTCGTAGCAAGTACAAATACCTGCTATATTTGACAACACTGTACAAACTCATCTTTGAATCAACATTAAAATTTTTATACGCTTGAAAAATTACCTTCATTTTACTGATTTTACCGTTTTTATCAAAATAGACAGTATTTTTTCCGAACACCACACTAAATACACAATGATTCAAATGTATTCGTTCGCTTCCATGAGAAGCCAGATACAGAATACTTATCATGGGATTACTATTTTGTATTTATATAGCAAAAATGGTCGAATACAAGATACATAGTTATGTCCGTCTTCCATCACCCCAAATAAAAACACATTTTCTGCAGTTGACAAAGCACAGTTATATTTAAAACTAGAGGCTCTAAAGAGCCTGTGTCGCTCACCTTGGTCTATGTGAATATTAAACAAAGGACACAGATGGATTCAAGACAAAATTGTGGTTTGGTGATGGTGATGTGTTTGTAGATCTTACTTTACTGAACATTCTTGCTGCTTACAATTATCACTATCTATAATGAACTTGACACAGTAGTTACAGTGGAAAATGTTAGTAAAATTTTACAAATTTTGTGAAAATTGTTAAAAAATGACCATATAAAGGGCAATAACTCCTTAGGGCGTCAATTGACCATTTTGACCTCTTTTCAGGTCTTACCTTGCTGAACATTATTGCTGTTAACAGTTTATCTCTATCTATAATGATATTCAAGATAATAACCAAAAACAGCAAAATGTCCTTAAAATTACCAATTCAGGGGCAGCAACCCAACAAAGGGTTGTCCGATTGGTCTGTAAATTTCAGGGCAGATAGATCTTAACCTGATTAACAATTTCACACCTGTCATATTTGCTCTAAATGCTTTAGTTTTTGAGTTATAACCCCAAACCTGCATTTTACCCCTATGTTTTATTTTTAGCCGTGGCGGCCATCTTAGTTACCTTCGGGCCAGGTAAGCTAATAATTAAGTCATGGACATTTGGTATAAAACTTGTGAAACAGATATTTTTAACTTAATCTTGTTCATTTTTAGTTTGTATGAACGAATGTTAACGTCATCTATACTTTCGCGGACCATCTCACTTTAGCGTGTGGATGCATCGCACTTTAGCCTACTCCATCGCACTTTAGCGTACTCCATCGCACTTTAGCATACTTCATCGCACTTTAGCGTGACCATAACACTCTAGCGTTCCCATCGCATTTTAGAGTCCTACATACATATGAAACACAGACATACCTTTCATTTTCCTTACAGCATTTGCCTTCACATCTGTACCCATACTTGGTTCTTTCACAAAATTTACAAAATGTACTATTGAGAAACGGTTCCCCAAAAGGACATTCTGAAATAAATGAAAATAACACAATTAGCATAATTTCATAATTTTACCGAAAAAGCAAGTAGAAGATAGCATGTATGAATAGTGTGGACATCAAACGTAAAGAAGAAAAAAACAGTGATATTTTCATAGAGAAAATCATTTTTTTTTATAACAAACGACAATCAATCACTTCTCATGCATTACATTTGAATGTTTCTCTCATCTTATTTTCCGTCATAGTTTTAGTCTAGCGTTTTCGAATGACTTTTTAACTGTTTGATCTTTGTTTTTAATTCATCTTAAACAATAATTGTTAACTTAACACCACCTGAATCTGTCTTTTTTACAACCGACTTTGCTGAAAAAGAACCAAAAAAAAGCACTGCTCTGGATAACGAACATTAATTTCATCATCAATAGGCGGAACTAGTTAGTTAAATAAATGCCGTCAAAAAGACTATTTTTGAAGTATGATACTGCGAAATATAAGTAAGATGACTAAGTAATATGTTTTTCAATACAAAATGAGACACTAACGTTATGTAAATCATTAAAGGAAAAACAAGTCATAAAAATCCATTTTGGCACACTTCAATATATCCTACCACATTTGAAATTAAATCATTGGTGTGCAAGATAGTAAAGAATAGTTAAACGTTTTGTAAATGTACTTTATTTCTCCATATTTGAAAATATAGAAAAAGTATGATTTTGTTGATTTTTTAACCATAATTTCTTTAAAAATACCATTCAACACATTAGTGTATCGTGATCGATGGATATTGCTGGAGGATAAGATTAATAAGTTAGAAAAAGAATGTTATTTTGTCAATTGGTATACTTTAAATACGGATTTGTCGTGTTTGTGCTTAATGACGTACATGTATGTTTTAATGTGTCCTTCTGAGTTGATAAATACAAGTAAAAATTTTAAGTTTTCCGTATGTATTTTGCACAGCAATGACGCTATATAAAGTTGTGTTTAGAGCACGATATTTCATGACCCTTTTCATCTCCACTGCATGAGATTATTAAAGAGTTTTCTTTTTTACTTATATGAATTATTGAGAAAAGTAGTTGTTTATACTCAAATGAGAAACATTTTAAAACATATAAGGAAGAAATAGAAAATAAGTTTTCATTTAGAGGTTTTGATAATTCACTTTTACAGCTCCCAATGAATTTTGTGTTTAGACCAGTAACTGAGGTCATCACCTTTATTTTAAATATATGATGACTAACAAAATGTATGAAGCATTGAGAGGAGTTAATATTTGAATTCCGCTAATTTTATTTTGTTTTATGCCTATATGTCAAGGAATTAAGTTATGCAAACGAAACACCCTCACATCAAATAATAATATCTTACTGTATATTTAGAAAGTATAACCAAGTAAAAGGCCAACCCTCTGAAATAAATACTTATCCATAGCGAGGCACTGATAATAGCGGATAATAGCTTTGAGAGCTTGTAGGTTGCACTTTGTTAATACAGCTCTTTAAAAAATAAAATCCAAAACTTATTTTGAAGTAGAAGAATTGTAGAGACCATAAAAGGGCAACACGATAGTCGAATACGGATAGGGATACTAGATTTACATGAGTGAAATATATTGCTAGCGACAATGAAAAGCTCCTAACGTTGTCCCAGCATTTCTAATTACACAAAAAATATCCATGGACTGGTGCTACCCACTATGGCTTAATATGGTCGTATCCAGCATTATGTAAAGAGGGGATGGGCTGGGGTTTCACACCATATATCCCAATTTAAATGCATTCATCGTCAAAAGGGGGTTACAACAACCGTAATCCTTCCCTGGGTCAATTCCTCCAGCAGAGGTATTACACCAGTCCCAGACATAATATAAACTGTACTTAATTTGCCCATGCCCACAATAAATTACATGTCGGAGATGCCTAAATAATCATGTATTGATAATAAATTATACGTAAAGGTATATTAGGCGAGTGACTTTAACCATAAAATTAAATTTTTAATGCACCTTCCTAACACACGGCTAAATTCTATACCATTCGAAAGCTAAACATCTGTACTATATGTTTTGTCCGGTCGTAAAAACATCGTACGGTGCAATTTCCGTCAAATCAAGATCAAAGGTGAAGGACGAATAAGTGCATATTTTCTAAGATTTCAGCTTGATTGCATAATATGACTTTTATCTACTAAATTCACATATGCAAACAGTTTAAACTTTTAGCAGAGAGATTAACAGTCATTAATCAAATGCATTTTTTTAATATTTAAAGCGTGTTTTTGATAGACAGCACATGTTTCCTGATATTCGAGTAAAAGTTAACGAAATGTGTGAAAACCAAAATTTTTCTTTCTGATGTAACTGATTATCACTTAAAACTTAGTAAAAGCCTGTAATGACTATCAAAGAAGTTTTTGACAACATAAATTCCCTTAAATTATGATTACTTCTAATCAAACAGTAAATCATAACAACTCATACAGTTGCCAAAAATACCGCTTTCTGCGAAAAAACAGCTTTTAAGCATTTCTTCCTATTTAAACATTGTATGTGGTCAATATAAGATTTAATAAACAAATTCTTAAGAATCTGAAAAATTTTAAGTAAAAAAATATGTGCGCGAATTATACTTTTGCTTGAAATAAAGGGGGCGAAACTAAGAGATTGCGATCAGCATTGTAACTACCAGACTGAAATAAACATATTACGACTTTTCTAGTTGTTTGATTTGTAGCTTCATAATAAATATTGATGTAGTGAAAAGATCTTTTTTATTTAATGTGAACCTTAAAAAATAAATTGAAAATTTAGACAAAGATGAATAAAAAATAAATTGATGAAAATTGAAAAAACTAGTAAACACATTATAAAACTTGACTTTTTTATTACTTAAATTGCGTTGTTCATTGTAATAATGCATTAATTCATCAAATAAGAATAATTTTGAAGAAAAAATATCCATAAATACGCAACGATTCTTGTCTTAACTCGACTTCCTGCATCGTTTGAATGACTAGTTCTTTTTTCATACGAGGATGACTTCATGCAAGAGCTTCTGATGACGACTGAAAAGAAACTACCATTATCTTGAAACTTCACTTTCCACTATAAAGATGATGTCATCTCACTGAATAGTGCCAAATTTGTGTCAATGTTGGACTAGTATCTTCCATTGAAATTGAAAATAAAAGACTCAACAGATATAATTAACTCTATCACGTATCTTGAAATCGATGATGAGGGCTGGTTGAGAACAAGTTTTACGACAAAATAGATGAGCATAAATCAACCCATAAAAATACTCCTTACTACCAAATTATAAACTTTTCATTTCTATGTACATGTAGCAATATTATAGCAACGCCTGCATATCTAAACCACTAAAAGAGGCGACCGATTTCACTGAGCCTCAACTCCTCTGAAACAGTCACAAGTCGGAAATATGTATGATATGGCGTATAAAAGAGGGGCGAAAGATACCAAAGGGACAGTCAAACTCATAAATCTAAAACAAACTGACAACGCCATAGCTAAAAATGAAAAAGAAAAACAGAAAAACAAAAGTACACATGACACAACATAGAAAACTAAAGAATAAACAACACGAACCCAACCAAAAACTAGGGGTGATCTCAGGTATAAATGTAGGGTTTTGTATTGCCTTAATTTGTCTTTGCATGCTCAGTCGAAGTACTACCCTCGAATTTAAATAAAACTCAATTTAAACACTAATTGCCTAATTGTAACGCGATTTCATGGCATCGTCTTGTGGAGTATATATCTCCAAGTTGATATAATATTCCGGAGCTTGCATATATTTTCACGATTGTCGTGATAGTACGCAACTGCTCACAATTAAGATATTAAATAAAGGCATCTATAGTATACCGTTATTCAATAGTCATCAATTGATTTACAAGTAACTGAAATAAATCCAGGTCACAAACCAAAACCGAGAAAAACGCATCAAATATAAGAGGAACACAACGATATAACAGAAACACTTAACTGCTACCACAAACAAACGCCAACATACAAAGGAACATACTATTCGATACCAACTGCCATATGCCTGACTTGGTACAGGACATTTGAAGAAAAATGGTGGTTTAAACATGGTTTTAAACCAGAGTTCAAATGCAAAGTTGAAATCATCCCTTTGAAAAACTTATGGACGCCACTACGAGTTGGTTGACAATTATGAGATATCTGTTTCGCCAGTTCCAATCAACGTAACCAAAACTCCGTCATCTCTGCCATGACTGTCACCTTCCGAATAAGGCTTGGCACCGAGTTAGGAATTATGAACCACAAAACGGGTGAAAGATAACCGTGGTGTAGTGGTAAGTGCATTGGACTACTAACACAAAGGTTCCTGGTTCGATTCCCGTTCCTGGGAGTAAATTTCAGGGAATGAATTTTCGGCTCTTCCTTGACACCATTTGTGAGTATGGTCTTGAGGAAAACGATGATAGTCCATCGGAAGGGGATGATAAATGGCTGACCCGTGTTAAGAGCGCCATATCTCTTGCACGTTAAAGACACCCTTGTAGATTTCACAAAAGAGCAGGCTAATGCCGCTACAAGGCAGCACTCGCACCCGCAAAGTGGAAAGGGATTAATATAAGTTGCAAGTAAGTGTTTCCCAATCCACTATAGATAAATATGTCTAAACTTAGACGGGTGTCATATGTGGAGCACGATCTGTCTACCCTTTTGGAGCCCCTGAGTTCACCCCAAATATTTTAGGGGGTTTGTGTTACTCAATCTGTAGTTTTATATGTTGTGTTTTGTATACTGTTGCTTGTCGTGTTCGTTTTTTGCCCGGCTTTGTCAGTTAGTTTTCAATTATGAGTGTGATGTCCTTTTGATATATTTCGTCACTATTCAAGTAGTTAAAGGTTTAAAAATTGTAGATCAGTATAGCTAAATGTATCATGAAAACGATTTGGTTCTATATCACCGTGAGTAAACTAAGTTATTTTCGCGGATATTTGTCTTATTGCATTAATCTTCTTCACTTTACTTTGAGGCGATTTTTTGGCCGATTTTCATTACTGCAATTCACTTGGAAACTCAACATATACCCTCACGACACTTACCAAAGAGGAAATCCTAGATAATCATAGGTCTGTTCTTTGTTCCTTTGGTATTTCAACCAAAGATGAAGAACTGGATCTTCCATCACTGTATTGGATACCTAAACTACATAAGTGTCCTTACAAACAACGGTATATTGCTGGGTCTTCCAAGTGCTCCACGAAACCTCTTTCTAAATTATTAACATCTATTTTATCAGCAATCAAAGACGGGCTTCAAAGTTATTGTGAAACTGCCTATTCTAGAGGTGGCGTGAATCAGATGTGGATACTTAAAAATTCCAAAGATCTTTTAGAGTATATACAATCTAACTCTCTTTCATCTTGTAACAGTATTAAAACATTTGACTTTTCTACTCTTTATACAAGTATTCCACATTCCAAGCTAAAAGACAAATTGAAAGAGTTGGTATTACTTTGCTTCATAAAAAAGAATGGCCAACGTAGATACAAGTATCTTGTCTTAGGGAGGGATAAATCATACTTTGTAAAGAATCACTCTGATTCAAACAAAAAATTCTCTGAAACCGATATTATCAAGATGCTTGATTTCTTGATTGACAACATATTTGTAACGTTCGGAGGACGTGTTTTTCAACAGAGTGTCGGCATCCCAATGGGAACAAACTGTGCCCCTCTACTTGCCGACTTGTTTCTTTATTATTATGAAGCTGACTTCATGCAGGAACTTCTTAGGAAGAAAGATAAGAAGTTAGCAATATCCTTTAACTCTACTTTCCGCTATATAGATGACGTTCTTTCACTAAACAATTCAAAATTTGGTGACTATGTGGAACGCATCTATCCCATCGAATTGGAGATAAAGGATACTACAGATACAGTTAAGTCGGCTTCATATCTTGACTTACATCTAGAAATTGATAATGAGGGTCGATTGAAAACTAAACTTTACGACAAAAGAGATGATTTCAGCTTTCCAATTGTGAACTTTCCATTTCTAAGTAGCAACATTCCAGCAGCACCTGCATACGGGGTATATATCTCCCAATTGATACGATATTCCCGTGCTTGCATTTCCTATCATGATTTTCTTGATAGAGGGTTACTGCTCACAAGGAAGCTATTAAACCAAGAGTTCCAAATGGTGAAGTTGAAATCATCCCTTCGTAAATTTTACGGACGCCATCACGAGTTGGTTGACCGTTATGGAATAACCGTTTCACAAATGATATCGGATATGTTCCTTACGTCGTAACTACAATCCCCTTCCCTTTCATGAATGTGACCTACCGAATTAGACTATTTACCAGATTTGTAATCACATAAGCAACACGACGGGTGCCACATGTGGAGCAGGATCTGCTTACCCTTCCGGAGCACCTGAGATCACCCCTAGTTTTTGGTGGGGTTCGTGTTGTTTATTCTTTAGTTTTCTATGTTGTGTCATGTGTGCTGTTGTTTTTCTGTTTGTCTTTTTCATTTTTAGCCATGGCGTTGTCAGTTTGTTTTATATTTATGAGTTTGACTGTCCCTTTGGTATCTTTCGTCCCTCTTTTAATGTCTTTAATAACATTAACGGTGCCAATTTTCCTGCACCAGATGCATAAAGTAAAATAATACCAAAGGGACAATCGATATCTCAAACCATGAATCAAATAAACATAATTAAAACCATGAACAAAATAAAATCAAAGTCCAAGAAACGAACAACAGTCCACAAAATTAAGTCAGCACACGATGAAAAACGGTCACATGCACGTTATGTTATTCCATTGAGAAAATACAATATACAAGATTGTCGGTAAATGTGGATTGCGGATAAAAATGTTAAATGTCAAACTTAATATAACAAATTAAACTGAGGCGAATTAACACGAATATGTATATTCTCTTCAACAGTGTTTGAATTCTCTGTTCTGAATTTCATTTAAACTAAGCTAAAATGTTTTGTTGAAAATTGAATAAAAATAAACAATTTATGTATTTGAAGGCATTACTTTAATTAAACAAATATAAGATCACGCAAATATATCATGTATTATTTTAAATTGAGGAACTGTTAAAACTTGAAATTGGATTTACAAGTTTAAGATATAATCTTGTTTTTTTTCTGAACGTCTAAACACTGCTAAGGAGTCCTTAGTGCACTAGGGCTTTGACTATACAATGCCACTAAGGACTAGAAAGAGTGCTGTTATATGTATTATTTTTATATATCATGTTAGAGATTTTTAATGCATAAATTTCAAATTTTACAGAAAAATAATCATAAATTAACGAGATATTCAACATTATTTAGACACGTGCCGGTTTTTCTTTGATATGCCGAAAATCAATGAACCGATTGACACATGCCAAATAACATAGCAACTGATTAAACAATGACGATCTTTTTTATTTTAAGTAATTCAAAACAATTGTATCGAAAAGATTTATGCTTCAATATTTATAATTAAATGTGTTGTTCTTATTTAAAATGATAAAAAGGACATATAATTTTGCTTTATTTCTTTCCAAACAAAATTGTTTGCCATAGGAGCACGACTTTGATGTGCGCCAACTTATAAGTAAGAGTGTGGTCAGCTTGTTAAAATGTTTATGTAAGATATACGACGACAAAAGGAATATATATATATTTATAAGTGTTTTGTTTTTATTTAAATTCCGACATAGATGCATGTATATGTTAGCGGCAATAAGTGAAATTAGGCATTAAGCTTAAATCCTAGGCAATAAGCTAACGCCTAGGCATTAAGTTATTGCCTGAAATTTTAAGGCATTAAGCTTATTACCTGAAATCTTATGATGATTATTCATCCTATTGCCGAACATAATTTTAGGCAATAAGTGAAATCTATAATTAATGCATATTTGGTGATTTATTCTTGATATAAAGGAGTTACTTAATTTATTTCTAATATAACATGTGTAAATATACATTCATTTGACAGATCTTCAAATTTAGTTAGTTTATTTAATGATTTTAGCAGTTAAAAAACAGAATTTACACATACTTTTTTCATGTTTTTGTGATATTACAAAATATTAAAAAGATTTAAAAAAGTGATTGTTATAATCCAATTAAACAAGGGGGAGATTCTATAAAACAATTTTAATATTTATTTGAAAAAATGTTCACTTCAGTGTAGTCGAGCTGATTTAAACTGTTCAAAAGTAGACAAAATTAAAATGTGATTTTTTTGCTCACACCAGTTTTCAAATTTTTTTTTATAGGATAAGTAAGTTTTCTTTATTAACAGTTTCACAACTTGTGATAACAAAATTATTTGAACACAAATTTTATCAAGTTTTCATATTTTTAGATTATTATTTTAATATAGATAACATATCTTATTAGTGATTTTATTTTCAGTCTCTTGTGGAGTGTTCCATTTCAGCTCCCTCAAAGCATGATTTTACTGATTATATGTAAAATTTTAACTATTCGCAGTTAGTTTGTTCAATTCTAATATAAAACGTAGTTATTTTTTTAACTTATGTTTTGTTTCATATAGTTTACAATGTACAAATTATTATAATTTAAAACTAATATTTATTTTCTAATAATTAGTCGGTTTTTAAATTAAAGTTGTTGGTTAAGTTTGATACAATATTAATTTTTTTCATTTGCTATTTTTTACGTCAATACGCGGTTAGTTAAGATAATCCTCAGATAGCTTCAATGTGCATGCTGAGACTTGTCGTAAGTCGGTCCTAATCTTATCATAATTTCTGTCCTAAGAATATCTTATAGGATCGATCTTATGACAGTTTCGATAAACAGGCCCCAGTTCTCATAATGTTATTATTTTACAAATATATTGTTATTTAAATGAATAAATGTCTTTTATTTACTCGCATTTATGTTTTAGGCATTAAGCTTAATGCCTGCACATATTTTTCAGGATTTAAGCTTAAATCCTAGGATTTAAGACTAATGCCTAACATCATTAAGGCAATAGACTTACTGCCTAGGCGTTAGCTTATTGCCTAGGATTTAAGCTTAATGCCTAATTTCACCTATTGCCGCTAACATATATACAAATGGTTTCACAAAAATATCACTGGCTATAATCAGAGGCGGATTTAGGGGAGGCACAGCCCCTCACCTTTTCTGGGAATCATTTGGTTGATTATACAGGGAATCACTGAATTTTGACCGAAGCGGGTCCCCTCTTAGGCAGTTAGTGGACCCCTACTTATGAAAATATCTGGATCTATCACTGATAATATTAATTACTAAGTTTTCAAAAGAGTATTTATTATGTTCCCTAGATATTATGTTACACATACATTTATAATAAATGCATTGTATTGGTGCCTCCTTACCATTAAAAAAAGTAATTCTGGAAGTGCATACTATTTTGATGATCATTCATGAAAGTGAGACCTTATTTACAAAATCATGGACAAATCCAAATGTTATAATGCAGCTAGTTATAGAATACATACAAACGCATGTTGATACTAGTGACAAGTTTAATAGATCTATATGTGAAAACGAGAATACACATATAAAATGTGATTGGAACGGAAATAATCAACTTTAAAATAAAGTTATTTATCACATGTCTAAAACAATTGACCTGATGGATAGTAAACCCTGGTTAAAATATTGTGATATCAAAATACTATGCACTGGTATATCAATGCTTTACTGGATTAAAGTCAATTAATTATTTTCAAAATTGGTCCGTATCTGAGGTTAGAAAGTAACAAGGCATTTATTTCGATATTCTTCAGTCTGAGATAACTTTAGAACAAGAAAGTCGCTTTAATTTTAACATATTACATAGACAACAGGATAATACATATGTAACACTCTCTTCAAAGTAGAATGCAATTATTTTAATTTTAATATAAATTGCTTAAAACTCGTTTTTGATTTAAAACTGCAACATCACAATAGTCAATTTCTCTTGCCTTGCTGTTTTTAAAATAAACTTGCACTTACGTTTCAAATTTTAATCGAGTTTTTTATATCGATATCTTTTAACCTAATATAGGTTCCTCCAGTGCAGTAGTCGCATACATGTCAATTATTGCAACTATTGGTGCCGTTTTTATTATTAGTATTGCTGCTTGGAGAAACAAGGACTTTCTTCTGAAGAAACTAAAGAAACAGAAGATTAAATTCCCCAGGCTACAACGAAGTACAGACGATGAGTCCGGAAAAGACAAAAGCGAGAAAACTCTTACAAGAAAGACAACATTTATTGTTATATTTAGTTTGTTCATACAAGGATTGCAAACTATAATTTCCTTTTATCCAAAATAATGAAGATTTTACATTCAGAATACCTTCATTATGATCTCTTTTAAATTTAAATGAAAAAGGTAGGACCAGGTATCAGTAACGAAAAGGAACTCCTGTTTTTTTATCATTTTAATCCTGTCTTGATCCATTATTCATGAATATTTTGACTACCCCTTGTATTAATTGAGTAGAAATGTATTTCTGTGTTAAAATAATTTGGTTACAGCAGTCAAAACACTTACCAAAACATAAATATTGAATTAACTCTTGGAATATTAAATTAATATTAAAATATTAAATTAATATTAAATTATTATCCCTATTTTACTGGGACTGAGTTCTGAAAAGTGATAAAATGTGTTTCTCTAATTTTTTGCACATGTTACAGTATCAAAATATATTTAATAAGATTATTTTAATAATATCCACATGTAAATAACAGCATATGGTGCTTGATATAACAATAATTTGTTCATGATAGTGTCAAGCAAAGGGACGTAACTCGTGAAGTACCGACGGCCCCGCTTCGTCAGAAATATCGACACATCCACATCAAAGTGGAACATTTGCGTATCTTAGCATATCAAGTGGAACAAATTTGATTTATCATAGTCGAAGTTATGTTACATAACATAATTTAAATTCAGCATAGCTTCCAGAGAAGTCATGAAAGAAAATTACGATTTTAATTTTCTGTGACCATTTTTTTTCGTCAACACCTTGACTTTGAAGACATATTTTGAGAGAAAAAATGAGTTCAATCCATAATTGAGTTGAGTAATATATTTCTTATATACTCAAGAATGTTCACTTAAAAGGAAATTATTTTTAATCCATGCAAAAATATACAAATTCCAAAAAACGGGCTTCACTTTTTTTTGTTAAAAAAATGCCCATATATGGTAATCACATGACGTCCATTGTTGCTTTAAGAAATGGGGTCAAACCGGGGTCAGCTTTCCGACTGCACATACCAAAACAAATCCCCGAAATGAAAATATAAATCTAGGTAAATTTGACTACTTCAGTCTGATTAAAACCAGATTTATATTTCCATTTCGGAGATTTGTTTATCCAACAATACGCGTGTTTTTTTCATTTGTTGAAGGCGGTTGCCTATATTTATTTAGATCCTCTTCATCTTAATCTTGGTGAATGCATGTAATACCAATACCAAATTATTTAATACATGTGTTTTATGACAATATACAATATTTCAATAAGCAGTTGTAATTACATGTATCAACACCCGGCCCTTTGGACCTATAAGTCACTTTAAACATTTATACATAAAAAATAATAATCATAACAGTGGACAAAATTAGAATTTATGTTTGATTGTTCCTATACAAAAAGTTTTTTCTTTTATTAAATGCATTGTTCAAAAATTTAGCAGTTTTTCTAGGATATTTGCAGATAAGAAGTTTAAATTGTTCATCTTTAGAAAGGTCTTCAAAAGAGTGTTCTATATCCAATATAAGTTGATTTCTTAAATCTCGGTAAAAGACAGTCCATCAGGAAGTGGCGTTCATTTTCAACACCACGCGAGTCACACATTTTGCAAATGCATGTAGTTGTCTCCATCAAACATATCGCATCTTCTTTTTTTATAAATTTTTATTCTAAATATTATTGAGCTCTGAATAAACCCCTTCATATCAAATGGGATTAGGTACGCCAGATGCTCGTTTTGTCAACAAAAGACTCGTCAGTGACGCTCGAATAAAAAATAAGGTTAGAAAAACAGCCCGAAAAATTGTGAAGTTGAAGAGTATACATTTAATGACCCAACATCTCTATGTATTCATATCATATTAATTAAAATGATTTCTGAGGACTGTACGTTGTTTGGAAGAGCTCTAGATAGTAATAAAGTCATCGGGTTGCTGTCTGATCGACATATACCCCTTCACATTTCCATGTCTTTTATTATATTGATAGGTTGTCAGAAGCATTTGTTTCACATGCTCACATTGGAATTTAAATAAAACATCTGTTCGGTTTAGTACAAAGACTGAATGATAAGAACTAAGAGGATGTGGTTTGATTGCCAACAATCTCGCTCTGACGTTAAATAGCTAAAGTATTCTCTAATTTTTGTGCTATATTCACATTTCCTGAGCGAGAGACATGTCTGTTCTCGGCAAATGATTGGTCAAAATTTAATTATGAAATTGAATTCTCTTAATTTCCTTTTAATTTCCCATTGTGAAGTCATCAAAAACGGAGACCATGCCTGATGGCGTCACATATATAAAGAACACAACTTTCTGCAAATGTTTGTAAAGGAAGGTTAAGGATACAAATCATTACAGAAACTGATTCCACCACTTAAACTCGTGTATTGCGATATTTTTTCACTCTCAACAGTAAAATTTTATTATTTGAAAAGGTCGGCAAGCCTCGCGCTTTAAAAATTAAAATTTTATAGCAGTAAGGTGGATAATATCGTAACACACTTGTTGCAGTTATGAAATCTATTATATTTCTTTCATCATATTTTAAGTGTTACTATTTTTATTGTATTGCTAGTGCGCTGTTCTTTTCACATAAAGTATGGATACTAATTTGTGATTGTGGTTATACAAGGTTTGTCTCTTAGAGAAAACCTTGATTCACTGCACAATCTGTTCTTTCGTAATTGGTTATTTCATTTTTAATTTCCACGTCATAAGTTAAAGGTCAGTTGTGTTGTACTTTGATTTGTTGAACTCATGTATATAGAAGTACTTGGCACTACATGTAACATGTATTTATTTTATATGAACAGGTTTTCATACATTTAAGAATTGAATGCTTCTTTTTGTAAATTTATTGGGGTGTAAAAGCGTTGACCGAAGTACATTTTGTATGAAGCGCGGAAGCGCATCATTCTAAAAATGTACGCACGGTCAACGCTTTTACAACCCTATAAAGTTACAAAAAGAAGCATTCAATACTTATAATTACATTTTTTAGCTATGATCATGAAAACACGAATTTTATATATTTTATTATTTAATTCACCTGTGCACTTTATTGTTGGAGCACGTGTTATCATGAGTGAAAAGATGTATTGAGCAATGCAACTGCTTACAGAATAACATGTGATGTGCAGTTAGCCAATCAGAATAAAATATTATAATGAAACATACTTCTAATGTAATTATTAGATAGTACACTCTTCATGTAAAATACCAATTAAGAATAATGCAATATATATACGTTCATTAATGCACTGGAAATGAGTTTCCAAAGAGAATATTTAAACTTTGAAAGTATATCTCTTCTCATGTTGTACCTTTTAGAGTCACATAATTAATATGTACAAAATAATAAGTCATAAATGCATGTAAGGCGAGAAATATTTATTATTTAGCCATGATTTGAAGCCTCACAATGTATAAAATCAATCAACAGGACCACGACTTCGTTACTCGTGGAGCAGGAATTGATAATTGTTGCAGAGCACCGAAGTTTACAAGGATGATAGTTTTTTGTGTTACACATGTATCTTTAGCCGTTTGTTTAGTTATTAGTATTTTTTAAATGGGTTACAAAGATATGTCTGTCTATTTTTTGCATAGTCACACTTTGTACCCCCCAATCCCCATATCATGTAGTATATAAATGTATGTCATATCTTGTATTCTGCTTGAATGTTTAGATTTGTTTTCCGCGACAAAGTGAAACATCAGATTTTGATCCGTTTTTGAGGTTGCAGAGATAAAGCAGTGGCATTTAAGTGGACAAAAGTTGATGTATGAAAAGGGCATGTATAATCAAATAAAAGAAATCAATTGGGTATGTGTGATTATATGCTACGCTTATCTTTTCTATCAGCGTATGGAATATAAACAAGGTATACTTTAATGTTTGTTAGTCAATCAAGCACGCAGTAACAGTTAAAACGTATTCCTGGCTCTTTATTTTCTGTCAACGACCTTGAAATCTTTGATCATGTATTTCTCGTTTATGTCATCGTAGAGATTTTCGCTCTTCCTTGTAGTAGTTTTCTCGCTTTTCTCTTTTCCGGACTCATCGTCTGTACTTCGTTGTAGCCTGGGGAATCTTATCTTCTGTTTTTTAAGTTTCCTCAGAAGAAATTCCTTGTTTCTCCAAGCCGCAATACCAATAACAACAACGGCACCAATAGTTGC
The DNA here is from genome assembly GCF_965363235.1 of Mytilus galloprovincialis. Lineage (NCBI taxonomy): Eukaryota > Metazoa > Mollusca > Bivalvia > Mytilida > Mytilidae > Mytilus > Mytilus galloprovincialis. The sequence continues at coordinate 13,269,354 of NC_134845.1, read as the reverse complement.
AATAATTGACATGTATGCGACTACTGCATTGGAGGAACCTGGATGAAAGATATCGATACTGCAAAAATCAGCAAAAATTGTCAAACACGAGTATAAGCTCATTAAACAGCCAGAAAAAAATATCTACTAAGTATCATGAAGTTGCAGTTTTGGAATTTAAACGAGTTTTTAACATCTAGATAATTGCATCGTAGTTTGAAGAGTAAGAGTTACATACAATGTAAATGTATTCTGCTGCTGTGTACTAGGTAGTGTTTTCAAATCAAATTGTTTTCCGTATTAACTTTAATCAGTTTCGGCTGGAAAAAAATAGCTTACCCGTTTCTGAGGCTGTTTCATCCTTGATAGAAGTTGTCGACTTTGCTGCAAAAGAATTAACAGTGGTTTTTTTTTAAGTAATCCTATTGCTTGACTTACAGGAAATCTAGGCGTGCACAAAGTTGACGGCAACTGTAAAATGCGCGTTTTAAAAAGTTTTACACAACCGTGTTTAAAATATTTCTGAATAAGAATAAGAATAAGAATTTTTTTATGATAAAATGATGAATGCATGCCATTAAAATCCACATTACTAGTAAGGTAAATTAAAATTTAATCTATAAAGCATGAAACGGACATATAGAAAACGGAAAAAAATACGGTGTAACTTGTAACATTAAATAAGCATAAATAAGAGTTTTTGACCTGAAACTTAAACAAATTCAACATATTTTCCTGCATTTTCGTTTAACAGAACTGTTCGGACTCGGACTCGGACATCACACTAAATTCATCGCAAAAAAATCAAAAAAGATCATGGTAGATAAGTCTTGAATGATCTTCGTTATGTGTAAGAAGTAGTAATTTGGAAGGACTAATAATCGAAATGGAAGAATCGGCAAGAAAAATATGTAATTGCAATCTTTTTATTTTTTAAAATAACTTGGTATTCCAAATGTGCATAACCAGAGGTTTAAAATTATCTGCAAAATATGAATGATTCGATAGTCCAGACTGAACACCTGATTCTTTTAAATGTCCAGCTATTATGTTACAATCTAAAGAAATATTGTTTTAACGCTATTTTCTGAAAGGTGTCCACGACATAGTCGCTAATCATTTCCATTTCTCTGCTCTGAACACATATTTATCTATATTTCCAGAATGTGCATTTGCTGCACTTTTTTGTTCGAAAGAAAAAATAAATATGTTGAACGTAAATATTTAAAGTTATGTGATAAACTAAGTGTCCAGTGTTTTTGTTACGCGCTTGTTTTCTGGGGGAAAATACCGACGTCGTGAATGATTTTAGTACTTTGAAGACGTTACGTTTGTGGACTCAGCTTCATTTTTATATTTTCGAGTTATTGAGTTTTTTGTAAAAAAAGAGTTTTTTTTCACATGTTGCGCTGTATCTCTATTGCTTAAAACTTAACAGGCTAATGTTGCGTCGGGTTTCCAAATACATCTTGTACAATCTTCCTATTGAGCGGGAATAAGGAATGAGTCAGGATATACTAAGCATGACATCCTGTACAACCCTGTGTTATTCAAAAAAGATTTATGTTTTTTCACAAGACGACGGGCGTATCATGCGCTCATGGCGCAGCTGTTTATTTAAATATTGATCAAGTCGAAATGCTATCTAAAACACATACCACTCATTCAAAAAAGAAGGGTCTGACTTGTTTTTATCATACTGCTTTAATTACATTAAAGATGTCTGTTTCCGTTTTTTCCGTTAAATACCAATTCCTCAGAGCAATTTGGTACTTTGCGGAACGGAACGGAACGGAAAAATAAATTAAAAAGTGTACATCAGATTCAACTTGATCACTGTCTCTTATCATCGTCGGAACGGGCTGTTGAATGCCTCTTTTTTAAAATATAATTACCGATGGAAGGAGAAAGACTTTTTGTGTAACCTGCCCTTGTGTTAAATTTTTTATTATTGATCAAGTCGAAAATGCTATCTAAAACACATACCACTCATGCAAAAAGAGGTGTCAGACAATTTTTTTTTTTATCATACTGCTTTAATTACATTAAAGATGTCTGTTTCCGTTTTTTCCGTTAAATACCAATTCCTCAGAGCAATTGGTACTTTGCGGAACGGAACGGAACGGAAAAATAAATTAAAAAGTTTACATCAGATTCAACTTGATCACTGTCTCTAATCATCGTCGGAACGGGCTGTTGAAGGCCTCTTTTTTTAAAATATAATTACCGATGGAAGGAGAAAGACTTTTTGTGTAACCAGCCTTTGTGTTAAATTTTTTATTATTGATCAAGTCGAAAATGCTATCTAAAACACATACCACTCATACAAAAAGAGGTGTCAGACAATTTTTTTTTATCATACTGCTTTAATTACATTAAAGATGTCTGTTTCCGTTTTTTCCGTTGAATACCAATTCCTCAGAGCAATTGGTACTTTGCGGAACGGAACGGAACGGAAAAATAGATTAAAAAGTTAACATCAGATTCAACTGGATTACTGTCTCTAATCATCGTCGGAACGGGCTGTTGAAGGCCCCTTTTTTAAAATATAATTACCGATGGAAGGAGAAAGACTTTTTGTGTAACCTGCCTTTAATTGTGTTAAATTTTTTATTATTGATCAAGTCGAAAATGCTATCTAAAACACATACCACTCATGCAAAAAGAGGTGTCAGACAATTTTTTTTATCATACTGCTTTAATTACATTAAAGATGTCTGTTTCCGTTTTTTCCGTTAAATACCAATTCCTCAGAGCAATTGGTACTTTGCGGAACGGAACGGAACGGAAAAATAAATTTAAAAGTTTACATCAGATTCAACTTGATCACTGTCTCTAATCATCGTCGGAACGGGCTGTTGAAGGCCTCTTTTTTAAAATATAATTACCGATGGAAGGAGAAAGACTTTTTGTGTAACCTGCCTTTGTGTTAAATTTTTTATTATTGATCAAGTCGAAAATGCTATCTAAAACACATACCACTCATGCAAAAAGAGGTGTCAGACAATTTTTTTTTATCATACTGCTTTAATTACATTAAAGATGTCTGTTTCCGTTTTTTCCGTTAAATACCAATTCCTCAGAGCAATTGGTACTTTGCGGAACGGAACGGAACGGAAAAATAAATTAAAAAGTTTACATCAGATTCAACTTGATCACTGTCTCTAATCATCGTCGGAACGGGCTGTTGAAGGCCTCTTTTTTAAAATATAATAACCGATGGAAGGAGAAAGACTTTTTGTGTAACCAGCCTTTGTGTTAAATTTTTTATTATTGATCAAGTCGAAAATGCTATCTAAAACACATACCACTCATGCAAAAAGAGGTGTCAGACAATTTTTTTTTATCATACTGCTTTAATTACATTAAAGATGTCTGTTTCCGTTTTTTCCGTTAAATACCAATTCCTCAGAGCAATTGGTACTTTGCGGAACGGAACGGAACGGAAAAATAAATTAAAAAGTTTAAATCAGATTCATTTTGATCACTGTCTCTAATCAAGGACGACGTGAGGTCAGTCTAGATATCATAATGCATGACTTGCAAATGCGTTAATTTCATGATAATTTATCAGGACAATACGACATATTCATCTACAGAATATTTCCCGATGTTATACATTATTACACATTTCACCTGTGAAGATGAGATTAAGTATACATTTGTGTTATTTGTATATGGAAAACCGTAAAACACAGAAATTCTAAAGTTTGTTTTGTTTTAAAGATTTTTCGAAATTTTGATAAATGCCCCCTTTGGATACCTTAAATGAAATTCCGTTCCGTTCCGTAAAGTACCAATAGCCTTATAAACTTACTACCTAACTAATTTAAAAAAAATAAAATCCAGTACAAAAGGATCATTGCTGAAACACATGAACATATAAAAACATATACAAAACAAAACAACAATAAAACATAACAGCCAACACTTTTGACACTTATAACAACATGAACAAGCAAGAGACAAAACTCATTATATGTTAATTGTTTATGTGTTAAGAATCGGAATGTATTGTGTATTGTTGTCATTATTGCCGTCAGGGGCCCTTAATTGGAAAATAAAGAACTTTGAACTTTTATATGTCCCTGATTTCATTTATATAATACATGTACACTCAAGTTTAATATTTTATCTATAAAAATTAAATCTTTTATGAACACAAATTGATACAATACAAAGGGAAAGGGATTATAGGCACTTGTTTCTGACATTGGGGGTTCACTATCCATACTCTTCTTTCCCATATATAAAAAAATAAACCAGATACATGTAGTATCCCCATTGTAATTAACCAATCACCCGTCACCCATTTGAGAGTTTACACAGTGACATACATTTACATGTCAGACCAGAAACTAACAAATTTCAGTGGCAAAACCAGAACTTTTCATAAAGGGGGGGGGGGGGGGGGGCTCCAGTCATGCTTCAGTCCCTATATAATCATCCAAATTTTTACCAACAAGGTCTCAATAGTCATGACAGTGGTGGTTCCAGGATTTAAATTGAGAAAAACTGGGTTGTGAGTGCCCCCAAAATGTATATAATTTTAGCTTGTATTGTACATGTTATGATATTTATGTACACTATAATTTAATTGAATATAAAAATGTTAACGAAAGGATTGTTAACACACAAATCTGCTCCATGTTATGATATTAAACATTGTTATCTAACATGTTTAACACCGCCACATTATTTATATATGTGCCTGTCCCAAGCCAGGAGCCTGTAATTCAGTGGTTGTCGTTTGTTTATGTGTTACATATTTGTTCTTCGTTTTTTCATAAATAAGGCCATTAGTTTTCGCGTTTGAATTGTTTTACATTGTCTTATCGGGGCCCTTTATAGCTGACTATGCGGTATGGGCTTTGCTCATTGTTGAAGGCTGTACAGTGACCTATAGTTGTTAATGTCTGTGTCATTTTGGTCTTTTGTGGATAGTTGTCTCATTGGCAATCAAACCACATCTTCTTTTTTATATTATACATAAAAAATAATTTTTCAAGACTTGGAAATATTTTCTTTGCCCATTATTGCCTTTAACTTTTATGTATTGAGCAAAATGCTTGAGGCATAATTATTTATAATACTTAGTAAAAACATGTATTTTCTTGGTTATTCATATGGCAAATTTGTATTAATGTGTTGATAATAACAATGCAAAGTTTAATTTTGCTTTGAATAATTTAGTATATAATTTATTTAGTAATTGTATGTACATTTGCTTTATATTTACAGGAAGGAGAAAGATGTTCACTATGAATCAAAAATTCAATACATAGGACTTTTATATATCAACAAAAAACACTTGTACATGTGCATGTGTATGTCATGTATGTGTGATATACATACAACAAGAAAACAGTAATCAAATGGAATGTCAACGACCAGTGTCCAGTAATGTTGAAAGCAAAATGATTTTGATAGAAAACAATAGGACTAGAATATATTATGGGTAAGTAATCCAAAAGTGTCTGTTTAGGGTAAAAACAGTCAGTTATTTACAGTGTGCTATGATTTCAATCCCACAAATATGAAACAAAAACATAATATACATGGTATGCAGACTGTTTTCATAAGGGAATTGACTGAAAATATCTACATTTGACAGTCAGACATAATTATATACTAAATTATTCTTTTTTATATATAAAAGTTGCCAATGGAATAAATTGAGGATGGAAATTATAATTAATGAGATATAGGTAAAAGAATCATACACAGACTTTAAGGTCGAATGGTATTCTTTTAATAGTTTAAAGATTTTATTCTGTTATCTATGCTGTATAAATGTCAAGATAGTTACATTTGGATTTAAAACCTAATTTCAAGAATGAAGGGTACCATAATTTAAATTTATTTTATGATAAAAAAATCAATATAAGGCTTTATAAGGGAATTAACTCTTACATGATGTGCATCATATCCATGCAAATGAAGCGTTTTAATAAATCTGACCATTTTTATACGACCGCAAAAATTGAAAATTTTTTGGTCGTATATTGGTATCACGTTGGCGTCGTCGTCCGAATACTTTTAGTTTTCGCACTCTAACTTTAGTAAAAGTAAATAGAAATCTATGAAATTTTAACACAAGGTTTATGACCACAAAAGGAAGGTTTAGATTGATTTTGGAAGTTTTGGTTTCAACAGTTCAGGAATTAGGGGCCAAAAAAGAGCCCAAATAAGCTTTATTCTTGGTTTTCGCACAATAACTAGTATAAGTAAATAGAAATCAATGAAATTTAAACACAAGGTTTATGACCACAAAAGGAAGGTTGGGATTGATTTTGGGAGTTGAGGTCTGAACAGTTTAGGAATTAGGGGCCAAAAAGGGGCCCAAATAAGCATTTTTCTTGGTTTTCGCACCATAACTTTAGTATAAGTCAATAGAAATCTATGAAATTTAAATACAAGGTTTATGACCATAAAAGGAATGTTGGGATTGATTTTGGAAGTTTTGGTTCACACAGTTTAGGAATAAGGGGCCCAAAGGGTCCAGATTTCATCAAAAATTGAATAATTGGGGTTCTTCAATATGCCGAATCTAACTGTGTATGTAGATTCTTAATTTTTGGTCCTGTTTTCAAATTGGTCTACATTAAGGTCCAAAGGGTCCAAAATTAAAATTAGTTTGATTTAACAAAAATTGAATCCTTGGCCAAGTTGGGGTTCTTTGATATGCTGAATCTAAAAAAATACTTAGATTTTTGATTATTGGCCCAGTTTCAAGTTGGTCCAAATCGGGGTCCAAAATTAAACTTTGTTTGATTTCAAATTGGTCTACATTAAAGTCCAAAGGGTCCAAAATTAAACGAAGTTTGATTTTAACAAAAATTGAATTCTTGGGCTTCTTTAATATGGTGAATCTAAACATGTACTTAGATTTTTGATTATGGGCCTAGTTTTCAAGTTGGTCCAAATCAGGATCCAAAATTATTATATTAAGTATTGTGCAATAGCAAGAAATTTTCAATTGCACAGTATTGCGCAATAGCAAGAAATCTTCAATTGCACAGTATTGTGCAATAGCAAATATTTTCAATTGCATAGTATTGCACAATAGCAAGAAATATCTAATTGCACAATATTGTGCAATAGCAAGAATTTTCAATTGGAGTTATCTTTCTTTGTCCAGAATAGTAGTTGAATCAACTTAAATCATTGTTTTATACAATAAACAATGTATATTCACTTTTACTACCAACTGATAAATTAAAACAATCTTTACCATTCAGTGATTACAAGCACTTTCTTTACGTTTTAATATTTTATGATGTATTTAAATGAGTAGTTATTGTTGCAAACTCCATTAGAAATTTGAATTGAGATCAGTTTTGGAATAAGGGAAAGGGGGATGTGAAAAAAAATTGGGGGGGTCAATTTTTTTCATTTCAGATTTCATAAATAAAAAGAAAATTTCTTCAAACATTTTTTTGAGAGGATTAATATTCAACAGCATAGTGAATTGCTCAAAGGCCAAAAAAATTTTTAAGTTCATTAGACCACATTCATTCTGTGTCAGAAACCTATGCTGTGTCAACTATTTAATCACAATCCAAATTTAGAGCTGAATCCAGCTTGAATGTTGTGTCCATACTTGCCCCAACCGTTCAGGGTTCAACCTCTGCGGTCGTATAAAGCTGCACCCTGCGGAGCATCTGTTTTTGTTAGATAAGAGAATGACTTGAGCAGACTGTATAGAAGTCATAGATGGCAATAACAATGAAATACAATATATTATAATTATCATTCTTCATCACTTTTTGATTGAATTAACAAACTTAATTTAATAACAAAATATTTCATTTTCAGAAGACAACACATCCTGTCAGAGGAATAATTTTACTGGAGGATAAAAATTTTGATACCTGGAATCAGCAATTTATATGAAATTTGTTATGAGAGATATATTCATGTACAGAATGGTATCCGAGGTGGTTCAAGTGATTATAAGCGGATATTTTATTTGAACTAATGCAGGATTTAATAAATGAAAGTTTAACAGACTATGGGCTCCAAAGTTTATTAACAAGAGGATTTTTTAAATATGTGAGACTCATCAACATTAAAAAGTGCAGAAGTGAAATGTCACCATATTTATTAAAAAAAATCAGATTATTGACTCGGTTGTTTTCATGAATATTTTGTTTTAAGCAATTTCACTGTTATATAATTAATAAGATTCCACGTTTATTTTATACTTCTGACAACCGAATATTATATCTTCCCTCTGGCCTCAAGTGTTTCCCTTTTATTTTGCATGAGTGTAATTTAAAAAAGCTCGCTTTTAGTTTTGGGCAAATTCAAGTTTTGCCATTCCAGAATTATTCGACTTTTTTCCTGGTAAATTAGACATGTACCCACATGTTGTATTTTGCTTTGTTACTTTTTCAAGAAATTGTGGATCAAGGCTGAATTTTATCAAATAAGCTCATTTTTGGATATTTATCACATATCACATACTTGAATAATCTTTAAAATTGAGAATATAGATGGGCAATGTGTCAAAGAGATAACAACCCAACCAAAGAGCAGAAAACGAGCAGAACCAGTAGTATGCTTATATTGATTTACTTCACTTTTGCCTTGTTGTTGAGATTGAGTGAAAGAATTTTTGTTTTGTTTATTCCTATCAATTAGGGGGGTGGGGACTTGTATTCAACACTGCATAACTAAATGTATATCCCATCACCAGATATGAAGCAGCCAACCATACAAAATAGGCCCCCTGTCACTAAAAGGAGAAAAGAGATGCACAACATACAAAATATTCCATAAGGCTAGCTACATTGTATCATTTGAAATTATGTTTCATTTATTTTTTTTACATGTGGAATTGTTTTTTGTAAGTAGTTATTTATTCAATTCAAGGTAATAAATACAGTTACCTTTCAGTAATATGAAACTTAGAAAGTTGGGGTATGATCAATGCCAATAAGACAACTCTCCACCAGATATCAAATGTCTAAAAAGGTTAACTTGAACAAAAAGCAGTTAGTGAGCCACATGTATAAAAGACCCTGTTACATGACACAAGACAGGCTGAAAAGGAATATTCTGCATCTGTACGCAAAAGTGAAAATATGTTTAGAAATAAATGCATGTGTAGCAATGGATGCAAATGAATAGTCAATCCAGACAAAATCTGCAACGTTTTGGCGTATGTGGTTTATGCACAAAATTGTCAACCAAATTTTACATACTTCATTCAAATAATTTACATTAAAGAGGACAACAAAATAAAAAAAAAAGAACAGGGCTAATGGGTATAAGGGCAAAGCACCCAGGGCGAACAAGTACATAGGCAGATCCAGGGGGGGGGGGGCCCTTACATGGGAAAAATTTGGTTGATTATATAGGGAATCAATGAAGCATGACTGGAGCCCCCCCCCCCCCTTAGGAAAAGTTCTGGATCCGCCACTGAAGTACTATTGTGAACGGACCAGGATTTCTTTAGAATTCCCACCACCTACTTTGAATAGAATTGGTCATCCCTCCTATGCATAGATATATTGATAGTCAGTATGTCAATGCCCCAAGAAACTGCAAAATGAATTTTTAATAAGTTTTTAAAGTCATGATGAGTTTGAACCTCCACTGTAACCAGAGATTGAGAACCATGAGCCCTAAAAATGACACATGCCTCTGACAAAATAAAAAGAGCATGCCCCTGCCAACGCCCCCTTTTAAAAATAAGAAACCAAACAAAACACACAACGATAATTATATTAACGAAAGGAATATCAACAGCTTTTCTATGACCTAATCAGATTAAATGTTCATTAAAAACTCAGCGGCAGGTAACAATATTCACGGAATGAATCTAGTTTTTTTATAAGTTACTTTGAAAACTTTTAGTTAAAGTACGATCATGATTTCAACAAATCAGTCGGGGTCCCATGATGTGTAAGCCTAACACTCTAGGGTACCAAGTATGGTATAACGTTGGTATGGATTCAACATATTGCATGCCTTCCTTGGCATTAAGATTAACAAAATTGCTACAAAGAAGAAAAGAATCCAACTTTTAATGACATTTTACGTTGGCATTTTCGGCGCCGGAAATTGACAACGTTTATCTATATACTGACACAACTTCGGTTGAGGTCGATTCCGGCAATTCTGCTTAAAAAATCACATCCAGTAAAATTTATTGATGTCTTAACATATATTTGATATGTTTAAACTATTTTTAGTGGATAATTTTTTCGAGAGATGAATTACTATCGTGTTCTTCAGAAACAAGGTAAAGGGAGGAACAGGGCCCCCATAGTGGGGACATACAAAGTAAAGATGACCATTCTCCATTTCTACTCGATAGAAGTGCCTAATTTTTTCAAAACACATACATTTTGTACCAAAGATTAGCATATGAAAGTTTTAAAAAAATTGAGTCGGAGATTTTTTAGAAACACCTCATAATTTTAGCATATCAATAGACGTAATGGAAAAATAGCCAAAAATGGCGCCTTCTTCAATTTCGAAAAAAATCTATAATTTTACAATTCAGTGACACAGACTGCTATATTTAAAGTGGTTTTATACCTAATGATTCACCTTTTCATGATATTTGAATAAATATTTACTTTAAAAACAGAAACTCTTCCAATTTTCAAATCTACCGACCATGCAAGAAAAAACCTATAAAAGATTGAGACCCCTACTTTAAAATGGGAACAAATTTTTGCCCTGGCTTGGACACCTCTGTTCTTTACGAATTTCAATGCCAAAACTCGCGAAAATAGGTTGTAAAAATTTTTAGCAAATCGAAGGATAGGTATTTTTTTGTTCCCATTTTTGATATAGCCATTTAATCCTTTAGTGCAGAAAATCAAAATCCGAAATTCTATGTTCAGATGTAAAAAAATAAGATTTCCTTATGTTTCAATGATAAAAAATGAAAATAATATGTAAACTCATATATTTTTCTCATGTAGATATGCTTAAAATCGACAGTATTTATCGTCCGCACTTTGCCGCAAACGAATTTAAAAAAAATACAAAAGCGCGCCATTTTTCAGTTGACGTCGGCCGACGCAAAATAGTCCAATTTTCGGCGTAGGACTACTGAGCGCCGCCGAATCACATTTTAGCCGAAAAGGCACATCCGGTTGTCCTACTGTTGTGCACGCCGTAATGAATAATAATCTCATTGACAAACATATCATCCCTCCTTAGTTACATTGTAGTCAATGTTAATGTTCTTATTATCTTATTAATTAGCATTTTTATAATCCAGTTAATATGTTTAATACGAAAAATTAAATTAGGTTTTTCTCTAAACTTCTACATGATTGCATTTGAAAGTCGAAAAAAATAATCTGGATTTAAATTAATTTAAAGTCCCATTATAACCGGACTTGGCTATGTTCTTGTACTTCCAGCACTGACAAGGGGCGCCCCTCTTTGTCAAGGGTTTTACTGCCAGTAGGAAGAATGCCAGAGTAACCATTTTATTTTTATAATTTTGACTTTTTCATTTGGTATTATTAATATTGTTTTTTACTATTAAAATGTACATTTGAGCGGGATTTACTGTAACTCAAATAACAGGTACATTCCGTTAATCCCTAATTGAAAAGAAATTCCTTACCTGTATATAAAAATATAAAATGTTGGAGGAACGTGATCACACCTCCCCAGTCACCCTTTGGAGAGTCTGACGTGTGATTGTTGAATAATATGACTTGTTATTAGGATATGCATCTTCCTATTTCTATAAACAGCAACAACCAAAACATTCAGAAGAAAAAAGAAACCCGTTTACGATGCCCCTGTCTATGAACAAGCACACTAACATGGATATTTATTGAATCGATAACCTATTTGATGAAAAAATTCTGAAACTCTTAATATATTTGAAATATGTACATAAAAAAATTATGGTCACGTGGTACAAATGTACAATGAAAAAGACAATAAAATTATAGTCTTCTAGCTAAAGGATATTTTGTTTTATTACATTGGTTGCAATGAATTACATTGATTTCCCAGTTTTAAAAATAAAAACCGATAATTTCACATGTGAAATAAACGTGGTTATTTCACTCTCTGACGTCATACAACAATAGGCGTTGTCAAGACGTCGATAACGTCGGATCAAAACAAATTGTCAATGCGTACGAAAAAGATATAGTTCCTTACATTTTCTACATTAATTTCATAAAAAAAAAGCCATTTGCCAATGTAATAAAAAAGAATAACTAATCGTCGTATTTGAATATCAAAAATAAGACAACGCGTGACCGAACGACGCATGGATTAAACGAGTGCGCATTTGAATATCAAAAATAAGACAACTTGTGACCGAACGCCGCTATGGATTAAACTCGTGCTGCGCACTCGTTTAATCCATGCGTCGTTCGATCACGCGTTGTCTTATTTTTGATATTCAAATACGGCGATTAGTTATACTATAATTACCTTTTTTTGGTAAATTATTTAATTCATAACTTAGTGCAAGACTACTCAAAACATTTATTTTACAATTATCATAATTGTTATTTGATGACGCACACTAGCGTGTTTTCTGGAAATATCAAATTATATCACCTCGCTTTTGACCATTGATGTTTTGAGGAAGTAGTGATTTAAATAAACAATTCAGATATTTCCGGAGTAGGATTAGAAACGTTATTCAGCGAAACAAAGTTGAGTTCTATTTGAAAGAAAAACCTGAAAATTTCCAGTGATACATTTTTGTATCTGAAGATTAAGTTTCGTATACGCTGGACGGACAAATCAGACGAGTTAAAGCCTAAGGGATTTATTTGGTCACATATAGAATTTGGAAATAACATATCAGATCAGGATTATTATGGTTTAACTATTTTTTTACGGTTCTAGGTTCTTGTTTTTTTGTTCGAGAGAAGTCTTGATTTTAATTTCGATTGCGTCCAGGTTTTATCTAGTGTTATCTCTATACAATTTTCCTATAGTGTAATATGTTATGTGTCAGTTTACAAATGTATCGACGTTTTAAAACAACAAAAAAGGGTCAAATTAAGTACTTTTCAAGATACAAAATCAATGCATTCATCAGTTTGATAATAGTACTGTATTCTAACACTTACATTTTATAAAGTATCGTTCATTTGTATATAACGTTTTTGTTACATCTTATAAATAACACATACAAACAGGCATTTGTATAAGATTTTTTTCCCTATAAACCTTCATTTGACCTTAATATATAATGGTATATATTTAGGTATATTGGATTTTTTTTCTGAGTTAAATGCCTGTGCATGAACAGTATATATTTGTGATAACACCAATCTAATGCCTCGTTCACACGTACCTTTAATTCGAATTGCGTTCACACACACTTTTTTTTTTTTAATTCGAAGTACGTTTTTGTCAATCCGAATTAAAAGTTAACGTCATAAGGACAGTAAAGCGAATTTGACGCCCATTCAAATTCGAATTAGAATTGACGTTAGGACGTTAATAAAATTAACGGTACCAATTTTGTTGCACCAGATGCGCATTTCGACAATACATGTCTCTTCAGTGATGCTCGTGGCCAAAATATTAAACGCGTCGATTGCGAATTAAACTAATTCGAATTAATTAATGCGAATCGAATTCGAATTACGTGTAAATTGGTTTTTTTTTAGGAGCGGAGGCAGGCCTGTTTTTGTGTGTGTTTTTTTTTTATTATTACATTGGAATTTCACCTGACTATATATTCGAGCAGAAAAAATAACCGGCAACTGTTGTTACCGACCTGTTGTTTTGTTAGCTTTTAATTGTATCTTATACACCACGTTCCAGAGTCGTTCAACGCCCATTATAACGAGCAATTTATAGTTGTTATTGTGATAATATAGAAGAGGAAAAACATGTAATACCCCAGTCCCACTAGGCCACGATCGCACTACGATCTGTGAAAAAAATGCAAATTTTAATGATCGTAGTACGATCGTGTAGATCGCAGTAATGTCGTATCACGGTCGTGGTGAGGTCTTCAATGAGCGGCATGAAAATGTAAATTTTCGTTGCTTTCACGATGCAACTACGTCCTCGTTACGCTTCTACAACGATAACGCTACGATTATAACACGTTCTCACCACGCTTATTCTGCGACCTTACTCCGCTTATCAAGATATTTCTACGCTCATCACGTTCTCACTACGACCATACCACGAGTTATCCGATTGCAACACGATCTTACCACGCTTCTACTGCGATTATAGCACGTTCTTACCACGATAACACTACGTTCTTACCACGATTACACTACGTTCAAACCGCGATCTTACTACGCTCTCAGCAATAACGTCAACATCGTGTTCCATCTCAATACAGTATCATTCCTTCAGTTCTATTTCTGATTAATACGTAGATTTCTCGAAAACAAGAGGCTCTCAAGAGCCTGAATCGCTCACCTGGTAAACAATGCCTTATTGAACATATTGAACCATGCCAGGCAAACATGTACAGCTAACAATTCTTCAATATTACAAATATATATGACTTACTGTTTATAAATAAAGAAAATGAGACCAAAACACAAACACTTAAAACTTAGCAATGGACTGTGAAAATGAGGTCAAGTTCAAATAAAACCTGCGTAACCGACATATAGATCATAAAATATTTTCATACACCAAATATAGTTGACCTAATGCATAAAGTATTAAAAACAATGGTTTGTTTGATTCGTCTGAAAATTTCAGGGCTGATAGATCTTGACCTAATGAACATTTTTACCCCATGTCAGATTTGCTCTAAATGCTTTCGTTTTTGAGATATAAGCCAAAAACTGCATTTGACCCCTATGTTCTATTTAAAGTAAGGGCGGCCATGTTTTTTGACGGATCAAAAATCGAAGCACACACTTTGTGCAGGATAATCTAAGGAACTATCATGCTAAGTTTCATCCAAATCCATTCAGTAGTTTCAGAGGAGAAGATTTTTTAAAGTTAGCAAATATGATGAACAAATTGTGAAAAATTGTCATTAAAGGACATTTACCCCTTAAGGGGTCAATTGACAATTTTGGTCATATTAACCTATTTGTAGATCTTACTTTGCTGATCATTTTTGCTGTTTACAGTTTATCTTCATCTATAATAATATTCAAGATAATGACCAAAAACTGCAAAATTTCCTAAAAATTACCAATTAAGTGGCAGCAACCCAACAATAGTTTGTTTGATTCATCTGAAAATTCCTGGGCTGATAGATCTTGACCTAATGAACATTTTTACCCCATGTCAGATTTGCTCTAAATGCTTCCGTTTTTGAGATATAAGCCAAAAACTGCATTTGACCCCTATGTTCTATTTTAAGTAACGGCGGTCATGTTTTTTGACGGATCAAAAATCGAAGCACACACTTAATGCAGGATAATCTAAGGAACAATCATTTTAAGTTTCATTCAAATCCATTCAGTAGTTTCAGAGAAGAAGATGTTTGAAAAACGACGACGACGACGACGAACGCCAAGTGATGAGAAAAGCTCACCTGGCCTTTTAGGCCAGGTGAGCTAAAAAAATACAGTCATGCCACCAAAATCTACTAGAACACGTGGGCGTGGTGTTAGGGTTGATGTAGAGGCAGATGGAGCTCTGATAGTAACGAATCGTGATCAAGTAGAGATGTCGGACCGACCAATCCGACCTAAATTACAACCTATTGCTGGTCCATAAAGCTGAAATGACGATATTTTAGTGAACAATAGCAGATATGAAACAGATGTGTCAATAGATATAGGAATATGTGGTATGAGTGCCAATGAGACAACTCTCAATCCAAGTAACAATTTCTAAAAGTAACAATTATAGGCCAAGATACGGCCTTCAACACGGAGCCGTGGCTTACACCGAACAGCAAGATATAAAAGGCCCCAAAAATTACTAGTGTAAAGCCATTCAAACGGGAAAACCAACGGTCTAATCTATATGAAAACAAGAAACACGGTTGAGCCGTTAGAGAAAATGGACAAGAAGTCCCAATAACATACAGACAAATAATTACATTAGATGTATGTTTCATTATAATATTTTATTCTGATTGGCTAACTGCACATCACGTGTTATTCCGTAAGCAGTTGCATTGCTCAATTCAACTTTTCACTCATGATAACACGTGCTCCATCAATAAAGTGCACAGGTGAATTACATAATAAAATATATAAAATTCGTGTTTTCATGATCATAGCTAAAAAATGTAATTATAAAATTTATAGGGTTGTAAAAGCGTTGACCGTGCGTACATTTTTAGAATGAAGCGCTTCCGCGCTTCATACAAAATGTACTTTGGTCAACGCTTTTACACCCCAATAAATTTACGAAAAGAAGCATTCAATTCTTAAACAAAACCTGGAGAGAATTAATATATTCTATGGAAAAATGACAATGAAAATAATGGTCGTAGTATGAACGTAGTCAGGTCGTAAGAAGAGCGTGATGAGGACGGCAAGGGCGTGCTAGAATCGTACTATGGTCGTGAACAGCGTGGTATAGTCGTAGTGGAAGCGTAGTGGAAGCGTAGTTTGGTCGCGGTGAGAACGTGAGGGTCGTAGTGAGGTCGTAATAACGTCGCAATGAGATCGTAGCGCAGTTTCTCCGAATAGAATCACGCTTTCGCTACGCTCTCACTACGATGGTACAGCGACCTTGGCGATCTTACTACGATCTTAGTGCGCTCTCACTACGCTTCTTCTACGACCTGATTTCGCCACGACCGCACCACGATTGTTTTGAACATGTTCAAAGTTTGCCACGCTCATCACGATCTTGACGACCTCACCACGACCGTGATACGACATTACTGCGATCTACACGATCGTACTGCGATCATTAAAATTTGCATTTTTTTCACAGATAGTAGTGCGATCGTGGCCTAGTTGGACTGGGGTATTAGATGTAACATAATGTGCACAGATAATTTAAATTATAGAATATTTAAATGGTGTCCTAGTAATGCTCTTAATAAGAGAAGAAATTGGTGTTTTAGGATTATGTCTAAGTTTAAAGAATGTAATTTAGATTTGTATACTGATTTAAATAATGTATTGTATAAACAAAATATTACACAGATAGAAGAAGTTTTGATAAATATATAGAAAACTGGCAAAATAGAATATTGACACAAGATGTTGGTAAAAAATTGCGGACTTATAAATTGTTTAAAGACAGTTATGGAAGTGAATCATATTTATCTAAAAATTTATCGTACAGATATAGAAGTGCTTTTGCTAAATTTAGATGCGGAGTAGCTCCGTTGAGAATTGAAACAGGGCAGTATGAAAATAAAAATGTAGACGAAAGAGTGTGTTTTATGTGTAATAATAACATAGAAGACGAAAAACATGTAATATTATCATGCTCTTTATATGCAGATTTGCGCTTTTGTTTATATAGCGAAGCTATAAAATATAATGTAAATTTTAATGATTTGTCTGATGATGATAAATTTGTGTATTTATTTAAAAACATTAATTACGGTTGCCAAAACCTGCTTTGATATTTTAAGTAGAAGAAATACCTTTTTATATTCTTGAAATGAAATCATTTTAATAATCGTATATATTTAAACTAGTTTTATATAGAAATTGTTTTACAGTCTGTCATAATTCTTAATAGAATGGTACTAGTATTTTATGTCTGTATTGTCTGTTTTATATTGTGTATAATTTATACTCTGTATGTACTGTATATTTATGTATTGCAAGTAGTGAGACTTTAATAAAAATATTGAATTGTATAATAATAATTAACATGCCCATTATATGAAGAACTAAGACAGTTTTTATTTATTGATAAAATTCATCAACATAAAAATAGGTTTTTAACGTTATCAGATGATTAAAAATGTATGAACATGTTTGTAGTTCTGTTGCCAAAAACTTGCGACGAATATTCAAATAGTATAATTTTATATCGTTGAAATTTAAAGATGATATTTTTGTGTACATGTATCGAATTTCATCCTTATATGTGCATGGTAATATTGCACTTTTATGTTTTGTGTAAATAACAAAACTATGTTTTATTCTGATGTTTTGATATCTATAATTCTAAAATAACGAGGTCGAATTTGTCAGCCGTCATCACGTAAAAACAATGAATCAAAGAATTCAAGTTTATATAATAGCTAATATAGGACAATGGTGTTGATTAAAAATTACACCACTCCAGACCCTTTTGTTTTCCACATAATTAGTATTGCCAATAATTAAGAAGTTCCGGGGCGAATCCGATACAGATACCAATAGTATATTCACCTATTACCTTATCTCTGACATGAGCACCACCAAAATTTTGCTATATACACGGGTCATAATCACAGGATTGACACTACTAACTTCAAGCATTGTCACATTGTTCCCTATTGCAGTATTCTAATCAGTATGACTTTCTAAGATGGCGATACGTATACTAAAAATATGGACTTAAAATAAGGCGTATATGTACAGTTTTCGATTTGTTAGCCAGCATGGCGTTAAATTAAGTTCCAGGTCGAAGGGTTCAAACAGAAACATTTTGAAAGCAGAGAAAACTGTGCATCTTATAATCTGCATGACTTTATCAGATGACAATACCAATACTGAAATAAGGCTTACGCATAGTTATATAGACAATAATAGTGCATTGACTTGCCATATCAACGATACTAGAACACACCCGCGAAATCACGGGCATATACAGCTTGTTGTATATAACACTAAGTCTCTCATACATGTCAAAGTTCTTTTAAGAATGGAACATGCATTCCAAATTTTATATTGTGTATTAAATGTCATATTGTGTTTATACTTGTATGTATGTGGTGAGACTATAATACACTATTGAACTTGTCACCTTGCTGTTAACGTTTTTCGTGACACTATCATCAAATTGCAAACACTAACATATATAAAAATACGAAATAATGACGAATGTGCACCACAATATAGACAAGATAAAGAGAAAGAACAGTTCCTAATACAATTCTAAAAATGGTATATATAGTACAGGGAGTACATCCAGAACCCATTACGTTCATTCTCTATGATATAAATTCAATCTAGAACGGATTTTTAACATTTGCTTCAACCTTTTAACTTGTTGGTTTTGTATTTTAATGGACATGACATTTTTTATATTGTGCTGTCTTGATTCTATTAAAATTTGTATTTTGTATTTAATATTTGTTATAAAATTGGGTTACAAATCTTGCGCTGAAATGGGTTATACTATATTTATAGCGGACTATGCGGTATGGGCTTTGCTCATTGTTGAAGGCCGTACGGTGACCTATAGTTGTTAAATTCTGTGTCATTTAGGTCTCTTGTGGAGAGTTGTTTCATTGGCAATCATACCACATCTTCTTTTTTATATATGTAACACTCCCAAACGTGTCCTTCCCACCAAACGTGTCCGATTCCCCCAAACGTGTCTTTTCTCCCCAAACGTGTCCTAAATATTCAACATTACCCAAACGTGTCCGATAATTGATATTCGCCCAAACGTGTCCACTTTAAACGCCATAACGTCTCGCGTCTTTTCGCGCTAATACATGTATATCACAAATGACATCAATAACGTTCACGGCATTTCTGTGATGGGGGACACAGTTGATGAAGTGGTCATTTATTAGCATCAGTTTGTTCAATGCCGGTTGTAACTGATTACCATACCTGAAAATTCAATCTGTAACATATGAATTAACTTTTGACTGAAATCGCTTGTTGTCAAGTTGCAAGTATTTCATGCTAATTTACAGTGACGTCGCGTACGGTGTTGGTGTTAGTTTTGGTAACGTCTGTTTGACGTTATTTTTCATGCAAATGTTTAAAAAACGTCATACTTTTTTCGTTTCATGCAGCTCAATCATACAGCATAATTTATATGAGCGGTTTGCTTGACTTGCTACATATAGAACCGAAATGCAAAAGCGGCACATACTTTTACAAGTACAGTTAAATCTAAACAGAAAAATAATATTCATTTAAATTAGTATCCCCTTGGAGCAAAATTATTTTCTCTTTCTTTTGATTGAAACAGGATATTTAAAAAAAAGGTTTAAACCACTGTCTTTTCTGCTGCCTTTTCTTTTAGTTTAAACATATTTATTTATAGTGGATTGGTAGACAAGTTATTACAAGTTATATTAATCCGTTTCCACTTTGAGGGTGCGAGTGCTTCCTTGTAGCCTTAGTCTGCTCTTTTCGAAATATAAAACGGTGACTTTTACGTGCAAGAGATATTGCTCTCTCTGAACACCGGTCAGTCATGTATCGCCCCCTTCCGACGGACAATCATTGTTTCACAAGACCATCATACTCGCAAATGGTGTCAAGGGCTTATTCTTTTATCCGCTTTTGATAATTTCCGAATAAAAATTTTATTAGTTGAATCGTTTGTTTCATCGCCTGTATTAAATGTTAAAAGAATCAACCGTTGATAGGAAATTCAAAATTAACCACAATAAAATTAATTTAATCAAATTTGACAATTTCATAAACAAAAGGAAATTTAATCTGAACTATGAACAAGAAAACAGATTGGCGCAGATAATTTTAGCGAACAATGTTAAAACTACTAGGGGACACTTTAGCGCAGACATTAGAGGCCATTTTAGCGCAGGATTAATCCGTTCAGCTGTATTTTCGTAAGCCCATTTTAGCGAGAAAAAAAAATGATTTTAAAATTTAAGTGGTATATTTTAATGGACATGATATTTTTTAAATTGTGCTGTCTTGCTTCTATTTAAAAAAAAATTGATCATTAATCATTAATCAAAAATGGATTAAAGCATTGCTCTCAAAGAGGCATTGGTAATTTCCATTTTCGCTCGAATGGGTTAAAAATCTTGGGCTAAAATGGGCTTTACATTGGCGCTAAAACGTTAGATTTTTTCTCTAAAATGTCCTACCAATGCGCCAAAATGTCCTCCGCCGAAACAGATACAGATATTAATTTTAATTAGATTCGATAAAAATCTGTTAAGATATTGTATACAAAAAATTATAAAAAAAATTATGGTTTTGCATACAGAAGTCTTTGAGGGCCATGCAAATTTACTTTTTTCAATTTGATATAACAAATAAATTGAAATATTTGATATAACAAATTATGATAATTTGAAATAAAAATTTATAAATTTGATATATCAAATCCCTTTTGCACTGATTGTGCATGGGGTTTCTCTTCTAGATCTAGCGCATGGGTCTTTGTTTTTCTGACGTCCAGCAACAAATATGTCATTGAATGCTTATTCAAAACTTTCTTAACAGGTTTAATGTTTCTGTTGCTGGACGTCAGATAAACAATGAATCAATACACAAAAAAGAAATGCGCCAATTTGGGTTACGCAATGTTTCAATCAATCTCATTATTATAATTAAAACATACTATTGGTAGAGAAATTCACAATGTGTTATATCAAATTGACAATTTGTTATGTCTAATTGATAATTCTAATTTCAAATTGATAATCTGTTATATCATATTGATAATTTGTTATACCAAATTGATAATCTGTTATACCAAATTGATAATCTGTTATATCAAATTCATAATTTGTTATATCAAATTCATAATTTGTTATATCAAATTCATAATCTGTTATTTCAAATTCATAATTCGTTATATCAAATTGAAAAAAAGTTTTAATAAGCATGGCACATAAAGGCTTCCGTAATTTGCGACGTTAGGCACTACATGTCAAGTTTTACAGAACGTAACGTCAAAACGAGTAAAAAAGCATGGTGTGACATTATGACTAGACAAAAGTAGTCGCTGACTGTGTCGTTAATACCTCCGACATGTGATCGAAATGGGTTCAAAAAAATCCCTGAACAGTAGATTATAATGTTATATAGTATTTTTTGTGCTATTATAATTTCAAGTTTTCCCCTTCCAAAACTGTATAAAATGACTTATCATAATTGTAACAAAAATGTGAAAAACAGCGTTTTGTGACATTTTGACTAGACAAAAACAAAAAGATCGCGTTTATTTTTTTTTCAATATTTTCTCTTAAACTTCGACACAATTTTTTTTCGTACACTTAAAAAAAAAGTTTTCACGTTTGAATACAATTTCTTATCGTAGAAAAGACTGCAACTGTCTATTACTTTTCATAAGACACTTAACAAATACGCCAAAACGTCAGAAAACGGCGAGTGTGACATTTCAACGGATTTAATAAAATGAACTGTTACAATTTAGGACATAATTTAAACAATACTTACTAATTGAAGACATAGAAAGTTGTATATTTATTGTATAATTTTGACACAGGAAGGTTGGATAGGTTAATTGTGGTTTGGATGTGCAGCATTCGTTCGAATTTTGAAAAGCTCCAAAATATATGCGAGATTTGGGTTTTGTGACAGAAATACAAATTTCAAAAAATCATTAATTCTGCCACGATCTTTTGAAATGTTGTATCAAAACTTTTTTATTTTTTTTTCCTTATTATATACGGAATAAAAAGATATATCTTTTTCGGAATAATCTATTTGAATTACCTTTTAAAATCACTCTTAACTTCACCCCTATCCATATTTTTTTTCTATTTTCAGCTTGACCACAAAACAAATTGAACTTTTCGCCCTGGTCAGACGCGTCCAGTTAACGATGACGTCATAAATAAAACATACACCATTAACACCAAAGACTTCTCTTGCTAGGAGTACAACATTTTTTTAATAAGTTTAAAAAATGGCAAGAATAACTTCAAAGCAACGCTGATAATATGTCGCGGTGTTACTTGTCTACACGCTCAAAATCAGTGTTATTAGGGATTCGAGTAACAAAATGAATAAACATATTGATTTTAAGGCATTATAGTTCATTTCTACTTGTAATTACGCACATTTTGATATATACATTTATATAGTTATCAATTCCGAAACTTCTAACAAATGCAATAAAGGCGAACTGGAAAGCAAAAACCGTATTATCACCAACACCGTACGCGATACCCAATTTTACTATCCATACTAAGAAGTATAGATCATGTGGATAGTAAAATTGGGTATTTTTTCTGGGTCGTTTAAATCACTCGAAACTAGGTGAGACATGTACAGAAGTGATAGATATGTATTATAAATACAGAAAATTGAATATTTTAATCAACATTTGTTTTTTATCTGTATCATATACCCAAGCGCCTGTGGACTGAACCTGTTATCAAACAAACTTATTATGTAGGAAAATAGCTACTGTAGAAGATGTTTTAGACACTCAAGACTTCTGTACATATAATACTCATTATTTTATTGTCAGTTCTTCGTCTTTATCAGATGAATATGAAATAGAAACACTGAGAGAAAGCACAGCCGCTTGGGTATATGATACAAAATATTTTTTTTGTATTTTTTTGTTGTTGATTAAAATATTCAATTTTCTATATTTATAATACATATCTATTACCGGATTCCCCGACGATTTCTCTTGAAAACGTGCTTTCCTTGCCCTCAGATCGCAGACATCGTTTATTTTTATCAAATTGGTATTGTTTGTAACATGGTTAGTCCGTTGACTGTTTTTCTCGAACTTTTCTTAAAGGGAAGTAATTTATTCCCGGGCTTTTTCGGAACATCTCTCCAAGTACGTATAGAAATAATAAAGGGATAATTACGATGATTTCCGAACTGATACTAAATGTAATCAAACAGATATGATGAACAAAGAACAAGATCAAGCCCTTAATTTGATAGTTAGTGGTCATAATCTTTTAATATTCAAACAAACACAGTCATAGAATATTTGATTTTATTTTAGAAAGGGAATTGCAAAATATGGAAATGTTGTCCCCCCCTTTTTTTTACTTCATTAACACTACCCATGTTTTGTAATAACTAAAACAAAGTCTATAATATTTTGGTGGCAAGAAAATATTAGTAAATATTTCCTCGCAACACCTCCCCCCTCCCCCATCAAAAAAAAAAAGAAAATACCAGATCAAATGGTCCCTGGCTGTATTTTTTTTATTCCTCTCATAAGTCAATTTTGTGTGAGCATTTGTATATTTATAAATTATCATCAATGTTTTCATGAGTAACTTCCTACGGTTGAATTGTCATTATTTCAGATTCTTTTTCGGCAATTGGAAAGTTGCGCCTTTTTTTTTTTTTTTTTTATAAAAGTTCAGAAATCATCGAATCACTTCATTATTTTCATACGTACTTGTAGAGATGTTCCGAAAAAGTCCGGGAAAAATTAACTTCCCTTTAAGAAAAGTTCGGGAAAAACAGTCAACTTCCGGGCACGTAAATTTGAAAGTAGTCGAAATAGTTAAAATCCATTAATTTTACGCTGGAGATGGATCAAACATGTTACGGACAATACCAATTTGATAAATATAAACGATGTCTGCGATCTGAGGGCAAGGAAGGCACTTTTTCAAGAGAAATCGTTGGGGAATCCAGGTAGGTCAGTTTATTTATTTATAGATAGCAAAAAAAATGGCGTCGAGTAAGTTGCCTTTTTGTTTCTTAGTATGGATCATGTGGATAGTAAAATTGGGTATTTTCTCTGGGTCGTTTAAATCACTCGAAACTAGGTGAGACATATACAGAAGTGATAGATATGTATTATAAATATAGAAAATTGAATATTTTAATCAATAATTTTTTTTTTACCTGTATCATATACCCAAGCGCCTGTGAGAGAAAGGAGAGCATATACATAATATACCTTAATTTGTGTAATTGTTGACATTGTTTTGAGTAATGACAGTCAAAATTGTTCTTATTTTTCTTTTGTCAGATTCAATCTTTTTAGTGGGAAAACTCTGCATAAATAATTGATTCAATGTGAAAGTTAGAAAGGAATACACCGTTTTTACTAACAAACGACTAACGACAAACTACAGACGCATTTTTAGCGAGTGTATTATAGTTTGGAATTGTTTAAACTAAACTGAAATTACTTTAAACAAATTAAGTTATTAAAACAAATAAATAAATTAATCAGTTGTTTTATCTTTTCTTTTACATTTACATAGTGCTTTTTAATGTTTATATAAACTAATAAAGACTTGTATAATATATATTTAATCAATATATGAAACGAGTTGCTTTCTTTAAAAAAAAAAGAAATGCAATCATGAACTTTAATGCTGGTTTGGTAGACAAGATCATATCATTGTTTGATGTACGAATGACCTTTTAAAGAAGACTATGTGTTGCCGAACAACTGATGTGATTTCATTTTGACTCCTATAACAACCATTAAACTGTGTTATAAGTAGCTCTATTCTATAAATGGGAGAAATACGTTTGCGCCAAAAATGCGTCCTTTTGCGCGAATTCTTTTTTCTCATTTTGTGTCAATTGTTTTTAAATTACATACTTATCATTTGCGACTAAAATATAATATACAAGATTTCGCCAATGAGTAGATAAATGACTTCCCTCCCTACGGATGGTGGGAACAAAGCACATTCAAAAGGCAGTATACCACTGGAATATAATGTCCATTCCTGAATCTTTTGTGTGTCTGTCTCATGTATATGTGAAAGAGTAATAATTATTTCACGAATGATAATGAGCAAAATATAAGAATAAAAATATATTAATCATATATGATAAATATATATGATAAATATGTGCACATGTAAATTGGTGCAAATGAGTACAATTGATACATTTGAGAGAAAAAATTAAACCCCTGAAAAACAGTAATTGGCGCAAAAGGACTCATGTCCTATTATTTAATCAGGTCACAAAAAAGAGTAATTTCTGTCATCACATCTTTACAATTGGCATAATATGCCTCCTGCAATTAGATGCTTACAAATGTCTAAAGAAAGGTATACTAAAAAAATCTTACGAAGTTCTTACTTACCTGATGTTACACTGACAGGCACACAACCTTGCACATTGTCACATCTGTTAAATGATATATGTTAGAAATATATAAAGGAAGTATAGCAAAAAAGAATTTCGCAAACAAATTTAGTGACATAGAGTCTAAATAAATGAAATCAATGACATCAATGCTTACCTCAAGCAGCTGACATGTACAAAACTTGTCAAGTGAAATCTATCAGATTTAGTATTTGGTACGTCATACGCCTATTGCTGCTACACTGCACATATACGATTCATCGAACGTATTCAAATTAGAAAAAGACGCATGCCAATTCAATAAATAACTAAAGTTAAAAAGCAAAGAGCAAGACGAAAAGTGCATTTTTTCTAACACATACGATGCAAACGGCAAAGCGCACATGTTTTGACCATTTGTTTTTAACATACGCTTGCAAAGTTTATATAAATTTTGACACACTATGCGTTCGCTAAATTTGAGTTTGTAATACATCTGTTTACCAACAACATGTGCATGCATTATTGAAAGTTCAAACAGGATCAGTAAACACTGATTAAACGATGTATTTGTAAGTAATTTTTTAGAGTTTAGAAAACAGCAACAAACGCCACACAACGTTTACAAAATTTTGGTTAGAAATAAATGCAGTCAAATTGACACATTTAACAGAGTCAAAATGTAATCTGACACTAAAATACTGTAAAGACCACTAACTACACGTTAAACATGTATAGTTTTGATTAAAGGTCAACAATTTCGTCTAGCTGTGTATGTTTAAGCTGATTTGTCACCAAGCCGTTTGTAAGCTGATATTGTAGTTGCATTCGTTGTTCCAAACAATTCGCTGCATTTACACAAGAAAATCATTTAATCATTCGCTAACACATTTTTTTTTCTCACCCCAGTTACAATTCCAGTAACTACACCAACTACTGAATGGTCATACGGCGACTAAAAAATTTTCTTCGTTCAAACATGGTATGGATAGATTATCTTTGTTGGTGCTCATGAATAACTATCATGCTTTGGGTCTTGCATGCAGTATTCACATTTACTAATACAAGCGCAATAGTACAAGCACCGGAAATCTTTTTCGATTAAAATTCATATCTTATAAGTCAAGACTTAAAAGTGGCCGTTTGATTTGTCCAAAAAATATATCGCATCGCATTGTCAGGGTATAATATATGATTGCACTTTAATTTAGTCCAGCTATGCCCCTGGCTTGCTCTGTAACAAAGCTACCAACGGTAAACAAGAAAGTTGGCGCCCATCAGCATGGTTTACCTGCATATTGTGTGTGTATGTCTCAGGCAAGCTGCCGTCTGCAATCCAGTTTTAACAGTTGTTGCTGTCTACCAGAAGTCTTTTTTTTTTGTTTAATATACTATAGATATCGGGTTTTGGGTTTCTGTCTTATTTTTCTCTCTTTTTTAAATAGTTTCAAATAATATCATTACGGAACCTTAAAAGTTTATAGATTCACTGTATAAGTTTCCTCATTTTTAATGCTGGACAATGACATGCAGTTGTTCACTTCTTTGTCCTTTGGTCTCAGATGGATAGTCGTCTCATTGTAAATCAAACGACATTTCATTTTCTATAACTTTAGAAATATAATATTTCATACATATATGTACATTTGTACAAGCACACTGACACAGACACATAAGCAAACATAATTATAATAACTAGATATAAAGACATACGATCAATGACCAAACCGAATCATTTTCATTTTTCATTTTAAAACAAAATGATATACCTCTCATTTTCTTTACATGAACATGTTTTGGCGCATCTAAGTCCATGAGAATTGTCTGGACATTTTTCACACTCGACGTTTTTTGGATCCTCAGATGTAAAACCGATCGGACAAACTAAAAATAAAGAAAGAAGTCTGTCTAAATATACAAAACAAATTATTTATAAATCGGATTTTAAGCAATCGAAAATATTGTATTGTTATTTAGTACACAAAGTCATTATTAGATTATATATATACTAGTATAACATTCTATAATTTTTTTTTTCATTTAGACAACTGGTTCAATATTGTGACCAATCTATTTATCACCAGATCGAAACCTCTCTGCACTCGAAAGGTGTTTACCTATATTAATCACCAGTTCCAATTAACGAGACCGAGTTATCGAAAGGCCTTTACATTTCGATATGCCAGAAGTGTCTGTATTAAGAAATATTTCGTATCGAGATATACTGACAACAAAATCTTGTATATCGTTCTTCAGAAACAAAATGAGATACGAAAATTGCTTGAAGACAAGATTTCGTAAGACCAGACGGTTAATAAAAAAAAGTATCAACAAGAGCAAGCTGCTAAAATTAAAGAGAACAAGAAGATTAACTCCATGTATCAACCAGCCTCGGTGTAATTTCTGAACATTAAGGATCAGTTAAAAACTTCTAGTATCCCATCGAGGAATCAGCTTCTTGATGAAAGTCTAGAGTCTAAGCTAAGTATTGTTTCTTAATTGTGCTTTCTTAGCCTGCATCAATAACCTGTCAATTCGCTCCGTAATTCTTGTATCACAGTTTTGAAATGTTAGCGGAACTAATATGATACCTCACAATGTCTGAGGATAAGTTATCAGTCAAAATTTGAATTTCAATGTCTAGATGAATTATATTGAAAACTCACCACACTACTCTCTCTCTCTCTCTCTCTCTCTCTCTCTCTCTCTCTCTCTCTCTCTCTCTCTCTCTCTCTGGTGTGCAAACTGCTTTGCTCTCTATCTTATGTTTGTATATTAAAAAAAAATTATAGAAAGACGCCTTGAATAGATAATATCTATAGATTTAAATATTATATATTGCTATTATATTTGTGTATATTATGTTGTAAATTAGAAGTCATAAATAATGAAAATAAAAAAATAAAATAAAAATGAATGGAGCATTCAAGCTTACTTTTATCAATCGTAAATCTGTCTAAAGATGCGAGACAAGAAAAGAAAAAAAAACACGATAAACTTACAGATGGGTGCAGTCCAAACCTGTACAGCAAGTTAACTTGATAACCAGTCATTTGGACTGGTCAAAGTTAACCTGTGACCGGATTTAGGACTGCTCTGACCAGTTCTAAGACCAAAATCTAGTTAACTTGAAAAGTGGACATGGTCCTAGGACTGTTTTTATGTCTGCCAAAAAGTTAACTTCGAAACAGGTCCGCTATTGATATAAGTTAACTTCGAACCAGTCCTGCCGTAAAGTTAACAGAAGTTAACTTTGAAACCAGTCCTGCCGTAAAGTTAACATAAGTTAACTTCGAAACCAGTCCTGTCACATAGTTAACATAAGTTAACTTTTGCTTTGACAAATCCTATCGAAACCAGACCTGTTCCCAAGTTAACTTTTGACTGGTCTGCTCAACACTAAGTTAACTTGTAACCAGGACCGGTCTACATTGATTTTTTTTAAAATATTTTTTAATATCTTTGTTTCGTAGTATAAACATCGAAAATAAAGTAAAATTGATACTTCCGTTATATAAGCAGGATTTAATCCAAATATTTGAAAATAAAGTACGCATAAAACATTGCTTGTAACACAAATTTATCTGTGATCTGCCAATCTATAAATGAAAAAACGATCTTGGTTACAATGATAACGAGCACTGAATATATATTCCAATACCTATCAGATTCAACCATAAACATGATAAATGTATTTACACTTATTTAAATTTAACTGTATATCTATGAAAGGACGTATTTTAGAAATTAGTTATATGTCCTTGTCAGTTATATATATCTCCTTGATCTATATGTAGCCACAATCAGCCAATCAGCAATATTTTAATTTCCGGATAGAATTTACTATACAAAATGAAAGCATTATTTTAACACATGACTACAAATTTTTGTTCGCATAAACTTAGGGTGCCAGCACGTCCTCCTTTTATTTAAAATATTGATACGTAACAAAATTTCAGTAGTTTTGATACCTCATGCTGACTTGTACAACAAAATTATTTGACCGCATTGACCAATCTGACCATATGTGCACCTTTAATTTGTAAATCTATATACCAGCATAGTAAATAAGCCAATTTTTTTATGTCAGGATTCAATGTATAATACAATGGATGGTAATATTGCAATACAATAAAAACCAATTTTTGTTCGTATAAACTTTAGGTGCCAGCATGTCCTCCTTTTATTCATAATATTGATACGTAACACAATTTCAGTCGTTTTGATACCTCATGAGACTTAAACAACACAATTATTTGACCGCATGGACCAAAAACTGACCTGTATATGTGCACTTTAATTTAAAAATCTATATATATCCGCATAGTAAATCAGCCATATTTTTTATGTCTGGATTCAATGTATAAAATAATTGACCGGTCGTTATGTCTTCTCCTTGCACACCTGTGAACATTATAGTAGGACGGCAAATGTAAGCATTGAACATGTTGAATAAGGAAAACAATTAATGCAATGTTTTTCCCGCATAGATTGAGAATGTCAGAGTTTCATCACTCATTTGTCACTGTATTCATAATATTGAACAGTCACTAGGGTGTGTAAAACAAAACTATTAGGCTGCATCATCTGACATGTCTGAATTCATTTGTGCTTTTTAATAAAAAAAAGTATATGAGGTTCTCTTCTGGGAATAGTATACTGTTAATCTATTATGTCGGTTGATTTATTTTGTTTGTAGTTAAACATCAAGTGACAACTATTTCATTCATGTGCACAAATCTCTTGACAAACCTGACGAATTTGACGAGATTGTTGGTAGTTTCACCACATCGTACATATCCGGACACTGTACAACTGTACAATTTTCGTTAGAATATTCTGCGGAAAAAGAATAGTAAATCCAATCCAAACAAGTAGAATAACAATGAAATATCCATCCATGTATAAATGCATTTATAAGTAAAAACTAGGAAGAGACAGGTAAAAAACGGGGAACGAAGTAACGTGGATAAATATGTTGATATCCCATGATATAAGAATGTTGTTCCGATGCGTTGGACAACCTTTCTATCCGCCTTCTAATTAAAATAAAAAGCCAAATTAAAAACAGTGGCACATTACATTGACAGAACGGGCAGATTTAATACTGCTGTTCCTCAATCCCAATCTTAACCGCGCATACCAAATTTAAAGCACAGAGAAGAAAATACATTGAGGAAAACCGCACATTGGGACAATTCGTGCCAACAGGGCTTAAGATTGAGGATTGAGGATTGATAGCTCTATGTTATTAACTAATGTATATAAGAATATATCACATAAAAAAGAAAGAATTGTGTTGTTATTAATAATGTTTAGTCAAGGATTTGTATAGTTAGAAAACTATACAAATCCTTGGTTTAGTAAAGTATATATAGCGAGTAAAGAAATTTGCTACCAGAGGCCGTCTAGGGAAGAAAAATGCGAATGTTGTTTATACATATTTAAAAAAAGCTGAAGTCTGATATGAAAAGTCGCAAAAACGATAACATTTCATAAGCAGACCTGTCTCCAGGTCTGGTTAATAGCAGACTTGTCCACAGGTCTGGTCAGGAGCAGACCTGTCCACAGGTCTGGTCTGGGGCAGACCTGTCTTCAGGACTGGTCAAAAGCAGACTTGTCCACAGGTCTGGTCTGGAGCAGACCCATCGATAGGTCTGCCGCAGTCATAAAAAAGCGGACCGTAGGTCTGGTCCACCGTAGACGAAGTTAACTTGCTGGTCTGCTTAAAAATTCTCAAGTTAACTTATAAAGCAGTCAACAAGTTAACTCTAAGTTAACTTTTGTCAAGGTTGGGACTGCACCCATCTGTAGTATTAAAGATTATCTGATTACTAACTCATCAAGAAGGTTCACATTGAGATTGACAGCTGATATTTCACGTTATTTCAAATGTGTAGAAAAAACGGATTACCTATTTGTAGAATGTCGCTTTCAAGGGTCGACGAACGCTTAAAATGTTGCAAAATGATGCATCAATAATTGGAAGCAAGGTCAACCATAAGAAAAGGTCAAGCATAAGAACTTAAACATATTTTGAAATGTTACCGGCAAATGTTTGAATGATTTATATTCTAGAATGTTTGGTTTATTACTTCCAATATATTGGTGAGTCAAAGCAGCCAGTCCACAAACGTATAAGGTACATGATAGTGATATTTCAAAGGAGCAACATTTCCTTGTTATCTGCAAATTCAGACGGTCAGACCATATTATCGATGACTTAAATCGCATACAAGTTCGAGTGATTTAAAATATCAGTCACTAGAATTATACCTTGCAAGAATCGAGAAAGATTCTAGATAAACAACTAGATATGCTTCATCCAGAAAAAAAACCAGCATGCGTTGTGTGTAGAAATGTTTATCGGTTTATTCATTTATAGTTTTATATACTACTAGACTGTACTACATTTTTAGATCTCGGTGTTTACAGACGCGCCAACATATAATATTAATAAAGTTTAAATTAACTTAAAGGATTGTTTGAGCTATTGAGTTTGATATAACAAATTATTAATTTGATATAACAGATATAACAGATTATCATATACTTAGCATTGATATGCTAGCTTTTGCATATGTGTAATGAGCGGAAGTACACAAGCCATAATTTCCCACCCGGGCTGATAACCCATATCAGGTGCATCGCGTGCACAAAACCCATAATAGTGCCTCTCGTGCAAGTAACTTCCGTTGTTTCCGGTATCGGTTGTTTACTTTTCCATTGTGACGTCAGATATTTTTTAAGACGACGTCAAAATTTACGGAAACGTTTGTGGAGATAGTTTAGTGCTGGCTAACAAATGCCATTGACAATTATGAATCATTTTATAGTACAACAAACATGGAGTAATAATGATCATAAAACTCTTCCAAATTTTCAATGTTTCAAAATGCCCTCTATAGGAAATGTTACCATACATATATATGGAGGTAGTGATGCTGTTGTTTGACAAGTATAGTATATATTTTGATTCATAATTTAACTTCTTTATAAAGTTTTTGACTGTTTCAGTTATTGCATTTGTAATTCCCTTACACAAACTATTGTCGGAGTATATGATAAAGCGATTAATACATGGCCTTTTCCATATCAGCCTGGGTATCATCCCTCGACCAATATCAGCACCTCGACTCCGTCTCGGGCGGATATGGGGGTCTCGGGATGATACCCAGACTGATATGGAAAAGGCCATGTATTAATCTCTATTTATCAATTTGATATAACAGATTATTTATATGATACAACAGATTTTCAATTTTGATATACTTATTTTATATTACAAATTATTAATTTGATAAAACAAATTGTGAATTTCTCTTCCAATAGAACAATTTTATCATACATGCAATAATGATTAATTAAAAGATTGCCTAACCCAAATTGGCGCATTTCGTGTATTTATTGATTGTTCATCTGACGTGCATTGACAAATATCTAATGCGGATTCAAAACTCAATTTACAGTTTCATTGTTTCTATAACTCGCCTTTTTCCCCTTTCCACTTATTTGAGACAGATTTTGGGACTAGTTTCTCAATTTCGTGTATGGGAACTTGTGTCTTAGAACGAACAAGTATAAGAGAGCAAAAAAGGTGGGGGCTATTTGATCAATTTATATTGCATATCTTCAAATCAAAGGGAAACGAATGAGTTCTATTGAGATATTGGTGTTTCTAGGAACATAGGAACATACAAGGATGATTCACCTTTTTGAAAAAGCCTGGCATGTTGCTTTATTAATTTCAATAGGAACATGGAAGGATTTATTAAACATCCTTCAAATCATCATTGCATTTGTCCTAAATACAATTGTTTCAATATATAGTTTTGATTTGGATTTTTTAATCAAAAATAAAGAAACATTCGTGAGATTTGATTGTTGACTTGCAATTTCTGTTAAACAGATCACACATGTATAATCTGAGTAGCTTAATATTTCAGATCATGAGGAACGCAAAACATATTTAGGTCTGTACATCTAAACAGTTTTAGCGTTGTACTTATATATCCTTTTATGTCAAATAGAGAAGGAGAAAACCCCCCAATCCATGCATAAGTAATATGATATATCAAATTTCCTTTTTTGTTATATTAAATTAATAAATTGTTATATCAAAATTGAAAATCTGTTATATCAAATAATTATAATCTGTTATATCAAAGAAATATTTGTTATATCAAATTCATAGTTTGTTATATCAAATTAATAATTTGTTATATCAACTTAATATTTTGTGTAATATCAAATTAATAATTTGTTATATACAGTTAATAATCTGTTATATAAAATTAATAATTTGTTATATCAAATTGTAAAAAGTAAATTAGCATGGCCCTAAAAGGCTTCCGTAATACGATAGTTTAAACTGTTTGTGCAGTTTTGTCTATAATTCTAGACGAGCTAATACCGTTAAAATATGCTATTTGGTTGTTTTCTATTCTCCTGAATAAAATGGAACAGAAAACAAGAGGTTAATAGATAAAATTTGTGTTACATACGTTCGCATATTTTGTTCCTGGAAACGTGGTGATTGCAACAGTAATACTTCTTATGTATCTTCTTTCCATCTACACTGCAATTGATATAATGTATTATTAATATTCCAGTTAATACCTTTCAATTGGAAAATTTGCTTAGACATAAAGTATAAAAAATTATTGAACTCCAAGGTTAATTCAAAAATGGGGGTATTATCAATATTCCAGTTAATACCTTTCAATTGGAAAATTTGCTTAGACATAAAAGTATAATAAATTATTGAACTCCAAGGTTAATTCAAAAATGGGGGAATTCCATGAGTACAAACAAAATCAAACCATTAAACAACGGAACGAATAGAAAACAACTTTCATTTTTTGACTTCGAGTTGGTACAGAAATTTCTCGAAGAAAGTGGTGGGTTTAATAGAGGCAACATTAGTATACCGTTGTTTTTAACATGCGGTAAACTACTAACTTTTACATGCATAATAAATTATAGACTAATGTGTCAATTATTGGTAATGAAACATTCCGAGGTAGAATTTTAGTTTCAAATACTATGAAAATCAATTCATCAATTCAGAAAAACCATTATCTTTCAGAAGTGAAAGCTTTATTTAAGGATCTTCAAGGAATTATATATTTCCTTAGTGTTCATGGAAGTGATTTTCATAAAATTTGAAAATGTTTAACTGAAATAAAAAAAAAAAAAACACATCTTTTATGTTATCTTTCTCCTCTCAAAAACCAAATAAAACTAAAATTTTATGGTGGAATGTTTACCACTGATTAAATAGTATTTGAACTTTATCATCGGATTTTTTTTTTCTAAAATGTTTTAACCATTGATAAATATAAAAAAAAAAAAACATATTTGGTGCTTTCTATTGAAACTGCATGGCCACTGTATGGTTCCACTTTATTTCAGTATAAAGGCTTAAAATATACAATTCAGTCAAATACATTTTCAGCAGTTATGTCAGGTTCGTATCCCAAAAAGTGTTTTGAATAGTTTCTCATTTAAATGGAACCAAGACTGACTGTCCTTTACTGAATTTAACCATAAACTGTGATTCATTACAGTAAACTAAGGATCAAGTCTAGTATTTGTATGTACGACTGCATGTTTCTATAGCAAATGTTCAACAAAAATAGAAAAATATGCTTGCAACCTTTATTTCAATCTTAGCTGTCCAGAATAATAAGTTCTGTGACACACGTGTACAGGAATCATCCCCTGCATGGATTTTATGAATAGCTCTACTTGAAGGGGCGCGATTGGTGCCTATATAAATACCTACAAGCTGTTGATAAACTTTATTGCCAAACGTACAAAGGTGTTGTCAATGAGAATGAGAATGTTTACTACTTTAATCATCTCATCTCACCTCCAGTAAGAATATCTAGCATGTTTACCTTTCTCACAAGAGAAAAAAAAAAGACTTTTCATGTATGAGCTGCAAAAAATGAGTTTTCAACCAAATGTATCAAACGACCATTCAATTAGATAGAAAAACTTTTGTTCCGTAATATTGTGTAGAAGTGTAGTATAAAGATCAGAACAAACTGTCAATCGAATCATAAGGACCATTAAATGTACGTAATTCTCTAAAACATCCGAATATTTTTTTACACTTATTATTAATTCTACTGTATATGTTTCATTACAAAAAAATGCAATTACTATAAAATACGAAGAACAGCTGGTAGAATTTCCAAGGAGACGGGTACATTACTAGTACTATAATTAAAAACATTTACATAGAAATTGACATGCATTCACACTTAAAGAATGGTGTAATTTGAAAGGTACTCTTATTTATATTGATATTTTTGAAAACATTTTGATGCTTTTAGTATTTCAAGACAACTGAAAAAAAACCCATTATTCTCTGTTCCTAGCTTATGACGAAAAGAAATTACACTATACATCTGCTCGTTTGGATGATTCTACTGACTTAACACCAGATTTTCCAAGATTTTATACTAGTACTAAATAACACCTGAACAAGGATTGATACTTAGCGGTATCGAATGGTCGACTCTTCTTAAAAAGTGAACAAATGTCTGCCGTTGTCTATCCATCAGGTTTTGAGCTGGTATTGACGATTGTGATATTTTTAGGCAGTTAACCTGCCTTATGCGAGCACCCTGGATTTGGGTTCCCATCTGGGAATTTTTGAAAAAGTGCCATTGCTCTTATCTGGCAGGTCTGGTAGATTCTTTATAACTAATTAGACATTTTTTTCACACTTTTTGTTATGAAAAACAATAAATATGTGGAAGATTAGCTTAAATGATCGTCGAATCACCCAAAACAGTTGATGTTCCCCATTTGAAAAAGTGCTCATTAAAAAGTTAAACATAGCTTTTTATCGTCTGTGCTTTTGATGAAGATGTAAGTGAACTATTGTAAGAATAATTTCATCACCGAAAATGTTTGTAATGAAGTCATTAAAATTTGCCAAATGGCGCATGGATATTATTTTGCGGCTATTTTTAATCAGTGACGCCGTTGAATTTGGTGGATTCTAATTAGGTAATTATAAATAAAGGTAAATATTTAAAAGCATTAACTTACTTCCTCTCTGGTATAAGTCTTGAATTTGTAAAATTAACTGATTATTTTATTTCTACATTTTATGAAGTTATGTATTTTATTTAATCATTAAATGCAAGCTGATGTTATTATTATTTGTCTACTTGCTATGTTTCGTGTAAACCCTCAAACATTATACTCGATCGTGGCCTTTGCAATTTCAATCGGGACCTCATTTGAATACGTATTTATAGATTTTGTCGATGTCAAGGTCATTTCAAGATGGTTTCCTTCTTCGTGTTTTTGGTGTTACAGACTGCTACATGTGCTTTGATATAGCCAAAGGTGATTCAAACAATATTGAAATTAATACTTTATCAATAATTTGCTAAAGGACAGCATTATTTCACTCCAAAAGTCGCATATTATTGTAAAATATTAAGTACGAATTTGTGACGCGTCTCACACCGTAGTTGTTTTTGATTTACAAACACTTTTCATTTTCCGGAAATAAAAACACATCTTTTTTCGATGCTTCTTTTTGTGATTTTTTTCATATTTAAACACTCGTGAAGTTTTCAAGAATAATTTCTATCCGTTTCCTTCAGCAACTTGGTACTGGTAAACCACTTTTCTATGAAAAAAACTCGCATGATACGAAAAGAAGCCATAGAAGGTAACGTTGTGCCTTACGAAGTTACGTTTTCAACAAGTAACAAACATTTTTTTCTTAATTCCTACAACAATTATTTATAGAATAGATATATACTTTTATTATAATATTGGCAATGGATGACAGCGAAACCGTAATCAAGATATTTTAATTCACTCACAATATCAAATTAAATTTGAATGAAAATGGGGAATGTGCCAAAAAGACAACAACCGGACCAAAGAGCAGAGAACAGCTGAAGGCCACCAAATGGTCTTCAATGCAGCGAGAAACTCCCACACATGGAGGCTTGCTTCAACTGACCCCTAAATAATAATGTATACTAGTTCAGTGATTATGGACTTCATAGTCATACTAAACTTAAGTTAGAATGATACACAAGACCCGATAATTAAAAATCATACAAGACTAACAACGGCCAGATGATCCTGACTTGGAACTCTGAGAATTTAAGCATTAATTATAAGGGCCTCAATGAACATGGACAAAACTAATACATACAGATTTTAGACATGAAGCTTTTTTGCTACATTGTATATGTCAAAATTTGAAAGCAATATTATACCTATTTGTAATTGTTTTTATTTCAGCTTGATTCCAATCTTTGGCAATGGCTAATACAAGAAGAGGCAAGGCATACATGTATATGTGCAATACATGATTCTCTGTTGCAATTGGGGTGTCTATTCACCACAATAGTTCCACAACAGCAATGAAACTCTAGACTACTACGATGTTATGAAGATATTTACATATACCTACATCTACATATGATCAATTTTGAAGATTGTTTAAGTCAGGTCTAATCATGTCAAATAGTACAACAAGTTTTGATTCAGCTTTCTGACAGGAATTATTATAAACTTGCTAGCAGTTACAATAAATGAATATCATTGAGTTAAAAATTTATGCTCATTTGTGAAGTAATTTTGACGCGTATTGAAGTTGATTTTTTTTTGGACATTAAACATGTTCAACGTTTCGAATTGAATTCGAATTATGTGTAAATGCAGCATTGATATATTTAAGAAATTAAGAATATTGACATATTAAAAAAGATGGACAAAATATTTGTATTAAATTTGTTGCAAATTTTGTCTAGCCTCGACAGAGTAAAAAAGAGAGGCATATATATAGGTGTGTTGTTTTGGCAGCATCAACAATGTTTGTGATTTTGTGATTAGGTCTAGTTTATAGGAGGTCAATGATATTTGGTAAGCAGTTGTGTAAGCATAGGCATATCTCATTACCAGAATATTTTGCCCCACCCCTTAGTCTTTTGACTCTGAAACTTAGCTAACATGTATTAGTTTGTGATTAGGTCAGTTTAAGGGGAACCATTAGTGAACAGTCAATGATGTTTTGGTGTGCAGTTGTATAAACTTTGTCACTTTCAATTTCTATTGAGATTATTTGGCCCTGTCCCCTCAATTATCTTTTTTTACTTGGAAACTTATGTTACTTGAAATTTCTTAAAGCTTTTAATTATTTTACTATAAGGGAAACCAATCGTCGTCAGTCAATGATGATTGCCATGCAGGTGAAGAAGCATTAGTTCACCTCAGTTCCATAGAGGATATTTGGTCCTTTCCCCTCACTCAATTATGTTAGTTTAAGATACATGTACCAGTAATCTTAAGTCAAAGCCATTTGGTATGCAAACATATTGGTATTTGAAAGTTTCAATTCAATGGATACTATATAACCCCACCCTCTCATTATTGTTCATTGACTTAGAAATTAGATATGTGTTAAGGTTTGTTTGAAGTGGACGACTTATGAAAAGTCAATGGTATTTGGTAAGCAGTTGTATGAGCATTGGCACATCTCATTACCATAGGGATTGTTCAGCCCTGTACAATCAGTCATGGGTCATTGTCTTTAAATATATTTTAAATGTTAATGCATTTCTATTTTAATTGTATTATTTGCATTATCAAAATAACAAATAGGCAAAACATGTCTCTGCGTTTAACAGCTGATTATAGATTAGACATGTACAATTATTATAAAGATAAGACGATGTGGAATGATTGCCAATGCGTCATTATGAAACAACTATATATATATATATATCCACCAAAATTCAAATGAAGTAAATGTAATCAATTATAGTTAGGCAACCGTACAGGCTTCAAAAATATATGTTGCATCATTGCTAGGCCATTATAACAACATCAGCATTTATTGTAATATAATTTACAAGAAAATTACACCACTTTAGATAGTTTCAGCTATGATTTGATGATTGTGCATAGGTGCACCAGCTGATGCAACTAAAACTGCTAATATGGCATATTCATACTCTAGAATAGAGTTGAATTAAACCATACACCACTGCTGGACACCATTATTGAAATTATTATTCTGATAAGAATATTCCTCCATGCAGCTTGTAACTATTAGCAAAACCTATACTGCATAGTAAGCTTTAAAAGATTAGGAAATTACAAATGTAAAACAATAAAACTAAAGCAGCCTGATTTATGTACAAAACAATTATGAAAAATAGATATGATATACATGTACAGCAACAATTACCAAATTACCGGGTCTTCAGGTACATACAGAATGTGACGGGTTAAACATGTTACCTGGCACAAAACTCTCCCCTAACATGGGACAGTGTACAGTATGTGCATAATTGCAGATATTGAATATTAAAAAAAAATAATTGGACATAACTTTTGAAAGTGGCAGGATTGGATAGTGAAAACTTTAGGGTACAAACATTATTCAATACTTGAGAAATAGCCGAGATAAATATTTTCACCAATTTTTCAACAATATTCGTCTTAACTTCTGCCAAGTTTGCCTCTGCTTTTTTTAATTAACTGCCTACAGCGCCTTTGGTGCTTTAATTTTAATATTGTAAGTCTTATTCCGTCTGGCTCTCCTGCTTTTGATGTATTG
Organism: Mytilus galloprovincialis; assembly: GCF_965363235.1. Lineage (NCBI taxonomy): Eukaryota > Metazoa > Mollusca > Bivalvia > Mytilida > Mytilidae > Mytilus > Mytilus galloprovincialis. Next base: position 13,228,983 of record NC_134845.1, on the reverse strand, counting down.
AGTCCATGTTTTGTTTTTGCCTCTAGTGTGTTTTCAATTTTTTATAAAATGGTTTCTTTTGTGGTTCATATTTTGTTGATGACTTCTTAGCAGATACAATTATAGTGAATTGTTCATTCGATGCTTCTGCTGTCATGGTCGTTTTCAGCTGTTAGACTTCATGTTAAGTGGTGGTATACTTCAAGACTTATATTTTAGCTGACCTGGCCCATCAGGTCATGTGAACTATTCTTATCTGTTGGCTTCTGTCGTCTGTCCTCGTCGTTGTTTTTATAAATATAATCTCCTGAAACTACTGACCAAGTTTTACTAAACACATGTTCTATAAGAAGTTGTCTGACAGTTTTGGTTAAACTTGGGCACAATTATAATTAGTGTATCTAGTTTGGGAAATGTGTTAAAAAATCCGGCCCTTCTACCGAGATGGCTGACATGACTAAAATTAGAACAAAGGAATAAACAGCAAGTGTCGACTTTTATTTGAAAACTTGTACGAATAGAGAAAAAATGATGGGGAAACATGTTCAGATGTTAAACTCTACCTAATATCCTTTTAAGTCAAAACAGTCAGAAGATTTTATAGGAGTTACATGTATGTCCCTTAAAATGACAAATTTACCATGTTTCTCATGTTTGCCTATTATATAAGAATATTTAATTAATAAAGGTGTAATATTACCATTGGTTTTCCCTTTAAATTTAGTTTTTGTTAAATTTGAATTTTTCAAAAAACTTGAATGTGCAGAATTTATCTTTGATTCAAATTAAAAAAAAGGCATGAGTAAAGTTTTATCTTGTTCAGTACTATAAACAAAATTTCACATAATGTGTCATTGCATATAAGAACATAATCATCACTGGAAGGTAACCAATCGAATTTCCACTTTTTTTCCGGTGTACAAGCCTTTATAATCATGTATGCTCAAGTTTCCGGAATTTTCTATAGAAATACCAAATAAAAAGATAATGGTGTCTTGAAAAAGCCAAGATATTTGGATTTGGGTTTTTCATGTAAATTCATATTAAAAGCGGAACAAAGTTCTCCCTTTCACTGATAACCGAAATGTATCCTCTGAAGATAAGCTGGAGCAGGTTTGTCATTTGCAAGCATTGCATGGCAATATTTGTGGATATCTACGAGGAAAAACCGAGCTGCTGAGGCATTGCCTCTTTCGACACAATTGTGAAATGTGCAAAATTTTGAAGGTGAATTTTCATTAGCAGCAGTTGAACTTATATTAGAAACGGATTTTGTTAAGCACCTGCATAACAGATGTGTGAAGTGATGTTTTGTTATTTCACCATTTCTTAAAACAAATATACGCTATTGTTTAAAAGTAGATAATTAAAAGAGGCTGGAAGTCGAAGTTTTGAATTGGGATCATAATTACGGTATGGAAAGACCGAAGTAGTGCAGTCGAAGAACTCGAATAAAAGCTGTAGTTAACTGGTCTGATAACACAGTTATTTCGTTGTGTGATTCTTTAAGACAATAAATTCAAATAAAATGAGAACATTCCCAAGCTATCAAGTCTTCAACTAAAATGAAGTAAAAAAGGGTTGAGCTCTGTGCATGACACACTGAGCAATAGGTACATGCAATGTTTTCAGGAAATCGGACAGAACCTTTTCTTCCCTTGAAACATTATCTACTTGCAAAACAGTGGTAAGTACACCCCAAAAATACCTGTCGAAAATTAAATTTATTTTAATTCATTTATATGTTTTAACTGTTTTGGAGTTTATTATGACGTCCATATCTACAGAACAAGTACACATTGATATTTATGAGCAGGAGAGAGCCACCTCTGGATGCGGGATTTTTCTCGCTGCATATGGCAGACCCATTGGTGGCCTACATCTGTGGTTTGCTTTTTTATCGGGTTGTTTTCTTTTTAAGCTCTTAAAGTTCAAATTAATTTGATAACAAGGTTCCATTATGTCAAGCTTATAATATCGGAAGATATGCGTTCATAGTTTAAACATATTTCATTGTCCAAAAACATTGACAGTAGGATTAGACACAAGTTTTGCAACTTAGAACGTCTTAACCATTACATACAAATAATAAATAAACGAACAAAATAATATGTGTTCATAGCGAATTACTATGATTATAATGTTAATTGTTACACCCGTAAACGAAAAGAAGTTATTATTCAAAAGCTTAATTTTGGTCATTCAGTATGTTACCCAGTGTCCAACAACTTGCATGCAAAATAAATGTATGATTTTGTTAATCAAGTAAAATATATAATCAGTCAACAAAGTCACTTGATATTTCGTACTTCTATCTAAATTATTCTCATTGACTAAGAACGGATTTTAAAAGTATGTGTGTTAAGTTATAGATATTTACTATCTTTTGGATAGTTTTGTGGTGTTTCGGTAATGATGAAATTGAGATCCAAGATACATATCTTGGCTTGTTATTTAATTATAAGGGTAATTTTTGTAAAGCCAGAAACAAATTAGTTGATCAAGCTTAAAAAGCTTTACACAGTCTGTACCAAAGAATTAATAATATAAGTATCCCTTTACATTATCAGATAACACTATTTGATTCTTTGGTAGCCCCAATTTTGACTTATTCCTCCGACATCTGGGGATATGAAAACAAGTTGAAAATTGAGAGGATACACTTACAGTTCTGTAAATAAATTCTTGGGGTGAGGTCATCGACAGCAAATTTCATGGTCTATGGTGAACTTGGCTGATTTCCTATCGAAATTAGTATCAAGATGAAAATGATTTGTTTCTGGTATAAGCTTGTAACAAATGTTGATAAACTGTCTGGAAAACTCTACAAGCTTATGTTTAATTTATGTGAAAATGGAAATAATTCTTTTAGATTGATTAATAATGTAAAATCTATATTTGATGAAACTGTTAACAGTGAAATTTGGCAGGAACAAGGAAAGGTTAATTTGATTTTTTTACAATTTAACGTTAAACAAATACTCCATGACCAGTCCATACAAAAATAATTTTCGGATATCGATAACTCATCAATGGGGAAGTTTTATTCAAAATTTAAGACTGACTTCTGTAGGGAACCCTATCTAATTAGACTTAGAAAATTTAGTAGACTTTATATTTGCAAACTTCGTACTTGCAATATCAAATTTCCGATTGAAACAGGGAGATGGAATAGAATTCCAGAAATTGAAAGAAACTGTAAGCTTTGTAAAATTGGTCCTGGAGATGAGTATATATCACTACATAGCTCTTAGTAGCAATGCTGATGTTATTGAAATAAGAAATGCATATACAAATGTATTCCTAACTACTACAGAATCAACCCAAATATCAATAAACTTTGTGGAATGCTGAAATATTGCAATTTACATGACTTTTGTATTAACTAACCTTTCTATTTTCATACAAAAGGTTGAAAAACTACTGCTTTCTCTGTAAATCAGCACAAATGAATATTTATATATGTTACACTTTTTCTTACTATCTATTATTATTTGATTGCGTTTATGTGATCACGTGGTATTTAAACTATACAGATTGCACGGACTTTTTGCGGTATGGTATCTAGATTTAGTATACATTTAGCTTTGTAAAAATATTTCATTGTACTATATCTTCTACTCATTTCACTTCTATGTTATTTGTAAATGTATGTGTATTTGTCGCTCCTGTTACGCAGGAAATCTGCGCCTGGGTGTATTTTGAATAAACAATTAAACAGTGTAACCACTTAATATAGATTTCCTTCACATTTGAAGTTTTTAAACTGACCATATGCTGACAGTTATAGTTTTTTGTAAAACAGGTGGTTATTTATGGAAGTGAAAGTTAACAGCTGATAACATTAAAGTTAAAGGTAAATTATACCGTAGCTTTTGTTGAAGACTCCGGCCTTAACCTTACGAGACCGAAGGTTGTCGAATGAGGTTGCCGGGGGTTTCAACAAAAACTATGATATAATTTACGAAACACCACAAAACTATCCAAAATATGAAATAGCTGTTTTAACCTATAACATCTTTTAATGTTCAACTTTGTTAAGTATCAGCTAAAAAATCTTTCTTGACCTCAAACACAAAGCTCCGCCTAATTTCTTTAATAAGCACGGGATTCTGAAACCGATTGATTATCAGTAATGTTAGACATGAATTTTCGACACGACATGGAAGGATGCACATTTACATTGGTGGCGGATAACGTTACAGATCTAGACAAACATATGGTAAAGGAAATAGATTTACTGGAAATGTATGCAAGATAAGTCACAGATTTTTTTATATTTGGAAGCTCTCTGGAATCCCAGATTTAGGGTTAGTTTTTTAATTTTTGTATCAACGGTCCAAATGTTAAATTGTTTTTATTAAAAACAAGAAAATTAATTTCACCAGAGCTATTTAGGTTCATGATCCCTTCTGCAGCCATGTGAATTACGAAATTTTTAAATTGCAATAGTATCAAAAAATCTAATGAATAATAGTGATGGACCATTTTGTATATATATCAAGGGTAAACTTCGTGCAAAGCTTTGTTTTTTATTGTTTCATTGCATTTTATAGAAAAGGGCTATAAGTAGCAAATATTACCAAGATTTGTGTAGACTTTAATTAAATGGGATTTAAAAATTATCACGAGTTTAATTACATGATGATCATAGGAAATTATACAAAACGTTGAGCTTCATGTTGAGTAACCAGTTGCTATCGAATTTTAACGGTCCAACATTTATATTGTTATAAAAAGGCTAATGTATTTATCAAATATTAAGCTCCTTAAAATAGGCGTGCCCGCTTTTCCATCCCTCTTTAAAAAAAGCATCTGCATATTTAAATCTAAACATGTAGCCGTACAGCGGAGCCTATGAGGATACAATATAGGTATTTCACGAACTTGAAAACCAACGCATAATTTCATGTAATATATATTAGATTTTTTAAACTATTCGTTGTTTTGAGAGGTAATTTTTGCTTCTTTTAAAATATAGGACAACGGAGTTGGTGTACGTGGGTTCGATTCCCATCCTAGACATTCATTAAAATCGGTTGTGCAAAGCAGGCAGTTTAGCTTAGTGGCCCTGCACTGACTCTGTTGTTCTTGTGTCAAAAAAATCAAGAGTCAAATGTCAGGTCTAGTTATCGTTCCTTTTCTTTTCGAAGAACATATACAACAAAACCATGGTATAATTGTGAACATATATCATAGATAACTATGGTATAATGTTGGGTTCTTGGGATGTATACTCTTGTTGCATTCCTATAGATTACATTGTACAGCTATAGGTTAATTTCTTTTTATTGCGTGTATAACACTTATCCTTTAATTTGAAATCCTTCCATGAATGAGCCTTCTTACATTTGAAAAAATACCTCATAAATTATCTTTTTTCCGCAAAATTACCAAATGTAACTGTGAGCTACTGCTCATTGATGATACCCTCGCCGCAAGAGGATAATGTCAATTGTGTAAAAATATGTTCGGTAAACAGGAAGTTGTCAAGTGATGAATCTGAATACGCATCACACGGTATAGCTGACTTATTTAAACCCTGAAACCAAATTTCGTAAACCCTGGCATTGTAGTTCCTGATAAAAATGCGACGAAAATTTTCAACTTGGCCATCATGTGTAAAATGATACAAGTGTTCGGTAAACAGGAAGTTGTCGAGTGATGAATCTGAAAACGCATCACAATAGCTGACTTATATAAACTCTGAAGCCAAATTTTAGAAATCCTGGCATTGTAGTTTCTGAGAAAGATGTGACGATAATTTTCAACTTGGCCATCATGTGTAAAATAATACAAGTGTTCGGAAAACAGGAAGTTGTTGAGTGATGAATCTGAAAATGCATCACACGGTAAAGCCGACTTATATAAACCCTGAAACCAAATTTCAGAAATCCTGGTATTGTAGTTCCTGAAAAAAAATGCGACGAAAATATTCATGGGACGGACGAACTGACGGACTGACGAATGGACTGACGGACTGACAGATGAACTGACGGACTGACGGACAGACAGAGGTAAAACAGTATACCCCCTTTTTTAAAGCGGGATATAAAAAAATCTGTCTTTGCATCAGATACGCTTTTTAAAATGTTTATTTTAGATTATGCTATAAAATATTGAATAAAATAATTTGTAGTAATAAAGGTGTAATACCACTATTGATTTTCCCCTATTAGTCTTTGTTAAATTTGCAATTTTCATTGCATACAAGAAAATAACCATCACTGGAAATTAACTTATCAAATTTCCCCTTATTTAACCTGTGTACAAGGTTTAGAAACCATATTATGTAACCTTAAGTTTACAAAATATTCTATAGAAATCCCCCCCCCCCAAAAAAAATAATAATAGTGATTTGAAATACCTAAGACATATGTTTATCAAACAGAAATGATTTACTGCAATTAAATGTAGGATTAAATTTGTATTTACCTACAACTGTCAAATTTAAAAGAATTATTTTTTCGTATACAACGGGATGTGACGTACCATGATTTAGTGGTATTACCGTAAAGATGAGTGTTGTTTTTCATTTTTTTCAAATAAAATTATTGGAAATAATTGTTTTTTATGACAAACCCCTGATACAGTAATAAATAAACTCCTGGAGTATGTAAATCTGTCTTTTTTTTTAAACGTTGATATGTACAGAAAATAACTCTACAAAAGTTAAAGGTTAATGTAGTAAAATGTAACTTCATTTTGTGCCTAGTAATACCTTTAGAACTAAAACAACAACATAAAAGACTAAAGATTTGTGGTAAATTTTATTTTAAAAAGTGCATTTCTGTGCTTTCTGATGTGCCAAAAGGTAGCACTCCACAGTTAGAAAATAAAATTAAAAATGAGCCACAAAATGTTTTATCATCTCCTATTCCTGGATTTCTAATACATTAACCTAACTGTTTGTGTTGTACATGTACATATGTATGTAATCAGTATCTTCCATAGATTTGATTTTCAAAAGTTAAAAGGGTGAAAATTAATTCCTCTTATGTGTATCCATGGCAACATTCTGCATTTATTTACCATAAAATATTACCACGATTAAGTTACTTGCATTTCTAAATGATATATCAATTTGCTGTAGCAGATGAATGCGATTATAAGCCTTTATTAGTCACAATAATCAGTATATAATTACGAACATAGTCACTTTTAAATAAGTCATAATCATACCTTATATCTTGACTACACACACTTGCAGAATTGGTTTCAAATGAAATAAAAAGAACATAGAAGGACAACATACAATGCCAATCCATCATGTAGTGATAAGGAAACAATTGAAACGGAATTACGAAGTCATACAAGTGATACATGTATGAAACTGATGACACAATTAGAACAAGGAAACATAGTTTGAGTATTTACATAGATTTAGATGTTTATGATTATCGTCAATAACCACATCATAAAAAAATGGCGTCCAGATAAAGGTTATTATAAAGATGACACATAGACGGTTGACCTTTGCAAGAAGCAACAGGTTCATTTAGTAAATTTTCAAATATATTAAGATCGACTTGAATACTCAGCTTAAACGGGTTTAAAAGATCGAACGCACGTATTATATCTAATATTCAGTTTCCATATCAATAAAATGAATTATGGGATATACTGTGAAACTGTACCAAAATATGAAAACAAGTGAAATCACTAAAATTCTGAACTACGAGGAAAATTCGAAACGGCAGGTTCCTAATCAAATGGCAAAATCAAATAAAAAAAACCCACATCAAACGAATGGACAACAACTTTAATATTCCTGACTTGGTACAGGCATTTTCAAATGTAGAAAATGATGGATTGAAGCTGGTTTTATAGCACTACACCTCTCATTTGTATTTCTTTTATTCAAGGAGTAGATTACCTTAGCCGTATTTGGCACAACTTTTAGGAATTTCGGTCCTCAATGCTCTTCAACTTTGTACTTGTTTGGCATTTTAACTGTTTTGATATGAGAGTCCCATACGAGTCTTATGTAGACGAAACGCGCGTCTGGCGTATTAAATTATAATCCTGGTACCTTTGATAACTATTTTACACCACTGGGTCGATGCCACTGCTGCTGAACGTTTCGTCCTCAAGGGTATCACTAGCCCAGTAGTCAGCACTTCGGTGTTGACATGAATATTAATTAATTTGTCATTTTTATAAATTTCCCGTTTACAAAACTTTTGAATTTTTCGAAAAACTAAGGATTTTCTAATCCCCGGAGTAGACTACCTTTGTCGTATTTTGCACAACATTTTGGAATTTCGGTCCTCAATTCTCTTCAACTTTGTACTTGTTTGGCTTTTTAACTGTTTTGATATGAGCGTCACTGATGAAACTTATGTAGGCTAAACGCGCGTCTGGCGTATCAAATTATATTAATCCTTGTACTTTTGATAACCAATAACTTTTGTATGACAGTCGCATCACATTTCATTATATTTATAACAATGCGTGAACAAAACAGAAATAATAGGTAATATTGTCAAAATAAGGGTATAGCAGTCATCACCGTGTCACAATCTCAATAAGAATAAAAACAAACAAATATCTAATAAAGAAGCAAAAAAAAAAAGACAGTTGACGTTAGAATTCTTGTTAGTATATATATAATGTATGTTATGAAAAGCAAATTCAAATGCAAAATTTATGCAAAAAGAAGAATCTTATTACCTTTTATACTTTCAGTGATATATTTCATAATCTGTTGATGTACGCATCACAAGCCGTAAAAACTTACCTTTGTTTGTTAATTAAGACTTCAATGTAAATGTGATTGGTATGAGATGCACAATTAAATTAATTTAATTACTCTGTATTAAAATTATAATTGTTTAATTTACAATTTCAAAATAAGCAAAAACAAGCTGTATATGCCCGCGATTTCGCGGGTGTGTTCTAGTAGCTTTTTATGTTGTTACAGATCAGCTCTTATCTATAGTAAAAATATAGAACAACACGTTTAATAATTTATTGCGTTCGAAGCGCTTTTCTGGATTTACCTTCATCAGGACCGCTCAAAGCCAAACATTTGAAATCCGAAATCGTTGAAGAGCTATATGTTAAAAATACCTAAAATAAATAGCCAAATTCATCTAAAGCCAACTTTGCCTGAGGGAGTTGAAACCTTAGTTTCATAATAATTTCAAAATTTATAAACGGACAATTTTAGTAAAGTTTGTTTAATCATGTCAGTACCGAATCACTGACCACTGAGCTGATGATACCCTCGGGGACTGATAGTCCACCAGCAGAGGTGAGGATCCTACACATTAATGCAAGATACAGTCACCGAAAATAATATATTTATAAGTACGTCTGAGTCGGTGACAACTCTACAACAGATCTATCCATGGGATCACCAGCAATGATGATGATACATGGCTGTGTACATTATGTATATACAACTCATCTAAACATCAACCCAACAATGTTAGATCTGTAAATTTGCTTTCGCAAATGATTTGTTCTTCCCTCGCCGGGATTCGAACCCATGCTACTGAGACATCGTGACACCAAATCGCCTGCACTGTAGCCACCCCGCTAGACCACACGACCACCTGGGCTTCGCAATAATAAAGCTTTCGGTGGCCGTGTGGTACCTTTCCTCATCAGTTTTAATCTAGCGTCGTACTAAAGTACATGATATATAAGGCATGGAGATGTTATTGTTACAGATCAGCTCTTATCTATAGTAAAGGATCCTACAAATTAATGCAAGATACAGTCACCGATATTATGGATAATTCGTTGTAGAGTTGTCACTGACTCAGACGTACTTATAAATATAATTATTTTCGGTGACTGATGTTCTTTAACCCTGCTGACTGCCATTGGCGATTGCCAAATATATATATTCAGAACAATCATTCAATGACAAATTTGAGAGTTACCGCCATAGAGAGAGTATTTGGGACAGAAATTTACAGAAAAACTAAAGAAGCCTTTTGGATGAAAAAATTAAAAACTTTAGAACCTGAAGGACTCAACACAATGTATGAACGATAATAAATATATTTATATTAAAAAAGCGAAAAACGCGGCAAATGAACGTCATAAAAGTTATTATAACGTAATGTATCCAAGCGATGTAATTGTTGTTTCAATGTTGTAATTTATTCCTATGAAGAAGGCCGTAATGGCCGAAACGTATGGGAATTTGTGTTATAGTTTTTATTATACAATCATTCAGAGACTTTACATATATATATATATATATATAAAACGTCTGATCTGTAACAATAACATCTCCATGCCTTATATATCATGTACTGTAGTACGACGCTAGATTAAAACTGACGAGGAAAGTACTTAATAAATATAATTATTTTCGGTGACTGTATCTTGCATTAATTTGTAGGATCCTTTACTATAGATAAGAGCTGATCTGTAACAAAATATATAGATACTAGAACACACCCGCGAAATCGCGGGCATATACTGCTTGTGAACTGTTGTAGGATGATTTTTTGTAAAAGATATATATATATGGAGAATAAAATAAAAGGTACCTCCCTTTTTCCAAAGTCCGATATTTGTTTCCTTTCTGTTAAATTCAATTATATTCGTGTTTCTGGCTTACGACCACAATTCTTCTTCTCCTTTGCTACATTGATTCTTTTGGTAAAAGTCAAATCAAATTAAAAATTTGCACCGTTTCAAACATGAAATAAATGTAACTGCTTATATATAGACCATTATTAGTCTAACACATTTGCTTCTAAGACAATCAATCAGTGCTTTTTTTAGAGCCTTATTAACATGCCAATGGTAGAATATAAATCATGTGTAAATGACTTATACCTTCAGTTTTTACATAAATAAGGCCGTTAGTTTTCTCGTTTGAATTGTTTTACATTGTTTTATCGGGGCCTTTTATAGCTCACTATCCGGTATGGACTTTGCTCATTGTTGAAGGCCGTACGGTGACCTATAGTTGTTAATGTCTGTACGTGTCATTTTGGTCTTTTGTGAATAGTTGTCTCATTGGCAATCATACCACATCTTCTTTTTTATATAACGCTTATTTGCGGGGTTGTCGATCGGAGGGGTCCTGATACCGAAATCCCAGGCTTAAAACTATGAAATCCCGAGATGCAGAATTTAAAGAAATTCATATCCCGAAATCGAAAAATATATTCCCGGATCCCTTAAGGATCAATTCCCGAATCCCGAGCTTAAAAACACCCGTCCCGACGCCCCGAAAAAGGTCCTGCCTCCTTCTAATCTCTACCTTACTTTCATTTTTGCAAAATCACTATTTTCCCTTTTAACAATTTATGTTTATGCCCCAATTATGGGGATTATGTTTTCAAGTCTGTGCATCCGCGCGTTGGTTTGTTCGGTCGTCCGTCCGTCCGTAACGTCCGTCTGTCCCACTTCAGGTAAAATGTTTTGGTCGAGGTAGTTTTAGATGAAGTTAAGCATGTTTTACTTATTTTAATACATATGCAAGTGGTATGACCCCTTAAATAGTAAACATTTCAAAGAAAACAGTAAACAGAATCAGGGACTTTCTATACTAACATAGAAATTCCCTGACAGAATAAAGAGAGTCTCTGTATATTAAAGTAGTATAATCGTAGTTTACATGTAGATAAACGCGAAAAATATTTGTCCTCTCTAAGGAGGTACATGTATAATAGTTGTGATTTTTGCGATCTAAACACCATGATATGGAGAACGCTCTACGATTGGTTGTTCTTGTGTCACATGTTTTACTTATTTTAATATAATTGCAACTGGTATGACACATTTAAAAAAACAGTAGACAGAATACAGAGAGTCTCTATACACTAAAGTAGTATAATCGTAGTTTACATTGTACATGTAGATAAACGCGAAAAATAATTGTCCTCTCTAAGAAGGTATAATAGTTGTGATTCTTGATATGGAAAACGCTCTGATTGGCTTATTTATTTTTCATTTTTGTTATGTATCATACGATTGGTTGTATTTGTGCATGTTTCAAACCGGAATTCTTATCTATGACTAAAAGCCAGTCTGCTGACGGAATCATATCCGGACTCCTTTTTTGTCGTTTTTCTCCCAAAATAACTCAATCTGAATAATCATAAGAATGGATGACAAATGCGACTATGCATGTTACCTATAGGACACAGAGGTATGATGATTGATTTATTGTGGAAGGAAGAGAAGCGACACACAAAATGAGGTCTTCTCGTTTAATAGTACAGAAGTATAGATGTCTCGAATGCCTCTAAATGATGCTGATTGCCAAATAAAATCGCTGAACTTAAAATGGCTATTCTTGAACAATTATACTGCACACAACAATTACAGTCAAGGAACTATGACTGAAGGTGCAGACCAAAATGAGTCAAAATGAGAAATGCCAGTGCTTATACAACTGATAACAAATACCATTGACCCGTCATAGGTGATTCCGTTTATTCTTACATAATCACAAACTTGTGACATAAGGCAAAAGTCAAGGCTGAATGGGCAAAGCCTAAGAAGCTTCAAATAAATGAGATGTTCCAATGCTATACAACTTCATACCAAATATCATCGAACTTCAACAAGTAGTTCATTTACTTAACCTTATTATAAACTTTACCATAGTTTCAAAGTCAATTGCGATTGGTGGTAGAGCAACGCCGAATTATATCCATAAACATGAAACAAGCAATTGTTAATACCTCTGCATACTGAAAAAGCATTAAAACTCGAATAATTCAATCCCTCTCCTGTTCAATTTTTGTCAACGCGAGGAGTTACCTGGAATGTAGCCATTGTAGATCAGCGGAATATAACGACTAAATTATCAGGTTACTGTCGAGAACTGAGGCTAACACAAAAGCAATAACTATCCACACTGATCTGTGTTTTATCAACCATTTTTTTCTCTCTTTTGGTACTTTCTCTTTTCTGTTAAATAACTTTGAAATCTAAGTTATATGCCAAAAAGTTGTGAGGAAACAGAAACCCAGCGGCACCCCCATCAATTAGATTGTGAACTGCAAAAATAGAGAATGGATATTTATCGATTATTACTCGATTTATTTCACTTGACTGGGCGGAGTTTAACTGGTTCGCTCATAATAAACCAGTCCATATATAGGTGTTTAGGATAAACTCACCAATGAAGTGTCCAGTCATTCTTTTGTAAATTCCTTTGATGACACTACTAGGTGATTAGAAATCAACAATAATAATAACGGCAATCATCCTTATCCACACACATCTTCAAATAGACTGTCCAAATGCAAATTAAAACGTAAGCTCCGCCCGAACAGTTGAAATAACATTGGTAATAACTTTCTACCGAAGAAAATATATTAACAAAGATTCAGGATATCAATAAGTTATAATATTCATCAATTTATTAAATTTGAACATGTGATCCAAATAACGAAACAAATAAAGGGGAAATTGGCCATTATGATACCGTTATGGTAAGTGGACCAACAGTTAAGGATAATTTGTTTATAATTGTTCAAATATTTAAGAAAAAATTCTTAAAAAGATTTATATTTATTACAAATTGTTTTTCAGTTTAGGAAATTGTTTATTAGCAATGAAGCCATTTCTGTATCTTTTAACTAATTGTTTTATTAACAATTAATTAATCCTTATTGAACTTTGAAGAATACGTTTTTAAATAAACTACTTTATTTACAGTAGTTCAAGAAAAACATATATAGGTTAGATAACTGTTTCCTTTATATTCAATGGAACAAGAAGCGAACTAAAGTAACTACAGAAATAGCGTCGTTAAAAGACTTCTTCTAACGGGCAATAAAACCTTAGCAGTATAGTAGAATAAACCAATTGATACCTAGCATAAAAGCTAATCAAAACCTTGAAAAAATGCGCATCATTGTACTTAAAGGAAATTTTTTTAAATGAACATACTGATCTCTTAATGTGTGCACTAAAATGTAAGAAATCCTTAAACAGTACTAATACAATCGATACACTAAAAGTACTGAAACATTAATGATTAAATCAGTACTGAAACTACCGACAAAATCAGTCTTTTAACAGTAATGACAAAATTTGTACTGAAACAATACTGACGATAACAGTACTGAAACAGCACTGAAAAAATTAGTGCTAAAACATTACTGACAAAATCAGTACTGAAACAGTTCTGACGAAATCAGTACTGAATTCATAAAAAGTATAACATTATAAGTTTTTAGTCTTCCTAACTGTACAGATATATAAGAGGGTAGAAATATACCCCTAAAAAACTTGGGTAAATTCTTGGTAGAGAATAATATGCTAAATGCCAAAACATAACAATCATACAGTGTTATGCACCAACCAATGATGCCGAAGATGAGGAATATTTTTATGAACAACTACAACATGTTTGGGACAACATCCCCAAAACAGACATCAAAATAGTCATGGGTGATATGAATGCTAAGATTGGAAAAAAAACAAAGACAGAGAGAAAACACGGAAAACATGGTCTAGGAGAAATAAATGAGAATGGAGAAAAGCTAGTTGATTTCTGAGAGATGAACGAGCTTGTGGTAGGAGGCAGTTTGTTTCCACATAAGAACATACACAAGGAGACATGGGAATCACCTGATGGAAAAACAAAAAATCAGATTGACCACACTATGATAAGTCAGAGATGGAGAAGCTCACTACAAGACGTTAGAGAAGAGCAGATATCAGCTCAGACCACCATCTTATCATAGCCAAAGTAAAAATAAAACTGGCAAAAGGGACCAAAGTGGAACAAAAACGTACTAAGTATAATTTGGAGAAGCTCAAAGACCTACATCTCAAAGATCAATTCCAAATTGAGCTCAGAAACAGATTTGAAGTACTTAAATATGGCCAGACCTGGACATAAATAACGAATGGGAAGTGGGAAGAGATATCATCAAGGAAGTGTGTGAAGATGTACTTGGTAGAAAAAAAAAACAAACAGAAAGATTGGATGTCCCATGCAGTGGCGGATCTAGAAATTTTCATAAGAGGGGCCCAACTGACTGCCTAAGGGGGGACTCGATTCCGTCACGCTTCAGTGATTTCCTATATAACCAACCAAACTTTTTCTAAAAAAGGGGGCCTGGGCCCCCTGCCCCCCTAAATCCGCCTCTGACAGTCTATACTAACTGTACACAGTAAGAATAGAAAGTCCCTGTTAATAGGCAGTCAAATCATAACAGAACTGTATACATGTATATCAAGTTCCAGCACCTCACCCAGCACCCTGGCCCACCACACTGAGTTAGCAAACTGGTGTGTGTCAGTCTTATAATATAAAACTGTGTATGTTCATAGCGTTTGATGGGGGGGGGGGGGGGGTAGGTGGGGTCCTGATCCCGAAATCCCGAGGTCCCGAATTTAAATAAATTTAAATCCCGCATCCCGAAATTCGAAAAAAAGAATTCAAGGATCCCGAAAGGGTCAATCCCGAAATCCCGAGCTTAAAAACACCCGATGCTAAAGTCCCGATAAAGTTCCTATCCCCCTCTTTTATTCAACTTATGTGTGGATATTTTGGGAGCGTCTAAACACCACCTAGACCGCCTTGGTGCACTAAGCTCACGAACCTGCACTAAGCCCATGATTGGATGGTGCTATGAATGAAAAAAAAAAAACATACCATCGGACGTAGTTTTTCATGAATATAATGTATCTGAATATTTAGTCATTAAAAATTGTAGTTCAGTCGAATTTGATTTTTTCTGTCATCAAAGGTTTTGTCCGACGGCACGTGCTAGTAATTTATAACCAGGTATTAAAATCACTGATCCATGAACATGATAAAGAAAAAAAAACATAACAATTTAATACACGGCTTATATATAATTACACCTTTTTGTTTGTCGTGTTATATATATTGTTTATGCGTGCATATTGATTTTGTAGGATTTAAAAACAAAACTTTGTATTTCTTTCTTTTTTTGTGTGTATTTTTTGATAGGTTTATATTTTGACTTTTGAATAAGTATTGTGCACTATCCAAATAAGAAGCACCGAATGGGGGAAATCGTGTGACATCACATCTGTCCAGTTTTTAAGCTATCTTTTATTATACGACAGAACGAGACGATGGTGTCAAATAATGATGTTTTAACTAAACATACATATACAGAAATTACCTAGAGCATTTTATGACAATATCTCTTTAAAAGATTCAGATTCAGATTCAATATTTCTATATAGAAATTAAACTAAATTATTACTATATAATTATCATGTCTCTAAAACATTTCCGTTCTGTAAAACCATATTACTACTTAACCTAAAATATTTCAGTTCTGTAAAAACATAACTATCAATCAAGCATATAAAAAACTATTTCTTCTACTATTTAATTTTGATTTAAACTTTTTGGCTAAATCTGAAAAATAAAGTTGACTAAACGGTATGCGTTTTCTCATCGTTTATGGTTGTATTATGCGACCTTTATTTGCTTTTATCTTCGTCATTCCATCTCTGGACAGTGGTGGATATTTGTCTCATTGGCAATCATACCATAACTATCTATTTATATGAAATATAAATCTAATAATAATTACCGCTTGCAGAATTTCAAGCGGTCTGTCATACTTGTTGAAAATGGGTTGCATTGAACCCCAAGGACGCCACATTTTAACTCTTATATTTGAAATAAATCTGTATTATAATTTGTATCTATTCGTACAAATATTGAAACAGGTCAGCTTATTTGACTGGTCCATCATGGGCTTAATGCACTTCCTGGAGCTTAGTGCACCAAGGCGGCCTAGGTGGTGTTTAGACGTACCGGGATATTTTTTTAGGTTCGTTGTAAAATTTAATCTTCATCTTTGTTAAAATACGGTTTTAAATTGTTCAATTCTTTCTATTTCATAATTTTGTCAAAGTGTACTTTTTAAAGTTTAAAATTTTAAAGATAAAATGAATATTCCATTTTGATTTGATGAAAATCTTTTCGAACTGTAATGACATGGTCAGTCAACTGATTTGTCGCAAAGCTGATTACAAGTAATTATAACATACAGTAATTTTGGGCGTATGACATTTGCGTCGATTTTGAAAATATTCATTCTTTCATTTGCGCCGATTTCATTTTTTCATTTGCGCCGATTTTATATTTGCTCCTAATTAGATTTATGTGGTAGATGTCCGAAAGACAGCGGGTACAGTCAATGTAAAGTCTGGAGATGTATCTTGTAGGTCTTCATCCACTACCCGTGGTGAGCAGGGGACAACAGTTATATACAAGTTATGATTGATAATTCATTAAATTTGTACAAGTGGCTAACTGCGGAGGTCTATAATGATAAATGAAAAAGAACATGACTTGGATTGAGAGTTCATTCATTGGCACTCATAACACTTTTTCTAATATCTATTCACCTGTAATTTACCTGTAAAAAAAATCGGTGCAAATGAAAAAAAAATCGACGCAAATGAAAGAAAAAATCGGCGCAAATGAAATGCAGATCGGCGCAAATGCAAAACGCCGGTAATTTTCAATTACGAGTCCGTGCGTAATATATGTGTATATAACGAGAGAACATCCTGTCTACGTGTAATACAGATTGATGACATTACACAAAATTTCTTTTGTTAAATGTGCTTAGGTATCTGTGTCCATTCCCTATTTCAACACAACAAATTTTTCGAAGAAAAAAATCAAAAAAAATCATTTATATGAAATAAAGAAGAAAAGTAGCAAATATAAACTTCAGTAACTGCGCCTCGAGTAAACATAATTTCAATAATTGCACGAACCAACCCTGGAGAAAACGTATACATGTATGTAGATGAGATTAAAAAGACCAATTCCCATTGGCTTTTTTCACACTAGGACCTAAGATAACTAGAACTAAGCAGTGGTTGATCCAGAAATTTTCATAAGTGGGGACCCATTGACTGCCTAAGAGGGGGTCCCTTCCAGTCATGCTTCAGTGATTCCCTATTTAATCTACCATTTTTTTCCAAGATAGGGGGAAAGGGGGGTGTAAAAAAACTAAATCCGCCTCTGCTAATTGGGAAGTCATTTGTTCTGACACACACACACACACACACACATATATATATATATACCTATTATGTACAAAATTAAAAACAGCTTTAAATATATGCATATAAAATAAAACCCGTTCAGGATCTCCTAGGTGCACGCAGGACATAAAAAGTCACGTAAGACATATAAAAGTTTTAGTGAGCGTTGAGGGTATACATTCGATAGATAACTTATTTTATAATCTTGTAATTTTTGTTTTGATAAAATCAGAGACATATTATACATGTATTGAGATATATAATACATGTATTGAGACATATAATACACGTTTTATATGTCTCTGATTAAATCAAACCATGATCTTTAAAGATGTTATTTAAGTTTGAATTGGCTGTCTTTTGCATTGGGATGTCAAAACATTAATGTTATTTACAAAAAATGCCAAAACCTGCAAATATATTTTAGGCAAAAAGAAGATTTTTACACTAAACGTTTTCGTAATTTGTTTTAGAAATATTAATAAGTACATGTACATAGTCATTGCTTCCATCCCTTGATGAAATTTAAATGGCGAGACGTTAATTATTAAACTATCTATCTAATAGTTGTTTTTCGTAACAAAGGTGTACTGAAAGAGAACGAAAAATGGTATTTGAATGGTAAAATGATAGAAATGTGTGATCAGTTTGTATATCTTGGTTTGTTATTAAACTATAACGGTACTTTTACTGTAACACAGAAAACACTATCTGAACAGGGTAGAAAGGCTACATTTTGTTTATTTTTTTGTTTTTATTTTGTTTATTGAGTAAGATTCATGATGATTGTTATAACACTGAGACTTTGATATCCTTATTTGATACATATGTAACAAGTATTGTGAATTATGGTTGTGAAATATGGGGTTTCCATAAGGGAGCTGATATAGAAACGCTTCACTTGTACTATTTAAAAAGAATTTTGAAAGTTAGAAAAACGACTGTAAACCATATGGTGTATTTTGAACTTGGGCGTTTACCATTATATGTAAATAGATATGTAAGAATGGTACGTTACTGGTTGAAGTTATTAGAATCTAATAATTGTATATTGAATAGTATTTATGAAGACATGTACGAATCTAGTTTTGTTAAACCGAATGATAAACTCAATTGGAGTTGTAAAATAAGAGACATACTAAACAGGTATGGATTTAATGATATATGGTTAGCACAAAGTGTTGGAAATAGTCAATTATTTTTGCATGAATTTAAAAAAAGAATTGTTGATAATTATATAGCTGAAGGCTTGTCATTTTTTGAAAATACTTCAAAATGTAATTTATATCAATATATACATGATGGACATACTTTGCAATTTTATTTGAATCGACCATTGAACAGTTTATACCAGTCATATGTAACTAAATATAAAATCAATTCACATTCACTTAATGTAGAAACTGGAAGATACTTTAATATTTCCAGAAATGAGCGTGTTTGTAATATGTGCAATAAGAAAGTAATCGAAGACGAATATCATTTTATATTAGAGTGTGATAAATATGTAAATGTCAGAAGTAAATATATTAAGATATATTATTATAGAAACCCATCTACTTTCAAATTAGTTCAATTACTATCTGTAAGAAATATTAAAGAATTAAATAATCTGGGTAAATACCTGTATGAGGCAGAGAAAATTCGTAACACTTGATTTTTTGTTATGTACCTTTATTACAAATGTAAATTGTATGCCAAACTCCGCTATATATTAATGCTGTATATGTATATGTTTATGTAAACTGTATTAAATCTGTGTATGTATTTAATCCTATGAGCTGTATATTTGCTTACGGAATAAAGAATTATCTATTCATCTATCGGCATGCGCCGTTATTTGGGATACGTCACGGATGACCGATGATCATAATCAATACCAATCATCATTTGAATTTGGTTAATTAATCTTTAATGATTAGGACTGATGGGTGATGGCAGAGAATATGTCTCTGGTGATGGTGATAAACACATAGAAGTAAACTTTGCAAAAAAAAGTTTCCTTGGAAAAAATTATAGAAATATATGAATATGCCAAGGATTTGTATAGTTGTAAGTTGGGAAATTTTCAATTCAAGTTATTTCATTTAAAAACGCCACGGTTTAGAAATAAAGATCTTATGCGATGTACAATGTGGCCTGCTTTGAGATCAAAACCCTGTTTAATAAGGGTTTGTCTTTCAGAGAGGTTTGTCTACTTTCGTCTATTTATATTGCCGAACATTCTACAATCAAGGATTTGTACAAGCCCTTGCTATAATATAATGAATCTCGTCGCCAATATCACCATAATTACATAAAGAACATACATAAAGAACATGTACAATCTTCTCCTAAATAGTTTGCCATCTAACAATTCAAAACGAAATTTTGAGTCGAAACTGAAGTACCAAATCTATAAAAAGAATTACTATTTTTTGTAGCAGTAGACGTCGAAAATTAAACTGTATATATTTTTTTTTCAAAACTCCTGAAATAATTTAACATTATCTATAGACAGCTTGCATATGCAAATCTTTTTAGAAGTATGTGAGCGTATAGTAAAATTTGTTTATTTACCCCTCCCTTTTCCTTCTATAAAATTTAATTGTAAACGATTTTGTTTCTTAATTTGTGTTTGCTAATTAACTGGGGTTCATGCTATGAGTACTGTTCACCAACGAAAATGGCCGCATAATTTTTACAGAGAAGAAAATTTAGAAAGAAAGCGTATCCTTTAATTGAAATTCAATAATTTATAGTTTCAAACACTCTTAATTATACAACACAACGATCCTTAACGAAATTTCCATCTTTTGACGGCTAAAAATGACGGTGACAGGGACTGGAGGAGTACTGGGAACTTTGCTGTTGCTATCCATCCTATGCAATTTACAACCCAGGGAAGTCCACAAAACAAAAATCAGAAACATCTTTAACAACAGTCTACATGAAGAAGAACTGAATTCAATGTGTAAATCGATGTCCCAAAAAAAAACTCTTTCCAACAAATCTGGAGAAGGGCTCGAAATCAGACCGCCATTTTAACACCATAGTTATTAGCGGCAGTAAAACACAAACTTTTTATTTATTACTTACATTAATTTTAAGCAATGATATTTCACTTAATCCTGGTCCTATAAAATATCCGTGTGGCGAATGTCAAAAACCTGTTCGCAAAAATCAGCATGGAATCCTGTGCGATGACTGTGAACTCTGGCATCACATAAAATGTATCAATATGCCGCTTAACCAATATAATGAATTATCGAATTCAACAGACTCATGGTTTTGTAAAAAATGCACATTACCAAACTTCACTGATTCATTTTTCGATTTCCATCATCTGACTTCAAATACAGATACGGATTCAGATGACGACCTCACTGTATCCGCATCTGACATTACTGTGCCAACATCCGATGTAAACACCGAAGCACCTATACTAGATCAAGACGATGCATCTCATGATATATTTCACGAACTATACACGGTAAGAAAGAAACATCCAAATAAATTTATCAGTTCTTACCTAAACATTAACAGTCTACGCTACAAATTTTGCTCAATCCAAAAACTGTTATGTAAAAACATAGTAGATCTCCTCATTATTGCAGAGACTAAAATAGACCAGTCTTTCCCAGATGCCCAATTTAGGGTTGATAACTACCATTTCTGGAGAAAAGACAGAAATGCACATGGGGGTGGAATAGTCATGTACATAAGATCCGATTTACCGTGCGACAGGAAGCAGAACATGGAGTGTGAGATCATTGAATCCATAGCAACTGAACTGGTAGTAAATGGTAAAAAATGGCTAATATCTGGAATGTATAGACCACAAACAATATCTGATAATGACTTTATTAATGACTTTACTAAGACCCATGATAAGATATCTGTAAAATATGATAATATGATTTTTCTGGGCGATTTAAATTATAACTTATTATCAATAGATAAATGTACACCTTTAAGCACAGTATGTGATATCTGTGGTATTGAGAACATTGTAAAAGGTGCAACTTGTTTCACAAAAGATGCAAAACCAACACTAAATGATGTCATCTTAACAAACAAAAAGAACATGCTCCAAAATACCACAAATGTTAACTGTGGATTAAGTGACGTCCATAACATCATTGCTGTACAACTTAAATCTGATGTTCCATCAATAAAAAAACCTTTAAAAAAATACAGAAGTTATAAACAGCTAGATGAGGAAAAAATTCTACATGATTTAGAACAAGCAAATCTTACAACAATTGTAGACAATGTAGAAAATGTTAATGAGGCTTATGATATTTTTAACACCAAATTAATGAGTATAGTCAACAACCACATACCAGAGAAAACAAGAAAAACTGTACACAAACCAGCACCATACATGAACAAACAATTAAAAAGTGCAATCTACAAAAAGCAAATGCTTCACAATAAATATTTACATGCAAAATCGAAGAAGAACTGGGAGTTATATCGCCAACAAAGAAATCTTGCTACCAAACTTAGAAGACAATCTATAAGAAATTATTTTATAGAGCGTTGCACTGGTGGTCCAAAACAAAAAGATTTCTGGCCAACAATCAAACCTTTTTTAACAAACAAGGGTAGTCATTTTGATAACAATATTGTTTTATGTAACAACGATGAAATAATTAATGACCAATCAAAATGTTGCAGAAATTTTTAATAACTACTTTGTAAATGTAGCCAAAGATATCGGCAATGATAATTGTGAGGTAGATGATAATCATCCAAGCATAAAATCAATAAGGGAAAATTGTAATGTTGATGGTAGTTTATCTTTTATAGAAATTAAAGATGACTTTGTTGAAAAACAAATTAATAAGATCAATGTAAACAAAGCTACTGGCTTTGATGGGGTATCAGTAAAAATCTTGAAAATAGCCAAACCAGTAATTGTTAAACCTATTACTCAACTTATAAATATGTCTATTAAGAGTTCAGAGTTTCCTGACGATCTTAAGGAAGCACAGGTAGTTCCACTGCATAAAAAGAATAGTCAGTTAGAGGCAGGAAACTACAGACCTGTTAGCATTCTTCCGGTGGTGTCAAAGTTCTTTGAAAGGGCCATATATCAGCAGCTAATAGAATATTTTAGTAAAATATTTCATCCTTCCTTGTCAGCTTTTAGACCTGGCTATGGCTGTAACACCGCTTACCCCATAATTTACTTCTTTTAAAATTGAAGGCATATGGCCTGTCAAATGAGGCACTTAATTTAATTGATAATTATTTATCAAATAGGAAACAGTGTGTAAAAGTCGGTGCATATTTTAGTACCTGGCAAAATATCTATAAAGGTGTACCGCAGGGCTCGATTTTGGGTCCTGTGCTTTTTAATATTTTTCTAAACAACATTTTCAATTTTGTGCAAGAGAATGAACTGTATAATTATGCAGTCGATAATACATTGTCACACTCAGGACCAGACCTAAATGGATTAGTTAAATCTTTGGAAAAGGAAAGTGCTGTTTTAATTGATTGGTTTGCTAATAACAAAATGAAAGCTAAATCCAGATAAATTTCAGGCTATTGCTGTTGGGAATAAATCAAAAAGTGGGAATATTAAATTCAATTTGGATGGGAATGAAATTTTATGTGACACTGAGGTAAAGCTCCTGGGAGTGACAATAGATTATCAACTCAAGTTTAAAACTCATATCTCTGATATTTGTAAAAAAACATCAAGGCAGTTAAATGTTCTTAAAAGAATTGGAAAACATCTATCTAAATTGGGAAGGTTAACTATTTATCATTCATATATTATGTCTAATTTCAATTATTGTCCTGTGGTTTGGCATTTTTGTGGGGAGGGTAATACTAAAAAGATGGAAAAAATACAAGAACGTGCCTTGAGGTTCATATATGAAGATTTTGATAGTGATTATGAAACTCTGTTGTTAAAATCTGGTTTACCTTCTTTAAAAATAAGACGCCTAAGAATGATGGCAATAGAAACTTTTAAAATATTACATAAAGAATCACCGGTGTATCTCCATGATATCATTAATTTTAAAAATGTATCTTATACTTTTAGAAAACAACAAACTGTTGAAATTCCACAGGTGAGAACCACACATTTTGGCCTTCATTCATTAAGATATGCTGGAGCTACACTATGGAATGAGTTGCCTGACACGATCCGTGCACAGACAAACCTAAACCAGTTTATAAGTACGATCAACAACTGGAATGGCAACTCATGCAGGTGTGGCTCCTGCAGATCTTAATACCTTTATTTTATTTTGTGTTAAATGTTTGTTCCATGTAGCTTATAGAAATTAGTTTGCTTTATTTATTTCATTCTGCTTTGCATGTGCTTATGTTTCAGTTTTATTGCTGTGCTTGCATGTGCTATGCCTTTTATTTATGAACTTTTTACTTGCAATATAGCTATCATAATTTGTATGTCTCATATGTGTGTTTTATGTATCTTAATATGTGTGTTGTTATTGTTATTAATGTCGGCAAAAAGCTCTACAGAGCTTATGTTTGTATTTAATGTAACCCGACTTGAAATAAAATTTCTTATCTTATCTTATCTTATCTTATCTGTCAAAAGTCAAAAATGTCTCCTTGTATATAAGTTATTGATAAAAAAAAATATTTGAAGCCGCCAGAAGAATAAATAATTTCCTGAACTAAAATACATTTATCTGTAAATAAAGACAATTCGCCTAAAACAGAGACATATATTTAAACAATTGTAAAATAATTAATTCAACGACTTTCTGTCTATTTACTAATACTTTTCTTGTTCGTTTTTTTTTATACCCATTGCTTTTCATATATTCGAATGATAATTACTGATCACAAATTTTCCGGATGCTTTTTATCCTATTTTCGTATCGAACTAACATGTAAGCAGTTGAACGGAATTAAGTACTTTTTTTAGGAATTTACAACTTAAATTTTCAACAACAAATTTCTACACTTTTTTACCTGGATTTTTTTCTTTGTTTCGAAGCCGCCACCGGTGACCCCGTATCAAACATAGCCAACACCTCACATGGCGTATTTACGATGCTGAGGTATTGACAATATGCAATCACATTTATCAATGAATATACAGCAAGTAAGTAATTTGGTGTTGAATGCCAGTAGATCAGAATTAGTTAATTGAATTTTACCTGGGCACTAGCTGTCAAATTCATGTTCATCGATTTTAATCAAATTCACATAAACAATCTGTAGTGTTGAATTGTTTATTAAAATTTCACACATAATCTTGGCTAATATGCATAAAACCATTATTTTATGAAACTGCATGAAAAATTGACTTATCGCATAATAGTGGGAGATATTATGGACATAATTGTGCAAATCGTGATACAAGCATGAAATTTGGTATAAAGGTTGACTAAATGATACTTTTTTTTCAAGATGGCCACCACACGTTTCGGAAATGGCGTCATTACAAATTGACAATAATTCGTTAATCCTTTAAAAGGTGTGTTATATGTAAAATCTAATGTTAGATTTGATAAAAAGTAAATGACAGTTCCTAAATTACGACTAGACAATACATTAATGAAACTAAAGGTGACTTCCGGTTTCAAAATGCCGGCAATTTTTATTCTTTCAAGCAACTTCACAAGGGATGTATTATCCAATGTAAGTTATGATAAAACGTTAAGTAAAAAGTACGACGAAAAAAAACCCACATAAATGAAGAAAAATACTGACTTCCGGTTCCAAAATGGCGGCAAATACGTAGAAAATATTTTATAATTTCCATCAACTTAACAAGTATTAACACTCTTTGTTAAGTTTAAATGCCTAGTTTGGTTAGAAAGACAGGTTGCTTAATTTTATAATTATCTGATAGTTGCCTATACAACAACCCGTACAAGGAAGGCCAGAACGGTAGCATCTACAGTTATCAACACAGCTTGGTTTTCGGCTCCGCATTTCAAAATTTTCTGACACGAGGATGCAACGGCAGTCAAACAAGACCATTTTGGTTTCCAACTGTCATTGATTCTTTCTTTCATCCAACCACAGTGTTCATGACTTGAAACACGTACCTGTCGAATACATGAATCAGGCTGATCCCAAGCAACTCCTCCTTGATATACTTCTCTTTTGATGTACTTTGGAAAAGAATCTCTTGTAGGCGGAATTGCAACACGATGCCGATGCCTCCTGGCAAACAATTTACATCGTGCATCGCTCCATACTTTAGCCTAAAAAAACATCCTTTACATCTGGAAAACCTTCCATTGTAAGCCAAGCTGACCTTTTGCCTTTCTCGTGACAATTCGACAAAGTGCCACATCCACTAAATGCATGGACGAAAGGAAAAGCAGCAACACAAGGACCAAACGCATTTGATATGTCACGTGCAGGAAGCTATCAAAAGTCGATATTCCTTCAATAACCTAACCGCAATTTGTTCTACCTAATTTTGCGATTGCTGCAATTCTTGATTCCATTACATCTGTGTCACTACTATCTAAAATCACATTTTACAACACTTTTCATAATCATGCCGAACATGGACAAACATTCGTGTATCTGCTTCTTCATGATTACAAGGGGATAGATAGCAAGTATCTTTATTGAAATTGCAAAGAATATTTTCACCATGAGTAACATACACATTTGTATTAGTCTCTTAAGAAGCAATTTTGTCAGCAAGAAACTTGAACAATTTCGTTTTGTTGTCATCTTCACAGAGAAAACTACTCCATACCCTTTGTGTTCTACCAGAACCAACACCTTTCCATCTGGCACAAGAACCTTGCCTTTGTCTTGTCACAGCCTTTAAATTATTCATTTAGTAAACATCAAATACAATGTCTACTTTTGAATACTTATCAAAGCAAGATTTTACATAAGGCAGTATGACATCATTAGCATAATTATCAAATATTTTAGCCGAAATTATGACCTGGAATTAACAAATGCTTCCCCACCAACCATAAATGCGTCCGAATTCGGATCAGCAAATCGCAGAATGTTTCAAGTAAACCCATTTGCAGCGATTTAATACCACTATTTCAAGTGACATCCTGAGATAAAGACGGAGGAGCAGTTTGGTTTCTATGGATAAAGAAATATTCCAAGTAAAACTGTCTACTGTGACAAGAAATGAAAAGTCTAGAAATAATGAAGTATTTTTTTTTACAAATCTGACGACTCTTCTAGAAATGAATTTTCAAACTCGTTCATACTTGCAAAGCCTTTAAAGCTTTTTAAAGAATTCTTTTTGTGTTTTCGTAGAGTCTTCATTATGTTGTTCGTTTGTTTTAGAATGACCCAAACCACTAGATCTTTCAAATTAATCTTCTAGTATACTGACTCCTGGTCCTGCTACCATCCATTTGTCTAAATGGGATCTTCGGTTAATCTTATGGCACCAATATCGCCCTTCACAATTGCATTATTCTGTTTTTGTGCCTGATCAATTGTGTTACAAGAAAGAAATTTACTGGTCTTACGTACAGTGAAATTATCATTTTCAAATTCCATTGCCACCTGTGGGTGATGTTCGGGAAGGGAAGTCATATCTCGGAGATCAGTCGATAACGATCGAGCATAATTTACACGATCAAGACCTAAAACAATACGCTATCATGCTTTATATGGACTGTCTAACTCATGAAACGAGCATAATACCAAAATCAGAAAAAGTTCTTAATTTATAATTGAACGCCAGGAATAAAACTGAATTCGAGATGACTCTATTTCCTTACACCAGTCTTTTAAATCATTTAACGTCACAGAGTCATGACATAATTATATATTCTGAGTTTAGCTTTCATAATCTGAAATTAGCAATTTTTAAGCAAAATACGTGACGTTGTCTGATACGCCTGTCTAGTCCTAGGTACATTTGAACATACATAAAAAGAATCTGCCGTTCTTGGTGTTGCAATATTGGCTTCAGTGAGACAACATGTCTATCCCCTATCACGCAATATATCACCCAGAGTTTTATAACAAGTCATTTCAATGTGCAATCACCAAACATGACGATACACTTATATTTGCCTTACAAATCAGGCCATTCCAACTGAATTTGCTTAGACATTTCCAAAAGTGGCTGATCTGCAGTTACATTTGATGTTTCTCCAGATAAACTACATTTTCGCCTTAACCATCGAATACCTGAGAATTGCCAGTTAGTGCATACCTGAAATCGCTCTTGATGTCTATAAATAGTTTGCACATGCGCAAAAATGTGAAACACATGTGTATCATAACCTTGAAAAATGTTATTAAACCAATTCATAATATCATTAGAAATCCAAAAACACTAAATATATAGTAAATAGTTCAAATGTTTTTGAAAGAATTTTGTTACATTTTCGCGCATGCGCAAATACTGAATATGTAAAATATTCATGTTTAATAAATATATGTGATGTAAGGAAGGTAGCCACCAAACCTGGTAATTGGTTTTTACTAAAAGAAGTTAAATGAAAAGTTTTCCAGAAAATCAGTATTTTCAAACTAAAGAAAACAGCCATTTTAGAAAATGGCCGTGGCCATCTTGAAATTTTTATTTTTTTTAATGGCCAGAAGTTATTTCTTACAAAGTATATAATAATGATGCTTTGTGGTAATTTTCATGCTTGTATCAATATTTGCACAATTCCCTCGATTTTGCTTGCTAATATCTTCCACTATAATACCAGAACTAAAAAAAAACCACCGAAAGTCCGCATATGAGGCAGAGACATATATACACATGTGTATATATGTCTCTGTATGAGGGTATGAATGTGAATTTACAGAATAGAGAATAAAGTGAAAGAAAAAAAGGAATAAAGGATAGTGAAAGAAAGAGAATAATGGAAAAAAATGTAAGTTATTAAAATATAGCTAAAAAAAAAGAAGACAGAAAAAGAGTTCCCCCCATCCCCGGAGACGATCCTTACTTCAACTGTTATTTGACGCTGCCGAGTTATTTTGAGACAAAGACATGTATTAGTATTCACTCAGCCCGTACCACAAAGCCTCTGGCATCAATACCAGGATAATATTACCCAAGGCTAATTTTACGGCGGCTCATTTTATATTGGCTTAAAAATAAACATAATTGACAAGTTTCCTTCCCCTGCATTTTCGATCGCGCATGTAAATAGCACGTTGGCCTCAAAAAAGACATTGATACATTACAACACTTGCCGTCAGTATTTGAAAATATTAATTAAGAAGGTATAGAAAGTTAATGCACGCACACTATTATCCACCACAGGCCTAAATCGTTAGTCCCCAAACAACGAGGGTGATGAAAACCCAGCCACCGGCATGCTGTGAATTTGAAAGCTGCCCAAATTATAGTCGCCGTCAGCTGAAATTCGTAGCGGTTATCGGTAAAAATAATCTAAACTATCAATCGCGTTCACTCGAGATATAGTTTTTCACATTCCATTCATAAATCGCAAAAAGAAAAACCACTACTGACCTACCTTTTAAGTGATTGCACTGTGATAATCCTGACCTTCACATTTTCATAGACGATTTTGAATGGTGGAATCCGCCATTGTTTTTACCGGAAGTGTTTCCGTGGAGTTCAATTTCATAAAATTTGCATAAAGCGCGGGAAACCTTATCACATCAATGAAAAGAACATTTCAGGAAACTGCGTAAATGACGAATGTCATATATAAACAAATGATCCTCATAGAAACGAAGATGGCGGAATTACAATGGAAAACATTATGGAAAATGTGAAGGTCAGGATTATTACAGTGCGATCACTTAAAAGGTAGGTCAGTAGTGGTTTTTCTTTTTGCGATTTATGAATGGAATGTGAAAAACTATATCTCGAGTGAACGCGATTGATAGTTTAGATTATTTTTACCGATAACCGCTACGAATTTCAGCTGACGGCGACTATAGTAACTATCAATTTGTACTCATAGAAAATTTTTGCCCTTCTTTTATCAAAAATGAAATATGTTGATATTATGGTATAAAGGTATTATCTTAAAAACTTTATACCTGTATTCTAAAATTCTAAAGTGTAAATCAAGGGAAAATAATGTAAATTATCTGTCCATTGGGGTCTATTAGGAGGTATTTTTTTTGGGGAGGGGGGAGAAGGGACGGGTTTACTATACATGCTAAAGAACCCTATGGGATTTTATTTTCAAAAATTTTCAAATGAATATATAACTTGTAAACTGTAAGTGATAGACACACGCAGTCTTCAGAAATGATGATAGGACAACAAAACAAATCACATGAAATATAGGATGAGTCCCTGGGGGAAATCCCCTTCCCCTTTAAATTGAGAATATGCTATTATTTTGTATACAGTCCAGATCCACACCCCTAAACCATATATGTATTCTGAAATGGGACGATAAAACAAATCAATTAAAATTAAAGGGAAGTCCCTGGGGGTCGCCCCATCCCGTTCAGTTTAAGAATGTGCTATTATCATGTTAACAGTCCAGATCCCCACCCCTATACCATATATATTCTTGGATGGGACAATAAAACTAATCGAATAAAATTAAAGAGAAGTCCCTGGGGGTCACCCCATCCCGTTCAATTTGAGAATGTGCTATTTTCTTGTGAACGATCCAGATCCCCACCCCTAAACCATATATATTCTTGTAGGGGACAATGAAATAAATGAAATGAAATAAAAGGGAAATCCTTAAGGGGTCACCCCACCCCCTCTTGTTTTAAAACTTGTAAACGGTCAAGATCCCCACCCTTAAACAATATATATTCTTTTATTGAACAATAAAACACATTAAATGAAATACAGGAAGAGTCCATGGGGGTCACCCCACCCCCACATGTTTGAAAAACTTTCAAATAGTTGAGATCCCTAGTGGTTAGGTGAAAAAAATTTCCAGATCCCTGATCCCCACCCGTAAACCATATATATTCTTGTATGAGACAATAAAACAAATCCAATGAAGATGGGACCATAAAAATGGTGAGTTATGGTGTCACACCACCAATTACTCCCTCCAATTTAGAACGTATGTGAAAGTAGGCCTACTCGGACAAAAAATAGTGCATTTGATGTCATTGTTTACTTAAACTAACCAACAAATTGGCAGAAATGAAACTTTTGGTGAAAGAGAAATATATTAAGAACATTTTGAGCTAAAATTTACTCGTTAATGAGTTTGCATTCAAAATTGAGGATTAATGCACTCCATAGTTAACTCGAATAATTACAGCGCCCCCTTACGGTCATTGTCCTCCTCAATTAATTATGGAAGTTATACTATTATACTAGCAAACAACCTTATGTCATTATACTATATCTTATATAGTCCTAAACATACATGAAATATTTGCCACTGTATGTTAAGCAGTCAACAATTAATTATTCTTGCTGTATCATGTCAAACCATAGAAGGTAGTATGAAAACTGACTAAAACAAATATGATTGTCAATGAACTATGGAAGTTATACCAAATGATGCACAAGTAAGGTATAGGTAACTTGTCAAAGAAACAACAACCCAACCAAAGAGCAGACAACGGCCGAGGGTCACCTATGGGTCTTCAATGCAGTAAGAAAATTTCTGCACTGGTCTTCAGCTTATAAATATGTATCAGAAATGAGAATGAGATACAGCTCTCAGTTACATTAATAAAAACCTCACAATAAGTTCTGAATATCAGAATATACAGTATTGCAAGATTCTCTCAAAATGTACACATGGAGCTGAGAAACTGTAAAATTAATCATGCTAATTTAACATTAAAGTCCTCGGAGTCAATCTTAATATGCATACTCTTGTACAAAGGAATATAAGTATGCAATAGACATATATCAATATGGTCTTTAAAAATAAGAGTATTGATGCTATTAAGTTATGACAAGTACAAGTTTAATCAAGTAATAATTTTGGTTTGTTTAAATATTTCGGAGGTAAGTATGAGCTCCTTTTTTGTGATGATGTTTTTGTTTTATGTGGGGAAAAATTGTTTGTACCAACAAAAATAAAAATACAAAGTTAATCTAGAATTATGTTTTATCATTTTTTATGTTTAGGTTGTCAGCAAGATGAAAACAACAAATATGCAGTTCAAAAGTCAGAATGTGGATAAGCTGAGGTTCAAAGTCCTACCTTTGCAGATTTTCATATTTTGCATGAATGAATTTAAAGTTTATATCATGAACGGCATTGAAAGAAAAAAAAACTTATCTCAATTTTCCTGCTTCTGAAGGATAAATGTAAAACATCTTGTTTTCGGTAAGTTTTAATTATGTTCTGTTTTAAGGGGGCTCACAGGTCTAAATCAGATTTTTTTAATTTAATATAGGATTTCGCTATATTTTTCTTTAAAAGAACTTCATCTTATACTTAACAGAAAAATGAAATAAAAAATGGGGTCACCGTTCATTTACACTCACAATCTGCCTTCGAAAGAAGCATACATTTTTGTTAATGTCCTTTTTTTTCTGTTGAACTAATAAGAGAAATAGCAGTAATATCGAAATAAAAGAACTTAATCATTTGTTAATTACAGAAATCGCTTTAATTTTACAATTATTTAGTTTATGTACAGCTTATTCGAAAAACAACAATAAAAAATATAGGTCACCAATGAGTATAAAAGATATTTCAATTTTAATGCCAAAAAAAATGGCATTTTTGCACCAAAGGGAGATAATTTGGAGTTTTTTCAATGATATCTACATTTTAAAAGTCACCTGGGGCCAACACAAATTGATTTTTTGGAATGATTTTTGTACCATATGATAAAATAACAACTACTAAAGGTGAAAATTTGTAATGAAAAATAAATGTTTAATTTTTTTCTGAAAATCTTATACATGTACCCGCGAGCCTCCTTAATAGTGTTTGTGCATTCATCTGTCCAGTCTTTCCTCTAAATTGTATTCTCTTTAAGTATTGGTGAGTGTTCGCCATGAATTTCAGTAAGTAACCTGTGGATACTCAAAATTTAGTACTAATATTAATGGGAGTTTAGCATGACATCTTGTCAAATGCTTGTTAAATATGTTTATCATGTTTATGTTCCAGAACATATGAGTATTTGGACTTTACGCGTACAATCTGCCCAATTTTAAGAAGTTGGTCAAGTTTATTAGAAACAAATTTACATTACAAATCAACATAACTGAAATCTTTAATAGATTAATACAAAAAGTTAAATTGCATTTGAAATAAAAACACATGTTTGATCGAGCTGGTATTAGACAGTACAAGTATACTCAAATGGTCTGACTGTATGCATATGGTCGGACTGTAAGAGTATACTTATATGTTCCAGACCGTAAACATACGGTCCAAATACTGATATGGTCTGGAACATTTATTAATTATCAAACACATTGGTGTTTGTGAACTTGGTAATAAGTTATTCGATAGATCTGTAATCATGGTAATGTTTTGGGATATCAAAATAAAAAAAATATCTCATTTTTACTTTTAATAAAGAAGAAGATTATTGATGTATGTATAACTGTATATAAAAATGAGACAGCAAGCCAACAACACAATAAATAAGGATAAAACAATATAATTTTTTGTATCAATGTTATAATTTCCAATATGTCCAAAGAGTTCTAGTTCTTTTTTCATTGAAATAAAAGACAAGTTGAACTGTCAGAACTTCAAAAGCTTAAGGAAATATTGTTTCTTTTGTCTGAGTTTTGTATAATAATTATATATTGCAAATTCTTGTGAATAATGGAATGTTATTATAATTACCTAAAGTTTTAACATTGATCTTTATATATATATAACTTGGGAAAATACCCAAATGTTATAAAGAAGAATAAATTAAATGATTGTTATATAGTACATGTATTAGAAAAGGAAGATGTGGTATATTGCTAATTTGACAACTCTCCATCAGAGACCAATGGATGTAGGCGGTTAGCAACTGATGACCATGATGACACTGGACAACCTTTAACAATCAATTAAATACATACCGCATAGCTATTTTTATTGAAAATCATATTATGGCTACATGTATGCAAACACTTTTGTATAATAAATAACTTCAGATTTTATTGGTTCTTTTTCAGAAGGATAGGAATTCATCACCTAGAATAAATGGAGAAAACATAGAAACAAGACCAGAATAAGTTCAAAGACAAAAGTTGGATCAGTTATTATTTTCATCACTCAGTTAATGATTTGGAGTTCTTTTAAATACCAAAAGATATTGAAACCACAATAATGTCAATGTTATGTGCTGAATGACCAACAAGTGGACTATACAATCACACAATGCTTGATGATAAAAACTATTAATGTTTTGTGTGGAGGGATATTGTGAAAAAAATACATTTACTTAAATAGCTACTAGTATGTTAATCCTAATAATAGAGTTTTTCACTGATTTCAAATGGTAAATAATTGTGTTTCGAGAAAGTATTCTATAATTCATAAATAAACATATATTGATACTTACATTAACTGCTTTGTTGTTTAAAAGTTAAGTTTTGAACAGTTATAGAACAATATGTTGAATTAACATTTCCAAAGAAAAAAAAGATATTCAATTAAAAAGATTCATCTTATAACAATTTACTACCAAATAGAATAAATTGTAACATACACATTACTGTATATTTACATCTATATTTATAATTTGAATCCCATAGGATTTTAATTTGTCCCATGGGATAAATATAGTCCCATGGGATTTTTGGTCCCATGGCATTTTTTTGGTCCCATGGGACAACAAATATCCCACGGGACTACAATTATCCCATGGGACAAAAAAAATCCCATGGGATAATTGTCAATCCCATGGGATTTTGCCCTGTCCCATGGGATATTGAAAATCCCATGTTTTTATTAATCAAATAGCAAAATAAATATAATAGTAACAGTAGAAAACAAATGAAATTATTGAATCCCATGTAATTCCGCACATTTTGGTTATATTCATGACATTTTAGCTCTTATTTGAGGGGGCGGCGGATTTGCAAATGAGTGTTTTGCAAATTAAAAGTGTCCAATACAATTTAAAAAAAATAAAGGTTTGTATTTTGTGATGTATCTAGAGCTTTTGATAAAGTTTGGCATAAAGGACTTTTATTTAAACTTAAACAATCTGCCTTAAATGACCAGCTCTTATCTTGGATCGAAATTTATCTTTCGGATCGTCAACAAAAGGTAGTTTCAGAAGACTTTTCGTCAACTCTAAGAAGTATACATGCAGGTGTCCCCCAGGGATCAGTTTTGGGACCCTTTC
Source organism: Mytilus galloprovincialis (assembly GCF_965363235.1). Taxonomy (NCBI): domain Eukaryota; kingdom Metazoa; phylum Mollusca; class Bivalvia; order Mytilida; family Mytilidae; genus Mytilus; species Mytilus galloprovincialis. Next base: position 13,193,841 of record NC_134845.1, on the reverse strand, counting down.
TGTTTCTTATTTATATAAATGATATAGTAAATGACATTGCTAATGATATTAGACTTTTTGCAGATGACACCTCTTTATTTGTCATAGTAGATGATGATCATGCTATAGCGGCTGCTTCTTTGACTGATAACTTGGATGTTATCTCAAATTGGGCAAAATCATGGGCTGTTCAATTTAATTCTAAGAAAACTAAAAATATTGTATTTACTAGAAGGGAAAGGGAGCATCCACCTGTATTTTTTGGGATAAATGGCGAAGAGGTTGAGAAAACAAATATTCACTGTCATCTTGGGATAACATTTCAGTCGTCAGTTTCATGGCACACGCCATATTGATATTATTTATAAAAAAGCATGCTCCCGTCTTTCTGTGCTTCGTCAAGTTAAACACTTATTAGATAGGAGTTCACTTATACGTATTTATTATGCTTTTATTAGACCTATATTAGAATATGGTGATGTTATTTGGGGCAAATTGCCAATTGCTTCCAGCACGAGTCTGAGCTTTTTGAAAATATTCAGATTGAAGCTGCTAGAATTATTACAGGATTACGACGTAATTCCTCCAGACAAAAACTTTATATTGAATTAGGTTTAGAAACTCTGGTGAATAGACGTAATAAACATAAGCTTATACTATTCTACAAAATACTAAATGGGATGACACCTGCATACTTATATGAGTTAGTCCAGCCATATTTTCCCTGACAAACCCCTTATACTTTGAGGAATGAAAATAACACTTTTCACCCGCCTCTTGCTACAACTAACTCTTATTTTAATAGTTTCATTCCTTCCACTATAAGACTTTGGAATAGTCTTCCTTTGAGTTTACAAAAATCACCAAGTTTGGGTATATTAAGAAGTGGACTGGATAAGTTTTATAGGACTGTTGATATATTTAAACCTTTCAACTATGGGATAAGAAAACTTAATATAAGTCATTGTCAACTCAGAAATAATGCTAGCAACCTTAAATCTCATGTGTTTAATCAGGTCTTATCCGAGAACACTTTTTGCACAAACTGTAACCATCCTGTTGAGGAAAACCAACATTTCTTTTTTATTTGCCCTAGTATAATGATGTAAGACAGATCCTTCCTGATTCCATTTACTCCATTGTTGATAATGTTGACATAAATATTTAATTACTACTTTTTGGAAACAGATTATTTGCATATGATATGAAAATTACTATTTTTAAATCTGTTCAGGAATATATCAGTGACACTCAACGTTTCGTTTGAAACTTACTTTAATTTTTGTTTCATCTAGTTTTATTTTTTTATTTTTTTCTACACTCCAACATTAATTCATTTATTCCACTAAGCAAGCTTAGTGTCTCTTTCAAGCCATAAATATATTTCTAATTACTTATAAAGGATATTTGCATGTTTCAAGGTACTTTAAATAACTGATGATTATTTGCATATATATTTAAATATACTTTGCATTTAGAAAGTAACACTGTTAACATAGATTTGCTCGTGTGTGCTCACAAGTAGCATGCATGTTCCACTATATTGCATTATTTTAAATACAGTTGTTGTAATTGAATTATACCTTGTACAGGTAATATGGAGAGAGCTTTTATAGGCTGTGCCTGTTGCTCAATCCTTTTCATATCTTAATGAATAAAATATGTTTAAAATCAAACCAATACATTTAACCAATGATGGAAGGTATAAAAAGTACATAATAGACTTCAGAATCGAATTGCTTCATTTGCGTGATTTCCTCATGGTGCCCTTATCGTGTAAAGGAGAAATTGGAATGGAATCGACAGGTTGAAACAGCACATTTTATATTTTAACACCATCTCTTCAGATTGCGAAAAAAAACAATGCACGTCTGATCACAAGTTTTGGATTTGACCGTCATAAAGAATACGAGTTTGAGATTTGAGTTGTTTAGCAATGTAAAAGTCTTCTTCGTCCGCTAAGAAAGTTTGTTTCATTTCGGATGAGATATTGATATTGAGGGTGGGATTTGACATCAAAGAAATCCGACACAATTTGTCTTAAAAGGTTCACAATGGCAATTAAATCAGCTTCGTCTATTGTGATTACAGTTGGTCTTGTTTCCGCATGTTAATAAACATTTTTTTAGCAATACTAGCTCTTAGTATAGCACCACTAAAGTAACTATGCTAGGAAATGTTAATCTAATAAGTGCCGATTTTGATTTCGTTTTATACCTTCTATGCCACCTGATCCCTTTGAATTTTGTAAAATGGTTCTTTCTGTTGGAATGTCGATCTACTTACCGTTAATATGCCCCGGAATCTGTATAAAAGTCACCACCGATAAATGATGATCTAATATTTTTTGGAAGTTGAGGTATTTGAATATTGAAACTGGCATCCGTCTTAAGTAATTTTTACGGTTGGTTTAAACAAAAAAAAATTTCAGATGACTATCTCAAATGAAGTCACCCCCTTGTTCTGCTCAAAGATTTGACAGCAACATGTGTCCAGCTTTGAAAAACATATATCAGTACTTGAATGTACGTTATGAAGCAAATTCCATTGCATATATGTACCTAGGCTATAAGAGATATATATGAACTTCCAATAATGTTATGACTTGTATCTAGCTTGAATTGTCGACAATTCCAATATGAAACACTAACAAAGTATTCCAAGTCGAAATAATGTTACTGGGATAAATAGATTTGATAGTGTTGTTTAATTGAGGTATAAAGTAGCATATTAATGTCGATTCCTTCTAATTAACGTAAAAAATAATTATAAAGTTGAATTGAAACGTACTCTATTAGCTGCAAAATATTCGTACGTTCGAACTTTTACGAAAACTCTTCTTAAAATCGTTGAAATAAGTTGGAGCAACAATTTTTATAAGAACAGAAAGTATATAACGAAGGTAATTTTGAATGCAAAGATAAAAACATGTCAGTGACATTTTTTTCTTGAAAGTAGACTAACGCACTTAAAATCTCATTTTACAAAAAATGCAGTATACGATTTTGTGACGAAAAGTCAAAATGTAAAGTTTTGTCTTCTTACCATCTATATTGTGATTTATAGCCATATTGCCCGAATGACAATTAAAACTCTGCAAATAAGCAACTTTTCCTCACTCGGTCACCCTACTAATATATATATATATATATATATATATATATATATATATCATAGAAACATGAAAAGGCTTATAGATAAAGCAAATTGACAAAAAAGAAACACAAGAATACCAAAATGTTTTACAATAGCACAATAACGGGATGTATATATGTAAGTACAGAGCAACGTCATATGAATCAAAGAAACACAAAAAGGCATATAAGCACAGCACATTAGCAAAAATGAAAGATAGGTATAAGAGAACTATCATAGAACAATAACACAATGACTTCATGTACAAATTGTATAAGTACAAAGTCACACCAAATGAATATCAATAACAACAGACTAAACAATAAAAGTCATATTAACACGTTAATAAGATAATGAACAACAGCACTAACTAGAATCTATAATTCAAGACCCTCGTGATTATTCATGCATTTGAATATTTATCAACTAAGGCTTTGTCACTTCGATTCCGATGAATGTTTTTTAGAATAATTACGAGACGTTCTTTACATACCCTTTGTTCATCAACTTTTTGCTCAGACACTGGTGACGTTTTTAAAAATCTGAGTAGGAGCTGCAAGCTCTGGTATACCGAATAAATTTGGAAATGTATATCCAATATGCAAGTGAAGTCGGTATATTGCTACTAAGGTGGAGGTTAATTCGTATTTTCAAAATGAAAATCGTCTCGTTTGTCATAGATTCTGGTACGGAGATGACTGTGTATGTCAAATTCGAGGTATATTTCTAGAATTGAGGTTGAGTAAGCCGTGTCTCTAGTTTCTTTAATCGTAAGATGTGAAGGATTTATCATTGGAATCATATTTTGTATTGTTAATGGAAAGAACATCATCAATATATCTGAAAGTGAAATCAAAGGAACTGCCTTCCTTGCTCTTCTTGCTTTTGACAAATATCTGAAGGAACTCCGATTGATATAAAGACAAGAAGAGGTCGCCAGGAAGTGGCAAACAGTTCGTTCCCATGGAATTTATTATTTGAAAAGCATTCAGGACTAAGAATTCCATGATGACGATGGTAAAGTTCTTATAATTTCATACATTTTATTTATACTAATTAAACATGTCATAGGTTTTAACCTTTCAAACTCAGATACATTTTCAAAATAAAAATGTGAATAAGACGTGTAAAGATAGCATGGCATGCAATTAAAGACTAGCTTCCCGAATTATCACACAAATGTCACTGTTATTTTTTTATTTTTTAAGGATTTTTGCTGGCCAGGTTATGGCTGTAGGCACAAAGGAACATTAGCAATTTTGGACAAAGACCCATCGCTTTTTCAACAACCCTTTAGTAAACGTGGTTGCCCATAAGTTTATCAAATATCATTAGAGTAGAGTTTAATAGAAATGAGAGAAACCTTTCACAGAGGGAATAATTCGTCCCTCATGGCAACCTGATTATTATTCATTAACATTCAGAGGAGTAGCTAAGGTAGAAAAAAAAAAGACAAGTGCACTTAACAGTTTTTGGGTTATTAGGGGCAGAAGAGATTTTGAATCGAAATGAAATGATCAATTTGTGGATCAATAATTAATTGCTACTCAAAAGGAATCTATTCAACCAAGAGTTCCAAAGGGTGAAGTTGAAATCATCCCTTCGTAAATTTTACGGACGACATCATGAGTCGGTTAACCGTTATGGAATAACCGTTTCACAGATGATATTGGATATGTTCCCTATGTCGTAACTACAACACACTTTCCCTTTTCACGAATCTACCAAATTAAACCATTTACCGGATTTGTAATAACAAAAGCAACACGACGGGTGCCCCATGTTAAACAGGATCTGCTAACCATCCGCAGCACCAGAGATCACCCCAAGTTTTAAGTGGTGTTCGTGTTGCTTAGTCTTTAGTTTTCTATGTTGTGTCTTCTGTCCTATTATTTGTCCGTTTGTCTTTTTATTTTTAACCATGGCGTTGTCAGTTTATTTTCTATCTATGAGTTTGACTCTTCCTCTGGTATCTTTCGTCCCTCTTTTATTGACGACTTGCGTGTGATTTGCTTGAAGTAGGAATATGATTCCCTTCTGATTTTATTAATATTTGATAACAATTTGTTAATAATTCTTTTACAATTTGAAACAAATATGTTTGCAATTTACTTGCCGTAGGAAAGCAATTTCTTCTTATTTTTTAATGCTTTCAAAACAAGTTCTCGATAATTTTTTGTTGAGGATTTGCTTATGAATTGGTAATTTGTTTGCTATTTGTTTTTGGTTAGTTAGCTCATTTGCATGTAAAGTTTTATCATTTTCAAATAAAAAAGAAATGATATGATTTGAATATCATTTGTTTCCATGATTTTGTCATCAGTTTTGTTTGTGGTGTATAACCGTTTATGTGGTTTCTTACATTTCACAAAAAGTACGATCATCTACCGGGAAGACTTCCGCGGGGAATTATTTTTCTGCGCAGCGACATCTGTCAAATGCTTTTCTGAGAAATTATCTGCACTTTATCCTTAAGGATATACTTAGTTGACCTTAGGTGACATTAGATAAATCAAGAACTCAAAATCTATACTATAAGCTGCTGGAAGAGTATTAGTTCAGGATTAAAATAAGCTAAAAATATTAATGGGTGATAGAGCTCTTTTTTCGAGATATTTGATTATTACAATATGGCCGGAAAAGGCTGATTATGACTCTTACCTTATAATTGCATTGGTATTATTTGAGTCTCAAATAAAAAAAAGAAGAATAAAGAATCTGCTTAGATTTTTTCAAGTGACAATTTTATGAGCTATTAGGTCTTATATTAACAATTGAATGCTTCTTTTTAAAAAAAAATTTATTGGGGTGTAAAAGCGTTGACCAAAGTACATTTTGCATGAAGCGCTTCATTCTTAAAATGCACTTCATTCTAAAAAATGTACGCACGGTCAACGTATTTACAACCATATGAAGTTACAAATAGAAGCATTCAATACTCATAATTACATTTTCTAGGATTATGAAAACACGATTTTTATCAAGTTTTTATTTAACTTACCTGTGGACTTTATCGTGTGACCTCGTGATAAATTTTATTGTGTAATGCAAAAAGGGGCACTAGCTATGAGAAACATAAAAAATCTAAAGTTTGATTTTTTTCTCTTCAATCAATAATTAAAGTGAAATAGTGAAATAACAATTAGCTTTTTGCAGCCAAAAAGGTTCAATTTTGTCAAATTACGCTAAGAAACATTGATAATTAGTTATTCACTTGCAAGTAAATACGTCGACCTCTTTAAATCCGTATTCATGTGAACCTTTATTCAACCCCTAGCTTGAGATTGACAACGCATGCATTGTACGTGTACTGGTTATTTTAAGAAAAAGAATGTCAACAATGAAAGTGAAACTACGGTAAATCATTTTTATACGATTAAAAACAATGAGAAACATCTATTTTTAATCTATAAAATAAGATCAAACAGACCTATAAAATTCCAATTGCACGTGTTGGTTTAATCTGTTCATATCTTTATTCATGTTTACATCGCTTATATAGTCATCTGAGGTCAAATCGATAGTTAATTAGATGGCGTCTGAACTAAAATACACACGAAACCAGCCTATATATTATATACGCCATGCTCTGTAAACTGTTTATTTTAGACTTTTGTTAGTTTGGATAAATGGTTTACATTGTTATAAATCAAATATGAGAATTTGAGTCAAATCGGTGATCATGAATTTGACAGCTAGTGCCCCTTTAAGGAATAACGCAAGATTGCAGTGTAGCCAATCAGATTAACGTATTATAATGAAACATACATCTAATGTAATTATTAAAAGATAAATAGGTGTTTAATGGGCAACATATTTCACCTTGTATTGTAGAAAAAACACCCAGAACATCAGACAAAAATTCCAAAACCTTACCTAAGTACATCCTTACATAAGTTATCCGGGATTTAGTATAGTTGCATATTTAGACATTTCATTTTACTGGCAAATATGCAACTCTTTTGATAACTGCATATCATAAATGACCATTTAATTGGATTTGTATATGCTTATAAATGCAATGTTAGAGAGGTTTCGTTTAACGTTTCTTTGTATAGATTAAAATTAGCTATTATGTTTACACCTAACGTGTTATTCTATCTTGGGACGATGAAATAATCTATAATTATCTCGTGTTTTAAATATTACACTAATTTTAAACCTAAGTGAACACGTGATATACATGTACAACCTTGGCAGCTTTACAGTTGTAAAATAGTATGTCGTATCGGAAATCCTTAAATTGCAGTTTATACTCTTACAAAAAAGTCGTCCAACAAGTCAGGTATGTTATTTGCACCATACAAAATGTACAATATTCAAAACGTGTTATCATTTTTATTCATTTTCATGATTATTACGGATTTAGGCATGTCTTTAGCATGTTTAGTTTATTTATTTCTTTTAAATTGACATGTATTTATACATTTACTACTTTCCTTTTAATTGTACATTTTAAAATAATCGATGTTAACCGTGTATTAAAATACTGAGTAAGTGAAAATACATTTGATACGTTCATGTTGTTACCTGTATATGTAGTTATATGTATTTTGAAACAGGTAAACATTTCTGATAGGTTTATTCGTGTTAATATTGCAGTTCAATAACGACAAACATTAACATAAAACCGCCTGCTATGATGCATGACCTATACTAATATAATATCAAGTATTTGATATATATACACAAAGTGGAAAACCGATAATGAAATTTCCGGTAACGGTACTGATTACACATTATTTCTTTCAAACAACAATCGAACTTTAAGTACAAAGATTTTTTAAACTTCGTTATAAACAGTTTGAGGCACTCTAAGGTTTTACGAACACTTATATGTACATGGGGCATATCAAAAATTATTATATATATATGTATGATATGGTTCCAAAGTTCAATTTTGTCAAATCTTAGTAATTATAAGGTTGTTCTTAACTAAACTTATCAGGTGTGATTAATTCATGTATGTTAATTCAGCTTTAGCAAAAACATGTCTTATCATGTCTAAAAATAATATTCAGATGGCGAACCTGTTGATTTACGTTAGATCTGTTTCCCTGAACCATATCAACAAATAAAAGGATTTTGCTTTCCTATTTTTCAAGTGCATCAGTATTTTTTAGATAATAAAATGTAGAATCCATAACTATTCTAACTTTTATTAGCTCACCTGGCCCGAAGGGCCAAGTGAGCTTTTCTCATCACTTGGCGTCCGGCGTCCGTCGTCGTCCGTCGTCGTTAACTTTTACAAAAATCTTCTCCTCTGAAACTACGGGGCCAAATTTAACCAAACTTGGTCACAATCATCATTGGGGTATCTAATTTAAAAAATGTGTTCGGTTACCCGACCAACCAACCAAGATGGCCACCATGGCTAAAAATAGAACATAGGAGTAAAATGCAGTTTTTGGCTTATACCTCAAAAACCAAAGCATTTAGAGCAAATCTGACGGAATAAGATTGTTTATCAGGTCAACATCTATCTGCCCTGACATTTTTAGATGAATCGGACATTTCGTTGTTGGATTGCTGCCCCTGAAATGGTAATTTAAAGGAAATTTTGCTGTTTTTGGTTAGTATCTTGAATATTATTATAGATAGAGATAAAATGTAAACAGCAATAATGTTCAGCAAAGTAAGATCTACAAATAAGTCAAATGACCAAAATGGTCAGTTGACCACTTTAGGAGTTATTGCCCTTTATAATTAATTTTAAACCATTTTTCGTAAATCTTAGTAATCTTTTAGAAAAATCTTCTCCTCTGAAACTACTGGGCCAAATTTAACCAAACTTGGCCATAATCATCATTGGGGTATCTAGTTTAAAAAATAGGTCCGGTGACCCGGCCAACCAACCAAGCTGGCCGCCATGGCTAAACATAGAACATAGGGGTAAAATGCAGTTTTTGGCTTATAACTCAAAAACCAAAGCATTGAGGGCAAATCTGACAGCAGAAAAATTGTTCTTCACGTCAAGATCAATCTGCCCTGAAATGTTCAGATGAATTGGACATTCCGTTGGTGGGTTGCTGCCCCTGAAATGGTAATTTTAAGGAAATTTTGCTGTTTTTGGTTATTATCTTGAATATTATTATAGATAGAGATAAACTGTAAACTGCAATAATGTTCAGCAAAGTAAGATCTACAAATAAGTCAACATGACCAAAATGGTCAGTTGACCACTTTAGGAGTTATTGCCCTTTATAGTCAATTTTTTACCATTTTTCGTAAATCTTAATCTTTTAGAAAAATCTTCTCATCTGAAACTACTGGGCCAAATTTAACCAAACTTAGCCATAATCATCATTGGGGTATCTAGTTAAAAAATGTGTCCGGTAACTCGGCCAACAAACCAAGATGGCCGCCATGGCTTAAAATAGAACATAGGGGTAAAATGCAGTTTTTGGCTTATAACTCAAAAACCAAAGCATTAAGAGCAAATCTGACAGGAAGTAAAATTGTTGATCAGGCCACGATCTATCTGCCCTGGAATTTTCAGATGAATCGGATAATCGGTTGTTAGGTTGCTGCCCCTGAATTGGTAATTTTGAGGAAATTTTGCTGTTTTTTTGTTATTATCTTGAATATTATTATAGATAGAGATAAACTGTAAACAGTAATAATGTACAGCAAAGTAAGAACTAAAAATAAGTCAGTATGACCAAAATAGTCAAATGACCCCCTAAGGAGTTATTGCTCTTCATAGTCAATTTTTAACAATTTTCTTAAAATTTGAAGATTTTCAATAACATTTTCCACAGAAAGTACTGTTATAGATAGAGATAATTGTAAGCAGCAAGAGTATTTGGTAAAGTAAGATCTACAAACACATGACCATCACCAAAACACAATTTTGTCATGAATCCATCTGTGTCCATTGTTTAATATTCACATAGACCAAGGTGAGCGACACAGGCTCTTTAGAGCCTCTAGTTCTTTATGATATCCCGGATCCTACTAGAAATACAGATCAATAAAAAACCGCCTAGTACACATTTATATATCATAATGTCTACTTTTAACTTAAGTTTGTCTTCGATTTTAAAGGGGCACTAGCTACGAGATATATAACAAATTTATTATATTATGTTTTTTGCTCAGTCATTAATGAAATGCAAATAGTGAAATAATAATTCGCTTTTAGCAGCAAGTATGACAAATTTCATCAATCATATGAAATTAAATAGACCTAGTATAATCCAACAGCACGAGTTTGCTAAATCTATTTATATCTATATTTATGTTTACATCACTTTTATGGTCATCAGATGACTTTAGAGGTCAAATCGATAATAAGTTAGATGGCGTTTAGACTAAAATTCTCACGAAACGAAGCTACGGATTTTCATGTCCGTGCCCTATTAATTGTTTATTTAAGACTTTTAATAGTTAAGATAAATATTTTAGAATGTTATAAACCAAATTTGAGATTTTGATTAAAATCTGTGAACATGAATCTGACAGCCAGTGCCCATTTGAAAGTAAAATATCAATTTCAATTTCAAATAGTAGACATTTGAATTTGATTCGTACTGGACTTTGATAATATAAATCAGACTTTCAAGTTCAACGTGAATATATTAGAATTCAAATATTTACTAGCCAAGCAAGAATGGTTCTGGATTTCTAATGCATTCCAACATGTTCTGTAAGATATACTGAGCCAAAAAAGTTTAGTAATACTGTTGCTTTTAATGATTTATTTGTTCTTTCTGGAAAAAAAAATTATTTAAACATAATTGATATCATCCTTAGATTTACCTGTAATTTAAAACAGTCGTACTTTTTTCCTGGTATTGATTTCGCGCCATTTCAGCTTTGCAAGTGTAATTAATGTTTTCCTTCTGTACCTGCACTTTTAAAACGATATCAAAAATGTCTTTTTCACCAACGTTCAGAAACACACCATAGGTGAGAAAAAAAAATTGCATGGGGCGTCAACCAGGCCTCAACGAAAGCTTTTGGAATGGTTGATGCCGGAATGAGTGTTGCTGACATCGTGGCTCGATTTAATGTGCATAAGGCAACAGTTTAGAGACTAACAAACAGATATCGACAAATTTCAACTGCACAGGATAAGTCGATATCTCGTAGACCAAAAAAAAACTATTGTCAAGGGAGGAGCGCTACCTTCGCTTTACGTCAACACGTGACAAGTTTTTTGCGGCCACAAACGTAGTGCATTAACTAAGGGCAGCTGCTGGAATGCCTGCCAATCCTTCATTGATACTCTTAGGGCATAGCTGAGAAATTCATTTTGAATAACACTATACTCATTTCCGTATTTTGACCCTCCCGCGCTCCATGCAAATAAAATTCTCACGAGTGTGAGTGATAAACATTCATGTTGCTTCTGACATGTCATAATTCCATTTTGGTATTATCAAAATTATATATTGCTAAGATTTTGTAATAAAATAAAAATTCACATTTTTGTTGTGTAACTTTTTTGGCTCAGTATACATGCAAATACATATTTATGTTTCAATGATTATCGAGATATTTGTATTAGAATTACAACTTTAGTCAATGTAGTCGTATAGTTGACCTTGCATTGACCCTATTTGTAAGGTCTTGTTACCACCATATTTATACATTTTCTTGGCCATTTATTGTTGAACTGTGTCGGGTCGGTTTTCGCAATCAAATGAATTATCAAATAAAGGCAACAGTAGTATACCGCTGTTCAAAACTCATAAATCCATGGCAAAAACAAAATCGGGGTGACAAACTAAAACTGAGGGAAACGCATTAAATATAAGCGGAGAACAAAGACACAACATTAAAATGTAGCACACACAGAAACGGACTAAGCATTATATAATTTATATAAGACAACTGCATTTACTTTAAACAAGTTTTATAATTAAAAATTGTTTTGAACCCGATCTTGTCAAGTGTCGCGCCAAAATTGGCCAACAAAAAATGAAATTTCGTCCTGAACTTCTGGGAATCATATGCTGCGTGTAAATTATGCGATGACTTTTTAGTAGTCTGTGTCAAATGTGTAGCACTCAATAGGTTGTTATACGCAAATTTACCACTTCAATCTGTCTCATTTCTGACGCGGTGGTTGAAATAATAGTGTACGAGTTACGTCCCTATGTTAACACTATTTTAGCTCATTTGTTCTAGCATTATTATTTTAGCAACAAATTCTGTTTTTCACAAATCAACAAACACAAAATAATGAAATGTATTTTTATTACATATGATTGGGTTTTTTTTCATACTGCATATACATGTCAAACATTTACTTAAACACACTTTATCATTTTCAAACACTTCCAGAAAAAGGAGTATGCATGTACGCTGGATTATAATTTATTATTTATAAAAATACTTTAATAATTTGGTATATAGTTTCGCTTTTGTAAATGAAATTTACTTATACATAAATGACATTATACTGCATAAAGGCCAAAGTAAGCCAATTATAAACATAATTTGAATCTATAGAGGGTTAAATGTCAAATTTAGTGTTGAATTCCCTTACAATATTTTTGTATATATTCAAAAGATATTTATTTCTATTTATTAATCTGTGCATTTGCTAAACTTAAGAACAATATAAGTTGTATCTTTCTATAACGGATCTATCGAATGGACCGAAGTTGTAGAAAAGAACCTCAATAAGTTCACAATGTCAAATGAGCACCATCAGTCAAATACATGTTCACCGATTTGACTCGATTTCTCATATTTGATTTGTAACTACTAAAACGTATATTCAAATCACAATAAGTCTGATAACAACAGTAAATACTGCTGGTACTCGATAATATATATCAGAATTTCGTGTGTATTTAAGTCTAAATGCCATTTATGTATCTTTTGAGACGACCACCAGAGACTGCCGAATGTCATATAACCCGATATAAACATAAGCATAAACATAAATATCAATGAATAGCGACCGATTGCAATAAATAAAATTGAGAAAGGAAATGGGGAATGTGTTAAAGCGACAACAACCCGACCATTTCTCATTTCTTATATTTTCTATGTCTGTTATGTTTCATATTAGATGTGAAATAAAAAGTTAATTATCGTTTTTACCTGTATAAGGATGATATTTGTGTAGATCAAATCGGTCGACGATATAGTTCACCGTTGATTCATTTTAAATGTTGACAGTCTTTTTCTTTTAAAGGATTGAATTGAATTGAAGATCACAAGAATACGTATTCAATGTATATTAACTTGCAAGTAATGAATTTATCAGCAATGTTTCTATTTTGACAAAATTGAAAGAAAAAAATGGCAGCTATAAACGAATTATAATTTCATCATTTTATTTATATTATTAATTGAACCAAACAAAATCATGTTCTGATTTTTTCCATATCTTGTAGCTAGTGCCCCTTTAAGGTTAATCACAAACTTTTGGATACATTATCATTATTCAGATTCAATTTTTATTTGTCTTATGAATAATTTGGTATAGTTCCTATGCGACGGTCACACATATGATAGGTTTACCTAGAGTTTCAACAGGTTTAATCCACCGTTTTCGTAACAACGAAATGTCTGTACCAAGTCAGAAATGTGATTGTTCTTTTCCATTAGTTTAATGCATTTCAGCTTTTGATTTAGCCATTTGATAAATCCCTTTCCTTTTTGAAATTTCTTTGGAGTTTAGTATTGTTGTTTATTTTCTTTTACAGTACAGTTTATGAGTACGTAAAAATCAGAAATATTAATTTTGGTAAATGCAAGTCTCAAAGATATTGCTTCACATTTAAAGTACACTACTTTTATGTTTCTATTAACATGTAATATTTGTATGAGCTTTACACTTTCCTTCATATCAAACATAATGCAATATTAAAAACACTACATTACCGTATTCACATAACTCATATCTGCATCAACAATATAATTGTGGCTAGAAATCAATATCGATTTAATCTTAGGTACTTTTCATAAATTAGTACTACAAATTCGAGGTAAGCTATTTATCATTCTTAAAAATAAGTTCAATGAATAACTCTCAATTCATGCATGTAATACATTTTTTGCAAAGATAAACAAGCCAATTCGAAGTATGAATAGATCCATTTTTCACCATAACAGTAAACGTCTTTTAGAATTAGGCATAAAATGTATAGAATTACCAGAAGGGCATGCCAAAAAAACTGTTTTAGTGTGTAAAATTATTTTTTTCCTATTCACTTTGCTGTTAGCTTTTGCACACGTATTAAGTTACCCTACATTTTAGTTTTTCAGTCAACTCTAAATATTTTAATAAAAGTAAAGAACTAATTAATTGCCTGGAATTTGTTATACTTTTTTGTCCTTTTTGGTATGAAAAAAACTATTTTATTATTTTATTAAGCTATGGACTTCGAAATATTTTTGCCTCGAACATCAGCGTTGAAATGGGCATCTGCTATAGAAAATTTGCCCCTGCAATGCAATTACTACAACAGGGTCACTATCTCTACTGGTGAACTGTTAGTCCACGAGGGAGTCACTCGCACGATAGCAAGTGATTTGGTAACGGCATAAAAAAAACAGATTTTGTGTGATGATAATTTGCTGTTACGTAACTTTGAATATTATTTTCAATAACGAATATATCTCCCTCGTGCAAAGCTCCATTTCCTTGACTGACTTTGGCTTCACATTTTTGTCCTTTTTGGTATCTAAAAAACTGTTCTTTTTAAGAAGAAAAATCCCATTGTTAAAAAGTTTGGCCTCGAGCATCACTGAACTGCTGAAGAGATATGTATTGTCAAATTGCGCATCTGATGTAGACAAAGATGATACCATTTATGTGATTAACACACTGGGTTGATACATCTGCTTGTCCTCGAGGGTGGCCAGCCAAGTAGCGATTAGCTAAAACAAAATATTGGAAATAATTTTCACTTAAAGAATACATATCCATCACCAAAGCTCCAATTCCTTGTCCGACTTTGATTATTTGTCGTTTCTGGCTTATAAAGTGCTGTACCTTTTTATAATCAGCTTTTGATTTTCAAATATTGTCGCCATGAACATTTATGAAGAGACAATAAGTGTCAAAATGGTCAGCTGATGCAGATTAAGTGGTACCGCTTTTACTAACACTGGGCCAATACCTTACAAGGTGATCTCTTAGTCTCCGAGGATATCACCAGCCGATCGAGAAGCGAGTATCTATATAAGGTTCTGGCATTAAGACACGGTTTTTGTGTTCTTCAAATTTTTAGATACAAAATGTCGGAAATTAAAGAATATATCTTTCTAATGCAAAGCTAAGATTACTGATTCTGATGCCCAAAATTGGCTAGCTTTTTTGTCTTTTTATGTTTATAAAAAGCTCTTCCTTGTTTTAAAACGCTGTGGGTTTCATATTTTTGACCTCGAGCATCAATGAAGACATATCCCTTGTCGATATGCGCATCCGGTGCAAAACATTTGGTACCGTTTATAAATTACTACCACTGGGTTGATACCTCTGCTGGTGATTTATTTATCCCATTGATGGTATGACTTCAGACAAAATCATTGCTGAATTAGCCATTGTTCTTTAAATATATGTAAAGTTGTAAACACACTAAATGTGTGTACATTCGGTTCACATGAATGTTAATGTATTTACCAACATTTCCTTCTGTCGGAGTTAAGTTCAAACGGAGATCTTTCTTAAGGTCTGATAGCAATAAGAGGCCAATCGCTTTCTAGAAGTACTTTAAATATGTGTTGAGCCTTAAGATATATGTTTTACTTCCGTAGAACATATCTAATCAAAGACTTTCTGTGACTAAAAAAAATCTTAAACACAATTTCAACTTTGCATGAGGAAGTTGAAACTTTGTTTCTTTATGATTTCAAAATTAATTAACGGACAATTTTAAAAGGTTTGTAATAAATTATAGCAGGACCAAAGTACAAACTGTCAGTGTATGTATTTCATGCATCTGAAGATTTTTCAGAAGTAATCTGTTTAATGGAAGCTCTTTCTCGAATATTTGAAAGCTAAGAATGTATAATAACCGAAAGAGTTGACTTGTATATGCCCCAAAAAAGGATATAAAACAGCCGTATCAAGTAGTTACTTCAGAATGGCGATCATATCAGTCCGTATTGTTGTCTTATGAAGTAGTAACAACGATCGTTTCTAATGACTTGCTTTCCGACTGAATCAAAGTGTAAACCAAGGGGAGAATTAGAATTGACCAATCCGGTTGAAGCATTTGTTGTTATGCTAAGTCATATAAAAAATATAACATTATATTGTGGTTTTGTATTTCTTACAATTTGCTATCATAATCGCTTATTACCAGAGAACGTTTTCATTTGAAACCATAATTAAAAATGTACATGTGGAAAACGTACAAAATGTGAAGGTATCACGATTTCAGTGTTTGCAAGGGAGGACATTTTTTTCTATTAAAAATTCTTCACAGTGTGTGATATACATGATATACAGACGAAATCCTCTATAACGATAACACAGAAATAAAACTTAAGGTCAATATTGAAATCAATAGACATATATTTAAACTTTGCCAATTTGTCCGCCACTACTTTAAATCGTAAAATTAAACATCATAATTTAATATTATTTGAAACGAGATTCTTTAAATTATAATGTTAATTGGATCACTGCATACCTTTATACTAAACCAAATCATATAAGCACATGTTTATACACGTTTGTATCACGAATCCTAAACGTATAATCGACAAACGAATTATATCCAGTAGTTGTCAATTAACATTTTCGGGTATTATTGCAAAAGTTTACGGATGGTGACCTTGATAAACAATCAACAAAATATCGTGCAGCACGTGAAAAAGCCATGACTTTAGAGGGCGGCACTGTTTTAAATAGTTTCCATTTGTTAATTTAACTTTGTCTTAAAATTGTATATAATTAGAGGTATGTTTTGTCACATGATTTTGTAGAACTGAGCATGCCCAGTTTTTCAATTGTTTGTTGAACTAGGCATGCATTGATTTACTATTTTTATATGATCTGTACATTATGCACAATTCTCCAGGAAATTGTACAAACGAGCCATGAATAATCATGCAAGAAGTTGTAAAACTATGCACTTGAATTTAGGTTATCAGTAATCATGCAAGAAATTGTAAAACTATGCACTTGAATTAAAGCCATGCATAATCATACAAGAAGTTGTAAAACTATGCACTTGAATTTAAGCTACGAATAAGCATGCAATAAGTTGTAAAACTGTGCACTTGAATTTAATCCATGAATAATCATGCAAGAAGTTTAAAACTGTGCACTTGAAATAAAGCCAGGCATAATCATGCAAGAGGCTGTAAAACTGTGCACTTGAAATAAAGCCAGGCATAATTGTGCACGAACTTGTAAAACTGTGCACTTGAATTAAAGGATGCATAATCAGGCAAGTAGTTGTAAAATAATGCATTTGAATTTCAATAATTTTGCCGTGTTTGCTAAAATTAATCTTGTATTACGATGCATGCAGCATTTTGCTAACAGTGCTCGGAACTTATAAAACTGGCTGAATTGTGCATGCCCGATTAATCGATACTTTGTCTTTTTGGACATGCCCAGTTCTACAAATATCTGTACCCATTCATACCTGATAATTAGGTGTATTATATATTTGGCCAGAATCAATAAAAATAATTTTCCTGCCAGTGTTAACTTTTTTCATTGAGTTTTCACCCAAGCACTTGCAATATGTAATTGCAAAAATACTAACGACACATCTCATGGATACGGTTCATGTGAACCCTTCGTATTAATGGCTGCATTTTCACCTCAACATTTTCTTTGTGTATAGACAAACTTGTGCATCTGAGAAGTTTTAAGGACTAGCAAAACCTTGATATATAAAATAAATATTTTTATGTTTAAAAAATTAAAAACTTTACTTGATTTTTTTTTTGTTATTCCTTCAGAAGGTGCAAACATAAACTAATTTGGGAGAGAGGTTTGATAACGTCCCCACAGGTACTAATAAAAGTGAAGTCTATTGATTGAGCTGGACAATAGAATGCAATAGATCCCTAATATTATTGGTGAGTTTATCTGTGTACCTGTGGTCCATATCAAATAAAACTCTAGAAGAACGAAAAAAAGTGCATTGCAAAATCGAGTTCAGTTTTTAATTCTCTGAAACTTACAATGCATTAGAAATTTACTTATCTAGGGCATGCTGTGCCTTAACACTTTCCCAGATGCTCAGGTTTGACTGTACCTAATTTTGAGGTAAAACTGCAGCCAGTTAAGCCGAAGGGTCCATTAACTATAAGGTCACTGCATACGGAAAAGCTATCGACGATTAAGAGTATGGAAATACAATTATTAATAGGAATTTATTTTTGAAGATGACAACTTTGGTTTATAAAAAAAAGTATATATATTTGTATTATAGTTAAACTAAGTTATTCAAGTATATATATAAACATATTGACAATTTGTTTTAAATATAACGCATAAAAAGTTTTCAATTCATTTTACGTCTTCATTTAAATGTGACGGTTGCTGAACGTCACAAGGTTATCTTGGGATAAATTGAAAGTCATTCGGAGATCACTTTCAGCTAAACACCAAAATTAGAAACACGTATATATACTAATGAATTCCAAATCGTTTATGGTATTTTATTTCGCAAATCACCCTGTATCTGGTCTGTTTGGTGGTTGCTGCTATTGTGTAAGTCATACAATTTCTCTAGAATTTGATGGCAAGAAAGATAAAAACAATGGTATGGTGACGTGTATTTTGATTTAATTATGTTTGTGTACGTAATAAAATGAATCTACAGTAACTTTTTATTCAACATTCGAATTTGTATAGCACACACAAACTGTTTTATGCTGAAAATCGCCTGTTTTTGTACCGGATTCATTACTTGTGTAAGATAAGGGTATTTTCTACTTTTTAGAATTGAAAGAAAAAAAATCAGTATAGATCTTAATGATTGAAATGTCATAATTGGAGAGAAAATGTCATTCAGTTGTAAGATTTTTCATGTGAACAAAAAAAATGTTTTATCAAATTTGCGCGACTGTTGTTTACAAATACAACATCTTTCGTTTGATTTAATTTCTGAACTTTGCCATATGAGTAGAGATAGCTCAGATAATGTAACTTTTATACTGGAACGATGAATGAATGTAGTTATTTTTATTTCCGGAGCCTGTAATTCAGAGGTTGTTTGTTGTTTATTGCTGTGTTACATATTTTTTTTCTTTAACTCTTTTGTACATTAACTAAAACAGTTAGTTTTATCATATGAATTATTTTACATTTGTCATATCGGGGCCTTTGATAGCTGACTTTGCGGTATGGGCTTTCAGGAGCCTGTAATTCAGTGGTTGTCGTTTGTTCATGTGTAACATATTTGTTTTTCGTTCATTTTTTGTACATTAATAAGGCTGTTAGTTTTCTCGTTTGAATTGTTTACATTATCATTTCGGGGCCTTTTATAGCTGACTATGCGGTACGGGCTTTGCTCATTGTTGATGGCCGTACGGTGACCTATAGTTGTTAGTTTCTGTGTCATTTTGGTCTGTTGTGGAGATTTGTCTCATTGGCAATACTATAAACTTTTGATATGCTATCAATTAATTAGCAAAACGTTTCGGAATATTTGGTCCTTAGTGCTATTCAATTTCGTACTTTATTTGCCCTTTTATTAATTTGTCTTAATTCGATCGTGACCGACGAGTTTTGGTATAGACTAAACGCGCGTCTTGAGCAAATAGAAAATTCCAATCCTGGTTAATACGATGATTTTTGTTGTATAATAAGAAACTTAGTGGCTCTTTTATAACTTTAAGAATAGGAGAACATCGGTTTTACTAAGATACTCTTTTATTTGCCCTTCGTATGAATGGGTCTATATATCATATCAATCCTTTATTTGACTAAACAAGTGATGTATATTTGAGGTGAAATACAATATCAGTACAACATAGTCAACTGTAGTTATATATTAATATATATTTTCAGTTGAAATTATATCAAGAACGGATTATGTTTTCACCTCACAAGGATGCCAAGTCATCGGTTGCCGAAAATAAGTTAAACAAACTTTCTGATCAATAAAATTCATCTACAATGAAGAAGGAATACTTTGGTCAGTTCTGCTTCGAATACTGTATACTGATATCCGTAAGTATAATATTATTCAGTGTTTACTAAAACAATTTACAATTTTGTTTAATTTCATTCAACAATCATAAAATTCTAATAATATGCACAAGAAGTATTTTAGTTTATTCAAATAGAGCCACAAGCTCTTCACAATATATTTAGCTTAGAAATATAATGGTAAATGCCTTCAGTTAAGAAAAATAAATACACTTAATTATTCTCGTATATAATCATAAAGAAATAGATAATCATTCTGTCAGTAATAGATCCACTATATTTAGTCTATTGACTATTGATAGGTCCACTATTTTTGGTCTTTTGTGTTAGAAATATGTCCACTATAGTTGTTATATTGATGCAGTAAGAGGTCCATTATATTTGCCCTATTGAGTTAGGTTTACTATGATTGGTCTATTAAGTTAGTAATACATCTATTTAATTTGGCTAATAAGTTAGTTATAGGCCCTTTAGTTGTTTGTTCTATTCATTTAGTATATGTAATAGGACCACTAGTTTTGGTAATTTTAATTCGAAATAGGTCAACTATATTTGGTCTATTTAAGTAGTAATTTGGTCTTTTATGTAATATATAGGTCCAATATATTTGGTCTATTGAGTGCATAATAGTTGTATTGTGTTTGGTCATTAGTAATATTTCAACACGACAAAATTGAAAACACACTGTTTATGTACCAATTCCGTGAATAGCAAAGCTCATGTATGGTTTCTTTGATTGATTGATTCGTATTTATTTTTGTTGTTAAGGCCAGTGACAAATTATAAATGCATATTCAGACCGTTAAATATAATATTAGATTGATTAAGACGGCTGGCGGTTTATTTCGCATGTCACAGGAAAACACGATACACTGCAATTTAACCTTGTCAGAAGGCGTTGTCGCCAAATCTTTTTACATTATAATAGAGGGTTGTACTCTATTTACACGAGGGATGGGATTGAACGTCCCCATTCTGACTAGAAGTGACTTCGAATTCATATACCCGGGCGCACACACAAACTGTTTTATGCGGAAAATCGCCTGTTTTTGTACCGGATTCATTACTTGTGTAAAATAAGGGTATTTTCTACTTTTTAGAATTGAAAGATAGCAAAAAACAATCAGTATAGATCTTAATGATTGAAATGTCATAATTGGAGAGAAAATGTCATTCAGTTGTAAGATTTTTCATGTGAACAAAAAAAGTGTTTTATCAAATTTGCGCGACTGTTGTTTACAAATACAACATCTTTCGTTTGATTCAATTTCTGAACTTTGCCATATGAGTAGAGATAGCTCAGATAATGTAACTTTTATACTGGAACGATGCATGAATGTAGTTATTTTTATTTCCGGAGCCTGTAATTCAGAGGTTGTTTGTTGTTTATTGCTGTGTTACATATTTTTTTTCTTTAACTCTTTTGTACATTAACTAAAACAGTTAATTTTATCATATGAATTATTTTACATTTGTCATATCGGGGCCTTTGATAGCTGACTTTGCGGTATGGGCTTTCAGGAGCCTGTAATTCAGTGGTTGTCGTTTGTTTATGTGTTACATATTTGTTTTTCGTTCATTTTTTGTACATAAATAAGGCTGTTAGTTTTCTCGTTTGAATTGTTTACATTATCATTTCGGGGCCTTTTATAACTGACTATGCGGTACGGGCTTTGCTCATTGTTGATGGCCGTACGGTGACCTATAGTTGTTAGTTTCTGTGTCATTTTGGTTTGTTGTGGAGATTTGTCTCATTGGCAATACTATAAACTTTTGGTATGCTATCAATTAATTGGCAAAACGTTTCGGAATATTTGGTCCTTAGTGCTATTCAGTTTCGTACTTTATTTGCCCTTTTATTAATTTGTTTTAATTCGATCGTGACCGACGAGTTTTGGTATAGACTAAACGCGCGTCTTGAGCAAATAGAAAATCCCAATCCTGGTTAATACGATGATTTGTGTTGTATAATAAGAAACTTAGTGGCTCTTTTATAACTTTAAGAATAGGAGAACATCGGTTTTACTAAGATACTCTTTTATTTGCCCTTCGTATGAATGGGTCTATATATCATATCAATCCTTTATTTGACTAAACAAGTGATGTATATTTGAGGTGAAATACAATGTCAGTACAACATAGTCAACTGTAGTTATATATTAATATATATTTACAGTTGAAATTATATCAAGAACGGATTATGTTTTCACCTCACAAGGATGCCAAGTCATCGGTTGCCGAAAATAAGTTAAACAAACTTTTTGATCAATAAAATTCATCTACAATGAAGAAGGAATACTTTGGTAATTTTAATTCGAAAAAGGTCAACTATATTTGGTCTATTTAAGTAGTAATTTGGTCTTTTATGTAATATATAGGTCCAATATATTTGGTCTATTGAGCGCATAATAGTTGTATTGTGTTTGGTCATTAGTAATATTTCAACACGACAGAATTGAAAACACACTGTTTATATACCAATTCCGTGAATAGCAAAGCTCATGTATGGTTTCTTTGATTGATTGATTCGTATTTGTTTTTGTTGTTAAGGACAGTGACAAATTATAAATGCATATTCAGACCGTTAAATATAATATTAGATTGATTAAGACGACTGGCGGTTTATTTCACATGTCACAGGAAAACACGGTACACTGCAATTTAACCTTGTCAGAAGGCGTTGTTGCCAAAGCTATTTACATTATAATAGAGGGTTGTACTCTATTTACAAGAGGGATGGGGTTGAACGTCCCCATTCTGACTAGAAGTGACTTCGAATTCATATACCCGGGCGCACACATTTCAACGGACAATTACTTCGGCATTGGTTATAATGCCTGACGAATCAAAACCAGGAAGAGATCATATGTATATACCAAAGTCTGAATCAGCGGATATGCAATTGTTAAATATGATGTGTAGATGGTAACGAAGTACTATGTATGTGTCTAATATATAAGAAAAAACATTATTAGCAAATTCGAGAACTCTCAGATCTGTATTTGGTGTCTTTTTGTTGTTTGAATGTCAAGTACCCGTCTACGTCCACTCAACGTTTTTTGTTAAATGTATTTCATGTATTTCTATTTGTATCTTTCTGATGAGTTAATCCTTTTTTCAACTGATTTTTATAGTTTGTTCTTATGTTGTAATATTACACCACTGTCACAGTTTAAAGGAGGGTCGGTTGAGATCCCGCTAACATGTTTAACCCCACCACATTATGTATATACGTGCCTGTCCAAAGTCAGGAGTCTGTAGCTGAGTGGTTGTCGTTACCTGCTGTGTTACATTTTTTTTTCGTTTTGTTTTTGTACATTAATTAGGCCGTTAGTTTTTTCTTTTGAATTGTTATCATTTAGTTATTTTGGGGCCTATAAAAGCTGACTTTTCGATATGGGCTTTGTTCATTGTTAAAGGCCGTACGGTAACCTATATCTGTTTATTTCCGTGTCAGTTGGTCTGTTGTTGGGTGTTGGTCCCAATGGCAATCATAGCACATCTTTATTTTTTATAGTTGTTAAAAGTTTTAAATAAAATGTACTCTTTTGCATTCATGGAAAATATAACATGTTATTTCGAAAAGAATGTTTACATCCACTAGCATTTGGGAATGGACACCCCTGTTTTTCTTTGTTTTTCTTTTGATATTTAAGTATCATCAATTTAATGTGTTTAATAATAATAATAATCATAATAATTCTTTATTCAAAGAGGGTTACAAAGTAAGCTATAAAGCTAATCTTCCCTGAGGCTCTCATGAAATACAATGAAATACAACAAACAATTACAAAATATCAACCAGACACACATACATGAATAATGAAATATTAAAAAAATTGTTATGAAATATACAATTTTCAAAACAGTTTAATGCGTACATTTTAATACCAGTACGTATATGATTTTATGCTGCCATTCATTAATTTCATCAGTTAAACATTTACTTTTTAAGACGTAAAATAGTGCATCTTTCTCCATGCATTTTAAATGACGTTAGATAGCAGAAATGTATTAATAAATGAATTACCTCACATGTTTTAGAATCTATGATGGAGAATAAAATAATTGTTATTTGATATCTAAATTTAGAACCAACATGGAAATGAAAAGATAATTATGTCTGTAGGTTATTGCAGAAGTCAATTTTTTTGCAGTTGATTGTATGTGTCTCTAATGCACAAGAACTCAAATGTCCCAGTTCAAGTCAGTGGCAGTTTCGAGCAAAGAGTCGATGTTTAAAAACTCATGGTTACATCTGTCTTTTCGAAGAAAATAGAAAGACATTTACTGAGATTTGCAAAAACGGGAGTTATTCTGAACGAGCAGGTATTTAATCTTACATCAGTCACTGACTATCTGGCATTCATGTGCTACAGACATTGCTGGTCTCTTTTTATAAAATATAAGCATTTATATTTATAACTCAAGGAAGAAATATGACGTTTATTATTAAAAAAAGTCGCTTTGAATACACACCTGTCGTAAAATATGAATATATTGATATGCGAGCTGATCGTTAAGATCATGGATTGTTTGGGCTGTTCAAATCTTACTCGTACCACGTCGTTGTCTTTTTATAACTGAATCAAACAATGGAAATCTGTGGAAAATCAGATTCTAATCTGACATTCTTAAAACGGTTTAGGTATACACACCCGTGGTAAGCTACAAATATATTAATATGTCACCTGATCGTTAACATCATGGATTGTTTGGGCTGTTCAAATTTTAATCCTACAACGTCGTTTTCTTTTTATGACTGAATTACCTGAGGTCAGCCGGTATAAATGACGTCATTAAACATGCCGTGATAATATAAGCATTCTACTGGAGAATGTAAACTTCAAAACTGAAAGTCCAGCAAAGTCGTCAAAACGTGACAACATAAACAAACAAAGTTGATAAGTTGTTGAAAGTCCATTTTCTTGAATAAAAGTAAGATAATTATTCGATATTGTCCAAATCTGTCTGAGTATGTTTTTGTGAAGTATTGAATAAACTTGAGAATGGAAATGGGGAGTGTGCCAAAGAGACAACAACCCGACCAAAGAAAAAAACAACAGCAGAAGGTCACCAACAGGTCTTCAATGTAGCGAGAAATTCCCGCACCCGGAGACGTCCTTCAGCTGGCCCCTAAACAAATATATACTAGTTCAGTGATAATGAACGCCATACTAATTTCCAAATGTACACAAGAAACTAAAATTAAAATAATACAAGACTAACAAAGGCCAGAGGCTCCTGACTTGGGACAGGCGCAAAAATGCGGCGGGGTTAAACATGTTTGTGAGATCTCAACCCTCCCCCTATACTTCTAGCCAATGAAGAAAAGTAAACGCATAACAATACGCACATTAAAATTCAGTTCAAGAGAAGTCCGAGTCTGATGTCAGAAGATGTAACCAAAGAAAATAAACAAAATGACAATAATACATAAATAACAACAGACTACTAGCAGTTAACTGACATGCCAGCTCCAGACTTCAATTAAACTGACTGAAAGATTATGATTTCATCATATGAACATCAGGCACAATCCTTCCCGTTAGGGGTTTAGTATCATACCATCATAACATATATGAGAAGAACATAACCCGTGACATGCCAACAACTGGTTTTTGAATAAATGTGTTTAGTGCCGATGCAAAGACCCTATAAGTGAATCAATATTAACGCCAAAATATGCAATCTTTAATGACCTGACAACAGTATCGTAACTATATCCCTTCTTAATAAGTCTATTCAAAGGTTTTTTTAGTTTTTAGGTGAATACTGACACATTTGTGCTTTATAAAGAATATTTCCATAAACAATGGGATGTGAAATACCTGAACGTATAAGAAGTCTGCATGTTGAGCTATATTTACGAATGATGTCCTTATACCGATGATAAAATTTAGTAAATGTTTTGACTAGTTTGTGATATCGAAAACCCTGGTTTTTCAGTAATACATAAATTTATCTCGTTAAAATCTAAAACATTGTTACATACACGAGCGAATCGTACAAGTTGAGATATATAAACACCGTAAGATGGTGACAAGGGAACGTCACCATCTTAAAATGGATAATTAACGATAGGAAATGAAAAAGCATCTCTTTTATCATAAATTTTAGTATTCAGCTTTCCGTCAGTGATATAGATATCAAGATCGAGGAAAGGGCAGTGGTCATTGTTAGTTTTAGCTTTATTTAAAGTAAGTTCAACAGGATAAATTTCTTTAATATGCATACTGAAGTCGTCATTATTGAGAGCCAAAATATCATCCAAATATCTAAAACTATTATTAAATTTGTTTATCATATGTTGTTTCGATGGGTCTTTGCTTATTTTTGTCATAAATTGTAACTCATAGCAATACAAAAACAGGTCCGCAATAAGTGGTGCACAGTTAGTCCCCATTGGAATTTCGATAATCTGACGATATACGGAATCCCCAAAGCGAACAAAAATGTATCTAGTAAAAATTCAAGGGCATATATAGTATCAAAGCATGTCCAATTGACATAGTCTTTTTGTTTATTGCTACTTAAAAATGACCTAAAAGAGTTTGAACATATATATTCACATTCTGATTTTTTAAATGTCCATTTAATTAGGTGTGTGAATTTTTTCTTAATGAGAATGTGAGGCAATGTGGTATACAGGGTAGAAAATCAAAACTTTGAACAGATTCAAAATCACCAATATAAGCATGCAATTTATCAAGTACTTCCAACGAGTTCTTGACACTCCAAAAGTAATTAATTCCACCTTTTTCGAAGGCCTTATTTAAACAATTTATTATCAGGTTTTTAATTGTACCAAGTGTGCTTGTAAGAAAAATAGACAATTTAGTAGTGGAACAATGGCTTGAAGACGAAATAAATCTATATTTGTAAGGTGTTTTGTATAGCTTCGGAAGCCAATACATAGTTGGGACTTTCATTTCATTTGGCTCTGCTTGTACAGCGGTAGCTAAAAGATTATGTTTGTTACAGATGTCGTTTTCTGAAAATGGAGTCAGTTGGAATGTTGGTAAATTGGTGATTTCTTTTTTCAGAACCTCAATGTAAAATTTACGTCAAACAATAATAATATTATTAGCTTTATCGGCCGGGACAAAAACAAATTTCTTGGCTAGTTCTTTTAGTTTATGTTTGATACGAGAAATAGGTTTATTGTGGTTATTGTTGATAGTAAAATGTTCTTTAAAATGTTGAATACGTATATCAACTATCTTCATTACTGAATTAAAAAAATTAAACAGAGATTTTTTGTCAGCTTTGTCCCGTTTTATCCATTTCATACAGTAAGTATGGAGTGAGTCGTGGATGATATTACGACACTCATTCCAATAAATAATTGACGGGGGACGATATTTAGGTCCTTTTCTGAGGAATGAATTTAACTCTCGGTCTTGAACGATGTTAAGATCTCCTGTTCTAACATGGGAAATGGGTCCATAAATATATTCGGAGGTACTACAATTACATGTCACTTATTCAGTATTCTACGTATTTTACGTCAATATTACGGTGTAATATTGTGATCAATTACGAGATTAGCAAACGTTTCCCTTCATCTAGAGCGCTTTCAAACAAAAGAATTTAGCTTTATCGCTTGTGGTAAAACAATTTGCGTAAAGTGCCAATCCGTGGTAAAATCACAATAGATTCAAGCCCCTGTGCATTATTTCTAAAACAGTTGATTTGGATATTCGAATGAAACAAGCAAATCTTGAGTCAGGACTGAAATTAATTGGTATAGTTTTTCATGTAAAAGAAAAAAAATCATCTGATGTTACAATGAATCTTTCTCAAATAAACTCGTCATTATCTCGAAAGTTCTTAACTGTACTTGACTTTACTTATCAAGTCTTATTCAGTACTTGATAATTTTTGTGTGGTCTGAAATGGTTTCGACCAAGGCTCGATCAGCCTCGAATTGTTTCGACCAGTTTTAACCTTTCGCGACTGGTTTCGACCTGTCTCAACCTGTCTCGACCTTCAAATTTAGTCTTAACAGGTCTGAATCAACCCAGATAACTTAATTAAATATTGATTTGAAAAAAGTCCACGTTATTTTGTAGTTTGCTTTAAAATTAAAGAATTTATTAAATAGGTAAAAAAAAAAAACAAGAATTTTTAGTTTTGATTAAACTTAGATAGTCATCCTTAATTATTTTATTTTTTTCAAATCAACTTGTATTTTCATCAAACTATTATACTATTATCTCGACTATATATTGATCTTATAGAATGCCAGTTTGTTTGGTACTTTGGTTAATTGCTGTCAAATCTAAGGATTTAAATGAAAGGTAATAAGATAGGTAAGATTTTCAGTTCGGACTAAATTCAGATAATCATTTTAATTTTTTATAACTATTTCACAGCAACTTAGATTTTCATAATATCTACAGCTATCTCCATTATATGTTTATCTATCAAAAACAATAAATTATAGGTATATATCTAAATTTAGTCATAACTGAAAATTTAGCTCTTTTTTACCTATCAACTAAGTCTTCAAATATGCAATTTAGCAATACCAAAATGCAAAACAACCTGGCAGTCTATAAGATAAATATATGATAAAGATAGCTGAAAAGTTTAAGAAATCCAAGCTGATTTGAAACATTCATATTTTTTTAAATGACACCTTTGCCTTGTTAAAACAAGAATATTATATAATCATAATAATAAAACTTTCATAGCAATCCTTGACAACATTAAACAAAAAAATATTCCAAAGTTACATCCAAAATATATTTGAATCAAATTTAATTAATTTTTGAAAAAAAATAAAGACATTGCATACAAGAAGCACTTTAATAAGGTTTACATCAGTACATATGTGTTTTACAATAAAAAAAAAAACATATTTTTTCTTTAACTCGTGTATTACTTATCTAGTGAACGCAAAAGGCCTTGCGATTGAAGTTAAACAGGATGTTGCAATTTGGAATTAAAATTATTTAGATTTTAATACTCCCTGACCAGGTGTGACCTTTTAATGAGTTTGCCTCAACCACAAGGTATTACTTTATACTTCACCACTGATCAGAAGAATAATTTAGTTAATTTCTTTAATCGTGTATCCCTTTTTAATATATATTATGTATACTATGTCCCAAATTATTATAATAGGTAGATTTCAAATACAATATACAAGTCGAGAGTCGAGACTAGATGAGCCTTGATCGAGACTGTTGGAGCCTTGGTCGAGATCAATTCAGACTTCACCAATATTATCAAGTACTGAAATCAGAATCAGACTTATTAAGTAAGGTCGAGACCATTATCGAGTACATGTCGAGATAATCTCGAGTCTAGTCTAGTAAAATCTGTGTTCGACTTTTCTGCTCGAGCAATAAATATGGTATTATCAGACTCTGAGCAGGTTGAAGTGATTTTATTGACGATGATGTGTGAGCAAAACACACAGACATAATAGGTAAAATTGTCAACATTTTGTTATAATCTGACTAACTATAAACTGTTGTTTGAAAATAGTCTCAGTGGTTTAAATCATTTACACTATGGCTTTCTATAAAGGCTTGACATATATTGAATTATAAACAGTTTTTCATATCATTAACCACTATATATAAACCTGATTAAACTAATCAAACGCCGATCACACTATAAAACTTAGTCCTCCTCATAATAAATTAATGAATACCATTTTTCTCGAGTTTGATCAGTTAATGCAAAAAAACACAATATTTGTTGTCAAATTATCTAAATTTTGTCAGCAGTGTTTAAAGATTGTGATGTGTTTAAAAGTGGGGTTACTCAACAAATTATGCAACTTGTTCTGTATTTTTTTCCCGTTATATACTTTTATTTGTTGACATTAATTGTACCCCGTATATATTTTGTCTCCGGTGTACAGTTTTATTTTAACGTAAATACAGCTAGAAAAGAATTATGCTCCACTTGATGAGTTACGGCCTTTTCAAACTGAATTTATTAGTTTCTTGTTATGTTGTACTGTTAAATTCAGTGTCTAATATGCGATTATACCTCACATTCTTATTTTTATATTGTTAATTTGGATGAAAAATTTAAAACAAACAATAAATCTAATTAAAGGCAAGCTTATAGTGCGGTGACATAAGTGTAAAAAGTCGTCTAGATCGCGAGTTTAATCTCCCCAAATAACACACGGCTAAAAATGGTCTTAACTTAAAGACAAATATGTCTTCTTTAGTTTTTGCCCTGTCGTCAGAATTTCGTACCGTCACATTTTTCTAAAAAGTCGTTTTAATGACTAGTAGTACATTGGAGAGTTTCAACCCCCCTTTTTCAAAATGATAAATTGTGTATGTTTGCTTAAATTTTATTGAAATAGTTTTTCCTGAAGCCATTTTTATATGTCAAAATATTCTATTTAGTATTTTATTTTCTTCTTATCTATAAAATATGCGCAGTTTAGACTGTTTAAAATTGAGTTAATTTTAATTGCAAATTCAGACACAAACTTTAGTTTCTTCTTCATAGTAGTAATAAAAATTACCCCATAATATTTTAAACATATAGTATTTCATAAAACTAATAATGGATAAAAATTTCGGAACCAAAATATGAAAAAAACAATAATAAATCAATGGAAAAAGAATGGACTAAAAACTTCAATTTCAACACGGAACTTAATCACTTGCCTTCCGTCACAATTTGTGTATTAGTCAATAATTTGCTCTCAACTGATATATGAAACAAGTAATAGCTTTTCTAAAAAGCTTGCCGTATTTTAGCTGATTATATTGAGATCAGTGGTTTGTGAGTAGTTTATTTTTATTGGAATATTGCAGTTCAAGCAATATGAAGACATAGCGCTTTTTTTCTACTAATTTGTCATTTTTGTTGTATTATGGAATGATATTATAATAAAATGTATTCTGTGTCTATAATCAACTTGATAAAAATAGCATATAACTTACACATACTTTTGAGGATTACTACTTGACAAAATGGACAACAACAGAAGGTAGTGGCGGATTCAGAGGGGGACGTAAAGTGTGTACGCCCCCCCCCCCCTTTTTGCTCAGTTTTTTTTTTTTAATGATTAATCATACGCGACTATGTGAACTTTGCCATTTCCTGTGTACTCTATTATTTAATTTTTATCCGACAATTCTTTACTTATAGAAATATTTTTCGCTGGAATTTACTGATTGTCAAAGTCATGTGATTCGCTATGATGGAGTTGACCAGTGCTTCGAAAAACGTCGCTCAGTCATTTTGAAATTCAAATTACAGTAACACATTGCTTAAGCTGAGGATTACAATCATGACACCTTCAAAGCGACATAGGATTGAGCAAGAACGTATTGACTTCTATTTCACTATTCCACCAAACAGGAAGTAATACTCTATAGACTATAACTCTCATGTAAAAAGTTCCATGGCAATATTATTTACCTACGAAAACATGTTTAACCCCAAACGCCATTGTCATGATTGATATGGACTATATAAAATTGCTGTTTGGTGTGAACCAAGCTTTGCGCTGAAGACCAAACTACAACCTTTAATAGTTTACTTTTATAAATTGTGACTTGGATAGACAGCTGTCTTTGGTACTTACATGTACAATGTATATGAGATCCAGTAATATCTATCTACAAGATTGAGAACACATTTTTTTGTAATAAATCTAAAACATATTTAATTCTGTAATATCTGATAATATGTATCAGTTATTTGTGATTTTTCATTTGATGTGTACTCTCTGGTAATGTCAGTATCAGCATGATCAGTTGATTGGTTGTGATAAGAAAAATGGGGCAGTTTGCAATTGTCATGTGCAGGTACACCATATGTGGATCTTCTTTCCCCTCTCATTTATAAAATTGTGCATGATATTTATCACAGAAATGCACCAGTATTTTGGTGAATGAAACACTTGTCATATTAAATTAAAGTCAGAGGTGGAGTTAGAGGGCTTTTTGGGGGGCCTACGCCACCCCTTTTTTAGGAAAAATTTTGTTGTTTTTATAGGGAATCACTGAAGCATGTCAGACTGGAGTTGGCCCCTTCTTAGGCAGTTAGTGGGCTCCCGCTTATGAAAATTTCTGGATCCACCACTGAAAGTTTGAGTAAAGTTAGATAAGGATTTATGACAAATTATGTTGAAATTTGCACAGATAATGAATGAAAAATCTAGTAAATTAAAAAATAGGCACTATTATTAAAAGCTTTCCTTGCTTATTCACAAGGACATACAATGTATCATATCCTCCATGCTATTCCGATCTGAGTTTTTGTTCATACATGTACATACATGTAGTCTGGTGCTGTTCCAAGTAGTCTTCTTTTTTCTGTTTCTTGAGAAGTATTTGTTTTACCTGTTCAGTCACTGTAAAGTGTTACAATTCATATTTAAACGCAACACATAAATAGTGACCAAAAAGGTATGGCTATCACATGAGAGAAGCTAGAAAAAAGTCAAATGTATACATTTTAAATATTTTTGTGGGACCATGAAAATGTGGTATATAGATAGATATGCATAGATAGACCATAGAACAAATAAGCAAACAAATTCAAAGAAGATGTACATGTAAGATGAATTATGAAAAAAAAAGAGCCATGGCCAGGGACCCCAAACTTGACAGCATTTGGTGTTGAACAGGTAAAATGTTTGCAGTGACAATAAATAAAGCCTTTGTTAGAGGTGACCCAGGTCGCCTTTCTCTAAATCAGCTATATTAAACATATTTCTGGGCCGGGTTGAAAAATAAATGAAAATGACTTTAAAAAAAGCTAATAGAAATACACCAAATTTGGGAGACATCTATTTAAATGTTTGAAATAATAAGAAAGTTGACAAGAACTAAGCTTTTTCAGATAATATACAGACTATTGCAGTCAGCCTATAATAGACTCTTTGCCTCCTGAAATGTTTGCTTATACACTGTGCTTTCCTATAATGATTTAAAATCAGTGTGATAGTTTTCATGAAGAACACTGAGCGTACAGGTATTATGACAAGATAAATGTTGTGTTACATGTACATGTATCTACCCAAATAAGTAAAATATAAAAATTCTTGACTTCTAAAACCACCAGTGATTGATCTCCCGATTTATATCTCATCACTCTATGCAGATGCTGTGTGAAAAAAAAAATTGACTTACCAGTATGCTTCTATCCATTGAGTTGATTTATTATTAATTATTTTGCTTTGGATACACCTTATTGCTACAATATGTATATGTCTGCCATTACAAACTGTACATGCATGTACATCACATATATATTCCATGTAAAATTTTGATGTTTTAATACAAAATATATGATGCCACAATGGAAAAGTAATTGTTGTATGACGTTAATGGTTAAAATGGGACAGATTCTCAGGTCAGCTGGAACAATAACGGGGGGGGGGGGGGGGGGGGGGGGGGGGGGCTGGGAGAAGGGGCGACTTCTACAGTCATGCCTCAGTGATTTCCTATATAATCAACCAAATAGACAGTAATGTTCATCACGAAAAAATATACTAAGTGTAAGACCTGATGATGTGAATAAATTGAAATCAGACATATCAAATGAAGTTTTCAGTGCTTTTGATATATCAATGGGCAATCTGATGAGTTAAGCCTTTTTTGACTGATTTTTATAGTTTGTTCTTATGTTGTACTTTTATACATGTACCACTGTCCAAGGTTAGGGGGAGGATCGGAATCCCGCTAACATGTTTTACCCCGCCACATTATTTATGTATGTTTCTGTCCCAAGTCAGGAGCCTGTAATTCAGTGGTTGTCGTTTGTTTATGTGTTACATATTTGTTTTTCCTTCATTTTTGTATATAAATAAGGCCTTGGTTTTCTGGTTTGAATTGTTATACATGTCACATCAGGGCCTTTTATAGCTGACTGTGTTGTATAGGCTTTGATCATTGTTGAAGGCTGTACGTTGACCTATAATAGTTGTTAATGTCTGTGTAATTTTGGTCTCTTGTAGACAGTTGTCTCATTGGCAATCATACCACATCTTCTTTTTTATAATGACTGCTGATCACCACTGTGTCCATACTGGGACTATTATGGTCCAACAACCAGTGGCGGATCCAGAAATTTTCATAAGTGCACCCACAAAATTTCCCAGAAAAGGATGGCAAGCCCCCTGGCCCCATCTAAATCAGCCTCCTGACAACTCCAAAGAATAAATCATCATGTACGAGTACATCAAAGATCATCAAACTGTCTACCCCACATGCAAACATCTTTTTGGGAGTTCACTGTGTTGCAAGTTTTTTGGGTTCAAAGGATCGTATAAAATGATTGCCTTGGGGGTCATTGTCAAATATAGAGCTGTGCATTGTAAAAAGCTAAATTATATAATTTGCAACAGCTGACACTATAGTATCCTATAGTGCACTGAAACCCTAGCCAATAACAATACCGTGATGCTTGGTGTAGGCTTCTTTGCACATAAGAAACCATATTGCTTACCTTGTAATTTTTGTATTCTTCTAATCAGTATCGTCGGGTTTGTTTATTTACACCAGAAATCAATGAAGCGATGAAAGTGCTGGAAACGAAATTACATCTTCGGTAAATTCCGTGATTTTAATATTTTCTAATCAATTTGTCCAAGCAATGAAAAATAAATGGTTATTATTTTTATATATAGAGCATACGTTTTGTGTATTAACTATTTAAAATCTAAGCTTTATACGAAGAAATCTAACACAAAAGTATCTCAATCATTTAACCGTTTTTTAATACGCAGTTTGAAGTGTAAATTATACACATTACTGTTCTATTTTTAGAGAATAGCAATAATACATAAATGTACAGTTTCTTACCAAAATAGCAACATAATTTCAAGATTAAATCATCACATTGTCACATGATTATATAATCTGTACCAAATTGACAGTTTGTGGTGAGTTATCATCATAACTAATCACTATAGCAAATGAACACTTTATCATAATATGTACCTATAACCTAGTATCATGATTTCAATCCGACTCCACTTACGGACGCGTTGAACATATAATGCATGCCACTCATTAAAAGCCAATCAGACGTTAAAATGACCTTCATTTCCCCCATAATCATTCCGGAAACAGCCACGAAGCAGCCATTAGATAGTATGTATAACCAATGAAATAACAGAAATACCGTTAACAGATTTACCCTAACCTGACGTTTAGCCTCTGACTAATCAGACCGTATCACCATATATATATGGCACATACTTTGTTTGTATATGTTTATATTCTATGGGTTTTTTTTATAAAACATCAAATATACTTTGTCAGAAAAGTCTTATTGTAAAATCAAAATAATTGACGGATAGTTTCAGTAAATATTCTGTGATATGTCAAGTCCGTTGCAACTTACTCTATTAAGTCCAAAGAAAAGACAAAAGTCGTTCAATTTTATGCAGTGCTTATATGCAAAAAAAAAAAAAATTCGACTGGAATTTTGAGTCAATTTACCCATATAGGGAAGTCGACTTTGTATCTGCATTGAATAAAAGATTGGATGAGGTGAACATCAAGATGTTTCATGCTCAGGCACTTGTTTCTACGAAAAATTATCCTTGTGATTTTCCGTACGGGTATGGATAGTAAACTTCATATTGACAGAAACAAGTGCCTGTGATTTCATGCGATAGCTGTTAATTTGAAGAACTCCGTGCAGGCAGTTTATCATCGTTCATGCTACAAAAGTTACACAAGTTGACATATTTGTACCCCCTTTTAGAGCGAGGAAGCTTCTTATCTGATATTTAATGACGACATACAATTATCAGACTGTTGTCAATCAGTTTCGAGTATTTGTATGCGTTCTAGAATGCAGTCGTTCAACTGGAGCACTTATATGTTTTGTTGAAACAAAACATTTTAGAAATATAAAAAAAAACTACTCAAGTTTGAATCAAGATTTCAAGATTCTTTATTTCTTAAACACCATAAAGATACAATGGTACAAAGAAGTTCATCAAAAGTCATATAACATAACACAAACACACATGACAAGATGAGATGAAAATATCAAATAATACATGATAAACAGTATAGTAAAGAAGAGTGGTGACTAACCAGGAAGACTCACTTGAATAGTTATAACCCTGATAAATTTGCACAGCTTTTTCAACTTATTTTTTATTTTTAACTGAAATAGTTTTTCAAATTTTAGTATGTTACATCTGTGCAAGAAAAAAGTATCCAAATATTGTGCTCGAAAATTTGCCAAAGAACTACAATGCAAAGTGTAATGAAATTCATCACCAATCTCGTTACAATGACATAAGTTACAATATCTAAGGTTTCGCTCAATCTTATTCCATCTACCAGTTTCGATGGGTAACTTATGGTTACCCGTACGAAATCTACAATATGTTATTCTATCTTTATCATTTAAAATATTCAGATATTCCTCAAATTCAAAATTTTGTTTATACAATTTGTAGGCCAAACCTTTTGGCGAACAGTCAATATCAGCTCTCCATTTCTGTTGAAACTGATCAAATAACTTTTGTTTTAAACTAATACCCAACCACTTAGAATTAAAATTTCCTTGTGACAACCATATATTGCTGTATCCACATTTATCTAATATATCTTTAATGCATTTCAACCAATCTGACCTAAATTGGTTGTCCGAATTTTTCAAGAACACGTATTTGTATAGTATTTTAGCAATCCTGTTATCATCCCCATTGACCATTTTTGACCAAAAATTAACCATACGCAGCTGTATATATAAAGACATGGGATAAATACCAAGTTCACCATAAATCATAAAATTGGGTGTCGACTTCTTAAGGTTTAATGATAATTTACAAAATTTTAGGTGCACTTTTTCTATAATATCAGTATTACTGAAACCCCAAATCTCACACCCATACAGGAGAATTGGCTTCACAATTTTATCAAAAAGATCATATTGTGATTTCACTGACAAGTTATGAAACCTCCCCTTTTTCAATACTTCATACATTGCCTTATTTGCTTTTCTAACTAAAATCTTCTTAGCACTCATAAAGCTACCTGTTCTTGAAAAATTCAACCCAAGATATGTCAATTCATTGACTATCTCCAATGCATTTCCGTCATATATAAAGTTAATATTTTGGGGTAATCTACCACCAGAAAAAATTATAATCTTAGTTTTACTTGTGTTAACTTTTAATTTCCAGGTACTGCAATATTCAAAGAATATATCTAATTGCAACTGCAGATCGGATGCATTATCCGAAAATAACACTGTATCATCTGCGTATAATAACACTAACAGTTTTAAGTAGATATCAAACTCATTCTCTATTTCATCAGTAATACAATTTAAACCACATACATTTTTTTCTTCAATAAACTGTTGAAGGTCGTTCAAATACAATGAAAATAAAAAAGGAGACATATTTTCACCCTGTCTTACACCGATATTGCATGAAAAGTATTCTGACATTTCACCATTATACATAATACGAGATTTAATACCAGTGTACATATTAAAAATAACATTATACATTTTACCGTTAATATCATTCACAAGTAATTTATGCCAAAGACCCTTTCTCCAAACAGTATCAAAGGCTTTAGCAAAATCTACGAATGCACAGAATAGTTTCTTTTTTCTTATTTTTCATGATACTAATAAGCATGTAGATAACAAATGAATTATCTGTAGTAGAATAACCTTCTCTGAAACCAGCTTGATTCTGACATAGTAAACAAAAATCATCAGAAAATTTATTCAAACGTGAATTCAAAATAGAGGTAAATAATTTCCCAAAGCAGCTTATAACTGTTATAGGTCTAAAATTGCTAGGATCATGTTTGTTACCTTTATTCTTAAATAAAGGTATAATATTTCCAGAAAGCCAATTTTCAGGGATAGTTCCACTGTCAAATATAATATTAAAAAGTTTCACAAACACCTGTGACATAACACTAAAAGAGTGTTTTAAATATTCATTTACAATCATATCATCAC
Organism: Mytilus galloprovincialis; assembly: GCF_965363235.1. Taxonomy (NCBI): domain Eukaryota; kingdom Metazoa; phylum Mollusca; class Bivalvia; order Mytilida; family Mytilidae; genus Mytilus; species Mytilus galloprovincialis. Next base: position 13,155,692 of record NC_134845.1, on the reverse strand, counting down.
CAGAGGATTTATTATTTTTTTTAACTTTCTCAAAGATTTTTCAATTTCCTCTTCTGTAATAGGTGAATTTAATATAACATTTAAATCTTTTACATTGTTCTGATTTTCTAAAACAATCTCTTCATCTTCAGAATTTCCTAAATTTAAGTTCTTAAAATAATCAAACAAAATATTAATAGGTACACATGGATTGTTTCCCCTTTTACCACCGTTCAAAATCTTCCAGTATTCTTTCGGGTTAATCGATCTTAAGTTTTCTATCTTGTGTCTAATTTTCTTTCTATGTTTTCGAATGCTCTTATCCATTACTCGCTTATAACTCTTTTCTAGTTTCTTTGTTTCATTCACTCTGTCGTCAGTATGGTTTCGCTTAAGTTTTCGTCTACTAGACCGAAACTTTTTTCTAGCTTCCTTACATTCGCTATCGAACCATGGTTTTGATTTTTTTTATATTTTGTGTATGCTTACGTCTTTTAGTAAATGTGCCGAATGTAGACTTTGCCGCATTTGTAAGTAAATGACATACATCCTCAACAACTTTATTAATAATTGAGTTTTCACTTGTATTTTCAACCATTTCCGTTAATTGAGCTAGTATTTCATTTACTTTAAGTCTATCAATGTTACTAATAGAGGTGTCTAATTGCTCATTTTCCCATCTCTTAATCTTCTCCTCAGGCATTTCATCATCATGACTGACGTCGTTTTGTTTTTCATAACAAGTAATCTTTAACGACAGTGGATTATGAATATCCGAAAATAAAACGCTAGAATTTAATACTGAAAATTTTTGAACCAGCTTAAGAAAATTTGGGGAAGCAATATTGTAATCCACTACACTAGTGTTTTTACATGTAAAACTACCCAGACCTTTGTCTTCACACATTCTTCCATTTAGGATAAACATATTGTTATTCTTACAAAATTCAAGAAGCAAGTTGCCAAAATTGTTTTTTTTTTTGTGATCCATACTTTTCCTTAATCGATTTATATTTAACTCATCTAAAGTACAAACACCCTCATTTTCAATGTCTAACATTCCTGAAAATTCTTCAAAATTTACGACGTCAAAGTCTGACTCTTCTACACCGTAAAATGTGCCTCTTAGATTTCGTCCTGCTTTTTTCACCATATCAAGGTCAGAATAATACAGGAATCTTGCAATAATTGGTCTCGGTTTCCCTGGCTAACTTTTACCAAATCTGTGAATGTTTCCAAATTCTAACGGTTTTTGGATCTTCATTTCATTGTGAATAAACTGTCTAATCTTCATTTCACAGTTTTCATCCCTTTGCTCTTGAAGTCCCGTGAAAATGAGATTATATTTCATAGACCTACATTGCATGTCCAATAGTTTTCCTTTTAGCTTCTCATTATAATTTTCTATTTTTCTAAGTTCGTCTTTAATACTCTGAGAATCATTACCATCTCCGTTATTTCTCTTAAGTTGTTCGATATCTTTTTCTAAAGAGCAAGTTTTACTCTTCACTTCCTCAAAAAGATTACCAGTTCCCTCTGAACTTGTCTCCAAATCTGAAACCCTACTTTTCACATTTACTATGTCGGTTTCGACAGTAATAACTCTCGCTGTCAACGAGTTTAACTTATCGTTCATTTGAGTCAGTGTACTTGTATTTTTACTCGTATTTTTCTCAATGGATACAAGCCTAGTGTCCATTCTATTTAACAGTGTTAAAACATTTTCTAGGACTGTAGCCACTTCGACTTCATCTCCATATAGCACATGTCTACTCTCTTGCAATATATCAGCTGTCGACTTTTTGTTTTTCTTATCTCCCATTTTTGACCCACTCAACTAGACCCTCAAGAGTTCTAGCACATTTCATATATACGTCGATGTGGATCGGACTGGGATCACAGGTAACTAGAAAATTCGATGAAATGATGAAAATAGTCTTATCTGTGGGAACAGGAGGTCTAGGACCCAAAACCAAAACACTAAAGATACTACATACTATTGGTTGTTCCAAAAAGACGCAATTAGCTCCAGTATTGCACATATTTCACATATTCCATAGCGAGCGAAAAAATTCAAACATCCATCTTGTCATGCGCAATCACATGAGCGTATGAAGAATGTTTTATCCGTGTCAGATAAAGTTAAAATTGAAATAGTTTTTCCGTCCATCTTTTAAACTTCAAGCACTCTATCATTACAAATCATTTGATCAAAACGAAAAAGACAAAAAAAATCCAAACCCGTGGAAGCAGATATCTCAGATCACGATACTGCTTTTACCAATTTTATTTTGGCGATTGACAACGATTTAATGGTCATTCCTCATGACATCGTTACTTGATAAATATAGATCTTTTCTTCCGACTGACTCTAGTTCAAAATATTCTACTTGTAACATGCGGTCTAAACTCATTGATTTCTATAAAAATTCAGTTGTCAAACAACTTCAACAAGTTCAAGGCAAATATAACATAATATATAGTAGCAAAATAACTATTTGAGATGCCACATCAGCTGCTAGATGATCCGATTAGCCACAAAAAGCATGACACATCATAAATCAAACATTACACCACTTGTGAACTTACTCGCTTACCTTTTTTTTTGTTTTTAAAGACGATTCATGAATATGCATGAAATATTTGCCACTGGACGTAAAGCAACCAATAATATATTGTTTACACAAAGTCCTAAACAACCTTTAAATTCCGAAACACCTCGTGCTGAGTCACTAAAGTCGAGCGCACCATATTTATATTTTTTTTTAACCAATATCTAAATTTATAAACTTGTTTTAAGGAAATCAAGCAATAATCCTATATCTATCAAGCATCGAATTGCCAAAAATGACAGTACAAGGAGAAAGGTTGTGGTTTTTCTATTAAATGTCCACATGCTTAGCATTGAATCAACACAAGGTTACATAATCCTTAAGACAAGTCTTAAATAAACAATTAACGATGCATGTACTAAATAATATATATCGGAATTACGGGTGTGTTTTAGTCTAGACGCGACATATTAGAAACAAGATGATTTATTCACTTGCAATATTGATATAACAGACGTCCATCCAAATATTAAATATTACATCATTATTCTCTTGTTCATGCCACAAATAATTAAACTCATTTGAAAAGGTTCACTTATGGCACAAAATGGCATAAATTTCAACTTTTTCAACAAACATCTGAAAGTTCACAATTTGGCTCGTAAATGGGTCTTTTTCCTAAGCCATAATGCTAAATAAATCAGTTCTTTCCATAAAAGTACATAATATTGTCCAAAGTAGGCCAATTTTGGACATTTTGGACAAATTTGACAATTTTGTGCAATTTTCAGACATAAAAATAAAAAAAATGCCGCCACCTACGACCCAGATTGTTTTATAACCACGATTTCAAATTTGGTATAGTATTCGTCACTATAAAATCTTTTCAGATCGTGGATGGCGGTCAAATTTAATCTTGCCAAAAACGATTGTACGACTTTGCCCCCCGCAGAGCTATAGAAAAACAGTACATTAACGGGTGTTACACGGATTCTTTTTAGACGATACACGGACTCTTTTTAGTTGTTACACGGACACTTTTTATGAATAGAATCACTCGTGCATGATCAGTGAGTTCATGGGCACTTTATCTTTCAATTAGATTTGAACTTTTTGGTTCACCGACTTATTTCCCGTCTTTTTATTGAACAACATCAATATCTTTTTTTTCAAACATTTCCAGTTAATTACTATTCACATCAGTACACTAAGGGATTAGACATTTAACTTCAATAGTGGGGGGTATTTTCTCCTAAAATAGATATTTTGGTCCCAAATTATATGAGAAAAAAATTATTATGGTCAAGCAGATGACAAATTAATGTTTTGAATGATTTCCAAATACCGTTAATAGTGCTCATTGGCGGATCCAGGGGTTGGAACCCCCCTTTTTTGTTGGCCGATCAATGCATTTGAATGGGGACATATAGTTGGAACCCCCCTTTTTAAAATGACTGGATCCGCCCCTGGTGCTAATTTAAACAAAAACATTTGGGTGATGGCGTTGAAAAGTAAATAGTTAATATACTCAAAAAAGAACATACCGCCCCCTTTATGAAGCAAAATATTCGGTCAATAAATGTTTTCTTAAATATATGGACATGAATAGTATTTTGGACAATGCTGAAAGTAAAGAAAGGATGATACTGACGTGAACATTTCAATAAAAAATAAGACAGGAAATAAATAAATAAAAATCAAATCTAATATGAAAAGATAAAATACCTATCAACTCACCAATGCACGATTGATCCTATAAACAAAAAGTGTTCATGTAATACACGTCCAAATAAGCAGCAAATCTAGAAGAAAATCATTCAACTTGTCATCAATTTTGGGCGGTAAGCTGCGATTGGATCATATGGTAACACGTGTTTAATCCCGATCAACACTTGCAGATCTAGAGACGAGCATGAATTAAAAAAAAATCAAAGTATATTCCAGAATATAAATAATATTAAGACAAAATCCATTTTTTTCATAAATATTTCATTCACTAATGAAGTAGGAAATTCATTCTTTTGATACCTTTATATTGTTATCGGATTTATATCAGTGGCGGATCCATGTCTAAATCCAGAACAAAACAGGTGGGGGGGGGGGGGGGGGGGTCCAACTTTATGTCCCCATTTAAATTTTAAATGCATTGATCTTCAAAAAAAAGGGTTGTTCCAACCCGCGGGACCCCCACCACTTCATATTAAATTCATGTATTTGGCAACAAACGCGCGATTTTTACGATTTTTTAAGGGGGAATGGCGGGATTTAATGGCTCATCCTGCATTTTTTCATCAAATATAAAGATCACAGCCTGTGTATTTTAAAATGAATTAGCCCCCCTCCCCCTCCCCGCTTTCCGTTTTATTCATAAAAATCAAACATTATCTTACTTACCACTAAAATATTCCTTAACATATTACTTTTTTACGAAGTTGCATTTTAAAAAGTCTTAAATGTGTACAACATTTATATTTTACTTGAAATGGTTCTTTTTTTTTTTATCAAATTATTAGATTCCTGATTTTTTTTCTTGAAAAAAAATCTCGGTTGAAGGGAAATGAAAAAAAAATGTGTTTATACTATAACTTACATTTACTGCTTTATGGCTATCAAAGATTCTCAAATGTTTAGTCTTGCTTAACGTATTATTACTTGAAACGTCGTACAAGTCAGATAAAAAACAAAAGTAACAAAAGAAACAGGCCGGTAACAACCAGCCGAATAGTTTTTCTGCACTTGTAGTCAGGTCAAGGTCCTCGGCTATCGCCTCGGACCTTGACCTGACTACTCGTGCAGAAAAACTATCCGGCAACGGTTGTTACCGGCCTGTTTCTTTGTTACCTTTGTATTTTATCTAATACTTAAAATTATTGACAAAATTTACCAAAATTGAATTACCACAAACATTCAGCACACATTTACATACAATATCGATCAATATATTCACGGTGTGGTTCGCACATTGTTTATGTTGTGCTTGCGTGTAATCACTCTCTTTCTCATTGTTCCACTTTATATACTAGTATGTATAATGATTGGAAGAATGTTCTTCGTTACATGTTAAATTAGTCTGAATTTCATAGAAAATATAGATGAATGGTCAGAAAATTCATTGTGTTTCAGAACTATAAAATGTTCAACCAATTAATGATCACTTGAAAAAGTGAACAGATCATCATTCACTCTTCTTTCGTTTATAGTACAAGATTTGAATTGTCCAGTCAAATCGGGTTGCTACACTTTTTGGACAGAATTTCGACCAAATATTTTTTTGGTTGGGTCGGAGTAATAGGGTTTGCATCATGCACTGCAGTACACACATACCTATCTAAATGATCAAATCTATTAAATTTTTCCTCGCCATGCTCTTCCAAATTTAAAACATTCCTTTACTAAATCCTTGGTATAATAAATAAAACAAAACTCTAGATATAGGTTTAGTTGCTCGCAGTAACTTCGTTTTTCTTTTCTAGTAAGCAATGTTTAATAACATTATAAACCAACATATTATAAATACAAACACATTTGTCCAATACATTTAAATGAACTGAAATTAAACAATGTATAATCATATATATGTACACATTCTTATGACACAATAAACTGCAAAAACTGTCGTAGTTACTGTGAGCGAGCACTTTCGATAAATGACACCCGCAAATTTTCTTTATATAATATCACGGGACCCCACCTTTTAAACCGCCAAAGTATTTCACGTGCATATTTTACCCATCTATATTTATAACCAAAACAAGAACTTGTTATACTACTCTCACTAACCAGCCTTGAACTTATAAATAGTATAACTATACCACAGGGGAAAAACCCCAAGTCTCAACGAAAAAAAAATTTAAGTAACCCAACTCTTCTATTCAAATCACCACAAACAAGTATACTTCCCTTTTCGTTATACTAAAAATACAATAGTTTCTGTCTATTCAAAAATGTCAAAGTCATTTACATTATAATATGAAGATTTCTAATGGGATACGTAAACAAAACATATGTAAATATCAGTATCATTAAAAAAAACACCTTTAAGGTTTATGTACCCTTCTGTAGCCATTTTTGTACGAATTTTTCAAACCTCAATTGTATCAAAACTAAAGATATAATAAATAATAGAGATAGGCCATTTAGTACATGTTCCAAGGGGAAACTTGATGCAAAGTATTATTTTTTACTGTTTCATTGCATTTGATAGAAAAAGAGGACTTTGTGGCAAATAAATCAAGACCCCATATATACCGTATTACGTCACTAGAATACTATGTAACGAATTTATCTTACCGACTATCTTAACGTGTGAAATTAAGACTAGTGATTCTCAAAACGAGCAAGTCTTCAATACTGTTAGCGCTAAGAAAATACTTCTATTGATCCTACAAAAACAGATGCCAACAATAACGACTTGTAAGGTTTAAATGTGTTTTATGAATTTGTTTCAATCTTAATCATCAATTTCTTCGTCTGATGTGTTACCTGGTACGAACAGTTTGTACCTCAGAAGGTGTACCTTTATATTTGTTTATGTAATTTCTTAAAATTTCGGCAGTAGATTTTTCTTCTTTTCAAAATGTCAACTGGCAGTGGTTCGATATAATACCATAATCTGTTGAACCTGTGTATCATATTTAATCTTAATCATCTTGATCACTTTACTATTCTCACTTTTCGATATTGTCAAGTTTATTCAGCCTACTTTCAAGCTTAGGTTTTCTATTTTCAAAAATAAACTATCAATCCAAATAGGTTTCTGTGCCATACTAGTTGGTGACATGCATTGCACATTTAACTTTTAGAGTGGGCTTGTAGTTGAACAATATTGCGGTTGAAGTTGTTGCATTGTTTGTGATTGGGTGACATATTGGAACTGCTATGTCATCAGGCAAAACAATCTTAAAATTTGATCTTGCACAATTTGTGAAGAATTTGGATGATCGGTGTTTTGTTTGTTTTGCTCTGACATAACCGGTGTGTTGTACGTAATTTGTTCAATTAAATGTAACTGTTTTTCACTCTTATTTCTTTTTCCTTTTGACTTTTTTAACTTTCTCTTTGTCGTCTTTTTAACTTCTATTTCACTTAAAGTGTTATCACTGCTCTCGTTTTAGCACACCGGGGACCGATGGACTCCATGTGAGCTTATGCCATCACTTGACGTCAGTCGTCGTCCGTCTTCTGTCGTCGTCGTCGTCTGTCTGTCTTCGTAAACAATTCTTCTCCTCTGAAGCTGCCGGTCCAAATACCTTCAAACTTAAACTAAATGTTCCTTAGGGTATTTAATTCATAAACTGTATCAAAAATGTTGATCCATCAACAAACTTGGCCGCCATAGCTAAAACTAGAACATAGGGGTCAAATGCAGTTTTGGCTTATATCTCTTTTAGAGCAAATCTGACATGGGGTAAAACTGTTCAATTCAGCCGTGAAATTTTCAGACGAATTGAGCAACCCATTGTTGGGTTGCTGATACTGAATAGGTATTTTTAAGGAAATTTTGCAGTTTTTTGTTAAAGATATATATGAACTGTAAACAGCAATAATGTTCAGCAAAGTAAGATCTACAAAAAAGTTAAATTACCAACAATTGTTAATTGACCCCTTAAGGAATTATTGCCCTTTAAAGACAATTTTACTCAATTTGTTCATCAAGTTTGCTAACATTTAAAAATCTTCTCATCTGAAACTTTGGTGCCTAATACTTTTTAACTTTGGATGAATGTTCCTTAAGGAATCTAGTTTATGAATAGACTATTTTCATATTCTGACTTTTGACTCCGATGTTTATATTTTTCGTCAGGTTACTTCGGACATCCTGGTACCAAGTCAAGTAAGAGCTACGCAAAGAAGTAAAATCAAGAGTTTAATCTGTACAATTCTTTTGGAAAATATACTGCTTCATATTTTCTTTACACGACAGACTCATCGGAAATAGTAAAATTTCCCTCAAATTACACCGATTAAATGTTTGATTTAACTTATCATAACTGCTCTAATTTGACCGAATACCAGAATGCCCTAGGTAACCTGTCAAAAAATATTCTAAACCGGAGTCAAAAGTCGGTAATATGGAGTTTTTAGTTATCATCTTGAATATTAGATAAAGATAATATGTAAACATCAAAAATGTTCAGCAAAGTGAGATCTACAAAACAGTTTTATATAACAAAAATCGTCAATTGATCCCTTAAGGAGTTATTGCCCTTAAAGGACAATTTTACACAAGTTGTTTAAATTTTGTATTTTATTCCCTTGTACGTCAAGACACATAGACACTATGGCTAAAATGGAACATATTTGTAAAATCAATTATTTGCTTTTGTAGAAAATATTACAGATACAATGAACATTTAAATGGCATTTTTAAGCCACTCATTTATATATATTGAAAAGCAAAAATAATCATTGATGAAAGATTCTCTCTCTCTCTCTCTCTCTCTCTCTCTCTCTCTCTCTCTCTCTCTGCCATTCCGCTTACACCTATTTTGTAGACACCATTGTTTAAGTGGAATTTACTAGTTTTGGCAGCTAACTTGAGAATGACTATTTTCAATCAATTTGGCAAAAATGATTTGCATTGGATATGGCAAAAGAATATTCTATTCCGTTATGCAACAGAAGTAAAAAATACTTAATTTATCAAAGAATATTTGAACACAATCAATATCTGTAAATAAAGCTGATACATCGAAAAAACAATAATTGCATGTAAAATACGATATTTTTATTAGTATAAAATTTAAACAGTCGGACTGCTTCCTACTAAATTCAAACACATGTAAACGACAAACAATACTAATATGTAACATTTACAAATAATATCAAAATGTACGACGACATGCTTACCATTTGAATAAGCATAACATGAGTACATTTTGATTAAATGCTGCTTAAATTTATTGTATTCATTTATATTTTAAATCAGCGTAACGAAAATAAGTAAACAAGTAAAATCAAAATTACAGACACAATTGGTAACAATGATTCTGTAATTATACATCTTACTTATGCTATTATTACCACGAGCGATAGCAAGGACCCAAACATCAGCATAAGTGGACAAACCGTGATGAAATCAATATAAGTTCAAGCCCTCTTGATTTTTTTAATTTTCTAGTAGGACAATTTGTTTGTTTCGAAGCTTTCTAGGTGAAGGGAAATGTTCCCTTAATTAAAACATACTAAGAATTTGACTTTATATACGAAGAAAACTAAATAAGTGACTTTCTTTCATGCTTTACAATAACATACTAAGACAGGCTTGGATGAAATCGATTGATTACTATACTTTTTTTTCCACGAAAATGGGCTTCGTTAAATTCTACCATTGTGTATTTAAAATGTTTTCACGTTTTGACGACTCTATTTTATCAATATTCGTGCATTCTCCTATAGAATGCTTATAAATAAACTCATCATAGATACCAGGATTAAATTTTGTAAATACGCCAGACGCGCGTTCCGTCAACAAAAGACTCATCAGTGACGCTCGAATCTAAAAAAGTTAAAAAGGCCAAATACAGTACGAAGTTGAAGAGCATTGAGGACCAAAATTCCTAAAAGTTTTGCCAAATATAGCTAAGGTAATATATGTCTGAGGTAGAAAAGTCTTAGTATTTCAAACAATTCAAAAAAATTTAAACAGTAAATTTATAATATTACGCCATATTCAATGACGACATTTTACACCATCTGAACTCGGGTAATTCAGTCACGAAAAGAAAACGACGTGGTAGGATTAAAATTTGAACAGCCCAAACAATCCATGATGTTAACGATCAGCTGACATATTGATATATTCGTAGCCTACAAACCTTGGTATTTATAATGTATAAACAAAATTTTCAAGAAAACTTGTATGTTTACCCAATCACAAGTTGTTTTATGCTTTGCAATATTTTTTCATTGCTTGTCGTAAATCTAATAACCTGTAAAAAAAACATCTTTCTCATACTGCATATTACAATCGTTCCAGAGTACATATAAAATAGTAAAAAATAAATTCATTTAATTATAACTGTTTTAAAATTATGTGTACGAATTGACTGTGTTCATGCACACGTAATGACGCCAAAAATATTCAAAACTCGTTAAATATAAAGGTTATTTCGGGAGAAATAAATTTGGATTTTGCCACAATACTCTGCCTAAACTTTGAAAACGAAAACAAGTCACGTCAAAGTAGACGACAACATAGACCATCTATACAAACCTCAACTCAAACTATGATCGCGGACTGTTTTACATCTACACAACACGTCTTGAACGTTGATATTACATATATCTATGTATCATTTCGTATTCCATTTATCAATTACACTCTACTATGTACTCGAAACTCTTTCTTTTAGATTTGAATATATAATATAAGTCATTGGGTATCATAATTATTTATATGTACACTACTAATGTGAGAAATAATAGATTTTTATGAAAAACTATTGTATTGAAATACTGCTGAATTCGGTGAAAAATATTGTATTGTTCGACAATAGAGGTATCATTTAAAACTAATATTTTTTAGGGTACAAAAATGTATTAGCTGGAAATCTAGATCAACGAAAATGCGAGAATACCAGATACCAGCCCTACCAATTCTCAACTTATGGAATGTCAACTTGCGTTTTTGAAAAGACATATTGCAGTGAAGAAGGACAGATTGTTTTCAATAATGGGTCTACAAAATCGGACAGACAATGTCGTTGTGATTATACCAGAGGTTACGACTTCATTTCCAAGCCAAAACATGGTTGTTTTTGTATTCCGTCAATGGATGATTGTTCATGCTACCAGAAACCTTGTTCACAAGGATTTATACTCAGTCCTGGTCAGTGTTTAGACACAATATTATAAATTTGAAAGACAACAAGAAATTTACAATTGGTATATTTGTTACAGAGTTAAAAATTGGAATTTATTCGGGTTCACGTATAAAAATTAAAATGCCGCTTACCAAATCGTTTAAATTTGAGTACAGTTTTGAATAATAAAATACATGTCAAGTTCGAAAAAGATAATCTAACATTAATAGTTCAAGAATTAGTCGTCTTAGTAACCAAACCAATCTTATTCGAAATTTTTCTAGATCGAGTTTTAATAAATTGACAGATTGAAGAAATATGAAAGTGATGTATAAAAGGCCGCGTTTTTACTTTTGAAGATTTTTATGTTTGATTTGTTGTGTCAATTCCTCCTCTTCTCATTTTACTTATATCGCATATTTTTACTTAACCCGTAAATTAAAAAAATGTATGTCATAAGAATATCCATAGAATGTATCTTAAAGGGGCACTAGCTACGAGATATATAAAAAAAAAAGTTTGATTTTGTTTGTTCAATCAATAATGAAAGTGAAATAGTGAAATAACAATTCTCGTTTTGCAGCAAAAAAGGTTCTATTTTGTAATATTTCGCTAAGAAACATTGATAATTAGTTATTCACTTGCAAGTGAATGAGTCGACCTCTTTAAATCCGTATTCATGTGAACTGCATGCATTGTACGTGTACAAGTTATTTAAAGAAAAAAAATGTCAACAATGAAAGTAAAACTACGGTAAATCATTTGATTACTAATTTGATGCACATAAAATCATTCTTTAACGGTTAAAAGCAATGAAAAACATCTATTTTTAATCTATAAAATAAAATCAAACAGACCTATAAAAATCCAATTGCACGTGTTGGTTTAATCTTTATTTAGCTTACATCGCTTATATGGTCATCTGAGGTCAAATCGATAGTTAATTAGATGGCGTCTGGACTAAAATACACACGAAACGAACATATATATTATCTACCCCATGATCTGTAAACTTTTTATTTTAGACTTTTGATAGTTTGGATAAATGTTTTACATTGTTATAAATCAAATATGAAAATTTGAGTCAAATCGATGACCCTGAATTTGACAGCTAGTGCCCCTTTAATATGCTTTATTTTTGTTGTACATTTCAGACTACCAATGCATTAATCTTGACAGCTGGGATGCGCAGTTCACGTGTGAATTAATTGTACCATATCAGTAAGTTGGATTGAACATTTAATATCATAGATTTCTAAACTTTTATCCAATACTTTACGAAAACGACACATTTGTTTAGGTAATACAATAGTAGACAATCCCTACCAGAACTACGGTTGATTGGTCTGGGTTGGGTTTACAGAATAGCAAGTAATGGGCTAATACTGAAGAAAAGGGATAAGAAATAAAGAATTATAGAGAAATATTGGCAAAACAATAAAAATTAAAGGTTAATGGAAAAACATATAAAGAAGTATAATTTTAATAACATTGACCTTAACTATTAAAGAATACAAAAAGAAAGACCCTCCCCTACTCCACTGGTGGTAAGCGGATGGTCGTAACTAAAAGTTACGACCATCCGAAGATGGGAGACAACTCTAGGGATATATTTTTCTTTTCCGATTTTCGTGCAGTAAAAAAATGTTTCAGTAAAACCGCTTGTCTCATACATACTTATCGTCAGTGCGTAGATATTGAAACAAAATTTGATACATAAAAACGTTCCAATTTTCGTAAAATGATCATTCAATAATTCGAGCATGATGGTCGTAACTAAAAAAAACAAAAATGTTCAGGATGGTCGTAACTTAAAATTGTGATGGTCGTAACTCTTTATTAAATAGGACCTAATAAGACAAGTCAATAGTCTTAAACGTGTCTTTTGTTATATGAATATATTATATGATATATTTGTGAAGTTGATTTCAATAAATGATAAAAACTAAAAGAGGTGAAGAGAGGGATACCTGTAAAGTGCGAAAGGAAAGAAAATTGGAACGAATCGAAGAAAAAAAAACAATACAAAATGAAATGACCAGTCACTGTTACTTAAAATATAATGTATAAAATCAACCAAGAGGCAATTAATTATAAGCTGTTAAGTTTAATAACAATATAAATTCTCAAAAGTGGAGAATTCATTTTAACACACAGCTCTGGTTATGATCATTGAATTAAGAAAAGGCGATGTTAACAATTTTGACATCACATGAAATAACAGCATAAGTAAGGAGTCAAAATAATGTTATGGGGATCGTTATCGAGACAAGACCATATCCGCGAATTCGCAGGTCCGTAATCGAATTAAACAACATACATCTTATTCTTAGCCTGGATTTTGAGAAGTCGTATTGTCATTTGGTATATAGTCAAGCTGATTATAAGGTGCATCTCGAAGTTCAGGTATAATTATTACCCGTGGTTTTAGAAAATTCTGAATACGCCTATTCGTACCATGCTATCCGTTATACATCTTTGTCTTTCTTATGGAAAATACCATGAACCCTGGACCACACGTTTTTTATTCCCAATTCATAAAGGGAATGATGCATCCGATCTTAATAACTATCGAGGAATTACAATTACTGATTCATTGGGGAAGTCTTTTTAATAAGATACTTAATACACGTCTTTGTAAATCCTTAGATAAATATCATATCATTGATGAGAGAAAAAAAATATAAGTATTGTAATCCTGCTTTGTTGATTTCCAGAAGTCTTTTGATACTGTCATTCTCCCAGGGATAACACTTAAGCTATTGAATATAGTTAGAGAGTATGGTAAGAGATCTCTTTAGAAGTTGGAGTAAAACAGGGAGACAATTTGAGTCCAAATTTGTTTAAAATTTTTATAAATGAACTTCCTGATTGTGTTAAAAGTTCCCCTGATCCAGCTGTTGTTTATTCACGACCAGCCTATTCTTTACTATACATATGCTGATGATCTTGCCATTTTTTCAACTACAGCAAAAAAAATGTAGATCAGGCTTATCCAAAGATTCTTTCAGAAAGACTACGCATTGAATTTTGTAAACATTTACTTGGTGTTACCAAAAGAGAAACACATTTTGCCAATCTTTCTTAACTCGGTGGATTCACTCTGTATTTTGTCATTGCAAAGTCTATGATCAGATACTGGCACAGGCTTGACAATTTGGGATCATCTTTCCACTACTAGAGGAGGCATATTTAGAGTCAAAATTACTACACGAGTTAAAAAAAAAATCCTTCACAGTATGGATCCTTAAACTTCTTTCTAAAGAATATGGGGGTCAGAAATTCGCATTGTTTACTATATGCTGATGAAAATGTATTTTTTTTTAATTTCAGCAAAAGGACTTCAGTATTCATACATAGCTAGTAGCCAGGATAATATTTAAAAGATAGATCTTTATGCTTCAACTCAGCGTGCTGGTCTTTTAAATCTGAGTACATTCATACAATATAAACATACAAGGCAGCAACCATTTGATTTTCGGGGGGGGGGGGGGGGGGCTATGGGTTTTTTTTGGAAAAAAAAGTTTGTTTCCAGTTTTTGGAGAAAAAAATAATTTGTTTTTGATTCTGAGATAAAAAAAATGGTTTGTTTCACCCTCAGCTGCCACTATATGTAATGCTAAAATTGAAAGAAAAAAATTGTTTTCGACTTGTCGCGAAAAAAAATTTGTCCAGAAAAAAAAACATAACCCCCCCAGAAAATTAAATGGTTGCTGCCTAACATAAATATTATTTTCAACCTGCATATGTATGTGATAGTTGCCGCAGTACATTTAGTTCTACCTTGTAATATTATCTTAGCTAAATATATACCTGCATATATGTATGCAATATTTGCCACAGTACATTTAGTTCTACCTTGTAATATTATCCTGGCTACAAGCCTGTCTACAAACTACTGATATTTGATCTTACTCTTAAATTCAACGCGTGTAGCATTGTAAAATATTTCAACCTTATTCATACTTTCTAGGTTAACACAATGTTTATTGCGACACCATGGATTAAAATTTTATTCTGAACCAATACTTAGAACAATTATCAATGATATACCCCAAGATCGTCATGCAATCAATAAAAAATAAAGACAACACGATAAAAACACCAGGCATTTGTGGATTTTCATTAATCATGATTCACCAAAAGCCGAATATTTGAAAGCCAATGGTTTATAAAAACTGCTAATAGCTGATTTAAAATTAAAGGAGATTGTTCAAAATTGTACGTTCAATAATTCCATCTGCCGACATGATTGCAGGAAATAAAAAGTCGTAAATAAAAATAAATCTGAAAGCAAATATTCAAAAATTTTATGCCTTAACGTACAGTAAAAATATATTAAATTATACTCAACCCTAACATACTGTTTGGCTTAATCATTGTTAATGCGAGTTGATTAGTTTTCACTGTTTCTCCTAAATGGTGGTAGTTTAGAACATATCAAAAATGTATGATTGATAAGTTTATTAACATGGTTATGCATTTGCACAGTACTTTTAAAATAGCTTGATAAAAGTTCGTCTAAATACTTGAGTTACGGTCATACTTCAAAGTTACGACCATCTTGTGTCAGTTACGACCATCATCCAAAATACTATAGTTGACATTGCGACCATCACAAGTTAAAGTTACGACCATCATGCTCGAATTTTTGAATGACTATTTTACGAAAATTGGAATGATTTTATGTGTCAAATTTGGTTTCAATGAGAATGCACTCACGATATGTGTATATGAGACAGGCAGTTTGACTCCAATGAACCTTTTACTGCACGAAAATCGGAAAAGAAAACTTATCCCTAGAGTTGTCTCCCATATTCAGATGGTCGTAACTTTTAGTTACGACCATCCGCTTACCACCAGTGCTACCCAGACCATCCTTTATCAAATGATCTTCGTGTTCAAATGTTTAATAAAGAAAGTCTATCATCTGCTTATATATAGTTTATGAAAATTGTACCCAAGTAAATATCGCCTACCTGTTGGTAACATTATAGAATGAAATAGATCAACATTTCGAGAAATGGTTATTTTGATGATGTAATCACCTTCATTGGTCTCTAGCTCCCTTTTGGTCTACATTAATGAAATATTTCGTTGTCCTTCTTCCAAAATGTTTTTAGATTGATACTTTGGTTATGTACAATTGGTAAAATATAAAAATAATTTAGCTACTTTTAACATATACATCCCTAGAATTATTTCACAAGTTTAGTCTATGCAAACTCTCTTACTGTTCAACAAAGTAAGTTTTGACCATTGTATGATTGCGATTATGTTGTTTCTGACGTTTTAGCTCACCTTGCCTAGAGAAACACGTGAAGTTTTCTCTTCACCTGGTGAACGTCTTCTGTTAAGTCTACAAAAATCTTCTTATCTCATTTTACCAATCTTATTAAAATTGTGCGACATATAAAAAATCAAGGAGCAAGTGATGAGAACTTATTTTAATAAAATTGTCATTTTACTGGACCAAATTTAACCAAACTTGGCCAAAATCCTAAGTAGAGTATCTAGTTTAAAAATGTGTCCCGTTACCCAGTCTGTCAATAAAGATGGCTGACAAGGCTTAAAATGGAACATGAGGTAAAATGCATATATTTTGAAAACCGTGTTTAAAAAAGAATAGATATAGGAAGATGTGGTGTGAGTGCCAATGAGACAACTCTCCATCCAAATAACAATTTTAAAAAAGTAAACCATTATAGGTCAATGTACGGCCTTCAACACGGAGCCTTGGCTCAAACCGAACAACAAGCTATAAAGGGCCCCAAAATTACTAGTGTAAAACCATTCCAACGGGAAAACCAACGGTCTAATCTATATGAAATAAAAAAAACGAGAAACACGTATAAATTACATAAACAAACGACAACTACTGTACATCAGATTGTCTGTTAAGGATAAACATGTTCAAAATGTTGAGCTCTACCATCAATTGTTCATTGATGTTCATTTACGTAAAAACTATAGCTATCAGGTTACGTCTTGTATGAAATATTGCCCTGAAATGACAGATATTACCTTTTTTGTTTTCATTTTTTCCCTTTATTTTGCAAACAATAACAGATATAGAGACACTTTCAGTCGCATAAATGATCGGCTAGATAATATCTACGAATAAGTATGCATGTTCGGAATCCTGAGTCGACTTCTAATTAGAGTTATTAACCTTTAATGGCTATTTTGACCATTTGTTTGTCTTATATCTTATAATAAAGATTTATAAAAGATTGATAGAAAATTTAAGAAGCAAACGTTATCAGCAATTCAGGATCTAAATTCATGATAATATAAGAAAAATATTCCAACGACTCCTTTGCTTTTGTTTTGCCTTCTGTGATAAAGAATATAATTCATAAATAGAAACTTTGAATAAATAAAATTGATCAGCAAGGCAAAATCCATAAACATGTCAAATTTTGCCGATATAGTTAGGAAACTGTCGCGCTTCTTTAACGGATATTTTTATTATCATCTGTGTTATAGATGACATATGTGATATAAACATTGGCAATAGCTACAGATCAGACCATTCACCAGTAAATTTGACTCTAAAGATAAATGAGTTTATAAAAGGCAGGGGTCTCTGGAAATTCAACAACTCTCTCCTTCAAGATACTGAATATGTAAAATGAATTAAAAAAAAAACAATTATTAGCACAGTTGAGCAATATGCAGTGCTAGGTTATAGCAGAGATGCTTTAAACAGTATTATTGACAATTTTGATATACAATTTACAATCAGTGACCAATTGTTTTGTGAAACACTTCTCAATGATTTCAGAGGTAAGACTATTTCTTTTTCGACATATAGAAAAAGGGAAAGGGTAAAACAGGAAAAAAAACTTACAGAAGAAATACAAAAAAACTAGAACAAAACACAATCACTGAGGACAATATAAATGTAATAGAGATTAAAAAATGTGAACTTAGAATTTTGCGACAAAACAAGATTAAAGGTCAATATGTTAGGTCAAGAACCCAGTGGATTGAAGAAGGGGAGAGATCAACTAATTATTTTTGTAACCTAGAAACCCAAAATTTTATAAATAAAACTATTAAAAAATTTATTATCAATGATAACACTGTAGTAGCAAATCAAAAAGATATATTGACGCAAACAAAATTATTTTATGAGAAGCTTTACAGAAGACAAGAGTGTATAAAAGATGTCAATCTATCAGGGGAATTACCAATTCAAACACCTAAATTAAAAGATAGTGAAAAAGATTCTTTAGAAGGTAATAATACCTTTAGTGAGCTACCACAAGCATTAAAAAGGATGAAAAATAATAAAAGGCCCTGGTTCAGATGGCGTCACAGCAGAATCTTTTTAAGTTTTTTGGATAGATATTGGAAAATTTGTCTTCAGGTCAATAAATGATGCATATGAAATAGGGGAAATGTCTGTCACACAGAAGCAAGGAGTAATCACATGTATCCCAAAGGAAGGTAAATCAAGACAGTTTTTAAAAAATTTGCGTCCAATTACCCTTTTAGACCCAATTTATAAATTAGCATCTAGCTGTATAGCAGAGAGAATAAAGTCAGTTTTTAATAAACTAATTAATTCTGACCAAACAGGCTTTATTCCGGGGAGATTTATTGGGGAGAACTGTAGACTAATATACGATATTTTACATTTCACGGAGGAAAATTACATCCCTGGTATATTACTCTTGATTGATTTTGAAAAAGCATTCGACTCTATCTTTAGGTCATTTTTATTTGAAACACTTAAATGTTTTAATTTTGGAGAATCCATCATGAACTGGATAAAAACATTTTATAATAATATTTCGTCAACAGTAACTCAAAATTGTTGTCTGTCAGATTTTCTTCGTGTGGTGAGAAGCTGTAGACAAGGAGATCCTTTGTCTCCTTATCTTGTCTTGCTATGTGCAGAAATACTTGGCATTTTAGTCAGAAATAGTAATAATATTAAAGGTATTAAGATAGATGATACAGAGTTTATATTGTCTCAATATGCTGATGATACATCATTAATTTAGGTGGATCTCCTCCGCATCTTACAATTCTATGCTTAGATATCAGTACTGAAAATTAACTTAGATAAAACAAATGTTATATGGATAGGAAGTAAAAAACATAGTCAAGATAACATATGCGTAAAGTGGGGATTGAAATGGGGTTCTAGTACCTTCAAATTATTGGGTAGCACTTTTTGTGTTGATTTGAATAGAATTTTAAATCTATTCAAATTATGCTCCTCGAATTCAAGAAATAGAAAGTATTATACAAAAATGGTCAAAACAGTCGCTTACTCCGTTTGGTAAAATAGCTATTATAAAATCTTGAATTATATCAAAATTGAATCATCTGTTCTTATCCATCCCAAGTCCAGATGAAAATGTACTACAACAACTCAATAGTAAAATTTATGCTTTCATTTAGGATGGTAAACCCGACAAGGTAAATCGGGAGCTCTTATGTCAAGAATACTGCAGAGGTGGTTTGAAAATGATTAATTTGAGAAATGTTATACAAGGGCTAAAATTGACCTGGTTTAGAAGATTATTTAACTTAAATTCAAAGTGGATTAAATTATTTACTACTACACAAAATATAAATTTTACAGAGTTGGCTTATTTTTGAACAACTAAAAAATTAGAGAACCTTTTTTGGAAAGAAGTTATTTGTGCCTGGAAAAACATGTCGAGATTCCGACATCCTCGCTATTTTTAGAAAGTCATGTCTTCATCTATCTGGAATAATGAGAACATTAAAATTGATAACGTCAGTGTTTATTATAGAAATTGGGCACAGAACGGGGTATGGACTGTGAATGACCTTCTAGATGAGCAAGGGAATATATCGTCTTATCAAAATTTTGAACGGATATATACTTTTAAACCCACATTTTTACGATTTTATGGTATTAATGTAGCATTAAAAAAATGGTTACAATATGGAAATCAACATTGAAAGGGAAAAACAACAACAACCTTTGTAACCTTTTAACAGTTTTTAATATTAACATTTTTTTTCAAATCACCCAAAGGTTAAAAAAAATGTATAATATATTAAATCAAGGTGCGATACCAGTTGTAATAGCAGCTGAGCGAAAATGGGAGGGTAAATTGAATAACATTGTAGGGGAATGGATAAAATCCATAGCTGTGCCACTAAAATTTCAAAAAATACCAAGCTCTGTTGGTTTCAATACCAAATTATTCACCGCATTTTAGGTACTAATACTTTACTTTTAAAGATGAACCGTGTACAGTGAAATTTATGTACATTTTGCAAGGCAGAACCAGAAAGCATAGAGCACTTATTGTGGGGCTGTTATATTGTAGCAGACATTTGACACCATCTGAATTCGAATATCTGGATTTTAGAAACAACACATATTGAAATTCCACTCACGGCTAATTTTGGTCTTAATTTGGAGATAAATATAATACCCTTCGATTAAGGTATGTCGTAGAATGCCAAAGTGGTGCAGATTTGTGATAAATGCGATCAAAGGTAAAAAGAGGGATTTAAAAAAAAAAATATTGCCATTTTGGACAACTTCTTGGTAGTCCCTTATGATAACTGAGAAAAAATTCAATGGAAGCAAGCTCTGGGAATGCTGCACAACTTCAGCTTGTAATATTTATGCCAGATTGACATAGACTAGAACTGTTGATCCCCGCAGCCAACATGGAAGAAAAAAATAAAGATTATCTTTATTTACAAAAATTATCATAAAAAATATTCATATTTAATATTCAGCTTTTCAATAATGTATTACAATATATAAAGATATTTTGGGGAAAATTTTGTTAAGATTACATAAAGAATAAAGGAGAAGTTAGTACTGTAAAGTTTACACCCGGTCCATGATTCATTGAAAAAATTAATCATTACTTTTTTAAATAAAAAATAATGTTGAAACTATTAATAGGTACCAGGATTGTAATTTAGTACGCCAGACGCGCGTATCGTCTACATACGACTCATCAGTGACGCTCATACCAAAGTATTTATAAAGCCAAAAAAGTATAAAGTTGAAGAGCATTGAAGATCCAAAATTCCAAAAAGTTGTGCCAAATACGGCTAATAGTCTTGATGAATAAATGTCAGCATTAACACGATAGTACATGAAGTTTTATTTATGACAATAGGTCAACCAGTGCAAGAGTAATAACATTTGAAAATGCATGACGATGTGCGTCCCCCTTTTTATAAAACAATATAAAAAAGGAGTAGACTTTTGACTTTAACTATTTTAAAGCATAATATATATCTATAATCACGATTCACAGAAATTTGGATAAAAATGAAGATATTTGTGAATATATCAGTAACATTTGATATTATTATTCACGTCCGATGATTTGAAGTGTTACGAAAAACTAACATACATTCAGAGAGATCTACTACGTTTGTATTAAGGTCACTGAATGCATCATGACAAGAAAGCATTGTTTGCCAGAACATTTTGTCTATGTTAGCAATTTTTCGTTGACTTGAACACCATTGACAAAATTTCTTGAACCATAGTGCCATCACTGTTTCATACGCTAATGTGTAAGCTCTAACTCCGCGATTAAACTGCTTGCCTTGGAGAATCTGATCTACAGTACATCCTGCATATGCACCTGAATTGAGTAATAAATCACGAAGCCCAGCTGATGCCCATATTTAGTCTTTTTCTGAAATGTACCACGAAACATTGGGAATCTACCTAATCTCACAACGTGCGGGTGAACAATCTTAGGCATATGCCACTTTACTTGTTGGGCTATGGCATAAAGCTGTTGGTCGAAGGTCTGTACTTGGTTATTCTGACCTGCGACCTTTGACATTTCTAGGCATTTCAGCATTGTTGTATACACTGTCGCCATGTTAGCAGGTTTTGCGTCTATGATTAGGGGATATGCAACGATGACATGAATTGCTTTTCGGTCGGAAAGTCTTTTGTGGAAGCCTGTCCAAAAAGTATTATTTGTTTTTTTTTATCATTTTGAAACCCAGGTATTTCAACAATGTCGCTTGTAAGTGATCGGAGCAATACCCAAGCCATATCAGACATGTCAGATTTATTGGTTGTACATGATTTAATTTGGCTGTATGGCTCAGTACATCTAGGTAGGCCGCATCTTTCTTTATGCTTAAAGAAAGGCAACCATGACATGGGAGCAGAAGTCTTTTCATCCAGAGCAAGGGATCTTTCTTGACCGCGGTTTATTTTGACGTTAGCTAAGTCTGTCTGAAAAGTCGGATTATTCACAACCTAAAAAACCGCGCGAGCCATAGAATGGAATGGGTTTTTTTACCACCGATAGTTTCTGCATTGATATCCACATTATCAGACTCTTCTTGAATGAAGTATCCACCTGAAATGTTAGGACTTATGCCATTTGGGGATGTATGTTCAATTTTGGAATCTTATAATTTCATGGTTTGCTGAACTAGTCATAAATTGTCTAACCTCAGTGTAAGACGCACAAAAGCCATGTGAATGTAAAGTTTCAATAAGATTTTTCGAACCATATTCATGATGCAACTGAAGAGCCAATGTTAAACTAAAAGGGGTGATCTGGTTTTTATGCAGAGATATTACACACTCGGCTAAAGCAATACATTTCCGTACTGTATCACCTGGAAGTGAATTGTAATCATCTCCATATGAAAATAGCTGTCATCTATTAATCTGGCAAGAAAGTTTATAAAAGAGGTAGGTATGAATTGTAAAGTCGTAGGGATAGAAACTCTAGCCAAAATTTTGAGCGATTGTAAACTGCGTCTCAAATTTGTTGCCGCATCATGTAGGGTCTGATCTTCTTGATGTATGGAATCATTTACAAAACTGTGTTTCATCTCAGAATTTTTTTATTCCGCTTTTAAACTACTGGTTCTTGAAAGCAATGTCATGTTCCGACTCATTTGAAGCATCATCAGCAGGTTCCCTTTGCCAGTTCAGCATGTAGTTAGCGATGCATGTTAAATGATACAGTGCTTTGTCCTTGAAGTTCTCCATAGAGAGTAAACTTACAATTGGATAGTCAAACTTGTCTATTGTGGCATTTGATATATATTATCAGCACGTCCAAAAGACTCGACTCGCCGTAATTGCTTATATCGCTTGTAAGACTTTTTTACAGAATAAACATTTGGACCAGTCTAATTATAATACCGTTGAGCGTGTTTAAACGCAAGTTGATTCAAACACGGAATGGTTTGCACTCGATGTTGAGCATTGTTCTTTTCCTATTTGATTTTTTTTCAAGTTTTTTCTACTTGTATAGGCTTTATAACACGACCAATGATATTTTATTTGTTCTAATGGAATCACATTCGTTGACTCAAATTCATCATAAAGGCGGCGGTTAACATGTCACGGAATAGAAGTTCCTTCATAATATAAGTTCCAAAAGAAGAAAAATTTCTGGAATATTATTTCCACAGGAATGAATATTACAGTATTGGTCTTATATATATATAATTAACTGGTTCTCCAAGCGCAGAAGTATACGACCGCATAGGTCCAACCCTCAACCCTGTACCCTGTCTAACATCTATTGCGTCTTAAAGAGTAATTTTCCCTTTTTCTGTTGCATTTGACAAATTTTCATTAGTAGATATTTAGCAAATAACGCATAATTCCCTATTACTCTTAAGCCTAATCTTTTTTGGAACTGAGTGAGCAAACTCGTGTCCATTTTTTTCCGGATTATTTCGGGGTATTACCGATGTGACTTAAAATTAGTTTATTCAACAAAACCAACAAGGAATAAAACACCTAAACACACTAACACATAAAATCTGTATACTCAGTCAAAAACTAGACACAGACATTGATATAATTATGTCTTATTAAATATGAAAATAAAGAAAATACACAGTTTTATTTTCTGTAAAAACACAGCAAATCAAAAGTCAGGGGGAAAATAGGAAAAGGTAAAGCATCAAAACTTATTGAGGTGGAAATCGAATAGTTAAACTGCTTTATGATGAGTATTATAAAACGGACCGAAAACGTAATTTGCAAGCTTTTTTCGAAATTTTAGGTATTAAAACTTCTTGCATATTGATTATTATACTATATTTTGTGAGAATGTACCACTGGTGAAATATATAAGAAAAGTTATATACTTTGTCAGACGGTAACATTGTAAAACATGACATAAACATTTGAAAATCGTCCAATTCACTTAATTTATATGTTCATATGATAAGAACGTTTGATATCAAAATAAAGCTGATACATTGCTTTTTCATCTGATAACAACTTTTGTGATGATATCTTCATTCGGGAATGAGTTATAAACGTTCCCGTTTTTGAAAATGAAAAAGAAAAAAATCGGAAAGTCACACCCAATCGCAGTTTTACAAAATACTGCACCGTGGGAAAACTCTACGACAGGGCTAAAATGAAAGTATAATGTTATCTCTGTCTTCATGTGCATTTTCAGCTGTGAGGTATTTCGGTCAATTAAACTCCTTAACTAAGCGACTTTCCTGATTTGTCACTCCACTAGATATAGTCATGTTTGGTCTTTATGATAACTATAAACTAAATTTTATAAAAAAAAATAAGTCATTTTACTAGTAAAGTATTTTATATACAGATCAAAGATGCAAGAGGAAAACCTCATGTAGAGGGACTTAAAAACTATATCAAAGAAAATTTAATTTTAGAAAAACTTATTTCCTCAAAAAAATTAGTGTGAAAGATTATAACATGTACTGGAACATCCATACTCCGTTATATCATATCGAACTATTAGTATTATTTTTGTTTACTCTTATTTGCTTGATTATAATTATTTTTCTTGCCTGCTTTATTATGCGCCACTATAGATAATTTATGTAAATGCCTGTTAATCCATGATGAATAAAAAAAAGATAAAAAAAATCATCTGTGTTTTGAGTAAAACTAAACGTGATATATAGAGAGAAACTAAACAATGAATTGATCACCATTAGAAGATCACCGAAAAAGTAGTTTTTGCCATAAATGATATTCGTGTCTACAATATTGGAGAGGGTCCATCGCTGAATGTGCACTTTTTTTCATGTGCATGATTTTGCAGAACGAAGGCACTTGCAATGCCCAGACTCCCTGTAGGCCTAATTACAAAAAAAAACATCTGACAGGTTACAAGGTATAAAAGACGCTCAACTATGATTGCGACATCAAGCCTCACCCATAATTACGCCCTGTTTGCACAATGGAATGACATTATATGCAGGTGTGCTTCTTACACTTTACTTTTTTTTGTAAAATTGAGAAAGGAAATGGGGAATGTGTCTAAGCGACAACAACCCGACCATATGTACATATTAAGTCTGCTGGGTCGGCCAAACATTCATGTAATGGTCACAAATTTATCGACGAACACAATTTTATAATTTGGACACATTCCACGATACTAATAAGATGCTGGAATTCCGTGATTGTATTATGGTCAACAATATGCAATTGCTTTATTGCACAAACTTTCTACTTCTTTATGACAACGATTTAGATGCCTGTTTTGGCTGTAATAGATTAGAAGATCGGTGTTCTCTTGTGCAAAATTCCATGCTTATATCACTGATAGAACTATTTTGTTCTATGATTTACAAATGCTAGCCGCACCTTTTATATTCTTTAGTTTTCTATGTTGTGTCTTCAGTACTATTATTTGTCTGTTTGTAGTTTTTTGAGCTTTTCCCATCACTTGGCGTCCGGCGTCGTTAACTTTTACAAACGTATTCTCTCTGAAACTACTGGGCCAAATTTAACCAAACTTGGCCACAATCATCATTGGGGTATCTAGTTTAAAAAATGTGTGGCGTGACCCGTCCAACCAACCACGATGGCCGCCATGGCTAAAAATAAACCATAGGGGTAAAATGCAGTTTTTGGCTTATAACTCAAAAACCAAAGCATTAAGAGCAAATCTGACATGGGGTAGAATTGTTTATCAGGTCAAGATCTATCTGCCTTAAAATGTTTTTTTAGATGAATCGGACAACTCGTTGTTAGGTTGCTGCCCCCGAGTTCGTAATTTTAAGGAAATTTTGCTGTTTTTGGTTATTATCTTGAATATTATTATAGATAGAGATAAACTGTAAATAGCAATAATGTTCAGCAAAGTAAGATTTACAAATAAGTCTCATGACCAAAATGGTCAGTTGACCCTTTTAGGAGTTATTGCCCTTTATAGTCAATTTTTAACCATTTTCGTAAATCTTAGTAATCTTTTAGAAAAATCTTCTTCTCTAAAACTACTGGGCAAAATTAAACCAAACTTGGCCACAATCATCATTGGGGTATCTAGTTTAATAAAATGTGTGGAGTGACCCTGCCAACCAACCAAAATGGCCGCCATGGCTAAAAATAGAACATAGGGGTAAAATGCATTTTTTGGCTTATAACTCAAAAACCAAAGCATTAAGAGCAAATCTGACATGGCTAAAATTGTTTATCAGTTCAAGATCTATCTGCCCTGAAATTTTCAGATGAATCAGACAACCCCTTGTTAGGTTGCTGCCCCTGAATTGGTAATTTTCAGGAAATTTTGCTGTTTTTAGTTATTATCTTGAATATTATTTTAGATAGAGATAAATTGTAAATAGCAATAATGTTCAGCAAAGTAAGATTTACAAAAAAGGCAACTTGACTGAAATGGTCAGTTGACTCCTTTAGGAGTTATTGCCCTTTATAGTCAATTTTTTAACCATTTTTCGTAAATCTTAGTAATCTTCTAGAAAAATCTTCTCCTCTGAAACTACTGGGTCAAATTAAACCAAACTTGGCCACAATCATCATTTGGGTATCTAGTTTAAAAATGTGTCCAGTGACTCGGCCAACCAAGATGGTTGCCATGGCTAAATATATAACATAGGGGTAAAATGCAGATTTTGGCTTATAACAAAAAAAAACAAAGCATTTAGAGCAGATTTGACAGGAGATGAAATTGTTTATAAGGTGAAGATCTGTCTGCCCTAAAATTTTAAGATGAATCGGATAATTGATTGTTAGGTTCCTGCCCCTGAATTGGTAATTTTAAGGAAATTTTGCCGTTTTTTTGTTATTATTTTGAATATTATTATAGTTAGAGATAAACTGTAAACAGCAATAATGTACAGCAAAGTAAGACCTAAAAATAAGTCAACGTGACCAAAATGGTCAATTGACCCCCTAAGGAGTTATTGCCCTTTATAGTCAATTTTTAACAATTTTCATAAAATTTGTAAATTTTGACTAGCATTTTCACTGAAACTACTGGGCCAAGTTCATTAAAGATAGAGATAATTGTAAGCAGCAAGAATGTTTAGTAAAGTAAGATCTACAAACACATCACCATCACCAAAACACAATTTTGTCATGTGTCCTTTGTTTAATATTTACATACACCAAGGTGAGCGACACAGGCTTTTTAGAGCCTCTAGTTATTTTAAGCCAGTTTAATTTCGATCTATGCGTTTGACTGTCCCTCCGGTATCTTTCGTCCCTTTTTTACGGCAATGTGTCGTCAGTCGTCAAACTCCTGAAAATATATGCCATTGTTGCATTTAAAAAAAAAACAACAAAGAAGAAATAAACAATGTATTTAGGAAATAAGGAATTATCTAATGAAAGATCTAGACATGCAAAAATAGTACTACTATATGTACATTGTTTTGAATGCTTTAAAATATTGCAATGTCCTATCAAAGTGCCGCAAAATTAGAATTCTTAGTATTTTTGAAATCAATTAAAACAAAAATTTGAAATAAAAATTAATATGCTTTTTGTTCGAAAAAAAACCCGGAGAAAACAGATAAAATTGTCTGCATGTTCAATTTGACACGAAAAAGTAACAAAATAAAATGAAACTAGGAAATTTCCTGCTGGTGGATTATTCCCCGAGGGCATCATTATAAACTTGGTAGCTTAATGCACGATGAATACAAATATTACAAAGGACAAACCGGCTAGGACGTCACCCGGGTTAACAAGGTCCTCTTCTGTTCCACGAAATATCTTCCGGAAAAACCCCTTCTGTAAAAATATACTTTTTATAAATTAAAAACATGTTGCGTTAATATGTTCAATTGTTTAAAGACACCTGAATGTGTGGACTACTTCATTCATGGTTCTTCATAAGCATTTCAATCAACCGGGCCCTGATCTTCGTTATCTACAAAAGTTCTCATCATCGATAAAAAAAAATTATCATCACACCAATAGCCCTTAACTAAGTTTTCCTTTCCGAAAAGATAGAGAACATTTTTGGATAAGGGAACTAAGTACTGCAATGCCATAGGGTTGCAATGATAACATCAAAGGAGAAGGAAATCTGTCAAGTCGAGCCCATAGTTAGGTTAGTTTGATGAGCTCATTTAATATTACATTACGAAACCGACGTAGTCATGAATAAAACATTACCGTCGGCTAAGTATGTAAAACAAGTCGTCCAAATTTAGATCGATGACCTTCTTTCATATCTTCATCATCCGCCAGGGTTTCATTACATAAGAAATATTCTTTTTTGTCACTGCCGGTTAATCCTCTTAAATTTTTGAGATATTATGCACTTGACAAAGGATGCATGAATACGTTCTCTCTAATATATAGACTTGTCAACTTAATTTGTAATGTAGCTCTTTTCTGTCTTTTTAAACCAGTAAGATCAGAACCTTTAAATTCTTATTCGGTATTCAAAAGCGTGCAGCCTCTACGCAGACTTTGTAAAACGTCACCAGTTTTTGAGCAGAAAGTTGACGAACCAGGGGTATGTCATAGAAAGTCTCTTGCTTTAACTGAAAAAACGTTCATCGGAAGGTACCAAGATCTTCTTCATGTTGTTGATAGATATTCCATGTTAACTTCACAAACAATACACGATGGTCTTGAACTACTGACGTTGTTTACCTTCTTAAAACATCTGTTTTGGTGATATCACATCGACGATAAAAACATTGTAATCGTGTTTTTCATATTGGCTAATGTGCTTTGTCTATATGCCTTTAGTGTTTCTTTGTTTCATTGTGTTATTGTGCTGTGGTTATCCATATTTTTGAAATTTTACCTTATATCACTGCTTTTTTTGTTCACACATCGATGTCAATATAATGGAATTTATGTGACTGTCAAACTAGCGAGAAGTTTAGCGAGCTATAAAACCAGGTTTAATCCACCATTTTCTAAAACCACGTTTCATCCCCTTTTTCTATTTCTCAAACAATATCTGTTCAAAATCAGGAAAAATGACAGTTGTTATCAACTAGTTTTATTTTTGAGCTTTGGATTTTGCCATTTAATAAGGGACTTTTCGTTACGAATTTTCATCGGAGATCAGTATTTTTGTGATTTTACTTTTTTCCAATATATACTCCAATCTTTAGTTTCTTTAATCAAAATTGATTCAGATTGGTTTCTAGGGGAAAATATGGGGACACAAATTGTGAAACTGTGGGGTTTTTCATGATAATAGCCCAATAATGAGTAAAAATTGGAATAGCATTAAAACTGTGATACTTTTAAATGGCCGTAGCAAAACAAAAGTGCAACAGCATTTGATTTTGTCTTCATTAAATACTTTCTTACAGTCAGTATAAAACCGAAAAATCAGATTTAGAAAAAATATTAATTATATAAATGTTTGGCTACATCCTTAATTAAGGTAGCACAATACAAAGATTTTATAACTCCAACTCCTAAGTTTTAAAATGCTGTAACTTTCTTAATAATGCTTGAAAATTTATAAAAGTGGTAGTTTTGGATAGCTAACAGATTACTCTTTCAAATTAATGCAATGTTAGTATTATGCAACAATTATGTAACCAATTATAATGTTAACTGTGTCTAAAATATTTTTCACCAAATTTCAACTTTCAAATGAAATTAACTTCTGCATAGGTATCCCTAGAGGGTTGATTTTATTATATGTTGTTCCTATTGCTATTATCTACAAAAGGGTGTCTCAGATTTCAGATAATATATAGAACAAATTTTACACCTAATTAAACATTATCTGTTTGTTTTATCTTAATTTTGAATAAATTCATTTTTGCCTATGATGCTGTGTACTATTCTGTATTGGAACCAATGAGGTTTAGAGGTTTTTGTGGTGAAGAAAGACGTAGTATGCACTTTTTTCCAATTCAGTTTTTTATTAAGTCATAGCGACCTTTTACCTTTACAGTTTTAAGCCTTAAAAGTTGTTCTATATAATAAAACATTATACATATCTTTTGAGGGTCGGTTGAAAACAAAACTTTACGACAAAAGAGATGATTTCAGCTTTCCAATTGTGAACTTTCCATTTCTAAGTAGCAACATTCCAGCAGCACCTGCATACGGGGTATATATCTCCCAATTGATACGATATTCCCGTGCTTGCATTTCCTATCATGATTTTCTTGATAGAGGTTTGCTGCTCACAAGGAAGCTATTAAACCAAGAGTTCCAAATGGTGAAGTTGAAATCTTCCTTTCGTAAATTTTACGGACGCCATCACGAGTTGGTTGACCGTTATGGAATAACCGTTTCACAAATAATATCGGATATGTTCCTTACGTCGTAACTACAATCCCCTTCCCTTTCATGAATATGACCTACCGAATTAGACTATTTACCGGATTTGTAATCACTTAAGCAACACGACGGGTGCCACATGTGGAGCAGGATCTGCTTACCCTTCCGGAGCACCTGAGATCACCCCTAGTTTTTGGTGGGGTTCGTGTTGTTTATTCTTTAGTTTTCTATGTTGTGTCGTGTGTACTATTGTTTTTCTGTTTGTCTTTTTTATTTTTAGCCATGGCGTTGTCAGTTTGTTTTAGATTTATGAGTTTGACTGTCCCTTTGGTATCTTTCGTCCCTCTTTTGAACCTTTATTTGATAAAAAAAAATATTGTTATATTATATGGAAGAATTGGTCCATGAATTTTATAAAGACTGTCTATAGAAATATTAAGTTTAAGAGAATTTCAATATGATTTAATTGCTGATGTAACCCCATTTTAAAGTAGAAAATTAGATTTAATTTCATAAATATTTTTGCATTGCTCGAAAGACATTAATTTACCCTCATTACCTACCACATCATTTATCAACAAAATACCGTTATCAGCCCAGTCTTGATAGAAAACAGACGTGTTCACTATTTTAATATTTTCATTATTCCAGAGTATGTTAAAAATTCTTCTTAATTTTTTGGTATAAGTTTATTTTGCATTTCTGTCCATGCGTTAAAGACTTCTTCCAAATAGGGATTTTTACATCTGTTTGATGGACCTAGAATATTAATATATAGTTATCAAAAGTACCAGGATTGTAATTTTATACGCCAGACGCGCGTTTCGTCTACATAAGACTCATCAGTGACGCTCAGATCAAAATAGTTAAAAAAGCCAAATAAATACAAAGTTTAAGAGCATTGAGGACCCAAAATTCCAAAAAGTTGTGCCAAATACGGCTAAGGTAATCTACTCTTGGGGTAAGAAAATCCTTAGTTTTTCGAAAAATTCAAAGTTTTGTAAACAGAAAATTTATAAAAATGACCATATAATGTGTTGTGCTTTCTACTATCGTTTTGAGTTATTTATTGTTTTGCACGCGTTATTATAACGACAACTAATGCAGTTAAAAGAGGTGTTTAGCATTAACGTAAACCAATCAGTACTTTAAGAATTAATTAAAATTTTGGACACACAAAAAGGAAACAGAACGATTTAAAAAAGTAATTAAAAATGTATATACTACAATGAAAAGAAAAGAGATAAAAAAAAAGTAACTGTCAGTAAAAGACGTTGAATGTAGTCACTGAATTCTAGTCAACAATACATTTCAAATTTTCTGAAGAAGTTCGAAGTTCGAAGTTTGTTGAACAGTCTTTCTCCGTAAGGTTTAGTGCGAACACGTGGTTGTATAAGTCGCATTGCAATTATATTTTCCGATCTAAGTGATATTGATGCTTGATAGGCGGTAATAAGTTCCTCAAAATATACATGCGCTAAGTCATGAAGAATTATTAAAGTACATAAAAGCAGTTTATTTTGTTGTCATTACTGCATACGGATTCAATGAAGTGACAACAGAAATGGTGTAATATGACGGTGTTTTTGGCACGTGTAACGAGTCTAGCTGCCGTATTCTATGCTCGCTGTAACTCATTTATTAAACTGGTACTTATACAATATATAGACGAATGATTCCGTATTCTACTAGTGACGTGACAAGCGAGCAGACTAAAGTTTTACAGGTATCCTCGGTGATATATTCCCGAATTCTACCAATGTTTCGAATTTGGAAGTTGCACGACTTCGTGATTGCACTGACTTTGACTTTCCAATGTTCAATGTCATATTAAATAAACACAAAGGTTTTTGACCATAGATCGATGCATTACTAGCAATTGTTTCATCAAATGAAAGATGATAATTCGTACATTCCTCTACACGAGTTTTTGGATTAAATAATATCAGTTCCGTTTTGTCTTGGTTCAGTTTCAGGATTTTTAAGCAAATCAATTTACTCGTATCTACGTAACAAGGATCTAGACATTAACATGTTTAGTTTTGCAAAAAATACAATACAAACGGGGTCCCAAAACTAGACGTTTTTTCATTTAATAAAATAAATGCACTGAAAAAAGGCTACGACGGGGCAAAAAAATTAGATTTAGGTATTGGCTTTCCAAAAAAATCATTTTAAGACTGCACTGATGTCGGTCCATTAAAGTCGAAAAATAAGCACTTTTCTTGATTTGTCACTCCAAAACATGTTACGATCGACTCTCAAAAAGCATCACATTCACCGTAATTCTTAGACAGTAATACCCCAAGAGTATTATAACAAATTGATCAGAATGGGATGGTCGACAGTGTAGAATTCCACGGCTAGATAGAGCGTTAAAAGTACTGCACAACAGTTATGAACGAGTGCATATGCTTTATCATGGTGGACTCTGAGTAGAGCTGTTTCTGTTGAAAGGCAAGCACTTTACGCTTACTGCATGTTGTCGAAAAGTGAGTTTGCTTTAAGATGCTGATCGAGGTGTCACAATTTACAAGTACCCCATTGAAAATTTAGGTACTTTCAAATGGACATTGGAACTAAAAACACCATCATTTGATTGTTTTCTTCAACAAATAACTTCATTTTATTTATAAAGGGTTACAATAAAGGTTTAAGTATAGAATTGTTTGTCTTCTCAGAGGTGTATTTGTACACTTTGAGCTGGGGTCACACAT
This sequence comes from Mytilus galloprovincialis, assembly GCF_965363235.1. Classification (NCBI taxonomy): domain Eukaryota; kingdom Metazoa; phylum Mollusca; class Bivalvia; order Mytilida; family Mytilidae; genus Mytilus; species Mytilus galloprovincialis. The sequence goes on along the minus strand of NC_134845.1, from coordinate 13,122,172 downwards.
TCACGATTTTTACTGCCGTCCTTGACAGGACCATTCCCGATTAAAATTTATTAAAAGTCTGATCAAGATCCTATGAATTGTGGATGGAAATTCCAACTTTAATTAAAATTTGTGAAAAATATAATTTAATCACGACAACAATCAGATATTGTTCAGGAAGCGTCGATATTCAACCGTTTCCAAGCGAATTTATCCCGATAATCCCGTCCTAAATCCGCGTCTAATCCGATTGTATCTTTAGCCTTGTAAAATTCGACAGAGTTTGTCACGACTGCGTCCCGATTCTACCGAATGTAATCCGACAGAGATCAGATAGTTACAAGACAGTGAACCGGCGCTGACGGAAGTTATCCGTTCGAAAACTGTCGGCATACTCGGGATGATCAGGTACTGTCGGAACGTAATCCTATCACGGTCCGCTCTATCGCATTGCAAACAGCTTTGTTTGGTCTCAGTCGTATTGTATTCTGTAATTGTCGGGACTCTGACGTGGGTATCATTGACGAATTTAGAATTAATAACGGGACTGTTTCGGCACGGTTTCGGAAAAACGATTCGCAATCAACAAGATCTGGATGCAATCTGGACTCAATCGGCAGAAAAACAGCAATGAAAAATTTCTCCAGATCATTCCCGTTCCACAGGACACCGTCCCGAATACACAGAACATTGTTAGGAATTCGATCCGATACAGCAGAATCTGTCACCGAATGTTACGGGACGCACCTAACTGTCGGGGTGCTTTGCCGAACTATTCTGAACCTTCCCGACCAGTAGGAATCTGTTACGAACTAAAACGACTGCGTTCAGACAATAATAGGACATTACAGATAATTGAGGATACTAATCCGTCTTTTTCACTTTTCGTGTCGTATCGCTGTCTGATCTCAAACGGGAGCAATAATCGGCAATGTGTGAACCCCGCATTAAACGGAACAAGATAATACTTTTCTTATTTGCTATTTTAATTACAGACAATTGGAAAAGTGACAGGATTAACCATCATGTAGTTAATATTGTTTTTTCTTATTATGAATGTATTGTAGGTCAGAGGATACCAACTTCCCTATAGATGACACAGATACAGGTAATACTTATTACTTTGGCCTTTACACCAGTTGATAGTATGCTTGCGCTTTTTTCTAAAACTCAAAACGTTACATCATATATGTCGGATAAAAATATTTGGTGATGGCTAAATGTGACTTGTGTTGCTACAGTTTGGGAGACTTTGAAGGATTATTAAGAATACCCCTCCCCTTTACTCCAGCCGAAAAACACATATTTTTACTTCATCTTATTCTAAGGGTCATTCTCGAGCACCCTTAAAATACAGACTGAATGATTTTGTACGACATAACTTTCTAATTTAGTTATGATCGTGAAAAACTATGGAATAACTACAGAACATACTTTAAATTGGACTATGCTTTATTATTAGAGCTATACTCGTTTTAACCATAATTATTTTTTTACAGATGAGAGTCAACATGGACCAGTAATGAATATAAGAAATGTTATCGTCATTTTGATTGGTGTTACACTCACTGTAGCACTTATTATGGGTAATGTCCATATTGTTTACATTATTTAATTATTTATCTTTCGGTTCTCACGATAAGGTTTGCTCTGTCATTACTGCTCGTCAGTAAAAAAATCAAATGACTTATAGAAAGATACGCCTGCTTTAACATGTTAAATTGTGCATTGTATGCGAAACTTTGTATCTGTCCTTATTGCATGGAATCCATAATTAGTGTTTACAAAATGAGAGATATTAAAACAGAATTTTTTTTCTTTCTAAATTGTTATAATTTGTTTCTATGTTCTTGAAAGGACTTTGACAATCAATCGCTGTAAATAAGACAATACGGATTGTTTGAATAGCTGTTTTGAATACTTAATATTAGACCGTGTTCACATTGACCTAAACTTGGTGTTGTGTTAGTGTAACTCACACGTAAACTCTACACAATTACGTTTCCATTGATTAAACTCAACGTTTACATGTAGTTTAAAAGAGGGACGAAATATACCAAAGGGACAGTCAAACTCATAAATCTAAAACAAACTGACAACGCCATGGCTAAAAATGAAAAAGACAAACAGAAAAACAATAGTACACATGACACAACATAGAAAACTAAAGAATAAATAACACGAAACCCCACCAAAAACTAGGGGTGATCTCAGGTGCTCCGGAAGGGTAAGCAGATCCTGCTCCACATGTGGCACCCGTCGTGTTGCTTATGTGATTACAAATCCGATAAATAGTCTAGTTCGGTAGGTAATCGTGTTTTGTCTACATTCAGTCGATAGTCAATGATAGTCAAACTAAGCATTTAGAACATTAATTTTACCATGTATATTTAAAGAAAAATTGATATCTATAACAATAATTTATAAAATTCTTTACTGAAATATTTGTCTTAACTTGATATATTTATTTGTTATAAACACTTTACGTAGCTTTATATCCCCCTTATCAAGACTCAATGCATCATCATTGTCGAACACATAATTCATTTGGAAAGTTCTTTTCGAATCGACTGGACGTACACAGAAATATTTACCACTGGTCTTTACTCACACTAATAAATGCATTATTTTTAATTTTGCTAATTTTTTTTTTTAACTTTATTTCGCCAATCCACATGTTACACTGAGTTGGGAAACAGTGTTTTTTACAAAAACAAAATTTTGTTGTTGAACACTCCTGCCTGGTGCTCTCTGACATTGCCTCTTAAAAAGTGTGAGGTAAATTGTTTTGTTTGTCTATTATCTCAGATCCGTTGAAATATAAAATAATAAAAAAACATTATCCCCTCCCTTTGCCAAATACTCCTTGGAAAAAAATACCATTTGAAACGTACAGAAAAGATAGAAATAGAATCCCTTTTTCTTCGTCTATAAGCACGCTGATGCAGCCTACATTTTCTAATGCGTAATTCAGACATCTTTAGTATCTTAAACCAACTGCAAATCAACAAAACGGCTTTCATAAAGGCGCCACCACTTAACTTTAAAAAAAAGGGAGTGGGTCTGAGTTGGATTTTTTTTCGCGCTAACGTTTTTATTCAGTTTTTTTTCTATGCTAGTATTCCATATTTTTTTTTTCTATATTTAACACTGTAATGTATATGTGAAACTCTAGATCTGAATTCAGATTATATTTTTTTCAATCATCTGTATGACCAGAATTTTTTTTTTTATCAATCCATGCTCCCCCTTTTTTTAAGTGGTCGTTCCCTATTTTCGAGAAAAGCTACCCGAAAATTTTGCATTCGGTTCTACGTTAAATAAAATCACCATATATACCAGGACTAAATTTTGTATATACGCCAGACGCATGAACATTTAAATGACATATAGTTTACAAGTGTGGACAAATCTTATGTACAGGTAATTTAAGTCATAAGAAACCTCAAAGTAAAATAGATAATGCATATTTTTGTTTATAACTCAATGGATAGTTTTCATTATAAAACTTATGTACATATACTTTTTTTTAGAAAATTCTTTAATTTGTTCATATTAAGGAGAAGTTTTCTTTATTTCAATTGCTTCCAGAAAGCAATTCCCCGACATATTTTCCGTATGCAAAGTGACCTCAGTGTGACCCATCTCGTAAAAATCCGGTGATCCCAATACGCATGGATGTCTATAAAATAAACTATTATCTGACTGTACATGTTAAACTCCTACTCAATATCCATGCTTTTTAGTTAATTGTTGACGAACAGGTGGCAATCGTTAAACTTCGGCTTCAAAACACGAACTTAAATAAATACATGCCATGTTTTCTCAACAACACTGATATATTGAAAAAGAAATTGATGATTATACGAAATTTATGCGAAAAAAATGATGAAATCGTGCACAAAAGACTATGTTTATGATGTTTGTATGCATTGGTTCAAGAATTGGAATAACATTATTTTTCACCGGTCACTCGTTTCATATGACTTTAAACAAGTTGTATAGATGTGAACATATTTAATGTGAAACCAGTGTATATTACATTAAACTAATTGTAAACATGTTTACTGTACACGGCGTTTGGTGTGAACACGGCCCAAGACAATAAGGTTTAAGAATATAGCATGTTGAATTTAATGTAATATTTTATTCTCTGTTTTAGTTTTTCGAGCTTCAATTTCATGTCTAATTTGCAGTTAAGTTTAGAAGATCACTGTTTTTGAACCGTCCATGTAAACATTTAAACTAAACGATGATTGATTATTATAATACGTTCTTCTATATATCCCTTTTAGATGGCATAATCAATATTACTTCCATGGTATAACGTACACAAGGTGTCGAACATTAAATAAAATTTCATTAACACTGTCAAATTGTTGTCTCTGAACCCTAAAATTACTTTGTTTCTTGGAAATTAAATTTAACGGTCTCTACAAAGTTATGTTCGTGATTGGTAGAAAGCGAAAATCCATTATCTGTCGTTTGTTTATCATCACAATAGATACATTTATATGACACAATTGAGTGTTGTCCAAAGCTTAGCTTATTCAAATAATAAATTATTGTTTGCAAACAATACAAAAGTACAGCAGACATATGCATGATGTGCTACCTTACTGGTGTTGAGTAACAAACAATGAACACATACATTCCGAATAACGCCAAACCGTTTCCCGACGTTTTATTGTTGAGTTAAGTTTCCATTCAATTAGAAAAAACATTGAAAACGAATGAGAGTTTTAGGCTTTTGTCTTTGGCATTAACAAAATTATCCTGCGTTTCGTCGGCACCTAATTAATAGATATATTATTTGTGAATAGAAGAATAAAACTTGTTCAAAAAGTGCATGTAGAATATAGAGATAAACAATTAAAACTCTTTCGTTTTATTTTGATAAGTGCAACATCTTATAATGCAATGTATGAACCTGAATTGGACAGAAATAAAACAAAATGCATATAATAGATTTGACTTTTGGAGTTTATGACTTGCATTGCTGCTTCCATTTTCCTCCGAGTTTATTTATATGTTTTTTTTTCAGCACTGATAACGGCATATTGTTTACCAAAGATAGAATCGCTTAAAAAACGTAAGTGTTTGTAATGATATAATGAAGTAATAGATACTAAAATAACAACAGAAGTTTGAAGCTCTTGAAAGGGTTATACTATATATAAGTATATATTTCAGATACAGGGGGTCGAATTCCGGTAAGGGAAGAATTAAACTTTGACATGATTGGTCATCTTAGTATCAGAATGTATGACAAGCGGGACGATTTTAGTTTTAAAATTCGAACAAATTAATTAATTTGAATTCGTCAGACGACTCCTTATCAGAGTTATGACCCTTTGATGACAATTTGTTACCTAATTTTGGCGTAATGCCTTTTTATGTCTTTATGATTATTTTTGATCGATAGGAACTTTTAAAATAAGGCAAACATGATCAGTAAGATAAGACCTACAATTAATATGGTGGAAATCGTTCGATGAATCCTTTTTGGAGTTATTGACCATTAATGACGATTTAAACTGGGTGTTTTTCTTTTTTTTGGGGGGGGAGCGTTTGCCTTATAGGAAATATGTATAATAGAAAGATAAAAACTTAAATAAGCAAAAATGACAAGCAAGACAAGATCTACTAGTCATAAAATTTTGCCGATATAGTAAGTAGACTGTCGATTTTTATAGGAGTGATTGACCTTAATTGACTCCATAAGGAATTAAAGTCAATGTTTAACAGTTTTTGTTACGCGCGTTTCACTGGCGTTCTAAATTATAATCCTGGTACCTTTGATAACTATTTACACCACTGGGTCAATGCCACTGCTAGTGGACGTTTCGTCCCCGAGGGTATCACCAGCCCAGAAGTCAACACTCCGATGTTGACTTGAATATGAATAATGTAGTCATTTTTCTAAATTTCCTGTATACAAAACTTTTAATTTTTCGAAAAACTAAGGATTTTCTTATCCCAGGCATAGATTTCCTAAGCCGTATTTAGCACAATTTTTGTGGAATTTTGGATCCTCAATGCTCCTCAACTTTGTACTTGTTCGGCTTTATAAATATGTTGATATGAGCGTCATTGATGAGTCTTATGTAGACAAAACGCGCGTCTGGCGTACTAAATTATAATCCTGGTACCTTTGATAACTATTTACACTACTGGGTCGATGCCACTGCTGGTGGACGTTTCGTCTCCGAGGGTATTACCAGCCCAGTAGTCAACCCTTCGGTGGTGATATGAATATCAATTATGTGGTCATTTTTATAAAGGAGTTGGTTCAGTAACACCCCTTTTTTGTCCCAAAGTATAGCAGTTTTACAAAATTGTGAAATTGTAATCTTTTATCTATTTATTGGAAGGAAGAATGTTTCTGATACATAAATATAGGCTGTTTTTGACAATGCAATGTACATATAGCGGGTACTAGTATCATAAGGTCATGCTAAATTACTGAACTCTTCACAATTTTAGCATTTTAGTTAAATTTTAGACGGTTTCCGTCTTAAATGAAAGTGGCCGCATTCGTGTTCATTCGTAATATTGAAACGTATATTGTATTTGATGATAATACATAACATATGTAAAGGTTGAGGATGAGCACGGATGTAGCCACTTTCATTTTTAACAAAAAACATCTGAAAAGTGAAGTGTTTTGGCATATTTTAGAGATTTTTCATATTGAAGCTTGAATCGGAGCGTTTTTAATGACTAAATCAGTTAAAATCTTTCACAAAAACTAATCAAATTAATTGAAATAGACATTTCAGTGTTTAAAAAGTGTCCAAAATCTTTCGTTAGATGAACATGAAATTTGAGGCTAAAATCGGCCGATACCGTACCTACTCCTTTCCTGTTTACAAAACTTTAAATTTTTCGAAAAACTAAGGATTTTCTTATCCCAAGCATAGATTACCTTAGCCGTATTTGGCACAATGTTTTTGGAATTTTGGATCCTCAAAGCTCTTCAACTTTGTACTTGTTTGGCTTTATAAATATTTTGATATAGGCGTCACTGATGAGTCTTATGTAGACGAAACGCGTTCTAAATTATAATCCTTGTACCTTTGATAACGATTTTCACCACTGGGTCAATGCCACTGCTAGTGGACGTTTCGTCCCCGAGGGTATCACCAGCCCAGAAGTCAACACTTCGATGTTGTCATGAATATCAATAATGTGGTCATTTTTCTAAATTTCCTGTATACAAAACTTTAAATTTTTCGAAAAACTAAGGATTTTCTTATCCAAGGCATAGATTACCTTAGCCGTATTCGGCACAACTTTTTGGAATTTTGGATCTTCAATGCTCTTCAGCTTTGTACTTGTTTGGCTTTATTAATATTTTGATATGAGAGTCACTGATGAGTCTTATGTAGACGAAACGCGCGTCTTGCGTACTAAATTATTATAATCCTTGTACCTTTGATAACTATTTGTATCTTTTACTCAAGTCTTACGTTCTGAAACAACTGCGACAAATTTTACCAAACTTGACCACAATCATCATTAGGGTATGTAGTTTTTACAAATGTGTCCGATTACCCTGCCTGCCAACCAACATTGCCTACATGGCTAAAAAGAGAACAAAGGGGTAAAATGCAGTTTTTTACTTATATCTTTGAAACGAAAGCAAAAGTATAATGGTTGCATAATTGTAAATACAAATATCAGGTAAGCAACACAGGCTCTTGCAACCTCTTGTTTATAATTATGCCAATTAATGTCTCGTCCTTTTTTCTACAAAACATTCATCGGAAGATACCAGATCTTGTTACGCAAAATATTATATTTCAACATAATGGACGGTAAAGTTGTTGTTATTATTCAAATGTTATATATTTTACATTTTTTCTTTAAGTATATAAAATTGTGTAACTGTGTTGAAAACTTGAGTTATGTATAGCTTCGAATGGGCCACATTAGTTTAATTATGCCAAAAGGCTTTTCAAATCATTGAGAAGTCATGCTAGTACATGTCTTACTGTTGTTACAAATAATTTGTCAAAATACTTACAAGACTCTTTATGTACAGTATTTGTGGTCTTTTGAAACTAAACACGTTTTCCTTTTTGTTCGTCTCTTTAAATCTGTACATGTTAAAATATACTAGTTCGTGGTCTGCTCAAATTATTTGTTACAGCTTGATGATAATTCATACTGTTTTGATCAAAATAATCCGATGACATTTAAAAAGGTATTTTTTTCTTTTCATACGACCATTTATTTGTATCACGTCGTCGTCGTCCGAAGACATTTGTTTTTGCACCATTACTTTAGTATACATTCATAGAAATCTATGAAATTTACACATAAGGTTTATGACCACAAAATGAAGGTTCTGATTGATTTTTGGGGTTATGGTCTCAACAGTTTAGGAATAAGGGACCAAAAAGGGGCTCAAACAAGCATTTTTCTTGTTACCAGGAACTTGCGGAATGGTGTATGGATCTCTATGAAATTATATCACAAGTTTCCATACCACAAAGGGTTGGTAAAACTTGACTTTTACATAGATATTCATATATCTGTAATAATGAAAACTTTTAATTTTTAGCATGCCACAATCTTCATTATTAATTTACGTTGCTCTAAATTGTGTAAATTCGTTTGGTTTACTCATATTTATTTGTGATCGATTACCTATCAATGGTGGTTTACTTTCATCTATAACAATGCGATACAGTAATATTTTCGCGTGTATTATCTCATTCAGCGAAAAGTATACAGAGTGAAAACTTAACATGCCCATATAGTCATGAAATTGCAAAAAAAACGAGAAAAAAACGATATATCTGTATATCTGGTTTCTTTTTGTCCGCAACATAATTTGATTTTTTTGTAATATAAATAGTTTGTTTCTTCTAGTTAAAAACTGAATAATCTATTTCGTATTTAGATACATTTTGTGTACCAAACAAATGTGTGTTTATTATTCATTTATTTACATTTTAAAATATGAATAAAATTTCATTCATTTATTCATTCATAAGTCTCTGTTAGATTAATTCGCCGCATGTGGATTATTGCATAGACACTTAGTAACTGCTTAAGTATTTTTTTGTGACGCTACGTATTACTTTTCATTGATTTGTACCCTAGATATCCTTTTATTAATAGTCTTTTGAATTCCTTATTTTAGAAAATACAGAGCTGAAGTCCTTGATAACTACAACAGATATACCACAACATATCAGAGGTAATTATGATTTAACATATATGCACATTTACTGAAATTGCATGATGTTCAATTTTTATAAATTATTTGGCAACAGTCTCTTTAAAATTATTGGTTTGTGGCTTTACGAATAATACCTTTACTTTTCTTGACTCATTTTCATGAGTTAACAGGACATAAAATTAAGAATTTGATTAAAGGGATTCCTTTATCTCATATCTTTGTGTATTGATTCCATTTCCGAATATTTTCACAAAACATTTATTACATAGCCGTAAAACAGTACAAACTCTCCCCTCTTTCGAAAAAATTAAACGAGTAAAGCTATGTACCTAACAAACACAAGTCACCATTAGAGAAGCATCTTACCTAGGGTTTTTTGAGGTTTTTTTTATCAATTTTTTCTTATATGTTTTATGAAAAGTTCACCGGAACTTGTTAACAATTGAATGGTTTTTATTCTTCTGAACAAGTTCTTAAAATAGATTTTTAGTTCCGACAACCAATTTCCGACGTGATGATATTTTGACAGCTTCTCAATGACAAAATGCAAGTAAAATGCATATCAGTAAATTAACACACTGTTAATGATTGACATGAATAAGGGGTCGATATTTTTTTTTGTCTTTTTTGGGTTTTTTTCGACGCTATCAAACAAACTATTTTTTTCCAAATTAGCACTGTAAGGTATAAAGAAAATCTTATTTTAGATTAATTTATTTTTTCACCTGCTTGATCAGAGGATTAGAATATTTTGTAAAAAAAAAATACCCCCTCCCCCACAACACATTTCGTTTCCTAAAGAATTAAATTAGGGTATATTTATGAATTTTCTTTCGGTTAAATTTTAAAAAAAAAAAAAAAAAAAAAAAGTAATTATACTTATATACATGTAAACTCGATATCAATTATATAGATCATTTTGAAATTTTACGACATCTTAGTGTCGATACGAGGTTACCATTTTACAGCAAATACATATGAATAGAGATCACATGTAAAACAATACATTATAAACATAAATATACAGTATATACAAAAAATAACAAAAACAATTTCAATTTATTCATGAGAACACACTTGCTTGATAATAGATCGGATAAACCTACATTACCCCCTTACATAGATTTATAAGATCTATCCTATTTGTGACGGCATATTTTCAGTAAATATTAAATCATTTTGCCTTCTATTACAATTTTGATTTAAAAGAGAGAAGGTTTACAAAGGGTTATAATTGGTCCTAAACTTTTTAAGGTTAATTTGTTTTTTTAAATCGGGCCAAAAAATTACAAATTTTGCATAGAAATATGACCCCTTTGATAAAACTTTGTATTTAAAGGTCAAGTTTGGTACTTTTCCCATAATTTTAATTGTGTTTGCCATAATTAACCTTTTTTATTGATGAATTCGAAATCAAAATTGGAATCATTTTGGATCGTAGGTGGCGGCCAATGGGGTTTCTACAGCTTTTATGTGTGAAAATTGCACAACATCGTCATATTGTGACAATAATTTTGTGTCAAAAATGGGTTAATTTTGGAGAATATGATATACTTTTATGAAAAGAACGGATGTATTTAGCATTAAGACTTTTGAAATAGACCTATTTACGAACCAAATTGTGACCTTCTTGGTGTGTAATGATAAAGTTGATATTTAAGGCCATTTTGTGCCGTAAGTGAACCTTGTCCTTTATTTATCTCCTTCCCATAATTTTAAACACTTTCGGATAATAACAATTTGGGTAAACTATGTACGGCTGTTTTAACCGAGCGTTTGGCCAAATATTCTGACGAAATCTTGATTTTACATGGTTCATCTGGGTTCATCTCAACTTGTCGTTGTACCATTTTGTGATGATTTATGACGTTTTCACCTCGTTTTTACTATGGTTAATCCCAAAATGCATATTTGGTTAAGAATGTTCTCCTTTTTCACCCAATATAGGTTGCATTTCTGTAAATATCTACAATGCGATTTCCCATAGAAACTCCTTTTGCGGATAAAACTGTACCCCTTTTACGATGAAGTTTTGAAAAAAAATATGTCATAGATTGAAAAATTCATATGCAATACTATTGTTTCAAAAGTCACAATATAAGACTGTGCGGCATATTTTCAACGTTTATATGCCCCAAACTTCTCAGATATCAACCTAACACTTAATTTCCTAACTAGTACTTTGGCTTTAAGATTACCACAGATTTTTAAATGACCAATACGCATATGTATATTTACTGGTAACATTCTTAAGTTATGTCTCTATGAGAAGAAACATAAAGATCATAACTCGGAACCAGTACATGTACGTAAACAAAATTAATTATCTATCATATGAATATTATATATCTCGCCAAACGAGGCATGGTTTGAGTAACCAGTTTATGAGAATAAAATAAAAAAAATCATTCATTCATATAGTCACATATGTACATTGTATTTACAAAGTGCAACCTATAAGCTTGAAAGCGTTAATAAGAAAAACATTGAAGGAAGCTGTAATCAATTAATAGCGCGGATTGGACAATCACCATCAGGATCAGGCTTACAAAAGCGACAACCGTTACCAAACTCAATGAAATAATTGATTTCTAATTCTTTACGTATGAATGAGTTTGTTTCACACCTTTAAAATTTTGTATGATAAATGCCTGTGGAAATTGTTATTTTCTAAGATTTAAAATTCAAGATACTTTATTTCTCAAACACCATAAAGTTAAAATGGTACAAAGAAGTTCATCAAAATGTTTATAACATATCATTAACACACTGCCACATGAAAAGATGAGATGAAAATATGAAATAAAATAAAATAAACAGTAGTAGCGAAGAGTGGTGATTAAACAGGAAGACTTACTTTGAAAGTTATAAACCTTATAAATTTGCACAGCGTTTTCAACTATTTTTAACCGGATTTTTGTGACAAAAATGTCGGTTATTGATTTGGGGATGTACGGCGGGCGGGCGGGTGGTCTGTCGGTATGGCGGGCGGGCGGTCTCGGTCGGTCGGGCGGGCGGCAATCAAATGTTGTCCGTGCCTTAACTTATGAACCGTTCAACAAAAGCTTTTAAAATTTTAATATGTTGTTCATGACAACTAAATGAAGGTCAAGTTCAATAATGGCGATTTTGACTTTTACCGTTCAGGAGTTATGGTTCTTGAAAGATTGAAAAATGGAGTTTCCAGTCGTGTCCGTGCATTTATGCATGAACTGTTCTACCTAAGCTTCCCAAATTTTAATATGTTGTTACTGGTGACAAAATGGAGGTCAAGTTCAATAATGACGATGTTGACTTTACCGTTCAGGAGTTATGGTTCTTGAAAGATTGAAAAATGAAGTTTCCAGTCGTGTCCGTGCATTTACGCATGAACTGTTCTACCTAAGCTTCCCAAATTTTAATATGTTGTTACTGATGACAAAATGGAGGTCAAGTTCAATAATGACGATTTTGACTTTTACCGTTCAGGAGTTATGCTTCTTGAAAGATTGAAAAATGGTGTTTCCAGTCGTGTCCGTGCATTTACGCATGAACTGTTTTACCAAAGCTTCCCAAATTTTAATATGTTGTTACTGATGACAAAATAGAGGTCAAGTTCAATAATGACGATTTTGACTTTTACCGTTCAGGAGTTAAGGTTCTTGAAAGATTGTGAAATGGCGTTCCCATTCACGTTGTTGCATTTACTCATGAACCATTCAATCTAAGCTTTTCAAATTTTAAGATGTTGATACTGATGACAAAATGGAGGTCAAATTTGATATTGACGATTTTCACTTTCACCATTCATCAGTAATGGTTCTTGTGATATTGCCAGAACACAAATAAATATTAATACATCCGGTTTGCTGTCGTTGTGACAGCCTCTTGTTTATATTTTTAACTGAAATAATTTTCCAAACTTTAGTATATTACTTCTGTGCAAGAAAAAAGTATTTAAACATTGTGCACGAAAATTTGCCAAAGAACTACACTACAAAGTGTAATGAAATTCATCACCAATCTCGTTACAATGACATAAACTACAATATCTAAAGTTTCGTTCAATTTTATTCCATCTACATGTACCAGTTTCTAAATCTACAATATGTAATTCTATCTTTATCACTGACAATATTTAGATATTCCACAAATTCAAAATATGGTTAAAACAATTTGTAGGCAAAACCTTTTGATGAACAGTCAATATCAGCTCTCCATTTCTGTTGAAACTTATCAAATAACTTTTGTTTTAAACTAATACCCAACCATTGACAATTAAAATTTCCTTGTGATAACTATGATATATTGCTATATCCACATTTATCTAATGTATCTTTAATGTATTTCAACCAATTTGACCTAAATTGGTTGTCAGAATTCTTCAAGAACATGTATCTGTATAATGTTTTAGCAATCATGTTATCATCCCCGTTTACAATTATTGACCAAATATTAACCATACGCAGCTGTATATATAAATACATGGGATAAATATTTCTGAAACCCAAAATCTCACACCCACATAGGAGGATTGGCTTCACAATTATATCAAATAGATCATATTGAGATTTCACTGACAAGTTGTGCAACCTCCCCGTTTTCCATACTTCGTACATTGCTTTATTTGCTTTTCTAAATAACATTTTCTTAGCACTTATAAAGCTACCTGTTCTTGAAAATTTTCATACTACGAAACTGACGTTCTGATATTTTGTCTTTACGTTCATTTATTATTGTGTCATGTTTATATTTTTTAGACGACTTGCAGCCATTTTTAAGGTTTGGTTCAATTTTTTCTCAAGATATTCAACTTTTTGTTAAAATCGCTTATTTGGTCAGACGAAGTTTCATATTCAGATTTACAATGATCATAAATATCACTCATAGCTTGTATGCTAGTTTCCAGAGTATTACTTTGTTCCTCTAAGTCTTTTAAATGTTTCGTAAGTATACGCATATCAGCAGATAGCAGTTTTACTGTTGTTTTTATTTTCTCTATACGCTCTATTCCTGGTTCAATCTATTTTGTACTTTGTTTTCAACAGGTGCCCCTACACTTAAGGTTAATGTTAAGAGAGTTGTCGTTTTATTCTCTTGGCCATCGTCGATAGCTTTACGGCTTTCAGCAAGGATTTTTTGGTTTCAGCAAAACACATTTTGTTCTTCCGTTGAATGTCTTTTTATTGACAGTGTTCATGAATATTGATAGATTGCAAAGTTCAACTTTCATACATTTGGCGTAACTATATATTTATTCAAACATTTAATTTGTGGGTATTTTATTGCTGTTTATTATGATTATTATTTATTAAGTATTCAAAGAACATTATACAATTATCAAGTTTATTTTTTTTGCAAATAAATGATATAAAATTCAAAACTCAAAATTCCCCGTATGATATAAGTCGAAGAGGCGCGCACTTTCGCAAAATTCAAATGAAATAAAACAACTTAGAATGTTCTTTTCACCTTTTTCCTAATTTTTGAAAGAGCAGAATTTTGAAGACACCTTTCATAAACGAATTATTATTAAATAAGCTTGTGATTATTTTTTAATCTATTATTGATATTAACATCTAGATTTTGCTTTAACAGTTTTTTTGTTTTTTTCAAGGTTACTTATGAAAGACAGACTCGTCACAAGTTCAATTCAAAAAGATTTGAAATATTATTAAATCTTATATTCACCTAAAAAAAGTTTCTGAATTTCTTTTCAGACACTTTATCTATAAATGATATTTATTAGGTATTTATGCATAAAGAAATTTCAAATACTTGGATTTTTGATCGTTTCTGATTAAGTAAGTGAAAAGCCCTTCAGATGCACCAAGTGATTAATAATGCATTTTTTTTAAACGTAGGGACTAAGGCACCGGCATCCAAAACAGGAAGTAAACAGAAAAACAGCTTCTAAAGCAGCAACTTATTCTAAACACACTGAAATATAGTTCATAATTGTTCTCACGTCTGTGTACATATGCACAGATGAACTGTAAAAAGATTGGTTTCACCTCAACTGCGAGTTTTATTTTCAAGAACGGTAAAAATTTCTGTTCTAATTTACTGGCTAGTTGAGTCATTTAAATGAAGTAAGAGTATTCATATACTATCAGTATGATTGACCACTATCATGATCAAGAAACAATTAAACACAAAGGTTGGGACAGTATGATAGATCCTTCATCGTTTACACCAGTCATAATCGACAATATTACTTAACTATTATGTTAATGCATTTCTTTGAATAATTTCAAATGTTAGATTTAACTCTTACTTTTTCCTGAATATAAATTTTGAATAACACTACAACGATCGTTAAAGCTTGCCTCAAAGATGTTTAATAAGGATTAATAGTTCATTTTTACATCGAGATGACCGTGAGGTCATTCCGATTAATGCTATCGCTATCGGTCATCCGATGTTCAGTTCTTCAGTACTTTGATTTATAAAAACGACCAAAAAGTTAGTTCTTTTTTTATGTTGCAAAGTCTGTGCTACAATTATCTGCAATTGATCAATAATTTAGGTTTCATTTGTAAATGAAGGTTTAATATTCTTATACAGGAAATATGTTTTGCAATGAAACATTTCCCCCCATAACAACAAAATATAATAAATATCTATTTTTGTTCGTTTTAAAGCCAATGTTATCATTAACTACGTTTCAATATTATTTTACAAATATTTTATCATATTCCATCCAAAATAAGAGACTGATTTTTCAAGTTTTAAAAAATCAAGGTGTTGCAATACTTTTTCCATGTGTATATATCTAGCATATTTACCTTTCTCATTAGAGAAGAAGGCTTTAAATGAGTTGCAGCCAATATATTTACATTCAGCTTTACCAAACGACCATTTAATTAAATAGGAAAACTTTTCTTTAATAAGATAGTATGGAAGTGTAGTGTAAAGAGAAGAAAAAAATTAAACTGTCAACAGAATCGAATGGACTATGAAAAGCACGTAATTTATCTAAAACATCCAAAGAATGTTTTACACTCCAAAATGGTTTATACCACTATGTTCATATATTTTATTACAATAGTTTCTGATAAGCTCTTTAATAGTAGTTAATGAACTAGTTGAGAGCATTGAAATATTAGTTGTATAACACTTACTAGATGTCGAGATGAAACGATATTTAAATGTTTTTTTTGTGTAGTTCAGGAGCCAATACATAGTAGGGACCTTCAAATGATCAGAAGAAGCCTTAAGCTTTGATATGGTTGTGATATGTTTGTTTACTATATGACTCTCTGTGGAGCGGATGGACTTGAATGTAGATGAATTTAAAATTTCTTTAAAGAACGTCCGTGTAGTATTTACGGCACACCACCACCTCATTGTTGGCTGCTTTGTCGGCATTAACAAACACAAACCGCTTTGAAAGTACTTGAAGTTTATTTCTTATTCTGGAAATAGGTGTATTATGTACTCTATTATTTACTTCTAAATTATTTTCAAAATGTGATATTCTCATACCTACCACATTCATACATATATTTAAAAACGAATCAAGAGATTTTTTATCAGATTTTTCCCGTTTACACCACTTTTTACAAAACGAGGAAAGAGCATCTTTGGTGACTTGACGACACTCTTTCCAATCTATTTTAGATGGAGGACGATATTTTGGTCCTTTTTTCAATTTTTTTTTTTACCTCTCTGTCCTAGACGATATTGAGGTCCCCTGTAATAACATGGCCATAGGGAACATATCTAAACTTCGACGATTCACAGTTTCAAGTTAAGAGAGTATTAATATCTATATTCACGTCTGATGTAACCGACATATAATTAAAAAATAAACTTCTGCTGGTTTTTTTTTGTATGTGTATGCAATTAAAGGTGGTTCTATATTGTTAAAATAGGGAGGTATACAGTTTTGAACGGTTGAGTCATTAAATATACTAGATAAGTTGATAAAATCAATACCTATGCTAATATATTTAATTTTTAAAAAATGACGTTTATGATCTTTAGGTTTGTCGATACGCGGGAACAGCCTATGGTGGCAAAAAGTTGTAATTATTCAAGAATATTCATACAGTGGGCTGAAGAATGAGATGGTGTCACACTCTTTTTAAAATATCGTGTAATTGACCCAGTTTACATAATAGTTGATGCCTACCATTATTTTTAAATATAGATAGGAGATTACCAAGTGTATAATTTATACGATGTTTAACTCGTTGATTTCGATTGATACATTTCCCATGAAACCTATTATTTCGTTGTTTTTTATCAATAATATTCATGATATCAATAGAAGAAGTAGTTGATATGTTCCCTTGTCCAAGTATATTGTCATTTAGACCCAGGGGATAAGCTGTTTGAAGTCGTTTAATTCAAGACAGTTCGATAATTTTACGGGAATCTTCAAATTGTTTATGCGACTGTCCTTGTTGTTTCTGGACCGTTTCGAGCGGTTTAAATCCAATAAATTTAATATGGTGGTTGTGTTTACCTAAATGTTGATAAATTATACTTTTGAGTTTCTTAGATTTTCTGAAGTGGTATAGATGTTCCTGTGTTCGTTTAAAAAAACTTCGGTCCTGTTTGTCCTACATATTATATACCACACTTCGGCTTTGTTCATGTAACCAGATAAATGAGGCTTTGGGTTTTTCATGTTATGTCACAGGAAAAGGAAAGCGAAAAAGCTCTCCCGTTCACTCGACCGTATAGTATTATCAAAAGATAATCTAGAACAGGTTTGTCATTTTCTGGCATTGCACGGAAATATTTGTGGATTTCACGTGCATTTTGTTTGAATAATCTGGCTGTAGCAGGATTGCCACCTTTAACACAATTATAAAAACTGCTAAAGTCAGATGGGGGATTTCGATTGACGGCGGTTGAATTAATATTTGAAATAAGGTTTTTATAGCACATGAATATCCTTGAGGGATTGGTGTTTAATGTTTTCTTACCATTTCGTAAAATCATGATTATTTAAAGGGTTATGACAAGATAAAACGAAGATAAAATAATCTGCAACTTTGTACTTGTTTGGCTTTATAAATATTTTGAAATGAGCGTCACTGATGAGTCTTATGTAGACGAAACGCGCGTCTGGCGTACTAAATTATAATCCTGGTACCTTTGATAACTATTTACACGACTAGGTCGATGCCACTGTTGGTGGACGTTTCGTCTCCGATGGTATCACCAGCCCAGTAGTTAACACTTCGATGTTGACATGAATATCATTAATGTGGTCATTTTAATAAATTACCTGTTTACAAAACTTTGAATTTATCGAAAAACTAAGGATTTTCTTATCCAAAGCATAGATTACCTTAGCCGTATTTGGCACAACTTTTTCGAATTTTAGATCTTCAATGCTCTTCAACTTTGTACTTGTTTGGCTTTATAAATATTTTGATATGAGCGTCACTGATGAGTCTTATGTAGACGAAACGCGCGTCTGGCGTACACAATTATAATCCTAGTACCTCATAACTATTTACACCACTGGGTCGATGCCACTGCTGGTGGACGTTTCGTCCCCGATGGTATCACCAGCCCAGTAGTTAACACTTCGGTGTTGAAATGAATATCAATAATTTGGTCATTTTAATAAATTACCTGTTTACAAAACTTTGAATTTATCGAAAAACTAAGGATTTTCTTATCCAAAGCATAGATTACCTTAGCCGTATTTGGCACAACTTTTTCGAATTTTAGATCTTCAATGCTCTTCAACTTTGTACTTGTTTGGCTTTATAAATATTTTGATATGAGCGTCACTGATGAGTCTTATGTAGACGAAACGCGCGTCTGGCGTACACAATTATAATCCTAGTACCTCATAACTATTTACACCACTGGGTCGATGCCACTGCTGGTGGACGTTTCGTCCCCGATGGTATCACCAGCCCAGTAGTTAACACTTCGGTGTTGAAATGAATATCAATAATTTGGTCATTTTTATAAATTTCCTGTTTACAAAACTTTGAATTTATTGAAAAACTAAGGATTTTCTTATCCCAGGCATAGTTTATCTTAGCTGTATTTGGCACAACTTTTTCGAATTTTAGATCCTCAATGCTCGTCAACTTTGTACTTGTTTGGCTTTATAAATATTTTGATATTAGCGTCACTGATGAGTCTTATGTAGACGAAACGCGCGTCAGGCGTACTAAATTATAATCCTGGTACCTTTGATAACTATTATAACATTGAATTAAGAGTTACAGTAACGGAATATATAAACAATTTATAAAACAGTCGAAGAATTCTTATTATATTGAACAGTCCGACAAACAATGACGTAATATAACAAGACAGACATGAAACAAATATAGGTCCGAGAAAACAGTTAGGAAGTAGTGAATTTATCTATAACAAAAAGCAAAAAAAAATCTTTTTAACAAAAATTAGCACCTGCTTGATTCAAAAAATATTTTTACAGTGTAGTGTATTAATTTTGGGACACGTCCTAATTTATTACCTTTTCAAACTGGACCAGATCACTAGTTTATATTAACAGAAAATTACTATAAACTGTATAGACATGTAATTTTCATTCCATATGACTATATTATGCATAAAATATAAGGAAATAAAATTGAATGGTGTATGAACCAAATGTAAATCACTCTCCGCATTAAGGACGATAACTGTGTCCCGGACCTATTAAAAGGCTAATACAAGAAAATATAAGAACTCTTAGTAAAACAATAGAAGGGAGCAGGAAAAAAAAAAGTATAAGAAATAGATCATTAATCATGATAATAGAATAAGTAGACAGCTCTCTCACAAGCAAAAAAACCCTAACTGTTAAAAATATAAGGGCATACACTACAGGCACGGGGACACATTCTACTAAATCCACACAGCACGAGTTATAAACCCTGCAGAAAATATGAAAAAGAAGATGTTGTATGATTGCCAATGAGACAACTATCCACAAAAGACTAAAATGACACAGACATTAACAACTATAGGTCACCGTACGGCCTTCAACAATGAGCAAAGCCCATACCGCATAGTCAACTATAAAAGGCCCCGATAAAACAATGTAAAACAATTCAAACGAGAAAACTAACGGCCTTATTTATGTAAAACAAATGAACGAAAAACAAATATGTAACTCTAAAACAAACGACAACAACTGAATTACAGGCTCCTGACTTGGGACAGGCACACACATCAATAATGTGGCGTAGTTAAACAGGTTAGCGGGATACCAACCCCCGAATCTCGGACAGTGGTATAACAGTAAAAAATAAGAACGAACCATGAAAATCAGTTGAAAAAGGCTTAACTCATCAGATGGGCAAAAATGTAAGTGAACTTGGCCGGGTACTTATACATCCCGACACAAAAAGACACAATGAACAGATCTGAGAGTACTCGCAGTTATCTGACAGCTAGTTCAAAGCCACTAACAACTAATCCAAAAATCTTGCATCTTAGACTAAACTATCAATTCGTACACATCCAACATCCAATGGATTTAGTGTAAACACGTCATAAACAGCCAGAGAAAAACATGACCTTGTGCAATGCCAAGTTACAGGTATCGACAGATTGTAGATCCATAAATATGTATATAACATACTAGTAATATTTAGTTAGCTTTTAATTTACTGATAACAAAATCAATATTTATACCAATAAACTGAACAATATTCAATGAGCTCATTACAGTGTTGAATGGGTAACCTTTTAGAATAAGTTTATTTTAAGGAGCGACAAGTTTACATGGATCATCCGGGCACGGTTAACAACATTTCTGTAAAAATGAGGATGTGCTATCCCGTTTGAAATAATATGCTATATATAAAAAAAGAAGATGTGGTATGATTGCCAATGAGACAACTCTCCACATCTTTTTTATATTAAACACGTTAGCGGGGTCCCAACACTCCCCCTCACCCGGGACAGTGGTGCCACACAACAGCACAAGAACGAACTAAAACAAATCAGTTATTTGACCCTTAATTTCTAAACTGTTGGCACCATAACCCCCAAAATGAATCCAAACATTCTACTTGTTGTATTAAACATTGTGGTATAATTTCAGAGCAATTGAATTACTTATACACAAGTTATTATCCTGAAAGTAAATAAATGCTTGTTTTGGCCCTTAATTCCTTAACGGTTGGAATCATCATCCCCAAAATCAATCCCAACCTTCCCTTTGTGGTATTGAACCATCTTATTAACTTTCATAGAGATCTATTGACTTAAACTAAAGTTATCGTCCGGAAACTAAATGTGTCTTTGGACGCCGACGACGACGACGCAAACGACGACATCATAGCATTATACGATCCCAAAACAATTTTGCGGTCGTATGAAAATTTAAATAACAAATATGATTTCATTCTGAAGATAACGACCAGTTGTTGACACTAGAGGCGGACTTTTATCATTCGTGAGAACTGTATACGATTTGAATCATGAAAAATATATATATATGTTGGGTACAAGATGTAAGTTTGTACAAATTATTTGTACAGAGATTTTATACAAGTTTTTTGATACATATTTATTTGGCACCAGGTGATAAAAGTTTATCTTAAAAAATGTATCGGTTTAATTTCTAACATTCAAATGTATATACCTCAACCTAGCACTTAGGTCTTTTTTACTTGTCGTCAAACTGGAAATACGAACACGTGAAGGTTTAAATTCAATTTTTATTTCTCTCCTTATACCAAAACCATATCTATATCAAGTCTTTTTTTTTTAATGTTTTAAGTATCAATGCTCAGTATAAGACTGTATCGTATAGTCATGAAAATAGTTCAGAAATATGCGAAACAAAAGACTGTGTAAGTGCATCATTCGTTTGTGTAAAGCAGTTAGTATAACACTTATTACTAAATAATTTGTATAAAAACTCTGTACAAACTATAATTTTGTACCATATTACAATGTGTACACTACATATATACAACGGTTATGACAGTAAACCCATATTTCATAGAATTGAGTTCGGTACTAATGTTGATTATTAGAACATGTTGTCATATGATCAAATCTTTCGAGTGAATTTCATGCAAACTGCTTTTGTAAAGTGATGTTTAGCTTACTTTTGATTTATTTCATAGTCTGTAATCCTATATCGCTGTATTTGCCTTTTAATACGGACATTATGGGCTGCCCTTGTGTGAATTTGGTATTTATCATTTGCGTTATTTGATTCATATTTTATTATTATATTACAGACGCGCAAACAAATTTGAAGGAACTGTGGAGGGAAAGGTATAGTCCTTTTGTGAAAACAACAGCTTTTCATGCAATAGAAGAAAGCATAAAACAAGAGCAGTGTATAATAATATCTGGATCAATGGGATGCGGGAAATCATCTATAGCATTTCATAGTGTGATGGCACTTGAGCAAACGGAGAAATTTGACGTAATGATTATTTCAAATCAAGACGATATTTTTAAATATGCGATTAAAGATAAAATGCAACTATTTCTAATAGATGATGTTTTCGGGCAGTATTCCGTGAGTGATTACAAATCCATATGGTGGAAACATAACGCCCAATTTGTTCAGAACATTCTACAACAAAATGATAATTTAAAACTGATAATGACCTCAAGATTACATATTCTAAATTTGGTCAATCCAAAGTTACCTACATTTTGTCATTTAAATTTAATCTCAGAAGATCTTGCGTTGACATTTAAAGAAAGAAAAATGATAGGAAGACGGTATCTACAGGATGACATGATTGATAATATAGGTGAAAAAGTAATTATGTCAGCCAGTTTTTTCCCAGCACTTTGTGCAAAGGTCCCTTCAGAAAATAAGGAAAACATAATTGATTATTTCACACTTCCGGTTGAATATATTTGCTCTGAAACAATTAATATGAGAAAATCAGGAGATCTGTTTTACTTATCGTTAACTATTCTGATTATATTTGACAATAAAGTTAAAAAAGATTTTTTTAACGAGAGTAGCCACCAATATGATAAGATGTTGCATTTTTTATCCAAAGAAATAGGTTTTAATAGACAGCCGTTGAAGTCTTTATTATTTTCTCATTACATTGCTTTGAAAGATTCATATGTGTTTGAGAAAAAAGAATATTTCGAATGTCTTCATGAAAATTTGTTTAATTCATTGGTTCTTTCTATCGGTCCTTGCATGTTGCATAGCCTTATTGTATATGGGGAAAGTTCATTTTTGAATGAAAGAACTGTTCTTGAAACAGCGGGTGGATATCATCCAAAGCTAACAATTGTAATACCAAATGAATTACAGAACATGTACTTTGAAAGAATGTTGTCGGACATAAAATCAGGAAACCATGATTTTTTGAAATCCCACGAACACTCCTTAAAAGATTTCAGAGAGTCATTTATTACATATTTACAAACACATTTGAAGGAAGGCGAACTGAAAAAGAGCAGTCATGCATCCACCGTTTTACATGTTGTGTCATCAGAAGGGTTTGTTGATTATGTAGAATTTTCTCTTGGACTAGAGAAAAATATAGTAAATCAAAAAGATAATTTGGGACAAACTGCTCTACACAAAGCATGTATAAATGGGCATATTACAGTAGCAACCGTTTTGTTGAACAAAGGAGCAACCATTGATACTTCAGACAATAACAAACGCACAGCTCTTGAGATTGCATGCGCAAAAAATCTAACTGATTTAGTGAAGTTGTTGCTATCACGGGGAGCCCATATTCGACAGAATCAAAGCGATTTAAGGTCTTCACTTCATATTGTTTGCAGTAATGGGAATAAGGAATTAGCAGAACTGCTTTTGGAAAAAAAGGCTAAGGTGAATGACCAAGACAGTCATGGGCAGACCCCTTTACACTTAGCATGTAAAAAAAGACATATAGATATCGTTGAATTATTGGTCAACTATAAACCTGATCTAAATATATTAGATTACAAATATAGAACTGCATTATACATTGCTGTTGATGAGAATGATATAAATATTGTTAATGGTTTATTGGAATTAAATCCAAAACTTGACATAGTCACTGAAGAGGGAAGAGTTGCACTTCATTGTGCATGTCAGCATGGTTCTGTAGAGATAACTAAAATGTTGATCATAAAAGAGGCTAATATTGATATTGGAGATAAGCAAGGTTCAACTCCATTATATGTTGCTTGTAAGTATGGTCATCTGAATGTAGTGAAATTGTTACTGTCTTATAATGCAAACGTACATATTCGCAATGCAATAAGAAATACGCCCCTTTTGATAGCTTGTGAAAATAAATACACAGAGATCGTCAAACTTTTATTGAATAAACAAGCTGATGCAAATTGTAAAAACGATGCTCAAATGACACCATTACTTAAAGCATGTATCAGTGACCAAATGGAAATAGTTTCACTTCTTATGGCGCATAAAGCATCCGTTAATGAACCTGATGAAACTTTACGAACGCCCCTGTTTCTTGCTTGTTTAAATGGCAATTGCAATTTAGCTGCTGAACTGTTGAAGAGTAAACCCTGTGTTAACAAGGCGAATAACGCAGGATTGACACCCCTCCATATAGCATGTATGCAAAAAAGAAAAGACCTTGTCTTGTTGCTGATAGATTCGGGTGCTGATATACAAAAGAAGGACGAAAAAGGAGTGACGCCTCTTGAAATTGCATCATTATCTGGAAACAAGTGTATTAAAAATGCGTTAATTAATAAACTAAATTTAAACTTAAATGTATGACAAGACAAATATGATTTAAAGATCGTATGTTCTATAGGAGATCACGTAAGCATTGAATGGGAAAGTAATTTAAAGTTTTATAGTTCAAATTTCGTTGACATTTGTAAGCATCAACTGGTAGCTTGATCAAATTGAGTTTACAGAAGAAGAATTACAATACTATGGTTGTATAAAAATTGTTGAAAGTTATATAATAAAAATAAATTTAAAAAACTCTTTCTACATGTTACATGTACACTGTAGTATATGTTTACCCTCCGTTCTTAAATCATCTAAAGATCATGAATGAGTTATAGTTGATAATAATCAGAATGACAAAAATGGTAAAACATGTGCATTCAAGACAAATATCAATCTATAAATCCAAACAAACTGCAACAGTTCACTAGCTATCGATATTTATGTGTGTTCGAAATAGTACTTTACTAAATCATATAGATTTGAATATTTAAAGCTGCAGATGAACACACAAATGATATACTATTATGTAGCGTCCGTTTTGCTAAAAGGTAATATTACTATGCATCTTCGGTAGAACATGGGATGACAGTTTTGACTTTTATACTTTTCAACAGAAGATTATATATGAATGATAACTTTTTAGACTTTGCTTCGTGAAGAAATTGAATAAGATGGACTACCGGGAATTATATATTTTTAATACTACAGGCATATAAATGCGTGCAAAATGGTATATCATTATGCAGACTATTTCAGAAAGAAACGCGTTTGTTTAAAGTCAGACCATAATATGCAAGGTAAACAACGTGAGCAAATTAATCGACTCTTCATATTAAGAAAAAATAATAAAGCATGTTTTTCTAAATAGTTGAACCCAATACGAAACACTTTCTTTTTTTAACTATCATTTTAATACAGAGAAAACACAAGAAATAGTAACGAATGCTACAGCTGCCTTATAATAACGATAATCATAATCATTATGGATAGAGATATATCGTAAAGCAAATGTTCTTTACTATAACAACACTTGACTATACTAATTTGTCAATGTTATATATCACTTTTTTTAAATCACAAATTGATACTACAATGTCGCTTTGATATAACACGAAGTTGTCTTTTCATACTATTCTGTCATTTTACTTTGTTATGAAGATATTATTTTACACTATTAATACATCTTGATATAACATTGAGCTAACTTTTCATACTGATTTGTCATTTTGCAATACTGTTATGTGATATTGCTTAATCAGAAAGATACATGTTATACTATAGAGACGTCTTTATCTAACATTAAGCAACTTGTTCATACTTTTTTGTCAACTCAGTATATTATTATGTGATATTATTTTCTTATTAAGATATGATTGTATATTATATAATAAGAATCATGACGATATAACATGGAGCAACTTTTTCATACTATTCTGTTATATGACTTTTTACGGCGATAAAGTCGTATACTACAAAGACATCTTGATATAAATTGGAGTCTGAGAACGATGTAAAGATGTACAAATCTGTTTTTATATATATCTTTATCGTAGTATGGCTGTTCTGTCAGTTATAAACTGCTGATAATTCTTTAGTTAAAAAGAAATTTATTTTACAGTAAAAATTAAAAAAAAAACAGGTAGAGGTTATTTGGTTAAGTATGGTTCAGACTGGGCGAGTATTGTTCAGACCTTTGGTCGAGTATGATTTAGACTGAATAACAAAGAACGAGTACAGGTCGAACATGGGTTTATTAATGATAACACATAATAATTGTCTCCTGTAAACTCTGGTCATCACGACTTAAAGATTTTATCAAATAAAAAATCAATCTTTACTTTCCTTTAGATTCTTGACTGCATAATTTAAATAAAGAAGATATAAGTGGTATGATTGCCAATGAGACAACTCTCCACAAGAGACGAAAATGACACAAAAATTAACAACTATAGGTCACCGTACGGCCTTCAGCAATGAGCAAAGCCCATACCGATTAGTCAGCTATAAAATGCCCCGAAATGACAATATAAAACAATTCAAACGAGAAAACTAACGGCTTTATTAATTTATGTACAAAAAATGAACGAAAAACAAAACTGTAACACATAAATAAACTACAACCACTGAATTACAGGTTCCTGACTTAGGACAGGCACATACATACTTAATGTGGCGGGGTTAAACATGTTAGCGGGTTCCCAACCCTCCCCTAACCTGGGACAGGGGTATAACAGTAGAACATGAGAAGGTACTATAAAAATCAGTTGAAAAAGGCTTAATTCAGCTGATGAACAAAAAACACTTTGATGCGGCCGGGTACTTGTACATCCCAACAAAAAAAACACTAGTTACAGATATGAGAGTACTTGCAGTTAACTGCCAGCTAGTTCAAAGCCACTAAAAACTAGTAAAAAATCATGCATCTAAGACTAATTAATCAATCCGTACACATCCAAAATCCAATGGATTCATTGTAAAGACGTCATAAACAGTCAGCAAAAAACATGACATTGTGCAATGCCAAGATACAGGTATCGACATATTGTACATCCACAAATATCTATATGTATATAACATACTAGTAATGATTAGTTTGCTTTTAATTTACTGATAATACAAAATCAATGTTTATAATAATATGCTGTATATTATATCGCAAATTCTTATATGACGTACATCTAGACTTGTTCCCGATTGCAATATTTAGTATGTTTCACATAATATACTAATATAACGACCGGGACGAACTTCACGTTACATTGAACGTATTTACAACGCTCTACAAAATCGGAGGTATTCTAAACCAAACGTCGTCTTTTGGCAAACTTTTAAATGATGGCGTCCCAGGAGACGCTCATCCACAGGATGACTTGCGAGGTCGATCTCTCATAGATGTCATTTAAACATTATAATTTAAAAGATTAACAGGAACAATTAAAAATATAAAAAAAAATATAACGTTTTGATAAAAAAAAAAAAACAAACTAATTATTGATGCAAACCTTGGACCTGAACAGAGAAATATTACGATCATAGTACTTATTCAAACTTCAATTTCTGTTTTATTTTTCAATGGATTTCGTTAAACTCTAGATTCTGTGAAACGAAAACATTCTATATATACACATGAAAAAAAGTATTGCAACACCAAATTGAAATTCAAATTTTTGTGATATAATTTGTTGAAATAGAACTAGTTAACCATTATATAAATATCACCTGAGTTTAATCAATAAATATCGACTCGACAAGACTTAGTTCATATATCTGCACAGGCAGCTACTGTACTCGTAAACAATAAAACAGCTGTTTTTATCCTCACTGTTTTTTGCAGTTTAAATAACCAAGTTTATAAAGTTATGTGATTGACACCTTGTAATGGTCATCCATAACTGCAGCAAGATGGTAGATAATCAGCATGAGAGAAGCAGGTATGTCGCCGTGACAATTGCACGTATCGTTGGTCATCACCATTCCACTATAAGTCGTTTTGAGAATAAAAATCAGGCAACTAACGATGTTAAAGACCTTCAAAGATCAAGAAGACCCCCTATAACATCTGTTAGGGAAAATCAAGCATAATGAAGGTTGGTCAGAAGGAAACCCATTGCAAACAATACAATCCTAAAAAGAGAGTGATGACCATCAGGAGCCTTTAAACAAGAACTGTTCAAGATCGGCTCATCGCTACTGGGTAACGTGCGATAAGACCATTTCGGGGACCTTTGCCTACGAACAGACACGTAGTTGCCCGTATCCAATATAGTGCAGAGCTCGCCAAAGTTGGAAATTAGCATCGTGGAGGAAGATCCATTCCTTGGTCATATATTGCATATATGGGACACTTTTGGGCGTAAAGTGCACGAAAGGACACCCTAGTTCAAACACGTCATGAAATAAACAATACCCTTCGTCAGGAAGTGTTGCTGCTACCTTAGTTAAAAAATTAGTCGACTTATGGCAGGAATCAGAAGACGTTAATATGCGGTTATTCGTTTGAATGGAGGCTGCGCACAAAGTACTAATTCTTTGGCGTATAACGATCAACCATGATGCAAACAATCATCTGAAGATTAATTTTGAAATGTCTGACATTGTAAAAATCGACTACATTAAAAGTTGTAAAATGTTGGTTTTTTTGTACAAAAAAACACTTCATTTTGTTATAAAAAAGTTTGGTTAGATAAAACTTTTTTTTTCATACATTTTTTTTCCTTTTAATGCCAATGTTATAATTAACTACGTTTCAATATTATTATAAAAATATTTTATCATATTCCATCCAAAATAAGAGGCTGATTTTTCAATTTTTAAAAAATCAAGATGTTGCTATACTTTTTGCCATGTGTATATAACAAATATCAGCTTATACCTCGAACGCAGTACAGGGAACTAGGACAACGTTCTTCAAATTCTATGCGTACACACCCGTGGCAAAATTTGAATATTGTGTAGTCTGTAAGCCGATCACAAGCAATTTTTATGAATGAGCTACTCGACGTCATTGCACGATGACGTACGAATATCAAAAAATTACGGGAAGTTCCCCGACTGTGTAACCGAAAACCATCACAACAAGGAAACGTAAACAAACGCTGCTAAAATGTGATATATAAAGCAATTGTTTTACATATAGGTGTAATTCTCATGTTATCTCATCCAGACCTATCTTAATACGTTATTGTCAATAGTTTAAGCATGTCGCTGACTCTGTTTGCTTAGTTCTTTTACGTCAATCTAATAGTGCGTTTAATTTCGGGAACGGCAAATATTTGACCGCACCAAGAGCACTTAATTCAAAATGGAATTTAAAACCAGATTTATTTTTTTTGACAATTAGAATAAATTTGTTTTCCATATATTATTATATGTACTTTCTAAAGACATCAAGATTTAAAAATTTCCAAACAAATAAAGACAATTGCCCACTTATAACTATGGAAGCTGTAAAGGTACACATAAAATATCAGAAAATACTTTAATTTTATTTATTTAAAAAATTTATCGTTATCTCGGTTAAACGAAATTGTTATATCGAAATCTCGGATTATGATATTGTTTTATCATATTGAGATCTCGGATTATTATATCGTTATCTCGATTTATCATATCGAGATATCGGATTATAATATCGTTATCTCGATTTATTATTTCGTTATCTAGATTTGTTATATCGTTATCTCGATACACGAAACTGTTATATCGATATCTCGATTTATTATATTCGATCTTAGATATCATATCGTTATCTCGATTTATTTAAAAGATATCTCGGATTATTAAACCGTTACCTCGGTTAAATACATAGAGATCTAGATAAAAATATAACGTTATCTCGATAAAACGGAACTGTATTTCTGAATTCGTCATTTCGATGTTATCTTACAGGTAGTGACCGATGTCCAGTAAGGTCGTTTGTAAAATTTATACGCCGTCTGAATCCAAAATGTAATAAACTTTTTCAACAGCCAAAGTTAACAGCTAAAGATGGGATACATTATGACAACGTTTCCCTTGGACACAACAAACTGGGCATTAATGATAACATTGCTGAAATGGCAGCTGATGATGATGGTGGTATGGATGATTTATTGAAATCCCTTGAAGTTCCAAGGTGTAAATGTAAACCAAAACAGTCAAACTCAGTTAATGCTGCTAGTATTAACCAGAAAGCTATGCCAGTTCCAGTATTCAATAACTGTTCAAATATTACTGTCACTTACAATTTTATTCAGACGAATTAATAAAAAACAAAGTGTTTCAGAAATTTATTCATTGTCAAATTGTTTAGTCTACAAAGAACAATAGTTAAATGTTTCAATTGTATTTGAATTGTTGGCGTAATATTTATTAAATA
The DNA here is from genome assembly GCF_965363235.1 of Mytilus galloprovincialis. Taxonomy (NCBI): domain Eukaryota; kingdom Metazoa; phylum Mollusca; class Bivalvia; order Mytilida; family Mytilidae; genus Mytilus; species Mytilus galloprovincialis. The sequence goes on along the minus strand of NC_134845.1, from coordinate 13,091,524 downwards.
ACTTTTAAATTTCATGATATTTTTTATGTTGGAATAAATAAACATCACATATTTCATTCAATATGGCCAAAACAAATATTGTACATCTTAAAAGAATTTTCAAATATTAAGAAAAGAACATATTTGGTGAACAAGTCAAAGAAACAATTAATATACTACCATCAAGATAAAATCTTTAATATAACGGATTCTTATGCACCGACACTATTTGTGAATTAATAATATAACAATTGTAGCCTTTGTATGAGGTCGATACAAGATATATCGACCTCATACAAAGGCTATAATTGTATAATATTATATAAATTTCTGATATGATCTCGTCCTCCCCTGAGGATTTATTTGCTTTGATAATTTTTAGAACTTTTATAATTACCGTTAATATCAGTCTATATGGCTTGTTAAATATTGAGCATTTCCCGAATGCCATCCCGCTGAGCTAAATAAATTTTAGTAAAATTTAACTTGTTCATTTAGTATTTCGTCTATATTGTATTTATAACGCCCATTTTCGGTTTTAATCGACTCCATATTTATTTTCTTCGTTTTGCTTTTCGAGTTTGAAAAAGTAGCTAGACGATTTTTCAGCCCATTTTACACGCGCCCTTATTTTTGACGCTTCTGATTTGTTCTCATATATTAATTTTTAACTAACAATTCTATTTCTGAAATCTTATTGTCAACCTCACCAGAGTTAGTACTATATAATTAGAGATTTTCTCATTTCTGCTCAAGGCTAATAATATAACTTTTTTTGAGAATTTTAGATTAATGTTTAACTTACTTCCATTGTGAACTCTTTTATTTTTGATTTTGTGACATCCCACTAATCTAACTCTATCTCTCCATATATCTGTAAGATCATATTGTAACAATAAAAAAAAGTAATTTCCTTGTACCAATATCATCACGAGAATGAGAAGGATTGCTATAATGTTTTGTTAAGAATACAGTTACAAAAAAAACAGTTTTATTTGTATTTGTGTTGTCTCTTTTACTGTTTCATTAATTCAAACTGTAAACTGCCTTTTAAAATGGACTTTTTTTTATTTTTCTATATTATTTTGTTATACTACTGACATTGAAAGCTGAAAAGTTGATCGACCAAAACGCTTATTGCGGCCCTCCAAAGTTGTATGTGCCTGTCTCAAATTATCAAAGGTCTTCGGTGGTTGCCACATACTTGAAATTTGTGTAACTTTCTCTTTACGAATTCCTACACTATATGAGCTGCATATTTAACGTAAGAGCATTGCAAATCGTGAAGGATCCTTGTGTCTTGACAGTGATTATGGTTACGTCTTATTTTGACTTACAAAAATACGTCTATTTTTTTTTATATTAAGTATTGGGGTTTCATCTCTTGATAATGGAGATTATTTCGTCTACCATTCGATGAAGGATTGCAAAGTTAATTACCATTACGAAAATAAAGCTAGATCTAGACTGAATGTAAATATTACCCGTATAAGTAAAAAAAAGTCCAAATATGAAATGGATATACTTTCCAAACTTTGCTTTATAACTTTTCTTTTAATCCTTCTGAAGTGTGTAATATTTTACGAATGCTTTTTTAACTTCCATTGTTTTTAGTTTTTGTTTTTGTTTTTGTTTTTGTTTTTGATTTTGATTTTGTTTATTATTTTATTGCCCTCTTTAATCACACTTGGTATGATCTGCACTTCCATTTTCATCAAATTATTGAAGTATTATAGAACCATCAAGTAATTTGCCAATCATCAATGTATTTACTTTGTTCATAATGATTGTGAAAACATCCTTGAAAGAATTTTTCAATTTTGACTTCTTTTCCTTGATATGATTTTGCGTCAATAGACATACCTACAAAAACAAAATAGGGACAGCACAAACACGTATCTTAATCTTCAAGCAGATATTATAACCTTGACTTAAAGTCTAATCAATTAGAAGATTTTTTAATTTTATTTTTTTTTACTTTTACATCATTTAATTAGCAGTTCCAAAGCTTCCGGTTTATTTAGGAAGTTAATATAGCAGTGCAATCTGATTGGTCACATTCATCTGGTTACTTGGTTATTTATACTAGTTACCAGAAACCAGAAAAATGTGACTAATCAGATTGCACTGTTATATTAACATCCTAAGTAAACCGGAAGCTTCGGCACTACAAATTCAATGGTCTGTAAAAGGTCAATAATTGTCATCTCAAGTGTGTTATTCTGTTTAGGGGTTATTCTGAAGGTACGTAAAAGTTGTTTTAGTGTAAAGATAAATCAATTACCGACAGACTTGTATATGTTTATTCGTGAGAGGGGCAAGGGAAAGTAATAAAATATTGGTTGAAGCTAACAGATTTAAAATTTCCGTTAGCTACCTTGTGATTTTTCGTACGGGTATGGATGGTAAACCCCAAGTTGACAGAAACAAGTGCCTGTGCTACTATCCTGCAATACCATAAAAACCTAGCTCATGAAATACGCATACCAACAAAAAGCAAAACATATCATGAAAAAGAGTTTTGAAAAAACGGCGAATTTGTTAGCACTGTATAATTTCTCTACAATCAGTTCAATAAGTATTAAAATGAAAAATAACCCAATCACAAATATTTTGTCGTCAGTTATATATAAAAAAAAAACATGCATCTCTTAGACCATTATTAGTATTTTTAAAAGACGATTAAATCGTCTCTAATGTGCCTTCGTCTTTGCAATCAATTTTCATCTCTCCCTTTTTGTGCTGGTGTTTGGTAATTTTGCAATGTCCTGGTTTATCAATTCATTATAAACATGTTTCTACTCTTAAGCGTCCAATGTCAGTGGTTGGTATGGATCCAGATATCCGGAATCTCTGTGATTATTATCTGAAGTGGTTGCCCAATCCTCGTCTTTGATTGTAGAGCTATATTGATGAACATCTACCTCTGAAGATATGATTGGTTGATAGGAATGCATCCGTCCGGAATATTTGTGGTTATTAGCTGTTGCATTGTCCTTGACCTTTACGCCCATTGTCGCAGTTCTGATATTGTATAAGACTGTATCCTCAATCTCTGCATATTCATTTTCATCTGTGTTATTGTGTTCATTGTGCCACTGTACAAGAGAATTTTCATTAAGTTTATTTTCGTCAAATGATTTTTTTTTCCATTCTTTTTTTAACAAATGTATGCTATTAAGCTACAAATAATGATTGCCATCATACCTACACTTCCGATTTAAATAATACTTTCCCTGTTTGGAAACACTGAAAACAAATTTGAACAGATATTATAGACATGGTTCAAATCCATTTTTCAAGCAATGTTCATGCTTGAAATGTTCATGTACCAAAAGAGTACTTACTTCCCTATATTACAAATACCGGCGGTTTTTATCGTTTTACCAGACCTCGTTTAATGTTTTATCCCTGCAGCCGATTTTATTCAAAATAGTATTTCTTTAATTATTTAAATTTTTTATCAGAAATTAGAAGCTGTGGATCGATGTCCTATGAGACAACTCTACTGTGTTGAAGGCCGTACGGTGACCTATAGTTGTTAAAGTCTGTGTCATTTTGGTGTCTTGTGGACAGTTGTCTCATTGGCAATCATACCACATCTTCTTTTTTAAATGTACAACAAACATTGGCGTTATCAACCATAGATGTCCGTAAAACCTTCAACAATGAGCCAAACCCATGCTTAAGGATGTTCGCTACTCTGAAAGAAAATAACAAGCTTTAAGAAAGACTATTATGAATTGATAGTAAATAAATAAAGAAACTTAAAAAGTAGAAAAAAATGGAGGGTCCGTGTGCTTGTTTTCGAGATATAAGCCATTGAAAATTTGGCGGGAAATAATTATCTCTAGATTTTTCATATATTTAACATTGACACCTTAATTGTTTCAAAAACTATGAAAAAATAACAAGAATTTAATAAAATTTTGAAAATATGGCTTTTTAAACTTTATGTAATAAATTATAAAAAGAAAAGTAGGCGTTAGTGGGCATTTTTTTTAATGACAATACATGGATAAAACCCGAGGATTCCGAAAATCTGGCAAAAAATACAAAAATGGAGGAGCAAACATCCTTTATTCCACACAGTATTTCTTAAATTATTTAAATCTTGAATTAATATCCAATAAGAGAGAGATATTGTACTACGACAGGGTTACCCTTTACTTAAATTTAAGATGGATTTTGTTTACCTGTAGTTGGTGTGGTGTATTCTGTGGTATAACTTTGATCAATGTCATCTCTCACACACCCAGCAATGTGATTACACCTTGATAAATTGATAACAAGTTATTTAATATTTTCTCTTTTAACACAGATTTTAATAGAATATTACTATGTTCGTCATGTCGTACCTACAATCCTGTCCCCTTATACCGAATAAGATCTATACCGGTTTTGTACAAACATGAGCAACACAACAAGTACCACATATGGAACAGTATCTGCTTATTTTTCCGAAGTAACTGCGATCACCCACAGGTTTTAAAGGGTTTCGTGTTGCTTAGTTTTGAGTTTTCTATGTTGTGTTTTGTACTATTATAATTCTTTGTCCTTAAATCCATAAAAGTGCACTTAAAACGCAACAAATTAATGATAATATAAGATTTGAAAAACTTAAAGGTTACTCACATTACGCAAAGGTATATTATTTGCTCTTTGGAGACTTATTGGTTTTGGTCAGTTCTTATTATGGCACCCTCAACGGAGTTGGGGTGACACATTGTTATTCTACGTTTCTTTTTTTTTCTTTTTTTTTCTTTTTTTCTTCCACTATTTTTGTCCGGAGCGGTTCTCAGAATTGAATGGACCAAAGTTGATGGAACTATGGTATAATGTTGAACACCATGCGAAGTTGTCCCTCTGACTTTGGAATGGTCAAGATGGCTGTGGCGAAATCAGACTAACACGGAATCCTTTAAAATCTTTAATCCAATAACTAACAGTTATTTACAGTATATACAGTTTATAAATACCACATTGGAATAATCCGTCTTTTTCTTTCTAATTCAACTGATATTACTTCTATACTTCTGTTACTACAATTTTTACAATGATAATTATCCATAAAAACCCTTAACTTATATACTAAAATCATAAGAACATTCTAAATCTAGAACAAACTAGAATTAACTAGAGAAATGGGAAATAATCTATTTTTAGTAACAGGGTAAATTCCGGAATTTGCCAACACTTTCTTGAACATAAATATACACAAGTACTTTCACTATCCATCTAGAATATTCTAGTATGATTCATTTACTATAATTAAAATAACAATGTAATTTTATATACACAATGTCAAAATAAAAGTCCAATGTCTTTATAATTGCGTACTTTCGCAACACTCCAGAGGGCAAAGAAAGTCTATCATGATTCCAGCTGTTCTTGTATCTTCTTCATTGCTGTTCGGGCTGCTTGTCTTTGTGATCTCTCTCTTGTAGCACTAGTATTGTCATTTATCAACTCCGTATTCTTTTCCGTATCTGAGTTTTTTAAGCCCTCATCTAACTCTTCACATTCTATAGGATAAAGCAGCATATTCAGAGCTCTGTTTAATGTCTTTTTATTAGGTAGCATAACTTTTCCAGATCTTATTTGACCATCTCGACTGACTACTAATTGACATATACGGCCAATTTTCCAACTTCCTCGTGGAAGGTTTTCCTTAATTAACACTATGTCACCAACCTGAGCTGGAGTGTTGCTCTGGATTCTTCCACTCCTTAGTTTGTTGGCAGTTCTTTCACGTAGACTAAGGAGATACTCATCTCTCCATGTTTTCCAAAACATATTTAGATGTTTCTGTCCTTTCTTCCATGTCAATAGCAATTTTTTAGCCCTACTGATTTGCGGTAAATATTCTGGATCTGTAGAATCTTCTTCGTTATGATCTGGAAATCCTGTTTTAGCGTTCAGAGTTAGAAAGTGTGCTGGTGTAAGAATAATATTGGAATTTGTGTCATCTCCAATATAAACAAGTGGTCTAGAATTCACCACTGCTTCAGATTCAACTAAGAGAGTTCTAAATTGTTCATTTGTTAGACATAACTTTCCAATTGTTTTCCGTAAACATCGTTTCACAATACCAATTAATATTTCATAAAATCCACCCATCCAAGGTGCTAACTCTACAACGAATTGCCACTGAATTCCTTCATTTGCCATGTATGTTTGCACATCTGAATCGACTGTTACACCATTCCATGCTTCCTCTAAGGTTTTGCTAGCTAACTTGAACTGGGATCCGTTTTCTGAAATTATTTGTTTTGGGTTACCCCAGCGAGCAATGAACCTCCGAAAGCCTAGTAAGAATTCCTCTGCTGACATTTCTTGCATTAATTCCATATCTATGGCTCGAACCACTAGACAAGTATATAAGCAAACCCATACTTTTTTGCTTCCAGTGTCTGATTTCACAAAAATTGGTCCAAAATAGTCTACTCCTGTATATGTAAATGGGACTGACTCGTTTACTCGTTTCTTTGGTAGTGGAGGCATTAATGGCACTTTATATGGTCCGCCTTCACACCGTTTGCAGATTGTACATTTTTTCAAAACTCTTTTTACTTCTGAACGTCCTTGTGGAATCCAGTACGTTTGACGCATCGCTGATAAAATTTGTGAGACACCAACATGAAAGTTTTTTCTGTGTATGCTTTCAATTAACAGATCAGTAACTTTTTCTTTGGAAGTAATATTGGTGTTTTTGCCCCTTCTGACAGTTGAGCAGCTCATAATCTACCAACACACCTGATCACATTTTCCTGGTCTAAAATTAGCCCTAACTGACTTACTAAGTTGTGTCTTTTATTTTCTTTAATTGCTATCATCACTTCACCAAAACATTGTTTTTGAACAGATTTTATCCACAATAACTTTGCGTGTTCTAGCTCTGCAGCTGTTAGAGGACCAGATATTGTCACTTTATTTAACCGTTTAACAAATCTCAATACCCAAGCTGATACTCTGATCAAGCGGATAAATGAGGAAAATCTGCTACAATCAATGTCTAACAGATACCCAACACTAGATTTCGAATTTCCAACACTGTTTGTTTCTCCATCAGGACCCTCTCCAGCAAGCAATTTTGCTTCATGTAATACTTTAGATACCTTGTATTCTGATTCAATCGAATTTTGATTGTCAACACTTATATTGTGAGGATCCCAACTAGGCCACTCAGTGCTGTGTTTAGTTAACCAAGAGGGACCATGCCACCATTGGCTGTTTTCTTTTAACAGAGATACTGTTGTGCCTCTGCTTGCAATATCAGCTGGATTTTCCTTCGTATAGACGTACTGAAATTGAATGTCTTGTTGCTGCCTAATCTCCTTTATTCTATTATCAACAAATGTTGCTAGAGGTTTTTTCGATCCTATCCAGTATAAAACACATTGAGAATCTGTCCACAAAATCGTCTCACAGATAGGAAGTTTTAATTGCTTCTTAACAAAGTCAATGCAACGGACACCAATGACAACTGCTAATAACTCAAGTCGTGGTAAAGTTATTTTCTCATTTGGTACCAAGCGTGTCTTGGAAAACAGTGAATCAATTTTACATAAGTTGTCTTCCCTGAGTTGATATAGATAAACAGCAGAAGCATAGGCTTTGGTTGAAGCATCGCAAAACCATAGTAATCTGAACGTAACTGTACCTGGTAGCCCAATAGCTCTAGGAATATGATATTCCTGAATTTCATCTAAATCAAAAGAGATTTCTTTCCATTGCTGAATATCTTCCTCTGTCAGTTGTTCATCCAATTCCATTTTCTTGTTCCACAACATTTGGAGGAAAAGCTTGGTTCTTAAAGTCACAGGTGTAAAAAATCCAAGTGGATCAAACACAGAAGCCACTCTCTGTAATACTTCTCCTTTGGTGATTGGAAACATGTTATCATTTCTTGCACTGTTCACCGTTAATGTATCATCTTTTATTGTCCACGTTAATCCAAGAACCTTTAATTTTTCTCTATTCACCTGGTCTTCCTTGGGAATGCATTTTAAAAATTGCTGTGAATTTGATGCCCATTCTCTTAAGTTCATTGATGCATCACTGAATATTTGTTTTGCCTCTTTATATAATGTAACTGCATTCTCTGTCGAATCTACTCCAGTAATTACATTATCCACATAAATGTTTTCTCTAATATTTGCTGCTGTTGCATTTTTGTATGTGTCAAGGTGATAGTCCAAAGTTGCTGCAAGTAGGAAAGGACTTGATATAACTCCAAATGGCACTCTGCAAAATCTGTAAACTTGTACATTGTTTTCTACAATTGGATGATTAATGTTTCTTAGCCAAAAAAATCTAGTTGCATCTCTGTCATTTTTTTGTAGTTCAATTTGGAGAAATGCCTTTTCAATATCAGCAACTACTGCAATTTTGTTCATTCGAAAACGCAACAAGAGTCCACATAAATCTTGTAACATTACAGGTCCTCTGTGCAGGCAATCATTCAAACTTTTATTCTCTTGTTTTGATTTGGCAGACGCATCATAAACTATCCTTACTTTAGTTGTAGGTTTGGTTTGGGTCAACTACTGCATGATGTGGTATGTAATGCTTGATTCCGGTATCCTTATTACATTGGTTTGACACCTTTTCTATGATGCCCTTTTTGCACTGGTCTTGAATAATCTCATCATACTTGTTTAATAGGTCAGGATTGTTCTTCATTTTCTGAAAAAGTGACTTTAGTCTTCCGTATGCAAGTTCCCTATTTTCAGGAAGTTCCGGTAATTTTTCTTTCCATGGCCAGGCTACTTGATATCTTCCATTTTCCATTTTGAGTGAGGTGACAAAGTTACTCAAAGTTTTTTCGTCGTCTGATGTATATGGACAATCTTGTATTTCAATAGTTTCCAATTTCCAGAAATTTTCAATGGAAGGCTTGATTTGTAGACATGTGTCAATTGTAGACTGGATACAGCATTCTGTTATAGATAATAAGCCATTTACTGTCATGGTCATTTTGTTCTCTCTTTCTTCATCACTTAATTGTGACCTTCCTGTAAGGATCCATCCTAGCTTAGAGCCAAGTAGATAAAGCCCTTGTTGAATTTCTATTTTCTGTGGCAATATAATATCCAAATAATAATCATTTCCGATAAGAATCTCTATTGTTGAACTTTCTAAGCTACTAGGCAGTGTGTCAGCAAGTTGCAGATTGTTACATAAGTATTTCACATTTTCACATACATCCATTTGTAAAGGTCTTCTTAGTATTGATCCTGTTATCTTCGGAACAACATTAGCATCAATAAGCATACAAACTCCATCTTTTAGTTTGATCTTTAATGACACCTTTTGTGTTCTTAATGTTTTTGGCTTATCTGCACCAAATGTTACAAGAGTTATCTCCTCTGTAGCTTTCTTCTTCAAGTTTAATTTCTTGGCCAAATTTTCTGTTATATATGTTCGCTGAGATCCGGAGTCCATTAATAGTCTTACTACTTCTGTTTCATTAACTTCTGTATTTGACACAGTTGTTTGAGCTGTCTGCATCAAAACTATATCTCCGGAGGACAACAAGCTATTCTCTGGTACGTTCTCTTCACTTGAAGCTATTTCACACATTTCATCAGCTAGATGTGAAACTTCTTTCTGTTGAGAGGGAATTTTCTTTGGGCATAGACTTCTATGCTGACCCATTTTCTGTTTGCAATGATAGCATGCTTTTTCAAATTTACAGTCTCTACTAACATGTCCTGGTTTCAAGCATGTATAACAACTACCCTTGATTTTCTGCTTCCTGTCTTCAATTGTACTGAACTTTCTGCACTCATCACTCCAATGGTGTCCATCACAATATCGGCAAACCATTGAATTTCCACTGTCTGAGTTTTTTCCAAATGGCTTTATTGTCATCAGAGCTTCTGCAGATAAGTGTTTTCTTGGTTGAAAATTACTGTTGTTCGACTGGATTTTAGACTGCTGTTTTTCTTCAGAACTGGGACCAGTATGTGTTTCCTTAGACTGACTTTCTGCAGCTTCCCTAGCAGTTATGTAAGTATTGAAAAACTGTCTTAACTTCCCTACTGTCCATCTTTCAGTGTTACCTTTCTGTATTTCAAGTTGAATAAGGACTTCCTTTGGTAGCTTAGATGTTATCATCGAGATGAATACATCTTGGGTTACATCTTGATGCATTGCGTCCAAACTACGTAAGTGTCGTTCCAAGTCATCATAAAGTCTACGTAAATGTGTAGTTTGATTTGAAGCTGACTGAAGGTTTATTAAATCTGAATAGTGCTTGTTGACAACAGATTGAACATTTCCAAATCGTTCCTGAAATTGCTACATCGTAATCTTCATGTGAGAGCGTTAAGCCAGATATAGCAGAATTAGCTGTTCCAAAAAGTTTGCTTTTAAAGTAATTTAATTTCTCTATTTTTGTCAAGCTTTGATTTGTGTGCACTGCTGCTTCAAATGAATCCCAAAATTCTGTCCATTTTAACTTATCTCCATTGTACGAAACTAGGTCTAATTTAGGAAGTTTATCTACACTTACTGTTGAAGGTTGACTTTTCCTCTGTAATTCTTGGAGTTGTAACTGTTGAAACTGTAATATCTGTTCTTGCATTTGTGTCTGTAATTGTAATAAATGCTCCACCTTGTGGTCCGTGGCCGATTCTGTTTTCTTAGTATCTGTAATTTTATCCTGAATTTCTTCCTCGAATATTTTTAATTCGTCTAAGCGCTGTGTTACACCGTCAAGCAATTTAAAATCTATTTCACTTGCCTTTGTAAATTTTACAATTTCACCTTCTTTATCTTCTTTTTCCTCTAATATAAGTGAAATTTCTTGTATGCTGCAAAATCCTTTAATCGTCTCTCTGCTAATAAAACTTGCCTTAATTGTGTTGTCACACTTTCATCTTGAATCCCTTGTGCTATTATATCTTCACTTTTATCTAATTCTTTAGCTAACAAATTATTGTACCTTGTACAGAGTCCTTTCAAATATGAGACTGCCATCTTTTCTGGAGTTACTTCTTTTCCGTGTTCTTTATAAATTTCTTTTTCTGTAAATCCCGGGTTCCGGCACCATACAATGTGGCGAAATCAGACTAACACGGAATCCTTTAATATCTTTAATCCAATAACTAACAGTTATTTACAGTATATACAGTTTATAAATACCACATTGGATTAATCCGTCTTTTTCTTTCTAATTCAACTGATAATACTTCTATACTTCTGTTACTACTATTTTTACAATGATAATTATCCATAAAAACCCTTAACTTATATACTAAAATCATAAGAACATTCTAAATCTAGAACAAACTATAATTAACTAGAGAAATGGGAAATAATCTATTTTTAGTAACAGGGTAAATTCCGGAATTTGCCAACACTTTCTTGAACATAAATATACACAAGTACTTTCACTATCCATCTAGAATATTCTAGTATGATTCATTTACTATAATTAAAATAACAATGTAATTTTATATACACAATGTCAAAATAAAAGTCCAATGTCTTTATAAATGCGTACTTTCGCAACAATGGCCACCGTTACCATGGAAACAGCAAAAATTCGAAAAAACATCAGAGTGTTCTTAAATGGAAAAAAACTTCACAGGAATGGTAACTGGCATGTGCTGATCAACAGTTTGACTTCGGAATTTTCAAAATGGCCGCCGTTACCATGGAAACTGCAAAAAATTCAAAAATTTCAAAAAGCTCCAAAATTTATGAAACTTGAAAAAAAATGTTAATTTGCAAGTGAAGATGCACTCTTTGACTGAGGAATTTTCAAAATGGCTGCCGTTACCCTGGCAATGGTGGAAGGGTGCCATCCGTTATTGCTAGCAATTACAAATCTAGTTATTTTTATTTATTCTTCTTCTTCCTCTTCTTCTTCCGCCACTTTAAAAATGAACTTGTCCGCAGCGTTTCTCCAAAACCGCTTGTCAGATTGACTTAGGATTTCATAAAATGGTAGACTAATATGTCAAGGTGAGCCATCAATCTTTCGTTTGTGCATTGGTGTCTATTAAGGGGTATTTTGGGGAGTAGAAAGGAGGGAGGGGTTTACTATAGAACCCTATGAGATTTTATTTTCTAAAATTTTCAAATGAATATAACTTGAAAACTGTAAGTGATAGATACATACATAATTATAGGACAATAAAACAAATCACATGAAATATATGGGAGTCCCTGGGAGGTCATCCCCACCCCCTTCAATTTGAGAATATGCTTTTATCTTGTAAACGGTTCAGATCCCCACCCCTAAACCATATATAATCTTGAATGGGACGATAAAACAAATCAAATGAAATTAAAGGGAAGTCCCCGGGGGTCATCCCCGCCCCGTTCGATTTGAGAATGTGCTTGTAAACAGTCCAGATCCCCACCACTAAACCATATATATTCTTGTAGGGGACAATAAAACAAATGAAATGAAATAAAAATGATGTCCCTAGGGGCTCACCTCACCCCCTCTTGTTTGAAAACTTGTAAACGGTCAACATCCACACCCCTAAACCATATCTATTCTTGTATGGGACAATAAAACTAATCAAATGAAATTAAAGGGAAGTTCCTGGGGGTCACCCCCCCCCCCCACCCCGTTCAATTTGAGAATGTACTATTATCTTGTAAACGGTCCAGATCCCCACCCCTAAACCATATATATTCTTGTAGTGGACAATAAAACAAATGAAATGAAATAAAAGGGAAGTCCCGAGGGAGTCACTCCGCCCCCTCTTGTTTGAAAACTTGTAAACGGTCAACATCCCCACCCCTATACCATATATATACTTGTACTTGTATGGGACAATAAAGCTAATCAAATGAAATTAAAGGGAAGTTCCTGGGGGTTGCCCCACCCCGTTCAATTTGAGAATGTGCTATTATCTTGTAAATGGTCCAGATCCCCACCCCTAAACCATATTTATTCTTGTAGGGGACAATAAAACAAATGAAATGAAATAAAAGGGAAGTCCCGAGGGGTTCACCCCATCCCCTCTTGTTTGAAAACTTATAAACGGTCAACATCCCCACCCCTAAACCACAGATATTATTGTGTAGGACAATAAAACAAATCAAATGAAATGTAGGTAAAGTCTCTGGGGGTTACTACCACCCCCTCCTGTTTGAATACTTGTAAATGGTGGAGATCCCCTTCCGTAAGCCATATATATTCTTGTATTGGACAAAAAATCAAATCAAATGAACATGGGACCATATAAATGGCGAGTTATGGGAGCTTTGTTTGGGAGACTTCATAACAGCATCCTGTTACAATTACTTCTTGTTGAGAAATGGACTTAGTTTTTCTGCCAGGAAACATAACATTCACTCTGTGGTAAAACTTTTTAAAATTTTAATGAATTTCTTAAACTATCATGGATTTGTACCAAACTTGGACAGAAGCTTGTTTATGATCATAAAATAGTATCCAGAAGTACATTTTGTAAAAATAAAAATCCATTTTCCCCTATTTTACTTATATAGGACTTGGTTTTTCTGCCAGGAAACATAACATACACTCTGTGGTTAAACGTTTAATAATTTTAATAACTTTCTTAAACTATCCTGGATTTGCACCCAACTCGGACAGAAGCTTGTTTATGATCATAAGTTAGTATCCAGAAGTAAATGTTAAAATCAATCGGGTCCAGGACCAATCCAGTATATCTTATCATAACCCTTCGTTTTTAATTCAAGTTTCTATGTGCATACATTTATAGTAATTAAGAGCTGGTAAACTCAGTGTATGATAAATATTTCCGGTTATGGAATACATCCTTTTGCATTTATTTTCATATTTTTCTAGAAATTCACAATTTCATGTTTGTAGCACAATTATTTTGTATGTACTAAATAGTCCGGCCGATTGGTGCAGATAAAGAGCAGAATTGTTCACTTGATGAGGAAAGCATGAAACTTTGCATAGTAGTTCTTGGTTATATACCCTTTGATTTCAGCTATGGACCAACTCTGAAAAATCCAATATGGCTGCCATTTTCAAGATGGCGGAAAAACGGTATAAAAATCAAGATTGTCCTAAAGGTATTCTATATAATTTCGGAAATTAAAGTTATGGTTCTTCAAAAATGGACTTCATGTTCTTGAATTTGTTATCAATTAATTTTAAAATATAAAAAAAAAAAATTTGGTTATTTCTATTACACATACATTTGCAAATATGGCTGCACATACAAAAATAAAAAGTGAAATTCAAAATGTTAATCAATATGTTACATATTATTCTTTAAACGCTTTCAGTTTTAATGGTTGGAATGAAATAGGTTGAAACGAGTCGATTGAACGTTAATATAGGTCGGTTAAATGTGGTGGAATAGTAGATAACTCATCTGAACTTTGAGGCAGTGCCGAGGGCACCCTGTCTCGTGTCTCTTCAATGTAACGTCTTACGTCACTTATCGCGTTTTCATCTGCCGTACGCACTACATCGTCAAATTGTTCTATGTAATCAATAGGTGTACCTTTCTTCAGGCGGAATAGGCGATTCCCATCATTTAAAATGGTTAAGGGGCTACTATTTCCTTTTCCAACGACGTGCGAAACCAATTCGCAACTATTCAGCGAGCATGGTCCTAAAATGCACTCCTGATCAGCACTTTTATTAGTTTTAATGGTAACAGTCATTTCTGAGTTTGGTGGAACTGTGATGGTTCGTTTTATGCAAACTTGCTGAGTTGAAATCTCGTTTCCACCGTTAACAAATGCCGCATTTATCACTTTATTGTTGATGGTAATTGTGGGAGTACTCAGGTTTATCACTGCGCTCAGTATGTCCAAAATATCTAGCCTAAGTATAACATCGTCTGTTTACTCTATTAATGTCGAGAGTCGTTCTTTATAGTCTTCCCAATAACAAGCTGTTAACACAAACCACGTAGCGTTACGTTCTCAAAATCTCCATTTTCTGCCGGAATTAATTTCTCATTTACTAATGTTATCATTGCAGCAGTGTCCACAATCATGCTCACATTCTGGTCATGTATAGTACCTCGTTCTGCTAAGCTCTTTCAAATGGTTCGTCTGATGACAATATCGGACGAGGCCGTGGGCCTCTGTTCGATTTTGTGATGAGGTGATGTGTCATGGCCAATGGACTTTGGAATCGTGAGTTGGCCTACTGGCCCGACCCTTTGCTGTTTAAAGACTCCATTGTTGGAGAAGCACTTTGATTTGTTCCGGATCCTTGTGAAGGTGATCGTTGTCTAAAATAACCGGGATTTCTGGAGTTTGCCCGTGGAGATGCTAACCGTTGTCTTTGGGGACTATATGATCTCTACCTTAGTGGGTGTGTTGCTGATCGATAGGCATTAAGCTTGGGTGTAATCTATCAGGCGATCTACCGCGAATGTATTGCTCAGGAGATCCTCCATGTGTATATTGATCAGGTGATCTGCCATGATTATTTGATCAGAAGATCCGAGGTTATACTGATCGGTCAATCCACGGCTATGCTGATTAGTTGAAAGCATAATATCAGCTAGTTTTGTGACAATTTGTGCGAGGTTATGTCCCTCATTATCCAAAGGTCTGCTCATATTTCCTTTATCGGTCGGTGATACTGCGCCATCAGCAAAGTAGACTTGTCGATGGTTATAATTGGCACTTTTTGATTCATATATCGCCATCTGGTTTGCTATTGAGGTTTTTAGTTGATTCAACGCCTTGTTGAAATTTTCTTGGTTCCTCTTTATTACATGCCTTGAAGAATCTTTGTCTTTACATTCTCGACGGAATGCTTCGGTTTCAATCTGGTTTGATCGTCTTTCTTGCTGAAGCGCTGCTCCAAATGAATGCTTTTTTAAGGCCTTGGAATCATCATCTGTGCGAGCGTACTCAAAGCCAACATCGGCCTGCAATATGGGGCCTACACACATTTTTCTGTTTTCCCATTGTCATCTACCGGCAAATCGTTCAAATTGGTAAATGAACGCCTCCCAAGTCATGGATCCTTTCCAATTGAGTTTTTTTAATTTTTGGGAGCTGTGGGCTTCGTCTCCGGTCCCTTGCACCAAGATTTTCTTGCCATCGGGTATATTCTCTCTCCAATGAGGAGTCTGAAGAAGAGGTGTTGCCACACTCTTTTCGTTTCCTCTGCCCTTTCCTGGACCGGCCAGTGGAGTCAGCTTGCTGTTATGGGAAGCCTGTTAGAGTTCCAGGAGCTGACGAGGTTGTCATAATTGGAGTGATAAATGTGGGATTTGCCATTAACTCGACGGGGATGATACCGTAAGTAGGAACTGCATTTAGCACTGGAGAAACTTGATAGAATCCTCTTGCATTCAATTGTTTCTGTAATGGTGTGCTGCTTTGAACCAAATATTATTGACTCATAGTAGGTGGTGAGTGTGCGTAAGACGACACATAAGCCTGTTGCTGGTATCCTTGATAAGTACTAGAGGGTTTTAGTATGTTCTTATTTGGAGATTGTTGTTGAATAATTTGAACTGTTTCATGCAGGGCCAAAAACCCTGACATAGGACTTTTGACTTAAGGTGAAGACACCTTCAACAGAGTTGGCGCGGTTGCTGGTTCATGCGAACTATAATTGGGGAAAGACCCAAGACATGGATTTTGTTGTGTACTTTTGGTAAACTTGCGTTGTCCTGGCTAAGGTCAAATTTTTGCTTAGATGATGTGTCCGTTGCAGGAATTTTAACTTCTTTATTTCGATTGTCCACTAATTCATTTACAACAGATGCCAGTTGTTGGAAGGTACCCTGCTGTTCAAATGCACTTTTAAATTGAACTGCGTCTACTTCCTCAGGTGTTGTCAGCTTGTCCATTCGTCTCACGACAGCATTGAATATCTTATTGGTCTGACCATCAATTCCGCCAAGCATTTATTGTGGTCTATCCTGTGTTCAGACTGCTGAAGTTGCTGAGATATTGCTCTCATCTGTTCGTTATTAATATGCATTGCCTCTTTCTGTTCAGCTTGAAACGTAATGAGACCAACACATATTTTATCAATTCGCGATGATTTGCTCTGTTTTATATTTCGGTAATCTCAGCTGTTCTTTGGACATTAAATTTACTACCTGCTAAAAATTCTTGGTACAATTGTTTATTAGTCATTTCCGAGCTGTCCCCTGTTAAAGCGTCCGAGTTCAGCTGTGGGTTTCTCCATATCCCCAAGTGATTAATCTTCTGCCATTTCAATGTTCTTGTCTTTGTTGTCCCAAATTCCTGCCATTTCACTGATATGTGTTTAAATTATTCTCAATTCACAGTTTGATATCTCAAATCACAGCTTTTATGTGTGACCCAAGACAACAAATAGTGCAGCTTTTAATGAAAGCTACTACTGCAGCTTTTTATGAAGGCTTCTACTTTGTGTATGAAATGACAAGCAAGGCAAAATCAAAAAGGACAGATACTAAATGACACTATCATGATAATATATCAATAAAATGCTTATATTCAGGTCAATTCTCAATAATGAATATTTGCTCCTTTTTAAGGCGGCCATTTTGAAAATAGCCGCCATTTTGTATTTCAAAGATAGAAGAAAACAAAATCTTGCAAGAGTACACCAAGTCATTCAAATATGTTGATTTTTGTGCTTCCAGCATCAAATCCACTGTGGTTTGTGTAATACTGGAAAATATTTTAGAACGTACGGCAGCCATCTTGAAATAAGCCGCCATATTGAATTTTGAGGGTGGGTCCATAGCTAATATTGCTCAGTACACAAAAATGTACTATCATGCAAAAACTGGTGCTTTCCTCATTATTTGAGCAATTTTTTCACCGATCGGCCGGACTAAAAAAGGGTGTTTCGGTTATGGTCATGTAGACCTAGGCTTTTCCTCATCAGGTATCCCTAACCTATATGTTTCCTCCTTTGTAATATATAGAATAGTTCCAATTTGATTTCTCTTATGGGAATACGACACCTATTTATACATTCGGGGTTTTTTTATCATCTTTTTTCTTCTGTCTACTTTTTTGGTATTGTTTCCTCTTTTTTTATCAATAAGCTCTTCAGTTAGTTTATTGTTCTTGATACTTTTTTTCTTTACTGATTTCGTGTTTATATATTTTTTTCTTCTTTGAATTAGTTAAATTCTTTAAGATTATTTTGTCTCTTTGTATGTAAAACGTTTTCCCATTGCTTTTAATACTCTATTTGAGAGATTAAATATCTTTTTTTTAATCTATTTGAGAACAATTTAGTTATTAAAGCAGTCTCTATTTGAGAGATTACTTTGTATTTGCTATTCTCTTAATAGCAGTCTCTATTTGAGAGATTATTATATTTTCTTTTTGAGAATAACTTGTATTATCAATCTCTATTTGAGAGATGATTATTACTGTTTTATCAATCCATATTTGAGAGATGATTATTATTCACAAAAACAAAAAGCAGTCTCTATTTGAGAGATTACTTAATTTTTGCTATTCTATTAATATCTCTATTTGAGAGATAATTATATGTTGCTATTCTATTTGAAAATAACTTGTAATATCAAACTCTATTGTTGAGAGATGATAATTACGTTTTAACAAAAATAATTAAGACACAACAGTCCTTTACTTCCAATGTTATAGCAAAAAAATAGATCCTGCCACGTGTGATAGATAAGTATGTGTATTTTATCAGTCAAATATTTCTATCTAATTGCTTCCACGTGATTACAAGATCTCGCAAGTTGATTGCTTGATTCTATATACGTCACAGATGCATGCACGTCTGTTTTTACATCACCTAACCTAAACTATATCTTAAAAATAGTCCAAGAGTGTCCGTAACAGATAAACATAATAATGCATTATTTTCTTCTTCTGGATCGATATTACTAATGAAAAATAGAAAATCCTTTACATACATTGTATACACATGGAAAAAAGTATTGCAACACCAAATTGAAATTGAAATTAAAAAAACACTTTTCATTTTTTTGGGATATAATTTGGTAAAATAGAACTAGTTAAACATTATTTAAGTATCACCTGAGTTTAATAAAAAAAATATCGACTCGATAATTTTTTATCTGCACATGCAGCTACTCTACCCGTAAACAGCAAAACAGTTGTTTTTATCCTCATTGTTTTCAACCCTTTAAATAACCAAATTTTTAAAGTTATGTAATTGACATCTTATAATGGGTCCTGAAAAACTCTTAACTGCAGCAAGATGGCAGATTATCAGCATAAGGGAAGCAGGGATGTCGCTGTAAAAACTGCACGTTTTGTTGGTTATCACCATTTCTCTATAAGTCGTTTTGAGAATAAATCAGGCAATAAATGCTGTAAAAGACATTCCGAGATAATGAAGACCCCTATACCATTTGCTAAGAAAAATCAAGCATAATGAAGGTTGGTCAGAAGGAAACCCATTGCATACAAGACAATCCTAAAAAGAGAGTGGTGGCCATACAGGAGCCTTTTAACAAGAACTGTTCGAGATCGACTCATCGCTACTGTTATCGTGCGATAAGACCATTTCGGAGACCTTTGCTAACGAACAGACACACAGTTTTCCGTATCCAATGTTGTGCAGAGTTCGCCAAAGTTGGAAATTAGCATCGTGGAGGAAGATCCAATGTTCAAATGGAATTCGGTTCATCTTCCTTGGCACGATCGTAGCCCGGATTTCAACCATATCGAGCATATTTGGGACACTATTGGGCGGAAAGTGCGCGAAAGGACACCCCAGTTCAAACCCATCATGAAATAAACAATGCCCGTCATCAGAAATGGTTGCTGCTACCTTAGCAACAAATTAGTCGATTTATGGCAGGGATCAGAAGACGTTTAGATGCGGTTATCCGTTTGGATAGAGGCTGCGCACAAAGTACTAATTCTTTGGCGTATAACCATCAACCATGATGTGAACAGCCATCTAAGGATTAATTTTGAAATGTCTGACATTGTAATGTTCGACTACAGTAAAAGTTGTAAAATGCATTTTTTTGTACAAAAAACACTCCATTTTGGTATTAAAATTGTGGTTATATAAATCATTTTTTTTTCAAACATTTTTTGTTCGTTTCAATGCCAATGTTATCATAAACTATGTTTCAATAATATTATACACATATTTTATCATATTTCATCCAAAAAAAGAAGCTGATTTTTCAAGTTTTAAAAAATCAAGGTGTTGCAATACTTTTTTCCATGTGTATATATATATAGTAATATCTCGTATCTCTATTTTAATAATTATAGAATAATTTATTGGTCAGCTAAAGAACTATAGGTTGATAGTTATAGTCAATTAGTATTTTTCATTTAGAAAAAAAAAATATTATTTGTCAGCTGTTGAACATATAACTATTGTAATATTCGTATATACAGGTGGGCGAATCCTCATGAGAATCAAATTTGAACCAGTGACTTGTATGTATAAGTCAAGAACTTTATAACATTTTGTTGATGCAATTAATATTTCTTGTCAATGGACTTTAATTGACATATCCTGTTTAGTACTTCCTGTATTCTTTTCGTGTGTCACATTTATTTCGGACATAAATATTTGTTACTTCATTGTAAGTTTAATATTGATGCTCCATTTTACTTTTCAAGCTTAATTGTTTAATATAGTTGCAATGTCCCTTCCTCTGGCCAAGAGTTGTTCTGTATAGTTTTTCAAATCTATATTTCATTTTTTTTTCTCTTACCATATGGTTTTGATAAGCAATACGACAAAGGCTTATAATAAGCGTTTATGGGGATTGTCTTGTGAATAACAAGAAAATACTCAGGTTAGACCACGAATAGAGCGAGGCTCCAAATCATATGTTAAAATCAATCGGGTCCAGGACCAATCCAGTATACCTGACATTCAGTCTGCAGTTACATTTTTTTTTAAATTTATTAGATTCATAAACTATCCTGGATTTTTACCAAACTTTGACAGAAGCTTCTTCCAATCAAATTAGAGATAATATCGAGAGGAATATTTTTATTGATTTTTTTCCTCATTTCTGTTGAGTCTGCGATTAACAGCAAAAGTAGGCGAGACACCGGGTTCCGCAGAAACCTTACGAATGTTTTTATGTAAGGTGTGGTTTATCTTGATTAACGGTCTTTTACATACAGAAACTTACAGATGCAAAGATAAATACAGTTTGAACATAAATCACTGTGATGCAGATGTCTAAGTTTCTGTTACATTTACCTCTGATTTGTTTTTGCAGGAACATTGTTAAATGCATTTGTATCCGAAAAAGTTTGAAAAACATGGCTTACACACTGCCTCCTCATGATAAGTAGTAAAGCCGATTGGACATTCTAAAAACACACAATTTATCTTTGTAAATGCACATCTCTTGAGATACTATTTCACAATAGTATTTTACAAAATATGACAAAACATGAAGGAGGATTTTGAATGATAGATATTGACAGATTTATTGATGCTATTTAAATTAATGGGCTGAAAAGATTAATGGAAGGTAAACAGTCTATTTGAAAATTATTTCAACATTTTACTTAAACCAGTATAAAGTGATCACGATCAAAACTTATATTTAACATGGATTGGGATAATTCAAAATTCATTAATCACAAAAAGAGCAAAATCATTTATTTCTGCTATGAAAAACTTTAAATGTCAATAGTTGACATAAATTTGGAACAATGAGCACACAATTTCGGAAAACTAATTTATGACGCAATATGTATATCGGATTTGTAACAACATAAGCAACACGACGGGTGTCACATGTGTAGCAGGATCTGATTAGTACCCTTCCGGAGCACCTGCGATCACCCCTAGTTTTTGGTGGGGTTGGTGTTACTTATTTTTTTGGTTTTCTATGTTGTGTCATGTTTTCTATTGTTTGTCTGTTTGTCTTTTTCATTTTTAGCCAAGCGTTGACAGTTTATTTTCGATTTATGAGTTTGACTGTCCCTCTGGTATCTTTCGTGTATCTTGTATGTACCATTTCTATACATTCTATATAAATACTGTATTTAAAAGAATGTTTACAATAGTTAATTTCTTATTACTGATCTTTTTACCCTGAAATTCAGTAAATAAGACTCAGAAAAATTATGTTATCCGAGTGAACTGTTTTAAAAACAACAGCTACCATTCATTTATTTATAAAACCCAATCATCTTTTAACTTATTAACGTTTGCTTAACTTCTAACAGACAAAAGGAAAACAATTTAATAGGTACATGTATTATAAAATAAAATGTTTAAGACGACATATGCCCTCTGCAAAATCCATATTTGTTCTAATCCTCACCACTGTATGAGTATGTATGTTGGAAGGTACATATGGAGTTTTTATGTATGTATGTATGTGTGTTCACATATATGGAGATTTTACGTCTGTGCGTATAAGAATTCATGGTGTGAATGCCAATGAGTCAACTCTCCACCAAAGTCACAATTTATTAAAGTAAACCATTAAAGGTCAAAGTTCGGTCTTTACCATGGAGCCTTGGTTCATACTGAACAGCAAACTATTAAGGGCTCCCAAAAAAAACAAAACAAAATACTACTGTAAAACAATTATGATATGTATTAGACAAATCTATATAAAAAAAAAGAGAAACGAAGAACACTTATGAACCACACCAACAAACAACAACTACTGAACATCAGATTCCTGGCGTAGAACATGTGTTAACATTTGCAGCGGGTTTAAACGTTTAAATAGGTACCAGTCTGCATCCTTATCTGCAACAATAGTGTATCTTCACAATGTTTGTATGATTGTATTATGTATGAAGATTGTTTCGCAAACTTTATATTATATAAAATGAGGCACATACCTTCACATCTTCCTTCTTTTAAGACGTTATTGGAGCAGCAGTAATATTGAACCTTCGTGACGGTACCTTTTCTACAAGTAAAATTTTATAATGAAAATGGAAAATGTATGTTATAAAGTTCACCTCACTTTATTACCGTATCATCTGTTACAGTAATTATAATTGACAGATCAGCAACTCTCACATGTCTGCACGTTCTTAAATAAACATAAATAAATAGATCAATTGAAGTTCTATTACACATGTTGTCATTCTGTAGTCTGACCATCAAACGATGTACTTGTTAATACATTAGTTATAGAAACTGGATTGTACTATTACATAGCAAATATATTACACATTTTGGCGACGAGGAAAAAACTGGATATTAAAATAAATGTGAATTTCTACAAGTGACAATGCCGACTTACGGGAAATTAGACTCTTTTGATGAATCTGAAGATTGGACACAATATGTAGAACGTATGGAACATTATTTTAATGCTAATGAGATAGACGTAGAAGACCAGAAAAGGGATATTTTCTTAAATGTATGTGGGAAGAATACTTACAAATTAATAAGGGATTTATTAGCACCAGCCAAACCAGGAACGAAATCATTGGCCGATTTAACAAAACTAGTGAAAGACCACCGTGATCCAGTACCATCAGAAATCATTCAGAGATTTAAATTTAACAGTAGAACAAGACACAGCGATGAGTCAGTGAGGACATTTATTGCAGCACTAAGAAGTCTGACAGAACACTAATTATGGTGACACGTTAAACGCGATGTTACGTGACAGGTTAGTCGTCGGGATAAAGAGTGACCGCATACGGAGGAGGCTGCTAGCAGAGCCGAATTTAACATTTGAAAAGGCTTTGAAAATTGCTACCGCGATGGAGACTGCAGAGAAGAATGCACAGGACATCCAAGCGAGTGGGACAAATTTCAGAAACAAATCAACAAAGTTTCAAAATCATATACAAGAAACAACTCGGGAAATTCGAAACAAGGAGATTGTTACCGGTGTGGAGGAAATCACTTAGCCGCTGAATGCAGGTTTAGGGATGCAAAATGCCACAGTTGTAAAAAGAAAGGACATATCGCAAAGAAATGCCGTAACAAATCTGCCAGTGGGAATTTAAGTGAAAATCACAGAGAGTTTAAATCACGTTTTAAACCATGTGCTCATTTCATGGAGCAGGATGAAAGTAGTGAAAGTGAAAATGAAGTTTACTCAGTTTTTCATTTTGGAAATAAATCTGATGAGGCATACAAAGTGCAAATCAATGTAAATGAATGTGAAATGGAAATAGATACCGGAGCGTCAGTTTCTATCATGAGCGAGGATACTTACAAGGAATGCAAGTTGTAATTCAGGATCGAACCGACAAGTGTTAAACTCCGAACATACATGGGGGAGCAGATTCCTGTAATAGGACGTGCAATCGTCAATGTCAACTACAAGAAGGAAAGCGCAAAATTACTATTACTGATAGTGAAGCGTAAAGGTCCGGATTTACTTGGCCGAGCTGGTTGAACAAACTCCAACTGGATTAGAAGGATATTTTCTCCGTCGTTGGAAGTGATAATCAATCTAGTAATTTAAATGTGATCTTGGAAGCAAATAAGGAAGTTTTCAAAGATGAACTTGGAACTGTAAAAGGCATGAAAGCCAAGATTTATGTTGATGAGAGTGCCGTACCGAAATATTTCAAAGCTCGCCCTTTGCCGTATGCGTTGAAGGATAAAGTGGAGATGGAACTTGAACGTCTTGAGAAGGAGGGTCAGATTCAGCAAGTGGAATTTTCCGACTGGGCCGCTCCGATAGTACCTGTAGTTAAGGAGAACGGATCTATTAGAATTTGTGGTGACTACAAGGTAACCGTTAATGCTGTTTCAAAGTTGGATAATTATCCGACTCCTAAAACAGAGGATTTATATGCAACGCTTGGAGGAGGACAAGAATATACAAAATTGGATTTAAACCAAGCATATCAACAGATTGAACTTGATGAGGACAGTAAGAGGCATGTGACTATAAACACACATAAGGGTTTATTCAGATACAATAGACTTTCGTATGGTGTAGCGTCCAGCCCAGGTATTTTCCAAAGAACACTTGAAAATGTTGTTCAAGGTATAGCCAATGTTTTGGTTCGAGTAGATGATATACTGATAACGGGTAAAACAAGGGAAGAACATCTAAATACTCTTTCTGAGGTTTTGTCTAGATTTAAGAGAATCGGAATTCGGTTAAAGAAACAGAAGTGTGTGTTCATGGCCGAAGAAGTTGTTTATTTGGGATTTAAAATAAACAAACACGGAATATATCCAGTGGAAAGTAAAGTTGAGGCGATCGATAAAGCACCAAGTCCGACAAACGTGACAGAACTGAAAGCTTATCTTGGGATGCTGAACTATTACAAAAGATTCTTAGCGAATTTGTCTCACTTGTTAAAGCCGCTACATATACTTCTACAGAAAAACACATAATGGAGTTGGGAAAAAAAAACAGGAAAAAGCGTTCAAAGAGTCAAAACAGCTGTTGAAATCCGCATCAGTTCTTGTACATTTCGATCCGAAAAAGAAATTAATATTAGCATGTGATGCATCACTATATGGATTAGGCGCCGTACTTTCGCATAAAATGGACGACGGCAGCAACAAACCAATAGCTTATACATCTCGAACACTTACATCAGCAGAGAAGAATTATTCCGTTCTTGAGAAGGAGAGTCTGGCCATAATATTTGGTATCAAGAAATTTCATCAATATTTGTATGGACACCCCGTTACAATCGAAAACCGATCACAAGCCGCTCATATGTTTATTTCGAAAAGATCAACCTATACCTACAATGGCCGCATCTCAAATTCAAAGGTGGGCACTGACTAGCTGCAAATGAGTACACGATTGTATACAAAGAAGGGTGTTTGAATGGTTATGCGGTTGGACTAAGTAGACTACCGCTGAAAACAAACACTGAAAAGACACCAACGCGAGGTGATACTATATTATTAATGGAACATTTAGCCACTACGCCAGTTGATGCTAAACAAATCCAAAAGTGGACACACAAGGACACAATACTTTCTATGGTGCTTAGATACATTTTGAATGGATGGCCGTCAAAATGTCCCAGTGAAGACATAAGACCGTATTATAGTAGAAAAAAGTAACTGTGTAGTCAGGACGGATGCATATTGTGAGGAGGAAGAGAAATGATACCACAACCAGGACGTGAAGCCATGTTAAATAAATTACACCAAGGAACTATCCAGGAAAAGTTGAACCGTTTTCAACTACCGTATCACACCACAAACAACGACAGGACTGGCACCGTCAGAATTGCTAATGAAAAGGAAACTCATGTCACGTCTAGATTTAGTTTTTCCAAATATCGAAAAGCGAGTTCAGGAGAGACAACAAAAACAAAACCATTATCACGATAAGAAATCTGTGAACAGACAAATTAATGTAGGACAAGGAGTATTTGCCAAAAATTTCGCAATTGGTTCAAAGATTAAATGGATTCCAGAAGAAGTTATAAAACAATCAGGACCACTTTCATTTCATATCAAATTGCAAGATGGACGTGTCATTCGGAGACATATTGACCACACCAGAGTACGAAACTTCGATTGCACAAACAACGAAAATGAAGAAAAATGTGACAATGACAGTGATTGTATGAGCCAGAAATAACTATAACGATAAGTACTCCTGAGACCGAACAACCGCAAATCGAGAAACCGTCAAACATGACTGAACAAATGGAACCACGCTATCCGAAGAGAATAAGAAAATAACCATCGCATTTAAAGGATTGAAAAGACATTAATTTTCTGTAATTGAGTTAATTTGTTTTTAATTTGTTTTTATCTAAGGCCAGAGAAGTATATTCTTTAGTTTTCTATGTTGTGTCATGTATACTATTGTTTTTCTGTTTGTCTTTTTCATTATTAGCCATGGCGTTGTCAGTTTGTTTTAGATTTACGAGTTTGACTGTCCCTTTGGTATCTTTCGTCCCTCTTTTATAAAGTTCACCTCACTTTATTACCGTATCATCTGTTACAGTAATTATAATTGACAGATCAGCAACTCTCACATGTCTGCACGTTTTTAAATAAACATAAGTAAATAGATCAATTGAAGTTCTATTACACATGTTGTTATTCTGTAGTCTGACCATCAAACGATGTACTTGTTAATAAATTAGTTATAGAAACTGGATTGTATTATTACATAGCAAATATATTACAATGTATACTCTATATTTTAAAAAAAATAGAAAAATTAGCCATAAATGGGAATGAGACAAATATCAACCAAATTACAAAATTGTAAAGATGTAAATAACTGAAGATTCTATGAAAACGTTTAACATTTTAAAAAACCCATATCGTATAATAAGATTTATTTGTATGAAAGGTCTCCTACCCGACATGCCCGAGATAGATGAATCTTTATCAATAGAAAAAAAAGATTAATGTCTGCTTTGTGCTTATACATTAAACGAAAATATTATGACAAAGACAACAACCTGACTACATAGTCATGGTTAGGAACAGCCCATATATGTTTGGGGGATATTAAACATGTTTGTTAATGTTTGTCCAACCATTTACTATATACACATTGGTGAATCAGAACAAGCTTTGAAGAAAGAGGACTCGCAGTTGTTGAAATCTAGTCAATTGGCCCGATTTCATACCATTGTATACAGAGTGAATTGACAATATCTACTTCTGAAACGGATTTTTTGTGTCAAGTAGTAATCAGCTGTCTGAATGAGTACATCCTTTTGCAGTGCGAAAATAAACATGATGGTATTGGTAGAAATGTTAATAACTAGGTAGCAATTCATAATAAATATAACACAGTTTTATATAATTTATAATTAAAAGAAAGAACTGGCATTGACCTTTACACTTTATTAAACGAAGAGTTCCAAATGATGGAGTTAAAGTCATCCCTCCGTAAATTTTACGGACGCCATCACGAGATGGTTGTCCGTTGTGGAATAGCCGTTTCACAAATGATATGTTCCTTACGTCGTAACTACAATCCCCTTCCCTTTCATGAATGTGACTTACCGCATTAGACTATTTACCGGATTTTTTATAACATGTGCAACACGATGGGTGCCACATGTGGAGCAGGATCTGCTTACCCCTCCGAAGCACCTGAGATCACCCCTAGTTTTTTTTGTGGGGTTCGTGTTGCTTATTTTTTAGTTTTCTATTTTGTGTCATGTGAACTTTTGTTTGTCTGTTTGTCTTTTTCATTTTTAGCCATGACGTTGACGGTCAGTTTATTTTCTATTTATGAGTTTGACTGTCCCTCTGGTATCTTTCGTCCCTCTTTTGTTATTTGATTAAAATGTACAGCCGATACAAACAATTATTGAAATATATCAGATGCATACACTATTTGAAAACTTGATTCAATGTTAAATAAACAACTGTATCGTCTTCAAGCGACTCAATTAAGACACTGCACCTATCATATTTTGTATTATCAGAAATGGACTTTAAAATATAGCAGTATTAAGTTTTATATATATATATATATATATGTAAGTTTTTTGTCTAATTGCCAAAATCTCCGTGCAAGACTAAAATTGTTTTTTGAAGCTATTTGAGAAAAGTGACAGATAATACATAGAAATATAAATCAGTTTACATGAAAATATCAACTATTGATCAATCATAAGAAGTACGCACCTAATGTATCTGTTACAAACAACTGCAAAATGTTTTAATGAAATTGACAACTTCGTGGACAGCGGAAGTCACTCAAAGGGGATTTTGGTTTAGAAAAAAAAGGAAAATGTATCTTTTTAATCATTAGAGAAACAGATTATTACATAGTAACGCGTGGATTATCGGATTTATCCACTTGTATCAATGTAATAATCTATATGTATCAGAAGTCCAGTATATACAGTAATAAGTCCATTTTAATGACCATTCAAATTATACCTGTTTGTGCCTGACATATCATCATAATAAAGGAAAGATGTTTTAAGCAAAAGCAAAATACCAAAACGAAAATTTATTTATCTTGTTAGATATGTATAAATTGTCGGGTTTTATATACATTGATATTGTGTAATGTCAGCCTCGAACCATGAATTTTTCTGGCATTGACTGCGTATTTTTTTTACGATATTGATACACAGAAAGACAATAACAATCAAAACAAAGGAGTAAACATAAAACCAAAGGACATTTACAAACAACAGTTAAAATAAATAAAAAAACAAGACGGACTCCACCAAAAACCGGGCGTAATATGAGGTGCGCCGTAAGATAAAATAATTCCCATCAGAAAATCAGATGACCTGCGTATTGTGCTACATTTCTGTTGGTTTTCCTTTACTTAATCAGTTTTTCGATAGATGTAAGTAAGCGTTATACTTTTCCGCAGTCAGTTTCACGTGGCTTAGAGTCCTGCTCAGCAGGTAGATGTAGGCGAATAGAAAAACAACAAGTGTTAATATATTTAACAAGCTAAACAAGAATAGTAGCTATATTGACACAGAATTATCAAATCTATATTTGGCTACCAATTGTACTCAAAGACAAATAGATGCGCATGTCTTCATTTTTCTCTGATGATAGAGGCCAACACTAAATCAGAGATGTCTACATAAGATACAAAATATAAAAAATAAATAAAAAAAGGGTCATCACCGTGTCACAATATACCATACTATAGGTGTCAGACCACCAATTACTCCCTCCAATTTAGAACGTATGTAAAAGTAGCCCTACTCTGACACAAAATAGTGCGTTTGATGTCCTTGTTTACTTAAACTAACCAACAAATTTGCAGAAATGAAACTTTTAGTGAAAGAGAAATATATCTAGATCATTTTGAGCTAAAAATTACTTGTCTATGAGTTTGCATTAAAAATTGAGGATTAATGCGCTCCATAGTATACTAATTTTAAATTTCCAGAAAACCAGGTTTTTGTTTTGGGGTACCTCTGTTTGAAGGTCAGTTATTTTGTAAGAAGGCTTTAAAGGTATGGTGAAAATTGGCATGTAGAAAGCTGATACATGTACAATTAAGGATATACCTGGTTTCTATGAAGTTAAACTTAAGGTAAAATATTTAGAAAGCTGTGAAAATTGCAATTTTGGTTGAACAGATATGGATTTTTAATTGGTGGTCTGACACCTTTAAGAGAAATGCGTTGAAACCCAAAATTCAGAAAACAATTGATTTTTTGGTCTTAACTGATTATTTGAAATAAAAGTAGCCACTTTTTAATCTTTTTTGGAGCAAAAAGTCACATTTTGCAAATTTAGAGCCTTAAACCTGAATGTGTGCTATTCTTAGCTTTTCCCACCCTGACAATATGCTTTCATATGAAAAATGTTATAAATTGTTATAAATGCACAGTAAGTTGTTTCTGTGGTGTTAAACATTTAAACATAGGTTGAGTGCTACCCCAAAAAAATTGTCGTCATGAAGATTTGATGAAATTATTTGATTTTTACCCCTTATATCATTTCGGCATACCATGTATATGGCAGTTAACATAGCCTGATATAAACACTGCATAAACTCACAAAAATCTCATTTATTATCCAAAATGAAAGTTGTATACTTTTAATTTTATTGACAGATAGTAAATAAAACAGTTAAATGACCATGACTGCACTTTTGATCAGTTTATAGTCCCATTACTGACACCAGGTGTAAAAAGAGGGGTCAATATTTCTTGACTCTTCAATACCTTGGATTTTTTATTTAACTCATTGTAAAAATTGTGGAAAGTCTTTAAAGCAGTAGAACAAACAAGGAAAAATCAACAAAATTTGGTTGAACAGATAGGGATTTTTAATTGGTGGTCTGACACCTATACGAGTTTATCAGTTTTTAGTTCCCAATATTTTTGAAACAATAAACATTGAAATTAAAAAAAAATAATCCACACCAAATCGACTGCTACTGTAACAGCTATACATAAGGAAACAACTATTTTTGATATGAATAAGGTGGGCACTAAAAAGTAAGTGTTTAATTAAACAGTCAATGAAAAAATCAGTACAAAAACAGTACTAATTATATCGGTACACTAACAATACTGAAACAGTACTGACGAAATCAGTATTGAATCAGTATGACGAAATCAGTACTGAATTTACAGAATTAGTAACTGTACAGTTATTGTTTAATACTGAACCGTACTGAATTAACTGAAAGTATAACATTATAAGTTTTCAGTCTTGCCGAACAGTACTGATATGTAAGAGGGTAGAAATGTACCCAAAAAAAGTTGATAATGTTGGTAGTGTATGTATGTCTTCCATGAGTGTACTTCGTTTAAGCCTAGCTAGTGCATAACTCAGGTTTGTTTTTTTTTTGTTTTTTTTATCTAATTATTTTACATTTTGCCTGATATAGCTTATTTACTTATACGGCAATAAATAATTATAATTATACAGCTGACTATACAGTATTTAACGTCATTTGGACTCTTGTGAAAAGTTGTCTCATTGGCATTCATATAAAGCAGTTACATCAACATTCGTTAAGCGGAATATCTTAAAAACTCCAATATTTCCAGTAATATACATGACTTTTTTATCCGCCCGTCAAAATTTTGACGGGACGTATTATGGTATACAAATGTCCGGTGTCCGTCCGTCTGTCCGTCTGTCCGTCTATCTGTCTGTCTGTCCGGCGTAAACATGTCGCACCGCAACTTGAGAACGACTTATCCAAATTTCATGAAACTTAATATATAGTTGTTTCTTATGATGGTCAAATGATCTGTACACTTTTTGATGAAAATAAAATTAAAACTTTTTGAGTTACGGCACTTTGTAACTAAAACAGGAGGTGTGTTTTTTAAATGTCACACTGTATCTAAAAACGATTTTTGATTATTGCTTAAAACTTTACACACTTCTTAGTTATATTAATCTTAAGATCTGTATACTTTGTGGGATGATTCAAAATTTCATTTTTGAGTTATTAAGTATTTTGTAAAAAAGGGGGAGGTTTTTTTTTTCAAAGGAAATATATACATATAAACATCATACACAGTAACACACCTACCATATAGATTGTGTCACATGACATATCATATCTTATTGATAAAACAGAAATTTATAGACGTCACAATAGTAAGTACATCCACCCATTTCATTTGTACCTCATATAAAGATAGATTGCAAAAGAAAAAGAAGGAAAAAAAAGTAAAAAAAGGCACCGTAAATTTGGAATAGGCAACCAATTGAGCTTACGAATATTTATTTTATATCTCGAGTTTTTAAAATAGCAAAATATATTTTCAAAAGAACCTTATCATAAACTTCTTTTTTGTATTGATTATTTTCTTTTATATGAAATGCATCACAGTCTTTGATACGTGAGAAAAAAAGAAAAAAAAATCCAAATAAAGAGACTAAGTCTTGTTCAGTTTTTGAATCTGCCGTATTCTGCCTTCTGCAGATTTCGTTTGTAGTGTTTTTTAAGGCCGGTGCAGAGCCAGGCAATATTCGTTCGGGACCGCAACATTAATTCTTTGGCAGTGACACTCAAAATGTTGTACGTTAAAATCATATATGTCTACATTGGCTAGAGATGAAGGGGAAATGATGGGCGTGCATAAAACCAGTTTAAACCCGCCACATTTTTGTGTCTGACCTAAACCAGGAACCTTTAGCCTGACAATTTGTGACTAGGTTGTAGAGTTGTCTCATTGGCACTCATTCTACATCTCCTTATTTCTATATACTTTTTAGCATAAACACAAACATGTTTTTAAAATATTAAATATTTCAACTAAAATCGATATTTTTTCAAAAAATTACAACAGTAAATCTATGTCCGATTTATATAAAATAGATACCATAAGATGCAGACATGTCTGAAGTTTTTTTTTTTTTTTTGTTTATTTGGCCATAATTTTGATAAGGTTCAGTTTCATTATCTAATGGGTTAAACACAAATGCAAATTGTTACGATTTTAATTTGGTTAGAATACATAGCAAACTTTTCAAGAAATATTTTTCTTCGTGTTCACCGCGTCAGAAATTTAATGTAAGAATGAATAATAAAATGGCCAAATTAGAAATGAAACTTCAGACATTTCTGCATCTAATGGTATCTATTTTATAAAAATCGTTCAAAGAGCTACTTGGTGATATTTTTTTGAAAATCATCGATTTTAGTTGAAATAATAGGACATTTTTGATTGGGAATTCTTTTTTTGTCCAACGACTGTACAAGTTTAAACGCCAAAAGAACAATCAAAAATTCAAATCAGGCACTCATACCACACCTTCTGATATCTATGACAAATCTATATAGTTTGAATACGGCTGATTCAAAAACTGAACAAGACTAAGTCTCTTTATTTGGATTTTTTTTTATTTTTTTCTCACGTATCAAAGACTGTGATGCATTTCATATAAAAGAAAATAATCAATACAAAAAAGAAGTTTATGATAAGGTTCTTTTGAAAATATATTTTGCTATTTTAAAAACTCGAGATATAAAATAAATGTGCGTAAGCTCAATTGGTTGCCTATTCCAAATTTACGGTGCCTTTTTTTTTCTTTTTTTTTTCTTCTTTTTCTTTTGCAATCTATCTTTATATGAGATACAAATGAAATGGGTGGATGTCTCGGTGGATGTACTTACTATTGTGACGTCTATAAATTTCTGTTTTATCAATAATATATGATATGTCATGTGACACAATCTACAGGTAGGTGTGTTACTGTGTATAATGTTTATATATATATATATATATTTCCTTTGAAAAGGCTATAGATATTCTTGCTTTTCATAACGAACATCATTTTGGCAAGCATAGAATTATAAATAAGAAAAAGAAAATTGGCCTATTGATGAACCCATTTTATTTCCTTTTACAGACATTATTTCCACTGTTACTAAGTTCTATATATGGGTTATACTGATGCAAAGTAACAATTTATATTAAAACCTTTATATCCCTAGTTACTTTTTATGAATTTTAAAAATAATATATAATAGTTCAGTATACATTTCACAAGACCGATGACCCGTTTTTGAAGCAAATGGTTTTCTGGAAATCATTTAACCATGTTAACATCATTCTCTAAAAATATCTCACACTGTTGACATTTAAACATTTGAAAATGCGGTCAATCGTTTTCAATTTGTGTATAAAAATCTATGCACAATAAGAGCGTTTCTTATCGTCGAGTTGCAAGTTGCGAGTTAAGAAATTCGAGTTGCAAGTTACGAAAGTCGAGGTGCGAGTTACAAAAGTTGCGAGTTATGAAAGTCGAGTTGCGAGTTACAAAAGTCGAGTTGCGAGTAACAAAATTCGAGTTGCGAGTTACGAAAGTCGAGTTGCGAGTTACATAAGACGAGTAGCGAGTTAAGAAAGTCGAGTTGCGAGTTAAGAATGTCGAGTTGCGAGTTAAGAAAGTCGAGTTGCGAGTTACAAAAGTCGAGTTGCGAGTTACAAAAATAATCTTTGACAAAGCATGCACTTACCCGAACTTATAGTTATTCCCGTGATTGCCGGATTTGAACAGTAAGTTTATTCCGATAACCTATGTGAATACAATGGTATATAGAAAATAATAGAAACAAAGTTACCCTCTGTCACAACATTGGTGAAACATGAGGTTTGCATAGAAGTATTTAAATATGTACCGGATTGTCTTTAAAATAAAAAAAGTTTGATAGAAAAGTATTATTTTGACGAAATAATGTTCCCTTTTCACATTTGAATAGAACAACTTGCTTTCATGTACAACACATATTAGTTTAGTGGTGTGAAGATTCAGATTCATGACTTGGTGTTGATCGTTTGTTACAGTATCGTTGTGGTATATCTTGCCGAAGTATGTTACTATCGGCACATGCGTATTGTTGGGTTTCGATTCCAGATATTTCAGTATTCGGTGCAGTGAACAGATTACCATCGATATACAGCTTGTCTCTAACCAACAGTACTTTCCTTTTTTCCCTCCTTGCCTGTTTTGCCATCGGATATAATATTTTTCGTTTTTCTACTATTTCTTTTGGAAATTGTTCTTGTACTCTGAAATGTGTCCCCTTTAATTTGAATCCATTTTTCAATACAATTTCTTTGTCCTTTGTTGAAATAAATTTTGCCAAAATCGGACGATTACCTCTGCGACCTCTTTTCCCGAATCTGTGAACTGTAACGAAGTTGATTTTTTTGTCAATGTTTAATTTTTGTTTGATAAACGAATTGAGTGTCTCTTCTGTGTTTTCATCCGAGTGAAATTGAATTCCAGAAAATATTAGGTTGGTTTTCATAGAGCGCCACTTTAGCTCGATCACATCATCTTTATGTTGCAATTCTGCAGTTTTTAAACTTGTAATATCTGAAATGTTTTCTTTGCACCTATCTACCACTTTGTGCATAAGGTGACCCATGTTGGCAACGCTCCCTTCCACTTCAGTGCTTCCATTCATCACATACTCTAAATTCTTTTCTATATCATCAACTCTATGGGCAAATGTGTGTATCGTGCATTGGATAACAGCTACCTTCTCAATTTGCTTTTCAGACTTCTCGAATCGATGCTGAAGATCGCGAACAACTTCTAACAAACTGTTCAAAACCGTAGCAGTTTTCGTGTCAAAACTATATTCAGACATTATTATTTCGCAAAAAGTCTTTCACGTACAGTATATCAATAAATATATTGAAGGTATGAAGGTGTTGTATCTAAGGCGCCATTTTCAAAACAATCTTCAGAACAATAGGATACTATCGGAGACGGTCCTACGTTGACGTTGTCAAGTTGAAGATATCGCTGATTTACAATTTTCAAAAATTCTTTAAGTTCGCAATGATGTTTTTGATAAAATAAGATTGCATTTTACCGAAATATCCTTTTACTGAATACTGTTCCACTCTTCATTCAGAATCACTTCCAAAATTTAACGTAGTATCCTTTAGCAGTACATCCGGGTTCATCGAAAAAGTTATATGTGATCCTCATTTTTAGCTCACCTGGCCGAAAGGCCAAGTGAGCTTTTCTCATCACTTGGCGTCCGGCGTCCGTCGTCGTCGTCCGTCGTCGTCCTGCGTTAACTTTTACAAAAATCTTCTCCTCTGAAACTACTAGGCCAAATTCAACCAAACTTGGCCACAATCATCATTGGGGTATCTAGTTTAAAACATGTGTCCGGTGACCCGGCCAACCAACCAAAATGGCCGCCATGGCTAAAAATAGAACATAGGAGTAAAATGCAGTTTTTGGCTTATAACTCAAAAACCAAAGCATTTAGAGCAAATCTGACATGGGGTATTATTAGTGGAGTGACCAAGCCGACAATTTTTCAACTTTAATGGACCACCCTACCTGCAGGCTAAATTATGACTTTTTGGAAAGAGAAATGTTTATTCTTTAATTTTTGCCTGGTCGTAGAATTGAAAAATGGTGCAGTTTTTTTTTAAATGAGGTCAAAGGTTAGTGATTGAGATTTTCACTATTGTCAATTTATTTCACAAGAGGTTATAAAAAGTCTCCAAAATATATTTGAATTGTTACTAAACAAGAAATTCATAATGAAATAAACTGTCGCACTTCATTTTCAACTTAACTTGAAAATAATGAAACCACCAAATGCACATTTTAAAGGGAATTCAGACTAGCAACAAAATAGCAGATGGAACAACCGAATCTCAATTCATTTTGTTACATCGCATGTACCTCTAAAGATATATTTTTAAATTTAACGACATTTCTTAAAAGTCGAAGTCAATTTGGGTTTTGCTTTGATGTATATTTATTACCAGTCACAAATATTTCACAAGGCAATTAAATCAAATGAGTTTAATAATGGACTAAAGTTTCAGCGTATATTCTAGCTCTATGAACTTTTTAGGTTTTATGTGTCTTTGCCTTGTTAAAGCACACATGAACTCCTTAGAAAGAGTGGTTGTGTGGGAGTATTTTTACAAACAAAGGGCATGACAACTTTCGAAAACCTTACATCGGTCATCGTTTTCATCGTCGTCTCCTTCCAATATTGCTCGGTGATTTTAATAATTTCTACAACCATCATAGCCTTTACATGAACAAATATTGGTAGATACAGATTTCTGTTAGTTGCATACACAGTTGTCATTGCAAGCTGTTTTTCTTTGTCCGTATAAGGACAAACAAGGTCTTGAATGAAATCTACTGACATAGGTCCCTTAAAGAAAACCGAGAGCAAATTGTTTTTACCCTTTTACAAATGTACCAACCAGAATCCTTGGAAAGTATGATCACTGGTTTAGCAATATGAGAGTTTATCCAAACTTGCGTTTGAAACATTGCACGTGGGATGTGCTGTAAAAACGTGTTTTCACAAGAATGACATCCTTTATGGCGGCAAACTCCACCCTTAGCTTGTTTAGATCATTTAAAGATACATGAACTTACCCTTCGGATCATACAATGAGGCGATAAATGCACTTCCAATGTTAACGGCGATTCCTAATCTCCCGTTTGAAAACTTATCGGATTTAGCACAACTTCTTGAAAATTATTGTACTCAATGCTCTCCAACTTTATACTTGTTTGGCTTTTTTTAACTATTTTGATCTGAGCGTCACTGATGAGTCTTATGTAGACGAAACATGCGCGTCTGGCGTATTAAGTTATAAACCTGGTTCCTTTGATAAATATCATCATAACTTGGAAGATTGAAAGAAGAGCAAATTTCCTCTTCAAGGAGATGAATTATATCACATTTACAACATTTCCATATGGTACCATCATCATTGAACAGAGCTGAAGGTATGGGACCAATAGGATATGCCAATATCCTGACTACAGTCTCATTCTCACGAACATTAGCAAGAACTAAAGCACGCCGAACTATTTTTTCTGGGTTTATATGTGCCTTAACAAAGTCACCTCAAGTTGAGTTTTGAGGTCTTGGTCGTATCATCGAAAGTATTGAGAGGATTACTCGACATAGGACTGTAGAAGACAGTGGTTTCTGAATCATTAGCGCAGCCTTCCACAAAAGATTTAACCATCTGGATGTCACGTTCAAGAAATTTTAGAAGAGAATCATGAACATTTACTGAGGCTTTCATTTCTGTAGAAATACTAGTATTTATCAATGGCTAAGGATGAACGGCAACGTTAAATGGATCGGTCATATTTGATGGCATTTACTCTATCAAATCAGAGACATTCTTCTTGTCTCGTGTCACTGCCGTTGGCTTGTTTTCTTCGTGTTCAATTTCTGAACCTGTCGGTTATCCGATCTTGATCTCATTTCAGAACTAAAATGCGCAAGGATATGTCGTGTAAGCATTTATCGAAGTAAAGCGGTGTTTTCCTCGTCAGTCCTATATGATGCCTATATGATGCCTCTACAACCCTTTCGAATCTTTAATAATAGTTTTCTCTGTAGCCATATCACTCCAGATACTATTTAAACCTCCATGTTTATGCCTGATTGAAAACTTACCCGACATAAAGACAGATTTTACTGTTTCCGACAGATTTAACATATCCAATAAGTAGGCTGGTGTCCACCTAGCATAGTGTAGTTCGTCCGATTGGTAATAAAAAATCATCGCAACATTGCAGCTACCATTTTCACATGTAAAAGCCACTACCCATTCTGTTCAGACCTAATGTTCTGTAACAAAATCTCAACTGCACGAAGAAACATATCTCAAAATGCGAAGGTGGGTGATAGTTTACAAGAGTGTATTCTGAATTCTTCAAACAATGGCAACATATGTTTTTTAAAATTAGAAAAACAACCTGTGCATACCTTCAGCGCTTTTGGGTATTTCAGCAACTGAACTGTGACATACATTTGGTTTGATATTAATTAACGATTTTCGTCTTAACACCAATTGAAGAATGCTTTTACATTAAACAAAAGAGCCATGAGAGCTTGCCTTATATACCAAAGTTCTTCCTCGAACACGTCTGGAATAGACTCTTTTACATTTGGGCAACAGCATACAATTAATTGTCAAATGTTTGCACAGCATATTGTTGACCAGCAGGTTTTGACATATCTAAACATTGTTCCATAGTTGTAAATACTATTGCCATGTCGAGGCATGGCATCTATAACTGGAGCATAGGCCTCAGACGAAATTTCAGATTTAGTTTTTTGTAAGAACCGGTCCAAAATGGAACAATTTGTTCTGTGATTTCTGAAGAAAATGGAATCGAATCTAAGTTTTGACTCGAAAGAAGTCGCAGAAATACCAAAGACAGGACAGATATATCTCGGTTTTCGATGAAACAAGACTCAACCTTCCCATAAACATTAGAATAACGAGCAGGTTCATAACGTTCTATTGGCTTTTCGAAAGGTAAATAAACTCATCATAGATACCGGGACTAAATTTTATGTAAACATGCCATAAGATTGGTATTCGAATCATTCAACGTCAAAGATCTTTCTATTCCCCGTTTAACCTTTATGGAACTAATAGGGGCGTTTGATGATTCGTTTTGATACTGTATTACAACTCTAGCCATGGAGTGAAATGTATGTTTACCGTCGATTGTTTCAGTATTTAAGTCAATATTTTCTGCTCCCTCCTGTATAATACGGCCACCTTTTCCAAATACAGCAATACCATTAGGTACATGTCTGGGACTCTGTCTATTTCAAAATTTACCAAACTAGTCCGATATCTACGTACTTCAGAATAGGATGCACAAAAACCATGAGAGTTTGGATTTTCAATATTTTTTTTAGATCCAAACTTATTGTGTAATTGTAATGCCAAAGCAATATGAAATGGGGTTAACAGGTTTATGTCTAATGCAAGTATGCATTCTGTTATTGCCAGGACTTTTCGCAGTTTGTCGACAGGAAGTTTAGAAAGATTACTACAATCTTTCAAAGAGCATCAGAATAACGAGGAGGTACACTTCATATTCATTAAATTAAATGCAAAGTTAAAAATCCTTATTAAAAGTTAATTCATAAGAAATACTGACTTGGAATGGCTTAGAAACTTTACAATAGGAAGTTTAAAACATTTTAGTTCGGAAAATCATGAAATTATCATTGTAATCTAAATTTACAAATGTTGTAACCACTTCATTTAAATAATACAGAGTTTGCTTTGCCTAAACTGAGTGAAAATCAACAAAATTAAGAAAAAACTCTGTATAAAATGCAAAATCATAAGTCAAAAGACAAAAAAAGTAACAAAATTCAATTGTTTTCCCATCTTGAAATTTAACAAAAAAATCCAAATTATAAATGTCTTTTTTCTTTCCATTTTATAAAACACTGCACCGCATGAAATGTCTACGACCGGGCAAAAAAGTTAGTTTTAGGTATTGGCTTTGCAAAAAAATCGATTTAGCCTGCAGGTATGCCGGTCCATTAAAGTCGTAAAATAAGCACCTTTTTCTTGATCTGTCACTCCACTATATTGTTCATCAGGTCAAGATCTATCTGCCCTGAAATTTTCGGATGAATCGGACATTTCGTTGTTGGGTTGCTGCCCCTGAAATGGTAATTTTAAGGAAATTTTGCTGTTTTTGGTTATTATCTTGAATATTATTATAGATAGAGATAAACTGTAAACAGCAATAATGTTCAGCAAAGTAAGATCTACAAATAAGTCAACATGACCAAAATGGTCAGTTGACCACTTTAAGAGTTATTGCCCTTTACAGTAAATTTTTAACCATTTTTCGTAAATCTAAGTAATCTTTTAGAAAAATCTTCTCCTCTGAAACTACTGGGCCAAATTTAACCAAACTTGGCCATAATCATCATTGGGGTATCTTATTTAAAAAATGTGTCCGGTGACCCGCCCAACCAACCAAGATGGCCGACATAGCTGAAAATAGAACATAGGGGTAAAATGCAGTTTTTTGCTTATAACTCAAAAACCAAAGCATTTAGAGCAAATCTGAATGGGGTATTATTGTTCATCAGGTCAAGATCTATCTGCCCTGAAATTTTCAGATGAATCGGACATTTCGTTGTTGGGTTGCTGCCCCTGAAATGGTAATTTTAAGGAAATTTTGCTGTTTTTGGTTATTATCTTGAATATTATTATAGATAGAACAGCAATAATGTTCAGCACAGTAAGATTTACAAATAAGAGCAAATCTGACAGGAAGTAAAATTTTTGATCAAGTCACGATCTATCTGCCCTGGAATTTTCAGATGAATCGGACAATCGGTTGGTAGGGTCAATGCCCCTGAATTGGTAATTTTGACGAAATTTTGCTGTTTTTTTTGTTATTATCTTGAATATTATTATAGATGGAGATAAACTGTAAACAGCAATAATGTACAGCAAAGTAAGAACTAAAAATAATTCAGTATGACCAAAATAGTCAATTGACCCCCTAAGGAGTTATTGCCCTTCATATTCAATTTTTATCAATTTTCTTAAAATTTGAAGATTTTCAATAACATTTTCCACAGAAAGTACTGTTATAGATAGAGATAATTGTAAGCAGCAAGAATGTTTAGTAAAGTAAGATCTACAAACACATCACCATCACCAAAACACAATTTTGTCATGAATCCATCTGTGTCCATTGTTTAATATTCACATAGACCAAGGTGAGCGACACAGGCTCTTTAGAGCCTCTAGTTTAAGTACAATATACTACTAAAAATATTGTATCATTAAAGGACGAAATCGATCTTATTTGATCCAGTGCGTTTACACTACAACGTAAAAAGAACATAAATTACCTTATTACCTTACATTTCGTAAACAAATAACCCTAAAAATAGAATAGTAAAGGAAATTCTGCATCTCGCGCGGACTATAACACACTGCAAAATCATGGAAAAATAGTTTGCTCATTGGAATTTCGGATGGATTTACTAATTGGTTCATATGCATCACAAGTCATTAGGTTCATTCTCATTTATCCAACTTTTTAAAATTATAGGTAGTACAGGTTAAAAAAAAGTTGGATAGATGAAATCAAAGGTAATCAAGAACAAAGGGTTTTTCAATTAAAAGTTTGGATTGATTGACAGGTGAAAAATAAGACTGAAAATTATACCCGGATTAAATTTTCTGTAGAATTATTTAGCATAGCATGTTAAAATGTGCAACTGACATTTAGTTAATGTAATGTTAATCATTTGAATGTATTTAAAAAAAATTTAACCGTTAATTAAAATGTGAATTGGATAGAAAATACCTGTTGCACTTTTATTCATGAATAGATTTTTCAATGAGATGAAGCATTTTTTTGAGTAATAGATCCTCTTCGTTCATTTTTTTCTGTTCTTCTGACGAAATGATCCAAAACAGACAAAATATAAGTTGAATAAGTTTTACTACACAAAAACTGAACAGAACAAAATTCACACAACATATAAAATGCATATAATTTTTTTTATATATATGAACAAAAGCAAAAGCCATGCAAATGCAATGGTTAAAAACGTAGTACAGAAATATCCATAGCACGCACTAAAGGAATGTTCAGTAGATTTTCATCCTAGTTTAAGTAGGTGGAATACTGCATCAGTGTAGTGATATACGTTGATCTGTCCTTGCTGTAGTCTATCCTTAAGTTGGGTCAGTCTGTTGTCTATGTATGTTTAGGGGCTTTTCCAGGATATTCGAAAGAGGGGGCGGAGAATGAAAAATTGTTGGACCTTATTTTTGCCCAAAACATAAAAATAAATATGAAATGCACTAATGTAATGATTCCTGACTTGGAACATGTATATTTTATAGTTAAAGTGTCAGGGTTTAACATTTTTTATGCCAAACTCTCTCCATTAATTGTCTATGGTGTGATAAAATGATTGGATGGATTTTAACAGCAGAAGACCAATAAGGAGAAATTCCAAATCATACGGTATAAGGCGTTACTAAACATTTCAATAGTCCTAGGCTAGGATTTTATGAACGAAAGGCGTAATTACGGTTGCCCTGGTAGAGGGTCCATGGGGAAGCTCAGAAGCTCCTGGGTTTCAACAATTTAGCATCAAATTATGAAGAAGCCAGACTAATAAATAACTCTCTATTTTAGATTAGAATCTGGTTTCTGTGATAAACACATGATACAAGATAAACAAAGTTAACACTAAAGTATAAAGTTCATTCGTTTTCAATATTGTAGGCTTTAATGTGGAATACATGATTGAATATGGAAAATTTACTTTGTACACAACAGTGCTCAATTAAAGCAATCATGTCACTGTCTAGTTCCGATAGGTGGTATATGGTACATGAATAAATATGGTGCTTGAACTTGATGGCTAAATGTAGGTCCGATGATGTGACTTTAGTTACTAACTAATGGATATTGAAACAATATAATACTACCAAAGGCTATCCAGATTGGGAAGTAAAAATGCTATACCAAATATACATGTTACTAGTATTTATGCAAATTTACACAAAACCTCTAATAAAAAAATATTACTGATTGTGGGTTTCTTCTGTATAAATGATGAAACATTTATTTATTATTTAAAATATACTAAATTCCATTTAAAAATAAAATGTAACAAGTTTACTATCGCCTATTTTATATATATTTTTTAAATGATATAAAAACATACAGGAACAAATTTACTGTCAAATTTTAGAAAGACACCTTATTATTACTAAAAAAACAACCCAATAATTAACAAAAATAAAAAGTTGGCTCAATGAGAATACCTGATTTTAAAAAGTTGGATATATGAGAAGACACCAGTCATTAAACAAAGACATGTGTACTAGACTATCGCGAAATAACGAACGGTCAATGCGTTTGAAGATGAGGATTTGCAGCAAAGTAATAGAACCTATCGATTTAGAAGATAATAAAAAAAAGCGGAATCTATGTTTACTTTTCGTATTCCATTCATCGTTTTTAAACATTACAACAAAAACTGGTAGATTCTTAGTTGTATGTTTTTATAGACCTCCATATGCACCTATTAAATTACTATCTTGACCATTTTGAAAATTTATTAGATAACGTAATAGATACTGATAAAAATGTAATACTGATGCTTGGTGACTTGAACATAGATTTACTAAAAGGAAGTCCGACTAGTAGGAAATCAAGTCTGTGAAAGATATGACATAGAAAATGTTGTTCAGGAACCTACTCGAATAACCTCCTCAACTGCAACACTATCATACCCTATATATATATATATATGAATAATCTTAGTATACTAAGAAAAAGTATGATACTACCAAGTTTCTGTAGCGATCACTGTCTTACACTTATTGAGATAAATTTTTCCACTGCTAGACAAAAGGCTTATTCAAAAGTAGTCTTTGATTGTGAGAGGGGTGATTATGCATCAGCAAATATGTATTTACAAGGACAAATTGGAATGAATGTTTTAAAAATCTTTCCTACAGGAATAAAATAATTGGTCTAATTTTTAACCAAGAAGTTCATCATGTCATGGACACATATATTCAAAAATAAAAGTACTGGTTATACCCAGGGACAAACCTTGGACCACAACGTGTATTAAAGCTAATTGCGAAAGCGTAACCGTGATTACAAAAAAGCTAAATCAAGAAATTTAGTTTCAGATTGGAAAAATTTTAAAGAACTTAGAAATGAAGTGATTGATCCAGTAAGAGAGGCAAAACGTTAGTACCTGATTAATTTGCACACTGATTCCCTAGTCAATAAATCCCCTCCCCCAAAAAGTGGTGTAAAATAGCTAAGAGTGTTTGCAAATTTAAAAAGAAAGAGAGTAAAAATTCTCCCATTAAGGTAAATGGAGACA
This sequence comes from Mytilus galloprovincialis, assembly GCF_965363235.1. Taxonomy (NCBI): domain Eukaryota; kingdom Metazoa; phylum Mollusca; class Bivalvia; order Mytilida; family Mytilidae; genus Mytilus; species Mytilus galloprovincialis. The sequence goes on along the minus strand of NC_134845.1, from coordinate 13,047,086 downwards.
TTCTTATTCACCCCGTTGAAAAAGCCACAGCCATTAATGATTTTTTCTCAATATCAAGATTTGATACAGAACCGCAATTGTCTAGTATTGTCTCACCTTTTGCACCCTATGAGCTGTCTGACATAATGATAACAGACCAGGAAGTGAATGAGCATTTCCAAATTTTAAATATTAACAAAGGAGATCAGGCCTATCTCTGTTACAAATTGTTTTAGAAAAACATATTTTCAAGTCTTTACATAACTACATTTGATCGCGTTTGGCACATGGGACTTCTGTATAAATTAAGAAAATATGGAACAAAGGGTAATTAGTTTAACTGGTTCAAAATTTATCTTTCTGAAAGAAATCAAAGGGTTGGAGTAAATGGTTTTTTTTTTCTAATTGGAATACAGTCAAGGCAGGAGTCCCTCAAGGGTCCATCTTTGGCCCTTATCTGCTGTTATTGTTTGTGACAGATATTGTAGAATAGATGTAGTTACAAACAAAATAAAACTTTGCAGATGATACTAGTAAATATCTCAGAACATAAACATCTAAGTATAACCCTATCGTCTATTGCCAGATGGGTAAGTCACTTACAGGATATTTATTCAAAAGCTTGTAGACGTCTTAATATTATTAGATATTTAAAACATAAGATTGATAGACAGTCTCTGAAAAGACTTTATATTGCATTTATAAGGCTTATTTTGAAATATGGGAACATAAATTGGAATAACTGCACAAAAGAAGAATCGGATCTAATTGAGTCAGTACAACAAGCTGCTGCTAGAATTGTAACTGGGCTTCGAAATTAAACTATGTACAAAGAATTAGGTTGGGATTTCCTCCAGAATAGACGTCAGAAAAACAAATTATTGTTTCTTCATAAAACTATTTCTTGAGATATTCCTATTTACATCGCTGCTGATTTCCAGAATTGGTTATAGTACTAGTAACCACTAATAATGGTAAGATCTGTTATAAATTAACGACATCATAAAAACTAAAAGAAAGCACTATACACTATAGTTATACCAAAACTTTGTTCTAACATAAGACTTGAAGGCAACACGTCGGACGTACTAACTTACACTGGATAACTGACTATGTGTGGTCCTAGAAAGCTATAGAATCATTTCCTCTATATAATAATAAGGAGATGTGGTATGATTGGCAATGAGGCACCATCAGGGTTAAATGAAGTGGATTAAAGCCACCATAGACAACCGTATGGCCTTCAAAATCCAATCTTTGTAGTCTGCTATAAACGGCCCAAACATGAAAAACGTGAAACAATACAAATTGAATTCTTAAAAAACTAACATTTTACTAACCCATAATTTGAAATCTTAAACATGTAAACACTATATAATTTTAAAACCTAAGTGACTCAGTTTTATGTGTTACTTATAACATGGAAGTAAATATTACTTCCATGCTTATAAGTATGAATTTATAAGTTACTAGTACCCAATACCCAGGAGGAATACTTTAAAAAAAGTCTTATTCACGATGCAACAATAAACTTTAAATACTTTTCAATTAAATCTTAACTATAAAATGGTGCAAATGTAGTTTTTACACAAGTATATTTGACAGCTACATGTATAGACTAAAGAATTAAAAACGGAGAATGAGTCAAAGACAGCAACCCAACAAAAATATACAATTCAACCAAAGGTCATTGGGTCTTTAACACAGCGAGAAATCATACACCTAGATGGATCCCCGAGAAGGCCCTGATACAAAACGTTCATTAGATCAAAAATATGGACGCAATTCTATGCTCCTAAATATAAAGATGAACCAAAATTAAAAAAAAATATACAAGAGCAGCAAAGGCTAAAGGTTCCTGGTTTAGGTCAGACACACAAATGTGGCGGGTTTAAACTGGTTTCATGCACGCCCATCATTTCCCCTTCATCTCTAGCCAATGTAGACATATATGATTTTAACGTACAAAATTTTGAGTGTCACTGCCAAAGAATTAATGTTGCGGTCCCGAAAGAATATTGCCCGGCTCTGCAGCTGCCCTAAAAAAAAGCACTATAAACGAAATCTGCAGAAGAGGCCCGGTCGTTTACATAAATGTACTATACTTTGTTTGCTATCTACCTTTACGTTTGATATGACGGTGCTAGCTATGAAATTTAGTAATAATAAAACTGCAAGCCATCCGCTGTATTTCAAAAGGCTATCTGCATCTTCAGAAAATACTATACGTAGTGATAATGTAAGCAATCCATTTTACCTTTACAAGAGTCTTAGATGAAGTCCAAACAACAAAACAAATAAACAATACTGTATATAGTACTATAAGCAATCATCATTCCGAAATGTTAAAAAGTTACACCAAAAAATTTAAATAGTTTCGTTTCCACATTTTTACGCAATTCGACTTTTGTAACTCGCAACTCGACTTTCTTAACTCGCAACTCGACTGTTGTAACTCGCAACTCGACTTTTGTAACTCGCAACTCGACTTTTGTAACTCGCAACTCGACTTTCTTAACTCGCAACTCGACTTTTGTAACTCGCAACTCGACTGTCTTAACTCGCAACTCGACTTTTGTAACTCGCAACTCGACTTTCTTAACTCGCAACTTGACTTTCTTAAATCGCAACTCGACTTTCGTAACTCGCAACTCGACTTTCGTAACCCGCAACTCGACTTTCGTAACTCGCAACTCGACTTTGATAACTCGCAACTCGAATTTTGTAACTCGCAACTCGATAAAAAGTGAATCTCACTCAAATAAACAGGAGTATAGATTTTATGAACAAAATATTACCAAAAAATCTTAATATGTTATTTTACCTACTCAATAGAAAAAAGTTGTCCGGCGATACTTGTAAATAATACTGGCGGTCTGAAATTTGAATATATATCAAATATTTGTTCTGTATCGGAGCAGTCTTAGGATAAGGACGTGACCTGTTTTATTTTGTTGTAATCTCTGTCCTTCCTTTTATTTTTTACTCTTCTAACTCCTGTCCTACAGTGTATTTTTTTTTCTTCAAATTTTACCCCCCCCCCCTCCCTTTAAATTAATGGTTGCACCCTAAATGCATAATAAATCCCTATCACTCTGTTCAGCACATTGTGTGCCACAATTGACAATTAACCAAAAATAAAGTTTTACTTTTTTCCACGTCGTTCAGGAGAGTCTGTAGTTTGAATTTTTCGAAAAACTAAGGATTTTCTTATCCCAGGCATAGATTACCTAAGCCGTATTTGGCACCACTGTTTGGGAATTTAGGATCCTCAATGCTCTTCAACTTTGTACTTGTTTGGCTTTATAAATATTTTGATATGCGCGTCACTGATGAGTTTTATGTAAACGAAACGAGCGTCTGGCGTACTAAATTATAATCCGTACCTTTGATAACTATTTGCATCGGTAAAATTCAAATTTCGCCTCTTGCTCATATTCACACGTATGTTATTCGCTAACTATGAATAATGAACGTCTTCAGCGCGGTGTTATTTTCAGTAATATAATAGTTGAAGTTCAAAGTATTTATATGAAAGATGCACGGGATTTGCCGTTGAACTTTTAAGTATGAAACCGTGACACTTTAATTTCAGCTCAGTCAAATCATATAATAATTTTACCGATTATATATTTAATTCTAACTATTTACTACATGTATTAGTTTGTTCAATTCTAATATAAAACGTAGTGACTGTCATATTTTTGTCTTATGTTTTGTTTTCATAGAATTTAAATGTACAATTATAATATAGAAAATATTTACTACCTTTAATTTAAAACTATTTTCTAATTATTAATCTTCTTTTTTTAAATCATAGTTGTTGGTTAAATTTTCTTTTACGCCAAAACTTAGGACAGCGGTTAGGACATCCTAGCTAAGATAATCCTGAGATAGCTTCGATGTGCATGCTGAGACATGTCGTAAGTCGGTCCTAACTTTATCCTAATTTCTGTCCTAAGAAATTCTTCTAAGAAATTCTTAGGACCGATCTTAGGACAGTTTTGATAAACAGTCCCTAGCTGGTGATTTACTATAAAGATAATAAGAATTTGTACGTTTGAAAATCAGACAACTATCCACTTTCAAAGGCCTTCAACAACGAAAAATCCAATACCGTATTTTCAGCAATTATAGACCCCGAAATACAGATATAAAATAATTCAAACGCGAAAACTAACGACCGTGTAACAATTCATTTTACGAAAATATTTTAAAACATGTCAGCCATGAAAAAACGCTAACACTGAGTTATGGGGTCCTGACTAGGGACAGGTAAATTTATTTCAGAAGTAGGTTAATATCCTAAATTTTTAAACATTATCAACACTTTTACATATTTCTATCAAATTTTTTTTTACATTTGCTACATATAGCTCGAACATATTGCAAATGTTAAATGATGATGTAAAATGTTGCAACAAAGAAGTTCAACATAATAAACAAAACGACTGAATTAATGTTGTAAGAAACGAACGAACGATAACACTGAATTATGGGCTCCTGACTAGGGACAGGTAAATTTGTTTCAGAGGTAGTATAATTTCCTAAATTTCTAAATATAATCAACAATTTTACATATTTCTATCGAGTATTTTCCCCGTCATCGATCCTATTATATAGCGGTACCTATTCCAGATGGACTGTCGTACGACCTTCCACTCCCCCTTTTTGGCAAGAATGTTATATAATTAATTGCACTTAGCTTTGATAATAAAATTGAGAATGAGTCAAAGAGACAACAACCCGACCATAGAGAAGACAACAGCAGAAGGTCACCAACAGGTCTTCAATGCAGCGAAAAATTCTCGCACCTGGGGGCGTCCTTCAGGCGGCCCCTAAACATATATATATATATAGCCCAGGTGATACTAGTTCAGTGATAATGAACGCCATACTAAACTCCAAATTGCACACAAGAAACTAAGGTTAAAAATAATAAAAGACTAACAAAGGCCAGAGGCTCCTGACTTGGGATAGGCGCAAAAATGCGGCGGGGTTAAACATGTTAAGTATATATCATCACTACAATAAAACAAACAATTTTAACGATTAAAAGGACTTATCCAACGCTCCGTGTTGAAGGCCCACTGTAACCTATAATTGCTGACTTTAACTTTATTGTGACTTTGCTAGAGAGTTGTCCCATTAGCACTGATATCAAATTGTCTTATTGATATTTTAATCATCACATAATACCGGGAATTTAAATATCAAATAATTACATCGCATACCACTGCAAACACAACACTTGTGTATATAATCCTAATGCAAAATCGTTTATAACGTTCATTTTGATTGGATAATGTCACCAATTTACATGGCATCAATTCACAATTGATGCCATGCATGAAAAATACGCACAAGCGCAGACGATATATGACATATTTTAAATGTATGATTTAACGTTGTTTTCTGTCAGTTTCATTAGAATGGAGATAGCAATATTGTACTTTAAGCTAACACGTCGCCAGTAAACTTAATTTGCGAGCATCAATTGGTGGAGCATCAATTCACCAATTGATGCCGTCGGAGCTTAAATACAAAGCAGTTATCTCCTAATTACCCTCTTTAGCATATACGTAGACACAAAAGGAGATTTGATCGTAGGCTCTTGTAAAATAATAATATTTTATAATCCCTTTTTAAGATAAAGATAGTTATACACGTTATATTCAAAATTATACACTTATACATTTTTAATTAAGAAATAATTCATGGAAGCCATAGATTGTTGGAAATATACACATGGCCTGGGCCGTGATATTCGAATTTTATCCTGAGCGTTAGCGAGGGATAAAATTAACGAATATCACGGCCCAGGCCATGTGTAAATTTCCAACAATCTATGGCTTCCATGAATTATTTCGATTCTAATAGGACAAATACGGTCATTAAAAAACTGAAGCGAGGGTGGGTATGCTGTGTATGTGGCTGTTCTTTTTTACTCCCTGTTAGATAAAGCTCAAATATCTTTATAAATATGTAACTTGCGTAGGTTATTTCGAGAATAACTGCTAGAAAAAAACTTTTTAATTCTTTAAGTTCTCAAACCCAACATTTGTCATTTTTAATTTACATGTTTTTCTCGTAAGCTTCCGTCAAATCAAAAGTTGACATTTTGTAACTAAGGAGGCGCCATGTTGACTTGCTGAAATGGGTAAATATGCGAATATTGCAATAGAATAGAAAATAAAACAAAACCTACCCCAAAAAATCAGTTTTAATACAATATCATACGAATTTCGATGGTTCACGTAACAGAAAACTTTCAAGTTTAGCGGTTTCATTAGTATGACGTCATGTTTTGAAATGACTTAAATGCGCCAAAAAGATTAATAGACTTTCGCGGAATTTTATTTAATTTTTATTTTGTTGATTTCTCCGAGCTCTTGTGCATTACTTATGCATACGAATGAGAATAAAAGTTATTTTGTCTTTTTTAATTGCACTTTTTAAAACAATAAAATCGGCAAAGGATCTGCAAATAGGTTCCTATACATGTAGATTTACGTGGGAAGGATATTGTAACAGCCATTATTATGCATATCTCTGAGTCTGCGCTAAGTATTTTTTATCGAGAATTTTATCACAGTGTTGTTTACAAAGCTAAAGAAGCACGTCATATTAGAGTCAGCTACAAACAGGACTATTTCTGCATAAATTGCTATAAGACAATTATAGTTATAATTTTTGTCAATGTATAGTTTTATTTCAATTTACTGTTCAACGCTTGAATAAATGATTCTATTTTTAAATAGTTTGGTACCGAGCATTACTGAATGTATTGGTCAATAGTTACATAGATGTGCTTGAACTAACAGTCGATATATAGACCGTTTTAAAGTAACAAGTAACGGGGAATATGTGAAAGAGACAACATCCCGACAAAAATGTATAAAACAGCTCAAGGCCTCTTAATGGGTCTTCAACATACGAGAAATCCCGCACCCAGGGGAGGTATTGAACATGCCCCGAAATCTTTATGTAAACTAGTACTTTTATAAATTAGATTGAAGTAACAAGTTGGAAATATTCCAATTTTAAAGTAAATTTTGATTTTATTAGATAAATACTTACCATCATATATGCTGAGTATAACCCCAATTGCGTCATAGGTCAGATGGAAATAACCCCGACTAAAAATAAACGTACTCTCACTGGTCCGAACCTATATACCCCTGTTAAACCATATTCTCCCATTCAATTTCCTCAAGACAGAAACGTAAGGAAAGGGGATGAAGGGGAGGCGAGTGGGACCTATAATTTATGATGGTAAGTATTTATCTAATAAAATCCAAATTTACTTCAAAATTTGAATATTTTATAGCTATCAATACGTTACCCTCATAAATTCTGAGTAGCTGAATCCCCTGTAACAGAAGAAACAGGAGAAAAGTTCAATCTTTGTGCAGAAACTATAGGTCCAAGAGAGTATAAGCTCTCATCAAAAGTAGACATCGATTGGAGGTAATGAGATATAAAAGAGTTCTCATTTCTCCAGAAACCTGCAAACAATACCTGTTATATTCATAAGTACGTCTGAGCCAGTGACAACTCTACAATAGATTTATCCATCGGTCACCAGCAGTGATGGTGATACATGGCTGTGAACATTATGTATATACAACACGTCTAAACATCAACCCAACAATGTTAGATCTGTAAATTTACTTTTGCATATTTTTTGTTCTTCCCTCGCCGGGATTCGAACCCATGCTATTGAGATATCGTGACACAAAATAGCCTGCACTGTAGCCGTCACGCTAGACCACACGACCAACTGAGCTTCATAAAAATGAAGCTTTCGGTGGCCGGGTGTTACCTTTCCACGTCAGTTTTAATCTAGCGTCATACTACAGTACATGATATATAAGGCATGGAGATGTTATGTTTACAGATCAGCTAAATTATCTATAGTAAAGGATCCTACAAATTAATGAAAGATACAGTCACAGAAAATAATTATATTTATAAGTACGTCTGAGCTAGTGACAACTCGACAACAGATTTATCCATCGGATTTATCCATGATAGCAGTGATGGTGATACATGGCTGTGTACGTTATGTTTCTCTAATTCTTCGTCAATTTATCCCTTTCTGCACCCATTGTATATAAAAAAAAAATAATCATTGTGGTTCGTTTGATCTCAGTTCTTCATTGGTTAAAATTCGATTGTGACGTCGAATTTTCTTGTTTTCCTCTGAATTTTCTATTGTGACGGCATGAAAAAAGGCGACCATGCCTGATGACGTCACATAGAGAGGAATACATCTTTTTGCAGATCAGTCGCAAAGAAGTAATAAGTTTGCCTGCGTATTGTTTGAAAATCATAAGAGAAACATATTCCACCACCAAATATCGTGTAATACGATATTTATCCACTCTTGATAGTTGAATTTTAAATATTTAAAACGCTCGGCCAGACTCGCGTTTTAAATTTGAAAATTTAACTTCTCGAGTGGATAAATATCGTATTACACTCGATGCAGTGGTAGAATCTCTCTCTCTCTCTCTCTCTCTCTCTCTCTCTCTCTCTCTCTCTCTTTCTATATATATATATATATATATATATATATATATATATATATAAAAGTCTATAAAAACGACCAACCAGCAAATTTACTATGCACCGGATCGTCTAGAATAGGCGATACTATGCAGATAAGGAAAAAATTATATCAGTCTAAAGATTTGCACAACGGTACTGATATAAGATATATATATATGAAAGCAAATTTACAGATGTAACATTGTTGGGTTGATGTTTAGACGAGTTGTATATTGTTAGGTTGATGTTTAGACGAGTTGTATATATATATCTATATATATACAACTCGTCTAAACATCAACCCAACAATGTTAGATCTGTAAATTTGCTTTGGCAAATTTTTGGTTCTTCCCTCGCCGGGATTCGAACCTATGCTACTGTGATATCGTGACACCAAATCGTCTGCACTGCAGCCGTCCCGCTAGACCACACGACCACCTGGGCTCTCATTTTAAAAGAGCTTTCGCTGGCCGTGTGTTACCTTTCCTCGTCAGTTTTAATCTAGCGGCGTACTACAGTACATGATATATAAGGCATGAAGATGTTATTGTTACAGATCAGCTAAATTATCTATAGTAAAGGATCCTACAAATTAATGTAATATACAGTCACAGAAAATAATTAAACTGTCAATTGTTCTTGAACAATTGAGAGGTCTTTCCTTTTGTAATGTAAAATACATGTTCCAATAGACGTAGAATGTATTGAAAAGCTTTATTACACACTAAAAACCCTTTCAATAAGGTCAAAAACACATAATCTGCTATTTGGGACATGACCTTGACCATTGACCTGTTGACCTTTATCAAGGTCAATAGTCTCCAATGTCCTGAACATTTTGCACTATTTACTATTTCTGTAAGTATTACAGTTTTTGAGATATCCAATAAAAAGTGAAAGGTCAAAGGTCAAGGTCAACCTTAAAAAGCTTTAAAACACACTAAAAATCCTTTATATAAGGTTTAAAACACTAAATTCGCTATCTGGGACATGACCTTGACCTTTGACCTTTTGACCTTTGTCAAGGTCATTAGTCCCCAATGTCATTGCTGAAGACCCCATGGGTCTAGGACCTTTGGTTATATAGTAAAACCTGATTTTGTCTTACCAGAAACCTAAAATAGGGGTTATGCCCCTTAAAAAAAGGTCAAATCTCTTCGGTCAAAATGTAACAAAGTTGCGCCGTAATGACCCAAACATTTTCCACTATTTAAAACTTCTTTAAGTATAATAGTTTCTGAGATTATCCCATAACAAGGTGTTAGGTCAAAGGTCAAGGTCAACATACACATTTGACCTTGAGGTATTTTTCAAAGATACATGAATTGATGATGAATGGTGAAGATCCTAGGTGTCTACGACTTACGGTTTCTGAGTTTTGGTGGTCAACCGACATCGGTTAATTTTCATAGGGGCATAACCCTAATAATGAGTCGTTGAATCTTTTCGATCCAAATGTAACAAAGAACCGGGGTCTGGTCCTGAACAAATTTCACCCTTTGTTTTTTTTCTACCTATTATGGTTACGGTGTTGGAACGATAACAAGGTTTTTTGGTTTCGGAGGGATTACTCTGAACCGACAAAATATTTCGACTAACAGGGTGAGTTCCAGATAGGTATTCATGACACCGATACAAAGTGTGAACATGAAAGCGACACGTCTTACGGTTTAGGCTGCTAACTTCGTCAAAGTTTGGCGGAAGAATAATAATTATAATTAAACTGTCAATTGTTCTTGAACAATTGAGAGGTCTTTCCTTTTGTAATGTAAAATACATGTTCAAATAGACGTAGAATGTATTGAAAAGCTTTAAAACACACTGAAAAACCTTTAAATAAGGTTAAAAACACCAAATTCGCTATATGGGACATGACCTTGACCTTTGACCTTTTGACCTTTGTCAAGGTCATTAGTCCCCAATGTCATTGCCGAAGACCCCATGGGTCTAGGACCTTTGGTTATATAGTAAAAGATGATTTTGTCTTTCCAGAAACCTAAAACAGGTGTTATGCCCCTTAAAAAAAGGTCAAATCTCTTCGGTCAAAATGTAACAAAGTTGTGCCGTAATGACCCAAACATTTTCCACTATTTAAAACTTCTGTAAGTATAATGGTTTTTGAGTTGTTCTGATAACAAGGTGTTAGGTCAAAGGTCAAGGTCAACATACACATTTGACCTTGAGGTATTTTTGAAAGTCTCATGAATTGTTGATGAATGGTGAAGATCCTAGGTCTCTACGATTTACGGTTTCTGAGTTTTGGTGGTCCACCGACACCGGTTAATTTTCAAAGGGGCATAACCCTACCAATGGGTCGTTGAATCTTTTCGAATCAAATGTAACGAAGAACCGGGGTCTGGTCCTGAACAAATTTCACCCTTCGTTTTTTTTCTATCTATTACGGTTACGGTGTTGGAACGATAACAAGGTTTTTTGGTTTCGGAGGGATTACTCCGAACCGACAAAATATTTCGACTAACAGGGTGAGTTCCGGATAGGTATTCATGACACCGATACAAAGTGAGAACATGAAAGCGACACGTCTTACGGTTTAGGCTGCTAACTTCGTCAAAGTTTGGCGGAAAAAGAATAATAATAAACAGAAGAAATACAGTAAGGTCTTTCCTTATAGAAAAAGGAAAGACCTTAATTATATTTATAAGTACGTCTGAGTCAGTGACAACTCTACAACAGATGTATCCATCGGATCGCCATCAATGATGGTGATACATGGCTGTGTACATAATGTATATACAACTCGTCTAAACATCAACCCAACAATGTTAGATCTGTAAATTTGCTTTCGCAAATTTTTGGTTCTTCCCTCGCCGGGATTCGAACCCATGCTACTGTGATATCGTGACACCAAATCGTCTGCACTGCAGCCGTCCCGCTAGACCACACGACCACCTAGGCTCTCATTTTAAAAGAGCTTTCGCTGGCCGTGTGTTACCTTTCCTCGTCAGTTTTAATCTAGCGGCGTACTACAGTACATGATATATAAGGCATGAAGATGTTATTGTTACACAATTCGTCTAAGCATCAACCAGTTGTATATATATCTATATATATATATACAATTCGTCAAAACATCAACCCAACAATGTTAGATCTGTTCTTCCCTCGCCGGGATTCGAACCCATGCTACTGAGATACCGTGACACCAAATCGCCTGCACTAAAGTCGTCCCGCTTTTTTTTCTCTTGATAAAATTTTATTCAAATATGTACAATAAAAACATTCACCAGACAACACCTGGTGTCACAAACAGACAGTTGCATATAGTCAGTTACAAACATATAGAAATTCAATATAAGTTCAGATACAAGTATGTTTATAACTAATATAATATTTCTGCATGGTTATCTGTTACTTTGATAACTGGATTGTCCAATGTAAAATATTTTTCTATTAAGAAATGTTATTTTCTCTGATTTAAAGGTTAAAAATAGTGAGAGATGTATAATGTTTCTAATAAAGTTTTAAAATAGTCTACTAAATTGAATTTAGCTTGAGGATTCAACAATATGAAATTTCTTCTATTTAAAGATACTAAATCTTGCTATACTCATAAAAGAAATTAGCGAAATAAAAATTAAACCGGTCCCGTTACTTCTCTTCAAAAGACCCATAAGCACCGCATGGTCAAAATCAAGCGTATTTGCAAAGTTATCATCAACATTACACATAAAATTTAATAAAAAATCCTTCAAAAAAACAGTAAATTGTGACAAATTGACACGATTAATAAACATGTGTTCTAAATCTTGCACACGTACACTGGACAAGTGTCATTATCAGTCATGTTACATTTTAAAAGTTTAACTTTAGTAAACAAAGTTCTATGAAGTACTTGAAAATTAAGTTCCCTACATTCACCAGGCAAGATATATAAATTTGAAAAAATATAACATTTTGAAAGTTCTAATTCTGGATACTTTTCGATCCAATAAGATTCTGATACAGGCGATTTTCCAACAAGTTGTATAAAGAGATTATAAAAAGTTCGAGTACTTTGTGGCATATGAACTTCTTTATCTTCAACAGAAAAAGAAAAACAATCTGCAGTTATTTCAAAATTCTTTGAAACTGGATTAATATTTTCATTGATAAAATGTACCATTCTGGAGGCAGACTGACAAACACATTTTTATAAAGTTTGCAGACATCATCATATTTTAGATCAGCATCTTTCTCAGATAAAATTTCATGGATTGCAATAAATTTCAGAAAACCAGGAATTACTTTATACGTTAAATGTTAACTTTTGTTATACCTGCAAAATTGAAAGGTTTATAATTTAGTAATTCATCTTCTTTTGTAACACTAGAGTTGAAAAATAATGGCATCTCGTGAATATTATTTTTTTTCACCTCAAAGGCAACATAAGTCATCATTTTGCTCCATGCTCGCACGAAAAATGGAAGCTTTGAATAAGACGACTGTTTTAATTCACAAAGTAAAATTTCTTTACCAAGATTCATATTTTCTATTTTTTCAAAAAGGTATATACAGATATTTTTCCACATAGCAAAATAATCCGTTATCAAAACTGAAATTTAGGATCAAATGCCCATTACACTTCACAGAACTTCTATTAACATTCGTGTAAAAAATTGATATCCATTTTCTAAATCTTTTCTCCGAAACCAAATTTTTCTAAAAAACTAAATAATAACTAACTCTGTCAAAGGCCTTTTCTTGGCCCGTTTTTAAAATATAAGTTCTCAACTCTTCTTCATCTATTAAATCAATAACGTTAATTATACTACATACAGTGTCTGATATATCTCGACCTATTACAGAACAAGTTTGTGTATTACTAGTGATCTTTGTCAATATTAATTTCAGTCTATTCGCCATGATTCGGGCTAAAATCTTGTAATCAACATTAGCTAATGTGATTGGTCTATAAGATTTTATATCATTTTTGTCACCTTTCTTTAAATTGATTATGCTATGCCTCATTGACCTTGACAACTGACATTTATTTTCAATGCAATTGAAAATGTGAACAAAATATATCTTTAAATTCATTTATAAATTTGCAATAAAATTCAAAAGTTAGTCCATCGGGACGTGGGGTTTCTTCTTTTTCATCCCATTTACCGAACGACAGATCTCATCAAAAGTAATATCTGACTCACGCATTTCATAATCTGAAATGTCTTTTGTTCTACTAAGAAAAATCAACATCTTGTTTTTGTCATCGTCGTTTGTTTTGACACAAGAACATAGATGTGAATAGAAATTAAAAATAATATCTAAAACTTCACCAGTATGACGAGAAGTTTTTCCTTTGGTGTTTTTTAATTCAGTTATAAGTTTTGGTTGTTGTCTCTGTTTTTGTAATTGTAAAACATAAGCAGTATTTTTATCACCATCTACCGACCAAAAGGCCTTTGATCTCAATATTGCGCGTTGACACTTAATTTTCTCAATCTTAGCTGAGAGTTTAAATCTTCATACTGATTCATTTTAATACAAACACCATTAGCTTCCTTAACTGACATTTCTTGTAATTTAATTGGAAATCTATAATAATCTCTATTTTCTCTTTTTGTTTATCCTTACTATATACCTGTGCAAATCGCTTTAAACTATATTTTAAATTATCATACCAAGTGAGAGGACTAGAAAAATAAAAATCAAAGTACACCTCTTCTTGGATTATTTTCTTAATGTTTTCTATAAAAACTTCGTCATCTAAAAAATAAATAATTGATTATTTAAAATCCACAAACCAGGTCAAGTTTCTACAATTCTTACATCTAAAATCATTTACACAAAAACTGGAGTCATTATGATAAATATTTTTAACAAATGGTAAACTTAGAGAAATTAAATGAAAATCAATTCTTGACTGTCGTAAATTGTTTTCAACAATTTGATTTCCTGAAAAAACAGATACAACCGGGTTTCTTTTCCTATAAACATCACAAAGTAAATTATCGTCCCACTAGACCACACGACCACCTGGGCTTCATAAAAATGGAGCTTTCGGTGGCCAGGTGTTACCTTTACACGTCAGTTTTAATCTATTTATTCATTTTCATGGAGCCCAGGTGGTCGTGTGGTCTGGCGGGACGGCTACAGTGCAGGCGATTTGGTGTCACGATATCTCATGATCAGTAGCATGGGTTTGAATCCCGGCGAGGGAAGAACGCAAATTCACAGATCTAACATTGCTGGGTTGATGTTTAGACGAGTTATATATACATAATGTACACAGCCATGTATCACCATCACTGCATCCGATGGATAAATCTGTTGTAGAGTTGTCACTGGCTCAGACGTATATATATGTAAACGAGTCTAAATTGATACTACGTTCAAACCTACGATTGCGTTGGATAAAAACGATTGCCAAATAAAATTGATCACAAGGCGTCAATATTTTTTTAGTACACCAGTTCCGGATTTCGACAATAAATGTTTCTTCAGTGATGTTAGGGATCGAAACGGTATTTGGAAGGCTATATAATATATAAACAAGTCTAAATTGAAAACTACGTTCAAACCTATGATTGCGTTGGATAAAAACCGCAATTTTTATACGTGTGCATGTAAAACAAATTTCTTTGTGGAAGTGTCTAAATACAGCACAAACAACATTTTCTCCATATATATAGAGAGAGGCGTAAAAAAATAATTTCACACGTGCAGATATATATATATATATTCATAAAATAAGTAACTAGTTAACAGTTCCAGTTCAATTGATTTCATCCTTCCATTGGGACTCTTCAGGATAACTGACATGGCGTTGTTATGGGCAACGACGTTAAGCATAGCCAGAAATTAGTTTTGCTTTTGCTAACTAATATTCATAATATGTGAATGAGAATTGTACCACGTGATAATAGTTTGAACTGGACTGGCTTGATATCACTAGAATCTTTAAAACACGGATATTATAAGTTGCCCGTCACATAGTCCTTATTCATAACTTTGATAGTTCCGTAAAGTTGTCAGGCGGTCAAAATCAAAACAATAAACGCGAATTTAGTGAATTTTTCATGTTTTCGTGAGTTTATTCTTCTTGACATAGGGCATTTTAACTTTACGTGGGAACCTAGAGTTCACTGACTTCACATACAAGGTTTTGACCTGCTTATTCTTTGGACATTCAAGTTTCAAATTTCATCCCGGCAACCTGTTTTTCTAATGACCTTGTAAGCCAATTTTCAACACGAAGTTTGCAAATTTGACGTTTCATCCATTTCAGCCTGTATTTCACACTGCAATGTTAAAAGCCTCTCGCTTCGATTTTTAAAATAGCTCATCAGGAACCTTGATTTTCGCAACAACAGTCATTATATGTTTCGTTTAAATGGTGTATATTTTTGTGTATACTTATTGTCTGCCCCGGCAACCTGTCTATCACTTAAATTAAAATTAAAAGAGACATTTTTTTCAAAATTCTCTATCATTTTAATATAATTGTCGGGACCCGTATCCGATTTCTTTAGTATAATATTCAAATAAGCAAAGTGGCGTTGATTTCTGAATATGGGAGGTTTGTGACGTTCCGGCATTGTTCGTTATTAAAAGTTCTCGGGATTTAATTTTGATCGGAACGTTGTGATGAAATAACGTCATACATCCCGTCTACATTTAAAAAAAAAGGTATTATTTGAAAATGATTTTTACCACAAATGTCAAGATGGGCACTACATGTAATTGGCGAGTGTCTGTTTTGTTGGTTTAGTTTAAACATATTTATTTAAAGTGGATTGGGAAACAAGTTTTGCAACTTATTTTAATCCCTTTCCACTTTGTTTTGTGGGTGTTTTAATTGTTCTTTATGAACTCGTACCCGTTCTGTCAATATAATTTTCATGCAACCAGGACATGTGACGCAGTTAATAAGGTTTGTTGTCTTACAAGTCATATTGCCGTTCACACAATTTTCTGCCGTCTTTAAATGTTTTTAATTTGCCCGTTTCCAAATATTTTATATCTTGACCGCAAACACCACTTCTTGAATCTCCACAAGACTTTATTTCAAAGTCACTAACCTTCGGTTCGAATTTAGCTCTGGTTATGTGTTTCTTTAAGTTTTTATGTTGTCTTCAGCTGTAGATCAAGTTTCCTTCCGGTATCAATTTTTCTCATAGTTTTACTTTCATGTAGAATCGAAAGGTTTGATTTCATTGTAATAAAACGTTCGGTAGATACGGGTCATTTGTACTGACGAACGGTATTTTCTTTAAGTTTTCATCCGTGTCTTTTACTTCCGGGGTTCGTAATTTTTGAAGTGTCAGACGTTTTGATTTTCGTATTCCACTTTCAATTAGATCCTCTGTGTATAACTGTTGAGTCAAATAGCCTTTTAATTCCTTCAAATGTACTTCTCAAATGTTTTTGTTCGATACTAAAACACAAATCCGCCTGGCCATATAAAAAGGTATATTTTGTTTTGTATGGGACGGATGACACGAATGAAAATTTAAGTATTGATGTGTGTCTGTGGATTTATAATAAATATCCGTTGTTATTTGTCTGCCTGATTTCAAGATGAGGATATCCAAAAAAGGTAGTTGTGTATCACTGGTTTCCATGATGGATTTAATTGACGGATGTAAGGAGTTAATCAGATATTTAACTTTGTATAAATCTCCTTCTGATCTGCTCCAAAATATATTGCAGGCATCTAAATATCTTTTCCAAAATTGAATGATACAAACACTAAAATTTTGGTCGTATTGGACAGATATTCGTTGATACATCTCTTGCTCTAAATATCCCATCACTAAATTGGCGTAGGTGGGGGCAACTTTAGTTCCCATGGCTGTATCTTTAATTTGTCTGTATTTTTTCCCATCAAAATAAAATGTATTTTCTTCTAGCACTATTTTGATAGCCTCTAGTATGAAGTTTGTTTCAAATCTACTGTCAATTTCATCCCGTTTTTCTTCGATCCAGTATTTTACGGCTGTAAGACCTAGATTATGTGGAATATTTGTGTATAGACTTATAACATCAAAGTTTGTTAATAGTGTTTCTTCCGGAACTATGGCAGGAATGTGATTTAAAAATTTCCATATCATTTTTGATAAAACTTGGAATTAACGGACATAGATGTTTGATGATAAGATCGATAAAATGACTAAATCTTTGAGTTAATGATTCCGGTCCGGCTATAATTGGTCTTAATTTTAGATCGGCGTGACGGAATGTTTCAACATAAAGATTGTTTTGGTCGCGAACAGTATTTTGTACTTGTGCACTTTTATGTACTTTTGGAAGTCCATAAAAATTAATTTCTTTCGGATCAAAGTCACACAAGTACGCTATTTCCTTCTCGGTTAGACATTGGCCGTAGTCTTTTATCAGTTTCTTTAATCTCTTTTTAGTTGCTTTATCCGGGTTATTTGTTACTTGTTTGTAGTATTCCTCATTATTTAGCTGTTCCAATACTTTTTCTTTATAAAAGTCGGTATCCATAATGATGATGGCTCCTCCTTATCTCTTCTTTAATGATTATGGAGTCGTCATCTTTTAGACTTTTTAACGCATCCTGTTCATTTCGGGTTGAATTTTACATTTACGTGTATTTTTTCCCATCGAAATAAAATGTATTTTCTTCTAGCACTATTTTGATAGCCTCTAGTATGAAGTTTGTTTGGTTAAACTTGGCCAAGTAGTTTCAGAGGAGAAGATTATTTTAAAAGAATACTAAAATTTTTGAAAAATGGTTAAAAATTGACTCTAAATGTCAACTGAGAATTTTGGTCATGTTGACTTTTTTGTAGATTTTACTTTGCTGAACATTATTGTTGTTTACAGTTTATCTCTATCCATGATAATATTCAAGATAATAACCAAAAACTGCAAAATTTTCCTTAAAACTACTAATTTGGTGGCAGCAACCCAACAACGGGTTGTGTGATTTGTCGGAAAATTTCAGGGCAGATAGATCTTGACATAGTGGACAGTTTACACCATGTCAGATTTGCTCTAAATGCTTTGGTTTCAGAGTTATAAGCCAAAATCTTTATGTTACCTCTATGTTCTATTTTTAGCCTTGGCGGCCATCTTGGTTGGTTGGCCAGGTCACTCTACACGTTTTTTAAACAAGATACCCCAATGATGATTGTGGCTAAGTTTGGTGAAACTTGGCCCAGTAGTTTTAGAGGAGATTTTTTTTAAAAGAATACTAAATTTTTTGAAAAATGGTTAAAAATTGACTATAAAGGGCAATAACTCCTTAAGGGGTCAACTGACAATTTTGGTTATGTTGACTTTTTTGTAGATCTTACTATGCTGAACACTATTGCTGTTTACAGTTTATCTCTATCCATAAAAATATTCAAGATTATAACCAAAAAATGCAAACTTTTCCTTACAATTACTAATTTGGTGGCAGCAACCCAACAACAGATTGTCTAATTTGTCTGAAAATTTCAGAGCAGATAGATCTTGACCTAATAGACAATTTCACCCGCTGTCAGATTTGCTCTAAATTTTTTGGTTGCAGAGTTATAAGCCAAAATCTACATTTTACCCCTATTTTTAGCCATGGCGGCCATCTTGATTGGTTGACCGGGTTACGCCACACATTTTTAAACTAGATACCCCAATGATGATTGTGGCCAAGTTTGGTTATATTTGGCCAAGTAGTTTCAGAGGAGAAGATTTTTGTAAAAGTTAACGACGACGGACGACGACAGACGCCGGACGCAAAGTGATGAGAAAAGCTCACTTGGCCCTATGGGCCAGGTGAGCTTAAATGGAAATGGTTGTTGAAGTTGATCAAAATTAAATCCCAAGAACAACGAACAATGTTGGAACGTCACAAACCTACATAACGACGTCATATCAATTATCCTGAGGGGTCCCGATGGAAGGATGAAATGGATTTAACTGGAACTGGAACTGTTAATTTGTTACTTATTTTCTACTTATTTTATAAATATATATATATATATATTTATATATATATATCTACGTGTCTAAATTGAACTCTACGTTCAAACCTATGATTGCGTTGGATAAAAACCACGATTTTTATACGTGTGCATGAAGAAGGGTCTAAATACAGCACAAACAACATTTTCCAAAAGACCACAAAAGTGAAAAAGTATATTTAAAATAAACCGCATTTGACTAACAAGTCGAACAACTGATGTTCTTTAACCCTGCTGACTGCCCTTGGCGATTGCCAAATAAAATTGATCAAAAGATGTAACAAAATGGATCTTGATATAAATTTAATACTAAACAGAAAGCAATTTATTTGTGGCCACGATGTTATGTCACAAACATAAGGTGTCAATATTTTTTTTGTACACCAGATCCGGATTTCGACAATAAATGTCTCTTCAGTGATGTGAGGAATCGAAACGGTATTTGGAAGGCCATATTAAAATTTATTCTCATTTTTAGATAGATTCTTGAATTTTAATAGTCAGTATAGGATGATCGGATCATATAAACCGGAGGGAAAATATGATATAAACCCAAACAAAAAATATTAACGAGTCTAAATTGAAAACAACGTTCAAACCTATGATTGCTTTGGATAATAACCACGATTTTTATACGTGTTCATGTAAAACAAATTTCGTTGTAAAATGGCCTAATTACAGCACAAACAACATTTTCCAAAAGACCAAAAAAGTGAAAAAGTATATTTAAACAAAACGCATTTGACCAACAGGTCGAACAACTGATGTTCTTTAACCCTGCTGACTGCCATTGGCGATTGCCAAATAAAATTGATCACAAGATGTAACAAAATGGATCTTAAAGTAAATTTAATACTAAACAGAAAACAATTAATTTGTGACCACGATGTTATGCCTCCAACATAAGGTGTCAATACTTTTTTGTACACGAGACCCGGATTTCGACAATAAATGTCTCTTCAGTGATGTTAGGGATCGAAACGGTATTTGGTAGGCCATATAATTTACCCTCAATTTAAGATAGACTCTTGAATTTTAAGAGTCAATATAGCATGAACGGATCATATAAACCTGAGGGAAATATGATACAAGCCCAAACGAAACAATATATAGTCAAGTCTAAATTGAAAACTACGGTCAAACCTTTGATTGCGTTGGATAAAGACCGCAATTTTATACGTGTGCATGTAAAACAAATTTCGTTGTAGAAGGGTCTAAATACGGCATAAAACAACATTTTCCAAAAGACCAAAAAAGTGAAAAAGTATATTTAAACAAAACGCATTTGACTAACAGATTGAACAACTGATGTTCTTTAAACCTACTGACTGCCATTGGCGATTGCCATAGGAAATTGATCACGAGATGTGACAAAATGGATCTTAATATAAATTTAATACTAAACAGAAAACAATAAATTTGTGGCCGAGATGTTATGCCACAAACATAAGGTTTAAATTTATTTTTTTGTACACCAGATCCGGATTTCAACAATAAATGTCTCTTCAGTGATGTTAGCGATCGAAACGGTATTTGGAAGTTATATATTATCAAAGATTTATTATAGCTGATGCCAGAGATAGATCAAACTTGAATAAATGACACGTACAATAGTTAGAGTTGTCAATGCAGAAGGTTTTGGAGGATTATTTATTTACCCCTAGAGTTCCAAATTATTGATAATATGTATTTGGGGTTTTCTTCCAACTAGTTACATATAGATTAGAAAGCATGCGAATTTAAAACCTTTAATCTATACCTGAAAATGAGGTAAGGTACATAGATTTTTTTTTCTGAGACAAGATCGTGCGTTGATGAGGAATTTTCTTACGTAATCAAACCAAATGGCATTTTAAAAAAATTTTATTTTCGCGACGTCAATGTAAAATACTGGATCAAAACTGTATTACGATACAGTTACAGGAGAGGTTATGACGTTGCTAACGAAAATTGTTGTTTTCGCGACGTCAAACTAGGACATATCGGGAAAAGATGCATTTTTCGACTTATTTTTATCATTCAAACTTATTTAACTTGAAAACGATTTCATAGACCCCTCTTTTTTAAGGATGTAGGACAGAAAGTCGCAGGACAAAAAGTCACAGACAAAAAGTCACGGACAAAAAGTCACAGACAAAAAGTCACGGACAAAAAGTCACAGGACAAAAAGTCACAATTCATTTTTTCTGATTATTTTCTTTGAATAAAAAAAATACTTTTTTTTATTGAACTATTGTAATTAACCAACTTTGTAAACAAAATTTATCAAAAAAATATCGAAGATGATCAAATGATTGTTAAAAAAACAAAATGTCAAAGTGGCTTGGCACTGAAATGGATTCGAGGTGCCTAGAAATCTTTCTTTTGCGTGATTAAAATTAAATAAATTTTCATTTTTCAAATATAATGACACATTTCCTAAACTTTAATATGAATATATGTATTGAAAAGTAAACATTTCAAGATATTTCTCTTATATATTCAAACAATTGTCAACGATCATTTGTGACTTTTTGTCCTACCAAATTTGTGACTTTATGTCCTGTGACTTCTTATCCTGTGACTTTCTTTCCATTTAACCTTTTTTAAAATGCCATTTGGTTTGATTACGCGAAAAGATTATGTTTGTAAATTTTCATGAAAACGTAACCGAAATAGTGCATTTTGTTTAAATTTGATAAATATACATAAAAAAAATGATGTTTTTTTTCTACGTTCATGAACATTTGATAAATATGAGTTATTTTTTAATAAAAAATGTATAAATTTTTAGGATACTTATAAAATACAGAAATTACAAATTATTCAAAACAACAGCTTGTGTTTATTTTTTAGAACAAAATAGTTATGTATTTCTTTCGAAAATGAAAATACGGCCACAAATCCAAATTTTGAGCAAATATACACAATGTCGACCTCATTTTACTCAAAAAGTAACACATGCAGGTATATTTTTTTTATTACATATTTAATTTAATCAGGTAACAATTAGTCTATATAGAAATTTTATCAAATGTAAAAACATTTTGTTTTATATTTATCAATATTTCAGTTTTGTGCATTCTTGAATTCAGGAATTGATAATTTAATCACATGTTCAGAAAATACGCTAAAATGTTAATAAAAAACCCATTTAAAACACATATCAATCTATGAAACTGTAAAATAAGATAAATGTTGAAGGATTTTTTTCCAAAATTCCCATGGTGCGAAATAGATTTGAGGGAGATTGGCCATACCTCTTATTTGGTATGCATAAGTGAATGTCTGTCGGCGTTTGTTAGCTGTATGTATGAAAATCTGTCTTACTTTCCATTGATAGCGATACATCACTAAATTTATCGTTTTATCAGGCCCCAAACCACCGCGCAAAACATTTACAACATCAAAGCTGTGGCATTCATGTTTTCATGGCATGTTTTGTTTTTCTGATGTTCAATTATTGTCCTTGTTTTATCAGTGGTTGCTGGAAAATAGATTATTCAAAAGCACTGTTAACTAGAATAACAGTAATGGTTATGCATTGTACTCTGACTTTTTTTTATTATTAAAAGTGTACAATTCTTTATTTAGTTAAGATAATCTTAATAGATGGTTTATTACCATGATCAATATTTATAATATTTTATGTATTGTCGAAAAGAAATAAAGTATAAAACAATATTTCTTCATTCGATTTTCATAATTTCTTGGTACATTAACACTGTGTTGTAGATTTCAATGTCTACCGTGGCCCATCTGTAGTTACTGATTGTTTCTACTAAAAAAATATTGAAATAACAAGCTGATAAAGCTGTTGCTGTACCTAATTCTATCGTCTGTTTAGGTTCATGTGATTGCTATTGTTTTGTTGTTTTGTTGTTTTGACATATGCACATTTTCAAATAATTTTATATTTTACAGATGCATTTATTGTTGCTTGTGCACCTTGTACTCGCTTTGTTTCCTCTCAATCTCTGCATCGAATTATTATGTCCAAGTACATCGCAATGGTCTAAAAGAGCAGAGATTGTTTGTGATATTGCAGAACAATATCACTGTTTATATGATGACAACGTTAGAGTTTATAAAGAAATATGTCGGGAGACACCTACTTTTGATTCTGCAGGTATGCTCATCGATGAAATAATAGTATAAAAATAAAGGGAAGTAAAATATATTGTAGTAAAACATTCATCAGTGATCGTCTACATCAATTTTGCCAAGTACTGCCGTTGTTAAAACGAATACAATTTTTACTACACATTCATTCTTAACAAATGTATTAATGAATGTATGGATATTCATTTGTACCATGGATTTGAGTATGTCTTTCTTTCGTATTTTTTATCAGAGGTGCAGTGAATTGTTTTATTTCAAATTTGAGTTTATGTTACTGGCGTTGATGTGATACATAAAACGTTCACTAAACAAACAAAACTATACTGCAACTTATATCGCAGTTTGAGTATTATCATTTTAGATAGATAATAGTCTTATGGAGAACATTTATTTGGTATTTCCATTTTCTTCCATATGACTATATATATATATATCAAATAACAGGAAGTTATTACTAGGTTATGTCAAGAGAGAAATCTAGCCAAAGAGGACAATACATTTTCAATTAAGGCAAAAAAGGTAACGACAAATTTACAGACAACAAAAAGAGAGCAGACACATAGGAACAACCAACACGTAAAACTTGGCTAAACAAACTCCCACCAAATATCAAATGTCGCGATATAAAAATCCTTACCATCTAGTATATATTTTTATTTCAAATCATTTTAGGTCATAAAGTGGTATTTGTTGGTGGCATTCAAGGCGTCGACTGTGAACATGACATATATCAACCCTTCAAATACTGGACGAATGGTAGTTCTACCTGCGCATTCAAAAAGACCCCCTGTAATGCAGAAGGCCAAGTTATTCACGACAATGGTACTTTCAAAACGGATAGGTACTGTCGCTGTGATTATAGCAAAGGCTATGATTTTATCAAGAAGCCAAAGTATGCTTGCTACTGTGAACCATCAAAGGAAGATTGTTCATGTTACAAAAAACAATGTCCGTCTGATTTTGTACTGAGTCAAGGTAAATAAAAACATTTGTTTCAAACAATTCCTCTTTTTGTATTGCTATAAGCGTTTGTCATCAAGTGTTTTGTGTGTTTATAAATCATTACGTGTAACACTAGAGACTGGGTTACAGTATAGTAGTAGACGAACTTTTTACACTTTTATTTTTAAATTGAAGACACAATTTACAACAAATTAATTTTAAGAAATCAAAAAGTAAGTTTCTTTATGTTTATTAATATTCAACTAGAACACACCAGTGATATCGTGGGTCCGTGACTGAATTAAAGTATATAACTATGCGTAAGCCTTATTTAAGTATTGGTATTGTCATCTGATAAAGTCCACTGTGTATCATCGCCACCGGAAATTGGGTACTAACGAAGCGGAGAGAAATAGAAGAAAAAGTAAACAAGTTAGGAATTCATTCAATTTAAACCATTTCCACTCATTTGATGAGGGTGCCGCTTAAGAACTGATTTTCTGATATGCAATTCTTTAAATTATTAGGCAGATAAGTACAAAATTGATACAAGATTTTGTGTAATACTCCAAAACTTGCCACTTAGTACCGCAAAATTTCGAGGTCGATCGTCCTCTGTCGCCCCATTCTCAAGATATTGAACTGTTTTTCATTATTTTTCCAGACACGTTTTTAGATTATTATAGTGTGGCATCATATTTACTGAAATTTGTTGTCAAAAAGATGTATTTCAAAGAATATAGACCATGAAAAATAAAGTCTAGTGTACGGCAACTTGCTCGTGTTGACAAATTTACTGTATGGCAACTTGTTTTTAACTGTATGGCAACTTGCTAGATTTGTTATTTACCGTCCTTTCAAAGAAAATAAAAGTATTAATTTCAAATATCTAAGGGGTTGGAGAAGGGGGGGTTTCCCTTTTAAATTAAACTGTTTTTGTCTTTTTCAAGGTTTTAATTTGTTTAAAACTGTTATTTGACTGATAAATTTAAAAACCCTTAACTGTTCGACCCACTGTCTGTAATCTGTTTTGTTAAAATTTGCAATGTTGTTAACTGTTTATTTGAAATTGAGATTCCAGTTATCTGTTACTTAATACCTAAGTGTTCACGGTTTTTGACATTATTTTCTCTGTTAACTGATCTTAACTGTAATTTACAAGAATCACATTCAAATTTGCTGTCCATTCCTTTTTTTACGTTGCTTCCGCAAAGTAAAAAATCTTTGAGTATAGTAAATCCTTGATAAAATTGAGAATGGAAATGAGGAAAATGTCGAAGAAACAGAAGCCCGACCAAATAGAAGAAACTACCCAACGCAACGAGAAGATTATTCACTAGGATGGGTGTCAATTCACAGATAGGAAAAAACTTAGAATTGACACTCATAATTTTTAAACACCCTCTTTCCCTTCCTTCCTAATAAATAAGGCTTACTATTTGAGTTATGCATGTGTATATTTATGGAAAGAGAATCGTCCATAGATTTGATTTCCAATAGTAATAATTGTGAAATATAATCTTTTTTTGTGTAACCATGGCAACAATCAGCATTTATTTGATACCAAATATTGCAAGATAGGGGGTTGAACATGTCACAAAGATCTAAAAAATTTGGTCCAAAGGAAAATGTCAATCAATAAGAGTGAAACCTTTCCTGAAACCATAGACATATATCTATCAAAAGATAAAAAAACAAGAATGTGTCCTCAGTACACGAATGCCCCACTCGCACTATCATTTTCCATGTTCAGTGGACCGTGAAATTGGGGTAAAAACTCTAATTTGGCATTAAAATTAGAAAGATCATATCATAGGGAACATGTGTACAAAGTTTGAAGTCGATTGGACTTCAACTTCATCAAAAACTACCTTGACCAAAAACTTTAACCTTGAGCGGGACAGACGGACGGACGGACGCACGAACGGACGGACGGACGAACGGACGCACGGACGAACGGACGCACAGACCAGAAAACATAATGCCCCTCTACTATCGTAGGTGGGGCATAAATATATGCATTTCTGCGTTTTTTTCCATAAAATTGAATTGAAAAGATCGAGCGTCAAATCTTTGTTGAAAAACAATACAAAATTTTTAAATCTATGGCGGTACGGATAGGAACGTATGGACGTTCAAACTGTAAAATGGCTTCTAAAACATGTTAAAAACAATCTAAATGTTCATATAAACCCACTAGGAAGCATATATTATTATTCAACTATCTAAAAATCAATTCAATCGTACAAAAACTTTCATATTTAGAAAATTCACCATGGCTATAATGCGAAACTAAACTTGTAACTGTGTATTAATATACCCGAAGCTGTCTCCTAGGTGATCAATCATTTAACTACCAAAAGGGGTTAGAAGTTCAATGTTTGTTTCTTGAAACATATAAATGAACTAAAATTTAAAAAATGAAATAAATACAAGACTATATAAAAATGTAGCAAAGGTTACAGACTCAAGTTGGGTCATGCAGGTGCAACAAATGCGGCAGTGTTAAACATGTTCAGAGATATCTCGTACCCCTCTTTATACGTCTAACCAATGTAGTTATATCTGCCTTCTATTTGTTATGTATCAAAAATGTTAAAAGGAAAGGCCACTTCTTATCCAGCTAAAACCCTGGTCAGTCCTATGATGAAAATAATTCAGAAGTATGTGGAATGTTTGATAAGTTATATTGACCCTGAGTACCTGGACGGAATCGTGAAATATAAAGTACCTTTACATTTTGCAATTCGTAAAATAACTGAACAGTGTGGCCTGGTAGAAGAGGCCGAAAAATGATGACTTGGTTCTCAAATTGATGTCAAATTTGCTAGTCTAAGACTTCAGAAATGTAAAGATGGACCAAGGCTTTTTTATATCAGCTCAGATTTCTTAATTGGGACTTGGAGGTGAAAGAGCGCTTCAACTTGTGACACCTTACATGTTACTTTCTGATTTATAAACTGGTTTTGATGATTTAAAATAAAAATGAGTAAACCTTCTTAACTTCTTTTAATAAAATCATGTAAGCAATGAGTCGTATGAATACCCTGACTGAGATGTACCCATAATTTAAAAGAGCTACCGCCATAAAAAAAGTAATGTTCACGCCCTCTAGTATTCACTCATTCTAACTGTTTGTTACACTTTCCTACGTCATGACGATAGCCCAAGTTTACTACGACTGATTGACATACAACATTTACTCAACAATATACATAACCAGAAGAAGCCTCCCTTTTGCTGTTTGAAGCATTTTCGATTATTCATGACATAGTCCTTTTTCTTGGAGTCGATCACTCCGTCTGCTTTTCCATCCGTTCAATTGTCTGTCCATGTGTCAATAAAAAAAATATGGTACTTGCCACAGGCACTTGTCTCAGAATTTTTTTTCCTATATACCTTAATATAGGAATTTTTTTTCTGAGACAAGTGCCTGTGGTACATGTACTTGAGTGTGATGGATAGTTATCTTATTTGCCATCATACCACATCTCCACTGTTTTTATCTAAAAAAAAAAGAGCTAGCACCAACAAATGAGGAATGGACTGTTTATTTTATTGAACTTATACAATTCAACCTAACAACAAATAAGACAACAGTCGTTAGAAGTATAACGATATATAAATGTATTTAGGATAATATGGTTGAAAAAAACCTTTTTGTACAAAATCGAAAAGCGGTACGCAACGAGGCCTTCTGAACTGAATTAACGGCATATACTTAATAATATTTGATAAGTTAGACATTTTGTATATTTGTAAGCCTGTAAAGCTTTGATATCAACAAAATATCGTCACTTGATATTATTTAAACAGTGATTAATTTCCTCTTAAAATTATAATATATTGCAAGACGCCGTACAGACAAAAGTTGTTATTTTGCAATTCGCCGTACAACGTTCTGCAATTCGCCGTACAACAAACAAACAATGTTTTTGTCCATTTTCTTTAAAAAACATGTTTTTGACAACAAATTTCAGTAAATATCATGCCACACTATAATAATCTAAAAACGTGTCTGGAAAAATAATGAAAAACAGTTCAATATCTTGAGAATGGGGCGACAGAGGACGATCGACCTCGAAATTTTCCGGTACTAAGTGGCAAGTTTTGGAGTATTACACACAATCTTGTATTAATTTTGTACTTATCTGCCTAATAATTTAAAGAATTATATATCAGAAAATCATTTCTTAAGCGGCACCCTCATCCAATGAGTGGAAATGCTCTAAATTGAATGAATTCTTAACTTGTTTACTTTTTTTTTCTATTTCTCTCCGCTTCGTTAGTACCCAATTTCCGGTGGCGATGATACACAGTGAAGTCATGCCGATTATAAGATACACAGTTTTCTCTGCTTTCAAAATCTTTCTGTTTGAACCCGTCGACCTTGAACTTATCAATTATTGGTAATATTAATTAAAACAAAAGGTCCCGGAATGGATTTTTTTAAGCATTGTCCTATATTAGTTATAAATAAAGTTAAACTCTTTTATTCGCTGTTTTACGTCATGCCCGCTAACAAATGAACTGTACCTATATGCCTTATTTTAAGTCCAGATTTTTAGAATTCGTATTGTTATCTTAGAAAGTCTTACGGATTGAAATACTACAATAGGAAACAATTTGTCAATGATTGAATTTAGTAGTGTCAACCCTGTGTTATGACCCGTGTATATAGCAAAATCCTAAATACACCGTTTGGTGGTGCGCCTGTGGAATGGGGAACGTACAGATAAGGTAATAGGTAACAAATGAATATTCTATTGGTATTGGTATCGGATTTGACCCGGAACTTGTTAATTATTGGCAATATTTATTATGTAGAAAACAAAAGGGTCTGGATTGGTGTAATTTTTAATCTACACCATTGTCCTATATTAGCTATATATAAAGTTGAATTCTTTGATTTGTCGCTTTTACCCGATGACGGCTGACAAATTGGACCTCGTTATTTTAGTACTTTACTAGAACACACCCGTGATATCACGGGTCCGTGACTGAATTAAAGTATATAACTATGCGCAAGCCTTATTTTAGTATTAGTATTGTCATCTGATAAAGTCATGTCGATTATAAGATACACAGTTTTCTCTTCTTTCAAAATCTTTCTGTTTGAACCCGTTGAACTGGAACTTATCAGTTATTGATAATATTAATTATTTGGAAAACAAAAGGTCCTGGAATGGAGCATTTTTTAATCAACAGCATTGTCCTATATAAGTTATAAATAAAGTTGAATTCTTTGCTTTGCTGTTTTACGTCATGCCCACTAACAAATTGAAAACTGTACCTATACGCCTTATTTTTAGTCCAGATTTTTAGTGTTCGTATTGTTATCTTAGAAAGTCTTACTGATTAAAATACTACAATAGGTAACAATTTGACAATTTAGTAGTGTTAACCCTGTGGTTATGACCCGTGTATATAGCATATTAATCCTGAATACAACGTTTGGTGGTGCGCCTGTCAGATGCGGAACGTACAGATAAGGTAATAGGTAACAGGTGAATATACTATTGTTATCGGTAGCGGACTCGACCCGGAACTTCTTAATTATTGGCAATATTAATTACGTGGAAAACAAAAGGGCCTGAAGTGGTGTAATTTTTAATTTAGACCTTTGTACTATATTAGTTATATATAAAGTTGAATTCTGTGTTTCGTCGTTTTTACGTGATGACGGCTGACAAATTGGACCTCGTAATTTTAGTATTATAGATATATTCTGAAATGTTTCAGACTATAATTGTATACACTTGACAAATTGGAGTATGCAATCAACTTGCAGTATGATACCAGATGATACAGATACGGGGTAGGTTAAG